>NW_027508876.1:11243750-13725000 GCF_051911475.1 Siphateles boraxobius | reverse complement strand
GTCACTAATTTGCATTGATGATTTGGCAATATTCTGTGTAAAACAGTCATGTCAATTAGGTAAATTGGGATGTAAATGAGAAGAGAGTTGCAGATGGGAAGAACATGACCTTCAGATAACCCTCTTTCCCGTTTTTTTTTTAGGAATCATTGTCATGGCACTGCTGGGGATGTTTAATGTCCATCGCCATGGTGCCATAAACTCGGCAGCGATTGTATTGTACGCTCTGACCAGCTGTGTGTCAGGTTACTGTTCTTGCAGCTTCTACACACAGATCCAGGGCCAGCGCTGGGTCTGGAACATTATTCTCACCTCCGCGCTCTTCTCTGGTGAGACACAGCAATCTTCTATATTTATACATATAGATGGTATATACAACAGGAGCACACTGTGTGGGGTATTGTTTCCCACAATGCAATGTGCTCAACATGATTTTCCATTTCCAGTGTGTTTTATTTTAGATGTTAATCTCAACATACATATTACTTGTCACAATTACAGGGTTTTCATCAGCAAATGTAACTGACATTTCACCCACTCACCGTTGCTCTCTTTGTTCTTCTCTTCTATATTTCACTCGCTCTTATTCGTTCAGCCCCCCTCTTCTTCACCTGGAGTGTGGTGAACTCTGTTCACTGGTGGAGCGGATCGACCCAGGCCCTGCCGGCCACCACCGTGCTTCTACTGCTCGGCGCCTGGGTGCTGGTGGGCTTCCCCCTCACCGTCATTGGTGGAATCGTTGGAAAGAACAGAGCAGGGAACTTCCAGGCCCCGTGTCGCACTCGTAACATACCTCGCCAGATCCCCCAGCAGCCCTGGTACAAACACACGGCTGTGCACATGGCCATCGGCGGCTTCCTGCCTTTCAGGTAAGAGCAGTGAGTCTTAGCAGATGATTTCCAGACAGTGGAAGAAAAAAAGAAAACTTTAAGGAAACATTTTTAAATTGTATTTCATTCGTGGGAAAAAGTAATTTCTGGATGTTTTTGCATGTGTTCATAATTTCTTTGACAGCCTGGCCAAAAATGATGTCCACACAATTTGGCATGCTTCATTTCGTTATTATCACAGATAAATTCCAAGAACAACCACATAATACGCTTACATAATTGTTACAAATTTTGTATAATATTTGATTGGGTATATTTGGGTATGAATGGGAATATCTGAATCAAATTTTAAATTTTCCATCACTTTTGAGGACCATTGTATATTAGATTACATTTTGAATATAATAGGATATTTATACATTTTATATATAATACATAATATAAGAACACGTTTGAAAACTTGTTTTCTTCCATAATATATATTGATACAATATCCCATTTAAAAATACATATTTTTTTAAAATGTTTTCTTATATAATATATATTATAAGTAAACATTGTGTGTGTGTGTGTGTGTGTGTGTGTGTGTGTGTGTGTGTGTGTGTGTGTGTGTGTGTGTGTGTGTGTGTGTGTGTGTGTGTGTGTGTGTGTGTGTGTGTGTGTGTGTGTGTGTGTGTGTGTGTGTGTGTGTGTGTGTGTAGAATATATTAGCAGAATTTAATATGTATTATTATAGGATGGAATAAACATTATGTAAGAAACCATGTTAATAGAATTTAATAACATTTAAAAATCCTTTTAAATTTAATAAAATATATTATTTAAGAAAACATGTTAACATACATCAAATTTAAAAATATTGAGATATATATATATATATTACATAAGAAAACATTAAAAAATATTTTTATATAAATAAGAAATCATTTTAATATAATAATCGAAAGTTTTTCTTATAAAATATATTATATTTTATATATATATATATATATATATATACATATATACATATAATGATTTTTAAATGTTATTAAATTCTGTTAACATGCTTTCTTACATAATGCTTATTCCATTCTATATTTTATTTATATATATATATATATATATATATATATATATATATTCTGTACCTCACTAGTTTAATTCGTCAAATAAACTGACTTGTGTGAGTAGTAATTCAGCACTTGCGGGTAGCTCGAGTTAAATGTCCTCATTCCTTTATATCAGCGGGACTCGCGTGTGGCGCTGATATCTGTCTCTCGTTAGCAATCGTGAACTGCTCCATACCACAGTCATATTAAAAACATCAATGTATTCACTCATCCATAAACATTATTAGATCCATCAGCATGGCAGCAAATATAATACATTTTAAAAAATTCAAATGAAAAAATAAGATTTTTTTTAAATCATATAAGAACATTTTTAATATAAGATAATATAAATTACTTATTTATTTCATATTTCATATATATATATATAAATATATTTTTTTTTTATTTTTTTTTTTATTATATTAAATCTTTATCTCCTTCTACAATTGCTTTTCTCCTCTTGACTTTGCAGTGCCATCTCAGTAGAACTGTACTACATCTTTGCCACTGCGTGGGGGCGTGAACACTACACACTCTACGGCATCCTGTTGTGTGTGTTTGCTATCCTGCTCTCGGTGGGCGCCTGCATCTCTGTGGCCCTCACCTACTTCCTGCTCTCAGGCGAGGACTACCGCTGGTGGTGGAGAAGTGTTCTCAGCACCGGCTCCACTGGCATCTTTATATTTCTTTACTCTCTCTTCTACTACCACAATCGCTCCAACATGAGCGGCCTTGTACAGAGCGTGGAATTCTTCGGATATTCTTTGCTCACTGCGTTTGTTTTCTCGCTCATGCTGGGAACAGTCTCCTTCTGGGCTTCTCTGGCTTTTATTCGTTACATCTACCGTAGCCTTAAGATGGACTGAGGGCCATTTCCTCTCAAAATGCCCCCCTACCCCTTCAAATGGGGAGAGAGACTCATGGACTAGTTCCTCATGGATCCCTGCACGAGCAGGTTTTGTGTTGCTGAAGTATATTAAACTATCAATGCCAATCTTAAAAGGAATAGGGAACAGACAAAGCGACTGACTAAAGACTAATTTAATATTCCATTTTGCTCACCAACACCCTGATACTTAAAATTCACATAGATATATAGTTGCTAGATTATCTGCACATCAAATACAGAAGTATTTAAGAGTCAGCTGGGTCATTTGTGCTGCTGAAAGGGTCAGATTTTCATTCTTCAAAATGTTGCTTACCATGTATCCAAGACTTGAAAGTTGAAAGTCTGTTTTGGATTTTGTTAATGTAGTGAATATGACTACAATGATTAAATGTCAGTTTCAGGACATAAGGGGACAATAATAAGAGGCCTTCATATTTGTTTCAGAAGACCATTGAGAAGATAAAGCACTTATTGTACTGTAGGTGAGTTTACTTGATGATTAAAGGGGGATGTAGGGTTATATGGAAGGACATTATCATTTTTGAGGAAAAGAGATGTGCCATATTGTGTACATGGTGCAATATGTGCATTTTGAGTTTTGTAAAGATTTAACAAGAAAGCTGAGGAAATGAATAATTATGGAAGCAATACCATTGTCTGAAGTCGCCATCAACTGAGATCTGCTGAAATGTAAATATACTATGTTTTCAATAAAGTCACTTTTATTACAGTAAGAGAAATAAATGTGGGTGAAATGCAATGATGGTGGTGTCTATCATATAAATGTATGTAAATTGAAAAGACGAAAGCTCACTGTCAGATATGCCCTTTCGATCTGTTCTTCCATTCCAAAGTTTGGGGTCAGTAAGATTTTTAGAAAAAAGTCTCTTAAACCAATGCTGCATTTTGATTAGTGGAAGTAAAAAAAAAAAACAGTAATGTTGTAAAATGTTATTTAAATACATTTTTAAATGTAATTTAGTTACTTTAGTCATTTCATTAGTCTTCAGAAATCATTCCCATGCTGATTTGGCTCTTAAGTAACATTTCGTATAATGTAGAAAACAATTGTTGCTTAAAAGTACATTAACTCCTTAGCAGTTAAACAAAATGCATGTATTTTGTGGATGAATATTGTTTTATAGTTATCCTCCGTTAAAAAAAAAAAGGTAAATGTGACGTCGTGCACATGCATATTACGGGTTCAGTCTATAGGAATGTAGTTCTTTACAAAGTAACATTGCCAACTACTGCCTGGCAGCATAACAGCCTTTTTAATTGTTTTCACAGATCCTTGTGAACAGGGATCATTTTGACAACGTTGTCATCTGTACATGAAAAAAGAAAAACTATTTTTTTGTACATTGTGTAAACATACCCTTAGGGGACATTTACATGACACCATTTTCAACTAAAACTGTGTCTTGGCCAATCATTTACATGACAACTTATTTTAGGGGTCTAAAACAGACTTTAAAAACCGGTTTCAAAAGTCCAAGTTTTTGAAATCTAGCATTATAGTTTGTGTAAGTACAAAAACGGGGACGGCCTGCGCATTTGTGTTCAGTCTATGGGAATGCGTGTCCCCAGGCTCTTTACAAAGTGGACAATTGCCAACTGACATTGCATGCATAAAAACAGTTTGTTGTTGAAGTATCATTGACAATGTTATCATCGAAAAAGAAAAAGTTTTGTAAATCGTTGTCATGTAAACGCACCCTCACTCACAAGACACCACTACAAGGCAGCAGTTATGATGACCAGTTCTGTTCCTGATGAAACAATTACTTTAAGGATACATTAAAAGCAGTACGTTTAAGTGTTGAGCAGGCCTATGATGGCAAATAACACTTGAATACAGAACTACATGCTGAGGGGGAAAAAAGCCACAAACTTAGGAACAGATAAAACATTTATTGCTCAACTGGGTCAAATAACTGTTTTTGTGTGGGCAGGAGTACTTTGCAAGCACAAAGCTTGAGTGTCAATTACAAAAGACCAGATACAGGAGAGCAAGAATTTCATAAATGCACAAATGTAACAGATCACATACAGAAGCGGTAAAACACAGGGAAATTGATACACAGAACGAAAAACAGTGCAGACCGCCTTTTCTTGTACACAGATGTAGAGCAGTGCCTTGCATTCAAATTCATGGAACTCATTTAAGAAGATTGACTTGTCCTGACTAAATCTAAAAAAAGTAAACGAGCACCTGGAAGAGCAGAGGGAAAGATATTAAATACTCTGAAAAGGTACAATGAAGTTATAAAAATAGATCTCGGTATAAAACGCGCTGAGTTTAAAAAAAGGCAAACTTTACAGATTCAAAAAAATCTTGAGACATGTCTCACTTGGCCCCAATTGGCAATCCATGACATCAGCGCCTAAAAATATCCAACAGTTTGTTGCCAAAAAAAATTATATATTTACAAATACGGGGAGCACCCAAGGCTGCGAGGCTGAAAGCAATGGATATATACACAACAAGCAGCCGCACTCACAGCAAAGTCATTCCTTTTGTTGACCATTGGGAACTAGGCATGGATGCCATTTGAGTAGGACTGCTTCCTTTGTTCACTGCATTGCCAACATCACGGGCTTGCATGTAGCTAGTAGGGTTGGGGAACTCGTAGTGCGTCACAGCTGGGGGCAAAGGCCAGTTTCCCGGGGGTCTCGCAGTGGCCTGAGAAGGGGAGCGTGGCTGTGGGTAGCTGGGGTAGAAGGGTGTTTGTTGAGGACTCCTCTTGAACAGAGGCTCTCTCACCTGAGGGTTACTGTAGTGATCTTGGTTTGCTCGAGCGGTTTCAGTCTGAAACTAAAGAAAAAAAAGCAACATTTTTAGTAAACTAATGATCAGTCATTTGTATCATCATGCCTTTAAGACATTATCCAAACTACTGAAATGCCTCCTTTGTAGATGATAACTTGTTCTACGTCCACACTGATCAGTTCTGCTACCAACAAGACAGAATAAGCAACAGAGTAGACGTCGTCGTTTTAAACCTGTAAGACTTTATTCTGTGGAACAAAAAGATGAGTTTGAAAGTCAATGGGATCACATGTTGTTTTGGACGCCATTGACTTTCATTGCATGGATAATCAGTTTAAACACTCTTCAAAATATCTGCTTTTATGTTCCACAGAAAATCAACATAACACATTTTTTATTATTACTACAGCTTATGGGTAACTTGTATCATTGTGCCTTTAAGACACCATTAAAACTATTGAAATGCCTTCGTGAACAATAATTTGCTCTACATCTACACTGATGTATTGAGCTACAGTTCCTCTACCACAGAAGAGAAACTTCGGGTCACTTTCTTTTGAAAGAAAAGACTTTAGAAAAGAAAAAAAGTGGGGTTGGGTGTTCGTTTTGACCCCATTGACTTAAATTACATGGACAAAAATGGTTAAAACATTCATATCTTTTGTTTTTCTCAGAAGGAGGAAAGATGCATGTTTGGAACGACATGGTTTTGGCATGAAAACGCACTCACCTGAGCAGCTGATGTGTTTGGTACGGCATTAACGACGTATCTCTCGGTCATCCAACTACTATCTCTTTGATGCCTCTTGAGTTTCATCCTACGGTTTTGAAACCACGTTTTCACCTTAGGAAAGACAAAGCGTCATTATGACACTGACGGCAATCCATTAAAGCTTTAGCAACAGTCTTCAGTCTCTTTATATCGCTAACCTGTTTGTAAGTTAGTCCCGTCCCTCCAGCCAGCGTCTTCATCTCTGCGGGCGTGAGGTATCTTTGAACATTAAACCGGTGGATAAGAGCATTCATCTGCTCCTCAGAGAAGGCAGCACGGGTCTTGCGAGGCAGGGCTGGACGCCGGGCTGGAGATGTGGTCCGCATGGGCAGGGGCGGAAATGCATCAACCCCCAAATTCTGACTCACCGGCTCCTCTCCTTCAGCTGAGATGGAGTTTGAGATTGGTTCTCCGCTGTCAGGACTGCCACCATCCGTTTCGTAGTCCCCATCTTTCCAGGGCGGGTGAGTGAGGTTGGTTAGAGCGCCTCCCTCACGACTGCTCCCTGAGCTCCAGGAATCTATACAAACGGGGGAAATAAAAGATTTACTTCATGGACTATGCCATTTAGTACATAGAATTTGATAAACCATTAAAATGGGTTTATAAATTTGCTTCCATTTCCAGAGGGCATGGTTTATAAACCAGAACACAAAGCGGTGTTCTTTTTTTTATTAAAGTTTTTTTGATAATGGAAATTAAGCTGTAAAACACACTTTAGATGAAAAAAAAAAAACACATTAAGATGTAGCCTTTGCAACTGAAATAATTTAAGTTGCCATACTAAAGTTCTTAGAAGTGGAAAAGGCACGCGCGCATGCATTTTATATATATATATATATATATATATATATATATATATATATATATATATATATATATGCGAATGTATGTATATAGTAAAACCTTTGGTGTGAGAGACCCGGGTTCGAATCCACTGCGTGACACCAATGTGTCCCTGAGCAAGACACTTAATCCCTAGTTGCTCCAGAGGCGTGCGACCTCTGACATAAGGCAATTGTAAGTGGCTTTGGATAAAAGCGCCAACTAAAATGTAAAACGATAACAGATGTTGTAAAATGTTCTCCAATAACCTTTGAATTATTTACAACTTAGGAGGAAAAAAACTTTTTTTACGTTGAAACAGAAAGTTATTACTTCATTAGGGAATAATTAAGTGATTAAAATTGGCTTTGCAACCATTTAGTGAGGCTTGGTCAGAGGAGGGTTACCTGGGGTATGAGCCTCTGAGTCACTGGGTGTATCGCTGCTGGCCTGCTCTGCATCTTTGGCCTTTGGATCGGGCTCAGTCTTATTATATGAGATGAAGAGCCGTCCGTTCTGCGCGTGGGTCGGGTAGTTGCCGTAGTTGCTCGCATTGCCGTTCTCTGGGCTCCAGGATTGCGACTGCTGTGTGGTCTGAGCGGAGTAATAGCTCGCGGTGACCCCGCCGGACTGAGCGTACGCGGCCTCGGCCCAGCTCAGATTCGGGTGGCCGTGCTCAGACACCTGCGGGTACACCAGCCCGTATGCATACGCATGATAGGATGGGTTGAAGTTGTAACTCACTGGTATCTTCCAATCCGCCATTCCCTTGTCGAATGAACGCAGAGCAAAAAGCAAGTGTGCAGAGATAGACCTACTAATAACACCTGACTACAAAAACCCAAAAGGGGTCGCCTACCCTCGAAAACAGATGCCGATAATTGCTCTCCTCCTCATAGTCACGCAAAAAGACCCCTTGACATGACCTGATAAAAAAAAACGCGTGGAGAAGGTGATTTATAAGGCCAGGTGAGTGGATGTGGGCGGGTGGATTTGCGAAGAGATGCGCGGACCAATCAGCTTCAGCTTCTGAGAGCTGGAAACCACACCCTGCTGGCCACATCAGCTGAGCCAGGTACTCTCACCTTTACATGGTAGATAGCCTACAGTATATTTGCATGTTTTCATTTAGCGTTTTACATTTTTAAATTACACAATTAGGCTATATTTATTAATGAAAATTACTACTGAATTACTATATAAAAATAACCGATTAAAATTATTTTGAAACTTCTAGATATATATAGGCTATATTTTTTATTTAAAACATTTAACTACATAAAACTCTATAAAATCAGAGAACTATTAATCTTAAAAAATCATCATTAAGAAATATTTACATACTTAAGAAAGATATTTTTAACACACATTAAAAAGTGAGACTTGTGATGTATGAAACACCCATGGTTTTGTCATGTAGGCCTACATGATTATAGAAAGATTATCAGTATTTTAAACCTAAAAAATGCGCTACATTTTCACATTTAATTAGTGCGGTTCCTTCTCATCCCTCTAATCTATTGTCTTTTTTAACATGTTTACCACAGTTACTTTCAGGGTAAAGCTTACCAATAATTTCTTTAGATTAGCATGATTAATCCTATAAAACATTACAAAGCCTCATGTGAACAAGTTACCCTAAAAGTGCACCAATCTAGAGCTATTTAACTTTGAAAATGTGTGTGGACTCTGGAATGTACTGTCTGGACTTTTTGAATGCCAGGTTTGCCTTAAAATTACCACCTGAATAGGTGTGTTTGTAGTCCACCCATTTCTAGGCAACTGCATTAGAATGAAAATATTTCTGTATGAGGTGAAAATATGAGCTAATCATGGGGTGATTAGACAGACCACAGAACTGTTTATGGAAAAAGAGGTGTGAAAGGGTCGGGAGGTGTGGCAGTGGCAGCAATGCATTTGCCTTTTGCACTTGTTTACCAATTTAGCAAATCAGACAAAATAATTTAGAAATTTTAAACAAGTACGGTCAATGTTTACATATTCCAGATGTGTATTATCACTGTGGTGTTTGAGTTAAACTTTAATGGCATTTATTTATTTAGTATTTTATTTATTAGCTTTTTTTCTGTTTTGTTTTTTAAGCATGATTTCTTTAAATTATGAGACCATTGTTGTCAGATTTTATTTATGTTCTGTTTATTTATTTATGTTCTATTTATGTTTTTATTTTGGTTTTTAAACGTTTTTTCTTGTTTATTTTTTAGAAAATTATTGGAGTTTAAATTATGTTGTATTCCTGTGCATTTATGTATTTATTTTGTGGCTTTGTTTTTATACATGTATTCATTTAATGCAGTCCTCCTCACTGATTTGTACTGTAAATTGTTTTCAGTTTTTTCGAATTGTTTTTCTGTAGTGCAGCTTTCTTGATGATAAAGGTTGTTTGCCATCTGTGTCCATTGCAGCTCTTTCTAATGGAGATTCACATGCAAATAGCCCATTAGCGCTTCATCATCTCTAGCAAGCTTCCGCCGCCTAAACATGATCCACTTCAAAACAAACAGAAGCAAAATATGAAGAACTTTCGAGACTTTGTTGCTTGAATGACACACAAACAACAGTTTCATATCAACCACAGTTTTTTTTTAAAATCTTTTAACAGGTCTGTTCACAGTGAATTTCGACCTCCATTACCACAGCAGGCGCTGTTGTTATATTGTCGTCAAATGTAACTCTGAATCACATGGTTTTCAGGGCTGTGGCCCCTTTAACGTCCAACTCATGCGGCGTTTTCTCCCTCTGTCCAGCGTGGTAACTTTGGGAACTCCGGACATAAGCGCTCGTGCAGTTAAATACTATTTCCACATGACAGTTTATTTATGAGATACTAACATAGTTATCTAATATTCCTACGAGTGTCACCTGACCCAAATATTGTGTGAATTCTCTCATATTGTCCACTGCATGTCATCTGATTTGGTCCGTTGGTCGGTGTAGGTTAATTGGTAAGTTTGAATAAATAACGGTTGAACGTTAAACGGTGAAATTATGACAGAAGAGCTCGAGCGCGTCCTGGTGCGGCTGACAGAACCGGACAACGCTGTTATTCAGCAGGTAGATACTAAATATTAAACTGCCATACTGTGCCAAAATAGGCGTTATGGTATAACGTTATTTGATTAATTTAATATTTATTATATGACATTTTCAGCGTGTAATTGTAAAGAATAGTTTATTTAATACTTGTATTTTAATGTTATGTGGGGTTTACTAACTGTTATAAATGGTCTTTCTAAGCCCATGATGATGTTTAAGGAGAGTCATTTTCTTTATCAGGCCACAGCTGAGTTGAAACAGGCATTTAAAGATCCAGCTATCATTCCTGCTTTGTGTGCTGTCATGACTGGATCTCAGAACCCACAGGTAACGTTACTATTATTCATTTAATTCTTTATGTCAAGTTTTCATAGTCCTAAGTTACTCAAAGACTATCTTTCTTGCTTCAGGTCCGTCAGTCGGCTGCAGTGATGCTCAGGATGAGAGTTAGAAAACATTGGAAGAAAATCAGTCCAGACCACCGAGAAAGGTTTTGGTTATATTTTTTACTTATATAATTTCATCTATTTTGATGGACATTTGCTAATTTGTGATTCATATGTTTTTCCCTCAGTCTGAAGACAGTGGTGCTGCAGGCTTTACAGCAAGAAACAGAGTTAGTCTGGTGGTGCCATGATACATGATGTAATAATGTAAACTATGATAGTGTATGATAACTACATTAACACTATATTATGGTATTACCATAGTCAGCTATCAGGAACAGATATTACTAATAAACCAGGGTGTATACATTTTGTTTTAATTTTCATGCAGGTGCTAATTTTTCTTTTATTATTTCCATTCCTCAGACACACAGTTCGTCACTCTCTCTCTCAGCTGAGTGCCGACCTGGTGAAACACGAGACCCCAGACCGCTGGCCCGCTCTCCTCACCCTATTAAACCAGTCTACCAAAAGCAATAACCCACAGGATAGACAGGTAACCCCATTTAACTTGTTAAAAAAAGTACTGTGCCACTACCATGGTACATTTATGATATTAGATCTTTATCAAATTCAAATACTATGTTTTTTCATGGTATTATTTGAAGTACAATGTTCAAAAAATTGCAAATATTTACTAATGTTTTATTTATTTATATAATTATTTTAATTGTAAATCAAATAATGGTTTTATTAAGATAAAAAAAGAAATGCATTTGTTTATATATATATATATATATATATATAGTACATCGTAATATAGGCAATTTCATTTATTTATATTTGTTAATGTATATGACTATTTATTATTATTATTATTAAGACAAACTTGTTATTATTATATTAGTATTATATTAGTCATTTTGTTTTAAAGTATATCAGCACATGATGGAGATGAATTGAATTTGTGTGAAAGGGATAGTTCACCAAAAAAATATTTTTTCTCATCATTTACTCACTCTCAAGTTGTTCTAAACCTATATGAGTTTTTTTTTCTTCTGTTTAACAAGAAACATATATTTAAAAAAATGTTGGTAATCAGAAGGTTGATGGTAGCCCTTGACTTCCATAGTAAAAAAAAAATACTATGGCTACCATCAACTGACTGGTTACCAACATTCTTTCAAATATCTTATTTGTGTTCAACAGAAGAAAGTTTGAAACACACGAGGGTGAGTAAATGATGACAGAATTTTCATTTTTGGGTGAGCTATACTTTTAAGCAATATGCTGTCTATTTTTAAATTATTTATTTAGCTTTTGTATGCTTGATTCTCGGTCAGTTTGAAGTATTTGGAATGGGGGGGGGGGTTGATAAAATAAATTCCCTTTATTTTTCACTGATGTACCAATCTTGTCATACAAAACTTACATAAATTCTTCGTTCTGTTCAGGTGGGTCTTTTATTGCTCAGTAAGGTGGTGGGATCAAACCCAGAGCCCTTTAAACCCCACTACAAGGAACTTCTCCAGCTGTTTGGGACTGTTCTCCAAGACCTGAACAATCCTACAGCTCTCTACTACTGCATTCTCACCCTTACCTCCATCACAACCTTCACCGGCACAGAGGAGATGGTCTGTTCTGCTTCCTAATTTGCCCTTGGATATAATAATTAGTGTTTAATGCTACATTCAACATGTTCAAAATGTTGTTTTTCTCTCTTTCAGAACCTGGTGCGATCTCTGATCCCCAAACTGCTCATTGCTCTTAAACACCTCATTCAGGCAGACCAGGTGAGGACACTTTGATAACGCTCTTGCTGTGTTCGTATGGTAATGCTCCAATCACTGTTTCCATTATGTTACTCAATGATGTGCTAAACACTGTGTGAGTTGATTGATCAGTTTGCCTTTATGAGCCTTTAAGTGGCCCAATGGCTTTGACCATCCTTCAAACTTAAATTTTTATCTCATAAGTTTGTTTTTTGTTCTTTTAAGGACCAGGCAAGCGAGGCAATGGAAGTTTTAGATGAGCTGATGGAAAGCGAGGTTTCCATCATTGTCCCACACATTGCTGAAATTGTCCAGTTTTGCCTTGAGGTTTGTCCACACTTCTTCAAAGTGATTATTAATTTGGAATCTTTGGGTAATAAAGTTTATGTTCTCTCTTCTAGATCAGTGCAGACGTCTCCCTTAGTGATTCTTTGCGTGTAAAAGCCCTGTCGTGTATCGCTGCTCTCATCAGACTTAAAAACAAGGTAACTCTAACTTCTTGCCTTTGCTTTTCCTACTAGGGGCCCCGGGTATACTTAATTTTCCGCATTCCGCTCTGTCTCAAACACAGTCGTGTCCACACAGCTTTAAAAGTTTACTCAAGCACGAATGGATGAGTGATTTAAATTATTTCTTCTAATAAGCACTTCTGGTTTGTTATCTGTTCTCTAGACTGTATTAAAGCATAAACTCTTGCAGCCAATCCTGCAAGTAGTGTTTCCAATCTTGAGTGCGGCTCCTCCTCCGGGAGAAGAGGACCCAGAGGATGAGGAAAATGATACTGACGGCGACAGTGAGAATCCTAAACACTTTGCTGTTCAGGTGGGTCTCTTCACATGCTTTATCTCTCTAACTCAATATTTCCCCGTTGTCATTAAGCCACAACCCAATTTTTTTTAGGAATTTGAGACCTGGTTTCACAGAAAAGGTTTAGATTAAGCCAGTATTGGGCCTTAGTTCAATTAGGAAATTTAAATGGCTTTTATAAATGTGTCTTGGAAAAAAAAACACATCACTGGTGTGCATTTTAAGACAAAACAATGGCGCTGATATATTTTAAGATATTCCAGTGAAAGTTGCTTTCAGTTAAGACAGTTCAAACATGTATTTTACTCTGACTAGGCTTAAGCCTTGCCTGTGAAACCAGGCATGAATCAAGAATTTATTTCTCAAAAATGGTTGACGCACACAAGTACCGTCCAACTTTAGAACATCATTAACACTGATAAATAAACAGTATAAGGTAAGGCTATTAAATTGACCCTTCGCTAAGCCACGCCCAAAAACCGCCACTGGCCAATCGTGTCTTAGCAACCGTAACTAGGCGCGGGACGTCTGGCAAGCTTTCCAGCGAGGGAAACATGCCGAAGCGTTGTGCGAATGGATTGTGCAAATCTGATACCCGGTATCCTAAAAGTTTGGATGGGGAGTGGAATTTTTTTCCTTCCCGAAAATCTAAAAGCCAAGGGGAGAAATGATGGGCGTGGATCAAGCAGTGTGGGAGACCCCCATTCACATCTAAATGTCCACAGGATTAACAAAAACACCTATTGCTTGGAAGTTGGAAATAATGACGGTTCATTGTTCATAATGCATATATTATAACGTAAGACAAGACGGAGGCTCACTGACATACTTTAAAATATATTTCAGCATTCTGTTAATCGACGGCCTACCACCCCTGACTGAGTAACTTTAACCCAATCCGATCGCGGCTCTCCCGGTGTTAGTGTTATTCCACAAGATTTATGGATAAGCTGTTTGATTTATAATTATTAGATTATTTTCACATTTCACTTACCCTGCTGTGCACGAACATAGCTGTTCCTCAATTTTTTTCCCATTTGAATGGTCAGCGTATGAGACGGCTGCTGCTTACACTGGGACAATAGGCTTTAGCTTAAATTTTTATGAAATTATTTGCTAATCGGTTGCATATTATGTCGTGGATATATCCATCGAATGCACACTGCAGTCCCTTTTGTCTTGCTCTCTCAGATATTTCACATGTTCGCCAAAAATTACTAATTATCTCATTGGGAATGTCTGACACCGGTGCATACACACTGTAATAGACGTGCTAGACGCGAAAGCTTGACGGGCGTAGCAACAGTAACTAGGGAGGGCGGGGCTTAGCGAAGGGTCAATTGGAGTTCAAAACTACTTTTTGTAAATAAAGTAAAGTTAGTAAGTTTTCACCTCTGATATTATAACTGTGATTAAGAATTAAATTTGCATATTGACTCTGAAGTATTTGGACGTCTTTTTGTCAGGTGCTGCTGCTATGGTAAATCGTAATTTCGGAGCTCCATTGATCATGAGCTTTCATATTCGTGGTGCACGCCCTTAACTCAGAGTCGACCTGCACAGAGTTAATTGAGCTAACTAAACTTAATTCAGCTGTTCTGAAACCGAAAGTTTACCATCTCAGGGTAAGTCAACTCCGAGTTCAAGTTTTAACTCCGAGTTGGTTGAACCTTCTTTATTGAAACGGGCCCCAGATACTGAATCAGGGCAACTCCATTTTCTCAGCCACTCTGGGCCTGACAGAAAAGTCAACGGCTTTCAAACTCTTTCAAAATAAAAGTCTTTCATCAGTAAAACATTAGAATTCCTTTTTTGTTGTTGTTTGTTATACTACACACTCCGCGACCCACTTAAAACAGTCTTGCGACCCACCGGTTGAGAAACGCTGCCTTATACTGTATCTATGTCACTCTCTCGCATGTGTTTAAATGACTATCTTACATATGTGTTCCCCTGAAGGTCATTGACACAATGGCTCTTCACATGCCACCAGAAAAACTCTTCAACCAGCTGGTTAGTAAACAAAACACTTATTGTAAAGATCGGACATAATAGAAAAAGTAGACTTAATACCTTCCAGTGATTCTATTAAAATGTATTTGTGATTTTGTATCCTGCAGATGCCTTTCACTCAGGCTTGCTTGTCAAGTGAGAACCCGTATGAGCGTAAGGGGGGTCTCATGTGTATGGCAGTGCTGGCCGAGGGCTGTGCAGATCACATCCGCACCAAGTAGGCTGTACTTTACAATTACACATATATTTCTACCCAAATTCATAGCACATAATTTCCAAATGCACAAAAAAGCAGTCTGCTTAATGCTTTTTTTTCTTCTTTGTGTATGTGTTAGGATGTTGTCATCCATGCTTCAAACAGTTTGTAGCAGTCTATCGGACAATAACCAGGTGGTCCGCAGTGCAGCACTCTTTGCCCTTGGCCAGTTTTCTGAACACTTGCAGGTCAGATTGAAACGTCAAGACATTTTTTTATATCAATACGTTATGCCTTTTGTTTATTCATTAGCTTGGATTTGATTTTAAAGAGTTAATTTGTCTTTCACAGCCAGATGTCAGTAAATTCCATGCTGAATTGATGCCGTTGTTGCATGGATACTTGTCTGCGGTGAATCAGACCAAAATTGGACACATGACGAAGGCCTTCTATGCCTTAGAAAACTTCTTAGAGAACTTAGGTTAGAATGCTGACACAATTAAATACGTAGATTTTTTTTGTAGATTTGTATAATTATAAATGCTTTATCAATATAATATACTTTATTTATTTTGTTTGCAATTATCTTGTTTATTTATTTCTTGCCCTTCACCCTTGCCTACCCTTCTCTCTTATTCCTTTTCATGATCAGGTCAAGAAATTGAGCCCTATCTGCCCACTCTAATGGAAACCATGTTGTCAGCCCTTAACAATGCAGAAAACTTTAAACTGAAAGAGCTTGCTGTCAGTGCAATTGGAGCAATCGGTAACTTCATCCTTCCATTAACATGCCATTTTATGCTGTTATAGTAATGCCCGGACTTATTAGATCTCTTGCTTTCTCAGCTAACGCAGCCAAGGAGATGCTATTGCCTTACTTTCCTCCAATTATTGAGAGTCTGAAGGGTTTTCTGACGGACACAAGAGAAGAGATGAGGGCTCTGCAGACACAGGCACTTGGTAAAAACAATGATCCAACATCTTCCATATTTCGTAAGCATGCATAAGGAGGCCCATTGCCTAACCTAATCATTCATCACTCCTTTTTCTCTGTATATCTTTTATAGACACACTTTCTGTGTTGGCTCGCACTGTTGGTAAGGATGCGTTTAGTCCATTGGCAGCGGAGTGTGTGCAGTTAGGTCTGAACCTCACAGACGCAGTGGATGATCCAGACCTGCGCCGTTGCACGTATGACCTCTGGAATCCTCTATGTCTGCTCTAAAAATTATTTGTATTTATGGACACTATAAAAGGAAGATTCATAGGAAAAGTAATGGAAAAGTCCTAACATTCAATTTGTCAGCTGTATGAATGGAAGTTCCACATTTCATTTTAAAAAAGCCTTTTGTTTTGGAAGGGGTGTCACTAGTTTGTTTACTCTATTTCATAAGCATGCATAAGCATGCATATGCATGTTTGGACCAACTTGAAAATAAATATATTTATTTATCTGTTTTATTTATGTTTTATTTATATATATATATATATATATATGTTATAGGTATTTGTTTATATATTTATTTATTTTTATTTTTTAAAGCATGGCTTATTTAAACTGAGACCATTGTTAGATTTGGAATTTATTCATGTTTGTTTTTTTGTTTTTTTCTATTTATTTGTTTTTATTTAGGTTTTGTTTTATTTTGAGTTATTATTGATACATGATTTGATATTGTTGTCAGATTATTAATTAATTCATTAGTTTGATTTAAGTTGTTTTTATTTAAGTTTTATATGTTTTGTTTTATTTCTTAAAGCAATTTAAAGCATTTAAATTGACACCATTGTTGTCAGTTTTTGGAAGATTGAGGCTGAATTTTAAGCAGATTGCATTCAGAATCTCTCTCTCTCTCTCTCTCTCTCTCTCTCTCTCTCTCTCTCTCTCTCTCTTTCCCTCTCTCCCTCTCTCTCTCTCCAGGTATAGCTTATTCTCTGCTGTATCTGAAATGAGTCCTGACTGTCTAACCCCTCATCTAACTTCCATCACCACGGTGATGCTGCTGTCACTCAGATCCACAGAGGGTGTGACGGTCAGTGTAGGACTTTTCTCTCAGATCATCTTCTGTACACCATCAAACATTACATGTATTATAATACTGCTATCCGCTTCACAGACTCATTTGGAAGAAGACAAACAGTTTGTGCTCCTGGACGATGACGATGATGATGAAGGTGAAGAGGGTGATGTCATTTTAGATGAAGAGGAAGAATCTGAGATAGATGACAGTGATGTTGCAGGGTATGTCTCTGTCTCTCTCATTCTGTCTCTTTAGTGCTCTCTTCAGGGTTCGTACAAGGTGCTTAAAGTGCTTGAAGTACTTGAATTTGACTTTTTGAAAATTAAGTCCTGGAAAACCCTTGAAAACAGCCATATTTTTGAAGAGGTACTTGAAAAGTGCTTGAATTATTAAAAAAATTGGGATGCACCGAGCTCATGTACTCGTAAAAATGCTCCGATACCCACAACAACCGATAGGCCCAGGCAGCGTGTGTATAGTAACAGCTGTGGTGCGCGAGCTGATCAGAGTAAACTGCGCTGTGGATTGAGCGCTCAGCGGCACAGACACTCGAGCTGGTCGAGCACATCCCTTTAAACTGACATCAGTGGAAGGTTTGTAGTTCAGTCGGATATCAATATCAAAGAAAATAAAACGAGGAATGTAGCTTATTAACGTTAACTGACGAGAGAGAGAGAGAGCGCAGTTCTGTTGAATGCTCTTGATTGCTGATCGTTCACTCAGCACGAGTTATTTGGATGAAAAGTAAATCGTATATGTAAGTAAAGTAAAACATGAACTGTTACCTGATTTATGTATAACGAGTGATTCCCTACATTATTACTGGACGTTTGCAGTCAAGAAGTTCCATGAACGCAAACATCAGCGCGCCCCGCAAACCATGCAGCGTCTCCGTGCGCGAATACTGAGTTAAATTGTCTTTCACGTCTTGCGCTTGTACGGACGAACTCACACAAAATTATGTAAAAACGCCCATCTTGGCGAGTATCCTAGTAAACAAAGTCAGTTATATCTCAAGTGAACCATGTTCAAATGGGGTCCGTGCGTTCGGTCAGCAGTTTAACAAACCCACTGCTGTTTTAATGTTAATCAAACAATGGACAAATAAATTACAAACTGCTCTTGACTAAATATGCTACCCTTTTCAGCTTTACAAAAATATCCATCTATATTTAATTTATCCAATAATGAATATGCATTTTTTCACATTTGATTACTTTATTCAAATTTCTTTAGGCCTACCTGTTAGATCTACCCAAACAACTCTAAAAACACTGTTTATTTAATTTGTGGCCTTTCTATGTTCTATTGTATTTATTTGTAAGTTGATTATTCATTCTTATTTTGTTGCTGACTGCTTACCTTTAATAATGTTTTAAATTCACATTAATTAGGCTGGCTGTTTTTGTTGTATCAAAATTGGATTAAATAATTGATATTTCACTGTTGTCTAAACATTTGTACCACTGACCCAATCCTCAGCACTGACCCTTCTGGAGCTGCTCTAGTCTAAATATGTGCTGTGCATTCAATGAAGATAAAATATGATAGAGCAATAGAATGTACAGTAACAGAAGCTCATTCAATGTATTTTAGCAGGCTTAATTAAGCATGAAAATAATTGAAAGAAATATATATTTGATGAAAAAATGAAGCCAACAAATATGATTTATATTGTTTTGGTTTATCTACTACTAATACATTTAAAAATTACAAATGCAGTGAAAATTCAGGGATCGGTTACGGTATTGGTATCTTGTTCTGCAAAAAGTGGTATCGGTGCATCCCTAATTCAGTGTTGTTGAAAACATACAATTGTTTCACGCTAAATCAACACTGCAGCCCGTCTGAGATATAGAGCTATTTCTCATGGCTATGAGCATGATATTAAGTATGATAAGTATATAATAAAACTTTCATTCTTCAGGTCAATCATATGTATTAATGGGGGAAAAATCAGTTTTAATATCCTTTCAATGGTTAAGGGTATTTCCCATGCCTGACAGTGCTGGTCAATGGATTGACCTCTATGAAGTGAAACATCCGATACCATATATATATATTTAATTTGAGTAAAAAAATAAAATAAAAAAATTAAAAATAATAAAGATACTGTTTGATAAGTGCCGATTGAAGTCCTTGAAATCCCAAAAAAAGTAGTGCTTGAAAAGTCCTTGAAAGTCCTGAAATTTCATTTGACAGAGTCTGTACGAACCCTGTCTCTTATGTAAGAGCATTAATCAGGATTCCCTCCGTTCTCTCAGATTCAGCGTGGAAAATGCTTACATAGATGAGAAAGAAGATGCTTGTGATGCTTTGGGAGAAATCGCCTTCAACACAGGGTAATGAGGCATTTTACATAATGCACACAAACCGTCATGCACTTGCATTTACAAACTAGAGGCTTATATTAAGTGCATATACACTACCATTCAAAGGTCTGGGGCCATTAAGATTTTATTTTATTTGAAACAAATTAATACTTTTATTTAGCAAGGATGTATTAAATTGATCAAAAAAGGTTTCTATTTTAAATAAATGCTGTTCTGTAATTAAGCATATTAAGCAGCACAACTGTTTTCAACATTGATTCGATTGATCAAAATTCAAACTGTTTCTTGTGCAGTAAATCAGCATATTAGAATCATTTCTGAAGGATCATGTGACAATAAAGACTGATGGCAAATCTGAATTTTCAGCATCTTTACTCCACAGGAACAAATTACATTTTAAAATATATTAAAATAAAAAGTTATTTTAAATTGAAACAATCAAACAAATGCAGCCTTATTGAGCATAGGAGAATTGTTTCAAATATATTAAAACTGCCACTGAACATTTGAAGGGTATGCAATGCTCAGTTTCTCTTGGCTCTGGCATTCACAACAAACTACGCTTCCACAGTAGTGTATTTCTGAGCAGGATATAATGTTGGGCTGGGCTTTATTGCATCACAAAAGTAGTTCTTGATAAAGATCCCCTTCAAATTTGTGGCTTTGGTTATGTCAGCAGAAAAAACAGACATTTATCAGTTATTAGACAGTTAACTGGCTAATACGTGGAGTATCCTAAATGTTTGGTTTTGGTACAAAACACAGTTCTTAGAATCCAGCTTATTTTTCTGTCTCTCAGAGTGGCGTTCCAGCCCTTCCTGGAGTCCAGCTTCCAGCAGGTCTTTGAGCTCAGTGATGTGAGTGACTGGTGCCATGTTTGTGGTTTCATGAGTGCTTGGACATAATGCTGAGTTACTGATGTTTGTGCTCTTTTGTGTCCTTGTGCATCCATTAGTTCCCACATGAGGATGTGAGAAGAGCTGCCTTTGGTGCCATGGGCCAGTTCTGCCGAGCTCAGCACAAAGTGTGGAAGGAAAACCCAACGGAGGCTAACCACCAGGGTACATTAAAACCAACTGTACACAATAGGTCAGGGCAGTATGGCCACATTTAGTGAGGGATGGTAGCAGTGTGTCATCTGGTAGATTATTCTGTGCTCTTTATGCTTCAGAATATCTTTGAAGATAAAGAATGCTAAAACCATTGTCTACACTTCTAACTGCTCCAAGTATTGAAAGCTTAGTTGATTATAATAGGAGCTAGAAATGTAATTTTCAGGAATTTTCATAATTAATAAATTGTAATTAGAATTAACAATCAAATAATCATTAATGACACTAAATATTTTATTCTTTAAGTAGCATGTTCTTTTAACCATAACTGGAAGTGCTGCTTAATTTTTTTTTTAAAAAGTGATGCATTACTTTCTCATGATTATTTTATTAATATAAAGTTGAAAAGAACAGAATATATTTGAAATAGAAAATTTGTAACATTAAAAATCTCTTAACTGACAAATGTAATGGATCCTTAGTGGATAAAAATATTAATATATTTCACACAAAAAATTACAGACTCTTAACTTTTATATATATATATATATATATATATATATATATATATATATTTTTTTTTTTTTAAATAATGGAAGTACTGATATTTTAGTAAATTTAGGTTGTCTAGTATAATTTAATTGTATTAATAAATAAAGAATACAGATATTGCCATTTCTCAAGTAAATACCAATTCATCTATCTTTAAGTATTTAATACTTTGTTTGACTATCATTAGAATGAAGTAATATCCTTTGGTTTCTATCAGTCGAGTTTTTTACGTAACTATAGTTATGTAACTATTAGAGGTGGGCGATATATCGTTCACACGATAATATCCAAATTGTTGTCTGGACGATATGCAAAATTGGGATATCGAATATTTCATAATTTGTACAATCCGACCCTCCAAACATGAAAAGAGCTGAAGGAAGTTAAAGAGAAAACAAATAAAGCACACTATAACCTTCTAAACAATTATATGTAGAGATTTTAATACTGTAGGGGTTTGACTGTATTTTATTTTTTGTACAAAATCACGATCGTTCCTCAATTGCACGAGAGTAAGGTGCTAAAGTTACTAATTTGCAATATACAACTAAGTTCTTACCTGTGTGTTATGACGTTTCTTAGGTTGAAGCAACAATCCAAAATCGTAAAGAGTAAAGCCGATGTAAGATTAATAAAATAGCTGTCAGAAAAGGCAACATATGCGTTGTTTGTGGAAAAATGATCTAAAGTTAAAAAGTTTTTCTTAAATGTCTGTGGCGTCCTCGAGTGGCGAGCTTCGTGATTGCATCATTAGAAAATTGCGTTGTATAATGAATCCAAAAGATGGAATACATTTTCCCAAGAAATCGGTTCCGTACGCATTACAAACCGAACCATTCCGGTGGTTGGACCATTTTTCCTGCCGACCAAAATCCGCGCTGGAGCGAACACCACAATGTTGCGCAACATCAAATGGCAAATGTAATGAAAGCGGAACGAAATTCATTATTTTGTGCTTCACGGACCGTTTATCAGTTCGGACGAATGTCAGCGCAGCGCGAGCCGATCTTGATTAAGCGACACCGTTACTACATAAGAGATGCAGTAACCAAAGCAGTTGAATTCGCCACTTAAGTAATAGCATCGCTGCGAGATCTAGTGAGAAGCGTTACAATTTCTCCATTTTTAACTGATCAAACAGCGCTGACGTGGAAACCAGGAGAAACATCGTTCCATGAATGAACTAGTTATAGGTTTTAAGTCCACAGATCATTCACCATGGATTTAATGTAGTAACACTAACTTGTAACCATGGAAGTTTGGCAGAAATATTAAAATGCTTTCAAGTACGTCACACATCTTTTTCCAGCACTTCAAAACTCAAATGTTATATGTTATTTAAATTTTATTTTTAATGTGATGACCAAAACATTATTTGTTCATCCTTCAAAGATTACCCCCATTTATAAAACTAAAAGTTTCAAGATGTAGGAAAACTCACAATTATTTAAAAATAATTTTTCTTTTAATAAATAGAAAATTTCTATGGCATTTCTTTATTTTTGCTGTATCGAAAACGTACCGAACCGTGACACCACTGTATCGTATCAAAACAAACCGTGAATTTTGTCAACCGTTACACCCCTATTAAAAATATAAAAGAACAATAAAGACTTTGAATAATAAATGACTATTGAATAATATTTTATTATTTTAAAAAGTTTAGGAGTCTTTAAATCAATAATGTCTCATATCTTTATGTACTAGTAATTCTATACAATAATAGGTCAAATGCAGCAAGTCAAAAGACCAACTGGACCTTCTTTACCAGTTTGCACACATTTCTTTGAAGGATTGCAAAAATATCGTCTGAATATCGATATCGAGATATTGAAAAAAAATATCGAGATATTCATTTTTGTCAATATCTCCCACCCCTAGTAAATATATAGTAATGTTAATTTTTATGAATGAAACATTTTCGAAGTTGAATTTCCAGAAAAAAATAACTTTTTTTTATGTAAACTATTACCATTAGAAGATTAAGCTCAAAACCTCCCACCTCTGGTACTCGCATCTTCATGTCTCTGATTTTTCATTTGCACTCTCCTTTATATTCACATCACGCTCTCTCTGCTTCCTTTCATCTGTTCTGTGTCGGTCTCATTAATGATGTCTCAAAGAATTAGGAGCGCCACTTGTCAAGAGGATTAACTTTTAACTGACTGTATTGCTGTGGAGTGCCTCAAGGCCCCTATCATTCATTCACTTCTTATCGTTTCCTTTCCACCCACTTCTTCATTGAATGAGCTGCAGTCAATGTGAAGGTGAAAGAACATGTAGTTTTCAATTACCCTGAATCCTTTGATCAGCTCTTGCATATCTACTTTATATCTCTCCAGCTCTACATAAGCTGTTGCAGGTGGTGTTGCCTTGTTTTCTGGAGGCAGTGAGACAAGACAGAGAGAGACAGGTGGTGATGGCTGTACTGGAGTCCATGAATGCTGTGATTAAATCCTGCCAGGGGGAGGCGCTGCAGGCTCCAGGGAGACTGGCTGAAATAAGTAACGCCATCAAAGACATACTGAAGAAAAAGGTCAGGATTTAATTTTAAGACCTCTTTGGGTATAAAGACATGAAATGAATGCTGTTATCTGACCAGATATAATTTGATAATAATTTTGTACCTGGACAAACTCTTCTGCTTTTACATCAGGATATGCCTCTTTTGGTAAAGAACATTCAAACTGTTTTCTAAGATGTAATCATAATTTAGCA
This sequence comes from Siphateles boraxobius, assembly GCF_051911475.1. Classification (NCBI taxonomy): domain Eukaryota; kingdom Metazoa; phylum Chordata; class Actinopteri; order Cypriniformes; family Leuciscidae; genus Siphateles; species Siphateles boraxobius. Next base: position 13,700,910 of record NW_027508876.1, on the reverse strand, counting down.
TGTAATTGTGGCATTAAGACTATTTTCAGGGTTTCCGCGGGGTCTTAAAAAGTCTAAAAAAGTCAAATTTCAAAATCACAATTTAAGGCTTTAAAAAGTCTTAAATTTGCTGAAGTATTGTGTTCTAGGTCTTAAATAATTTTAAACATGTATTAAATTTCTTACGTCCATGTAAAACTCATTGAAATGCTCATTGAAAAACATGCAACAGCCAATCAGCTTTGAGCTTTCGTGTTATTGGCGCGAGTCTCTCGGATACCACAGACGCACGCGTAAAACGGATTTTATTCAGTTATGGGGAAGTGCAATTTTAGCGATACTTGGCTTGAAAAATCTGAATTTAGTGTTTGGTTAAAGCCAGTTGCAAACAACGTATTTGAAGCCTACTGCTTCTTATGCAAGAAAGCAATTAAATTGGGAATATTGGGTGTGCTGGCGCTGGAGTCTCATGAAAAAAGTGATAAACATCTAACATTGCTTTTGGATCAGAGCCAACACTAAAAGCGGAGGTGCTTTGGGTTCTCCACACGGTGACTAGACACCAGTCCTACTTTGCGAATGAGGAAATCGGGGAATTGTTTCAAACGATGTTACCGGACTCTGACATCACTAAATCCTTCAGGTGCGAGAAAGATAAAACGGCCTACATTACACGCTTTAGAATAGCGGTTCCTTTGTAAGTTTTTTATGTTGTGATATAGGTCTTAAATTTCATTCATAATGGTTTCATTCATAATGATTTTGTGAAACCTGCAGAAACCCTGATTTTTTATGTACCGGTAGCCTAACTTTTTTCATGTACATGCATAACAACATCAGCATACATTTGACGAATAACATAAGGGGCAGACAATTGGTAAATCATTTACATACATTTCAAACAACAATGGACCTAAAATAGATTCTTGTGGAACTCCAATATTAGAATCTAAATATTCTGATGTTGTATTTATAACTCTTACTCATTGTTTCATATTTTCTAAATAAGGTTTGAACTACATAATGGCATCAGCTGAGAAGCTCAAATTTGATAACCTAGAAAGTAAAATTGATCAATCTTTGGTTTTATATTTTACATCATAAAACAATTTGCAGTTGCAGTATATTGAAATCAGTAGAAACAAAATAAGTATACTAATATCACATAATAAATGGATACACATACTTTATAAATATCAAAATAAAATATGTGTAAAATGTGGCCAATATCAGATTCCAGTGCAAACATATCATAGTCATGGACTTGATCCACATGCGCAAAAGATCGCAACTGTCTTGTTAACTTCGGATATTTAAAATCTTTGAAGTACTTCCATGAGCGCTGAATTGTGAAGTATGTTGGTCTAGAGTGATGTAAAAGTCGCATGAATTCTGTTTTGAATGTTCAGACTGAGGTCGCATTGCAATACATCTGACCTGTATCACATTTAGTACCACATATGGAAGTGGCACAAATCGGAATTGAAAAGATCAGATTCCATGTGTTCTGTGCTGTTCACACTGTCATGACAAAAACAGATCTGAGTCACATGTGAGCAATACAATTGGATGTGGGCCACATTTACCTGCAGTCTGAACATAGCCTTTGTGTTCGGAGAACCAAAAAAAAAAAACGTGTTTAAGGCAGTAGAAAAACTGTATACAATTATCCTCTGAAAATCCTTTTAAGCCAAGCAAAAGGCTTATACTGTCAAAAGAATTTGTTTCAAATAATCAAATGAATTATAGCGCTGACAGAAACTGGCTTCAAACCGCAGCTTATTCTCACTTCTTCAAGGTGTTACATAAGTCTGCAGTCATAAGGGGGTGGCTGGTTATTTCTTATGCTTGTGATCTCATTTTCTCTTTCTGTCTTGCTCAGACCGTGTGTCAGGATGTAGGTGGGGATGAAGCAGATGATGATGAGCAGCAGGTGTTTATTTGAGTATTTCAGTTTTTATAATTTAATCACAGTTCACTGACAGCAATGATACAATTAACCTAAAAGGACTGTGACATAGTGGAATAATTGAGTGTTTGTGTCTCAGGCGGAGTATGATGCCATGCTGCAGGAGTTTGCCGGTGAAGGGATTCCTGTTTTAGCCTCAGCTGTACCGGCTGAGACGTTTTACCCTCACCTCAATGACCTGCTGCCCCTCATCATGAGCAAAGCTGTGAGTCTCGAATTCTCTCATTCTGCATTCACAGATGAAGGTCATACTTAAGACCTATTCAAGAGCATCATCAATCGGCAGTGATGCGGAGCGTGATGCGACTTGCATTTGAGAATGAATTAAATGTTTTACTTCAAATTAAGATTGCAGAAATGTTCCAGATATGTTGTTGCTCTCCTGGAATGAATGACTGAATTAAATTAAGACATAGGTGATATAGGAGTGTATGTATATGTGTGTGTGTGTGTATATATACATTTATATATATATATATATATATATATACAATATACAAATATTGACTACAACTAAAATATTGACTATTGACAACTAAATATTGACTACAACTTATATATATTTAAAAAAATATATTAAAATGTATATTTATATATATATACATTTTAATATAATTTTAATATATATATTTAAATGAGTTTTTTCTTAGTTTTTAGATGTCTTATAAATATATACATTTTAATATATATATTTTTTAAATATATATAAGTGAGTTTTTTCTTCGTTTTTAGATGTCTTTTAGTTGTAGTCAATATTTCCATCATGAATTAAAGTCTCCTTTACTCTTTCTTAAATGGAATTTAATTTTAATTGATATTTTATAATAAACAATACTACAAAAATATGTGAAATATATGTTTCCATTCAAAAGTTTAGGGTCTTTTATGCTCACCAAAGTCCCTCTGTAGTTATTAATTTTATCCCTGAAAACTCATATTTGATCACCAAAATGACCTGTTTAAATTTTTTTTTCTTCGGAAAAGTATAAAGTATACGAGGTTCTATAACATGCAAATTAGTCCCGCCTCCATTAACTCACACCAGCTCAGAGATCCACTAGTTGGTTGACGATCACACGTTGACAAGATTGGTTACAAGGTAGTTTGTGACGTCAGAAACGCCAGTGATTATAAACCGCATTTTGACTGTCTTTGGTTCACGGTAGGGTTTGAAGGAGAACATACTCTGGCGTTGACTTATGAATTTGCACATGGTTTGTCTTAAAGTATTTTAAAAACACCACATAGGCATAAACAACATTTAAAAGCTCGATTTTCACCACAGGGGGACCATTTTCTTTAAATGTAATTTATTCCTGTGGTTGAAAAGCTGAATTTTCAGCATTACTCCAGTCTTCAGTGTCACATGATCCTTCAGAAGTCATTCTAATTTGCTGCTTAATAAATGTCTCTTATTATCATCAATGTTAAAAACAATTGTGCTGCTTAATATTTTTTTGGACACTGCAATACCTTTTTCATTGAATGATTAATAGAAAGTTCAAAAGAACTTTATTTAATTAATCTAACATTATTAATTAATTGGTAAAGTGATTTCTTTAACAAAATTAAATCCTTAAATTAAATGCGTAAATATCTTGAGCATTTCTAGCATCACCCTTTCTACTTTGTGCTGTTTTTATTTAACTTTTTTTAGAAATCCTCATGCACGGAGGCAGACCGCTCCTTCTCTGTTGGTACGATTGGAGAAACCCTGCACTCATTGGCGGGTGTGGCTGGAGGCAGGGCGGTTGCTGGCCGGCTGTCCAATCGGCTGCTGCCGTTGCTTGTGGCTGGAGTGAGGGACAGTGATGCAGAAGTGCGCAATAACAGTGTGTATGCACTGGGAGCTCTCGCACAAGCCGCCGGACCCATCGTTGCCTCGTATCCTTCACAGATCCCTGTGTGCATGTGTACCTGTTCTCAGATCTCCATGGCTCTGTTAACCTTAACCCGGTGCTTCAGTGATTACCCCATGATGCTCTCCCTCTTCTCCAACCTACTCTCTAAAGAGTCTGACCTGAGAGTGATTGACAACCTGTGTGCTGCCCTTTGCAGAATGATCATGAGCCACGTGGAGGGGGTCCCACTCGAGCAGGTCACTTCTGTCTTCATTTTAGTATCTGTATTAAAGGGATAGTTCACACAAAAATTTGAATTCACTTTCATGTTGTTCCTTATACTTTGGTTCATCTTCGAAACACAAATGAAGATAAACGGAAGCTCAAGCATGTTCGCTTCATGCATGAGAACCAATGAGGTTCATTCTCATGCATTACGCAGAACCATAATGCAGCTCACAGGAATTATTAACCGCTTTTCATTACTGAATGATTCCGCATTTTAAACGAATCGGTTGAGTCAAAGATTCAATCACCATTCATAAACAACTGCCTAATTCCTGAAAAAAATCAGCTGTTTGAACGAATCGTTTGAATAAATAACTCAATGACTTACTCATTAAGACGGCCTACTGGTGCCAACTACTGGTGGTTTAGTTTCGTGTTTAAAAGGATCATTCTTTCCAACATTTCTTATTTGTATTTTCAAAAAATATTTAAAACAATCATAACATTATTTAATGCAGGTGTAATTTTTCAGTCTAAATTATTTAATTTGATTGGTATAAGCCCTATAGTGTCTCACTATCATTAAATTTAAGAATTTAAAATAAAGGCTGAAGCATTTATTTAAAACGATTAGGGAAAAATGCCCTTCATAAAGGTCAAAATATCATAAATAGGCAGAGTTAAATATGTCAAAGCTGACTGAGCTCTGATGCTTCAGAACAAATTATAATTACAACACACAAAAAATCAAAAAATAAAATCTGGACAAGCACATTTTTTACGATGAATGACCAATTTACTTAAGCACATTAAAAGGCTTAATGTCGAGCCCTGGTCAGAGTTTTTGGTGATGCAACACAAATACGTTTATAATACCCATTTTACCCTTCTCTTGCAGGTCTTTCCTGCTTTGGTGGCTCGTCTCCCTCTGAAAGAGGACCTGGAGGAGAACAAGACCATCTACAGCTGCCTGACCTTCCTCTACTCTCACAACCCTGTGCTGGTAAAATCTCATTTTTACTCCCAGCATGCTCAGCTCACAGCTCCTTATTGAATCTTGTCCTGTCAATGGACTGATTGTATTTTCTTTCTCACTCCAGGTTGTTAGTCAGCTCAGGCCAATAATATCTGCTGCCGCTCATTTGTTGGGCATGAAGGATGTTGATAATGGTAAGACACTGTTTATACCATTGGAATATTTTCATTTTATATTATGAAAGAGATTCAGAATTCATCATGTTTATTTTGACTCATATTTATTCTTTTAGAAACACAAAACAGCCTGCTCATGCTGCTCCGAGGTCTAGCCCAGCAACACACTCAGGAATTTGAAAGTGCGGTAATGTCACTTCCTGATGAACAGAGAAACAAAATGACCATTGCTGTCACTCAATCATAACACCTGTCCCTTATTCAAAGTATCTATCCCCTCCCCTTCCAGAAGGCCTTCCACTCTTGTGAAAGCCAGCCAAACTGATAATAGAATTTTTCTATTACATTAGAAATGGGCTGAGACAGATAGCAGAACATGTGCTCACTGGCGTACTCTGCTTTCTGTATTGCAGCAGAGACATTGAGACTATTTCCTCTTAATTTATTACAAAGTTCACTTATGCTTCTTGTCACTTTTATTTTGTTTTACTAAGAGTTGTTGTTGTTTTTTTTCCATTTATTATTTTTCTCTGTCTCAATGAATCTTCTGCTTTCCCAACTATATTGAATATTCCGTGAAATTCTGGCTTATTTGAGTGTGAAGCTTTGAATCGCCGTTGCAGTGAAAGAAATATATTTCTATGAATTGTTCACTGTTGTTTCTTTATTTCTGGTATGCTTGTCCTGGGAATATTCCATGAATATGTTGAACTTGTTAGCCAGAATTAGTTTAAGAATCCACCATGTTTCTGAAAAAGAAACACATTTTCCTATAGAAAAATGCAGTACAAGGTCTAATGTTGCAGAATTAGATTATACTTCATTCTGGATCATTTTAACTCTATTGCATAAGTAATATAACTTTTATGCATCAGCAAATTCTTTACTATTATTGTTGAAACCATTGTACTGTTTAATATTTTTATAGAAACCATGATAAATTGTTTTCAGAATTCTTCGAATAGAACATTTAAAAGAACAGCATTTGTTAAAAATAGAAATCTGTTGTTACATTATAAATGCATTTACTGTCACTTTTGATCAATTTAATTATTCTTTGCTGCTTAAAAGTATACATTTCTTTTAAAAAAAAAATCTTCCTGATCCCAAACTTTAAAAGTAGATGGATATAGATTTTATATAGTTTGTGTAGGTTGTGATTATTCTAAAATACAAAAATAGCAAGAGATTGAAACTTTTTTGTAGAATATTACCCACAAAACTTTAGTCATACTGCCACCTAATATAAATAAAATGAAGAATCCTTCACTTGCAGCATAGCACATCAAATTTAGACTGTCCTGCACAAGTTTAAATCGTCCAGAACCTGAATTGGGAATAGTCTTCTGTATCGTGTAAGGTGTTAGATTGCTTTAGCCTAGCTGTCACACGTCTTCCAATCACTCCTTGCTTGGCAAGTCTCGTTTTTCTTCTGTCTTCTGCCATTTGGACTTGGACTGTGACACTGTGTCCAAGGCCAGAGTCATTTCCACCGGCTGGAGTTCATTTTCCGCTGGGAGGGGTGAGGCACAAGAATATTCATTGCTATGTTTATACAGTAGGTTAATTTTTATGTGCATCAGACAAATTCTACACACAAACCCAGAAGACTTTGAGGTTGGGAAAGCGAATATCAGTCGTTCAACAAACACGCAGGAGAGTGTGCTGAGCGTGCGAATACCAAACACATTTACTCAGCAGCCACGAGCGTTATGTTAGCTCACCTCACTGATCTGCAGATGTCATCTGTTAGCTAACTGTCAGGAAGGAAGCGATATATTACTGGAAGCCCTGACACTGCAGCCTAATGGAAACCGGCGGACTGAAAAAAATGCTGATGAAATTAATTTCAGCTGGATTGTAGTAATACTAGTTGTAATTAAGTGTGGAGATGAAGCATTTTTGTTCAATAGAAGTCGGCAATAACAATATACAAAATCTGTTTGGTTACATTTAACATGGCTCCTCTTTTTTTTAATATTGATTTTTGGGTGCATGTTGCCAATTTCATGTGCGCCGGAAGCCGATTACTTAAAGTAATTTCTTAGAATAATTTACTTAAACTATTACCCACTTGCCAGAACAAATCAATCAGTGCAGCCAAATGCCACTGGAGAAACCATCATCTTAATGAGATTTCAACTGAAACACTGCTGTAAAATACAGCAACCTTACTGAAGGTTTTTTACTATTTTATACTATTATAGTGTATATTATTATACTATAATTTGTATTAGCTTTTATTTTTTATACAATTTCAGTTTTTACTTTAATTTTAGTAAAAAAAAATTGTTAGGCACTTTTGTCATTTTATTGATTTTTTTTGTTGTTTTTTTGTATCTAACCTACATTTCTGATTTTCATGCATTTTTTCCAAGTTTTTTCTATTTCATATTTATTTTGTATTTTATTTCAGCTTTATTTCAATTAATGAAAATTATTTTCAATTGATTAATTATAGGTTACTGTAACACCATTGCTTTACTGAATATGAAGTTCAATGAACTTTAGAAATTGATTCAGAACACGTTAAGCTGCGTTAAAATTAAAATAAAAAATTAAAACCATTTTTACAAATCTGTTGTGGTGTGCAGTCCTACGTCACCGGACTAATTTGCCTAATCTTCACGGTACTTTAGACCGCGGTGGAAAGAAACGCAGAAAGCAACAGGTCTGGCGGAAAATTGTTTCGTGTAATTTCGATGTAAACGTGGCTATAGTTATTTCAATTGTCCCCGTTGTACTAATGTAATGTTAACAAGTATAATGTTTAAGTTTTATTGTTACACCATATTTATTCAGGTGCAATGTCTATATAGTTTATACATTTTATTTCAGTTTTAATTAGTTATTTTGGTACATCAAGGTAAACAATGCAAATGAGAAGTGTTGTTTTGGCAACATGATTAAATTAAGTTTTCTTTTTCAGATTTTATTTCAAGTAAAGAAATACTTTTTTAATAGTTTTAGGGGCTGTTTAACTGAAAACTTTTTAGGCATTTTGGCCCTTCATTTACATGACAACAGTGTTTTGGGGGCCTGAAAATGCAAACTGTTGAAAACAAAGTGCAAGTTTTTGAAAACGGAAGCATTATCATCTCCATGTAACCTCGAAAAAGGCTAGTTTGTGAAAACAGTGACATCATGTGCATGCATGTTCCTTGTTCAATCTATAGGCGTGTAGCGTTTCTTTACAAAGTGACATCGCCAACTACTGGCCTGCCAGCATAAAACATGTTTAGACATTTTCGCGAATCCATTCGAATGGGCATAATTTTGACAACGCTGTTGTCTGTACACGAAAATCGTAAAGAAAAAACGTTTCCGCTTTTAATACACCGTTGTCTTGTAAATGTACCCTTAGTTTTAGTTAATTATAATTACCCCTGCCTGGGAATATTAACTTGATCCTCTCCTTTGATCCAACAAAAGTGTAAAATGAAATGTTGTACATAGCTCCTCCATGTGCCTACCTGGTTGTGTGTGTCTCCACGGGAGGATGTCCACCCCGCTTCTGCAGAAGGAGCGGTCGGTGTGGGACTCGGTGCTGTAGAGAACCTCCTGACTCTGACGCTCTCCGGGATGCTGTGCTTTCACACGAACCTCCAGAACGGTCACTTCCTTCTCCTTCTTCAGCTTCCCTGACTTCCCCTTCACCCGTGTGCGCTTAGTGTCCACCCACACCACGCGCTCCTTCACCGCTGATCTGGGTACACATAGAGAAATCAAGATATTAACAGAATATTTCACCCAAAATTAAATGGATACAACTGCATCTGTACATTTAAACTCACTCTTCAATGCCCAGGTCAGCAAGTGTTGTGTTCAGGAATGGAAAAGCCTGGTCATGGTTCAGAACTTCAATGGGCAGGTGCACACACATGGGCACAGTCCAGTCCAGCTCGGTTCGCACCGTTTTGTCATTGGTGGGGGAGTCTAAGGGGCCGTCACCATTCACCTGCTTCTCCGGGTGCTGGACCCCATGCTGAACCTCTTGGCCTGCCAGCTTGACACTGGTGTCTTTAACTGGCAGCTGCTGCTCCTCTTTGTTTTCTTTCCTTTCGTCTATGATGATCATTGAGTTGATTCCTTTGATTCCTCTGTGGTTGAAATGATAACCCTGATCTCCTCACATCAGCTGATTTTCCAAATTTGAGATCCAATAAAACCTGATGTAGACGAGTCTTCCCAGGTGCCTCTCTCTCTGCTGTTGGGTTGAGAATGCGTGACGCTCTGAGAACACTGAAGTCCAGTGGAGATTTAAACGGTCTGTGTGAATGTGTGTAATGTGGCGCTGACGTGTGAGCTTTATTAGTCTGTCATAGGCTGACAAATTACAGAATGGAGAGTTGTTTATATTATTAAATCATCTTTCCCCTTCCCAGCTTGTGTGTGTGTGTGTACTACTTAAGTACTCTGTGAACAAACTAACATTTTTAACTAACACATTTAAACAAAATTACTTAAAATAAATGAAAAGTGTCGATTTCAGGTGGCATTAAATTTAAATCTAAATCTGATCATGTTGATTCATACTTTTTACGCGTTTTATAGCGTTGCGCACTGTAAACCGTAGATATTACTGTAAGCACAACTCATTTGAGCTTACGAATGCAATGGCCAATCAGAGGCGCTGATTAGTATCCGCTGGAACACCGTGTATTGTTCAGTGCTCAAGCTGAATTCTACACTCGCAAATACTATCATCATAAACTGAAACAAACAGATTTGGTGATTGTGCTCTTGAGAACACTAAGACTGGAGAAACTGGAATTTAAAATATATTTTTGCAGTGTAGCCAATCACAAACATATCTGATGATTTCTTGAACGCAATGGCCAATCAGACGTGTTTAAGTTAGAATCCCTTCACCCTCTGCATTACAGATAATATGTTAGGAAGCTTGTTTAATGGCACAGCATTTATATGTAAATATGTCAATGTTTTCGCAATTCTTTTAACAAACAGGTAGTAAATGCTGGAGAATCATTCTTTTGTTGATCTAATGGAAGGTTATCTTATGAAATTGAAAGTAATTAACATAACATAAGTGATCCTAGCACAACCACATTCTGAGCAGTTTTGTTTTCCTGTCTGACAGGTGATTACTAGAACTGAGCGATTTACTGTGTCCTTACAGTAAAGTGCCACATTTTAATGCCTTGAGAAAACATGTCACCTCATAACTCTGCATGTTCATGATCGTGTTGCACGCATCACAGTAATGCAGGATCCTTCAGCTCGGCCTATGAACTTCTGTTCTCTTTTTCATTTTTTTGTAATAGCCCTACAAGCTGATCAGGATACTCAACATTCCAGTATCCTGTGCTCACTAGGTGCTACTATAGTATATCCTGCCCTAAATTTAACTTCATTGTCTAGTAAATGAGAATTTTACACCCTTTTACGCACATTATGATTATTATTACTTGTGATGTCATTTTTTATGTCTGTATAGTCACTTGTTGATGTAAACATCTGATCTGAGTTCCCTTGAGCGTGAGCAGGTCAGATATGAAATATTTCCCCTCAGCCTTTTTGAAATTCAGAGCATCTGTGCTATGGGGTGGGATAGCGGTTGCCTGAGGACAGTGTAATGTCGTTGTTGACAGTTCATAGTTTTTCTGTGACTCTTCATCTGTATGCTAACTACTGCTTTACCATATATGTCTGTTCTGCATACGTCAATCTTCGCATTTCATAATCAGCGCAACAGAAAGGTTGGCACGGGTTTTGCTTCTGGTTTTCTGTCTGTCGTTGTTTCTGTCTGGTGTTACATTTGTGAGAACTGCTTCATGACTAGTTTAACAGTGTGAGGTCAGGCAGGCATGAGATCATGAACTGTATGAGATCACTGTCAACATAGGGATTTCTGCTGGGAGGGTTAATGGATACACTGGTCCTGCACCGCCCCCTATGGACTAAGGGGTAATTGAATTTCACTTCTGTTATTAAACCATATTTATTGTAACTTTTTTTTTAACCAGTTTTAATCTTCCAAAGTTTTCGCAATTAAATCTTCATCCATCCAGTCAACCATAGTTGGATAGGATCAAGTATGTTAAAATACGAAAGAAATATCTGTTGCTACTTCAGTATGATTTTTATTGACCTTTGGTGTGGTGAAGTTGTGTAAATCACATGGGTTTTAAAAAAAGTGCACACTATAGGCCTGGACTACTACTAATTATATTATTGACTTGAATGCATTGACATTATTGGATGAGAACTGAGCTGGATGATGACATCGCCGTGTTCTACTTTATAGCTGAATTGAACTCATTCCATAATTGATCAACTTTACAGTTATTGAACCAACACTGAAGTGATTTCAACTTAATAATGACTATTGTCTTTTTAGAGCTGCTTTACAGCAGAATTGAATTTCGTTTGCATCATTGAATCATTATTTTCCTGTAAAGCTGTTTTGAAATAATCTGTTGTATAAAGCGCTATATATATATATATATATATATATATAGGTATATATATATATATAGGTGACTTGACTATATTAATAGGTCTGTAAGAACAATAATTTGTATGAATCAATGTAGAACATAATTTGAGAGCTGACAACAAATGCTTATTTTTTTAACAGTGAATATTCAAACAATAATTTTAGTATTTTTTTATATAAATTTATTATATTGAAATTAGCATTGAGACAAATTATATAAAAGTCATACAACATATTTCCATAACTTGAGAACAGCTAAAAACATCAGAAGCCTATTACAAACCATTTCTTAAGTGATTAAAAAGATTAAAAGTTATAACAAGTTCATATATATATATATATACAAATGAAAACACTAAACTTCATAAAGTTCAAAACATCATAAAAAAGTCATACAAATTTTTTACAATATAAACTTCATTTAAAAAGAACACTCTTTATCGCTCTGACCATGCAACTGCTATTATTTACCTTAAAATAAGAATTACAGTAACCAATTCATAATCATCAAATATTATGTACAAATTTTTCTGTACTGCACTTTATGAATACAAAAACTAGCCTCTGAACTGGCTTCATTTATTTCAGCATGACATCGTGCTCAGTTAAACCAATCTAAGAGCTTCAACTTTGGTGAGAGCATGTATGTTTGCACATGGGTGTGTGTTCAACGGTTCATGGTAATGGTGATGACTCCAAACGGTTCAGTCTGACATACACTTAACTTCAAACCACCGAGCACCTCTGTAGAACAAACAGATCACATGTCACATACATACTAAGCGACAGTAAAAAGCAAACACCAACAGGATGTCTCATGTTTTACCCAGTATTTTGTAGAACAGATGAGCTGTAGTGCTGCGCTCGGCCTCTGGCGGCAGCAGCGAGTGAAAGGAGACCTTCTCAAAGCGCTTGATGAAGCCAATGATCAGTCTGTATGACAGAAAGAACGACTGAAAAAAATCGGATCATACACACACACACACACACACACACACACACACACAGACATGTTCAGCTACTAAGTGCCTCTTCGAACCTGAGCAGGTCAGCGGTGGTGATGTCACTCATCTCGGGCTCCGTCTCTCCCTGTGGCAGTTCGACATGTTCCTCTACTATCACCTCCATGGACACAGGAGCCTCTTCTATAGGAGACCTACACACATAATGTTTATTTCACAGGATTTCAAGCTGACTTGCACCAACAGTTCTTTTAACAATGTGTGCATGTGCCATAAGACCGCATGACGTAACACTGTAACATTTAATAACAAATGATCATTTAGACGGAAGTGAATCAATCAAAACTAACTTTGACTGGAAAAAACATTTTTCAAGAACCACTATAAAACCAAACCAATCTCTGTTACCTTAAATTATATGTTTATCTCTGTAAAGCTGCTTTGAAACAATCTACATTGTTAAAAGCGCTATATAAATGAGGATGACTTGACTTGACTTGATACTGCAGTCCTGAATATGATGCATGTTCTGACATTTAGTGTTTATTAACTGTGTCTATTTTTATGCATTTCGTTTTTCCTTTTGCAATTTCTTACCATCTGTTGGTGGGAGTGATGTGGTCACTCTGAGACTTGTCTCCTTTAGACACGTCCAGCAGCACGTCAGAACCAGCTGGACAAAAACGCACACCCACACATTCTGGATTTTAATGTCTGTCCATAGACAATGATTTGTATACTGTATAAACTGTATATTCTCTCCACCAACCCTAACCCTACCCCTAAATGCATTTTTACATTTTCAATTTTTAAAAAAAACAGAATTTGGTCTGATTTATAAGCTGTTTTCTTCATTTTGACCAACAACAATTTAAAAAAAAAAAAAAATCACATTTTACTTTCCTTGTGGGGATATTTGGTACCTGTACCTGTAGTTTGGTTGACGTTTTGAGCATTGAGGCTAAAGTCAAGCAAAAAGTGCTTGGAGACTGTCTTGTACATCACACTGAAATCGCATTGATTTTATTATGAGAAAGTGAAGCATTTGTTTGTCACCTGAGAGTTCAGACAGAAGCAGAGCCGCCTCACCAGACTCCCTGACCACCTAAACGTTCATAAAACACACAGAAAGGAAAGCGAGTTAGAGACAATCTTGTGAAAAAGTACGTTAGCATACTTTTAAATATAGCATTTATTACGGAAATAATGTACTTTAAAAAAGTATTCTTTAGTGCGGACTGAATGTAATGTTTACGAATACTTTAACTTGTATTTTATTAAATGCAGTTAGCTGAACCTCAGATTTTGTTGCTCACACAAGTAGGATTTATGTAATGTAATCTTATGTAATTTACTAATTTTATAAATATGTCTACTTTGAAATAGGGTTAAAGTGTACTGCCGAATGTACTGACAAGTTTCCATAGTTTACCAAAAATGCTTCAATGTTATGCATTTAAATACATTTGTAATTACACATTTGTTATGATGATGTTGCAATTCAGTACATTTCAAATACATTAACATTAAATGCAATATTGAATAACACAGTTAATATTATAACAAATCAAGTACTTTACATGTATTTTCAGTGTACTTCTTCAAAGCGCAACCAAAGATTATTAAAACAATGTTTTAAAATGTATTTTAAAGTAAAACTTTTAATTAGACATTATTGCAAAGTGCTCTTTTTAAAAGTGTACTTCAGTGCGTTAAGAAACAAAGTCATGAAGGTGTTCTGTCTTTTAGTACACTTAAGTGGCATTTTATTTTTATTAATATAATATCTGTCCAGTTTAAAAAAATATATACTTTTAAGAGTTGAAGTACACTAGAAGAGCACATTCAATAAAATTAAGTGCACTCCTTTTTTTGAAGTGGCTAGCATAAACTCAAAGGACCCTATTTACTTTGTTAGCACACATGACTAGTCTTGTGGTAAACAATTAATCTGTGCAAGTTAATCAACAAATCTTTTTTTTTTTTGTCTTCGTCATCTTTAATCAAAATCTGAAAATGTACTTCTCATCAGGAATGGCCTTCCGTCTCTGATGACGTCAGTTTGACGGCTTGGGTAGAGTTGAATGAAACGCCTACTTTTCAAGACCCAATCATTTCCCGGCAGAAAACAAGCCACGTCCTCTATTTTTCTCATTCAACTTCCGGTTAACGTAGTGTTTAAAAGGTTAGTTCACCCAAAAATGAAGGTTCTGTTATCTTTTATCGTTCTGTCATACATTTTCATCTATCACACGAGTAAAAGATAACGAGATTCTCCTTTTCGTTTGAACTAACCCTTTAAACATCGATAGTGTGCATGCTTATAAAATGTGTGTGCCTGAAAATAACCTTGAACTCTGAATTTTAAATGATTAATAAATCAAGTCTCTGACTCCGACATGACCAGATAAGCAACAATCTTCACCTCTCTGCTAGACTCTCGACTCCTCTCCGTTCCTCTTTCTTTCTCCATGTCCAACTGCTCACGCTCCTCCTGCGCCTGCCGTTTCCTGGAGGGACGGGGGAGGGTGGAAGAAACGCTGGAGGATTTCCAGAGCTTCTGGAGATCAGGGTGGATGAGCACTGCAATGCAAGGTCAATCGTTATAAGAGTGGAGTGTATTAGTGTCCACATCAACACACAATATGTGACCGTGGATCACAAAACCAGTCACAAGTTGCACGGGTATATTTGTGGCAATAGCCGACAATACATTTTATCGATTTTTCTTTTATGCCAAAAATCATTAGGATATTAAGTAAAGATCGTGTTCCATGAAGATATTTTGTACATTTCCTACCATAAATATATAAAACATTTATTTTTGTGAGTCAATGCAGCACAATCGTGAACATAAATGGGCAACCCTCTGATTTCATATTTTCCTATAGTTGTATATCTGCCAAATAGGGTCATATCCTAACAAACCATACATCAGTGGAAATTTTATTTATTCAGCTTTCAGTTGATGTGTAAATCTAAATTTCAAGAAATGGACCCAAGTGACTGGTTTTGTGGTCCAGGGTCACAATATCGTTCTGTTTATTCTAAGCATGCGCTGCGGTTATGTCGCATGCCGCTTTAAATGCTCCAGCTTTTTAAAACAGGATGGATTCTGATTGGCTGTCAATGTTTTAATCGCTCATCAGCTGAAAAAAATTCTGAAAGTGATTCCAACGATGTCGTTTCTCTGTGCCGTTATCATTATAGTTGTGGTGTGGACTAGATAGCTAGATATAGTTACTTCGAACTATATCTTTATCGTTACAGTTATCGTCCTTGATGTGATCGGGCCTTAAGGTGCTTCCTGACTCCCGATAAAACAGCTGAGCCTTTTGATGGTCCAATGGTTTCATTATTAAGATCTATTAAACTGTCCAGTGTGAAATAAAGGAGCTGACGCAGTAGTTTCTCTGTTTAGTTGATAAGTATTTGTGCTGTATAAGTGTTGGAATTAAAAAAAAAGTGTTTTCTAGAGCTGTTGATGACTTTATGCACAATGATATTAAAACAAGTTTATTTATTAGCAAGCATATCATTTATGAGAGGTGCTGGTGTTATAACGTACTGTTACATGGTGTGCTGAGCAGAACTGATGCTGACGCCTTCCGAGAGGCAGAAATACTTAGGAGGACATCAGACTAAGGAAAAAAGAGGAAGAAAAATGGAGACAGATGGACAGAAAGAGAATTACATAAGCAAATAATTTATGAATAACAGGGTTGGGGGAAAAAAATAGATTCACCACCAAAGTAGATGCACTGCAAACATAGATGCAATTTTTTTCAAAAGATGTATCAACATTTTTTAAATATCAAATATGATTAAAATATTACATTCACTACCGTTTAAAAGTTTGGGGTCAGTAAGATTAAAAAAAAATGAATAGTTTTATTCAGCAAGGATGCATTATTAAGGCATTAAGCCATTATTAAGACCAAAATTAAGCAGCACAACTGTTTTCAACATTGATCATATCAGCATATTAGAATGATTTCTGAAGGATCATGTGACTGAAGACGATGCTGAAAATTCATCTTTGTTATCAAAGGAATAAATTACATTTTGTAATATATTAAAATAGAAAACAGTTATAATAGTATTTCACAATATTACTGTTTTCACAGTTTTTTGTTCAAATAAATGCATCATTGGTGAGCATAAGAGACTTTCAGATATGATTTAAAAAAAAATCAAATTCAAAAACTTCAAACTTTTGAAATATTTTTAAATCATTAATCTTTTAAACTGCGTTTAATTTAATGTATTTAAATTATTTTGGAATTAACTAAATTAGGGTTAGGAAAACATAAATATTTATGTTATTTTATATTATTATTTAACTGATTCTATATTTCTTTAAAGTTTAATAGAGTCAAAAGAGGCGTCAAAATAGACATACAATTTTTTCAGACAATCTTATAAAAAATAATATTACCAAAGGTTGCCAAAATATAATTTCTATTTGCAGTAAGAACATGTTTTAGTATGGCTTTTATAAAGAAGCCAGAGAGCCACTTTAACTCTTTAAAGATTTGCACTCATATGTTGTTACTGAAAAATTGAGATGCATCAAGAATCGTTTCTGTAATTACACCGCGGAGGCTTCCTCAAACTCCATCAAATGAAATCCTGACTTGCCTAAAGATTTCTAGCACTACTGATTAGATTAGTTATCTTTCACAAAGTTCCCACCAGAGATTGGGTTTCAATCAGAGGGTTGTTGATTTGTTGTCGCATTGCATCCTGGGTAATCTGTGTGTTTTGGTCGGCGAAGATCAGTTGCCGTTTGCGACCTCGCCTCTTTGAGTGCACAGATTGCTCAACTAAGAGCTTCTGAAAAAGATGGACAAAACCAGAGGAAAAATGAAAGAGTGAGAGGTTTTTAAACACGCTGTTGACAGCCCAATGTAACTGTTCTTTGCTACAAAGGCATTCACGCTTCAGAACACATATGGATTATGTAACGCTAGAGCATAATGGGCAAGGTAATGTGGACATGGCTTCACACACAAACCTCACTGGAGCGCTCCATCTCCACGTCTCTCTCACTGGCCTCAGTGGTTGGTGGCATGGTGATGGGGGGAGGAGTCATCTCCAGAGCGACCCGATCTAAGGTGACCTCCGTAAGACGCCCATTCCTCTCATCCACGATGCACTCACTGTTCTTCAGTCTGCAAACATGCAATCAGTCATGGTTCAACACAACGAGAACACCATTCAACTCTAGCGCCAGTTCAGGCAAACATTATGGGCTCCATTAAACTGTGCAGTCAAGGGATTCTTTAATTTTTTTTTATCTAGGTCAAGGACATTTGGCCTAACAACTGTCAATGTCTGTCCAAACTGATGTTTATCAGTTTAGAACTATATAGAAAAAACCCATCGGCTTTGTTTCAGACAGGCTGAAAAAGTGATTTTTGGTGAAAGAAAAACATGAAACGCATGTAAATATATTTTTGATGAAGCACAACGAAAAACACATTCACATGTAGTTTCGAATCGGATGATTTTAACAAGTGACAGTGCATGGTTTCAGACACAACTTGTGCATTCATCTGTAAACTTCAGTAATGCCTCCAAGCTTATGTTTTCATTTCCACAACGACACTGTCAGTTGTAGAAACTCTTGGCATTGTGCTGAAGCTTAAGCCATTACCATTACGTAGAAATACCAAATATTGACTACATGAACAAGCAGGTCTTGCTTAATTTCTGTGCAGTCAGTCCTGAAGACAAAAAAAATCAGAATTGGGTGCAGTGTGACTAACCAAATTTGAATCGACAGCAGTATTTCCTTCATCCATTTCATCTTTACTGTATGTCCTTCATCTCATCTTTATGCTACTCACTGTTCTATAGAGACCATAGCAGGATCCATATATCCTGATTTCTCCCCTTCTGTCACCCTCTCTCTCTCCTTATCCTCCTCATCTGAGGGAGTATAGAGGAAAACATGTGACTTTTAGACTCACATTTTTATAAAAACGTGTTTGTAGCGGGCAATTACAGTCAACTAAGTAATCAGGTTACGAATGGGCCCAGACAGTATCTTTTTGACATTTTCTGTGCTGAGTTCTGGGGTAAATCTGCAGAACCAATATATTTCCTATATAAGCCAATATAAGCATGTATGTTTTTATTTTTGCAAATGTCCCTTTAGGGGCTTCGTAGAAAACAGTTATTTTGAAATGTAATAATATTTCACAATATTATTGTTTACTGTGTTTTCTGATCAAATTTCTTTCAAAAGCAAAATCTTACAGACCCCAAACTTACGAATGAATGAACTTTAACTAAAAATACAGAAATTATTCTGATGAGTGTTTTTCAACATAATAATGGAAATATTAACCTGTTAGAACATTTTTTTTTTGGTCAGGCACTAATTTGCAAACTACGCAGTTGCAGGGTTTAATGAGCAATGGAAGCAAAGCGCATCAGTGTGGGAGCATTTTACTGAAATAGTTAACCAGGACGAATTGAGTACTGGATATGTGATATGTAATGGCTGTGAAGCGCAGTATGTATATGACAGTAAACCAGAGGGGGACCGTCAGGGCCTATTGTATATTATAAACTATTGTAAAAAATTATATTCACAAACTTTTAAATAATAGTTTAAAAAGTAAAAACTTTTAAAATAAAAATTCATCAGTTGTAATGTTATTTTTGAAAGCCAAAGCTTTTGAAAGCATTTCAAACCCAGCAATTATAAGCGATACCTCTGGATGAGACGGCATCAACCAACAAGCTAAAGCTTTGCTGCTTGAATTGTTTGCTGTTTGGGTAAGTTATTTAAAATCTAATAGGTCACGTGCCAACAGATTGCCGTCGCTGCCACAGTTTTATATATGTTAAGCTTTATTTGAGAAAAGTCATTTTGCTGAATTACTGGTCAATCAGTAAATTTACCAACTCAGCGACCATTATGCACATTTGCTGTAATTAATTGAATCAGGTGCTCTGAAAATGCCAGGATCGCTGTTCACTGTCTATGATGCAGAAGTATCTGTCGCTAATTTGCTTTGATCTTGGTGCTGTCATTATGTGTCAGCTTACATAAAATTGTGTCATATGTTTTGCAACCCGGCCAGTTGTCAACACATTCCGCTGATTGTAATTGTGTGATGATGCAATTATATGTAATAAGGGTTTGAGGATGATGAGGATTTCTTATATTTTGTTGTGATAACTCTCAAACTCACTGTGCTGATTGCTTGTTACATTTCTTGTCAAATGTAACTAATGAAGTACAATAGAAGAGGACACGGTAAGCTAGGCTAATTTTAGACTCAGTTTACTCTTTACCCAATAAGGGAAGTGGGTGAGAGGGCAAAGGTTCAAGAGTCACGGTTCGCGACTGCAAAAGGTTCCGACCTTTGCTTGGGCTGAACATATTTATTTTCTTGCATTTGTGTGTTCTGGGAAACAATGACAATTTATATTTGAAGAGAGTAAAGCCTTTGTTTAGGCTATTAAGGAAATGTAATTTTGCCAAAGAAGAACTTTTACTTTAATCAAATGTTCATTTAAAATCAGCCTACTTCAGTGTAATAGAATACCATATCATCACGTTTAAAACTGAGAATTTGAGTAATTGTAATGTGATGATCAAGTGCGGGTCGGGTGTGAATATCTATATCAGAGAAAATCATAGTTTGGGTGGGTTGCGGGTGGATTATTTATTATTAAATAAATGGATTCGGGTGACGTTAGAACTGATCCATGCATCTCAAGTAGGCAAAGATTCTGTGTGGGCCTGTGAATGGCTAATAATGACAAATGTTAATTGAGATTAGTATTTATATGTGTCAATTTTTCAGTGCATCCATTTATCTATCAATCTTACCTCCAAGATGGAATAGATCTTGCTGTTCCATGAGCATGTCAATCTCATGAGCCGTGGCTTCAGGTAACTCTGCCCCACCAAACTGGAAAATGATCAGAAACATGAGATTGGGATACAGCATATGAAGTGTGTGGTACAAATAAACGCAGATGAAAAGGAATGAATAATATCATCTGGTGTTGTTCGTTACTAAGCCTCATGTGGGTAGATGATCCCATCTAAAACTTTACAAAGAGCCGTATGAATTTTGTGGGGGCAAATGGTACCGAAGTGGCGTCATGCATTTGGTTTGAGCAAAGGCTGCGGACACAGACTCAAATATAGATCTCTGTGTGTTTTTTATTGCCAGTCTGGAGGAGTGAGATGCATGTAGAGTGAAAATCACCTCTGTGCTGAGCACAGGAACCAGCTCTGCATCTTTGATGGTGATTGATTCAGGAGAAGCATTGAGGTCTTGAAAGGGAAAGAGAAGGAAAGATTAGGTGGAAACCATAAAGATCAACTCTTTGACCCACATCAGTTCTTGCGATATTTCAAAATCTCACCTTTAGGTAATGTAATTTCCTTTCTGACCACCAGAGATGGTGAGGCCTCCATAAATTCCTGTGACAATAAACAATAAATTATTGGCTGAACTGCCTAGAAAAGGTTGAGATTAGACTAATGTAATGTGTTTGCGTTAAATTCACTTTAATGAACTCTTTGATCCAATTGATGATCCAATGATACAATATATCTCCAATGAATAATTCATGCAAACCGTATGTATATGCTTCAGTTTATCACCTGAGATGACAAGTAAGAACTATGCAGATCACAATCAACCCCCATCACTCCAAAAAACGGTTCCAGTGCCCATTCAGCCTCCTCTAGCTGGAACAGAGAGTCAGGGACATTCAGCACCAACCTAGAGGGAAACACAATCCCAGAACAGCAACAGTAGTGATATACACAGCTGTCACGGGTGTATAAAGAATAATATGAACCTCTGTCAGAATGAATTACATTAGTGAGACAACATGACAGTGACAACCCTGAATCTGACCTGTCGGTGTCCGCCATGTCAATGTTCAAGTGTCTCTTTGAGCGAAGCAAGCGCTCGATGGTCTGCTGGACCTCCTCTGTGGGGAAATCAAACAGAAAACAATTCACTCCATTTCTACTCCACTCCACAAATAATTTTGTTTTTTTTAAATGAACATATTTTAATGAATTATTAATTAATTTAATGAATGTTTATTAAACAAAAATAAATTCTTTCATTTATCAAAATAAACAGAAAATAGTTGTGAATAGTTCATGTTTTGAACAAGTATTAACTTAGACATCATTAAAAAAATATTACTATAGTTAAAGTATTGGTGTAAATACTTTGAGCCTTTTTCCCCATGCTGATGAGTCTATTACCCCGTGTGTGGGTTAAAAGACCCACCTTGCCACCTTATTCATTCATAACATTTTTAAACAAACAAACCACTTTTATGATTTATTTTCACAGAAAATATTGTTACTCCATTCATTTTCAATAAAAACATATATATTTTTTCTGCAATCATACACTAGCAAAAAGCACATTTTTCTTAAGGTGTACACTGTGCCTTAATTTAGCCCCGTTGTACACAACCCTTTTAAAAGTAACGTGTACTTTTTTTTCACAAGGGATAGTATACTGTTGGTGTATGTTGCTTTGATCAGTTTTAGTAGGACTGCAGTCTTTAAATGGTGTTTGTGTTCACCCAAAAATGAAAATTCTGTCCGTATTTACTTACCCTCATGTTGTTCCAACCTCGTAAGACCTTCGTTCATCTTCAGAACACGAATTAAGATATTTTTGATTAAATCTGAGAGCTGGATCACTCCTCCATAGGCTTCTTAAGGGATTGACACTTGTTCCCAGAAAAGCTATTAAATACATTGTTAAAGTAGCCCAAGTGACTACAGTGGCTCAATCTTGAGTTTATCAAGCGACGAGAATACTTTTTGTGCGAAAAAACAAACAAAAATAACAACTTTATTTCAAATATTAATTTCCTTCTCTGTGGACCTCGAGTCAGTTCACTAGTGTAATAGCATAGCGCTTCTGTTGTTATACGTCACACGCATCACACACATGACCAGCGTCGGCCAATAGTGAGCCTACGTGTGATGTAGCTCTACGCTATCACACTACGTTAAAGGACAAGTTCGGTATTTTACACTTAAAGCCCTGTTTTAAGATCGTTTCTGATGAAATAGAACGGTTAAGATTGAAATTTGGACAAATGCTGCTGTCGCGAGAGTTTTCGGTTCTAACCGTTCTATTTCATCAGAAACGATCTTAAAACAGGGCTTAAGTGTAAAATACCGAACTTGTCCTTTAACTGACTAGAGGCCCACAGAGAAGGAAATGAATAGTTGAAATAAAGTCGTTATTTTTGTTTGTTTTTGCGGACAAAAAGTATTCTTGTCGCTTGATAAACTTAAGATTGAGCCACTGTAGTCACTTGGACTATTTTAACGATGTCTTTAATAACTTTTCGGGGCTGGCAAGTGTCAATCCCTTAAGAAGCCTATGGAGGAGTGATCCAGCAGATTTCATCAAAAATATCTTAATTCGTGTTCCGAAGATGAACGAAGGTCTTACGGGGTTGGAACAACATGAGGGTGAGTAAATACTGACAGAATTTTCATTTTTGGGTGAATTATCCCTTTAAGCAAAACAGTACAATCTACACCAGTAGTCAGTGCTTCTACAGTAGATGACGACTATCTCACCCAGCAGAAGAGCACACTGGCGATGGTAGACGATGACTACGCCATACTGAAGCTGAGAGGACAGGTAAAGAGAGAAACGGGGCCGGGGAAGACTAGGATGGATTGGAGGAACCTGGACCATCACATAATCCACAATGTCCTCACTATAATATATACACAAACACAACATGCTGATTAACATTTTAAAAATATAACAAAATAACCTGAAAGAAAGAGCATGATACATTATCACTAACCAATAATAATAAGATTATTATTAATTATAAGATTTCTCTAACCAAGTGCGCATGACGTTGACCTTGAGGTACTCTCTTCTGGAAATCCTGATGCCTTTAGTGGCTGCCAGCCTGAAAACACAACAAACAAACGTCAACAAACAAAACTTTATTCAATGTTTTGACATAACGTTAGTCCACTGTTCTTAATTTCAACAAACAAAACTTCATTCCTCTCTTCTTAAACGTCCTGTTGACTCAAATTATAGGCTAGTGTCTCTGTCTAAATGTAGGTTAAACAATTCACTCCATTTCAATATAATAAAAACACATTGCCGGACAATGTAATGGAATACTATGCCTGCATTCATTTGTTACAAAAGGAAAATGCATTCACTATATTCTTTAGTACATTTAATGTTTTAATTTAAATGTCTATTTATGTTGTGTCAAGGTTTCTTGCACCAAACTTTTAATTTAGTTTTTAATTTAGTTGTAATTTTATTTTAAATAACTATTTACACCCTGTCTCTGATCCCTAAAAAATATTAAAATAAAAAAAACTACTATAAATGAACAACAAATACAAATAAATTCAAAATAAAGCCAGCTGGTTTTGTTACTGTACGTTTAAGACTATCTAGATGTCCTCTGTAATGATTAGGTAACCTCTGAGTACTGGCATATTTATTATTTATCAGGGTGGTAAACTTAACAGAATATTAAATAGGCGATGATTTGTAAATGCACTTGTTTTGATATCATAACCCTGATGATTTCTTGCCTGTTTTTGCAGCTTATTTTTTATAAATGATTTGGGTTTGACTGGTAAGGGAGCTGAAGTTTGTCTAGATATTTTGAACAATCAAGCATGAAAATATATTTTAGTACACCACAAAAACAAAATTAAGACTTCATAAAATTGCATAATAGGACCCCTTTAACAAGAGCTTTTGATGATGTACTTGGAAATTTGTCTGATCCTTGGCGCGATTGCGGAGAGCAACACAAAGTTGATTCTGCGCTAATTTGAAGTAATATTTTATGTTTTTAAAAATGTAGATTTATGTAGAAAAATGAAAATCCATAAAATGTTGGGGCAAAGGCACAAAAATTAACATGATAATAAATATCTGGCTGACTTTAACATTTGTTGACATGACATGGTTAGATTCAGATGGTAAGTATCATATACCAGCTTAGAGATAATTATAATATTTATTATGAAACCATCATATTTAAAGATAAGATATTAATAATATCATATAATAAAATATATTTATTGTTACTACTGTAAATCTATTTTGAATTATTATGGGATTTCATTCAATGCTTTCAGAATCTTTACTTTTTTAAATAATTTTGTTTTTTTTAAATGAACATATTTTAATGAATTATTAATTAATTTAATGAATGTTTATTAAACAAAAATAAATTCTTTCATTTATCAAAATAAACAGAAAATAGTTGTGAATAGTTCATGTTTTGAACAAGTATTAACTTAGACATCATTAAAAAAATATTACTATAGTTAAAGTATTGGTGTAAATACTTTGAGCCTTTTTCCCCATGCTGATGAGTCTATTACCCCGTGTGTGGGTTAAAAGACCCACCTTGCCACCTTATTCATTCATAACATTTTTAAACAAACAAACCACTTTTATGATTTATTTTCACAGAAAATATTGTTACTCCATTCATTTTCAATAAAAACATATATATTTTTTCTGCAATCATACACTAGCAAAAAGCACATTTTTCTTAAGGTGTACACTGTGCCTTAATTTAGCCCCGTTGTACACAACCCTTTTAAAAGTAACGTGTACTTTTTTTTCACAAGGGATAGTATACTGTTGGTGTATGTTGCTTTGATCAGTTTTAGTAGGACTGCAGTCTTTAAATGGTGTTTGTGTTCACCCAAAAATGAAAATTCTGTCCGTATTTACTTACCCTCATGTTGTTCCAACCTCGTAAGACCTTCGTTCATCTTCAGAACACGAATTAAGATATTTTTGATTAAATCTGAGAGCTGGATCACTCCTCCATAGGCTTCTTAAGGGATTGACACTTGTTCCCAGAAAAGCTATTAAATACATTGTTAAAGTAGCCCAAGTGACTACAGTGGCTCAATCTTGAGTTTATCAAGCGACGAGAATACTTTTTGTGCGAAAAAACAAACAAAAATAACAACTTTATTTCAAATATTAATTTCCTTCTCTGTGGACCTCGAGTCAGTTCACTAGTGTAATAGCATAGCGCTTCTGTTGTTATACGTCACACGCATCACACACATGACCAGCGTCGGCCAATAGTGAGCCTACGTGTGATGTAGCTCTACGCTATCACACTACGTTAAAGGACAAGTTCGGTATTTTACACTTAAAGCCCTGTTTTAAGATCGTTTCTGATGAAATAGAACGGTTAAGATTGAAATTTGGACAAATGCTGCTGTCGCGAGAGTTTTCGGTTCTAACCGTTCTATTTCATCAGAAACGATCTTAAAACAGGGCTTAAGTGTAAAATACCGAACTTGTCCTTTAACTGACTAGAGGCCCACAGAGAAGGAAATGAATAGTTGAAATAAAGTCGTTATTTTTGTTTGTTTTTGCGGACAAAAAGTATTCTTGTCGCTTGATAAACTTAAGATTGAGCCACTGTAGTCACTTGGACTATTTTAACGATGTCTTTAATAACTTTTCGGGGCTGGCAAGTGTCAATCCCTTAAGAAGCCTATGGAGGAGTGATCCAGCAGATTTCATCAAAAATATCTTAATTCGTGTTCCGAAGATGAACGAAGGTCTTACGGGGTTGGAACAACATGAGGGTGAG
The DNA here is from genome assembly GCF_051911475.1 of Siphateles boraxobius. Taxonomy (NCBI): domain Eukaryota; kingdom Metazoa; phylum Chordata; class Actinopteri; order Cypriniformes; family Leuciscidae; genus Siphateles; species Siphateles boraxobius. The sequence continues at coordinate 13,674,669 of NW_027508876.1, read as the reverse complement.
TAAATACTGACAGAATTTTCATTTTTGGGTGAATTATCCCTTTAAGCAAAACAGTACAATCTACACCAGTAGTCAGTGCTTCTACAGTAGATGACGACTATCTCACCCAGCAGAAGAGCACACTGGCGATGGTAGACGATGACTACGCCATACTGAAGCTGAGAGGACAGGTAAAGAGAGAAACGGGGCCGGGGAAGACTAGGATGGATTGGAGGAACCTGGACCATCACATAATCCACAATGTCCTCACTATAATATATACACAAACACAACATGCTGATTAACATTTTAAAAATATAACAAAATAACCTGAAAGAAAGAGCATGATACATTATCACTAACCAATAATAATAAGATTATTATTAATTATAAGATTTCTCTAACCAAGTGCGCATGACGTTGACCTTGAGGTACTCTCTTCTGGAAATCCTGATGCCTTTAGTGGCTGCCAGCCTGAAAACACAACAAACAAACGTCAACAAACAAAACTTTATTCAATGTTTTGACATAACGTTAGTCCACTGTTCTTAATTTCAACAAACAAAACTTCATTCCTCTCTTCTTAAACGTCCTGTTGACTCAAATTATAGGCTAGTGTCTCTGTCTAAATGTAGGTTCAACTGTACATATTTTATACAGTTTATTTTAACTTTACATATTTTACAGATTTAAGTTTGAGTACATATTTTGTGAGGTTAGCGAGTTTCAAAATTTTTTTTTAAAAGTTCCTAAACACTAACGTTACCTCAGCGTGGTAAGTTACCTTTTGAAACTAACAGCCAATAAATTAATGTTGGTATTGTTATTATTATTTATTAAATTCGTAATCTTGTTTATAATGAAGTATACATACCAGATAGTGGAGAAGCAGCCAGTGTGACGCTGAAGCACGTTTGGATAATAAAACATTTTACCTCAGAGTTCGGTTCAGTTCACAAATCTGAACACAATCGATATCTAATTTAAAATCTAATCTGATAACCTTTGGTCACACTTTACTTCAGCTAAAACACGTGGAGATAATGTGAATTTCCGCAGATACGCGCTAAATCAATACAGAAATGTTTTTTCTTCAGTTAGTTCTGTGAGGATTGATTGACAGATGCAACGAAGGCTGCGTCTCAAACATAGACTGTAAAAAAAAAAAGGTCTCAAAGCATAGTGAGCTGCCTACGTAGACATCATCTTGTCGCAGTTCGAGGCTCAAAATGCTATCTATGTAGGCAGCCCACTAGCTTTTGATACACATCCGATGGTCTGAGGGATTGTTAATAATTTTAAACATTTTTAATATTTATGTTGCATCAATGACATAAAATGACTATAACACTGTTAAAAAAAACACATTTTACATTTTCTAAACGTATAAGTTAGTTTAAAAAGGTGACAGTAATGACAAATTATTTATTTATGTGACAATTTATTCACTGTAAGATTGTCTAATAAATTATGGTACCCTAAAAGTAATAGCACATTTATCACTATGGCCTTGAGTACCCTGGGATTTTGTGGGGGGAAAAAATATATTTATCCTGTCGAAATCTGTCAGTTTGAAGCAAACACAAATATTTCATTTAGGAACAGTTCATATTTTCCATTAGTCAGACTGTTTGCCCCGCCCATTTAGCGCAAACACTCCGCGCTGACATGTGACGATCCAATCAAAACAGTAGAAAGCCCCGGCAGAATTCGAAGGGGGCTGTCCCGTGTGACGTCAGCTTATTTTTAATGGAAGTGGGGAGTTTCACGCCACGCCTCTGCGTGAAGAATTCTTTAGAGTCAGATTTAAGCAAGTTGAATCTAGCTGCTCATAGAGCACATTTGATCGTCTAGCGGGGAAAGCCGTGGACATGGCCTACCAGAACCAGTATAGACCACCTCAATATAACAACGCGCCGCCGGATCAGAGCTTTTTATGGAATATATTTCAGAGGTGAGTGAAAACACGAGCATCGATTCCGCATTTGAACGCCTGTCGATTTGACAAGCGCATCAGGAAAGAGCATGTTCTTGCAAGTCACGTACAAGAAGATACGAAATGCAGTAACGTTAGGCAACTAGTAGAGGGTTGTATAGCTCGCAAAAGCAAATGTCAGAAATGTTTTGTGGTTAAAGTACTTCCGCCGCATTTCGATTGCTTTTCAGTGGAGACTCTTTTCGTCTGACTTTCATTATCAAACCATTCAACACAGTTAACGTTACTCAGTTTCTATTGCAACCGAGAATAATCGAATACGCCTTTTGCGTAACTTAGCTTTTTAACAGTTTTGAATACCATAAGATCACGTGTGTGTGTGTGTATATATATATATATATATATATATATATTATACATATATATATATATATATATATATATATATATATATATATATATATGTGTGTGTGTGTGTGTGTGTGTGTGTGTGTGTGTGTGTGTGTGTGTGTGTGTGTGATTTTACACGAATACACACACGCATATAAGTGAGTGGAGTTTGAGTTGTTTTTGTTTAACAAAGTTGCTCGTCTCTATAGTAATGAATTATGTAATACTGCAGAGGATTGAGCCTTGAGGTCCGTTCACACGGGACGCGTTCTTTCGTTCCAGTTGTTTATGTCACTAATCTCTATACATAATTGATATAGAATTTATAATTTTATATACGGACGTATCTGGTCTTCGAGTCTGTATGTTGTCAACCGTTGCATTTTTGAGATGCCTTGTCAAGTTAAAAGTACTTCAACTTTCGTTTTGAACTCAAGAACGCAAACGCTCCTTTAGAACATTTCCCTGCCGCCAAAACACTGAAACAGACGCAACTCAGTCAATGTAACCTAGCAACATTCATGTTGAACTAATATAATATCACATGAAAACAAAATGATTGTTCCTTGGTCATATGACTCGGGAATGTCTAAAGGTGTTGTGAGTCACCAGTGTTTATCTTACAAATGAGACATACGAGTCATCTGAGTTTCCATATTGAACTGCAAGGTGAATTGTGTCATATTATGATTGCTTTAGGTGTATATGAACTGGTTGTGTATGTAGTTGCACGGGTTTCTTCTTTGAGAAGCCACACACCCCCAATTATTATAATCCTTGTGTGAAGGAAAATATGTAAAAGACAGCTAGGCCATATATAAATGCCCAAATTACTAATATGTGTAAAATGTTATTTGGCAAATATTTAGTTGTTTAGTTAGTTGTATTATGTAAAAATATATAAAAAATGCTAGTTTTTTTCAACCAAAGTTTGGGTCAAATATTGACAAACCCAACCTTTGGTTTACATCTTTTAATTACATTTTTAACCCAACTTTTAGGTTTCTCCATATTAGACCCAAACATGGGTTGAAACAACCCCGCATTTTTTTAGAGTATAATGTTAGATGTATTTATTTATTTATTTATTAAAAGAAAAATGTTAATCACATTTTTATTTGAATTAATTACTTAATCAATTTGAATCTTATTTTGTTATTATTTATTTATTTTTATATTGACTCTAAACCCGATTTTCCTTTTGTTGCTCCCTGGGGGTCCCTGGACCCCAGTTTAAAAGCCCCTGGACATAAAGTGATGATGGTCGCTGTGATGTTAGGGAAGTGAGTGGGAAAAGTTCAGTTGGAAAGCCTATTGAAACACTGGGAAAACCAAACCCCCTCACTCACTAAGCTGTAGACGTAGATCAAGTTTTTTCCACTTTCCATTTAGGTAAAAGCAAGTAATGATCCAGATGTTCCTGTTCATACTTTCCTTGAATGGAAGTTCTCGTTTAGTCAGTCCAGTTAGTAAATGAAATCTAGTGAATCTCAAACCAATTCTTATCAGAAGTGACTGCTACATCAAGCGTGACTGAAGTTGACAGTTTCTGAATTCCTTATGAGTGAATTAGAGTCACGAGTTTAAATATTGCCTGGTTGGGCAGGCTCTTGTTGGATAAACAAGCCAACAAGACATTCCTTTCACGGTTTACTGTGGTTATGGCCCAGACTGAACTCTCTTTCAAGGTTTTAGCTGTCCGAATTATTGAGGAGGCCTCTCACTAGTCCGTCTCTTCTGTTTTTCTATGTTTTTTTCCCCTTAGCTGCCTAAAAATACTGGGGTTTTGTTGGTGTGCTAAGGCTATGGTGTATATTTCATAATAGTGTAGCACAGGATTTTGTGAAACCCAATCCTTTTCTACTGCAATCTCTTTATTACAAAACAGACCAAATAATACATGTAATTTCCACATGGATGGAAAACCATTCCCTTAAATTCAGCTCAGAAGGCTTGTAATGGAAACGTGTCCTTTTTACGATTTATGGCATATGTGTAATGGAAAAGACACTCCCAACAGCAGAAATAGTCGAACCGCTCTGTGTGAGACAGACTTTCCCTCCTTTAAAGTCATTGCTGACATGCCTTGACTGAAATGATTCATAAAAAGATCAGCATGTGGCTGCGCCTTTACAACATCAATGAATGAATGAAGGAATATGTGAGCAAATGAAAGATCAAATCAACTGGCTTCCCAAGACGCACTTTTCTAAAATGTCCCATATGTAAACTCAAAGGAAAATGTTTTTAGATGTAAATGAATGGACATAAAATGATTTTCACTTTTTCAGTATTATTTTATATTTGAAACTTGTAGTCTCTGTAAACTTTTACTTTCAGTTTCATTTGAGCAGGCTGACATCCTGAGTGGTTTCCTACGTGTCCCATTATAGTTCTAAAACTCATTATTGTATTTCAAGCCATTCACTATAAAATAAGTTTTTAACATGAATTACGTTTTTCAAAAATGTTTCTGTTTCCTCCAGGGTAGATAAAGACAGGAGCGGGGCAATATCAGACACAGAGCTTCAGCAGGCATTATCAAATGGTATGTTTATTTTTTCCCATTTTTTTCCTTTTTTCATACTTTTTAGGTCGAAAGATTAAAAGAAAAATAGTCAGCAAAGGCCCTCAAGTATAAATATGGTGTGTGTTTTCCATTCACTATCTTTTATTTAAGAGAATATCAGACTGTTAATAAAAGGAACCAGGTTTCCTTTACATCAGATAAATGTGTTTCTTGTACACAGTAAATGTTTAATGACAACACTCATCTGATTATTTTTTCAATACTGTTATTTTTGGCAGTATGATTTAGCACAATTTACATGTGCCATGCTGATATTTCCATATGGAAATATTCTTTAATTTTGTTGCAATACAAATGAGTCTTTCATTTGTTGTTTATATCAGTGATCAAATTTTGTATGGTGATCTTTAAAGGACTTTTAAGAATGTGTACAGTATTGTTGCTAAATGAAGATGCACAGTAACTTTGGTTGCTAAATGAAGTTCTTGTTCATGCAATAACTGTTAAACCAAGTTTGAGGACAACTTTAGGAGATTTCAGTGCACTTTCTATGAATGGGGTACATAATGGGTCCTTTTCTCAACAAATGAACAGTGAATAGAAGTGTTCAGAAAATGTTGATTGACCTCAGAAGTTCAAACTAAATACTATGTTTGTTGTTATTGATAAGCTTTTATATTTCCCAGAAATCAAAAAATAATATTTGTTGATTTATTTCTTCTCCGTATAATAACTTGCATTAGAGGGTTGAAGATTTAAAAGGATAGTTCACCCACAAATGGAAATTCTGTCATTATTTACTCACCCTCAAGCTGTTCTAAACCTATATGAGTTTCTTTCTTCTGCTGAACACAAAATAATATATTTTGAAGAATGTCGGTATTAACCAGACACTTGATGGGCCCCATTGACTTCTATAGAATTTTTTTTTTCTATACTATGTTGCCCATCAACTTTTTGATTACCAACATTCTTCAGAATATCTTCTTTTGTGTTCAGCAGAAGAAAGAAATTTGATAGACCATAAATTCGATAGTTAGCTAGAAAAACTATTTGTTAAAAAAAAAGTTCAATATAATACATTTTTTTTTTTAAAAAACATTAAAAACGCATAATGTTATTATTATAAAAACTTACATTACATTATGTGCAATTACAAATTAGTTAATTTTAACCTTTAATATTATATTAATGCGCCAGCTGACTGGGTTACCTGTACCAGTTTACAGCATTAGTTGAGAAATTATTTTTACTTGAGGAAAATTAACATGTACTTTACCTGGTACATACAGTATATATATACAACTGAATTTAATTGAATCTATATCTGAATCAAATTGCAAGCTTATGAATAGAAATCAAATTGTGCAATTTGTTTCGATGCCCAGTCTCATAAAAACTCAGTGCAGTCATTGTAGCAGTTGCCCTGTTGGTGACTTCTGAAGCCTTGTTATTTTTTCTAACTTTGTTAGCTCCGTTTCCGAAGGGCTGCACGGCTTCGAGGCAATTCTTGTACGCCTGTACTAGAGTTTTCAACGGGCCTGAAAATAACAACCCGACCCGGCCCGTGGCTTTTAAAGCCCGGACCCGATGAAATCCCGACACATCAACATGAATTATCTGCCCGAACCCGGCCCGCGGCCCGCCGCCAATTTTCTTTTTTTTTCTTTTTTTCTCGTACACGTATTAACATGACCAGCAGACGGGAATTCAAATCAACATTTAATGTTCACGTCTTTAAACAATAGCCTACAAACAATACAAACAACTGAAACAATCTTTAAATATATAAATAGGCTATAAATATGCCTCAAATAAAAATCTTCTGGACGACCCTGTTTTTTTGCTGTCATATTTCATCAGCACCTTGCATGTTGAGCATTGCACATAACCTGTAGAGTTTCCATCAAAATCCAGCACCACTCCAAACACTTTCCAGACCTCTGATTTTCCCACTCCTGTAGTAGCGACGGTGAATTCACCGGCGGCAAGTTTACTTTTCACCAACTCCATCTTCTTCTCCAGGCTAAAGGCGTGCACGCAGAGGCGTCAGGTCTGCCCCCGCGATGCACGTTGCATGCAGCAGCCAGACTTTCTTTACGGTGAACAGCAGCGATGATTAATAAATGTTTTTTTTTTCACTGAGCGGAAAAGATTAAGCCCGAGGTCAGACCCGATCCGAGTCATTTGCTTATATTTTTTCGACCCGAACCCGCGGGTCCCGTCGGGTTTGTCGGGCCGACCTGGCCCGTTGAGAACTCTAGCCTGTACCATGTCAGGCACCCAGTTTACACTTGTCTAAATTAATTGCTCACATTTACAAAATCAGCCTACAATAGCAGATATAAGCCTTTTTAATGAAAATATAGGTCCATGTTTACCCAAAATGTTCATGAAATTAAATTAAAATATTTCATGAAATTAAAAAATTGTTGATTAATTTAGTTTTATACATATGTTCTCATATCCATATATTTTGTTCTAATGACACAAGTAATAATCTCAAGGTTTACTGGATTTTACATGATTCTTTGGTTCTTTTGTATCGTGGGTTTGGTGAAAAAAAACAACCAAAAAAACAAGGTCTCTTGCACTCAACGAGCACAACCGCTCACACCACGATGACGTCATTATTACCGCACGCACCTTTGCGCTCGTGCGGATACGGCGAGTATAAAACACGCTTAAGGAGGACAGAAAACCTGCAGGAGATTGGTCTATTCAGTTGGCTGATTTCCTTGTCTAATTTATCAGTTAGAGTAGGTATAACTCAATATTTTAACTAATTGCAAAAGCTGAATAATTCATGGTAAATGGTAATGGTAAATGGACTGCATTTATATAGCGCTTTCACAGACCCAATGACCACCAAAGCCCTTTACATGTTGCCTCACATTCACCCATTCACTCACTCATTCATACACCGACTGCGTTTCATCAAAGAATACTGATTAATCGGTGAAATAATTGATTAGTAGATTAATCGTTCCAAAAGTCACTAGATTAATAGATTATTAAAATAATCGTTTGTTGCAGCCCTAAAAAAAAGTCGCAATCACGTTTTATTATGTGGCGGAAACAGGGCTTCCATAGTTTTTTGTGCTCTAATTTTTAAGAAAAGTTATAGGACACCAAAGTTTACCTTACTCATGGAATGTGCCTTATATCTGAAATATCTCCTCACCCTATTCTGCTTCATGAGCATATGGCTTTGCTGCCAAAGTGGGTCAGAGTTCTTTCCCTCCTGCCAGAAGCTGTTATCTGCTCTGAGCAGTAAAGGTTGATGTAGTGCTCGTCTCAACGAGGTGCAGAATTAGCAGGAAACTCTGTTATCATTCTTGAGAGTTGGCTGTGTGAGTTTAAGCTGAACGGTTCAATGATCCCAGCGCTTGTTCCTGTCAGCACTGCTGCAGTGTGATCATGATGCTGTGTTCTAGCACATAGGCCATTGTCACACTCTATACATTTCAGCAACACTGCGTCATGAAGTATAGAACTGTGTAACATTGTAGTAACCCTATGATATTATGAAGAAGTATGCCAGTGGAAATTCATAGTATACTTTTGTAGAGGTCATCGCATGCCACGTGTTATGTAGTGTATGGCTGGAGCCTTCCTGCGTTCTTGTTCATAGATTAGTGTTTCTGTGGTCAGGTCAAGCCTTTCAGCACTGCTAAAGTCCATTACTCTGTTCTCTGAGTCTCTGAAAGCACCTCAGGGACACAGCAGTCGCACCAGGGGCCTGACCTCAACACTTGATGCTGAAAATGTCAATATGTGTCTGCACTGCAGTATACACTCTTAAAAATAAAGGTTCTTTATAGATATCGATGGTTCCATGAAGAACTTTAACATCCATGGAACCTTTTCATTGCACAAAAGGGTCTTTATAGGGGAAACAAATTACTTAAAGGTGCTCTAAACGATGCCACGTGTTTTTTAGACCAAAACATTTTTTGTCACATACAGCAAACATCTCCTCACAATCTGCTAGCTGCCTGTCCCCTGAACACACTGTAAAAAAACGCTGTCTCTGGAGACACCCCAGGCTCCACAGAACCACAGCAACAAAAACAGACTGGGTTAACCCGCACCACGAAACATAACAAACTGTTCCAGCCAATAACGACAAGAAGGATTTGGGGGTGGGGTTTGGGGGGTTAGTGCGCGGATGAGGAGGAGGGAGGGTCTAGCTAGCCTCCGTTTTGTTTGACAATACTTCGAACGTCAACAAGAAGTGACTTCACCCAACATCGCTTAGAGCACCTTTAAGTGTCTTTTACATTAAGAAAAAATGGTTCTAATGGTTTAAAGAGTCCCCCTGTCGTGAAAATCAAGCTTGATATGCTTTAAGACAAACCATGTACAAATTCATAAGACAAAAGCATTGCTGAGTATTTTCTCCTTAAAACTGCAGTGAACCAAAGACAGTCTCAAAAACGCTGTTTGAAATTGTTGGTTTTTCTGATGTCACAAATGAACTTGTAACCAATCAGGTCAACATGTGATCGTCAAGGAGTGGATCTCTGAGCTGGTGTGAGTGAGTGGAGGCGGGGCTAATTTGCATTTTCAAAGAACAGGTATACTAAACAAGGCAAGGGTGTCGTGTTACATTCAAGCTATTTTAAGGCATGGAGAAATGTGTTTTCAATGAGAAAACTTTTTAATATGCAATTTTGGTGGATCAAAGATGAGTTTTAAAGGATAAAATTATTGACTACAGGGGGACTTTAAAAGCGTAATTTTTCAGCGCTGCCTAAACCTACTTTATTTATTTTTAAGAGAATATTTTCCAGCTTTATATTTTGATATTAATGAATTTCCTCTGAAATAGCTTTATCTTTATCATTATGTTGAGCTAACACTTCTGTATTGTCATTGTTATCCAAAATCTTTTTTTCTCCTGTTGTTTCCTACCCCTCTTTTGTCTGTTGTTTTTCAGGGTGTCTGAATTTATTTGATCTTACATTAAAAGTGTTTTCCTCTCCTTTTCCTAAATATAATATAGCTGGCTCAACACATTTACACCCTCCTGAATTTCTCCAATGCTGCTCTAGGCGTTTGCTGTAGTGCTGATGTTCATGTAGATTTATATCAGAAGTCATTGCTGTAAGGGAAGTGAAGCAGTGGCAGTGGGCAGCTGTGATTTACTATCACTGACTCCAGCCGTGTTGCATTATAATTTCTGTGACCAGGGCATAATGAATTTTACTCACAAAGCCTAAATGGAAATGAAAACAAATGTGCTGTTAGGACTGTTTAGCTGTGGTTGACTGTTTTATAGGCCTATAGTGACTGACTGCCTGGCTCTCGTTTATCTCATAATTTTTTTTAAATCTTTTCAAAGAGTTTTTAGGGTTGTTTGCTTGTGGTGTGGTCAGATTCAGAGATGTATAATCAGACTTGTAACAACTGTTTTGATATTACATGTTCATACCAGTCCTGTTATTCAAGTATGTAACAAACTTTGATGTGAACTTTTGTGCTTGCAGACAAGAAACTGCAGCATTATGTGGTTTATCAAATTTTGAGAATGACAGTCTGACCTCCACTGATGAAAGTGATATAGTAGAACCAAATCAAATATTATAAAAGTATCTGTTACAAACAACTTTGAGTTCAGAGGACAGATTATCATTAGAAGTTTATCTAAAGTTAATATTTTCTCCCAGAACTCCATGGTGACAGCGAGATTTATGAGGGAAATTCCTCACTGTAGCTCAACAAAACAGACAAAATTAAAATCTAAAAATTAAAATCTCGGTAATTTTTAATTATTATTATTTTTTAATGCTTGTGAAAGAAGTCTCTTATGCTCACCAATGCTGAATTTATTTGATCAAAAATAAAAACACAAAAACCAGTAAAAACAAAAAAAATTGTAAAATATTATTAAAACATCATTTTTTATTATTTTCTATTTTAACATATTTTAAAATGTTTTTATTCCTGTGATGGCAAAGCAATTTTTTTTACTCTAGTCTTCAGTGTCACATGATCCTTTAGAAATCATTCTAATATGATTATTTGGTGCTCAAGAAACATTTCTTATTATTAATTTTGAAAACAGTTGTGCTGCTTAATAGTTTTTGCGAAAACCATGGTAAATTTTTTGTCAGGATTCTTTTTTTAATAGAAAGTTTTTTTGAAAACTCATGTAAAAGTATACACTGGCGTGTTTGGTCAATTTTAATTGCATAGTTGCTGTATAAAATTATAAATTTCACAAAAAAATAGAAACAGGTTTGTATATGCCTGCGTGCACCGTTTCACAAATACTCAAGGGAAAACAAGCCATAATTCTATTTTCATAAGGACAAAAATATATTTTGTGTTTTTTTTAATAATAAAAAGGTTCTATAAAAAAATAAATATGTACATCCAGTAAATTTCTTAATTCACTCACCTATGAAAGGACGGGAGTAGTAAAAAGCACATTTTTGACCCTTTTTGCTATTATACCATCCATTTCTACGCCCAGTCTCATAACATAAAATGTGTTTATCAGCTGTGTTTGTCTCTTGATTATGATTTAAAAAGAAGTCCTTGTGTTAGCATATGCAGTGTTGTTGTATGCGGCTGACGGCTGTGTGCTTGCCCTGTGGAGTGATGTGAATGTTGCCGTTTTTCCATGATTCCTCCCGGAGTGGGCATTGCTGTGACTGGAGCCAGTGTACAGCACATAGGGGCGTCTTTGTGCCTCAATTCAGACCCGCCTCCTCTCCAGTCCTTGCCACTAGCAGCCGTTCTCCCTCTGAGATAGCACCACGCTATTCACACTATTTCCAACAGTCTACCTAATATGGCCAGGGTGACCTTGGTGGCTCAAAAATATATAAATATTTTGGCCTTTCATTACAAAGGTTATTTTTTCCATTCTCTTCTTCCTGCGTCCCGGGGCTATTCACATCTGTCCCTGTCCCACTAACTTAGAGGAGCATCCTGGTTATTCCCTGATTGTTCACCAAGTCCTTCCTTTCTCTCATAGAGGCTCTTTCAGTGTGTGTGAGGCCATGACTCAGCATTGTGAAGAAGAAGGACTTTATTTTACAGCTGTACATTTCATTCCCGTGTCTTCTGGTGTTGTTACGTGGAGCACACCACCCACTGTGTGTTGTAGGTGTGCTAAGATAAGCTCGCTCAAACAAATGATAGTGTTATTTCAGCCAAAGCAGAAATGGGGATTTCACTGAGCTGAGATCAGAGACTGACCTATATAGACTATAAAATGTATTTCTCAAGGTCAGTAAAGGCTGCCCACTGAAGCATACCTGAAATGTTTTTTTTTTTTAAAGTTATGACTAAAATGCCACTCCCTAGTGATCTCACCATTGGCATTACAAATCACACTCGAACGAGACCGTAAATAAACAGAGAAACATGATTAAATTGGAAACTATACAGCTGTGTTGTGACCACTGGCTATCTTAAAAAGTATATGAAATCTATTGAATAAGTGTTCCTGGTTTTACTATCTATGATTACTCTGTGTGTAAGGTAAAAAAAAAGTTTGTTTTCATAATCTTTTATTAATTTGTCATTCCCTTTTAAAATGTGCAGAAATGTTTGGTAATACTATTTGAATGTGTTTGTTACTCTTACCAAGGTAATAAATGTAAATTATGTATAATTAGAAGTAACTATAGTAAGTACATTTTGTTCATTTATATTTTATATGTAATATTTTATTAATTTGTATTTAATTTTGCTGTCATACTGCAACAAGGACATTTTACAGGTCTATTTTACAGGTTTAAGAGCCTTCCAGAAAATACTCGGGCACTGGCAAAACATCGACTCAACATAATGAAATATAAGCAGAATCTTCACTTTTAATGATACATGAAAAATAAATATTTATTTAGCTGAATATTCTATTTCTTTTCTACTTAATGACATGGCATGTTATTACATTTATCAACATTTTGCTTACAGGAATGACTGGCATATTGATTCAAGCTTCCTTTTGTTGCTTTAATAATTTAGCTTTAAATGGAATCTGATTATTTGTTTTGTTTTATCTCCAGGTACATGGACACCGTTCAACCCTGTGACCGTCAGATCAATTATCTGTGAGTATTATCATTGTCAATGTCTTGTATTAAAAAAATATATATACATTGGCCATTTCTCGATATGCGTTCTTTAGTGATCTGGTGTTCTCTTAATACGTCATCATCAACCACCAAAGTTCAGTTCCAATACTCCAGAATACAAGTTCAGATAATGCATGAAAATACCCAGATGTGTTCTTGATATCGAGGATGTGCAGACTTGAGAGGATCAAAACGTTAAAAAAAGTCCCAAAGTCATATCGGGCGAACGACGTACGGAAGCCTGTAAGCTTTAAACTTCTCTGTTCTCACTTAAGAGATTCCCACTGAAAGCTCGCAAGTACGTGATGGCTTGCGAAAGTAAGCATTTGTTGTTTGTTTGGCATAATTTTAATGAAGTGTTAATACCTGGAGAAAGCCTTTAAAAGAATCCTAAAGTTGACAAAGCATTAAATATACAAGTAAAGATTAAATAATACATATAATAATGTAAAATAAAAAGATATCAAATAATAACAATAATGTAAGTCGATATTTCAATAGGTTATGGCATCTGTGATGTTATGTTTTTTTATTGTGCATTGAATGCTGATGTCCCACTGCCTAATATGTGCTGAACAGTCAGTTGAGCATTATCAATTCTCACAAGGATGTGTTCTGTGTCTTCGAGTCCTTCAGAGTTTGTTCTCTTAAGGTAGCCTAGCAAGACCGGTCTCCACGATAATTTAGAAACAGTCCTTCTGTATTTTTATATTTTGTCCCACAATCCTCTGTTTGTTTGTGAGCTCCATGACAACCTAGAATGTTTCCTATTAGCACATTTAGCTTATAAAGGTTGAATTGTTTCAGCTCAAACTGAAAGCATGTAGCTGTCATCTGCCTTGAAACTAACTGAAAGAAAAATGTTGTCTCAAGCAACATAAATCTGCAGAGCTTCTCTTGAGAAAGTTAGTCAATAATAATGGACTGTTTAATGACTCTTCACTCCAGAATAAGTCGATCTCTTTCAGCTCATTTAAAGTTAATACACACGGACATCGTAACAGCTCAATTATGATTTTTCAGGGATACATTTCCATTTGTTTTGTCAGTATTCTTTTAAAATCCCGGGCAAAATGTTATGAACGCATCCTATGGCCATACTTTGTAAACTTAAATAGTTTTGACAGAAAATCACCGGTCACGTTACTTCAAAAGTGAAGTAATGCAATAAATCATCAAATTTGAGGATTAAATGTGCCCAAACTTCACCTAAATGCTTTCTTTTCAGCTATGTTTGACCGGGAGAACAAAGGCGGTGTCAGCTTCAACGAGTTTGCCGGCGTTTGGAAGTACATCACAGACTGGCAGAACATCTTCCGCACGTACGATAGGGACAACTCAGGGTTTATCGACAAGACCGAGCTCAAACAGGCTCTCACCGGCTTTGGTGAGTTCGTAATGCTTACTTATTGACTGCTATTAATGGAAAGCCGGAGGTGATGGATGCATTCAGTGAGGTGTTTTGAAGAAAATCATGTAGGAATGAGACGCAAGGGCACTGATTCACAAGACCAAAAAGAGGAAGGACAAATAAACTGATGGAACCACTAATGAAAAATGATTAATGTCACCCTTGTGGAAAATTCTGAACTAACTTCGAACACTTCTCTTTTTGCACAGGTTATCGTCTTTCAGATCAGTTCTACAACACACTGATAGAGAAATTTGACCGTCAGAAGAGGGGACAAGTGGCTTTTGATGACTTCATTCAGTGCTGTATTGTACTACAGGTAATGATCTGTGTTGTATGCAACATATGCAGGTTGCACTTTATAAGGATAATTCATCCAGAAATGAAAATGCTGTCAGTTTTTTAACACCGTCATGTTTTCTTTCTTCTGTGGTACACAAAAGGAGAATTTTTGAAGAATATCCTGCCCATTCTTTTTCAAATAATTGAAAGTAAATGGGTACTTGGACTGTCAAGCTCCAAAATAGCAAAAGAACCTTAAAAATATCATAAAAGTAATTCATGCAAGGTAACATTTGATAGCTTGGTGTGAGCAGCAAACAGAATTTTTGTTATTTGCAGACACTCCTGACATTTGTCATCGAATCATCTATCAATGAAGAGTTCATGATAGATGAATATGTTTCGTGAATTAATATCTCTTTAGAATCAGATCTTTTCAATGAACCAACTGACCAGTCTGCACTGATTTGTAAGCTTCTTCATCATTTTGAGTCACTTTTACTTTGAAACACATTTTGAGTTCCCTTTCGAGGGAACTCAACACTGCGTCGAGAATCGACTCTTTGGGGACGCTCCCTTAGCGTGCGCCTCTGAAGTATGAATGAAACTATTCCAATCCTGATTGGTGTTGCGTCATGACGTAACATGTGACGGCATAACCGGATGCATAAAAGCGACGCCGGCACACACACACACTAGCTTTTCGCTCTTCAGCAAGCGCTCTATGTTACGAATGTCTGTCTTATTTGGTGTTGTTTGTCTATCCCTATATATATTATGGCCAGCCAGCAGTTCAGAATGTGTGTGCACCCCTGTCCTCGTTTTATTACGGATGGGGACACGCATGTTTTGTGTGTGAACTGTTTGGGAGCGCAGCACGCCCAGGCAGCTCTCGAGGGAGCTGCCTGCGTACACTGTGAAGCACTACCCATGAGGGTGCTGAGCTCCCGGCTGGCGTGCTTTGATAAGCTCGGTCAGGCTCGCGTTCCCCGCGGTTCTGGTCCCGCGTCTGTTGAGGCGGCGTGGCGACTCAGATCGTGGGGTTCGCAGCGGGATCTTGCAGATGAGAATGAGACTGCTGCGGCACTTTCTCATTCTTCATCTGAAGATCCCGAAGCCCCTGTGAGTGGTGCAGAAGCCCGCGCTGCGGCTTCTTCTGCCCACAACCAGGTCCCGGTGCTTGAGCTCTCTGCTTCCGAGGAGGCAGAGGTGATCAGCATCGAGGATGACCGTGAGTCGAGCGCGCCAGTTCACGGCCAAGCTTATGAGGAGCTGGTGGAGGTTGTGACTCGTGCCGTGGCCAGACTTAACATCAGCTGGCCACAAGATGAGCAGGGAACGCGAGTCATAAGCAAGTTAGACGAGCGTTTCCTGCGGCACAGGTCACAGCCTCAGCGCCGTGTTTGCCGTTTTTCCCCGATCTCCACAAAAGAGATCTCGAGATCGTGGAATAAACCGCATTCGTCCCGTGTCTCCCGTCCATCTGTTGTCGATTATAGCAATGTTGTGGGGGCACGGGATATGGGTTATGGGAAGATGCCTAAAGTCGAAGAAGCTCTAGCCGGTTATCTATCTCCTGAGTCGGCATCTTCCCTTAAAACCCCTGCGCTTTCTAGTAAGCCCTGCAGAGATACATCTGCTTTAATAGGCAGGGCTTACATGGCGGCAGGTCGGGCTGGTTCATGTCTGCACTCTATGGCTATCTTGCAGGCATACCAGGCCGATCTCCTGAAAGATTTGGACGAGGGGGAGGGGCCAACTCCTGAAGATATTTCAGAGTTGCGCAAAGCCACAGATTTGTCTCTCCGGGCCACTGAAGAGACGGCAGGCTATTGGCCGCTCTATGGCAGCTATGGTGGCCACGGAGAGGCATCTGTGGCTCAATTTATCTGGTCTAAAGGAGAAAGATAAATCTGTTCTGCTGGATGCGCCGCTTTCGCCTTCTGGCCTGTTCGGCGACGCCGTTACATCGGTCGTCGACAGGTTTCAGGAGGCGAAGAAGCAATCTGCGGCGTTCCAGCAGTTCCTCCCCCGAAAATCGAAGTCCAAATCGAGTAGGGTGGGGCAAGAACATCAGCCCCAGCCATCAACCAGCTCCTCACACCGGGCAGAGCAAAGGGAGAGCGTTTCCTCTAGAGCCCCTCCTCCGGGAGCTTGGCAACGGAGGAAATGCTCCCAGCAGAAGCCCCCCAGCCAGAAGGGCGATTTAAGGGATGTCCTTCAGGCTAGGAGGGCTTCAGGAAAGAGGTCCTAGCCAGAGTGGTGGGACCTCTGAGGGCTGTCCCCTCCGTTGTAGAACAACCGAGGTTGTTCTCACAGCGGAGCCCTCTAGGAAAAGATGTGAGTTGCCCGCCGTCGGTGACGCTTCGGGCCGCATCATATTCCAGCGAACGCACTGTGGGTCGTTTTTCTCGAAAAATAAAAACGAGCATCAGTTATGGTCACGAAAACCGTATCGACTACACCCTGCCGGTCTTCCGCTTCAGGGGGTCGAGAAGGGTGCTCGAAAAACACCAGAGGCCAGTCTCGAGAGGCTGGTTCCCTTAGTAGATTTTGTAGAGGCATGGTATCATCTTCCCAACATATCTGCATGGGTCCTGCATATAATAAAGTCAGGGTACAGACTGCAGTTCGGGCACCGCCCCCCCCAAATTTTCTGGGGTGGTGCAGACTACAGTGGTTCCAGAGCAGGCTCAGGTGATGGAACAAGAAGTGCAATCTCTGCTGCTAAAGGAGGCCATAGAAGGTGTTCCTCATTCAGACAGGGAGTCCGGATTTTACAGCCGGTACTTTATAGTTCCAAAGAAGGATGGGGGGTTGAGGCCAATTCTAGATCTCAGGGTTTTGAACCTGTCTCTGATGAAGCTCAGGTTCAAAATGCTCACTATTCCTGTCATCGTGAGTCAAATCAGATCCGAGGACTGGTTTGTCACGAATCACGATAGATCTAAAAGACGCCTATTTTCACGTATCCATCCTTCCATGTCACAGGAGGTTCCTGAGGTTCGCTTTCGGGGGCGAAGCTTACCAATATCGGGTTCTTCCGTTCGGCCTAGCACTCTCTCCCAGCACATTCACCAAATGTATGGATGCAGCACTTGCTCCACTGAGACTTCAGGGCATCCACATACTGAATTATATCGACGATTGGCTCATTCTGGCCCAGTCTCGAGAAATGGCAGTTCGGCATCGAGATGTCGTCCTTGGCCACATTCAAAAATCGGGGTTGAGACTCAACACAAAGAAGAGTGTGTTAGAACCGTCCCAGTCCACAACGTTTCTAGGCGTTGTGTGGAACTCGACTACGATGCAGGCACGCTTGTCTCCGGCGCGTATCGAGTCCATTCTGGCGATGGTGTCCAAGTTAAAGCTAGGCCAGGCCACTACTGTAAAGCAATTCCAAAGACTGTTGGGCCTCATGGCAGCGGCATCCAACATTAAACCTTTGGGCCTTCTACACATGAGGCCCCTTCAGTGGTGGCTGAAAGCCAAGGGGTTTTCCCCCAAGGGGAATCCATTTCGTATGATCAGAGTAACGCGCAGATGCCTTCGTTCTCTAATAATATGGAAGAAACCTTGGTTCCTGTCCCAAGGGCCAGTGTTAGGAGCGTCATGTCGCCGGAAAACCGTTACGACAGACGCCTCCCTCACTGGCTGGGGCGCGGTCATGGACGGCCGCTTTGCCAGGGGTCTGTGGCAGGACCATCATCATTCTTGGCACATAAATTGTCTAGAGATGTTGGCTGTGTTCAGGGCTCTGAGGTGCTTCCTTCCAGACATCAAGGGTTACCATGTCCTAGTACGATCGGACAATACATCAGTGGTAGCTTATCTAAACCGACAAGGGGGACTCAGATCGCGCCCTCTGTGCAGACTGGCGCATCAGGTTATTCTCTGGTCCGAAGGGAAAATACTGTCTATCAGAGCTATGTATATTCCGGGGGTTCAGAATCAGGGAGCAGACATCCTGTCGAGGCAGGGGCTGAGGCCCGGGGAATGCAGACTTCATCCAGATGTGGTGAAGTTGATATGGGAGAGGTTTGGGCCCATGGAAGTGGATTTATTCGCGTCTCGAGAGACGTCCCACTGCCCACTTTGGTTCTCCCTCTCACATCCAGCCCCACTGGGGTTGGATGCCATGGTACAGGCCTGGCCGAGGCTTCGCCTGTACGCATTTCCCCCGATCGCTCTGCTTCCGGCAGTCCTGGAGAGTGTCCGTCAGGAGGGCATCAGTCTACTTCTGGTTGCCCCAATGTGGCCGACCCGGGTATGGTTTTCAAATACAATTTCGCTCCTGATAGCTCAGCCATGGCAGATTCCTCTCAGGAGGGATCTATTGTCTCAGGTGGAGGGCACAATCTTCCACCCTCAACCAGAGCTGTGGAAACTGTGGGCCTGGCCTCTGAGGGCGTTCAGTACCTAAACGCTGGTCTATCAGCCGGTGTGGTTGAAACCATACTTAGCTCTAGGGCTCTGTCTACTAGGAGATTATATGGCCTCAAGTGGAATGTTTTCGTTACTTGGTGTAGAGAACATAATTTAGACCCAGTTAACTGCCCGGTGGCTTCAGTTCTGGAGTTTCTTCAAGATCGTTTCTCTGCGGGTCTCTCCCCTTCCACGCTTAAGGTGTACGTGGCTGCCATAGCGGCTTTCCATGCGCCATTAAGTGATGGGCCTCTGGGGAGGCACCAGCTGGTCATTCGTTTTCTCCGTGGTACTTGGAGGATGAGACCGACAACCAGGTCCAGGGTTCCTGCCTGGGACCTGGCAGTGGTTCTGGAAGGGTTATCCCTGGCCCCCTTCGAACCTCTTCAGTCGGCTTCGCCTACAGATCTTACCTACAAATTGGTCTTTCTCTTAGCCATCACCTCTCTTAAGAGGGTGGGAGATCTCCAAGCCCTGGCAGTGACACCAGCTTGCTTGGAGTTTGCCCCTGGCAAGGTTAAGGCCTTTTTGCACCCGAGACCGGGCTATGTGCCTAAAGTGCCTGCTAATACGGCTAGGTCTACGACCCTTCAGGCTTTCCATCCTCCACCTCATGTGTCGGCAGAAGAAGAGAAGCTTCATTTGCTCTGCCCCGTCAGAGCTTTGAGTATTTATCTCGAGAGGTCCTCTTCTTGGAGGAGGTCGGACCAACTGTTAGTGTGTTTCGGGTCACCTAGGAGAGGGCTCCCGGCATCCAAGCAAACCATTAGTAATTGGATTGTGCAGGCTATTGCCTTTGCTTATGAGGTGCGCAATTTGCCTTCACCTCTGGCCATAAGGGCTCATTCTACTAGAGGCATGGCGTCCTCTAGGGCCCTCCTCTCGGGAGTTCCCCTCCAGGAGATCTCTGAGGCAGCCGGTTGGGCTACCCCACACACTTTTATTAGGTTCTATAGTCTGCACCTCCCCAGTACGCCTGGCACACGTGTGCTCTCGTCCTGCTGAGTGCCTGAATCAGTTTCACTCCTGGGCAGGCCTGGCTTCGGTGCGTGGCCTAGTGGGCATTCGTTCCCCAAAGAGTCGATTCTCGACGCAGTGTTGAGTTCCCTCGAAAGGGAACGTCTCGGGTTATGACTATAACCCTTGTTCCCTGAGAAGGGAACGAGACCCTGCGTCGTCCTGCCACGCCCTTCGAGGCCTTAGAGCGTCTTGCTTCATCGCTAGGCTAGTGTGTGTGTGTGCCGGCGTCGCTTTTATGCATCCGGTTATGCCGTCACATGTTACGTCATGACGCAACACCAATCAGGATTGGAATAGTTTCATTCATACTTCAGAGGCGCACGCTAAGGGAGCGTCCCCAAAGATTCGATTCTCGACGCAGTGTCTCGTTCCCTTCTCAGGGAACAAGGGTTATAGTCAAAACCCGAGACGTTTTATATACTAAAAATGTAGCCTATTAATTCACCCAAAAAAAATTTAAATTCTGTCAATAATTACTCACCCTCATGTAGGGTGACCACCCGTCCCGCTTAGCGTTGTACCTTACAGCATTTTCACCCCTTGTCCCGCACGTCGCATATTGAGAAAATGTCCCGCATTTTCATCAGTCTGTTGGTTTTTAATTATCATATTAAGAAAACGTGCATGCGTTCTTTTGCCTTTTTAAGAAAGCATTTTATTTATTCTTTTTGCGGCGTAGTTTCTCACCTATATTTAACAGCGCTTTGTCAGAAATACAAAAAACAACAACCGTTTTTAAAATCCTATCCAATAGTTGAAAACAAAGGAGTAAACACGGTCCCTAGTGGGTTGTGACTGCTGTCAATCAAAATGTGGAGCGGTGATTCGTTCAATGTATTTCTGACAGAAAACGAATGGATAATTCGGTAAATTAAATATTAAATTTATCAGAATTTATCAACTTGTTGCCTGCTGTGGTGGTTTTAATTCACATCCTTTCTAAAAAATATGAAAGTTTTTGGTTTAATATATTCTTAATATATAAGACTGTCAATGATCTAAATTCATGTTGGTTTATATTTTAATTGTATTATAAAATAATTGTCATAATTTTGGTTGGACTTGGTCAGAACTGTTCCAAAAATAGTTATCTGCACAGCATGATGCTGCTGCCTTTTGGCTCATTGATGTTGAATTTACATGTCATGTAAAATAAAGACATGTTATGTTACAGTGTGATGTAATGGTGTTTTCTGAAAGGGACTAAAGAACAAAGAATTTTTGGTAACACTTTATTTTGATGGTCCCTTTTGAACATTCTGTTAACTATACAGGTAAGTAACTTTGCAACTACATGTCAACTAACTCTCATTAGAGTATTAGTGGACTATCTGGTTCATATCTGCAAACTCTTTATTGTGATGCTTCTGCAACAGACACTCTACTGACTATAAGTAACTTTGCAACTACATGTCAACTTATTCTAACCCTAACCCTACCATTCTACTAATACTCTACTAACACTCTAATGAGAGTTAGTAAACATGAAGGTGCAATGTTACTTATAGACAACTGAATGTGTTAAAGGGACCATCAAAATAAAGTGAAACTGAATTTTTATCAGCTGAAAGGCAGAATACAAATGTTTTTATTAAGTTAGATAAACATTATATAACAGTTTCAGGTTATGTTTTAGTGTTGGTAACATGTCCCACATTGTCCCACACAAACTTATAATCGTCCCACATTTGGTTTGTTTGATGGTGGTCACCCTACCCTCATGTCGTTCCAAACACGTAAGACCTTCGTTCATCTTCAGAACATAGATGAAGATATTTTTGATGAAATCAAAGAGCTCTCTGACCCCTCAATAGACAGCAATTTAATTAGCACTTTCAAGGCCCAGAAAGGTAGTTAAGACATTTGTAAAATGGTCCATGTGACTACAGTGAGTCAACCTTAATTTTTTGAAGTGATGAGAATACTTAGTGCACAAAAACAAGCAAAAATAATGGGTTTATTCAACTATTTTGTTTTCTCGTCTGTGTCAGTCTCCTGTGCTGTTTACGTTGTAAATACAGTGCAGCTCTTCCGAGTTCTACGTCAGAACGCCGGCTTGCCATTGGCCGACGCTGTTCACGAGAGCACCACAACACATATGTGTGATGCTGACCAATGGTGAGCCAACGTTCTGGTGAAAGGTAACATTTGAAAAAGCGTAATAGGGGCTCTTTAATCATAATGTTTTATTATTAGTAGTAGTAGTAGTAGTATGGTTCCAATGCAAACTGGAATTTTTTTTTTTTTTTTTTTTTTGCTTAAATGGCCTTAAGAATTTTCATGTATTAATTGCTTTTTATTGCCGATGTATGAACAGCTAGGTTGCCTATGAAAGCCTGTAGACTGATTTTTATGTGAAGGACTCGGGTTGTTTTACGCACACTCCCGAGAGCCTCTCGTTCGTTGGGGATGTTCGTTAACAGTATATCGCTGCAAAAGTATTTCCATCTTCCAACGATGTCGCTAATTAAAAAGGGTTTCTGTATTTTATATATAGCCCCTTTAACTCAAAAAGTGTTTTGGGGTCAAACAAACTCAGATATTTGCTCACAGTTATTAATGAATCAGTCTGATCTGGTTCTTGAGTTCAATGCACTGATTCAGTCTTCCAGTTACAGTGTTTCAGTTTACAGGAGGGGAAGATTAGTGAATAAACTTACATTTTGGTCTGTTCCTAATCCTAACATAGAGCTGAAGACTTGCAATACTAGCTCGTGACTTTTATAGACCACTTTTATAAAACGTTCATGGTGCTTTTGTGTCAAATGCGTTTGGGACAGTTCGCCATAATGCAGTGATATACACCTAAAACTAATTGGGTATTTCTTTATTTAAACAGAGGTTAACTGACGTGTTCCGGCGATATGACACAGATCAGGACGGCTGGATCCAGGTGTCATACGAGCAGTATCTGTCAATGGTCTTCAACGTGGTATAGCACAACACGAGCATGCCTGCACTCTCCTGTGCCAAACGCCAAATGTCCCTCCCCACATGCGGTCTGAGAAAGAGACTAGCCAATACTACCCTATACAGGACGACACGGGGACGGGATTTTTAAGACTCTTCATTCCGTCTGTCTGTTTGTTCGTCTGTTAGTAGACATATCGCCATATTTCTTAACCATTATTATTGAAAGAATTATGGAATATCACTCTCTCTCTGTGTTTAATTAATGTTAACATTGTGAAAATCATATTAAGACTCAGTTGCATGCTTTCTGATAAACCTTAATGTCTTAATGTCAAAGCATGAATTAATGTTTCTTTCTTTGGCTGAATTCATGTTTACAATGAAATACTGTGAGTGCAGGTTGTGTTTGCCATGAAAAGATCCTTTTATTTGGATTGACTGTCAGCTCTTCCATATATTTGTAAAGAATTATATTTTTAATCTGCACAATAATGTAATTCAACCTTTTATTTTAGGAAGGAGGTACATATGCTTTTGTATGCCTTTTTCATGCATGATGCCTTACAACTGTTAAAATAACAAAACAAAAAAACTGTTTTATTAAAAACTGGAATATGTTTGAAAATAAGTCTTTCATTTGTATGTGCATCTTTTCATGAATGCTACTCATGAGCTATTTAAGCAATTTTTGATTTTATATTATTTACCAAGAGTCTGACAGCACACAAAATATAAAAATGAGTGTCATTACTGTCAAATATGATCATTAAATATTTTTTTTAGGTTAGATTGGATGGTTCTCTTTATATAAAGCACAATTCTACCCCCTAGTGTATAGTTTTGTGCAATACATGCTTGGGCATGCTAAATATATTTCTGCCTTAACAATCAATTAAAACATTAAAATAATTCCCTGCCCCTGAACAGCAACGAATATTCATTTATTGAGGATTTCCGCCTCCACATAACTTATGTATGTGCACTTTAGTGCACCACTTTAATCGTAGGGGAGACCGGGGAGTGTAACACGGTGTAAGTTGTTGTCATGCTAACTTAAAACCCACACAAGCTAAAACAGTTGTGTTATGGCTGCTTAGTGGGGGGTGGTTGTCAAGTCAAGTCACCTTCATTTATACAGCGCTTTTAACAATATGAACTGTTTCAAAGCAGCTTTACAGTAATAATAGGAAATTAAAGTAACAGAGATTGTTTTGGCTTTACAGCAGCTCTAGAATAAAGTTATTGTCCAGCTAAAGTTAGTTTTGATTGATTCACTTCCGTCGCAACCATCAGTAGTTATTAATTTAGGGGCCGCTAACACGACACCGTTCTAACAGAAAATTATTTAATGCGATCCGGCCGCTCATTTGCATAAAACAGTGCCTGGTGGCTCTGAGAATTTTTTATCGCTTCCACGTAGCCACGTGAATCCCAATTATCCCAACAACGTTTTATCAGTACAGAGGTAAAGGGAAAGAGGCCTTCACAAGGGAGAGACTAGTTGACACTTAGGACTGCGTTGTCGTCGTGGCGCAGGTCCTTCATCAGATCCGGATACGGCCTGGATCCGGCGACTGCAGTAAACCTCGGGATAAGCAGAGAGACAAATATTAGCGTAGACGCCAACCTTCTTATGATGTACAAAGTACATCAGGATTTATGGGAAGCGTTCCCACGGTTCCGGCTGATCTAAACTATGCAGCCTAACATTGAATTATAGAAGGCTATAATGTGTTATGTGTATGCTAAGCCAAAGAGATGTGTTTTAGTCTAGATTTGAACTGACAGACTGTGTCTGCTTCCCGGACAATGTAAGGAAGATTGTTCCAAAGTTTTGGTGCTAAATAGGAACAGGATCTACCAACAGCAGTCGATTTTGATATTCTAGGTCAGTGGTTCTCAAGTTCAACTCCAGTCCTCGGGACCCACTGCTCTGCACATTTTGTATGTCTCTCTTATCTGACACACTCAGTTCAGATCAAGGAGTCTCTCCTAACGAGCTGGTGATCTGAATCAGGTGTGTTAAATAAGGAGACATAAAAAATGTGCAGAGCAGTGGGTCCCGAGGACTGGAGTTGAGAACCACTGTTCTAGGTATTATCAACTGGCCGGAATTTTGAGATCGCAATAGACGTAAAGGAGTATAATGCGTTAAGAGCTCATTCAAGTACTGGGGAGCTAAACCATTTAGTGCTTTGTAAGTAATCAGCAATATTTTAAAATGTATACTATGTTTAATAGGGAGCCAATGCAGTGTTGACTGAACCGGGCTAATATGGTCATACTTCCTGGTTCAGGTAAGAACTCTAGTGGCTGTATTTTGGACCAACTTTAGTTTGTTTACTAAGCGTGCAGGGCAACCACCCAGTAGAGCATTACAATAATCTAGCCTTGATGTCATGAACGCATGAACTACTTGTTCTGCATTTGTCATTTAGAGCATATGACGTAATTTAGATATATTTTTTAGATGGAAAAATGCGGTTCTACAGATATTATTCACGTGACTTTCAAAGGAAAGATTGCTATCAAAGAGCACACCCAGGTTCCTAACCGACGACGAGGACTTGACAGAGCAGCCATCAAGTGTTAGACGGTATTCTAGGTTATTATGCGAGGAAGTTCCCCTTCAGGGACTACCGCTGCGTGTAATCGCAGTGGGAACGCCCCCCAGCGTAGCGCGTCTGAAGCATGAATGAAATCAGTCAATGTAGCGTCACAGCGGGTGACGTCACCGACCAGGAAGCTATAAATATCCCCTGAATACACAAGCCACCAGCTTCTGTTACTTCAGCAGCGCTCTGTGTGTGTCTGATATCTTTCGATTGTGTTTGTCTGATTTTGTCAGGAGTTTTCACTATATATATATATATATATATATATATATATATATAAAAAACCAAAATGAGCGAGCAGTATAGAAATTGTGTTCCCCCCTGTACACGTTACATCACGGGTAGGGATTCTCACGAGTTATGTGTAGCTTGTTTGGGAGTTCAGCATGCCCAGTCGGCTCTCGAGGGAGTCGATTGTGAGCATTGCGAGCGTTTTCCTTTGAGAACTCTGCGCTCGCGGCGATCGCTCTTTGAGGAGAGTGGTTTGTTGCGAGCTCCCCAGGGCTCGGGTCCCGCTTCTGTTGAGGCAGAGCGGCGGCGCTTGACTTGGGGTTCGCAGATGGATCTCACCGGCGACACTGAGACGGGCCCCGCCCTATCTCAGCTTTCTCCGGCGGGATCCAGTGCCTCTCACCCGGCTCTGGAAGCACGCGCTGCGGCGGTTACTTCTGCCCGGGTGGAGGCACGCGATGATCTGGATGTCGAAAGTTTGGCATCAGAGGAAACTAGCTCACTTCATTATACTGCTGAAGAAGGTTTAATGGATGTGTTATCTTGGGCTGTTGAAAAACTCAGTATTGAATGGCCAACTGATAAACAAGAATCTAGAAATAAAAGCAAACTAGATGATAGATTTCTCTCTGCACGTCCTCAGCCTTCTCGCCGGTGCTTACCGTTCTTCCCAGACCTTCATGCTGAGGTTTCAAAGACCTGGGTTAGACCGGTTTCGAGCAGAATATATACCAATCAATCCAATGCTTATGGTAATATTTTTGGTGCAAAGTCTGCTGGATATGTGACGATGCCGAAGGCGGAGGAGACGCTCGCGAGCTATCTCTCTCCTGCCTCGGCATCTTCGCTTAAAGCACCGGCTCTTCCTTCTAGACCACTGAAAAATACTTCTGTGCTGGTGGGGAAGGCTTACTCGGCGGCTGGGCAGGCGGCTGCATGTTTGCATACAATGGCCATTATGCAGGCTTATCAGGCTGACCTGCTCAAAGATGTGTGTGAGGGGGGAGAAATTTCGGCAGATATGATCAATAAGCTCAGGCAGACTGCTGATCTCACTCTCCGGGCCACCAGGGAAACAGCTAAATCTGTTGGCCGGTCTATGGCAGCCATGGTGGCCACAGAAAGGCATTTATGGTTGAGTCAAACCTCTATGAAAGAAAAAGATAAATCTCTCCTATTAAATGCTCCTGTTTCGCCTGCGGGCCTCTTCGGTGACGCTCTTCATTCTGTCACTGAGAGGTTCCAGGAAGAGAAAAAACAGGCGGCTGCTTTTCATAAGTTTATCCCTCTCAAAGTGCGCGTCACTGGGGCTGCTGAGCGAGGGCAGTCCCAGCCGTTGAGTTCGTCTTCTAAAAGAGCACAGCAGAAGCGGAGTGTCGCATCTTGTGCCCCCCCGCAGACAAACTGGAGGGACGAGGCGGGGCGCTCTCCGGCGCGGCCTTCTCGGGGCAGGACTGATCTGAGGTCAGTCATTGTCGCCAGGAAGGCCGCGTCGAAAAAGTCCTGACGGGCTGAACGTCAGGACTCTGAGGGTGGTCCCCATCGGGAAAGACTTGAGTTCGCCGCTCAAAAACACGGCGCCCTGTCTTTCTCGATGCCCTCAGGGGTCTGTTCTACTAACCCTGCCTATACAGGGCGTAGAGAGACTCGGCGAGCGATTTCCCGAGGGACGCTCGCCCCCTCCGAGGAGGGTTGTGGAGTGCTCAGACCAGCTGTTTCCTGCCAGTATGTTACAGGGCGCTGTGTCTGTCACTCGGGATGTTCATCCAGAGGCCAGCCTCGAGAGGCTGGTTCCCTTAGTAGAGTTCCTGGCGGAATGGGAAATGCTTCCCAATGTTTCTCAGTGGGTCCTGAATATTATAAAGAACGGGTACGCTATTCAGTTCAGAACGCGTCCACCTCGGTTCAGAGGGGTTCTGCCCACGGTGGTGGGCCCCGAGCAGGCTCTGGTATTAGAACAGGAGGTAGAAACTCTGCTGCACAAAGGGGCTATAGAACGGGTTCCTCCGCCCAGCAGGGAGTTAGGATACTACAGCCGGTACTTCATCGTTCCGAAAAAAGATGGAGGGCTGCGTCCCATTCTAGATCTGCGTCTCTTAAATCGCACTGTAGGGAAGCTCAAATTCAAGATGCTCACTCTCAAACAGATCGTGTCACAAATCAGATCCGAGGACTGGTTTGTCACGATAGACCTAAAGGACGCCTACTTCCATGTATCCATCCTCCCTCAACACAGGAAGTTCCTGAGGTTCGCTTTCGGGGGCGAAGCGTACCAATATCGGGTTCTTCCGTTTGGCCTAGCACTGTCACCCCGCACGTTCACGAAGTGTATGGATGCAGCTATAG
Organism: Siphateles boraxobius; assembly: GCF_051911475.1. Classification (NCBI taxonomy): domain Eukaryota; kingdom Metazoa; phylum Chordata; class Actinopteri; order Cypriniformes; family Leuciscidae; genus Siphateles; species Siphateles boraxobius. The sequence continues at coordinate 13,646,495 of NW_027508876.1, read as the reverse complement.
CCCCGCTGAGGCTGCAGGGCATTCGTATTCTGAACTATATAGACGATTGGTTAATTCTAGCTCAATCAGAACAGCAGGCGGTTCGGCACCGAGATGTCGTTCTTGCTCACATCAAGAGGTTGGGGTTGAGGCTCAACGCCAAGAAGAGTGTTCTTTCTCCATTACAGAGAACCACTTTTCTCGGTGTAGTGTGGGATTCGACGACGATGCAGGCACAGTTGTCACCTGCTCGTGTTGCTTCGATTCTCGCCGCAGTAGATCAGGTCAAGCTAGGCCAGTCGTCCACTGTAAAACAGTTCCAGAGACTGTTAGGTCTCATGGCAGCTGCGTCCAACGTGATACCTTTTGGCCTCCTGCACATGAGACCGTTACAGTGGTGGCTCAGAACCAGGGGATTCTCCCCGAGGGGAAATCCGTTTCGCATGATCATGAGTTCGCGACGATGTCTTCGCGCCCTGGTTATGTGGAGAGATCCTCGGTTTCTGTCCCAAGGCCCGGTGTTGGGAGCTCCTTGTCGTCGCGTTATGCTAACGACAGATGCCTCTCTCACGGGGTGGGGGGCGATCATGAGTGGTCACCCAGCTCGGGGTCTGTGGGGGGACCATCACCGTCTATGGCACATAAATTGTCTAGAGATGTTGGCAGTGTTTCAGGCTCTGAAACACTTCCTCCCAGACCTAAGGGGCCACCATGTTCTTGTTCGAACAGACAACACATCGGTGGTCTCTTATATCAACCATCAGGGGGGTCTGCGTTCTCGCCCACTTTACAAACTGGCACGTCAGATTCTCCTATGGTCCCAGGGGAGAATTCTTTCTTTGAGAGCTATTTATCTCCCAGGGTACTTAAATCAGGGGGCAGACATCCTGTCGAGGCCGAGGCCCGGGGAATGGAGTCTTCACCCCGAGGTGGTGGAGCTCCTATGGGAACATTTCGGTCGTGCCGAGGTAGATCTATTTGCTTCCAGAGAGACATCACATTGTCCACTGTGGTTCTCTCTCAGCCTGCCAGCCCCACTGGGGTTGGACGCGATGGTACATCCGTGGCCGAGGTCACGTCTGTACGCTTTTCCCCCGATCGCTCTGCTCCCGGGAGTTCTGGAGAGGGTTCGCCGGGACGGGCTCAGTCTTCTGCTAATAGCCCCGTTCTGGCCGGCCCGAGTATGGTTTGCGGACCTAGTGTCTCTCCTCGACGGCTCTCCCCTAGAGATACCGATCAGGAGAGATCTACTCTCTCAGGCGAGTGGGTCGATCTTTCACCCCCGCCTAGAACTATGGAGGCTGTGGGCTTGGCCTCTGAGGGGGCCCAGCTCATAGATTCTGGTCTCTCGACTGAGGTCGTTGAGACCATCCTCCAATCCAGAGCTCCCGCCACAAGGAAGTTATATGCCGCGAGGTGGAAACTTTTCACCTCTTGGTGTGGAGAGCGCCAGCAGGACCCAGTTAACTGCCCGGTTGGTACAGTGCTGGATTTCCTGCAGGACCGGCTCTCCACAGGGTTATCTCACTCCACACTGAAGGTGTATGTGGCGGCCTTAGCTGCTTACCACGACCCTTCGAGTGGAGGTTCTCTCGGGAGACACCCACTTGTATCTCGCTTCCTTCGTGGCGCCTTGAGGCTGAGGCCTGCAGTCCGCACGAGGGTACCAGCTTGGGATCTGGCCATCGTCTTGGAAGGTCTCTCCCTAGCTCCTTTCGAGCCCATCGAGGAAGTTTCGGAAAAGTTCCTTACACTAAAGACTATCCTTCTTCTTGCTATCTCGTCTCTAAAAAGAATTGGAGATATTCAAGCACTTTCGGTGGCTCCCTCGTGCCTGGAATTTGCTCCTGGTATGGTAAAAGCTTTTCTCTGTCCGAGACCAGGGTATGTTCCTAAGGTACCAACCACTTCGGTTAGACCTATAGTTCTGCAGGCTTTCTGTCCTCCGCCTTTTTTGACGTCAGACCAGGAGAAACTTAATTTGCTGTGTCCTGTTAGGGCTTTAGATGCGTATGTCCACAGAGCTGCCCTGTGGAGGAAATCAGAACAATTGTTTGTCTGTTTTGGGTCACCTAAGAAGGGGTGTCCAGCATCTAAGCAAAGGATGAGCAAGTGGGTGGTCGAGGCCATCTCGCTTGCTTACGGTTCGGCCCATCAGCCTTCACCTTTGGCTGTAAGGGCTCATTCCACCCGGAGTATGGCTGCTTCTACAGCTCTTCTTTCAGGAGCTTCTCTTCAGGACGTTTGTGATGCGGCAGGCTGGTCCTCACCGCACACTTTCGTCAGATTTTATTCCCTTGACCTTAGCTCCACTCCCGGGGCTCAGGTTCTCTCGTCGGCTTGTGTCTCCTTATGACACACGACGGGGATTTGGTCGTATGGGGATGTGGGTATTGCGTTCCCACTGCGATTACACGCAGCGGTAGTCCCTGAAGGGGAACGTCCCGGGTTACGTATGTAACCCTAGTTCCCCGAAGGGACGGACGCTGCGTGTCCTGCCATACTCTCGGCATCCCCTTGGATCGCTTGCTTCTGTAACATTAGAAGCTGGTGGCTTGTGTATTCAGGGGATATTTATAGCTTCCTGGTCGGTGACGTCACCCGCTGTGACGCTCCATTGACTGATTTCATTCATGCTTCAGACGCGCTACGCTGGGGGGCGTTCCCACTGCGATTACACGCAGCGTCCGTCCCTTCGGGGAACTAGGGTTACATACGTAACCCGGGACATTTTTTGTCCAATAATAAGAATCTCTGTTTTTTCAGAATTTAGTAGTAGGAAATTACTAGTCATCCAATTTTTTATATCAGCTAGCATTCCGTTAATTTGATGAATTGGTAAGTTTCGTCATGGCGTGAAGAAATATAGAGCTGAGTATCATCAGCATAACAGTGAAAGCCAATGCCATGCTTCCTAATAATATCTCCTAAGGGTAGCATGTACAGAGTGAACAGCAACAGTCCTAGTACTGAGCCTTGTGGTTCGCCATACTGAACTTTTGATCGATAAGACATCTCTTCATTTACTGCTACAAACTGATATCGGTCAAATAAGTATGATTTAAACCATGCTAATGCAATTCCACTAATGCCAACATAATTTTCGAGTTTATTTAAAACAGGGGTGGGGAACGTTGATCCTGGAGGGCCATTGTCCTGCAGAGTTTAGCTCTAACCCTGAAAAAAACACTCACCTGCCTGTAACTTTAGCAATCCTGAAGACCTTGGTTAGCTTCAGGTGTGTTTAATTAGAGTTGGAGCTAAACTCTGCAGGACAATGGCCCTCCAGGATCAACGTTCCCCACCCCTGATTTAAAAGAATGTTGTGGTCAATAGTATCAAATGCAGCACTAAGATCGAGTAATACTAATAGCGAGATACAACCACGATCGGATGATATGAGCAAATCATTTGTGATTCTAATGAGAGCTGTCTCAGTACTCTATGATAGTACTCAGTAGTGTTTACTTTGTAACAGTTCATTAAAATGTTTCTGCATTGTGTGCATGGAACACTGGAAACACATGGTTGGAGTGTGGACGTTGTCAGTTCTGGGCCCATAAGGCCTGCATGCGCCCTTGAGGAGCCATCTACATTTACCACAACTCTGAAAGTGACTGAACCCTTATGTGACAGGAATACAGTATGCAAAAATGCAAGTTATGTCCAGTTATATCCAGAAACAAGTTATATCCAGTTTTAAAACTTTGTTACCATGACACCATGTCGCATTTTTTGCCTTCATTCGCCATTGGCTTTTGGCTTGCTTAGTTGGGGACATTTAACATTTAATTTAGAATTTAACAATACTATTACAACTTTACTTTCCTGTTATCTCTGTAAAGCTGCTTTGAAACAATTTGTATTGTAAAAGCGCTATATAAATAGAGGTGACTTGACTTGACCTAAAACCCTAAAAGGAGTTGAGCAACTCTTCAGCTGGAATAAAATGAAAGTTAACAAAAGAAAAAAATTTCATGTTTTTTTATACATATATGATATGCTTCACATTTCTGCTTTTTGTCTGAGTCTAGATCATGGTTAAAGGCAAGGGGTGATCGTACACTTGCAATAGTTTGGCCTATGCTATGGAATAGTCTCCCCTTATCTGTGAAAACATCAAATTCTGTTTATGAATTGAAATCTAAATTGAAATCTTATTTGTTTACTTTGGCTTTTTAAACTTTGTATGTTAAATTTGCTGATTTTATTTTGTATTGTTTCCTTTTATCTTTTGTTTGTTTCCTTTCATTGTTTTATCTTATTTGTCCAGCACTATGGTTCAACTGATGTTGTGTTTATCGGTGCTTAATACATGAAATGTAAAATGTAAATGTAAATGAATGAAAGAAGCAGAATTCTAAAATCAATATGATACTTTACCGGAAGCCAGTGTAATCGCTGAAGAACTGGGGAAATGTGTTAGAAGAATTTCTAGAAAGAACATGAGCTGCTGAGTTCTGAAACAACTGGAGTTTATAAAGAAGTTTATAAAAGAGACCAGTGAGGGACGGATACAATTAATTTTACATAGGTGAAAGTATGCAGTACGCAGATTTTATTAACATGAGCTTCAAAGAATAGAGTGCTAACAAGGATGACACCTGTTACGACCCGCTAGTATCAGGCCGCAACACAAAAGAGGATTCAAACAGCACGTTGCGATCCAAAAGAGTTTTATTACATTAAACATACATTCAGAAACAAAAATAAACAGAAGTCTAGGGATAAAGGAAAACAACAGGTTAACAAACAATAATATCTTGACGCTACATGTGTAAGACAAATACCCGGAGGAGCCACTCCTGAGGAGAGTTTCTCCAAAGAGTGCCCTCTTCTAAGAAGGCACAGCACTCTTTATATGCTCTAACTAATTAACAATTAGCATGAGGAAAATCAATCAGGAACTCCCACGACCTGGACCAATAGGATCAGGAGACTCAGGGACGTCACACCTCCCAATCCAAAAGGAGGTTCTCTAAAGAACCGACAAAAAAAAATAAAAAATAGTACAAATGCAAAACAATCATGTAAATGTGAATATACAATAACTTTAATACTCATCTCCATAAATCTCGCTCCATTTCGATCCCGGAATCCTGGGCCCTAGGACATCAGAGAGAAATAAAGGACAAAGAAAGAGAGAGAAGAAAAGATACCAGAAACTACTGGGACAGCTTACATACGTGAGAGAGCATCAGCAATTATGTTATCCTTGCTACGTATGTGTTTAATCTGCAAGTGGAAAGGTTGAAGAATAAGGCTCCATCTCATTATTCTCTGATTCTTACCGCGCATTCGATCTAAGAAAGTCAAAGGATTATGATCAGTGTATACCGTAATAGGACCACATACCGAGCTCAAATAGACCTCGAAATGTTGAACGGCTAAAATAAGAGCTAATGCTTCTTTTTTCACGGTAGAATACACTTGCTGATGACGATTGAATTTCTTGGAAAAATAACTGACTGGATGTTCGATTCCGTTACAATCCGCTTGCAAAAGAACAGCACCAGCACCGTAAGCGCTTGCATCAACTGCAAGTAGAAAATGCTTGCCAAAATTAGGAGCAGACAACACTGGAGCATTTGTTAATAAAGATGTGGCATTCTCAAAGGAACACTGACATTGCTCTGACCATTGGAAAGGTCTCTTAGGGCTTAGCAAATCAGTCAGAGGGGCAACTACACTTGCAAAATTATGACAGAAACCCCTGTAGTAACCCACCATCCCAAGAAATCGCCGCAACTCACGACGAGTAGTTGGTTTGGGAAAACTACAGATGGCATTCACTTTAGCGTGAATCGGCTTCACACAACCCCTGCCAACCACCTTCCCTAAGTATGTCACAGTGGCTTTTCCAAACTCACTCTTAGCAAGATTTACAGTTAAATTGGCTTTGGCTAAACGCACAAAGAGCTCTCTAATTTGATCAAGGTGTTCAGACCAAGAGGAACTATACAGAACAACATCGTCCAGGTAAGCTTCACAACCAGTCATCCCAGACAAAACGTGATTTATTAGTCGCTGAAATGTAGCGGGAGCATTTCGGACCCCGAAAGGCATAACTGTGTACTGCAGGAAGCTATCAGGTGTAACAAAAGCAGATAGTTCTTTAGCACGAGATGCCAATAACCCTTCAGGAGGTCAAATTTGCTAACAAATTGCGCTGAGCCGACACGGTCAACACAATCATCAATTCTTGGTAGAGGATAACAATCAGGCTTTGTCAGAGAATTGAGCTTTCTGTAATCAGTACAGAAACGATACGAATTATCAGGTTTATTCACGAAGATACATGGGGAACTCCAAGAACTAAAACTAGGTTCTGCCAAGTCATGATCGAGTAAATAATCTACTTCTTTCTGAAGTAACTTCCTTTTAATCGGGTTGACACGATAGGCATGTTGTTTTACTGGTAGAGCTGTACCAACATCAATATCATGCTCCACGACGGTAGTTCGAGTAGGAACATCAGAAAAGATTGAGTGAAACAAGCTTATTAACTCAATAATATCAGCCTTCTCCGACTCGGACAAGTGAGATAAAAGGTGAGCTAAGTTAGCAAGAACTTCTGAATTATTCAACCGCCCCTCTACTTCTCCTCGAGAGGGACCTTTCATGTCTTCTGGATTGTCAACCATCTCTACAGATGTTTCCAAACCTCTTGGATCTGCAATTCCAGTAGCTGTCACAACATCAACAGACAGAGAAGGAACAGGAGTCACATAAGATTTTGGTAAATTCACATGACAAAACTGTATTTTCTTTCGACGATCGGGTGTATTTACTAAATAGTTGTTATTCGGGAAACACTTCGCAATCGTGTAAGGTCCAGCAAACCTAGCCTGGAAAGGAGTATTCAAAACAGGCAACAACGCCAGCACTTGGTCACCTGCTTGAAAATGTCTGGACTTCACTTTGCGATCAAACAGTCTCTGCATCTTTTTCTGAGATTTAGCTAACTTCCGCAGAGCAATAGCTCTAGCTTCGTAAAGTCGATAACGGAAACTACTTACATAATCTAAAACATTCTCAGGAGGATCCAAATTCGTCCACTCATCTGCCAAGACAGCAATAGGACCCCTAACAGTGTGTCCAAACACCAACTCATTAGGGCTAAAGCCTATGCTCTCCTGTACAACCTCACGAATAGCGAGCAGCATCCAAGGAAGTCCTTCCTCCCAGTCACAGTCAAGTTCGATAAGACCTCAACAGTGACTTAAGAGTCTGATGGAATCTTTCCAGACAACCTTGACTTTGAGGATGATAAGCACTAGATATATTATGTTTAACTTTAAGTTGCCGCATGACCTTAGAAAAGTTTCGGGACATAAAATTTGAACCCTGATCGGACTGAATAGTTTCCGGAATGCCAAAAGTTGACATAAAACTGGTTAAAGCCTTTAAAATAGCTTTGGAAGTTATTGATCTCAGGGGATAAGCTGCGGGGTAACGTGTAGTCTGACACATTACGGTGAATAAATATGCATGTCCAGCCTTAGATCTTGGTAACGGACCAACACAATCAACAATCAAGTGTGCAAAAGGTGTTGTAACTGCTGCAATAGGCTGCAAGGGAGCTAATGGAACCTTTTGATTCGGCTTACCTGTCATCTGACAAGTATGACAGGTTCGGATATAATTAATCACATCTCGCTTACACCTAGGCCAATTAAATTCTCTTAATACTCTATCATAGGTCTTCCGTACCCCCATATGACCAGCCATGCCCTGATGTGATAATTGTAAGAGGTCTTGACGAAAATTAAGTGGAACCACAATTTGAATTCTAGGATCGAGTGAAATGTTAAAACTCATAGGTTGTTGTCTATACAGCAATCCATCTCGAAAAAAATAGAAAGGAGATGAAGTCTTGTCTTCTCCGTCACGAACTAAAGAAAACAATTCTTGCAGAGTATCATCCGCCTGCTGTGCTTTGATAAGATCATCTCGAGTCACACTATAAAGCGGAGATAAAGAGCAAGATGTGTTAACATGTTCCTCACAGATAAATGGACATTCAGACACTGTATCAGCCTTATTATTATCAACAGCATGCGAATCATGCACTGGAATCACATCTGTACACACAGTACTTAGTTCTGGCTGAAAGGAATTTTCAGAAACAATAAAAGTATCACAGAGAATGTTTTCAATTTCATCTGGCATACTTTTCTTAGCCATCGCTCTCGTTATTGCACATGCAGGATATAGATTAGGACAGTCAGAAGATCCATCTAATTTCTCAACAACAGAAACCACTACAGGTGGAACATCAGCATCAGACTTTTACCAAATATTTCCCCGGCTAAATCATTGCCAAGTATGAAAGTGACACCTGAGACAGGAAGCATAGCACGAACTCCAACTACCACCTCACCTGACACAAGTTTAGAATCAAGATGAATGCGGTGCAGAGGAACCGTAGTCCATCTCAAGTCATCTAACCAGTACTTGAGTTCCCTTATCAGTACGTTCACACAACGGCAAAAGTCCTTCTAACAAAAAGGATTGCCCCGCCCCAGTATCTCGTAAGATGCGTACAGGTACAGTCTTATCTGAATTAGGCAAAGCCACGGTTCCTTCAGTGAGAAATGGTGCAAAATCAACACAATTTTTCTCATTCTCCTTCTCAGTAATATCTACCCGTTCAACCTGTTCATTAAATCGAGCAGAAATATGATTCACATTCGATGTAGATATTAAACCCACAGGTTTAACACCCTTCTCTTTCTTTTTGAGAGCGAAACAGTCTGCAATTTTATGTCCTACCTTCTTACAGTAGAAACAAACCATCTCAGCTTTCAAACGTGAAGTGTTATCAGAACTAGTTGACAGTATTCTGGCGTGAAACCATCTGTTTAGATCTACCAGTAGCACTCAACTTAGACCTGCTCAAATCATTGAAGTTATTGACAGAAATTTTATGAGTAAGAACAAACTCATCTGCCATAAGAGCAGCCTCAGACATTTTACTCACTTTATGCTCATTGAGGTATAGCAACAGCATTTGGAACACAGTTTTTAAACTCCTCTAAAATCATCAGTTCTCTAAGCTGTTCCTTAGTGTTTACTTTTACTGAAGTACTCCAGCGGTCAAACAAATTCTCTTTCTCTCTAGCAAACTCAAGATATGTACAGTTTTCAGCCCTAAAATGACTTCTAAATTTCTGGCGATATGCTTCAGGTGCCAGTTCATAAGCATGCAAAATAGCAGACTTAACAATTTCATAGTCACCACTTTGTTCCATAGTCAACGCTGAATAAACATCCTGTGCTCTTCTTACTAAAACACATTGCAATAGTATGGTCCAAAATTCTTTTGGCCATCTTAAAGACTCTGCAACACGCTCAAAATGTTGAAAATACTTCTCTACTTCCCTCTCTGAAAACAGCGGTACAAGTCTAATGTTTTTGTAAACGTCAAAACCCGGTGCATTTAACACAGTTTCCTCAGACGATGCATGACGTGGAGTTTCAACTGTCTAATTCCATTTTCCTCAACTGAAAATCTCTTTCCTCCCTTTCAGATTGTAACTCTAGTTTCTGTTGTAACTCTAGTTTTCTCATTTCAAGATCACTTTCTTTCAATGCACAAGCGTCACGCTCAACACGTAATTTTTCCGCATCCACACATAACTGTTTCTCTTGCAAAGACATCTCACTAAATTTTACATTTCGATCGGCAGCATAAAGAGAAGAGGTTAAAGACTCTTCAGGATCAATATCTTGAGCTCTTACCTCTAAAACACCCCGCTCAAAAAGTGCATTTCTCACTACTTTCCACCAACGTGTCTTTCAGCTTCTTATCATTACTCGTTACCACCACATCAAAGCGCTCGGCAATCTGCAGCACCTCTTCCTTCCTGCATCTTTCCAATAAGATTTCCGAAGGAAATGAGAAGAAATCCTCGATCACCGACGACATTTCTGTTAAAAGAGGCAACAGAGAAACACAACAATACAACCACACGCGTAAGACGCCGCTAAACTAGAGCACTAGAACTACAAATCCCATCAGCCACTTCGCCTGGTATTGTCACCCACACATGCTCCAGTTAGAATCCGCACTTTCGTTATGAGATCAACAAAGACCTACCACAAGTCATCTCAAATTATCTTCATAATCAGCAGACATAAAACATGCAGATGCAGAAAACAAAAAGTGTCACCTTAAATGAGAATGAGAGACTCCAGTTCCTAACTATAAACAACACTAACTAAACCTACCTAGTCTTCAAAGGTGTACCGGACTCGGGCGGCATTTAAACGCTGAACTCAAAGACAATTGGCGTTTTAAACCAAAAGCCTGAAGCGTACCCCCAACAGAGATTTAAAACCCCTGTCCAGGATAACCTTCAAAAATAAGAAAGGCAAAATAACAAAAAAAATAACAAACAGTGCCTCGACGGAAGAGTTTTAAACCCAGCTGAGAACACTAACTACCTAAAGTCTACTCATTCAAAAAGAGTGAACACCTTAAACACTATGTATTTACTTACACATGTAGCATCTCGGACGAGCCTCCAATTTTATGTTACGACCCGCTAGTATCAGGCCGCAACTGTTGTGAGTCACCAGTCTGAGATAGATCCATTTGCAGCGAAGGTTTATTAGAAAACAATCAGAAATAAACAGAGGTAAACCAGAGCAAACACAGTGAACAGGCAGGGCTAAATCGTAGTCAGATACCAGGCAGTGGATCGGGGCAGGCAGATAACAGGCAAGGTCGGAACTCCAGGCAGAGGGTCGAGGCTGGCAGAAAACAGGCAGAAGACAGGGGCAAAAATAGGTCAGTAATCAGTCAGGCTATCCGGGGTTTATAATGCTCAGAAATGTTCACAAACGAAAAACAAAACTTCGCACTGAGAGCCGTTCGAGGTGCGGTTAAATAGTCTGGGTGATAGACTGCAGCTGGGCGAGGTGATGAGAGTCATTAGGAGTTGCAGCTGAGTGTGATTAGAGGGCTTCTGGGGAATGTAGTGCAACGGAGAAAATTAGAACTCGGGTGAAAGCGGTCTTGGTTGGCTAACAAGGGAGGTTGCAGAATCTGGGATCGTAACAGCAACACAAAAGAGGATTCAAACAGCACGTTGCGATCCAAAAGAGTTTTATTACATTAAACATACATTCAGAAACAAAAATAAACAGAAGTCTAGGGATAAAGGAAAACAACAGGTTAACAAACAATAATATCTTGACGCTACATGTGTAAGACAAATACCCGGAGGAGCCACTCCTGAGGAGAGTTTCTCCAAAGAGTGCCCTCTTCTAAGAAGGCACAGCACTCTTTATATGCTCTAACTAATTAGCAATTAGCATGAGGAAAATCAATCAGGAACTCCCACGACCTGGACCAATAGGATCAGGAGACTCAGGGACGTCACACACCTTAATCTGCAATGAAGGAAAAATTGCAGAGTTATCAATAGCCACAGAAAAACAATCAGATTTTTTTAGAATAGATTTCGTGGCTACAAAAGCTGGGATCGAGATGGTTCTTGTGCATGTTACCCAGTTGGGACAAACCTAGTGGCAAGTGCAATCCTGAATGAAATCCATGTGGGCAATCAGCATGGGGCCATTATGGAACCTATGGACAATCCTTTATAGGGCCCAGTTTTTCAACCCATTTCGTACCCATATAGGCCCCATATACACGTGTTGGCTGGGAAGGAGGACTTCAGTTTTACCGCTATTGAGTTTTAGAAATTTAGCTGAAAGCCAATCTTTAATTTCAGCTAAATAACTGGACAGAGAAGGTGAAGGAAAGGAACCCTTGCAAGACAGATAGAGCTGGTCGTCGTTATCAGTGCAGCAATGAAAATGGATACCAAATTTCCTAAAAATATGACTGAGAGAAAGCAAGAAGATAATGAATAAAAGAGGGCCCAAAACAGAACCCTGAGGAACACCAGAGGTAATCACTAGATGATTGAAATATTTGTATGAACTGTGTGACCAGAGAGAAATGATCTAAACCAAGACTTGGGTGCTAGTAATCCCAAAAGAAGCTAACCTGTCAAGGAGTATATTGTGCGAGATGAAATCGAAGGATTCAGAGTCAGCTGCCAGTAACAGGCTGTTAGTGATTTTAACAAGAACAGTCTCTGTGCTATGCTGGGGACGGAAGCCTGATTGAAATTGTTTAAACAATTTATTGTCAAAGAAATGATCGTGCTACAACACACTTTTTCAAAAATTTTGAAATAAATGGGAAATTTGAAACTGGACAAAAATTATCAAAATTGTATGAATCAGCCCTTGTGTTCTTAAGTATGAGAGAAATAATAGAAGATTTAAGAGATGAAGGAACAAAGCCTAAATCTGTCAGTGCGGTACCCTTAAGTACCAGCAGATGGAAGCCTCGTTCCTCGTTTCCAGAGACTCTGTTATTCCTGGACTTCATTTCCCAGTACCCTCTCATTATTAGTTAACCTGTTTCAGCTGTCTTGTTTTCTTAGTTAATTACCCTGTCTATTTAAATGCCTTTTGGCCCTGCATTCATTATGAAGTATTGTTTGCTTTGATTTACATTCTCAAGCAGGTCTTGTGTTCATTATGTTTTATCTCTGCCAGACTCTTGGATTATTTGTTCCTGTCTATATATAGAATAATAAATAATAAATAATAATAATTATAAATAAATAATATAGAATTCATAGACAATTGGAAAAGTTTTTGGGGCAAACCTGACCTGTTGAAAAGAGATGCAATTCATCCCTCCTGGGATGGTGCTGCTCTTCTCTCTAGTAATTTGGCTCATAGTCTTAGAGACAAAAAATGACAATCTGGGGCTCAGGTCAGGAAGCAGACAAAATGGCTAAACCGACCGTCTGCTAGCGGCCTCGCGTCAACAAGGTCAGATAAATCCCATCACATAGAGCCTCTTTCACCTAGATATCATCATATAGAGACTGTGTCTGTTCCCCGAATTTGGAAATCCAAAAAACGTCCAAACCGATCTAAGGTTAAAAATTTAATTAATATTCAACAACTAAAAAATAGATAAAATACAGATGAGCAAACGATAAAGCTTGGGTTGCTGAATATTCGATCCCTTACTTCAAAAGCGCTCATAGTTAATGATATGATTTCAGATTATAACCTATATGTGCTGTGTATGACAGAAACCTGGCTAAAACCCGACGATTACATTACTTTAAATGAGTCCACCCCGCAAGATTACTGTTATAAACATTAACCTCGCCTGAAAGGCAAAGGGGGAGGTGTTGCTGTAATTTATAGTAATATTTTCAAAACCACTAAAAAATCTAGTTTTAAATATACTTCTTTTGAATTGTTGGTGCTTAATGTAAAAATATATAATGTAAACGATAAATCAAGTCTGAGAATTCTGCTGGCAACTGTATACAGGCCACCAGGGCACCATAAAGATTTTATCAAAGAATTTGCTGACTTTCTATCAGAATTAGTATTGACTGCAGATAAAGTCCTAATTGTTGGTGATTTTAATATACATGTAGATAATGGAAAAGATGCAATGGGATTGGCATTTAAAGACATTCTTAACTCTACTGGAGTTAGACAACACGTGTCAGGACCTACTCATTGTCGTAATCATACTCTAGATCTAATATTATCACATGGAATCAATGTTGATGCTGTTGAAATTCTGCAGCAGAGTGACGACATCTCAGATCATTATCTAGTCTCATGTAAATTACATTTAGCCAAGGCTGCAAAGCCAACTCCGTGTTACAAGTATGTTAGACCTATCACTTCTGCCACTAAAGATTGCTTTATCAATAATCTTCCTTTGTTTCATCATCTAATGTTTCATCATCTCAGCATCCCAGATAGCTTAGAAGAACTTGATATTGCAACAGAAACTTTTAACTCTCTCCTTTCCAGCACTTTAGACACAGTTGCTCCGTTGCGCTTAAAGAAGATTAAAGAAAATAGTCCAACGCCGTGGTACAACGAGCACACCCGGGCCCTTAAGAGAGCAGCCAGAAAAATGGAGCGCCACTGGAAGAAAACAAAACTGATCTGCTAGATCTGCTTATTTTTCAACCCTATTAGAAGAAAATAAACATAATCCTAGGTATTTATTTGAAAAAGTTGCTACACTAACGAAAAAGAAAGCTTCAAGCCCAGAAATTTCCAAGAAACACAGCAGTAATGACTTTATGAACTTCTTCACTTATAAGATTGATAATATTAGGGAAAAAATTATAACTATGCAACCGTCTACTACAGCATCGCATCAGGGAGTGCATTATGGTCTCCCTGAGGTAAAATTTGATTCATTTGTTGCCATAGGAGAGGAAAAATTTTGCAAACTCATTAATTCATCTAAATCGACAACATGTATGTTAGACCCTATACCGACTAAACTACTGAAAGAGATGCTTACAGAAGTCATAGATCCTCTTCTTAACATCATTAATTCGTCTTTGTCTCTAGGATACGTACCAAAAACCTTTAAGCTGGCTATGATTAAACCGCTTGTTAAAAAAACGCAACTTGATCCTACAGAATTAGTCAATTACAGGCCGATCTCAAATCTACCTTTTCTATCAAAGATATTAGAAAAAGCAGTATCCTCACAACTGTATTCCTTTCTTGAAAGAAATGATATCTGTGAGGATTTCCAGTCAGGATTTAGACCGTACCATAGCACTGAGACAGCTCTCAATTAGAGTCACAAATGATTTGCTCTTATCATCCGATCGTGGTTGTATCTCTCTATTAGTGTTACTTGATCTTAGTGCTGCATTTGACACCATTGACCACAACATTCTCTTAAATAGACTAGAAAACTATGTTGGCATTAGTGGAATTGCATTAGCATGGTTTAAATCATATTTATCTGACCGCTATCAGTTTGTAGCAGTAAATGAAGAGATGTCTTATCGATCACAAGTTCAGTATGTCGTACCACAAGGCTCAGTACTAGGGCCGGTGCTTTTCACTCTGTACATGCTACCTTTAGGAGATATCATTAGGAAACATGGAATTAGCTTTCACTTTTATGCTGATGAAACTCAGCTCTATATTTCTTCCAAACCTAACGAAACTCACCACCAATTCACAAAATTATCGGAATGCATATTTGATATAAAAACTTGGATGACTAGTAATTTCCTACTACTAAATTCTGAAAAAACAGAGATTCTAATTATTGGACAAAAAACTTCCACACGTAATAACCTAGAATACCGTCTAACACTTGACGGCTGCTCTGTTAAGTCTTCGTCGTCAGTTAGGAACCTGGGTGTGCTCTTTTATACCAATCTTTTAGTCACGTGTCTAGTGTCTGTAAAACCGCATTTTTCCATCTTAAAAATATATCTAAATTACGTCATATGCTCTCATTGACAAATGCGGTACAACTAGTTCATGCGTTCATGACATCAAGGCTAGATTATTGTAATGCTCTACTGGGTGGTTGCCCTGCACGCTTAATAAACAAACTACAGCTAGTTCAAAACGCAGCCGCTAGAGTTCTTACCAGAACCAGGAAGTACGACCATATTAGCCCGGTTCTGTCGACACTGCATTGGCTCCCTATTAAACATCGTATACATTTTAAAATATTGCTGATTACTTACAAAGCACTAAATGGTTTAGCTCCCCGGTACTTGAGCGAGCTCTTAACGCATTATAGTCCTTCACGTCTATTGCGATCTCAAAGTTCTGGCCAGTTCTTCCTAACATTGTCCGGGAAGCAGACACAGTCTTTCAGTTCAAAGCTAGACTAAAAAAACATCTCTTTGACCTAGCATTCACATAACACTCTATAGACTTCTATAATTCAATATTAGGCTGCATAGATAGGTCAGCCGGAACTGGGAACACTTCCCTTAAATCCTGATGTACTCGTTACATCATAAGAAGAATGGCATCTACGCTAATTTTAGTGTCTTTGTTTATCTCGAGGTTTTCCCGCAGCCTGCCGGATCCAGGCCGTTTCCAGATCTGACGAAGGACTTTCGCCTGGACCCGATGACAATGCAGTGCTGCAGTGCCAACTAGCCTCTCCCTATGGAGGATCCCTATACCACTCTACAGATCCAAGCATTGTGGAATTTTTCGGTTTGCGTACCTACCCAAAGTAATAAGATAAAATAAAATTCTGCATCAAAATTTATAGACAAGACAAGTAGTTTGTTTAGGCATGGTTTGTAAGGAATTACAAACCTGCGCACATATATTCAAACGCACATAACTATAGAATCAATTCTTAATGCGCATGTGAACGCCATCACAGGTTCACGTTTAAAGTCTGTTTAGAGAGAACGGTGTCGTCTTAACGGCCCCTAATTTATTAACAAATGATAATTTAGACGGAAGTGAATCAATCAAAACTAACTTTAGCTGGAAAAAACATTTTTCAAGAACCACTATAAAACTAAACCAATCTCTGTTACCTTAAATTATATCTTTATCTCTGTAAAGCTGCTTTGAAACAATCTACATTGTTAAAAGCGCTATATAAATGAGGATGACTTGACTTGACTTGACTCCTTCATGGAGTGTACTTTGTGTGTTTGGACTGATTATATTGACCCTCTGCATGGTATGGACCATGACCTTGGATTATAAACTGCTGTTTGCATTTTCACTCCTTATGCTGTATACTATGTTATTGTTGCCTCTACTCTCACAATAATTTACCCAAATTGGATTTAATAAAAACAGGTTGTCATGAACACAAAGCCAAAGCATTGTTACCACACACTCACACACGCAGAAAAATTCAATGCCTAATAATATGGATATATATTTTAAACATTATATACTGCTTTTAATGTAGGTCTGAAGAGTTGCATACTCCATTGAAAAATTAACTGAAAGAAATTGAACTAGACTGAACACACTCTTAACTGATGGAGAATTACTAAGAAAAGAGATAATCGGAGATGGTTGGAGAAACAGTAACGGGGAATTCCACCCTCATCAATACAATGATCAATTACATCATGGGTGTTCCATGGGAACACAAGATTTGGCTGGAGGTTGCAGAGGTATCAAACAAAGCTAACTCTCATTCAGCTTAAGTGACTGTTTATGAGGTTTATGTGCACTGAGGTTTAGGGTGCATTGTCCATTCTTTCTCACTTTTGAAACACCTGGATAAAGACAAACTCATTCCTGAAACTCTACAGCAGTTAGCTAATGCTGAAGGCAACTGAAAAACGTCTCCATGACAAACAGCTGTATATTATGGATTAAATTCTTTCATTATTTGTAAAGGATATAGAAAACAACATTGTGGTAGCCCTTAATTTGATTCGATGAGGAAGGGTGAGAGAATTACAAAGCATCTTGGGATCGTAGAGTAATAAGCTTTGAGCAGTTCTTTGATTACCTGAACGGGATGAACCCAAAAACCTTTCACGAGTTCACACATACTTCAAGTGTGTTAATGATTAGTTAACTTGAAGTGTGCTATTTTGAAACAACCAATTTTGTACGAAGTATATTTTAGTTGTAATTAAATTGTAGTAAAGCATAACTTTAAGTGCATTTATTTTTGTGCTAAATTGGATCAACTTCAAGTATACTTTAAGTATGTGCCTGTGTAGGGACTAATTGCATGCTTGATTAGTGATATTAAACTGTACTTGATTTGTGTTACATTAAGTACATTACAAATTCATTACCAGTGTCTTCAAAACATAGGCTACACGCAATATACCAGTGTTTGTATTTATATATATTTTTAATTTTTATCTTTAAAAATTACATATTTTTGGGATTTTCACCTTTTATTAAGATAGGACAGAAGCGAGGTGGGATGGGATCAGGAAAAGTCCACAAGACAGGACTCGAACTTTGGTCTCCCGAAAGACATGTCGAAGTACTTGCCCACGATTGACTATCGTGGTGTTCACGCAATATTTGAGTAAAAAGTATAGGCTCATTATTGCATACTTTGTTTTCAATAACAAATGTACATTATTAGACAAATAAAACTTAGCTATACTTCTTACAAAATACTATTGTATACTATTATGTATTTTGAAACTATACTTTCAATGCATTGTTACAATGATCATTTCCAGCACACAGTTAAAGTATGCCTAAAATATATTTTTAATAAAGTGCACATAAATACACTTTTAAAAAATAAACTGAATTTTCACTTCAAGTATATTTTTTAGAAAATATACTATGTACAATTATTTTAAAGTGTGTTAAAAGTTGTATTGTGAAAACAGGTTAAAGCATGATGATATACTTTTAAAATATTTAAAGATAGTAACATTTTTGTTAGTATATTTGCAATGTATAATTAGTCTGGCTGCAAGTATTGGCTACTTAAAGATCAGTTACTGAAGTGTACACGTCAATACCTAAATGAAACAAACCCATTGACAGCTTTTATACCTTTTTTTCTGAGAGTGTAGATGCATTTTTGAATAGTGATGTGTTTTGTTTTTTATGTATGTGTAAGGTGTGTAAATTTGTAATTTTGGTTGTGTGAAGCACTTTGGTCAACTTGTGTTGTTTTTAAATGTGCTATAGAAACTTTTAGTTGTTGTTTTTACATCTTCATTTAGTGTGGCTTATAGTATTATTGTTATTGTACAAATTTACATCTAAATAAACATAGTAGCTGAATACATTATGAAAATTGCTGTTACCATAAACAGGTTAAGATCCATTTATGGCATTTTCGATTTTTTTTAAAGGGAGACCATTGTTGTTGAGTTTAAACCTAATGCCCACTAGATGGCATTGTTTTCAGTTTTTTTTTTGTGCCTTGTATGATTTCTCACAACTGTAAATCCAAGTTGTGTTACTTTGTTTCTTTTCCTCCTGAATTTTGAAAGTCTGACATTTAAGATTTTGCTTTGTTTTTGACATGGCCTTCTGAATCTGCATTTGGGTAAAAAGTTCACCAGCACTGCTATTCAGAATAGGCTAGTGATATGTGGCAAACAACCTGAAATCAAATTTGCTATGTCTAGTTTGACTATGTTACAAATGCAAAAGCGTCTATCAAATTCAAAGTCAAAAAAAGTAAAGCTATCCAAAACTTTGTGATTTGTGACACCATAACCTATTGTGATTGATAGCCTATTACAAACTGAGAGTCAGCATTTCCATTTCACATCTTCTTGTGTGTGTGTGTGTGTGTGTGTGTGTGTGTGTGTGTGTGTGTGTGTGTGTGTGTGTGTGTGTGTGTGTGTGTGTGTGTGTGTGTGTGTGTGTGTGTGTGTGTGTGTGTGTGTGTGTGTGTGTGTGTGTGTGAAATTTTACTCAGGTACTTGCAAAGGTACTTATAGTCAGTTGAATGTCTGTTGGGGGAGCATCAAAATAAAGAGTTATCAGATATTAAGCAGACAGTATACTTATACTCTAATGAGAGTTAGTTGATGGGTAGTTGCAAAGTGACTTATAGTTTGTAAAATTTCTAAAGTGGACCATCAAAATAAACTATTACCATTGAAAATTCTTGTCAACACTAAGAATGTTTGAATGTATGAAATATTATAATTAGTAATAAAGCGTTTAAAGCTGGCATAACATACTAGAAACTAGCTTTCCAAAATACTTTCAACAGAAAAACTTCATAAAACAGTTTTGAAAGTGATGTGATCATTATACAGTGCATACCACTTTAAATCTGTCTATCCCTGACAGCCTCATTTTCATCTGCATAAAATGCAATATGGCATAATGACATATTCAAGGCTGTGCTGCATTTAAGTCAATCACATTCAGATCCACCACCATTCATGTATGCAACGCTGACTTTTCACAATCCAGTCAAGTGCCAATGGATGAAATTAAGATCTGCATTTTTTTATTGTGCATGATAAGCCATTTCATTCTAAAACTCCTAAAACACATTTAAATACAATAACAAAGGCTTTATAAGATGTTGTTGAAAATCTTTAAGTTATGGAATCTTTAGCATCTCTCAAAAAATGTCACTGGTGATTGACAGGTGGCAGAAAGGAGAATTAAAATGACCTCAAGTGGACAGGCAGATGAATGGATTCATTATTTTTTGGTCACACTGTTAAAGCGATTACAGACATAATGAAGAGTATATAATGTGCACTCACACATTCACCAATAACACAATGGTTGTCTCAATAGAGAACAGACCAAGGAGAAGATCTCTGATTGAGCTGCTGCCTCTCATTATCAGGATGTCCAGTCAACTGTCAGTCCTAATATTCAAAATGCACCATGTCCAATTGATGCTAGACATTATACAGTCCCTCTTCATTTTGTTTACCGCATTGCTCAAGGACACTATTCTTGCCTTCGGCTTCAATTACGCAAGAAAAGGCAAATTTAAAAACTTAGATGTAAAAAGTGATCAGTTGACTTAACTTAAAATTATTAAGTAATAAACTTCATTCATAATTGAAAAAAATAAAAAAATAAGCTATATGAACTTGACAATTACTTGAACTTGACAACTTCGTCCAGTTTATTTACTTAATCATTTTAAGGCAACAGGTTTTTGTCAACTGATTACTTTTCTAATAATCAGAGTTATTAGAGTTATCTTCACAGTAAGATGTTTATGGTGTATGACATGAGCACGTAATTTTCATTATTCTGATTATTCGGAAAATTATACTTAATTTTTTTTTGTTGCAAATCTGAACATTGTCACATGGACACTGTCATCCGTGTGCGTCACAAGCACATGCACACTTTGTTTAGAGTGGAATGCGATTAAATTGTTTACATACCTGTGTAAAATCAGTATACGCCACATTTTAAGGTTACTATAATTATGAGCTCAATTGCATCAATTGGATTGAAGTATTGTATTTAAATGAGATAAAGAGGCTGACAAGACGTTGTCCTGCAAAACTTCACAGACGCTGAGTGAAATAATTTCAATCATTTTCTTGTGAACAGAGTTTTTCTGCACTAAAGCTGGTGAAAACCTATCTCAGGTCCACAATGTCAGATGACAGATTTAGGTTCTAAGTATTGAGTCAAGGAGTGCAAAGGCCTTAAATCTAGATGAATTTGCTGATCTTTTAGTAAAAAAACAATTGTAGAATACAGTTAATGTGACTGATACTGAATATGTAATGTAAATGTAAAAAATATAATAGTATAAGTATAAAAGAATAATGGGACACTCCTTTATATGAAACTTTATTCAACAGGAAGAACAGCTCGTTCCATGCGTCATACATAATTACGCTATTTCAACGTCGTTGCACATGGACAATCCTTTCAGTTTCGGTTTTCAATCCAATCATCATGTTTGTACATGTTCTCTTGATCAGATTAAAAAAGGAATAAACCACACCTTTCAATCCGATCAAAAGTTCGAAATTCAGATCGATTAAGGTGTTTCTTGAAGGTTTTTAAGTCCGATTGAGCCGTCAGTCCGATTATAAGGGTCCATGTCAAAGCAGGGCTTTTCTGTCCCTTCTCTAAAAAAGAGGCCGACTCTTCATCATCACCACCAGGAAAGATGTTTCTTGTGTCCCCTGTTGCCCCTTAAACCCAATATTATCTGTCTGCAGTCCCGGAGGCTGCATTTTCAGGACCCCACTTCTAGGACCGCATTTCTAAGACCCTAGTTTTTCGTGACAGCGCCACCTACCGAGTCGAAGAACCGCAGTCCCAGGAACGCATTTCCAGGACCCTAGTTTTGGAGGACCGAAAAAAGTGCCACCAATGCAATATTTCCACCCAGTTTTAACTTCATTAGAGTGTTTTTTTTTCTTTCAAGTTTTATTACACCCAAATACTACTTTTTTTATTGCAATTAAACCAGGTTCCTAGGAATGTTGAGAAATTATTGGGTCTAAGTAGCAAATAATATAAGAGGGAAGACAAGGATGACTCTGGGGGTAGATTTAAGATTTTGTATTTTACAAAATAATATAAAACACCTGAACTTGAACACACAAAATATTTTACAAAATAATATATAACTGAAATTGAACACACAAAATATTTTACAAAATAATATATAAAAACTGAAATTGAACACACAAAATATTTTACAAAATAATATATAACCACTGAACTTGAACACACAAAAAAACAAATTTGATCATGACCTGAACCACATAGACAGAACTTCAATGGATGGACAAAGACATGGACAACATCATCACTGACTCCTAAGAGAGAGAAAGAGAAGTGATTTAAATAAGGAACATTTAGTTGACCATGTTCTACTCTCTAATTTTAAATTTCATATTTAAAAGATCTTAGTTACCAGAGAGTAATGATAATGATAAAAATAATGATATCAATCTCCATACCAATTAATTTTCATAATACAATTATTGCATACTGTTCAAAGATTTGAAAAAAAAAATGATTTTGATGTTCTCGGAACAAAGGTTCTAGAAACACTCATGTCGTTTCTTGAAAAACATTTTTAAGTTAATTTCATAAAAATAAATAGACATAAATTTGGCCTAAGCCTAGTGCTTAACCAATTTATTTATTTATCTTTTGTCATACTATTGCCTACCCTGAGCTGTGTCCTTGATAGCACTTCATATAGAGTACAGTATACAGTAAATGACACAATCTAACACGTGGGATTTCAATTATTATAATGGCCTCTCGGATATGTCTGACTATTAAAATGTCATATGTCTCAACCAACTTTATAAAACCATGTCAAAATGAAGAGACGTACACATAACATGTATTGTGGGTAACGTTAAACAGGCTGACTGTGAGCACGTGACAGTGAAAAGATTAAGATTATTTTAACTGAATTAAAATGGAAAAACAATGAGTAATAAACAAGCTTTCAGAACAAACATGCTACAGTTTATTGTGCTGTAAATAAGTCAACACAGGCTTATCATGCAACAGTTCCGTTAAATGAACGTGCAATTCATTTTCCAGCATTAGAGGCTAATATATGATGGCTATGCATTCAAGACTGTTTAGCAAATCACCAGCACGTTGGCAACGTTAACTTTCCAATGAAATGCATCAAAATTGTTTTTAAAGTTAAACAAATAAAAATTGATTCGCATTTGACACTCACACTCTGAATGTCATTCATCTTCGCTGGTCCTCTAATTCGATAGGTGGCGTTGTCACTAAAAACCTAGGGTCCTAGAAATGCGGTCTTAGAAGTGGGGTCCTGAAAATGCAGCCTCCGTGTCTGCAGGCAGATGCTACTCCTTAAACCAGCCTGGCCACCACTACACCCACCCAGTCCAGCCAGCTTGACACAATCATAATGATGATGAAGTAGGCCTCACACATTTATGTGTGTGTGCAAAAGAAAACCCAACAGAGAATGAATGTGAGAGGGGGAGATACATAGCCTACAGTAACAGTCAAACATCTGGGCACACATAACTGAATGCTGTTACATTTCGTAAACCCTTGATGGTGCATGTTTCTTAGTTCTGCATGCATGTGTGTGCCACAAATTACCACAAATTTCAAAACTACAAATGTCAGTATTTCTACTGTCTGGTTAAAGATACAATATGTAATTTTTTTTCGCCGCTAGGGGTCGCTAACCTCTTACAATAACGAATGCGTAGGTTTATCACGCAGTGATAAGCTGAATGATGGGACTTGGTGTCAAGCTGATTGATAATGTTTATGGATGAGTGAAAACATTCATGGTTTTTAACATTACAGTGGTATGAAGCAGGTCGCGATTGCTAATAAGAGACAGATATCACACGCGAGTCCCGCGGATATAAAGGAATAAGGACATTTAACTAAACTCGGCAAGTGCTTGGATTACTACTCACACAGGTCAGTTTATTACTGCTAGACGAATTAAACTTGTTAGGTAACGCAGCGCTGTTTCACTTGGTCTAACGTTACACTATCACACTAAACAGCATTTAAATGTGTGTTGAAAGTTATTCTATGTGTTAGTTCGTTTGCTACATGAAACTAGCAGTAAGCTAGATCAACATTAGAATAACATAATTCTAACATTTCATCATGTTGAGCTATATAACATTGGTTTGTTTTATGTACATTTGCTCACCTGTCTTATAAAGTATGTGCAAGAGCGGTGTCGCTGTCAAGTCGGGACTCGTGAGGCTCTGTCAAGTCTAAGTTAACGTTAGTCGCGGAAAATTTTCAAAAATGCCACGCCGATAGATCCTCATTTTAGTTCTCCTTTTTTTGTCCCAAAGTCTGCTTGCCATTGTCTATAATGTTTGAACGAAACAAGAACAGCGTGCCGCTAAACGTTACGCACTACGCAGTTGTCTATGTCTGTCGCAATGGTTATGTCATGGCGATGGCAGTATGAGCGGAAACCGAGGATAGCACGGATATTGCGTCGACAGGCGACATTTTTTTACGGGACAGCCAATTATTTAAAATTGGAATTTCTCTTAAATAAAAAATCTTTGGAAACTTTGGGGATATTGTAAGTACACAACTGCAGGAAATATATTACACTGTGCGAGTGAAATAGAAACATCAATTTATGAATAAATCGTATACCAGAACAAACAAACAAACAAATAATAACATAATATAGCCTATGTATGCTAGATGTTTATTTCTCCCTAATCAAACAGACCTGATTCAACTTATTAGCTCCTTAGTGGAGACTTAGAAGATCAGAAATGGATCAAGAAGATCAGAAATGGACCAGAAAGATCAGGATTAGGAGCCACTGAATAAGAGCAGTGTTTCATTACCTGGTCCTGGTCCTGGGGACCCGCATATCTGTATATTTTGTAATTCTCCCTTATCTGACACACCCAGTTCAGTTCATGGAGCTCTATGCTAACTAGCTGATGATTTGAATCAGGTGTGTTAAATAAGGGAGACATACAAAACGTGAAGTGGGACTCAAAGATCAGGATTATGTACCACTGAAACTGAGGGCATCATCTATCTATCTATCTATCTATCTATCTATCTATCTATCTATCTATCTATCTATCTATCTATCTATCTATCTATCTGTTTTATTAACAAAGTTTCGGAGGAGCACGTTCAGATAATTAACCTAATTAACACAAGAGGAGCACATTACGTTAATAAACTCAATTAACGATAAGAGGATAACAGCATGCTTACCTCTGTTCCTTGACAGGTTTCCAGCGTCCCTCTACCACCCCATCTCCTCACTTCTTTTAATAATGTAAATTGGACTCAAGTTTGGTCACTACCCCAAAAATTCCTCCTTACAAATAAGGTTAAGGAAATCTCATATAAATTAAAATTAGTTTATCCTACAAAGATATTCCTACAAAAATTTAAAATTGATATTGATTTAAAATGTTTTTTTCTGTTTCTGCTCCACTGAAACAATTTCTCATTTGTTTTTGGTCGTGCCAATACACCCAGTATTTTTGGAATAATGTGGAGATTTTCATTGCTGATAATATTTTAAAAACATTTTCTTTATCTTACAAACATGTGATTTTGGGTTATTATATCAAGGATCGCTCTTTAAAGGAGGTTGGTTTTATTATAAAATTAATTTTATATCTGTGTAAATTTCACATTCATAAATGCAAGTTTACAGACTGACTTGAACAGTCTCTGGGTCGGCAGACGTGACTTGAACAGTCTCTGGGTCGGCAGACGTGACTTGAACAGTCTCCGGGTCGGCAGACGTGACTTGAACAGTCTCCGGGTCGGCAGACGTGACTTGAACAGTCTCCGGGTCGGCAGACGTGACTTGAACAGTCTCCGGGTCGGCAGACGTGACTTGAACAGTCTCCGGGTCGGCAGACGTGACTTGAACAGTCTCCGGGTCGGCAGACGTGACTTGAACAGTCTCCGGGTCGGCAGACGTGACTTGAACAGTCTCCGGGTCGGCAGACGTGACTTGAACAGTCTCCGGGTCGGCAGACGTGACTTGAACAGTCTCCGGGTCGGCAGACGTGACTTGAACAGTCTCCGGGTCGGCAGACGTGACTTGAACAGTCTCCGGGTCGGCAGACGTGACTTGAACAGTCTCCGGGTCGGCAGACGTGACTTGAACAGTCTCCGGGTCGGCAGACGTGACTTGAACAGTCTCCGGGTCGGCAGACGTGACTTGAACCGTCTCCGGGTCGGCAGACGTGACTTGAACCGTCTCCGGGTCGGCAGACGTGACTTGAACCGTCTCTGACCGGGCAGACGTGACTTGAACCGTCTCTGACCGGGCAGACGTGGTGGGCGGCGCCAGCAGGGTAAGACGCTTGGGTGGCGCTGGCAGGGTAAGACGTCTGTACGGTGCCGGCAGGGCGAGGCGCTTGGGTGGCGCCGGCAAGGAAAGACGCTGGGGCGGCACCGGTAGGGCGAGGAGTCCAGAAACGGTCTCTGGGTTGACCGTTGGGTTAGGCCTGACCCTCGGACCCTGTGGGATGCCGAAAGTCTTTCTCCTCCTCCGCCGTTGTTGACGCGAAGTACAGACTCTAGACTGGACGGAACCAGCGGTGAGGGCTTTAGGCTGGACGGAACCAGCGGTGAAGGCTCTGAGCTGCACGCTCTGAGCTGGACGGGACCAGCGGTGAAGGCTCTGAGCTGGACGGGACCAGCGGTGAAGGCTCTGAGCTGGACGGGACCAGCGGTGAAGGCTCTGAGCTGGACGGGACCAGCGGTGAAGGCTCTGAGCTGGACGGGACCAGCGGTGAAGGCTCTGAGCTGGACGGGACCAGCGGTGAAGGCTCTGAGCTGGACGGGACCAGCGGTGAAGGCTCTGAGCTGGACGGGACCAGCGGTGAAGGCTCTGAGCTGGACGGGACCAGCGGTGAAGGCTCTGAGCTGGACGGGACCAGCGGTGAAGGCTCTGAGCTGGACGGGACCAGCGGTGAAGGCTCTGAGCTGGACGGGACCAGCGGTGAAGGCTCTGAGCTGGACGGGACCAGCGGTGAAGGCTCTGAGCTGGACGGGACCAGCGGTGAAGGCTCTGAGCTGGACGGGACCAGCGGTGAAGGCTCTGAGCTGGACGGGACCAGCGGTGAAGGCTCTGAGCTGGACGGGACCAGCGGTGAAGGCTCTGAGCTGGACGGGACCAGCGGTGAAGGCTCTGAGCTGGACGGGACCAGCGGCGAAGGCTCTGAGCTGGACGGGACCAGCGGCGAAGGCTCTGAGCTGGACGGGACCAGCGGCGAAGGCTCTGAGCTGGACGGGACCAGCGGCGAAGGCTCTGAGCTGGACGGGACCAGCGGCGAAGGCTCTGAGCTGGACGGGACCAGCGGCGAAGGCTCTGAGCTGGACGGGACCAGCGGCGAAGGCTCTGAGCTGGACGGGACCAGCGGCGAAGGCTCTGAGCTGGACGGGACCAGCGGCGAAGGCTCTGAGCTGGACGGGACCAGCGGCGAAGGCTCTGAGCTGGACGGGACCAGCGGCGAAGGCTCTGAGCTGGACGGGACCAGCGGCGAAGGCTCTGAGCTGGACGGGACCAGCGGCGAAGGCTCTGAGCTGGACGGGACCAGCGGCGAAGGCTCTGAGCTGGACGGGACCAGCGGCGAAGGCTCTGAGCTGGACGGGACCAGCGGCGAAGGCTCTGAGCTGGACGGGACCAGCGGCGAAGGCTCTGAGCTGGACGGGACCAGCGGCGAAGGCTCTGAGCTGGACGGGACCAGCGGCGAAGGCTCTGAGCTGGACGGGACCAGCGGCGAAGGCTCTGAGCTGGACGGGACCAGCGGCGAAGGCTCTGAGCTGGACGGGACCAGCGGCGAAGGCTCTGAGCTGGACGGGACCAGCGGCGAAGGCTCTGAGCTGGACGGGACCAGCGGCGAAGGCTCTGAGCTGGACGGGACCAGCGGCGAAGGCTCTGAGCTGGACGGGACCAGCGGCGAAGGCTCTGAGCTGGACGGGACCAGCGGCGAAGGCTCTGAGCTGGACGGGACCAGCGGCGAAGGCTCTGAGCTGGACGGGACCAGCGGCGAAGGCTCTGAGCTGGACGGGACCAGCGGCGAAGGCTCTGAGCTGGACGGGACCAGCGGCGAAGGCTCTGAGCTGGACGGGACCAGCGGCGAAGGCTCTGAGCTGGACGGGACCAGCGGCGAAGGCTCTGAGCTGGACGGGACCAGCGGCGAAGGCTCTGAGCTGGACGGGACCAGCGGCGAAGGCTCTGAGCTGGACGGGACCAGCGGCGAAGGCTCTGAGCTGGACGGGACCAGCGGCGAAGGCTCTGAGCTGGACGGGACCAGCGGCGAAGGCTCTGAGCTGGACGGGACCAGCGGCGAAGGCTCTGAGCTGGACGGGACCAGCGGCGAAGGCTCTGAGCTGGACGGGACCAGCGGCGAAGGCTCTGAGCTGGACGGGACCAGCGGCGAAGGCTCTGAGCTGGACGGGACCAGCGGCGAAGGCTCTGAGCTGGACGGGACCAGCGGCGAAGGCTCTGAGCTGGACGGGACCAGCGGCGAAGGCTCTGAGCTGGACGGGACCAGCGGCGAAGGCTCTGAGCTGGACGGGACCAGCGGCAATGACCTTGTGCTGGGTGGGACCAGCGGTGAAGGCTCTGAGCTGGACGGAACCAGCGGTGCAGGCTCTGTGCTGGACGGAACCAGAGACAATGACCTTGTGCTGGGCGGCGCCACCGACGAAGGCCTTGTGCTGGGCGGCGCCACCGACGAAGGCCTTGTGCCGGACGGAAAACGGGGCGAGGACTTTCTGCTGGACGGAACCCACAGTGATGACCTTGTGCCGGGCGGAACCAGCAGCGAGGACCTTGTGCTGGACGGTGCCAGCGGCGAAGGCTTTGTGCCGGACGAAACCAGCGGCGAGGGCTTTGCACTGGGCGGAACCACGTGTACCGGAACCTGTTTGAAAGGTGACTGGACGGCAGACCGATGTTGATGTCCGCGACGATCCTGTCCCCCTCCATGGCCTCCACGGGTCCCTGAGAATTTCACCAAGCGGGTTCCCCTGAAAGATTGCAACCCAGCTGGAGTTGCGGACGAGCTGCCAGTTGCAGTTCTGTGGTCTCCTCCTCTCCACTGACTGCCGACTGCCATGTGCTCCTCAGTCCTTTGAGCGGCTATCACAAAATATTCGAACAGAGATCTTGGAGGTACTCTGTCTCTTCCCAAAGGAACCCTCTCACTCTGCTGCTTCCACATTCTTTTAGGTTGGTTCCTTCTGTCACATGTTGATAAATCAGGAAGCGTGGATGCAATTGCAGGTGAAAGGTGAATTTAATGAAACAACAAATAAACACAAGCTACAAATCAAAACTCCCTCAAGGGGGGAAAACGGGAAGAATACAGACCATGAACATAAACGCTAGGAACCGGGTACTTGGACAAACGAACCAACACTGAACTGCAAACACAACAGAGACTAAATAGAGAACAAACACAGAAGGCTAATGACACGACAGGTGAGGAAGGTTAACCACTAAACAGATAACGAGATAGGCGGGGCTGACAATAAGACAGAAGAGCACATGGCCAGGAATACACAGAAGCCATGTGCTCACATGAAACTAGACTTAACATAAACACGAGACAGACAGGAAATGCCATAGCTCTGTCACCACACAAAACTAGTAACAAAAGCAGAAGTGACAGAACTATGACATGGACAGCACGCCAAATACACATAACCTTTACTCTATTTAATTAAATGTAAGTGTGAACTCATGAACATTGTATTGCTATAGACATCTATCTAGTGATAGATGTTCTGTTCTGTTCTGTTGAACAACTCTGTTCTGTTGAACTCTGGTCAACACTGCTGCTCATTTTCCATGTTATCATATCAGACCACCAGCTAAATTGAACATTAAAGACATTTGAAATAATTTTCAGTTCAAAACTCACTTTCAGACACCAGCAAGTGTTTTCAAATAACTTCCTTACGATCCGATGGGGATTCTGATTAGGCTACCGTATGAGGCAGACAACTTATATGCGATACTAAAGGCTACCTATGCTAACCCTTGCGTAATATAATAAGTGAAGTTCCTAAACGTAATTTCGGGAGGACTGAGCCCATCTAATCTTTCAATCATCAGCTGTGTTGGCATCCCTCCACCTCCCCAACTCCACCAACATAATTTAGGCATTTTGCTACCATATATACCGGTACTATATATGCTCATCATCCAAGCATTAGTAGTCTCACCGGGGGGTAGGCCTAATACTAAGCTTGAGTTGAAGCTGCTTCCTCGAGCGAGGGGCTTGAAGAAGCAGCTTCAACTGCAGACAGCAAGCCAAATACCTTTAACCTTATTAGCTTAAATATTATATTGGCCAATGCATTTGTGAAATACATGTTTAAGAAAAATACCGGAGACTGTTGAAGAAAGTAGACAAATCATATAATTATAATCATGTACTTGGTTTCATGTTTTATCTCTTTTCCCTGTGCCTTTGTTGATACCAGACTAATGCATCTGCATATGTCATAAAAAACAAGCACGCAGGTTAACTCGTACTATAAATCATAACACCTGTTTTCTTCTCGTGAACTTCCTCTGTTGTAGCTCTGCTGTAGTTTGACTCAGTAATCCATTCCGTAGTTTATCGCTGTCCGGCTTTTTCTCAGCATCTGATGCTGCAGCAGGACTGTGTGTGCAGACGGTGAAGCGCGCGCGGCAGTGAGAGGACTCGGCAGTAGGGGGACGTCCTATCCACCGCAACCCGGGTTTTAATTCAGTTCACACTGCAAGATCCCAACAGCGAGTCCACCGCTGAGGTCCACGCACCCTCCACCGTTACGGATTTAATGCTTGTACCCGGCTGTTTTCCTGAAAAACTGTTTATCCGCGCCTTGAAACTCTCGAGGTAAGCAGCGTGCACATAATTGACAGCTTAGTTTGCTTGGCTCGCGCGCTGGTTTGGATGCTGGCTACTGCAAAGATGATTTCCAGTATGTAGATTAAAGCATATGTCAGTGGTGTCATTATGCGTTATTGTCTCATCTCTCACTGTTTTATCTAGTGGGAATGGGTTTAATTCTCAACATCACTGCAATCGATCCTAAGGCTGCGGGGAATTTGGACCGCACTCAAGTGACCATAAGGAGCGTCAGTGAACTGTTGACTGTGAGACTGTTTAAGCCTGGTCGTTGAATTTTAGACGTAGAACGAGGATGGATTTATCCTATTAAACACACAGATGGACTTTATATTGTTTTATACGTTTAGGCTTTTGGAGCGTCAAGATAGGGACATGGAAAGGGAGAAGTTATTAGGCATTAATAAATGGCGAAGTATGCACAAGCATAACACGTCATAGTAAATAAATCGTCCTGTTTTCACATTATTAACTGTATCTGACTCAGGCAATTATGACGTCACGTAGTGTTGTTACGTTATAGCGCGTAACTGCACTGCCGCACGGAAATATGTGCATGTAGGGTACATATAACTGCTTTTGTTCTGTAACTCTTTCATTACATATAACACTAATTTTGGAGCAACATGCACTGTCAATTTTTTTTGTAATTACAGGAAAATTATTGGGCACATCTTTATAATAAAAAACTTGTTAATTGTAGCTAAGTTACATGATCATATACAGTAGCAAAATTATATATGCATTTGATGTAAAAAAAATATTACAATATGCCTATGTATAGCCTACTTTTACAGTAGAATAATGCTGGAATTATGTTTTTATTAATAAAAGGTGTGTTAAAACAGCACACATGTGTAAGCTCTGTATGCCCAGAAATTACATACATCTTGTGAATTTAGGTCAAAGCAAGTAACAAGAATTTGTTTTTCACCAAGCATTTTTTGTTCAAATACCCCAACAAACAAATAAACAAACAAACAAGCAAAAAAAATCAATAGTGGAATGGCACTGAATAGGGACCCCTAAACATGCATTTGTACAAGTATGACAATAAGTGATGTGAATAGCTTTTGATCTGAGATTTTAGCTCTAAAAATATGTGGATTTAGAAGTAGAATTTAATTTTTTAAGGTTTTAAGGGCAGGGGTAACATTTCCTGTTATATCCAGTACACGGTTCTGAGTTGTAATTGAAAATGGAAGGGAAGGAATGATTAAGTGAATGAATATAATATAAGATATGTGACAGGGATCTTAAAGACACATATTAAGCAGAGGTATATGCTTTTTTTTTCCTATCATGGTGCAAACTTCCATTGACTTTAGTATGTTGAAGCCATTTTCCTCATTAAGACAGTTGGCTGCTCCTTCACAGGTTTCGTTTACACTCTGAACAGTCCTTTTATTCATAGCTGTGTGTGTATTTGTGTATGAGACAGAGAAAGATCGTCTACCTCCTCCACAGACCACACCACTGCAAATGCTTAATTTCTGGGTTGCATGCATAGAATCTGTATCGTTACACTTTTTCTACTCATCTCTTCATCTGTCAGCCAAAACACTTTGATGGCGTTTTAAGTGGGACTGGTAATATGGTGGCCAGCCCAGCTCTATAGAATGCACTGGGACTTGATGTGTTTCATACTCAAATGTCTGAATGGCCATCTGCACTCTATCTTGAGTACTTTTTTCCCTCCTTCATAAATGTGCATTTGGGTGGGTTGTGTTTATTTTTGATACACACACACACACACACACACACACACACACACACACACACACACACACACACACACACACACACACACACACACACACACACACACACACATGCACGCACAGTCAAGCATGCCACAGACGGTGCTTCTGGACTCTATGCTGGGGATTCAAATGGACCAAAGATAAAGAACTAAATAAAAACTAAAGATGCTTCATATTTTAAATCCTTTATTTTTAACCTAAGAGCTACAGTATGCACCCGTGTTTCTATATCTATCTATCTATCTATCTATCTATCTATCTATCTATCTATCTATCTATCTATCTATCTATCTATCTATCTATCTATCTATCTATCTATCTATCTATCTATCTATCATGATAGCTCAACTGGCTGCCTGCAGACATGGTAATAAATAATGAATTTGTTTTTCTGATTGGTTCATCTCTGTGTGGCACATGAAGGTAATGAGACCGTCTAAATAATAAACCACACTTGCAGGAGATTTTTTTTTGCATGCATTTTCAATTGAGTGAGTAAGAAATAATTTGTCATACTGTTACGTCACACAGAATAAAGAAAAGAAAGTCTTCTACTAAATATCAAACATTCATAAGGAGTGTTCAAAAGATCAACTATTAAGGTATATTAACACCTTGCATTGCATTTTAATTGTAGATCTTTATGTCTGCGTGTTACTGTCAAAAATAGTGGTTTTATGGGTGCTGCCCTTGTATTGAATAATCGTAACTATATAGTCTTGTGCCTTGCATTCAGAGATTGTTCTTCATCTTCACAGTGCCTGCAACTACACCGCTAGCCATTACTGTACTTTAGTCTCAGCGTAGCCCCTGCCTTAGGGCAGATCTCATACCATCTCCTCTTCATTGTACTGTGCACTTCAAATCAGACGTCAGGCCCTTTATCAGTAGTTTGTAGTTCAAACCTATTGGGTGGTAAATTCGTGTCCTACTCATCTTTTTCAGCACAATCTCACATCAGAAGTGTAGAGTCCTTTATCGCAGATGAGAAATACATTTCAGTCCTGTAAGACCCTACAGCTGAGCTCTGGAGCATGACACTGGCAGCCAGGATCCTCTCCCAGCATTCCCAGATACTTTTTTCCTTCGGCGTTCTCTTCTGCTGCTTCTGGAGCGGAGGAGAGAAGCTGCCCAAGGGAGGTCATCTGAGTATCCATCAGTCTCTTATTTCAAAATGATGGAGGAGAATTTAGAAAAGGTGGAATAAAGGACAAGTGTGGCTTTGAATGCTGAGACCGAGAATTCACTGATGTGAATTAGAAGCACAAGGCCTTTTTGGACTTTTTATTAGACAGGAAAGTGAACAATGAGATAAAATGATCGAGAAGTTAGAATAGGAATGAAATATTTTCAGTATGTGTTTTAGAAGTATTCAAATTGAGGGGTGATTGGTGGGGGGACCCAGACCCCTATAAGAACCAAAAAATAATTAAAAGTTAATTAATAAAAAATAAAAAAATTGTTAATTTAAAAGAAGAAAAAAAATGACGTAATAAATTGTATTACTGAAACTTTTCATTTGTATTTCAAAAGAGTTTTTAAAGTGCTGAGCACAAAATATTTGGACAAACATGATGGATTTTAATCTTCAAATGATAAAAGAAAAATTACAAATCTTTGGTCATATGCTGAAGATAAGTATACTATAATTACCTCCATGTTGACCATTGACCTCTGCTTAATAGGGCTGGAAATTACCATAGACTTCCTGGTTCAATATTACAACAATATTATCTATTGTGTGATTTATTCTAAAAATGCATATAGCCTCTCAATGTCCAGGATGTTAATTTCTGATAACTTTAACTATTTAATAAAAAAATAAATACTATTATACTATTATAATAACAAAATATGAATTTTTATAAATTACAGTTTTTACAATTGCTAGGAGCAATTTCTGAACACTTAGATCAAACTCAAAATGACTGCTTTAAAATGACAAATTCTTTTGTCATTTAAACATTAAACTCTGTGCACTTACATGGCAATTTGCACGTTTACATACTCTTTTCAAAACCGTTTGACTTCAGTTCAAATTTTAACATCATAAAAAGAAAAAAGAAATGCTATCAAAACAATTAGATGTAGCTGAACACATTCACAGGTCTTATAGTCTTTCAATTTCATTACCATCTATAAAGGTCAACAGTTGGGTCCCAGAAGTAAAAACTCCATACATTTTCCCCATTGGGAAATTTATTTTTAATAATAACTTATAAACCTTTAAAGACAGCCCTACTGTACGCTATGTGGTTGTTAATCTGTAGAATATGCTTCTGCTAAAGCTGTCAGCCCTCCTTATTTCAATATATATATATATATATATATATAGTATTTAACACTGGATTTTGAGGTGAAAAACTACATTACCCATGGTGCTGTACTGAAAATTCCACCAGTCAGAGAGTTGCGACAAGCAAAATGTGCCAAAACTGTTCTTCAACTCCACCCACTGGCCCTAATAGCCAACCAAACGTTAGTCGACAAGAAGAGGCTTAGCCGACCAAATTTTAATAAGTAGATTAGTGACAAAAAAAAAAAACTCCACAGGAATTGGCGAAGTCACACAGTCTGTGACAGACAATTCAAACGGCTGGTCAATGTGGTAAATTATGTCGGGCAGGAAATCCAAATCCATCATCGACATCAAACATGGCTTCTGACATCCATAATGCACTGGGCATGTTGCCGTCCAAGGCCACTCCCACCAGTCTGCCATGACCAGAGTCAAATACAGCCTTTCTTTAGTAGGAAATACTTCTTAGCAAACTTTTAGTCATAATGGTGTTGACTTGTATTGTTCCTGGGTGCAAAAATTCAAAGAGTAAACGTTTAGTGGGAGTGAGTGAATTTCGGCAGTGGCTAAAGGTTGCAAAGAATCGTAAATTGTTCTGTCAGTTCCCGAAGCAAAATGCTGTCACATACAGGTAAGAAATCTGTTGCCATAGTGTTCCATTTTTACCATAATGCTGTTTAAAGAGTATACATAGCCTAGCACGGCTGTCAGGAGTATGTTAGTTTCATTGTGTCATAGTTTGGTTTTGTTCTGTGTCTGTTTGCCTGAGTTTCCTGTCTTTGCTAGTTTCCATGTTGTTAATGAGTTATACATTTGTTCCCTGTTGTGTTAATGAGTTTTCCTTAGTTGCTTGTCTAGTATTAACATTGTGTTTAAGTGTGTAGTGCTTAGTTTTCCCTGATGTTCATGAAAGGTTAGTTTGATCGTCGTGTGTCTCTCTTGTATTATCTACTGCAGCTCACCATATCAAAACACTAGACCTAGAGATTTGTAAGATGAAAATGAAATGGATTTTTTTTTTCTTCAAACAAGCCTCAACGAGCGGTCAACTGCCTGTGAACAGTTCTCAGTGTGTGTGTTTTATTCATCTTCATTTGTCAGCATCACTGAGCATACAGTACATCCTTTAAGCAAGCCAGGGGTTATATTTATGATGTGTGTGTGTGGAGCGTTGTGTGTAAGGGAATGTAAACAGACAGTAATAACCCAGAGAAGACAGAAAGGCACTGCCATCAGTTCACTTCAGTGGACTCACTTGGCACTAATGAATGTGATTTTACACACAGACACGTGACTATAAGGCAGCCTTCTTTGAGATTCTCTGGCATGACTCGGCGCCGTCAACCTCACAGGCCTGATCTGTCACTACCGCAGCACATATACAATCAAACACCTCAAGAGTGACTTAAAAAAAAGGAAAAATGACAGGAAACCGTGTAAATTTGGCAAGTTAAACATAAGAGGGAGAGAGAAAAACACAGAGAGAGAGTACAAAGTCGGGGTTTTGTTTGAAAGAGATTTCTTTTAGCCTGTGAGATTCAGTCTGCTGCCCAGAGACTTCCTGAAGAACAGTGGATTTCTTTAACACTAACCTCATTGCTTTAAGGCAGGCCCACACTAAAATCTTTTCAGATTTTCAAAACGTGAGAGACCACAAACAGGATGTTACTGTAGTGTGTGGACTGCCGAGATGTGACTAAGACAGCAAACCACATACACCAGGGGTCTCCAACACGTCGCTCGCGAGCTACCAGTAGCTCGTGGCCTGATTGGAGGTAGCTTACATATCGCATATTTTGCGCGCTCAAGTTTGTTATTTCAAATGTAGGAAGCTCATAATTGAAGCGACGCACTCATTTTTTCCATGCGCAGCAAGATGAAAAATCCATTAGCTACTAAAACTTCTTTGTCATTGTGGAGAGCGCAGTGCATGGTTGCATAGCAATGACAGACGCCACGGGAAAATCGGACCGAATTTTACTATTAATAATGAAAGATAAGCTAATGTGCATTGTGAACGTCAGTAATTTATCTTTTTTGACTCATTCTTTTTATAAAAATGATTTAAAGGCTGAAATATGCGAGCTTTTTATAAATCTTTTTTTGTCAAAACTTTATTTGAACTTGTAGGCTACATGTTAGTAGATAACATGTCGCAAGACACTCCTTTAAAATCTGACCATTATTTTTAATGTTGTTATTTTGTATATGTAAACAAAAAGTGCAAATGAATTCTAATTATATTTGTTATTTGCTGGTTTTCGACATAAACCTTGGTGAATGGATTTTATTGTGTAGTATTAGTACTTTTTGAACAGGATTCTGTGATAACTGATCATTTTGGTCACTATAATCATGAAATGAAATTTTCAGGCCATTTCATCTCTAGTTAAGATACACTATAAAATCAACTATAATTGTGTGTTTTTATAGTATAATATGCAAAGTACAATTTTCTTTACAAAAAATAATCTCTGATTCTGTTCTTTTCTCTGACATTTAAGGGTGACATATATAGGCCTACAAAAACTCTTTTAGGTCTAAAACAGTTTAGATAGTTGTTAATATGAGAGTTATGAGACATTATTTAAGAGATTTAAGTATTGTATTAGCCTACATGAGTAGCTCTCGGAAACAATATTTTAAAAAAAAGTAGCTCTCAAATGAAAAAAGGTTGGAGACCCCTGACATACACACTAACAGATTCCATTCACAAACAATCAGATTCCTGACTGTAAAACACAGGAAGTCTCGCAAAATCTCTCGCAGTCAAACGTGACTATGTAAACAAACATGGCGGACGACGGACTAGAAGAAATGGCGATAGTAGTGTTTGGATTGATTTAAAAAAAAATATGTGGAGAAAAAGGTTTAGATGAAGTTGTGTTGTTCTTAGTCTTCCTTCAGCTGGCTTTCTGAATGCGTATCGCTTCGTTCCATCAATCTACAGAGTGCATGTGTGTGTCATCGGGGTTCCCCCCACACAACAGGATTTCTGAGCGTAAATATTGGACATGTTGGATATTTAGCATTTGAGATGGGTGCAGCCCCAACGTTATTCTGAAAAATACCCATATTTATAGCTTTTTTTATCTAAAATAACGAGCTTCCACCAGACAACCGTACACATGCGCAATTCAACTTAAGCCACAAGAGTAACCCATGGCGCATGTATGATGTAGGAGTATCGTAAGCTTAGACGCCTCTCGTGGTTTAAACAAATAGGGCTGTGCAACAAGCTCTTCTTCTATTATATAGAGGTCCTCCAACATTTCTCTTCAAAATTGCTAATTCGCGACCGCTGTTTTGTTTAGCTCTTTCCTCTGAACTTCCACGTTCATCATTACGCTGTGCGTCGGGTCAGGTGTTAGTCTTCCACCGTAAATCAATGCGTACGGGCGTCTGGCAAAAGCTAGTGATTATAGTTTATAAAGTTTTAAATATGGGTATTTTCCTTACTCAATCGCATGGCTTCACTTCAGAAGGCTTTTATTAACCCCCTGGAGTAAAAGTGGAGCACTTTTATCATGGACGGATGCACTTTTTTGGGCTTCAAATTTTCTCCAGCCTTTCACTGCCATTATAAAGCTTGGAAGAGCCAGGACATGTTTTAATATAACTCTGATTGAATTCGTCATTTCCCCATTTTGGGTAAAAATAGACAAATAATACTAAAGTACTTTGTAACATAGTTACTTGAGTAGTTTTTAAGCAAACTACTTATTTACTCTTACTCTTATGAATCATATTATTTTTCAGTACTTCTGCTTGTACTCGTAAATGAATACTTAAGTAGCAATACTTTTACTTAAGTACATTTTGTTAGTACTCTTTCCACCACACCACAGGAAAATCTGATAAGATAATCTGTAGAACCATCAAGATAATCGGATTCGGGACTTATAGGTTTGTCTGAAGGGGAGAATTGGGAAAATGTATGCAAAAAAAAAAGTCTAATGAAGGATCTGAAATAGTTGAAATTGTACAGTGTGGATGATTCTGTACTTTTTAAAATAGAGTTAAAGAATCAGTTCACTTCAGAATTCAAATTTCCTGATAATTTACTCACCCCCACATCATCCAAGATATTCATGTCTTTCTTTCTTCACTCGAAAAGAAATTAAGGTTTTTGAGGAAAAACATTCCAGGATTTTTCTTCCATAAAGTGGACTTCAACGGTTATCAACGGGTTAAAGGTCCAAATTACAATGCAGCTTCAAAGGGCTTTACACGATCCCAGCTGAGGAATAAGTGTCTTATCTAGCGAAACGATCAGTCGTTTTCTAAATAAAATAAACATTTAGGCTATATACTTTTTAACCACAAATGCTTGTCTTGCGCTAGTTGCGCATCGCCACACATTACGTAATCACGTTTAAGGTCACGCATGACCTAAGTCAAACGCCCTTTACAAAAAAAAGGTAAATCAATGATGTCGGATGATTTTGAAGCTGGAGGAGAAAATGATATGGAGTTTTTCGCCCTACCCTACATATTCCATCTACGTCAGGTTACCGCCTGACCTTTCCAACGTGATTACGTAATGCGCGAAGTCGTGGACGTGCAAGACGAGCATCTGTGGTTAAAATATTTCATAGATATAAACACTAGATGTCGCCTTAGGGTTCTAAGCATGCGTCAAAACCGCAGCCATCTTGGAACAGGGGTCTTGTCATAGGAAGTATCTAGGTAAAGCTGAATTCATGGATGATGCCGGACTTTTGTGCTGCGTATGGATGTTCACACGAACAAAATCTAAAAACCAGGCAGCAAGGGATTACATTTCACAAGATTGTGAAATTTTTGTACATTTTTGTACATTTCTCTGGACTCTATAATAAATACATATCTGACCATTGGAACGAACCAAAACAACTATAAAAACATATTCATGATGATTTATGGTGACTATATTTGCGTTAGACCTTTTCCTACATTGACGCTGATGAGGGGCTCCCCTGTTTCGGCTGGGGATGGCGGCTCTATTGACGCATTTGTTCCATTGAACTGCCGTAGCCAAGGTGTTTATATCTATGAAAATATTTATTTACTTTTTTTTGGGAAATTACCTTTCGCTAGATAAGACACTTATTCCTCGGCTGGGATCGTGTAGAGCCCTCTGAAGCTGCATTGAAACTGCAATTTGGACCTTCAACCCGTTGGTATTCCACTATATGGAGAAAAATCCTGCAATGTTTTCCTTAAAAACATTAATTTATTTTTGCCTGAAGAAAAGAAAAGTACATCTTGAAAAACATAGGGGTGAGAAATATATCAGGAAATTTTAATTCTGAAGTGAATTACTCCTTTAACTATTATTTTATGTAAAGCATCGCCGACACTCAGATATGATGTGAGTGGACCCAGTTACCCCACGCAGCCAAAGAAAAAGTGCAGGAACCAGTGGGGAGTATTATTCAATCAGGGGAAAGAAGGAAGTGACAGCATATTAAAGATGACATATAGATGCTGATGAGCTAAAAAGTTATTTCAGTCTAGCTGAACTGTCAGCAGTGCCTGCTCGCCTCAGATCAGCTCTTGTGTGTGTGTGTTTGTGTGTGTGTGTGTGTGTGTGTGTGTGTGTGTGTGTATGAGAGAGGCTGTATTGTCAAGTTGCATATTGATGTTCATTTGCATCTTCGAAAATTGGTGGCGCTGTGTAGAAGCTGCTTTGTTGGGTCAATGTTGCGCAAATTCCCACAAACACTTGAGGTGTTTCTCTCTGCAGGAAGTGGGAAAGTACAGTACATGTGAGATTTATGAAATAGGAACATTGAATAATTGATGAAGTGGAGGTGTTCTTCCCTGACTCGTTCTTCTGTAGCTCTGCGAGACCCGCATGCTTTTAATGCTTTTAACTCTTAAGGTGATAAATACAGAGGGCAACTTTTTGAGCAATGTTGCTGGCCACTTTCCCATTGAAAATGGGGAATATATTTCTCTCTGGATAATTTAGATCGGTCGTGGGCCCTGTGTGTCATCACCTTTAGAGAGGCACATGACTACACGTTGTGTTACGTGTTAAGTAAGACAGAAACAAAACGTAGAGTTAGCGTTTAAAAAGCAAAATACTTTTAATCTGATGTATCTCTGTTCAGGTCTTTTGCATTGTCCTACTTCTAATTGTTTTTGTGTCAGCATTTTATGAAAAAATTTCCGCGAGTGGAACGCAGAAAATGAAGTAGAGGAGAGCGGGGCACAAGCTAACCCTTTTTGAATTTCTCAGTTTATGCAAATCCACTTGGGGTTCAGAGCATTTATTTTTTCCCACATTCATTGTGTATACTTTTTTCTTTATTTAGCCTACCCTGAAAGAATGGAAGTGAAATGTGACAACATGCCCATATGACAGCTTAAAATTTGATCTGATCTAATAAAAAAATATATACTAGACAAACTAAAATATTTTGTCAATAAATACATTTTTTACTTTTTCATTTAAAATTATGGCATTTTTAATAATTAAAAAGTATTTTTGAGTTTGACAACAAACACACCGCAAAACATAGCTGTACAGCATAGTCCAAAACATAATAATAATTAATCACTTCTGAACATTGACTTTATTAACCTTTTTCTCATGGTTTCTCAATAGAATTCATGAAAGTATAGAATATACTAGCATAGTTCTAATAGGGACTCATTGTAACACAGTGTTACAACATTCCCCAACTGCTCAACCGGGATTTAAACCCGGCTACTGTCTTCTGCTACTTAGCAAAGCATTAAAGAACGAGCATTAAACATTAAAGAACTAACATTACCATTCTGTTAAATAACAGAAATCTGATATTATTTTAATCTGTTAAAACAATATCAGATTTCTGTTATTTAACAGAATGGTAATGTTAGTTCTTTAATTTTTTAAAATTTTCTAATTTTAAATAAAAACAAAAAATCGTAGTACTTAGTACTAGTTGCCATATTGACACTATATAGAAAGAAAAATTGCACCAACATTAAACAAATCTCTGGAAGATATCACTGAAAGTTTATTTCTCCCTAGCAAATGTAAATACAACATTTGCTATGGATAAATAAACTTTCAATGATATCTTCCAGAGATTTTTTTAATGTTGGTGCAATTTTTTTTTCTATATAGTGTCGATATGGCAACTAGTACTAAGTTCTACTAGTACTAACTAGAACACTAAGTTTCGTCATACTGGGATGTGTGGAAAGTTTTAAACCATGTGTGTTACAACTAGCCCGGCGTTAGTTTATGCCCCGCTCACAACTACACCCAGCCCTTAAAAGTGCACAATGCAGGATTTCCCCCCAAAAATCAAGTATAGACTTGCACAGATATAATCCCTCACAGTCATTAATTATGCTCCAATAGAATTGTGTGGTTGTGTTTGTCTACAGAGACATTGTTCTCTGCCTGTATTTTCTTATTTTATTCTTCTATTGCTGTGCTTGGGGACATTTCCGGGCTGCAACCTTTGGCCAGAGGGTGTGTCGTCTGTGTCTGAAGCTTGGGATGCTTTGCTAAATTGTCGTGTATCGACACAAAAAACTATTTGCTAATGCTGCTATTGCCTTATTGACTGTTATCTGTAACTCGACAGATTACTAGGCATTGTAATTGTTTTTTTAAATGACACATAATTATTGTTTATTAGCAGGATAGATTGAAGATGGCTAACTTCGCTGGAAAATTACAGCCAGTCATTTAATTATTAAGGTTACTGTTCGTTCATATACATGT
The DNA here is from genome assembly GCF_051911475.1 of Siphateles boraxobius. NCBI lineage: Eukaryota > Metazoa > Chordata > Actinopteri > Cypriniformes > Leuciscidae > Siphateles > Siphateles boraxobius. The sequence goes on along the minus strand of NW_027508876.1, from coordinate 13,604,072 downwards.
ACACAGACAAAAAAATTAAATAAAAAAGCCATTTATGCACGATAAACAAAAATTTAAAAAATACTTGCAAAACATCTAATCACTCATCTTTCCGCATGTAGTCTGTTGATTTGCTGTCTCATGTGATGGTGCTGCAGGTTTGGGTGTGTCACCTGTGTGTGTTTTGGCAACTGATATGATGTCTGGGACAGGGGGCGTGGCTTATGGCTTGAGCCCGCCTGTGAAGAGGGACCAAGTTTGGGTGTTGTGTTTGTAAAGGGCAACTGAAAATCCTGCATAGTGCACCTTTTTCAAAATCATCACTACAAAAAAAAGTCAAATAGTGACCTTGTTTTTAATTTTATAATTAGTTACAACATAATTTTCAGCAACATTCAGCACATATGACTATGAGAGACGCCGAGTGCTAAACTTTCATCAAGCCAGTCAGCGCCTGCATCACGCGCTGTGCGTAGGGCACCAAGTGCTGAGGTGGCACCAAAAATAGCCTAATGAAAAATCAATCATCATATCATAGTCATAATAGTTATAATGCCGATATTATTTCAGTATAGAAATATTATTAGGCACTTTTTAGGGATGTATATATAACAAAACAGGCAGAACAAGAGTATTTAATTGCTCTAGAAAGTAACAATGGTGTCGCCGCCCGGTACTGAAGCAAGTCCTGATGAATATAGTGTGCATGCTTGTTATGATTATGGTAATCAACAGGCAGCACAAAAAAGACGGCCTTTGAGCTGTTTTCAGGCAAGGACTTTCTGCAGACTGTTAAAAAATCTTTTAGAAAGCTTCTAAAAAGTTTGTCTCATTGTCTTCTTAAGAAAATACGTTTTTTTAAAGTAAATTTTTGAGAATATTTTTCAAGAATTGCACTAGGAACATTCTTCTGTCTTAAGAAATTTCTTAATTTGTTTTAAGAAGAATTTCATGAATCCGACCCCTGCACAACTACAAAAACATTTCAGTCAAGGACTTTCTGGAGACTGTAGAAAAATCTTTTCGAAAGCTTCTAAAAGTACTTTGCATTTGTAGCTCCTTATAGCTTTGTTTTGAACCTCTATTTTACTATTATTCCTTACTGTTTATATTGCTAAATATAACTTGAGCATCACCATATATCTTTTATTATCTAATATTGCCTATCACATTAAACTGACATCTCTAGCTTTTAATCTAAATCACTATCGCTAGCACAACGCGTCAGCATTTCGTCCAGCCTGTTAACTTGTCATGCGTGCTTGCCATCTCCCTAGACAATACCATGTGAAGACCTCGTTGGTACAACAGCCATCCACAGTTAAATTGATATCAATCCACAATCGGACATCTGACTTGTGATGCAGCATGGAAGAGAACTGGCCCCCTGACTGAGCCTGATCTCTCCCAAGGCTTTATTCTAGGGGTCGACCGATACGTGATTTTCAGGGCCGATGCCGATACTGATTTTTACAGATCAAGTAGACCGATAACCGATATTTTAAACCCGATATATAGCCTATGTCTGGTGTAAAAATGTAAGTTAATGTCAAAATTAAGAATAACAAAGAGTTTTTATGACTGGATTCCGCGATTCGGTCCGTGTTTTCTGCATCGCAGACATCACAGGACCCTATTATATTGAGGTGTTTTGCAACTTCAGTGTAGTAATTTATTGCTACTTCAGCAAAGTCAGCTGCTGCCTTAACTTTGAGAGACAAGACAACTGATGCGTGATCAGTGCAGCAGCTCCAGTCAGCGAGTGCTGTCGGTGTGAGTGCTAAACTTTCAGTGGCTTCAGCTTTCCGCATTGATTGGCCGGACTCGTGACTCCCAACAAATCAGATGTGCGGGACATTGCATTGTTCTAGTCTACAGAGTGGTGAGTTCCGACAGAGGTGACTGCGTCAGAGCCAAATATAGCGCATTTCAAAATTAAATTATTTTATCGGCAAATCGGTTTTGAAAATGGCCGATACCGATAACCATAAAAATGCTCAATATCGGCGCCGATAATCGGCCAGGCCGATAATCGGTCGAACCCTACTTTATTCTCCATTCTGTCAACTGATGGAGTTTGGGTTCCTTGCCACTGTCGCCTCTGGCTTGCTTAGTTGGGGACATTTAATATTCAACAATATGATTGATTTGACTGTACTGACACTATATGATGCAAATTGAACTGAGCTGGACGATTACATCACTGTTTTCTGCAGAGCTGCTTAATAGCCGATTTGAACTTATTTAATAATTAATGATCTTTATAACGGGACTGACACTAAACTGACTCCAGCTGAACAATGACACTTTTAAAAAATATATATTTTTAGAGCTGCTTTACAGCCGAGTTGAACTCTTTTTGCATCATTAATTGTTGAAGATTGTACAGTACATTGGTCAACTGGTTGTTTTTAATTGTGCTTTATAAATAAATTGAGATGAAACAATATATTGTATAAAAATAAAGTTGGCTTGACTTTTAGAAAAAAGCCTCACACTCCTTTTTGTAATTGAGGTTTTGCAAGCCAAGACAGACTTGTTTTTTTCTGCAATCGTCTTGTGTGAGGAAACATGTTTTTTATTTTCAGTAAAAATTAAGTTTTAATTTAAAACATGAACAAATAAAAAGACAGCTCTAAATGAATCTTAATTCACTTTTGCAGGAAAATAGTGACATTTGGTGAAGAACATAATTGATTTGGTCATAATTTTGAATTAATTTTCAAAATTAATTTAGAACACCTTAGCCTTCATATAACAATGCCCTGACAACCATGTACACTATAGGGGCAGTTCACATAGAATTCATTTTTCCATTTGATTGCGCTACTTTTTAGAAGTTCAACTTTAAAAAATTCATCTTAACGCATTGGGATGCCTTGGTGTAGCTTACATTGTATCTAGTTGCTATCAATTAACGCCACTTACACAGTTTAGTTTGATGAGGTCTGTCATCTCACTTGAGGCACACATTTCCACCCCCCAACACACAAACACACACACACACACACGCACGCACACACACTCACGCTGTCTAAAGCACAGAGATTTGTGTAAGCGGTCGTTAAGGATAATCTGCTCTAGACATGCTGTAAGAGGAGGGGAAGTGGCAGTGTGTATCACTGATCTGTTCCAGCAACTTACACACACACACTGCCACTTCCCCTCCTCTTACAGACAATTTATATGCAAATAATTACAAGCTGATCAGGACAGATCAAATACATGATATATGGGTATGCAAATACACAAGTGTTAAATGAGATCCTGTAGCTTGACTGGCTGAACATGGCAGTTTAAATCTTTGGAAATGCATAAAAAATAAAAAATATGGGCACTGGATGCTCTGTAAGTCATGCTGGATAAAAGCTCACTTTTTGTTTTAATCAATATTAATTATATATATTTTCTGAAGAAAATGTACGCAAAACTTTAGCATGTTGTCCGAATGTTGGTCTGTGGTTGTGAATGCTGCTTTTCTTTTGGTATTTTATTTAGGTGTATAAAATAATATAATGTAGTAATATTATAATAATATTATAATTTATATAATATAATATATAGTTTTTTACAGAAATTTAAATTTTGAATTTGTTTTTGCTCTAGTGCAATTACAATATAAAAGTTTTTAATAATTTAATAACAAATTTTTAACTTAATTACATTATAATTTAATATTGCAAACAATATATGTACTTATACTTTAGAACTTGCTTTTTCTCACACATAATAAAATGGTCTTTATATATTAAAATATAGAGCTGCCTCATAATAGGATAATATTTGGACAATCTTGGTATAAATAAGTTAGAAATCTTCTAGAATTATCTATTAACACAGCACAACACAAAAAGTACCATAGCAATATTACGATTTTCTTGAAAATGTACTATGGGAACAGCATCTTTAAAGTACAAATATGAACAGTTTTAATAATACTTATACTTGAAAAATTGCTTATGATGAAATGTGTGCATGTCGGCGTGTTAATGTGTGTGTTTAATAAAATGTTGTAACCAGCAGTATCTAGATGGATAAAAGCAGCATGGCTTGTGTTTTAGTGCAGTTACTCAGCTGTGGAACACAGAGATACTTTGTACCTGATACAGATAAAGGAGGTTTACCTCATGCTGTGATGTTTATATGAACCCTGTCTCCTCCTGCTCTATCTTTCCATCCCTTTTCTCTATCCTCTATTTTTCTCAGAATTCCCTTGAGAAGAACAAAAATTGACTTCATACCTTGTGACTGATAGACTTGGCCTGTTGGTCAGAGAGAAAGAGAGTGAAAGACGGAGAGTGAAGAAAGAAAGAGACAATGAAAGTCAGCAGCATAAGACAATAAGCAGAGAGCAGACTTAAATAGAAAGTTCAGCCGAAAATAAAAAATCTGTCATCAGTCACTCACCCTCATGTACTGTTTCAGTCTGCTTTTTTAGGAGATTTTGTTTTTAATTTAGCTTTTTTTTTTTATCAATATTGAAAATACACAGATGAGCCAAAACATTATGACCACCTGTCTAATATGCCGTTGGTCCTTCATGTGCTGCCAAAACAGTACCGACCCACTGAGGCATGGGCTCTACAAGACCCCTGCCCTGAAGGTGTCCTGTGGTATCTGGCACTAAGATGTTAGCAGCAGATCCTTCAAGTCCGGAAGGTTGCGAAGTGGAGCCACTGTGGATTGAACTTGTAGGTCCAGCACATCCCACAGATGCTCAATTGAATTGAGACCTGGGGAATTTGGAGGCCTGGGCAACACATCTTCATCATGTTCCTCAAACCTATCCTGAATAATGTCTGAGGTGTGGTAGGTTGCATTATCCTGCTGAAAAAGTGCACTTCCAACATGTACAGAAGGGGTGTACCTGGTCTGCAACAATATCTTGGGTGGCACATGTCAAATTTATGTCCACTTGAATGGCTGGACTCAGGGTTCTCGGCACAACATTGCCCAGAACATCACCTCCTCCCGCTTGTCGTCGTCCCATGGTACCATCACTTGTCCAGGTAAATGCCACACACGTACATGACCATCCACGTGATTAAAAGAAAACAGGACTCATTGGACCAGGCGACCATCTTCCACTGCTCCAGGGTCCAGTTCTAACTCTTTCGTGCCCCAAATTTTGTGACTTGTCCCACAGTAGACCTTCTGTTGGCTTGAACCAGATGGGATAGGCCTCGATGAACCTCGGGCGCCCAACACCCTGTCGCTGGTTTGTGGTTTGTCCCTCCTCAGACCACTGTTGGTAAATTCTCAGCACTGCCGTTTCAGAGATACTCTGATCCTGTCGCATTGCCATAACAATTTGACCCATGTCAAAGTCACTCAGATCTTTATTTCTGCCCAACACATTGATTATAAGAACTGATTGTTTTCTCACTGTCTAATCCCAGACATTTATATGTGGCTTTGTTCAATGATCAATGAAACGATCAATGATATTTGCTTCACCTATGAGTAGTCATAATGTTTTGGCTCATCAGTGTATATCGGATTGTAACAAGGTTCGTTGATAAGGGAAGGAGGAGACTGGAACCACTCTCGTCCTTACTGTTGTCACTCCTCCTTTTATCCTCCTGGGTCTCCTCTGTGAGAAACTCGAGGCCTCCGTTCCCACGGCTCTCAACCCCGCCCTGCTTGCCACATGGATGATATTGAATATTTAATTGTTCTTGCTCATTTCCACTATTTTTCCATATCGATTACCTTTGCCGTTATCTTAACAGTCACTTAAATTTGATCTTTAAATTTTTTTTAATTTAATTACACTGTAAAATATCACCTTTATCAAATCAAAATATGACTATCTTAATATCCATTTTTCATACTGTACATTATAAAGTGATGCCTAAATTCCCTTGTAGCACTCTAATGCCACCATTCATTCTTCAGCATTGGATAGCGGGACAAACTGCGTTTAGAGCTGATTTTTTAAAAGATCTATCCATCCATCTGACACATACAATGAATATAAATGTTGAACATTTCTGTTACTCACGCCACACTCAGAATAAAGTGAAGAGAGAGTGCCGCTACAGACTGCATTTGTTGAAGAAACATTTCATGTGGATGGAAGACAGCGTGCAATAAAAATGTTAAGGAGGGGTGGATGAGAGGTGCTGATGTAGATGTAACACACTGACTACATATTAATGGCTCTCAGACATGCTGGGTTCTTTAGAGTCTGGCAAATTTAATTTCACAGCCTGCAGAACACACGTAAATGTGCACACATGCTCACACACATATATGCACGCAAATGGTAAGCATACTGACATTTACACGGACTGTTCTAGCAATGGCAGTCACAGCATCCACACACGGAACCAGCTAAAACAAGCATTGCCAGAGTGAGAAAGAGAACGGCGGCTTTTAATATAGAAAGAGTTTGTCATAATTCCTAGATGAAGATGAGTCGCACTTACAAAAAAGTACATAGTACAGTGTGTACATAATGCTCTGTTGTACTTCAAAGAATATTGTTCTTATCCCATAGTATATTTTCATTAAAATCACAGTATTGCCATTGTACTATTTTAAGCGATGTGTTAATAGATAAGTTTTGCAAGTGGATTTAAATTTTTTAAAGGGGTCATGACATGGATTTTTAATATCTTGCTTGAGGTTAACTTTAACCATTATCCATATAAAACAGTAATTTAATGACAATGCATTATGAAATCATTTACTTGCGGTTTGCGATGCAGCTGCTGTCAGATCCAACAGTTGGCTACTTCATCCATCAACAAAAGTTCTTTGTGAATTCGCTATTATACTATGCCTCGTTTACAAAACAAAATGCTCCGAACAAACATATAATCCTCCGACGTAATCCTGGACGCCAATAAAATAAACCATCCACTTGTTTCTAATGCTGAGGTCCTTTTGGAGTCTTTACAGAGACACAAACAAGCGTTAAAGTGAGCGTTCTTTCACTCTTCCGTTTGTCCTGTTGTCGGCATACATCTGTGTAAACTGTAACCAGTGACACTTTTGACGCGACACAACGCTCACATCCAGTATCCCTTTTTTCTAATGAGCCTTCTGCATTCTAGATTATGGGAGGCACTTCCGGATTAGGGAAATTCCACTCAAAAGGACAGAAAAACAAATCATTTCAAATCATAAAGTGGCATACAAATAATCATTTTTTCGTCAGTTTGACTAATAAGCTGTAAAATTCCCTTCATGTTCTCATGTTCAGAATTCAAGAGAATAACAACGCTTGGTATTTTAATGTGACGTGGTGTAACAAGAATATCTATGATAAGAATGCTTTTCAGTCGCTGCATCCTTTTCCTCCTGATTTCCTTTTTTTATTTTTTATTAATCTGTCTTTATTAATCGCTACATTGCTGATGATGGTTTTGAGTATCGATATATCTTTCCTTTCCAATGAACACAAGAACCCGCAGTAAACTCAGACAACTTAATCCAGATATTTTAATCAAATCCGCAAGTCTTTAGAATTGTTTTTCTTTTTTTTTTCTTTTTTCCCCTGTTGAAATTACCTGTGGACCCCTGGTGGTCCCCGGAACCCACTTTGAAAACCCCACTGGGTGTTTGTTGATTTTGTGAATGTGAAGGTGTGTGTAATTGTGCTGACATTTACTTACTTCCTGTTTGCTGAGGATTACCTACAGCGTTGTCAATTTGGCAGTAGCTCTGTCACCCTCTCTCTTTCTTTCTCTCTCTCTTTCTTTCTCTCTCTCTCTCTTTCTCTCTCTCTCTCTCTCACTCACTTACTCACTCGCGCACGCACACACGCACGCACGCACGCACGCACGCACGCACGCACGCACGCACGCACGCACATACACACACACACACACACACACACACACACACACACACACACACACACACACACACACACACACACACACAAACTCTCACAGCAATGGGGTTTAGTGTCTGTTTTCTTTTTTGGCTATCAAATGTTTCACCCTCAAAGATGAGTGTTAACATATGGCATGGGAATGTGTAAACACAACTTCTTGTGGTGCCAAACAGCAAAATACTTAAATCTGTTGAATTTGGCAGCCTATTTCCATCTTGTGTGGGAGAAAAATAAAAGCCAGAGTCTTCAAAAACCGTCTGGCCACACACGATTGATTACATCCCAAAACAAGAACTGCTTTTCCTGAAGGAAATACATGAGTTTGCAAGGCAGCAAAAGAACAGTGTTAAAGTTTTAGGTAAGTTTGGGTTTTAGACTTCAAATAAATGCTGTTCCATTGAACTTTATATTCCACAAAGAATCCAGGGAAAAAAATGTATCACAGTTTCCACAAAAATATTAATTGGCAAAACCGTTCTCTTTATTGATAACAATGTGTATTGTTTCTCTAAAGAGCAAATCAGCTCTTAGAATGATTTCTGAAGGATCATGTGACACTGACGACTGGAGTAATGATGCTGAAAATTCAGCTTTGCCAACACAGGAATAAATTACATTTTAAAATATATAAAAAAATCTTTCCGACTCCAAACTTCTGAATGGTAATGTACAAAATAAGACCGATCGCAATTTAGCATGTAAATTTCATTCCGATGCCATTTGTGTTGGGTAGATTTTTGTTTCACATTGCACTTGGTGGCACTGTCCTAGTCTGACTCTTGACCATCCTCCTCTCTCTTTCTCTCTTCCTCTGGTAATATTACTACAAAGCAATAATCTGTTAATTAAAAAAACAGGGCATTAGGGACCTATCAGTCTATGTCTATGAGTGCATGTGTGCCAACGTGATGTAAGAGGTCAAATTTCAGAGCCTTATTGAACAGCACTCCAGAGGAAGCGGCACAGATTGGAAAATGATTGGAAGGCTGGATGAAGATGAATGATTAGAAGCGCATGAAACAGATGGAATGAGACGATGCAGAGAAATGGAGAGAGATTGAAATAGCACTCAGGTGAAAAATGGATTTATAGAGGTTTGAAAGTTTAATGTGAATGTCTGTCATGTCCTTCTCCCTGAATGTCATCTCTCTTTTCCTCAAGTGTTTCGTTGTCTCCACTTCCTGTGAAAAAGGAAGTTGTTTATTGTGAATGTGTGTGCGTTTTATCACAGGTCCATGTGTCTTATAATAAGGTGGTAACAGATTTAGCCAATCAGCAGACTGTATTATATCTACGACAGCCAGAGCACAGGGGGGACTTGTGTCTGACAGATGGCTATGGTGTGTGTGTGTGTGTGTGTGTGTGCGCGCGCATGCATGTTCTCACTTTGTATGTGTCGTTGGATGAAATGTTGCAGCTTTATGTGTGTATGTGAGCATATTCTGATTTGTACTTACACACATGAATGTGTTTACACTGTATCTTTCTGTGTCTTAACTAGCAGACGTGCACGTATGTGTGCGTGTGTTGGCTGCAGCTCCAGAAATGCCAGGAGGTCCGTGTGTAAAGGCTATATCTCAGTGTTTTTTTCAGAGCAGCCGTTGACCACCCTCCAGCAGGTCAGTGCCTCTGCCCTCTGCACACACCAGCAGTCGACAGACCCCTCGACCGCAAATACATGATGAAATTGAGTTTATCCTGAAGCCAATCTTGGACTACAACACAGTTGTGAACATTTGTGACTCAGAGAGTAAAAGGCTGTTTACACAGGATGCATTCTTGTGTTCATCTGTGCTATTTTGTATGTAAACATGCACAGGATTGATTCTTTGACTGTTGATGCATCTTGCTTCCATTAGAAGCCATATCACGTTAAAGGTCCACTGAAATCAAAATGTAAGTTTTTTAGCTTTTAGTATGAATATGTTAGCCTTAAGGTTACGAATAAGCTGGTGTGTTCCAAAACAATGACAAAATTCGCATTTAGGAGATATAAGCATTCAAAACTTACAACATCCGTTACAACTTACAACACCGATATTTTTGACATCACTGTGGACTTCAGATTCTCATCACATCTTCTGTCCAATCAAATGCTCTCTAGATTCTAAAGCGTCCTGCCCCCAATGATATAAATACCACCAAAGCGACTATTGACACGTCACAGAGCAATATGGGTTGGAGATGTGTGTTCACTTTCTCAAACGCTCGAGTTTTATTCCATTTTCCAACTGTACGTTGGTTAAGAAAGAAATGGCTAGAATTTATTCACACCTACTACTGAATCCAACGTATCATCAGCGCTCGGATTCACTTTCATGGTGGTGTCAAGTACGAATTGTAGTCTGTGAGGTAAACTAAACGCTATTTGAAAATGGGGAGGAGCCAATCAATATGTCCCGCCATAGCTTCCTGTTTCAGTGGAAATTTTGTCATCATATAAAGCTGCGCGTTCCATTTCAGTGGACATTTAAACCCAGTTCTGTCATGACAAGTCCTTGGCATGGTAATAGATTACCTAAACACAGCCCTGACGTCTAGGCTAAGGCCCCGTCCACACTACTGCGTTTTCGTTTAAAAACGGAGACCTTTTGCTACGTTTGCACCTCCCGTCCACACTAAAACGGGAAAAACGAAGACCCAAAACGGAGAAGTTTAGAAACGCTGCAGCTCCGTTTTTCGTTTTGAATCTCCGGAGGGCGTTTTAGTGTAGACGGGACAAAACGGAGGAGTTTAGAAACGATGACGTAGAAGGTCACGCTCGGCTCTATGATTGGGTGTCATCACCCATGACGTATCCTTCCCTGATTCGTCAGCCACCCATCACATGTCCCGTCACCGGAAGAAAACAAACAAAAACATCCTGGACTACGTAGCTGATGTTAGTGAGTGCAACATGGATAACGAATTACAAGCGTTACTGACTTTGATGTCTTTGTTAGCAGCTGTTGTGCAAGCAAATTCTGCATTTTACAATGCTATAACTGCCTACATGCGCCGGAGGCAAACTATTATTCGAGCGATCTATGACAATTCCCGTGTGCAGCGGCGGTCCATGAAAAGAAATCTCTGGTCTTCGACATTTTCTAATCTTTGCAGAGGTAGCTAACGTTACTTGCTTCCTCATCAAATCTGAGGAATAGTCCATCCGTTTCCTGTTTACACCGGCACGCGCATGCACAGTGTTGGAGAATGGTCACGTGATCCGAGTTTTCAGTCGTTTTAATGTGGACGGAGATCAATTCTAATACGCAGCTAAAACGCTGGTGTGGACGGAGATCGTTTTCGTTTTAATTCTCCGTTTTTAAACGAAAACGCAGTAGAGTGGACGGGGCCTAAAACAAGGCAAAATTTGGGCTGTCAGTGAACATTTAATAGACGTCTAACCATAGCCCAAGAATAGACACACAATCTGCGCATAGACATGTCAAAAAAATTAAGCCAACACACAGACTTTGGTTACATGATGGAGTATCATACATCTTGCAAGTTATTTTAGCAAAAAAATACATGTAACCAAATTCATGGTTATTTTGGCTAGAAGTGGGTTACTTGTAGCCGGACTATATTGGAACTATAGTTAATCTAGATGGTGAAATGACGGCTATGGCTTGTTGTACACAATATATCATACATTAATTACCAGTTGCAGGTCTATACAGGTGGAGCTGGGGAAGGTGGATGGTTTCTGAAAGTGCACTGCAACAGGAAATGCTGACTGAGTATTTGAAAGTTAAGCAGCGAGTTCATTGGCTTCTGATATGGCAGAAACCAATCAGCTGTGCCCTATAGAAAATGATGTGATTGCAAGCAGATTGTGTTAAGGACCTATCAGCCTGTGGCATCTAGAGTTTCATGACAGAACTTTGTATTTAAATTTGAAAAAAATGTGCATCAACTTTACATCAAAACGCTTGTTTTGTAAAGTTTAAATAAAATAACAAAATTGTACCGGGGTAAAGATTTGACACATTTTTTGAGTGCGATTTGTCTGTTCAGACCATTGCATAACAAAACGAACTGAATAAATGTGTAGGTGGCACTTATGGAAAATCAAAAATACCCGTTATGCCAAACATAAAGCGCTGTGCAACTTTCCATTTGCTTGTCATGGAGAGAAAGTCAAATTAAAAGTATTTACATGTTTCCAAACACCCATTCGTATTTTTGCATTCACAGTGGTGTTTATCACTGTTTATCATGTTTAACACCAAATACAAGAGTGCATAGACAAGAGAGCCGGTCCCTCTGATATTCACTGTCGTTCAGCAAAATAGTCTGTTTCTGAGCACCACCAAGTTCTAGTTTTATGTAACATTAGGGACTCTGAAAGAATGAATCTTATTGGTTTGGACAGTTTTCTTTGCAGTGCAATATCAAGCCCTATGATTTACGCTATACGGAAAACGCAGGCTCTAGTCATAAAAATGGAATTTACTGTACAACACTGACTGTCATTGATTGCGATATGGACTATGTTTGTGAATATTAAACCGCAAAAAGTCTGCTATGTATGTACACTGTTTTCCAAATTATTATAGAAGTGACATATCAGTTGTATTTCAGTTAAATATGCATTCAGATTCTAGTTTTTCAAAGAATGTTTGTTTGTTTTATTTGTCATGATTTTTTAGTATCAACCTCAGACAGGTTTATTAAATACTTTGCCAGGTCTTCTTAGGTAAATTGAAAACCTACTTAAAGTGGCTGTTCCACATTAAGTCATGGTTCTTATGCAATATGGGGATGAAACAAGACCTTTCTGAAGAGGAACAGCATGAAATAGTGAAAAAGGCATGAAAACAAAAAATAAATTTGTTGAGAAAACTGAATAGAGATTATCAAACTGTGAAAAGAAAGGGATTTAGAGCAAAGAAGAACTTGGACAGATAAAGGCTTATTTAAAGGTCCCCTGACATGGGGTTATTTTATTATTTTATAATGTTTCCTGGGTTGCCCTTATGATGTTAGTATGTTTTTTAGACCAAAAATAGTCATTATTTAGAAATAAAAGGCATTTTTCCTAGCCTGATTTTAGCCTCTGATTTGAACACTCTGTTTGAAGGGGCGTGTCTGCTGTGGGATTCAGTGTAAATGCGGCCACTGCTGTGATTGGCTGACATGCGTGCATATGAAATAGCTACGGATTACATGTGAAATTCTCTCGAATACCTTTACTAGTGCTATTATACGTTTTTACTAATACAGCTATCGAGATTAACGAATCGTGACAAGTTTTTAAAGTATTTAGATCTATTCCCATCACATAAAATGTTGCTGTGATGAGCATTGAGCAAGCAGATGACAGTCTGTAGATCGCGAGACTGAAGATCTTATCATTGCAACGCAGTTTCTGCACTCTCTCTCTTATGCTTTCACCAATGCAAACACGATGATGTACATACAGTAAGAGCTTCGTTGTGCAGTCACGTGCGGCATTGATTTCATAACGAGTTGTCCAGATAAACTCGCGCTGTGTGAAAAATTGTTCTTTGATCGATTTCTGTAAATAATTTGTTCACAATTTAAATAAGATTATTTTTATCCTACTAAAAGAAACGATGTGAAGGTGATATTTTAGTCACTGGCTTGACTTACTGATGCATTAACAGTATTGAACGATTTTGAGAGAAAGATTACCTTTCTGAACTTGAACTTGAACTGTTGCTTGGTAGCTCGATCGATTTATTTTCAGACGTTCATTGAGGCCAGCTCTGCATTGGCCCAAGTTGAGGAAACAGTCGTCGGTGAAATGTTTGGACCATCCAAAACTTTGGGAAGATGTATCGGCGCATTTCCAGAGAAAATAAAATGAACCCATTGTTTCTTCAGAGGCTCGTATGAAGGAACTAAAAAATTCTTTTGTATTCATTTGTACATCCGAACACTGATACACTGCCATGCTTCGCTCGTTTTGCAAGCCAGTATATCTCTCTATTCAACATTTGTGCTTCGATCGGTCACACGCCATGATCTCTCGAGGATAAACTAAGATTGCGCGCTTATTCGTACTTCCTAGCTCGTTTTCTCATGGGCGGGTCAAATTCTCTGGGCGGGCAAAGCAGAGAGGGGGGAGGTAACCTTTCCCCTATATGACGTCATATAGGGGAGATTCAAGATCAGCCCGTCTGAGATCGCATTTTCTCACAGGCAGAGAAAGATAGCCAAAACTCGGTTTACACCAACTGAAATGTCTAGACACGAAAGGGACCAAATACAGGCTAGGGGAACTAATATTAATGTTAAAAAAACTCAGAAAGTGAAAATTTCATGTCATTGGACCTTTAATACAAATGAATTGTATTAAAAAGGGCTGCTATAAAAAAGCCACTATGTGCATTTAAGTACCATAGAGTAGTAATGTATAAACACTTAAGGTATTACTATAAAGTACTACAGTACAAATATGTCTCTTTAAAGGAACTGCCCCAGTACAACAAGCTGTTGTACCCCTAAAGGTACAAAAAAAAAAATCTGTGAGTATGTGATTGCTCAGGTGTATTGAGTGGTTGCTAGGGCATTGCTAGGTGGTTGCTAGGGTGTTTTGGTGGGTTACTGGCTCCAGTCATAAAACCCCACCTCCGAGTGTCTGATAAACCTTCTTCAATGTCGGCCTGTGAGAATAATTATCTCTATACAAGACTATTTATTTCACTACAAAAAGAACACAAAGTGCTGCTCAGGGTCTTCCGAAAACACTTTCGAGTGATCAATTGAATAATTTCAAGTAAAATGAGTCAGACTTCTACTTGTCTATGTTTAGGAAACTGCTTCACTGCTGAACTGATTATTATTTTATAATGAGGCAGATAAAAAAAGATGAGTTGGGAATTTAAATTTAGGAAAGTAATTTAGATCTTTTTTAGTACTTTAAAGCTTTAAAAATCATTTCAATATTTTCAAGAAAATCTGGGAAGTGAATGTAATCAAATACTTGTTTGCTGTTGTAGGTCATCAGATCACCCATATTTGTTTTCTTCTCAGCACACACACGCACACACGCACGCACGCACGCACAATTTATTTAAGTCCACTTTATTTAGTCCAAATTATTATACATGTACACAATCATGGACCATTGGCATACAGCTGATCTTCACAATATTAAACGTGTCACTCAGTTATGGGTACAAGTAACACCGTCATAACATGACGGCTGCCTATAGCAGTACTTTGCTAGCCTTTTAGCCCTCTTTTTGGACATCCCAAGTTGTTGTAGCCCTCCTACAACCAGCCTGTGTGTGTGTCATTAATCACAACATAGTGTATTAGCAAACAAATGTGTAAAGGTTTCAGAGTTACTATTACAATACTGAAACATGGATGTTTTACACAGGAATGTTTGTACATATTTACTGAAGATGAAAAATGGCTTGATATGCATTTCACTATAAGGTCCACTATTCTGTCGTGGTGTGCGATGTACATTCCCTTATATAGCATGGCAGTCATTCAAGATGTGTGGAAACGTTTCAGTGATCTGTTCTGTAGTGTGATGCTGATGCAAACAGTGAGGTACCTGAGTTGTAGGAAACCAGATAGAAAGGTTGAGTCTGGTTGGAAGAACTTGTAGTCTGGCTTTTACTGTAAAAATAGCAATGTCCTCACTGAGTGCAGTATTCTTAAGAAATGAGTGAGAAATAGAGTGATCAGCAGAGGAGAGACACGCAGGTTTCCCCTGTAGTTTCAGTCCAGTCCAGTGTTGTTTCTGATGATGTTGGTGTAAGTCTTGGAGAGTGCGCCAGGCACCTGTGGATGTTAATGTGTGTTTGTGATCACCATATGTGACAGAAGTCAGGGGGTCAGTAATGATGTCCTCTGAGACCCTCACAGTCCTAGAGTCAGACTGGACCCACTCCAGTGATTCTCCAGTTCGGACACAGAGGTCGATCATGTCCGGCCAGTCTGACCAGACACCAAAACCAGCAGAATGGGGGTCAAGTTTCCCGCTGGGTTTTCTTTTAAAGCCAAGGAAGTGGGGCTCTGACTCCCTTGTTAATGGCACCTTGCGTCTCCGAAGGTCCAGGAACAGGGAGTATCGGGCCAGCTCTCTAACATCTTTATCATCATTATTCAGCATGTTCAGAAGATGGGAAATCCACATGCTCAGCTAGTATAGATCCAGATCACGTTTGGTGTCCCCAACCCTTCTTCCCATTATAATATAATAATTATCTCACACATACACACACTCCTGCCAGATGACATTTCTCTCTACAGATCTGTCTCTGACACACTGACATTGATAACAAATAACCTATAATCCCCTTTATGCCAACTACAAAGGTCACTTATCAAATGAGTGAAATTAAATTGCATTATAATATACAAAACATTAGGAGAAATTGAATCAAATTCCTTACAGTTGGCATTAATTTGTGCGTTATCCAATTTATCATTTGTTTAATGAATTTTGTTTAATGAATGAAGTTTGTTTGTTTTTTTGTGTAAGAGAACTTGACATCAGGATAATTGCATATAATTTTAAGAAAAATAATATTGTTTCATGGAAAGTAAAAATAGAAATTTATGGCTGGTAAATGTTCTCATAGGGAGATTTAGTTAAACATCCTTTTTAGACTTTGAATGATGAGAAAGAAATGCAATTTGAATTTCACACAGTCCCTGGGTGATTTCATTCACAAATGCCTATTACATTAATCTAAATATCTCTCATGCTATTTGTGTGGAAGTGTCTGTGTAAAATCACAGTCTGCATTCATGGGAATTAGCCAAATGAATAAATGATCAGGTGATTGAACCATTATATTCAGTTTAAGTATAGACAGCATATTGCAGACAAAAACAATAATAATGCACTATTTATGGCACTTTTCAAATCACTCAAGGTCTCCATACATCAAGAACAAGAAGTAGCAACAATAACAATATCAAAGTAATAAATAATGTCAATAAACTATAAAAGAGTAAAGCAACAAGTTGTAGAGTGAAGACCACACTAGATGATATACGAATCAAAGAAAGGATTTTAGTTACAATAGCAAAGTAAAAGACAAAACACAGGTAACTGGGAGCAATGGTTCAGGGGAGAGCAAGGCCCAAAATAACAAACAAAACAGCCCTATACCTAATTTATGAGGAATCCTAAATAACTTAAGATTAAAGAAAAATAAATTAACAACAAACTTCCCTCAACTCCCTCGCTATATCAAAAACAGGGACAAAACAGTATTAAAGAAAAAAAAAAGGCACTCACCCCCTACAGCTTCCCTCACAAAAGAGCTAAACAGATTAATAACAAAATACCTTCTGGTTGATTTCGTAGTGAGAACAAGATCTCTAAGTACCAGCCACTGCTGAACTCAGTTAGCCACCGCTAACTCACAAGTATAGTCTCACTGTCAGACAAACATATCACAGAAGCAAACAGCGTTCAATCATGAGCAGCGGGAGAAGTGTGTCCCTCTCTCTGCAACACTGGACTGCACCCTTATACTCTCCGTCTCAGGCACACTCACAAACGAGATACAGGTGCTGATGATTAGGCCTGAGAATGAGTAGAGAGAAAGAGAGACAGCAAGCAAACAAAAACACAGGACACACAACCATGCCCACACAGTCATAAATGATCATAATAACAAATAAATTAATGAATACGTCCTTGGACGTAACACTAGATACATACATAAATGAATACGTCCCATGGGACGTAACACCCCCACCGATAAGTTTGTTTTTCTTGGAAATCCACAAAATGAAAAGAAAAACAAAAACAAGTTTCTGTACTGGAGAACATTGCACAGTAGGTGAATATCAACATGATGAATGTCACAATAATTTAGACAAATCAAAATGGGGTTACAATTTCAAATTGGTGGATTTGTCACAATAGCAAGTAGTTTCACCATCCGACATTTGTTCGGTTTAACACCACACCAAAACAGAGCAAGGAAATGGTTCTATGCACCCCACATCTTTACCAACATAGTCTGGGCGTTTCTTCATTCACATTAGTTCCGTCACTGATTACAGGCTCAATCCTCTGCTGACCTCAGGGAGGTTCAGAGGGGCTTGTCACCGTGAATCGACAAGGTCAACAGCGTTTCTGACTGGCAGTTGCCACTGCACACTTCAACGATCCAGACGAGGCGTAATCAGAATTACCGTCATTAACCAAAGTAGGTCTGGGGAAAATCTGCTAGATCATTCCCCAGTATGAGATCTGCTCCTTTAAACGGTAACTGAGAACACACCGCTAGTTTGACTTTCCCAGTCACAAGGTCTGACTTCAAGTGTACCCGATGGAGAGGAACACAGTTACACCCCATCTCAATACCACGTATTAGTACGTCAGAATCGGTGTAGGAACTCTGTGAGAAGGGAAGTAACTCTTTCAAGATTAAGGACTGTTCTGAACCAGTATCTCGTAAGATCACAACCGGTTGATGCTCAGTGTCAGTCAAGGAAACTGTACCAGCATGAATGAAAGGTTGCATGGACTTCTTAGACGCAGGCATCGTTTGTATAAGAGCAACATTTCTAGAGTTACCATCTACATTCTTCTTTTTCCAAGCCTGGCAGTCGGCAATGAAGTGATCTGGACCTAGGCAGTAAAAACAGACACGTCGGCCTCTTCCACCAGGGGCAGATCTGTTGTCTGAATAAGCAGTGTCTCCTGATGCACCTGAGAATACATGTGTCGAATCTCGTGTCACAGTGTTTGAATGGGTAAATTGAGTGTTCGACGGCCGAAGAGATGGAAAGACTTTTCGGTGTGTCAAGATAAATTCATCTGCTAACACAGCAGCATCTAAAAGCGAAGTTACTTTCTGTTCATTTAGATGAACAACGACACTTTCGGGAAGACCCCCTTTAAAATCCTCTAGCAACAGGCTCTCCTGCAACTGGTCTAAGGTAGTTACCTTGCTGGAGAAACACCATTTTTCAAATAATGCTCTTTTCTCTCTTGCAAATTCCACATGAGTCTGTTTTGCAGTTTTCGCATGCGCACGGAACTTTTGGCGATATGCCTCAGGCACCAATTCATATGCCCTGAGAACAGCGGCTTTGACTACTTCATAATCGAGACTCTGTTCAATTGGTAACGACGCGCAAATTTCTTGAGCCTTACCAGTTAAACTGCACTGTATAAGCAAGGCCCACATATCGCTTGGCCACCTAAGCTTGTTTGACAACTGTACAAATAACAGAAAACAAAACCAGAAGTGCTTGATTTGAGTGCAGACAGTAATCATGAAGGATAAGTTATTCTGAATAAGTGAGTTTTGAGTTTGACTTTAAATTGAGATAGCGAGTCTGAATTACGGATGTTAACTGGGAGAGAGTTCCAAAGGCAAGAAGAAGCAAGGCTAAAAGCCCTATATGGCACATGGTGGTTAGACGAGCAGAGGCTGTAAGAAATCTGCAATGTAAGGTGGAGCAATGTTATGAAGAGATTTGTAAGTGAGGAGGAAAATGTTGAATTCAATGCAGAATTTGATAGGAAGTCAATGAAGCTGCTGAATTGATGGGGTAATATGTTGTATAGATGGAGTCAGGGTTATGATACGTGCCGCAAAATTGTGAATCAGTTGGAATTTTTTGAAGAGATTTGTGTGGTAAACCAGATAAAAGAGAATTACAATAGTCAATGCGAGAGGTGACAAGCAAATTAAAAGGAATAGCAGAACTACGCAGGGTGAGAAATGGACAGAGGAGAGCAATATTATGAAGATGAAAATTACAAGACCTGGTTTTGCTATTGATGAGAGATTCAAATGGAAGAGTGCGGTCAAAGATGACCCCCAAGTTCCTAATCTGGCGGGAAGGAAAAACATAACGAAACTGTCATGAGGGTAATGGATGAACCGAAGCGCAGACAGTATGTAACACTCTCAACATTAATTTATTGACAAAAACAGGGAAAACAAAACCCACGAGGGGGCAAAACAAGACTGGAACAGGAATCACTTACCTAGGCTGAGACTTGACAAACAACTAGATGATAAACAAAACAGCAAACATAGAATCAGGATCTCTCTCTGGACAATACACTTGACAAATACTCACAGGGACTCTCACAAAGTTTCACACGCAGATTAGAATCACAATGAACCAGCACAGGACAGCAAACACAAGGGGATAATAAAGGGAACACTAATGACAAAGACAGGTGAAGCTGACTAGACAAGGACAGGTGAAACTGACTAGACAATAATGACGAGACGAGGATAACAAGGGGGCGGGGTGACGTGACGAGACAACACAAGCACATGGCTGAAAACACAAGACCATGTGCTTGCACACAAAACATGATTCTGTCATGATCCTGCCTCAAGACTAGAGAAAATCAAGGACACGAGGGCAGAATCATGACAGAAACGAGGTCAATGGATAATGAAAAACTGCAGGACCTAGAGAGAGTAGACTTAGTGCCTATAAGGAGTACTTCAGTCTTACTGCCATTAAGTTTATGAAAGTTGCCAGAAAACCAAACTTTAATTTCGTGAAGGCAGTTGGTAAGAAAGACAGGCAGGCGGAAGAATGGAATCAGGGTTTGTAGATACACAGAGCTGTGCATCATCAGCGTAACAGTAGGATTTAATACCAAATTTAGAGAAGATATTACCACGTGGAAAAAGGTAAATTAGGAACAATTATCTAACAGAAGAAGGTTGGGATAAAATTTTTTTTAGTTTAACAAACTGTGTGCTGTTAGTTAGGTATTAAGTGAACCAGGCGAAAGGAATACCAGTGATACCAATAGTGGACAAACGGTTCAACAGAATATTGTGTGAAATAGTGTCAAAAGCTGCACTCAAATCAAGCAAAACAAGAATAGATAAGACCATTAACAGCCATTAACAGATCATTAGTTACTCTCACCAAGGCGGTTTCCGCACTATGCTTAGAAAGAAACCCTGACTGAAAACACTCATGTACACTCACCTAAAGGATTATTAGGAAACACCTGTTCAATTTCTCATTAATGCAATTATCTAATCAACCAATCACATGGCAGTTGCTTCAATGCATTTAGGGGTGTGGTCCTGGTCAAGACAATCTCCTGAACTCCAAACTGAATGTCAGAATGGGAAAGAAAGGTGATTTAAGCAATTTTGAGCGTGGCATGGTAGTTGGGGCCAGACGGGTCGGTCTGAGTATTTCACAATCTATTCAGTTACTGGGATTTTCACGCACAACCATTTCTAGGGTTTACAAAGAATGGTGTGAAAAGGGAAAAACGTCCAGTATGCGGCAGTCCTGTGGGCGAAAATGCCTTGTTGATGCTAGAGGTCAGAGGAGAATGGGCCGACTGATTCAAGCTGATAGAAGAGCAACTTTGACTGAAATAAACACTAGTTACAACCGAGGTATGTAGCAAAGCATTTGTGTAGCCACAATACGCACAACCTTGAGGCGGATGGGCTACAACATCAGAAGACCCCACAGGTTACCACTCATCTCCACTACAAATAGGAAAAAGAGGCTACAATTTGCAAGAGCTCACCAAAATTGGACAGTTGAAGATTGGAAAAATGTTGCCTGGTCTGATGAGTCTCGATTTCTGTTGAGACATTCAGATGCTAGAGTCAGAATTTGGCGTAAACAGAATGCATCTTCGCGAATCATTTCAAATTGGTTTCTTGAACATGACAATGAGTTCACTGTACTAAAATGGCCCCCACATTCAACAGATCTCAACCCAATAGAGCATCTTTGGGATGTGGTGGAACGGGAGCTTCGTGCCCTGGATGTGCATCCCACAAATCTCCATCAACTGCAAGATGCTATCCTTTCAATATGGGCCAACATTTCTAAAGAATGCTTTCAGCACCTTGTTGAATCAATGCCACGTAGAATTAAGGCAGTTCTGAAGGCGAAAGTGTTCCTAATAATCCTTTAGGTGAGTGTAAGATATTGTTACTAATGTGAGCATGAAGCTGTGCTGCAACTGCTTTTTCAAGAATTTTGGAAATAAAAGGAAGATTTGAGATGGGACGGAAATGATCTAAATTGTTAGGGTCTGCACCAGGTTTCTTACAGTAAGAATTGGGGTTATAGCAGCTATTTTAAATGATGATGGAACAATGCCGGAGCTAAGTGTGAATAATGCGAGTTATAAAAGAAGAAAGAGAAGGAAAACAGGCTTTTACCAAATGAGTTGGTGAAGGATCAAGTAAACATGTGGAATAATTTAATTTGTAAATGAGATGAGAAATTTCTTGTTCAGATGGAAAGGCAAAAGAAGAAAGGAGAGTGAAGGGGAAATCGGTTGAGACACTGTATGGTGAACTACAGTATGGGTTTGCCAAAGAGGCCAACTGTTGGTGGATGGAGGTTATTTTGTTCAGGAAGTGTGAGATCAACAAAAACACATACCCACCGTTTATATGACTTTATCTGTTTTCAATCAGCACCATGGACAGCGGCAAACTGTGTATTCTACAATGCATTCCCATAGGGAAAATGCTTCTATTTGCATTTTTCATTTTTTAGCAACAACACCATAGCTGCTTGAACTCGCAAGTTTGTGTGAAATCATGTTATCCAACGTTATTTGTTCAAGATGCTATTTTTAAACATTCTCAAAGAGTTCACATGGTCAGTGTCAAACATTAGCATATTTGATTACCTGGAAATAGTGCTGAATCTTAAAGGTATATTATGGAACTTTTTTTATGTTAAATTTACATAATGAATCAATCAATACATCATCAATCCTTCTTCCAAAACATGTTTTTGTCTTACCCTGATTCACTATGGTAAGCCTATTATAAGCCTCATGGGATGGTTTTCACGTAAATTGCATACGTGTGTCACTCGCCCATGTGTGTCTCGTGTTATCTGTAAATAGAGAAAAGTTGATCCGGCTACTTTGGTGTGTGTTCGGTGTGGGAATGGCATAAGTTAGTTGTCACAACAAGTGATAAAGGTTGACATGGAGCACAAATCTAAAACCTCCGGGGAATTACCCAGTTTGTGCCGAAAAGTCTGCTGGCAAAAGGAGAATGTGACAGAGCTGAGCTTGTAATATAACGAGAACAATACTGGCTTGGCTTTTCAGAGATGGCGATAACTGAGGGATTTGAAATGTTGTAAAAATGCAACATTTCAAATTACACATGAAGTGAGTAAGCTATTTTATTGAACAGCTAAATATGTAGCTCTCTAACAGAGTTCTTTGTAAAGAATTATCTATTCTGAAGGGTCATATTAATTTGCAGTCACGAAGAGCCGAAGCACAAACAAAAAAATATTTTTCTGCAAAATGTATGCAGTTTTGTTTTTTAACTGCTAAAGGGCCAAAAAGTGTACCTTTAAATATTCAAAGTCCCACTGTGGTGAAAATCAAGCTTTTAATGTTGTTTGTATGTCTATATGGTGTTTTAATATGCTTTAAGACAAACCATGTGCAAATTCATGTCAACACCATTGCTATGTATTTTCTCCTTAAAACTGCAGTGAACCAAAGTTAGTCTCAAAAAATGTGGTTTGAAAACGCTGGTGTTTCTGACGTCACAAACTACCTTGTAAATAATCACGTCAATGTGTGACCGTCAACGAGTGGATCTCTGAATGAGTGGAGGCGGGGCTCATTTGCATATTCATAGAACCATACTAAATGAGGCAAGAGTGTAGAGTTACATTCAAGCTATTTTAAGGCATGAAGAATTTTATTTCAAGCAAAAAACATTTAAATATGTCATTTTGGTAATCAAAGATTAGTTTTAAGGGATAAAATTATTGACTTCAGGGGGACGTTAACATTGTAACATTTCTTTGTTTTAAATTAAAAATAAAATACAGTTATTTTCCAGGTTTAAATCAGCTTTTCAGTGCGGTCTTTTTTGGGCCCAGCTGTATGTGAGGCATTTTTTGCCTGAGTGATTAATCGACATTGACAAGATTCATTGCTGGAGATCATGATCTGATTACACACACTCGCAGAATATCCTCAGAGACTGTGAGTTGACAGATCGGACGTGGCTGTCATCCGACTGTCCTCAGTGACTTCTTTTATGTATGTATACGTCAGAGTCAAGATAAGATCAAGCTATTGTGTGTTTCTCTTTTTGAACCAATTGTAGTGTAGGCTGCATTACGAATGGATCTAGGTTATGCACAAACTCACTCACTGCAGATGTTGGCTATGGTGATTCAGGTGGAGCTTTTGTAGATGAAAAAACATTTGTGTATGCATAAAGTTGACTGTGTGTGTGTGTGTGTGTGTATGTGTGTGGAGGGTCATATTCATATAACATGCAAATCTGATGCAAATTCCTGCAGAGTGAAGTCACTGCGTAAACCATTTCTTTCTCTCTCTTTTTATTGCATCCTCACATTTAAAAACCGCATTGCAAACTTATTTACATTATCCTATTGTTTTATCTGCATATATCATATTATATTATTATTAATTGTAATATATATTATTACAATTTAAAATATTTTTTTCTATTTGACTACATTTTAAAATATAATTTGTTGTGTTCTTTGTTCTGTTGATGTGATTGTAAAGCAGAATTATCAGCAGCCATTTCTCCAGTTTAGAAAAGTTATTTTAAATTGTAATAATATTTCACACTATTACTATTTTTACTGTATTTTTTATTAAATAAATGCAGCCTAGGTGAACATCAGAGATTTCCTTCAAAAACATTACAAATCCTAATTATTCCAAGCTTTTGATGGGTAGTGTATTTTATTTTATTAATTATTCACTTTACAAATGTGTGAGATTAATCACAATTAAATGCATTTAAATATATTTATAACCATAGTCATTGTATCTTTTGTCAGACATACAGTGCCCTCCTCTAATATTAGCACCCTCAATAAATATGAGCAAAGGGGGCTGAGAAAATGAATCTGCATTGTTTATTCTTTTGATCTTTAATTGAAGAAATTCACAAAATTCAAACCTTTCATTGAAGTAAAACAAATGAAAGTGTTTGGACTCAGATTATGAAATAAATGTTTGTCTCTAGTTCACGTTGGCCACAATTATTTGCACCCAATTATTGCAACGCCCTTTTCTCAAGATAACAGCTCTGATTTTTCTCCTATGATGCCTGATGAGATTGGAGAACACCTGACAAGATCAGAGACCATTACAGAATCTCTCCAGATCCTTCAGATTCCCAGCTCCATGTTAGTGAATCTTTTCTTCAGTTCACCCCACTCATATAGGGTTCAGGTCAGGGGAATGGGATGGTCATGGCAGAAGCTTCATTTTGTGCTCAGTGACACATTTTGTGTTGATTTTGATGTTTGTTTTGGATCATAAGTTATAAGGTTTATAGCAGAAGAGGTCAGGTTTTGATTTTTTATCTGTTGGTATTTTATAGAATCCATGATACCATGTCTGAAGAAGATGTCCAGGCCCACAGTATTAAAGATCCAGTGGTATATTTAACCGTGGGCATGGGGTACTTTATATCCCTGTGTGCACCAAACCCATCCCAAAAAGCTCTTTTATTTAGTTTCATCTGATCACAGAACCAGGTCCCTTGAAGTACCAGTCGTGTCTGACCACAGAATATGCTGGAGTTTGTTTTTGGATGAGTGAGCAGGATTTTACTTGAAACCCTCCCAAACCCTAGGGGTTTAGGCTTTCTGGCCCCAAGACTCAACTAATCTCTGCAATTCTCCATCTGTGATCCTTGGAGAGTCTTTGTCCACTCAAACTTTCCTCCTCACCGTGTATTTGGACGATATAGACACATGTCCTCTTCCATGCAGATTTGTAACATCTTAAGTTGATCAGATCTTCTTAATTATTGACCTGATGTTGGAAATGGGGATTTTCATTGCTTTAGCTATTTTCTTAAAGCCACTTTCTATTTCATGCTCATAGTCACCTTGGTGTGCTAAAAAATGGAATTATGAATGGAAATATACCTCAGAGGGATTTTACTAAGAATTTCTAGGGAGGGGTGCCAATAATTGTGGCCAACATGCATTGGAGAAAAACATTTATTTCATAATGTGAGTTTTGCTTAACTTTAAATTGTTTTACCTCAATGAAAGAGTATAATTTTATGGGAACTGTGTATGAAAATTCTGAACAAGTTGTTTTTAAGTTGTTTTTTTTTGTTTTTAAGTTGTTGTTGTTGTTGTTGTTTTTTGGCTTTGTTTCAATAATTGATGTTTTTGGAATCTCAAAAAAGGCAAAGTAGATTTTTTTTTGTACTGTGACTTTAAGTAATAAATGAAACATCACTTAAGAGTCAAAAGATGCAGGCCATATTGCAGACTGATGTCATGTTCTCTACTTCTGCTGACACACTGTAGCTTTGAATGACAGTTAAGACTCTGTGCCTTCGATTGCACTTTTTTTTCCTATTTCATCTATTATTATTTAGTAGTTTACTTTCAGAGAAAAGTAACCCTTGGGCAACAATGACTACGTTTACATGCAGCCAATATTCGGGTTATGGTCGGGTTAAGGTCACTATTCGGGTTTCTGAAACATTAGGAATAACCCGTTTACATGCGTGAGCAGAGAGAGTTTCTCCTGTATAGATGGAATTGCAATATCCCGATGTAAACGGCGCCGCACGGTTAGCATCTGGACGTACGGACAACCTTAAGACCCAATATGCGTCATTTCCGGTTCTTCTTCCTGTATCCAAAGACAACAACAACAGCAGCAGCACGCGGATAATGAATAGTTCGGGGCAGATAGCGATGGCCTTTGTTTGCGCTTTGGTGCTGGTACTGACCTCGCTCCAAAAGTATGCTGTGCTGCGTCTCGCCATGTTTACTTCCGGTATAGTGCACACAGGTTTTTGTATGTGCCGAGAAGTTCCTCTACTCAAAAGACCAAGATTCCTTGCGAATAGAACATGCGCAGAACACAAATCACTATGGGGATATGCCGATACGCGTTTACATGACCAAAAATTCGGGTTAGAAAAGGGGTACCCCAGGTATCATATCCGGGTTTTTAAAATCCGGGATATGAGCATATTCGGGTTTTTGCCGGTGTTTACATGGCCGTGCGTGACCGGGTTATTGCTAATATTCCGGTTTTGAACGGGTTATTGGCTGCATGTAAACGTAGTCATTGTGTCTCCGTCATGAAAAACATATAAGCCTTCAGATAAACACATGCACACACATGCTCATACCCACACAGCAACTGTTAAAGAGATAATCGCATCAGTCTTCTTACATTTCCTCTCTACATAAGTCGATCCAACGTCAATGATTCAATTAGAGAGAGAGTAGGTAAGACGCTAAAAGTAATATGATGTAGGTGACACCTACAGCAGCAGGTTGCAGGCTTAGACAGAGTGGTTGTTGTCTAGAAGCACACTTTACCTGCCTGCAGCGCAACCATCCCAGTACAATTGACACACTTGGAATGGATTAATGAACAGCAGTTAATCCATTTTGTAATCTTGTTTATAAAGAAGGAGTGACTGCAGTGCACTGAGCTGCAAACCAGCGTGAGACATTTTCAGGTCAGCGTCTTCTGCTGATAAGTGACTCTTTCGATGTTCAACCTTTGCGCCGTGCACTGCTGCTTTACCCAGAATCCTCAGCATGTGGGGACCTGCCGAATGGGAAGCTTTGAAGCTGATCCTGTTTTTAATATCCTGTCTCGGATGAAGGCTGATTTTCTATTTTATATTCCTTCATTGTTTTCCAAATTCCATTTTATAGTGCCATCTCCTCTTTGTGACTGATTTCTTTTCTTCTCATACCCTAAAAGATGGATCATTGTTCAGTCAATCTGATTAGTAAAAATCTGTAGTACTAACAAAGACACTCCCTGCATCCAAATATGCACACAACTATATAAAATTCAGAAGTAATCAAATGAGTAAGATGTCAGAATATGGAGTATTCTTGATATAATATAAGCAAAAATAAATAATAAAAAATCTAGTTAAAAAGATTGTTGGCTTTAAACACGCCTTAAAAAAATCTAGGCTTGTTTTCCACACTATTCTTTGCTAATTTAATCAATGTTGTTATTGATAACTAAAACTAAAGCTTATTTTGTTGAAATTAAGCTGAAATAAAATAATATATAAATATCAAAATTAAAAAAAAACTGAATGAAACAAAATGAAAACGGAATGGGTACGCTTCTGGCTGACCTGTGTCTGAAATCACTCCAATCTCATTGGCGAAATGTAGTCCCGTGTCACCTGAATCTTCTTATAAGTCAGTTTCTCTCGTTCATGAAGGAAGTATGCCAAAGCAACGCAGCGTCTCGTTCCCTTTCTCAGTCAACCAGGGTTACAGTCGTAACCGAGATGTTTCCTTCCAAGGGAACTCAATGCTGCATCAAAATGTTAATGCAATGGGAATGTTCATATCCACTATGCCATAGTGAATAAATGCCTACTCGAAAGGTGTGAGTCATACCGAGCACAAAGCTTAAGTAGCAAGCACTTGAGAACTTAGGGTAGACTCCATGTGCAGACTATAGAATCTAACAGACAGGCAACAGACAGAGCTTGCAAATCTCCTACTCTTTTTTTTTTTTTTTGTGAGGTAATTGCAATTAAGTACGGAAGAGGATTAGGGCCAAGCAATAATAAAAAACTAAAACCATCTCGAGATTAAAGTCATTATAATGCTAAATTAAACTTGTTAAATTTCGAGAAAAAAGTCGAAATACAATCGAGAATAAACTCAATATTTTGAGAATAAAGTCGTGTTTCGAGAATAAAGTCGTTGTGATTTCACTGTCATTTCACTGTCATTTCATTTCACTGTCATTTCACTGTCATGTCACTGGTTGTCATTTCATGTTGGACAAAAGCGAGTACATCGCGCAAATTGGACTGATTTTTTCTTCTAAAAAGAGCTAGCCGCTTGCAAATTCTCCTTAAAGTTCGTATGCTAATTATTATTCTGTCATAATTAGCTAAAGTTGATAGTATTTCTTTGTTACTTAAAGCTCCAGTGGGTCACTTTTGTAAACAAATATTTGTTAAAACTGTCATTATGTCCTGACAGTAGAATATGAGACAGATAATCTGTGGAAAAAATCAAGCTCCTCTGGCTCCTCCCTGTGGTCCTATTGCCATTTGCAGAAATACACCGCTCCCGGTCAGAAACAACCAATCAGAGCCAGGAGGAATGTCTTAGCAGTGTCAATCACGCTCGTGTACACGCTGATCACCCCTCTCTTGCACAGCGCGAGCACGTACCGTCGTTCGTGACTCTCCTGTTCGAACTCGTTCATCCAAATGAACGAATCTTTTTTTGAGTCATTTCGTTCATTCAACGAACGAAATGACTCGAAAAAAGATTTGTTCATTTTGATGAACGAGTTCGAACAGGATCACGAACGTGCATCACAGAACAGAGCAAGGCGAGCATTTGTGCTTATAAAACTTAAAGTTTTGTATTTATTTTTGAAATGACCGATCGTTTCGCTAGATAAGACCCTTATTCATCGTCTGGTATCGTTTAAAGCCCTTTGAAGCTGCACTTAAACTGTCATTTGGTCTTTGAAACGTTTGTGTCCTATTGAAGTCCATTATATGGAGAAAAAGCCTGGAATGTTTTCATCAAAAACCTTCATTTCTTTTCGACTGAAGAAAGAAAGACATGGACATCTTGGATGACATGGGGGTGAGTAAATTATCAGCAAAAGTTTTTTTAAAAGTGAACTAATCCTTTAACGTTATCTTACTAGCTATTTATAACTTATAGAAAGAGTGCAACGTTATAAAGTTACATGTATTGCAAAATACATAATGATTTGAGGACCAAGTTTGTAGTCAAAGTATGGGCAGGCCATAGTCAATGTTATTGTTGATGTTTCGTCCCTATTAGTGAATGTTCCATAACTGTTTATAATCCGCCATCATCGGTGGTCCTGTTTACCAGCCTGCACGTTCACGGCAGGCTCCGCTGTGGGGGAGGAGCTGTGGAGGGAGGGCTGTAGCGTAGCAGAGAGCAAGGGGGTTGGTCCTGTAAGTTGTGCTTGTTCAAATTTTCAGGCTTAGTCAACAATTTCTCAAAACTCCCTAATGCAACTTTACATAAAGAAAGTCTAAAATATAGCTTGACTAAGTGATCCAACTCTGCCATGTCCTCTATAAGTAGGCTATGCAATGAACACTGATCGAATGCGTTATTCTCTACATTTCATTTAGACTTTTTTTTCTCAAAATTTAACAAGTTTTTTCTTGAAACACATCGACTTTATTCTCGAAATGTAATGAGTTTATTCTCAAGATTGTATTTCAAGATGGTTTTATTTTTTTATTATTGCTTGGCCCTAATACTCTTCCCTAATTAAGACAGCCATCTTAAGAGTCCTCTAAAGCTTACTCTAAAGGCTCAAAGGGTGCCATAGACAGACCGTCCAGTACCATGGGCAAATCCCACATGCAGGCCTCAGTCGAACAGTACCACTTCGGAAACGGAGCCCTCTGGCGTCAGGACTTCTTGCTTGAAGCCTTCCTCTATAGGATAACAGTCCTCAGATCAGTCCGCCCCTAGGATGGCTTTGGGTGGAAGTGTATGGGATCAAATTCCCGCCAAATGTATTGCGCCAACGGATCAAAATATAATAAGCGTGAATCAAAAAATAACAAGCATGAAAAAAAAACTTTAAACACATTAAAAAATATTTTTTACAAAACTTAAACTTGTGTTCATGCTTTCTTTAAAATTATGTTTTCTTGGTTTTATTACTCTGTACTTTGCGCTCTCTTTCATTTTCTGCTCATAATTTATTTTTTGTACGCTTGTGCTGTTTTTCTCTTCGCTCTTCTTTCCATGTTCTGCGCTTGCTCTTCCAAATGTTGCAGTTCAAGTTTCATGTAAATTAGGGCGGGCTTAAGCGTCACCATTGGTCCACTAGTTCTAGATTGACAGCTCCTCCTCTAGCCAATCAAACGAAGAGGGGAGTTGACGTCACTCCAATGCGACTCGCGCTACTGATGTTCTCTCGTAGCTACAGGTGAAGATAGCCATCAGCTCAGCTGGCAAAAATCTTTCCGTGGCAGGACACCGTTAAACTGTATGTGTGCCTGCAACTCGACCTGTTACGTCTACCTGGCGATCCGTTATCGTTAAATTCGTCACCCTAACGACGACGATCTGTTGTGTCGTCAGTTGACAGTTGTGCCTGTCTGACGATCCATCATATTCACCTTTAATGCCCTGGCCGAACCTTGCACTGTGAGCGTCGATCTCCTGCGAGCCACACAACAGTGTTTCATTAAAGAATTCCTGATTTGAACGAGAAGTTTGAATGAATGACTCACTCACTCACTCATAAAGACAGTAACTTGCCACCACCTACTGGCCGTTTTACTTTCATATTTAATCTATGACATGGAAGGGCAATGTTGGTCCTCCTGGGTGCAGAGTTTAGCTCCTCCAACCCTAATCAAACACACCTGAACCAGCTAATCATCATCTTTAGGATAATTAACACTGCTAGGTTTTTATCGGAGTTGACGCTAAACTCTGCAGGACAGCGGCAATCCAGAAACGACGTTACCTATCCCTGATCTTTTCAATAATTGTCATGTTGCTGTATTAAAAATTGAAGCTATATTTAAAACATTAATCCTAAAGTAATATGCAATTATGTAGCTATGTAAATGAACACAATAACTATAATAAATCACTTCATATCAAATCCACCTGGTTTCTGTAATCTCCTGTACACTATCACTTTCATTAATCTTTTGTCAAATGGTACATCTAGTCTAGAATTAATTTAACAGGCTACCTAGGCTATATGATCGCTTAACAACAACAATTAAGAACATATTTCAGGATGGCGTATTTAACTGTAACGGATCACCAGGTAGGCTGTGCGTTTTTTTTCCTTTTACAAAGGCTACAGGTTTATTTTAAATTTTAGTTGTTGTTGTTGTTCTTTGTTTTACATACTCTGAACTGTACCACAAATGCCTTTGTATTTGTCTTGTACTTTCTGCACTGTATGCCTTGTCTGTAATGGAACTAAATAATATATATATATTTATATATATAGGTGCTGTGTGTAGCGTTGAAAGGTCAAAGTCCTAAATTCTTCAGACGGGTAAAATGGCCGTTTTTAACTTAATTTTTGCAAAGAAATGTAGTGTTTCAAAACTGCATGATGTCTTAGAGCTGCCTTAGCATATTAACATCATGAGCCAAATATTGTTTAACACCAATTACCAGTGTGCGCATTAAAATGTAGGCTACCTCAAAAAAGAGGAATTTAATTATTTGTATATGTCCAGAGTTCAGATAGCTTTACTGCTTAAAAGTCCTTGTAAAGTTTAAAATAAACTGTTGTCTTCCCCTTTACGAGAGAGCATCAGTAGCGTGAGTCGCATTGGAGTGACGTCAACTCCCCTCTTCGATTGATTGGCTAGAGGAGGAGCTGTCAATCTAGAACTAGTGGACCAATGGTGACGCTTAAGCCCGCCCTAATTTACATGAAACTCGAACTGCAACATTTGTAAGAGCAAGCGCAGAACATGGAAAGAAGAGCGAAGAGAAAAACAGCACAAGCGTACAAAAAAATAAATTATGAGCAGAAAATGAAAGAGAGCGCAAAGTACAGAGTAATAAAACCAAGGAAAACAATTTTAAAGAAAGCATGAACACAAGTTAAAGTTTTGTGAAAAATAATTTTTTATGTGTTTAAAGTTTTTTATTCATGCTTGTTATTTTTTGATTCACGCTTATTATATTTTGATCCGTGGCCGCAATACATTTGGCGGGAATTTGATCCCATAGAAGTGCCGTCTCAACCCACAATCTCTCTGAGAGGGGGCTCGACAAGTGACACTCTGCTTCTGTTGCTCACGCCTCAAGTAACTTGTATTCAAGCAGGGCTGCAACTTAGTATTAACCCCAGAGACCAGAGGTCTCATTTAAACTGTGCGTAGGATCCTAACTAAAAGTGTACTTGCACCCGAAAGCAAAAAATGGCGTAAGCAAAAAGATATTCAGATTTATAAAACCATGCGTATGCCAGAACCTGAGCAGAAGTCACTTTATAAACCCCAGTCAGCGGAAGATTGTGCGCACATTTGTCTCCTCTCTGAAATAACCATATATGGAGCTAACAATGCCTAGTTTTACTATGCATATCCTCATCTGCATATCATTTGCATATGATTATTCATCCACGTGAGAACATGTTTAACGGTACGAGACATTAGGAAAATATGAAATACGGATGTGCCGTCACATTGCATTAATAAAAATCATTTAGTAGCCTATCCTTGCCTTGTTTTTTAATAAATAAATCAAATAGTGTCAAATGCATTTCAGAGAAAGTTTTTCTCAATCTTTTCCACTGGCCAAATAGTATTCTTAATAGATTTATATTTTTACTGGAAAGTATTTTTACTGATAGACCTTGTTGTGCATTATGTGCACGAAACTATTTTCTCAGACAATCTGCTATTATCATAAGCGATTATCTCTGTAGTTAAAACATTAAAACACATCATGGCAGTAGAAAAGTGTTCAAAAGCATTGCATCCACAACAAATATTTCTATTTATTGAATATAAAAAATGTTGTAACTTCTCAGTAATGATTTCATGTAGTTTAAGTGTTTAACTCCATTAATGAGAATTGCATAATTAATCTAAATGTTTATATCAGAAGTAACACATAGTTTAAATCATTCTTTTGTTTATTTAAACTGTTATTGTGAACATGCACTTATGTTTAGGACTCATAATGAAGATTTACGGTTTTAATTCATCTGCCGTTAGATATAGGCTATATTCGTCAGTTTCACTAAACTGCCCAACGCGTTCACTAGCGCGGACATTTATGAAGGGATGGATATTTGCTTCAAGTGATAGGCTTGGTGAGTGAAATTATATTTGTATTATTTCTGTTTATTTCTTTAGATTTTCTGTCTAAAAGTGACCAAAAAGACATTTAACTCCAGCTCACCCTCGGTGTCGCCAAACTGCTGCATCTCCAAAACGTTTGTACGCATGGGTCAGAGTTTGCGTGCAGGTGTGCAAATTTTCCCGTCAAGTTTGTTTTTCACAACTTATGCGTAGGAAGTGGCGTATGCCTCTTTCAGGGCCTGTTTTGTGCGTACGCAACGGTTATAAATCAGGCCCCGTGGCTCTGCGGGAGAACACCACCACCTGTTTCTTGGCCTACTGAAATCTCTCAACGACAGTAATGATTTGAGTCACCGAAGAGGCCTGGAAGGCAAAGTGAAGTGTCCAGCTGGAACGTCTTGTCACTCTATCTTATTCCAGAGAGGTTTAACCAGAGATGACTCTCAGTTGCCACTATTGCTCCTATAGAAATGCCAATAGCACAGGCCGTCTGTTTGCCTTCAACAAAGCCATAGTATCACAACATTAAATGTAATAAACAGAAAAAACAAGCAATACATTGAAGAAACCTTTTATAATGACAGCATAACCGTTTTGGTCACATTTGATCGGGGGGAAAAGGAATAATTAGCTATTATTATTTGCATTGTTATTTGCATTAGTGCAATTGGTCAAATCAGTGTTACTGTGAGCAAATTAATTGCATTCCCGCTTGAAACGAGCGTTCGTAAATATTTCAAATAAAAGTTGCACTAATTCTCAAACGTGTATCACTGGATCATGGATAATCGCGAAGTTGTTGTGTTTGTTGCTGCTGTATTGTATTTGCGGAGAAGACGTCGGACTCAGAGATTTTGGGTTCATGACCTATATGCAAACAACATGATATCATAAATGATAGGTAACCCAGAAACGGTGGTGATTAGCTTCTCCTCCATTTTCTCGGAACTAATGTTTTGGTAGGAACGAAAGTTTACATGGTATGTTTCTCTGGAATCAGCCAGCGCGAAGGACGTCTATATATTCCGATTGGTTGCTGGCTTTTGCTACTGACTGCCGCAGAACCGCGTCATAGCTCATTACCATAAAGTTGAGCTACTTTCAACTTTCTGATTGACGCTCAAAACGCACAAAACGCGACGCCGATGGATTTGACGCTCCTTGCAGCTGGAATATATCAGCTTCCATTGAAAATGAATGACTTCTGGTATCTTTGGAAGCTCAAGTCGGTGGCGGTGTGAGCGTACAGTCAGTGTGGAGATCCGAAAAGAAAGGAAGGCTTTGACTTGGAGGTTGGGATTTGCTTGACAGGAAGTGCTTGTCTAACTTGCTCTTGCAATGAGTTTCCAGTTTCTTGGCTTGCCAGTCAATGTTCTAGTTTATCAACACCAGAAGTCACAACCTCCAAAAGCTCCTCATAAGCAAGGGAGATAGATGGTGAATCCTCAAACTCCCCTGCCTCGATGCTAACTATATATCAGAGCTGGATATTGCTAACACCTGACCCTCACTCGACACAGAAGAAACCACAGAGCGTGATTCCGTGTCCGGAGTGAAGGCACTGGAACCGGCAGGTGAGAGCTGGGAAAGCTCCTCTTTCTATTCCATTTGCGACCTCCATGATCTGAGCTACCGTGCTGCCTTGGCAGATGCGGGACACAAACTCTGAGAGGCGTATGCCTGGCCTCCCTCCTTGAAGAAAGCCAGGTGTGTACGGAGCAGCTCTCTCAAGAGCTGACTGTGCATGCTCTGCTCCCAAGCAGATCACACACAGATCGTGTGTGCCACCTACCATAACGTAGTGCGGGCATAGAAACACACCGATCTTAAACTGCTGCTTACTTGCCATAAAAACAACAGCTAATAAGACTCACATTAACACAAAGTGCTTACTGAAGACACAGAAGCTGACAATGTTTGGTCCGGGTGTCCTTTAAAGCTTCCAGGTGCACCGTTATCTCTCACGTGACTACGCTTTGACAGTGAGATTGGAGTGATTCAGACGCAGGTCATGTAGAAATGTTCCTATTGTGTCAACATTCTGACCCAGCATTGAGTTCCCTCGAAATGGAATTAGAAATGTTGCCTTAGAAACTAACTGAAATATACATGTAGTTATATAGTTATATATATAGTTATAAAAACTAATAAAAATGACAAAAACTATAAATAATACTAAAATAACTGAAATGAACTCAAGGAATTTATTATATTATATATATGGATCTTAATTTATTTTTTACAAAAATGTTTTGATAAAGTCATGCAAAGACTTAACAGTTTTGAGCAGTGACACAAAAGGTCCGTTAAATCGGTGAAATGAACATAGCCTACAATTTCTTACACCATTTTTGCTATTGAAGTTTAAAGTTCCCCTCTGGTGAAAATCAAGCTTTTAATGTTGCTATGATTTTAATACCTTTTTAATTTGGCTATTAGGTTTCTGAAAGTGCCTGTTATTATCACAATTCTATGACAGATATTTTATTTGATATTATCAGAAAATCACTCTAAATGAATTCGTTGGCCAGTGCTGATTTATAAATACATAGTTGTTTAATAAAACATGATGTCAGGTGACTCATAAATGTTGCATACTGAATCATATGAACACACACACACACACACACACACACACACACACACACACACACACACACACACACACACACACACACACACACACACACACACACACACACACACACACACACACACACACACACACACACACACACACACACACACACACACGCAGAGTCTCTAACCTTTCCCCTCATGATTTTTAGTAATCAGCATGCTTAAGGTCAGTTTAAAGGTCACGCTGACTTCTCTTCCAGCTTCACACACACTTCTGAAAGATCACTTTGAATGTGCTAAAATATTTATAAGCAATATATACAGCTTTTTAAAAATCATTCAAAGATTCACCAAAACAACTCTCACATTACAAATATCAGCAATCATTTGATGAAAAATATTGAATCCATCACGAGACAGGGCCACTTTCATTGGTGCGTGATACTGTCATCCTGATGAGACATGGCAATTACTTTAATAAATCTGGATAGCTTAACCCCATTAGAATGTCACATAGATGAGCTGCCCAATGGGAAATGGGCTTAGAGACCACCAGTGTGTGTGAAATGCTATTAGTGACCGGTTTTGATTGACAGCTCTGTGTTTATCTATAGGTATCCACATACAAGTAGATTTGCATACACACTGCTAAATGGACACATTCCCTAGATTTATATTGTTTTTATATAACTAGCTATAAATGCTTATAAGTTTTAAAGCTTTTTTCTTGCAACTGTTTATATAAAGAAATAGGAGAAACAGAAAAAATGTCAACTCACAATTCTGACATTTTTCTTGCAATTACGAGCTTATGTCAGAATTATGACTTTATAACTCACAATTACAAGAAAAATGTCAGAATTATGATATATCTCGTGATTGGAACTTTTTTTTCTCAGAATTTTGAGATGCAAACTTACAATTGCAATTTATATATATATAAATTCGCAAGTCCATCGCAAGATTATTCCATGACAGAAACAACCCTCCATAGAAAGGGTATAAAAATAAAGTTACATTTTTTTGTTTGTTTGTTTCTTATTATTGTAAAAAAAAACATAGTTTTCTGTGAGGGTTAGGTTCTCTTACGAGAGGTTCTCTTGTATTGCGTAAGTTTAGTTTACGCTTCGGGGAAAGATTCATCTTCTGGAGATATTGAAGCCAAAAAATTATTCTTAATTTTGTATTCATTGTCGCAGTGCAGCAGCTAGCAGACCTAGGGCAGGCCATCTCGCGTGCTCATTGGCTGCCCTGCGGGCAACTGCTGCAGCCTACCAGTGAGCCCGGCGTGACGTCACGCCCAATGAAGGGCGCCCGCGCCTTCATAGCGTCACAGCCCGCCGGAATGGCCGTGGCTTAGCGTATAAAAGTAGGGGCTGTAGGCTGACTTCTCTGATTTTTCACTCAGCAGTCACTCCGCCCTCTGTGTGACAGCGCAGGAAGAAGCGCCGTTCCCTGAGACAGCCGGAACCTGTGGCCACAGCGACGCGCTCACCGGAGAACCTCCCTCGAGCCTCGCTTTCGCCTTCCCCGCCCCCCCTCACCGACGCGCAGCTGCCGCTCACGAGCCTCACTGCCGTCGCATCTGAGGATGAGGCCGAGGGACACGCCACGAGAGACTGCTGCTCCATTCTGGCATCAGACAGAGAGGAATGGTCGCTTCACTCCGCCTCCTCGTCGATCCAGGAATCCACCCGTACCCGCGCTGGAGCTGATGCGGAACTGATGCGCCTGCTGCAGCAAGCTGTTGACCGTCTCGGGCTCGAGTGGTCGCTGCCGAAGGAACCCGCGCCGAACAGGCTCGACTGCTGTTTCCTTCAAAGTCGCTGCCGTGCAGCTTCAGCAAGCAGGCCCGCTCCATTCCTGCCGGAACTTCACTCGGAGCTGACGAAGTAATGGAACGCACCATTCTCCACGAGACTTCAGTCCCAGGCCTCCGCGTCACTCTCCCAAGTGGACGGCGCCGCCGAAAAAGGGTACACGGCTATTCCCCCTGTGGGAGAGGCGTTCGCAGCGCACCTTTGCCCGCTCTCCGCGAGATGGCGGTCACGGTCAGCCCTCCCGTCAAAAGCCTGCAGAGCCACTTCCGCCTTGGTCGGCCGCACATATGCCGCCTCCGACCAGGCCGCGTCTGCTCTCCACTCCATGGCTGTGCTACAGATCCTGCAAGCCGACCTCCTCCGTGAATGGGATGAGAAGGGCCGGGATCCAGCTGCGGTTACAGACCTGAGAAGTGCGACAGATCACTCTCTCCGCGCCACAAAAACCGCAGCTCAAGCCATTGGACGAGCCATGGCCGTGTTGACTGTAACAGAGAGGCACCTCTGGTTGACGCTCGCGGATATGAGGGAAACTGAGCGAGCCACCTTCCTGAACGCGCCACTCTCCCCCACTGGTCTCTTCGGCCCAGCGGTGAACGGGATCGTTGACTGTTTTTCTGAGGTACAGAAGACAACGCAGGCCATGAACCTCTTCCTGCCGCGACGCTCGAGCTCGGCTACAGGCCGCTCTCGCGAGAGACAAAGAAAAGAACAGCCTCCTGTGCGAGCCAGCGCCCAGCGTCCAGCATAGCCTCAGCCTTCGCAGCGACGTCAGGGCGGCCGCTCTAGGTCGCGCTCAGACAGCCGCCCCCCAGAGGGCCTCGGCAGAAGTTCAAGCTGAAGTCTGAGCACGCGAAACACCCTCCTAACAAAGAGAGAGAAAAGACGCGCGTGTCCCGCTGTGGCCGGACCGCCGTCAAAGTTTTTTTCCCTGTCAGTCCCCTTCAAACAGGCTACTGCAGTGGTTCATTTAGCAGCCAACGAGCCGGTTTGTTCACCCTCTCGCCTGCACACAAACGCCGTTTTCAAGGCGACCCAGAGAAATCTTAAAAAGAGTATAATGTCTGGTCCGGCTCACGCCGTCGGTGTTTTAAGAGCAGTGAAAGTGCCCACGCCCCAGTGTTCACCCCTACACACAAGCACTTCGAATCTCGTGTCACTCACAGAGCACACTCTCATAAAGCGCAGAAAAGCCGCTCGATTGTTGAAGTAAGAAATGTGTCCACAGGTCTGTGCCCACTATCTGCCCGCTCTGTTACACGATCAAAAAAGCAGGTTATGAATGTAAGTCTCGTGCCCGCCACAGAGCGTTCACGCTTGCTAACACAAACCTCCCCCCGGGCTCCGCCCGCGCGTTTAAGTGTTATCACAAAACGCACGGCATTAATAAGATGCTCCCCATCCATTATGATAGGGGCGTCAAATACTCTTGTAAGTCTCGTGCCCGTGCACACGCGCTCACGCTTACAGGAACCGCGCTTTCGGCTCCGGTTCAGTTTTACAAGCCCGCAAATGGCGGCGATCTGAGCCCGGAGGCCATTCTCCCCCTAGCGGCTCACATAGCTGCACATAGCTCTGTCACTCTGCAGGTGAATCTCCTCTGCCCTGTCAGGGCGCTGAGATTTTACATTACGCGCTCCGCCTCCTTCAGGCGTTCAGAACAGCTTTTTGTTTCGTTTGGTGGGCGCACCAAGGGTCTCGCCTCCTCGAAA
This sequence comes from Siphateles boraxobius, assembly GCF_051911475.1. NCBI lineage: Eukaryota > Metazoa > Chordata > Actinopteri > Cypriniformes > Leuciscidae > Siphateles > Siphateles boraxobius. The sequence goes on along the minus strand of NW_027508876.1, from coordinate 13,564,369 downwards.
CAGAGCCTGTCCAGATGGATAGTGGACGCTATAGCAGCTGCTTACGCGTCAAAAGGTCTGCAATGCCCTCTGGGCATCAGGGCTCATTCCACGAGAGGCGTGGCCTCGTCATGGGCGTGGTCCAGTGGGATTTCTATCCATGACATATGTGTAGCGGCGGGCTGGAGCTCTCCGTCTACCTTTGTCAGGTTTTATAACCTAGAAGTTCCTGTCTTGCAGGCTAAACTTTTGTCATTTTGAAGGAGAGGTGTATTCTGCCCAGATCTTCCTGATCAGATCACTCTCACGTGACTCAGCTCTCCTGGTTGAGCTGCACTAGTAGGGTATGTGCCATGTGCCTTTACAGACCGGCACGCTGCTCTGTATTCCCTATGTGTGCTTATGTACAAGTAATTGTCATGATTCTGCCATCATGTCTTTGATTCCTCTTGTCTTGTGGCAGGATCATGACAGAATCATGTTTTGTGTACAAGCGCATGGCCAATTGTTTGGCCATGTGCTTGTGTTGTCTCGTTACGTCACCCCGCCCCCCTTGTTATCCTCGTCTTGTCATTATTGTTTAGTCAGCTTCACCTGTTCTCGTCATTAGTGTTCCCCCATTTAATGCCCTGGTGTTTGCTGTCCTGTGCCGGTTCATTGTTTCATACCTTTGTAATCACCCTCGTGAGTATCCTGTTAAGAGTTTTGTCAAAGAGCTGTTTAGTCTTGTATCTGCTGAGAGTTTATAGTCTAGTTAACTGTCCAGTCTTAGTCTAGTGCTGTTAGTCTTTATTTTTCCCTACCAGTGTTGTTTGCCCCCTCGTGGGTTTTGTTTTACCTGTTTTCTGTCTTTAATAAACTTTGTGTTTTGCATACTGTTTGCGATTGGGTTCGTTCCCTGAAATTCATGACAGTAATGGCCCGCGTGGCTGGCCACCTTATTTTTTCCACTTATGGGGTTCCCCTGAAAGTTTCTCATGGTGGATGCTTGGCACGCACGGCATTGACAAAGTGTTCCCGTAGCGTAAGCTAAACTTACGCAATACGAGAGAACCTCTCGTAAGAGAACGATACTAGGTTACTAACGTAACCTCGGTTCTCTCTAGAGAGGGAACGAGTATTGCGTTACCGGCTGTGCTCGCGCCACTAGCGACTTCGCTTCAGTCGACGAAAAACCAGAGAATTCAGCCTACAGCCCCTACTTTTATACGCTAAGCCACGCCCATTCCGGCGGGCTGTGACACTATGAAGGCGCGGGCGCCCTTCATTGGGCGTGACGTCACGCCGGGCTCACTGGTAGGCTGCAGCAGTTGCCCGCAGGGCAGCCAATGAGCACGCGAGATGGCCTGCTCTAGGTCTGCTAGCTGCTGCACTGCGTTGACAATGAATACAAAATTAAGGATAGTTTTTTGGCATCAATATCTCGAGAAGATGAATCTTTAGATGGCGCCGAGTATGGCTGCTGCGTTGCGAGCTCCGTCACAACATGGTAGTTTTTTGTTTGTTCTGTTTACAGTTCTTTTGTTTTTTGTCTCGGATGTTGTCTGTCTTATTCAGTACGACATACAAACACTTTTGGACATTGGTTCCGCAATCGAACACCGAAAACCGGACTTTCATTTCTTCAGTGATGCCCCGCTGTTTACAAACACGGCAGCGGAGCCCTTTGTCTGGGCAGCTTGGCCGCGGAAACGCAGCCGGAGAAGGGGAAGAAGAGCCGGCGTTCTCGTCAGAGTAAGACGGCGTGCAAATCGACCCCCGCTTACCAGTATTCTGCTAGCAAACGTTCAGTCTCTAGACAACAAGCTCTGTGAGTTGAGAGCGCGGATCTCTTTCCAACGGGAGACGAGGGACTGCTGCATTATCTGCCTTACAGAAACTTGGATGTCTGCTGAGATTCCAGACTCGGCCATCGAAACCGCGGGGTTCTCAGTGCACCGAGCGGATAGAGTTAAAGACCTCTCAGGTAAAAGCAGAGGTGGGGGTGTATGTTTTATGATCAACAAATCCTGGTGTGATCAGAGGCACGTACATTCTATCAAGTCTTTCTGCTCTCCTGATCTGGAATTTCTCATGCTTCTGTGTTGACCATTCTGGCTACCGAGGGAATTCACAGCGGTCATTATCACGGCTGTGTACATTCCCCCACAAGCCGACACAGACCGGGCACTAAAGGAACTGTATGGGGAAATAAGCGAGCAGGAAACCGCGCACCCTGAGGCCGCGTTCATTGTGTCCGGGGACTTTAACAAAGCCAACTTTAAGAAAATAGCACCTAAATACCACCAACACATAAACTTTAACACACGAGGGGACCGGGTTTTGGATCATTGCTACTCCCCTTTCCGGGATGGCTACAAATCCCTCCCCCGCCCACCTTTTGGCAAATCGGATCACTCTTCCGTTCTCCTTCTGCCCGCTTACAGGCAGAAACTGAAACAGGAAACACCCGCCCTCAAAACGATCCAGTGCTGGTCGGACCAATCAGACTCTATGCTTCAGGACTGTTTTGATCACGCGGACTGGGAGATGTTCCGGTCGGCCTCTGATGACGACATCGAGGCTTATGCTGATAGCGTAACCTGTTTCATCAGGAAGTGCGTAGAAGACGTTGTTCCGATCAAAACAATACGGATTTACCCGAACCAGAAACCATGGATTAATGGCGATGTTCGTGCAGCACTCAACGCGCGGACCTCCGCTTTTAACTCCGGGAGTGCGGAGGAGCAAAAACAAGCAAGTTATGCCCTCCGAAAAACTATCAGAGCAGCAAAACGCCAATTCAGGGACAAGATTGAAGGACAGTTCAACACCACCGACTCTAGAAGCATGTGGAAGGGAATTAATAGCATTACGGACTATAAAGGAAACATAAACTCCACAGTGAACAACACTGCCTCTCTCCCAGATGAGCTGAACACTTTTTATGCTCGATTTGAGGGAACTAACATCCCCCTCGCGGAGAGAGTTCTCGCGGCTGAAGCTACAGAGGTTAGTACACTCTCCGTCTCTGTAGCGGATGTAACCCGATCTTTCCGTCGGGTGAACATCCGTAAAGCCGCGGGTCCAGACGGTATTCCGGGCCGCGTCATCAGAAAGTGCGCGAACCAACTAGCTGGTGTTTTTACGGACATTTTCAATTGGTCCCTCTCCTTGTCTGTAGTCCCCACATGCTTCAAAACGTCCATCATCGTACCTGTACCGAAGCAAACCAACATCACCTGCTTAAATGACTGGCGCCCTGTTGCTCTGACCCCCATCATCAGTAAATGCTTTGAGAGACTAGTCAGAGATTACATCTGCTCTGTTCTACCTTCCTCACTGGACCCACTGCAGTTTGCATACCGCAATAACCGCTCCACTGATGATGCTATTGCATCTACAATACACACTGCTCTCTCCCACCTGGAAAAGAGGAACACATATGTGAGAATGCTATTTGTAGACTACAGCTCAGCATTCAATACCATAGTGCCCTCCTTGCTTGATGTGAAACTCCGGGCTCTGGGCTTAAACAGCTTGCTGTGCAGCTGGATCCTGGACTTCCTGTCAAACAGACGCCAGGTGGTTAGAATAGGCAGCAACATCTCCTCATCACTGACCCTCAACACTGGAGCCCCACAGGGCTGTGTTCTCAGCCCACTCTTGTACTCCTTGTACACATATGACTGCGTGGCAACTCACAGCTCTAATTCCATCATCAAGTTTGCTGATGATACTACGGTCGTAGGTCTGATCACCGACAACGATGAAACGGCCTACAGAGAGGAGGTGCTCACTCTGACGCACTGGTGTCAGAGGAACAACCTCTCCCTCAACATCAGCAAAACCAAGGAGCTAGTGGTCGACTTCAGGAAGAACGACAGAGAACACAGCCCCATCACCATCAATGGAGCACCGGTGGAGAGAGTCAGCAGCTTCAAGTTCCTCGGTGTCCACATCACAGAGGAACTCACATGGTCCGTCCACACTGAGGCCGTCGTGAAGAAGGCTCATCAGCGCCTCTTCTTCCTGAGACGGCTGAGGAAGTTTGGAATGAACCGCCACATCCTCACACAGTTCTACACCAGCACCGTCGAGAGCATCCTGACTGGCTGCATCACTGCCTGGTATGGCAATACTACCAGCCGTAACCGCAAAGCCTTGCGAAGGGTGGTGCGCACTGCCAGCCGTATCATCGGAGGTGAGCTTCCCTCCCTCCAGGATACTTATGCCAGGCGGTGTGTGAAGAAAGCTCGGAGGATCATCAGAGACTCTAGCCACCCGAGCCATGGGCTGCTCTCACTGCTACCCTCAGGCCGGCGGTACCGCAGCATCAGGACACACACCAGCCGACTCCATGACAGCTTCTTCCCACAAGTAATTAGATTTCTAAACTCTTGATCCCTCATGATCAATAACCATAAACATTCTAACTGTCAACACAGCACAACATAACCTACTGCATTTACATAATATATATATATATATATATATATATATATATATATATATATATATATATATATATTTGCACCTTACGAGTATCTATTCTATGTATAATTACCTCTTTGTATTTTTGTATACTGTTGTATATTGTAAATTGTTGTATATTGTATATTGTTGTATATTGTAAACTGTTGTATATTGTACATTGTATATTATTTATTGTTCTGTTAGTGTATATGGTACTGTGAGTAATTGTGCGCACATTAGATGTGTAATCTATGTAAATCTGATGTTTGCTGTAATTGTTTTCGTCACATCGTGTCATACTGCTATGTTGCTCGGAACTGCACCTAAGAATTTCACCCACTGTTGCACTTGTGTATATGGTTGTGTGACAATAAAAGGATTTGATTTGATTGATTGATTCCCCGTAGCGTAAGCTAAACTTACGCAATACTCGTTCCCTCTCTAGAGAGAACCGAGGTTACGTTAGTAACCGGGTATCGGTTTTGGTTATTTAAAACTAGTATTACAAGCATTTATAGCTAGCTGTATATAAAAAACAATAGAAATTCTTTTTAATTCCGTGTTGGAAACAAGCTTCCATAGCTTTTACAAATGAGGACGTCCCCAAAAGGAGGTGTCAGGAAATTTTGTCCATTTTAGTTACTTGTGGGTAAAAATTTGTCCACGAAATATGGTTAAGTAGGCACACACACACACACACACACACACACACACACACACACACACACACACACACACACACACACACACACACACACACACACACACACACACACACACACACACACACACACACACACACACACACACACACACACACACACACATGCAGATACACATACCACTCACTAGATCATGCTAACTGATTTAGCTGTAAGAGGCTCATGGTTTCTGCTCTCATTAACCCTTTGCGTGAGCGAGCGCATCTGTGTTTCTATCCATTTACTCATCATTTACTTATTTACATAGTTAACCCAGTGATATGTGAAAGTGTGTATGTGTGTGATTATCTTATAGTTTTTAATCCAGCAGCTCTAGATGTGTTCTGACTGTAAGTTCGGTGTGTTTATGTCATGTTTGAGCCATAAAGTTTAACCCACGGTGACTCACATACACACTCTGCAGCTTACTGTGCATGTATGCATACTAGTATTGTCCGTGCGCTACTTTTCATTCTCCCTCTGGCTGATTCTCTTCCATCCTTCGTTCTCCTGTGTCTGATGGTGGTTCATCTTCTCTCGGGCTTATCGACTAAAATTAAACCTTAATTAACTTGCCATTCTCCGGCCTCATGTTATTTTAACTATCCTTTTTCTTCTTCTTTTAAGTACACTCCTAACACACACACACACACACACACACACACACACACACACACACACACACACACACACACACACACACACACACACACACACACACACACACACACACACACACACACACACACACACACACACACACACACACACACACACACACACACACACAAATAAATAATCTTACTCTTCATTTTGAAGTGAGAGAGTTCACAAGCATGTCTCCTTCAACTGCTTTCTGAATGGAGTCAGTTAATTTAATAATGATTGAGTGCGTAGACTGGAGTGATCTCTGTAAAAGATATATTGGTATTTATGATCTTCTAGTGGGGTTACTGGAAGGCTCTGGAAAGAAGTGGTTTATGTAATGGAGATCCTATGTAATCAGAGATTTTATATGGATCTTTATAAGTGTAAACTAACTTCAACTTCAGAATCAAGCACCAAACATATCCAACATCAAATACTATTGTGTTGTTTTATTCTTGAATTAATCAGTATTTTTGAATTAATCTTTTGAGGTAATGATTCAATGACTGACTCAGAGGGAGTCACTTGTTTCGTTCCTGATTGAATGAAGTGTACTTAAATTAATTGCTTGAATGAATGCTTGATTCATTGACTCACTTTTAAAGACAGGTTATTTGTAACTGTGCCATTGGTGGTAAATTAGTCATTTGAAGAAGTGCCATTATATTTAAATATAACTAAATCTAAAACCACCACTCTTGTAACTTTAACTTTATCTGAAATAAAATGAAATAATATATATACTGTATATATATGTGTGTGTATATATATATATATATATATATATATATATCTTATTAGGGATGGCATTTTGGTTTTTGTCCAAAAGAGAAAAAAGGCCGAAAATATATCAAATGTATAAAAAAAATTTTTTGTAACTGCGCCTCCACTTCTGAAGATGCAAAACTTCAAAGCGACTTCACTTGCTTAACATTTATAGCCCTTCTTTCTTCAACTATAATTATTCTATATTATATTCTATCCAAACATACACTTCAGAAGCATCCTGTGTTCATTTTGCTTGCTCTTTATTTCTCCTATTTTTCTCCCACATATATTTTTCCCACTCCCTCATTCACTCATGTATTATTACATGATGCACACAGAATTTGCATCCTGTGTGTGTGTGTGTGCGTGCGCAACCACACCTCATTTTCATGCTGTGGATGTGCAAACGTCATGCTGATGTGGCCTGAATTAACATTAGTGTGCTTCAGCCCTAAAGTTCCTAAACAACAGTGGCATACCCTCGTGTGTCTCTGTGTGTAGATGTGGGTCTGTGTTTGGCCATGCACACCAGAGAAGCCATATGTGAGTGATGACAGTGTACGTGCGTGCATGTGTTTAGAGAATGCGAGGCTGTGGATCATGAACAGTGGAGTGTGTTTTCTGAATGTTAATGTCTGTATATGAAACTGTATGTGAACAGAATACAATTAGCGTTGGCGCAGAACTGCTGTCATCTGTTTGTTTAATGTATGTATTTGTTTATGAGTAAGCATCTGTGTGTATATTTTTCTTGTGTCCCATGGCATTATTTTGCAGTTAAGCCTCTGGCTCAACAGCTGCCCCTCTTTGAAATATTAGGGAAGGTACGTGTGTTTTTATTTGTTTAAATCTGTTAATGCAGCCTGGTCTGATTGTTAAAGTGTACATATTGTGCTATTTTAAAGGTTCCTGATTTTGTTTTGGAGGTCTCCATGCTTGGTTTGGAGGTTTACATGCAGGTCAAAAAACAGTTTAATTTTCTCATAATATACATTGTCTCATAACACCACATTTTTCCAAGATTCTCAAACGTTTCGTTTGAAGATTCAGTCTCTCTAAACCCCTCCTTTCTGAGAGCCTACTCTGCTCTGATTGGTCAGACAGCCAATGAGACAGCCCTGTTGTGATTGGTCTACTGCTTACTGTGCCTTTTGAAAACGAAATGCCTATTTCTGTCCTGAATCCTCTGCGATTGTACACACTGTTAAGACAGTATTTCCAAATGTCCATGTGCATCTTGAAAAGTGGATGTTTTAGAAAGTGCTGCAGCAAGTTTTTATGCCATCAAGTTTTTGTGCCATCTCTTTTACACTGTGGCGCCTTTAGCCCCGCTGTACCCTACTATATATAGTTGAGCAGATGAGCCCGGATTATAAATTGCACATTGCTAAGTCGTTGTTAGGGTGTTTTTGGCGGTTTTTAGGGCATTGCTAGGTGGATGCTAAGGTTTAGTAGAAGTTGCTAGGGCTTTGCTAAGCAATTGCTAGGGTAGATGTTTGCTTGGGTGTTGCTAAGTGGTTGTTAGGGTGTTTGTGATGGATGCCGCATTACTAGGTGGATACTAGGGTTTTGTAGATGTTTGCTCAAAAAAAAAAGAAAAAAAGAAAGGCGCTACACAATAGCCAACCAGAAAATAGCACTATTTTATCTGGGTACGATTTAACGCAACAACCAATGAAAAAAATGAAAATTGTCATGAAACCCCCCAATGGGTTGCCACTCCTGCCGGTCTTCATAACTCGAGAGCCCTGTTAATGTGTTCTAAATGGTTTCTAAGTTTTCAAGGTGGTTATACCCTAGGTATTGCTAAGTGGTTTCAAGGTTATTGTACATTTTTGCTAGGGCATTGCTAGGTGGCGGTTATGGGCTTCTTAATGTTTGCTAGAATTTTGCTAATGCTGGGGACACACTTAACGACTAGCTGAAACATTCTAAGACTGAACTTAACACACTAACAGACTGTTTCCAATGACTGGAGAAGATTTTAAACACAGACAGTATGCAACTGTCTCTGATCTGACTCTGCGCGTTTAGGCATGATCAGTCGTAAGTATCAAATTACATTCATATTCGGCCTTACAGTCGTTAAGTATGTCCCCGGCTTAAGTGGTTGCTAGGACTTGCTTGGGAATTCTAGGGTCTATACAGTGTCTGGTCAATGAGTTTGCTGCTTCTTTTTTTGCTGTCACCAAGTGAAAATCATAAGTCTGGTAACATTTTGATGACACATAATTGTTGGCTTGTGCTTTTAAGTTGCCCAGCTTGGTGCCTGCCAAACAAATCCACACTGGAGTGCTGAGAAAATTTCACTTGCAAATTTCTTCAGTGGCCACTTTTTGCTTACTCAACAGTGAGCTGAGCCTTTTCCAATGTACCGAGTTGAACCTTTTTGATTCACACAGACACACTTAAAATTGCTTAAATCCTGTAATTCTTTAACCTCAGATGTCAGAATGAAGGCTGAAAGTGCATTGTGGTATAGCCGCTGTGTCTTCCACATGAGCGCACAGCTGCCCAGTAGCACTAGTACCCTGAAGACTACAATTATAAGAAAGAAAGCAATGGCATCTGAACAGCTTTTGTCCCCAGAGACCTGACAGATATTTGATTGTACTCTCCCTAAGCTGGTGTTCACCTGAATCACTGACAGCTGCTGATCCATCAGGAAGGATTCCATGAGTGCTGTAATTGAGCTCATCACTTGGAGAGCTTGCGAAAACCTGAGAAAAACCGAATACAGTAAATGTGCCTGTAACTGCCTGCTTGACGGTTTTGAATGACCTTTCTCTCTCTCTTTCTTTCCTGTTTAGCCCCGGCTGGCCTAAAATCTAAATCCAGTCCATTTTTTGTCAATAATTCACTGCCTTTTCACGGCCACTATAATCCTCTTTCGAAGGGCACAGCATAGACAATCATCAAACTTGACTGTGTATGTGTGTATGCCTGTCCATTTGTGTGTGTGTGTGTGTGTGTGTGTGTGTGTGTGTGTGTGTGTGTGTGTGTGTGTGTGTGTGTGTGTGTGTGTGTGTGTGTGTGTGTGTGTGTGTGTGTGTGTGTGTGTGTGCAGTTATCACCCATAATCCTCATGAATGCTGACTGTTCTAGAAATGGGTCAGTTTGTTGCAGTCGAAGAGAAAGATGAGGTGAGAAAGAGAACCAAAAGGGCACACATCACATTTTAGTTTTAACAAGAGAATGCTTTATAGTTTATAGTGTTTCTATTGGCCCTTTTGGTCTATAAATACTCTTAAAACACTTTTCACATTCTCACTTAATTTGTCTGCTAATAATATCCAACAGTAGACACATCTTTCACATGAGAATTCTCTCATATTTGTATTTTTTTCCTACAGTACCATAACCATTTACACCACAGTGTCATTTTCATAACAACAAATTTGGTGGTTAAAATGTCATTAGAAAGAGAAAGGAGTTTCTAATCCAAAAATATTCCAGAGGCTAATTCCATTGCTAGAATAATATTTCTGTCATGACAACTCTCTTTGTGTTTGGCATGGATATGATATGACAATGTTGGGTAACACTTTATAATAAGTATTTAGTAACAAAACACTAATAAATGAAATGCAAACTATTAGTTTATTGTTAATTTATAGTTTATAAACATGTAATACATTTATAGACTATATACAAATAGTGAGTTCTTTATTAATCGACACTGTAATTAACAAAGTGTTATTGTTTAATTAGCTTGTGTGTAAAGAGTTAGATAATGCTTTGTTAACAACTTATTTACCACAAATAGTTCTCACTTTAGATTACGTCATTGAAAATCGGAAAATGTCATTAAAGGGTTAGTTCACCCAAAAATGAAAATTAAGTCATTAATTACTCACCCCCATGCTGTACCGACCCCGTAAGACCTTCGTTCATCTTCGGAACACAAATGAAGATATTTTTGATTAAATCTGAGAGGTGGATCACTGCTACATAGGCTGCCTAAGGGAATGAAACTTGACGGCCCAGAAAGTCATTAAAGAACATGTTTAAATATTCCATGTGCCTACAGTGGCTCAACTATAAGTTTATCAAGCGACGAGACTACTTTTTGTGCGAATAAAAAACATAAATAACGACTTTATTCGACTATTCCATTACTTCCTTGTGGGCCTTGAGACGAGAGTTGAAGAGATTTCCACGACGCATGCATGAGAACTGAACAAGAAGTAGTAGAAGAAGAACGTCCTCTTCTCAGTTCTCGCGCATGCGTCGTGGAAATCTCTTCAACTCTCGTCTCAAGGCCCACAAGGAAGTAATGGAATAGTCGAATAAAGTCGTTATTTATGTTTTTTATTCGCACAAAAAGTAGTCTCGTCGCTTGATAAACTTATAGTTGAGCCACTGTAGGCACATGGAATATTTAAACATGTTCTTTAATGACTTTCTGGGCCGTCAAGTTTCATTCCCTTAGGCAACCTATGTAGCAGTGATCCACCTCTCAGATTTAATCAAAAATATCTTCATTTGTGTTCCGAAGATGAACGAAGGTCTTACGGGGTTGGTACAGCATGGGGGTGAGTAATTAATGACTTAATTTTCATTTTAGGATGAACTAACCCTTTAATTAATTGCTTTAATCCAGCCTATATTGGAAATTACAATAGTATTAAGAGTTCCTTAAAATGTTTACAAAAACAGTAAGCACGCATGCACGCAAACGTTTTATGTGGACTTTCCATAGAAATAATGATTTTTATACTGTACCTACCCCTAATCCCCTAATGAGTAGTTGCATGTATTTCATATTGACAGCATTATGTCATACATTTTTTAAGTTGTTATGTTAATCTTTGGAGGTAGTCTTAATGTATTTGTAAACATTTTAAGGAACTCTTAATACTAATGTAATTAATGTCCAATAAACGTTGGTTTAAAGCACTTAATTAATGACATTTTCCAATATTTCGTGACCTAATCTAAAATGTGAGAACTATTTACGGTTAATAGCATTATCTAACTCTTTATATATGAGCTAATTAAACAATAATAATTAATTAATTACAGTGAAAAATTCAATGAATGAAGAACTCACTGTTTGTATATAGTCTATTAATGTATTGAATACAGTTTATACACATTTAATGAACTATAATAAACTAATAGTTTGTGTCACAAAAGTCCACTGAGGCAAGTCGCAGCTGAACCCATGTGCAGTTCATTAATGGGAACATGAAAACAACAAAAATAAACAAAGACTTGACTTGAAGCATAGACTAGAAACATGAACATAAACACAAACTCACCAACAGAGGTAACAGGGAACAAAGCTAGACAAGATCCAATGGAAACATGAAGGTTAAATATACACTAAGGACTAATGACTTAATGACTTAACAAGACACCCCTGAAAATAATCAACCAATGAACAAATAAGAACGAGACACAACGGGAAGGGAATCACATGACAAAACCAGGAAACATGGCCATGACTAAACTTAAAAATAAAAGACCTGAAAACAAGAACATGAACTAAACCAAATGTGACAGTTTGCAAAGGATCTGTGAATACTTTATTACAGGTACGGGACTTGCTCATGCCAATACATACATGACACACTGCTGTGAGCAAGTAAAACATGCTGCTTCTGTACAATATAGCATATATGAATTCCCCGTAGTAGATCTATACAGGTGAAGCTGGGGAAGATGGAGAGTTTCTGAAAGCGCTGCAATCGCTAACAGAAAATGTTGAGCAGTGTTTGAAGGTTAAGCAGCAAATTTGTATTTTTCTTTTTCAAGAAGGCACAAGGGAAAAATAGTTTGTAAACGCATTGCAATTTCTTTATACAACAAAACAAAAATCCATAGTCTTTGCTCATTTTCTGACTACGCCAAGTTTTTCTGGTAGAATTACATTAGTATACAATGTAGCTCAGTGTCTTGGTTTCTTGTTTCTGTCGAACTGCAGAGGTTGAGAATGCTGATGCATGTTAAAGCGGACAACTCAAGTATTCAACTTGATTGTGAAGATAACACCCCAGCACTGTAGATTTCAGATAATGTCTTGTTGTTTCCTGTCAAGCTATCCCCCCAGCACTCTCTCTTTCTTTCCCATCTCTCTTTCTGTATGTTTTGCATAGGTCACGGCCAATTTCTCCACACTTTTTTAATCCTTATTTTGCCATAATGATGCATAATTCATGAGGAGCTTGTGAATATGAATGAGTGTAGCAGTGTCATGTCATAAGAGTGAGTTTTTAAGCGGAGTCATAAGGGTCACTAATGCAGCGAACACCTCTAAAGACACGACTGTCTCCAAACATGCCGACTGAAACTCAATCTTCACTTTAGTCTGAGAGTAATCTAAGGTTCATTCGCTATCCTCATTAAATGCACATTATTTGAAAGTGTATTAGTTTTTCCGTTCTACCTCAGGGGTCACAATGAGGGTGTACGTGGAAAAAACAGATGTGTGGCTAAAGAGGTTGATGACTTTAGAGATTGTATCCATTAAAAAAATTATTTTCCAACAATATATATTTACCAAAGTTGAAGTGTGACAACTAGAGTATGAAGTAAGCTAATATTCCATTATTGTGAGAACAGTATTTGCACAGTCCTCTCGCAAAGCACAATGGTTTGTGGGCGATATTAGCCCAAAAGTCATGCACAGATGTACAGTTTGAAATCCTACAGAGAACTGAATGCCATCTGGGCACTTTTGACATACGATTTCCAACGTACATTGGAACATACTAATCCTAATCTCACTGACTGTCCTAGATAGTATGTAGATAGCATCTCGCCTTTTGAAAATTACTTCACTTCAACTCTTGTATCAGCATTTCTGTATTTCTCTTATTTATTATGTGGTGCATATATTCTCAACATATTTTCCCAGGCTTCAGGTGCAGCCTGACCTTCAATATATTTGTAAGACTTAAGGTCTGTTTAGGCTGTCATGCGTTCATCTTTAACCAAATTTGTGACCATCAGCCACCTTGTGTGTATAATAGCCATATGCATATAATAGGTGTTCAACTTTCTATGCCGACCATGTGTTGTTGATGTTGATTGAACTTGTTGGTGAGAGCCCACAGCATGCTGACGGGGAGGTGTGAAGCTGGAGTGGATGATGTGTCCCAGCTGAGCGTGAAATTGAAATTGCTTCAAACAGCAGAGGGAAAAAAAGAGTGAGAAAGACAGAGATAGATAGATAGATGGACGGATGGATGGATGGATGGATGGATGGGTTGATAGATAGATAGATAGATAGATAGATAGATAGATAGATAGATAGATAGATAGATAGATAGATAGATAGATAGATAGATAGATAGATAGATAGATAGATAGATAGATAGATAGATAGATAGATAGGTAGATATATTTAAGATGGGGAACTTTAAGGACTGACTATCTATTAACAACAACTGAGACCCCGTTTGTGTGTGAGGGTTCACAAGAGAGTGGAAGGAGAGTAGCAATTATAAGCAAACTGAAAAGCAGCTATTGTTAATGCAGATTGGTTGGGAGATGTTTAATAAAGTAGCTTGACTTACAACTTTAACTGTGTTATTTTACTCTTGTAACTGTGTTATTTTACTCTGGCTCATGGTCACATCGCCCATATACTCCTGCGCCATAGCAATGTAATCAACAATTTGATAGACTATGAATCAATAGAAGTGATTTTCAAATGGTTCCGATATAAAGTGACCGTTTGGTCACTAAAGGTTTTTTTCCATCTATATTTGACCTCAAGGCATATAAGTTCCCTCGCCCCCTTAGGGAACCCAGGTTAGGAACCACTGTGTCAGGCTGGAAGCTTACACTGCTATTACTTAAACCACCATCTGTTTAACTCAATCTATCTCACCTTGGGACCACCAAATATCCACCATTTGAAGCTGTTGTCATTCGTTGTTACATATTTTACATATTTTATAGGTTAAGCTGCATTATGAAACATGCAAATTAAACAGTGAAAAATGTAATGGTTAAATTAAAAGTAAGCAATATCATAACAAATAAAAACAATGTGCTAATAATCACATCTATGTAAAGAACCTCAGTTGGTTTTTATACTTTTTCCCAATATAGTTAGTTGCGAAAGAAGCCAAAGTATCAATGCACAGAGTGACACCCAGTCTGGAACAGTGTATACGAGCTACAGAGAGTTGATATCATTCAAAGCGTTCTGGTCCTCTCCAGTTCCACTCAGGGTTTTCCATTTCACATTTCCTATCCACCTTATTTTTAATGTAAAAGCTGGCGAAGCCATTTGTAACATAAATGTACGAAACTTATGCTGTCATTTCACTTCTAGTTATTTTAAGCTATACAAAAATAGTCTGTTATGCTGCTTGATATTGCAAACTGGTATTTGTTAAAGTCCCCCTGTGGTGAAAATCAAGCTTTTAATGTTGTTTATATGTCTATGTGGTGTTTTGAATATGCTTTAAGTTTAAGAACGGCATATAGTAAATGAGGCAAGGATTCTTAGGATTCAAGGATTAGAGTTACATTCAAGCTATTTTAAGGCTGGAGAATTTTGTTCAAGGAAAAAAACTTTAAATATGTCACTTTGGTGATCAAAGATGAGTTTAAAGGGATACAATTATTAACTACATGAGGACTTTAATGTATTATTTTAATTTATTATCTTAATAAACACACAAGTTCATAATGCAAATAGTTTTACTGTTTATTGCACTTTGTCATTCTGCTCATGTAATAAATCAGAAGTTTCGCACATTCACAGAAAATAGATTACTTCCGCATTGCAAAATAGGCTGGATGGTAAGATAAAACACTGACACTCCGGCATTCAAAAAGAAAAAAGTCCATTCCTCACTCCACTTTGGCCCGGTCCCATATGGCACACTTCATATGCGTTTACAGTTTTGTGGACTTACAATGGACTTACAAAAATATTGTGTATATTGAGAAATAAACATAAACGTTTATAAATTGGTGTTCCATTTGTCATTTTAGATCTCATAAGGGTACTCACGAACATCTCCTTTCCGCTTGATATGTGCCCTCGATGCACACTTTTGCCAACCCCGCATTGAAGCTCCGCAGTGGATTTCTTACCGACAGTCAAAGTGGCATTACATCACGAAGGTGTTTAGGGAGCCATTTGGGACAGGGCCTTCCACTCTGCTCACATACTCTGGTCTGGACTGCAGTGAACGATTGATTAAGCCAATCAGCTTAGAGGACGGGAAGAAACTTATATAATTTCCCATTCGTACTGTAAATCACTGCAGGTGGTACTGGGGACTTAAGCTGCACATATGCTCAGTCTGGAGCTTGAACTCATTTCGATAGGCATACAATTAAAGGTTCATACTTCTTTCCTGGATGGTGTATTCTCCCTTTTTCTTTTATGCCTATTGCTTTCATGTTTTTTACCCCTCACTTCTGTCCCTGGCGAGAGCATTTGGAAGCTGAACTGTTAGTTTGTTGCTTGATTTTCTCAGTGTGCAAGCCTAGCCCACAGACAGCCTTCTGCTGTGCTGACAAACACACACACATGAATACTACATGAATAAATAGAGCACCAAGCCGCTGAAATTGCTAAAAATGTTTAAAGCTACGTGAATTTATTCATGGTCGACTCGGCTGTGTGAACAGCTTTAGATCAATGAAAAACAGCTTTGCTTCAATGCCTGAAAGCGGAGCATGTCAAGATTTAAAAATCTTAACATCAGTCTTAACATCTCATCTTTTGGTTATACTAGTAAAAGCGTACACAAACACATACAGTCACACATATTTAAAATAAGGTCCTTAGTACCCACAGAGAGCCTCATAAATAATTTAATTGTTATATAAATCATTGTAATGGTGTGTGTGCAGGGGCGTAGCAAATGTCTGAACGGGTCAGAATATGCACCAAAACTCACTTATGGCTTGTCATCTTATTTGTACCTACTTGTATTGCCATGAGCAAATTTTAGGTAATAAATACTGAAATAAATTATAGTTAGAGTATAGACTACAGTATAAAGTAGTGTGTAGTTTTTATTATAAATTATACTTATATAGTACAAATTATCCACTACCGTTCAAACTTTTTGGGTTTGTGAAAGAAGTCTCTTATGCTCACATGATTTGATCAAAGATACAGTAAAAAAGTAATATTCAAAGTCCCTTTAAAAGGGGTCATGAACTGAGAAATCTAATTTTCTTTGATCTTTTGACATATTAAGAGGTAATCAGAATATCCTGTGAATTTCAAAACTGAAAACGTCTCAGGTTACGTATGTAACCCTGGTTCCCTGCGTTAGCCTATCGCGTCTCAAACGCAGCTCGAGTTCCCTTGAAAGGGAACTTCCTTGTTAGCCCAAAAACAGCTTTTTTTTTATCAAGCCCAGAGCATGACTCATTGGCTAAGTTTACAAGTAACCAAATTATCCGTTAGTAATCGGATTGACGGCTCAACCGGACTGAAAAGCCCTCATGTAAATACCTTAATCAATCCGTTTGAACTCGATCCGAATGAAATTTCGATCGGATTGAAAAAGGTGGTTTATTCCTTTTCTAATCATTCGAGAGAACATGTAAACATTTGATCGGATTGAAAACCAAAACTGAAAGGACTGCACTTATGCAATGACGTTGAAATAACGTAATGGCGTATGACGAGCCGAACAAGCTGTTCTTCCTGTTGAATAAAGTGTCATCTAAGGCCCCGTCCACACTACTGCCTTTTCGTTTAAAAACGGAGAATTAAAACGAAAACGATCTCCGTCCACACCAGCGTTTTAGCTGCGTATTAGAATTGATCTCCGTCCACATTAAAACGACTGAAAACTCGGATCACGTGACCATTCTCCAACACTGTGCATGCGCGTTCCGGTGTAAACAGGAAACGGATGGACTATTCCTCAGATTTGATGAGGAAGCAAGTAACGTTAGCTACCTCTGCAAAGATTAGAAAATGTCGAAGACCAGAGATTTCTTTTCATGGACCGCCGCTGCACACGGGAATTGTCATAGATCGCTCGAATAATAGTTTGCCTCCGGCGCATGTAGGCAGTTATAGCATTGTAAAATGCAGAATTTGCTTGCACAACAGCTGCTAACAAAGACATCAAAGTCAGTAACGCTTGTAATTCGTTATCCATGTTGCACTCACTAACATCAGCTACGTAGTCCAGGATGTTTTTGTTTGTTTTCTTCCGGAGACGGGACATGTGATGGGTGGCTGACGAATCAGGGAAGGATACGTCATGGGTGATGACACCCAATCATAGAGCCGAGCGTGACCTTCTACGTCATCGTTTCTAAACTCCTCCGTTTTGTCCCGTCTACACTAAAACGCCCTCCGGAGATTCAAAACGAAAAACGGAGCTGTAGCGTTTCTAAACTTCTCCGTTTTGGGTCTTCGTTTTTCCCGTTTTAGTGTGGACGGGAGGTGCAAACGTAGCAAAAGGTCTCCGTTTTTAAACGAAAACGCAGTAGTGTGGACGGGGCCTAAATGAGTGTCCCTTCATTCTAAAATTCTTCTTTCACTGTCAGTGAAGTGAAGCAAAGCAACGTCCCACCAGTCCTTGTTTCGGAAACTCATCCACAGACGACTGGTTTTGGGCGCGGGAAGGGGCATTTTTACTGCGTGATAAAAATAAGGAGGACGGCATAATGGTTATATACTCATTGTCTCCAAATCATGACCAGAAATAGATAAATATTAAGTCTGCTGTTTAAAACAAATAAAGAACCAATGTAAGTGTCATAGTAACTGATCACAGGAAGCAAACGCGAGTTAACAATATTTATTGATAGCAACAGAGTCCCAGAACAGTAAGTCCGCTGGTGGAAATGGTGACGCAGGGACTTTGATGGCCAGATCCGGTGAAGTGCAGACAGACGGTGAGACGACAAAATCCACAGGGAAGACGACGAACAGGAACACCAGGCAGGAACACGAACCGGAAGACCAGACAGGGAAACGTCAAACAACGATCTGACAAAGATGAGAGAACAGCGGTGAGTATAAGTAGCATGGTGAGATCGACTGCAGCTGGTGATGTAATGATGAGCAGCTGGAGCGGATCGGGTAATGAAATACAGACACGCTGCTTACACACGCCTCTTACACACGTGCACTCATACAACAACATAAACACAAGACTAGAAGGAACCAGTGAATACGTCTACCGTGACAGTACCTCCTGGCGTTCCCAGGCTCCCTTACCTGTCGATTGTAATCATCGATAAGGGAGTGATCCAGGATGTCTCTAGCAGGAACCCAACTTCTCTCCTCCGGACCGTAACCTTCCAAGTCCACCAAGTACTGAAATCCGCGTCCCCTCCGGCTAGAGTCCAGAATAAGGTTGACCGAATATGTGGTCTCCCCATCTACGAGTCGCGGTGGGGGAGGAACCGGGACCGGCGGATTAATGTGAGAATGAAACACGGGTTTGATTTTGGATACATGGAACACGGAATGAACCCTCCTGTACGCGGGAGGTAATTTGAGGCGGACTGCCACCGGACTAATGATCTTGGTGACAGT
The DNA here is from genome assembly GCF_051911475.1 of Siphateles boraxobius. Classification (NCBI taxonomy): domain Eukaryota; kingdom Metazoa; phylum Chordata; class Actinopteri; order Cypriniformes; family Leuciscidae; genus Siphateles; species Siphateles boraxobius. Next base: position 13,545,328 of record NW_027508876.1, on the reverse strand, counting down.
AAACGGGCCAATAAATTTGGGTGCAAGTTTATTAGAGACGATGAGAAGAGGAATGTTCTTAGTTGAAAGCCACACTTTTTGACCAACGACGTATACGGGAGGCCTTGACCTGTGGCGATCGGCCTTGGCCTTGGTCTTGGTGACACCTCTGGACAAAAGCGTGAGCGGAGGGAACCGCAACCTCGGATTCCAGACTGGGAAAAATAGGTGGCTGGTAACCTACAATACACTCAAACGGAGATAGACCCGTAGCTGACACTGGTAACGTGTTGTGTGCGTACTCCACCATAGACAGTTGTTGGCTCCATGAGGAAGGATTCTTGGAAACCAAACATCGCAACATTCTTTCCAAATCTTGGTTGGCTCTCTCAGTTTGACCATTGCTCTGGGGATGGAACCCAGAAGACAGACTAACCGTCGTCCCCAGTAATTTACAAAATTCTCGCCAAAATTTGGACACAAACTGAGGTCCCCTGTCGGAAACCACGTCTATCGGGAGGCCATGTAACCGAAAGACGTGATCTACGATCGTTGCCGCTGTCTCCTTAGCTGAGGGTAATTTGGGTAAGGGAATGAAATGGGCCGCCTTCGAGAACCGGTCCACCACAGTCAAAACTACTGTGTTACCCTGGGAGGGTGGGAGGGCGGTAATAAAATCTAGAGCGATATGGGACCAGGGTCTCGAAGGTACCGACAGCGGCTGGAGTAACTCATCTGGGGGTCGATTGGAAGACTTACCAGTGGCGCAAACGGAGCAAGGCAAAACAAAATCGTGAATGTCACGAGCCATAAGTGGCCACCAGAATCGTTGCTTGACTAAGAACGCAGTGCGATTAACTCCTGGATGACAAGCTATGATGGAACCGTGACCCCACTGGATAACGTCTGACCGTAATCCCTCCGGCACAAATAACCGATTCGGTGGGCACCCGGGCGGAGGGGTTACCCCTTCTAAGGCCTTCTTGACCTTCGCTTCGACCTCCCATGTGAGCGTTGAAACAAATATGGTTTCGGGTAAAATACGCTTGGGAGTGGACGGGCGTTCGGAAGAATCAAATATACGAGATAGAGAGTCGGGTTTGATGTTCTTGGACCCCGGAGGGTATGATAGGGAAAAATCAAAACGACCGAAAAAAAGTGCCCACCGAGCCTGCCTGGAGTTCAATCTTTTAGCAGTTCTGATATATTCGAGGTTCTTATGATCAGTCCAGACGATAAAAGGTACCCCCGACCCTTGTAACCAGTGGCGCCACTCCTCCAACGCCAACTAGAAAAGGAACAGACTGTGCATGAAATTCGCATTTCTCCGCCTTGACAAAAAGCCCATTCTCTGGCAACCTGTGAAGCACTCGTCGGACGTGCTGCACGTGTTCCTGGAGAGACGAAGAAAAAATCAATATGTCATCCAGGTAGACATAAATGAACTGATCGATCATATCTCGCAACACGTCATTGACCAGTGCCTGGAAAACTGCTGGGGAGTTGGACAGCCCGAAAGGCATGACCAAGTATTCAAAGTACCCCCTGGGGGTGTTAAAGGCAGTTTTCCACTCATCTCCCTCCCTGATGCGGACCAAATGATAAGCGTTACGTAAGTCCAATTTCGTAAAGACGGATGCTCCCTGCAACCTCTCTAAAGCTGAAGACATCAACGGCAAAGGATAAGTATTCTTTACCGTGATGTTATTCAACCCTCGGTAATCAATGCAAGGTCGCAGAGAACCATCCTTCTTCCCCACAAAAAAGAACCCCGTCCCCGCTGGAGAAGAGGAAGGGGGAATGAACTTGGTTGCTAGAGAATCAGAAATATATTTCTCCATCGCCTCTCTTTCGGGAATCGAAAGTGAATATAACTTGCCCTTAGGCGGAGACGTACCTGGCAGTAAGTCTATAGCACAGTCGTAGGGACGATGCGGAGGAAGAGAAGCAGCACGAGACTTACTGAACACTTCCTTCAGGTCCAGATACTCCGCGGGCACGTTAGACAGATCCCCTGCTTCCTCCTGAAACACAGAAACAGGTACGGACGAACTAGCAGACATGAGACAAGACTTATGACATTCCTTGCTCCACTCCAGCACAGACTTGTTAATCCAGTCCACTCGGGGGTTATGTCGGATGAGCCATGGATGTCAAAGGACAACAGGTGCCAGGGGTGAGTCCAGAATAAAGAATGAAATAGTTTCCGTGTGGTTGCCTGAGGTGATGAGAGTGATTTCTTCAGTGGATAATGAAATAGTGGGAAGCTCATGACCATTAAGCGCGTGAACTGAAATGCGATGAGTGAGGGGTTTGAGGGGAATCTGAAATCTGCGTGCGAAATTATGGTCCATAAAATTACCTTCGGCCCCCGAATCCAACAGTGCTTGACAAGTGTGTTGGTGGACTGACCATCTTAGTCTTACCGAGAGGAGGGTGGAGGTCGATGTAGTCGTAGATGAGGTCTTCCTGGCGGAAATCCCCTGTGCTAAGCCTTTTACCGGGCAGTTGTAAGCATAATGTCCGGCTCCTCCACAGTACAGGCAAAGGCCCTGGGATCTCCGCCTCTCCCTCTCCTCTCGGGAAAGCCGAGCTCGACCCACCTGCATGGGCTCATGGTCCTAAGTAGAGATGACCACGTCCCTGCCGCTGGATCTTGGACCGTCAAAACCCCCGAGGTTGCGGGTGGGCGTCACACGACGCTCGACTCTGGATAGCCGACTGTCCACCCGAGACTGATTTCTCTCCTTGCCGTAGTTCGGCCAATGCTCTGGCTGCCTCTCTTCCCGAGACCGCTCGGTCAAACACTTGTCTCATTTCGGTGGAGAGTGTCTTCGGTGGAGGTGCAGCACGGGTGTTGGTTCTCCCACACCGCCATTCCCCAAAGCGCCGCTCTCCCAGTCAGCAATGTTAAAACGAACGCCACCTTGGCCTGCTCGTTCTGGAAGGTGCGAGGTTGAAGAGCGAAGTGCATAGGACACCGGGTGAGGAATGCTCTGCAGTGTGATGGTTCACCTGAGTAGGCTTCTGGAACAGGTAGCCGGGTTTCAGACTGGGAGGGGCTTCCTGGTGGTACGGGGTGAGCGGCTGGTGTGGGTGGCGCAGTGGGAGTCCGTAGGCACTGGATCTGCTGGCTGAGCTCGGACACCTGCGTCACCAAGACTTGAACTGCTCTGCCCATATCGCCGATATCCTTCTCCTGCGAGTCCATTCTCTGGATGCTGTGATGAATGAATTCTTCTAAAGAAGAGGGAGAGACGCTCGCTGCTTCCATTCCTTGGTCAGATCGTTCTGTCATAGTAACTGATCACAGGAAGCAAACGCGAGTTAACAATATTTATTGATAGCAACAGAGTCCCAGAACAGTAAGTCCGCTGGTGGAAATGGTGACGCAGGGACTTTGATGGCCAGATCCGGTGAAGTGCAGACAGACGGTGAGACGACAAAATCCACAGGGAAGACGATGAACAGGAATACCAGGCAGGAACACGAACCGGAAGACCAGACAGGGAAACATCAAACAACGATCTGACAAAGATGATAGAACAGCGGTGAGTATAAGTAGCATGGTGAGATCGACTGCAGCTGTTGATGTAATGATGAGCAGCTGGAGCGGATCGGGTAATGACATACAGACACGGCCCTTACACATGCCTCTTACACATGTGCACTCATACAACAACATAAAAACAAGACTAGAAGGAACCAGTGAATACGTCTACCGTGACAGTAAGCGCATGGTTATTATGGGCAAACAGCTGGAAACTCTGTAGATATTCGTTCAGTGTGTGCATGTCAAAAAATGTATTCCGATTTGAAGCTTGTGACATATAAACGTGCACATCAACTCGATCACATGTTTAGCATTCATGTAAACACTACATTCAAATTCATCAATTGGAATGAATTCAGTCCGATTGAAACAAAAGTTGTGCATGTAAACATAGCCATTGTGGAATGTGTCTATTATAGGTGAAAGAACACCTCTGCAGAAGAAAAATCAACGCCTACTTCATCATTACAACATTGGCCTCTCCCACTGGCGTGTTAGTGAGATGAGGCGGAGAGAAGAGCAAAACAGGATCAATAGACTAAAAATATCATTACCTTCCAAAGGATCCTAATGCTACGAATGTGGTTATTTGTTTTCAACAATGGGAATGTCTCAGTTGAGCATTATTTATTTGTATTGGGTACATTTAACTGTGGATTCTTTGGCAAATCGGTTGCAATTTTGGCGCAGGCTTTGCCTGAACTCATCAGACACAATGACTTTACCAATTGGCAGTCGGCTCTTTTATTTAGAAGGCAGGACTATTAATCATCATCCACTTTCTCCCATTCATAGTAATAAGAGTGCGCCATCTTTGTATATCTGAAGTCTTTGTGAATATTGTAAAATATTATTACAATTTTAAAAGAGCTGTTTTCTAATTTAATATATTTTAAAATGTAATTTAATCCTGTGAACCCAAATTCACCTTATCAATTTAATGCATCCTCGATGAATATAAGTTTGTTTTGTTTTTAATTTGAATGATAGTGTATATTAAGAAATTAACATAAAAAAATATCATAGAATAATATCCTCTAGATTCCACAGATCTATTGCTGTGTAAAAATATTAATGGTTTTAATCGTGAGTAATCTGAAACATTATGTTTACATTCATATGATCCACAATTGCTTGCTGAAAAACATAACATGCACATTGCCTGATGAGAAATGCAGGGGACAAATTTTAAGGTGTAGGAGGACACGTCCCACATACATATTTTACCTTCAAAATAACTTTTCAAATGGGGTCTCATGCATTTTGTGCTCTGTTTTTTCAGTGCGACAGACGTCCTGCATGGAAGACATGAGGAAAGAATTACCGGTAAAAACAACGAGGAAAAGGATGAGTAAAAAGAGAGAATAAATCAGGTGAGTTTGTGGATGTGTTTCAGTCTCCTCTGAAGAGTGCGTTTCCCAAAGAATCAGCCATTATTTTCATGGTCAAAATTGCTCTAGTGTACTTAACCGTTTGCTCCACAGGTACTCCCAGAATGCACTGACAAAGCCATACAACTATGGGGCGAGTTCAAGTTGAAATGTTTGAAGACAGACATTTCTTTTTTTAATCTTTTTAATCTTTCATCCTTTATGTTCATGAAAGTGAAACAATTATGCAATTATGCAAACTTTCAATTTAATATAAGATTACATATTCCTCCCTTTTTTTATTTGTATTTTTGTTTATTTCTTAATTTTGTAGTGAATTTTATTATTAATAATATTATTTATGTTATTTATATTATATAAAGTTCATTTGTTATCATAAGTTAACTTGGATAACATGAATAACATAAATACTTCTACAGCATTAAGCACGCAAGTCTACATAAATTAAACATTTTTGTATTTTTTTTATATCAAAAGTTGTCTGTTAATATTAGTTAGTGCATTGTAAACTAACATGAACAACAATATTTTTTTTAATTAACTTGAATTAATAAATGCTTAAAAAGTACTGCTCATTGTTAGTTCATGTTACCTAATGCATTTTTTAGTGTAAACAAATGGGACCTTACTGTAAAGTTTTACCATTATATTTGCTTTTTTATGTTAACTATTTAAACAATAATAGAATGGAAGACGAGAGCATATTCCAAGACTTTTATAAAGACGTTAGACAGCGATGTTGTTGATAAAAAAACAGACAAGTTTTAATGCGTGACCTTGTAATTGTCCCACAAGTAATTGAGTCATCAGTGTCTCAATGTCTAATGGATCTGTTGCCTGAATTAGTAATCATGATATTGCGATTCATGTCATGTGGGAAATAGAGACTGGAGTGAAACAAAGTTTAACCAATGAGTTGTTCTGAGACTCCAGAATCTTCTTGGTTCTCGTGGCCAAGCTTTGTTGAGAACCACTGACTTACACCAAGCAGATTCTGGAGTCTCAGAACAACTCATTGGTTAAACTTTGTTTCACTTTGTTACACATTTTCCTTAGGTCATCAAGCCACGACCCACTTTTTTAGGAATTATATATAGTTTCTGTAAATACAATAATGTTGGTAGTTGGCCACCAGTCATTTAAAATATACAAAATAACACAAAGTGAAAATAAGGTGGCATTTTGGGGTTATGAAAACAACAGTTACCATGGTGAGTACACAATACTAACATGAACCGTTAATGAAACATGGAAACTTGCAAATCATCCCAACTAACACATGACTTACCAATTATGTGATTTATTGGTACTTTACTTTTATTTCATGACTTACTAATTGACAACGTATCTCTGACGTTGCATTCACGTAATTTCTTTTGCGCTTTCGAAGTGATGCAGCGTGCGTCGCCACATTTGCGAGTGCAATTGTAAAGTGTGAGCTATACGAGCACAGTATAACGCCTGACAGGACCGGAACGTTGCTTTTTTTGAGGTTAGAGACTTTTTATTTCTTAACAAGCTACAAAAAACATCTTTCAAAATTACGTTTTTTGTTGTTGATGTTGTTTCTTTGACTGTTCACTCCGCTACCCACTAAAAACGGTCTTGCGACCCATCAGTTGAGAAACCAGATGTTCCCTTTCGTTGTCACAACGAGTTCCGTCGTGACGACGAATGGGGTTTGGGTCTGCGGAATTTGCATGGCGCAACTGCACCCCACCTCGTGGGTATAAAAGGAGGACGCCGGCAACATGCAGATATGTTTTTGCTTCGGAGCCAAGAGTATCTCTTCACTCCACAAACCATCTCTGATCAACTGTCAGCTAAAAGACGAGCGACTCTCCGGTGTTGGTGTGACGGCGATCTCCAGCGAGTGCACACTGCCTGCTGATCTGTGCAGTGGTCTGCCAGTGAGTGTGTTTCTCCCTGGTCGCTTCAACATCCGCAGAGTTTTCATCTCACAAAAGAGCTTTGTCTTTTTAAAGATGCCTCGCCCGTGCACTTCTGGTTGCGGTAGACTCGTTTCTGACTCTGATGGGCACGATCACTATTTTAAATGTTTGGGCATTGATCACGCTAGAGCAGCGCTCCTGGATGACTCGTGTTCTCTCTGTGGGAACATGACCATCGCGTCATTACGGTCGAGACTCAGTGATCTCGCAAGTGATCTCATCCACACCCTGATCTACTCCCTCCACGAGAGGCAGTACTTCGGCTGGTGGCCAGGGTGACCTGAGGGTGACGGTTTGGAACAAGGCGCCGACTATCTGTCCGCGGCCCACACCCCCCTCTTCAGTGATGCAACCCGCGAGTGTTCAGGGGATTCCTGCCGGTCTATCTACGGATGCCCCGCGGGTTTCCTTTGGCGCTCCAGAGGAATATGCAATGTCTATCACAGCATCAGAGGGCGGGCCAGATTCCTCAGGAAGTGAAGACTTGTCAGTGCTGCCACCTTCTGGTGTGCATACGGCATTGGTTGAGTCGGATCCTGAGATGACGGCCATGCTTTCCCGGGCCGCCGCGAGCATTGGGTTTGAGTGGAACCCACCACCCTGTACCGACGCATCCTGAACTATCTCGACTACTGGCTGATACTAGCTCACTCTCAAGACCAGGTTTGCTAACACAGGGACCTAGTGCTCCGGCACCTAGCTCGTCTGGGTCTTCTGGTCAACTGGGAGAAGAGCAAACTCTGCCCCGTGCAGAGGATCTCTTTTCTCGGTATGGAAATCGACTCGGTCCACCATGTCCACGAAGCTTACGAGCGCACGTGCACAGTCACCGCTGACTTGCCTGAAACAATTCGAGGACAATGCAAAGTTTCCAGGCATGTTGTTGTTTCAACAGATGCCTCCACCATGGGCTGGGGCAACATGTGCAATGGACATGCTGCCACGGGCTCTTGGTTCCAGGGACAGGACCCCAGTGCCTTTGGCATGTCAATTGTCTCGAGTTACCTGCAAACGCCTTGCTCTGCACCGCTTTCTTGCGCTGCTCAAGGGTCAACATGTACTAGTCCGATCAGACAATACCGCCACAGTAGTGTACATCAACCGCCAAGTTGGTCTACACTCCTGCCGTATGTCGCAACTCGCCCGCCACCTCCTCCTATGGAGTCAGAAGCATCTGAGGTCGCTTCGAGCCATTTATATCCTCGGAGCCCTGAACTGTGCAGCCGACACGCTCTCACGGCTTCAGCCCCTCCCTGGAGAATGGGGACTCCATCCCAGGTCGGTTCAGTTGATTTGGGACCAGTTCGGGGATGCACAGGTAGACCTGTTTGCCTCCCACGACTCGACCCATTGCACCCTGTTTTACTCCCTGACCAAGGGCACGCTCGGCACGGACGCACTGGTGCACAGCTGGCCGCGGGGCCTCCGCAAATATGCGTTTCCCCCAGTGAGCCTTCTTGCACAGACCCTGTGCAAGATCAGGGAGGATGAGGAGCAAGTCATATTGGTTGCGCCTCACTAGCCCACCCGGACCTGGTTCTCCGAACTTGTACTCCTCGCGACAGCACCTCCCTGGCCTATTCCTCTGAGGACAGACCTCCTTTCTCAGGGACGGGGCACCCTATGGGACCCTCGTCCCGATGTTTGGAACCTCCACGTGTGGCTCCTGGACGGGACGAGGCAGGTTTGAGTACCATACCACCAACGGTGGTGGCTACCATCACTTCCGCTAGAGCATCGTCCACGAGACATGCCTACGGGTTGAAGTGGAACCTCTTCGTCAACTGGTGCTCTTCTCACCGAGAAGACCCCCGGAGATGCCCGATTAGTGTCACGCTTTCCTTCCTGCAAGATGGGTTGGAGGCTGTCTCCCTCCACCCTGAAAGTATATGTTGCCGCTATCGCCGCACATCATGACGCAGTCGAGGGTAACTGCCCTGCAGAGTGCTCCTTTTGAGCCTCTGCAATCAGTGGTTGTATTGGCCTCCATCAAGAGGTTAGGGGACCTGCACGTATTTTCCATTGACGAAGAGTGCCTGGAATTCGGGCCGGCCTACTCTCACGTGATCCTGAGACCCCGGCCTGGATATGTGCCCAAGGTTCCCACCACTCCCTTTAGAGATCAGGTGGTGAACCTGCAAGCGCTGCCCCTGAAGAGGCAGACCCAGCCTTGGCAATGCTCTGTCCAGTACGCGCTCCCCGTGCCTATGTAGACAGAACGCAGTGTTTGAGGACCTCAGACTAGCTCTTTGTCTGTTAGGGTGGGAAGCTGAAGGGAAAGGCTCTCTCCAAGCAAAGGTTGTTTCACTGGATAGTGGACGCCGTTGCTTTGGCATACCAGCAGCAAGGTCGACCATGCCCCCTTGGTGTGACAGCCTACTCCACCCGGAGTGTGGCTTCCTCTTGGGCTCTAGCGCATGGCGCCTCGCTAACAGCGATCTACAGAGTTGCAGGCTGGGTGACACCCAACACATTTGCCAGATTCTACAATCTCGGAGTGGAGCCAGTGTCCTCTCATGTACTCGCTTCAACCAGTCAGTACTAGGACCCGCTCAGGTGTCTTCGCTTGCTCGCCATTCCACTCCACAGACTGGATACGTGCAATATTTCCTCAGGTGAGCTTCCCCGACAAGCCCTGAGTTCCTGAAATTTTTTTCAGTACCCCATCAGGGCACACACACACAAAACTCTAATAGAGTTACAACTGCCTGTGAAACTCTAAAATTTGGTGGCAGAGCAGCTGCTCTGACAAAGGATTTAATCAGACGACTGTGGACCTAAATGTGCTGAACCTACACTGCCTCCCACACACACAGTCTTATTAGAGGAAGAATATCTCACATCTACCTGATGTAAGCTGAAGCACACTGAACGAGATTTTTAATTAACTGCCAACCAGCACGCACGCACGCACGCACGCACACACACACACACACACACACACACACACACACACACACATACACATACACATACACGACACACACACACACACACACACACACACACACACACACACAGACACACACACACACACACACACACACACACACACACACACACACACACACACACACACACACACACACAGACACACACACAAACACACACACACACACACACACAGACACACACACACACACACACACACACACACACACACACACACACACACACACACACACACAGACACACACACACACACACACACTCACGCTCACAAACCTGAGGGTTCAATTGACCCAGAATGTCCAATAACAACATTCCAGTACCGAAAAAAAGAAAACAAATACTGGCTGTTTGTTTGTCAATCCATTCCAAATCCTGCTTGTTTTTATTTGATCTTTAGTAGAAAAATGTTTCTAGCAAATATATGCATACAGAATTCACAAAAGGATGTCAGCACTAATTGATTTTTGGTTCTGCCCACCTCCAAAATCCTGATTTAACGTCTGCAGCCACCCCAAATTTAAATTATTTCTATAATATATTTATTAGGGCTGTCAATGTAGGATTGCAATGCAATCAACATGAATGATTTCTGAAGGATCAGTTGACACTGAAGATTTTCATTACAGGAATAAATTAGCTACATTTTAAAAAGCAGTTATAAAAAAAAACAGTTATTTTAAATTGTAATATTATTTCACAATATTATTTTTACTCTATTATAATTAAGTAAATACTTTTTTATTTTAATTAAGTAAATACCTTTTTATAAGACTTATACACACACACACACACACACACACACACACACACACACACACACACACACACACACACACACACACACACACACACACACACCCACACAATAGTAATGCAAGTATAACAACAGAGAACAAGCAGCTTTGAGACACAAAGGATTATTTTAAGATATTTTGTCTGTGCACATCAGTAGTTCTGAGGAAATCTCATGCTAAGAAGCTGTTAGCATGAGATTTCCTCAGAACTACTGATGTGCACAGACAAAATATCTTAATATCAGCCTGTCTGCTGTCTGTCTCTAATAGAACTGGAGACCCGCGCTGGCAGGTAGGAAGCCCAGAGAAGAGGATTAGAGGATACAGGGGAAGTCACACTGTGAAGTCAGCTTCACTTCATTGTCTGAGATCAGACTAACCTTCGTGTTGCCTGGTCTTTGCTTTTACAGTCCCTATGACAGCGGCCTAACTGCAGCAAGGGATGCTAGGATGCTGTTTTGTGAGCTCTAGCAAAAGAATCAGTGGATTTTATGATGCCTTTAGTCACTGCGCACACACACACACACACACACACACACACACACACACACACACACACACACACACACACACACACACACACACACACACACACACACACACACACACACACACACACACACACACACACACACACACACACAGACACACACACACACACAGTGTTCCAACAATAGCTGCATGAACCAAAGCACCTCTGTCAGAGTAATGCTAACTAAGAGAATGTATCTGTGGTGACGCTCTGTATGAGCTGCTTCTGTATATAAAAATGATTCTGTGGTACAGTCATAGACTGTAAAAAATATATGGATGTAGTGTTTGCGACGTCACCCGTAGGTTTCTGAAGAGCATATTTGAAGCCCAAAGTGGGTGGAGCTCATCTCTTTAAGATTTAAAAAAACAAAGTAAATTCAATATTAGTACTCATACTCAATTTAAGCTTTTCGAAATTAAAACATAAATATAAACATTGTAAAATTTGGTAAAACCTACTCAGCTGTTTGATACTGGTGTTTCCATCATGCACTGGGGCATAAATAATTAATAGGGTTGAATTTTTCACTGTTTTGCAGCTGTATTTTCATGGTTTTATCATTGCTTTTGTTTTTTAGGAACTTGCTGTTTTGTGACATCTGGAGTTCATTTTCTACTCAAAGTGACACATTCACAAACAAAAATGATCCATCAAATGTTACCGTTATTGTGTATTGTTTGTGTACCAATTGAGATCTCTGTATTCGGGAATCGGGTGGGTACCACATTACTTCTATTATGTGGATATGTATACAATATCTGCTGTATTATTTACTTAGATGTTCTAAGTTAAGCATAAACTTTAAAAGTATGACTTAATTCAGAGTTGAAACAGAGTCTTGCAAAGTAAACTTCAGCTAAGTAGAAACTGATCAACTAACTTTATCTACTTAGTTAAGTAAATTTTACTTTACTCAGTCAAGTAGATTTTACTTAATTTCATTAGAGAAATTTACTATATAAGAAATTTACTTAAAAAAAATATGCATGCAAAAACTTGCAAAAGAAAAATGAAATACAGTACATTTTAATGTATTTTTATTTTATTGTAATTGTATTTTAGGTTTATGATTTGTGTTTGATTTCCAAACATGATGTGCACCTATAACTATTTTCCTAGTTAAATAATATCTCAATTATTTATTTGATTATTTGCTGTCTTTTGAATAGTATGTAAATTAAATACATAAGTGAATATTTTATATTATATAATGTTTATAATTATATAAAATTTTACACTCAATTTTGGCTTGTAGAAAGGGAAGCTCGAACTTTCTAAGTACACTTTACAATAAGGTTTCATTAGTTAACATTAGTTAACTACTTTATTTAACATGAACTAAAAATGAACACTACTTCTACAGCATTTATTAATTTTAGTTGATGTTAATTTCAACATTTACTAATACATTATTAATTATTCTGTATTTCTTAACATTAGTTATAAAACTCACCTCTCTATGTGCCAAAACGTCTCAGGTTACGTATGTAACCCTGGTTCCCTGAGAGGGAACGAGACGCTGCGTTGAGACGCGGTGGGAACGCTCTGCGTGATTGCGTCGTGAAGCACGTGTATAATCAGTCCAATGGAAGAGCGAGACGTCATAGGCGGTGACGTCATAGACCAGGAAGCTATAAAGCACACCAGAAAACAGACCGCGACAGCTTCTGAAAAAGCCTGAAGCAAGTCGATCAGGGCATGCAGGAAGTATGGCAGGAGAACGCAGCGTCTCGTTCCCTCTCAGGGAACCAGGGTTACATACATAACCTGAGACGTTCCCTTTCAAGGGAACTCGAGCTGCGTTGAGACGCGGTGGGAACCCCATACCCACTACGCCATAAGACAAATGCCCGTTCTGTGTGAAGTCCTTGCGCACACTAGAAGCAAGCAACCTAGCCCCGGGAGTGGAGAGGTGTAGGTCATAAAATCTGACAAATGTATGAGGTGAGGACCAGCCTGCCGCATTACAAATATCCTGAAGGGAAACACCCGAAATTAAAGCCTAGAGGCAGCCATACTCCTTGTAGAATGGGCCTGAACAGCCACAGGTGAACGCTGTCCGGCCGCTTCATAAGCAAGTGAGATAGCCTCAACTACCCACTTGCTCATTATCTGTTTAGATGCAGGGCAACCTATCTTAGGTTACCCGAAGCAGAGAAATAATTGTTCTGATAAACGCCACTGAGCAGCTCTGTGGACCTAAGCATCCAAAGCCCGGACAGGGCATAACAGATTTAAGATTTTCCTGATCTGGGGTATTAAAGGTGGAGGACAGAAGGCCTGGAGCACAAATGACCCGCACATTTAGTAGGGACCTAGAAATACAACCCGATCTGGGGTGAAGAATTACTACCACCAACCAGGTGCAAATCCAAGTACGTGCAGGCCTCAGCCTCATGTACCACGGAGAAGACGAAATTAAGGATCTCTCCTCAGAGATAGCCCAGCAAAGAAACATTCATTACAGAAATCAAGTACTGGTACAACAGGGCAGAAACGAGATTCAGAAGGCGTTCTCTGCACCAGGCAGAGAACAGCATATTAGTCTTCTCGTGGAGGGAGCTCTAGACTGGAGTATGGTCTCCACGACCTCGGTCGAGAAACCTGAATCTATGAGCTGGGCCCCCTCAGAGGCCGAGCCCACAGTATCCACAACTCCAGAGCTCCCAGGAGCAAAGATATCGGGAAAAGCGTATAGGTGTAGTGGCAACCACACCTATTACATTACATCCAGTCCAAGCGGAGCTGGATGCGTGAGGTAGAACCACAAGGGCAATGCATTGTACAAGCGATGCGAAAGGTCGACTTGTAGTTTGACCGAAGTTCTCCCTAAGAAGCTCCACCACCTCGGGGTGAAGTCTCCATTCCCCGGGCCACAACCCCTGCCTCAACAGGATATCTGCTCTGATATACGAGACCATCAGTGTGTTGTCCGGACCCTTCGCCGACCAACCACTCATGATTGCCCCCGACTTGTGAGGGAAACATCCGTCGATAGCATTATGCGTCGACAAGAAGCCCCCAACACTGGGCCTGGGCGAGGAACCAAGGTTCTTCCACATGACCGAGGCACGAAGGCATAGCTGCGTGACCTTGATCATGCGAAAACGGATTTCCCCTCGGAGAAAACCCCTTGGTCCCGAGCCACCACTGCAGGGGTCTCATGTACAGAAGGCCAAAAGTAACTACGTTGGACGCAACTGCCATGAGCCCCAGCCAAAGACCTTTCACCGAGCGGCCACTCATGACCGCCCCCCATCCTGTGAGGGAAGCATCCGTCGATAGCGTGACGCGTCGACAAGAAGCACCCAGCACTGGGCCCTGGGCGAGGAACCAAGGTTTCTTCCACATGACCGAGGCACGAAGGCATAGCCGCGTGACCTTGATCATGCGAAAACGGATTTCCCCTCGGAGAAAACCCCTTGGTCCCGAGCCACCACTGCAGGGGTCTCATGTTCAGAAGGCCAAAAGTAACTACGTTAGACGCAACTACCATGAGCCCCAACAGTCTCAGAGACTGTTTGCAGTGAGTGACTGACCTAGTTTTACATTCTTTACGGCTGTGAGAATCGCAGAAATACGTGCAGGAGACAGACGTGCTTGCATTGTTGTCGAATCCCATAATACACCTAGAAAGTGGTCCTCTGAGCTGGGAGGAGTACACTCTTTTTGGTGTTGAGCCGCAACCCTTATGTGGGACAGAACGACATCTCGATGTTGAACTGCCAAAAGCTCGGACTGAGCTAAAATCAACCAATCGTCGATATAAACCTAGGCCAAATGGAAGAACCCGATACTGGTATGCTTCGCCCCTGAAAGCAAACCTCAGGAACCTCCTGTGATGAGGATGGATAGATAAGTAAGCGTCCTTTAAGTCTATTGTGACAAACCAGTCCTCGGACTGAATCTGTGACACAATCATATTTAGCGTAAGCATACTTTGAACTTAAGATTCTGAAATCTGCTGTTTAATTGACGCAGGTCTAGAGTAGGACGCAACCCCTCATCCTCTTTCGGAACAATGAAGTAATGGCAGTAAAACCCTGACTGTCTGCCGGGAGGAGGAACCCCTTCTACAGCTCCTTTTGCAGAAGTGTCAGTACTTCCTGCTCCATAACCAAAGCCTGCTCGGGGTCCACCACAGTGGGGAGGACCCCTAGAAATCTGGGCGGACAAGAACCGAATTCTGATATAGTGTGCAGGACCCACCGAGAAATATGTGGCAGTAGTTTCCACACTGCCAGAAATTCTACTAGGGGAACCAGTCTCTCAAGACTGGCCTCTGGATTTGGTTGAACAGTCAGTACGGTGCCCTGAAGCGGCGAACCGGCCGGGAACAACCGAACTGACCGTTCTACGACCCTCCTCGGAGGATCGTATGGGGACGCTGACACCTCGGTGCCCTGAACGGCGAACCGGCAGGGAACAACCGAACTGGCAGCGCTGCGACCCTCCTCAGAGAGTCGCACCCCAGAGGGCGGCGAGGAGAAACGATTTCTCAAAACCGTCCCTGCCCCGGAGGAGCCCTCAGAAGCTTTATTAGAGATGACGACAGTCCTCAGATCTTGCCTCCCTTTAAATAACTTAGTTCCAACGACCCTCCTCGGAGGATCATTTGAAAAAGCAGGCACCTCGGCACCCTGAAACGGCGAACCGGCAGGGAAACCGAACTGACTGCTCTACGACCCCCCTCGGAGGATCGTTTGGGGACACTGACACCTTCGTGTCCTGAACGGCAAACCGGCAGGAAAACCGAACTGGCAGCGCTGCGACCCTCCTCAGAGAGTCGCAGCCCAGAGGGCGCCGAGGAGAAACGATTTTCTCAAAACCATCCCTACCCCGGAGGGGACCACCCTTTAGAAGACTGATAGCCTCGGCGTCAGGGCTTCCTATTGTCCAAGCTTTTTTAGAGATAAAATAGTCCTCAGATCTTGCATATCTCTAACTGGCTAGACTGCTACCGCCACCCAAGTCCCCTTCGATTGTGGAGGAGCCCAAATGGCGATGCTCGTTCTTGCACTCTGTGCTGCGAGGAGCTTAGTACACTGAGACTGCTCCGCCCAGCAGTCTCGGGAACATTAGATTGGTGAGGAAGAAACCTCTGGAACGCCGCTGAACGGTTTATTCTTAGTTTTGTTTTGTTTTGTTTTGTTTTTGAAAGCGGAGCGTCCAGAAGAACAGACATAATTTTATCTTATTTTTCTTTATTTTTAAATCAGAAAAACGTATATATATATATATAAATATATCACTCCGTGGCCACCAGCAGGAAAAACAACCGAACTGGCCGTGCTGCGACCCTCCTCAGAGAGTCGCCACCCAGAGGAGAAACGATTTCTCGAAACCGTCCCTCCCCAGTATAGTTTATCTGTTTTTGCACGACGCAATTCTCGAATAGCGAATAACGTGATATAGCGTAACACAGATCGCTTGCTGAAAGCAACAGAAGCTGTCGCGGTCTGTTTTCTGGTGTGCTTAATAGCTTCCTGGTTTATGACGTCACCGCCTATGACGTCTCGCTCTTCCATTGGACTGATTATACATGTGCTTCACGACGCAATCACGCAGAGCGTTCCCACCGCGTCTCAACGCAGCTCGAGTTCCCTTGAAAGGGAAACAAACATTTTGTTTCATGTTTACATGTCTTTAATTTCAAGAAGTGTTAAAGATATCTTAATGTCATTTTAGATTATTGTTCTTATGAAACTTTTCTTTTGGAATCTTTATTTTTAAGGCCCTATATGGTTCAATCTCCTAAATATAGGGATGGCAATGCAGTAACATGTAGTTACGGTACTGCATATTTTTTTATACTCTTGGTAGCTTCAGAAGCTGTTAAAATGAACAAAATCCCATTTTCCAAATATCCCTAAAACTGATTAAAATATAGATTCTTATAAATACATGTTTTAGAGCAAATGAATGTGCCTCTTGACAATTTCAGTGGATTTTTAGCACTCAGATATATATGTTTCCTGCAATTCTTCTGATAGAGGGAAACAAGATACATTTCTAGTTCAAACATTCTTCATTCTTCAGACATTCCTCTTTAAATGCAATATGTATCAGCTGTGTGTAACGTGAACCACATTTGGTTTTCAATCACTGAAAATGGGTCAAATTCAACAATTTGAACATGGTGCTGCTCTGAGATCCCCATATCTATGGGAATTAACTATATAGGGCCTTGAAAATGAAGATTTCAAAAGGAAATTCTTGAATACTTTTTTGAGTTTCAGGCATGCAAACTTTGAAAACAAAAATATTTATGGGACTCATGTATGTTCTATGCAATTGAGCTGATTGAAAAAAAAATAGACACATTTCTAGTTTTAACATTATTTGTTCTTAGATATTCCTCTTTAAAATAAAAAATAAAAAAGAATCAGCTTTGTGGGAAGTGACCCGCGTTTAGTTTTTGACCACTGAAAATGTGTACAATTTGCACGAGTAAATGTACATGCACGACATTTAATATTTTGGCTGTCTTTCTACAGAAAAAAATATTTTAAAAAATCTAACATTTTGGTGGGGGAAGTTTCCAGAATTTGGTTGATTTGATCAGGAAGTGACCCTGCGCACTTTTGTGGGTTTATTATAAGCAGCCACTTCTGTAAATTCACATGAAGCTCATTTAAATGTTTTTTAATACTGTCAATGAAAATGATATAGATACATATTCCATTCAAATACATATAGCCTACATCATACACTTATGCACGGAACCACTGTAACGCCCACATCTAGAAAACCTCTGTAATAAACACGGAGATGTTAGTCCCTGAATCAGTTGGTGAAATCACAGACATAGGGTTATAAGAAAACAATTCCTTTTTGAATAGAGCTATAATCTCATTTTGGTTCATGTGGACCAGTCAAACATAATCCAATGTAACCAAAGACATGGAATCATCAAAGGACCTGAAAACTGATCTGTGGGTATTAAACACTTTGCAGCTCACACCATTATCCAGAGTGGTTTTCTGTAGTCGGATCTCTAAAGGCCGAGCGCTGTCCTTCCTGCCAGAAAACCAGATTTGGTGCCTGGAGCTTTTTGATGTTAAAAGTATTAAACTATCTAAGCTCGACTCTAACTGAAGCTCTTTTAAAGAGCTGTAATATGCACTGAATCCAGCGCAGTAAGAAACAGACCCATGTGATGCACAGACTATGCTCTGGGAACTGAGGCTGGAGTCTAGGAAGAAAGGAACAGTATTCGGAGCACCACGTTCGGAATATCAATTGGTCTAGCGGGGTTAATGTTTAACACCACTGCCAAGGAAAATTCAATTGCTTTCACAAAATGGGTGATATTTGAAAAAGAGCCTCGAGGAAGACTTCAAAGAGCGCCAGCTCAGCAGTGTATCCACGGATACCGAGTCAATGGGAGTGAATGAGAGGGATGAAGACATGGTAATTTAGGTAGATTATTATTTTGTGTGCATGTGCGTGCTTCATTAGTGCTATATTTTGTGCGGTAAGGATGTGTCGGGGTCTTAGAATGGGAAGAACGTTGACGGCATCTGTAGAGAATACATTAAAATAAAATTACTAAATAAAAAATGACCATTAAGCCCAAGTTAAATGCACTTACTATTGACCACTTAAATGGTTGCTTAATAATTATAATTAGCCAATATTGTGTCATATGTACCACTTGGGACTGTGCATTATTTAAATGAATGTAAATGACTTGTTTTCATGATTAAATTATAAATGAGTCATAATAAACCAAGAAAATGTGGCAGTGTTTTAGACAGCAAGGCCTCTTGGCTTAAAGCATTTCAGTCCATTAACCCAAAATAATTACCTCATTTGCGGAAAATGATTAGTTGTTTCTTTTCTCCCCATGTTACAGGGTGTTATCTGGGTTATGAAATGATTCTTTTCACTGCAATGGTGGCACTTGCGAAGCACAAAAACTTTCAGGAGTCATTGCAAACAAGTTAAACTCATCAAAGTCAGCGTGTCTCTCCTAATTTGCTGTTTTGAGTTGTTTGGCAATTACAAATGCAGCTCTCTGCCGTGTTTGCAACAATGAAATTAAAAACTCATTTACTATTTTTTCATAAACTCTTGATTTCACACCTCATTGCCAAGACTTGTGAAGCTCATTAAGGCTACATCGCTATTCAGCGATAAAAGCATTGTGGTGCTTCCTGATATTCTGCCTCCCCTCTGCAATGCAACCTGGGAAGAGAAGGTGCCGAACTGACATCAATTATCAATTGCATGTGGTTCATTAAGACTGAATGAGGAAATAAACACATTTTCTTGCAAGAAACTGACCCTTTATTGCCATAAATTAATGAGTTTTTTTTATCTTTATAAAGTAATTCATGTTTCATGGATTATAGCTTTCCAATTTTATAATCAGTGTACCAGATTTTGTATCGAAACGCTGTTACTAGAGGCAGGTTATCTGGTGTTCAATATAAATTCAATCTAATTACATAGACCTTCATAGCTGTCACAGCTGTTTGCACATGTTGTCAGTCCTGTTTGATCAATGTCCCTACATGGGGTTCTTAATTAAATTTCAGCACACTAGTCAGACCCGCTTTAGGTTATACTAAGATAAAATGATGCCCATGCAGTATTCTGACACTTGGCTAAATACTCAGCAGGTTATGAAACAAAGAAAACAGGCTGATATGCTTTAGACCAGTGGCCAACTTCACATATGTCTTTTGTTTCCAAGTTGCACGTTTGAAAAACATCCAATTTGTATTTCAAATCTTTTTTGTAAATATATTTGCTGTATTAAACTCATCTGTGTGTATAAGCAAACTTTTAGCATAAGTTAACTAGTTGTCCTACCATAGTTAATGACTAGGGATGCACAATAAATCTGCCCCATATCAGTATCGGCTGATACATGTTCATTTTAGATATTACCGTCATCGGTCTTATAAAAAAATTTGGCCAATATATTAAAGCCGATAAATAATTGATTATTTCTTTCAGCTGAGACACTTCAGATGTGTACTGTTCGCCATGATGGTTTTGAATTGCTTGAAATATGATTGGAATTTCTCTCGACATACATCACTACATCATAGGCTACATACAATAATAATGAGAACCTCATTATAATTGTGTGCTTGGGACATGGATCTTAATGGTGAAAATTTTGTTTTTGTAACCAGGCTCTAAAAAATTGTATAAAAATTTGGATTTAGATTTATCGGCCAATATGTTGGTTAACGGCTCTCAATATAAAGAATTATCGGTTATCGGCCAAAATGTTCATATTGGTGCATCACTACTACTGACATTATTTTTTGGTGCGGTCATATGAGGGTGAAAGATTTCCACTTGCAGATTTTGCAACAGGTTCACAGGTCACGCGGATTCACTGTACTAACAGAAAACTGCTTGGTTTGAAAGTGACTGTGTGAGCTAAGCATTGCTACAGCATTGGAAATAAGCATTAAAAAAAATGTTCGATAAAATTTACCCAAAATGTTGCTAATGTGACCATAACTTTAGACGATGTACAGTATCTTGCAGTAATAATAGCCGCTGTTATTACAACTAACTAGCCTCAAATGAAAGCTGCTTGAAGAACATTTTTGTATTCCATCCAACTCCAAAAACTTCAGCTTGGAAACATGACAATTCCCTTTCGAGGGAACTCGCGATGCGTCACTTGACGCTTTGGGAACGCCCCCAGCGTGCATGCGTCTGAGCATCAATGTCAACTAGTCCAATGGAAAGAATGAGCGTCACGGGCGGGTGACGTCATGACCAGGAAGGGATAAAGGCTCACCCGGTGAAACGCGGCATTAGCTTCTGTGTCTCAGCAAGCGATCTGTGTCATTTTGTCTCTGTCTATTTACTGTTGTCTGTTGCGGAAAAGGATGGAAACTAAGCAAGTGTACAAACAGTGTGTTTCTCCCTGCCCGCGTTATTTAACGGGTGGGGACACACACGAGCTTTGTGTCGTTTGTTTGGGAGTGGAGCATGCGGTCTCAGCCTTCGAGGGGGCTGAGTGCCAGCACTGTGAGATGTTACCGCTTCGCATGCTCCGCTCTCGCCTGTCACTCTTTGATAAAGTGAGTGGGCAGGCTCGCGATCCACAGGGATCAGGACCCGCGTCTGCTGAGGCGGCGCGGAGAATGCATTCCTGGGGATCGCAAAAGGATCTTTCGGAGGGGTTGGAGACGGGTCCGAGGGCTCTTTCTCCTTCCTTACCCGAGAGATCCAGTGCTCTCTCCCCGGTGTCGGAAGCACGCTCTGCGGTTTCTTTCGCCCGGGGAGAGAGCCCTCCACTACTTTGTTGCTCTTCCTCCGAGGAGGTTGATGTGATGAGTGTGGAGAGTGTAAGCACACACATGGGGGAAAGGGATTCACAATTTATTTCCCCAGCATATGATGAGCTGGTGGATGTTATGTCGCGGGCTGTAGAGAAGTTAAATATTGAATGGCCATCTGAGAATAAGGGCGCTCGTCCTAAAAGCAAATTAGATGAGCGCTTTTTATCTTCAACCACATTATCTCCACCACGAGGGCTTCCATTTTTTCCCGATTTACACAATGAGATTTCAAAATCGTGGAATAAACCATACTCATCACGTCTTTTCAGCCCTCATGTTAACACTTATTCGAGAATAAGAGGGCTGAAAGAGTATGGTTATGAGGCGATGCCCCAGGCGGAAGAGAATTTAGCCAGTTATCTTTCCCCTGGTCCCGCATCGTCTCTGAAAGCCTCGGCTTTGCCCACTAGACCGCTTAAAGCCACTTCGGTGTTAGTGGGCAAAGCTTATACGGCAGCAGGTCAAGCTGGAGCATGTCTGCATACTATGGCAGTGCTCCAGGCTTATCAAGCTGACCTGCTGGGGGATCTGGATAGTAGTGAGGGAGTCAGTCATGACGAGATTCGTGAACTTCGTCGGGCTACCGATCTTTCTCTCAGGGCTACTAAGGAGACCGCCAGAGCAATTGGGCGGTCTATGGCAGCCTTGGTAGCTACTGAGAGACATTTATGGTTGAATCTGTCTGAAATCAAAGAAAAAGATCGAGCTTTTTTATTAGATGCTCCGCTTGAACCTTCTGGTCTCTTCGGCGACGCAGTCCACGCGGTCGTCGAGAGATTTCAGGAGTCAAAAAAACAAGCGGACGTTTTTAAAAAGTTTATCCCTCGCCGGGTCCAGCCCCCTGGGGCTGCTGGGCGTGAGCAGCCCCAGCCGTCAAGCTCATCATATCGTGTGCATCAGAAAGAGAGTGTTGCGTCTCGTGCACCTCCACGTAGAGACTGGAGACAGACGCAACCCTCTCAACCGAAGTCTTCTAAGTCGAAGCCGGATCTGAGGACCGTTCTTCAGGCGAAGAAGACTTCGGTTCAAAAAAAAAAAAAGGTCCTGATGTTCACGCATCAGGCCTGTGAGGACAGCCCCGACCGAAGTGGAGCGGTGTACACCTCATTTTACGGTGCCCGTTCCATTTCGGGGTCCTCACGAGACCGTTCTGCCAACCCTGCCACCCTCGGTGCTTCAGGGCGCAGCGGTCTCCAGCGAGTCGCTGATGCTATGCTGCGGCACAGCATCGGTTTCGCGCCCTCTGAGGGGGGCCTTAGAGCGGCCAGTTCAGGTAGTTCCTGCCATTATGTTTCAGGCTCCGGAATTGGCTGTCTCGATAACACCAGAGACCAGCCTCGAGAGGCTGGTTCCCTTAGTAAATTTTCTGGCAGCGTGGAAGCTTCTGCCGAATATTTCTCATTGGGTCCTGCAGATTGTAGAGAAAGGATACAGAATCCAGTTTGGTTCTCGTCCTCCTCGTTACAACGGGGTGCTGCCCACAGTGGTGCATCCCGAGCAGGCTCTGGTAATGGAGCAAGAGGTAAAGGCCCTGTTAGCAAAGGAAGCTATAGAACAGGTGTACTCACCCGACAGAGAGTCGGGTTTTTACAGCCGTTATTTCATTGTTCCAAAAAAGGATGGGGGGTTGCGTCCCATTTTAGATCTTCGTCTGTTGAATCGTTCAGTACAGAAACTCAAGTTCAAGATGCTGACACTCAAACAGATCGCGACTCAAATCAGATCCGAGGACTGGTTTGTCACGATAGATCTGAAGGACGCCTACTTCCATATCTCCATCCTCCCTCAGCACAGGAAGTTCCTAAGGTTTTCTTTCGGGGGCAAAGAATACCAATATCGGGTTCTTCCTTTCGGTCTAGCTTTATCACCCCGCACGTTCACGAAATGCGTGGATGCAGCTCTAGCCCCTCTCAGGCTTCAGGGCATACGTATTCTGAACTACATCGACGACTGGCTGGTTCTGGCGGAATCAGAGCAGTCGGCGGTTCGGCACCGAGGTGTCGTTCTCGCTCATATGCAGATGTTGGGGTTGAGGCTCAACGCCAAGAAGAGTGTTCTTTCTCCAGTACAGAGAACCACTTTCCTTGGTGTGGTATGGGATTCAGTGACGATGCGGGCCACTCTATCGCCCGTTCGTGTAGCTGCTATCCTGACAGCCACCAAAGAGCTAAAGCTAGGCCAGTCACGCACTGTGAAACAGTTCGAGAGACTGTTGGGTCTCTTGGCGGCAGCGTCCAACGTGATTCCTTTTGGCCTGCTGTACATGAGACCTTTACAGTGGTGGCTAAGGACCAGAGGGTTCTCCCCGAGGGGAAACCCACTTCGTATGATCAAGGTCACGCGGCGGTGCCTTCGTGCCTTAATTATATGGAGGAAACATTGGTTCTTAACCCAGGGTCCGGTATTGGGAGCTCTTTGCCATCGTGTTACGATCTCGACAGATGCTTCCCTCACCGGCTGGGGAGCGGTAATGGAAGGCCGCTCGGTTCAGGGTCTGTGGAAAAGTCATCATCTTTCGTGGCACATCAATTGCCTGGAGATGATGGCTGTCTTCAATGCGTTGAGACAGTTTCTCCCAGACCTGAGGGGCCATCATGTGCTTGTACGAACAGACAACACATCAGTGGTCTCTTATCTGAACCGTCAGGGGGGTCTGCGGTCGCGTCCGCTCTGCAAACTGGCGCACCAGATCCTCCTGTGGTCTCTGGGGAAGGTACTCTCCCTGAGGGCAGTGTATATTCCTGGGGACCAGAATGTGGGGGCAGACATCCTGTCGAGGCAGGAGCTGAGGCCAGGGGACTGGAGACTCCACCCCGAGGCGGTGGAGAAAATTTGGGAGTTTTACGGCCAAGCAGAGGTGGATCTGTTTGCGTCTCAGCACACGACGCACTGTCCACTTTGGTTCTCCCTTACTCACCCAGCCCCCCTGGGGCTGGATGCTATGGTGCAGACGTGGCCGAGGCTACGTCTGTACGCATTTCCCCCTGTTGCTCTGCTCCCAGGAGTTCTGGAACGAGTCCGCCAGTACGGAATAAGCCTACTGCTTGTAGCACCACGCTGGCCGAGTCGGATCTGGTTTGCGGACCTGATCCATCTCTTAGACGGTCCTCCCTTGGAGATCCCGATCAGGAGAGACCTTCTGTCTCAGGCCGGGGGCACAATATTTCACCCTCGGCCAGAGATTTGGAACCTGTGGGTTTGGCCTCTGAGGGGGCCCAACTCATAGAGAGTGGTCTCTCAGCTGAGGCTGCTGAGACCATCCTAAGCTCCAGAGCTCCAGCTACTAGGAAACTATATGCGCTGAAATGGAAAGTTTTTTCTGTATGGTGTCACCGACATCAGTGGGATCCGGTTAACTGTTCTGTGAACACAGTACTCGAGTTCTTGCAGGAGCGCTTTACGTCAGGTTTATGTCCTTCCACACTTAAGGTTTACGTGGCGGCCATTGCGGCTTACCACGCCCTGGTTGGGGGTACATCGTTGGGTCGAGACCCCCTGATTACACGTTTCCTTCGTGGCACACTGAGGCTGAGGCCTGCAACTCGCACTAGGGTGCCAGCTTGGGATTTGGCATTAGTACTAGAAGGCCTGTCTAGGGCTCCATTCGAGCCCTTAGATTCGGTTTCAGAGAAATTTCTTACCCTTAAGACTATCTTTCTGCTAGCTATTTCGTCCCTTAAGAGAGTTGGAGACCTTCAGGCCCTTTCGGTTTCCCCCACTTGCCTTGAGTTTGCACCGGGGATGGTCAAGGCATTCTTATATCCAAAACAGGGATACGTCCCTAAGGTGCCGACCTTGATTCCGAGGCCTATCGTGCTGCAGGCTTTCTGTCCTCCTCCTTTTACATCTGCGGACCAGGAAAGGCTGAACCTCTTGTGTCCAGTGCGAGCACTGGATACTTATGTTCATCGGACATCTTCTATGAGGAAGTCCGACCAGTTATTTATTTGCTTTGGATCACCTAAGAAGGGTCTTCCTGCTTCTAAACAGACGGTTAGCAAGTGGATAGTCGAGGCTATTTCACTTGCATACGAGTACTCTGACCATCCGTGTCCCTTGGTGGTCAGAGCTCACTCAACGAGGGGTATGGCGGCCTCTAAAGCCTTGTTATTTGGGGTTTCCCTCCAAGACGTTTGTGATGCGGCAGGCTGGTCCTCACCGCTCACATTCGTCAGGTTTTACAGTTTGGACCTGGATGCTGCCCCAGGTTCTCAGGTGCTTAGTGCTTAGTTCCAACAGACTGACACTCAGGTACTTGGAATTCTGGCGTTTTGGGTATTCTCGTTCCCAAAGCGTCAAGTGACGCATCGCGAGTTCCCTCGAAAGGGAACGTCTCAGGTTACTACTGTAACCATAGTTCCCTGAGAAAGGGAACGAGACGATGCGTCACCCTGCCATACTTCCTGCTTCCCTGTGATCGGCTTGCTTCGACTTTTTGAAGCTAATGCCGCGTTTCACCGGGTGAGCCTTTATCCCTTCCTGGTCATGACGTCACCCGCCCGTGACGCTCATTCTTTCCATTGGACTAGTTGACATTGATGCTCAGACGCATGCACGCTGGGGGCGTTCCCAAAGCGTCAAGTGACGCATCGTCTCGTTCCCTTTCTCAGGGAACTATGGTTACAGTAGTAACCTGAGACGTTTTCAACCGTGACTTCAAAATGTTGATGTATGATAGTAATTGATATTCTCTGTTAATAATTCGGCAACCACTCATCTTGTCAAAATTGTTGTTTAATACTGCATATTTTAGATTGTGATCTATTCTGTAACTATTTAAATTCAATTGCAATTCTTTGAAGCCATTTTTCTTAGTTCTAGTGTTTCTGTCCTGTCTTTGCAATATACATAAATTCATCTTGTGAGCATCTGACAACAAAAGTCTTATTTATCAAGTTGGAATATCCCACATTCCACTTTGAATGGAATGCAACAGCATGCAAGAGATTTATGTTTCTAGACTTTTTATATATATATAAAAAGTCTAGAAACATAAATCTCTTGCATGCTGTTGCATTCCATTCAAAGTGGAATGTGGGAATGTGCAAAGGGAGTTTGACACCCCTGCTGTACATCGTCTAAAGTTATGGTCACATTAGCAACATTTTGGGTAAATTTTATCGAACATTTTTTTTTAATGCTTATTTCCAATGCTGTAGCAATGCTTAGCTCACACAGTCACTTTCAAACCAAGCAGTTTGGTAGAATGTATGTGGTATGATTCTGAGAGAATCATACCACATACATTCTACCAAACACTTCTTTCACATTATTCCTGCATTCTGATATTCAGTGGAGCTTTTCTTGTGCAAAGGCTTTGTATTAGAACAATTCCGCTTTGGGCATTTTAAATGTATTTCCTCTCAGGTTTTGTTCTTCGCTATGGGGGTCTAATCAATTCAAATGCATTTGCATTTTTGAACATTTGTAGCCTTCGAAAAAGGTTGCATCATTTATTCTTTCTATTTATTCTTCTTTCACTCAGTCTCTGCATAAACGTATGTGTTAAAGAATCAGAGCACAAGAAAGTGTGCGCGTGTATGTCTGTCAGTTTGCGTCCTTGGGTTTTATGGGCATTTGGATGCCATGATGAAAGCTATAGCCGCGGGGACAGACTGAGAGGTGTACAGTACAAACGGGGTAATGATGTCATGAGATCTGCTTTGAAACCCAACAGCCATGGGAAACAAAAGACTATTACACCCTCCTCTCTTACTTTATTTCCCAACGCATCCCTCCATCTCTTACCTACCCTATCCTTCATCCCTTTCTCCTTATTTTCGCTCTCAGTCTTCATTCTCTGCAGAGAGGCTTGTGTCTGTAGTCATCATACACAGGGCACAGTGGCTTTCCGAAGTGTCATAACACGTTAACAGTCCTGTCACTCCAGCTCCTCCTGCAGAGACCAAGCAGAGGCCAAAAGCTCAGGTTATATCACTGCAACAAAGGGACCTAATAGAAAACATATCCTCCTTTTATAGCTGTGATTCTCTGTGGGTTTTGCTTCAGGAACTAAACACAATTTTTTTTATATACGAAGGCTATAAAAAATGAGAGAATGTGAGTGTGGAATCCTCTTGGAGAATATGTGCGTGTTTGTTCCTGTTTTGCAGATCTGATTGTACTCACACATGAAATCTAGAGCAGCTGTTTGCTCAATAGTGTTTCACGTTGGGCTTCTGTTTAATCACACCACTAAATCAGCAGAAAAGCAGAGGATTTTTTTTAAAGCCAGTCTGTGGGAATTAAAGGAATACTTCACTCAAAAATGGAAATTCTGTCATGTGCTCGTGTCGTGTGTTCCAAAGCTGTACGATTTCCTTTCTTCCATGGAATGCAAAAACAGAATGCACAGTGTGGTATTTTCCGTGTATCAAAAGTGACAAAAAATGCTCCATAAAAAAACTCAATTTGACTCATACTCTATATTTCAAGTCTTCTGAAGACATAAGATAGCTTTGTGTGAAGAACAGACTGAAATTTAACCCTCATCCTCTCCATACATTCTTTAACAAATCCTTCCTTCGTGGGTCAAAATGACCCGAACCCATACAATCTTATCAAATGAACCAAGATAATTTTGGAAATAGGAGAAATAAAATGAGGATCAATATTGGTGTTGCATTTCCTAACACTCTTTAACAAGTCTGGTGAATGACAGTGTGATTAACTGCAGTTTGTGTTATACATAAATAGTAAGTCAGTAAGTTTTAAACATGTATAACTGTGCTGCGTTACCCAAACATTTAATTGACAAATAAAGTTTCATGTATTTTAAATTAGTAGTAATTTAACATTAAACAATATGTTACTGGCATCTAATTCATTAGAATAAAATAAATTCATGTGATCAAATGCAATGGTTATAAAACATTTTATTACATCATCCATGAACATGATTTGGGATTTCGAATTGATCAACCCGTCGGATTGATTTCCATTTGCAGTGGAGGTGAAGATGACAACTCCCATCATTCCACACTATTTTACAGCATCAAGCTACACCTTTGTTATTGTTTTGAATATATCTGTAATAATAATAATAATGATAATAATTCACACTCCTCAACCACCACCAAAGTGTAGCATCAACCTGGATGAAGCGATGGCAGTTAGATTGCGCCAGAACGACCACCACACACCAGCTTATTGGTGGTGAGGAGACAGAGTGATTTAGCTAATCATTATATATTGGGATGATTAGGAAGCCGTTATGATGGACAGAGGCCAATGGGCAAATTTGGTCAGGATGCCGGGGTTACACCCCTACACTTCTTTGAAGGACATCCTGGGATTTTTAATGACCACAGAGAGTCAGGACCTCGGTTTATGGTCTCATCTTTTAAATCTGATATTTCAGTTTGTAATATGATGCCTCACACACATACACACATTTAAACTCCCATAGCTTGATATTCAAAAGCAGCTCTCTCATTAGAGCCTACTTTTCAACATTTAAAAACATTGAGCTTTTCCCCCTTATTTATTATCTACTACTGGAGATCAAATATTTCCCGACACATCTGCCCTCCTCATGTCAAAAGAGCACAGGGTGTTCAGTCTATTAACCTGTTTTAAAAGTTAAACTGACCTGCACATCAGCACTAATGCTAAGAGAATGAGGAGCTGGTACAGTATTAGAAGAAAACCACAGAGACTTATGTCACATCAGATTATTCACCTTTTGACCTGAACATGCTAAGCTTCTGCTAATGCTAAATCCCCACAATTGGATTTGTATTTAGTGGATTGTGTTGTTTTATTGCTTTGTTGTTGTTTTTTTGTGTGCCTATTTTGCTTCCCCCTGCTACTTCCTGTTTTTCCATTTTCATTTTCATAATTGTTGTTTTAGCTTTCCTGAGAACTAGGAGCTCAACTTGTTATGCAATTTCACATTAATTCAGGCTAACACATGTTAGATGTTCTCCTGCGAGAATGACGTTATGTGTCTCCTGCCGTGATCTAAATGAAAAATATATCAAGATAATCTAGAAAGACACCATGCATATTTTCTGGGGAAAAATATGCAAAGTAAAATAATGTGTAATTTGCTACATATATATATATATATATATATATATATATATTGCTACATATATATATATATATATATATATATATATATATATATATATATATATATATATATATATATATAAGCAAATATATATATATATATATATATATATATATATATATATAACTGTTTATCAAATGTTCAGTGTGTAATTTGAATTTCATCTTTTTTAGTTTTAGAAAAAACGAATTGAACAGAAAACAGTCAACAATCAACTTTAATTCCCTTTCTGAAATTCTTTGAGGCTGTTAGCTGTCTATCAAGTTGAGAAAGGACACAACATACAATATATATTGTAAAATGGCTTTATAGTTATTATTTAAAGTCCTCATGAAATCAAAATTGACTATTCTTTTTTTTATGGAATAAAAACATTATCTTCCACCACAGCTGCACGTCATTTAGTTTGTTACCTCTGTGTATTTAATTCCTCTGTGTTCAGTCTTGTGGCAGATCACAGATAATTGCTCATGAGAATATGGACTTTTTTACTGGCCTTCTTGCCGTCACCAGCCCCTTTTGACAACAAAACCCTGAAGTCACTGTTCTGGATCGGGGCGAATTACCATCATCCCATAGACCTCCCAGACACCTCTGGATTGAACTGGAGGGACGCAATAATCCGGTGTGTAAACACAGCTGGACCCAGAGCCTGTTCCACCACCATAGACTGTTATGTTGGAGTGTTTTAGTTATTCAACAAGAAGTTCAATTTCACACCAGAGCTTGAAAACGATAACCTCTTCACTCTTTTGTGTCACTCAGACTCCCAATGCATGCGCACTCGGAACCCCCGTAACATTGGTTACCCTGGACACCACCTCATTGAGGAGACAAGGTTCCCAGTCCCTGACCAGCCCACCAATGTCTTGGTCAATGCCTGGCCACCAGACCAGGTCCTGGCATCTTTGCTTGAGCTTAACGATGCCCACATGGCCCTCATGCGCCATTGATAGGACACGTGTGCCCAGGCTGCCCGGCAAGGAGACAAGGTTCCCAGTCCCTGACCAGCCCTTCAATGTCGTGGTCAATGCCTGGCCACCAGACCAGGTCCTGGCATCTTTGCTTGAGCTTAACGATGCCCACATGGTCCTCATGCGCCATTGATAGGACACGTGTGCCCAGGCTGCCCGGCACCACTGTACAGAGGCCCTTGGAGACACAAACATCACCCCACCAGGACAGTTTATTTCGTACTTTAGCAAAAGGTGTTAACTCCTCAGGCATCCGTGCTGGCCACCGCAAGCTTATATATGTGTGGAGTGTTGTCAGTGTGGGGTCACACTTGGACTCCCTCTGCAGCTCCTCCAGGGAGACAGATTCTGATGGTCGGTGCGGAGGATGAAACGACGGCCATAGAGGAAAAGGTGCCATCTTTCAGTTGCCCAGATACACGCGAGGACCTCACGTTCACCGACAGAGTAGCGCTGTTCCGTGGGGGTCAGAGCTTTGGAGGCGAATGCGACTGGTCTACAGCACTGGTCTACAGCTATGCTACAGCACTGGTCTATGCTACAGCACTGGTCTATGCTACAGCACTGGTCTTTTCACTCCATCCTGCTCCTGTGACAGCACCGCTCCCAGGCCCTGTGTAGATGTAGACAGGTGAGGATAGTCTGACTGTCAGGGTCGAAGTGGGCCGGGACAGGTGGTGTGGTAAGCTGGGACTTCATTGTCCAGACGGCCTCGGAGCATGCTGCAGTCCAGTTCCATGGCTCCTCTTTTTTTAGTAACTGGGGAAGTGGTGCTGTGGTTCGGGAGTACTGAGGCAGGAAACAAAGGTAGTAGGCCGTCATGCCAAGAAACGAATTTTGACTGAAGAGGGGCAATGCCCCTAGATGTGAGACGGAACCCTAAAAAATCTATGGCTGATGCTGCAAATGTGCATTTCTCTCCATTCAACGTAAGGTTATGTGCCATGAGAGCACAGACCAGCCTACTGAGATGGTTGTTATGGGTCTGGACATCCGATGCATGAACAACTATGTCATCCAGGAAGACTGCAACTCCAGCAATACCAGCAAAGATGGTGGCCATCACCTTTTGAAAGCAGCTGGGGGTAAAGCTTAAGCCGAAGGCATACGAGTGTAACAAAATATCCCAGCGTGTGTGGCAAAAGCTGTGAGGTCTCTGCTGGATTGGTGGAGTGGCACCTGCAGGTAGCCCTGGTGCAAATCCAGTTTCGTAAAGACCGTCAAACCATAGAAGTGAGTAGTCAGCTCCTCAGCTGTGGGTAATGGGTACTTGTCAGTGATAACAGACTTATTTACAGAGCGCAGGTCAACACAGACTTGTATTCCACCAGATTTTTGTTGTTGTTGCAATGACCAGGTTAGAAATCCAAGGGGCCACATTGACTGGCTCAGTCACCCCCATGTCTAGCATCATTTAAAGCTCAGCAGTGACTTCCTCCCGCAGAGCAAGAGGAATCCTGCGCAGGGGCAGTATGACTGGCGATACCCCAGGGTCCACCAGAGGCTTGTGGGTAAGAGCTGTAATGGCAGCCCAGTCCGTCAAACAGCGCTGGCCATCTCTGTTGCCAGGTGGAGGTGACATGGTGGATATCAGAGCCCTTATCATCTCGCAGTGTGAACCCCAAGCTTGTAAAAATATCAAGCCTCAGAAGGTTGGCTCCCCTGTTCAGAAATGTAGAATGGGAATGATGGCAGGTGTTTGGAGCCATAAGGTACTGAGACGCGTAGGATGCCAAGCATAGTAATCCTGGAACTGTTGTAGCCACAGAGAGATGTGCAGGGCTGCTGTAATGGCAGATGGGAGAAGAACTTGTGATACATATTGGCATTGAGCAACGGTGCAGCTTCACCCGTATCCAGGAGGAGTGGGAGACTCACCTCATCCAGCATCACAGTACATGTCCTAAAAGCTGCCTGGCCAGCTGATACATGTCCAATCAGTGGCATCAGCGATGAATGTAGAGTATTCGACAGCTGCTGCCACTTGCAGCGCAATTACAACCGCTTGATTTAGTGATAGTTCGTCAGATTCTAACAGTTTTTCCTGTGTCTTTTCACACAGTATCATTTCAATAAGCTGATGACGAACTATCTCATCTTGAACTGTCCCATAATTGCATGAGCGTGCCAGGTCTCGCAGATTAGTTACGTAGTCTGGCACGGACTCACCTGGTTGCTGAAGCCGTTTTCATAGCTTGTATCGGAGTTGTATGACTTGTTGCTTGCCCGTGAAGTGGAAAGCTAGCTGAGCGACTGCTTCCTCATAACTCTCCGCTTATACTAGAGCGTATATATTCTCTGTCCCTCGGCCCCGAGGCAATGACGAAGCAGGGCAATTTTCCTCCGATCCTGAATATCAGTATAGTCCATAGCCTCGAGATACACCATAAAGCCATCAATCCAACTTGCCCACAGAATAAGCGGTTCACCAGGAATGGAAGAAAAGGTGTCGGCCTTTGTAAGCTAAACTCAGTGTTTTAGTTATTCAACAAGAAGTTCAATTTCACACCAGAGATTGAAACGATGACCTCTTTACTCTTTTGTGTCACTCACACTCCCAGCGCATGCGGACACGGAACCCTCGTAACCTTGGTTACCCTCGAAACCTTCGATTAGGATACAACATTGACCACAGAGGAATCATGTGTGCCCCCACAGACGGAGAGCTACCACTCTCCGCGACACGTCAATCAGAGCAAGAGATTAGAGGTCAGCACGGACCCTCACCCCAGAAGAGGAGCCCCCCAGTGAGTATGACCAGGGTTGTGAGCCCACGACATCAGTGGCCGAGTGTATATTGATGGAAATTGAGACTGAAGACTGGCTGATGGACTTCAGTGCGGAGGTATTGACTCACACCCTATCCCACCCTGTTTCTGTTTTTTCATCGCTGTTTCTGGACAGCACTATGGACTGTATGAACTTTTTATCTGTTCTTCTAAACCTCCATAGCTGTTTTTAGACAGCAGAATGGACTCTTTATCTGTTTCATCAGAACCTTCATCGCCGTTTTTAGACAGCACAGACACCTGCATGAACAATGTATTGTTAACTTCAACCCTCTTAAATCTCCATCTGCCTCCGTCACCACCCTGCTCAGCCAGTCCTCAAGCCCCGCCTCTGCTGGAGGTTTGCAGCCCTTCACCATCTCTTGTAATGCCAAGCATTCATGTCAAGCCGCAGGTCCTTCAACCACCATCAGCACCTGAGCGGAGAGATCCAGTGGCTCTGCCTCCAACCTCAGATTGTCTCATTCCATCTCGACCCATCGACCTGTCGGCTCCACCTTGGCTCCTCCGACCTCCAGCTCCACAAGACAACCTCTGTCTTTCGACTCTACCGGGTTCCCTCGTCCCACCAGCTCCCCATTGGTCAGTCGTCACACCACCTCCGCCACGGACTTGTGACCCCTACGGTTGCTGTGGGCTCCTCCTCCCATTTGGGTATGCCTCGCTCCTCCATCACACCGGCATCACCTCAGTTCTCGAGCAGTCTGGCTCTACCTCAGACAATCGTCGCCGCGGCATCAACTAGGCCTCCCGTGCCAGCGATGTCGCTCTTCTACATCGGCTCTCCGTCTGTGCCCTGTGATCCATTGGCTCTGCCTCTGTCGGTCGTCCCCCAGTTGACATCAGTCTCTCTACACCACTTTGGCTCCTCCCTCCCTCATCACTGTGCTCTGGGTCTGTGCCATCGACGTACACCATCATCGCGGCCATGGGCTCGTCGTTGTCTATCTTTCACCATTCTTCTGCCCCCTGCCATCACCATCCCTTCTCGATCTCCTGTCACCATCCATGTGATTACACCATTTCCACACCCCCCTCCTAAGCCTTCTCCTTCTCCTCACCTAACCATGAGGTTGCGCCTTCTGGGAGGGGGCGTTATGTCACACGCACTCAGTTTTGTTCATCATTAGTTTCACTTTCATGGACTTTCAGTTTGTTGTCATCAGTCACATGTTTCTTTGTCTTTGTTTCCCGGCACTCTTCTGTTCCCATGGACACTATGTTCCACTACAGCTGCACATCATTTAGTTTGTTACCTCTGTGTATTACTGTGTAGTAATACTGTGTAGTTCCTCTGTGTTCAGTCTTCAGTAGTCGGTAAATGTTTGCGCGTTGTGTGTTAACCTTTGTTTAACGCACACTCTGTAACACTTTCTGTCAGTTCCTGAGTTTATAGTGTTAATAAATCACTTCGTATTGGATCCTTTGTACCTTCGTCTTCAGCATCGTCAGTCTTGTGACACTGGGTCATTATTTGGTAGAATGAAATAACTCACGTGATGCTTTCTTTGTCTTTGTCATTCACTTATAAGTAGTTTAAATGCAGAGATGCAAACATATCAGGGGTGAAAAGGGTTAAAAAAATGTAAACGTAATATTTTAAACACTTTATTATTTGTTTAACTCTACAGTTGTGGAGTAAAATTAACTTAAAGATCTACATTTCTCATTTTCATTCATGGAGATGTGCCATCCTTTAGTAGATGATTTCACCTGGTGGAAAACAAACACTCATTAGTTCATTTGCCATTTCCACTCTCTTTAATAGTTATTTTCACGCGTTTGGCTTTGTTATAACAAATTTAAGCAATTTTATTGTTCTGAAGTATTGGCAAGTGTAGGGTCACAAGTCTCATGCCATTTAGATGAAGGGAATTTTTTTTTTTAAATGTTTAATTTAATTTAAATTTCAAATGAAAATAGCATCAGGGTCGTTTTCTAAAGTATCCCTTCATGTGTGTGAATCACTCCATTTTAGCTGGATGGAAAACAACTGTGTGATGAGGGGTGAAAAAATTTATTACAGTGAATGGAAATTGAGAAACCGTCTTGTATTGCTGCTGCATCACATTATGTAAACTGTATTTATGATAAAAAAAACTGCACAGATGTAGGTGTCATGAGAATCTATCAATAATTGCACACACCTTGTCCTCTGCTGCTGTTGGCGCTGTGGTGGGCAGCAGGATTGAAGAACATGCTGAATAACACAGACTAAAATACAGGGAGGATTAGAAGCCTGGCGCCTTTTTAATGGGAGGTTTAAGGGGAATGAGGGGATCCTTAATTCGTGTACAGATTATGGAGACAGTCGCACATTTTTGGGGGGGGCTGAAGCCCTCCTTAAATGGACCTAGGGATGCCTCTGGGTTAAATTATGTTCATTATTGTTTGTTTCTGTCAAAATTAAAGAAATCATTTTGAATTATCCACCTTTTTTTTTTTTTTTTTGAATTTGGTCAAAAAGATGGAAAACTTTTGCTTAAAGGTTAAAGCGACATCTGGCCATCAGTAACAGTCTTTACCGTTCATAAATGTGCAATGATAACGAAATCTAATTTAAAGTAGTATGACAGAGTATGATACACCATGATAAAAATACACAAAACCTTTATTCATTCATAATTTATCACCCTGGAAATGTCAATAATATCTTGACCACTGAACTGAAGTCTGGTCACTGTTTTTTCCTTATGTTTTATTTATAAGAAAAGGATAACAAACCTACCTTTGAACTCTCTTTGAACCAAATCCTCTAATACCAGAAATGTTTTTCCACATTTCTTCTTTTAATCTTGTTTTCCTTGGTTTGGTCTTTTTTAAATTTATTATTGAGGTGTATTCTGATTGGATGCCGAAAGGCTGTGCTGTACATTATCTTCATTAGTGTTCATCCGAGGAATATTGGGTTGTTTATAACAAACATTGCACTGTGTTTTTCAGAAAAATATGCCGTTTGTAGCGTGAAATGTGTAGCAAGTTTAGCATGTCGTATCCAGTGTTTGTAACATACCATCTTGAATTCCAAAAGATAGAACAAAATCATTGTAAAGAGGTAGGGTACCATCCGTTGAGTTTTTGCAGTGATTATATTCAAATGCCAAACAAGTAACATCAAACGTTTTCACCCTCCACCCAAACACATCCCATATTTACATATCAGTTAAATTGTTTGTATGATAGAAAAACCTGAGTCTCCAAAGCAGTTTGTCACAAGTCCAGCGTTCTCAAAGTCAATGATGGCACGATGATTTCAGTCAATAAACATCCACAGGAAGTTCCACAGGTTTAAGCAGTTTGAAGACAACAAACTCAGTCAATAATCCATTGATAATTCCCATGCGCATTAAATGGTCGAAATTAGTATAAAACAGTCCAATAGAGAAACTTGTCTCAAAACTGTTCTAGAATTGTTTGTCGTTCCTGATTGTATTTAGGACAATGTTCTATTACATGTTCTATGGTTTCTTGATTACCACACTCACAGTTACCATCATACCTCATTCTTGAGACAATATCATCCTCCTGCTTGCTTATTCTACTGGTATTCCTGCTCCATTCAACATTCTTTTATTTAGCAATTTAAATAGCTGTCTGCCTGTGCTTTCATTGTCCCATAAATATTTCCATATACCCTTATTTTTGGTTTTAATCATGCTTTTAATTTCTGCTTTACTATATTGCACTTGAATATTAATTATGTCTTGCTTTGTTGCCTGCTTAGCATATTTATCTGCAACTTCATTCCCCATTACTCCTACATGGGCTGGGACCATAGCAAACACGATGCTGACTCCTGACTTTATCAATCCATTCACTAAATGCATTATATTATCAACAATATCTTGCCTGGATTCAGAGTGCAGATTCTTTAAACTTATTAAAGCTGAACTTGAACTCCCCCTTAACTTCACTTCTACTCTGCTTATGTCCGCATCCTCCACCCTCAAACTGAGGACATCGCCCCCTAGTGTAGCGGAAAAGCACTAGTAACAGTGAATTCAACCTAGAACTGTTACATGTTGTTTATATTCTGTTGGGTGAAGTTTGTGTTGTGTCGGTCCCCTCGGCTGTATCTCTGCTTCACTTGTCAGTTTGATCCTGATGATTTCCGTCAGCCCCATCAGCAGCCTGTTATTGCACTCTCAGCCAACTGTACATATCACCCACAAAACATTTCTAACACACACGCAAACAGAGATCTTACAAACACATGCTGCTGACACACACACACACATCCAAAATTATGCCCAAACGTCCTCATTTATAATTCATACTATAGTCCAAATCATAGCATGTTGCCATCTTTCCACAAAATGCCAATAATAGAATGTCCTCGTCTGAGACTCTTTCTCGCATGAAGCTCCTGCCATTCCCTATTAACCCTGTTACTGAAATGGCAACTTGCTTTTTCACACAAAGTATCACACCAACTCCTCATGAGTTCACGAGCAATGCGCTCTCTGTTGGCTGAGGCGATGGGGGGAAAAGGCTTGTTGCCATGGTGAGGAGAAAAACGACTACGTTCAATTTCCCCCGTGAGATTATTTATAGTTGTCTTTATTGGGCTTTATTGAAAGGAAAAAAAGAAGATAGGGAGAGAAAATTGCTCACTGGTCGGAACAATATGTTGTTATGGTACAAACGGATGGCAGGTCACAGGATTCAAAATGGAAGGGCGCTTTTATTTAGTCACAGAACCAATTAGAGAGCAACCCACTTTTTTGTTCAGGCGTAATGTGGTTTACACCTCCACGCTTATGTGCATGCAGGTTTGTTGGTAGTGTTTTGTAATAGATTGTTTATTTCTGTGAAAAGGTTTTTGATTTTGAGTTCAGTCTGGACTGCCATAATTATTTTTCATTTCAAGCTGAGATTTTTTTTTTAGAATGTGGTTCTTAAAGAGGTCCTTTTATGCCCTTTCACAAAATCTTGATTTTGTTTTTGGGGTCTACTAGAACATATTTGCATGCTTGATTGTTCAAAAATCGCATTATAAATCGCATTATTTTTCACATATTTTACATTATTAGCACCTCTCTCCCCTGTCTGGCTCGAACACGCTGTTTAGTTCCTGTTTTCGATAAAGTCCCTCCTTCCAAAATATGAAATGTGCTGTGATTGGTTAGCTGGCCCAGAGTGTTGTGATTGGCACCGCTTTCGGGAAAGCGGTGCATTCGGAAAATGTCACACCCCTTCATAACAGCAAGTTCTGCTCTGGTGTAAATAATTAAGGATGGCGTCAATTTCAAACCAATTCAAGCCTGATTCAGACCCCGCCAATATTAATGAATAAGAGGATCGTGCTAAACGGATTTCAAGCCCGGATTTCACAGGAATTTTCAGAGTGGTATGTTGTTGTTTTTTTGTCAGTTTCTTATAGATTATAAATGCAATGTTATCCACCATTTAATCATATTTGTCAGAAAACTATGGTAATACAAACAGTATTCAATCACAAAATCATGGATCATTTTCCTAAGGGGCAGTGAACAGTCTTACAAAAGCAAGAGCTTACAAAAGCTAAAGTAAACACTACATCAATACTGTAATGTTAGTTAACAGGCTTGCAGAGGCAAAGCTAACCCCTTTGTTTACATCTATCATAGCAACTATATAAAACTTATAATTGGAACTGTTAATAGAAAACACAACTACAAATAATTAGACATACTTACAAGTTGTGATCCATAAACAACAGATTGTCCAGACAAAATGGGAACCGATTTTGTGTGTGTAGCCTGCATTGTATTCTCTTATATTATATATAATATATATTTATTAGGTTCTGGGAGCTGTTCTCAGTAAAATGTGCAGCACACAGATTAGGAAACCATATAATGGTTATAATGTTTAGGAACAGTGTTTAAAATACATTTTAATCACTCTAAGTCTGCCTTAGGACAAAGTTTTTCTGGGGTGGAAAGAGCAGCGAAAACAACTCTTCATCTTTAGCGCAGCTCAACCGAAAGCCATTTCAACCTGAAGCCCAAAACTGGTTGCCCAGTGAAGCTAAGCAGTGTTGAGCCTGGTCAGTACCTGGATGGGAGACCTCCTGGGAAAACTAGGTGGCTGCTGGAAGAGGTGTTAGTAAGGCCAGTAGGGGGTGCTTACCATGTGGTCTGTGTGGCTCCTAATGCCCCAGTATATTGATGTGGGCACCATACAGAAACAAACACTGTCCTTCAGATGAGACGTTAAAACAAGGTCCTGACTCTCTGTGGTCATAATAAAATCCCAATTTGCCCATTGGCCTCTATCCATCATCATGACCCCATCATCAAGTTTAAATTGTCCAGGGTCATGCTGTGTGACCACTAAGGGAAGAAGAACCACTGTTTATTAAACCACTGATGTAGATGTTCTAATGTGGCATGTAAATGTTTATAATAGTCCTTTACGGCTGTAATCCATGTCTCACTGTAGTCAGACTGTAAGGCAGTCAACATTCGTTTAAAACGTACGCATACAAGTGGTGGCTAGCAAACAAAAATAATCTAGTGTTAATTTTGATCATGGCTTGTCTTAAAAAGAAAAATGGAAAAAATGAAGACGATGTGCTTGGAGGTTCGTAGTCTCAGTGGTGGTTTGTAGTCTCAGGTTCGGCGCTCCTATTGGTTTTTGATTTGATGAGTGTCGTAGGAGAAGCCACACTGCAGAACTGTAGTGGTCATTAATTGGCTGTTGGTGAACATGTCAAACTAGCGATCAAAGACTTCAGAATTTGGCCAAGGATCAGAGAAATACTTTAGGATTCTTAACATTTGTGTCATATTGCCAAATCTTACAGTGTGAACCTGGCTTAATGCCAGGTACAGATTGTACAATTTTGGGCTGTCCTACACGAAAGATTACAAAATCGTGGCGTTTTTCTGTGGTCGTGGCTCCTAAACGGTGGTCCTACGTCGTACAGTGATAGAGGTTCCAAGACGGTCGTTGTTACGGTCTTGCGACCAAAGATAGCCAACGATAATTTCTGACAGTGGCAGAAATTGTGCATGATCATCTCACAGTTTGTTTGCTACTACGATCTACGTCTACTGACTAGCCAATAAAAATGAAATGGTTTATTGATCAATGTGACATGGTGCTAAAACTTAAAACTACTTACCTCAAGCTCCATTTGCAAAATTGGCATTCCAAGTTGGCCTCTTTTCCCTAGCCATGACCGCGTCCATATTCTCCTCTTTCGCTTCCTCCACCTTTTTTCGGTGCACATAAAATCTACAATTGCCAAAATGTGATTAATCTGCTGATGACGTTTTATTCTTCTATTCTAACTTGCGCCGTAGCCTACGATTCAATAGGTGTCATCATCGTACAGTCTACAGTACATACATGTCGTAACCAAGTTTATTAGATCCATGTCGTACAGTGTGATTTGTTGTACAATGTGATCTTATAAGATTGCCTGTAGCAGGCATAATGGGAAATGTGTTCAAGTAGCATGTGAAGATTAAGTATTTCAAATTAAAAATCATTATATTTTTACTACCAGAGCTTTGTTTAGATAATCAATGTGCTAAACTCTAGCATGTGTTCAATA
Source organism: Siphateles boraxobius (assembly GCF_051911475.1). Lineage (NCBI taxonomy): Eukaryota > Metazoa > Chordata > Actinopteri > Cypriniformes > Leuciscidae > Siphateles > Siphateles boraxobius. Next base: position 13,504,467 of record NW_027508876.1, on the reverse strand, counting down.
AAGCTGAGACTTCTGAAGGTTTAATTAAATTAGCTTAAATGTTTAATGAACAAGTGAGTATTCATTAATAAATGGTCAAAGAAGCAAGTTAAGGGATCCTATATGTCCTAAATAGCTAATAGACATGTGCGGATACACACATAAAATTGCTTTTGAATTCCTTAAATGTGACCCATCATCTGTTTGTGTTGCTCAAGTTTATTTGTTCTTCACGAGTAAGATCGGTTACTCAGAAATCATTTAGCTGTGCTAAAATCTGACATAGTGATTACTGAGCACTTCTTTGCACACATTCCCTCTCTCGGTCTTTGTGTCTCTTCCTCTTGTGTTTGTTTTCTTTGATCAAACAGATCTGCAGCAAGAAATCTTTCATAGAGTGTGTGTCAGAGTGTGTGTAACTCAAAGAGTGACTTGGTGCTGCTCTCATTAATCACAGCCAGCGTAATTAGTTTGGCCCAGAGAGAGAAACTCTTGGCTATCGTTTCATCTGTCAGCATAGTTTGATTGTTTTAAAGCACACTTCAATGAAACCAAAATAGAGAGAGGAAGATGAGGGAGGAACAAAAAAGGTCAGATAAAGATATTTTTATATATTTTGTAAATGTTGTTGCCACAGTCCTGTGTGGTTGCTATGATTTTAGGAGTAGTTGCTATGTCTGCCCATGCAAAATTGGCTGCCACAATTTTACAGTTTCTTGGGAATTTTAGTGGTTTCTAAGATTTTTCTTCTGGGTGTTCTGGGTGGTTACTAGGGCATTGCTATGAGGTTGCTAATCTGTTTTGGGCTGTGTTTCCTAAAAATATCATAAGCCCAGTTCACAAAACTCATTGGCACTAATGGTCTAGATGATCTACTTAGGCTTACAGTGCTTTGGGGAAACATAGCTGATTGCGGTTGTTAGGTTTGCCCACTCAAAAGCTTCCCCAATGCTATGCGGTTGCTAGGGCATTGTGAGTAGTTACTAGAACATTTTTATGTGATTGCTAGAGTAGTTATAAAGGTTTTGCTATGTAGTTGTGAGGGTGTTCTGGGTGATTACTAGAGTATTGTTATGTGGTTGCCAGGGTGTTCTGATAGTTGCTAAGGTGTTACTGTGTGGCTGCTAGGTCAGTTTGAGTGGTTACTAGAGCTTTGTTATGTGGTTGCTAGAGTAGTTATAAAGGTGTTGCTATGTGGTTGTGAGGATGTTGGGTGATAACTCGAGCATTGTTATGTGGTTGCCAGGGTGTTCAGATAGTTGCTAAGGTGTTACTGTGTGGTTGCTAGGTAGTTTTGAGTAGTTACTAGAGCTTTGTTATGTGGTTGCTAGTGTTCTGGGTGGTTATAACACTGTTGCTATTTAGTTGTGAGGGTGTTCTGGGTGATTACTAGAGCATTGTTATGTGGTTGCCAGGGTGTTCTGATAGTTGCTAGGGTGTTGCAATGTGATTGCTAGGGCGTTTTGAGTACTTACTAAAACATTATTATGTGGTTGCTAGAGTAGTTATAAAGATATTGCGATGTGGTTGTGAGGGTGTTCTGGGTGATTACTAGAGCATTGTTATGTGGTTGCTAAAGTATTCAACATAGTAGTCGCATAATTTGAGGCATCATTCATGCCCATAGTACAAATGATGCTGTGTGATTTACGATCACAAGTTTATTTTTTAATGTTAATGCTTTGTTCAAATCACTAATCCTAAGTATGACCTTGGCTTAAAAACCACCACTAAAAAATTTGAGTAAGGAGGACTATAATTGCAATTATTAGAGAGTGAAGAACAAAGTAGTATGGATGAGGAAGTGAGGAGGAAAAATTTTGTGAAGCTAGTGTGAGTAGAGTGCAGTAGAAAGTACAAGATGAGCATTTTTATTTATGGATTTCCACTCAGTCTAATTTATAGCAAGTTCCACTAGGATGCATCTGAAATGCTTCAGGGGGCAATGAATGAGCTCAGCCTTACGCAACAACTCAAATATGAGCCTTTATGAGGATGTATCACACACACACACACACACACACACACACACACACACACACACACACACACACACACACACACACACACACACACACACACACACACACACACACACACACACACACACACACACACACACACACACACACACATGGACACAATTAAACATTTGGTGGTCTTTATTCAATTAATCTCTTTTATGCTTGTGTACATTTAAACGACCCCTCAAGACACATTGCACCACGTTTGACGTCATCGATTTGTTTTCTAGTTGCCTTTATGGAGCTGTTTGCTATATTAAAGGGTTATTTCACCCAAAAATGAAAATTTTACTAGTATTTACTCAGCCTCATGTTGTTCCAACCTTGTAAGACCTTCGTTCATCTTCGGAACACGAATTAAGATATTTCTGATTAAATCTGAGAGCTGGATCACTCCTCCATAGGCTTCTTCAGGGATTGAAACTTGACAGCCCCGAAAAGTTATTAAAGACATCGTTAAAATAGTCCAAGTGACTACAGTGGCTCAATCTTAAGTTTATCAAGCGACAAGAATACTTTTTGTGCGCAAAAACAAACAAAAATAACAACTTTATTTCAACTATTCATTTCCTTCTCTGTGGGCCTCTAGTCAGTTAACGTAGTGTGATAGCGTAGAGCTACGTCACACGTAGGCTCACTATTGGCCGACGCTGGTCATGTGTGTGATGCGTGTGACGTACAACAACAGAAGCTTACGCTATTACACTGGTGAACTGACTCGAGGTCCACAGAGAAGGAAATGAATAGTTGAAATAAAGTCGTTATTTTAGTTTTTTTGCACACAAAAAGTATTCTCGTCGCATGATAAACTTAAGATTGAGCCACTGTAGTCACTTGGACTATTTTAACGATATCTTTAATAACTTTTCGGGGCTGGCAAGTGTCAATCCCTTAGAAGCCTATGGACTAGTATGGAGGAGTGATCCAGCTCTCAGATTTCATCAAAAATATCTTAATTTCGTGTTTTTAAGATGAACGAAGGTCTTACGGGGTTGGAACAACATGAGGGTAAGTAAATACTGGCAGAATTTTCATTTTTGGGTGAACTACCCCTTTATGGTATAAATCTTTTTTGTTTTAGCTGTGTGTGTGTGTTCCTGCCTCAACTAAGAAGTACAGACAAATGCACATTTTCATTTTTCTTTTATTTTCAGAGTTCTATATGCCTCACTAAGAAGAGAGAAAGTAGAGAAATCTAGTTCCTCTGGGAAAAGACATAAACATCAAGCTATTTTTCTGCCAAGACTACAACATTTGAACACACTCACTGGCAGCTCATGCATTAATATAATGCATGCCATGACATCCGCTATAAAGATTTAATCAGAGAAACAGACGCTATGGTTTATTTATCAGTCTCATTAAATAATTATACACTTTACATTTGTTTCAGCTCTCCCATCAATCGGTTGAACTTACACGCTCATGGATTTGCATATTTCATCAAAACAAAACAAAGTTGCTTGGAAATAAGTGTATTTGGATGTGTGTGTTCCAACTTTGTCTTGGGAGAAGATTAGTTTGACTTCATCTGTTATCAAAGAAAGGGATAGAAGCAATTCATTATTCTGTTTTCTTCATCTTCAGTTCAGTCTTGCCATTCTTACAAAGACAGAGAGAGATGTAGTAATAAGGCAAGAGATTTACTCTATGCCAGCTTTCACACACACACACACACACACACACACACACACACACACACACACACACACACACACACACACACACACACACACACACACACACACACACACACACACACACACACACACACACACACACACTACATTCAAACCCTACCCCTAAACCTACCCATCACACACAACTGTCTGCATTTTTACATTTCCAAAAAAACTAATTCTGTATGATTTATAAGCTTGTTTACCCATGGGGACCTCTATTTAGGTCCCCACTGTGACACAAGTCCCCATGAGTCTGTGTGCATTCAGGTTGAAGTCCCCACCAGGATAGGAAAACATGAACACACACACACATACACACACATACACATAGACAATGTCAGGCAGGAGTCACCACACAGCGTGAGGAGGTGAAGTGAGAGTGTGTAAATGAGATTTATTAGAAGATAAAAGTTTTAATAGTCTTTGTATACATGCTTACCGTGACTGTGGGTGAATGCCTCTTAATGCATATTTCAGAATGTGTGTGTGTGTGTGTGTGTGTGTGTGTGTGTGTGTGTGTGTGTGTGTGTGTGTGTGTGTGTGTGTGTGTGTGTGTGTGTGTGTGCGTGTGTGTGTGTGTGTGTGTGTGTGTGTGTGTGTGTGTGTGTGTGTGTGTGTGTGTGTGTGTGTGTGTGTGTGTGTGTGTGAGACTTAGCATGCTTTACACAGCATCATTACTCCAGTCTACCGTGTCACATGATCCTTCATAAATCATTTTATGTAAACAACATTCTTTTCACGATTCTTTGATTAATTGAAGTTTCAAAATATCGACATTTATCTAAAATATAAATCTTTTGTAGCATTATGTCTTTACTGTCACTTTTAATCAATTTAATGCATACCTGCTGAGTAAAAGTATTCATTTCTTTTAAAAAACTGTAGCGTATAGTTAAATGATCGAGTGAATATATAGCCACTATCTGCTTATTTGTAGTTAGAAATTGAGTAATAAATAGGAACAAAGCATTTATATATTTCAGACATTATTTTGAATCATCACATTTATTTTTCAGAGCCATCTACACATAATGGTCTGTTTCATAAAAATAAATAATAATGTATGAAATCGAATGGTATAGTCATGGGTGAAGCTAAACGCTCTTTAGCCATGATATATGCTGAATGCTCATGTTCTGTATAAACATCCATCTCACTGGAAGTCATTGATCTCAGTACAGCCATTGATCTTTTGGTAAATGCTCTTAATGAATTCACAGCCTCACAAATGACTTCAAGCATGAACAACTGATTTCTCATTTTGACACAGTAAACAGGATATAGCTGAATAAACAGCAAAACGTGTCAGTCCTTTTCTTTCAGTCTTAATCTGTCTTTGGCTATATATATTTCGCTCCTCTCATCTCTGTCTTCAGATTTGGCGAGGGGTTTTCACATGCTAATGTTCGTGTTCTAACAACACTGCTGCATTTACTGTTCCGTCCTATATACTGTATGATTATGCATCATATGATTTACATCAACAAATCAACATAGTTTTGAATGAGCATTGGTGATTTTATGATTTTTCATATGAGGACAGTCATAAATACTCCCAATCAAATTTTTTTGAAAGGAGTATATTATGCTCTTCAATGCAGCCTTTATTTAATCAAGAATACAGCAAAAAATAATATTGTTAAATATTATTACAATTTAAAATAACAATTTTCTATTTTAATATATTTTAAAATGTCATTTATTCCTGTGATGCAAAGCTGAATTTTCAGCATCATTACTCCAGTCTTCAGTGTTACATGATTTGGTGCTTAAGAAACATTTCTTATTATTATTTTCTATGTGAAAAACAGTTGAGCTGCTCACAATTCTTTAATACAAAGTTCAAAAGAACAGCATTTATTTCAAATAGAAATATTAAATCTTAAATTAAATTAAGTCTTTACTGTCTGTCTCTACTGTTTTGATCAATTGAATGTGTCCATTCTGAATAAAAGTGTTAATTTCTTTCAAACATAATATTAATAAATCTTACTGACCCCAAACGTTTGAATGGTAGTGTAGAATTATGGGTATGGGTCATAATGGTCAATTAATCATCAGCTGGCTAGTTGATTATTTACATATTTTTTTCCTATATATATTTTCAGTGCATATGCTGTATTTAGCATGCTAACAGTGTGCTTGGTCTTAAAATTCTTTCCCTTTAAAGCACTCCTGCTAAAGACTCCTGCTAAAGAAATACATATTCAGACAACATGTTTGGCCATTCTGCCAAATCTCACATAGTTTTTTGAGTGTCGCAACAAGTTAAGACAGCATGTCAAGTTAAATTCTCCAATTTTTTAAAATGTGTCTTGAAACTCTTGTGTTCTTTTCCAGGTTAGTGGACTCATTCTATCTGTTTTTGTACACCAGAACACATACAGTATAAATGTTCTTGATCTGGGTCAGTTGGCTCCAACACCAGTTTATTTTTACAAGTTGTTCAGTTCAGACAGATTAGTCTACTATTCATTTAGGCAACCATCTGCATCCCTAGCACAATGGCCTGGATGTAGCATTACACCCTGAATTGTTACAAATGTTTTTTGAATATCAGTCCTCTAAAGTGGACACTATGAAGTATTAACTGAATCTTTAATGCATTTTTGTTTCTCTCTCCTTTTGTTCCCTTTTGTTTTTCATTATTTCACATAATCTGTTTGTCCTCTACATTACTTTCTGGCCCACTTGTCTCTCTGTCCATCTGTCTTTCTGCAGTAGGCACAGTGTGTGGATGAGGCTGTGAGAGGGTGAGTGTATCAGGATGACGATGAAAGGCTTGTCCTCTAGCCGTAGCCACCACAACACACTCACCCACTGCGACCCGTCCTACGACTCTTTGACCCTCCGCCACGAACGACGGCCTTATATCCTCAACCCAGCCCACACGACTGACCAGGGGTTCTACGGGTGCCAGTCTGATCTGGCTTGCAGCACATTTCCACGCCGACATCACGGCTCACAGCACGAGTTTAAGGGTGAATGCGCCATTGTGCCCTATGTGGGACCGGGGGGCATAGCCGGGGGAACTGGGAGTGGGTATGGCCCTTGTGGCCTGGCTGGCATCCCCCCGTCCCTTCTGGAGAAGTTTGACCAGCAGCAAACAGTGAGAAAGGACGGGTATCACACATTGCAATACAAACGGACGGCGGCGCTCGAGCACCAGCGCAGCGACAGTCCTGGCCGAATACGCCACCTCGTACACTCTGTCCAAAAACTGTTCACCAAATCCCATTCTCTAGAAGGTCCTAGCCAGCGCAGCCTCAACGGAAATGACCCCGCCATCCCAGCCGATGCAATGGCTACGGCTGCATCCCACCCGAACGTTTCCTCCATGACTGTAGGCACCCTACACAAGCCGACTAGCAACAAGCGGGGAAAGAGCAAGGAGCGCAGTCGCTCCGAGCCCAAGCCTCGTGCACGGACCCCTGGGTCTGGTTATTGGAGCTCAGACGACACTCTGGACAGAGAGATCTGTCTCTACCACCAGCATCAACCCTCTGGAGTCATGACCATGGGCCGCCGTCCGGACAAATCCCAGTCCCACTACTTCTTGGGACAGAGCTACAACACCCTAGGAGGGGGACGCTCGTCCCTGAAGACCTCACGCAGCAACAACGACATTGGAAGTTGTTACACATGCTCCAACCCCACAGGAGGCACTCTGACTTTCGGAGGCCCGACGGCAGTGGACCAGGCTGGGCCGCTCCTCAAGAAGAGCTCCTGGTCAAGCACGCTAACGGTGAGCAGGGCCCGAGAGGTGTACCAGAAGGCCACGGTCAATATCGATAAAGCCCTAGTCAAAGCACAGACCTGCCAGCAGGGACGAACCTGCCAGTTTTTACAGGTAGGAGAGAGTTTTCTGTTCCTGTCATCACAACGACCATCATCATCATTGCCATCGTTGTCATTAGGTCAGCTTCTACACCTAATGGTTTGTGCTGAGGATGCATGTGCATTTGGTTTCTCAATGTGGAAGATGTGACATCTATTCATATTTCTTTTCATCTCTTGCTTCATCTCTCATCACGTTTCCCGTCTTTCAGCGCATGATCTTTCTGCTGTGTTTGCATGTTTGTGAAGAGTGGACATATTGCATGCATGCGCATGTCTATGTTCGGGGTCTGTTCACACAGGATGCATTCTTTTGTCTGTCCATTTTGTAATTGTTTTCTTTGATAACGTGTGCATTTTGATGAATATTGCTGGGTTTTAAATTTGTCAATGAAAATCTATGAATTGACCTATGCCAGACTGCAATAATAGCTCACTGTTTTTTAATAGTTTTTTTCTAAAAAAGTTCTAGAGGGATGTCATTGACAATTGTGATGGACAACATCAAATGGTTTCTATGAGTATGCATAGAGTTTAATGTTCTAGGACTCTTGGCCGGAAATATGTACAGTAGGTAAAATTTGGACTTCTGAAGGGCTCTTGTAATATTAGAAGAACTCAATGAGTATGTATAAAAAGTTCAATATCATGGAATCTTTGGCCAAAAATATAGTTAGTAGGTCAAATTTGAACTTCATTTTGGTTGATTTAGCATCAGAAGAAGTCTATGAGAACTAACTTTTTCCGTTTTGCATTACACATTGATAACACAGTCTCGCTGTTTTTGCATGAAAATGAGCTAAATAAAAGAAACATCTGGGACAATCACGACAAGTCTTGATTATTCCTAATAGTTTTTTATGAAAACATGCTAGACGGTCGTCTTTGACTATTGTAACAGATCATGCTGTTTTTAATCATTTTCATATGAAAAGTGTGCTAGATGGCATCTTTGCCCATTGCAGTGTGTCTCACGTGTATTTTGCGTTTTTCCGTATCTAAAGATACCTGCATTCTGTTTTATTCCACTAGGCCTTTGTCTAGCTGGTTTTAACGCAACAAAATGTCCTGTGTGAGCGGCCTCTTTTAACGCCAATGTGTTTGAATGTATTAACATATGCTCAGGACTGACCTGTTGTGTGTTAGTGGCACTGTAACAGATTAAAATGAACTCAGAGACCAAGGCTTGTGCTTTGTTTTCTTTGTTGTGGACTAAGGCTGTTTGATATAGAGATCTCAAACAAATAAATGAGGGATAACTGAGAAAAAAAATCCGCCCACTGCCCTGGAGATCAGCGACTGTTTGTGTGAAGATTAAGAAAAAAAATGGATTTTGTGTTTGTCCTTCTGCTATCTCTCTCAGTCTTATTTGTTCCCAATGTGACACAGTAACTAAGTCACAGGAAAACGAAAGTGATGGAGAAAGCAGAAAGGGAAAGAGGAGAGCAATGGAAAAGAGGGTTCATGAAGAATGGAGAACTGGTAGAGGATAACAGAAGAAAGTTAAATATGGTTGAAGTCAACTAATTTGAAGTGAAAGTGTGTGACTATGCTAGTTCAGGAAATTATACTCAAATTAATGAATAAAGGGCTAGAGTGAAGTATGTTATGGGTGAGAGTCAGGGAGAGAATGAGAGAGGAAGAGTAAGAGAAGACGTTGCAGATAGAGGAGTCCGGAGAGATAGAGGAACTAAATAAAAAGCCAGAACTCCAAGGAGAACTGCCAAAGTGCCCATATCTGAGCCCCCATCTGCAGTAATGGGAGTCTGTCTGCTAATAGCGTTAGCTTCACGGTAAGTGCGCAGACTTGCCATGGATAACTTTAGACATCTTATTTGCCGGTATGGCTATCTTGTAATGGTATGGTTACTTTAATGCTAAGGTCACGATCATCTTCATAGCAGACAGAGCCCATAAAGCATTCAGGTACTTTGTTTCCTTTTTGTCCCGCTCTCTCTCTCTCTGCACCTCTTCCTCATTTCCATCCTCTACTCTTTAAAAAAAAAAGAGTAGCATTCCGTAGAGAGTGGATCCTTTCCCCTGGTCTGAACAATATCTCTCTTTGTGCCCCTTTCTCTTCTGTTTTCGGTGACGGAGGAAAGGTTGTTGGCTTCTCCCCCTAGTAGAGCGTGTGAAAAAGAAGGGAACGTGTGAACGAATTGCGTTAGCATGCGACACACATCATGCAGTGAGCCTGCAACCGGGCTAAATAGTTCTCCTACACTGGCCACTAAAAATTTTAACAGAAAAGATTTTAACAGAAACCGTGCCGTGCCGGATAATATGAAATGATTGTTATTCATCTCAGAGAGGTGAGAGGCTTTTGAGGTGAGGGTTTAAGAAGCACACGTTACGTGTGTCGTACATGAATAGTGCAAGTGGGTGTAAAATGTTTTCAAGATCGTTTTCAGATAATGATGTTGGTTGTGCAGAAGTCAATATTGGGTTTTTAATACATTGATCAGCACATCAGGAAATTTGCAATGAATTATTATGCATTTATGTATAAGATTTAGGACATATGTAGCTTCAGTGGGAAATGTATTTATTTATTAGAATTAGACAAAAGATTAATAGAATATTTACATAGTTTAAACATAAATATGTTTCAACATATTTAAACAAATACATATACACTAAAATGTAAACAAATATTAATATTTTGCACACACATAAACAAATATGAAACATATCATTAGGTTACATTTCATCAGGTTTCCATCCATTTAACTTTTACAATATTTTTGTATAATATTTCTATTTGATTATATAGATATTTCTATTTAGTTTGATACATTTAAATATGATGAAGAAACTGAAAAAGTGATCTGTAATTAAACAAAAAAAATAGTTTTAAATTTTATTTGGTTAAAATTATTTACAGTGTTTATATGCGATTATTTTTAATAACTTGCATATAAACCAATCAGTATTGGTTACACTAACAGCTGTTCCCTTTCAAGGGGAACTCGCGCTGCTTCGATTGACTCTAAGGGAAAGCTTCCCGTGATGACATCTTGAAGCACATTTAAAATCAGTCCAATGGTGTGACGGAACGTCAGAGGCGGGTGATGTCATTAACCAGGAAACTATAAAGCCTGCCCAAAACAGAGCCGCGCTAGCTATTGTGTCTTCAGTAACATTCATTGTTAAACTGTCCTTGTCATATTTGGTGTTGTTTTTTATTTATAATTGATATATATATATATATATATATATATATATATATATATATATATATATAAAGTCATGGCCAGCGAGCAGCAGTTCAGGATGTGTGTGCACCCCTGCCCGCGTTATTTAATGGGTGGGTACACACACATTCTTTGTGTAGCTTGTTTGGGTGAGGAGCATGCACAGTCAGTACTCGAGGGTGCTGGCTGTGAGTGCTGTGATGTGCTTCCAATGCGGACACTCCGATCCCGCCTGGCGTTCTTTAGCGAGGACGCTCAGGCTCGCGTTCTCCATGGCTCTGGTCCCGCTACTGCTGAGGCACAGCGGCGATCACAGACATGGGGTTCGCAAATGGATCTATCAGCGGGGTTAGAGACGGGCCCAGCCTTATCTCTGCCTTCACCTGATAGATCCGGTGCCTTCTCTCAAGGTTTGGAACCACGCGCTGCGTTTCCTTCCATCCCAATTGAGGCACAGACACTGCAACTATCTATCTGTTTACTATCTTCTGAGGAACTGGACGTTGTCAGTGTCGATGCAAGAGATTCTGAGGATTCGCCACCTCAGTCTCATGCATTTGAAGAGCTGGTTGAGGTTGTGACAAGAGCGGTTGAAAGACTGAGCATTGACTGGCCAGCAGATAAACAGGACGTTCGTGTCAAAAGTAAACTGGACAAACGCTTCCTACTATCACGGTCACAACCTCAACGCCGGGGCCTACCGTTTTGCCCCGATCTCGACACCTTGTGGGAGAAACCAGTTTCATATAGAGTGTATAGTGCACAAACATCCAATAATTCCTATATATCTAACTATAAAGAGCACGGTTATAGGGAGATGCCAAAAGTGGAAGAGACACTTGCACAGATGACAGATGCCATCTCTCCCCCGAAGTGGCATCTACCCTAAAGGCCCTGGGATTACCCACTAAGCTAGTCAGAACCACATCATCACTATTGGGTAAAGCTTATTCAGCCACTTGTCAGGCTGCAGCATGCCTTCACACAATGTCGCTCCTGCAGGCCTACCAAGCTGCATTGTTAGGAGAGATGGGGGCCATCTCTCAGGGCCACCAAGGAGATGACTAAATTCATCGGCCGCTCTATGGCAGCCCTGGTGGCCACTGAGAGGCATCTGTGGCTCAATCTGAGTAATATAAAAAAGAATCACAATCATTTTCTTATGGATGTGCCCCTGTCACCTTCTGGCCTCTTCGGCGACGCTGTAAAATCAGTCGTCGAGAAGTTCCAGGAGGCAGCCAAGCAGGTGGCTGCTTTCTAGAAGCTCGTCCCCCATCGCTCTCATGTCTCCGGGGCTGCTGAGCGGGAGCAGCCCCAAACTTCAAAAGCCAGCTCTTCATACCATGCCACCAAGAAACAGAGCGCTCTCACCTGCAGTTTTCGAAGGGTAAGACAGATCTGAGGACCGTCATTATCTCTAAGATGGCTGCGGGGAAGAGGTCCTGACGCCCGATTTTTATTCGTATTATGAACTACATCGACGATTGGTTGATTCTGGCTCAGTCGCATCAGTTGGCAGTTCGGCATCTAAATGTTGTTCTCGGACACATAAAAGAGCTGGGGTTAAGGCTAAACGCCAAAAAGAGTGTGCTTTCTCCACTACAGAGGATCACTTTTCTAGGCGTGGTGTGGGACTCAATGTTGATGCAGGAATGCCTGTCACCGTCACGCATAAGTCTATAAAGGATGACTCTTTTCTTTTCAGCTGTGAAAAGAAAAAAGCTAGGCCTGTCACTAACAGTCAAACAGTTTCAGAGGCTGTTGGGTCTGATGGCAGTAGCGTCCAACGTGATAGCTTTTGGACTGTTATACATGAGATTCCTGCAGTGGTGGCTCAGGACCAAAGGGTGTTCCCCGAGGGGCAACACCTTTCGCCTGATCAGGGTTACGCGGCTATGCTTACGTGCCCTTGTTATGTGGAAGTAACTTGGTTCCTGTCCCAGGGTCCCGTGTTGAGAGCTTCTTGTCGTCGCAAGATGCTAACGACAGATGCCTCTTTCTCGGGCTGGGGAGCGATCGGTTACACTTTATTTCGATAGTCACTTTAGACATTCTACTAACTATAAGTAACTTTTCAACTACGTGTCAACTAACTGTCATTAGAGTCTTAGTAGACTGTTGTAAACTGTCAGTAGACTGGTAGGTTATGGTTAGGTGTAATGGGTTTGGGTTAGGAGAACAAGTTGACTTGTAGTAGCTAAGTTACTTATAGTCAGTAGAATATCTTTTGGGGGACCAACAAAATAAAGTGTTAGCAGATATTAAGCAGACACTCTACTTATACTCTAATGACAGTTAGTTTACATGTAGCTGCAAAGTTACCTATAGTTAGTTGGATGTCTAAAGTGGACTATCGTAATAAAGTGTTACCGAGCGATCTTAGAAGAACGCTCGACTCTGGGTCTGCGGAAGGACCACCATCTCTCATGGCTAATCAACCATCTGGAGATGTTGGTTGTATTTCTTGCTCTAAAGAATTTCCTCACAGATCTCAGGGGCCATCATGTGCTTGTCCGCACAGACAACACATCGGTTGCCGGCTATATAATGGCCGGGTGATTTGCGCTCATGTCCACTCTGCAAACTGGCGCACCAAAACCTCCTGTGGTCCCACAGCGGCTTACATCCCTGGGGCCCAGAATATAGGAGCAGACATCCTGTCGAGATGGATGGAATGGAGGCTCCACCTCGAGGTGGTGGAGCAGATATGGAGTGTGTTTGACCTGGCACAAGTGGATCTGTTTGCGTCTCGAGAGACGTCTCACTGCTCACTTTGGTTCTCCCTCACGCATCCAGCTCCTCTCGGACTGGATGCTATGGTACAAACATGGCCGAAGCTTTGTTCCTCCTCGCTATCACGTCTCTTAAAAGGATTGGAGATTTGCAAGCACTGTTGGTTGCACCCTCGTGCTTGGAATTTGCACCTGGCATGGTTAAAGCGTTCCTTCATCCTAGACCAGGTTATGTTCCTAAGGTCCCCACTAATGTGGCCAGATCTATCATGCTGCAGGCCTTTTGTCCTCCTCCCTTCCAGAACTTGGACCAGGAAAAGAATAATCTGCTATGCCCCGTCAGGGTGCTAGATGCCTATGTCCACAGGGCTGCCCTTTGGTGTAAATCTGAACAGTTGTTCATATGTTTTAGGCCCCCAAACAAAGGGTCCCCTGCATCTCAGCAGAGAATGAGCATGTGGGTTGTTGAGGCTATCTCACTTGCTTATGAATCGTTTGGCAGCCTTCACCTATGGCTGCCCATTCCCATTCTACGAGGAGTATGGCAGCCTCATAACAGGAGTTGCTCTCCAAGATGTTTGTGATGTGGTGTGTTGGTCCTCACCACACATATTTTTAAGGTCCTACTCTTTGAACTTGGACTCTACACCAGGGTCCCAGGTGCTCTTTGTCCTAGTGCTGCTACTCGCGATTTCACACTGGACAGACACTTGCCGCTATGGTGGCGTTGGTATAGACGTTACCTTAGCGTCAATCGACGCAGCGCGAGTTCCCTTGAAAGAAAACGCCTCGGTTACGACTGTAACCTCGGTTCCCTGAATAGGGAACGAGAGGCTGCATCACCTTGCCATATCTCCTACGTGGCTGTCAGTGACTACTTCAGACTTTTACGAAACTAGTGCGCTCTGTTTAGGGCAGAGTTTTGTTCCCTCTTCAGGGAACAGTTACAGTCGTAACCTTGGCGTTTTAAGAACATTTATTATTAATTAATTTTAATTTATTTAGTGCTGTCAAATCGATTAACCAAGATTAATCGCATCTAACATTAAAGTTTTAGTTTTTTTATAATATGTGTGTATACATATATATATATATATATATATATATATATATATATATATATATATATATATACACATATATTATATAAATGAGAACTTGTTTTTGTTTTGTTTCATCGCTATTAAACGATTTGACAGCAATTTATTTGATAATACCAAATAAGTGAGACATTTGCGTAGTTACCAAATATGAAAATAGTTATGAAAGCTACCACCACTTAACTGCCTAAACATAAATTTGAAATATTCCCTTGGCAACTAACTGAAATAAATTAATTTATGTTGAAGTACTTACTAAAACTAAAATAAAATCAATCAAAGCTAAATTTAAAAAAAACATTTAAATGACAAAAGAACATAACAAAATGACTATAATTTAAACTAAAATAAAAATTAAACTGAAAATAAAAAAATAAAGCTAATTCAAAATTCTATAGTAGCATATAAATAATACTAAAATAACACTGTAACTATATATAAACATATTAATCATTAAAACACCATTTTAAACACCAACTGTTTATAAATGAATGTTCTCATTAATGTTTGACTGATCATATTAATTCACATTTATTCTCTATTATCTAATATATTATTAAATGTGATATTGCTTGTCATTATTAAGTTTTACAGGCAAATCATGTGTTTATGAGAATCTAACTTTCTCTCTGTCTGTGCAGGTTCCTCAGGATGAGTGGGGTGGCTTCTCGTCTGTGGGTCAGGATGAAGAGATCCCGTGCAGGAGGATGAGGAGCGGCAGCTACATCAAGGCTATGGCAGAGGAGGACAGTGGAGACTCGGACTGCAGCCCCAAACCTTCACCCAAAGTCCAGGCCCGGAGAGCCAGTTACCTAAAAGCCACCCAGCCTTCCCTCACCGAGATGACCACACTCAAGTGAGTTTGGAAAAGTATTAGCTTGTGCATGTTGCCGCCATGAAATCACATGGGAAAAGAAATGCATGTCCTCTGTGTGTACGTAAAGTGTGCATGTGCTTGGGCCCGCCAATCCGTCTGCAATTTCAATGAACCTTCATTTTCTCTGGGGTCATTTTAAACATGTTATTTTACAGGCGCTCAAGCCACTCCACATCTCTAAGTGCTGTAGGGATGTGTCTCTAGAGAGGGTGTAGTCTCGTCCTTAAACCCCACCTCTGTTCACACACAAACACATACACTCACTCGCTGCAATTTCATATAAAATCCCTTCATGTCCTCAGTACAGTGAAATCCTTTCACTCTCCCCTTTATTAAAAATTCAACAGAACAAAGCTATTTCAAAGGGTATTGCACCTTTAAAGTTCATACCGACATTTTTGTAGTTGCGCACCGTTATATCATCTGTAAATAGTACTTTTTTTAAATGTAGGAACTGATATTGAGTTCTGTTTATCTTGTTTATGTTATAACCTCACATGTATGTTGCTATTATAGTTGTGTATTACTATACAGTGACAACATTTCCCACTTAGCCTATATACAATGAGGTGAGTCACTTTTATCCCACAGACTTCTTCATGAGAGCAAATTGATTTGCATTATCAAGAGAATCAACACAACACTTTTGGTTCTGTGTGTGTGAATGTGCACTTTTGTGTGTAAACTTTGCAAACATAGCATTCGTATAATGAGAGCCTTATCACTGTGACAACAGCAGATGCTCATCAGATCAGTGTAACAATTGAAGTATATATAATCTTTTTTTAAGAAATGACTACTTTTATTCAGCAAGGACACTTTGATACGAAGTGTCAATTGATACAAATAGATGCTTTTCTTTTGATCTTTCCATTCATTAAAGAAAAAAAATGTATAATGGTTTCCAGAAAACTATTAACCAGCAATTTCAACATTGATAATAATAAGAAATGTTTCTCTAGCAGCAAATCAGCCTATTAGAATGATTTCTGTAGGATCATGTGACATTGACGACTGGGGTAATGATGCTGAAAATTCAGCTTTGTCATCACAGGAATAAATAACAATTTAAAATACAAAACAGTTATTTGTAATTGTAATAATCATTGTAGTAATATTTAATTTGACTGTTTTTACTGTATTTTTGATCAATTAAATGCAGCATTGGTGAGCAGAAAAAACTATAATATTTTGTAGAATTATACTAGGACGTGGTTACAGATGCAAGCATGAGGCAATAGTTCAGAATGTAGATTCAACAATTAATGAGTAATAGGAAGATGAAGATAATTGAATAACGTCTCTGGTTACTTGCGTAACCTATGTTCTCTGAATAGGGAACGAGACGCTGCGGAAAGCGCAGTGGGATATCCTCTGGATGTGCCGATTGCCTGAAGCCCTATAGAATCACGCCAATTCATTGGCTGATGGCGCTCGCGCAAGCTGGCTCCGCCCCGACGCTCTTACGTCGTAGCATGACGAACACGCGCGCGCCATCCTTTCCTCAGATTTCTCTGCCGAAAAGAAGAACTGTCGGCAGCGCGAGGAGCTTGGCAGCGAACGCAGCGTCTCGTTCCCTATTCAGAGAACATAGGTTACGCAAGTAACCAGAGACGTTCTCTTTCATAGGTTCACTCAACGCTGCGGAAAGCGCAGTGGGAACGAAATACCAAACTCGCCAAGCTTAAGCGCTGCCATAACTGGTAACAGACCAAATAATAATAACCATGACCGGTTCAAGCAGATAGAACCTGGGAACCTGGAGTCATGTCAAGATCTAAATTATAGAACCTCACAAAGGTGTGCGGGGAGGACCAACCTGCCGCCACACAAATGTCTTCCAAGAGGGCCCCTCTAAAAAGAGCTTGAGAGGAAGCCACACTTCTGGTGGAATGTGCTCTGATGCTAAGAGGTGAAGGCAAACCACGCACCTTGTAAGCCAGCGAAATAGCATCCGTTACCCAGTGGGAAATCCTCTGCTTTGATGCCGCAAGCCCGCGGCGGCCAGCACCAAAACACACCAAGAGCTGGTTAGATTTCCTCCAACCGCCTGAGCGATCTACATACAACTTCAAAGAACGGACCGGGCAGAGCAGGTTAAGTTTCCTTTCTTCCTCAGAGGCAAAAGGAGGAGGGTGGAAAGCGTTAAGGTTAACAACCTGAGAGCGGAACGCCGTGGAAAGAACCTTGGGTACATACCCCGACCTTGGCCTCAAGGTAACCCTAACCAGGCCAGGAGCGAAGTCCAAGCATGACTCACTAATAGAGAGAGCCTGCAAATCCCCCATCCGCTTTAGTGAAGATAAAGCCAACAAAAGAGCAACCTTAAGAGTCAGAATCCGCTCAGGGGCTGACTCCAAGGGCTCGAAACCCTCCAGGACGACTGACAGGTCCCACGAGGGAACACCAGGGGGGCGAGCCGGTTTCAGGCGCCTAACCCCACGCATGAAGGTCGAAACTAACTTCAGTTTCCCCAAGGGAATCTCATCTGATTCTCTATGAGCGGCAATAGCTGCGACATATACTCTGAGAGTGGTAGCAGCCGCTCCGGAAGCAAACTTTTCCTGCAGGAATTCCAGCACTGAGCCTACTGGGCAGCCAACTGGGTCCCTATCATGTGCTAAGCACCATGCCTCGAATACCCTCCACTTGGAGGAATACAGCCTCCTCGTAGAAGGGGCTCTAGCACTCGCAATGGTCTCCTGAACGTCGGTTGGGAGATCAAAGCTTAAAGTTAACGGCCTCTGATAGGCCAAACGTACAGCTTCCAAATGTCGGGGCGAGGATGCCATATCCTGCCCTGAAGCTGGGAAAGCAGGTCCTCCCTGACCGGGATCTCCCAGGGGGAGGATACCAACAGAGGGATCAGCTCCGAAAACCATGGCTGGGACGGCCAGAATGGGGCTACCAGAAGGAGGCGGACTCCGCTCTCTCTCACTCTGGACTGAACCGCCTGGATCAGCTTGATGGGCGGGAAGGCATAGAGTTTCTGCATCGGCCAAGGGTGGGGAATGCATCTATCCCCAATGGAGCTGGAGGGCTCAGGGAGAACCAAAGCGGGCATTGGGACGACTCCTGAGATGCAAAGAGGTCCACTTCCGCTTTTCCGAACCTCTCCCAGATCAGGGCCACCGTCTGGCGGTTCAACATCCATTCCCCAGACCTGAGCTTCTGCCTCGACAGGAAATCTGCTGCGAGGTTCAGAATCCCTGGGACATGAACTGCTCTCAGAGAGAGGAACTTGTCCTGGGACCACAGAAGAAGGTGACGCGCATGCCTGTCTAGGGTGCGCGAACGTGAACCCCCCTGTCTGTTTACATGGGACACTACTGCCATATTGTCCGTTCTGACAATGACATGGTGCCCTTCGAGGAAAGGGAGAAAGTGGCAAAGAGCCAGGAAGACAGCCCTCAGCTCCAAGCTGTTTATGTGCCACGAGAGGGTCTCGCCAGTCCAAACCCCACACGCTGGCCTGCCCTCGAAAACCCCTCCCCAGCCGGTCAGAGAGGCATCCGTCGTAACCATTTGACGACGGAATACCGCACCCATACCGACTCCTTTCTGAAGGAAGAGGGGGTCCCGCCAGATTGACAGGGCGCAAAAGCAACTGCGCGACACCTTCAATAGGCGAAGGGCTGGCCCCGTGGGCCGAGCCCCTGAGAGCTTCATCCACCACAGAAAAGGTCTCATGTGGAGTAGCCCTAGAGGTAGCACAGGGGAGGCCGCGGCCATAAGGCCCAGAAGTCTGCGGCAGGTGCTCACGGAAACATGCTGGCCTAGCGCAAAGCGGGATAGACATGTCTCCAGACTGGAAATCCGTGCAGGAGCCAAACGGGCCTGCATAAGAACGGAGTCCATGTGTACCCCCAAGAAAACCGTGCTCTGAGCTGGAGTAAGAACGCTCTTCTCCGTATTCAACCTCAAACCGAGAGACTGAATATGAGGGAGGACAATGTCCCTGTGGTGGGTCACCAACTCTCTGGAGTGGGCTAAAAGGAGCCAATCGTCCAGGTAGTTTAGTATATGGATACCCTGGAGCCGCAACGGGGCCAGAGCAGCATCCATACACTTTGTGAACGTCCTTGGCGCTAGAGCGAGGCCAAAGGGGAGGACCCTGTACTGGTACGCTTTCTCTCCAAAGGCGAACCTGAGAAACTTCCTGTGTCGCCGTACGACCTGGATGTGGAAATAAGCATCCTTGAGGTCTACTGTCACGAACCAGTGCCCCAGCCGGATATGAGATATGATGGCCTTCAACATCAACATTTTGAATTTCCCTTTGTAAAGAGAGAAGTTCAACCGGCGAAGATCTAGTATCGGCCGCAGGCCGCCTCCCTTCTTCGGGACCAGGAAGTAACGGCTGTAGAAGCCCTGTTCGACTTCCCCCGAAGGAATCTCTTCTATCGCCCCCTTCAGCAGAAGGGATGAAATCTCCTGCTGTAGTACAGAAGCCTGAGCGGCGCTGTCGACTACAGTAGGAAAGACCCCGTTGAAGCAGGGGGGGTTGCGACAAAACTGAAGCGTGTAGCCGAGCCGAACTGTGCGAAGGATCCAAGGCGATACCCCCGGTAAACGCTCCCATTCTTGAACGAAATGTGATAGAGGGAGAGGAGTGTTGCAGTGCAGGGGACATACCTGAGATAGGGTGTCGCGCTGTCCATGGGGAGGCGTGGTTGACCGTGGAGGAGAGCGCTTGGCGTCCTGACACGTACTGGGGGGTACCACCACCTGGATAGAAGTAACTGGGTCCGCCTGCTTCAGAGGAAAACGAACTGTGCCTCCGAGGAAGCGATTGGCGGGTATAACGTGCGCCGGGAGCGAGGGGAGAAAGCAAGACGCGTCTCCTTCCTCCTGCTCCGGACTGGGTGAAGAGAGTGAAACAGGACCTGCACTTCGAAACACACTTGGTGGCGAAGGTGACAGGGTTGGAGGAGGAGAGCCGGTTGGAGGAGGGCAGAAACGCTTGCGCGGTCTGTCCCAACCTCGTAGATCTGGTGCGGCTCTCCTCCTTCTGACCTGCGGGTCAGGAACGGCTCGAGGAGGCTGGAGCGGCCGATTTGTTGGACCGCTTCAGCTGAAGGCGCTTGTGAGGGTGCTGGCGGGGAAACGGACGACCTCGGGCTCCCCAGACCGTAGTTGGTGGGGGATGAGCCGGGTCATTCCTTCTAGTAGGGAATTCAACCCTATGAGCAGAGCGTTCTCGAGTCTGAGAAGGGGGAGGGTTGGAGTCTCTTGGCTCTCTAGATCTCCTGGGCATAAACTGCCTGAGCGCAGCCGACTGAGACTTAGCGGCACGGAACTTCTCAACCACCGTGTTGACCGCTTCCCCGAAAAGACCTGAGTGGGAGATAGGGGCGTCCAGAAGAAAACTCTTATCCTTTTCTCGGATCTCCGTGAGATTCAACCAGAGGTGGCGCTCTGCGGCAACCGAGCCCGCCATAGAGCGACCTACAGCCCGAGCAGTGTGTTTGGTGGCTCTTAGGGCCAGATCTGTGGCTTTGCGAAGCTCTTTGACAGCTTCGGGCGTCAGTCCCTCTCCTTCGTCCATGTCCTTAAGGACGTCCGCTTGGTAGGCTTGAAGGATGGCCATGGTATGCAGGGCCATGCCTGCTTGACCAGCCGCCATGTAAGACTTCCCAATAAGGGAGGAAGTAGTCCTAAAAGCTTTGGAAGGAAGGAGGGGACGCGACTTCCAGGACGGTGCAGACGACGGGGCGAGGTGGTTAGCCAGCGTGTCCTCGGCCGCTGGAATAACGGAATAACCCTGCTCCACAAAACCCACAAGGTTGGTGAAGTCAGCGGCTGCCGCATTAGTTAGGCGTGCGGAGAAAGGCTAATTCCAGGATCTGGAGATCTCGTGATGCAGATCGCTGAAAAAGGGCAGCTTTCTTCGCTCTGGCCTAGAATTAGGGCCACTAAGGAATCTCTCGTCGAGTTTGGACGATTGAGACTCGCGGGGCTTAACAGGCCAGTCTATAGAGAGCTTCTCTGTAGCGCGCGAAAGCACGTCAATAAGCTCAGTGTAGGCCGGAGTAGGCCGCGCGTCCTGGCCGCTAGGCGGGATAACGTCATCAGTCAAAGCAGGCCCGAAATCCTCGGAGTCGGAAGCTGCAGTGTAAATCACGTCATCCAGACCGAAAGAAACCGATTCGCGGGCTCCCGGGCTGGGGCATAAATAATCATGCGCGAATTCAACCGCGCCACGTGCATGCTCGGGGGAGGGAGGGAGAGAAAGGGCGAGGCCCGTCTGCTCGTACTCAATATCCTCGAGCTCAACATCCGAGCCCCAGGCCGCGGATCCACGAGAGGCCTCAGCGGTCTCGGGAGCGCGACGGGGGGAAACGAATGACTCCTTCTCAAAAACCGCGAGTCTAGAGCGGAGGGTTTTGAGAAGGAGATTGTCACAAAATTTACATTTTGACAATCCTAATACAGCCTCACGCGCATGCGAAAAACCCATACATTTAACACACTTACTGTGAGGGTCTTCGTTCGAAATGAAACGAACGCATGGCGGAGAACAGCGTCGATAATCCATGGCACTTCACTGTAAGGAGAACAGAGTTCCACTTATGCCAGTCGCTGAAGTGTTGAGACGAAAGCTGTAGTCGAATTAGAAATTCAGGCTCAGAAAAACCGAACGAAGGGAAAGATGTGACCGCTTCGTGAAGTCAGAGAAATCTGAGGAGAGGATGGCGCGCGCGTTCG
This sequence comes from Siphateles boraxobius, assembly GCF_051911475.1. Lineage (NCBI taxonomy): Eukaryota > Metazoa > Chordata > Actinopteri > Cypriniformes > Leuciscidae > Siphateles > Siphateles boraxobius. Next base: position 13,482,334 of record NW_027508876.1, on the reverse strand, counting down.
TCATGCTACGACGTAAGAGCGTCGGGGCGGAGCCAGCTTGCGCGAGCGCCATCAGCCAATGAATTGGCGTGATTCTATAGGGCTTCAGGCAATCGGCACATCCAGAGGATATCCCACTGCGCTTTCCGCAGCGTTAAGTGAACCTATGAAAGAGAACACAGATTAACAAGTCACATACCAACATAAGCCTAACACACCTGACAATGTCCGTGTCAGAAATCACCCCATATACCCTTAAATAGGACACTATTTGAAGGAACAAACATTTGTAGTAGTGTCCAAAAACATAGTGGACATTATCGAGTGCACTCATTCAATCCCTTAATGCACACTTAATGCACACTAATCCAGCGCACTCAGTGTCCGAATTCCCTCCCTCGTTTTCATTCACTCCTTCAAGTGGACTATATTAGTAGAGTAATGTAGGAAATATTGAATGAGGGTATAGGGGTGATTTCAAATCAGGGCTAATGAGTAGAAAGACCATAAGAAATTAAATACACAGAAGTCAATTCCCATAATGAGACACAGGTGTGGAACAATCAGAAACCAAGCAAATGGATTTTTTTTAGGGATGCACCGATACCACTTTTTAAGGGTCGAGTACGAGTACCGATATTTTTTTCCTGGTACTCGCCGATACCGATACCGATGCCTGTTGTACTGGGGGGTTCTCGTTTTATGTGGCAATTTTCTAAGAACAACACAATGAGACTAATGAACATATCAGCATCTTTATTTTCAACAACTTAAATAAACTTAAAAAAATAATTCATTCTTATTGTGCTTATCACAAATTTTCAAAGCCCAAATTTCACAGAGTCCAATAACCTCCAGAGGGCAAAACCAAGGACCTAATGAATGTAAATTTTACCTGCCTGTCACAAAGTTGTCAAAATGCTAAAGAAATCACAGACAACAAGACAATCAAATTTGTCATAAAGTGCCAAAGAAATCACAGAACAAATGTTTAAAATAACACTGAGTAACAATGTAATCACAGCCGAAAGTGTAAAGTGAAATATTAGAGTGTACTATTAAATCTAGCAACACTATAACTGCAGGAAGAGTGTTTATAAGGATTAAGAAATATAAGCTGAGGATATACGTGAGGTATCGGTCTTTGGTATCGGGGTATTTTTACGAGTACGAGTACAAGTACATGAGCTTGGTATCGGGCCCGATACCGATACTGGTATCGGTATCGGTGCATCCCTAATTTTTTTTTAAAAGAAGAGAAGGAAAACACGGGAAGACTGAGAATGCAAACTAAGAGGCTGTTTACACGACACCGTTTTCAACAAAAAACGTAAATCTTTTAATGCGTTGTGGCCGTTAGTTTACTCGACAATGCCGTTTAGGGTGCCTGAAAACGCAAACTTTTGAAAACGGGTTTCTAAGTGCAAGTTTTTGAAAACGGTCTCCGTGTAAAAAAAAAAAAAAAAACGCGAACCTTTGAAGACAATGATGTTATGCACATGCATATTACGTGTTTAATCTATAGTGTTTCATCGCCATCCAATGGCAGCTGAATACAGGGTTTGTAGTCGTTTTCGCGGATGCGTGTGAATGGGGATCGTTTTGACAATGTCTGTACGCTGAAAACTCAAAGGAAAAACTTCTCTGTTTTAAGCATGTCGTTTTCATGTAAACATACCCTTAAAGTCCATGAATAATGTCAACATGAGAGTTCTTAGACACAATAGAACACAAAAACTTAGAATACCTGTGACATGTATACATTTATATATATTGAAACATAACTCATACTATATATTTAATTTACTCAATTATGTGTCATTAGACTCCTAAAGTGCATAACTCAAGTGATGGCGTTCCAACTGAATCTCTTCAGATACTCCCTCCTCAGTGTGTAGGAACAGTGAACACCGCTTAGGGACCCTGTGATGGGCTCTTTATCTATTTCTGCTTGACAGAAAGTGCCGCAACATTGAATATTTATAATCAGAGCATTGTGCCTTCAACTCAAACATGGACACACACATTAAAACACAAATATACATGCTCCCTTACACACACATACTTGAAACTGAAAAATAATACATAATAAAAGAAGTGGAGATTTATAAACCAATATCCACATAAGCACACTTCTCTATTACTGTGTGTGAATGGAAAGTGTGCTTACGTGGATATTGGTTTATACACCAAAACAGCTGCATGTATACACCAAGAAAAGAAAATGCTGCGTTATATAATGAATATGCAATTCCTTGAGGCATGTGCTCATTATAGACAGATATTTCCTTTATTTCTTCAAAACAATTCCACAGACTTGCATTGAAGCCATGAGTCATATCTACGATTTATGATTATGTTTTTTTTAGCCAAATCTTTGTCAAGACACAAAATGATGTGCAAAAATGCAACAAACTAAACTTTAACTAAAACCGAACATTAAAAAAGATTATTATAATTAATTATATCAAAAATTAGCTGTAATGTTTTGGATTGAATAATGTTCATAAAATATATAATAGTTTATTAAAAATATATTTTTAAGTTTAAATGTGTATAAATTTAATCTACATTAAAAAAACTTACAATGTTAAAAACCTGAGGAAAAATACTGAAATTATAGCATTTAATGAGAACACATTTAATTTAATTTAATTTCTCTCCACAATATCAAAATCCTTCCCTCCTCACCGTACACTTCAGTGAACTTCTACTATTTTGTTGTGTTTTTTCATTATTTGCTGCTGTAATTGATTTCATCCACTGTCATCTCTTCCTCTAAATCTATTCTTGTACCTTTCCTGCATTCTTTCCTCTTTGTTTCTCTTTTACTCTCTCTCTCTCTCTCTCTCTCTCTCTCTCTCTCTCTCCTCATTCCTCACTCCAGTGAAGAATGACTAATGTGTGTTTTTACTTTCTGTAACTGAATACTATTTTAAGAGCCGCATCCATAATTAAGATTGACTCGACCTGGAGGGATAGAATGCGTGTTTGTGTGCGTTCATGTTTTAATGCATTTCTGTGTTCATATTCCAAGGACCCGATCCCCCATCCTCACATGAACAAAAACAGTCGAATGCTATTGTGAGGAGTTCATGTTTAGATTAGTCTCAGATATACAGAGAATACACTAACACACACATACACGCATAACAAAGTAGAGTTGTTTTTAGGTCAGCATTAATGAGTATGAGATCTGGGTTGGAGGAAAACACAGGAACATGAGTTACTAGAGTAATCTCACAACCCCTCATTAAATACTTGTACACCTGTTCACACTCTCTTTCTGTTTGCAGGATCAGTACGGATTCCCATTCCCCCAAGCTGCAGATCCGGAGTCACAGTTACCTGCGAGCGGTGAGTGAGGTTTCAATCAACCGAAGTTTGGACAGTCTGGACCCGGCCGGTCTGCTGGCCTCGCCCAAATTTCGCTCCCGAAATGAGAGCTACATGAGGGCCATGAGCACCATCAGCCAGGTTGGTCATTGCCCCCCTCGTTCTGTGGTGGAAATCGCCATTAAGATACTTATCTTAAACCAGTTGGAAAGAGCAACTGGTTCCTGGATTAGATCTTAAAGGTGATTTCCAACCAGAACCTTCGTCAACGTGACCTCTTCAAGGTTTGCAGAGGGGAGGAAAAACAGGAAAGGGAAAAAAAAATGTTTTTGCAAGCAATCAATTTTGCAATCAATCAAGCAATCAATTTTTGTTCAATCCATGTATTATCTCATGGAATCCTTTATCATTTCTTCATCCATCCATTATTCAGAATCCTAAATCGCATACTATCAGTGCTATATATAGTATGGAAGATTAGGATTAGAGCATCAAAATCATAGTATGTTGTGAATACTTTGTTAAAGATGCCCAGATTAGCATACTTTTTCAGATGACCATGAGGCTAAAGACCGAAGTATACTTCAGATTTAATGCAAACATTAGCGAATGCGCACAGCCAAACGTGATTGTGTGCGTGAACACCGGTAGTCACATAAGGAAAGTTCAACTTTGGCATTTAGAGATTAAATGACCAGTTGAATTCTACGCACTTCATCTATATTGCCCTCTTGTTGATGCTCAATGAGTAAATTAATCTTAGTTAACTGCATATAGAGTATTTCTACAATGTCATCTGTAACTAAAACTAGTGTTTTTGTGTAATGCTACCTCCACACCAATAGGTGTCAATAAAAGTCCAAAATCATTACCATATCGGTCAGAGCTATTGGTCATGCTCACAGAGATATTCAAACACAATCCCTGTATTCAAATATGCATAGTAGGCAAAATGCACCCGAATGACCTACTACTTTCAGCGAGATTCTGTAGTGCGCATCCAATGGACAGTTTACCATCCCATGAGGCCACGGGAGAGGATTTGACAATTGACACCCCGCATGACAATGTGGTATGATGAAACGAATGTAGTATGTCCGAAATTCATTCATACTACACACATTCATACTATATAGAACATGCCTTTTTAACAATTAAAAAAATGTTCTTTGTCAAATATAGTACCTACTTAGTATGCAATTTTGCTATCAGCTAATCAATATGCAACAAATGGATTTGTGGTGTCAATGTCAAGACCCAATTTTATGATTCAATGGCATTTTTTGTCCCAATACTGAGACAAAATTCACCACCAAGTACATACTAGAAAAATAATTCAAACCGAAATGTAGTACAGTATGCATCAATTCGATCAGAATGGACTGTTGTAGCTACCTGGAGGAGAATAAACTAGCAACAAAATATTAGCATTGTGTGGAGATTGAGCTCTCATGTTCACTGTTAGTTTAAATACTCAAAGGCAACTTTAAAGATGAGTTGGTGTCAGTAAAGCTTTGTAAGCAAGTTTAAGTGGTGTTCTTCCTTATTAGCATGTGTAGCTAAGAGATTTTCAATTTGAGTTTTCAGAATTAGTGTCTATTGCCATGGGATTTTAAGGTGAGTTTTCAAGATTAGCTTCTGTAGCCCTGGGATAAGGTGAGTGGTGACGGGCAGCGTTTACAACCAATACAATGTTAAGGTGAGTGTTCAGAGCCTGAAAGCTCACTCAGACAGACAACAGCCCTAACCTTTTAGAGGTCTGTTCCTACCACCCGTGAAAAAAAGACACTGCCCTCAGGCGTGCATGTGGATGTGTGTCTTTTCTGCTCCCTGAGGATATATCAATCATTTCAGTGACAAAAAGCTCAGTCAGCTCGAAAAAACCCCCCATCATTCATTGGTGCCTCATGTGTATACTGAATGTGTGTGTGTGCATGCAGACATGTGTTTGCGCTGTATTTGTGTACATACATGCGTTGTGTGTAGGTGTTTTTCTGTGATGTTTTTGGGGAGTTTATTGCTTACTAGATGATTAGCAGACCTTTTTGCCTGTCTGTCTGTGGCTTCCTTTCACCAAGGACAAACACTCTGCTGTCCTTTCCTCCAATCACAACTCAATATTAGTCCTCCTGTCATAGAATGCTCCAAACAACCTGCTTCCAATTCTGTTTGAACCTCAAATCACAAGACCTTTTCCTCTGATAAGTTTCTGTGTAAATCGCACTTCTCCTTACTGTAATCTCTTACACTGCTGTAGTATAGAACAGCACTAGTGATGCAGTCACACCTGATATTGCTTTCACTTGTACAGATTTCCTCCCCTCTGCACTCCTTTTTTCTGGTATATTATCTGTATTCGTGTGTTTAACCCTTATCATTGAAGAAACAGCATGGCTATTAGAGGGTTAAATTTACCCTACATGATAAATGACAGCTTAGGATTCACAATTCAAACATTGTGAAATTTCAGTGGTTAGAAATCTTTAATGCTTTGGACCACAGACTTAAGTTTGGTCTCTTGAATGAAGACACTTGGCAGATTATTGCTGAAGTGAAAATTTAAACATGACAAAAATTATGAAAAATACATATAAATACAATTTTAAATTTTTATATGAAATATATATTTTCCAAAACACGTTTTACTCTAACTGTGAGAAAATCAAAGCCATAAATCTAAAAAAGCTGCATTCCAAATTTGAAGTTGATATCTAAAAAAATTAGCTTTCGGTAAGAATTTGTTTGTGCGCAGGTCCAAACGTTTTCAATTGATGAAATTCGTCTTCCGTTCATTTACAAATGCGGTCATTTTTTCCCGGGCCGTTTAACCTTTTTGATTCGTCCATGATTTTTTTGTGTGTGTTCACACAGCAAGTAACCTTTACCAGGTTTTGTACCATTCTGATGAGGTAAAAAATAAAATATATAAATAAAATAAACGTAAAAAATATTTGTTCCAAAATGCCTGTTACAGCACCAGACGGTTAAGGTCTAAACAAAATGATAGCAAAGATTTGTCTTAAACACACTAATACACTTATGATTTTTTATTCTTTGTGATTTACTTTCTTTGTTTTGCATTTTGTAAAAATGTATGCTTGAAATTCAAAAACATATTTCTGAAAATAAAAGACATTTTCCAAAACTCAAAACACTGATATGGCCTCAAAGCACCCTGGAATGTGAAATACTTAAAAAGGGGATTTTGAGGGGGATTTTACATTATATATTATGTTAACATAATTATATTAAAATAATTAAATTATATTAACAGAATATGTACATTTTATCATTTATAGATACATTATACATTTTTATTAAAATTGTTTTATATTCTATTGTTAATTGTTAAATATGTCTACAAAAAATAAATAATATAAATCAAACAATAGCTATATTATTATTTATACAAAAAAAGATAAATGAATTGATCAAATGTATTTATTATTTTCAAATAATTTTGCATTTTAAAAGTGAATGAGTTGACTATAGTGAAAACATCTAGGTTTTTCAACCTTAGTGAAAAAAAGTATACTTTATTGTATTTGAAATATATTCCCTTTTTCAATAGTACATAGCAAATATACTAACTTTAAATATATTAAAAGTATATTAAAATAATGCTTTAACCTATTTTCACAATACAACTTTTAACACACTTTAAAGTAATTGCACTTTAGTATATTTTAGAAAAATTGTGAAAATTCTGTTTATTTAATAAAGTGTATTTATTTGCACTTTATTTAAAATAGATTTTAGATATATTTTTAACTATGTGCTGGAAGTGATCATTGTATTGAAAGTATAGTTTCAAAACACATTATAGTATACAATAGTATTTTGTACAAAGTATAGCTAAGTGTTATTTGTTTATTAATGTGTATTTGTTATTGAAGAGTGTGCGATTTGTAGTATCCCTACACAGGCACATACTTAAAGTATACCAAATATACCTGAAGTTGTTCCAAGTTAGCACAGTAATACACTTAAAGTTATGCTTTACTAGAGCTTAATTACAACTAAAATATACATAGTACAAAATTAGTTGTTTCAAAATAGCACACTTCAAGTTAACTAATCATTAACACACTTAAAGTATACTAAATTAGTCTGGCTGCAAGTATACTTACCTGTAGCATCTTTTTTCATTCAAATCTTTGGTACTTAAAATTCTGAAGCAGGTTTTCATAACTCATAAGAGTACTAAAAGTCATGCTAAAACATATTTCAGAATGTAGAAGCATTACTCAGCCTAGGGCTAAAATTTGGCATAATCTAGGGTTAAGCCTGGTGTGAAAAGTCAAATGTATTTTATTAGATCTTTAGAAAAGCAGCATTTAAAATCCTATGATCTCATTAGGCTCCTCTGTCTTCTTAATACAATGATTTAAAGTCATTGTGAGCTAACATTTTGAAACTGCCCATTCAGAAACTGCCCATCCATTCTATGATCTACAGTTTATAATATATACTACATGCGATGGATCCCATGACAGAATGGTGAAGGAGTTATGTGACAGCATGAGGTGACGCGTTGTCTCCCCCTGCAGGTGAGCGAGGTGGAAGTGAATGGGCAGATCGAGGCCGTGTGTGAGAGTGTGTTCAGTGAGATGGAGTCTCAGGCCCTGGATGCTCTGGATCTGCCGGGGTCCGGATGCTTCCGCATGAGGAGCCACAGTTACGTGCGGGCCATCGAAAAGGGTTGCTCGCAGGAGGAAGAAGAGGAGAGAGCTGCACGTCAGGCCATCATCCCACCTCGAACTACTACTACTGTTAGAACCATCCAGAGCAGTACAGGTACAAGCACATTAAAACCTAAAACCTGTTAAAACAACTATTATTACTGAAGTTTTATCAGTGGTTATAAAGGGTCAATAACATGTCGCTGTTTTTTGTGAATGGATGTTATGTTTTTTGAAATGCAGTGCAATTCACATTCACTGACTTGAATGCACCTCTTCTATGATGTTTTAAATTTCTGCATTAAAGTTTATTTGTATATCTTTAATCTTTAATCATAAAAGCATAATATTTTCTTTTTAAAATATTAGAGGTCTAAGCTTTTTTTTTTTTTAAGTGACTATGGCTTTGACTGACTGAGAAGTTTACATTTACATCTTTTAAAGGTGTACGGAAAATATTTAGAATTTTTGTTCCATAGTTAGTTCCATAGTTTGTATCCATAGTTAGAATGGCCTTGTGTTCATAACCTGAAGTGTGAAACTTTTGCCAAAAAATGTTAGTTTATTTTTTAAAAGATTACACAAAGAATGAAGATTTCCTAGAACTCAACACATGCGTTTTAAAGGGTTAGTTTGCCCATTTAAGACATGAAGTTGTATGCAATTCTTACCAGCACTATAGTGCATACACACTGACCCACTCTGTTGTCACCTCCCTGGTCAGAGTTCTGGCCGCTGGAAGTTTTTCAATAAAGTACTCCCGGTTATTTTCCGGGACCTAAAAACTGTGCATTTTTACGTGAAAAAATGATTTGCGTTTCAAAGCTTGATTAATTTACCACGCAAAAAACACGCCGGTCAAAATTCATACCTCAGTTTTAATCTGCACTACTTTCTATCCATTTCTATCAATCTGCGCTTCTGTCAACGTCAACAGTGCGCACGTTCCGATCAGCTGTTCCATAGTGTTTACACAATCGATTGACAACGACGTAAAAAGTATTAAATTAACAATGGTGCGAACTCGTAAATTCCCAGGCTGTGACCACAAGGATGTGCCAGGATCAAAGTTCAGATTCCATCGTTTTCCTGTTTCAAATATAACTATGAGACAGCTTTGGCTGGTTGCCATCGGCTACTCTGCGGGAGCTAAAATATCCAGAATAAAGTATTTTCGTGTGTGTTAATTAATTAATAATTGTATTACTGTCCACTCATTATAATAATAATAATCCAGTCAGATAGACTATTATATAGCCAACTGGTCAAGACAACGTGAAATTCTTAAATAAAAAACTACAAAGCAACATGAGCGATCACACTTACTCTGCCGACATCTGACCGTCAAGTCCAGCTGGTTTGGGTCGCTTTTTCCAATTGATTTTAGGTACGTAGAAGAACGTCTCCAGGACACCTGCATTTAGCATTGCAGGGAAAACGTCATTGGATGTAATGCAGACAGACAGTGCGTTGGCCTCCTCGTCAATCGATAGGTTTTGCATCTGTGGCATGATGAGTTCCCATTCGTCGCAGCAATAGCTTTCAACCTCTGTTGGCATAACTTGACAATTTGAACAAGTGCACCACCATTTGTCGTTCATCCTGGTTCTTGCTACAGCTGTGGGCCCAGCATCAACTTGGACAACTTCATCTCTGTCCTCTCACTCTCTCTCTTCCCGTTCTATCTCCTTCTGCTGAAGTTCCGCATCGGTATACTCCGGTTCATAAAGGTATCCCTTTGTCGTTGTGCTAAAATTACTTTCATCATGTGATCCGTCTGACATTGTGCTAAAATTGGTTTCGTCATCAGAAGTTTCGCAGTCAGACATGTTGTCAGCGAGTCGCGCTATCAACAGCTGCACGGAACGTGCGCACTGTTGACGTTGACAGCAGTGCGGATTGATAGAAATGGATAGAAAATAGTGCAGATTAAAACTGAGGTATGAATTTTGACCAGCGTGTTTTTTGTGTGGTAAATTAATCAAGCTTTGAAACGCAAATCATTTTTTCACGTAAAAACGCAGTTTTGTGGCCCCGGAAAATAACTGGGAGTACTTAATTGAAAAACTTCCAGCGGCCAGAACTCTGACCAGGGAGGTGACAACAGAGTGGGTCAGTGTGTATGCACTATAGTGCTGGTAAGGATTGCATACAACTTCATGTCTTAAATGGGCGAACTAACCCTTTAATCTAGATATTTCAAGGTTTTTTACATTAGTTCTTGAAAATCCATATTTTTCATTGAGTCATAATAACGTCTCGGTTACGTATGTAACCCTCGTTCCCTGAAGGAGGGAACGGAGACGTAGTTGACGTGTCAACTGATTGGGATCACGCTTAGGGAGCCTGTCATCTTCGAGTATTGATAAAACGAGCCAATGCACACATTGGCGTGCGAGCTTTGCATCCACGCTCCGCCCTGCAGCTCGGGTACTGCACGCACCACTTGTTTTTCGCTGAGGAGCTGAGCGGAGCCCGGAGTCAGCGGTGGTTCAGCAATAGTGGCGATGGGACTACGGACCGAGACGTTCCCTTTCAGTCGCTCACGTTCGACATAGTCGACATGTCGACTGATTGGGATCCCTATTAAAACACCTTCCAGTGCCTAAACAAAAGCATCCTGATACCCCCGCATTATTGAGGCGGAGATGGGACAGGGCTTAGGCCAGGGAAGTCACTGCTGTTCCGCAAGACCCACTCAGTCAGACTTGGATAACACTGGGAAAGCATGCCCTTTTTTTAGAAAGGAATACGTTTGGGAAGCCACATCCTGCCCGTAGGGAGGTAACATGCGGAGGATACACAGCCTCTAACAGGGGGAGACTCACCGGACAGGGACAACAGAGTGGGCTCTGCCAAGGGAAAGACACAGGCTCATTGCAGGGAGCAGTACCGTAGAATAATACACATATGGGATCGCCGTAGGGATCACAACATATGGAACCCAGCTTAGCACAGGTTCCACCAGTACACACAAGTGTTAGGCCTGGCATCGAACGCTCCGCCATGTCCGTTGCCGAAGGGTGTGGAGGAACTCAACAGGGTTCGGCTAAAGAGGAACTCTACTGGAGCAAGAATAGCGCACATATACGGTCAATAGGAGGGGAATGGCGAAGCAAGCCGACACTTCGAACCAGGCTTACTGAGTAGACTGGCTTCTATGTGAAGAGAGCGCAGGGGAAGCAACCGGCTGGCCACGTAGGCTATAGAATGTAGCGAAGGTGTTAGGTGTCCCCCAGCCCGCAGCTCTTCAAACATCTGTCAGCGAGGTACCCTGTGCCAACGCCCAGGAAGCAGCTACACTACGAATGGAGTGGGCTCGCAACCCAGGTGGGCAAGGTGCATCTTGGGATTCATACGCCAAGATAATGGCAACCACTATCCAGTGGGCCAACCTCTGCTTGGAGACACCCTTTCCCTTCTGCTGGCCTCCGTAACAGACGAAGAGCTGGTCTGAGGTCCTGAGGCTTTACGTTCTGTCCACATATAACCGCAAAGAGTGGACGGGACAGAGAAAAGCCAGGGCTGGGTCTGCCTCCTCCGGGGCCAGCGCTTGCAGGTTCACCACCTGGTCCCAAAAGGGATTGGTTGGAACCTTGGGCACATATCCAGGCCGGGTCTCAGGATGACGTGAGAGTTAGCTGGCCCAAATTTCAGGCACGATTCATCGACAGAAAATGCGTGCAGGTCCCCTACCCTCTTAATGGAGGCCAAAGCAAGCAGGATAACTTTTTTTAAAGACAGGACTTTTTACTCAGCTGCCAGCAGTGGCTAAAAGGGAGGTCTCTGCAGTGCGGTCAGCACCAAAGATAAATCCCAAGGGGGTATAGAGGGTGCGCGAGGAAGATTCAGTCTCCTGGCTCCCCTCAGGAACTGGCGATCAGGTCGTGCTTTCCCACGGATCTCCCATCCACTGCATCCTGATGTGCGGCAATAGAGGAAACATACACTTTGAGGGTGGAGGGAGACAGCCCTCACTCCAACCCATCTTGCAGGAAAGAAAGCACGGAACCGATCGAACACCTTCGGGGTCTACTCGGTGGAGAGAACACCACTCAACGAACAGATTCCACTTCAGGGCATAAGCATGCCTCATAGAGGAAGCTCTCACAGAAGACAATCTACGTCTGATTGTGGTAGATCACCTAGAACCTCCGCATCCCGTCCAGGGACCAGACATGAAGTTTCCAGAGGTCTGGACGCGGGTGCCATACGGTTGCCCCATCCCTGAGAGAGAAGGTCCTCCTTCAGAGGAATGGGCCAGGGAGAGGCTGTCGAGAGGAGCATTAGTTCGGGGAACCAGGTCCGGTTGGACCAATAAGAGGCAACTAGCACGACCTGCTCCTCTTCCTCCCTGACTTTGTCCAATGTCTGTGCAAGAAGGCTCACTGGGGGAAACGCATACTTGCAGAGGCCCCGGGGCTAGCTGTGTGCCAGTGCATCCGTGCCAAGGGTCCCCTCGGTCAGGGAGTAAAACAATGGGCAATGGCTGGACTACCTGGGGATGGAGTCTCAACTCTCCCTGGGCCACAGGCTGTCGTAAGAGCTTGTCGGCGGCACGATTGAGCAGGCCGGTAATATAAGTTGCACAAAGTGACTTCGGATGCTTCAGATGCTACGGACCATTACATGCTTGCCGAGCTGCGGCTTTTTGAGGCGTCTCAAAGCAAGGTGCTTTGAGAAACTTGAGAAAGTTGATGTGCCAATGCAGTTTGGGGCCCGTCCAGATCCCTGCTACAGCATGCCCGATGTACGTGGCACCCCAGCCGCATTCAAAAATGGCCTGTCTCATGGACATTTAGTCTTCCGCTTGCGTCCTGGTTTGGCAGCGCCTGAGACAGGCTGTGCGGCCTGCCTGCGGCTGGCTCCACGCTGAGGCCTGGGTGGAGGCTACTGCAGAGGTCCAGCGGGAGCAGGAGCAGCGACAGGGGCGTGCCCTCTGCGATGAACAGGTGGAGGAACTGCCACTGGCGGCGGGGGGAGGCAGCAGCAGGCCGCCGGGGCAGGATATGCCGGATGGCCTCCGTCTGCGCTTGGGAGGCAAAGAACTGTTGGGCGCAGTTCTCCATCGCGTCACCAAACAGCCCAACCTGGGAAATTGGGGAGTCCAGGAACCGAACCTTGTCTGCATCTACCATATCAACCAGGCTGAGCCAACGATTGCACTCATGGACATCTAAGGTGGACATTGCCAGACCGATTGTGCAGGCCACAACAGCCGTACCCAGGAGGGAGAGGGCGGTTGTGGTGCGGAGCTCACCTAAGTGTGCATGGTGTGGGCTACCCTCGTGGCCTTAGAGGGGAGACGAGGATCCTCTGTCCAAGAGGCAGCTGCCACCGGACACAAGTGTGCCGCGACAGACCGCTCCACTTGAGGGATAGCCTCATAAACCTTCACTGCTCCTCCGTCAAGGTTAGTGAGGGGGGAGGAGCTACTCAGGCAATTTCTGGCAGTGAAAGGTGCCATCCATGACCTGGCAAACTCTTCATGCACTTCGGGAACGAAAGGCTCTGGGCCCATACAGAAATTGAATATATGTCAATATAAGTAAATTACATATATAATGTCAGTGCCCATGTATGTCTGCTGCCTATATGAGAATATATGCAAAATTCATATATATAAAACACATAGACAAATATGAAACATATATTTTAAAATATAGCAAAAATGGCCGTTTTCATGTAAGTGCCAGATATTTTCCCTTATATGCACATAAATGTTAAATATATGTAAGACATATATATGTATATATGCATATATGTACTTATTTCAATGCATCAGTATCACATGCATGTATGTTTACATACATTTATTAAATATGTGGGAAACAAATATGTATGACACATATTTATACTTAATGTTGTCCATATATGCGAGAAACCAAGACTATACTGTAATATATGCAGATATGTGGTATCTAGGGCTGGGCGATAAATCGATTTTATCGATTAACTCGAATGTGTAGTTTACGCCGATTTTTTTGAATGAAAATCGGTTTTCTCTTTAACAACCGCCGACGCTCCCCTCTGGGCTCCTGTAGTTCCGACCGGGCTCAGCGCTTGCCACGATAGAGATACACAAACAACATGGCAAATGAGCATGACCGCGGCAGCAGAAGCACACCCGCCGTAAACATTTACAAGCTGAATCTGCAGGGCCGCCAACTCTCTCGAGTTCACTGTGAGAGACGCAATTCTGTCACTTTTTACACGCTCTCACGCCACACATCCATTTTCTCACGCAGAGAAAAAACGCGAAGCAAAGAGGACACTGACACCGACAGACAAGACAGAGAAGGTTACTATCGATATGAAACAGATTCTCAGCTCTCAGATTCTGTCAGTTTTATTACAAAATTCAAACAATAAACACCGTTTTGGCGCTTGTAAATGTGACGTGAGAGAACGCTGACAGATCTCAGTTCAAGCGGCACGTGAACCAAACATCTGTTACTCTTTACTACAAACTTATCGAGATGTAATAAAATCGATCCATCAGTGTTTTTCAACCGCAAGATGTCCATAAAACAGTTGGAGAACAACATATGCCACGTAATGTTATATTTACCTCAGGATGGCTTTTAATGACCCATAGCATGCATGTTAGTTAGACGCATTATAAAATAAAAAAAGCATTATATTTAATTTGAGTTAGTTTTAACCTTTAATAATACCAGCTGACAGGGCTCTCTACGTTTACAGCATTAGGTGATTTTTTTTTTTGGGAGAACAATTAACACATTAACGTATCTACTTTTAGATAGTAGTACGATAGTTCTTAGGTAGTAGTACGTAGCTACTACGTACCTATTTATCCAAAGGAATTTATATTGAATCAAGATCAGAATCAAATCACAAGAATTGAATTGAAATTGTGAAATTTGTGTTAAGCAATAATAAAAACAGTAGCAAACCAGTAAACTTAATACAATTATATTTAGTTACCAAATAATTTGACAATCACAATACACTTATTGTGATGCAAGTTTTTTTTTTTTTTTACACATCCCCCCAATCCCAATCCACCCATTTTATTTTATGTTACATTTTCATTGTTTTCAAAGACAGGGCCTGCCCTCTTGTCTTTTTGGCTTGTTGTTTCTGATTGCACTTTAATGGAGATCAAATCCCAGAAGGGAATATTAAAACAAAATAAAGTTAAAACTTGTTTTGAACAATTTCTTTGTCATCTGCAGATTGATTTTAAGTAGGGAGAGAAAAAAATCGATTTAAATCGTAAATCGGATTTTTTGTGAAAAAATCAGGGATTTTTTTTAGGCCATATCGCCCAGCCCTAGTGGTATCATACATGGATGAACTCAAGTAATTTCTTCATATGTTTGGACACATAAATGTTCATATATGTTGCAGGCATATATTGTGTTATCAGATAAGTCAAATATTTGTATAGATATATGTCATGTTATTTAAAATCTAAGTACATGTATGGCCATATATAAAATTTTTGTATGGGGGACGGCGGGCTGAGAACCAGCGCGGCCCACCCCGAGAAACCAATCATCAATCTGAGACTGTTCGGGACACGGTGAAGGATTCCACGCGAGCCCGACAGCCTGGACGGCCCGTTTCAGCATAGCTGACATCTCTTGATCTGGCTGGAAGCCACTCCCAGGGGGAGATAAAGCAGCCGAGTTATCATCTCCAGAGGTCAACTCACCCTCTGATGCTGCAATCTGCATCCTGTCCTCTGGAGGGGCCCCAAATGAAACAGCTGGTCGGTCCATTACAGAGGGACCATCGCGCTCATCACTCTGATCCTCCGATCTCACACGGCACCTTAGGGTGGAGCGTGGTAATAGGGACTGCATCTTCGCGGACGAAGGCGAGTCTCGATCTCAACACGAGATGGTCATATTCCTGCAATGAGGTCATATTCCATCCACAAAAGATGCTTCAGCGTGCTGTAAGCCCAAACACGTGTTGCAACTATTGTGACCGTCAGAGGGGGACAGGGAACTGCCGCATCCAGAAACGCACGGGTGTTATGACATCTTGAAAAGACGCAAACGCACCCGTGTTGCTCTTTCAGGAAATGAAAACTCTCACCAGTGACGGAGCATACAGGGGAATGATCGCGGCAACACTGACAGGGATGGTGCGGCCTGTACCAGTGAACACTTTCTTCACCCTCAACCAGCTGTCAGACAAACAAACACAAAAAGGAATGCTGTTAAAACAGGAGTTGAGAGCTCAGAAGGCTCGCGACTACAGCTGCACTCACGCTGTAGAACCACCAGCACCGGGAGAGACTTCCAAAAGAAGCACCGACACACTCGCTTGTTGAATGAATCAACACTCTACAGAGACACCGTCATGAAGACCGATCGGCTCCGAAGTGAAAGACAAGTGGTGCATGCATCCACTTCTGTATTTATACCCGCGCTGCAGGGTGGAGTGTGGATGCAAAGCTTGCATGCCAATGTGTGCATTGGCTCATTTTATCAATACTCGAGGATAACAGTGTTATCCCAATCAGTTGACACATCGACTACGTCGAACGTGAGTGACTAAAAGGGAATTTCAAGTAAAGTATATGAATAAATATATACCGTGTTACTGAAGCTGTTGTATATAAGTATTCAATTGTAAATGACTTCCGAAATTCCATACATTCTTCCTGCTATCATTGAAAAATGTGCAATCTTGCCATTTCCCTCCCTTCCATTTTTATCTTCTATCCATCCTTCACTCTCTTTGTCACTTCATCTTGTATGAATAGGGAGAGCCAAGGTCTCTCTCCTCCTTCTCTCTCGTGCGGCGTGTTGTTTAATTACAGCGATTAGAGAGTCTCATTCTCTCTCCTCGTCATACTGTCATCGGGGTCGTAGTCAGCTAATTAAAAACATTTACAGACAAGTAGGATGAAGGACAGCCGGAGAAAAAGCAAAAGAGCTGTTGAGACAAATTAGAATGAGAAAGAGGAAACAGAAACGAACATAATGGATGGATATGAGATTTGGGGATTTGGGGAATGACTTCTGTGTAAAAAAAAAAAGATTATCAACCATTATCAACCCTGTCCCATGTGTGTGTTTTTTTAAAAACTCTTATTCGCCAAGCTTTAATCTCAGGTATAAAAAAAATAGAAAAAAGAAAAGTCATTTAGAATTAGGTAAGACTTCATTGATTTTGCTGGCCATTATTCCCTTAAACAAGATTGTTAATCAATTCAATAAAAATTCCAGACATGACATTTTAATGTCATGTAGTTTCTGGGTTATAGTCTTAAAAATACACCAACAACTACCAATAATATTTTCATTGTTTATATTAACACACTATAGAGTATACTACTATGCAGAAGTTTTAGGATAGAATTTTTGGTTAAACTTTATTTTAAGGTGACGTAGTTACATTGTACTTACTCAAATAAGTATTGAGTAATTAATTAGCTACATGTACTTACTATAGAGTTACGGTTAGGGTTTGGTTTAATTTACTGTTATTACTAGTAAGTACATGTAGTATCGTGTAACTACGTCACCTGAAAATTAAGTGTTACAGATGTTGTGCATTCTATGGAAAGTTTTTGAAAGAAGAGTCTTTTGCTCACCACAGCTGCATTTATTTGATCAAAATAAAACAGTAATATTAGGAAATAATATTTCAAATTTAAAATAACTGTTTTCTATTTAAATATTTTTTTTAAATGTAATTCATTCCTGTGATGTCAAAGCTGAATTTTCAGCATAATTACTCTCGTCTTCAGTATCTGTCACGTGATCCTTCAGAAATCATTGAGAAAACAGTTAAGCTGCTTAATAGTTTTGTTGGAACCGTGATACTTATAATTTT
The DNA here is from genome assembly GCF_051911475.1 of Siphateles boraxobius. Classification (NCBI taxonomy): domain Eukaryota; kingdom Metazoa; phylum Chordata; class Actinopteri; order Cypriniformes; family Leuciscidae; genus Siphateles; species Siphateles boraxobius. The sequence goes on along the minus strand of NW_027508876.1, from coordinate 13,464,518 downwards.
TTTGTAATAATGTAAAAGTCTTTACTGTCACTTTTGATACACTTAATGTATCCTTGCTGAATAAAAGCATTCATTTCTTTTCAAATAATGTACTGACCGTAAACTTTTGAACAGTACTGTATAATAAACCCAAGTCTCATTAAAGCTTTTGCTTTTTCTTTTTTTTTTTTTTACATTGCTTTAAAAATAATTATGTATACAACACACAATTATTTGTTTCTTTTATTTGTCACTAAAAGTTATATATTAATTATTAATAGTTTTCTAAGTTTATTAGTCAACAAAGACTCACAAACATCTCTGGTGTAGTGAAAGTTGCAGACATGGAAGACTTTTCCACTGAACACAAAATACGCATGTATTGCGTCTCTGTTTTCACAAATTCTCGTTTTTGTAGTTTATGTGAATTCAATAACAGTATCGTTTTCAAAAACTTGCACTTTGAATGTCAGTTTCAAAAGTTTGCGTTTTCAGGCCCCCAAAATACTGTTGGCGTGTAAGTGAACGGCCAAAACGCTTAAAATGTTTTTAGTTGGAAAACGGTGTCATGTAAAAAGCCCCTTACTCCACTATTTTGCTCCTGTAGAGTGAAGAGTAGAGAGAGAGAGAGAGAGAGAGAGAGAGAGAGACAGAGAGAGAGAGAGAGATTGAGAGAGAGAGAGAGAGAGAGAGAGAGAGAGAGAGAATCCATTTATTTTCAATGAGAGTTGGAGATTTGAGGCAGCATGGCATTGTCGGTGACGAAATGTTAAGCAACCTCTACGCCACTTTTGGGTTTGAAACATTATGCAAATGAATCGTGATGTGAGAGTGCAAACAGTGGACTGATCACATGATCCACCTCATTATGCAGTTGGAAACAGCAGTTGCACTGAAATGCTGACAGAAAAACAACAAAGTACAGTAGCTCGCCGACCTCCAGCAATTAAATCACTGTCAATGTGAACGGCCTTCATGAGGAGTCATTGAACACATGACCTGACATGATGGAAACAAACAACCAAAATGTTTTATATAGATGTACACTAAATGAAACACAAGCACAACCGAATTTTTTCCTCAGGCTCTGTTACTACACAAAAACACACATTATTGACTTAATGTCGCAGAAGAAATCGATCATAAGGAGCTATGAGGACAAAAAAAATCTTCAGTGTTCACGGAAAGCATAAATCTCTTGAGCGTATGTAGTAATGAGTTTATTCTGTGTATATGTGCATGTTATAGTTTAGTTGTTGATTTCCCTTTGGTCACGAGTGTGTGTGTGTGTGTGTGTGTGTGTGTGTGTGTGTGTGTGTGTGTGTGTGTGTGTGTGTGTGTGTGTGTGTGTGTGTGTGTGTGTGTGTGTGTGTGTGTGTAAGAGGGGGTACACACGATATTTTTTTCATCCATTTTTTAATAATACAGTATACAAGTTCTGTTGCGCAGCAAAAATAAATAAATAATGCTATGTTTTTATTAATTGCTATATTTTCCTTTGCTTACATTTTTAAAAAAATGATTAAATTGTTCACGTTTATGAATTAATTTTTTATTGGACCAGTTTTGATGATGAATTTGTGTTCAATCATCAATGTTGAATCATAAAACACAGAATTTGTGAAAAAATAAAATGGATTCCACAAGTCCCTGAATTAAAATATAGCTTGCTCTTTGTAAACAAATAACATATAAGATTTAAGGATGGGAACTAGTAAGTAACTATAAGTAAAAAGAAATGTAAATGGTAACCAGGAAGTAATTCATAGTCTTACAGCTTTCCAATATTCTAAGTTACAGACAGACACACTCACAGATGTGCGTATCACATTTGTCCTTTTAGCAGCTTTGATCTAAATGTAATTTCCATGGCATTAAAGGATTAGAACTCCCCGTCTGTCTGAGAGTTTCTCTTTTTGTGTGCATCATCTGCTATTCTGTCCATCTCTCTCTTTCTCTGTCTGCTTCTTTCTCCGGGGTAATGGGATATAATGCTTTCATGCCTCTAGCTTACAAGGAATGTCCAGCCCCAGATGAGCACTTGTGAGCTCTCTAAGATCTGATTCATCGCTGACATTAAAGTTGCAGTAGGGAGTTTTGAGAAAATGTTGACTAAGCCTGAAAATTTGAACAAGCACAACTTATAGGTCCAACCCCCTTGCTCTCTGCTACGCTACATCCCTCCCTCCACAGCTCCTCCCCCACAGCGGAGCCTGCCGTGAACGCGCAGGCTAGTAAGCAGGACCACCGATGACAGCGGATTATAAACAGTTATGGAACATTCACTAATAGGGACGAAACATCAACAATATGCTTAACATTGACTATGGCCTGCCCATACTTTGACTATAAACTTGGTCCTCAAATCATTATGTATTTTGCAATACATCTAACTTTATAACGTTGCGCTCTTTCTATAAGTTATAAATAGCTAGTAAGATAACGTTAAAGGATTAGTTCACTTTTAAAAAAACTTTTGCTGATAATTTACTCACCCCCATGTCATCCAAGATGTCCATGTCTTTCTTTCTTCAGTCGAAAAGAAATGAAGGTTTTTGATGAAAACATTCCAGGCTTTTTCTCCATATAATGGACTTCAATAGGACACAAACGTTTCAAGGACCAAATGACAGTTTCAGCGCAGCTTCAAAGGGCTTTAAACGATACCAGACGATGAATAAGGGTCTTATCTAGCGAAACGATCTGTCATTTCAAAAATAAATACAAAACTTTAAGTTTTATAAGCACAAATGCTCGCCTTGCTCTGTTCTGTGATGCACGTTCGTGATCCTGTTCGAACTCGTTCATCCAAATGAACAAATCTTTTTTCGAGTCATTTCGTTCGTTGAATGAACGAAATGACTCCGAAAAAGACTCGTTCAAAATGAACAAATCTTTTTTCGAGTCATTTCGTTCGTTGAATGAACGAAATGACTCGAAAAAAAGATTTGTTCATTTGGATGAACGAGTTCGAACAGGAGAGTCACGAACGATGGTACGTGCTCGCGCTGTGCAAGAGAGGGGTGATCAGCGCGTACACGAGCGTGATTGACACTGCTAAGACATTCCTCCTGGCTCTGATTGGTTGTTTTTGACCGGGAGCGGTGTATTTCTGCAAATGGCAATAGGACCACAGGGAGGAGCCAGAGGAGCTTGATTTTTTCCACAGATTATCTGTCTCATATTCTACTGTCAGGACATAATGACAGTTTTAACAAATATTTGTTTACAAAAGTGACCTACTGGAGCTTTAAACAAGTTTCTTCAGAAACAGGAAGTCTATTATACTCACATTTATATGAAAAATAAATAAACGCTGCGTTTTCAGCATCATTACTCCAGTCTTCATTTTCACATGATGATTCAGAAATCATTTTAATATGTTGATTTGGAGCTTAAGAAACATTTTCATATTATTATCAATGTAAAACTGCTGTGCTGCATAATATTTTTGTGGAAACTGTGATGCCCTTCTTTTTCAGAATTATTTTAAGAAGAGAGACCCCAAAAGAACAGCATTTGTTGAAACAGACATCTTTTGTAACATTATAAATGTCTTTACATGTGTTAGTAACACATTTCCCCCCAAAGCCTAATTACATTATTGTGTTACTATACATCAGATTGCTATTTGGTGACATATTGAAATAGCTGTATTGTCTCTTAAAAAAATACAAAGTTCTGACAAAATATTTCTTTCACACAACAATCTAAATCAAGGAAGAAAAGCTTTACCTGATCCATGAAGACGGGATATATATATTGATATCCTCTTTACGTGTGTGTGTGAGCGCGCGTGCCATTGATATCCTCTTCACGTGTGTGTGTGTGTGTGTGTGTGTGTGTGTAGATTTTACTATATTTCTATTTAAAGTCCCATTAATAAAATGGAGTGAAACATCAAATAGCAGCTTGTAAGGACATTTGAAGGTCCTCACTGCTGGAAAGCCTAAAGCCGGACAAAACATGTTTATCTCTGAATCAATCACGTTTATTTTCAAATTAAATAGTGTCACCATTATGTTAGTATTAAAATTGATTTCTATGAGAGGTTTCTCTATAGCTTCTAAATGTATGTCATGAGGTTGTTTGTCTTTTCAAGAAGCATGGAATTACAGTGGGAGCAAGGCTATATGGAATTACATTAGGCCTATATTAAAATCTGCAGAAACACAGATACCCCTTTTCCACCAACAAGAACCGGGTGCTGGTTCAGAGCCAGAGCCAAAGCTGGTTCAGAGTGGGTTCGACTGACGAGCTTAATAAGAACCGATTTGCCTTTCCACCGGCTAGAGAGCCACAACAGAGCCAGATCTTACGACACTGTATACGTCTCATGTTGCCCAGCAACGCTAGTGCGGTAGCGCCAAACAGTACGCCAGGCTTGTTCGAGATGCATCGGCTTCTCGCAGATCGATCTCCGCATGACATCAAAGCACTGCGATAGCGATCTAAAAGCACAAGGAGTCGTATGTTCTCCAAACACTCCCGCAGCTCCGATCGGTCCGCGCCGCTCCGATGCATCTCGAACAAGCCATCAACAATAACGGACGTTGCAATACTGTGGATGCTCATGGGTTTACAAAATACATCGGAGTCCAACGCGTTTGTGCAGCTCGCCGTAACTTACATAGACGGATATTTATAATCGAGCTGCTATTAGCTCGACTAGCTGCTATTTAAAAATGGCGGTCACAAGTTTCTATTCCTCTTGTTGGTCACGGTAACCCCGCCCCCAGCCCCTGACGCAAGTGGTTCTTACTTGGCTCTGTTCTACCCCTTTTCCACCAAGCCAGAGCTGGTGCTGGTTCGGAGCCAGAGCCTAGTTTCAATTCGGTTCTTTGGTTTTCCACACGCAAAGCACCAGCTCCGAACCAGGAAAAGTGGTTCTTAAGTAGCACCAAATAATTGCTGGTCTAGAACAGAGCCAAGTAAGAACCACTTGCGTCAGGGGCTGGGGGCGGGGTTACCGTGACCAACAAGACGAATAGAAACTTGTGACCGCCATTTTTAAATAGCAGCTAGTCGAGCTAATAGCAGCTCGATTATAAATATCCGTCTATGTAAGTTACGGCGAGCTGCACAAACGCGTTGGACTCCGATGTATTTTGTAAACCCATGAGCATCCATAGTATTGCAACGTCCGTTATTGTTGATGGCTTGTTCGAGATGCATCGGAGCGGCGCGGACCGATCGGAGCTGCGGGAGTGTTTGGAGAACATACGACTCCTTGTGCTTTTAGATCGCTATCGCAGCGCTTTGATGTCATGCGGAGATCGATCTGCGAGAAGCCGATGCATCTCGAACAAGCCTGGCGTACTGTTTGGCGCTACCGCACTAGCGTTGCTGGGCAACATGAGACGTATACAGTGACGTAAGATTTGGCTCTGTTGTGGCTCTCTAGCCGGTGGAAAGGCAAATCGGTTCTTATTAAACTCGTCAGTCGAACCCACTCTGAACCAGCTTTGGCTCTGGCTCTGAACCAGCACCCGGTTCTTGTTGGTGGAAAAGGGTAGACCAGCAATGATTTGGTGCTACTTAAGAACCACTTTTCCTGGTTCGGAGCTGGTGCTTTGCGTGTGGAAAACCAAAGAACCGAATTGAAACTAGGCTCTGGCTCCGAACCAGCACCAGCTCTGCCTTGGTGGAAAAGGGGTAAGAGTGAGGCTCCGTTCTTGTTGGAGCCATTCTGTGTATGGTGATAGGATAGCGCTGTGATCTGCCACCAGTGGGTTAATTAGGGAAGGTGTGCCGCACAGCGAGGGGCATGGTTTTTGACCGTGAGACACGGCGTGTAATGGAGACTGGCTTGAGTAAGTCATTATTTGAAGAAATGTTTTATTTTTCGTTATGTTAATAAATTGATTGGCATATCCGACTTTAGGTTCAGACTTTTGAAAGTTTATTATTTTACCGTATTTAATTATTTTAAGCCGCAAGGAAACAGCACGCCCGAAACACGCGTGCAAAACGACTTAAATTTGCGGCAACAGTTCTTGTCGAAGTCAGAGGAGATGAGGAGAATGAGCGAGGTGAAACATACGGGCGTTGTGTTACTGTTCTTTTTTTCAACCACACGAGGGCGGGCTCGAGCACACACTCTGACTGCTATTTAATACTAGCTTACATACAAATGCATGTTTTAAAGGGATATTTAAGCCAAAAAATTTAAATCTGTCATCATTTACTCGCCCTCGTGTTCCAAACCTGTACGAGTTGCTTGCTTCTGTTGAACACAAAAGAAAATATCCAAATCTCCCTATGGGATATAAAATGTAAACTTTACTAATAATGATATAGGGTAGGCTACATTTAAAGTAAGTTGATTGTTGACATAAGATGACTGTGCATGGATTGACAGGATTCATGCAGTATATTTTCAACTAAAACACAATTACTGTTATTTGAGATGACAGTTTAAACCTATAACGATAGCCTATACGACTTTTTAAAAATCCCATTTCCCCTTATGTTTATTTGGTAGGTTTTTAGTTATATTTCACATAAATTAGCCCACCTATGAGTGTTTTTATTTTATTTTATTTTATTTTATTAGCCCATATGAGGTTAGTCAGTTCAGTGTGGTGGGAACTCCCGCAGGCTCATTCATGTTTGGCCGGTACGGGAATCGGTGTATTTAACGGATGTGACGGTGTGGGCCGGTCCCGTACCCGCCCGTAACTGAACTAGCAGCTCGATCCACCGAGCGCGAGCGTTAACTCAGTGCAGCGTCATTATAGCTCCCATTCAGAGACAGAGCCAAGCTGGAGTTTATCACTAGATCCCGAAGATTCATTCAGGAACTGTTCTCTCTCGTTCTCTCTCCGGTTACCTTTTACCGAAAATTACAGGGTATGTGTGACTCCTGGATCCGCCGCCTCTGTGAGTAGTCTCTCTCTCTCTCTCTCTCTCTCTCTCTCTCTCTCTCTCTCTCTCACTCCCTCTCTCTCGTCATTTTTTGTTTGTGTTTGGTTGTTTGTATTGACTGAGGTGATGCACAACTATGAGGACATTTTGCTTACTCACAGTGCAATGGACTGATGCGAGTTAATATCCAGTTTATAAGCTTATTATTAGCCTATGAATCGTTTAACTACTTCAGAACTAGACATTAATAATTATATAATTTTAAATAAATAATAATACAATTATTATTAACTATATAATATCAACAATATAATGGTGATGTAAAATGAACAGATTTTAATTCAAATAATAACATAAAATAGCTTATTAATAATAAAAAAAGATGATCTATTTATCAATACAAAATGGCAATGATGGCTTTGTTGTGTATGTTTGAGAGGGGGAGAGATACTGAAATCTGTCCAGCATCGGTCTATTTTTGTATGTCATATGTGATATTAGGGAGCAGGTGTCAGGCAGGGCTCAAAAATACACATAGGCCTACAGCCTACAGAAACAAAGAAACTCAGAGAGGTGAGACCATTTGCTTGTTATTGCGTTGCCCTTTTATGTGTGATTCCACTTTTTTCCATACTGGTGCAAATTATCCCAAAAGTTGAGGTGTAGTTCTCCCAAAACCTGGCCAGAAAACTGGGTCAGCATTCATGGGTGTATTTTTCATGTGAGAGCCCACATGGCTCAACCATCCAAGTTTCAGTTCTGAGTCTGAGAGATCCCATTCATTTGAAATGGTCTCGGTATCCTGTCACGGCCGCATGCAGGTTTCTATAAATAACAGCTGTTGCCGGTGTTTGTGTAGGCTATTTCCAGTTCAACCATACAGAAGACTCGTTTAACATCTAACTGGAATGTAGAAAAAAACATTGTCATGACGCTGTGTTGTTGTTATTTAGGGTCAAGATGTCTGCAGTGTAATAGAAATAAAAATGACCTGAGCAAAAAATTTCCCAGAATGAGGATGCTGCTGTTTCCACGGCAACTAATTCATTTAAACTGTTGATCCGGTAAAAAGAGGATGGGATGATGTCATTTAATTATCTCTCATTTTCTCCTTTTTTGTTTTGTTTTTATTTGATCTTGTTTTATTAGAGATTGCTGTTGTTTTGACTTGTTTTGATGTAGTCTTTGCTCCAAGAAACAAGCTGTAAATGTTTGAATTTTGTGTTTGAAACTCCGTTTATGCGGTAGCTCTATATATTCTTAGGCATCGCTGTCATAGAGTAATTATCTGGCCAAGTAGATTTATTATTGTAGAGTTAAAGGCAGGGTAGGCGATCTGTTCCAGAAACATTTTCTTGTTATGCTGGTTGAAAGTCTCTTCACATCCTGATGACATCACACGTCATCATCAGCGCGTTTCATGCTATGCAGAGTTAGACAGACCTCAGTCACCGAACACCGCAACCGAAAACAGCAACCGCCTTTTACAGTTCCTCCTTAACCAAAAAAACAAGCTTATACTTTGTTCACACCGTAATAACTGTAATTTGGATGGGATTGAAACCCGTGACGTTATAATTGGAACGTTTCGTGACTCGAATGTATGCGTTTCTATGGCTGCGTCAATGGCGAAATGAATCTGCAGTAGTCAGGTGGTACAGGTCAGCGTTCTTTAGGTTGTTTATGTTGATTATTATTGTACTGTTATGGGCTTCGAGACATGAGGTAGTTTAATGCCATCTCACGTGACGCTTGTTTTCTCCCTGCTGTACTGTTCATGGGTTTTGAAGGAGATGTGGCTTTGGAGACGCTCTGAAGGGAGGGTTGGATCTAATGCTTTCAAAGCTAACTTGCTATTGCTAGCTTCTCTGAAAATTGCCTACCCTACTTTTAACGAAAGTTATCATGAGCATTATAATGTTTGAAGCGAGAGGTCATAACAAATGTCAGTAGACTGTTAAGATTTTAAAACAAGTGGTTCATTCATAAATCCGTAAGATTGAACCTTCATGCTGTGGCAATTCAAACCGGAAGACCAAAATAGACCTGACTGCATCATAATGGTGTTTTTTAGTGCCGATTTCATTTCGATGTCGTCCTGTCTAAAAGGAGAGATTGTATCAGAGACTCAGAATGCCATAGATGACAGCAGTGATATCATAAACAGGCCCTCCAGTCGATCAATACAGACACTCACTAAGATATGATCTTAACATTATCGATTATATTCTCATTACACAGAGTCTGATGACTCTCATATTGATCCAAAAAAGTAATAAAAGTTCTTTGGAGTAATAAGAGACAAATCAATATTTTTGAACTCAAAGCTGATTTTCTGCAAAGACCAAAAGAAAATAATCGTCATACATTTAATATAATTGTAATACAAGTAGCCTAACTAAACCCGTTGAAAATGCATATTGTGTTGTTAGTGAACAGTGCAGGTTTTGAGCAGAAGAGGGCGGTGTAGGGCAGAGACAGAGTGGAGAACATCACGTGTTTGAAATCAACAGGCCTACTGCCTACTACACTCTTAAAAATAAAGGTTCCAAAAAGGAGTTTTTAGATTCTCCTAAAATAATCTTTTTTTCTCTCTCTTGCATAAGCACGTTTTAATAATCTATAGAACCTTTTTCCACCATAAAGTAACCTAACTTTTGTGCCATGGAAAGGTTCTGGTTCTTCATGGAACCACCAATGCCCATAAAGAACCTTTATTTTTATAAGTGTACATTTCAGTGGATGATGCAGTTCACAATATAGTGATTGTTTTAAAATATAATAGTCTTCTACTCTAATGCCACTTTCAGTGTTGTTTTACTATTACTTAAATGCTATTACAGCATTTATTATTTTGAATGAACTTTTATTTTGTTTGAGTTTAAGCAATTTTGTTTTTTATACTTTTGCCATTTTAATCGTTTTTTAATATTTATAATTAGCTTTAATGTATTTTTATTTAAATAATAGTCGTAATAATTTTAGTACTTTCATTTCAGTTAGTTGCCGAGGCTGCATTTCTAATTTTTTGTTTACTTTGAGTTAAACTTTTCATGTAATATTTTTGTATTTTAGTTTTATTTCAATTAACGAAAATGATTTTTAATAGTTTTATTTTTAGATAAACAACAACACTGGTCACATGATCTACGCGCTTAGATGTAATTTTACAAAAGTAATGTAAAGATGCCCATTTAGTGTATTTTTCGCACATTTGTTTGTGCTGTATACTCATATTGTAGCGTAAATGATTAAGGGTGATAGTTTTGCTTTGAAAAATTTAGTTTGTGTGTGTGTGTGTGTGTGTGTGTGTGTGTGTGTGTGTGTGTGTGTGTGTGTGTGTGTGTGTGTGTGTGTGTGTGTGTGTGTGTGTGTGTGTGTGTGTGTGGCTCTGGCTATAGGACAGCCCATCTTTCCAGACTTCACAAATCACTCAGTTAGACATTTCAGTTAAACAGTCTTGCTACTTTTCATCCTCTCTCTCTCCCTCCCTTCCTCAGTCACCGTCTCGCTCTCTTTCTCTCTCTCAGCCGCACAAATAATCATTTCCTTTCAGGCACTCCCCTCACTCAGAATGAAAGGTGCTGTGCTGATTTATACTTAAACATCATGTCTCAAAAGCTCTAAGATTTATATGATTTCCTCTTCCTCCCCGGAGTTAATCAGCCTGTGTAAGTATGTATGTGTATGTGAGAGAAAGAGACATGAAAGAGGGTGTCAGTGAGAAAGCGACATAATGAACACACTGTCTGAAATGCTCTACTAGTGTGGGCATGCAGAAAAATACACAAACACCCATAATCTTCAAGCTTTCATATGAATCCCTCCTCTAAATCTATGACCCGAAGGTTACCTTTTAATAGACATTACAGAGGAGATGATCTCATGCATTTCTGCCTCAGTTACACACACACACACACACACACACACACACACACACACACACACACACACACACACACACACACACACACACTTACTGAAATGTACATCTTAGTCACGAACATACATGTAAGAGTATTATTTTATCTTAAAATATTTGTTTTTTTATTTCTTTGCGTTGGTCTGAACAGGGAAGCAAATAATATCATGGCTTATTTCCTCAATTTCAAAACAACGTTTTTATTCTATGATAAATTTCAAAAAGTAGATAGGTCTGTATGTTTCCTATTATACATTATTTTCTATGTATATGAGAGGATTATGCATTGATGCAATAAGTTGATCTAAAGACAGTAAAGGCATTAATAAATATAATAATAAAATGTCACGGTTTCCACAAAAATATCATTGTTTTCAAAATTGGTAATAATAAGAAATGTTTCTTGAGCACCAAATCAGTATATTAGAATGATTTCTGAAGGATCACGTGACACTGAAGACTGGTCTGTAAAAATAAATGTGGTGTCAGCTGTGTTATTAATTTTGAGGTGTGCATTTCAACACTTTTATTTTCATCCTGTAGGTGGCGATGTGTACACAATGACACGTTCTGACACATGCTGGAACCTTAAAGGGATAGTTCACCCAAAAATTAAAATTCCGTCATCATTTTTCCTCACCCTCAAGGAACATAAAAGAAGATATTTTGAAGAATGTTGGTACTAAACAGCTGATGGTCGCCATTGACTTCTATAATATGGGTAAAAAATACTATGGAGGTCAATGGCTTCCGTCAACTGCTTAATTACCCACATTCTTCAAAATATCTTCTTTTATGTTCAGCAGAAGAAAGAAATTCCTACAGATTTGGAACAACTTGAGGGTGAGTAAATGATGACGGAATTTTCATTTTTGGGTGAACTATCCGTCGTAGTCGGATAAGTCGGTTCACTTGCAAAATCTAGCGGAATGTGGTCTGTCAGTGTCACAATGTCAATTATGAATTATCTGTTCATTACCTCATTTTAACATGCTTTTTAGTGTTACAAAAATACACTGACTATTAGAAGATTTTTTTCTCTCTCCAGAAACTAGTGGCATCTGAGTCTGTTTTTGGAGAGTGATTCTGAGTTCTCTTGACTGTTTGATGACCGTGCACTTTACGTAATTACAACTTAACGGCCTCTCTTTGAGAATCACTATGCTTTGATTCAGGCCACACAGAAAGGAAGTGCGGTTGTTGACATGATCCTGTCACAGGAAACTCCTGTCTCTTCTCTTCTCTTCTCTTCTCTTCTCTTCTCTTCTCTTCTCTTCTCTTCTCTTCTCTTCTCTTCTCTTCTCTTCTCTTCTCTTCTCTTCTCTTCTCTTCTCTTCTCTTCTCTTCTCTTCTCTTCTCTCCTCTGTGTGTGTGTGAGAGAGAGAGGGAGAGAGAGAGAGAGAGAGAGAGAGAGAGAGTTGGTTGAATGGTTTAGGTTTTCACTGCGAGGGTGGGGCAAACCTTAATTACAGACCGTCTCTACTCTTTCAGAAAGGGTCCTCTGATTCTCTCTGTATGTGTGTTTTTTTGCCCCTAAAAGTTTTGGGAGGGTCCTATAATGGCATATATCACTTTGGCGCTGAAGTCTCAAAACATGCATTTATAAAAAGCCAAAAATTACAAGATGCCATTTGGATTGACTCTACATTAGTTTATGGGAAGAGGTGTGTGTGTGTGTGTGTGTGTGTGTGTGTGTGTGTGTGTGTGTGTGTGTGTGTGTGTGTGTGTGTGTGTGTGTGTGTGTGTGAGGTTCTACTTTAGTAGTTTAGGAAGTCTTTGTAACACAATGCATTGCATTCCTGCACTCCTGCTGGGCTCCTCGTTTGTTCCTTGCATTCTTGCCCACTCACCCCCAACCCCCTGTGTGTGTGTGTGTGTGTGTGTGTGTGTGTGTGTGTGTGTGTGTGTGTGTGTGCGCGCGCGTGTGAGTGTGAGTGTCGGGGGTCTCTTAAGTCTCCTAAAGACCACTTCAATCTTGGAATAACCCTAAACCAGCACTAACACACTCTTCACAAAAACTACACACACCCCTCCACCACACACAAGCGGGTTCTTTCCCCACCCCACCCCCCCTCTCACAGGATACCAAGGGTCAGAGGTCAAACCTGGAGACACAAAGCATAAAGAGAACAAACCGCAGAGGGAAAGATGGGGAGTGGGGGGAAAGAGAGAAGGAACGAGAGATAGGTGAGTTACGGGTAATTATTTGGGTGGTTAGTCAGCTGGAAAGTTGGTAGATTAAAATCAGTACTGCTGCTCAGATTACAGTACATTTATTTTAATTCATTCATGGCTCATCTCATGAGTTGCGGGTTGGGTGTGCTGCATATAAAAGTCGGGGTGTGAACTTTTGACCACATTCCTTTGTATTTAGATGTAAATGCATGAGTGTCAGGCCTCTGACCTCTTGAGATGTACAAGATCTCGACCTAAAGACCTTCAAATGAACACAAACACACACTAAGTTCATACATTCCATAGTTACTTATATAGCTTTTTATCTATTTATCTATCTATCTATCTATCTATCTATCTATCTATCTATCTATCTATCTATTTTTAAATAATATATTAATTAGTTATTTTTAAGTAAGTAAGCTGTATTCAAAATACATTTCAAATATTTCTTAAGTAAAGAATTGAATAATAATATTATAATTATTTAACAATAAATTAACATATGTAATAATATATATATATATATTGTGAAATATTTAAATTACATATGTATATATTACTCCATTTATATAATATTTTACATTTCTTTAAAATATAATTACTTAATTACTATATTTACTAAATAAATATAAATATTTTAATATAAAAATATATATGAATATTTAGTGTTAGGTAAGTATTTAAAAATAAAGATAATTATATTGTTTTTTAATTTTATAATATTTTATGATTATATATACAATTATATATATAAATAAATATAAATATTCTGTATTAGGTATTTAAAAATAAGCATTATATATATTTATATACTTTATATATAGTATATATATAATTGGTAAACCAATATAATTTATTTAATTCTTTGTTTAGTAATTAAATATATATATATATATATATATATATATATATATATCAAAGACCATACCCACACACACATATATATATATTACATATATGTGTGTGTGTGTGTGTGTGTGTGTGTTTGTATGGTCTTTGATTTACAAAATATAATTAGCTCTTTTAGTATTTATATATTTAGATATCTAGGTACATGTGAGTGTGTATCTTCCTGTCAGTTGGGTTTCATTCCTGGAGGAGAGCAATGCAGGATGCATCTATCCTTATACAAACACAAAAACACTCACACTTGGTGAGCCGTCAAGCAGATGTGTAATCAGACAGGTATGTAGACTGATTAGGGAGTGTAAAGGCAGAGATCATTTGTGTTTCAGGAGTGTGCGTGTGTATTAAATTAAATTTTAGACTTCTGTCAAGTTGAATGTGTCTCGCGGTTTTATTGTGTCTTTGTGTATCCTATAGTTCAGAATGGTTTTGGTGTCTGTGTGTGTTCTCACTTTGACTGGTGTCAGGAATGCTTGACAGGAACTAAAGCAAATGGGCCGGTAAAACTAATCTCATCCTCTTTTACTGTGTGTGTGTGTGTGTGTGTGTGTGTGTGTGTGTGTGTGTGTGTGTGTGTGTGTGTGTGTGTGTGTGTGTGTGTGTCTGTGTGTGTGTGTGTCTTTCTCTCTCCCCTCATTTATTCTTGCCTCTCTTGTCCTCCTCCAGGGCATGTCTGTCTTTACAAACTTGAGAGAAAGATATTCATCACTTAAGATCTTGCACCCCTGCAGATACCTACTCCCATTAACTTTGAAGAGTAAAGTTAAGGTTTCAAAGCTCATTACCTTTTCATTTAGAAAATATAATGTTTTATTTTATTTGTGTATTTATACATTCAGAAAGAAAATGCTATTTATTTTGTTTTATTATTTTGCCTTCAAATAGTATTTGTTTTTTTTTTTTAAAAATTAAATATTTAATTTTTTATAATTTGTTTTAATAAATTAATAATTTAATGAAATTATAAATATTTTTGCATTTAGATTTTATTCATTTATAGTATGTATTTTATTTTATTTGTTTTATGTATTTTATGTATTTTATTTTATGTATTTTATTTTATTTTATAAACCACGGCACATATATAATCTCACACTTACGTAATTGAACTGCCATAAACTGTCTAGTCTGTGTTTTATTCCTTCTTTGAACTATGATTATGGCACTTAATGTGTCACCTGTCGGCCAAGTGTTTGCGCATGCGTGTGTGTTTGTTTGTAAGCGTGTATGGGTGTGTTTGTCACTGATTGACAGCTGCGGGGAAACTGGCCATGTGTATGAACTTAGAACAAGCAAAAGTAGGTCAGGCACACTGTTAGTAAACACATCCACTCACACAGTTTACAGTTAGCAGTTAGCAACAAAAAAAAGTGCTAAAAAAAGGTTGTTGTTTTTTTTTCAAAACTGGCTGGTCTGTTTTTATCTCTATTTTTGTTTTTTTTTACACGCACACGCTGTTTTTATAGAAAGGCCACGGATTTCATGTTCCCCCTTGTTTCCACGGCTACACTATCACAAAGGACTCCAGCTGGCTTTGGAAAAAGAGAGCAAAGAACAGAGAGAAAGATGAACGGTGACCAGCCCCTTTCTAAACACACGGCAGCTGGCCCGAACTGTCATTCTGCACCCTGGCCTGCTTACAAACACACACACACACACACACACACACACACACACACACACACACACACACACAAACACACTGCGGCCCCTCCTCTGGCTTTATAGCGCTTTGTGTTTTGCGATAATTCCCCTTAGCATCTGCTAGAGGGAGCCCAACTAACCTGTTTGAATAAGTTTTATCGTTTTTGTCGCTTCCACACAAGCACACACACACACTCACGTCGCACTCGTCCGCATCCAGACGTCATGATGCCCAGAGGTGCGTTCAATCTCCCCTCCTAATAAAGCATGAGGCTGAAAGGGGAGTTTCTCCGGGCAGGGGCCGAAAAGAAGGAATGAATGGATGATAGAGGGGGGGGGGAAGTGAAGGGGGTTGAGCAGGGGACGTCTTTGATACAGCGCTGGCCCGGGCGGGGGGTAGTGTGTTTTTTAGCCAGGAGATTCACCATTCACACTCCTCCGTCGGCCGCTCGTTTGAAGTGCCTCACAAAGAGGAGTTTGTGGGCCGGGGGCCAAAAGGGGTTTTGTCATTCACAGAGTCCCTCTCCTCCTCCTCCTTAACCTCTCGCTCATTCTTTCACTCTTTTGAAATGAGAAATACTTTATCGGCCAAGAACGCAGCCAATTAATGTTCAACCAACAGGCTGAATTGCTGCAAAGCTAGCATGCATGCGTGCGGTTTAGTTTTCACATCACTCGCTCTCAGATTTGATCTGAACTTTCAGAGAGTTTAACTCCAATCCCCAGAATTAGTTGCTGCATTTGTTTGCAGTAGCGCATGGATTGTGTTGGACGAGCGGCAGATGTTAAGACCGTTTTGTTGAGAGAAAGTTGGACGAAAGCATTTTGGGGAGTTTTTCTTTCTCCGTTCTTGCCTGCTGGAGTTCAGGAATTCTCTATCACACTCCACTTCCCAACTGTTGGATAAACACGATGGCCTTGAGAGCGTGTGTGTGTGTGTGTGTGTGTGTGTGTGTGTGTGTGTGTGTGTGTGTGTGTGTGTGTGTGTGTGTGTGTGTGTGTGTGTGTGTGTGTGTGTGTGTGTGTGTGTGTGTGTGTGTGTGTGTGTGTGTGGTTTTGGAGGCGTGACGCTTCCATGATCCAAACATCAAAGTGTATCCGTGGAAACTGTGAGGTAGTCAGTAATGCCGCTAACATGGCATGACTTGTTTTTATTCCCTGCCTTTTTTGTGTGCGTATGTGTGCACACGTGTAGGTGAAAATAAAGTCGTTTGGGATGTGTCCTACACATCTGGTGTTAGAGAATATATCATACTGCGGTTGTCCATGTTAGAAAAACACTGTTTTTGAGACGTTTTGGCCTCTAAAAAGACTTTGACAGCTCTCTGGCAACTGACTTCCTCTTCACTTTGTGGAGTCCAGACAACCCGTTGACCTTCCTGGCATGCTTTTGTGCAGATGGGGCATGTGTGTGTGTGTGTGTGTGTGTGTGTGTGTGTGTGTGTGTGTGTGTGTGTGTGTGTGTGTGTGTGTGTGTGTGTGTGTGTGTGTGTGTGTCCTGGTAAACCCTACGTTATGGGGACACAAGGTTGGCCTTATCCAAAGTCCTTGTGAGGAAATGTTTTGTTCCCCATATGGAAAACAGCTTAATTACACTAAGTGCTGTTTCTTGAAAATATAAAAATGAAAGTTTTCTGTGATGAGTAGGTTTAGGGATAGGCAACAGAATATACAGTTTGTGCAGTATAAAAATCATTATGTCTATATAAAGTCCCCATAAAACATGAAAACATAACGTGTGTGCATGCGCTTGTGTGTGTGTGTGTGTGTGTTGTTTTTTGTATTTATATAAGACTACCATTAAAAAGTTTGGGTTCAGTTATTTTAAAAAAAAAGAAATTAATACCTTTATTCAGGAAGGATGCATTAAATTGATCAAAAGTGACAGTATAATATTACAAAACATTTCTATTTCAAATAAATGCTATTCTTTGAACTTTCTGTTCATCGAAGAATCCTGCAATAAAACGATTTTCCACAAAAATATTAGGCAGCACAATTATTGTTGTCAACATTGATAAGAAATAACAAAATGTTTCTTGAGCACTAATTCAGCATAGTATATATTTTTTCTGAAGGATCATGTGACACTAAAGACTAGAGTAATAATGCTGCAAATGCAGCTTTTCCATCGCAATAATTAATTGCATTTTAAAAATATATTAAAATAGAAAACGGTCATTTTTAAATTATAATAATATTTCAATGTATTTTAGATCAAATAAACTCATTTTGAGCATATGTGATTTCTTATAAAAGCATTTTAAAATATTATAACCCAAACTTTGGCACGGTAGTGTGCATTTATGTTTTACATATAGTTTACATTTATATTTGTATTCATCTATTTAAACAAAGACAGGAAGAATATTTATATTTGGTAATGAGATTCTCAAGGCTATTACTATTGTGTGATAAGATAATAAAAAAAAAATCCAGACTGTTTTTAGCTTGGAAACTTACATCTGTATTTTAAAGGGCTCCAGGTGGCTGGATGTTTTGGGCTATTTGACCTGTGGTTTGCCTTTGTCACATAGAAAGAGAGAGCGAGCGAGAGAGGAAAGGCTTTAGAAAAAAACCGCAGGACTGGGTGGGTCAGAGAACACACACATACATGCTTGACACATGACACAGGCTCATACACACAGGTGAGAACAAGCACACACAGTGCCCGGCTCGGTTCCTGTAATAGTTTAAAGAGAAAGCCTGGCCTACTTTCTGCATGCACTGTGACCCAGTTTACATAGATTCAGACACACGGAGCAGTCACAAACCTGTTCCACATCCCTTCTGTGTGTGTGTGTGTGTGTGTGTGTGTGTGTGTGTGTGTGTGTGTGTGTGTGTGTGTGTGTGTGTGTGTGTGTGTGTGTGTGTGTGTGTGTGAGAGAGAGAGAGAGAGAGAGAGAGCTGTTAAAACACAGAGCATGATCTTCTTACAGTGCTATAATCTAAAACAGACACGCACTCTCGTACACTCAGATGTCGTAAAGCAAAAGAGAGATCTTCCCATCTAATCCGTTCCCTTCATGTGTCCAGGAGTAATGTGTATGTGTGTATGTGTGTGTGTGTGTTGTGTGTGTTGTGTGTGTCTGGGCCTGCGCTAACCTGCTCCTGCCAAAAGCAGGAAATGAGGGAGCTGTAAGAAAATGGACTGCCACTGTTTAGTCTCTGAACACACTCACACACACACACACACACACACACACACACACACACACACACACACACACACACGCGCGCGCGCGCGCACACACACACACACACACACACACACACACACACACACACACACACACACACACACACACACACACACACACACACACAGTGTGTTTAGTCTTCTCCAGCAGCTGTGCTATTCTAAGCAATACAGGCAGGAAGAACAGAGAGAGCAGAAATAGATGGATGATTTTGGGACAGTAATGCCAAACTCCTTTTGTAGTTTTACTCTGCAACTCTACAGTGCTGTACTCTAAGCATGCTCTACCTTACTGCACACTACTATCCTCTGACATAAAAATGCTTACTTCGCATTCTTATACTTTTTTATGCTTTATTCTACTCAATTCTATTCTAATGTGCTCTATTTGTTTTTATACTAAACTCCTATTCGCTATTCTGTTTTATGCTACTCTAATTTATTAAATTATGTTCTACTCTTAATTTATTCTATTATACGCCAGTCTATTCTACTGTACAAAACATTGTTATTGTACTTTATTCTCTACTCTATTCAAACTCTACTTAACCTCATTCTATTACATTTTAGGTTACTTTAGGCTATTCTTCTCAACTTTATTATGTTCTACTCTATTATATTTCGCTACTCCACTGTACTTTTTTTATTCAACTTATTCTACTCTTTCTGCTAATACACAACTTTATTCTACTCTGTTCCCCTCGGCTCAACTTCATTGTACTCTAATGTACTTCACTAAACTTTGTTCTAATTTATTCTACTGTAATTTATTTCTGCTCAACTGCAGTTATTCAACTGTGTTCTACTTTACTCAACTTTGTTATGTTCAACGTTACTGAATTCTGTTTTACTTTATACTATTATATGCCTCTATACTTTATTCTCTTCTTCCCAATGTTGTTCTACTCTATTTTGCTGTATGCAACTTTATTCTTATCTCATCAACTTCACTGAACTTCTACTCATCTCTGCTGTGCTTGTATTCTATTGTATTGTTTTCTATAGTACTTCAAATAGGTCCATGGTACTCTAAATTTATTTCCACGTCTTTTTGTCCATTTTCAGATTATGAACCTGCGATTATTTTCTTGTCATATTTTGACTCTTAAATTAATGTAACTAAATTGTCAACTGATGAATGCGCTACTTAGTTTTGTCACCTAGTAACCTATCACTTCCTCCAACTCCACAGTATCATCATGTATAACAACCTACAAGAAAACTCCGCCCCCGGTCCCACCCAGGTCAACACCCACCAGACCATACATCTCTATAACAGCCCAGAGCAGCACAGAATCAGCACAGGATGCCTACAATGAGCTCACCGGTGCTGGCCCTGCAAACCGGGCCTTAGCAGCGGTCCAGTCGGGCCTCAGCAACTCCACTGAGAGCATCGATAGCATGAAGGCCCTGACGGCAGCCATTGAGGCAGCGAACGCTCAAGTCCACGGCCCAGCCAGCCAACATGTGACCAACAGCACCATCACCATCACCACAGCCAGCGCCACCAGCGTCACACGCATTGCACAGGACGCTAAGAAAGACGCCCTCAGGAAGTGCCTGTCCATAGGGATACAGGTTGGCCACACACATTCTCATCTGCGTTGCCTATAGGGTTACAGACTAGCAATAATAGACTAACAAAGAAAACTTAAAACAGAGAATAAAATATGAGCTTACCACAGCAGTGTTTACAAGACTTCAGTTTACAAGATAAGAAGTAAACAACACACTACTTGTGTGTGTGGAAAAATAAAATACTGTCTCTGTCTCTCAAAACCTTCAGAATAGTGTACTGGTCCTACTATGTCTGCCACACAAAGATTTGGCAAAAATAGTAAGATTAGTATGCCAGTGTGCTATTTTAAATTCAGCCAGGCATTATTTACAGTATATACTGGAATTATTTAGTATGCTCTAAGACAGTGTACACTATGCCCATAAATGCTGTCTAGTCATTAATAATCAGCAGTATAGTCTCTGATTATTGAGTAGTCATCTATGTAGTTTACATTGTGATACACAATGAATGCTGTCTAGTTGGCAGCATACTTTTATGAGCGTTTTTATGAGCACATTCGTTGTCTGCAGTATATTCTCTGGTTATTGAGTATACGCCAGTTTTTTACATGCTATGATGTCTAGGTAGGCAGCGTACTAAGTTTGGGTACATAGCCTTTTTATCTGCAGTACATTATCTGATTATTGAATATGCATCAATAAAGTGTACAATTTTCATATTTGTAATCACTTCTTGCTTTATACCTGCGTCATTTGATACTAAAATATTTACAAAGGACCATTTAAAAAGGCCTCAAGTACAAACAACAACAAATATACAGCAGTACATTTAACAATAACAATTCAAAATTTACTGTAGACACCCAGCCTCCATATTGAGTGTGTGTGTGTGTGTGTGTGTGTTTGTGTGTGTGTGTGTGTGTGTGTGTGTGTGTGTGTGTGTGTTTGTGTGTGTGTGTGTGTGTGTGTGTGTGTGTGTGTGTGTGTGTGTGTGTGTGTGTGTGTGTGTGCGTGCGTGCGTGCGTGCGTGCGTGCGTGCGTGCGTGCGTGCGTGCGTGCGTGCGTGCGTGCGTGCGTGCGTGCGTGCGTGCGTGCGTGCGTGCGTGCGTGCGTGCGTGCGTGTGTGTGTGTGTGTGTGTGTGTTAAGGTTGACGGTCCTGAGGAAACAAGCCAATCAGAAGTACACTGCAAGTTTCAGTCTGTCGGCATTCAAGTAGAAGAGGAGAGTAGGTAAGTTTATCTACACCCACTCACTCACTCTATCATACACACACACACCCCAGTATTCCATTACATCTCTAGCCTTTATCTCCAATCATGTGCTCATATAAACAAGACAAAGTCATTCAAAACATTACAGCGGTGAAGATAATGACTATGAAAGCTTCTGAAAAAATGGAAGCTGTAAGCAGAGAGAGCAAAGAAAGTGAAAGAGAGAGAGATGTCATTTCAAGCACATGTTCCTGTGACAAAGACCCTCCCATTCTCTATTTCACACACACACAGCTGTCCCTATCATGGTGGTTTGGACACTGGGGCCTTCTGAAAGGGTAAAGGAGTGGGAGGCAGAGAGACAGCTGCTCTGTGTGTATGCGAGTGTGTCTGTGTGTACGTGCACCGCCATCTGTTGCTGTGCCCATTATGAAGCAAGGCAGGCTTCTGGGTCACAGGCATGGTCAAATATCGACCCCCTGTCTTCCCTCTCTCTCTCTCTCGCTTTCTTTTGCTTTCTCTGACACGCGCACCCTCAGATGTCACTGTTTTAGCACCCTGTGAGAGGGAGGGACATAAAGCCAGGAGGAGGTAGAGTGCAAGAGAGAGTGGTAGGGCCACAAGATGTTCAGTCTCTGTGTGTTTTCCCCTTAAAGTTCAGCTACAGCCAAAGCATCGTAAAATCCACATCTCGTAGCTAAATTGCTGCCCAAGAGTACAGATCAAATGCCAGAACAAATGTTATACACACACACACATACTGTATGTAAACAGTAGTCAGTTATGTTCAGAGTCAGTTGCTCTGCTTAAAAACCTAGCGAACTATCTATAGAGAGCATTTTGAGGCATTACAGACATACTGTCAACACAAAGACATCTAAGTTTTTCTCACTCACACATTTTTCGAAACAGTCTTAACATTCTCTAAACAGTAAACATCGTAATATTGATGGAATATATCATGTCTGGCAGATTTTGATCATTGAATTGATAATTTTGCATGTGATGCCTCACACAATGAAAGAATGTTTAGAAGTTTTGAAGAGTTTGACAGTTTCACTGTGAATCAACTCATCGGTTTTGATCAACAAGCCATGTGCATTTAGTCATTGTGAAAATTGTACTGATTCTTTTGCACACATGTGCCGAAACACAACAAATCAATAAGAAATTCAAATCTGATGTGAACAAGAAACTAATTGCTAGGAGATCTGAACTTGTTGTTTTGAGAGACAAAAAGTCTCATTTGAGAATTGAGCCAAAGCTTCTGAAAAAAAAACTGGAAAATAGACCATTTTACCCAATATTTCTGTATGTTGTGTTTTAGGCTTATTAGTGTATTGTTGTTAGCTTAGCAATGTGTTGACGTAGAAACACTGTTTTTAAATATATTTCATTCAGTTCTGTTATGTTTAAAAAAATATTTTGTTTACATTAAAATTGACTATTTTACCCAGCATTTATACATTTTTATTTTTAGAGTATTGCATTGTTAGCTTAACAACATACTAACATTAAAATGTTGGTGAGTATACAAGTTATTTTAGTTCAATATTGATAAGTATTACAATTTGGAATTTAATATTGGACTGTTTTACTATCTTACAGTGTTGTGGTGTTAGTTTAGCAACATGCTACATCAAACTTTCCCATGTGAGTAGCACTGCATGATGCTCATAAACAGTAGAGGCCAAAAGTTATGTCCGGCATAGGGACATGTTAACCCTAATTATTTTGTCAGATAAATACCTTAACTAAGTTAAGTGTTTTGTTCTTCCCACACATTATATATATATATATATATATATATATATATATATATATATATATATATATATATATATATATATATATATATATATATATATATATATATATTTATATATTCCTCATATTTTGATGATTTAATCAAATTTATTGGGTCATTAAAAAAATACCATAATTTTGGCCAATACTGTAGATATTTTCTTGATTGTGTAAGTAGGGGGCTGGCTCTGTAGACTGTGAAGTAGCTTCAGGTTTAGGAACTGAGCTTTGGGTTGGAACAACTGAGGTTGTGGCTGGTAACTGCCAGCGTTGAGGAGTTGAGGGCAGCAGATTCCTAGACAGTGAGAGAGGGACATACATAACCCACACACACTCGCACAGGTCGCCGGTATTTGGACTTTGCTGAAGCATGCCTTTGTAACTGAGAGGGAATACAGCTGTAAAACACCGGCACACACACACACAGACAGCTCTCCTAGCACAGGTCTACTCTTGTTTCCTGCTGAAGTCAGAGCCCTTGAACTGTATGGAGAGACTCATTTAGCGTGTTATACACTTTAGTCTTCCTCTGTGCAGTAGGAACGAAGGGAATTAAGGAATGAGTTATCTTCCCCTGTGGCTGTGTCCCAAATCACTTACACCTGACTTTTTTTAGCTCTAGGGAGGTGCAGTACAACATGTAGTTAGACATGTTTGATAACACATATTGACTAACTGTTGATCTCCAGCACTTGTCATAAATAGACAGACAGTCAGATAGATAGATAGATAGATAGATAGATAGATAGATAGATAGATAGATAGATAGATAGATAGATAGATAGATAGATAGATAGATAGATAGATAGATTAGAAAGAGAGAGATAGATAGATAGACAGACAGACAGAGGGACGGATGGACAGACAGACATAGATAGATAGATAGATAGATAGATAGATAGATAGATAGATAGATAGATAGATAGATAGATAGATAGATAGATAGATATACAGATAGATAGATAGATAGATAGATAGATAGATAGATAGATAGATAGATAGATAGATAGATAGATAGATAGATATACAGATAGATATACAGATAGATAGATTAGAAATAGATAGATAGATAGATAGATAGATAGATAGATAGATAGATAGATAGATAGATAGATAGATAGATTAGAAAGAGATAGATAGATAGATAGATAGATAGATAGATAGATAGATAGATAGATAGATAGATAGATAGATAGATAGATAGATAGATAGATAGATAGATAGATAGATAAATTTAAAAAACATAAAGGTAAATTTGCTCTTTAAAGTAAATATTGTCTTTTAATAAAAAAAAAGATTCCTTCTGACCCTGGTGTCTTCCCTGTCACACCCTGTGGAGTTTTGGTGCTGTGGTGGTCCAAGTGGCTTTAACATGCGGCCCACCTCTGCTAGAAGAAGCATGAGTGTGTGTGGGTGTTCTCATGTCTATTGATAGCTTTAGTTAATATGTAAAGCACTGAGTGCACCATAGGTTAGTTTCAGCCTTAAACGTCAAGCCCACTCTGTACACAGACCGTCTCATGCACACGTGGATTATACAGATTCAGCCTGATTGGATGACTGTTACAAAAGGTCCAGTCGTTGTACACCGGTAAACTGATGTCAGTGTATAGATGTATAAAGTCTGTATTCCTCTCAAGTTTAGATCAACATATGAACAATACTCCAATACTTTTCTTTCAAATATTTGGCATTTAGTTTTATAATCTGTCATCTAATACAATGACATTAATTATTTAATTATTAGTGTCCAAATATTCTTTGGGGACATTGTATTTCAGGTTCAGAGATGTGAAAAGAATCTGCTGTAAAACTGTCTGCCATAGTTACATTTAACTATGAACAAGACCCCCCCCCCCCCACCCCCCCACACACAAACGTTTTCTTATGATATGATTTACAGAAGGCAATGATTACTACCATGTGAGCGGAACAAGAAATGAATACTTTCCTCTCTCTCTCTCTCTCTCTCTCTCTCTCTCTCTCTCTCTCTCTCTCTCTCATGCACCCTTTATTTGTCTCTCTTCCTCTCTACAGGAAGTAGTTAGCTGATATGAAACAGGCCTTTCTGACACACACACACACACACACACACAGACACACACACACCACACAGACACACACACACACGCACACACACACACACACACAATCTAAAATGGTCTTTAATGGAAAACAAATGGTTCAAAAAGATATCAGAACTCAGTAATGTAGTGGAGGAGAACAGACGCAGATTACTAGATGGATGGATAAAAACCCTGATTGCTAAGTCCATGAAAAAGAATAAAGAAATCCTAGCAGTTTATGACCTGTATGTGCTATCGTTTTTTTGTTGTGCCTTTTTAATATCTCAATATTCAAACGCTGATGCACGGGCACACACAGGCGACACACACTCAGGGTATGGTGAAAGATGTCAGTGTGCTTCAGTGCATCTGAATAGAGCAGGTGTCATACCTCTCCAGTACACACACACACACACACACACACACACACACACACACACACACACACACACACACTCACACACACCAGGCAAACACAGAGTAGCAGATCTAAGCCAGATCGCTTTGATATCTTATCCTTCTCTATTCCTAAAGGAGAGGAGATGTGTGTATGTCTGTGTTTGTTATGCTTGTATTCAATATCATAGTCTACAGTCACTTAGAAGGACGTTTCAACAGAAAATTGCAATCCAATTAATGTAATTTATTTGAACATCATAAGTAATTTTTTTTTACTTTTCGTAATTGGGTACAATTCATATTTGTTTGTTTTATGATTAAAATGTTCTTTAACTTTTGCCAATGTTTTGTCATCATATTCATCCATTGTTATATATTATATTTGAATAATGTATATCAAACATTAACTATTTAGCATCATACAACAAAATTCAACATATACACTATCGTTTAAAAGGTTGGGTCAGTAAGATTTTATTTGAAATAAATTAATACTTTTATTTAGCATTTTATAATGTTAAAAAATATTTCTATTTCAAATATATGCTGTTCTTTATAACTTTATTTTCATCAAAACATGCTGAAAAAATATACTAAATGGTTTCCACAAAAATATTAAGCAGCACACTGTTTTCAACATTGACAATAATAAGAAATGTTATAAATATAATAACCTTTTATAAATTTTATATTTATATTTATCAATTCACAATATTATGTTTTTACTGTATATTTGATCAAATAAATGCAGCCTTTATGAGCAAAAGAGACTTCTTTCAAAAACCTTTAAAAAAATCTTACTGACACCCCCCCCCCCAAAAAAAAAAAGAATTGTCCTTGAAATCCTTAATGAAGTGTTAATATTTCCCATCATATTTTTTGTCAACAGTATGTTTTAATTAAAATAGTTTACTGTTTACTTAAAATAGTTTTTAATTACTGTTATGACGCACATTTTTTATCTTGTCTTAGTTATTGTCAACGGCGCAATTGAAAAGTTTGTGTCAGCATTGTTTCTGAGCATTAGATGTACATTTAGCTAAATGATTCGATCACAAACTATTCTACACTATTCATCTTTTCTTTCCAGCTACCGCAGAGTCACACGTTCTAACAGCGTCACCACTGCCGTTCAAGCCGATCTTGACCTTCTGGAGGTTCTCGGCGATGACCAGTTCACGCAGACCCACCAGGGGCCCATTATCCGCCAGCCGTCCCGGGATGCATCCACTTCCACTGTCAGCATCCAGGGCTCTGGGAACCACTACCATGCCTGTATCCAGGATGACTTCACCGACGTAGGCTTCGACCCATCCATTCTGCCCCCGCCGGTCCCCTGGATGGATGGAGCCATGGAGGAGGAATACGCAAGTGAAGTGTCAGTCTCTATGTGTCCGCAGGACGGACGCTGGTTTCTGAAGCTACTACATGCAGAGGTGGAGAGGATGGAGGGCTGGTGCCAACAGATGGAACAGGATGAGCGAGAGAATGAGCTACCGGAAGACAGTGAGTAACTCTGAGATAATGACTCTAAAAAAAAGTAGTAGGCTGCCCATCTAGACAGCATTTTTATGCATTATAGATCTGGGAAGTAGACTCATTTAGAATGTTTATTTTAAAAGCATTTTTCGGCATTAATTATTCATTTATAAGATTTGATTCAACAGCATTTTGGGGCTTTATATACTCATTTAGAATGTTTGATTTAATAGCATTTTTATCATTATAGACTCATTCAGAATGTTTTTTTCAGCAGCATTTTTGGCTATTATAGTTTAATTTACAATGTTCGATTCAACAGCAATACAAAGTTCTGTATTGAAACTAGATGGCGCAGGTTAATGGGTCCTAAACTCAAACGCATTCTCAATAGGGCACGGCTGATTGGTTACGGCTTTACATTTACATTTATTCATTTAGCTGACGCTTTTATCCACAGCAACTTACAATTGCTATATTTCAGAGGTTAAGGTTCAACTAGGGGTTAAGTGTCTTGCTCAGGACACATTGGTGTCTCACAGTGGATTCGAACCCGGGTCGCTCACACCAAAGGCATGTGTCTTATCCACTGCGCCATCACCACCCCTTTATCAGTAGCCAATGAGCTTACTCCTCAACCTTCAAATACTTGCATATGCATTTGCCTTAGCAGTGCAGTGCGCTTTCAGAAACCCTCCACCTTCCCCAGCTCCACCTGTATAGATCTGCTACGGGTAATTCATGTATGTTATACTGAAGAGTAGCAGCATGTCTTACTTGCTCATAGCAAGTCTTGTATGTATTGGCAGTAGCAAGTCCCGTACTTGCTCTACCGTAGCAGATCTATTTCACCAAGACCAAATTTATCAACATTCTCATACTATTACCTTGCCAACCACTCTGAGAGTTGTTATGACAGAATTACATTTCTGGAATTTTTCAGTTCAACAGCACTTTTTTAGCAGATTCATGTTCGATTTGAATGTTCTAAATGCATCTTTGATCCCCCAAAATTCTTTCTAGGTAGGCAACTCACTAGGTTTTGAATTAGTTTAAAACATATAGCTAAGTAATTGTAGCAAAATGGTTATTGTAGATAAATTATTGAATTTCCGAATTCGCTATTTTATTTTTAAAGGCAAGTAGTCATTTGATTGCAAAACTACATTTATAGTGACATTTGTACAGTCTGTGTACAAGTCGTTTGAAGAATAATCAGCCACTTCAACAAAACTACCAGTGCACAAGGTCATTTCACAGTCTAGTTACCTCCGGCCAGCCTGTTTCTTTTTCTCCCACTTCCCGCCTTTTCCCCGCTCAAGCTCACACACCCACACACACAACGCAGTGACCATCTTAGTGTCAGTCACAAAGCCTGCTTGTTCATCTATCTCCTGTCTGTCTCCCTCTCACATACCAGACATTTCTACCAGCAGGGAGCCACCCGTCTCCCTCGTTTCCTTCGCTCCCTCTTTCTCTGTATATTTTCTTCTTCCTCTCAGTTTCTATATCTGTCTCCTTCCACTCTCTCTTCTCTAACCCTTCCCTCTTTCCCTGAATATATAAAATATGCTAATCTCCGTGTCCTATGACAGCACATTGTTTGCCATATGGTCTCTTGCTGCTGCATATGTTAAACAGAGCGAGTTCATTTTGTCAGATCACTGTTTAAACAGCAATCCACAGAGACACACTGCAGTCACTCCTCAGGCCACGGCGGAAGCCTTTACATGACCCCCACATGTCAAACATTAGTTTCCTTTAAGAGAATTCACCCTTGTTTGGTAATCTGATATGCTATTTACTTTCTTTCACTCTCAATCTATCTTTTTACATCGCACTCTTGTTCTGTATGTGTGTGCGTGAATTTCTTGGCTCGTTGGCTTTGGCTGGTGTTTGTTTGGTGTGCATGGTAAACACTCCCCCTGCTCCTCTGGTTCCTGCATTTAAGTTCCCAAGCCTTAGATATTTATGACCCCCTTCTCGCTTCAAAGAGACAGCATTTAAACATTAACTTGCTGTCTAAGCCTTTGAAACACAAACGCATACAATCACTGCTGTGTTATTACATAGTTTCTCATACTGTGCTAATCAACTTGCTACTTGCTGCACTTTTGTTTTACTGAAGTTGTTTACAACAGCTGATTCTCTTTTTTTGTGTGTGTTTAGTCCTCGGCAAGATACGTAGTGCAGTGGGGAGCGCTCAGCTGCTGATGTCGCAGAAATTTCAGCAGTTCCGGGAGCTCTGTGAAGAAAACTTGGTATGTATGAAGCACACATCCATTAGCCAATTACAGCAGACTCCGCCCCTGAGTGGCTGTGTTAGCCTTAGTAGCATTAATATAAGCCAAATCTGAACCCCCCCCCCATCCCCGCTAAATGGCTGTGTTAGCCTTAGTAGCATTAATATAAGCCAAATCTGAATCCCCCCCCCCCCCCACTATCCACGCCAATAACAGATGTTTTGTGTATAATCTGTTCTCTGGCTGTCAGAATCCCAACGCCCATCCGCGGCCCGTGTCTCAAGATCTGGCAGGATTCTGGGATATGCTGCAGCTGTCCATTGAGAACATCAGTCTGAAGTTTGATGAGCTACACCAGCTGAAAGCTAACAACTGGAGAACGCTGGAGCCTCCTGAGAGAAAGGTACAGATTTTACATCACAAATCCAGATGCATTACGCACTCTCTTAAAATGGCTAAGAATACCAAAGTTGACACAACGCAATTCGCGACGCTGCATACATTTCTTAAGATGCTGCATGGTTGGTTTATTGAAACTGTTCAATATATTTCAGAGTAGATGTGATATTTAATTTGATGCAAGCTAAAAATGACCCTGTGAGGGGTGGGGACTTAGTTGTTTTTGTGGCATGCAAAAGGAAAGTTTTGAATAATCGTACAGGTCATTGTGTTTTATGATGAAGCCTGAGGCCTGAAGCTTAAAAAGGTCACAAAAACAGCACAAATTTGTTTGTGAATCATACTTAACTACTTCTCTCATAAATTCTTACGAACAACCCAAGGAGTGATAGGGCAGATGTCAAGTTGCATGGACTAGTTTAACGATGCTTTTATGGTGCTTTTGTGTCTTTTTTAAGCTTGACAGACCCAGTCCCTATTTAATGGAATAGCACAGAAAATAACAACCAGCATATAATTCAAACTTTCAGCACAATGTATTGAACAGACAGTTTTCTGTATTTGCCTCCAGTTATATATGGTGTGTACTCTGACTTTAAATGGATAGTTCAACCAAAAATTTAAGTTTTGTCATCATTTACTCACCCTCATGAGTTTCTTTCTCCTGTTGAACACAAAATAAGATATTTAGAAGAATGTTGGTAATCAAACAGTTGATGGGCCCCATTGAATTCCATAGTATTTTTTTTCCTACTATGGAAGTCAATGGGTGCCGTCAACTGTCTGGTTACCAACATTCTTTAAATTATCTTATTTTGTGTTCAACAGGAGAAAAAAAAATCATACAGTCTGGGAACAACATAAGGGTGAGTAAATGATTACAACATTTTTGGGTCCCTATAATATATTTACTATCCCTTTAAGGTCAATTGCTTCATTATTTCATTTAGTATTTTATTTGAATGTTTATCTTTTATATTTATGAATGTTGCATGTGTTATGCTATTATCTGATTTGCTTTGCTCACTTCTTATTATTTTATGTATTCTGTGTTTGACAGTGATCGGGTTTTGAGGTGATGCTCCCATTTGCACGCTGCATGTGGTTCACATCCAGAGGTCCCTTTTACCTCACGCCAAATGGCTTGAACTCTTAGTTGACGAAAACGGCCTCCGTAATGGCCCTGCCACACTTGAGCGCTCACTTAATGTATTTGGCTGATGTCTGGCACTCAAACACGACTAAATATTGCAGATGACCCAACAGATGACCCCCCCGTTTGCATGCATTAGCTGTGTTGTGTTACATCGCGGAGTGACACTAACCAGTTTGTCGTTGATGTCCAGGAGAAGCGCGTGCCCCCTCCAGTACCCAGGAAGCCGGGGAAGGGTCCCATGCTGCTAGTGAGAGACCGGTCTCTGGAGGGCTCCCAGCGGATGGAGGCTCGTAAGCGGCTGTTAGCGGCTAAACGTGCCGCCGCCTCTCAGCGCCAGAACTCTGCCACAGAATGCGCCGACAGCATCGAAATATACATCCCAGAGGCCCAAACACGATTATAAACACTTTCACACTGAAAACCGGGTGCTTAAAAGCCTAATAGACACACACACACACACACACTCATCTTCAACCATAACACAATAGCACTGAATGACAAAGGCAGGGTAGCTGTAACATAATCACTCCTTTTCTTGTGTAAAAGAGAGTTTCTTCACTGTGGGCTTCTACTGTATTTATGACTTAATTTTACTCTCTTCCTCTGTCCTGCCATTTGTAGCTCCCTTGTTAAACTCCCAAAGACTTTAATATTACTATTAGACACTATATTTAATTGTTAAAATAACCGATTATATATATATATATATATATATATATGAATATAAATAAATATATATGTTCATGCCTAAAACACAGTATATTATCATGTCTGTAAATATTATTACCCAAATATTGAATTTTATTATTTATTTTGTAGTTTTTGCGGTTTCCGTGTAAGAGCCATATGTCTTGTGTTCTCAAAGAGAACCTAACTTATAAAAAGGGCAACATACCGATCACTTTTGAAGATTTCAACGGACAATGTAGCATTGATTGCCGTGTATGTATGTATACATGTGGGTGTCAGGCTTTTGTACATGTGCCACACCACACTCTCTCACGTGTCACCCTGCACCTCCGAGACCGGGCGAGGTCGTTCTGTTTTCAGTATCACGGGACAGAATGGAAAAACCACCTCTTCTCTTCTTTCTTCTCATATTTTTCAACCTCCCACTCGGTCGTCCTCTCCCGTCCTCTCACACCATCTTATCTCCTGTTTTGGCCACTCACCTGTTTGACTGACATAGATGTCCATCGTATCTGACAAATGTGACACTTTTATCTGTCCCCACTCAACGCGTTCAAGTCATTGACAGAAGCACTGTCAGAACAAACCACTCTTCACGCCTCTGATTCATTAGCATTCATACATTAGAAATGTGTCCACGTTATGAAACATTACATACAGGCAGTCAGGGATTTCATTCAGCATTAAGCCCCGTTCACACTGACAGCAATGAAGTCTTTTATTTTCAGAGATATTTGCAGATTTCTGGTGATATACTCATGGTGGTGTGATGTGGGTGTGTCCAGTTAACTTATTTCTCACAATTGCAGTGACTTTTTATTTCATAATTGTGATTTTATATCATAATTGTGAGTAATTTTTTTATATCTCAGAGTCTAACAATATACCACAATTGTGGTCCTATATATCACAAGTTATTTTATTTAATGTAATTGTGTCTACTTAATGTAGTTACGATTTTAAATGTTAATCGGGACTTTATATCATAAATGTGACTATTTCTCGCAATTGCATTTTTATATCTCAGTCGCACAATTAATATATCACAATTGTGACCCTATATATCACGACATTTTTTTCTGGTAATTGTGACTTCACTTAATGTAATTGTGATTTTAAGTGATAATTGCAACTTTATATGACAATTGTTACTTTATTTCTCATAACTGTTTTTAATCACAATTGTGACCCTGTATATCACAAGCAATTTTATTTTACATAATTGTGACTACATAATGTAAGTGATAATTGCGACTTTATATCATAATTGTGACTTTATTACTCATAATTGGGTTTTATGGATCACAGACGCACAACTAAACGTAATTCTGACTTGACGTAATTGCAAGCTTATATCGTGAATTGTGACTTTATTTCTCACAATTATGATGTAATTTCTCACATTATGACTTTATATCTTATGATCTAAATCAGGGGTGTCCAAACTCAGTCCTGGAGGGCCACTGTCCTGCAGAGTTTAGCTCCAACCCCAATTAAACACATCTGGACCACCAGCTAATTATGGTCTTATAGGCTAGAAACTTCCAGGCAGGTTTGTTGAGTCTGGCTAGAGCTAAACTCTGCAGGACAGTGGCCCTCCAGGACTGAGTTTGGACACCCCGAATCTAGATATATTGTATCTCAGAACTGTCTTTTTTACTTAGTTATGGCTTCCATAATATTCTGTATATCTGTACAATTTGTGTATGCGTGTAAAAAAAAAATTGTTAACATAAAGCCATTCCTGGTGACATGAGCAAGGTAATTCGACATGAGAGTGTCTAGCAACTTCTCCAGCAATAAAATCGCTGTCAGTGTGAACGAGCCACAACCACAACAACTGACATTTTCTAAATCTGTGGCATTGAATAGCTCCGCCCACTGTGAAATCTCATTGGTCTATTCTGCTCTTTATTACTGTTCTTTAAACATCTGATTGGCTGTGATTGTGTCACGTTGCTCATCGGTTTTCCGTTCAGCGTGGACAGACAAATAGTCAAATCACGCCGCAATTAGGACATGTTGTTATGTTGAGCTTGACATTAGATAGTTTAAAAAAAATATTTTGTTAATATATAAATGATGAATTATAAGACGCCTTCCTTACTGCTCACTAATATAGCTCCTCACTATATTTGTCTAAATGTTTGTATAAATGGATATAAAGTAAAATATTAGTATTTTCTAATAAGGGAGTTGTAGAGATATTTAAGATCAGACGAAACGCATTTAAATGGACAGAGTCAGACATCAATCATTTCTCTCTTTACCATAGCTTTTGAATTTCAATAATGCTTTAAAGTATCATTTGAAATATTAAAACTGCAATGTCACAACTCTATAAATGTAATACATATTCTTTTTTAGTAATAACACCAACTGTGACAGGCAATTTATTCATTATATTTATAATCACTAGCATGATAGTCTTTATCCTCAATCAAGTCAGTCAAGTGTGTATGTGTGTTTGTGTTATTTCCACATCAAGTGCATGTACCCAAGTGCTTCCTAATTTTCCTAAAGGCGTTTTTTTTTGTAGCACAGTTGATATTTTGTAATATAGATCAACTACTTTCTTTTGTTTGTTTTTATTTATACTTAGATGTATATAATTTCAGCAACCCTAAGGAGAAAGTGCAAGTAGACACGTATCAAAGCAGAGCACATACCAGCAGTTTATTATTTTTTCGATTTAAGGAAACCTATCTTAACCGTTGAATCATTCACACACTCTTGTGCTGCTCTTGTAATTGATTTGCGCTGCATCATAGTTGCACTGACAAGTTACTCAATACTAGTCAAATCCTAACTGCACTGTCTGATACTTTTCAATAACAAATACTAATTTGCACTTGTTAAATATGTTAAATAAACAGAGCTATTTCTTTTTTCTTTGCTCTAAATATTTCACTGTGGATAGACACATCACTAAAAATATATATTGATATTAATTTCCCAGCAGCCAATGTGCAGCCATTCTCTATTTTCATAGATAGTTCAGTTAAATTGGCTTTAGTTTGATCCTTGTTGTATTTATCTTTTTAATTTTTTAATTTATCTCTTCATTCCCGTTATTATGCACTAGAGCCCTTCTACTGTGGTTTATGTTTGTTTGAAATAATATTGATGTTTAAACGCTCAGCCTTAATTTATGAATATATAATAGTCATGCACAACGTAGCCTCAGGGGAGACTATATAACGTGTTTGTGTGTGTGTGTGTGTGTGTGTGTGTGTGTGTGTGTGTGTGTGTGTGTGTGTGTGTGTGTGTGTGTGTGTGTGTGTGTGTGTGTGTGTGTGTGTGTGTGTATCATGAAGAGGTCTGATACTGGAGATTATACCTTATCAATTAAAGCATTCAATATTGACGACAAAATTCCCTTTCATATTGATATTAATATTTTTTGTTTGTTTGTTTTATACAGTTCTGTATTTTGTCAGCCAAATAATATCAAACTGAATTAATTTGGACAATCAGTGATTAACACAAATAAAATCAATGTCATTTCATTTGTAAAAATGAAATGAGTAAAATGATACTGAAATATAAGTGTATAGAAATATTAATTGGTTACATTTCCTTTGATTACATCTCCCTTCTTTTTAGAATTTAAAGAGATATTTATGAGACGCTAGAGAGATATTTTGTGAGACTAGCACTAAACCTTTTGCTGAAAGTGATCATAACCTAATTTTTTAACTGCTTTCATTCACTGATGTGAAAATATTGATCTATATGGCAACATAATAAGTTTAGACTTTTTATGGTTTTATCTTCCCAAATAAAAGAAAATCAGACTTTGTTTTATTGCCAAACTGTGGACGGTGCACTCACCGCAATATTTAGGGAAATGAAGGCAAGATATGATGTATTTACTGTTCTTGTAAAAGCATAAACTTTATCAAAATGACTGTGTGTAAATACATGAATGTTCTTCATTGTAAATGTAACCTACATCTAAGGATATCTTACTACTTACATTTTGTATTTATTGTATCAACACTGTTGATGTTATGGCACGTGTATGAAATTTTGATCATTAAAATGTTACAGATGCTCACAGCCATGAAGTGATTCATTTTCAAATAAATGTGTGTCTGTTTGTTCTATCCAGTAAATAGAGATAAACGACTGTTTTACATGGAAGCCTTTATACATTTCCTACTTTATATCTCACAATTGCAAATTGATTTCCATTAATTGTGACTTATTATCATTATTGCTTCTCACACATAACTCACAATTACGATTTTATTTCTCGTATATGAGACTTTATATCTCACAGTTGACATTGTTTCTCATAATTGTCTTTCTCGTAATTGCGATCTCACAACTTTTTTTTTGTTCGTAATTGTCTTTCTCCAAATTGTGAAATTTTTTTAGTGTTGTGACATTTCACAATTATGACTATGATTTTTTATTGATTTAATTATGACAATTATGGCAGTTAGTAATGGCGTCATATTTCTCGTAAATAAAACTATTTTGTAACTTTTGTGACAGACTTTATCACAGCTGCATTTTATTTTTCATAATTAAGACTATATATATTTTGTTATATATATATGTTGTTTCTCATTGTTTTCTTTATTTCTAGTAATTGTGATTTCATAATTATAACTTTATTTTGCACAATTTGGACTATTTCTCACAGTTGACATCTCAAATTTTGGCATTTTTAAAAGTTTCTCACTATTATTCTGCCTTTACGTCTTTGTGACTTTCTAGCTCACAATTACAACTCGTAATTGTGACTTTATGTAGGCTAACTTTACTTCTCAGTTTTTACTTCATATCTCACAATTGCTTATTTTAAACTTCATAACTATTAGCTTTTTTTTATATTTTACTCTTGAGTTGAAAACAGGCTTTCAGTTTTAAATCATTGCCTGAGGCCTGAGTAGGCGAACAGATCTTCTTTGACTCTTATTAGTGAACAGCTTCAGGCTTCTTAGATACACCCAAACAACAGATAAACTCTCATCTAATATGTGCGAGACATCCCGGACCCTTCCATCCAAAAAGTCTTTAGCATCATAGAATGTAATGTCTTTTTAAATATAGGTGTTCGGTTAATTAACCGCTTTGAGCTGCTTATCACTTTGATCACTTGTTGCCAACTAGACCAATGACCCTTTGAGTGGTTTGTTTGGATCTCAGCCCAGTGAGAAGTCTAAAGTAAAGAACAGCTGTCTAACCGAGTGTGATTAAATATCCAGGACAGACGTGTCCCCGCTAATCCGTCTTTATTGTCTGTGCTCAGATACAGACATGCACACTCACACAGACGCCATTGGCAAGCCATCGTTGACGTCTGGTTTTAGCTACCGCTAATTAAATGCAGGATTATGCTAATTGGCGTTCTTGTGAAGCTTACACACACAGAAGAATGTCAGTATGATTTAGCAATAGCCTGTAAGAACATGCTTTTAAAATGTCAAGGCAGGGCAGTGGTGGATTGGTATAAATCACCACGTTTGGATGCTGGCTTCCGATTTATGAAAGCAATCTACATTTGCTGTCTGACCTTACACGTTACTTCATTTTTTAAACACTACTGGAAAGAAATGTCATCTGAAGGCTAATCTTTCCCATGACCCCCCCCCCCCCCCCCCCCCCCAAAAAAAACAGCCTTGAATATAAGGACCTTTCCATTTTCCCACTACAAACACTTATCGAACAATGTAGTTAAAAATAAGCAGAAGAAACAAGATTAATTTAGTAGAAAACAAAACTTTATTTAAACACCGTGTGACCCCTATTTGCCACATACATTGCACAGTAAGGAGGAGAAGTCACATCATTGGGCATCATGTCACATTGGCTACTGTAAATGCAATGGTCTAAGGTCCCAAAACCTTGAAATCAACATATTTGGTGACATAAAACCATTCTTTCCTTTTATCCTCTGAAAGTGGTCTCAACTTAATAAACAAAAACAATAATACAATTCATGTAGTGTTCATTCTTCCAGCTCACTTGTCCAAGGTGTGTATTTGTATTTGTGTGTGTATTTGTGTGTGTGTTTAGGGGTGGTGTGTGGGGAGCATGTGGGCACATTCACTGGCCGTTTCTACACTGAGTATTCAAGAGGAAATCTCAGACTATAGTTCTGCTACATCTGAATATCCCTCAAGAGTAATGTAAGGAAAAAAAGAAACATACTAACGACAGCATCTGAAATTTTACAACGAAAAAAAACAAAAACAAAAAAACAATACAAAAAACTGAACATCTATGAGACACAGAATGACCCGGTGCAGTAGTGATTAGAGTCTGAAAGCTCTAGAAAGAGAAAGCTAGAGTTGATAAGATACTGAGATGACCTGCCATTTTGTGCAAAAAAACGAGGCAGAATATCAGATGTGTTCACTAAAAATGAGGCAAAATCGACAATCATAGAGCCGAATCTCTGAAAACGAGAAAGAAAGACTCATGAGGAATGGGAGAAGAGCTCGTCTTCTTGTAAAGAAGGAAAGACAGGAAGTCGTATTACTGTGTTTGGTTTTGGTCCCCTGTGTACAAAATGAAAAGATACATATTTATTTACATAGAAATGGAATACAAAAAAAAGAACCGACTGCCAAGGCACCTTGAAATGCTTTACATAAAGGAATCCTCATCAATTTGATTTACATTTACCAAAAATAGAAATGATCAGGCCATGCTTGTTTGCTTTCTGTTGCTCAGTCAAGTTTTTTGGGAGGGGGGCAAGAAACAAACATCGATGAAGCTTTTTCATTCATCCATCCGTGTTTTCTGTCTTCAGGCGAGGAGCTGTTTGGCCTGCAGCTCCATTTCTGCGGCCCTCTTCAGCGCCACGTCAACCAGCAACTGGAAGCCGCTGAAGTCCTGGGTGAGATCGGGCGGGGTGGGCGGCGGGGTGTTGAACAGGCCGCTCTGGGGGCTGACGTTACCCTCCCCTCGACACCCGAACAGGCCGGCCACGTCTGTGAGCGGCAGCTCTGTGGCTCCCTCCACGCCGAGGCGCGTTGTCGAGCCGATGCCTTGCGTGCCCGTGGTGATGGTGGTGTGGCAGATGACGGAGGGTCTGGGTAAGACGGGTCCGGGCGAGGGGGGTGTTTTTGGGGACAGGGCTTTTTTGGGGTAACCGTTAGAAGTGGGCGTGTTGCTGGTCGAGTGAGGTGAGCCGGGCTCGTAGCTATTGCGGTCCTCTCCGTTGGCGAGCAGACCATGTTTCGGGGACTGGGAGTTGTCGCTGAGCATCTCGCCACCCTTGCTGCCCCGCCGCGAGATGGTGAACTGGTTGGGGTCCTTGCCGTCTTTCCGGAGCATCTCAGGAAGGAGTCGTCGCCGGGCGTTTATAAACCAGTTGCACACCTGTGTAGAGAAGAGCAGATTATGAAACATCAAAACTTAAATGCAGATACGAGCATATATTGAAATCACAAGCACAATCACAATTTTTCTTACCATAACTATTAAAAATGTATTCATGTTATCAATATTTTTATTTAACATGTATGTCCTACAATCCAATAATGAAGTAGTAGATAATTTAATACGTACTTTTTAAATATTGTACTCTTTAGGAAATGTTCTTTAAAGCCAGAAAATAAAAATAAATATATATATAAAAAAAATTAAGTTACTTTTAACTTAAATTAAGTTTTTTTATTAAATAAGAAACTAAACTTAAAGCATTATAATAAAAAATATATAATTAAGCAAATAAATATTATTAGTTTCTTATGGGATGAATAACGTCAAATTCTATCTCTAACTTCTACCACCTGTTATTTTGTTATTTTCTAAGTTCAAAGCCTACAGTCCTTTAAAACCTTTTGTTTTGTTCATTTTGTTTGCACGCTGTCTTGCTCAAGTTTAAAATGGAAATGCATGAGGCTGTATTGAGTTAACATGTGACGGATCTCTGCCTCTATTTTTGTTTTTCCTCTTTTAAAAAGCTGAGTTGGCAGTTGAAAGCAGGAAGCTCTTGGCGGTGAGGATTTCTTTCAATCACCTAAGTAACAGTTCACCTTTATCCCTCAGATTGGGCTCTTTGTTGGGCCTAAGGGCTTTCGGCCTTATTCATGCTAATAGAGCTGTATCTTTCACGGCTCTGCGAGTCTCACCTGAGGGGGTGCGAGATCTACTCTAATGCAAATCCAACATTTCAGGGTATAGAAAACACAAGTGACTTCGGTGTGCATCTCAAAAAAAAGACCAATTACTTTGTTAGTAATGGCTGACACCCAGTAGTGTTAACACCTCTAGTTTATATCAACAATTGAACTCCACTGGCCTTTTTAGTCAATGTAGATAATGCACCACAGGTAACTGATCATTTACATTGCAGATCTAAAATGAATCCTATTAAGCAAGGAACATAAAATCAATGTTAATTATGTGTATATATATATATATATATATATATATATATATATACACACACACACAGACATAATTAATTATTAGAATTAAAAATATATAATTATATATATATATATAATTATATATATATATATATATATATATATATATATATATATATATATATATATATATATATATATATACATACATTTTAATTATTATAATTAAATTTTTAAAATATATAATTTAATTATTATATATAGAGAGAGCTGTTTCAGAGCTGTTTTGACTTTTACAATTGTATTCTGGGCTACTTTCCCAATACACACATTATGCCATAATGAAATAACTTGAGTTCTAACTTTTCTTTCTCGGTATCTAAAGGGGCCGTTTTCATGATGCAGTCCTCAGTATGGTAATGCTCCTGTATTGTCTTCCAGTGAGTCTCTTCAGAAGAGAAGCCTCTTGGCTCTCTGGGTAATGGGGCTGTATTGTGTGTCCAACGGTCTGCCTGAGCCTGGTAGTCTTCACTATGTTAATGTGTGTGTATTGTGTCTCCCTATTGTTAGTGAGACAGCTGGCTGAGCGCAGGGGAAATTCCTGGCCCAGTGTCTGAGCAAGTCTCTCTCTCCCTCTCTTTCTCTCTATGTGGCTACATCTCAGATGACTCAAAACAGTTATTCACTCATCTGTCCACAGGAATTCTCTCCATTGACTGCATTCACAGGAAGTGTTGTTTATATGACGCTAAAACTCAGCGGGGACAGAACGTGTGATCTTAAACGCAGTAGCGCTAGCGAAAAGAGCTGACTTTTTCTTTCTCTGACGTATTTCTTTTGGCTCTCTTCTATTTATGACATTGAACCTTTCAGTTTCCTTCACACAATGTCAGTTAAACTAGACATTGATGACAGTTAACTGCTCTCCAGTGAAGCATATAAATATATTACTGATCAACAAAGCAGAAAACTGAAAAATTCCCCTTCACATTCTTGACAGAAACAAGCAGTCGTGAGAAAC
The DNA here is from genome assembly GCF_051911475.1 of Siphateles boraxobius. Classification (NCBI taxonomy): domain Eukaryota; kingdom Metazoa; phylum Chordata; class Actinopteri; order Cypriniformes; family Leuciscidae; genus Siphateles; species Siphateles boraxobius. The sequence continues at coordinate 13,423,495 of NW_027508876.1, read as the reverse complement.
TTCGGACCTTGTCTGAAGCATAACTTCAGGAACTGCTTTGAGTCATTCAAATTTATTTTTATTCAGAGTTCCCAAACCTTTTGGCCAAAGAATTTACATGACTTTCCACTCAATATTTTGTATATTATATTGTTTAATCTATTTTATATACAGTATTTTAGATGTTGCAATCACTACAAGCAATTTCTAAACAAATAGTTCACAACAAACTAAAACTAGAAAAATATATAAAAGATATTTTTTTGTGACTTTTCCATGCCTGAAAACAGTGTTAACTAAAACTATTTAAAAAAATAAATAAGGTGTTTTTGGTAATAAAAAAAAAGCTTTAATAAAATTAAATATAAGATGAAAAATCAACTGAAATTTTGCCTTAAAGAATTAAAATTAAAGCTAATTGTAAATATTATTAAATGTCACAGTTTTAATATTCCCTGATATTCGAGTTTATCATAACCATGGGAACTTATTATTTAGATTATTCTCAAAACTGTATTACATGCAGTTGTTCCCTTGTTTTTTAGTTTTTTTTTAGTTCTGTGCCAGGCCACATCTACACACTTCTATAGATGTTCAGTACCTGTAGTGTGGAGAGATGGGTCTGCTTGGACAGCAGGGCTTTTTCCTGCTCTGATGGATAAGCATTGTAGCGGTGTTGGTAGAGCCAGTCCCGGAGTATCTGTACTGACTCTTTGGGCAAGTTTCCTCTCCTCTTTCTCTTCCCTGACCCTCCTCCATTTGAAGAGAGGTCAAGAGGCACATCCAAACTGTCCTCGTCGTCCGTCTCGCTACCGGACATCGCCAACACACCTATAGGCATACGAGACGAGAAATACTGCCACTTAAAAACTATTAAGTTTACAACATTATTCTTTCTTTCTATATAAAAAAGGGCTTTGAGAACCAGGAAAACTATGAAGTCAAGTTGATGTATGAGCAATTTGTTTTTAATAGTCAATAAGTGTGATTCAGGGAATTGGAATCAGTGTGTACCCATGTGTGTGAAGGAAGACAAAAGACATCCAGTCAAACATCAACCCCCCAACCCCTGCAAAGGACTCTTCTCCTCCCCCTATCTTACACACACAGTCTCTCCCTCCAAAATGCCAACTGCAGAACACAACACAACAGCGCCTGGCCGTCTGTATGCATGTATAAGCGTGCGTCTGTAAGAGAGAGAGTGTGTGTGGCAGCTGATGTGTCACATCCCTGCTGTCAAGCAAAGCCATGTGATTCATGGATGAAGTGGAGACATCACAGACTCTAGGTGTCATCGTGCATTTCCGAGCACTGTAAATACACTCACAAAAACTAGAAAAACTTTGGATAAACATACTGTTTTGTTTTAAAACTCACTTAAAGGGCCAGTTCACCTAAAAATAAAATTCTGTCAATATATTCTTACCCTCAAACATGTAGAATTTTCTTCTATGGAACACAAAGGCAGAATGACAGTATCAATCACTATGTACTTAGTGATTGTATGAAAAAGAAAATAAAGTGAATCATGACTAAGTCTCATTCTGCCAAACAAATCCTTTTCTGGAAAGAAAGTAATACGGGTTTGGAATAACTTGAGGGTGAGTAAAATATGACAGAGTTATGATTTTGGTCTGACTATTTATTTGTGTGCTGATATGACAACCTTTCCTGCTTATGATGATGACTTGAATATTATTACCACATGATCCTAAGTATCATAAACCGGTTAGTTTGTCAATAAGAAGTTTCACTCAGAGTGCTGAAGGGGACTTTTAGTTCATGAGCCCTGTAAGTGAAAGAAAACTTTCCCCAACTTCAGCTCGAGTGTGAGCGTGGGACTTAACGGTCTAAAAACGAAACGAGTGAGACCAACTTACACGTTTATCTTTGATGTTGTGTGAGAAAACGATTGAACGTATGAAGAGGAGTAATAAGAAGTAACTTTGTCGTCGGCCTACATGAGGAGGAGGGGGAGGGGAACCTGTTGCAAATCTCAAGACCGAACAAAAGAATGTCGTTTGTGGGACATTTCAAACTCTGTTTTTTCGACTTTTACTACATTAAAACTTGTGAAATCACGCCATGTGACAGATAAAAGGCTGACACGACTCTCTACGTGGTTATACGCCATAATATATGAGAAATATTAACTTAATAACAGCAAATAGCTCGGGCTCTATTGTGTGCTGTGAGAGACACGAGGTCGGAGGGAATGTGAAAGCGTCGCCTTGATGAAGCGGCGCGAAATACACAAACTTCACAAAAGGAGGTCAGTATTCATTGTTGCACATTTTACACATTTACAAAATTTTCAAATGCTGAGAAAGCAACAAAGTAGTCGCCAAAAAACAACCATCACACACTTGGAAAGTTTCCCTCATTTCCCCAACAAAACTTGAGTCAGTGTTATGAGAAACTCTGAGCGCGTGAACATTTTTTTCCCAAGCCAAGGAGTTCAACTATTACACGAAGGCATTTAACGTTACACACTTAAACAGGCACGACAAAACCCTTAAAATAATTACCTTAGAGACTATTTAAAGTTATAGCTATATATTGGTTCGTTGAACAACACTATAAAACATATAAAATACATGCAACTGTTAGGCTAAATAAGCATGTTTGTACAAATCAAAGCTTATTGCGAATGCGTGTTAATAACGCGAAACGGCTCGTTGTGACAGCCCGCCAGCACATGGTGAGAAAAAGGCTGTTTTGTCTGCAGCGGAAAACAATAGCAGGCAATGCCAGACATTTTCTGTTCAACCATCACCGACAAGTTCTATCCATTTGTTACAATCACCGATAAAAATATATAACATATATCGCCGCTATATCACACATATCGAGAAGAAACATACCCTTTTTGGTCTTCATGTCCGTCAAAATTCCCCTTTTCACGTTGGCAACAAGGAGGTCGATTCTTCTTCGGTTTAATCACACACAACTGTAATATTCCAGATTGTTACGAAGTATCGAGAGGAATATTTATTTTTGTCGAGGAATCGCCGCGGAGCGCGTTTTTCATTTGTCGGAGACGCAACACATTGTCGGGTACCTGGGACAGGCTTGCGCGTCTCATTCAGTGTGTTTGATGTGGAAACTGGGTGACAGCTATCTTTGACAGCTGCGTGACTCAACGCGGTTAGATCCTCCCCCTCCGAGGGCAAGAGGGAAAAATCTGACATCAGGCACACAAAAAGGAGTAAAAGAGACAGAAAAATAGTTTTTTTGACAAACCCATTCGAATCTTAAACGTGTAGAGTTAGATCCTATCACGAGCGATGTGTTTGTGGATATGTGTTTTGGACATTGAATTGGATCTAGTTCCTGCACGTTTCCCTTTAATGACTGCGGCAGAGAGACAGGAAGCTGGTTTATTATGAATGTAGGTTAACATTACCATGAGGCAGACACATGGCAGGGATACATTTGGGGCTGCTTTGCTTTCATCAGCATACTTCTGTTAGGCGCCCTACTCCAATACAATATTTTTGGATGTGTGTTGTGTTTTTCAGTGAGATTTAAAAAATGTCAAAAATATGTTGCTGCAGGATAGTGTTGATGTGTTATCAGGTGCAATGCGGCATTTATTTCAGGTGACAGATGTCCATGATGCTGTTGCAAGCTTGAGAGAATCCTAAGGAAATCCGGTTCCATTCATGATTCTTTTAGAACGTTTTAAAACGAGGTTCTTATTAGTTGTATATAATGCCCTCAGTAATCTTAAATGATGACACGATTTCTGATTTTATCAGAACAGATAGAACACATTAAACCCAGTTGAACAATTCTTGCACAATATGTTTACAGTTTTTAATTGACTTCTCAGACTTTTTAGACGCGGCATGCATGCATGAAACCCAGAAGTTGGCCGTATCTGTAGGCTAATAAAAATAACAAAACTGTATTTTTTATAAGAAATTACTTATTACAATTAACAATGTGCGCTTTTAATTTAATATGACGAGTTTTGAGTAAAACACATCACACAGTAACAGTTATTGAAAGTTTTGCAAGAATAACTCGCTGTTTAGTAAGTGAGTCAGAATTATAAAAGTGTTTGATTCACTGTAAAGAACCAGCCATAAGAATCATTCGCCCGGGAACTGGAATACACTGGGTCGTTGAATGTGCGTGATTCACTGAAAAGAACCGACTCGTAAGAGTCGTCGGTTCAAGAATCGGACTACTATGTTGGCGCGTTACGTATTTTCAAAACATTAAAAGAACCGACACAAAAGAGTCATTCGTTCAGAAATCGGCTACACTGGTTGCTTTATGTTATGCTTCTATGTGGTGAAAAACAAACACTATCACAACATTTAGGATAGCTCGTTCGAAAACTGTGGTCAAGAACCATTTTAAAAGCGGGGTACTAATTCTAAGTAAGGATCGCTCGGTTAATTCTCATCACAGCTCCATTTGTAAACTGTGCGTGATGCTTCCTGTTGGCGCAGCGCTGCGTGATACCCAGTTGACCGTTGGGATTAGATGGTTGTAAAGCAAGAATCGCTTGTTTCTTCAGCTGTCCTGGTGACGCGTCCCTAATTCAAATCACAGCAGTCTCAGAATTCTTAACGCTGATTATCTCTCTTGCGTATGGAGCCCGATGTTCATCTGTTGTTGTTCCAAATAGGTACATCAACCACATCAAACAGTTATAGTGCCCACGCACAAGTTAGACACGTTATTATATCCATGATTCAGACAGGCCTTTAAAACTAAGCGTATCTGCCTGTCAAAACACTCCACATGGCAGTAAAGGCTTAGAACGCTGTATTTGGAGTCTGTAGATATAGGTCAGGTCCAGTGGCGGTTCTAGAGGGGGGGCCAGGGGGGGCCCGTGCCCCTGTGACAACAAGTTTGGCCCCCCTTGTGGCCCCCCTAAATGTGGAGTGTGAAATAATTTTTACAAAACTGTTTTTTGCTATCTTTGTTATCGTTATATGCATATATATTTTTTTTATTATTCTATCGTTGTGGATTTGCTTGTTCACGTGACAATTCGCATCACATTCGTGGGAATCGCGGCAGAATAACGTCTGTCTCCTGCACGCGAGAGAGGAGAGACGGAGAAAGCTGGTCAGTTGCAAGTTCATTCTTTATGTGCGTATCGGGTGTGCGATGTGTATTGTCTATTAAAATATTGTAATACTTGTTTTAACTATGTACGAGGCACTGTGAGCTGACATCGCATTTGTCTCTCGTCCTTTCACTGCTGTGTGCGGTTCATAGGTAGGCTATGTCCCCAAATTAGTTTATGTCTTATATCATATTACGTTCTTATATTAGAATATCAAATCAGCAAGAGTGCTGTTTTCCCGTGCACAATTGCAACTGTGATATTGATGTTATACAACAGTTAAATTAACAATAAGTTAACATGAGTTACTTTTTAGACACAATATTGTCAATATTGTTTGTTTTCCCTTTATTTCGCCGACTAGAATTTCAAAATGAAACCGTAGCAGAGTCTCAATGCAACAGACAGCGATGATTTCTTGACTGAAATCCGCGTTTAGAAGGAATCACTTGCTCCTTTCCCGAATGAATCAGCCGTTTGAACAAATCGGTTGAATGAATGAATCCCTCAACTCACTTCTGTGACTTTCCGCCGCCTACTGGCGGTTTTAGTTTCATATTTAAAGTACCCTTTAATTAAAACGTTAAAATTAGATATCATTTCATGTTTAAATATTGATTTAAAAAAAAAATCTCATAGCTTTATTTATGCAATTGTAAATGGAGTGTAAATATATTAATGCCGCTTCTGTGTCACCTCTAGACTGCACTGCAAACATGGATTTTGATTGAATGAATTAATTTGACTGGTAACAGTGGTACTGTATAATTATTGTATAATTAAGTATTATTCTATAAATAAGTATAATTACTGTATAATTAGAATGTTAGTATTTGACATAAAAGGTGATTCATAACTCTAAATAAGTTCAGAAAGAATGTCCATATATAGGTGAAAATGCCCCTGGAAATCGATTTAAGGTGGCAAATTAAATTAATTAAAAATTTATTAAAAAATGAATTTCGGTCCCTGCTGTTAACTGACCACTGCATAGAATATTAAAAAATATGAATATCTTTGTGAGTCTGCTGTCAACAACAGGCCTAAACCAGCCATGGCACCAGCACAAAAACACAATCAGTAAAATATCATCTAATTATCAACAAAACATTGAAAATATTGAGATATATTTTTGTCAATATTCCACACCCCTAATGTACGGTATGAATTTTGATTTCTTCAGGTCTTAAAAAGCCTTAAATTTGACTTTAAAAAGTGTGCAGGAACCCTGTAAACGGTTAGACAGTTACCTATAATATTCCTTATATATAATTAATTTTAAATAAAAATTAAATGAATTATATATTTTAGATGTTTTTAGTTTGTTTTTAGTTCAAGTCAGTTATTTTCAGTAAATGAATTAATAAGCTTCTTGGTCCCCATTGCTTTTGCTCTATAGTTCTCACCAAAATGAAGAGAAAGAAGGACATCATGTCAATTACAGTTACTGTGACTAATACTGAATATGTAATGCAAATGTAAAAATATAATGGAAATGCAAATACATTGTTGAATGATTATAAACATGGTATTTTGCCTGTTAATGCCTGCAGTGCAGTGCAGAAAATGATATGACAACAATAACGTCTAAATGTAACTGGCCCCTCTAACAGTACAACTGGCCCCAGCTTGGCCCCCCCAGTTGAAATGGTCTAGAACCGCCACTGGTCAGGTCGTTGAGGTTTCCACGCGAGGCGTACCTGCGTCATGCGTCTGGCTGGCCTTAATTCTCAATTTACTGCCGTTGATAAGAGCACAGGTTATTCTTGACTAGACGTAAACAATAGCCCATGTCTACAACAATCGCATGTTACAACAGAAATCTTAACATCTTTGTTAATCATCGTCTTTGTTAAAGGAAACAAGAAGCTAGCCTAAAACTCGGTGAGGTAATGTTTTTATGCAGATTGGCTCTACTACAATGGATGTGAGAAGACGTGATGATGATTCACGATTTCTCATAAACCTGACACAGCTCTGGATTGTGTAACAGCAATCGCAGTCAAAAAAGGCGTGTCGCTATTATCCGATAAACAGAGACCAATAGTTCCCCCTGGTGTTACATTGCGCAACTGCAGACGTGTTACTCCAAAAGGCGTCATAGAAGCATTTGATTGCCACCTATTGGTAAAAACATACTAGTAATGACAAACCGATGGATTTTGATATAGCCTATTCGATATAAATAAATGTACCCATGTAATACCAATATTAAATGTCCTAAATGTCTTTAGAATTACAATGCTCTGTCTAAACCTCTGCTATTACTGACCTGTACACTATAGGTTATTAAATAGGCAGTGTATATAGTGATCTCTTTTAGGAGGACATGAGATATTCTCCCTTTCAGTAACACAAGCATAAAGGGGCATGATAACATAGTGGAACTATGCATACTACTTATGTGGAAGCTATTTAAAACTTGTGTCGTTTTAACTTACCGTCAATTTAACCATGATCCGTTCAGTGACTTCACTTTGTCAGTATTCACCTTTAAAGATAGCATGGATGGATGGATAGATAGATAGATAGATAGATAGATAGATATGAAAGGACTACCCACAGATCAGGTGCAGTAAAAGAGCAGAATATGATGTCATGAGGGATGAGGTCATGAGTCAACTCTCTGATTAGGGGATTAGTTGTGTGAACCAAATGTTCACACTTCTGAAACTGCGTGTCAAATGGGAGTTTAAAACCATATAAGGGAAAACGAAAGAGGAAAGCTACAACGAGCAATTATCTGCAAAAAAACTTGGATTGAAGCTTTGGGTTGATGCCGTATCGACCTGACTACATTTCCTAGAAAAGTCTTTAATATGCTTAAGGTGATTTATAGTCAACTCTTCTTGATTAAGTAGGACCAATGAAGTTTAATGTGAGGCGGGACTTCCTCGCTGTTTAGAGGCAGTGTGGTCCACTGAGCTGTTTGGGAACCCGCGGCCCCTTGGCAAACTGCAAGCATTCCAATCTGGCGACGCCATCCTGACGCGCGCGCTAGCGTAAACACGGACATAAGCGAGAGAAACGCCGAGAGTCCCAGTGACACATCACATCTTTCGCATTCCCGTGGGGTGCAGGTCTTCTCTTCGGCCCGGGCGGTGTGTCAGAGACCCGGGGTCCGGTTACCAGTGCTCGCGCTAAAATTAGGGTTGCTTTGGGGCTGACGCAAGACAACTTTGTAGCAGCGGGGAGCGAGGATCCATGGAAACGCGCCCTACACATTCGCTGCTATTGATGACAGAGATTATTTTTGGACCGTGTTGTCATCATTCGGTAACAACGAGGCCAAGGCGTATTGTATAAAGGGAGGACGTTGAAAATGCACTTGTACAGCAGCGCGTTAACACACTACCCCGGCTCCTCTCGGAAAGTTTCCGTAACTCTCACCAGTGTCGGCAATAACGCAACAACGACAAATTCGGGTTCTTTGGAGGTGGACAGAAACACCGTTAACGGAAGCGCCACAATAGCTCACACGGGCTATTTGTCTGGAGGGGAACAGACTGAAGCAAACATGCCTGCTTTTTCATGTTATGAGGCCACCTCGATGAGGCCGGTTTTCTACACTTCCACCGCGGAGATTATCATCACGCGACCGGATGGTGTGGAGAGATCTGTGCCTATTCACATCGCGAAGGAGCCGCGCAAAAACCACAGACCTCTGGAGACGCACTACAAACGGGTTTCCTACGCAGTTAACGGAGATAATCATCACCACTCTGATTCCGTCTTGGACCTAGATCCCAGAAGAGGCGTTTTTGAGGATGACAACGATGAGATAAGTGAGAAAAAATCCATTATCTACGATAGGTTTTTTGATCATGACAATTACAGAGTTTGTGAGAGAAGACGCGAGCCATGTTTTCTAAGTGATGCCACACCCTCCAGAACTTTTGAAACCACACACAGACCCTCATCTGATTCATCTGAAGCTTTTAAAGACACCAAAAGACAAGAAAGCATCGAAGATGACAATCCGGTCTTTGAGCTGCGCATTCTTCAGGAGCCCACAGTGACACCCAACAAAAGTGACGTCGACAACAAGGTTACCCGTTACTTGGCCGAAGTGGAGAAACAAAACAAATACCTCCACGACAGGCAGAAATACCGCTTTCACATCATCCCAGATGGGAACTGCCTGTACCGGGCCATTTCCAAGGCGGCTTATGGGGACCAGTCGAGGCACAAGGAGCTGAGAGAGCAAACCATGCACCACATCGCCGACCACCTGGAGGAGTTCAACCCCATCATCGAAGGAGACGTCGGGGAGTTTCTGATCAATGCGGCCCAGGACGGTGCATGGGCCGGCTATCCAGAGCTGTTGGCCATGAGTCAGATGCTGAATGTGAATATCTACTTGACCACTGGGGGTAGTGTGGAAAGCCCGACGGTATCAACCATGGTGCACTACCTGGGCGAAGATGACTTGTCTAAACCGGCCATATGGTTGAGCTGGCTTAGTAACGGTCATTACGATGTGCTGCTGGACAGTTGTCAGCCCAATCCGGAGTATGACGACTGGTGCCGTCACACACAGGTGCAGCGCAAGAGGGACGAGGAGTTAGCCAAGTCCATGGCGGCGTCCCTTTCCAAAATGTACATTGAGCAGAACGGTCTGCACTGAAACTCAATCAGAGAATTTACCTGGGAATACTGTAACTCATTTTGATGTTTCCAAATGGATTGCACTTTGATTCTTTGCGTGATTAAATATTGCCTTAATTTATTTACATTTCTATCTTTGTGTCTTCATTTTTCCATAAATGTGTTGAAGTGCAGTGCACAAGATGATTTGTGGTGCGAAATAAGGACTTTTTGGGTCTGAGTGAATGTTTCTTAGCCTTGATTGCATGTTTGTCTAATTGTATATATATTTTTCTGTTTATTGTTTTGTTATCTGTTATGCATAACTTTTCATCCACCTGAATGGAATATGTTGCACTTATACAAACATTTCCAGCAGTTCTTGTCAATGTTTATGTGTGTGTATATTTATTCCCCTGTAGTCCATTACCTGCACTGCTGTGTTATTCACTAAACTGATGATTCTCTCATGTTCAAGTGCCTGAAATCTATTTTACAAATATGTATTTTTGAATAAATTCTTTTGGAACAATTTTCAAACTTGTTTATTTATGTCACACACACACACCCCTCCCCAAAAAATCTCCAAATTCTGTCATAATTTACTCACCCTCATGTTATTCAAACGTGACATTAATTCTTCTGTGGACAAAGACAATGAACTTTCTGTCATTTTTCCTAAATATATTGTGTTACACAGAAGAATGTCACACACGTTTGGAACAACGTGATGGTGAATAAATGATAACAGAATTTTTTATTTTTTTTGAGAACTTTTAACCTTAAACAACATCAAAATGATTTAAACACTCAGTCGTATCCCAATACATGGGTTTTTAAACTGGGTTCCAGGGACCCCCAGGGGGCCATAGTGATGTGTTAGGGGGTACAGGAAAATGTTTAGATAAAAACAGTGTAAAGAAATGTAAAAATAAATAAATGAGTTCAAAATAAAATGGATTAAAATAAATAATAAAAATGTTAAAGTGAATAAAAATATATTAAAATACAATTTAGATAAAAAAATAACAAATATTAGATTAAAATAAAAAAATATATTAATAAACAAAAAATAATAAAATCAATTATAAAAGTTAAAATAATACACAGTGCAGTACTGAGTATACTTTTTTCCAATTTTTTTTTTACACATTTATAATATTTTTCACAGTGTAAATTGGGCCTTTAAACATATAACATTTATAGCTGCCTTTTAATTTTTAGGATGGGGTCCCTTGCATGAGAATGATCGCATATCTAAAAGTACATATACTGTATCTATGTATTTTTAGCAACAAGGAAAGGGTTGGACTCACAAGCTTATGACATCTGTATAAGTCTAAAGGAAATGTTCTTTGTTCCCAGAACATGGCTTCACAGATTGTGAAATAAAATTATACAAATGTGGAATGAGAGTATAGCGTGATCTCATGTCAGTCTTGTGAGCGTATGTTCTCATAGACTACTCTGAAGACTGACCTCAGTGTGGTTATCTCTATTTAAAGTGGCTCCTCTAAGGGGTAGATGGGGGTCTTCAATGTTCTTTCCCTATATGGAACAGCACAAGTATTACAAACAGATAAAGCTTAGAGGCACTATTATAAAATAACCAAGTTCACATCATAATGATGTGGCTTAGACATAAAATAGCCAGTAAATCCAAATAGTCCTACAAAGTGCAATATTCCCCCACCCCCCATTTATTTATTTCTCTCTCTACATCGTTCCAGGAGGTTTATTAAGAAGGAGATGACCTCTGTATTATGTGGTATGGGCTATCTGAAAATAATAAACCTATTTTCTTACAATATACAATTAGACCCCCTTTTTGATGAATGATATGATGATAAGTTGGCAAACTATTTTATTTCAGTTAGCGTTTGTTTTATTTTAAGATTTTTTTATGGTTTCAGTTAACTATTATAACCCTGGTTCTACACAAGACTGTTGAGCCGATTTAAATATAACAAACAAACAAACAAACAAACAAATAAATAAATAAAAGGACCGCACTTATAAGGTGCGAGTAGCCTACAACTTTTACCCTTTACATGAAAGAATCACATCCTCCCCGTCCTTGTGGTAGTTACCGTGTCAGCCACTAGATGCCAGTATAAGTCCGAACGCCAAGCGCGGTATGATCAAATACAATGCCTCAGAAATCATGCAGCTTTTTATGCAGACCATAGTGCATTTTCTTTGGATCATGCGACAGGACACACGAATAAACCTCGAGGCTATGACACATGACACTGTGTATGTGTGAGATGGAGCGCGTTTTCATGATAGTTTGAAGTTGTCAATCAGCCCCACTAATCAAACCACTAATTTGATGTCAATTAGGGCTCTAATAAAGCTTAACGAACTAAACAAATGGTCAGTTTGTGTTTGTGCATTCTGCACCCATACTGGACAAGGTCAAGCACTATGACATTTTGTCAGTTACACTTCCATGGTTATCTAATATAATATAAGATTATAATATAGCCCATGTTGATGAAGACACATTGTTTTAAATAAGTAGGAAAATATGCATATAAATAACATTTAACAGCAAAATATCTCTAACTAAACAATCTGCTTTAAATTGGAATGACGTAATTCTGCAGTCATGTGGACTTTAAGTTCCATATTTATTTATTTATTTATTTATTTACTTTTTGGGCTGAAAACCCCATCGCTTTCTCTCTCACCCTCCCTCGGAGTCTCTCCTCTCTCATGAAGGAGTTTCTGTCCTTTGGTCATACATCCGCGCATATACAGACTCAGACAGACGGAAGCGGGAAATAAGCGAAAGTTTTGCGGATATTTGGCTAGGGACGAGCAGTCTGGAGAGGTGCAGAAGATGTCCGGACACCGGGTTCAGTTCGCGGATCTTCCTTCTACCGGCGAGCGCAAAGGAAGCCCGAAAATTAGCAGTAAGATTTCGGAGTTTTTTGTGTCCTCCGGCTACAAAACCGAATGTGCAGCCTACCTAGTATTTTTGGGCATCGTAGATGCCGGGCTCACCCACAAATACTAATATAGCCTATGTCCAAAAAATGCAGTCTAGGTAGGCAGCACACTCTGGTTTTGACGCACAGCCACGGAGTTTGAAGTTAGAGAAGAGTTGGTTAATATGTGTCACTTTTTATTTAAGGGTAGCCTCGAGGCAAACTGTAAAATGCTGCTATGAAATTAAAAATATTAAGGACAATAAAAAGAGGTCAAGTGGCACATTTTGCTATACCTACGCATGTCAAGGTGAAACCCTGGGGAATATGTAGGCTATATTATCTATTTTGCGTATTAATTAATTCATACAAGATAGCCATTAATATTCAGAATATTTAAATGTAGTGACAATTTTAAAAACTTTGTATTTGAACTTCCTGATTTGGAGGCAAAGTTCACTATTAGCTGGCATACCCCACAGCTAAAAGTTTCCGGGGAAACGCCTTATTATTAAAAATAAATACATGATTTATTTACTTTTTAGTTATAGTTTGCAGAAGGGGGCAACACAACCTACCCACTGACACATCTTACCCCACTCTTCCCTATACTGATTTTGATCTTTGCTGATGTAGCCTACGCTTCCACTGAAAGCAGTGGCTTTCTGCTGAATGAAGCTTATCAGAAAACTTGAACAAAAACAGCTGTTTCATATCTCATCACGGTCTCATAACCTTTAAAACCCTGAGTGAACATTTCAGTTATTCTTGCTTGTGTTGCTATATTTTCTGCTGGTAATTTCTGCTCCAGTGCAAGACATTTGACATTATAGCTGGGAGAAAACAACCTTCCCATGTATGCATAAAAATGCTATTCTTGGTTAAATGTCATGACTGAGGTTTACTAGTCAAACAAATGGGATTTCTTTCATAACTTGGAACCAATCCTAAAGGATCCTCGAATAATCAATTTAAACTTAAACTTAAGTTTACCCAATTTATTTGGTTAATTTCATAGAACATAATCATCCATTTGGAACATATTTCGTTTTTAGCTGATTCCTGTTTGATCCTATTAAATTGGTTCTAAATTATGATAGTCATTCCATTAGAAATTTTTAAGGATGAGTACATTCCTTTACGAATCCTCTTAGAGAGAAACATGCATTTTAGATTACTGGATATTGATTTAGTCATTGTATTTATGATCTTGTGTGCAAATATGTCAGGAATTGAGCGCATTGCATTAACTCAAACTATTCACTTGTGACCTGGGGAAACTCTTTGACTGCTCTGACTGTTCTTTGCTTCATGGCTATTTTAATCAGAACATGTTAAATGACTTTGAATGGCTTTGGTGAGTACTTTACTCTACAATTGAGTGCCTTCTGGACTATCAGAAGTGACGACAGAAGAGTGTTATAAGAAAAGAGCAATATAACAGCCAGAGAGCTGTAATATTAAAAAGTTCTTGTTCATTCTCTCACTTTCACTTTCTCTCTGGGTGCAAACCAGAGAAAAAAAATCCCCCCACCACCCAGCTGAGAAGTAGCAGACTATTCAAGACTACTGAAGGTCTGCAAGCTCCACTTGGTGAAATCCAGAGTGTTGTAAGGTTTCACTGTTTGGATCCCTTCCACTGATACACAATCTTAAGGACAGGAAGTGTTTCTCAGGGCTGCAGTGCCACTGAAGTGAATGAAGTGGGTAATTGAAGGTTTTGAGCCTTTTAAATGCCGCTGAAGTGAACCTTAGATTTAAGTTGTGTGTTAAATTATTTACTAAACACTGTCCATCTCGTAGTTGTATGGAAATTAAAATGTTATTATTGTCATAAATGGAATGCTTGCATTGCCTAAAAGTTTTTTTGGCAAGTTCAAGGGAAAGTTATGGTGTTGCCGCTAGCTTTAGCATGGTTGCTAACCTATGACCTTCCTACCTTCATTCCAATGATTATTCCAACAAAAAACACACTATGTGTGGTGACGCTAAACTTCTAACTCAACCCATGTTTCAGTATTCGCCATATCCACTACTAGACATCTTTTTGGACCTCATAACCCTTTTCTTATTTTTATTTATTTTTTACTTTATTTTGACCTAGCGATTTTTTAATCAAAATGTCATAACTCAATCTTGCGGAGAAACAGATCATTCAACAGATCACTCCAATCATTTAGTTCGCTTTAAGGGTTCGCTTGTGTAGGAGGAATTTCTCCCATCTAGCGGTGAAATTGTATTTTCCATTCAAACGAATTGTGCTCTCCAGCGCCTCGCTTTTTCAAATACGTGTTGCATCTACGGTAGCTGTTATGTACCAAAAAGCTATGACAGGATGTCTTCTAATAGCACTTCGTCGAGTTTTCCTTCGGGTGAACAGGTTTGTTATTTCAAACAAACTGCAACTTGACACAACGAACAAACGAATGTTACATTATGCATAATAACAGTGCAATGCAGCCTTTTAAACTTGCCCGGGCAGTGACAAGCACCTCTCACTGCTCTGCTCTTCCGTTTCTGCTGCTTTCAGTTACGTGACGCTGGCTCTGAACGAAAACACGTTGTGGAAACGCATTGGCCTAGTACTTTTTGACCCTCTCTGCTATTATAGTTTTTCAAGATGGCGGAACGACATGGAAGCCTCCGTGGACCTACCCGTCACATGTATATAAAGATAATAAGTTCTTCGTTTACGAGGATAAGTCAGATAATTGGCAGAGGTATTTGTACACCATTGAGGACATATTTATGAATAAAAAATATCGATTTTAGATAATAAAATACCTAAAAAACTACACATAGTCCCTTTAAATCCTGCCCCTTTCTTACAATCAACCTCAAGCTTGCATTCAGATCTGCTTCCAGTCAACAACCAGTCCGATAAAACCATGTTCCCTGCCCTAGATGTTTTTATTTTTCAATAATCCATATCACTTGGATGTACGTCACAATACAGAAGAAAAAAATCTGTTGCACACTTCAGTTAAATATCCAAGTACTCATCCAAGTACTTGCAGTGTTCATTTGTCTTATATACACAAAATGGGACAAACCTTTACTTTTTTTCATAACCTTTTTGTTCTCAAACACCAAAAAGAACTACCTGAGCCTTCTAGAAGTACCATGTGTTCAGTGATAAAGCCAAGGCTTATAACTTTGAGGTGCAGTTATGCATTAGAAAACTGTGATATGAAGTTTTACAGCACGCACTTCAGGTTTCTACTTGTCATGGCTGGATATGCAGACTCAGAGAGCATTGCTTAATCTGGAAAATGTTGAAGATTTAGCTGTATGGAAATGGGCTGGGATGTCTAACAAAGAAACTGCCTTGGTCTCACTCCGTTTTCTGAGAGTTGTTGCATATCCTCATTTGTTCAGCGATCATTGAGAGAGTGTGAAATAAAGAGTAAATCTTATATGTTAGATTTATTCAGTTATTCCAGTAATATAGCATTTTGCTACGTCTTTTATCCATTAATACTCATCTTTGATAATCAAAATGACATATTTAAAAAAAATGTCCTGGCAAAATGACTTATAAATGCCTTGAAATAGCTTGAATATAACTCTATACCCTTGCTTCTTTTAGTCCCCGCCTCCACTCAATCGCATCAGCTCGGACTACCTGATCCACTCACTCACTAGTAAACGTTACACAATAGCAAGTGTAAATATTGGTTTCATTTAGCCCAGTGTTTCTCAACCCTGCTCCTGAAGGACCCCCAACACTGCACGTTTTCTTTGTATCCCTAATCAAAAACACCTGATTCAACTCATCAGCTCATTATAACATGGGGATATATATGATAATGAGCTGATGCAACGCTATCTCATGACCAATTCGTATGAATTTGTACGAGTGATTCAAAAGTGGCTAATTCGTATGAATTCGTAGACCTCACACGTACGAATTTGTACGATTTGTCTAAACCCACGTGATGGGTAGGTTTAGGGGCAGGGTCAGGGGTAGGTCATTCGTACAAATTCATACGAATTGGGCAACTCGTAAAATATGTACAATTTAGCAGAAATCGTACTAATTCGTACGAGTGAGGTCGTATGAATTCGTACGAATTGCCATGAGATCGGCCTGGCTGATGAATAGAATTAGGTGAGTTTGATTAGGGAGACAAAGAAAATGTGCTGTGTTGGGGGTCCTTCAGGAGCAGGGTTGAGAAACACTGATTTAGCCATGTGTGTTTGAACCAGAAACTGAATCAGAAGTAGTGTTGTGTGTCAAAAGTTCTGACATTTTAAAAATGTGCCTATACCAGCAATTCCCTCTAGTATTTTGAGCGCATTTGAACAGATTCTTAAACACTTCTGATTGGCCATTGCGTTCACGCACTCAACATATATGTCTCTGATAGGCCATTGTGTTCACGTGCTTTACATATGTGTCTGTGATTGGCTACAATGATCAACGCTTCAAAACATGTTGGAAATTCTGGTATCGTCACATTTTTCAAATTTCAGTACCGACTTGGTACCGAATTCGGTACTTTTGATTTTTCGAATTTTCGGACACTATTCAGAATAGGAAGAGCGAAGTTCTACGGGGGTGCTAGAGGGTGTTAAGCACCCTTAAACGAAAGCAGGAGGACACTCAATTGATACTGTAATAATATCATATTGACAAAACAGATTTGGTAAACACTGACGTTCCAGTGTTTGGACTCTGGATTCTGGTTTCTATTTATGTGTTTTTGCAGCGGTGAGCGATGTAGCCAATAACAGACATGCATTTTTGAGACTGTCTTTGGTACACTGCAGTTTTAAGGAGAAAAATACTCAGCAATGGTGTTGACTGATGAATTAAAGCATATTAAAAACGCCACACAGACAAAAACAACATTAAAAACTTGATTTTCACCACAGGGGGTCTTTAAGATCAGTGGAGTCTGGTTAAAGAAAATGCATTCTTCATAAAATAAGCCTGAAAAACATTATTAATAAGAAATCAAAGACAGTGGACGTCAACTCATCAAAGAGAGTCCAACGTGCTTTTGACTTATCCAAATGGCTTCTAAATCTATTTTAAGGTGGTGGTTTGTGATTGGCTGATTGGTCGTGACAGATACGCCGAAGGGTTTGAGGATCCTGTTCATGTAAATCTCTAATTGGATGCAGATGTCACGCATGGCCATATGATGCTCTCCTCAGCGAGGCTTTGAAGTGACTCTGGTCTCGAAATACTTGAGGACTGGGTTTAATTTTCTGGCTCATCAGTTAAATCCAATACAGAGAGAGAGAGAGAGAGAGAGAGAGAGAGATAGAGAGAGGGAGAGAGAGAGAGAGAGAGAGAGAGAGAGAGAGAGAGAGAGAGAGAGAGAGAGAGAGATGTGTGAAAGGGAGAAATGCAAGCTCAGGTACAGACACACATCCCTGGTTGACAGGGCAGAAAATGCTGAATCTCCATGGTTACAGGGCAGTTGACACTCCACGTGAGAATTGACACAGTGGAGAACTGCCAGACCTGACAAATCCCTCTGACTGGCATTAGCTCAGCACATGCAAGTGTGTATGTGCGTTCTCTACTATAGTCAATGCATGTCAAACACAAGTGCTGATTAGGACAGAAGGAGGGATTGATAGAGAGACGAAAGGCAGAAAAAGGAACAGAAATAGCTACAGGGAGAAAACAACATTCAGAACTGTAGAATTGCACAGGCAGAAAAACTTTAATGGGAAGTAAATGGGGACATTTGCTTTAGTTAAAGGGATAGTTCATTATTACAGTCATTAAGTACTCACCCTCATGTTGTTCCAATTCCAAACCGTAAGACTTCCGTGCATCTTCGGAACACAAACTAAGATCTTTTTGAAGAAATCTGAGAGCTTTCTGTCCCTCCATAAACAGCCTATGCAACTGACACTTTGGGTGCTTCAAAAAGTTCATAAAGAGATCGTAAAACTAATCCATATGAATTGAGTGGTTTAGTCCTACATTTTCTGAAGAGAATCGATTGCTTTATATGATGAAGAGATTTGTTTTAGGCTTTTTTTCACATATAAACATTGAGCAGCAAACATAAACAGAAGCTATATATATATATATATATATATATTAATTACAATAATATATACAGTCAATGGATGTATGGATGTATAGATAGATGTATAGATGTATAGATAGATAGATAGATAGATAGATGGATAGATAGATAGATAGATAGATAGATAGATAGATAGATAGATAGATAGATAGATAGATAGATAGATAGATAGATAGATAGATAGATAGATAGATAGATAGATAGATAGATAGATAGATATGTAGATGACAGCAACATGAGCAATGAGCACAACATCTGAGCAATAAAATTTTCCATCTAAGTTGGGTTTCTTGTTGGATTAGTGTAGGCATGACAGCAACTTAGAGAGTCCCAGACTTATACACAACTGTTGACCTGAATCTCCAGGGTCATGCTGTGGGATGCCACCCATATTTAGATGCTGATAAAGCTACAGTTACTGGACGGTATCGGGTTTCTCCAAACGGAAGTAGGGAGAGAACTCCAAACCTGCCATCCCACTGTCTAAACACCCCCTCCTTCCATCCCCTCCCATCCTCCTTCTCTCTATCACTGCCTCCGTTCGAGGACATTTAATATATCACATAGAGTTCACCATGAAACTTAAGAAGGCGTTCAAATCTCCAGCGATCACGGAGTAAAGGATGCCGACAGATTACCTCATTCTTTTTAACAAGTCTCCCCACTTTAGTTTCGCCCCCACTGGGAACTTTGCACAAGTTGCTATATTACAGATAGAAAACAAAAATTGATGACACTTTTCCTCGTCCCGTATACTTACAAGCAGGGAGTTTCAACTGGTGGTTCATGAAAGTATTGCAGAAGGTCCATGAACTGATATGTCAAATATATAGTAATTTTTTAAATAATATTCTGTATATTTCAAAAAGATTTTCTAAATATAATTCATTTATTTTAATATACTTATTATTTAATGAATTAAAAGAAACAACCGCATCTTTTCATCTTTGTTTGAATCAGAAACAATAAAGCTAAAATAAAATAAAAAAAGTGAAATTATTTGAAGTAACTGGATAAAAATCTGAGACTAGATGAAACATAACTGGGTCAATGACATTTGAGTGTCAAATGTGGACATGCAGTGGGCTTAAACAGCTCACAATTTTACAGCAGATTTAGTTCCCAAACAACTGACAGTCGTGACCTAAATATGATTTTCATTTACAATAACAAATCCTAAAATACGGCATTAGTAACTTACTTTTCGTGCCATCAGTCATGTGTGCACTCAAGCTCAGAAGATCTCCCGTTCTTGGCTCATTTTGAGTCAGACTGTTGACTGGACACTCGCTCTGACCGGATCATTTGAAGCAGTGTGTTGTTGACTCAAGAACAAATGCAGTCGGATCGAGCCAAATCACGAAGAAATCATTCAGTACGATTTGCAAACCGATTTGACAGGATAATTGAAAAGAATCAGCTCGTTCACGAATAGTAAGTCTCTTAGCAAGTGATGATTTAAGTTCAAAATAATGAGGAAAAATTTACTTAAGTACAGGAACGAAGTAAAAACACTTTGTTACTGTCCACCGTTGACATTTTGGTATAAGGGGATCCCTTGAGTTGCGTGACAATCTAGTGCAATTTATCGGGTTGGAAAGGTCTGACACCCCTGCATTAAGACAAAGTGAAAAATTTTGTTACTTTATAGCACTTGACATTCACCTTCTGAAAACAAATAAACAATGACTGATAAAGACATTGATCGGCAAAGAGAGTAGAACAGGGCCAGAAAAGAAAATGTAAGTGTAATGTTTGTTTGTATAGCCTACAGTGTGTTAGAGGTGATAAACCAGTCTGAGAGTGGTGTCTGATTGGCTCTACTGTGTGTTAGAGGTGATAAACCAGTCTGAGAGTGGTGTCTGATTGGCTCTACAGTGTGGGATCATGCCGTGTTAGAAACACTTTCACAGCATGCCGGGCTCCAACATTATCCACTTATTCATGGAGATAAGCCTCCAGTGAGTGCGTATGGAGGACACTATGTTCTCTTTGAGAATCCAGACACTTGTTATGTCAATATCACCACCTAGCATGGGATGAACCAGCCCACAGACGAAATCTAACCTTTCACACATGACCTCCGACTGTCACAAGAAACCGGATCGCCAAAATAACAACTACAAAAATCCTTACTGTTATTCACATTTGTCAGGTTTTCGTGCTGCTTGTTTTCCATGAATGTTTGTTCCTAGCAGTTTTTTGGCCTCTAAGTGACAATATTTTATAAAGTGTGTTTTTGCTTTGATAAATTACTGAGATTGTCCATGTATATCATGTTGGTGTTAATGAGATGGAGGGAATGGGAGGACAGTTGTGAGGAGCTGGGAAATCAGGAAGATATGTAAAAAGAGCAGGGGGGGGGGATCGGGGTTATGGGTGGTTAGTACACAGAACACAGAACGAGATATTTAGAAGAATGTTCATGCTGCTCTTTTTTTAATGAAAAAATCTCATATTTCATTTTATTTGTTTTTGTATTATTTGTAGACTATTATTATTAAATGTAAATAATTAATATTAATATGTTAATTTTAGTTTTAGTAATTTTGTCATATGCAGTTGTATTTTTTTTTACTTTTTAAATATTTTAAAAAATATTTCTAAGCTTTAATTTATATTTATTTCACCTTTAGTCATTTAATTACTCCAGCTTCAACTTATTTTATTTCAGTTAGTTGCCAATGCAACATTTCTAATTTGTTGTTCAGGTTTTTATTTAATATTTGTATTTTATTTAATTAATTAATAGTTACCAGTAAAGTTTTTTATAGTAAAGTTATAAAAAAATAGTTTTAGATTCACGAATCAGGTCCAATGATGATGAGGAAGTCAGATTAAGTGGTTCAAAATAACCACAAGGTTTATTTAACAAGAGCAAAATTTATGACACAGAGTGCAAGGCGCAAAACGTCTCGGTTACGTATGTAATCCTCGTTCCCTGAGTAGGGAACGGAGACGTTACGTCGGATGACGACGAATGGGGGTTTCGCTTAGAACACCTATCGACTTCGAGTATTACAAAACGAGCCAATGGCGATGAAATGCCATGGGTCTGCGGAATTTGCATAGCGTATCTCCGCCCCACCGCATGGGTATAAAAGGAGGACGCCGGCAACATGCAGATATGTCTTCGCTGAGGACCCGAGACTGAACTCAGGCGTCTACCCAGCGGTACAAGTGGCAGGGAGACGTAACGCAGGTCCGAGTTACGTCGGATGACGACTAATGGGTGTCACCGTGTAATCACGCCAGTTCACAGCTGTCTTCCAGTGCCCTGCGTAAAACTTAGATCCCTGTCGTAAGACTAGCAAGGACTCCTATTTAACACAGGAATACCAAGGTACACTGGGGAGCATATCCCATAGTTTAGAGGAAATATGCTAAATATTGCCAGCCCAAACGTGGGGGACTTAGAGAATACACATATGACCCGAAGGATGCATATAGAGAACACTGGGTTGTCCAGCCGCAGGTGGAATATTTCAACCCCAGGGGTGGCAAGGTGGCTTGCCTTACAGTGGAAATACACATGTGGGGGTTACTCAGGGGAGGAACCATGCACACGGAGGCACCTAGCCGACGCACAGGCAATAGACACTGGCGCCAGCGTCAACAGTACTGGAGGAACTGAGGAATATATTGCACGTATCCAGTCCGTAGAGTGGAATGGCGAGCAAGCGAGACACCTGAGCGGGTCCGATACTAGCTGGTAGAGGCGAGTACATGAGAGGACACTGGCCCCACTCAGAGATTATAGAATCTGGTGAATGAGTTAGGTGTCGCCCAGCCTGCAGCTCTGCAGATGTCTGTTAGCGAGGCGCCATGCGCTAGAGCCCAAGAGGACGCCACACTCCGGGTGGAGTGGGCGGTCACACCAAGGGGGCACGGTCTACCTTGCTGCTGGTATGCCAAAGCAATGGAGTCCACTATCCAGTGAGACAACCTCTGCTTGGAGAGAGCCTTTCCCTTCAGCTTCCCACCATAACAGACAAAGAGCTGGACTGAGGTCCTGAAACACTGCGTTCTGTCCACATAGGTGGTGAACAGAGCAGTGCCAAGGCTGGGTCTGCCTCCTCCAAGGGCAGCGCTTGCAGGTTCACCACCTGGTCCCAGAAGGGAGTAGTAGGAACCTTGGGCACATATCCAGGCCGGGGTCTCAGGATCACGTGAGAGTAAGCCGGCCCGAACTCCAGGCACGCTTCGTTAACGGAGAATGCTTACAGGTCCCCTACCCTCTTGATAGAGGCCAGTGCAACCAGTAGCGCTGCTTAAGCTCCACTGATTGCAAAGGCTCAAAGGGGGAACGAGAGGAGGCAAGGAGGATTCAGTCTCCTCACTCCTCTCAGGAACCTGATGATCAGGTCGTGCTTCCCCACGGACTTACCTTCTACCAAGTCATGGATTGCGGCAATAGCGGCAACATAGGCTTTGAGGGTGGAGGGAGACAGCCTTCGCTCCAACCCTTCTTGAAGGAAGGAAAGCACGACACCGACCGAGCATCTCCGGGGGTCTTCTCGGCGAGAAGAGCACCAGCTGACGAAGAGGTTCCACTTCAACGCGTAGACTTGTCTCGTGGATGACGCTCTAGCGGAAGTGAAGGTAGCCACCACCGCAGGTGGTAGGGTACTCAAACCTGCCTGGTCCCGCCCAGGAGCCAAACGTAGAGGCTCCAAAGATCGGGACGAGGGTGCCACAGGGTGCCCCGTCCCTGAGAAAGAAGGTCCTTCCTCAGTAGAATGGGACAAGGAGGTGCTGTCGCGAGGAGTATGAGTTCGGAGAACCAGGTCCGGGTGGGCCAGTAGGGCGCAACCAGAAGGACCTGCTCCTCGACCTCCTTGACTTTGCGCAAAACCTGCGCAAGAAGGCTCACTGGGGGAACGCAAATTTGCGGCCCCGCGGCCAGCTGTTCGCCAGTGCATCCGTGCCGAGCGTGCCCTCGGTCAGGGAATAATACAGGTCGCAACGGGTCGAGTCGTGAGAGGCAAACAGATCTATCTGTTCGTCCCCGAACTGGACCCAAATCAGCTGAACCGACTGGGGATGGAGTCGCCATTCTCCAGGGAGGGGCTGAAACCGTGAGAGCTCGTTGGCTGCACAGTTCAGGACTCCGGGAATGAAAATGGCTCGAAGCGACCTCAGATGCTTCTGACTCCATAAGAGGAGGTGGCGGGCGAGTTGGGACATACGGCACGAGTGTAAACCACCTTGACGGTTGATGTACGCTACTGTGGCGGTATTGTCTGATCGGACTAGTACGTGTTGACCCCAGAGCAACGCCCGGAAGCGGTGCAGGGCAAGGCGTACTGCCAGCAACTCGAGGCAACAGACATGCCATGCTGCTCAACGCTACATGCAAGAATCACTGAGCTTCAGGAGCAACCTTGCTCAACACCTAAGTGTGAAGAAATTCACTGAACCTCAGGAGCATTTCTGCTCAACACCTGGGTGTGATAAATCTCGCTGAATTTTTCAGGAGCATTTCTGCTCAACATGAGAGTGTGACAGCATGTCCATTGCGCATGGCGCCCCAGCCCGTGGAGGCATCTGTTGAGACAACAGCATGCCGGGAAGGTCGTTCCAGGGGCACTCGGGCCCGTAGAAAACTGAGGTTCGACCAGGGGGTGTACTGACGGCAGGTCGGAGTAACTGGTACTCGGAGGGTGCCGTGTTGTCATGCCCACCTCGGGACTCGGTCGCGAAGCCAAAGCTGAAGCAGTCTCATATGAAGCAATCTAAGCGGCGTACCGCGGCTGCAGATGCCATATGCCCCAGGAGCCTCTGAAAAAAACTTCAGTGGAACCGCACTCTTGCGCTTGATAGTCTCAGGCAAGTCAGCAATGGCTGAGTGGAGAAGGCGACCAAGTCCATACCGAGAAAAGAGCTCCTCTGCACGGGGCAAAGTTTACTCCTTTCCCAGTTGACCCAAAGGCCAAGACGAGCTAGGTGCCGGAGCACTGGGTCCCTGTATTCGCAAACCTGGTCTCAGGAGTGAGCTTAAGACAGCCAGTCACCGAGATAGTTCCCATGGAGAAACAAGGGCTGCCTCAACAACCTTTGTGAAGGCACGAGGAGACAGGGCTAGCTCGAATGGGAGAACAACGTACTGATATGCACGCGCCCTGACAGCAAACCGTAGGTATTGTCTGAGTCGAAGGAGAACGGAGACATAAAAGTAGGCGTCCTTCAGGTCGATCGCTGCAAACCAATCCTGTGGCCGCACACATCCAGAAATGCGTTTGGCCAGGAGCATCTTGAACGGCAGCCTGTGAAGGGAGCGGTTCAGATGCGTAGGTCCAGGATTACCCGTAACCCACCAGACTTCTCCGGGACAATGAGGTAGGGGCTGTAAACCCGGACCTCATTTCGGCTGGAGGGAGAGTCTAAATCGCACCCTTTGCCAATAGGGTAGCAACCTCGACTCTCATGATAGGGGCATAGCCACCGACCAAAGTGGAGCGGACTCCCGGAGGAGACCGTGCGAACTGAATCGCATAGCCGAGCCGATGGTTCGCGCGACCCAGCGGAACAGATAGGGAAGCTCTAGGCAGGCTCCCAACTGTGCCAGCGTCAAGAACCACAGACATCCCCCTGGTGGTGCAGCGAAGCGGAATGACCGGCCCAGACGTGGTCGGCATAGCGGCCCGGTGTGGGGGCAAGGTCATAACCGCACCCTGACAGAGGAGGCCAGGGAAGGTCCAGCGTTCCACGGGGGCCTGATCTGTCAGGGGTCTGGCGACAGAGGGGGACAGGGGCAAAGCGGTCCGTGGACGGCACGCAGTGTCAACCGCCTCTGGGACAGAGGGGGACGAGGAGAGCTCGGCTTGTGGGCGGCGCTCTGTGTCGTCCGAGAACTCTGTATGCTCAGAGATGAGAGAGTCAGCTCTTTCTGAATAAGGATTCTTCCCCAGCCCTCCACCGGGGAAAGGAGTGTTCCTGCTACCAACTCCTGGAAAGAACTGAGTCTCATCTCTGAGCAGCCCATCTCAAAAGTGCAGCGTAACCGGCGTTTAGCGGGGGGCGGGGCTGGAGAGGGCTGTGCCATCCCCCCTACGGTCTTCCAGAGCCAGGCCCGGGTAAACGGGCGGGGTTGGAACCGTGGGAGGGAGCCTTCGGCGGTGGGCAGACTGAGGGATCTGAGCGGACGGTGCGGCCGTCGGGCAGAATAACCTCAATCTGCTCACGGGCGGTTGAGAACTGTTGGGCAGAAGCACTCAACCGCACCGCCGAAGAGGCCAACCTGGGAGATGGGGGTGTCGAGCAGACGGGTCCGCCCGACATCGTGCACATCAGACCGGTCAGCCCCAGACTGGTGAAAATCAGCTGACTCCGAGAGCGTACGGCCACTTTCGTCGCTCGGAGAGCAAGGTCAGTGGCGGCGCGCCTCTCACTGAAGAGCCTCGGGTCAGTCCCGCCCTCCTGCATGTCCATGAGCATCTGGGTCAGGTAGACCAGCAGAACGATCATGGGATGCAGTGAGGCAGCTGCCTGTCCTGTGGCACTATCGGATTTCGCCACAGATTAGTGTAGACGAAAATAACTACAGGCTTTGGACGGGTGCGTAGGATTGCGCCGGGAAGCACTCGGACGACATAGTAGCATGGCAACAGAGCGTTCAACCGGGGGAACCCCAGTGTACCCATGGGCAGCGGCCCCTGAGGGGAGGAAAGGCGGATGAGACCAACGAGAGGTCAAATGATCTCATTATGCACGTCCGGGAGGAAAGATATTGGTGTTTGCCGTGAACGCGTCGGCAGCCTTACCCAAAACCAATCGTCCCGGGAAAGCATGGCCGTCATCTCCGAATCAGACTCAGGCACAGCCGTATGCACACCAGAGGGTGGCAGCTGTGATGAGTCGTCATTTCGAGAAGAATCAAGCCCACCTAGTGATGCTGCTACAGACACAGCAACATCCTATGTAGCTTCAAATGAAAACACACGGGCCACCCGAGGGTAGACTCGTGCAATCATCAGTTCGCTAGCGGGCACCGTCATTAAAGAGGGGGGGCTGGGGCGTGGACACAGAGTCGGCGCCTTGTTCCAGACCAACACCCTCAGGTCACCCTGGCCACCAGCCGAAGATCGGGTGGTGGATGAGGGGACTCTCACTCTTGCGAGTTCACGAGTCTCGACCTATATATGACGCGATGATCACGTTCCCAGAGAGAACATGAGTCATCCTCGAGCGCTGTTCAAGCATGATCAAAGCCCAAACACACTAGACAGCACTCGTGCCCATCAGAGTCCGATACCAGTCCGCTGCAACCAGAAATGCAAGGGCGAGCCGTCTTTAAAAAGACGTGCCGCGTGCAAGCTCTTTTATGAGAGGAGAAAAAACTCTGCGATGTTGAAGCGCACAGGGAGACACACACACACTGGCAGATCACTGCACAGATCAGCAGGCACTGTGAGCTCGCTGCAGATCGCCGTCACACCAACACCGGAGAGAGAAGCTCGTCTCGTAGAGCGAAGTCAGAGATGATTGTGGAGTGAAGAAATACTCTTGGCTCCAAAGCGAAAACATATCTGCATGTTGCCGGCGTCCTCCTTTTATACCCACGCGGTGGGGCGGAGATACGCTATGCAAATTCCGCAGACCCATGGCATTTCATCGCCATTGGCTCGTTTTGTAATACTCGAAGTCGATAGGTGTTCTAAGTGAAACCCCCATTCGTCATCCGACGTAACTCGGAGTGACTACGAAAGGGAAGAATACCGGACAACCAACAAAAACGCAAGAGGAACTTAAATACACAAGATAATGAACTCAATTATGAACAGCTGTGATGATGGTAACTAATAAGTGGCAAACAAAGGAAACAGGAAACTGAAGAGAAACAAACTAAAAGTTCATGAAAATCAAACTAAACAGAGAATTACCATGAGATATTTTAATGGTTAAATAGCTAATAGTTTTTTTTTATATTTAAAGTGGTTTTAGTTAACAATAACTGTTTTACACATGTGCAATTGAACGTAGCAGAAGTGCATGAGCCATATTTAGAACACTTATGGTGCTTTTTTTTATCCTTTAGCCCCTGGTTTCTATATGTTTTCATTGAATAAAAATAGCACCATGAACATTCTTCAAAATATAATTAGTTTTGTGTTCCACAGAAAAAATAAATTATTTTATGTTTGGAACAACATGACACTTAGTAAACAATGACAGAAGTTTTATTTTTGGCGAACTGTTCATTCAGAACACAAATGAACATCTTTTACCTCCATAGACAGCTACGCAACTGAAGCTTTTACTCTTTAAAAAGTCCTAAAAGAGATTGTAAAACTAATCCATAATCGAGCGGTTTAGTCAAAAAATTTATGAAGAGACATGATTGCTTTATATGATGAACAGATTGAAACTTTCATCAATGCACACATCAGATATGGTAAACAGAAGCTCAAGCATGTTCGCTTGAGGTGCGAGAACCAATGAGGTTCATTCTCGTGTTACGCAGTTTGAGCTTCATCAAGAGCCAATGAGATTAGTTCTCTTGTGGTACGCAGCACGTTTGAGCTTCATTAAGAGCCAATGAGATTAGTTCTCGTGTGTTACGCAGCACGTTTGAGCTTCATTAAGAGCCAATGAGATTAGTTCTCATGTGTTACGCAGCACGTTTGAGCTTCATTAAGAGCCAATGAGATTAGTTCTCTTGTGTTACGCAGCACGTTTGAGCTTCATTAAGAGCCAATGAGATTAGTTCTCGTGTGTTACACAGCGCGTTTGAGCTTCATTAAGAGCCAATGAGATTAGTTCTCGTGTTACGAGGCACGTTTCAGCTCCCGATAGAGTTCTGTTTTTGTGCGTCAAGCTGATTCGGTTGAGCTTATGTTTATGTTCGCTGATCAGTGTTATATGGGAATAAAATACAGTGGCCGAAAGAGCTTAACACGCTGCAACTGAAGAAAACACATGCAAATATAAAAGCACCCTCAAATTAAGAAAACATCTTCATCAGTTTCACAACACATGTGTGCACCAAATACTCACAACACAACTAAATACAGAAACGCACTTTAAATAGCACAGACCACAACAGAAACGTTTCCAGGGGATCCCAATTATGTGACGAACCCGACTGGGACATGCTTATTGCTCGTGAGCATCCCTATGTTCTACTTCCTTCAAAGGGCAGACGGCAGAGCCCTTTAAATGGGGACTTTGGAGTGAGCAGGGCACTTGTGTGCCATCATGTAGCCGATTGGAACGCACTTGCTGAAGGGAGAAACAAAAGACAACGTAATTTCCTCATTATTTTCACCTGGGACGTTCACATGACAACGCAGCACAGTGTCCGTCAGCTGAATAACTGTTATTACCAGCAATATCTTATTATTGCTGTTAACATAACTATTACAGATAAATATACATTTAATACAAAAAATTTTTTTAAAATATGCATTATATAGCCTATCTGTGTGTGAGTGTCTCAACTTTAAAACTTTCCATCTCATCTTTGGACCCTGCATTACCTAACATTTCTTTTGAAACTTATTTAAACATAACATGACAACATTTGTACAATGTAACTGATGTATAGATTAACATCTTTCTGTCATGTTCTTTTTCTCTATTTATTTATTTATTTATTTATTTATTTTAGTTTTCAGCTCATTGTTCTTTTCTCATTAGTATTCTGATGACATTGAACATATTGTTAACATTTTTTATATTTTATACAAAGTTGTATGTCATCTCTGTATGGTTTGCAAAAAAAAAAAAAAAACATTAAAGGGGTGATGAACTGAGAAATCAAATTTTCCTTGAGCTTTTGACATACATGAGGTCTTCATACTATAAGAATATCCTGTAAGTTTCAGAACTGAAAACTTCCTTTTTAGTCCAATAAAAGTTTTTATTGACACCAGGTTCAGCGAACGACAGGTTTGTCAAAGTGGGGATCTATGACGTCAAAGAGGATAAAACCCCTCCTCTGCAAAAGAAGATCAACGCCTACTTCAACACGGCCTGTTTAGCCCCGCCCACCGACTCGCGCATTACATGCTATAACATAGGCCTACAACGAGGTAATTTTGCTAAACTGTATCGAGCTACCGAGCAATAAACATTTACGAAATATTGGGCAGTACCTGGTTGTGGAAGAAGACAGTTGCTGCATAAGCTTCCTTCGGATTCCAATATTAGGAATGCGTGGTTAAGCTTTATTAAATATTGCAATATTAAAACTGTGATTAAGTTATAGAAAGAAAGCGACCAAAGAACGCTCCCTTTCCAATCGCCCAAGCTGTCAGTCAATCAATCACACAGCGCGCAAATCTCGTTATGAAATCAATGACGCTGTTACACTGCACAACAAAGCTCTACCTGTAATTACGTCGTGTTTGCATTGTTATTTGGTGAAAAAGCATTTGTGCGTGTGCAAAAACTGCGTTGCAATAATGAGATCTTTATTCACGCGATCACCAGACTGTATGTCATCTCTTCAGCTCATCACTGCAACCTTTCATGTGATGGAATAGATTTAAATATAATGCTTTAAACAATACATTTAAAGATTTGTTAATGTTCTCAATAGCTGTAATAGTAAAAACGTAGTGGTTTCCGAGAGTTTCACATGTAATACTAGCTATTTTATATGCAAACATGTCAGCCAATCACAGCAGTGGGCGTTTACACTGAAGTCTCACAGCAGACATGCCCCTTCAAACAGAGCGTTCAAATCAGAGGCTAAAATCAGGCTAGGAAAAATGCCTTTTATTTCTTAATTATGACAATGTTTGATGTAAAAATCATACTAACATTATAAGGGCACCTCAGGCAACATTATAAAATAATCCAGTTCATGACCCCTTAAATGTACACTTTGAGCTGTAAGCACGTCCCAGCCGGGTTCGTCACTTAATTGGGTGTCATCAGAACGGGTGATTTTCTATTTGCATGT
Organism: Siphateles boraxobius; assembly: GCF_051911475.1. NCBI lineage: Eukaryota > Metazoa > Chordata > Actinopteri > Cypriniformes > Leuciscidae > Siphateles > Siphateles boraxobius. The sequence goes on along the minus strand of NW_027508876.1, from coordinate 13,392,943 downwards.
GTTTCCTTCAGTTGCTGCGCGTTGAGCTCTCCCACCAAAATAAATGCCTAAACTAAATCTGTTTATCATATAAAGTGATCGAGTTTCTTCGGGAAATTTGGACTAGACCACTCAATTCATATGGATTAGTTTTACGATCTCTTTGTGAACTTTTTGAAGTGTCAAAGTGTCAGTTACATAGACTGTCAATGGAGGGACAGAAAGCCCTCAGATTTGATCAAAAAGATCTTCTGTTCCGAAGATGAATGAAAGTCCTACGGATTTGGAACGACATAAGGTTGAGTAATTAATGACAGAATTTCAATTTTTGGGTGAACTATCCCTTTAAGAATGTAAGAAAAAAAAGAAAGAACACAGAAAAACTTTGGAGGAGATACTTGTTGGTTTATATGTGAAGAACAGAAGGGTTTCCTCTGTGTGAAATAATTGTATTCCCCAGACAACATTCGCAGCTGTTTTTGTGCAGATTTACTGCTCTGCTTGCAAGAGCTCTTAAGATCCCCCATCTAAAATAACACCAGCACAGCAGCCCATACGGCTCTACCTTGATGCAAATCACGGGCATTGTTAATTTGTTAATTTCTGTTTCTTTCTTCTCATTCCTCTGGTCAGGAAGGTATGAATCACACTTTAAGCGAAACAGTGAATGAGAGGTTTCCATTTCTCCCTCCTTTTTTGCTGACATGCCGAGACACTTTCTCACGGTGAGAAGTTTAGTTTAACTTCCCCGACCACAGAAATTTCCCTTGAATTCTACAGCATTAACGACAGACTAAACATTCTTATAAAACTGAGGCTTGAGGGGAGTATGAATAAGCACATGCTCACACGCTCTCACACACACATTGAGACACACAGGCTGGACAAATGCACAAATCAATGTAGCTGCAAACAGATTACACTGCAAACTAAAAACTGCCATAATTCGAGAGTGGTTGCCAGGGTGTTGCTATGCTGTTGCTAAGGTGTTAAGAGTGTTTTTAGCTCATTGTTATGTGGTTGCCAAGGTGTTCTAAGTGGTTGCTATGTGTTACATCAGTAAAACCAAGCCCTAATTATATTCTGGTTTCTAGTTATGACAAGGAAACCTATGGAACCTTGTTCTCTCCACGGAATAATAAAATTTAAAAGATAATTGCCGCTTTTTATCTCACAATTCTGACTTTTTTTCCCTCACAATTCTGACTTTTTCTCTCGCAATTGCCAGTTTAGTCAGTATAGTCAGAATTGCAAGTTATAAAGTCCAATTCTGAGGAAAAAAAAGACTGTTTTCCATTTTTCTCAGAATTTCGAGTTTATATCTCACAATTCTGACTTTATAACAAGCAATTGCGACTTTTATCTTGCAATTATGACTTTATTTCTCAGAATTGGGAGTTTATAACTTGCAATTCTGACTTTATAACACGCAATTGCGACATCTCGCAATTCTGACTTCTAGAGATGCGCGGATGGGCTATTATTGTCATGATCCACACACGGGAAACAGGGGTTAGATCCAAAAGCAGTATTTAATAGGGTAATCCATAAATCATAATCCATTCCAAGCAAAGGTCAAAATCCAAAAGGCAATCCAACACAAGAAACAAAACAAGAAACAGGCATCAGAAGTGTAGTGACATTAAACAAGGACTCCGTGACACACACTGAAACATAGAGGGTTATATACACATATTTAACAAGACTAACACAGAACAGCTGGGAACAATGATTACAGGGAACAGCTGGCCCTGGAACAGAAGACACTGGCTCCGGCGCTGGAACAGCAGACACTGGCTCCGGCGCTGGAACAGCAGACACGGGCATGTCCAGGATCCGAGCCAGACGCTCCAGATAGTCCAGGTCCATGAAGGCAGACGGAACGTGAACAGTCTCTGACTGGGCAGACGGAACGTGAAAAGTTTCTGACTGGGGTCCGGCCCTGGAACAGCAGACACGGGCATGTCCAGGATCCTAGCCAGACGCTCCAGATAGTCCAGATCCATGAAGGCAGACGGAACGTGAACGGTCTCTGACTGGGCAGACGGAACGTGAACGGTCTCTGACTGGGCAGACGGAACGTGAACGGTCTCTGACTGGGCAGACGGAACGTGAACGGTCTCTGACTGGGCAGACGGAACGTGAACGGTCTCTGACTGGGCAGACGGAACGTGAACGGTCTCTGACTGGGCAGACGGAACGTGAACGGTCTCTGACTGGGCAGACGGAACGTGAACGGTCTCTGACTGGGCAGACGGAACGTGAACGGTCTCTGACTGGGCAGACGGAACGTGAACGGTCTCTGACTGGGCAGACGGAACGTGAACGGTCTCTGACTGGGCAGACGGAACGTGAACGGTCTCTGACTGGGCAGACGGAACGTGAACGGTCTCTGACTGGGCAGACGGAACGTGAACGGTCTCTGACTGGGCAGACGGAACGTGAACGGTCTCTGACTGGGCAGACGGAACGTGAACGGTCTCTGACTGGGCAGACGGAACGTGAACGGTCTCTGACTGGGCAGACGGAACGTGAACGGTCTCTGACTGGGCAGACGGAACGTGAACGGTCTCTGACTGGGCAGACGGAACGTGAACGGTCTCTGACTGGGCAGACGGAACGTGAACGGTCTCTGACTGGGCAGACGGAACGTGAACGGTCTCTGACTGGGCAGACGGAACGTGAACGGTCTCTGACTGGGCAGACGGAACGTGAACGGTCTCTGACTGGGCAGACGGAACGTGAACGGTCTCTGACTGGGCAGACGGAACGTGAACGGTCTCTGACTGGGCAGACGGAACGTGAACGGTCTCTGACTGGGCAGACGGAACGTGAACGGTCTCTGACTGGGCAGACGGAACGTGAACGGTCTCTGACTGGGCAGACGGAACGTGAACGGTCTCTGACTGGGCAGACGGAACGTGAACGGTCTCTGACTGGGCAGACGGAACGTGAACGGTCTCTGACTGGGCAGACGGAACGTGAACGGTCTCTGACTGGGCAGACGGAACGTGAACGGTCTCTGACTGGGCAGACGGAACGTGAACGGTCTCTGACTGGGCAGACGGAACGTGAACGGTCTCTGACTGGGCAGACGGAACGTGAACGGTCTCTGACTGGGCAGACGGAACGTGAACGGTCTCTGACTGGGCAGACGGAACGTGAACGGTCTCTGACTGGGCAGACGGAACGTGAACGGTCTCTGACTGGGCAGACGGGACGTGAACGGTCTCTGACTGGGCAGACGGGACGTGAACGGTCTCAGACTGGGCAGACGTGACGTGAACGGTCTCAGACTGGGCAGACGTGACGTGAACGGTCTCAGACTGGGCAGACGTGACGTGAACGGTCTCAGACTGGGCAGACGTGACGTGAAAGGTCTCAGACTGGGCAGACGGAACATTACTAGTCTCTGACTGGGCAGACGTGCGTTTCCTCCCCCTTTTCCGTCCGTGACGGTGAAATGTTGGCTCTGAGCTGTCCCTCACTGGCCCAGGGTCGAAGGGGGGCCAGGGTGGAGAGTGGTGTTGAACTTCTCGACCACCTCCTCCTCTGTGACCTCCCCGAGTCCCACGAAAAATGATTAGGCGGGTTCCCTGAAAATAATCTCTCCTCTCCCGCTCAGTGGCTGGGGAAGAGAAGTTCGAAAACATACCGCTGGATTTAGGGTGGGACGGAGTCCTTCTGTCACAATCCACACACGGGAAACAGGGGTTAGATCCAAAAGAAGTATTTAATAGGGTAATCCATAAATCATAATCCAGTCCAAGCAAAGGTCAAAATCCAAAAGGCAATCCAAAAGGCAATCCAACACAAGAAACAAAACAAGAAACAAAACAAGAAACAGGCATCAGAAGTGTAGTGACATTAAACAAGGACTCCGTGACACACACTGAAACAGACAGGGTTATATACATATATTTAACAAGACTAACACAGAACAGCTGGGAACAATGATTACAGGGAACAGCTGAGTGCAATGAACTAATGAGTGACAGTGACAGACAGAATGCTGGGAATTGAAGTCAATTGAGAAGGACACCGTGAGAACGAGGACCTCTAGTGATAGACAAGGGAACACAACCAGACACTGTGACAATTATTTCATCCGCAACCGCATCACAAAACTCATCATCTGTCCGCCATCCATCCGCATCAACGTTTTTGACCAACTTTCAAAACCGCACCCACCCGCCATCCGCTGATTGGGCGATACAAGGCGCTGCTGATGACAGCCGCGAGACTAGAAACCGCCCGCCACCCGCCCGAATTTAATTAAAATATTTTTTTTCGTCAATTCATCCGCCCGATCCGTGGCTATAACCACCAACCGCGCATCTCTACTGACTTCTTAAAGTCAAAATGTGAAATACAAAGTCACAATTACAAGAAACAAAGTAACACTTACGAAATAGTTTCATTGTGGGATATATTTACAGCTGAAAGATATAAAGTTGCAATTATGAGAAGAAAAAAGTCAGTTACAAAAAATAAAATTGAAACTGCAAGTTAAGTCACATTGTGAAATAGAAAGCTGCAGTTATGAAAATCAAAGTTGCCATTACAAAATATATTCACATAGCAAGAGATAAAGTTACACTGGAAGATATAAAGTAACTCCACATGCAATGGGTAGCTGCCTCCTTAAAAACGAAGTGATTTGGTGTGGTGTGGATTAGTTCATCTTTAATAATCTATTTAAATAAGGGCTTGATCCCATACACATCCATAGAGCACCCACAAACTGTGTGTGTCTTACAAGAATGTGGCATTAAGGTTCTCATGTACCAGTATGTCATGTATTATTCAGCGGGTACCTGTAATAAGACCTGATAGACAAGACTCCAGACTGCTTGGTGTAGCAGATGGCACCTATTTCTCTCAACACAAGCCACTTGTGAGATGAAAGCAGGCGCACAGACAATCATACACACCAAGCCTTCATGAATATGTCACTTTGTACCCGTCTGTATTTCACAGCCATCCTGACTGTTCGGACAACTGAGGAGATGAGATGACAGGCCAAGATAATGTTATGGGAAGATAAATCTAAGTGTTTTTCAGAGGTTTTCGGATACAGATGTGTATCTTTTACTTATTCTATTATTTACAATTCATACATTAATTATGTAAACTAAATCACATCAACCCTGTAGTTCAAACAGCAGATCAGGGTGCTAGCAATGTTAAGGTAATGTTTTTGATACATGGACTATATATATATAACTATATATAAATATATATCGCTTGAGTGCAATTTAAGAGCAATTTTAGTTAAATTTAATATATATATGAAAATATATAATGCATTATAAAATATGTTAGGAATACATTTATAATGCACTACACATAAAGGCTTTAAGTAAAGTGTTACCATTATTATTTACCCAAGTATAAATAATATTATAATTTACCGAAGTTTATTATGTCATCATCATATCTGCACAACTCAAGTATGATCTGTGTCTGATGACTTTTGGATGTGCACATACTTCTACACAGTGTGTAGAAAGCAGTGAACAATAGGAGGGACACTCATCAGTACCTCTTAGAGAACACTTTGGGCTGCTGAGACTGATAGAAAGCTCTTGTAGTTTCTCTCTTGCAGACATGTAGACGCACAGACACTCAGCTGTTAAATAAATATGGAGAAAGGCAGCCAGCAGGGTGGGTCGGATTTTTACACATTCCTCTGGGGAACCAAATCTAGCCCGCCGAGGTCTAACCACTAGATTTATTAGTTTCATTCAGCACAATTCTCTACCCCAAATCCACTTTGGGAGTTACACTCAGTCTGTCTGATTTTTATTCAGAAAATGCCATGAGAAAAAGTCTTCGGAAAGATCTCTAAACGTCGTTCTGGTGCCTGCCCAGTTTTTCCATTGACACTGGTGGAGAATTTCAGACACATGGCAGCTTGTGTTTGACCAGTGCAAGCACGTCTCTCTCACACAGAGAGGAAATGAATTACTATAAAGTCAGTCAGCTTTTTGGAAAGACTAATTTGTCAATTTGTAATGTATCAACAACAGACAAGCATCTTTTTCTGCTTGGGTTTGTAGTTTATTATTGAAACAATTCCTTTTCACTCTCTGAGTGACCTTAATATGATTGATTTCGTCTACATAATCTCAACTCAGCTAAAAGACTCATAATCATAAATTATTTAGGGGTTATATTGTTTATATTATTATTATGTACTTTTTTCCATCTTACAAATCGCCAAACTACCTAGTGCACATACACCCACCCGACTCTAGGTAGTATAATAAAATAATAAATTTTTTCGCATATGGGGCTACAACAATCAGACTTTAAAAAAATGAATCCTTCAGTGCTCCCGAATTAAATGGTATTTTGGATTTTTTATTTATAATCTACAGACCCTTAATTCGTAGGTGTATGATTAACATTATTTGAACAGACCTTTTCTTTTAAATACTTTGTAAAAATTACTGTATATCAAGTACAAAATTGCGTGCTTAGTTAGTTAGTTAGTTAGTTAATTAGTTAGTTAGTGTTGTGAGTGATGTATGTAAACATGAGGGGAAAGGACTCGGCACATGGATGATACATGCTACATTTTTAACAATATAACAATATTTTTATGGTTTAAAGAGGTAGTTTACCCAAAAACTCACCCTCATGTCATTCTAAACCTGTATGACTTTGTTTGTTTTAATTTTTTTCTTATTGATAAATATATCATTCTTTCGAATCAGATATTTTCAGTGGTTCTTTCGATCCAATTCACAAAATAAGTCTTAATAATTCTTTCACAAATCGTGCTGATCCGGTTCTCGAGTTGAACTCACTGATTCGGTCGCAGGTGTTAACAGCTCTCTGGATAGGAAGATTATCAATAAACTTGAATCAGGAAACAATTCAATGGCTTAATTTCAATCTGTTCCTCACACAAAGCTGATTTCTGAAAACTTCCAGAATCACAACGGTTACTTTTATGATACTTTATTGGTGCTTTTGTGTCCTTTTGAAGCTTCACAGCCCCAGTCCTCATTTACTTTCATTATATTGGAAAGAGCGCCAGAATATTCTTCAAAAATTCAAGTCATATGGGCTTGGAAAGACATGAGGGTGAGCAAATCAGATAATAAACCACATTTCAGCATGATGCCAGCACACAGAAAGGTGAGCTGAACCTTGCATTAAGATATGCAAATCCTTGAGGTTTAAAACCTTTATTTGTGTGTGTGTGTGGCCTGGTAAACCCTACCTTATGGGGACAAAATGTCCCCATAAGGATGGCAATATCTGAAATCCTTGTTTGTGTGGGGACATTTTTTGGTCCCCATGAGGAAAACAGCTTATAAATCATACTAAGTGATGTTTTTTGAAAATGTAAAAATGCAGAAAGTTTTCTGTGATGGGTAGGTTTAGGGGTAGGGTTAGTGTAAGGGAATAGAATATACAGTTTGTACAGTATAAAAATCATTATGTCTATGGAAAGTCCCCATAAAACATGGAAACACTACATGTGTGTGTGTGTGTGTGTGTGTGTGTGTGTGTGTGTGTGTGTGTGTGTGTGTGTGTGTGTGTGTGTGTGTGTGTGTGTGTGTGTGTGTGTTATCATATATGTTTGTGCCTTCATTATCAGCTTTTCTAATCCCATTTTGCCCAGATACTAAATCACAGGTTGCCAGCATTGTAGATGAGGAAGCACTAGACTGCATCTATAAGAAATTAATGAGATAATGGCTTTGATGCCTTATTTGCAACACAATAAAGTGCATGCATGTACACTCACACAAACAGACCAAAACAAATTCAGCAAGTCAGTGAGGAGGTTTATTAGAAACATTTCTCAGAACCCTCAAGACTCTTGGCACAGGGTTCAGTGTTATTTCATGAGGCTTAAAAAGAGGAGCTTCTTTTGGTCCTAATACTTGTCTGCAATTACACCCATGTGAATCTAAGGACAGTCGGGCCTGCGGGGTGTTTGGAGAGGAGAAGAGGGTGTCAGACCCAGTGATGTGAGAGTAAGACTGATGCCAGTGTGAACGCTCCATTACAAGCCATGCAGTGCAGTTGTGTATCTGAAAATGCTGCTCTCTACAAGCATATTTAACACACAGACACACAATGACCTCTGACAAGGTGATATAGAGATGTAGCGTAAATAAAGTAGAAATTAGATTGAATTTGAGTTACAGAATTGATCTATAAAAACAGTTTGTTCTCTCACACTAAATAATGTGTCAGAGATGTGGCCTGGTGGTTACTGCACGTATGGACCTGTCGCACGGTGATGCAATCTGAGTTCACATCCTGCATTTGTCATTTCCAGATCTCATTCCCATATTCTTTTAAATTAAAAAGAAAGTGTCTAGTTTGACCTCTAGTACAATGCATCTGATTCTGTACAGATTTCCAGATTTAATTTGATTCTGATTCACAAGCTCTCAAATCACTTCTGATTTTGATTGTATTTGATTTGGGGAACTCGTCTTTTTGAAATGTTTGTTTAAAGATCGAGCTGGTAAGAACAATTTGCTTTGCTTCTGATTCATTAAAAATAATAGGATTAAGTGATGGGATCTATCTACCTACCAACCTCAAATGAGACCCTTTCCAACATAAGATGACTGACATTAAATTGTTTTACTATGAATAGAGTGAATTTGATAAAGCTAAATGGAATTTAATATTGACAAAAATATTCTCATTACTTAGACTAATTGCAGAAGAAAATAATTAGCACGGTTTCTAATATAACATGATTGTATATGCAGAAATCCTTGCCACAGTTTGGAATGCTGTGTTCATGTAATCTTTCAGAGACATAAAGGAAAGCTACGTCATTTTAGACTCAGGAGCTCAGGAGAAACAGATGGTGTTTAGTGTTAAGTTCTTCTGGGTCCTGTTAGACGGTCTTGTCCGAACAGAAAGGCATGGCCTAAATGTCCTCCGCCCAGCTGTGAAGACATTATACTGGTGTTACTCTTTCTCTCTGTCTCTTTTTAATTCATGTCTGCTATTCTGTTGCTCTTTCCTCTGTTCCTCTGTTCCTCTTCCACTCAGCATCTCTCTTGAACTTCTCTATAGATCAGCATTAGTATGTTTATTCTTCATCCATCACTCTTATTGACTGTCTTTTGCTGTACAGTATCTTTTTCTTCTGTTCTCTCTCACATGGGAAGCTTTTTTCACCTTCTCTCTCTCTTATTCAGCATTCTCTCTCTTATTCTCTCTAATTCATCCTCTCTCCGTCTTATTCAGTTCTCTTATTTAACTGGATTTTTATTGACATGCTTTTTTCACTTATAATGACAAAGCAATATAAGAAATAAAAAAACGAAGTGCCAGCAATGATAATAAAAACAAGTCATATAAAATAAATATGGTAAAAACTCAATGCCCCCACATCCGCAAATGTGGTAAGATTTTTTGTTTTTCACTTTCTCAGTGGTTCAAATATGCATGGGATTCTATGGGGTGTTTGTTCCATCTGGAGTAGTTTCCCTGACAGAGTGGACCACAAACCTATACCATTTACAAAGAGAAATATAGGCATAATAATTTTACAATAATAATATAATAATACAACAAATTGTGTCAGGAATGCGTGAATTTGCATTTAATAGCTTGGAACCCCCTGTTCTTTTTTAGTGTGTGTGGTCTCTCTTTTTATTTAATCTTCTTGTCAATGTACTGAGATGTCAAAAAATAACATTAGTATTGTAGAACATTGTATTGTTATGTCTAACATCAGAAGGAGTGACATGAGGGTGAGTAAATACATTTTTTTGGTTGAATTATAACTGTATGATCTGTCTTAGTAATTTGGTTGATGGTCAGTTATATTGTATGTTGTATTATGTTCTGTTTTAATTAGTTACAGATATGTGTTTGTTTTTGGGATGAAGGACATTTGTGTGGTTTGTCACCTATATTAGTCTCCAGGAAGAAATAGTAGTTCATGTTAACTCATTGAAAACTTGAAAAAAATGGTGACCACTTAAATTCAAATTTCCCCATTGACAGAAAGTTTCTCTGCAGAACTTCTTCATGACTTTGAGAGACATTCTAAAGCATCCCAAGACCCTCCATTGGTTTTTATGACCATTTCTCTGGAACTCTTTGCTGAGATTTTGGCAGTTCATTGTCCTGAGAATTGTAGAAAGGATGTGGTGGAGAACGCGGGAAGTCTTTGATGTCGAAATGAGGAATTTGACAAAGATCTAATGAAGTTATGGTTAATTCAATGCCTCAGTTCGGGAAAGAGGCCACCTGCTACCTCTTTCACTCTCTCTTTCTTTTCACCCTGTCCTCCATCTCTTTATTTTCTTTAACACTCTCTCTCTCTTACTCCCTCTCTCCCTCTCTATTCCTCCTGTGAGATTTCAGCAGTTCATTTAGGCCCACTCTAGCCAGATGTATAATTATTCCTGCTGGCTTTCCATGGGTTCCACAAGGAACATTTTCGTGTGTGAATACAGCACAGGAATCTCTGAGGATTTGGCTGACATACACGTGCCACCGAGGTCAGACTGGGTGTGTTTATTTCAGAGCAAAGGCAGAAAAAAATGTGTACACACGTACATGACATGCCATTCAGTCAAGCAGAGAAAAAAGTGGGCCAAGCTTTGTGACCCAAGCTTTGTGGCCAAGGACCAATCGGAAACGTGTGATTTATTTTCCAATGACCAAAGAACATTTAAGGCTAGTGATGGGTCATGATGATCGACTAGTTATCCAGCAATTGAGTCTGAGGCATGTGGAATGTTAAATACCAAATACCATAATATTTTTCGGGCTGTCAAAGTTAATGTGTTATTGATATTATTAATAAGTATATATTTTTAATATTTATCAGTATTATTGATATTTATTTGTGTATTTATATCTATTATCTAATAATTACTTTAAATTTAATTTAATTACATTTAATGGTAATAATTTCATATTTTTCAAACTTTTAAGGAGGCTTCAAGATGACTTAAAAGGACATTAAAATAAGCTGAAAGATTACTTAAAATTACATTAAAACAAGGTAAATTAACATTTCTTATTGTCTCTGATGAACCAGGATTTCCATGGTCTTGAAAAAACTTCACATATGAGGTGGCCTTATTTTAAAAGTGTGATATGTAGACTTGGAAGAATCATGTAAATTAATAAAATCTCTAAATTCTGTGTAATTTTACATTGGATATTTCTAGTTATGCCAAATAAAATATTTCGGGTAAAAAAAGTGAGTAAAAAATATTTGTAAAAATCCTAATCCAGTAAATTATAAACAACTACTGGCAAAGTCACAGGGCCTTTGAATATTGTTGTGGACAATGTTTTAAGAACCACTGCTTTCGTACATAAATAGTAGATCATCGTAATTGGTGTCTTTGGCCTCAAAAGGTTTGAAAATCCCTGTCATATACCACCATGCTAGTGTTATTATAATAATATGTATGTATTATTATGGTATTTATTAATATTTGACTAAGATAGATTAGGGAGGGATTAAAGAAAAGTGTAAGCATAGAATTGTTTAAATTTGCTAAAGAAAATGCTCATAGAAGAGATGAGTTTTCAGCTGTCTTTTGAATGTTGTCAGGGATTCTGCCTTCCGGATGAAGAGAGGGAGATTGTTCCACCAGCAAGGAACAGTGAACAAAAATGTTTTGGAGAGTGATTTTCTGCCTCTCTGTGATGGTACCACAAGCCTTCGCTCATTTACTGAACATAAACTTCTGGTAGGGATGTAGACTTGTAAGAGCAAGTGGAAGTAGGAGGGCGCAGAGCCTGTTGTAGATCTAAAAGTAATGCCTAAAACTTGATTTGAGCAGCGAGTGGTAACCAGTGCAGAGAGATCTCGTTGAAGACAAGATGTGCTGCAGCGTTCTGAATCATTTGTAAAGATTTGATTGCACACAATGGAAGTCCAGCCAGAAGAGCATTGCAGTAATCAAGCCTAGAAATGACCAGAATCTGGACAAGAAACTGAGCTGCATGCTCAGTTAAAAAAAGGCCTGATCTTCCTGAAATTGAATAATGCAAACCTGCACGACCTAGCTGTTTTTGCAATGTGGTCTTTGAAGGTCAGTTGGTCATCAAAGGTTACTCCAAGATTTCAAGAAACCCGCCTTACCCACTAAGCCGTGTAGGGTAGCATCTAGCTTAGCTCACTAACACATTTGTCCTTCAGCCAGCTTGTACTTCCTGCCAGTTCACTGATTCAGGTCTTTGAGCAGACCAAAATTATTGATTCTTCTGCCAGAATTTGCATCAGTGTGGCAAATTCTGCCCAAAGTCTCTCAGTGGCAGGGACGTGCACAGGGGGGTTGCTCAGGTTGCCCGGGCAACTGCCCATATGCCCTTCTCGACTCAAGTTGCCCTTCCGAGAAAAAAAAAAAAAAAATCGTACAACGGCTGCAGAATTTCACATAGGCCTAGATACATTTTTTTTTTTTTTTTTTTTTAAATTCGCAAAGCCTCATTCACTTCCATTCGTGCACCGAACGTGAAAGTCAGTAAGGTAAGGGCAAACTGTTTACGTGGCTGCAGCGCTGCATGCGACCGGTGCGTAAGACCCCACAAATTACTTAAGGCCCCGCCTCCATCTCGTGTCATAGCGTGTCAGTTAATGTGTACAACATCCGACAAAATGAAGCGAAACTATCCTTCTGGTCACGAAAAGAGGAAGAAGAAAAAACCCATGAGAGTGAATTGCGGGAACAACAATCAGGTAAACTTGTGTTCTCTCCTCTCTAAGTTTGATGTCAGCAAAGTTTGATGTTTTTCGGTCTTGCTAACCTAGCTGGGCAGGCAGTGCATCTCTTGCATCACTTTGTGCCTGACAAAAGTGAGAGTAAAATAAAAAAAAATTATTACGTTTGTTTTTGATAAACGACAAAGTGCAACGGTGTTTGTTTACTGCAGCTCGGAAAACATAACCGCGTCGCGTGTGTTATCGTGCGTTCATATGCGCGTGCACGAAATGAAACTCGCATTTTTCAAGCAGAAATATGTGGAGACCAGACATACTGTACAATACATGCACGTGAATGATGGCACTCCCAATCAAAGTCACATTTATAAAACAAGAAACTGATTATCTAGTCTCAGTGTAGTTAAAAACTCTAAACAACTGCACTAATTATGCAAGATAGAAAGCAATGTATTGACAATTTGACATTGACTATTGATTTATAGGCTATATTGAATTTAAAATGTTGATTAGCTGGACATACTGGTCAATATGGATGCACATCCCTCGGTAAATAATAACCATAAATCAAGAATTGCTTCAACATGCATAATAATAAATAAAAAAAAATCATACTGATGCCGAAAATACCCAGGCTGTAGAGAGAACCAAAGTTAATCCCAAAAGCCAAAGCTCAGGGTTATAATTTATTATTTTCTTCTTATTTATGTTTACGTTAATATTCACTTGTTATGTTAACATTCTATAGAAAATACTCTATTCAATAAATATTGTTTGTTTGAACCTCATTCTGTTCTATATTGTTGTACTTATTCTTTGACTGTTTTGTTTCAAGGAGGGAGGATTGTATTGGGAGCACTGAAGTGTCAGGTGTGATTGTGTGGCAATGGCAAATGGTTTACATAGCTCACGGCGTCACAGGTCAGGTAGAGGGCCCCTTTTGCTTAGGGCCCCAGGGGGAGTTCAGGATCGGCCCTGGGTTTAGCAGTCGATTCTGTTGCCTACCGGAATTCCTGTTCCCTTTACGCAATCATACCTCAAATCATGCGTAGTTGCCCGTAGCCTACCATCAGAACTGAATACGAGCAAGAAGCACAACTGAATGTAGGGGAAGCCCTTTTTTCAGGTCAGAGCAACTGCCCCTCATAATTCCTGTGCACGTCCCTGCTCAGTGGGTCATAAAGACTATAACAAAAGGCTTCAGAATTCAATTCGCCTCCTGTCTGCCTCATTTTAGAGGTGTTGTAATGTCCCGAAATGTAATGACGAAAGTACATCAGTTAGGAAACGAGAGATTGCTCTAACAAGAACTGCTCTCCCTTCTGGACAAAGGGGCCATAGAATGTGTTCCCCTTGCAGAGAGAGAGACAGGTTTCTACAGCTTGTATTTTATATTATCGTTAAAAGGACATTGGGCTGCGTTCGATTTTAATATCTGAGAGTCTTGAACCATACTTTTTAGACATCCATGTTCAAGATGCTCATTCTCTTAAGCTCATAGTGTCACAAATGCAATGCGGGGATTGGTTTTGTGATGGTAGATCTAAAAGATGCCTACTTACACAATACAATCTCACAGAAAGTTTCTCAGATTTGCGTTCGGGGCGAAGCTTATAAATATTGATTACTTCCTTTCGGCCTAGACGTGTTCACCAAATGCATGGATGCTGATCTGGATCCCCTGGGTATCCATGTATTAAATTACAGAGAAGATTGGCTCGTTCTTGCGCAGTTGGAAGAGTTAGCACATTATCAAGATGTTGTGCTCACTCATATGAAATGTCTGGATAAACTCAAGTTAAACTCCAAGATAAGTGTTCTTTCTCCAAAACAGAAAACGCCTTTCTAGGGGTGGTGTGGATTCAAACACGATGCAGGCACATCTGTCTCCTGCACGTGCAATTTCAATCCTGAACACTGTAAAAGGCATTAGGCTAGATCAGGAGCTTGTTGTGTTGCAAGTTCAGAAACTTTTAGTTCCCTTTCAGTCGATGACGTCAGATGTAGTCGAAGTCGACTGAATGGGGATCACGCCAGGGAGCCTATCATCTTCGAGTACTATTGAACGAGCCAATGGAATTGGCGTGCGTGATTCGCATCACACACTCCACTCCCGCGGCACAGGTATAAATACGGAAGTGGATGCACGCACTAGTTGCCTTTCGCTTCGGAGCGGATCGTTTGATGTCTCTGAGAGTGCTGTTGTTTACAACAAGAGTGTATGCCGGTGTTCTTCAGGAAGACTCTCCCAGTGTTGGTGTTCTACAGTGCGAGTGCAGCGGTGATCGCGAGCTTTGAGCTCTCAACTGCTGTTTTAACAGCAACAAATTCTAATGGTTTGTGTGTGTTGACGGCTGGTTAGAGGGCAGAAAAGTGAGTGCTTCACTGTTTCAGTTCTCTGTTCAGTGTTGCCGCGGTCATTCCCCTCTGTGCTCCGGCACTGGTGACGGTCCTATTTTCTGAAAGAGCAAGACGGGTGCGTTTGGATCTTTTTCAAGATGTCATTCCACCTGTGCGTTTCTGGATGCGATTGTTCCCTTTTCCTCTCTGAAAGTCACAATTGTTGCATCACATGTTTGAGCTGTATGTTTATATGTATATACGGCTCATGTTCTCATTCAGTCATCTCAATATGACTGTCGCGGTGTTGAGATCGAGACTCGCCTTCGTCCGTGAAGCGCGAGTCCCAATTACCATCCCCCACCCCTGGGTGCCGTGTGGGATGGGTGATCGGAGGATAGTGATGGATGTCTCGCCCAGTAAACATTCCCTGTGGGCTCCTCACTCCTCCATCACACCACAGCCGATAGAATTCCTGTTGAGCATGCTGGTCCCTCTGTAATGGACCGATCAGCTGTTTCAATGGGGGTTCCCCCAGAGGATAAGATGTCGATAGCAGCATCGGAGGGTGAGCTGGCCTCTGGAGATGACGACTCGGCTGTGTTATCTCCCTCTGGGAGTGTAACATTGCCTGAGCCAGATCCGGAAATGTCAGCTATGCTGAAACGGCCGCCGAGGTTGCCGGGCTCGAGTGGAAACTCCACTGTGTCCTGTTCAGTCTCGGTTGGAGAATTGGTATCTCGTGGTGGGTTCTCAGCTCGCCGCCCCAGTGCTTTTCTTTTCTGAAATGCATTGAGAGCTTATCAGGTGGTGAATACTTCTCTGCCAGAAACTGCCTGAATAGCTTTTCCTCCTCACTACCCTTAATGGAGGAACGGTGAAGGGTTGCGAGGTGTCCCTCCATTGGAGCGGTCTGTTCGACACAGGTGCACCTGTGTCCGGCGGCCGCTGCCTTTTGGGGGGATCCTCGTCTCCCCCCTAAGGCCTGTGAGTTTTCGTCCGTTCCGACGGGCAGAGCTTGCGTGCCATGGCGTTGCTTCTGGTCCGTAAGGCCAGGGCACCCGTGGACATGCACGAGGGTAGCCCAGACCGTGTGCTCATAGGTGAGCACCGCGCTGCATCCAACCTCGCCCTCTGGGTCATGAGTGTCGTGGCGTGCGAGATCGGTCTGGCGATGTCAACCTTAGTGGTCCAGGAGTGCCATCGTTGGCTCAGCCTAGTTAATATGGCGGATGCGGACAAGGTTCGGTTCCTGGTCTCCCCAATTTCCCAGGTTGGGCTGGCCCGCGACGCGGCGGAGAACTGCATCCAACAGTTCTCTGCCGCCTAAGCGCAGAGGGAGGTAATCCGGCACATCCTGCCCTGGCGGCCAGCTGCTGCCTCCACTCCGCCGCCGGTGGCAGTTCCTCTGCCTGCTCGTCACCGAGGGCGTTCCCCGGCCGCCGCTCCCGCTGGGCCTCCACAGCAGTCTCCACCCAGGCCTCAGCATGGAGCCGGCCGTAGGAGAGACGCCCAGCCCGCTCCAGGCGCTGCCAAGCCAGGTGGCAAGCGACAGCGAAAGCATTCCGGACCGGGCCGCCCAGGAAAATGGTTGAGGGTGCTTTTGGAGTTGGTCACTACCTCCCCCCGGGTGAGGGCCGGGTGTAGTCTTTGTTGTGTGTTTGTGTCTGTTCCGCCGCTGGCTCCCTAAAAAAAAAAAAAAAAGCAGAGCAAGCGGTACCCACACTTCAAAGAAACAGCAATTTTCATCTGTCCCTGGGTCCCAAGAGGGCCAGTCTTGTGGGTGTGACCCTGTATAGCCTTACATCCCTCAGCCCCCCCTTGGTCGCCAGCAGGCAGCTTGGTGCGTTCGAGGACCCGGACATCCACCTTCTCACGCGCCCCCTGCTGCTAGTGGAGACAGGTAAGTGTTGCACAGCACACTAACACCACACTCTCCACTTTGCTGCCCCACCTCAGGCTAGGCTATCCCGCTCAAGTCAGTGATAATCATCGCATTAGGTGTTGAGCAGACGTGCTCCTGAAAATCCAGTGATATTCATCACACCTGGTGTTGAGCAGGGCTCCTGACTTGGGCATGCTTATCTTTTCCTGCTGGCGAAGGATTTGATATAGCCGCTTCTCCAGCCGGTATGAAGGCCAGTTGTAAACTCGTTCTTCATGCTACTAGGTGGTGGGTCATGACCATCTTGGCCCAAGATTGGTCTGCAGCTCCAACCTGAAAGACATGTGCTTCAGATCTCTACCTTCCGCGCCGCAGGCCATCCTGTCTGTTGCGTGTGAGGGTTGAAGTATCAGTACAGAGTCCTTCCCTTCGAGTGCTACAGAGCCCGTTGGGTCTTCAGGTCAACTGGGAGAGAGTAATCTCGCCCACGGTTGAGTATCTCTTTTTCAGTTTTGGAGATGGACTCGGTCCAACACGTCTCTCCAATGAGAGTGTGTTCAGCTGGTGTTGAAGTGAGAAAGGGTTCCACTGAAAGAACTTTCAGGGGCTCCAGGGGCATATGGTAGATGCAGCCATTGGCTTCCACCCTATGATGAACGTTTCAGCGCTAGCTTCACGATTGGGTCCTGAGGTGACCTTGGCAGAGCAGATCACCCTGTGCGACTATAGTTCATCCCGGTCTGCTGCCAAACCCTCTTCAACTGAGTGGCCATGTACAAAACGCATGTTTTAACGGGGGCCTGGGTGACCCTCGTCTACACAGGCATTCGTGCCTCGAGTTGTTAGACATTGCGACCGTTGCGCAAGCTTCCCTTGCATGTCACAACTCACCCGTCACCTCCTCCTTGGAGTCAAAAGCTTCTGAGGACGCTTTGTTCCACTCTTCCCACTCTACTCAATCGTGCCGCCAACGAGCCTCACGACAGTTATAGCCAGGGCAAGTGGAGACTCCATCCCCTGGGTCCAGCTAGGTCATGACCATTCCGGGGCCGCTCAGTTGCCTCTTCGGTTTCGTATTCCTGCCAGTGTTTCTGTCCGAGCGGACTACCCTTGGACAGACACTGGCTCTCAGCTGACTCGGGGACCCGCAGAAATGCATTTCTCGAGTGAGCCTCCTAAAAGCGACTGCGACTCATGGTCGCCTGGTGCCTGCTCAAGTCAGTGAATTCATCACACTTCATGTTGAGCAGAAATGCTCCTGGAACTCAGTTAAGTTCATCGCACTCAGGTGTTGAGCAGCAATGCTCCTGTAGCTCAGTGAATTCATTACACTCGGGTGTTGAGCAGTAGTGCTCCTGAAGCTCAGTGAATCCTTTTCACACTCAGTGTTGAGCAGAAATGCTCGTGTTGCTCAGTGAAGTTCTTCGCACTCAAGTGTTGAGCAGAAATGCTCCTGTAGCTAAGTGAGTTTATCACAATCAGGTGTTGAGCAGAAATGCTCCTGAAGCTCAGTGAAATTATCACACTCAAGTGCTGAGCAGAAATGCTCCTGAAGCGCAGTGATCTTCACATGTCGTGTTGAGCAGTGCTCCTGTCTTTTGCGCCCGTCGCTTGCACCTACGGTGCCAAGTCAGGAGGGAACAGGTCTTCATAGTTGCCCCTTATTGGCCCAACCAGACCTGGTTCCCATCGAACAACCTTCCTGACTTCCCCTGAACACTTTTTCACGGACGGGGCACGATGGCACCCGCGTTCTACCCCTGGAGTTTCCGGGCGGTCTTATACTGAATGCGAAGGTTCAGGTGGCTATCACAGGAACATGTGGTAGTTACCATCACTTTTGCGAGCACCCCCTAAGAAAGAGGAGTGTGCTTATGCATTAGAAGTAGAACCTTGTCGTTGAGTAGTCTTCTTTCCGGAGGAGACCCTGAAAGCTTTTCGATCATTTCAGTGCTCTCTTTCCTGCAAGATGGGTTGGAGTAGGCTGTTTTCAGGCCGGCTAACTTTCACGAACTGAGACCCCGGCCTGGATTGTTACGCTCGGCTCCTCAGCGAAAAAGCAACTAGTGTGTGCATCCACTTCCGTATTTATGTTATTTATTCTCTCCCGAGTCGGCGTCATCATTTTTAACCCCGACGTTACCCACCAGCCATCTAAATAAAAATGTTACTAGGCAACGCTGGTGGGTAAATTATAAAGACACGGATGAATGTGAGGTTGTCAGCACTGACGCTATTCGAGAATTGCGTCGTGCAAAAACAGATAAACTATACTGGGGAGGGACGGTTTCGAGAAATCGTTTCTCCTCTGCGTCCTCTGGGTGGCGACTCTTTGAGGAGGGTCGCAGCACGGCCAGTTCGGTTGTTTTCCTGCTGGTGGCCACGGATTGATATATTTATATATATATATACTTTTTTCTGATTTAAAAATAAAGAAAAATAAGATAAAATTATGTCTGTTCTTCTGGACGCTCCGCTTTCAAAAAAAAAAAAGAACTAAGAATAAACCGTTCAGCGGCGTTTCAGAGGTTTCTTCCTCACCAATCTAATGTTCCTGAGACTGCTGGGCGGAGCAGTCTCAGTCTACTAAGCTCCTCGCAGCACAGAGTGCAAGAACGAGCATCGCCATTTGGGCTCCTCCACAATCGAAGGGGACTTGGGTGGCGGTAGCAGTCTAGCCAGTTAGAGATATGCAAGATCTGAGGACTATTTTATCTCTAAAAAAAGCTTGGACAATAGGAAGCCCTGACGCCGAGGCTATCAGGCTTCTAAAGGGTGGTCCCCTCCGGGGTAGGGATGGTTTTGAGAAAATCGTTTCTCCTCGGCGCCCTCTGGGGTGCGACTCTCTGAGGAGGGTCGCAGCGCTGCCAGTTCGGTTTTCCTGCCGGTTCGCCGTTCAGGACACCAAGGTGTCAGTGTCCCCAAACGATCCTCCGAGGGGGGTCGTAGAGCAGTCAGTTCGGTTTCCCTGCCGGTTCGCCGTTTCAGGGTGCTGAGGTGCCTGCTTTTTCCAATGATCCTCCGAGGAGGGTCGTTGGAACTAAGTTATTTAAAGGGAGGCAAGATCTGAGGACTGTCGTCATCTCTAATAAAGCTTCTGAGGGCTCCTCCGGGGCAGGGACGGTTTTGAGAAATCGTTTCTCCTCGGCGCCCTCTGGGGTGCGACTCTCTGAGGAGGGTCGCAGCGCTGCCAGTTCGGTTGTTCCCTGCCGGTTCGCCGTTCAGGGCATCGAGGTGTCAGCGTCCCCATACGATCCTCAGAGGAGGATCGTAGAACGGTCAGTTCGGTTGTTCCCTGCCGGTTCGCTGCTTCAGGGCACCGTAGTGACTGTTCAACCAAATCCAGAGGCCAGTCTTGAGAGACTGCCACATATTTCTGCCACATACTGCCACATATTTCTCGGTGGGTCCTGCACACTATAGAAAAGGGTTCAGAATTCGGTTCTTGTCCGCCCAGATTTCTAGGGGTCCTCCCCACTGTGGTGGACCCCGAGCAGGCTTTGGTTATGGAGCAGGAAGTACTGACAGTTCTGCAAAAGGAGCTGTAGAAGGGGTTCCTCCTCCCGGCAGACAGTCAGGGTTTTACTGCCATTACTTCATTGTTCCAAAAGAGGATGAGGGGTTGCGTCCTACTCTAGACCTGCGTCAATTAAACAGCAGGTTTCAGAATCTTAAGTTCAAAGTATGCTTACGCTAAATATGATTGTCACAGATTCAGTCCGAGGACTGGTTTGTCACAATAGACTTAAAGGACGCTTACTTATCTATCCATCCTCATCACAGGAGGTTCCTGAGGTTTGCTTTCAGGGGCGAAGCATACCAGTATCGGGTTCTTCCATTCGGCCTAGATTATCACCCCACACCTTTTACAATATGCGTGGATGCAGCTCTGGCTCCTCTGAGATTCCAGGGCATTCGCGTATTAAATTATATCGACGATTGGTTGATTTTAGCTCAGTCCGAGCTGTTGGCAGTTCAACATCGAGATGTCGTTCTGTCCCACATAAGGAGGTTGGGGTTGCGGCTCAACACCAAAAAGAGTGTACTCCTCCCAGCTCAGAGGACCACTTTCTAGGTGTATTATGGGATTCGACAACAATGCAAGCACGTCTGTCTCCTGCACGTATTTCTGCGATTCTCACAGCCGTAAAGAATGTAAAACTAGGTCAGTCACTCACTGCAAACAGTCTCTGAGACTGTTGGGGCTCATGGTAGTTGCGTCTAACGTAGTTTCTTTTGGCCTTCTGTACATGAGACCCCTGCAGTGGTGGCTCGGGACCAAGGGGTTTTCTCCGAGGGGAAATCCGTTTTCGCATGATCAAGGTCACGCGGCTATGCCTTCGTGCCTCAGTCATGTGGAAGAACCTTGGTTCCTCTCCCAGGCCCAGTGTTGGGGGCTTCTTGTCGACGCATAATGCTATCGACGGATGTTTCCCTCACAAGTCGGGGGCAATCATGAGTGGTTGGTCGGCGAAGGGTCCGGACAACACACTGATGGTCTCGTATATCAGAGCAGATATCCTGTTGAGGCAGGGGCTGTGGCCCGGGGAATGGAGAGTTCACCCCGAGGTGGTCGAGCTTCTTAGGGAGAACTTCGGTCAAACTACAAGTCGACCTTTCGCATCGCTTGTACAATGCATTGCCCTTGTGGTTCTCCCTCACGAATCCAGCTCCGCTTGGACTGGATGTAATGTAATAGGTGTGGTTGCCGCTACACCTATACGCTTTTCCCGATATCTTTGCTCCTGGGAGCTCTGGAGTTGTGGATACTGTGGGCTCGGCCTCTGAGGGGGCCCAGCTCATAGATTCAGGTTTCTCGACTGAGGTCGTGGAGACCATACTCCAGTCTAGAGCTCCCTCCACGAGAAGACTAATATGCTGTTCTCTGCCTGGTGCAGAGAACGCCTTCTGAATCTCGTTTCTACCCTGTTGGTACAGTACTTGACTTCTGTAATGAATATTTCTTTGCTGGGCTATCTCTGAGGAGAGATCCTTAATTTCGTCTTCTCCGTGGTACATGAGGCTGAGGCCTGCACGTACTTGGATTTGCACCTGGTTGGTGGTAGTATTTCTTAACCCCAGATGGGGTTGTATTTCTAGGTCCCTACTAAATGTGCGGGTCATTTGTGCTCCAGGCCTTCTGTCCTCTACCTTTAATACCCCAGATCTGGAAAATCTTAAATCTGTTATGCCCTGTCCGGGCTTTGGATGCTTAGGTCCACAGAGCTGCTCAGTGGCGTTTATCAGAACAATTATTTGTCTGCTTCGGGTAACCTAAGATAGGTTGCCCTGCATCTAAACAGATAATGAGCAAGTGGGTAGTTGAGGCTATCTCACTTGCTTATGAAGCGGCCGGACAGCGTTCACCTGTGGCTGTTCAGGCCCATTCTACAAGGAGTATGGCTGCCTCTAGGCTTTGATTTCGGGTGTTTCCCTTCAGGATATTTGTAATGCGGCAGGCTGGTCCTCACCTCATACATTTGTCAGATTTTATGACCTACACCTCTCCACTCCCGGGGCTAGGTTGCTTGCTTCTAGTGTGCGCAAGGACTTCACACAGAACGGGCATTTGTCTTATGGCGTAGTGGGTATGGGGTTCCCACCGCGTCTCAACGCAGCTCGAGTTCCCTTGAAAGGGAACGTCTCAGGTTACGTATGTAACCCTGGTTCCCTGAGAGGGAACAAGACGCTGCGTTCTCCTGCCATGCTTCCTGCATGCCCTGATCGACTTGCTTCAGGCTTTTTCAGAAGCTGTCGCGGTCTGTTTTCTGGTGTGCTTTATAGCTTCCTGGTCTATGACATCACCGCCTATGACGTCTCGCTCTTCCATTGGACTGATTATACACGTGCTTCACGACGCAATCACGCAGAGCGTTCCCACCGCTTCTCAACTCAGCGTCTCGTTCCCTCTCAGGGAACCAGGGTTACATACGTAACCTGAGACGTTTTCATGAGCTGTATGCAAAAATCATCAGTATTAAAACAATAAAAGACCTGAAATATTTCAGTTGGTGTGCAATGAATCTAAAATATATGAAAGTTTAATTTTTATTATTACATTATGGAAAATAATGAACTTTATCACAATATACTAATTTTTTAGAAGGACCTGTACATGGGTATACATGGGTCCAATTTCCCTTTTCTTTATCTTTTGTGATGTTTACAGATTAACATTTTTTTCTGTTTAACAATGCACAACATTTGTAGCATTTGATAGTCTTCACTGATGTCAGTGAATGTCACTCCATTATCACAAATCCCTAAAATGGATTTGCATACTCATGCATATTCAGGCTCTGGCCTTGCAGATTGGACGGACGCTCATCACTACTGCCTGGCTGGTTGTTATATAATGAGGATATAGCTGCTTCATCCCTTCTGTATTATAACACAGCGAGACATTCAATATGCTCGCCTAATTACCAGTGACTAATGAAGCTATTTTGAGAGTCGAGCTGACTGAGAATAAGTTGGTGAATGCTCTAGCAATCATTAATTAATTTCGTATTCCATTAGCACCACGATGTGAAACGACACCCCTTCCTGTTTTTCAGTGTGAATATGCTAAAGCAAAAGAACATGGGAATGTCATTATAAGCTATTTCAGTTTGTTTTGTGTCAGGTTTTGCTCTAACAGTCCACAGCTGTTGAACTATATAATGTGTTAATTAGCTGGAAACTGCAAATTCAGCTTCACTTGGATTTATCACAATGAGTTATAATTGAAATAACTGATGGTCTAGTGCTAATGGCATTTGTTAAATGAGAGTATGGTGTGTGAATGTTGTTTTTGCACTGTCAGCTGAACATGACAAATGCAACATTTTTCTATATATCCTAAACATTTGTTAACACCATGTATTCTTTACTTCAATGAGCTCATTGTATCTGCCTTAAATTAATTTAAATAAATTGATTTTTATATGTACATTTCTGAAATACATAACTTGGACACCGTCAACTCCGATAACAGATGTAGACATGCATTTGTGAAATATGTATTGTGAAAAGCGTTATACAAATAAATGTGAATTAAATAAAGTATGGACGTCATCAGTGTACCTGTCTGTATCTGCTGTTTCGCCATGGCCTCAGGATGTTTTTTGTTCTTCCATTTAGTAATGTATCAGGAAAAGAGACACACGGGCTGCATCCGAAATCGCATACTCTCTTGACTTTGTAGTTACTTTGCGAATGCTGAAGAAGTATGTTCTACATTGTATGAATATGAATGAATGTAATTCGTATGTACTACATTCGCCATGTTGTCATTACTGTTTTTCGACTATTATATAGTAGGGAAGTATGTGATTTTGTTACAGCCATGGTCTTGAGACTGTATGTGTCTGTATATGCATGTGCGTGTGTGCAGACAACAAGCAGGACAACAAGTTACTGTGCCATGCTTTTTTGGAGAATA
This sequence comes from Siphateles boraxobius, assembly GCF_051911475.1. Lineage (NCBI taxonomy): Eukaryota > Metazoa > Chordata > Actinopteri > Cypriniformes > Leuciscidae > Siphateles > Siphateles boraxobius. The sequence goes on along the minus strand of NW_027508876.1, from coordinate 13,368,631 downwards.
ACTTCACAGGATAAAAGACAGCAAAACAGAATGACATGCCATTTAATTGTTTATTTTAAAGCTGCAGTCCATAACTTTATTGGGTTAAAAATGATCCAAAATCAATTTTTGAGTACATAAGTACATAAGTACATAACCAGCCAGTGTTCAAAACCATCTGCTCGATTCAAAATGGTAAGCTTGTAATGTTTTTAATTCCAGTGGTACTGGTGGATTTCCGCAGGAAATTCGAGCATGACTTTGCATCATTACATCACATCTGTACACATAAAGATGATGTCTCGGCTAGTAGGCTATATTGCGTGTGAGGATGTTGGAGGTGGAGATTTATAGCCTTTTCTCACAGCACTTCAAACGACAAGCACCAGTGACAACTGGAGATTCACCCGTTTGAAAAATTGCAAAAGACTTCGGACTTCGGAGTGCCTTCAGAAAAAAAGAGACTGCAACCGAACCCATGCGAAAACAAGGATCAATATCAGAATGGCTTTTGAAAGGTGACGAGAACTCCATGTTTTGAAGGGGTTCAAAACGGACGCAGAGATGGCTTTTTTTCTGAGAATTAGACTGCACAGAAATGGAAACTGAACTACAGGTTGCCCTAATACACATTAAATGTAGTCACGCAATGCCGATGTTGTTAACATTAACAATTTGAGAACAAAGTATAATTTGCACGGTTTGACGTGACATGATAAGCGATCTTCAGATTTAATCAGCGTGATTTACTGCAATTCTTTTGTTCCTTAGTTGGCCAAGACAAAAGTGGATGTTACTTGCTTGCTCAGATGATATTTTCCGGTAAAAATTCTTATGTTGGTCATACTTCCAAAAAGTAGAATCTGTGATTCCGAATGACAGTATCCACACCGGCGCAGGCGACTGACAGCCGCACATTCTCCTCAAAACATTGGATTAATCCGTGCTGTGCCGAGGCACAACCCACGTAAAGTTGATAATTCTGCGAATAACTGCAATTGCAGATTTCGAAACAGAGATGGCGACAAAGAGGAAAAACTACAGACTGCAGCTTTAATTTAAAATATTAAATATTATACCCTTGTGAAAAAGAAGTGTTATCAAGGGTATTGAATGTGCGCTTGTAGTGTACTTCAAATCTTAAAAGTATTTAAAACAACTGTACTTGCAGATAATATAATAATAATTTAATAAAAGGTTATTTAAGTGTATGAGATCAATTTCATGACTATATTTCTTAACACACTTAAATACACTTGAAATGTGATCTTTTGTCGTGCTTTAAAAAATTATAAATTGAACTGTATTCGACATTTAAATTTAGCTTTAAACATTAGCTTTTTGCTAACTTTATTTCCATTACGTAGTGTTAGCAGCTTTAGGTCCTAAGACCAGTTTAGACCTGAATTTAGCAGTATCAGATACAGCATGCTTATATAAGCACACCTTATCCCCCGAAAACAAACAATTCCATTCATTTTATTAACAGCCAGTAAATGGGAGTAAAAAGCGATGACTCTGTCAACCCCCTTCCCCTTGTTTGACTCCAGCCACACTGTTTTGGTGCTCATGCTGGTGGTTATGTTAGTCATCCTCGGACTGAGTACTGACCTTGGCTTTTATAGCTGCTCTTACACTCACTGCAGTGACCTTTTAAAATCCATTCTGATGGTTTGGACGTGGAATAATTACATATTAACATAACCCAGCTGCATCCTGAAAGGGCCAAGAAATACAGCCTGTGTTCGTTCAGGATATAGGGATAGAGAAAGTGGGAAAAACAAAGAAACAAAAAGGATGAACCTGTATTTACAAATTTAGTGTAGAACTAACAACTGGGGTGTTCAGGTGAGTTTCCAGTCTCAGATGGCGCAGCCGTAGTCCATTCAGGGACTATTTGATTGATTTAACTGACAAAAAATGTTAAGATTCAATTTGGCTGGTTTTTCAGCCATCTTTTAGGACTCCCATTCATCTCAATGGCAGCTGCTTGGCAGGCAGATGACTATCTAGAAGTATACATGATTTAAAATGTAAATATTTTGAGCCAAAGAATTTCTATTTTATATATTTACTTATAAAATTTTTATTTATTCATTTCTTTTAACACTTGGCTGCAGATTAATCAGTCAGATGGCATTCTGGCATTCAGATAGACATCTCACAGGTGACTGGCTCAAAAACATAAAAAAAAGTTCATATCTTGTATATCAGACGGTCTCTAATTATCTGAATGGGCAGGTCTTGGCCAGAATGCAGATGAAGTCTAGCTAGACGTCCGTCACCTCAATACGCTACAGCCCACTGAACTGCTGAAAACACATTTCAGCAATTGCAAGTACAGCATTTGCTCCTCAAACGACATTTACGTACATATTCTTCATGTCTCTCCTTAAGAAAAGCAGCGTAATTAGTCTTACACAAGAGCTCATGTTTTCATGCTCAAAAATCACATTCACCATTTTAAATTAATCTGCTTCTATTGAAGGTTTTTGCATGAGGTTTAATATGGTACAAATTCTTCTCGCTAACAGATAAATGTGTCTAAGCGAATGTAGTATTAGTTTTAAAAGCATTGGTTTTGATTTGAATATAAAAGTGGCACAAATGATTTAATCTGAGATTTTTCTTCCATCTGGAATACTTCTATAGGCTTGTTTGGCAGCGCTGTAACGGTTCTGTGCTCATCTTTTAGACCTGTATTAGCCTAGCACAGAGTGCTGAGCTAAAATCAATAAGCCCATAAGGTTGCTGTCACTGTCTCTTATTTACATCCTCTTCAAGAGTTCCTCAACCATTACTCCTCTAGCTTTGCTAACTTATGGTGCATTGGTCTTAATAAAGCAAGGAGTTAACAAATGACAAAAAGGTCTATTGGAGAACAGAGATTATAGGCATCATTTGTAATTGTAATTCTCCTAGCAGTATTAAAAAATACAATCAATGAATGTGGACTATTCAGTGTAATCACAAAAGATAGATAATGCACGTTTGCTGAGTGACTCTCTGGCATGCAAAATGTCAAGACAGTCAAAGATCCCTTTTTTGAATTGTGACACAGTCTTTCACACCTGTAGGAAGAAATACTTGTTGATATTTGAAAGACTTCTAAACATCCTAAATGACTCAAAATGCACAAATTGAAGCCAGAGCAAGCATTCATTAGTGTATATTCGCTACAGTGTATCAGATGAAGATGGAGTTTAATGGTCGAAGATGAAGTTTCAGATGAAGTTTAATGGTCAGGCCACATGGGGGCCCCAGAGAAGCAGAGGTCAGGAATCTCAGCAAATCATTTTACTGTCAAACACTGTCACAATCTTTTCTGTTTTTTTTTTGTTTGTATTTTAATTGTAACTTTTTAAAAATTATTTTATTTTATTTCCTCCCTCTACAATACCATCTATGTCCTTTGAAATTTTGATACTGCTTTACTTACATGCTTATATCATTTTTATTAGACTAAATCTTTCATTCTTACACCAATCCACTGAATTTTTTATGTCTTATCTTACAAATTATATGTCTGTGTCTTTTTACCTTCGAGTCTGCTTATTTGTGCATTTGTCCATCCATAGTAATGAATAAATTATGAAGCATTTTTTTACAGCACTTTAAGATACTTTTATGATCTGTCTTTATTGCTCAGGCTCGGAGGAAAGTGATCATGATTGTTTTATCCAAGAAGTTGACTATTTTCAACCTTGAATTTTTTATATGACTTCTGGGTATTTTTAAGTTAATTATTCCCATTATAGTATCTGGAATTTCAGTCCCTGTATATTCTTGCAGTGGTCTGACGTCCGATGGCTGTCATGGCTCATTACTGAGGAATGTAACAGTATAATTGCTTGTCTGCTGGTTAAACTCTCTATTAGACATTTTTAAAAGAGTCGTTTTTGCATACTTCAGATGAGCTTCTCTCTTCGCAAAAACCGGCGATGCTGTTATGAAAGCTGTGTGTCAGGAATAGTCATTATAGGCGTCTGGAGAAAGAGCAATGTGTCTCTGGGGAGGTGAGGTGCTGGGTTGAGGAGTTGTGAATTGTAAAAAGGTTAAATTGTATATTTTAGTGTCACAAGGTCTAAATGATATAAGCACTAATGTAAGCAAATGTAAATTGACGGAAAAAGAAGAGTTGTGCAACTTGTAACACACAGATGAGCAATAGTTATAGTGATGCTTGCCTTAGTGAATACCAGTGATTATATATAAATATCCATAAAATTATGTAAGTAAAATTATTATTGCTGCAGTAATATGCACTTTTGACTCAGACATCCACTTTCAAAGACACAGTGAGACTCCTATAGTGTGATCAGGGATAACAGGAAACACTTGAGGAGCTGTAGCCTCTTGTGGAGAAATCAGGTCTGGCTCATGAAAATCTGAATGTGTTTGAAGAAACTGGGGGCATGAAAACACACACACACACCCTTTTCATGTCGAGACAGTAATGATTCACTCTGCTGATAGTCAGGTATGAGACACTCAAGATATAATGATGTATCTGTTTGCTTCTGGGAAACTCTTAAGATGTTTTACCTGATACACACTCGTTGTTTGCTCTGGATTATTTAGTAACGAGACACGAGGGTTGAATATGTCAGGTGGGGGTCACCGCTGTCCAAGAATCGAAAAAAATCCTTTGATTTACTCAGATCCAACTACCTAATTGTATGCAAAACCTGGAACAACGTGAGAACAAAAGAATGAACGATTTGCAAAAAAAATCATAAAAAAAGCAACAATGATTATATAAAATGATAGTTAAGGAGTGCACAAATCTAAAAATAATAATAATTAAAATAATGTAAAACTAAAAAAAGCAAATAATTGAATGTCAAAATTTGATATACTAAATAATTATAAATTATATAAAAAATGTGTAAATGTAAATTAATTTTACTTGTGTTTCATGAATACGACTCCTTATTAAGAACTTGTTAGCAGAAACTATGAATATAGTTTTGGAATAAAGTTTGTGGGTAAAATGAATGGAAAATGGTTTAAAATGAAGCAGTCCCGTAGGTCATATATTATTTAAAGAGTTAAATATAGCTTACACTGAGCTATAGCAGTTAATGGAGTCCTGGAGCCATGAGGCAGACAAATATAGTGTATTATTAGAGGGCTTTTAATTTTCCCCATAACACACGCAAATACATACCGGTATGCAAGCTCACACGCTGAGGCACACATATCACATGCAAACCGTACACACAGAAGCCAATACACAACATCTGCATTATACAGGTTTGAACGTTTGAAAATGGGCCCATCTGTTTTGTATATAGCATGGTCAAAGGTCATTTAGTAGGAAAGAAATGTAGGTCAAAAGTCAGACATGGTACCCTGGTTTAGTTTTTCTCTGCATGGATATGCATATACTTGTACTTTGCAAAGAATGTCCATTTTGGGTATCCATGAATGAAAAAAAAGTTGTTAGCATACATATATCTGTTTGCCTCTTCTAGGTCACTTTCGCACTCCAGCCGCCACACACAGATATGTTCCCATATGATCACTTTCTTTGTGTTAAAATGATTGATGTATGGTTTGTCCAGTTGGCCGTATGGTTTGAAGCCATGTCAGCGGGGGTTTAATCCAGTGATGAAATGTTGTACATTTAAATCTCTTGTCTAGATGCGTATGCATTTTACCAATAGCTTTTTTATGGATTGTGTGGCAGCCAAATCTGCTCCACTGGGACTCCCTGGGTATGAAATCCAAAGGTACATATCCCGCCTCTGGATGGCTTGATCCGGGCTTTTCTGTGAAATGGAATCACAGGGCGGCGGTCTAGTGAAGCGGCGAGAGGCACAGGCTTTTGGGTTAGTAGGTTATCTGTTCAAAAACCTTTATCCAATACCCTCTTTGACCCCGTGATATGTAGTTTGTGTGTTTTTACTTGTATATTGTTAAATTTATTGTTTATGATAAACTGAGATGTATCCGATTAATATGTACTCTGAGCACCCTGGGTAAAAACTGCACTGAAAGTTATTCTGTGAGACGGTGAAGAGCAAATCTGAGCGATGAAGAGAGACGGATGATATGAGTTTTTACAAGCTCAGCATATTCTCTGAGATTTTATTAGATGTAAGTGAATTATGATGGTAAAAACACATAAATTCAATTAAAAACTATATAAAAAAATACATTTTAATTATATATAATTGTTATATAAACAAATTAAATAAAATGATGATATAAAAATGTATATATTTAATTTGATGATACATATATGTGAAATAAATGATTGTTGATTTTGGAATTGTTTTGCAATATGAGAAATTAGATAAGTAATTTGTATATTTTAGTTCCCTTTCAAGGGAACTTCGAGCTGCGTCAAACGCTGCGGGAACGCCCCTGCGTTGTGCGTCATGAAGCACGTATGGAATCAGCCCAATGGAGAGATGAAACGTCATAGGCGGGTGACGTCATCGACCAGGAAACTATAAAGCACCCCAAAAACACAAGCGCATTAGCTTCTGTGCTTTCAGTCGCGCTACATGTGAATCTGTCCCTGTGTGATATTGTCTGTCTTACATACCCTGCACCACACAAACAATTTATCCCTATATATATATATATTGAGAGATTATGGCGGACGAACAGCAGTTTAGAAAGTGTGTTCCTCCCTGCTCGCGTTATTTAACGAGCGGGGATACACATGATCTTTGTGTTGTTTGTTTGGGAGTTCAGCATGGTTGGATGAGAGATTTTTGCCGTCACGTGTGCAGCCTCCACGCCGGTGCCTGCCGTTTTTCCATGATCTCCACACCGAGGTGTCGAAATCATGGAGAAAACCGGTGTCATATAGAGTGTTTAGTCCCCAGACTTCAACATACGCTAATATTATGGGAGCCAAGGCTCATGGTTATGGTGCTTTGCCTCGTGTGAAAGAGACGCTTGCGAGCCATCTCTCCCCCGAAGCAGCATCATCTTTTAAGGCACCGGCATTACCCACCAAGCCTTTAAGAAACACTTCGGCTTTGGTGGGTAAAGCATATTCGGCAGCAGGTCAGGCTGCGTCATGTCTGCATACTATGTCAATCTTGCAGGCATACCAGGCTGATCTGCTAAGGGACATGAGTGAGAGTGAGGAGGTCAGTACTGACGTAGTTCGCGAACTGCGTCAGGCTGCTGATTTATCCCTGCGTGCCACCAGAGAATCGGCCAAATTAATGGGTCGTTCTATGGCAGCTCTGGTGGCCGCAGAAAGACATTTGTGGTTAAATCAGACTAATATTAAAGAGAGAGAAAAAGCTTTTCTTTTAGATGCTCCTCTTTCTCCCATGGGGTTGTTTGGTGATGCTGTGAATTCAGTTATCGATAAATTCCAAGAAGAAAAGAAACAAACTGCAGCTTTTAAAAAGTTTCTTCCCCTTAAAGTTCATGTCCCTGGGGCTGCTGGGCGGGAGCAGCCCCGGCCGTCTTCGAGCTCATCACATAGAGCGCAGCAGAGGCAGAGTGTCGCGTCTCGTGCTCCCCCTGCTGGACAGTGGGCTCAGCCGCGACACTCTCAGCCGAAGCCTTCTCCCAGTAGAACTGATCTGAGGACAGTTATATTGGCTAAGAAGGCTTCGGCTAAGAAGAAGTCCTGACGCCAAGCCGTTCAGGATGCTGAGGGTGGTCCCCACCGAGGCGGAAAGGTGCTCACCTCTTTTTACGGTGCCCATTCCTCCTCGGTGCCCTCAGGGGCTCGTTCTGCCAACCCCGCCTTTATGCAGGGGCACAGACGATCCCAGCGAGCGCTTTCCCGAGGGACGCTCGCTCCCTCTGAGGAGGGTCTCAGAGCGGTCAGACCAGTTGTTCCCTGCCGGTGCGCCGTTACAGGGCGCTGCGTCTGCTGCTCAAGTTACACCAGAGGCCAGTCTCGAGAGGCTGGTACCCTTAGTAGAATTTCTGGCAGAGTGGAAAAGCCTTCCAAAAATATCTCATTGGGTCCTGCAGACAGTAGAAAAGGGTTATGCTATCCAGTTCAGGTGTCGTCCACCAAAATTCAGAGGGGTTCTGCACACAGTGGTGGGCCCCGAGCAGGCTCTGGTATTGGAACAAGAGGTGAAAACGCTCCTTCAAAAAGAGGCTATAGAACGGGTTCCTCCTCCCAGTTTGGAGTCAGGTTATTACAGCCGATATTTCATCGTTCCAAAGAAGGATGGGGGGTTGCGTCCAATTTTAGACCTGCGCATATTGAATCGCTCGGTAGGGAAGCTAAAATTCAAGATGCTCACTATCAAGCAGATCGTGTCTCAAATCAGGTCCGAGGACTGGTTTGTCACGATAGATCTGAAGGACGCATACTTCCATGTGTCCATCCTTTCACAACACAGGAAGTTCCTGAGGTTCGCCTTCGGGGGCGAGGCGTACCAGTACAGGGTTCTTCCGTTTGGCCTAGCTTTATCTCCCCGCACTTTCACGAAATGCATGGATGCAGCACTAGTGCCTCTGAGGCTTCAGGGCATTCGTATTCTCAATTACATCGACGATTGGTTGATTTTAGCTCAGACCGAGCAGTTGGCGGTTCGGCATCGAGATGTCGTCCTCGCTCATATCAGAAAGTTGGGGTTGAGGCTGAACGCAAAGAAAAGTGTATTATCTCCTTCCCAGAAGACCACTTTTCTGGGTGTCGTTTGGGATTCGGTATCGATGCGGGCGCGACTCTCTCCGACCCGCATCGCTTCGATTCTCTCAGCTGTGAAACAAGTGAAGCTAGGCCAGCTACTCACTGTCAAGCAGTTTCAGAGACTGTTGGGTCTGATGGCAGCAGCGTCCAACGTTATACCTTGCGGCCTGTTGTACATGAGACCGCTACAGTGGTGGCTCAGGACCAAGGGATTCTCCCCGAGGGGAAATCCGCTCCGCACGTTCAAAGTCACGCGGCGCTGCCTTCGTGCTCTGGTCATGTGGAGAGAAACTTGGTTCCTATCCAAAGGTCCTGTGCTGGGGGCTCTTTGTCGTCGCATAACGCTAACGACGGATGCTTCCCTCACAGGGTGGGGGGCGGTCATGAGTGGTCGCCCAGCCCAAGGTCTGTGGCAGGATCATCATCTTTCGTGGCACATAAATTGTCTAGAGATGTTGGCTGTGTTTCAGGCTCTGAAACACTTCCTAACAGACCTGAGAGGCCATCATGTGTTAGTTCAATCAGACAACACGTCGGTGGTCTCTTATATAAATCATCAGGGGGGCCTGCGGTCTCGCCGGCTTTACAAGTTGGCCCGTCAGATCCTCCTGTGGTCCCAAGGGAAGCTACTATCTCTGAGAGCAATGTATCTCCCTGGGTATTTGAATGTGGTAGCAGACTCCCTGTCGAGGCAGGGGCCGAGGCCAGGGGAATGGAGACTCCACCCCGAGGTGGTGGAGCTCCTTTGGTTGAGTTTCGGTCGCGCCGAGGTGGACCTATTCGCTTCCAAGGAGACCACTCATTGTCATCGGTGGTTCTCCATCACTCTTCCAGCCCCCCTGGGGTTGGATGCTATGGTGCAGCCGTGGCCGAGGTCACGTCTGTACGCCTTTCCCCCGATTGCTCTGTTACCAGGAGTTCTGGAGAGGGTCCGCCGGGACGGGGTCAGTCTACTACTAGTAGCCCCGTTCTGGCCGGCCCGAGTATGGTTTGCGGACCTGATTTCTCTCCTGGACGGTTCTCCTTTGGAGCTCCCGGTCAGGAGGGATCTACTCTCCCAGGCGGGGGGCACGATACTTCACCCCCGCCCAGAATTGTGGAAACTGTGGGCTTGGCCTCTGAGGGGGCCCAGCTCATAGACTCCGGTCTCTCAACCGAGGTTGTTGAGACCATTCTTAACTCCAGAGCTCCATCCACGAGGAAGCTTTATGCCTTGAAGTGGAAACTTTTCACTTCTTGGTGTGGAGAACACCTGCAGGACCCAGTTAACTGCCCAGTGGGTGCAGTGCTGGAATTCCTGCAGGAGCGCTTCTCCACAGGGTTATCCCCCTCCACACTAAAGGTGTATGTGGCGGCACTAGCTGCTTACCACGTCCCTTTCAGTGGAGTTTCTCTTGGGAGACACCCGCTTATAACTCGTTTCCTCCGTGGCACTTTGAGGCTGAGGCCAGCAGTTCGTACGAGGGTGCCGACTTGGGATCTGGCCATTGTATTAGAAGGTCTTTCCCTAGCTCCTTTTGAACCTATCGAAGAAGTTCCCGAGAAGTTTCTCACTTTTAAGACTATCTTTTTGCTTGCTATCTCTTCACTAAAAAGAATCGGAGATTTGCAGGCTCTGTCGGTTTCACCCTCGTGCCTGGAATTTGCACCTGGCATGGTTAAAGCTTTTCTGCATCCTAGACCAGGTTACGTTCCTAAGGTTCCTACTAATATTGTTAGACCTACGGTTCTGCAGGCTTTCTGTCCTCCTCCATTTATGTCATCGGACCAGGAGAAACTTAATTCACTCTGCCCTGTTAGGGCATTAGACGCTTATGTCCACAGAGCTGCCCTGTGGAGGAAATCAGAACAACTTTTTGTATGTTTCGGGCCACCCAGGAAAGGGTGTCCGGCGTCTAAACAGAGAATGAGCAAGTGGGTGGTTGAGGCTATCTCACTTGCTTATGAGTCGGCTGGCCAGCCTTCACCTTTGGTTGTCCGAGCTCACTCTACCAGGAGTATGGCTGCTTCTAAAGCTCTTTTGTCGGGGGTTTCCCTGAGTGATGTTTGTGATGCGGCTGGATGGTCTTCACCGCATACTTTTATTAAGTTCTATGACCTAGACTTAAGCTCTACCCCTGGGGCACAGGTGCTCTCGTCCTCTGTGCGCTAGTCTCACATGACGGTCATTTGGTCCTATGGCGACGTGGGTATTCGCGTTCCCGCAGCGTTTGACGCAGCTCGAAGTTCCCTTGAAAGGGAACGTCTCGGTTACGTATGTAACCCTAGTTCCCTGATAGGGAACGAGACGCTGCGTCGCTCCGCCATACTCCCGGCACTCCCGTTAGCGCTTCCTTCAAGCCTATCAGAAGCTAATGCGCTTGTGTTTTTGGGGTGCTTTATAGTTTCCTGGTCGATGACGTCACCCGCCTATGACGTTTCATCTCTCCATTGGGCTGATTCCATACGTGCTTCATGACGCACAACGCAGGGGCGTTCCCGCAGCGTTTGACGCAGCGTCTCGTTCCCTATCAGGGAACTAGGGTTACATACGTAAACGAGACGTTTGCTCTACTTATTTTTGGTCTGTTTACTACTGATGTTTTGTTGTAGCAGCAAAAAAAAAAGTTTTAATGACAATTGTCTCAAAGAAACTGTGATAGTGCTGAAAGGGCAATAAAACAAAATAAAACTCATACTGTATATTTTATTGGCACAATGAAATGAACGTTTTTCTGTCACTCTCAACTACCACTCAACACTTACACACTCTCTCTCTCTCTCTCTCTCTCTCTCTCTCTCTCTCTTCACTATTTAGCTGTGCAAACTTTCTTCGAGTGCGTTTGTGCTTGTTGTGACAACAGCAAACCGGATTTTTCCTCCATTTCCAACTCTTTTCAGTACAAAGTAAAGCTTCCAGCATGCCTTGCTTTGACACACACACAGACTGCAGAGCTCAAGTACTAGCTATGTTAGTGTAATCCCGCTTTCCTTTTTGCCGCTTTGTAATTCTCCAGAAATACCCGGGCACGTGTGTGTGTATATGTGTAATTTTCTACGGCACACACCACAGCAATGGTCTTCTAGCCTGTTAAATTGAAGACAGCAGAGACAGAGAGAGACTCGCATGAGGATCAGTACACACAGCTGTGACAGCAACAGAAGACCTTTTCTCCTCCCTTTTCATTCTTTTCCTTTTTTATTCCAAGTATTGAGACTTTTTCTGCCTTTACAAGCTGAGAGCATCTAGAAAAGAGGAAAAAGAAGGTGGAGAGAGAGAGAGAGAGAGAGAAAGAGAGTTGGAGTTTAGGACGGCAGAATGAGAGAGAGATTGTGACTGTGTGTTGGAATGCGCTGATACATTGGAACAGGCTGCTTTTCTCTGTTTGTCCCCTTTTCAGTCATCCCGAGGCGCACACGCATACACTTCGGAACGCTGGAGGCTCCGTTTGGAAAGGTGGTGATTAACCCCTTCCCCCTCATTCCTCATCCGTCTCTCTTGCCGTCTGGTTCTTTTACCTGCACTCGTCTGGACTCGCTCGGTGAGTAAAGACACAGAAGGACAGGAAGGAAGAGAGATGACAGAGAAGGAGGGAGAGTAATACCAAGACGGTGCAGTGTTCGTTTTCTGTGGAATACGGTGAAAATCCAGAGAGGATTCGGACACCTGTGGAGCACAGTTCTGGATATTGTACTTGTGCACTTTGATTGGGCGACTGAAATGGAATACCATGTGAGTGACTGATGAACTGACTTAATTGAGTGAACCCGAGTTGAACCAGCATTTCTACAGTATGTCTAAACCTTCACGACTTGCTCGCCCATCCTTGGCGGGTCCCGGCTCCAAACTCCCTTCGGCCCGTCGGGATACACCTGCCGGCAGACCCAAAATGCTCGGCATGGGGGAGAAGGTGATGCGGACAGGAAATGAGGGCAATACAGCCGTCCAAAGGCCTCCAGTCAATGGGACAACAGAGTCGCATATCCCGCAAAACACTAATATAAAGGAAGAGGATGAGGTGGCCCAACCAAGAAGCAGAATCAGTCCACCTAAAGGGTCCATGGCAAGCATAACCCAGCAACAAGTCACACAGCCCAGTAAGTATCAAATCATCAAAGGTGGATACCCACATAGTACTTTTACATTTATGCATTTAGCAGAACTTTTATCGAAAGCGACTTACAAAAGAGGAATAAAAGCAATTTACCAAGAGCCAACAATATTCGTTATATATGCCAGATTTATCAGACAACTAGATTACAATGTACTGCGCTTCTCATAATTTGACTGCTGACGTTTGGATTCTTTGGTCACTGTTGATCGCAGATCTCCTGTTTTCATTATTTTAAAGAATCGATTCCCAGAACAAAATGTTTTTGGGCAAAAACAAAAACTTTTTTTGTTTTTGCATTAAAAAGCAAAAATGTTTTTTGCTTTTGTATGGCTATGGGGTCTTTAAAAATGTTCTCAGGTGTGTCACAAACTTTGCCGCAGATGTTTCTCCAAAAAATCTTTGAGAATTAGAAATATAAACACATGACATAATTGTTGACATAAAGATCTTTTCATTTAAGTACTAATGTCTGTGTTCATACTAAAATATCATGCTTTTGATTGCAGTCTTTTCGTATCTTGGTAAATTTGAGCACAGTTGAAGGCATTGTTGAGATCTCTGAAACTGAAACAACTGATTTGCTAGTATCTTTTTCCACAGAAGACAGACCAGAGCCAAAATCTACATTTGCTCCTCTTGTATAATCTTATTTTTGGAGAAAAACATGAGATAGTAAGAAAAATGTCTCATTCCCACATGTAATTTTTCCTTTCTACTCAAAATTTTAGACCTTCCAGATGTGATGTTATATATTTGTGATATTAGTCATAAGTTGAATAGTCTTAATATTGTGACATATTGGGTAGCTATTAAGTTTTAATTGTTGACTTAACATTTACATTTTTAATCAAGTGCACGTCTAAGATATTATTATGTTTCTTGTGAGATGTTGAAGTAACTGTGTTGAGTATGAGTAAAAATGGAACATACTGTTTTGTTTGCAGAGTTTAAGTGCATTCGGGTGTATTAAGCAGATTTGGATTATTGGTTTGAAGTGTCTGATTGTAAGTAAATTGCATGGATGGTATTAAGCTAAAAGTGTTTGATGCAGGTTTTATATTTATTCATATTTGACTATGTGTTTTGTGGGATTAGATCAGCAGCAGGTTGGATTCTTGTGGATTCTGCATTCGTCACAAAAAACAAACAAACAAAAAGAAAACACATGGGCACAGCATTAAATTGCCTCCCCATTCCAGCACAGTGGGGTGCAGATTAATGCCAGTTTGTGTGTGTGCATGTGTTTGTGAGTGCGATTAGGCACCTCGGTATCGCATTCCGCCCCAGTGGGTTTTAATCCTGCTGGTCGTGGTTGAAGAGCTCCATGTCGACTCAGATTTGCTCTAAAATGGTGATATAAGGCCCAAATCCTGTCACCTCTGTGGCCTTCTGATGCCTGTCAATCACAGTCCTTGATGTGTGGTGATTAAAAAACATGTCATGTCGTCTGGGGTGGGGATTTAGACCGTGATGATATCAAGGACTGAAAGTTCTTGAGGTTAACATAACTCTTTTAGTTATTCATGCTGATGAGCACACACACGCACGCACAAATAAGAGTAGCGCATAAGAGTGCGTCACATTCATTTGTTTGATCGCTGAGAAGTGATGTGTGATGTCAGTCAGAATCCCAGTAAAACCTGGTTTCTGACATTTCTAAGTAATACATGTGTTTACCTCCATCCTTTCCATCTAATATGGCAGTAAAAGGCATAGAATCCAGGTGTTACCATGAACATTGGTCCTCCATAGATGTTGCGGCTTAGAAGAGGCATAGACATACGTTTGAAACCATTTTCAAGGTAAATCCTTTACACTCAACTGACATTTTACACAGTTTGTGCCATTGATGGCTACAGACAAGAGACCAAAAGACAACAAAAACTACAAACATTATAATTAATACACAATTTTTTCCATAGTTCTTATGATTAATGCTCTGTGATTTTAATAATCTTTAAAAAATAAAATGTTTTCTGAAGTCATTCAATAGTTTGTGGAAAGAGTGAAAAGAGTCGTTACTCATGAAAAATCATGCATATCGGTCTCGGTCTCAAACATGCTTGATTGGCCTATATTTATTGATAACTTCAGGTGCACATGTTGAATTTAAAGCTCATGTGTTCATTTAGTATTATTTATATACTATACTATTATTGTTACGATGTGGTTTTGTGCCCTGTCTTCTTCTATGGTTCCCTGTCTTGTCTATTAGTTATCCTAGGTGTTTCTGATTTCCCACGCCCCCTTGTTTAGCTCATTTGTCCCTGATTATTTAAGCCCTGTGTTTCAGTCTTGTCTTTGTGAGTTCTTGACTATTGTTTAACGTGATGTTGGTTGTTCCTGTTCCCGAGCCCTGTATCCAGTCTTGCTTGTTGTAAAGTTTGTAGTTTGTTAATTAAAGCGTGTGCTGCAGTTGGATCCTGCCTCAACTTTACTTCAACCGCACCGTGTTACAATTATTTTTTTTGGTTTCTGTAAACAACAATCTGTAAACAATTCGATTTAAATTTTATATTTTCAGTTTTTGTTTTAGTTTATGTTGTTTCAGATAATTATTATTGCTGCAGTAATATGCACTTTTGACTCAGACATCCCCTTTTAAAGACACAGTGAGACTCCTATAGTAGTGTGATTACATCATCAGGGATAACAGGAAACAACAATGATAATGAATGTTTTAGTATAGTCTCAGATAGTCAGATCTATATAGTATATAGTCTCAAATATACTTTATAATCAAACTATCATAACAGTATCATTTTAATTACCTCATCTGTTGCAGCCAGTGTCGCTAATAACAAGGGTTTCTGAATTTTTCATATTTAATTTGTAATAGCTTTAGTTTTAATGAACAATAACAACATATGACAGACATGTATTTTTGGGGAAACTGTCTCTCAGATCTTCCCAATGGTAAACATTGCAAAAAGTTAGCTTTCTTTAGATTTTTATTTTAAATGGACCATATAAAAGTTAATGTTTTCTAGACTTAGAGTTCAAGCACAGGTCATAACATGGATGAATGGCTCTCGAAAAGGGAATGAATGATTACATTTCCCAACTAGAGATAATATGTGTGCCTCTTTTTGTAATTAGCATTTCATTTTCTAAATAAACATAATGCAGATTTTAGTATTTAATCTTAGAAATCAGACTATGCAGAGATAGTTGCCCTGAAGAGTGGAATTACCTGTTTGTAATGACACTATTTTTAAACACAAAATTTTTCCTTTGTGCTTTGAAGAAAAGTCTATTATAATCACCTGTGATCTGATACCAATGTTTTCTACCTAAACATGCCCTCAAAGAAACATGTGGAAGGAAATCAAATACATTCTCTTTTTTCTTTGTCCGTTTTATGTCTGACAGATAGAGTGATAAAGGAGAGTTGTGTTTATCAGCAGTCGACTTTCTTAAAGAGGTTTTGTTTATCTGCAGGTAAAATGGTTCAGTCTTTTGTTTAAACTACTGTTAGCGCTCTTTGAAAGTTTATCACAAGCAGGTGTAGTGGGACAAAGAACTGTATCACAGTCAGTAAATTTCACGGCTGGGTGGTCTTGCTTACTCATGGTACAGCCAGACAGAGGTTATGGGAAAGAAAAAGGGCAGAGAGGGAGGGAGAGACAGTCCCCTCATCACAAGTTTATCTTAAGCTGGTTGGATCTGAACTCCGGCTTTTACTGTTTAATTTTTCGGCATGCTTAGACTATAAGTGGTCACCTGGATTATTGATGTGTTTAACATATCAGCCTGAAATCTGCTGATGTAAGAAGCATAACATTTCACTGGGGGTTTATGGGATAGCCAGTGTAGTATACCAAAATAATCCAGTTTTACATTTTAATTTAGCCTTTTTACATTTTGGGACTCAAATCAATAGAAAACTAATATGTTCTGTCAAATGTTCAATCATTTTCTTTTCATTTAAAGTCCCCCGGTAGTCAATAATTGCATCCCTTAAAACTAATCTTTGATCACCAAAATACATATTTAAATGTTTTTTCCTTAAAATTTTTTGTCATGCCTTAAAATAGCTTGAATGTAACTCTAATCCCTTGCCTCATTTAGCTACCTTGCCGCTGTTCTATGTATATGCAAATTAGCCCCGCCTTCACTCACTCCACCAGCTCAGAGATACACTCATTGATGATCACAGCTTGATGTGATTGGTTGCGAAATTTAGAAATACCAGCGATTTCAAACCGCGTTTTTGACGGTCTTTAGATCACTGCAGTTTTACGGAGAAAATATTCAGAAATTCTGTTGACATGAATTTGCACATGTTTGTCTTAAAGCATATTAGAAATACCACATAGAAATAAACACAATTAAAAGCTTGATTTTCACCAGAGGGGGACTTTAAAGAGGCCATATTATGCCCTTTTGCAAAGTCTTGATTTAGTTTTTGAGGTCTACTTGAATAGGTTTTCATGCTTTCTTGCAAACACCTTATTTTTCACACTTTACATTGTTGAAGCACCTCTTTCCCCAGTCTGCCAGTAGCGCTCTGTTTAGTTCCTGTCTCTATGAAGCCCTGAATTCCAAAAAGTGCAATGTGCTCTGACTGGTGCATTTCCCGAAAGCATCGTTAGCCAACTTTGGTCGTAAGTTCCGTCGTTATCAGCAAAGTTCAACGAGTCGGTGTTTCCCGAAAACATAGTTCTAACGAACATTCGCTAACTGCATCACAAAATTGTGCTCACAAAACTACAGCTCAACCTGTGGTTAGAAGCATAGTTTTATTGTTTGCTTAACATGTGGACTTAATAAATCCTTGTCTTGATCAAAATAAGCAAGCTGACATTCAGTGCAATCTGTATCTTTTATTTAGAATACATACAAATGTCATTTACGTCTTTTAGTTTGTCAAGAGATTTAAAGCACCGTTTTTGAAGAGTGCGCATGTGTGGACGTGCTCTACCACGTAAGAACGAGCCTATGATGGAATATGGAAATAGAGCAAAATAACTGAGAAAATTTTGAAATAGTCCTAAGATTATGCCATGTCTTTTACCATAACTACGAGTATCAACACAGTGGATGCGTCCGAATTGATCTACAACTAATAGAGAGAGCTTTGGTGATAACTAAGGGAATATTTAATTAGTATAATAGTAATAATTTTTCCACTACAAAAAACATCAAAAGTGGAAACCGTTGGTCAAAAACATACATTTACAAACAAAAACTGACCACCAACCACAACTTTCAGATGCCATATTTAGTTCTAAGCTCAACTGTCACAAAATGTAATGCATAGGATTGTGGGATATCAAAGGAAGTGAAGGATGAATCAGATGAAGGTATCTCAGGAGACAGGAAGTGAAGCTAACATTGGACTTGAACGTGCCTTGATGCTTTCCTACCTTGGAATGAATCCTTTGATGGTAGCGTTTTTAAGATTGCAGTCACTGCTTACGCAACTCATCCAGGCCTCGCCCCTTTTTTTCATATGCCTTGGGCAGGAATTATTTTAACTGAGAAATATTGTGATGTATACATTCCTGAAAGAAAACTCAAGGCTACATTCGAGGCATTTCAGGGAGTTCAGAAACAGTGCTTACTGGCATAGAGAAAAACTCCCTTTCCAGTGGGCTTTATGCTTTGTAAACTTTGCTGACAATGTTCATGCTCAAACAGCAACATTACACACTGAAGAAAGTTAAAAATGGAAAAAAGAATAATAAGCCCTGTTTAAAAGGATAGTTCCAACCAGTTTATTGACTTACATCTCTCTTTTCCTCACACAATGCTATCTTATAATTTCAAAAGACTTCATAAAATAATAATTAAAAAAAACACTCAGCAAGGACATTACATTGATCAAAAGAATCGACAGTAAAGACTTTATAATGTTCTAATCAGATTTCTATTTAAAATAAATGCTGTTCTTTTGAACAATATATCAAAGAATCCTAAAATCCTGTTTTCAGCATTAATAATTATAATATACAATTATATAATATATGTACTACTTCTTTCATGATCACAACAGAATAATCCCATAATTTTTGGTGAAAGTGTCAGACAGGGACAAGTTCTTGTAATTAAGAGAAATCTAAGTCATTGCAATGGAGACGGAAGCCAGTGGAAGTGATATAAAGATAATTACAAGTGGGACTAGATTAATGAACACTGCTCATTAACCCTTAATCCTCTCTGATTAAAAAGTGAGACACACTTAATCCAGAATTGTCTAAATCGAAGATAACTGTGCTGGAAAAATCCAGCATTGCTTGTCATCAGCATAAGGTACTGTATATAATGCATGCTGGGACCAGCATGGTATGCCAGTTACTGATTTGCTTGTCACCATCATGGCAAGCGGAGGTGCTGGTGGACCAGAAAAGCATGGTTTCTGGTTTATGCTGAATTTTTCAGCAGGGAAGGCACTCAATTTACTGTATTTTTTTTTTTCATTCATGTCTTTCCAAACCTGAATGACTTATTCTGTGGAATATAAATGCAGATTGTATGCTTATGCTTCCTTTGCATGGAAAAGAGCAGCATGAACGTTCTTCAAAACATCTTACTTTGTGTTCCACAGAAAAAAAGAAAGCAATATGGGTTTGAAACAACATGAGGGTGAATATATGATAATAATAAAAAAATATTTTGGGTGTAGACTGCCAGGCAACCAAGCAAGAAGGTTTTTTTTTGTTGTTGTTGTTTTTTTACAAATGAGAATTATTGTGCTTTTTATTTAAGCATATTTTTAAGGTGTTCGAAAGATAGAAAGCAGGCATGGAGGGACATGGATCCTATTTGCTCGGCCCAGATTTGTTGTACCCAAATTACTCTCTTAATTTAGGTATTTTGTGCTTGGAAGCCACTACATTAATCTCGGACCAGCAGACTATTATTCCTTCTGACAGATGGAGTGCTCTGTTTGTGAAAAACTGAATTCATGTGGGCAGAAGTTGATCCACAGGTCACCGACCAGCTCAGCTAATGAAAAGTGCCTGAGTGCTTTAACTTAATGGCCAATGGAATCTGGTAATTGTTCACTGTTTGGCAGGAAGGATCGAAAAGGGGAGGTAGAGAAAGAAAGGAAAGGTTTATCATTCAGTGTTGCAAGATATTCTAGTCTCCTAAAGCATTTGAGGATAGTTAATGTCAGGAGAGGGAGTAGCACTTAGATACTTTTCCTTACTTCAGGAATTTTCCAGAATCCTTTCTGCTGATCTCATAGGCTGATCGCCATTGCGGCTGCAAAAAATGGCTTACATGATACAGTCGCCAGTAACCCGAACCTGAGATCAATGAAATCTGGAAGAAAAGGGGAGGAAGAAACGCTTTCAACAATGCCCACCTTTGACAAATTTTATTTAGGTCACTGACTGTATGATTTTCTTTATTCTGTGGAACATGAAAGGAGAAGTTTAGCAGAATGTCTGCTTTTTCTGTCTTTGCATTGTAAAGAGGAGCATGAACATTCTTCAATGTTCAAAACGTCTTATTTTGGATTTCACATAAACCCCATTAGGCTGCATATATAATAAAAAAAAATAGCCCTAAATTGTCAGGTAACCAAGCAAGCGAGCTTGTATTTGAAAAATGAGAATTACCATGCTTCGTGTCCAAAACCTGAGGTTAATTAAATCTGGAAGAAAAAGTGAGGGCGAGACCTATTCAACAATGTCCACCTTAGACAAACGTTGTATTAGGTCACTAGGCAAGAACCAACAAGTTGTGTGTATTAGCACGAGTATATTGACATTTGAGGCAGTTTGTGTTGATTCATGGTGTAGCTCTACACGGTTTAGATGTCACAAAGTGTCTAGGGTGATGTGAGTCAGAGAAAGAGCTAAAGAGGGGGAAGGAGAAGAGCTACAGTCAACACACCTGGTTTTGTTGTTACTGTTTATCTGAGCTGGATCCATGCCCTGAGGCTCATCACGCGTGAAGCCTGCAGACGTTAAGTGTTATTGCTAAAGAACTTTGTAGTTGATTTACACACTAACAGATATGGTCATATTCTGTTAAGTGCCTTTTCATGATATGTCCAAGTTGTCATAGGGGAGCCATAAGATATGTAGCTCTCCGAAGCAGAAATCAATAAAAAACATGCACAACCTATAGGAGTTTGTCTGAGATGCTGGTAAAGCTTGAAGTTGTTGATTCGAGCAGAAAAAAAACACTCTTGTGTGCACTGTAGAACTAATAAAATATGATACTTTGATGGTGCTTTTTTGTCCTTTTTGGACCTTGACAGCTCCAGTCCTCATCCACTTACATTGTAAGAAAGAGGACGGGATATTCTTTCAAAAGACTGCTTTTTTTTGTTTGTTTAAAAAAAGAAAGAAAGTTCTACAGATTTGGAATGAAAAATTTTGAATAATGATGACGAAATTTTTTAATTTAGGTGAACTACTAATTTAATGATGATTAAATGTCGTCTCTTTGTTCCGTGTTTATACAAAGGCAATTAGTTTGGACAAACCTATTCTGTGGTTTAACCTCTTAGCCTTTCAGTTCATACACACATATACATAGATTCACACTCCTCTATCACTATCATGTGTTGTACTGTTGTAGTATTTATTCATATCTTGATTTAGCTTTTTCTTGTAATTTTTTCATTTTAATTTGAGTATAATGTGCTTTTGTCATCTTTTTAATTTAAATTGATTTAAAATGTAATTATTTTTTAAATTTATCTTTAATTTCATTTTATTTTTTAGTAATTTTACTACATTAAAGGTGCTGTATGTAACTTTTTGACTGTACTAAATCATAAAAATACCATGTTTGCAGAGATTTAGAAAACATGCTAAGTTCACATATACTTGTTTCTCTGAAAAACAATGCTACATCCAGTTATTTTACTTTGAAATGTGTTTTCCGTGTCGGAATGTCTGTTTTTGTTTCGGTCTGTGTGATCTCATCTCACCCACTGCCAATTTACCCAATTTTATTGCGACACCCTATAGATGGATTAGACCATCTTGTCAGAGTTTTCTTGACTCCTGACAAGACATGAAGTTATTTTATCTTTGTTTTCACTAGATCTGCAATGGCAGGATTAGACAAAAATGGTTCCTTCCTTCCATTGTGACTATTCCTGGATGGGAATCCAGTCTTTGTTTCCCAGCTGTGAGCATTTTATTTAAAGTAACACAGTAGGGGAATTCCTGTGAAAGTTCATCTGCTTGCATCATTACTTACAATATAAGTTAAAGTGACCAAGACGTCTCTCTGATATATCTAATAGGGATGCATAAGCTGATAATTATTTACTTTCATGTCATGGTTGATGACAAATGGTCGATATTTTATACTATTTTGCCAAAATAAATTTAAAATAAAAGCAGCCATTGTTTAACTGAATGTGGCCATGACCATCACATAAACATAATGTACAGTATGAAAAATGGATATTCATTTTGAGATTTACTAAAGATTACATAATAGCATTGCTGCCTGGTTAGTAAATAAGTCACACTTTAAACTTTTTGTGAAATGTTTTGCTTGAAAGGTTTGTTTGTGCAATGTTTATTTAATGTATGTGCAATGCAATGACATTCATACATTCAAAGTGTAGCTGAATTCTCCAATTGCAGAAGTCTAATTGGAGATCTAATGTTTTCTGCCCCAGTTTCTACAGAGGTCTTATGAGACTATATAAGCTCTGACAGGTTTGAGCCCCACACATGCAGCTCTGACAGAAAATAATATCTTTTTAACCATAAACTGGTGCAATGGATGGACTGTTCCTCACATTCCTCCAGTGCTTGTCGTCTTCTTTTTGTTCTGTTGCTGTTTCTTCTGTCTTTCCCTTTTCGTTCGCCTTTCCGCTCACGCTGTTTGTTTCAGGTTGCCTTTTTTCTTGTTTGTCTGTCTCTCTAGCTTTCTCCACATCTTCTCCTCTTTTTTCTCCTCCATCCCATGCCCTCTTCTCTCTGAACAGGTTGTGCTCTGGTTTCAACAGTGCTGATTAAAAGTAGCGTCTCTGTTTGAAGTCTATTCAGCAAGCTGTGTGTGGTTGCTTATTAGGGTCAGCCAAGAGGGTTAGACACACACACACACACACACACACACACACACACACACACACACACACACACACACACACACACACACACACACACACACACACAGAGATAATGAATACCATCTCCTAAAGACCTAAAGAGACTCCTTGTTTCAAGAAAAGTCTGGTTAAGCAAGGATGAAAAGATGAAGGGATTTCCTGAAATGTTGGCACCGAGTGTAGGTTGTGTGCGCACACTCTTTCTTTTCCTCTTTTTTCTTCTCTGTTCGCTCCATTCTGATGCAGAATCTAATGGGTAGACAAGCACCTGATACAAGAGAGACCAGTGAAATAGAAACAAGAGGAAATGAAGTGAGAAAAGGGAGGAGGTTTTAAAGGTGAGAGGCAAAGCATTGTATGCATGCTTTGAATTTCAAAAGCCATGAAAAAGATTCAGAGTTTCCTTCGAGTTCATTTACAACTTTGTACTCTTCTCTATTTTAAGGAATTTCAGCTAATGATAATAAATAAAGCAGGTCTTGTTGTAGATGTGGCTTATTGGTTTCGCACCAGACACATTGAGCCCTGGTGCTCATGTGGGAGATAAGGTTTGAATCCTTTTTTTGTTGTGCCCCAATCCCATTCTCTCTTTCGTTCCCTAATAATTTTCTCTCTTATCTATTTTCTTATTATTCATACTAAATCATATCACACATATGAACATATCACACATCGTATTATGCTTACTAAATAGAAAAGTGACAAAAGCCTTATATTTCACTTCCTGGATGCTGATCAATAGGCTACGGCTGTCAATTGCAGTTGCAGGGTGTTACATTGAAGGTAACAAAATGGCATATATTTGAAAATGACTGAAATTGCTTATGGCATATTTAACGGTTTTAGTGTAAGCTGTTTCATAAAACAGTGAGGCATTTGAGTTCTCTCTTCAAAAAACTGCACCAGTGTCCAGCAACAAACCAATACCCTTATTTCTGTTTATTCTGGCTATTTTCTGTTTAAATCGTAAAATGTAATTAAAATTAAAACTGAATTAAAACTGAATGAATTAAAACTAAATCCATAAAATGATGCCATGATGGGAACCCCTTTCTATTTATAAGTTTCTGTATTTAAGTATTCTTTGAGTCCCCCTGTAGTAAATAATTGTATCCCTTAAAACTCATCTTTGATCACCAAAATGCAGATTTATTTCCAAATTCTTCATGCCTTAAAATAGCTTGAATGTAAATCTACACCCTCATTTAGTATACGTAGTTCTATGAATATGTTAGGGTTTGGGTAGGTGAAAGGAGCGAGGACTCAAGTGCAGGACAATCGGCATTTATTAAGTAAAAAATGAAAACTAAAACAAACAAAAACTACTCCGTTGGGGAAACAAGATAGCAGCAAGACTTTCCAACTGGACTTGGCAGGAACAAGAAACATGAGAGTACCTTATAGACAACGAACCAGCACATGACTGAAAACACAAGGAGAATAAACAGGGAAGCAAACAAAAGAGGGTAACAAGGGAGGACAGGGGGGGCAAATGAATAAATAATCAAGTAACAAGATGGGAGGGGCTAGATAATCGACAGGAGAGCACATGGCACAAGGAAACATGACAAGCCATGTGCTCACACCAAACATGACAAAAACACAAGCACATGGTTAGTAAAACAAACCACAAGCCATGTGCTAACACAAAATGAGACATGCACACTCATGCCAGTGAGAACACTCATAAGCCACGTGTTCACACAAAACATGACAACATGAAAGCACACATCTAGTGTAAAACACAAGCTGTGTGCTACACAGTACAAGACAAAACAGGAGTGTCAGGGCTTTGTCACAAAACCAAGAAATAGACTAGACAGAAGTGACAGAACCCTGACAGAATATGCAAATTAGCCCCGCCTCCACTCACTCACACCAGCTCAGAGATCCCATCGCTGACAATCACACGTTGACCTGATTGGTAGCTTGTGCAAGGTAGCTTGTGACGTCAGAAACACCAATTTCAAACCGAGTTTTTGAGACTGTCTTTGGTTCACGGCAGTTTTAAAGAGAAATACTCAGCAATGCTGTTGACTTATAAATTTGCGCATGGTTTATCTTAAAGCATATGAAAAACACCACATATACGTACATGTAAACAACATGAAAAGCTTGATTTTGCCACAGGGGGACTTTAAGTGACTTTAAGTAATTTTTTCTTCGTCTAAAATATACTTTTAGGATTTTAAGTACACTGGTGCACATTCAATAAAATTTAGGTCACTTCTTTTTTTCAAAAGGGATGTGCTGACAAGCACCTGTTGAAAGATGATGCGATGTTAGCACAATCCGTAAAATGATGATTATAGTGGTTATAAGATGGTACCTGATGTTGATTGGCAAATTTCATGCCTTGCCTGAGGGTTATTTTTCTGGCCGCAGTTGCATAGCACTTTGATTTACTGAAGAACCAAGCAGAGCCGATATAC
The DNA here is from genome assembly GCF_051911475.1 of Siphateles boraxobius. Lineage (NCBI taxonomy): Eukaryota > Metazoa > Chordata > Actinopteri > Cypriniformes > Leuciscidae > Siphateles > Siphateles boraxobius. The sequence continues at coordinate 13,343,458 of NW_027508876.1, read as the reverse complement.
GTCGTAAGAAATAGATTCATGCTGCTGTAAATCAGCATGTGCTCGTCTAAAGCTCTCCAACATCTATTGAGCCGGTGACTGAAACATCAACAATTGTCTCCATAAAAGGTACTGAAAGATGTGTGTTTGGGTGATCGGATGAGGAATCTTTACTTGTTGAGACAGATATTGTTTTGCTGGCCTGGCTTAACTGTGTGTGTGTGTGTGTGTGTGTGTGTGTGTGTGTGTGTGTGTGTGTGTGTGTGTGTGTGTGTGTGTGTGTGTGTGTGTGTGTGTGTGTGTGTGTGTGTGTGTGTGTGTGTGTGTGTGCAAAATGCTCAAAAGCGTCTTACCCGTTAAATCTTCCATGTACAGTACATGTATACATTTAAAGAAAATTCACACATGTGGAACCTTCTCCTTTATCACACATTCACATCAGACACATGATGTCCATAAAAAATGTCAATTTGTATAAAAGTCACTGATTATAACAGCTCCTACTTGTCCACTATTGTCTAGTGTGTGTGCAGAGCAGAGATGAGTTAGTTTCTCATTTTAGGTTCACAAGCAAGTAACTGCCTCTGTGCATATTATAATTTGATAAACGTCCTCATAATCAGACTCAGGAAATAGAATGAGTTCAGCCATTATGATATCATCAGTCAGACAGCCAGACCAATCATCTCATCTCGTCTGACTCTGAATTCCTTCAGGCTCACCGAGAGACAGAGGATCATGGAATGTTGAGCATAATTAAAGGAAAAACTCAAAATTGCAGAGTTATAGTTAATCTGAGGCCTTCCTGGTACTGCGATCATATCTCATCATTTCAAAAGCTGTCATTGTCTGTGTTTTTTGTTTCTCTTTTCTGTCAGCTCATGAACTTTTGTAGCCTGCAAATGTTTTTTAATTTTATTGCATGCTCAGTGGCTTGGAAATTATGGAAATGGAGTTCATCTGAATTTGTTTCCATGTGACTAAGATCGATGTAAATGTTTGAACAGCCCTCACATCACAAGCTGGTTCGCCTCTGTTTCCTTGGGTGCCTGGATACTTTTACTGATTTAAAGTATGGCTGTATATTAAGTAAGAAATAATGGACGACGGGCCGTTGAATTATTAGAAAATAATGCACACCCGAGGTGCTAATGCTGCCATGAGTGGCGTTACACCTGGGGTGTCTATTATTTTCTAATGATTCAACTGACCGGATTCAATTATTCCACTTATTCTATGGTTACCACACCTCAGGACAGTGTTCGGATAGTGTTTTTCAAGATATTTGTCAGGTTTTTGTCCTTAAAACGCTCTTGTGTGTAGGACTAATTTCTTAAACATCTAATCCCAAGCCTCCATTGCTAATTCCAAAGTGTAATTTTAGAGCTAGTAACTGTAGACAAACTGTAAGTTTCTCTGCTTCAAGAACAGCGCCGTTATTACCTCGCTAGTGAGAAATGTCATGTAGCTTTTAAGTTGCTAAACTATTTTATTGATAAAACACGTTTCTGTGCGAGTGCGTGTCCGTACTGTATGTGTGTGTGTGCGTTTGAGTGCGTGAGAAAGCGGGAGAAAGAGAGTATGTGCTTTCCGTACGTAATATAAAATAATTTTGTGGAAAAAAAACAATAAAACAAATAATTTGTCATTTTTATCCTATTGTTTTCCATATTTTTGATATAATTTGGCGAAGTGATTTGGACATGTAACGTGGTCAAGACCTGCCTGGAACTACTTTAGCAGTGCGTTCCGCTGAAAATAATTGCACGCCTTAGAATGTTCGTCAACCAATCAGATTCAAGCATTCAAAAGCCCCGTTGAATAAATAAACGTAATTCTCTTCACTCCTTTTCTTTATCATATCTTTATCTCTTTCACAGTCTTTCATAATGTTCTATATTGTGTTTCATCTCACTCCCTTGCACACATATTGGGGTCAGAAGGTCATGTTAGTCATTGGACACATAATTACTGAGATTTTACTAAGGTACAGTATGCAGTATCTTTATTTTATTTCACCTCCCACATTCTTTAAGGAGGTGGTAAAGCGCATTTTTTCGAAGGCTTGATTGTGTTTGTGGGGTGCACTGTGACGTGTTCATGCTTTGTTTTTTTAAAATTGCATTATTTTTCATATATTTTACCTTTATTCTATACTGCTCTGTCCCTCCTTGTAAAAACGGTCTTATGGTTTCCGGGTTCTATGAAGCCAGTCCCTTAAAACTACGCAATGGGCTCAGATTGGTTAGCTGGCCCAGTGTGTTGTGATTCGCTAACCGTCTAGTGCACGTTTTCCGGAAATGTCACGCCCCGTACCTTTACCGGTATTTTGCTATGGTAGTTTGTGCTTTGTTGTATTATAAACAATGGCGACAATAAAACCAATCGGACCCGGGGAAACGTTAGTGAAGATGATCGAGCAGAACCTGTTCAAGAACGGCTGTTAAACGACGTTTCAGAAAGGTTTGTTTTTTGTTGTTCTCTCATTACTTTTTAGATACACTGTTATTTAATTGTACTAATTATTAAGGAATTACAAAAAAAAAAAGCTTCATAAACAAGAATTTCATATAATTGTTCTAACAAATTATACTACAGTCCTCAAAGGGATTTTTTTGAGTAAAGACTGCGGATCTATAGTGATTGTTTCTGACTGTATGGCACGGTTACTTTTGTATTTTTAGAACGATTGTAGACAAATATAGGACAGATATTTCTTTATTATTAAAGAAATAATAATAAAAAGTATGCCTTTTTATTAAAAAAAATCATTTAATTTATTTTTTAATTAATTAATTCATATTTACAGCTCTCTGCAAGTACATGTTCTTGAGTACCACAGAAACAACCTTCAGCTACAAAGCTAATATTTTTCCAAGTTCGCTGGGTTTGGATTGTTTATAGGTGAGTTCTCTCTCTAGCGTGAGGTGTGTTTTATGCATGATGAGGATGATGTGAAGTAAGTTGGGTGAGAGAATGAGAGGTATATTAGCTGTATATTAACAGCAACATGTTCCTTGAATAACATTGTTGATCCTGGAACAACATTCCAATCAACCAGTCAGATTTGAGGGACAATTTTACAGTTTATGTCAAGTTTAGGCTTACAACCAGGGCTTCTACATCAGTGTTATCATTTCCATCTGATTTTAGGGATTGCTCATGGGTTAGGTTTAGGGGTAGAGATAGGGTTAGGATTACATTTTTGGAAAGGAATGCTGTTCCAAGATCAACAAAATATGTTGACCCAGGAATGCATCTACTCAGCAAAATCAGGAAGCCATTAGCTGTCATCGTCTGTGCACATTTACACATTTGTTTTTATCAGTAGATACTGATTCATCTTATCCCTCTTGCTGACGGTTTGTGCTTCTAAACCATATTAATTTATCATGACACCCCATGGTTTATTTTGGACAGAAAAGTACTGTAGGAAATTATGGAGTATGGATGTATGTTGGGTGTGTGTGTTTCTGGAGTGGGTCAGACTGGAATTTCTTTTTAATTTATCTATTTTTATTACATTTTATTATTTTTACTGTAGCTCACAAAACACTCATTGTGTTTGTTGTGTTTGCAGAAGCACACAAGCATACCCTATACACACAAGTGTCTCTTGACATCCACATGACTGTGTGTGTGTGTGTGTGTGTGTGTGTGTGTGTGTGTGTGTGTGTGTGTGTGTGTGTGTGTGTGTGTGTGTGTGTGTGTGTGTGTGTGTGTGTGTGTGTGTGTATGTGTGTGTGTGTGTGTAAGTGTTTGGGGGGAGGGTTATGTGAGTCAGCGTCTCGTGAGTATTGTAACTTTGATAACCAAGGACAGTTATGTCTTTTCCACCATTTACCATTCTCATATCATCCTTATTCACTCCTCCCTTCTTTCATTACATCTGTGACTAAAGGCTGGAATACACTACACAACTTTTGTTCAGATTTTTGCCCCGATTTGCAGTCTGGACTTGTCCACAATAGTTGCAGAAAATCTGTGCCAGTCTGCTGCCTACAATTGTACTTTTGGTATACTAAATTGATAGACTTAAAGTCTGCTAATTTGGAACAACTAATTTTGTAATTAATGCACTTTAGTTATCCGGAAATAGTGCTGAGGTCCAACTAAAGATATACTTAAGTGTATTTGATTGTGCTCAAATAGATACACTTTAATCTTGCATTGAAAGACATTATACAGTGACCATTCTATCCTTACTAATAGTGATATTAAAACACGTTTTAGGCTTAATATTAAGAAATGTGCATTGTGCATTAAAGAAGCACTCCAAATAAAGTTTAATTCTAATGTTTATATCAACAAGTTTCAAGCGATATATCAGTAAATATGTTAATGGATTTGTGGTATACGGGTATTTTGGCCAAAATTTTATTTTCTTGCTGTTTCAGACCGAAAATGTTCATTTGCCAAAATTTCGGTGTATCACTAGTATTGTGCTTGGCAACATGTTAACAGAAAACTATCGAAATCAATTGCAGGTCATGCCTCTTATGCTATTTATGCAGCACATTGAGATATATAGAGCGATCCAGGTCACTTATGATGTTCCATAACAGTTAGAAAACTGTCTTAGAAAACAGCTCCCTATGTTGACAGTGTGCAAGACTCAGTAGGTTTTAGGACAGATCTGCTGTGTGTTTTGAAGATGTTCTGTTGTGATCTGGCTTTGATTCTAACAGCAAACTGAGGGATTTTGAGAGGAAGCTCTAAATTCTCAGACGCGTACACACATGGCCCTCAAGTTTGTGTCGCAGGGGGCTCCGTTGCAGGAAGCCCTCCACATGTTTTGTTTTAGCTTAAGAGATTCTCACTCACTCTCTCTCTCTCTCTCTCTCTCTCTCTCTCTCTCTCTCTCTCTCTCTCTCTCTCTCTCTCTCTCTCTCTCTCTCCACTCTTCATCAGTGGCTCTTTCTTTCTCTCTGTCACACACCTCTTTTCTTTTCTTCTCTGAGTTCTTCATTCCCTTTTTTCTTCTTGCAATGAGGTGATCCAAGCTCAAGTGAGTGCCAAGAGAGTTACAAAAAACTGCATTCATCGCAACACACAATCGAAAACATACAGACACACACACACACACACACACTCACACAACACGTCCTGTCTAAACAATGCTCCTTGGCTGAATCTGGGTGAGTGATTTGAGTTGGTGTAAAGGGACAGCACAGGAAGTGTCAGCAAGAGAGAGAGGGTTTGGAGGGTCAGAGAGAGAGAGAGAGAGAGAGAGAGAGAGAGAGAGAGAGAGAGAGAGAGAGTTTGAGCAGCCCTAGAACAAGAAAAAAAGTTTCCCTGCTGCCACCGCAGCAGTGCAAGCAGAGCTGGTCTCATTTGCTCCCTTGTTCACGCTTCGGCTGTTGTTTGGATGTATGATCCTGTACAGAGCAAATAGGGTGAGTAACACACCCTCTCTATTTCTCTTTCTCCATACTTAAAGAGCTGTGAAGGGATATTAGAAATGTCTCCTCTGTAGCACATTAAAAAACTTTTTTTGACTAACTTTTATTGAGACATGTTTAGAGTGCAATTAAAACTCAAATGCCAAATCCACAGCCAGACCTCTGCATCTTTAGTGCCATTTTTATTACTTTTACAATTCAGCAAGTTTATAGTCTTCCTTCCCTTGCATTTATTCATTCCATTTGATAGTCTATGTTTCTCATATTTTATCGTTATTTAAGGGAATGCTTTGGGGGCATATTGAGGGGCTCTGAAACATTTGATATGCGTCATGGTAGTTTGTCATCATGATCAAGTCATTTTGTAGATCATTCTTGGACATAATAAAACTTTGTTTAGGTGTGAAACTTATTTTATGCACTATGTGCCTTCAATACTTTCTCCTTCAAAAAGTAAAGTTTAGCTTTGACCAAACATGGCAATATTGCGGTTTTTATGTTTACTTGGAAACTAACGTCTCATCTGTCATTGAGCGCTCTATCTATCATTGTGCAACCACAGAACTGTGCTTTTACAGCATGCACATAAATATACAAACACATTGTTTGTGACAACACATTCCCTTTGAGAATTCCCTCTTACCACTGTTGGCGTTCCATTGTAACCCATCATTGGCCTTCATGATTATTTAAAAGTCTTTCTGTAGATTTGTAAACATGTTTTATGCCTTTATCTACTGAGATCCCGTTCCATGCCTGTCAGTTGCAAATTTTTCAGATGGCGTTGACTTTATTTATAATCAAGTGAAATCTGAACTCATTTTCATTGGTTTCAGAGTTATGTCAGCAACCAGAATTCCTCTGGGTTGTGACAACTTTTCCAAGTTTCTCCTTCCATGCTGTTTAAGTAGATTTGCATCTGGAGGTCTTGGGCCGCATCCCATGCGTGTCTGGAAGGAATATCAAAGCTTTTCTCTCATGGTTGTTTATCCAGATATGCTGGATATCAATTTTTCAGGACAATTCAGTAGTGCTGATAGCTGCAACTTGAGTTTTATGATGCGAAAGCTTCTGGATTTGTGTTGAGCATGTGTGTGTGCGTGTGTGTGTGTGTGTCTCAGGATTCAGAAGCCAGGAAATGAGGCTAGTGTAATAGACTCTTAACTGTTGGGCAGAGGATGTTACTTATTTGGCACTTCGAGTTATTTGAGTTTTCATGTCCTTGCAGCAGGCTGCTAAAGCAAGCACTCAACCAGAAAATGTTCTTCTGCTCACTTCACTTGAAGGTCATTACATTTTGTATTCTTGATTTCGTTTTGTATTTTCCAACCCAGCTATCTTGTTCTAAAGTGGTATAACTTATCATTATGGTCAAGTTCAGTTGCTTTTATGACTAGTATTTTGGTGATAATATTGTCAATGATTAGTCTGGGTTTCCCCATGCTCCCTTCCCGCAGCGCGATTTTATTCACGCTGAAAGGCAGTATGGATACCATGGTCCAGATTTTCGCCTCATCTAGGGAACCAATCACAGAACGGGGAGGGAGCAGCAAGACGATGACGACATCTATTCGACAGACCGAAGCAGTTTGTTTATTTCTATGGATTCAACATGGCAGCAGACGCGAAGCTACCTTTTGATGCAGCCTTAGATATTGTTCTAAGTAGTTTAGAATGCAAGTTTATTTTGAAAAAAGAGCAGCTTTTGCACAAACGGCAATAGTCGCTGAACGTCATTGTTTACACAAAAATATCTTACCCCTCGTCTTCTTCCTTGTCTAATTTCTGTCGCTCTACATACGTCATCTGGTATAATTGAAACGATTGGCTATGAGCTACGTACAGGCGCATTTGATAGACATTCTTAGCACCCAATAAACGGCGCCGGGCATTCGTAAACCACGCCTCAAATACTAGAATATGTACATGTGGTTCCCAGACCCAAGTCTCAACGAGAATTGGGTCTGGCGTTAGCCAGGCTAGTCAATGATTACCTTTAGTGCCAAAAGGATAAGTTCTACCTTCAGATTTTTAAATGCATTTTAAATGCAGATTTTTAAAGGGTGTTGATTTGTGGGTCCACTAGGTGATTATTATGGGATCGTATTGTCCTAGCAGGGAGCTGATGAAGTTCCCCTGTCAAAATACCATCTTAGACCAGCAGGTTTATTCTCGCTTGCTGCTGATGTAACTAGATGCCTTGCAGTTCTGTTCTTTTTTAATATTGCTGTGAGTCTGGAGCCTGAGGCCCTGGAGAGTGAACGTGCCATACCATACAAGCCAGACTATCAATATGTAGTATATTCTGGCCAAGAATAACAGGACATGTCCAGCTGTCTGATAAACATGTAATAGTTTGTGTTTTTAATGTGATGTGTAGGGTAAATCTGATATCAAAGTACTACCACAATAATAGACTGATGCAGAGGCTGATACAGTCATCTATGGGCAAGGAAGAACTCAATATCTTGGTTTCCATCCATATATTTTTATGTAAATTGTGGGATAACACATACTGTAGAAAGTCTAATACAGAAACACCAACCTGTCAATAAAATTACCAAAATATGCATAAAAAACACATATGCCTGCTTGAGGTGGATGAACATTTTATTCAGTTAGAAAACCTGCACATAAAATAAAATGGAAACACATTTACAGAATAAAATCTTAAATAAGTCATGTGACTGAATAATTTGCATCAATTACCCTGGTTTGGTTGTCTTGAACACATGAGATGGAAATGTTACTTTTTGGCTGCAGTGTTTCACATAAATTAAATTGGCAGCTTGGATGTGAATGGAGCAATTATAGCAGCCTGGTAAACTTTTATGAACTGATAAAAACATCTAGACTCCAAAAAGCTGCCCAGTGGACAGCCAGACACATTAGAAATTGTGAATTTTGCCAACTCTTTTTTTTTTTTTTTTTTTTTTTTAGAACTAATTTTGTATCAGGCTGTCAACTGAAACTAATACCATGGAAACATGCCGCAGTGATGCTAACACTAATTGTATGAAATGGCCTGCAACATACTAGTCATGTGTGCTGACACAATCTAAAAATGTTGTTTTGGAGCCATTTTATCCTAAGTTTTCCATTGCTTCCAGGAAGGCCTCTCACTGTGTGTGTGCCCACCCTCACAATAGTCAGCAATCTTTGATAATAAGAAAATAAGAGGCAAGAAAGTGATGTCATGGTGAAAATTGCTGGACCATCTGCGAGAGCCAGATGAAACAGCTGCCTCAAATGAGATGGACTTAACCTTTTACTCCCAGTGCTTATTTTCCTTACGCATATGCTCTTACATTCGGCATTTGATATCAGCGTGTTTCCTCTGTTCTTGAGCTCTGAACGACTGCACCTGTAGCACCATCTCAGAGGAGTCTTTATTCATGGGTTCTTCATTAAATATTAATCCTGTCTGAGAGCACATGCCCCTTTTACACAAGCCTGGCTGAGAGATACGAACTAATCGCTAATTGAATCGCCCTCATTTAACAAACTTCCTCTAAGGTTCTTCAACACTTATCTAATCCTGCTCTCCTTCGAAATGGGAAAGTATTTTCTAATCGGACAGTAAAAAGACTAATCTTTTTCCCTTTGATGAAAACCCTGCAAGTGTTTAGACTTTAATAAACACATCTAGGGGTAACTAAATTCTTTCCAGAACTCACGGTTTCACAGACAAGGCTTAAGCCTAGTCCCAGACTAAAATGCATGTTTGATTTGTCTTAACTGAAAGCAACTTGCACTGACAAATGACGGACTTTTGACTTAAGCTCGGCGTCTTCTAAGCCCCCCACCCCCCCCCCCCCCCCCCCCCTGCCTCGGACCTTTTTTCCCCCCGCTACCACGCCCCTGCCTGTAATCATGTTTTTCCATTGAGACTTTGTTGAAAATATTACATACTTAAACTAAATTCTGAATCTTGACGAAGGTGGGAAAGTGACAGCTCACCACTGCTATTACCTCACAGTGTGGTGAGGAAAAAGGCAACCCACAACTTACATAAGCCTGACCTGCTTACTCACTTGGCCTGTGTCGGGGTTTTTAAGGCCCTTTTTTATAGTTTGCCACATAAAGAAGGGAATGTTGGATGAATGGATGGTCTTTGTTTTTGCTCTTTTATGATCTGAATGGTCCAGAATGGTGATCATACATCAGCCGTCCATGGTTTGTCTGTATGCTTGCTGTGAGATTGATTATCCCGTGTAGTAAAACGCAATTCCCTGTTGCGACATGGAATATCGAGAGTATAAAGGCAAATCCTGAGGGACTGGGGTTATTATCTGCTTATTTGTTCAGTTTAACAGCTCACATAAATATAAACAATACTGCGGTTGCTAGTTATCTTGCTTCTTCAAAAACGCATATGGGATAATGTACAGGGATAAAGGCCGGTCATTATCGCAAAATAAATGTGAAAATAAATGATTAGGATTCTGATGCAATGCAGTTGAATAAATACATGGAATTAAATATTGATACGAGTTACTATTTTATGTGAGAGGAGAGACTAGCACTGCTATGTTGGATATTGGTTGCCTAGGATATAGTCATTATACAGTTTAGCAAAAATATTTGACTCAGAATACTGTCATTGACCAATCAGAATCAAGTATTCCAGAGAGCAAAATAATAAGTACTTAAATGGCAACACATGATCAAGGATCTTAAGCAATGATTCGTCATAGCTGAATAAACACAGTAGTTTTCAAAATGTGTTTTGGAAGATGTTGCTGAGGCATCTGCAGACAAATGCTTTACAAGTACATTTGAATTTCTATTCAATGTATTGTTATACTAATATACAGTTACATTTCTTTTGGCTTTAGTACAATGACAAATTAATAACCTCCGTTTTTTTCAATTTAGGAAACAATTTTTTTTACAATTTAGGAAACAAGTTGTCTTTAATATACGAAACACTAAAAAGTCTGAAAACCACTGACTTAAACATTGAAATATACAGTCAGCATTTTCTTTGAAGCATCAAACCACGGTCTTCTGAGACCTACGTATATGAGCCCTCCTCTCTGCACCGAACACATCCCCGCGGGTAATGCATGAGGAAGTCTATACTATTTTATGACTACTACAGATTAGCCTGTAACCCACAGACACCCCCATTGCCATGGGAACCACTGAGGCAATAAAGAGCAGATCACCTACAAATGGCACCAAGCCTGAAAGAAAGGCAGTGGATATTTCACTGAGGCTCATACTGTATCACTGCAGCCTAAGACAGATTTGACAAAAACTTTGGTGCATAACTCACCCTGCATCGTTTGTGCTACGGATATGAATGATGCCTCAAAACATGTGTCTTGCTGAGTTAGAGGTGTGCTATTACTTTTATGTGATTGGACAGGAATTTGGCCTAGCAAATGATGGATTTGTGGAAATATCCCATAGATGTACATTGAAGGAGTCATCCATGGTATATCTATAGTCTAGTATATCATACCTGCATGAGCTTGCGTTTATTTGATTTAAAAAAAATACAGTAAAAATGAATATTGTGAAATATTATTACAATTTAAATTGACTGTTTTCTATTTTAATATATTGTAAAATGTACTTTATACCTGTGATGGATTTTTTAGCAGCAATTTTGTGCTCAAAAAACCTTTCTTATTATTCCTTCTTATTAACAATGTTGACAGCAGTTGATGAGTGATGCATTTTTTCAATATTATTTGATGAACAGAAAGAACAGCATTTATTTGCTTGCTGTAAAAATCTTTTTGTAACATTATAAATGTCTTTACTGTGACTTTTAATTTAATGCATCCTTGCTGAATAAAAGTGTTAATTTCTTTAAAACAAATCTTACTGACCTCAAAATTTTGAATATTATTTTATATTATATTATATCAAACACCTACATAAATACCAGCAAAAAGTCCTTGAAATCATTCCCTGTCTCCTCTAAGGAAATACTTCCTTCCACAAAAAAAGTCATTTTTTCCATAATTTCTGAGGGTTTATGGAACATTCGTATAATCCCTAAGAGTGTCCCCACTTTCATCTTATAATTACAGATTCATCAGCCATGTGCTTTTCATCCCAGCTGGACATAAGCGTGTGTGTGTGTGTGCATGCGTGCGTGCGTGCGTGCGTGCGTGTGTGTGTGTGTGAGAGAGAGAGAGAGAGAGAGAGAGAGAGAGAGAGTAAATGAGTGTAAATGTTGAGTGGTTAATTATGTTTGGTCTTTAGTGAGTCTTTGGGTATTAAACTTGGCTAATCTTAATAAAAATGGATGAAATCCCTCTAACAGCAAACAGTCAGGACCTTTTTTCACGCTTTTATGTCATCTCACTTTGTCTCTGTCTCTCGTTCTTTTTTTCCTCATTTATCTGCTCTAACCATATGCTAATAACGTCTTATCTTTCTCCGCTTTAAAATCAGCTGTTAGCACGAATGTACAAAATTGCACTGCACGGATTGGTCTTAATTCAACAAATGAATTTTGGATGTCTGCATTGAGGGCAATTTCACTGGAAAAAGCTTACTGGCTGCTAGGAAGGGTGTGATTTGGTTTATATGTGAATAAGGTCTATTTGGCTGTGGTTACACGATTTTTCGTTTTCATGCAACTGGAATGTGTCTGGGCCGTAAATATGTTTGCAGGCAGTTGAATGAACTAGGTGAAACTTGACATGAATGGATAGATTAATGCATCTGGCCAGTAACATCACTATGAGACGCTGAAGAGAAGGAATCCAAATTCACTTTAAAGTAACATCTTTATTATCATCATGAACTCTAGTCTCTCTTTTGGTGCTCTTTTATGTTCTGATAAGTGAGTCTAGCTAGATGAAGTGGAATAAAGAAAGGCACTTTGGGTTTGTTTATGCAGTGACTAAACCTCCTCCTCTGGAAATATAACAGACTTTAGTTATGGGCAGACCAAAAAAAATTAGGGATGCATGATATATTGGTCGGTTAGGCCAATTTTTTTTTGTAAATATTTGTTCTTAGTATTTCTTAGTATTATCGTCTAATATATATCCATTTTGTATTTGGGAATGTTAAATATTTAATTGTTCATGGTCATTTATTTAGACCTATGTTAAAAATAGCATAGAATTTTAATATTGATATATGCCAGTTTTAATATAATTAATGCAGTTTTAATGTTTTAATATAACTTTAATAAAGTATATAGTTTTAATTCCAGAAAAATCATATTTACTACTTGGTAATTTGTATAAAATGTATTTTATAAATAGTATGTATTGGATATTGGCTATACAATGAAAATAATTAGCAAATCAGATTTTAATATCGGGGCATAAATTTGATAAAGTTTTAAGTGTTGTGTGTTACGTCTTTCTCTTAAAGGCGCACCGAAGTTCCTTCGAACACGCAGCTTTGTATGATGCGTTGACGTAATTTCCACTGAAACAGGAAGCTAAGGCGTCAAGTCAAGTCAACTCATCCTCATTTATATAGCGCTTTTAACAATGTAGATTGTTTCAAAGCAGCTTTACAGAGATAAACATATAATTTAAGGTAACATAGATTGGTTTGGTTTTATAGTGGTTCTTGAAAAATGTTTTTTCCAGCTAAAGTTAGTTTTGATTGATTCACTTCCGTCTAAATGATCATTTGTTATTAAATTAGGGGCCGCTAAGACGACACCGTTCTCTCTAAACAGACTTTAAACGTGAACCTGTGATCGACGCTGATGGCGTTCACATGCGCATTAAGAATTGATTCTATAGTTATGTGCGTTTGAATATATGTGCGCAGGTTTGTAATTCCTTACAAACCATGCCTAAACAAACTACTTGTCTATAAATTTTGAGGCCGAATTTTATTTTATCTTATCACTTTGGGTAGGTACGCGAACCGAAAAATTCCACAACGCTTTATCTGTAGAGTGGTATAGGGATCCTCCATAGGGAGAGGCTAGTTGGCACTTCAGCACTGCATTGTCATCAGGTCCAGGCGAAAGTCCTTCGTCAGATCTGGAAACGGCCTGGATCCGGCAGGCTGTGGGAAAACCTCGGGATAAACAAAGACACTAAAATTAGCGTAGATGCCATTCTTCTTATGATGTAACGAGTACATCAGGATTTAAGGGAAGTGTTCCCAGTTCCGGCTGACCTAATCTAAGCAACCTAATATTGAATTATAGAAGTCTATAGAGTGTTATGTGAATGCTAGGTCAAAGAGATGTTTTTTTTTTGCCTAGCTTTGAACTGACAGACTGTGTCTGCTTCCCGGACAATGTTAGGAAGATTGTTCCAAAGTTTTGGTGCTAAATAGGAAAAGGATCTACCGCCAGCAGTCGATTTAGATATTCTAGGTATTATCAACTGGCCGGAGTTTTGAGATCGCAATAGACGTGAAGGACTATAATGCGTTAAGAGCTCGCTCAAGTACTGGGGAGCTAAACCATTTAGTGCTTTGTAAGTAATCAGCAATATTTTAAAATTTATACGATGTTTAATAGGGAGCCAATGCAGTGTTGACAGAACCGGGCTAATATGGTTGTACTTCCTGGTTCTGGTAAGAACTCTAGCCGCTGCATTTTGAACTAGCTGTAGTTTGTTTATTAACCGTGCAGGGCAACCACCTAGTAGAGCATTACAATAATCTAGCCTTGATGTCATGAACTCATGAACTAGTTGTTCCGCATTTGTCAATGAGAGCATATGACGTAATTTAGATATATTTTTAAGATGGAAAAATGCGGTTTTACAGACACTAGACACGTGACTTTCAAATGAAAGATTGATATCAAAGAGCACACCCAGGTTCCTAACTGACGACGAAGACTTAACAGAGAAGCCATCAAGTGTTAGACGGTATTCTAGGTTATTACGTGTGGAAGTTTTTTGAAAAATAATTAGAATCTATGTTTTTTCAGAATTTAGTAGTAGGAAATTACTAGTGATATAAATTTTTGATATCAACTATGCATTCGGATAATTTTGTGAATTGGTGAGTTTCGTTAGGTTCGGAAGAAATATAGAGCTGAGTATCATCAGCATAACAGTGAAAGCTAATTCCATGTTTCCTAATGATATCTCCTAAAGGTAGCATGTACAGAGTGAACAGCAGCGGTCCTAGTACTGAGCCTTGTGGTACGCCATACTGAACTTGTGATCGATAAGACATCTCTTCATTTACTGCTACAAACTGATAGCGGTCAGATAAATATGATTTAAACCATGCTAATGCAATTCCACTAATGCCAACATAGTTTTCTAGTCTATTTAAGAGAATGTTGTGGTCAATGGTGACAAATGCAGCACTAAGATCAAGTAACACTAATAGAGAGATACAACCACGATCGGAAGATAAGAGCAAATCATTTGTGACTCTAATGAGAGCTGTCTCAGTGTTATGGTGCGGTCTAAATCCTGACTGGAAATCCTCGCAGATACCATTTCTTTCAAGAAAGGAACGTGTGACATACAGAATGGCTCCTCCCCCTTTTCCAATAGCCAATAGCGTTTAGTTTACCTCACAGACTGCAATTCGTACTTGACAGCACCATGGAAGTAGCCTGGCAAGCCAGACCTATCAAGATGTTAGGTCTGGGAACTCACAATTGGCATACCTCAATCCGAGGGGCGGGATAAACAGTTGTCCTTCAAATTCCCTCTGCACGCAATAGGACAGCGCTACAACCAACCAGAGCAACGGACGGCTGTGGCTGAGTCCCATGCGTTTTCCCACCAGCGGATAGTTGATAGGCCTATATTAAACTTTTGCCGTATCCGGTCGTCAAAACTCCGAACACATCTTAATTTTTTTAAGAATGACTTAAGTGACGTTCTCTTAACTCCAAGTCATCCAGAGTCGCGGACAAAGCCGATTCGAAAGACCGCTGTTCGCCAGCAGCATCTTCTTTGTTTTCAAGTAGCAGATCACCTATGGAAATCAATCACGTGGAACCTTCACAACTCTGCCGTCATTATGTTAAGCCAGCCCACCAACTCTATACACGATGTGATTGGCCTGACCAGAGTTTGGTTTTTCCAGCTCGAATGCCAACGGAGAGTTGCTAGACCACACTTTGCTCCCAAATATTTTTTGCTGCCGCTAGGGTGCATCTATATTTCTAGGCTACCATGGAAGTGAAACCGAGCGCTGATGATACGTTGGATTCAGTAGTAGGTGTGAATAAATTCTAGCCATTTCTTTCTTAACCAACGTATAGTTGGAAAATGGAATAAAACTCAAGCATTTGAGCAACCGAACACACATCTCCAACCCATATTGCTCTGTGACGTGTCAATGGTCGCTTTGGTGGTATTTATAGCATAGGGGGCGGGACGCTTTAGAATCTAGAGAGCATTTGATTGGACAGAAGATGTGATGAGTATCTGAAGTCTGCAGTGATCTAATAATCCGTAATCCATTTTAGTAAAAGTTGTAAGGTTTGAATGCTTATATCTCCTAAATGCAAATTTTGTAATTGTTTTGGAACACACCAGCTTATTCATTACCTTAAATATTCATACTAAAAGCTAAAAAGCTTACATTTTGATTTCAAGGGGCTTTAAAACTAAAGCTTCTACAATTGTTCTTTGCAGCATTATTTGTTCTTTGTGGAACCCAAAATGATTCTTCTATCTTTCCATGCATTAAGAACTTATTCATTTGTAATTGTAACCTTTAGTTTAGAGAATGTTGGATATAAGTGTAACATTGTGTGGTTGTTTCAAGGAAGTGCACGAAGTTGAGGAGTTGGGTTGTAATGTAAATCGTCATTACAATTAGTAAATCAGTAAAATCCACTGCAATGTAAACGCAGTAGAATTAGAGTAACAACTACACAATCACATTAACAAACAATATACGACAAAGGAACTAAGGAAACTAAGTGTATATATGTAATGTCCAGTAAGAGCGGTGCATATAAAGAATATAATAGAAGCGTAACCCTGACAATAACAGGAGAGCAAAAACAAGTATAAAACTATATATAAATAACTGTTGCAATAACCAGTCACAAACCAGCACGAGAATCATAGATCACTTTTGTGGATAGGACATTTAAGGAAAAAAAAATATGTAGACACATTTTCTGTCTTAACACTAAAACCATTCCCTTTCTCCATCTGTTGTTCATCAGATTTGCAGGTAGAGTTTTACAATGTGTTGTGATTTGACTCTGATAGGGCGGATGATGGGAAAAAGTTTCAGTATAAGGGAGAACATCTTTCCCACACCTCTCCCTTGTCCACCCCATTCTTTTACACATGCTGCACTTGTCATTTTGCACGTTGAGAGCTTTTCCTGGCAGCTGCCGCATGCGTTGAGTGGAAATGCATCTTCACCTATCCTCCTTTCTGTCTGTTATTCTTCATCAGTAGTTTAAAATGGATGGAAGCTAATGCTTTATAGATTCACAATGGTGGAGATCAGCAGGAGCACAACAGATGCTTTAAAAGAGAAAAAGCGTGCTTGCAGTGTTTGTTTTGCTATGCAGTAAATAGAGAAACAAACACATGAACACTAAAACCTTTCACACATGAATATTTATTATCCCTTCAAAGTTCAAATCTCTTCTGGAAATGTCACTTTTGACTTTCGCTCAATTGGAGATTTGCTCCAGGGTTTGGGTGAGTCCGTCTCCCGACATCTCGGTCATGCATTATTCTGAATGTGCTTTGAATTGAAGGAAGAGGGAAAGCCTCAGGAAAATGTAAACAATAGAAGTAGCGACGGGACACATAGTGAGTCCTCCACCCCGACCACTGCCTGTTCCTCAGATGTTTTTCCTGCACTCCACCAGCAGTTCCCTTTCCACAAATGAAAGTTTACCGCCCGTCTTCCTCTTCCAAGCTTAGCATTCAACAGTGGCCAAACAACAAACCGTCACATGTTTTCCAATAACGACCAATGTGACCTTGTCGCACAGACCACTCATGTAGAACAATAATGAAATCTATTGTTTTAAAATGATTGATAGAAACAGGATTGTTTTGTTTAGATGTATTGTGGGAAATTTGATTTGATTGTGATTGTGTGAGTTTTGATTATGCAGATTTAAGACTCAAACAGTTCTGCTTAGCTGGACTGATGTTGTTCTTCATTAAGTGACATCAGGCATATGGCATTCATTACACACATCCAATGTCTCTATAATTTTGGGAGCAAGCACCCCATGCACACAGACACACATATACAAAAACAAGCCATGCAAGTAATTTTTCCCACCCAATTCATTCGGATGTTTGTTTGGGATTAGTATATTTATAAAATAAATTAATAGGTTTTTATTTTATAAATATACTTTAATCCAGCAAGAATGTATTCAATTGAAAAGGCATTTATAATGTTAAGAAAGACTATAAAAAGGCATATTAGAATGATTTCTGAAAGATCGTGTGACACTGAAGACTGGAGTAATGGCTGATGAAAATTCAGCTTAAAATAGTTATTTTAATATCTGATAATCTTCCTATTTAATGTAGCGATGCCCATTTTATATATAAAAAAAATGTTCTTTTGAGTTTGACCTTTTCAAGGAATTGGTAGATCCAGTTAACAAAACTGTCCTTGTTAACGATTCATTCATGAATCATACTGATCTGCTTCTGAAATTCAACTGGAAAGCATTATCAGTGATGAAAGCTTCATTTTTAGTCTGTTTGAATATTTTGCAAATTTTATGTACTATTTTCAATTATATTAATGATATGTTTTGGGTGTTTTGGGTCATCTTTTAAGCTTGAATGGCAGCGATAATTCGAAGCATCTGTGTTTGTGTTAAATGGAAGTATGAATTGATCTCTATTCTGAGAAGATGCTGTTTGATGTCATAAACAAAATGATGCTTTGTAATGTAGTAAATGTGTGTTTTATAACTCCTAATCGTGTGATGATGTTGACATTTGCATTAATCAGATTTGCATCACATGGGCATTAAGGGATGATGTGCGTCTGCTCTAGTGCTCTCTGCCTGTGACTTTCGGGACACTTAATCTGGATAGTGAGAAACTGGATCAGGGTTAAAAAGAACAGGAATCTGGATTGGGGACAGTGATCTTGAGTCTGTAGCGCTTGATCATTCTCTAACACTAATTTGACTTCATTCGTCAAGCTTTGACTGGCCTTGAATGTTTTTGTGTCACACAGACCGTGTGTTTTAGCCCTGTGCTCTTGTATATGAGCGTGTGGCTGGGGTCCTGCTGCATTACAGCACTGACATGCCTCAGTGCTGATGACATCGTCCGACTGGGAGGAAGCCTAGCAGGGGTGATGTCATAGACAGCGAATCAGATCATTTGCTGCAGCCTTCATCCATTAGAGAAATTAGTGTTTTATATCTTTGCCCTCCATCCTTCTTGCATCCCATCTTTCTAACCTCACTGCTTACCTCCCATTTTGTATCTTTCCCTTACTTTTATGTAATGCGATATTTTGTCCCCTAAACCAGTTTTTCCCAGCCTGATCTGACTCTGGCCGGGACATAAATCTAATTCTGCCATTATAAGTTAATTTTTTTCTCTGCATAATGCTGTGGAATAGACACATCAAAGTTTTTTAAACTGCTCATCGATTGTGTTATTCAACCGTTTATGATATAGTTCAACAGTTTATGAGTGTCTGTGCGAAGCTGGAAGACATGTTGATGTGACATCTAAAGAAATCGCTTTGCCAATTGCATGTGCTTGTTGTAAACCTTATAAACACTTGAGGGCGCCAGAGTTGTAACAAGATAATTGACAATGTAGAAGTGCAGTGGCCTCAAAAAGTGTTTAAACACTTAAAGGGATGAGTCGCCCAAAAATGAAAATTTTGTCATCTTTTACTCACCCTCAAGTTGTTCTAAACCTGTATGAGTTTCTTACTTCTGTTGAACATAAATTATGACAATTTTCATTTTTGGGAGAACTATCCCTTTAAGAAAATGTATCAGTGTCTTTGCTTTTAATATCAGTTTTCAGAAATGTTTGTCAGGTGTATATTGAGTTTGTGAACTGTGACAGTTAACCACTGTTTTTTTTTTATTTTTTATACTTGTACAGACTATACAGGTATGTGTGTCCGTGGTCACATAAAGCCATGCTCACTTTCTCTCTGATTTCTTTTTCCTCAGTCATCATTAGTCACAACTGTTAAAAGCTGGTATGTTCTCTCTTGGAGTGTTTTTAAGGGTTTCTGACCTCTGTCTTGGATGAAGTCAGTGTTTTGGGGTCTGTAGTGCTGCTCTGTGTGGGAAACAGTTTCTGTAATCTCCAGGAATCGAAGCTGGAAAGACTTTGTGTACACATTGAGGAAATGAGAGGGAGACTTTGAGATGTTTTCATTTGGCCAGATGTTAATGACATACTAAAAACTTGATTTCTGGGATTTGTGGGTTTATGTGTGTTTCTACACTATATAAACTTTTAAAGCACATGAGTCTGCCCCCGTTGTTTTACCCCTGGACCATTTTGTGTCATGTTGCGATAGCTCTCAGATTCTGCAGACTTCTTCCCTTACACTTTGTTCTTTCTGTTTATCCAGGAAAGAGCTCATACTTTAAAGGTCACTTTAGAGCCAGGGGTGTGATGAAGGTGTGACAGCGGGTGGAGTGTTATGGGCCAAATTGGTTATCACTTACTCACCCCATGACTTATGACCTGTATGACTTTCTATCTTCACAAAGCAAATGTTTTGAAGAATGTTCACTGCTCTTTTTTAATGTATTTAAATGTAATTGTAAAGTTGTGTAATTTTTCCCCATCTGAAGAATATGCATTAATAATAAAAATAACAATTTATTTTTTGATGATATTCTATTTATGCATTCAGTCTACCAACTAATTACACTGAACAATTAAATTATAATCATCATCATTATTTTAAAATTCCATTCCTTTATCCATTATAATTAATTTTTTTATTATTGTTTGGTATGTTCAAATTACCACAAAATGTATACTGCACATTATTCTATAGTAAAAGTGAACAGTTTGTATAAAGAAGCTTCTGAGGCCCCCAGCATTTACCTAAACATCGAGATGTGACCATGCGGGACAGTGCCAGTTTAAAGAAGAGTGTGAGACGGTGAGGTGCAGTCATGTCTGAATAAGAGCACTGACATTTGAAGGTGCTTATCTAGCTTTATAGCAGTGAAAGGATTCTAATCGCATTTTAATAAAGCCATTTCAGCACTGTTTTATTAAAACATAAATTGTAATTTGGCAAAGCCCATGAACAAAATGAAAAGAACTGGACTGTGATAAGACGGATGTGCTTCTGTGTTCACTAGACTGTATTCCGTACATTATTGTCTATGTCTGGTCAGACAGACAGCTGTATCCCTGCCAGGACTGACTCCTGTTAAATCTCAACTGATAGACAGACAGAATGACTTTGGCTGCTTTCTAGAGTATGCCCATGATGTAGCACTTCCTACTTTATCTTCTTCATTTCTCCTGTCTTCTCTCTAACACACACACACACACACACACACACACACACACACACACACACACACACACACACACACACACACACACACACACACACACACACACACACACACACACACACACACACACACACACACACACACACACACACATACCTTGGGATGTCTCTTCTCCAGCTGTGCGAGGAATGATCCATGAATTCATTCTGCCAAATATAATCAAGATGCAATTCTCACAGCTTGTGTGTGTGTGAGTGTGTGTCTCCCTCATCTGTTCTCCTCATGGTGCCGCAAGCCCCTCTGTTGGCAGGGCGACCGTTGACACGGAGACAAACACACAGCCCAGAGCTCCTTTATTCACTTTATTAAGGGAAAGGGACAGTCACGGCCAACTGCGCAGTAACTCACACACTCAAACTGTCATGTAATGCACATATTGAAACAAAATCCTAAAACTACACAATACAATAAACCGTGTATCATAATTTAGAACAAAAACTATTCAGAATACACTGTCACTTCTCGTAGTATCAATAAACTTTATTAGTGCGCATCACGTATAATAGAGTTCCCTCTTATGGCCACTTCCCATATAACACTGAAATATGCCATATAGACAGATTACTGTGATTACAGACAGGCAGAGGGGATAGATACGATAGATAGATAGATAGATAGATAGATAGATAGATAGATAGATAGATAGATAGATAGATAGATAGATAGATAGATAGATAGATAGATAGATAGATAGATAGATAGATAGATAGATAGATAGATAGATATTTTACTGTATTTTAATCCAATAAATGCAACTGTGAGCATAAGAGACTTCTTTCAAAAACATAACTAACCAACACCAAACTTTTGAGTGATAGTGTAGTTGTTTTTGTTGACATTTTTTATCTCTTTTACCCTTTTTACAGTTAGGATTTTTAGGCTTATACAAATAAGGGCACTATACAAAAGTGGATGAATAATACCATAATCTTATAACTCTGACTGAACTCTGACGCTGTTATCCGGTTCTACTCTTCTGCTTGCAGATCAAAAGAGCACTTCCACTGTAAACAGACACTGGAAGCTGAAAGCTGAACTATTCCTGTGTTCTAGCACCATTACAGCATCACTAACTGCACACATGCGGGAACTAAAACAGTGACACACTTTTACTCCACAGCTGTTTTACAGACGCCTATAAATGTGTGTGTATGTGAAAAGGTCTGCAGATCGTAAACTTTCAGCAGGAAAACATCTGCTCTCTTTTACTGCAGTTTTTGCTCTAGTAGTCAACTGGTTATAATGCCAACATACAATAGAAAGCAAGCAAATAATAAAAAAAATCTGAATGTAATAGTCATTCAAAATATCACAAAAAAGAACAAAAATTAACATGAAATATTAAATTATTATTATTTTTTATTAACTAATTCTTAATTTATTTGCCGATTATTTTGCAATAGATATATCAAAGGAAATAGAAAAATAATAGCAAATATATCAGTCTAGCTCAACTTTAATCAGATGTATGAATGTATGTATGTATGTGTGTATGAGTGTAAATGTGTATGTATGTGTATGTGTATGTGTGTATGTATGTATGTATATATATATATATATATATATATATATATATATATATATATATATATATATATATATATATAATGTACATACATGTGAAAATTGAAAATGTTCTGTTAATTTCCCAAGGAATTTGTCAGTATCTCCTGCCTTGGGTGAGGGAACGAGATCATCTATGAGAACTTGCTGGAAGAGCGAGTCAGATTTAATCTGGATTACAAATTGATGAAGGAGATAAAAACAGATTCCGCCTGAAGGCTCAGTGAATTCTTTGGATTGTCTTAAGGGTTTATCAGTCTCATTACCTGAACATGCTGCCATTGTGATCAGGGGAGAAGAGGCACGCCCGTATCACATTATCCTATGTTTTTATGCTTTCATTATCCGATTAAAGTCAATTCTTAAAGTAAAGAAAGATGCTGAAGATGAGAAATACTTCTTGCCACCCTACACCTGACACTCATCCCTAAAATTTGACAGTGATTGACAGTTGGAATCCATCACCCGAAAAGCCTCAGGGTTTTGGAGGATCTTAATTAGAGGTGTATAGAAAGTAAATAATCTGTAAAGAGAGAGAGAGTGTAGAGAGAGAGAGAGAGAGTGTGTGTGTGTGTGTGTGTGTGTGTGTGTGTGTGTGTGTGTGTGTGTGTGTGTGTGTGTGTGTGTGTGTGTGTGTGTGTGTGTGTGTGTGTGTGTGTGTGTGTGTGTGTGTGTGTGTGTGTGATAAGTGATTAGTACCACCAATTGGAATTGCAAAAATAGTGATTGTGATAGCCCCGCCCCCAAACTAATGCCATTGGTTGATGCAGTGTTAATAAATTGTGTTGGTTTGGATCCAATTTTACAAGTCAACATTGGCTTGGTTTTATCTCATTAAACATACTTTTTGAACACAAATTAATAGTAGGATGATCGTATTATGTGAATTTCGCTGTGTGTGTGTGTGTGTGTGTGTGTGTGTGTGTGTGTGTGTGTGTGTGTGTGTGTGTGTGTGTGTGTGTGTGTGTGTGTGTGTGTGTGTGTGTGTGTGTGTGTGTGTGTGTGTGTGTGTGTGTGATGTAAAATTGTGTGTAAGATTCATTTATCTTATTAAATGACACTATCATCCCTTAGTCAGTATCTGTCTGCAGTAATGCAATATCCCCAGCCACACAAAAGAGCACTGTCCAACCAGAAAGAGAGAGAGAGTGGATGGAGAGAGATGTACATTGTTTTTAGAGAGAGGAGATGAAAGTTCATGAGTGGGAGCACAGATACACATTCCTCCATAAATCCATTACTGAGCACAACCCTACACCACTGACCCCAAACGCACCAGGATACACACACATCTCCTAACTAAAGACGCATGCCCTGTTCGGGTTACAGCCGAATGTCGGGCCACTGTGTCCTGTGACAAGGAATTGCAAGTTAAGAAGACTGGAAGAGAAATAAAGAGTGTTTTTACAGGGGAAAGAGAGAGGGATGTGGTTAAACTTCCTCAGCATTGTTCAATGTGAGATTTTTTTTATCGGAAGAGAAGGACTGTGTGGTTTGGGAGATGAGAATTGTGCTGTTTAGGCTTGTGGTTCAGGGAAAGTAAGCAGTGGGAATATGTGTGATTAGGAAGAGCTTAATCAACATTTTGCAGAAGGTCACTGGTGCTTTGGCATGAGAGGTGCCAATGTTGATTATGGCTGGCTCTACGGATTTATTATGGCTGGTTTGATCAGTTGGCGGGTATTTGTGAAATTTAATAGCTGGACTATTTTAATAGATTTAATGGGTTGGCTTTGGCTTTTGAAATGGAAGTATGACTAGAAGAGTTTGCTTAACATCCTGCTCTGTATATAGAAATATTCTATGTAACGGCTACCTATTTAGAATATGTTATTTATGTTTATTGTAGCATCTCAAGCTGAATATAAATGTTGTATTTTCTTCTTCCTTAAGCTTTTGAGCTAGATCCACCAAACTTGGCATACACATTTAGGCTGGTCTGATTCATGTTGCTGTTTCTTTTCTAATTGCTCCAACTTCCAGTAGCAAGAGGCCAAAATTCCCCTTGCTCAAAATGGGCCAAGACTCCAACTGTCAAACCTTTTAAATTTAAAGTCACTTTACACCTAATAACATGTTAGTAACATGCTAAAGCATGCTATCAACACTTTATAGCTGCATGCTAACAATGCCTAGCAAGATTCTAAAACATGCTAGCAAGTAGTAACATGTAAAAATATAAATGGCCTTAAAACAAAACTCAACTTTATCATCTAGCTTATTTTAATATATTGTGAGATATAAATATACAGCAGTATATTTAGAAAGATATAAGGTTTTACAGTTTAAAGTCAAAATTAAATCAAATTTGAAGTTTTTAGCTTTTAGTATTAATATGTTTCTGTTATCTAAGCTAGTGTGCTCCAAAACAATGACTAAATTCGCATTTTGAAGATATAAGCATTCAAAACTTACAGTCTCTCACTTCTGCCAATACGGATCAATGATTTTGATGACATCACACTTCTCATCAGATTTTCTGTCCAATCAAATGCTCTCTAGAATCTAAAGGGCTAAAATTGGTCACTTGTTCACACATTTACTATTTGGTAAATGATCCGTCATTGATCATTGATCCGTATTGGCACAAGTGAGAGACTGTAAGTTTTGAATGCTTATTTCTTCAAAATGCGAATTTAGTCATTGCACTATATTATACACTATACACTTTAACTTGTCAGAGTTCACCTTTGAAAGAATAGTATTGGAAAAGTTCATATCTTTATAAAGAGAAAAATATGATGCTGACACAACCTGGGGAAACAGCTCCAAGTCTTTTTAATTACACATTATGTCAACTTAAATCTAAATAAATGTTGAGAGAGAACAAAGATCAAATGCCATCCTGCATAAATGCTGTTCCATTCATATATATTTTTTTTAAATAATAGTACAACCTATTGAACAAACTCTACTTCTGTTTCTCATAGGTCTGTCAAATAAAACATAGGGTCTTCCCTGACATAAGGAATAGTCAGCTAACAAAAAACAACAATAAAAGATGTGCAAGAGCGTACAAGAGTTTCTTTCCTTTCCATGTGTTGCATTAGCTTTCAGATCTGTCTGTCTGAGCTGACTGAACTATTATTAATTACTCACTGTATGTGTTCACACAGAGACACAAATATTATTGTCTTTTTGATAAAATGACAGGCTTGTATAGGATTATAGAAGAAATATGAAACGTTTTAAAATGCCCTTCATTGAATAATCTACTTGCTGTGGAGCAGCCGCCCCCATTCAGCTGTTGGAGGATTACAGTTCTCTCAATCACTTCACATTAGACACACTGTGTCAGGAAAGAAATGCTCTTCAAAACAGTAGTATTTGACTTTTATAGCCAGCAACAGGAAACACCACGAATAGGGTACAAGAGCACAACTGTTGCACTTTTAAACCAATAAGGGCACAAATCAAGTTTTCTTTAGAAAAACAAATGTTAGATAAACTGTTACATATAATAATATTATCATAGCATGAAAAGTAGATGTTTTTAAGCAGATGAAAATCTGTAATCTGTAACTTTTCAACCCTCTTGCCAAATTTATTTTTTGGAAAAATGTAAAACCATTTTTCCCCTATGATTTATAAGAAACATTTTATAAAGTAAAGTCTTTCGAGAACTAGTAAAGAGCATTTGCATTTGATGCCACATTATTTTGTACTGATTAATAACCAAATTTAGGCTTGTGACCCTGTTACTTACAACCCTGTGAATTACAAATATTTTATTGTATTGTATTTTTTCTGGACTTTTTTCTGTCTATTTCTAAACATTACACAGTCATGCAAATGTTGGTTTTACACCATATTCAGCTGATCACATTTTGGTAACAGGCTTGCACAAATTGCAAACCTGGAACACACAAAAAAAAAACATCATAGAACATTTAGTTTAACTTCCTGACACCATTTTCTTAAGGGTTAAGCACTTCCTTTCACTGACATTTTGTTGAAAAACAACAAAATCTTTTCTTATTTTCTTACTTTATTGAAAAGTGGCAGTGTAGAGAATACAGACAAGAAGGTTAACATATAGAAAGTAAATTATAAAAAAAATGCTATTGAGAGCAGGAGAGGGGAAGTAAGGATCTAGCACCTGTTGGCCAGGGCCCCTCGCTAAGCTTTACATGGGAACGTTAACGTCACTGTCACCTTTTTAGGTCTGGGAATGAGGACACACACACACACTCCCACACACTCAGCAATGCAGCGGGCTGTTTTCAATTGACAAGTTTCTATAGTTGATCACGAGTGCTGAGAGTAATCCCGACTCCATTAAAGTAAACTGCTAAAGCGTCTTTCACTCATGTGAAAGGCTGTGGAATCTGGCCAACAGCTGTTCTCTACAGACAGACTCTCAAATTCAAAGTCTATAGGGTCATTGTATTGAAGAGCATGGCAGAACTTGGAGAAGAGAATAGGAAAGACTTGCCTGGGGAAGGTAAGGGCTGCGTGACACTAATGTAGACGTGATAAAGCAAGGTTGCAATAACAGGGTTGAATGTTTGCTGTATGAAACAGGATTTCTTGATTTTCTTGTTGTTCTGCTTTGAGATTGTGTGTACAAGTGTGTGTGTGTGTGTGTGTGTGTGTGTGTGTGTATAGCTTAACAGCTATAAATAGACTTGATAGATTGCTGTCCTGTGACACTAGGGGTACGGTGGAGGAGGAAGGGCTTCAGGACTTCTCAGCCTTACACTCTTACACTTAATATTCAGTGATATTAATGATTTGACTGCATTGACACTATTGGATGAGAACATAACTTGACCTGAATTGAGCTGGATGATGACACAATCATAAAGCAGGGCTGCTTTATAGTTGAGTTGACTTTGTTTCATAATTGACTAATTTTGCCAAATCAAAACTGTTATTGAACTGAGCTGAATCAACATTGAAGTGATTTGAAGTTAATAACGACACTATTGTCCTCTGAGACCGGCTTATCTGAACTTAACTCATTTCATATTTTATTAACTTTACACTGTTATTGAACTGAACTGAATCAACATTGATCTGACTTCAGGTTAATAATGACACTATTGTCTTTTTTTAGAGCTGCTTTAAGCAGAATTGAATTCTGTTTGCATCATTGATCATTATTTTCCCGATTATCAATTTGAAGCTGCTTTGAAACATTCTCTATTGTATAAAGCGCTATATAAACAAAGTTGACTTGACTTGACAATTATATATATTTATTAAACTTTTGGTGGGCTTTTTTAGACAACAGAACCTATTTCAAGGTTTGCGTTCTCGAGCCACCAGGCACTGTTGTTGTGCGAATGAGCGGGCCGGAGCGCATTAAGGGTTTTCTGTTAGAACGGTGTCATGTTAGCGGCCCGTAAGTTAATAACTAATGATCTTTGCAACGGAAGTGAATCAATCAAAACTAACTCTAGCTGGCCAATAACTTTATTCTAGAGCTGCTGTAAAGCCAAAACAATCTCTGTTACTTTGATTTCCTATTATCACTGTAAAGCTGCTTTGAAACAATCTAGATTGTTAAAAGCGCTGTATAAATGATGGTGACTTGACTTGACAACAGGAGTACTTAGGAGAGTGAACGTTAGCCTACCGTTTCTCACCTATAGAGAAAACAATAAGTCTCTTGGGGCTATATCTCAAAATGAGTGCAAGTACTCATTATTGAGAAAAAATTGCCCATGTTAGGTACAAACATCTGTGTGCCAGTTTCACAAAAGAAGGCAATTCATCAGAGACAGGTCATTCCCATAGCTTTGCTGACACAGTCTTTCCTCCTCTGCACTTCTGTAGTTTCTTCTACTCCATTACTCTGTAAAAACGCTAATCATGACTGAATGTGTTTGTGTTATTTTAGCATTCAATTTTATTCACCTCTAAGAAAGTGTTAAATTTAACTGTTTCAAATGACTTGTGGGTGTGTCACATTTGTTATGAGTAAACAACCAATGCTAGCATGCTGTGCACAGTTAGCTTTGTTAGGACATGTTCACTTCTTTTGGTTTTTGGACTTTTGCTTGGGGATGATCAACCTGACAGCTTTATTTAATAAATCACAATGTCCTGTCCTGACTACACTCCTTGAGAATCATCGTTCTGTCATATGTAAAAGTTTATTTAGCCTGTGTGTGTGTGTGTGTGTGTGTGTGTGTGTGTGTGTGTGTGTGTGTGTGTGTGTGTGTGTGTGTGTGTGTGTGTGTGTGTGTGTGTGTGTGTGTGTGTGTGTGTGTGTGTGTGTGTGTGTGTGTGTGGCCTGGTAAACCCTACATTATGGGGACAAAATGTCCCCATTAGGATGGCAATATCTGAAATACTTGTTCGTGTGGGGACATTTTTTGGTCCCCATGAGGAAAACAGCTTATAAATCATACTAAGTGATGTTTTTTGAAAATGTAAAAATGCAGAAAGTTTTCTGTGATGGGTAGGTTTAGGTGTAGGGTTAGTGTAAGGGAATAGAATATACAGTTTGTACAGTATAAAAATCATTATGTCTATGGAAAGTCCCCATAAAATATGGAAACACTACATGTGTGTGTGTGTGTGTGTGTGTGTGTGTGTGTGTGTGTGTGTGTGTGTGTGTGTGTGTGTGTGTGTGTGTGTGTGTGTGTGTGTGTGTGTGTGTGTACGCATACATGTGCATATTTATGTAACACCCATATGTGAAAATGAGGTCCACAAAAAAACTAAAACTTTCTCATATATTTCGCTAATCGTTTAATTTCATCTCTTTTTTTCTCCCAGAGCCTCTGAAGGGTAATCTTAAGGTGACATCCAGTGAAGACGCAGAGCACCTGACCCGTAAACAGCAGGTTGTCTCCACTAACAGCCCTGGTTTCCGCTGCGAACCCAAATCCGCCCGGGCAGGGGCTCCACGCAGACACACTGTGGGCGGAGCGCGCAGCTCACGGGAGATCCTGGCCATGCAGCCCTCAGATATGGACAAAAAACGGGAGGCCTTTTTGGAACATCTGAAACAGAAGTACCCACACCACGCCTCCGCCATCATGGGCCATCAAGAAAGACTACGAGAACAGGTGAAGACCACTATCAATACTGTTTGTTGTGACACTGTCGGCTCCAGAAGCACAGACTTTGTTCTCTAATGTATCGGATTTAGAGATGAAGTATATGTGTGGAAAAAGGAAATAGGTGTATTTAACATCATAAACAATGTTGAATGACAGATGAATGACAGCCCTGGGCTAAATCTCATTTTCTAACATTTTTTTGTCATAATAGCCACTTATGCAATACTCTTTACAGAAAATTGAAGGCTAATAAAACGCCAACGCCAAAATGCAAGCATTTATTATCAAGTAAAAGTTTGAGCCACTTTATTAGGTATAGTAATATAGTACTGGGTTTGACGTGCTTTTGCCTTCAAAACTGCCTTAATTCTTTGTCACATAGATTCAACAAGGTGCTTGAAACATTCTTCTGATATTTTGGTCTATAATGACATGATAGCATCGCGCAGTTGCAACAGATTTGTTGGCTGCACATCCATGATGCAAATCTCCCTTTCCACCACATCCCAAAGGTGCTCTAATGGATTGAGATCTGGTGACTGCAGAGGCCATTTGAGTATAGTGAACTCACAAAAGATGATTTGAGCTTTGTGACATGGTGCATTATCTTGCTGGAAGTAGCCATAAGAAGGAGGGTACACTGTGGTCATAAAGAAATGGACATTGTAAGCAACAATACTCTGGTTGGCTGTGGCATTTGAACGATGCTCAGTTGGTTCTAAGGGGCCCAAAGTGTGCCAAGAAAATATGCCCCATACCATTACACCACCAGCAGGAGCCTTAACCATTGATACAAGGCAGGATGGATCCATGCTTTCATATTGTTTACAACAAATTCTGACCCTACCATCTGAATGTCGCATCAGAAATCGAGACACATCAGACTTTTTTCCAATACTCTATTGTCTAATTTTGGTGAGCCTGTGCAAATTATAGCCTCAGTTTCCTGTTCTTAGCTGACAGGAGTGTGTCGTCTTCTGCAGTAGACCATGTGCGTTCAGAGATGCTCGGTTGTAATGAGTGGTTATTTGAGTTACTGTTGCCTTCCTATCAGCTCAAACTTTTCCATTCTCCTCTGACTTCTGGCATCAACATGGCATTTTCACCCACAGAACTGCCGCTCACAGGATATTTTCTCTTTTCGGATCATTCTTCATCAACCTAGAGATGGTTGTGTGTAAAAATCCCAATAGATCAGCGGTTTCTGAAATAATATGACCAGTTTGTCTGGGACCAACAACCATGCCACGTTCAAAGTCACTTAAATCACTTTTCTTCCTTATTCTGATGCTCATCATCATGACAATGTCTACATGCCTAAATGCATTGAGTTCCTGCTATGTGATTGGCTGATGTGATATTTGTGTTAACAAGTAGTTGAACAGGTGTACTTATCAAAGTGGCCAGTGAGTGTATATCTGTGAATAGCAGATTTGATGGGTCTGTGCTAACTAAAAAAAAAAAACATTTTGCAACCCATGATGAAAGTTTTTTTTTTTTTTTGGCATCTGTGGTGATGTGTATTTGTATTCACCGCCATTACTTTATCCTGCTGATGGACATAAATATGGTGTATGAGTGAAAAAATCACATGACTGAACCCAATGAATAGTAAAATATACAAACTGTGAAAACAGTGCAAAGTATCACATGCAAAACAAATATGGCATGTTGCAAAACTAGGAAAAGAAAGTAAAAATGATCATTGGCTGCGTCCCCCAGGGGGCGCTATGAGGCTTTCCCCAAAGCGACCCCTAGGGGACACCGCAAACACAGCGGAACCATGGTTACATATGTAACCTGAGACATTTTATTACCTGCAGGTAGAAACTGAAAGAAACATCATTGTTATAAATATTTATTACTGAATGGGTGCAATGATTACATTGAAATATGCAAAATCAAAGTAAAAGCCACTTATCTCATTGTTGTAACAGTGTCTTGTGTGTATGCGTTTTCTATTGGACTACCATGGATCAGTAAGAGGTTGTCCACAGGTTTTCTTTGTTCTGGATCTTTAGGTCTGAGTTATCTGGTGGCTGTAAATAGTAAAGAAAATAAGTGAAAAGAAGAGAAACTTTTTATCTGGTCTACTTTCTCCAAAAAAAAAGACCCCAGGGTATAATAAACATATTGAGTGATGTTAGCAGTTTCTGCAGTGTACAGTGTACGCATAGATGCAATATGAAAGTATATTCAGTGTATAAATATGGCATTCAGGCATTGGTGTCCTTACGCTGCACATTCTTCAGTTTTTACCCCAGGGATCACCTCTCAGCCAACTCATAATATTAAATCCATTCATTATATTTTCATATTAAAACACTGGATACTGTGAAATAGTTTTCTTTCTCACCACATCCCCACAACCAACCAAACTCCAGTCCCAGAGTACTTAAAAAGGTTGTAAATAGATTGACCTCTCATTCCGAACAGGTGGAGGTTTGTTTTATATTTCCCCCCTTTGGCCGAAAGAATCCATTTTCAGTGTTTTGTGTCCAGCCGTAGTTGCCTGAGGTGAGAACTGAAGTCTGTGCCATATATCACACTGACACATTTTAGCTGTCAGGCCATGCCCTAAAGGTTTCATTTTATGTTCAGTTTCACATTCAAGTCTGAATGTTTAAGAAAAGTGACAAAGAAAACTTCTAAGAAAAATCTTAAAGTCTATGTTTCTGGTTTAATATAACAAACGTTTCTTTTATAGCACAACCCGCAATAATCTATAAAATGTTTGGAATTATCATTTTGTGATATGAAGATTGCTTCAAAACAAAATGCTTTCTGTAAAATGCTCTCTTTTCGCTCGTTTTGCCCATACTCATCCACTCAG
The DNA here is from genome assembly GCF_051911475.1 of Siphateles boraxobius. Lineage (NCBI taxonomy): Eukaryota > Metazoa > Chordata > Actinopteri > Cypriniformes > Leuciscidae > Siphateles > Siphateles boraxobius. The sequence continues at coordinate 13,311,211 of NW_027508876.1, read as the reverse complement.
TGGGTCTGTGGAATGTTATTTGGATTGCCCCAGGGGGTATTAAAGAGAAAAGGTGGGGGCAGGGGCCGAAAGCCTTCCCACAGCGGGTGAGTGAGGGAGTGTTGCGTGTTTACTCTGATTGAAAACAAAAGGCTCCTCACCTGCTCCTAAAGACCTAAACATCCGAACAATGGAGGTGATTGACAGCTTCTCAAGAATGAGAGTGCTTGGCTGCAGAGTGTGTGCGTGCGTGCGTGCGTGTGTGCGTGTGTGTGTGTGTGTGTGTATGAGAGAGAGAGAGAGAGTTTGTAACAGTGTGGGCGGATATGCACAGAGAAAGACAGGGAGAGAGAAAGAGAGAGAGAGGAAGTTAGATTGGTTTAGTGCCCAGTCACCCATACACTTGACCAACCGAATCTTATTTGTATAGTCAGTCATTTGCTTTTACAATATTTCACACAAACCTATTATTACAAAATAATTGCACGAACAGAATAAAAGCATATCTTGTTTTAAAGGTGGGGATTGCAACTAAGTCTTTGAACTGTTCACTGCTGCGTTAATCAGGTCATGATGCATTGGCTGTGTGTCATATGACCTGGTCTGAATGTTTCTGTATCTTTATTTTGTTTGGGTGTTCTGTAGCTGACACATTCGCTTGCCATTGAACACTATCAGCAGGGATGTGCTGAATCGCACAACAACACAAGGAGTTTAGCATTTAGTTAAGTTGCGTAAGACTTCACCTGTCCTTCACCTCACACTAAATCAAATGTAGGAGAGCCTGGGGAGTGTTGCATCACATGTTGTTTAAACATTTGTAGTACTTCAGTGGTTTTTTGGTGGTTTTTCAGTGGTTTTTGTTTCAAACTTTAATATAATAATAGTAATAGAAAGCTGAAAGTGTAAATTAATGTCAAATTCATAGAATTCTCTTCACTACTGAATGGGTTGTAACACTAGAAAACATGGCTTTAAATTGATCAGATTTACTCAAAATTATTGTCCTATTTTTGTGATGATCCCAACGGTATTTTAGGTGGAGAGTTATAGGGATTTGAAGTCACCATAGTAATGTGTGATGTAAGAACAGGCTTGGCTCAGTTTACAAGTAGGTGAGCGCGCATAGAGCTGCTGGAGGAAAGCGCGGAGAGGAGGGGCGCGCGACTCACACACACACACACACACATACTCTCTCTCTCTCTCTCTCTCTCAAACATTCGCTCTCGAGCACTACATTGCGCGAAATGAACTTACTCCGGGAATAGAGACAGAAAGGACATGGCATACTAGTTTTCAACCTTCCTCCAAATCATGGGAACATTGAGAATGAGTCGCAACTGAGGACGATTGTATGAACTTGTCTGTATATTGTGGAGTAAGGTATTGTAACAATTCCTCATACTTTAAAAAAAAAAAAAACTTGCCATCTATTTTTATAAACTCAATGCATTCGCCAGCAAGCACGCTGATGCTCGCGCGATCGTCTTCAGTCTTGCGCGCAAACTTCTGAACGCTGCGCGTTCTGTAACTAGAGAAGGCTTGCGCATGTTTGCTTTTCTGTAAGTTACTGTTGCAGTAAGTAACCCGATATGCGATTCTTTCTGGACTGTGACACGGCTATAAAGATGCGGACCAGAAGGATAACAATGGTAGGGATCTGCTGCTCCCAACCAGGTGTGCTCAGGGGGCGTTTGGAGTGGTTCGTGTGAGGCTTGTAGCTTCTTAGCCATCGTTTGGATGTTGTTTTTCATTGACTGTTCCATCTTGCCCGTTTTTAGATTTTAAACAGTGATAGACTTCTTAAGATGTGGCTGTGTGTTGTTTTTCCTGCTCTTGTCTACGTGGGAGGATAGATATATGAGGTGTTAAATCCTGGCTTTTGGGTTTGTTGTTGGCATGTGCTGTTTACAGTAGTTTGTAGTTTACAGTAGTTTGTAGGGCAGATTCAATTGGCTGGGTCCCAGGTGCGAATAATGGGATGGGGGCGGGGCTTCTGAACGCAGAACTTTCTTATTTAAGGGGAACCAAATAAGAACGTTCCCAATGGGAAACTATGGTTAGGGGAACGTTCTGAAAAGCCAAACTTATAGAGATGGTTATGTGATGTAAACTAGCTTTGAAAGCATAAGATCCCACCCTACATTCAGAGCGCTCTCCAAAGCCACACCTCCTCCAAAATACATGAACGCACACAGCAGAGTTTGCAAAGAGATGGGGTTAAATTACCTCATGTCTGAAAGCACTAGGAAAGTATTAGAATAATAATGAACGTAAACAACTTACAGAGCTCTTGTACCACCGGACTGCTGCAGATTCATTTCAGTGTTGATAGTGTTGACATATGGCGCTTTTCCATTACCAGTACCAGCTCGACTCGCCTTGGCTCGACTCGGCTCGCTTTTCATTCCGTTTTCCATTGCAGAAAGTATCGCCACAAATAGTACCCGGTCGTCATAGCGACGCCTTTCGTTCCGTTGCCCCATCAAGCTCTCGCTGGATCCTCTCTTCGGCAACCAAACAAAGGAATGTCTGCACCTCCTCGTTTGACCACGGCGTATTCTTCCGAGTTGCCATAATAATAGTAGTAAGTTTAGTAACTATCTCTGGCTAAAGTATTTTAAAAAGGCGGGGTTATTCTGGATACTCAATCTGGCGCGTGCAATGATAACGCAGTGAATAGTGACGATTCTCTCTGACCAATCAGCAGTCGGCATTGTTTTCACGTCACATTTTAGTATCGCCTTATAGCTCGCCTCAGCTCGCTTAGAACCTCGCCGGAGGTGGTACGAAAAAAAGTACCCGAAAGCAGATACAGGTACAACTTTTACACAGTGGAAAACCAAACAAAGGCGAGTCGAGTCGAGCCGAGCCGAGGCGAGCTGGTACTGTGTAGTGGAAAAGCGCCAATAGAAATGCATAAATCCGAGTCTGAGGACGTGAACAGCTTTGGGTAGGCACAGGTTGCCATCTCATAATTACGGTTACGACATGGCATGAACGCAGCATAAACTCGTTGTTTTAGTTCAAAAGGAACTGTAAAAGGCGGCTACTGTTTGTTTTTGAAGCTCGTCGCTGTCTGTCTACAACTCTGCATAGCCTTACGGAGCGTGTTGGTGATGTGTGAGCGAGTAGGGTGCGCGGAGGTTTGGAAATAAACAAATGTTGACAGGCAGGTAGAACATTATATCATTATATCATTGAGTTCGGACTGAATTCAATGATTGGACGAATCTTTTCACAGAAGATACATGCTTGAATATTTAGACCACGTCTATCATTGATTGCTATCAGGATTTGAAGAGGATTTCAACCAGTATAACAAAAATTGCCTACCCTACCTTTAATTTACAAATCATGCATTATAGTAGGCTACTCAAGTGTTTTGAGATCATAACAGTATTGCGGAAGGGACCGCTCAAAATAAGTCTTTATTAATCAAAGATCTGCCCCTTTGATAATTATTTGTCTGAATAAATGAATACAAATTGTTGGTGTTTTACTGCCACTGATGTTCATTTCAGCTGGAACTGCAGTGAATTGAATGCAAATTTTTGGACTTTTACAAAAATATAGATAGGCACATTTTCCCAATGCACCCGAGCTGGTTAAAGTAGTTATTACAACATGAAGAATTTTTTTGGTGACCTGACAAAACATATGCATAGCCCTTTAGACCATCAATAGGGCTGTAAAGAAGCTGTCAGCATTTGCTTTCAAATGAAATGAGCCATGATAGTCCATTAAAAAAGCCGCTTGGACCAGTTTGTAAAGCTGAACTAAGACTTCAGTTCTTCCTATTGCAAATTTTGACAGCTAATGCAATGACTGAATTGCTTACAGGGATGTGCATTCTGTGTGTAATCTAGGCTTGCTGTCAGACATTAGGCTAATTTGAAGTGTAAAATTCATTTTTACATTCTTTAGAAAGAAGAATGTTCTACTAATTAGTGGTTGAATGAGACTATTGTTTATGTTTGAAACACTAACTAACACTCACTAATTATACCGCATAATCACTTTCACGAATTATACTGTATTATTGAGTTGTTGGGTGTCAGAAGCATCTAAGAGAAGCACAGCATTAGCACAGTTTTCTTGTTGACGGGCATTCCTGATCTCAGGCCAGCTTCTTCAGCGCAGTTTTACTTAGTGCAACAACCCCGACTGGTCACAGATCAACCGCTTGGCACCTTCCCAGTCCTCCATCATTGCCGTTGTCTGCCGAGAGCAGACATGAGTGAATTGATATATTAAAATGTTCAGTAGTGGGTCATTCCGGGGTCATGAGCTCAACTGGAGACGCTGTCAGTTTAAATCGTGAGTGCAATTTCAGTTTTGCATGTTTGGCTGCTTCATTCCCATGAATGGTCCAATTTCACAGGGCCATGCAAATACTATGGCAGCTGCTCTGATGGGGATTTGATGCTCATTTAAGCATGATGTGTAGAGGAGCCAGCCTGCTATCCACTGTTATGAGAGGTACTTACATTATGTGGAAAGGACTGTACTTTTGTAGAACAATGACAAGAACAATGGGGCGTCTTCTTGATTTTTTTATGATGGAACTTTGCACATAACATTCGAGATTAAGTAAATCACTGTTGTATATTAACAACATCCATTTGTTAAAAAAAATTACTTTGAATCTTTGACCCTGTTTGACTTGATATTAACATCTGTCTCTGGTGACCCAATCACAAGTGTTGATGACGTCAGGCAAATCAGAGCTGTTCAGTAAAGTTGAGGACTTTTTTTAATTTTCTGATTTGACAATTAAAGTCTGGAACCGATATTTTTATGCTGTGGGTGCTCAATTCACATTTGTTTGTCTATGAAATGCAGTATATGGAAATAGATGGAATATAGGTAAGAAGATTCTTGAAAGAAGTATCTTATGCTCAAAGCGGCTGCATTTATTTAATCAAAATACAGTGAAATATTCTTGTAATTTAAAAAAACTGCTTTAATACATTGTGAAAGTAATTTTTTCGTGTGACGGCAAAGCTGAGTATTCAGCATCATTACTCCAGGCTTCAGTGTCACATGATCCTCAGAAATCATTCTAATATACTGATTTGGTGCTCAAGAATATTGAAAATAGTTTTGCTGCTTTTTTGTATACACTGTAAAAAATTATTTTTTGGTAAGGTAAATACTACTGGAAAAAAAATATAATTTAAAAGAAAAAGTTAGTTCAGGCAAGAATTTAAAAAAACTAAGTAAATTCCATATCAGTACTTAATTCAAGCGAGCAGAAATGAAAGTGTAAATATCAACTCAATAAAATGAAGTAAAAATTACTTAACTTTTCTGATACTGGGGTTCCCATCATGCACTGGACCTTGCATAATTAATGAGGTTCATTTTTCACTGGTTTCCAGGTGTGTTTACACTGTTTTATCATTGCTTTTGTTGTCAGGATTAGTAACTTGCCATTTTGTGACATTTCGAGTAAATTTTCTGCACAAAATGACACATTTAAACACAAAAATGTTGTGTAACAATGTTACCGTCATTGTGTATTGTCTACCAAGTATTGAGGTCTTTGCATTCACATCATGTTTAACATCTGACATGATGAAGGATAAATAATTTAGATACTCTAAGTAAAACACTTACTATAAATGACTGGTATAATTGAGTGTAATGTAATGCAAAGGAAATTTCAACTAAATCAATATTAATCAACCTTTTACTAGCCAAGTTAAAATTACTTATTTTCTTTGTTACTTTCACTTAACTAGGTTAAGTAAAGTTTACTTAATTCCATACTCCAAGTAAATTTTAACTTAAAGATTTCTAATTAAAGCTACTGATAAATATATTTAGGTTTTTACTTGGCAAATCTAAATTTACTAGCATTTTCTGAGTGGAAAAAGTTGCCTAGCTTTTTTCATGTAAATCCTACTCCAAATTTTTTTCAGTGTAGAAAGTGTGATATTTTGGGGGGGATTATTTGATAAATAGAATCTAGTAGCAATAAAAGTTCAGAACAATTGATTTACTACTATGACTTTTGATCAATTTAATGTGTCCTTGCTGAATAAATATTTCTCTCTTTCTCTCTCACATCAAATCTCAGTTTATATAAGTGAAACATCTTCAATTTCATCCAGTTTCTCTTTTTTTCTGAGAATGTGTAATGGTAAGAGAAGGTGTATAGAGAAGGTGTGAGTGATGCTACATTTTCTCTGTGTTTGTCTCAATTTTAGACAGGTTTGAAAAGTAATTTTCAGCATATATCCTACTTCAGTGTAGTGACTCATTCTGTTACTATTTGTCTTTTATTCTGCTCTATGTTGTTCTTCTACTCTCTCTCTCTCTCTCTCTACTCTCTCTCTCTCTCTCTCTCTCTCTCTCTCTCTCTCTCTCTCTCTCTCTCTCTCTCTCTCTCTCTCTCTCTCTCTCTCTCTCTCTCTCTCTCTCTCTCTCTGTGTTTTTCATATGTGAGTATGTGAGTGTGTGGCAGTAGCCAGTGTCCTGTAATGAGAAGGATGAGTAAGTGACTGTCCTCTCTGAGGTTGAGGTTGACCAGACCGTTTTTTTTAAGGATCAGTACCAGACCAAAGACCAAAATGAGGACCTGAGTTTGCTAGGTGGAGCCAGTTTGGTTAAAGCTGTAGTTTAATGTTTGGGTTTGGGACCAGTGGCATTTTTTAGAACGAAATTCAACAAGAATGCATTAAATTGATCAGTGACAGTAAAGAAATGTATAATGTTACAAAAGATTTCTATTTCAAATAAATGCTGCTCTTTTAAACTTTTGAAGAATCTTGAAAAAGGTATCAGTTTACACAAATCAGCGTATTAGAATGATTTCTGAAGGATTATGTGACACTGAAGACTGGAGTTATGGTTGCTGAAGATTCAACTTTGCCATCACAGGAATAAATAACATTTTCAAAATATATTAAAAATAAAAAACAGTTACTTTAAACTGTAAAAATATTTCACAATATAACCATTTTACTATATTTTTGATCAAATAAATGCCTTGGCGAGCATATTGATACTTCTTTCAAAAACATTAGAAAATCTTGACCCAAAACTTTTTTTATGGTAGTGTATTAAAGGGTCTGTTTTTAAAATTCCACAGTATAATCTTTTTAACTATAATTTCTCACAGTTATGCTACAACACACACACACTCAAGGTTAATAATGTGTCAGCACATTCCTTCCTTTTCCATTTAGACTCTTTCTCTCCTTTTTCTGATACAGTTCAAACCACCAAGGTTAGCAGAAATATTGGGAAAACCGCCCATTTTCCAGTCAGACCATGAAATTGCTGATGACTACATTATATTTATTGAATAAAGCTGACACAGAGTGGCAGTATTATTAAAATAGCTAGTATAATTCAATTTCTATCAGTGTGTGTCTATGGTCCTGTTTACACCTGGTCACTTCATACATGTTCTCTAATCGGATAGCTATCCGATTGTGAAAAGACCAGGTGTAAATGCCCTCAAAACTGCTTTCGAGACGGATTTAAATCTGATCACATAAACAAGTGTAAATTCATCTGTTTGTTGAAAACACCATTTCACTCACACTATATTATAAAAATAAACATGTGAGAGCATGTTATAGGCCATATATGACGTTATAGCCAGATAGGGATGTAATGTAGAGACAGTTCAAGGTTATGGGGGTTAAGATTGTCAAGAGGGGTCAAGATGCAAGCAGTTAGTTACTATATTAAAGTCCTTATATCTAGGCCCAGAGTGGGAATTTTATTTTTTGTTTTTTTGTTGTTGTTTTTTTGCATTTTCTGCACACAATCTCAAATATATAAAATCAAGAGTACTACAGTATATTGGCAGCTGATGCATTACATATTTTTCATGGTTTAATGCATCTAACTTGCAGCATCTTTACAATGTAATTACACAAATAAGTACTGAGGGTAGTCTTTGTTACATATCTTACATTTACTTACCATAATAATAACAGTAAATTATGCCTAATTACATGTAACTAACCCTCAACCAAACCCTAATCCTACCCTAACCCTATAGTAAGTACATGTTGTTAATTAATATTACTCAGTACTTAAATATATAATTACACTGTAACAATGACACCTTTAAATAAAGTGTAACCGTACTGAGTAATATTAATTAACTACATGTAGTTAAAGGGTTAAGATTACTTGAGAAGCAAACTGAATATAATACTTAAACTCTGTAAGTTGTTCCAAGTTATTGATGTTTATACTTAAAACAAGAAAAGAAAATTTGTCAGTGACGTAAGAAAAACACATTTAAAAATTAAAATTCTGAATATGTACCGAATATATATAAGATTTAGATATTTTTACCCAAAAATAAGACAAAAAATACTGATCAATATGTTTTTGTGTGTACTTCAGACAAATCAGCTGTAGTTTATATTCTTGTTCTAAGAAGGATAAATTTGAACAACTTTTTTCACCAGACACATCGACACCACAGCTAGAAATTCCTCTGTATGATATGAAAGATTAACCTGCAGAGTCAGCAAACATGCCCAAACACATCCGTGTGTGTGTGATATTTTCCTGCCAAGGTGTCAGTGGTGATGTGATGAATCGCTCAGATGTTTATAAACACACACACACATGCACACACCTCCTTGCTGAACATCTGCGTACCACCTTTGCGTGCGGACGAGACCTCAAGCACCGGCGTGGTGAAAGCCTGTCACAAGACTTTGTGTGCGGAAAAAACAGAGCCGCCATCTGGTTCTGTTTGGCCCAGACAAACTGTAACCCCACCCTCATATGTTCCTGCGCTGCCCTATCCCCACAGAAAAGAGGAAGAGAGAGAAGAACCGGCATAAAAGGAATAGAGGAAAATGGCCTTTATATCTATCACCAGACCGAAACAAGAACAGATGGACAATTTTTCCAGATGCTCTTGATTCAACAGGATTTAGATACAGTATCTGCAGGCCTGGTGTATGTGTGCAGGCCATAGAGAGCAAACTTGAGGCCTTGCATTACTGATATGTGTCTGGTTTAGGAAAGAAAATATTTGGATTGTTAAATGAGGTGGTTTGAGTTGCTGGTGGCTGATTTGGGTCTGATTGCTTTCCATACACTTGGTCTTTTCATGATGGGATAGATGTGAACTTTTAGAACAATTATCCTGTGTTTGTAAGATTGAAGTTACTGGAGGTCATTCATTTTCAGGGGCAGTTGGTGTTTGAGGTGACCGAATAAAGTTTAATTTTATGCAGATGTCATGATGCAGTAACTAGATAGCAGATAGATAGTGGATCTGACGAGATCCGCCTTCTGATGCATTTGGATACTAGTTGGGTAGCAACTAGTGGGACCTCTAGTGATTTATTCACTGTTGGCATGTACACATCTATAGTTATAAACACACCATGATTGGATATTTCAGGGGCCATGCCAGTGCTGAGGTCAGTTCAACGTGTTCTGTCGAGTAGACTAAAGCACTGGGAATCTAATGTGTTTAAGTGTGAATACTGCATGAATGTGTGTGTCTCCAATATATTGTATAAGAAAAAAGAGCTCTTTGTTTTTTCTCCCCCTGGACATCTCAAACAGGAGTTAATGAATACTTTTATGGTATTCTTGTTTCTTATACACTATCATTAAAATGGTTGAGGTCAGTAAGTTTTTTTTTTTTTTAAAGAAATAAATATTTTTATTCAGCAAGGATACATTCAATTGTGGAAGCTTGTTTCCGCCACAGAATAAAACATTTTAAAAGATAATTGCGACTTTTCATCTCATAATTGCGAGTTTACATCTCACAATTCTGACTTTATTTATCATATGATATAAAGTCACAATTGCGTGTTATAAAGTCAGAATTACGAGATATAAACTCACAATTGCGTGTTAATAAAATGTATAAAATATAAAATAAACTTTTTTTCTAGCCGTTGCGAGTTTATATCTTGCAATTCTGACTTTATAACACACAATTGTGACTTTAAATCACGCAATTCTGACTTTATTACTCACAATTTATATCACGCAATTGTGAGATTTGTGAGAAAAATTGTGAGAAAAAAAAGTCAGAATTGTGAGATAAAAAGTCACAATTACCTTTTTTAATTTTTTATTCTGTTGCAGAAACAAGCTTCGATATTAAATGGATTAAAAGTGACAGTAAAACCATTTATAATGTTACAAACTATTTCAATTTAAACACAAAAATATTAAGCAGCACAACTGTTTTCAGTTCAATATGATAAATCAGCATATTAGAATGATTTCTGAAGGATCATGTGATGATCTGGGGTAATGATGCTGAAAATACAGCTTTGCCATCACAGGAATAAATGAAATTTTAATGATATTTTAAAATATGAAACAATTATTTTATTTATTAAATTGTAATAGTTGTATATAATATTATTATTATTATTATTATTATTATTATTATTTTGAAATAAAAGAGTTCAATTAACTGTGTAGCTTTACTTTTAACAGCACGAATCTCCGGTCCACACGGAACATTTTTTCGAAACTAAACAGAAAATGGGCCATTCAGAAGTCGTCACAGTCTTGAAGACACAGCTGTGAATGCATTAACATACGACTGCCCATATTTACATATAAACAACTTTTAAGTATCCAGCAACTTGCCATTGCTACTCATTTCACATGCAAACTGATTTGCATATAGAAGGTATTTAAGGTTATATTAGAGCTTCTTAAAGGTACAGAAGCAAAAACTGGGCTAGGTGGTCTGGGTGGAAGTGGTCATGTAGAACTGAATTATGATTGATGTTGCTGTAAGAAACCTTTACTAACATTATAAGTGGACCTTGGGGAAAAATATACGCCCCTGGTTTTGTTTTTGAGTGTGTTATGTGTGGTGGCAGGAGATCATGGATTCCAATGCATTTTGTGTATGTGTGTGTTTTGTCCATAATGAGTATAGCTGATGTTACATTACTCTTTCAGTGGGGGGAATCCCAGCATAACTGAAGTATCATGTTCAGAAGAATGGTAAAACAACTGGCAGAGCCAGAACAATTCAGCTTTAAAACTATCCCTGTATAGCCCTTCGCATCTGTTACTAAAAACATGGCCTGGCTAACATTGGTCTGAAAAAAATCTTAGACTCATTGTGTTATCTGGTGAGGCTATCACTTTTTATTGCCTTTCTTTCTTGTCTCTCATGACAAGTCTTATTGGCTTGACTATAAAGGCATAGCAATATTGCCAATGCAAAATTCATGGTACAGATAAACTACTCCTTATCTCTGTTTGTATCTTTATCATTCCTGCCAACACACACAAACCTGCTTTTTATTCTTACAGCTGCAGATATGAATGTTACTCGCTATTTGGTAGCCACAATTTCCACATTGATAACCATGAAGCTAATTAACGATAAGTGAGTTATCATAACTACATCATTACATGTCCTCTTTATAGATTCTGAGACCTGTTTGACCAAACCACTTGCGGATCGGTAGTTCTTACTGTATCTTACTGTATTCAGGAGAGCAGACACTCTTATGTGACATCTGCCGGGTAGAATACATACAGTATATAATAATTACTGACCTTCTAACATACATGCGTTAGCTGTGCAATGTAAGTGATGGTTTGTGTATCTGAGTATTTTGTATGTTTGGGTGGGTTTACTTTTCACATGTTTAGTTCACATTCCTGCGTTTCAGTTTGTTACTATGGTTTCTCATTGTTTGATCACCTGTTTGCACCTGATTTGAACCTGTTGTTCATTTCGTTTGGTCTGTGTATTTAAGCTCTGTGTTTCTTTCAGTTCATGGTCAGTTCTGGTTGAGTATTTTGATTTCAGTTTAATAAATCTCGGTACTCCTGCGAATAGATCCTTTTCTCACCTTTATTGCAAACGTTTGAGGTTTGACACGCAACTGCTGTTGAGGCTATATGTTGTTGTGGGCAATATCAGTTTTAAAAACATGCACAAATAATTCAATTGGCATCATCCCATCCCCCCGTCATACTCTTTTTAACATATGATTATTTTTCATACCATTTTATTGTAGCATTTTTAAAGTAATATGATTATATTATCATGATTATTTTATTGTACTATTTTCAACATTATGATTTTTCCATCCTACCATTTTATTGTACTATTTCTAACATACTATGAATATTTTATAATATTTTTATTATAATATTATTAGTATGATTATTTTATTGTACTATTGTAAACAGTATGATTATTCAGTCATTATATTATTGTACAACTTTTAACATACTATCATTATTTTATCATATTATTTAAAAGAGTATGATTATTTAGTCGTACTATTGTACCATTTTAACATAATATGATTAATTTGCCGTACTATTTTATTGTACTATATACTATGAATATTTTCTCATACTAATTTATTGTACTATTTTTAACATACTTTGAATAATTCATTGTGCTATTTTTGCCATACTACATTATTTTCTCATACTATTTTATTCTACTATTTTTAACATAATTAGATTTTTTATTGTGCTATTTGAACATACTATACTAATACTAAAATGAATATTATTGTCCAGATTTTTAAGCTACATTATGGTGTTTATTTTGTATTTGGTTTTGGTATTTCTTGGTTTTGGTATTTGGTATGCTTTTTGAACTCATGATGAACTTTTAAGCTAATTATAGAAGAGGTCTGAGAATAGGAGCTAACCTGTGGTGACTCACACATGCACAAACACACCCTTGAGCTTGTATTGTCATCAGTTTGTTGACAGCTCCTGTCCTGTGCATGCCCACTGAATACCATCGTGTTGGTGGTTGTAGATCTAATTTCCCACCTCATGTCCTCAAAAGAACCCCAGGACTCTTTGCTGTGTTCTGGAAAGTTCTGATCTGATCCTGTTTCATGTGGTTAAGTTTAAACTCTCACTTTTCCTACCTCATATCAAAAAGATGAATAAACATCTAAATTACAAGAAACCGCAGGTGTGGGTGATTCAGTGTCAAGAGATCTGCTCGTTCATACATTCAATGACTTTTAATGAGGCATCAGGTAATTTAAATATCAAAAGCACTTTGTAGCCTATCAGATGTCATGACTCATAAAATGTATTTGACTGAAAGTGATTCCTGTTACCTAACTTTAAAGGAATAGTTCTCTCAAAAATGAACATTCTGTCATTCTTTTTGAATGTCTTGTAAACAAATGTGGCATGTTTATATATGCTGGCATGTGAATTGCATTTGAGAATATACATTTCCTTCAATTTAAAATGCACTTGAAAAACTCCTTTTAAAAATCTGTTGATAAATGAAATATAAAAGTTTTCTAAAAGTTTTCTAATGGTGTGTGCTCAGTTTGTCAGTGTGTGATCCCTGACCCATCATTTATCCTTCTCAGGACCTTTCTTCGACTTGCATAATGGCCCATATATGCTTGGCAGGAGTCTGAACTGTCACATACTTCTCTATACCTGTTGGATGAAGTACTTATAAAACACATTTTGAATGGTCTAAACATTTTGAATGGTCTTCACTGTATACAGTGAAGGTGCTCATCAGCTGCTCTGGTTTGTGGGCATTTTCAAACATGAACATCATTTCTCTCTGATGAATTCCACATTTTCTGTTTCTATTATATATATGTTCCTCATCTATGTTTTTGCCTTCATACTCTGTATCTCTTTCTCTTTGTCCTAATAGTTATTTCAGGGGATGTTGTCCGCTCTGCACTCTGAGATAGATATTCAAAGATATCTGATGAAAATCCAGACCGTTGGTTCACGCAGAGTCAGTACTAGCACGAATGAGAGTGTGTGATGCATGCATGTGTGTGTTTAACAATACCATAAAATCACCTAACACGGAACAACTTTTTTATTTGAAATGTTAATTAACTGACTATATTACAGTTTTTTACAGTCGCTAGGACACGTGTCTCAATACTTAGGTCACTTTTTCAAAACTCTTCACACAGTGAGCACAACAGAAGTATATGTGGGCTAAACTGTGGATCATTTATCATTGCTTTGGCACAAAATGCATTCAATGACTACATCTTTCAAATTACATTAATTGTTTTCTCACTTCGACACAACAACCACCAAAACTCTGTGTACTTACAGGCCAATTTGCACATGCTTACATATTGTTTTCAAAACTGTTAAACTTATGTTCAAAACAATAACATAATACAAAACTGAATATGACAGCAATTTGCTACATTTCTACAGTAATATTGTAATGAAATATATTTCGAATCTAAAAATGAAATGCTATAAAAACTATTGGACAATTGGACCAACCACAGCTGATTCTGTCAGCTCTTGTATCTGTATCGGTGAATGGTGTGTACAAATTCTTGTATTTTGTAATTAGTCTGTGCAAAAAAAAAAAAAAAAAATAAGTCATAAAATATATTGAAGCATACTGCATCATGTCTGATTCATTCCAGTAAAATATATTGCAGTGAATTCTAAACAGTAGAGAGGTGTGCTTGTTTTACAGAAGAAAACATTGTATAATGCTACCTGTTGTTAGTGTTTTTTAGGTCATTGTTTTGTGGGTGACAAAGTGTGTTTGTTGTCTGTCAACCTTTGCTAGTGTGATGGAAGAATATGTTGATTTGAGACATGTATGAAGTGATATGGTAGTTTTAGTGCATTTTGAAAGTGAAATGAACTGCTGTGCCAAGCTGAAAGTTGGTTTGGAGAACTGTGTGAAGAGTTTTGAAGTATTGAGAAATGTGTCCTAGCGACTGTAAAAAAAACTGTAATATATATGTACAGGCAGGTCCATACTGCCTTTGTATATTGATGTATAAATTCTGCATACATTTTGAATCTAGTTTTTTGTTTTGGTTAGTCATCCTGATCTGTGTTTTGCTGCATGACTGATTGCTGGTCACAGTTGACCGGTGACTGTCGCTTTAAATAAAATGTGCAGTGTGTGTTACATGTATTCAGACAAATTATGCTTTGTTCACAATGAGTGGTTCAAGTTTTATGCATGTAGTAATGACAACTAGGCCCTACTAAAGTTCTATCCTGTCCATTGACTAATCTTGATTGTCTAAATGGGCTACCAGTGGATCATATTATTAATCTGGTTAATGCTGATAGACGGACTTGTAAACAAATACTACAAACCAGTTACCATGTCCCCACAAACAGCCTGACCGTCTTAAATTGGTATGATCTGTTTTTTCAAGCAGAGAAGACAAAAATGGTTTATCAAACTGGTTTATGCTTTATCATTAACTAGTATAACCAGTTACTACAAACCAGCTACAATGTCCCAAAAACAGCCTGACCATCTTAAGCTGGTATAATCTTCTTTTTTTCCCAGAAGAGAAGACAAAAATAGCTTCATCAAATTGGTTTGTGCTAGTAGAGCATTTTTAACGAGCTCCAACAAACCAGTTACAATGTCCCCAAAACAGCTTGACCATCGTAAAGCTAGTATGAGTTGTTGTTGTTTTTTTCTTAAGCAGAGAAGACAAAAATAGCTTTATCAAATTGGTTTGTGCTAGTAGACCATTTTGAACGAGCTCCTACAAACCAGTTACAATGTCCTAAAACAGCCTGACCATCTTAAAGCTGCAGTAGGGAGTTTTGAGAAAAATGTTGACTTAGCCTGAAAATTTGAACAAGCACAACTTACAGGTCCAACCCCCTTGCTCTCTGCTTCGCTACAGCCCTCCCTCCACAGCTCCTCCCCCACAGCGGAGCCTGCCGTGAACGTGCAGGCTAGTAAGCAGGACCACCGATGACAGCGGATTATAAACAGTTATGGAACATTCACTAATAGGGACGAAACATCAACAATATGCTTAACATTGACTATGGCCTGCCCATACTTTGACTATAAACTTGGTCCTCAAATCATTATGTATTTTGCAATACATGTAACTTTATAAGGTTGCACTCTTTCTATAAGTTATAGCTACTAAGATAACGTTAAAGGATTAGTTCACTTTAAAAAAAAACTTTTGCTGATAATTTACTCACCCCCATGTCATCCAAGATGTCCATGTCTTTCTTTCTTCAGTCGAAAAGAAATTAAGGTTTTTGATGAAAACATTCCAGGCTTCTTCTCCATATAATGGACTTCAATAGGACACAAACGTTTCGAGGACCAAATGACAGTTTCAGCGCAGCTTCAAAGGGTTTTAAACGATACCAGACGATGAATAAGGGTCTTATCTAGTGAAACGATCGGTCATTTCAAAAATAAATAAAAAACTTTAAGTTTTATAAGCACAAATGCTCACCTTGGTTCTGTTCTGTGATGCACGTTCCCCTTCAGGGACTACCGCTGCGTGAAATCGCAGTGGGAACGCCCTCAGCGTGACGCGTCTGAAGCATGAATGAAATCAGTCAATGGAGAGAATGAGCGTACGGCGAGTGACGTCATCGACCAGGAAGCTATAAATATCCCCTGAGTACACAACACGCCAGCTTTTAGTTACTTCAGCAGCTCTGTGTGTGTCTGAATCTGTCGATTGTGTTTGTCTGTTTTGTCAGGAGTTTTCACTATATATATTTTATATAAAAAAAACAATATTAGCGAGCAGTATAAGAAGTGTGTTCCCCCCTGTACTCGGCACATCACGGGTGGGGATTCACACGAGCTAAGTGTGGCTTGTTTGGGAGTGCAGCAATGCCCAGTCGACTCTCGAGGGAGTCGATTGTCAGCATTGCGAGCGTTTTCCCTTGAGAACTCTGCGCTCGCGGCGATCGCTCTTCGAGGAGAGTGATTTGCTGCGAGCTCCCCGAGGCTCGGGTCCCGCTTCTGTTGAGGCAGAGCGGCGGCGCTTGTCTTGGGGCTCGCAGATGGATCTCGCTGGCGACGTTGAGACGGGCTCCGCCCTATCTCAGCTATCTCCGACGAGATCTAGTGCCTCTCACCCGGCTCTGGAAGCACGCGCTGCGGCGGTTACTTCTGCCCGGGTGGAGGCACATGATGATGTTGAATTGAGATTTTCCAGTTCTGAGGAGCTGGATGTCGAAAGTTTATTATCAGAGAAAACTAGTTTATCACATTATACTGCAAATGAAGAAGGTTTGATGGATGTATTATCTCGGGCTGTTGAAAAGCTAAAAAAAAATCAAAAAAATAAAATAACAGTATCGAGTGGCCAGCTGATAGACAGGTTTCTAGAATTAAAAGCAATTTACAGGGCACTGTGTCTGTCACGCAGAATGTTCAACCAGAGCAAAGTCTTTCGTCGAGTTCGTCTTCAAAAAGAGCACAGCAGAAGCGGAGTGTCACGTCTCGTGCCCCCCTGCAGAGAAACTGGAGGGACGAGGCGGGGTGCTCTCCGGCACGGCCTTCTCGGGGCAGGACTGATCTGAGGACAGTCATTGTCGCCAGAAAGGCCGCGTCGAAAAAGTCCTGACGGGCTGAACGTCAGGACTCTGAGGGTGGTCCCCATCGGGAAAAACTTGAGTTCACCGCACAAAAACACGGTGCCCTGTCTTTCTCGGTGCCCTCAGGGGTCTGTTCTACTAACCCTGCCTATACAGGGCGTAGAGAGACTCGGCGAGCGATTTCCCGAGGGACGCTCGCCCCCTCCAAGGAGGGTTGTGGAGTGCTCAGACCAGCTGTTTCCTGCCAATATGTTACAGGGCGCTGTGTCTGTCACTCGGGATGTTCATCCGGAGGCCAGCCTCGAGAGGCTGGTTCCCTTAGTAGAGTTCCTGGCGGAATGGGTCCCCCACCCAGCAGGGAGTTAGGATACTACTTCATCGAAAAAAAAAAAAAAAAATCCTGACGTGCTGAACGTCAGGGTTCTGAGGGTGGTCCCTATCGTGAAAGACCTGAGTTCACTGCACAAGAACACGGTGCCCTGTCTTTTCCGATGCCCTCAGTGGTCTGCTCTACTAACCCTGCCTTCACAGGGCGTAGAGAGACTCGGCGAGCGATTTCCAGAGGGACGCTCGCCCCCTCCGAGGAGGGTTGTGGAGTGCCCAGACCAGCTGTTCCCTGCCAGTACGTTACAGGGCGCTGTGTCTGTCACTGGGGATGTTCAAATCAGATCCGAGGACTGGTTTGTCATGATAGATCTAAAGGACGTTTACTTCCATGTATCTATCCTCCCTCAACACAGGAAGTTCCTGAGGTTCGCTTTCGGGGGCGAAGCGTACCAATATCGGGTTCTTCCGTTCGGCCTAGCACTGTCACCCCGAACATTCACGAAGTGTACGGATGCTGCTATAGCCCCGCTGAGGTTACAGGGCATCCGCTTTCTGTACTATATAGACGATTGCTTGATTCTAGCTCAATCGGAACAACAGGCGGTTCGGCACCGAGATGTCGTTCTTGCTCATATCAAGTGACTGGGGCTGAGGCTCAACGCCAAAAAGAGTGTTCTTTCTCCATTACAGAGAACCACTTTTCGAGGTGTAGTGTGGGATTCAACGACGATGCAGGCACGATTGTCACCTGCTCGTATTGCTATGATTCTCGCTGCAGTAGATCAGGTCAAGCTAGGCCAGTCATCCACTGTAAAACAGTTCCAGAGACTGCTAGGTCTCATGGCAGCTGCGTCCAACGTGATACCTCTTGGCCTCTTGCACATGAGACTGTTACAGTGGTGGCTCAGGACCAAGGGATTCTCCCCGAGGGGAAATCCGCTTCGCATGATCGTGAGTTTGCGACGGTGTCATCACGCCCTGATCATGTGGAAAGATCCTTGGTTTCTGTCCCAAGGCCCTGTGTTAGGAGCTCCTTGTCGTCGCGTTATGCTAATGACAGATGCCTCTCTCACGGGTGGGCTCAGGGTCTGTGGGAGGACCATCATCGTCTGTGGCACTTAAACTGCCTAGAGATGTTGGCGGTGTTTCAGGCTCTGAAACACTTCCTCCCAGACCTAAGGGGCCACCATGTTCTTGTCCAGACAGACAACACATCGGTGGTTTCTTATATCAACCATCAGGGGGGTTTGCGTTCTCGCCCGCTTTACAAACTGGCACGTCAGATCCTTCTATGGTCCCAGGGGAAAATTCTTTCTCTGAGAGCTTTTATCTCCCGGGGTATTTAAATCAGGGGGCAGACATCCTGTTAAGACAGGGGCCGAGGCCCGGGGAATGGAGTCTTCACCCCGAGGTGGTGGAACTCCTATGGAAACATTTCGGTCTTGCCGAGGTAGACCTATTTGCTTCTCGAGAAACATCACACTGCCCGCTGTGGTTCTCTCTCAGCCATCCAGCCCCGCTGGGGTTGGATGCGATGGTACATCCGTGGCCGAGGTCACGCTTGTACGCTTTTCCCCCGATCGCTCTGCTCCCAGGAGTTCTGGAGAGGGTTCGCCGGGACGGGCTCAGTCTCCTGCTAATAGCCCCGTTCTGGTCGGCCCGGGTATGGTTTGCGGACCTAGTGTCTCTCCTCAACGGCTCTCCCCTAGAGATACCGATCAGCAGAGATCTGCTTTCTCAGGCGAGTGGGTCGATCTTTCACCCCCGTCTAGAGCTATGGAGGCTGTGGGCTTGGCCTCTGAGGGGGCCCAGCTCATAGATTCTGGTCTCTCGGCTGAGGTCGTTGAGACCATCCTCCGATCCAGAGCTCCCTCCACGAGGAAGTTATATGCCGCGAGGTGGAAACTTTTCACCTCTTGGTGTGGAGAGCGCCAGCAGGACCCAGTTAACTGCCCGGTTGGTACAGTCCTGGATTTCCTGCAGGACCGTCTCTCCACAGGGTTATCCCATTCCACACTGAAGGTGTATGTGGCGGCCTTAGCTGCTTACCACACCCCTTCAAGTGGAGGTTCCCTCGGGAAACACCCGCTTATGTCTCGCTTCCTTCGTGTCACCTTGAGGCTGAGGCCTGCAGTTCGCACAAGGGTACCAGCTTGGGATCTGGCCGTCATCTTAGAAGGTCTCTCCCTTGCTCCTTTCGAGCCCATCGAGGATGTTTCGGAAAAGTTTCTTACTCTAAAGACTATCCTTCTTCTCGCTATCTCATCTCTAAAAAGAATTGGAGATATTCAAGCACTTTCGGTGGCTCCCTCGTGCCTGGAATTTGCTCCTGGTTGGTTAAGGCCTTTCTCTTTCCGAGAACAGGTTATGTTCCTAAGGTTCCAACTGTTTCAGTTAGACCTATAGTTCTGCAGGTTTTCTGTCCTCCGCCTTTTCTGACGTCAGACCAGGAGAAAATTAATTTGCTGTGCCCAGTTTGGGTTTTGATGCTTACGTCCACAGAGCTGCCCTGTGGAGGAGATCGGAACAAATGTTCGTCTGTTTGGGTCACCTAAGAAAGGGTGTCCTGCATCTAGAAAAAGGATGAGCAAGTGGGTGGTCGAGGCCATCCCACTTGCTTATGGTTCGGCCCATCAGCCTTCACTTTGGCTGTAAGGGCTCATTCCACCCGGAGTATGGCTGCTTCTACAGCTCTTCTTTCAGGAGCTTCTCTTCAGGACGTTTGTGATGCGGCAGGCTGGTCCTCACCGCACACTTTCGTTAGATTTTATTCCCTCGATCTTAGCTCCGCTCCCGGGGCTCAGGTTCTCTCGTCGGTTTGTGTCTCCTAATGACACACGACGGGGATTTGGTCGTATGGGGATGTGGGTATTGCGTTCCCACTGCGATTTCACGCAGCGGTAGTCCCTGAAGGGGAACGTCCCGGGTTACGTATGTAACCCTAGTTCCCCGAAGGGACGGACGCTGCGTGTCCTGCCATACTCTCGGCATCCCCTTGGGTCGCTGCTTCAGTAACTTTTAAGCTGGCGTGTTGTGTACTCAGGGGATATTTATAGCTTCCTGGTCGATGACGTCACTCGCCGTACGCTCATTCTCTCCATTGACTGATTTCATTCATGCTTCAGACGCGTCACGCTGAGGGCGTTCCCACTGCGATTTCACGCAGCGTCCGTCCCTTCGGGGAACTAGGGTTACATACGTAACCCGGGACGTTCGTGATCCTGTTCAAATTCGTTCATCCAAATGAACAAATCTTTTTTCGAGTCATTTCGTTCGTTGAATGAACGAAATGACTCGAAAAACGATTCGTTCATTTGGATGAAACGAGTTTGAACAGGAGAGTCACGAACGACGGAACGCGCTCGCGCTGTGCAAGAGAGGGGTGATCAGCGCGTACACGAGCATGATTGACACTGCTAAGACATTCCTCCTGGCTCTGATTGGATGTTTCTGACCGGGAGCGGTGTATTTCTGCAAATGGGAGTAGGACCACAGGGAGGAGCCAGAGGAGCTTGATTTTTTTCACAGATTATCTGTCTCATATTCTACTTTCAGGACATAATGACAGTTTTAACAAATATTTGTTTACAAAAGCTACCTACTGGAGCTTTAAGCTGGTATAATCTTCTTTTTTTCCCAGCAGAGAAGACAAAAAATAGCTTTGACAAATTGGTTTGTGCTAGTAGACCATTTTGAACGAGCTCCTACAAACCAGCTACAATGTCCCAAAAACAGCTCGACCATCTCAAGCTGGTATGAGCTGTTTTTTCCCAGTAGAGAAATAAAATGGTTTATCAAGCAGGTTTATGTCAGTAGACCACTTTGAACCAGTTACTACGAACCAGTTACTACAAACCAGTTACAATGTCCTAAAAACAGTCTAACCATCTTAAGCTGGTATAATCAGTGTTTTCCAGCAGAGAATCCAAAAAATGCCTTGGTTTTCAGGAATTGCACTAATGATGTGTCATCAAATTCAGCATGTTATCTCACACTCCTTTTCTTCTTCCTCCTACAGAACCGGGGCTCTAAGCAGAGTGTGGTGTGTCAGAGTCCAGTTCCTGTGTTTGTGGATCAGGTGGAGCACGGCTCACTGGTCTCTCTAGATGCTCTGGAGGTCATGTCTGAGTGTGACATGCCCATGGCCTTCACCCGAGGCTCCCGTTCGCGTGCCAGTCTGCCTGTGGTCCGCTCTACTAACCAGACCAAGGATCGCTCACTAGGTATACACACTGATACATGAATACTAAATTATATACAGATACTCTCATTCTAAATATAGCAACCATGCAGAAAGACCTACTAGCTAGGGCAACACGATTAATTGAAATAAAACTGAAATCGTGTATGGCTTAGTGCGATTATTAAATCGCAAATGCTGCATGTTTGAGTGTGAACGCGTCACTGTTTTCCTTATCTCATTATTAGTTAAGTCTTTATCATTATTCATTATTTATTTATTATCTCTAAGTTTGAGTCACTTTAACATGCATTTGGGAATGCAACATGCACCGACTTCCCAATCTTCCCAAATCTTGTAATAAAAAGCACATATCAACAAAAAAAAAAAGCTTTAAAGGGATAGCTCCCCCAACCCTGTATAAATTCCTTTCTTATGCTTAACACAAAAGATATTTTAAAGAATATGGGTAACCAAACAGTTATGGGCCACATTGACGTCCATGTTATGGAAAAAAAAATACTATGGAAGTCTAGATGGGAGTCCTATCAACTTTTTGGTTACCGACATTCTTCAAAATATCTTCTTTTATGTTTAGCAGAAGAAAGAAATTCATACAGGTTTGGAACAACTTGACAGTGAGTGAATGATGATGTCATTTTAATTTTTTGGTGAACTATCCCTTTAAGGGCTCTCTGCAGTTTTCCGTCAAAATAAAAGTTTGATGGTTTATCACTTGAAAATGAAGAAATTAAGATAGCCATAAATATTATTATAGTAATTTTACAGTTGTAAAATAAAATAAAATAATTGAATAGTAAAATTATAATAATATAGTTTTATTTTATAGTGAAATATTGCAATAGTAATATTTTAATTTTTTTATTTAGTAATTTATATATATTTATTTAGTAGTAATAGTAATAATAATACTTTAATCACATTTTACATAGCAATCACAATTTTATCAGAAAAATCAAATTTTTCTCAAAATGCAGCCCTATTATAGCCTGATAGAAACTCATAGAAATTCAGAACACATTTGCAATAGCATAGCATGGGAATAATGACTTTGACGTCTATATATATATTTATTTTACATTTAATTTAAACTTCAATTTATAATAAGGAAAAGCAAATAAACAAACTCACAAGGGTTGAGGAGCCTGTCGAATTGTGAATGACGGGTGTTCGATTTCTGCGGTAATCCGCCGTGCTTTCTGTGGAATTCACCAGTATGAATGAGCGATTACACTGATGCCTTGCTTATTTTCCATCTGGCTGCTAAACGATTTAGTTGCAGAGTTTAAGTATCTGTGGAAGTGTGTGTTTACTTAAGTTTGTCTGTCTGTCTCTTGTATATAAGTTCAATGTCATAACAGTGAATTTGGCTCTGTCATCATCGGTTCATGTAATGGAAATATACGAGGCTCCACAGCTGAAATTCATAGCCTGTACTTAACATCTCACAGGCGTGTATTATCGCACAGACTTATGCTTGTGAACACACACACACACACAAAACACACGGAAATAGGACTCTTTTGCCAACATATACACACACACATATACCCACATTCACCAGCACACTCTGAATACTCCCTACATCCAGATAGAATGACGGTCAAACACACACAGGCCTTGAAATGGGAGCTTTCTCTGGCTGCTTAACTCTGATTGGTCGGTTTAAACAAGGACCATCTGGAGAGACAGTTATGGGGAGAAAAAGTGTGTTCACTCAAACTATGCCCTCAATATTGCTCTGAGAACATGTAGATGTAGGCAGACCTGCAGGGAAAACCTAGATGTTGTTTAATCAGAAGAATCAGAAGGCGAGGAGACCTGCATCTATTAGAGACCTGCTTGCTGTAAGTCACCATTCCTCTAGTTCAGCGGTCTTAAGTTTCAGTTGTTGGGAGATGCCATATAGGTTTGTTTGTGTAAGACCTTCTTTGGAAGAATAGATTACTACAGTCTGGTACTGGAAGTAAAAATCCCATTCATTTTTCTCTACAGAAATGTATTTTTAACAATATCATATAAGCCTTGCTTAATATTTTGCAATACGCTTCAAATATGATTTATTTGATTATATATTGCTGTTGAGTCAGTAGTTTCATGTTGTTCCATTTTTATTCGTTAACGTTATTTGCAGAGTTTTGTGGAATATGGAGTTCATTAATTGGTAAAATATGTTAAATATACATGTTTTTCTTGGAGTTTCAAATACAGTTTCGCTTCAAAGTTTGTAATGTTGTGATTCATTTCAGAGCTGTTTGATTCATAACTTAAAAATTTTTGCAAATTTTTTAAATCCTTATCAGATTTGTTATTGTTTCTAAATAGTTTTCAGTCATTGAAATAAAGTTAATACACAAATAAATATTCTAATGAAATGAAAAACTTAAATTTAAAATGACTAAAACTGCAATAAAAATAAATTAAAGCTAAATAGAATATTAAAAAACATCTGTCAAAACCAAATCATAAATAAATTACAAAAATTTTAACTAAAAATAAAAGATATATAATACAAAATATCAAATACTAGTATATAAACAATAATAAAATAGCAGTGATGAAATAACAGAAATAACAGAAAATGAACGGGAAAAATATTTTTTTCCAATGCTCCTGAAAAGGGCGGTTACTGATTGAAAAGATATCTTCTGTCTTCACATTGGACAACTAGACAGTGGGATGATATAAGAATAAATTTGTAATCAGAATTAATCATCTTTTTCCACAGTAAACAGTATGAATGGAGATGATTGAAACGTCTCATGTGGACAGTATTAAAATTCAAACAATTAGAACCTTTTTCCTTTGAGGCTTTTCCAGTTTGTCTAAGAGTGCTAGTATGTGATTGTGAATAAAGCAGTCCCTCAGATGTGGCTTGGCATTTAGCCCAAGGTGCTCTTGTGAATTATATGCTGTTGATTGTTTGATGCTCGATAATTAGTTATTAATGTCGATCATTAGAGTGAAATGGTAGGGTAGAGAGACTGGTTTCAGAGACTGTTCCAAACCCAAGTGAGCTGTCTACTGTTTACATGAGCAGCTGAGTCATGTGCATTAAACACAAAAATCTGCTATTAAGTGTTCTGCAACATGACATTTATTTAATTAATTTATTAACATTTTGTTTAAAACAATCTATCTATCTATCTATCTAACAAAAAACACTTTCACTCGCGCACAAACAGTTGTCTCACCTAGTAAGCGAACACGGAAATACACATTTCACTTATCTGCATTCATATGGTCCCTTGTGAACCGATGTAGGCAAACATTACAACTCCCTCCATCCGTCCTAGAACACTCGGCCACACCCTACTTCTCTCTTTCGCCCACTTGCTCTTCCCAACAAATTTTACCACCAGATTTTACACACCCACCACACATAGAATTGGGTGGATCCTTCATAGAGTGTCATGGAAGAAGAGATAAGTGATTTATCGATATGGTCGCATGAAGAAATGCATGATATATCAGTGCCATATCAGATATCGGCCAATGATAATAGTTAATAGTTAATCTTTCTTCATGTTAAATCTTTCCCCGCCAGAGTTTTTGAAAAAGGTTCCCAGCCACTGCCAGCATTTTTGATAATTTTCACAAAAGTTTCATGGCCCCCATAATATTTTGTTGTGTGAATATCTGTATATGCCATGCAAAAGAAAGAACAGAACCTCTGCTTTTAAACAAACTAACAAAAAGTTTTATTCTAGCTTCATGCATTCCTTTTCTATCAACACTTGATTATGAGTAAGTTTTGTAAAAAAAACAAAAAAGCAACATTTTGAGCAAAAAGCCTGGGTCAAAATTTCATTCAGTAACATTAGGCAGTTTTGGTTCTTATGCTGTTTAATGTTGATGATTGTGTTATTTTACATATGCATTTATGCTTACATATGATATCGATTGTTTCTGCTTCTTCTTCGCTTGTGTTTTGATCAGGAGATTCAGTACTCTTTCAGAAGATGCACAATAGCGCCCCCTACCGTATAACAGTGAAAACAACGCACATTTGACGTACATTTCCGTCAATGGCAGGGAAAGAGTTAAGCGTCTTTTTTAGCATTTTTTTAAATGTACATTATAATGTTCTGATCCCCAAACTCGTGATTTTAGTTTTAAGTGCAAGTGTTGTATTTTTAATTTATTTAGACATAATAGTGCAGTTGCATGCTTCTCTCAACCTTTCTTCATGTTTCCTCTTCCTGTTTTTCAGGGGTGTTATATCTGCAGTATGGAGACGACACGAAGCAGATACGCATGCCTAATGAGATAACGAGTGTAGATACAGTCAGGGCTCTGTTCGTTAGTGCATTCCATCATCAGCTCAACATGAAGATGCTGGAGTCGCCCAACACCGCCATCTACGTCAAAGATGAGACCAGGAACGTGTACTATGAACTCACTGATGTCAGGTGAGTGTGTGTGCATCAGATTCAGCCACTTTAAAGGAATAGTCCCCCCAAAATTCAAAATTATCCCATAATTTACTCACCCTCAAGCTCAAAAAAGCGCATCCATCTATCATAAAACGGCTACAGCGGGTTATTAATTGGTTTCTGAAGCGAAATGATAGATTTTTGTGAGAATTTTATCCATATTTAAACCTTTATAAACTATAATCACTGGCTTTCGGCAACTGTGTACGCGTGTTCACGAGAGGGTCGAGTTCCGACAGAAAGGTGACCTCTGACCTGAGGCTTCTCTTATATCGAAATACTCTTACATTTTTCTTCAAAACTTCTCGTTTTAGACTTCTAATTCCTAATTCTAAGCTTACGCTACGCCGTCATACGTCCTACATCAGGTCGGATGCCACCCGGACTCTCTCATGATCACGCATACGGCCGTTGTCAGAAGCCAGTGATTATAGTTAATAAGGTTTTAAATATGGATATTTTTCTTACAAAGACCCATCGCTTCATTCAGATAGCATTTGTTAACCTACTTCAAAAACTAGGGCACTATTCACAATGCCATTACAGAGCCAGGATGTTGTTTAATGTAATTCTAAATGTGTTCGCCTGAATGAAGTCATATACACCTAGGCTGGCTTGAGAGTGAGTAAATTATGAGATCATTTTCAGTTTTGGTGTACTTTCCCTTCAAAGTTTGAACAGAATACTGTCTTCTTTCCTCATTCCACATGCTTCCTTTTGTTTCGATCAACACTGAAAGTGACATTCTTCGAGGTCCAATTGCACCTCTCTTTCCTGTTCGACTGCGTTTTCCTTGAGAACAAACTTAGTAATCAAATCTCTCATGAATTGATTTTACAGGAATTGTGCAGCTGGTAAAGAATTGTAAATTAATGGAAATGAATATATGTTATCATTTACTCACCCTCATGCTGTTCCAAACCCACCAGCCACCAGCACACCAGCACAGCTAATGTTAACATACCACTTATGTCGCACATCAAACAAACACTCCAACATATATTTCACTCTCATTTTCTCTGGTCTTTCATCTTTCCCTCCACCTCAGCCGATCTCTGAACACTTATGTGTGCATAGCTTTCCTTACCTAATGTATCTCTCTACCTGTTTACAGAATTAAGAGTAAACCACAACACTTTCTCAGTTGGGAATCACCTTTGAAAGACCTGATGAAATAAAAACTTGAGCTATCTACATGCTAGTATACTGCTAAAAGTCGACAAAATTTATTTCTAGTATATACAGTACTTTTCATACAGTATTGTTTGGGATTTTTTAAAATGTTTTTGAAAGTCGTCTGCATTTTTTTGATCAAAAATACAGGAAAAACAGTAATACCCCAAAAAATACTTTTAAAACCAGTGTTTCATTTCTTGGGAAACAGATGAAAAGTATTAATGACTCAGCTTGCACTATGCAGATTTTTGTCCAATTATATGTTCTCTAGATTGAGTATGACTAAAGTAGTTATTTCCACTCAAACTTCCTGTTTCAGCAGAAAACACTGATGAAATAATCATGTGATCATCCAATGATTTCATGTTTTTTTGTTTGTTTTTAGAACTGGCCACAACCAAATTTAATCATTGACTTTTTCTCAGATCTAATGAGACTATAAATAGTGACTCATACACATATTGTCCTGTAGACAGAGGAGCGGTCAGTACATTTACATTTCCATGATGATGCAACATGTACTTTGAGACAACTTCTTTTTTATCACGGCTGTAAATGTGAATTACAGCCACATGACCACATATCAGACTGCATGAGAAAAATGCTCACGGCATTTTACACAAATCGGTATAACACCAAAACTCATTTTGAGAGGTCCAAGAAGAACGAGACTTAAAAACATAAATAGACAAACTTGGTTAGTAGACAGTTAATGTTTTAGCTCAATGCTGTATTAGTAAATCATTTCTGGTCCTACAGAGAATTATAGTCTGGACATTAACGGATATCTCAGCCACCATGGATTTTGTAACAGTGAGTCGTGGCTTCTCACCTTCATCTCCAATTTCTCGCTCCAGCTCGCCGGTGTCTCTCAGCGAAACGCTTTATTCTCGTGATTCCTTCGACCTCTTTCGCTGCCACTCTCCGCTCTCGCGTGTTGATATACCGTCGGCCCTAGTGCACCCTGTTGTGGCAGAGCTCAGGGGCCGACCTTCAGGGTACCGTATGCGACCCCGATCGGATGGTGACGTTTGGTCTGAATATGTGACCGATGTGGATTTCTCCCCGCACAGGAACATAACAGATCACTCCTGCCTGAAGGTGTACCACAAAGACCCAGCGCAAGCTTTCAGTCATGGAGCCCGGCCAAGCAATGGAGATGCAAGGGTGAGTGCCATGGTAGTGTGGACATTTTTGTTAGATCAATAAGAAGTCAGAATCCTTAACGGAGATATGTTTTTGTGAATGGTTAGATAGCTGATGGAAAATTTCAGTTTGACATGCTTTGTATTTGGTCTTGATAATGTCAAGTTTATATTTGTGGTCTAAATACTTCAGACTTCCACGCTGCACGTCTGAACAGATACATATTACTCAAGGAGAGCACTAGATAAATGAGATTATCAAATCATTTATGGAGTTTGGTGAAGTTGAGAACTCTGGATAGTCACCCAACAACCTACATGTTTGGTCCACTAGTCTATCTACTACTGTTCAAAGTTTGGGCTCAGTAAGGTTTTTTGAAAGAAGTCTCTAATGGTCACCAAGGCTGCATTTATTTGATCAAAAACAAAGTAAAACAGTAATA
Source organism: Siphateles boraxobius (assembly GCF_051911475.1). Classification (NCBI taxonomy): domain Eukaryota; kingdom Metazoa; phylum Chordata; class Actinopteri; order Cypriniformes; family Leuciscidae; genus Siphateles; species Siphateles boraxobius. The sequence goes on along the minus strand of NW_027508876.1, from coordinate 13,282,185 downwards.
TTGTGACATATAATTGCTATTTAAAATAACTGTTTTCTATTTGAATATATTTTAAAATGTAATTTATTTCTGTGATGGCAAAGATGAATTTTCAGCATCATTACTCCAGTCTTCAGTGTCACATGATCCTTCAGAAATCATTCTAATATGATGAAGAAACATTTCTTATTATTATCAATGCTGAAAACAGTTGAGCTGCTTAAGAATTTTGTTGAAACCTTGATACATTTTTGTTCAGGATTCTTTGATGAATAGAAAGTTTAAAAAAGCATTTGATATACATCAAAGCATTATAACTTACAGTTTGAAAAATGAAGTAATTTTTAGATTTGCTAAAGATTTAACAATTATAATTAAAATGGGATAAATGAGTATGAACAATTAAATCAGCTGATAAATATTGAGTATTAATTGATAAGGTAAATAAAAATCCCTGTTATTGGCTGATAACCGATACTTTTCCGATATATATTGTACTTAGCATCCGTGTATTTGGTGGACGTGACTTTTAACAAACGTAATTATAGTAGGCTTCTCTAATTGTTCGAACAACCTACTAAGTAGTCCGTTTTTCCAGATCCTTCTGTAATGGCCACATGTTGGCACTTTTAATTTTTTGGCAAGATCAAAAAAATTTACTGAGGGCATTGTTTAAATAACAGTTCCCTTCCCGGACTCCCCTTTTCTTTTCGGCCATCACCAGGGATCGCTCTGCTCTTCACAGTTAAAGTCACCCCCACCCCAGTCACCCCATTCCAATCCTTTCATGTCCGTCTTTGTCCCCCGGGCCTAATTTCAGGGGGATTGGATCAGGATTGAAATGGAATTGGTGGAAGCACTGAATAAAAGGCAAAGGCTTTTTCCTCGTTCCTTTTCCTCCCATAATCCTCTCTAATCTCTCGCCATGCCGGCCCTGTTTGTTTGGTGGTGATGTAACGGAAATTAGATCGCAAGGCTTTCATTTTCTCTCTGTGTTTCCCCAAATTTAACAAGGTAGCCCCAGACTTTTGTCTGTGGTAATCCTCGGTTTGGCTTTGACCAACTCGCACAACTAATATGCATTTGATTAGAGTTTTAGACGCTGCCGTAAGAGCCCTTAAGGGATGTTGTGAAAGTTCCAGGAAGTGAAGGACTTTGCTCACTATATTTTGTTTGATTTTTGTTTTGAGAATGTGCGCAAAATTAGAAGTTGAAAGGCGCATTGTTTGTGTCACGTGTCCATGTCTAAGTGGATTAAGCTATGGTGAGTGATGCCTTACAGTTGCATATGTACACGTTTAAAGGGAGAGAGAAAGAATACAAAAGATAGAGACTATTATCTGTTTGCTGACAAGAGTGAGAACAAGTTATTCAGACAGTTGCCAAAGTTCACAGGAAGTGTCAGTGTGGCAGTTTAAAGATACTTTTTTTATATGGCTATGTGATTTGTATGTTGGTATTTTACTTTTATCCAAATGTGGGACTTTAGAAGTGTTAAGTCTTGGGTCGCCATCAAGTTCAGGCACACATAAGAACAATAGTAATACATTTAACAAGTCAATGAAAGTATAATCAGCTAGAAACTGTGACAATTCACAGTTGGACTGTGTCGAGGTGAGCGGGGTTCCTTGTCACTTTTAAAATGCCTGTTCCACCTTCAAGAGGTTATTGCATAACAGCTATCAAGGCTTTAAGTTTCGCACAAGCTCTCACATGCTTAACCACATGACTGACAATGATCATAGGTTTGACGCCCAGATCATATTGTGTTTCTGTAAAAACATAGCTGCCACTTTGCATGAAAGGATACAAAATAAGACCTGAATCTTTTGCAACAAATTATCAATAAAATGAGCTGCTTAAACTTCAGAAAATATGGACTGGAGTTGTTATAATTTATTTATTGTGTTACTTTCATTTTTGGGAATGCTGTTTTTGATACACTATTTAATACACTTGCACAAATGTTATAATAACATTTGTAACTATATCAATTCAGTAGAGTATGTCAAGAAAAATGATGGTTGCTCTTTGCAACCAAGAGGGATGCAGATGTATCTAAGACTAGACAGTACTTCATCAAACATATCTAATGCATCTCATAACAAATAATAAAAAAAAGTATTTTGTTCCTATAATGCTGTAATGGGACACTCAAGTCTAAAATATTTGTTGTTTGTACCAGTTGGCTGATTAATCTTATAGGTGAGTGGATTTTATATGAATATTCTGGTCTGTATGTGTAGAAGAGTTATATGATATGAAGTAAATGTCTTTAAACAGATTTAAGTACAGATGACTTTAATCTCTCAGCCAATCAAAAAAGCAGTAAATTGAATTTCTTTCATGTCACACGAGAGTCATTCCACTCCTTCCCTCTTCTCCCATTGTGGAAAAGGGAAACATTCAATGTCAACACACAGCAGTGGACGTCCATAAAAATGGTTTATATTCACATGAAACCTGAGCAAGAATCAGCGATATGCCAGTGAAAACTTTAGGACATAATTATTTGTTGATATGTAACATAAGACACATTGTTATTGGTTTATTGACTCGTCTTTGTCAGGCGTGACAGGCTAAACGACATGTTGTATAAATATGGAAATATATCCAGTTGGGAGCATTGCCTGCAAATCTCTCAGTATAATTCTGTTTGTTTCAGTAATTCAGATATGGTAATTGAGCTTGATTTGAAGCCAGAACGCACAAACATGAAGAAGACCATGCACAAACACACACTCTGATGTTTTGACCACAGATGTTGTTATTGTAACTGTCAGGGGACAATAGATCCATTATGCTTTCATCCGGTGCTTATACTGAAGTACACACACACACACATACATGTGCATGAGCGAACACACACAAAGAAACACATGATCAGTCAGTCTCAGTTCAAACTGGCATGGAGATACTCAGACAGACTTAACAGACTAATCAAATAAGCTGCACCTGTTCAAACACATCATTTGTGTCTGTGACAGAGAGAGAAGAAGAGTCTTGATCATTGTCATAGCTTCCTGTTGATAGCCTACTTGATAGGCATTTTTTTAATTATAATTATGCAAGAAATTATTTAAGAGTACAGTTAATTGGCCTGGCACAATATTGAATATTTCCTAGCCAGACAAAAGTCAAGCATAATAAAACAAGACAAAGAAAATAAATAAAACCTAAAATTATTATAAATTAATAAATAGAAGGAAAAAGGAAAAAACTAGACAACTAGGGGTTTTCTGCAAGTCTAAATTAAACTATTAAATTACAGATTTTTAAGGCATTCTTCTTAATTAATTTCAGCGATAAGAAATGACACAGTTCCTTTTGAAATAAAGAAATTTGGTAAAGTGATACACCCAGGATGTTTAATTTACAACACAGGTGAAATGTTACCTGCATGGCGTTTCCGTCTGACGCACCTCCTTCGGCATAAACATATGTGTCGCAAAGTACCCAGAGACTTGGATGAAGATTCAAACGCAGCTTTTATTAGGGCAACCCAGAATCGTAATCCATAAAACAGGCAATAGTTAGTGATGGCAATTTCAAAACACTGCTTCATAAAGCTTCGAAACCTGAACAAATCTTTTGTTACGAATCAATGGTTCAGAGCGTATATCAAACTGCCAGAGGCACTTGATTTCAGTAAAAGAGGCTTCAATTTGTCATAACTGTTTCGAAACGTTTCGAAACACTTTGAAATTTCGTGGTTCACCACTGGGGGCGATGATCTCTGTCAACCGATGAATCATGAGGGGTCACTGAGAACCAATGAACAACTGTCTGTTGGTTTTATACATTTGTAAACATTTTAATTAAACAGTAGTATAATTAAAATGAATAATAGTAATCTCTTATTGGCCTGTTAGCTGAGCCATTCATAGAACAAACCCTGACAATTGATAAAAGAACATAAAGACACTTGATAATCTTATTAGATGATTAGATAAAATCTTTCAAATGCAATTATTTAAAAAAAATTGCAATAGATATGTAAAAGGTGTTATGAATGTTTGGCCCTTTTTTTTTTCATTTACACTGTTCTGACCACTAGGGGTCTAGGTGAAGACGGGTGTCGGATTGTTTCGAAGCCTCGGCACAATACGGCACATTTGCTTCAACTGTTTCAATGCTCCACGAAGCCTCGATCTGCCCACCACTAGCATGTTCAGAAAAAACACAGTTCAAAACACAGTTCAGATAATCCAAAAACACAGCAGGGCAGTAAAACACAGGCAGACAGGAAAATCCAGGAAACCAGGCAATGTCAAAACCAAAAACATGGGTAACCGGAGGGAGAGCACTCAGAAATGCAGTGTGACACTTACAAGACTTCACTAGAGGAAACAGAGGGCTTAGATACACAGACATAACAAGTTAATGACACACAGCTGGATGTAATCACACAATAATGAGTCCAGGCAAAGGTTTATGGTAAATGTAGTTCATGATTGGAATGGTAAAGGACTAGGGCGGAGTGCCCGCTGGTGGCTATCATAGGCTCTCCGGCTGGCAGGCGTGACAATGAATGTAAACGTTTCTGTGTAGCAGTTAATTTAATTGCTAATTTATTTTAACTGCAATTTAATAAAAAAATCTAAACCAACAGTTGGGTTTGTCCATATTTGACCCAAACATAGGTTGAAACAACCCAGCATTTTTGAGATTAAAGATACAGTCGAATTTGTGTGTGTCCGTACTACCCACGCGCACACACATCTGAGCTCTCACGTATTCAACCGCATACCAGTCTGTTAAAACAGAAAGCAGATTATTGTGCAGCGTGACTGACCACAGTTTACAGATGACTGTTAATTTGAAACAGACCCATAAAAAACAATGCAGCTCTCTAAGGAATCTAAAATTAATCGTTGCACGGGGTCTGTGTCAAGAGTAATGGTTTTCTTTTGCCTACACTTTCTGGTCATAGGTTTTCAGCAAAGCCTTGTGGCATTTAATCTAAGAAAGAAAGAGGAGCAGAAAATGAGTGGAAAAAGGGGGCATCAGAATTGTCTTTAATCCCTCTGGGCCAAACTCAAACCAAATGTTCTCATTCCATCATCTTTTGATTTCTTTATTTATCACAGGTTTAATGTTTCATGTCAACCATCCTCCAGCAAAATTCTCTACCTTTTAAGGTAATGCAGAGAAAATGAAAAGATGAGAACCCGGAGATGTTGAGACAGGCAAGAACTTTCATGTTATTCAGAAAGTGTTGCTCAGGTAACATCTGGAGATGATTGTTATGCCTTACCAAACTCCTAGTAATACTGCATTACCTGCTCTCTATAACTGTTTGTGGTTGTGTGTGTGTGTGTGTGTGTGTGTGCGTGCGTGCGTGCGTGCGTGCGGGCGTGTGTGTGTGTGTGAGAAATTTTAGTTTAAATTTCAAATTTAAGTTTAGGGTCAGTACGTTTTTTTTAACGAATTCAGCAAGGATGACCAAACGTGTTCTGGTCAGGGGAATGGGATGGTCATGGCAGAAGCTTCATTTTGTGCTCAGTCACACATTTTTGTGTTATATCATAGAATCCGCTCCCTTTTGAAGTTCCAGTCGTGTCTGACAACCCCATGACTCAACTAATCTCTGCAATTCTCTATCTGTGATCCTTGGAGAGTCTTTGTCCACTCAAACGTTCCTCCTCACCTTGCTTTAAGACGATACTGACACATGTCCTCTTCCTGGCAGATTCATAACACCTTTAGTTGATTGGATTTCTTAATTATTGCCCTTATGGTGGAAATGGGGATTTTCAATGCTTTTTTATTACAGCCACTTTCTATTTTGTGAAGCTCAACCAATCTTTTGCTGCACATCCGAACTATATTTTTTGGTTTTAATTTTGATAAATGATGAATGGAATTTGGCCTTTTTATTTCCTCATATTTATACTCCTGTTATACAAGAAGTCACAGCTTGTTCCATGTCAGCCTGGTATGGTAAAAAAATTAAATATAAATGGGAATATACTTCAGAGATATTTTACTCATAAAAAATTCTAGGGGTGCCAATAATTGTTGCCAACGTGTATATATAGATATATAGATATATATATATATGTGTGTGTGTGTGTGGGTGTGTGTGTGTGTGTGTGTGTGTGTGTGTGTGTGTGTATGTCTGTATGTGTAAAGCGGTAAAGCAGGTGAAATGCATATTTATTTATAAGATTTACCACAATGGTGAAATGATGTTGCAGAAAAGCATGCTGTTGTCCTGAAGCAGATAAAGACGTGGAAGTCTCTCCTGTTCTGGGTGTAGCCTGAGCGCTGACTCACCCCTGCACAAAGCGCTCATTGTTTCAGATTCAGAGGGACAGGGCGACGCTTCGAGTAAAGGAACATATTTTTGTCGTCTTTCTATTATTTTACAAATCTCTTGGGCTTAAAATTACATTCTTGTCTGTTTCCTCTGAATAGTATTTCCACTTTGTTTGTTTTCTATTTTTGGATGAGGCAGATATAGTCAGACAATAACTCTTTTAAAATGCTTTGCTATCTTCTGCCCTCATAAGCAGCTGCTTTCTAATGTGGCATCCTAATTTAATGGAACCTGATTTGATTTGGGACGTTTGCTTTAAATGAGTTACTGATGAAGAAATAAAAAAATAAAAACAGGTTTTGTGCTAAATGAAATTGGGCCTGAGGTGATGAAAAAGTCTGAATGCCATTTTTGTTTCTGTCATTTTACACACCGAAAAAGGAAAACATCTAGTTTCACTCTGAACCAGTTTTTGTCTGAATTCTTTTCATCTGTTATGTCATATAGTTTTTCCTGTTGCTCCTCATTGCTGAGTTTGGAGATTGAGACCGATACATTGGAGTTTGTCTGTCTAGTATCCTCAGGCGTGAAGTTCTGCATTCTGTAGCTGATCGGGAATCTTTTATCTGCTCAGGTCATACTTTTGTCTTTTACTTTAACTTACGTTAACTAATTGTTTCTGAATGAAATGGCAGTTTATCATTGCCGTATCAATCCATATTCTGCTTACAGTAGATTGCGGTTAACCAGTAGCATTGTTCTATGGATGCAGACATCTGTTTAATGCGATACTATATCCAGTTCTGCCTGTTAATTACATCGTGGGATGTGTGAACCATAATCACTTGTCTTGATGCACAAACACACACACATACTTGCACCCCCCCACCCCCCCCCCCCCCCACCCCCCACAAAAATATGTGTTTCCATCTGAACCGTATTAGTGTGATTAGTCTACTCTTTGGGACCTTCTTGGGTGGTCAGGTCAGATCAGGCTGCCTGCGTGCTGCCTGTTAAAAAAAAGTGTACAGGTGCTCTGAATTTAGCCGGAGAACAATGGCATATTATTTAATCCAAGAAGACTTTTTTTTTTTTAAACCATGAATACCATGGTCTCTCAGTCTTTCTTTCTTTGACTTCTCTCAACCCTTTTCATTTCACATGTTAGATGGAAATGTAACCGTCCTTTCTCACTGTGATGGCTGAACAGAAAAGCCTTTTAGACTAAACTGGAACACTAACGATCACATGGACCCTCATTTTTTTACGTGTATTCATCAGTGTTGTTATTTTTAACTAAAACTATTATTAACTAAATTAACTAAAACTAATCGTCTTCGATAATTGAAATAAAGCTAAAATAAAATATACAGTTTAGATGAAAAACTTAAACGAAAATGAGAAATGTTGCCCTGTCAACTAACTAAAATAAAATAAGTTGAAGCACTAAACTTACTAAAAGCTAAAACCGAAATAAAATAAATGAAAGCTAAATAGATAGCTAAAAAAAATAACAAATAAAATGACAAAATTACTAAGACAACCTAAAATTAAAATAACAAGTTGAAAATATAAAAATAAAAGCTAATTCAAAACATTAAACAATACTATAATAGTATATAATGTTAATACTAAAATAACAGTGTTATTTTAGGGTTAACACTGATTTAGAACCATGTAAGTGTACTTTAGTGTAGTTTTATTCTCTAATTTTCCATAATAACCTCTATTACATATGGTTTATAGTTTTGAATGTAGAAATATGGTCAGAAATATAATTTTCATGTGATTTCAGCTGGTATTTTTTAAGGTTCTTAAGTTTATAATTGTTTATAATTATTTTTATTTCACTTGGCTGCAGAAGCCACTTTGGGGCCATGTTATCGAATACAATTAAACTTTTGTGTTCATATTACATATATGAATACATTATGTGTAATTTGAACATATCTCTTACTTTCCCTGCTGAAAGAAAAACAGCCTAAGCTGGCTGAACGAACAACTAAGCGGTTTTATTTCAGCAGGATTTGAAATGTTTTACTCTCCTTTAATGTGAAATCTTATGTCCTCTCTCTCTTTGTTCAGGTTCACAGGGAGATGATGTATGCTGGACGGGATGGTCATCCTCTCCGGCAGCCCCCGATGGGTCCTCCTCCACCCCACATGCAGGGCTCCATGTCCCCAACCACACCTCATGCGATGCCCCCCTCCCCGTCCCGTATTCCCTTCGGCCCACGTGTCTCTGGTGGTGGGGTTGCCACAATGCCACGTGAGCGAGCCGGACACACTCTCCCTGCACCTGCCCGTGCATCGTCCCCCTGCCCGAGCGCCATCCTCGAGCGGCGGGATGTAAAACCAGACGAGGACGTAGAGCATGCGAAGAGCATGTCGCTGCCCGCCCGAGCCGAAAGTCATTACGCTGACCCGTATATGCTACATCACCAGGTCCTGCCCCCTGATGCTGTAGACCATGCCTACCACCGTGCCACCATTCGCTCTTACAGTAACCCCGGCGTTCCTATGGAGCCATCGGACCATCATTCACTCTTCAGACAGAAAAGTAGGAAGTACACTGATAGCCAGCTTCCAATGCTCGGCTCCAAAACCCCACCCTCTTCCCCACACCGGATGGGCGAGATGCGAATGATGGAAATTCACACAAGCCAACCACAGAGCTCCATGACTATGGAGAGGGCCTCTTCTGTCAGACAATCATTTAGGAAGGAAGCTCCTGTTATAATGGATACCATGGTAAAAACGAGGAGTGGCATGGGGTCCCCGGCCACCCCGGATCTTCAGGTTCACAATCCTCTGACCCCCCCGACAGACCCTCAGACACGGTGAGTCAATGTTTTAGAGCGAATGGGGATATCTGAGCATGGAAATAACTAACAGGAAACATTAGCATCCATGTTCATATTCTAACTGCATCAGTATGTTGTCTTCCATTGCATCATGTCATTCCCTAACTGCATCCAAAAACACATTGACAATGTCTCATCTAAATACTAGCAGCCGTTATTATGTTCACATAAATTATTTAGCTGGGTTTGTTTTCAAGTATATAGCCTTACGTAAATCACAAAAAGGCTTTAAACTATAGTTCAGACAGCTTTGTTTTACTGTGTTGGTTAAGTGGACTTAATCGTACCCTTTATTCTTGTATGTGCCTTGTAAGTCAGATTTATTGTGCTTGGCTATGTACTTGCTAGCAGAGAACAGTCAATACACAGAGTCAACATGCTAAACTGTTTTTACAGAGCAGAGCACATGCAGGCCAGACTTTTCTAACATTATCTTGCAGAGCAACGAAATAGTGGTTTGAACAGTGTGTTCATTGGCACAGAAATGGCAAATGGGTCCTATGAGAATTGTACCCATAAACATGAGAGTTTAATTTAACTGTGCTTTAGTTATTTAATCATTTGCTGCGACAAGTTAATGATTGTGTTGTATTGGGGTTTTTTTGTACATGCGACAAAGATCACAGGCAGGAGTCCGGATCATACTCTCTTTCGCTTAATTCTTTTTGCAGTTAACATCAACCTTGAATCGTTTAAGGAAGTGATTTGTAATTTAAATGTGGTGAATATATTTCCAAGAGTGTATGTTTTTACTTCAAGTTGTTTTATCTGTGCAATTTCACATAAGATTCCCATGAATGGCAGCATACTCTACATTTAAAGTGTTACTATTAAACTATCATTAAAGATTGGAGTCAGTTAGATTTTTAAATACATTTTTAAAGTCTCTTACCTGCACTAAGGCTGCATTCATTTGATCAAACATGCAGTAAAACATTAATGTTATGAATTATTACGCTTTAAGATAACTGTTTCGGTCTTAATATATTGTGAAACGTAATTTATTACTGTGATGCCAAAGCTAAATTTCCAGTGTCACATGATCCTTTGCTGATTTGATGCTCACGAAACATTTCTTATTATTATCAATGTTGAAAACAGTTGTGCTGTTTTCAAATTTAGCATCCAAAAACAGAACTGTCTTTTTATTAATGAGGAATTAGAGTAAAAAGGCCTTTGATTACTGAGCCATCTCATGAGGTATATAGTCCCACTGTTTTTTCAATATGCTTTCCCCCTCGTCCGCCCCCCACACACACCCCATCAGTAGTAAGAGTGCGATATGCTCTATCTCTCTACAGAGAGAGAATGAAGGCCATGGAGGAGCAAATAGCCAGTCTGACTGGTCTTGTGCAGCACGCTCTCTTAAAGAGCCACAGCACTGACAGCAACAAGGAACACCCCAGGTAAGCAGGGCTGGCTGGGTAATGTAGTTCCCAGAATATCACAACGTTTCCCAAATTAAATAGGAAAAGAAAATAGAAGGGCTATAATGGATTAATGGTGGTGGTAATCAGACACTGGGTTAGACTTGGTGGGTAAGAGGACTTACTAACTGTGCATGAACTAAATTGACTACTCATCCTCACTGTAGCCGGTACCTGAATGAATGGCAATGCCTGTGCCACTGTAACAAAGACTAACTTCAAGAGTTTTGTTGAGTGATTTTATCTGTGTGTGTGTGTGTGTGTGTGTGTGTGTGTGTGTGTGTGTGTGTGTGTGTGTGTGTGTGTGTGTGTGTGTGTGTGTGTGTGTGTATGTGTGTGTTTATGTGTGTGTGTATGTGTGTGTTTATGTGTGTGTTTATGTGTGCATATGTACCTCCAGTCATTTGATATCTTCTAAATTTTTCCAGCGAGAAACCGGTAAAGTCTGGGTCACCGGCTCACAGCACAGGTAATTTCCTTCTTTTCGTCCCTCCTGGACCCCCAGACCCCATCTGTTTTTTTGTGTGTGTGTATGTTGGCTCTCACAGCAGCAGATTGTAATGCAGTGGCTGTGAGAGCATCCCAACAATCCTACCTCTTCCATTCATCTGTCACTCACAAATGCTGCCTTCCACAAGTTTTCCCACTCTTTCCACACATACACACTGATGTGAACGAGTCCCTCAGACAGCATAAGCCGCAAAAAGAACAAACATGTCTACAAGCTGTCTTGTGGACGTACAGAAATAATGTACTTTTGCAATACCTGACCTGAACTGCTGTACTTTGTATATCAGTTGTGCTCAGTCGAGTTTGAAATGTAATCTTGCCAAGTCAAATGTGGGTACAACAACAAATATCACATATCCTTACAGCTTAGGGCCAATATATGTGAATATACATTTGTTTAGATACTCAAATTGATTAAATATTAAACTACCATTTTACGGTAAATGTTTACAAACTATAAAACTTGGATTGTCACAATATTTCCAGCAACCTATCTGCATAACTGTCCCACACATAAGTTTGAGAGCACAGTCTGACTTTTCACCACACAGGCCATGAAATATTACATACTACATAAGGTCATGTTTTTGTGTGTTTTTATGTTTTTTTTTAGGAGGTTCTCCAGTATTAGCACCAAAAGTTGCTGCAGCACCTCCTGAGCGTAGCCCCGCCCCTACACCACCACTAGGCCCCGCCCCCTTGCATGTTAACTTTCACCTGTTCAGAAGGAATGTCTCTGAGCTCCGCCTCCAACTGCAACATATCAGACAACTACAGGTAACGGTTTTAAAATGTGTATTGATGAATCATCCAATGTATATATTTTTTACATTTAGATTATTCAAAATTGTTTTAAGTTTTTACTTGCTAACATGATAATCACCTTTTCGTCTGAACAGACTGATTGCTAGGCAGGCCCCGAGGCATGGCGAAAAGACACAGTGTTTCGTTCCCTGTTCTCAGGGAACAGAGGTTACAGTCGTAACCTGAGACATTCGCTTTCAAAAGGGAATTCGCACTGCGTCAAATTACACTTTGGGGAACGATATACCACGTCGCCATGCTAAGGGGAGTGCATGCCCATTGGCGACAACTGTCAGAACCAGCAAATTCAAATGAAATGCCAGAACCACTCACCCTCAGGTCACAGTGGGCTGTCAGAGACAGCATTCCCTATGGTCATAGACCAAGCTATACGCTTCACATTAAAACCTTCATAAACCTTGTTTAATGCAAGGCCTACCTGGGCCTGCTCAAGGGCCTAGCACCGTAGCATCAAATTAGAAGGGGTCCCTTCTAGGGAATGTGGCTAGGGAACCGAGGGAGCCCCAGCCAATCACCATTCAGGGGAACATACTTACCTGAAATGCTACCAGGAAGGCCTGACCTGGCATCACTTACATTGGACATTTCAGTCTGGCCAAATTCCTGTCTGTCCGAAGACAGAGCCTTTGGACACTTGCCTTCAGATAAGGCATCCAACCCGAGGGACTGCGAAGCTGATAGTGAAACACTCATCCCGGATCTCAGAGACACATGACTCAGCATAGCGCTTACAACCCTTGCCAGCAAGGGAAGTTTCTCTGCTCGATCCACAGATCTACCCAGCGCTTGTGTTTCAAAGCACTGAGGAGGCCTGATCTAACTGGGAGGCCTCACGAGAGGCTTACGACAGTCTGACTAGACTAGGAGGCTGAGTACTCATAGTGACCCTCAGTGAGGGGAGCACATGGCCCGCCTGATAGGTAAACCAGGCTGTAGGCTAGATAAAAGAGGTTCCGGGAGGGAACCAGTAGCAGAAAATGACCATTAGTCATGCTAGGGCTCAAGCTCGCCTTCAGAAGCTGCCTGCTAAGGCCAGCTGAACTGATAGCAAGTGGCCACTAGCTGCCAGAACCCAGCGTCGCTTGGAGACAACTTACAAGGAAGCCTGGTGAAGCCTACTACCTGATAACCAGAGGGCTGGCTACCTAGTGTCTGTATTTGGGAACTTGCCTTTAGGGAGGCCTAGTGAGGCCTACTACCCTGCAGCCAGTACAGCTAGCTGTGCAGTTGCCCATCCTTGAGACTTCGCCTTCAGGGAGGTCTGATGAGGCCTACTACCTGCCTTCCGGGAGGCCTGAAGAGGCCTACTACCTGATAGCTAGCATCCGTGGGAACTCGCCTTCAGGGAGGCCTGGAGAGGTCTACTACCTGCCTTCAAGGAGGCCTGGAGAGGCCTACTACCCGATAGCAAGCTAAAACTGGTTATTGCCATGAACCCTGATTCCTGGTGTCAGTCTTGGGGCTCAGTCTCGGAACGGCCTGTTAAAGCCGGTCGTCTAATAGTTTTCTTTAGGTAAGAAACTGACTGACATGGCCGTAAGGTTGGGGACCAAGCTACATGGTGGCCTGATAAGGCCAACCGCCTTACTGTGCTCAATCCTATCCGACTAATCATTATCGGGGCTAGCCTCCAGAGAGGCCCACTGAAGCCAATTGTCTGATTGGCCAGGGAATTAACAGTCGAGCACCCCATGATGGGGCTCAGGGTCAGGGAGGCATTGCTAAGGTCAAGACCATAAACACCACTGTTTGTATACCCCGTCACTCAAGACTCCCTTAGAAGATTGAGAGGCCTACTAGGCCTGAAGCAAGTCAGTGCTGTCAGCCAAAATCATACTGCCGGGGACTCGCCATCAGTGAGGCCTGGTTGGGCCTACTAGCTGATAGCCAGTCTATTCTGCTACACACATATACCGTTGGGAACCATTCTACACCAACACAAATATTAAGGCCACCCACAGGATGCCTAATAAGGCTAGCTACCTGGTTGCAGCTATAATGTATGTCCCACAACGTTAGGACTCCCTTCAGAGGAGGCCTGTTTAAGGCCTACTACCCATCAGTGAGTCTACTGCCCGAACTCCTAAGGCCAACCACCTTAGGTAAGCTGACCTACAGCGCCCTCTTGGGGGCTGCCCAAACAAGGAGGCCTGCTGAGGCCTACTACCTAACGGCGCAGCCTCCTTTGGCAGATAAGCTGTTTACACAGCGCCTACAGCAACCTGGTACCTAATCACATTGCCCATGGCAGTGTACTCAGCATAAAACGCAGCACCCTTTAAGCAAGTGGAGTACAACATACACCACTCTGCCTTAACGGAGGCCCCAGAGTCAGGGGCACCGGGTGGATACGAGGTAGGATAATACAGAACTGAAAGTGAAGTACTCAGACCTACCCTGTATCACAAGGGAATACTACCACCTCACCCTGAGAATTAACAGGGTGCGGGCCCGCCAGAAGCTCTAGAGGTGAGAGAACTTTTATCTGCACCCAGCCTAGGGGAGCGGGGCTTGCTTGTAAGCCACCCATCTAAAACCCGACGCTCGAGCATTAGCTCAGCGAGGTGAGTGGTGCCTATTCTGGCAGCCCAAATCCATATACTAGTTCTGCACGGCGAGGTCGGGCAGACAAAACCCATTTTCTTCGTGAGGTGAAAGACGGCCTAAGCCTGCTCAAGAAAGACCCATTGTAACGGGGAGGCCTTATTGAGGCTTAAACCAGGGTCTTTATAAATCATGCCTCTGCACCAAGCTGCATTACTCTTCTCGCCCCTTCTCTTACTCTTAGTCTTCTCGCTTGACCTAACGACTCCCATGGGAGAAGGCTGTCATATAGGGATGCTAAAAACCTACATTCACAAAGTGAAGGGCCAGAGGCAGAAATGCTTTAGCAGAACGGCTCCATTATCCCTACTATAGCCTGGGCAAGCTACAGAGGCATATTCTCTTTCTCCCTAATGATGGCCAAGTTCAACCACAGATGTCTCTCCGTGGCCACTATCGTCACCATCGACCGGCCGATCGCGGCAGAAGTCTGTTTGGTAGCCCGGAGAGCTAGATATGTGGTGTGGTTACGCAGCTCAGTAACCGCCTCAGTAATCCCCCAGCAGATCGGCCTGGTATACCTGCAACACTGCCGGAAGCACCGGCCTGACATGTATGCTCTGCCATTCAAACTGGCAGGGTTGGAACTCTCAGTGTTGTCTGCTCTCCTATTTCGCCTCAACATCAGCGAGGGACTAGCCTGCTGATGTCGGTGGATATGGGCAGAATATGGGTTCTTCCATGTCCTTTCGATCTCAGTATGGAGATCGGGAAGAAATGGAAGGCTCACTTGAGCTGGGGGTTTATGACTGGGGAGAATCCGTTCTTATCGCTAGCGATTTCTCCCCCCAATGTGCAGCCATGGCAGCTGCAGCCTGCCCGCGGCGTGTTCCATAACACCAACCATGCTCAGCATACACGGGGCAGGGTGGCTGAGAAGATTCAGGATCTATCCAATTATCACCACCCTCATCAGGGTGAAACACTCATCAGTTCGTCCTGAAGAGCACTCGCTGCCGGACTAAGTTCTCTTTTTTTATAGAAAAACTTTCATCATCCACCTGCAGCTCACCCTCGTCATCCACCGAATCATCTGAGAGGATTACACATCTCTCAAGGCGATCTGGGAACCCCATAACGCACGTCGTTTTTTTTTTTTTTAAGCACAAGGGGGACCTGAGCCGCGATGTCCAGATGCCGAACCCTCTTCTCTCGAGAAGAAGGCCAAACGAGAGCGAGAGTTCTCAAAGAAAACTGCTCACAATTTGCAAAGGCATTTCCCTTGAGACCTGCCTGTGCACACTCTTCCTTCCCAGACAGAAAATGTACAGTTTGCGTGTGTCACCCGGTGTCAAATATCTTGAGCATGGGTAGGCACACTTCTGAAAGCACTCAGCCTTCTCAGTGCATTTCATAATTACCTGATTTTCAAGCGCTTAAGACAAAAGATGATTATCATGTTTGCAAGGTGCCCTTATATACTTTCAGGTCGCACGTTAATTATTCATGGTCTTTCGCCGGTCAGTAGGATTGCCATGATTTGATTGTGATTTGAGACACCTGTCACGCCTGAGGCGTTCCCCAAAGCGTCATTCGACGCAGTGTGAGTTCCCTTTCGAAAGGGAACAATACTTTTATTTAGCAAGGATGCATTAAATCGATCAAAAGTGACAGTAAAGACTTTTATAATGTTACAAAGGTTTATATATATATATATATATATATATATTAATATATATATATATATATATATAATACTGAAAAAAATTTATCACACTTTCCACAAATATATGAAGCAGCACAACTGTTTTCAAAACTTATAATTATGAGATATGTTTCTGATTTCTGGAGGATCATGCGACACAGGAGATTGGTGTAATTTATGCTGACAATTCAGCTTTGCATTACAGGAATACATTTTAAAATATATTACAATAGAAAACAGTCATTTTAAATTGTAGTAATATTTCACAATTTTGATTTAAATAAAATTAAGCTTGGTGAGCCTGAGAGACTTCTTTCAAAACATTTAGAAAATAGTACAGACCCTAAACTTTTAAATTATAGTGTATGTTGTTGTAAATGGGTATGTGTGTGTTTTCAGCTTCAGAATCAGGAGTGTATGCGTGCTCAGATAAAGCATGCAGAGCAAGAGATCAGTGTGAAGCTGGCTGAAATACTGAGACGACAGGACGATCCGACACAGAAACAGAGGACGCTGGTGGAGGAAGAGAGACACCGATATCTCAGCATGCAGGAAAGAGTTCTCACACAGCTGGGGTACGACACACACACACACACACACACACACACACACACACACACACACACACACACACACACACACACACACACACACACACACACACACACATTTGTATATATGTGCTTTGCAGGGACTCTCCATAGGCGTAATGGTTTTATACTGTACAAACTGTAAATTCTATCCCCTTACACTAATCCTTCCTCTGAACCTACCCATCACAGAAAACTTTTGCCATTTTTATTATATTTCAAAAAACACAGTTTAGTATGTTTTTTAAGCCATTTGGTTT
Organism: Siphateles boraxobius; assembly: GCF_051911475.1. Taxonomy (NCBI): domain Eukaryota; kingdom Metazoa; phylum Chordata; class Actinopteri; order Cypriniformes; family Leuciscidae; genus Siphateles; species Siphateles boraxobius. The sequence goes on along the minus strand of NW_027508876.1, from coordinate 13,265,219 downwards.
ACAAGGACACAGAATGCAATAACCATATTATTATACACATTTTCTTATAAACCATATAGACACATACACACACACACACACACACACACACACACACACACACACACACACACACACACACACTCTCTCTCTCTCTCTCTCTTTCTCTCCCTCTCTCTCTCTCTCTCTCTCTCTCTCTATATCTCTCTGGCAAATCTGAAATGCCTTTTATTCTCAATCATTCCTTATATGATTCATTAAAGCCCCTCTTTTAACTCATTATAGCCCTGTTCGCCCTGCTGCACGTAAACCATAATTAAATCCTGCTTTAATTTAGCTGGTTAACAAGCGTGTTCTCCAGACAGCTTTGAACATTCAAAACAGAACTCCCTGGGAATTAACGCTAGCCAGAGATCAGGAGAAGCATTAACACTCTATTTCCCTTGGTTTAATGCCAGTGCCCAGTCAGCAGAGTCTCTGGGTGCCTGTGAGCAGTGAAACGTTGAGCCAACAAGGACAGTTTGACTTTTACACATGTGGAGGCTGAGGGAAAGAACTGCGTAATTTAATTACAAAACATAAACTGTGGAAAAAAAACTATCATGACTGTACAAGAATGCACCATCATAACATGAAACTTCAGCATAATATTTTATTCCTGTGTTAGTGCTTACAATAACAGTCCAAAATTAACACTCATCAAGTGCCAAATGGGAGTGAACTCCCGTCTAACTCTTAGGTTTGTTTGTAAAATATAAAAAGTAATTTTTTTTCACAGATCAAAGTGCACGGTAAATGGAGTTGTCTCCCCCAAAAAAGAACTGATTCTGAATAGCCTGAAATGAATTGTCAGCAATTCCAGTCTTATTTCCTTCATGATTCTTCGTAGGTTTGTAATACATGTGCATAATGCCAGTCTATGGTCTTTATTGGCTGACAGCGAACATTGACCCGCCCTCAAACACTACAGTTGTAGCTGTGGCCTGGAAAAGACACTGTTTTCTACACTAACAATGGAAATCCACTTTGCTTGCACTTCCAAAGGATGAGGATATATATGAGAAAAAGAGTTTTTTTTTTTTTTATTGGATGCATGTAAACCTATTGTAGTAGACCTCCAAAGCAAAATTTGAAACCGTTAAATAGCATATCAGGGACACTTTAATAAAACGTTTGAAAACAAGCAGTATTGTCACTGTTGAATATTGTGACATGAGAAAATCATAGTGGCCATAATGTAATCATTTTCAATAAATTACCCCTCCCATAGTTTTCAAAATGTAATACACTGGATGACAAACATGTCAGGAGGATAAAGTAACATCTGCACTGCCCTCTGGTGTCACAACAGTGTCATTTCAATATATATTCACTGGATGACTTGAATTTCAATGACAAAATCGTGAATTTATGTGGACGGATTGGCTCATCAGTGAAAATATGAGCATATTTGAGTTGTTGTTTTTGATATAAGTATCACGTGTGTTTGTGGGTAGGGATCTGGAGCAGTATGTGGAGACTCTGAGGACTGACTCCAGCCCTGCTGTGTCTCAGAGAGACGTGACACTGAAGGAGGTAGAGGAGGGAGCTGTCAGCCTGAGGAAGGTGGGCGAGAACCTGGCTGGACTGAAAGGTAAAATACTCAATGAAAGAACTCTTTGGAGGACTTTGCTTTCTTGTTGTTCAAGATGTTTCAGTGGCTTCCTTAGTTACTGGAAGTTTAATATTCTCTGGTGCTAGACCTGCCCACACATGTTAAAGTAATGCAACTTGCAGAAACTGTGGGCCAGCTGTGTTCCTAGAGGTGTGAATTGTGATAGATCCTCCACAATAAAGATCACAGCCTTGTTGGAAACAGAACACAGCAAGACTTGGCCTTTGACGCTGTTTATCACTTGTTTACAGTGCTATAATGGAATATTTATACAGATAACCTTTTTTGTAACCTCCCACTCAAATATAGTCATATGCTTCATGAGCCGACCTGCAGAAACAGTTTGAAAGCTGAAATGACAGGAAGTTCCCTAGCTGATGATGGCACTCAGATTAACAGCAAAGCACCTTTTTTTTTTCTTGCAGGAGAGTTTCCAGCCCTTCAGGCCCACATGCGAGCAGTGCTCAGGGTGGAGGTCGAGGCCGTAAAGTTCCTCAAAGAAGAGCCCCACAAACTCGAAAGCATGCTGAAGAGAGTCCGATCCCTCACGGAAACACTTGGAAACCTTCGCAGGGACAAACAGAGAGAGTAAGAGATTATGGCAGAAGTTTCAATTGCAAATAAAACAGTTTATAAAAGTCTTTATGACAAACTTTATGGACCTATACTCCTTTCGATTCCAGCCACGTATGTGTCCAGGCAGAGCGTTATGGCCTGCATTTCTCATTTATATTGTAATCATTCTAAAGCCACTGTGTGTAATTAATTTTTACACGTCCTGATGAAAACGTGTGTTGAAAAAGTTTAAATTTTAAAATTAAACTACACTGACAATTTTTTCCTATTTCTTTTTTAAATTTCTTTTTTATTATGATGTTTGTTATTGTATTTTATATTCTATTTAATATCTTCTTTTTATTTAAATTAAATTACATTGTGATTTTTTCATTTTCATTTTCTTCCTTTTTTCCTTTTAATTGTATTTTATTCTTTACTCTTTTAAAAAATAAATTCTATTCTAAATTTATTTCTAATTCTATTTATGTTTTTTTTATGTTAAAATTTATATATTTTTATATAATATTTTATTTAAAAAATGTAGATAATAATTTCTTTTATTTTCAAATACAGGAAACCCAATATAGGACTCAAAATATTAATGTCTGTAAATGTGCAGGACAAGTTACGGGTTTGTTCAAATCTCAACAGGATTATCAGAAACTCTGTCTTCCATTGTTGAATCAATGTTGAGACCCATATACATATAGCCATCTGAAGAAATCTGTGATCTTCAAAAAATTGCACACTGCAGCTTTTAATCCTCAAAAATAGGATAGAAATCATAAAAATAAGCTTGTGGTTTTGAATTTGATTATATTTTAGTTTATTCTGTATGTTTCCCTCATTGATTTCTGTTTCAACTATTATTTGTTCTCTAGGTGTGCCACAGATAGTCTGCTGAATCCCACTGACCCTGTTCCCTCATCACCTGCCTCTGAAAAAGCAGAATCGCCCATCGTTGAATCCCTTGAGCCTGCCTCGGTCATACCTCAGAGCTCCATAGTGAGGTCAGAGGTTATGACGTCAAGTCCTATGGTGATCCACCATGCCCAGGCCTCTCCTGTAGCCTCACAACGATGCCAGAAATCAATAGCACCATCACCCATTCCCCCTGCTGCACAGAGACGGGAGTCTACACCTTCACCCACCAAACAGCTCAAAAAACCTTCACTTGAGCAGACACAAATACCAAATTACAGCAGTAACGGAGTCTCTGCTAATGACATTCATAGTAAAGGTCCTTCTCCAAACTTGTTAATTGAGGAGATTCACGCAAACCGCAGCAAGAGCAAGAACAGGGCTGTGTCGATCGAGGTGAGTATTTTACCTACCTACCACGTAATCTCCAGGGACAAACTCTAAACAAATTTAGTTTTGGCCTAATTTTGTTTGGAATTACGTAACACTAGTTAGCTCTTCAATTTCACTTGAAGTATATCGCGGCCTTTGGGTGAAAATGTGCGTTCTCTTGTTTACTTACTGTTTTGTTTGGTATATTCAGGCTGCAGAGAAAGAATGGGAGGAGAAGAGGCAGAACATGGGTCATTATGATGGACAGGAGTTTGAGCGGATGCTCCAGGAAGCAGAAGCCAACATGCTGAGAGGAATACCAAACCTCGAGGTGCCCAGCGAACCCGAGGGCTCTCCTTCTCCTCCTGCAGTGCTTCCTGCCTCCCTGGAGGAGGTGATAGAAAAAAAACAACTTACAGCAGCACCAACAGAACAAGGTAAGAGACGTAAAGAAATGTTAGTGGTCTTGAGACTACTATTTGGTGATGTTTATGCTAAATTTCTTCATTTTGTAGATGACAATCAGCCAAACTCTGAGAAACCCACTAAGACAGCTCCAGAGAAACCTCCCAAACCTCTGGAGAAGCCATTTAAGCCAGCATTGGAGAGACCTCTTAAACCCAGCCTATCCATCAAATCCAACCTAGAAAGACAGAGTAAGACTCAGGAAAAAGTTAAGCTTCAGACTACAGAGAAAGCTAACAAGTCCCCTCCTCCACCCCCACCTCGACGAAACTACACCACCAACACTGGGATGACCACAACCCGCTCTGGAGAGGTCATTTACACCAGCAGGAAGGAGTCTGTTACGGTACAACTGTATTTGTAGGACAGATTTTTACGAATAATAAAATTAAATGTCATTTTAAAAATAGCCTTTTTTTCAATTACTTACACACATTTTCAAAACTTTTTCTCTATTTCCCCCCAAAAACTTAAAGTATTACACACACAAAATGCAAAATGCCTCACATCTCTTACAAAATAAAGCACTGCATTCAAAATATCACAAACACATCTCAAAAGAAATTATTTGTATTATGTTGCAAACACCTTTGCCATAATATTATATTTTTGGAAATATCATATACACACAGTAATTCAAAACCTAAAGATCTTCTTTCATGAGCTCCTATGTGCATTTCTGTATAAGATCGAAAGTAATTGGCAGAGAGATGTTGAAAAATGTATGGTAAACATGAAAGCAAGATTGAAACCAAACTTTTTTTTTTACTGTAAGCATTTGTGGTTGTGAATACAGTATTACACAGTCCGAAAGAAAATAAATACATCAACCATGTTTAGTTGGACAGAAACCAAGCATAATTTATAGGCCTATTCTAAAGCGACGATTGGTTGGTGTTAAGTAAAGCAATGAGTGTTTGCACATGTGATTAGTGTTAGGCACTGATGAATTAGTGTGGCATTTTGATAGTTGTGTTTGAATAAGGAAATCAAGATACTTCCTGTTAGATTTTTGTGTTACATAGAGAATTAGTGTATTGGTGTATGGTTCTGGTGTTTGAGTGTCATGTTTCAGAAATTGTGAGACAAGTAAGGACTTTGTGTGTAAGCAGTTGAAAAAAACTAATATAAAATTAAATTATTCTATAAATATAATTAAATAAAAATGTTCATTATATTAAAAAAATTATTAATATAATTTGTTAGGAGGCTGAAGAGGAGTCCAACAATACAGCGTCTCAGTCTGAATCAAAGACCCCTCCAGAGGTGAAGCGCAAACCCATTACTCCTCCACCTATCGCTGCCTCGGCTATCACTGAGGAAGAGGATGAGGGAGACAAGATTATGGCAGAGCTACAGGTGAGAGACACGCAGAATCTCAAACATACATACACACGCACAGACCTGTAGCAAGCAAGTTCTTATTGGGTATAAGCGTTAATACATGTACATGCTCACTGACTAATTATAAGTGTTTTGGTCTTAAAATGTCTTGGGTGTGGAATTGCTTGGTGTGGGTGTTAATATGCTTTGGCGGGTGTCCTGTGGCTCATTCGGTGGCAGTTTCATTTCTCTGCAGTAGTTTAGCTTCTGTTCCCCACAAATCTGTAGATACATAGCCTAGTTTTCATAAATTCTAAAAAGAAAATTCAAAAATGTGTATATACCATTGTTTGCAGTTCTACAATCCAGGATCAAATTATTTCCTTTTTACCTTTTAAATTAGTAGACATACATTTTTATATAGAATAGAAAGTATGTTGTAATCAGAATATATGTAAAATAAATGTAATTATATTTCAAATATAATACAACTAAACATATATATTTAAATTATGTCCAATTTAATAATAATATGTAAACATTGCTCAAATAAATATATATCATAGCACATAACACATATTCAGATAATAATTTGATTTAAAAAAACCACTGTAGATAATTTATATCACACATACAGTAATCTTGAACAGTTTTGCCCAATTTAATGATGGGCAGATTCTTACCTTTAACTCCCTGCCTCACAAATTCTTCTTCTCAGGTTTTCCAGAAGTGCTCTGTTAAGGAGGTAGGGCTCAAGGGTTTGGTAGAGCCACAAATCAGAGAGCTAAGACCTGGGGTCTTACTGCCCCTTAAAGATAAGAAGGTAAAGGATATGATGTCCTTTAGTAGACCCTCCAACTGCCTGCCTGTACCAGCCGCTTGTCCCTGATGGCTGTCCTTTACAATGCTTGATTGGCTTTCTTACCCCTTGCTAACTTCCTCTGTACACTCTTGTGATGGGTATCTGACACCAAAAATGTTCTCACTGTTCTTTAAGTTTAAATTCTGTTCCTTTCCATTTATTTCTACTGAACTCATGAACTGTGCTGATTGTAGTGATGTAGTTGGAGCCAAAAGGGGAAAAAAACATAATTGGCTTTGTGAGTCATCCAATCAATAAACTAGATTTTCGACACTGCTGTCAAAGGGTGTTGTGTGTGTTTTCTTTTTTTCCATTCATTGTAATAAAAAGGTATCCCAGTTGGACACAATCCCATTTCCAAAAGCTTTATTACCTAAGGTTACATGATTTTCAAACATTTATCGTTAACAATGTACTCTTGCAGCTTGAGTTATCTAACCAGGTAGCGTTAACAAATTGTCCTGGCCAAAATGTTATTTAGCAGATTTATGGGATAATTATAAGGACCTACTTTAATCTAGTTTCTCTTTAGAAATCTCTTTAGAAACGTTCCAAACCATATGCATCAGTAAAATGTAGCTTAGACTTGGTTTATTCGTGATGATTTTAGAGGATATTTTCAGCTAGCAGTCTGGAGTTCAGAATTTGTCCTTTGATCTTCTCACTTTGCTGCATGCCTGCTACTATATAAGCTTCCTTACCTATTTGATGGATTTTCAGTCTCGCTTTTTCTCTCTTTATCTTCGTTGCACCTCTTCACAGAACATTTCCTCTCTGTTAAAAAGTGTGCAGTCTTATTTACAAGTGACATATTACAGAAAAGCAACATTTTGATCTCAAAATTGTATTAAGCATACTTTATTTGGGAGAAAAAAGTTTTAGAAAAAGTTGGAAACATGCATTACAACTCTAAAATTAAGTTTTCATTTTTTGGTAAAATTTGTACCTGTTCATTCAGATCAGTTCACAAATTCCTTAGACCTAGCTCCAAATTATGATCTGTTATTAAATTATTAATCCAATTCATTGCATATTTAAAAATATTTCTAACATTAATATAGAGAAGAGAAATGGTCTGTATTTCCAGCTGTAACATATTATTGGTAACATTATGATTAGAAATTTGGTTGATTCTATGACAAAATTAAAATTATTTTGATATGATAGAATGTATGATCGAAGAACGTGTTTCTTCAGTGGTCTAGAGTAGTGTGTAGCCTAAGATTGTTTATTTGTGAAGTGATGTTTTTCCCCACAAACCACAGAATACAGAAAACCAAGATGGCAAGAATCCTGACACAGACGAGAATGGCAACAATACAATTCGTCATAGTCCTGGGGTGAGCGGCAGTATTTATTATTATAATGACTAAATTATCATAAACTTATTGTAAACTCCTACACGATTTTATGATAAGATAATGTTACGGTAGTATAAGCTCTGATAAAACTGTCTTTGTGACAATCAATCGTAAATAATTATGAGATCCCCTTTCATCAAAATAGTTATTAGCTCCCCTATCAGGTTACTCCAGAAGGTGTGTCCTTGCAATAGTGTTCTGTGAAACCTCACAAAGCCAACCAATTGTAGAAAATATAATTAATTCCAGATAGGATTCATAATGAACTTAACTCAAGTAATGAAAATTATTTTTTTTCTCTCACCTTTAACCTTTTAAGGTCATCTACTATGTCACAGCTCAGATCAAGGGGACTTCATCAGTGTCAGAGGAATCAACAGAGCGTAGAGATGCATCACAGTCTCCCCCATCACAGGTGTCACATGTCAATGCTTCTGACCAATTCCAAAGCCAGCTGCAGGTATCCACTAACAAATTTGGTGCCCTCAAAAGTAGCAGCCCAGCCAGCTCTTCTAGCTCTCTGCACCAAAATCAGCTTTTTCGTTCAGCCTCGTTGAATTCAAATCCACCCTTTCCATTGGAAGAAGTTCCAGGTAGCCCAACCAAAGGGAAAGTTCATGTGGTCAAGGCTGCTCAAGTGCAGGTTAGCATAGAGGAGAGGGTAGAGTCTCCAACAGCAATTTGCTCACCAGTCTCCTTTGGAGACACTGAACACATTATTTCTAAAGCAATCCCTGTTGGGCCAGATTTAGCAAATCAGAAGCTTCTGTTTGGTCTATCTAAAGTGAAGGAAAAGAAATTTGAAGAAATTGAGGTAAATGATGAGGCCTTTCTCAGTCCTGATCTGCCAGGAGAAGAGCCACCTCCCCCTCCTCCTGATAACTTTGCCTTCATGATCACTAACACCAAGGTACAAGCTCTGTCCACTGGAGAGTACCATCAGCTTGTCGACGCCAAGAAAGGTAGTGTGCAGACGGTAACTGTTGGCAGTAAACGACCAAGTGCATCTGACAGTGGCTCAGCATCAGGAGGTAATGCCAATACCAATGGTTCCCCTGGTGCTGACAACTCCAGTAAAAAGCCAGTTATAATCATTTTTGATGAGCCGATGGACATCCGCTCAGCTTACAAACGCCTCTCTACCGTCTTTGAATGTGAGGAGGAGCTAGAGCGGATGCTTGCAGAAGAAAGAATAGATGAGGAGAATGAGGAAACTGAGGAAGAAGAATGGACTAGAGGGATGCAGGTTAAACCGAATGGAGATGGTAGAGATTCCGGAAAATTTACTGGTTTAAATTCTTCTGCAGATGTCACAGACGGTCAAGTCATGAACACTTCATCCTCCTCTTTATCTGAGGGAGGGGCATTAGAAGATGTGAATGGTGATGCAAAGCAAGATGGAAAGAAGAAGTTTAAGTTTAAGTTCCCCAAGAAACAGTTTGCAGCTTTAACGCAAGCCATTCGTGCTGGAAGCAAAACGGGCAGAAAGACTTTGCAGGTTGTCGTCTATGAGGATGAGGAAGAACCAGACGGAACTGTCAGACAACAAAAAGAGACCAAGAGGTTTGAAATTGCTTGCTCCAAAACAGAGTCTTCAAAGTCAAATGCACAGGAACCTAATGGAAGAACTAACGAGATTCGTAAGAGTACCTACAAAACCCTTGACAGTCTAGAGCAAACAATAAAGCAGCTTGAAAACACAATTTGCGAAATGGGGCCCAAAACTTTGGAAGACCCAGAAAACTTAATGAACCCTGAAACTCAGGACAACAAGTTTGGAGAGAGTCCAGGGCACTCAGAGAAAGGACTTTCTCCCAAAACCTCGATTCCTAGGTCGACGTCTGCTAGTAAAGGTCCTGGTCTCCGAAAAAAGACCAAACCACAGCTCCTTCCTCGGCCTGCCATCATATCAACTACAGGGGTCTCAGTCACACCAGTTCCCACCCACCAGGTCTCTCTCTAGCTCCTTCTACCTTAACAAAGACTATGGATCTGTCCCTCTCCTCTTGCCCATAATAGTTCCACCCTTTCCAGTGACTTCTACAGATCCTTAGCCTCTCCTGTGGTGGAGGCTACCAACTCAGGGATCTGAACTTTTTAACACCTTCACATATTTTTATAAATATGGTGTGTTTATTTCTGGTGTGGTGTTTCATGTATAAACCGTTGTGTGTTTACTGATGGTGCTCTAATCTTGGGTTATGGTAGCCACAGCAAATTTCACAGTCTTAGAATCACAGTCTCATGTTGTTTCTGGTTCCTTTTTGTGGATTCTAAGACAGTCCTCAAAAAAACGGTGTTGGTATTCTGGGCTGGTTTGCATGCCTTCTTCTTTTCTGGTATACATACTCTACAGTGGTCACAGATGTGCTGTGAAAGCTTTCTCTTGCTGTGATTTAGTTTAAAACCCCCTGAAATATGGCTCTCATTTTTTGTTTCTTTCTTTTTATCCCTTTTCTCTTCTGTTTGGTTTAAATCTTTTTTGCAGAATGCCAGCGTGGTCTCACCTACTAGTCGGATGCCTGTTTCTGCCAAGGTGCGGCAGCAACCGGGCACCTCAGACAAAGAGAGGGCAACAAAACCGCAAAAGCTACAGGACTCTCAGAGGCAGTTTCGCCAGGTAGTCTTATCATAGGACCACTTGTCTAGTCAAAAAGATACACACACCTAGGCATACACTCGAGTGGAAAGTTAGTTCTTGCAGGGGATATATTTAGAGGGAAAGGAACTAACAAAGAACCGGATGAGACCAAACAACCTGTTCTTTCGTGAAAAGCCCGGTGCCGAAAAATGTTTTTGAACTGTTGACGTTTTCTTCTGCTACATTTTTTTAATGGCTGTGACCGAAGGCAACTGACTGTTATCTCATAATATCATCAAATGCTTCTGCATGTTTGCTTTGCTTGTGGCTTTGGTGCTGTAGAAGACAAACTAATTTTACAGTAATGAAAGAAAGATATAAAAACACTACAGCCACTGCTTACCTAACACTCTTGGATGCTTAGACTAGGGTCTCTTTAACTAAAAACCACTGACATAACCCCTACACACTCCAATGCCTGTGACAATTCCCTTGCAAGTCAGGATGCTTCTCTAAATAACCCATTTTTGGACCCTTTCCCTGTTTACCTCTCGGAGGAATCCCCAAACCCTGGCTCCACTGCCCAGGGTCCACAAATCCACTCTTTCCCTATTATCCTGTGGATGCCTTTCCAAATTGTACCTCCTCTATTCCTCCTGGAGCCTCATATGGTCTTGAGTACTGGTTGGTTGCACTTACACTGCGCATTACTCACTCTAAAACTCATAATCCTACCATCTTTCATCTTCCCTCTCCTTTCCATCTGACAGTATTCTGTATTCTCAACTTGTAGACAGATAGATTTTTGTGTGCGCTTTTAGTACTTTCACTTATATATGTAGCTTCTGTGTCTTTGATAATCTGTTGTGAATAACTGTAGATGCCAGTAGTATGATTTTAAACATGCTTAGACATTTTGCGTATTTTAATCAAGATCCCTTTGTTGACAATCAGTGTGTTTTGGCATCTTTGTTTGCAGGCTAATGGAAGTGCTAAAAGATCTGGAGGAGATCCCAAATCCACTTCTCCTACTGTGCCTGCTTCTAAAATTCCTGCTTTTTCCTCTAGTATGGGAAAAGGCTTGTCCCAGTCTGATTCTACTAATATTGTTAATTCTCCTCCTTTATCTTCCTCCCTTCCTGCTAGCAAATCTTCTGTCCCTCCTTCTCGATCCAGTTCAACCCCCTCATCTCATATCCCCTCCTTTTCTAATGGTTCTTTAAAATATGCCCCACCCACTCACAGCACTAAAGGCCTCTCTATTCCCATGCAGACACAAAATGGTCGACCTTCCACCTCTTCTTCCTCTTCCTGTTCCCACTCCCCTTTGTCCCCGACTATGTTGAGTCAGAGTGCGAAGAGTATCCGTACCATTCACACACCCAGCTTCACCAGCTACAGTCGGCAGCACAATGGGAGTGCCGGTAAATCAGCTATCCCAACAGTAACTGTCGCTAAGGATGCTGTGTAAATTGCTTTGCTGCTTTGCAACCATTTGTTTATCTCTTAATGAGGTGGAGTCACTCCTGTTTTACTTTGATTCACTTTTTAAGTTGTTTTTGTGATTTTATTTGTTTGAACAGATAATATTGTTACATGAGAGTGAACTTTGTTTTGGCATGAATTTGGCTATTGCATGTTATTATTTTCTCTGTTCAATTGAATGGACATCCTCCATCATTCAGTGTTTAAAACTTGAATCTCTGCAAATCATAAACATAAAAAGATCAACTGTTTTATTATAAAAAGTAAAACGTTTCATTGCAGAGAGCAGGCTCTTGATCAAGAATTTTACAGAGCACTTCATTTGAAAAGAATATTTATTTTTCATACAAGTTGAAGAGAGGCTAATAAGTATTAAAGTTAACATAGTAAAAAGTAATGTAAACAATGTTTTGGTTATTAGCATCCTCTAAATGATTGTAGATTATTTTCATTTTGAAGTTTTAAATAAATTGACAGACATTGGTTGTAGCCATAATAAGTGGAAAAGTACTGTAAGTATACTAACCATTAACACAATTTGTCAAACATTGTCTGTTTTTTTTTCTGTCTTTTTTACATGCACTGACAATGTCTTTAAGATTTAATGTTATAAATTGACAACAGTTTTGCAATGAACATTTGTCTGTCTATTCAGTAGTTGCCTATTTGCCAAAGTTTGGAATTTACATCCTTAAAAATGACTATATATACTGTGTTAGACACTATGTGCATTTAGGATAGGTTATACCTGGCTTAACCTACCTATGTCAAAAAAAAACCTGATTTACCCACACAGTCTATGGCTCTTAAATTAATGAGTATTGATGTCTAAATGTAAACTAAAAATTGTAGTGATTGATAAAATTGCTCTCTACTTCACATGTATATACTGTAACATCTCTATTTCAGAGATTGTCTTTAGTTTTGTTAACATATTGTACCAAAGTTTATTTCTATGCATGCCTATACAAAATTGTAGAGAGAGAATGTAATAGAAGAAAATCATGCTTGCTCAGACAGATTTTGTAAATAAATATGTTTGGTTTTGTATAGCTTTAATTGCAGAAGCAATCTGTGCAAAAGAGTGTAGGTATTAAAACAATAAAGTCCTGCATGCTTGTCGTTTACATGGCCTCTCGGCTGTGGTTTCTCCACTTCAACACTGCAAGTCCTTCTATTAAACATTTTGGCAGATAGTTCAGGTGACTTTTGGTTTTTTTATCACATATATTGTCTTTTTCACCTTTACACTTTCATTGTAATGACATTCTAATGACATTCTTGTAAAGTAAACATGTTCTGAACTGTAAATTTGGACACATTTTACTGAATGTATGTAATGTGTGCAGAGCTGCAGGCAAAAGGTGGTTATTTTGAAAAATCGAAAATATAAAGTTTTTAGTTTTGATTTTTGTAAAATATTGGTAATATCGTCATGCTTGTGTTCATTTATAGTTCCAATGACCAAAATGTGTAGTACAGAATACATGTACTTTAGGAATGTCCAAACTTATGGCCGAAACACTATATATGACCAGCTTTCTTACAATTATTTTATAACCTAATTAACCTAACTGGATTGACACACACATTTAAACTTTACTGTATATTCTTAAACTTTACAGTATATTTGAACTATGCCAGGTTTGTCTTGTGAAGTGTAAGTTATGAAGTTGTAATGATCACATACAGCAGGTAAAGTGACCAGTAGAGGGTGATGTGTGCTAATGGGGATTTGTGATAAGTGCTGATTCTATTAAAGGAGTTAACATATCTGTACATGTCATTTTTGTGTGATACCTCCTACATGAAGTCAATGCATATATGACTAAATGAGGAAACAGATATGAGTACAGACATTCAGAGGAGTTGGTCAATAGCCAAACGAGGTGTTTATCATTATGTGCTGGCTGCTGAGGAAGTCTCTAAACCTTCTTGTAAGTACAAGAATATATATATATAAGTACAAGAATATAGAAAAAAATTTTTATTTCATATTTTGTATTGATTTTATAACATTTACCTTACTGAATATTGGTTGACTTGAAAGTTCAGGGTATTTCTTCAGGGTATTTTAAGTTCTTCTGAACATTTTTCTATCATGCTATTCATGTGGTTTCAAATAATAATAATGCATGCAGTATTATCGTAGTTAAGTTATATATAAATAGATATTTTAATTTCAAAGAAATATGTTAGAAATATGAAATATGTTTCAATGAAATATGTTCTTATGTTTTAAAAACCATTTACCCACACTGTGTCACTTTCTGTATAGTTCTTGAGAAAATAACATTGCTAAAACCGACTGTGATACTTATTCTGACTATTGCCGTTCTGCAAACAGCAGATCAGTCACAAAGTATAGACCTGCAATATGTCGAATCACTCAGTGGAGGGGATTTACCTCGGCACTCATGAGGAGAACATCCTGTTCACAACCTTCTACATTGTCATCTTCATCGTCTCAGTCCCGAGCAATGCCTTGGCACTTTGGGTGTTCTGCCACAACAACACCAACAACACCCCATCCAAAGAGTTTCTGAAGCACCTGGCTATAGCGGACATGTCTTACGTCCTGGTGCTCCCCATGCGAGTAATCTACCACATGTCAGACGGTCACTGGCCTCTTGGTGAAGGGTCGTGTCGCGTGGTAGGTTTCCTGTTCTTTGTCAACCTCTACTGCAGCATGTACTTTATGACCTGCATCAGTGTAGACCGTCTGTTGGCTTGCGTCTTACCATACAAAACTCAGAATCTGAGAAACACCAGGAATGCCAAAGTGGTCTGTACGGTCTTGTGGGTCATGGTGACCATTTCCATGATGCCTGTCCTGTTCTCCAAAAAAGAAGTGACTAGACAATGGCAGAATGTTACAGTGTGTGAACAGCTGTACATTGAGAAGTCCTCTAATCCCACCGGTGCGGTGGTGTCCACTGCTATTGCATTCATGATACCTCTGGTCACCCTGAGTGTCTCTTACATTCTCATATTTTGCAAAGTCAAACAAATGACTTTTCAAGAAAGGACGGCCACTCAGCATAAGGCAATGAAAATGATCGTACTTACAGTGGTTAACTTCTTGATTGCATTTGTGCCCTATCATATCCACCGATTTTTCTTCATCATACAGCATGAGGACATGTCACGGTCAGAATCCGAAAGACAAATGCTGCATTTGGGAAATCGAATCACCTCAGCTTTAACATGCATGAGTGGTGTGTTGGATCCTGTCATGTACTTCTTTCTGGCTAGAAATTACAGAAAAACCCTTCTGCAGCTCTGTGGTAGAAACCTCAACGAGGAGCAATCCACCGCATGATCAGACGAGAAAGGCCATGGTATCATCTCAGCTGTTAACTACCAGGCACAATGAAAATCAGTATCTGTTAAACAAATGTTTAAAGTGAAAGAAAAGGTCTGGCTGATAATAATTGAGGTTCATGACTACATTCATTCAGAAACCTATTTAATCATGACATGCAATTTGATGCCTTGTACATCAAATGTGGAACTCCCATTTCCAGATTTCAAGATGACAAAATCTCATATGACATATGAGATTTTGTTATCTTGTAATACACATGACAATGGACAAGGCTATCTTTGTGTCTATTTAACTTATTTTAGCATTTTCATTTATCAATATTTCATTTATCATATATCATTTTTGTATATGCCACTTTTAGATGTTCAGGATCTGAATAAAATATTCTTTCAAAATCAAAACTCACAAACATATTTTACACACCATTGTTGCATATTGTTTGGTTATTTGAGGTCATTATTATTTTTATTTTATTAAAATTTTAAAATGTAATTGTTTTATTTTAATTGCATTGCATGGTTGATTGTTCCGTGTACATTCTCACTATTTTATTTCCTATTTCGAAAGAAATAACCTGAGAGTAAAATATGGCACTTTGTTAAAAAAAATGATTGCTGGATATCCTTTTTTAGATATTTTAAATATTTAAAATGCAGGTCACAAAGTCATTAAACTTACCTGAATTGTGCATATTTTTTGACTGAACTTTTTGGGATACATAAGTGAGCTGTTGCCATTGGATATTTTTTACAACTTGGAAAAGTGTGGTTTTATAAAAATACAGCTGCTTCTAAGCTAATGCTTTAGCTATGACAGTATGTACATTTTGGTTGTAAAGAACGTGAAAATCTCTTCAAGTAATTTTAAGTCAAGTCAAGTCACCTTCATTTATATAGCACTTTTAGCTAATAAATCAATATCGAATCGAATCGATTCGAAGCCTCAAGAATCGAAATCGAATCGAATTGTGAAATTCCTAACAATAACCAGCCCTAACCAAAACCAAAAAAATTTTTTTTAAGTTGGAGCCCCAAAGCCCCAGGTGGAAAGTCTGGTTAACCAAAAACTGAATTTAATATCGTTAACAAAACGATTAATGACTAATGATTAAATATAATTTTTCATTTTAGAGTATTAAAGGCCCACTGAAGTGCCTTAAAACGCACAGCATTACTCAATGTGTTGACGTAATTTCCAATGAAACAGCAAGACAGGGTAGGATATATCGAGCAGCCCCTCCCCTTTTTTATAATAGCCAATAAAATAGCGTTTCACTTATCACAGCTCGGCCAGAGCCGTTGAACTTGAGCTCGGCTGTCGTTGGCTGCGCCCGAAAACTGATAAATGCTGCCTACGGAGGACACATTTCAAGGTAGGAAGCCCGAATGCAATGTTAGTTTCATTTCCTGTCTCCTGATATTCCTTCATTTGATAAATTTTTGAAGGCAGCATAGATGTATCCTTTGCTGCCTTTGATATCCCACAATCCTGTGCTTTCCATTCTGTGACAGTTGAGCCAGAAAAATAAAGATGGCGTCTGAAAGTTGCGGCTGGTCGTCAGTTTGTGTGTAAAAGTACTATGAGTATTATGAGCAATGTAAAAATTAAATTCATAAATATTGTCAGAATTTTTCTCCTTCAAGTGTTCATCTCCTCACTGACTCTGAAGAAGACAAGATAAGAAGCCTTCCTACTCGTTGTCGAATCAAGCCCCAGCAGCGGATTAATAGCGCTTTGCAGCAGCAGATGATCCAGAGCTTCTCCCCTGTAGCTATCCGACGATAATTTCAGAGCAAATTTCCATCTATAAAAGCAAGGTTGTTTCTCAAACGGAAGGCTGCATCCTTCCAAGACTTCATGTGTCCTTCCTAGTTTAATCCTTCCTAGTCTGTGTCCTTCTCAGCAATTAACTGCTAGAATGACTGTCTAGTAAGAGCGAATGGCTATGTCACACATCTTCCCGCACAAAAAAACCCCCACAAAATTAAAAATTAAAACACAAATTTTTGGAAAAATACTTTGTAGTGCCAATATTTATATTAACTGGCTTTTCATTAATGCAATACAGTGAATGACAGCCATCTGGGGTCTCTTAGTGGCTTAAATTATTATAACATCTATGTATTCATGTCTGAAAATATTATTTTTGTCTTACATTTCATAAAAAACTCCTTTTCTCTCAGTTCATTTTCGAGAATTGTAATGTGTTCAAATGATTGTGTGTGATTTAAGCCGCAATAGATACATTCGATGCATCCTTCAAACAGGCCAAGTGAAGGACGTGAAACGAAGGCTCCCAGAGATATCGCTTTGCTTGTCGTGCTAAAAGAGGATACTCTTCTGCATGCATCTTCCACCAGATTAGTGGGTTTTCAGAAAGTAGGACAGGTTTGACTTCCCTGTACCTCGCCACTTCCTCTTTTACCATTTCAGTCACAGTTTTTGTTTTTTTTATGCTGGGGGTGCTGCTTTGTAGATTGGTCCAAGGAGATCCATCAGTGCAGATGTCTTTGGCTTCTTGGGTGATGTGGGTTCTGCATCTCCCACATCAGGGGTTGTCATTCTGCTGAACAGGCACACTTACTTCACCACAAGCACTATCAGTTGCTGTTTAAAAATAAAACAATTACAAATTGAATTTAAAATATAATAATAATAATAAATCATCACAAAGAAAATAGCATTTGGAAGTTCTGATCAAAACAAACATAAAACACCATTTTCTTTCTACACTGGTAAAACTTACATTCAGTGTTTTCAGTTACTCAAGGCTTACAATCTCTCTCATCATTCTTGAAAATGTTTTGTCACTTTCCTCTTCAGAAAAGAAGGGAAGGGCCTTAAAACGACGATCTAGTGCTGATGTTGAATACAATGTTTACTTCAGGCCAGAATATCTTAAGGAGATTCCATATATTTAAATCACTTTTTGTTATATGCAGTTATACATCAATACACAAAAGTCAAAGTCACATAGTAATTTATTAAACTGTTGCTGATTGCATTAAATTGATTGTTTTAATCTATATATGGTTGTAAATGTATTCAATGTTTGTAATTATATATATTCTCCATAGGATCTATATATCAACACTAGCTTAAGCTTAATTCTCTCCGTGCCAGGAGGCACACAAGGCTTGGACATCACTCCTCCATTGGGTTCGGTTTGCAGCTGCACGTCGTGCTGTGTTCCACGTGTTCCAGCCTGCACCGTTTCGTTCCAGTTCCACCATTCGCCGCCAAGTTGTTTTTGGGCGGCCTCTTTTCCTTCTTCCTTCAGGTGTCCACCCGAGGGCCACAGCACAGTCGTCCGTTCTGTCCTTCCTCAGCACATGGCCGATCCAGTTCCATCTCCGTCTCCTCACCTCCTCACTGATTTTCTTTGTTTCTGCCATCTCTAGAACGTATCTGGGTGCAAACGTCACTAAGGATGGTGGAGGCACAGTGGATGTCAAGAAAAGAGTGGCACTGGCAAGCGCGCAGTTCAAAAGGCTATCAAACATATGGCAAGCCAGCGATATCAGCAGGAAGACCAAAACCTCCCTTTTCAAGTGCTTAGTACTTTCGGTTCTGCTTTATGGATGCACGGCCTCACTGGGTGCAGTTCTCATCTCCTGTAACAGCCGTGCATGCAGAGGACCAATGATTGAAAAATTTGGTGAGCTCTCCTCATGGCTGGTGTGGCAGCTTTCATGGGATTCAGAGCATTCACTACATTTTCTGATGCCGTGCAGAGTTCCTTCTCACTTCTGCAAACCTCAGGTGAGAGCAGTATTGGGGATATGGCTGGCTGTTCCAGGGACCGCTCTAGCATCTGCAGTGTGCTGTTCCACCGAGTTACAATGTCTGTCTTCTGCATATGAGAGGGTAGATCCAGTAGCTTTTGTTTGACTTTCAAAGTATGGCTGTCGATTAAAAAGAAGGCAGAAATTTGTTTGACTTTGTCAAGCAGTTGGGTCACTTTTGGGAGTTTGAGTGCTGCTTGAGATGCTAAGTTCAGCATATACGCGTCGCAACTGACGTGAAGCCACACGGACCATATGAGCAGCATTGTCGGTAACCAGAGCCGGTTCTTTCTGGATAATGTTCCAATATTGCAATGTTACTTGCTGTGTGGCTGATGTGGACAGCCCGGGTTTGCCAAAACATGCAATATGAGTGTCCAGTCATTTGCGATATAGTGACATTTTATGGTTACATACGATTCAGTCGTCCTAGATGTTCAACTGTTTTGAGTTGTCATTCAAATCAAATTTGATATTGTCATTTCACTGAGGTACTTGCATGTTACCATTACGCAGTGTGGTTCCAAAACATTAATAATAATTTGAAAGCCCTCGTTCTAAACTACACTGTAGGGACGTAAATCCTTGCAAATCAGCATTACTATGGCGTAAGCTACTTTCTTAACATGAGGTGAATCAGACTGTAGTTTGCAGGCAAATGCAACGTCTAGCCATTGCTGACCAAAATCACAAAAACGAAAAAAGCTTGTCAGCATGTCTGGAAAGGTGGTTTTGTAGGTTTGTTGTGTTGTTACAGAATCTTAGCTTTTGCGGGCACAACTTGCAAACGACAGTGGTTTTGTCAACCTCATATTTACCGCCACTGCTTTTGATTATGAAATACTTCCACACAGTAGACTTTAACTTCACTGGCGCTGGCTACAATTGGCTACTGTGACCTTCCACCATAATCTGTCTTTTTTTGTTTTGTTTTGTTTTAAGTGGAGTAACTCTAAAGATGGAGATATCTTCAGGACGAGAGACGAAGTACAGATAATACTCACATCCTCTCAAGTAAAGCAGGCACATTAAGAATCGATTCAGGAAATCCCTGATATCGCTTAGTTAAATTGAAGATTGATTAAAATCGAAGAATCAATATTTTTTATCCAGCCCTACAATCTTCGCTCAGTTAGAGCAATACATATGCCGGGCTCCATGGGAGCAGATATTCAGTCCCGGAAAGGACCGTCTCCGGGAGAGAGGAATGAACACAATCTCTGAGGCTAGGGCACCTTTTACCAGCCGCTTTTACACCCCTAAATGGCCCATTTTTTCCGGCTGGTTTTCACCTGGGAATGTAGACCCTCTGTCTTGTGAGATTGCTTCTATTCTCTCATTCCTACAGGAGCTTTTAGACGGTGGATGCACCCCGTCCATGCTCAAGGAATACATGGCAGCTATTACGACATACCATGCTCTTATAGCTAGCCAGTCTGTTGGAAAACACGACCTGGTGGTCAGATTTCTAAGGAGGCTAAACTTGCCTCGCCCCAACACCGTTCCTTCCTTAGATCTGTCTATTGTCCTGAGAGCACTTTTTGATCCTCTGTTTGAGCCGCTCACGATGTCCGACCTTCTGCCTCTTTCACTAAAGACCACCCTTCTGCTGGCTCTGGCATCGGTCAAGCAAGTTGGTGATATGCAGGCTGTTTCACTGGATGCTTCCTGCCTCGAGTTTGGCCCAGTGACAGTAATGTCATCATTTGGCCCAGACGAGGCTATGTGCCTAAGGTGCTTTCCACTCAGAGCACAAGTCATTTCACTCTCTGCTCTCCCCTCTGCTGAGGGCGAGCAGACACTTAATCTACTTTGCCCGGATTGGGTCCTTAGGGTGTACATCGAGCGCTCTAGCCAGTTCAGACAGTCAGAGCAGGTGTTTGTGTGCTTCGGCGGCTGCACAATGGCGCTCTCATTTACGAAGCAGAGACTATTCCACTGGATTGAGGATGCAATAGCACTAGCTTACAAGTCATTGGACTTGTAGTGCCCTATTGGGATGAGGGCCCACTCCACCAAGGAAATGGCCTCCTTTTTGGCTTGGTCTAGATGAATGTCCATTGGTGATATAAGTGCAGCGGCCAGTTGGTCCTTGCCGTCCACCTTTGCCAGGTTCTATAACCTAGACATCCCTTCTCTTCAGGCACAGATTTTGTCTGCCTAGTCGGTCCCCACCCTCGGGGGTTTTCTCTAAGTGGCATCATTGCAAAGCTTGCTGTACTACTGCGCCTATGCACAAGTCAACGCTGCCGCTCCTCAATTTGGACGAAAATGGCTTTCAGCACGACTTAAATAGGCAGTTAGCCCCGTCCGTTTTGGCGAGCTGAAAAGCCATTTGTCTGTACAGGTGCACAGACGTGAACCAAGGTTAGGTTTGTAACTGGAACGTCTCTCACTACAGGTGGCCATGTTGTTTTACGTGAGCTAAACAAAGAATGTATGAACAAAATCACCAGATCTAAATATTCACAACAAACACCCTTTCAAAATTAAACCAAGAAATGAGACCTACACTTTCACTGCCTCTCCCCAAAACCTCTCAAATGTTTGTATCCCCAGGATTCAAAAATATTTTCAGGGTTAAGGACTTGTTTATTGTTCCTTTGTTAATTACTATTAAAAGCTGATATTACTAGGGGTGCACATAACTGGTGCGCAGGTGCGCATGCATGGTAAAAATGAACCAGAAAACGTAGAGAAAAGCACTTTCGAGTACCAACATTTTTGGGGATAGTGTTGTATTTCTATCCCGCTGTAACCACTAGATACTTCTAAAACAATTCCATATTCCTCTGCAATCAAATATTACCCTTACCTCTAAATCATAGAAGTGGAATGTCGATCCAGGGTCCTCGGCGGGGCCTCCAGTCAGTTCAGTCTGGGGTTGGTTCCTTGTGGCGTTTGCTAGTATTCATATTTCATTACAAAAATTCTTGAAATATTGTTAGAGAAAAATTACTCAGACTTATTTAAAAAAGGTTTTACGAATCATCACAACATTATTTTGTTTTATTTAAAAAGATTCAGAATAATACAACGATAAAAATTCCAAAGACAAAAATGACAGAAACACGTAAAAGTTTTCACCCAAGGTGTGGCCCCCAAAATAGTTCTCTCCTCCTTTTTACATTAACTCTGTTCTTATGGCCCGCCCTCTAAATATCAGCTGTCATTATAGTGCAGCTAAAATTCCCTTAAATGGTAAAAGTCAGGACTTATCCTAGTCCCTTATTAACATAAGCTTGCAAAAGCACATATTCAATTTTTCTTTCACACTTTTATGCAGCACATACAGACTTTCTTTCATACTTTTAAACACACTTTTATGCAGCACATAGCCTACATAGAAGCTTTATATGGTAAGTTCTTCTATCGTGGCCCCCTTGACCTTTTTCCGGCTTTACACCTTCTCTATATCTTGGGCAAACAATGTTCAAAGTTCTAGGCTGTTCTAAGTAGTTTGAGCTTGCCTTGTAAATTCAACACATCTTCATCTGAATTTTTTATTTCATTTTCAACCATAATGCTATTTGCAATGCGTATTATCTTTTTATTTAATCGTTCGGCTTGCTTAATAATCTTTATTAACTGCTGTGCACGATGAATCAATTCGTCCCTAGGAAGTTGAGTCTTAGTGGAGGATCTTCGCCAGCGCCTTTCTCTCCTTCTTCTCTCTCTTCGCGTTGTCTCTCTTGAGGTGTTCAACTATAAGACCGTCCATAGAAATCTTAACCTTGTCTGTGACATTAACATTTCTAATTTCTGCCATGCTCATCTGTTACACTGATGATGACAGCATCTCCAGGTGCTCCCTTGAGAATCAGGCCAAAAAAGTTATGTGCACCCCTGATTATTACTTACAAATTTATTTAACCATTCATTGTTTTATTGTTTTTTATTCTTTACGTTTAAATAAAATAAATTTGATTCATAACTCCGTCTGACTTGATCACAATGCGTCATATTTGGAACTAACCTAATTGCCTGCACAAAATATGATCGCATTGTAATAACAATATGCAACGATAAAGCGTACAGTGGCTTCATAAATGAATTAAAAACATTAAATAGCAAAACACACGGATGCACATTCTTTGTTTTTCTATAGGTATAGTGTTAAAAAACTTGTTGCATTTTTGTGAAGAATGTACAACACAACTTACTCCAACGAAGAGACTTGAACTCACCTGATTTAGTAAACACGATTTCCCACATCGTAAATACGAACTTCCCAGAAGACTTTAACGCACCATATGTCTACTCTTCAGCTACACACGCAAAAGTATGTAGTTTTTATTTCACACATCACACGAGGCTTACTTAAGGAAAACGCTTCAGGATTACTTTTTGATCACACTGTGGACCCGTAGAAGAAGGCGTGCCTAGTAACGCGGTTGTCAGGAAGACAGTGGGGATAAAACGTGTGCATCGGTATGATTTGTTTACCTTCATGCCTGAAATGCCAGCAGAGTTTATGAACACGTTACTTGTCGATATATATTTCGGGTCTTAAGATCATATCAGTTTTGTCCAGGTTATATCGTCCTGGATCTCCTTCAACGTCTCGGTTGGGTGGAGAATTTTTCTTCACTCTGTCGTCTCCAGGATGACCGCAGGGTTCAAGACTGCAGTTTTAAGGTGATGCTTAACGTTAAGCTGTATTACTTTAAATATGCAGTCATAAAAAAAAGCAGTCCATAAAAGTGTTTGATTGTGATGACAGTGAGTGTAAAGAAAAGTAGAAATCTGCGTGTTAGCCTGTCCGGTTGGGATATTCACATCGTAAGATATTGTCTGTTTGAATAACTTCGTCACAACTTCTCATAAATGTTTCCATTTTATTATAATCTCAATTGCGAGACAGACACCATAATTATGTATCATAACTTGTATTTTTTTGTAAGTGTGTTTTAGCCTAGGTGTCTAAAATACGTTTTGGAGCCACTGTACTTTGAAAATATTTCCATTACGTTAACTTGGTGAAAGAATTATGGACTTTTGCTATGACAACAAAATAGTTTTAAAAATGAATTCATAGTGCATTAACCATAGACCAAACATATCCAGTTGCTGTAAGTTTGATATTTACCCCCAGTTTCAAAGACAAGGCCTAAACCTAGTCCCAGACTAAAATGCATGTTTGAGATGTTTTAACTGAAAGCAACTTGCACTGTATCTTAAAATATGCCAGTGTCATTGTTAAATGCTCTTATTTAACTAAGGCCCAATCCCTGTCTGTGTAACCATGATATCTCTTTAAATAAAGCAAAACAAAACAAGGCCTGTCATTCCTGCTGTTCTACTTCTACGAATTCATACTTAAAGTTAACAATTAAAAGTGTTTCCTTTTTCCAACAGAACCAGCAATGCACATTCTGGAAGAGTGATCTAGCTGACTGACTTAATCAGTTGCTATGGGTACGGCATCCTCTGTGGTGAGCCCCGGTGAGGTGATTGAGGATGCGTACGGTGGGGAGGGAGGAGAGGCATGCGAGATACCGGTGGAGGTGAAGCCAAAAGCACGTCTGCTGCGGAGCTCCTTCCGGCCTCGTGTCATCATCGGCGCCAGCTTCAAATCCAACGGATCGGTGGAACTGGAGTATGCGGCAGAGTATGATCGCCTCAGGAAAGAATACGAGATCTTCAGGGTCAGCAAGAACAATGAGATCGCCTCCATGCAGAAGAAAGAAGCCAAGCTGGATGAGGAGAACAAGAGGCTGCGTGCTGAGCTGCAGGTTTGAGAGAGAATAAGATAATCTGACTTTTTTATGTGGGTCAATTGCGAATAAAAGTGGTGGCCGAAGAAATAAAGAAAAATAATTTAAAACAAATGCCAAATTCTTAGACATGTACTGTTTCTATAAAAGGGATGGTTGATTGTGATTTCACTTTTCTAACTTTAGTTAGTATGTAATGTTGCTGTTTGAGCATAAACAACATCTGCAAAGTTCAAAGCAAAGGGAGATATTTTGTTTTAAAGAAATTGCTTTTTAAGGACTACAACAAACGGCTGGTAAGGGACTACACGACATTCCTCCCGGGTTAGTGAAATCACTAACCCTCAAATTTACATAAACCCCACCCCCAGATCACGATTTATAGATTATCAAGACAGAATATGCTAATCAATGACTTGAAGATAACCACACATAAGCTACATAAATGCATTTACTAACCACTCAGAAATGTTGTCTACATGACATGTTTTCACTTCCTCTTGAGTCTGTCCATCTTTCTGATTCTGGTTTACACATAAAAGGCTAAAAGTTTTTTCAAATTTTCAGTGCATGTCTGTTTGAGGTAAAAGGACATGAGCTGTTGAAGCTCCGCCCTCCGTGCCGGGAGCAGCAGCTCATTTGCATTTAAAGAGACAGACACAAAATTGGTGCGTTTTTGCTCCCATTCAAAAACTTTAACATGCTATACAAAAATATCTGTGGGGTATTTTGTGCTAAAACTTCACATACACACACTGGGGACATCAGAGATTAATTTTACATCTTGTGAAAAGGGCATTATACCACCCCTTTAATTGTTCTATTCATTCACTGTTTCGATTCGTTTTTTAATATGGCTTTGCAAACCTTTCATACAATCTTCAAGAAAAATGTTATGGCTCTGAAAATGTAAATATCGAATAAAAATGTGATACATTTGCCTACACTATGCATGTGAGTGTACACGGCTTAATCTTTATTTACAAAAAGGTTTATATATTTTTCAAGGTAAAATTTATATATGGAATTATAAATGCATGTGTATATATTTGTGTATATATATATATATATATATATATATATATATACAGACCACTGCAAAGTTGTCAGTTTATCTGGATTTACTTTTATGTTTGCGTTTGAGTAAAATTAACATTTTTGTTTTATTTTATGAAATACTGACAAAATTTCTTCCAAATTTTAAGTAAAAACATTGCCATTTAGAGCATTTATTTGCAGAAAATGACAACTGGTCATACTAACAAAAATATGCCATGTTTTCTGACCTTGAATAAATAAAACAAGTTTATATTCATTTTTTTAAAGAATTTAATAACCTTAAATCTAACCTTAAAGGGACATTGTGTAGGAGTTTCTCCCATCTAGCGGTGAAATTGTATTTTGCATTCAAACGAATTGTGCTCTCCAGCGCCTCGCTTTTTCAAATACGTGTTGCATCTACGGTAGCTGTTATGTACCAAAAAGCTATGACAGGATGTCTTCTAATAGCACTTCGTCGAGTTTTCCTTCTGGTGAACAGGTTTGTTATGTCAAACAAACTGCAAATTGAACACAACAAACAAACGAATGTTACAGTATGCAAAATAACAGTGCGATGCAGCCTTTTAAACTTGCCGGGGCAGTGACAAGCACCTCTCACTGCTCTGCTCCTCCGTTCCTGCTGCTTTCAGTTACGTGACGCTGGCTCTGAACGAAAACACGTTGTGGAAACGCGTTGGCCTAGTACTTTTTGACCCTCTCTGCTTACATACTTTTCCAAGATGGCAGAAGGACATGGAAGCCTCCGTGGACCTACCCGTCACATGTTTAAAAAGATAATAAATTCTTCGTTTATGAGGATAAGTCAGATAATTGGCTGAGGTAATTGTACACCATTGAGGACATATTTATGAATAAAAATATTGATTTTAGATAAAATAATACCTAAAAAACTACACGTAGTCCCTTTAAATTTGTTAAAAAAGTTCAAAACATCTTTTTATTTATTTATTTATTTTTAAAGCAGATTTCTGCATGTTGTTTGCACCACATGACTTGATTTGATGGACAGAAGTTTTTCAAATATGAAAAAGTAGTGAAGCAGTTTTGTTGTTGTTTTTCTAATGAATAATTACAGATTATGCCAAAATTACACTTTTTTTTTTTCTTTCAAGAATTTAATTATTTTAATAATGTTTTTCCCTTAATTTTGATATAATTTTCTGGTTGTCAGGCTCTTCAGAAAACTTACCAGAAGATTCTTCGAGAGAAGGAAAGTGCCCTGGAGGCAAAGTATCAAGCCATGGAGAGAGCGGCCACTTTTGAGCACGACAGAGACAAGGTCAAACGGCAGTTTAAGGTGTGAATCATTCTCTTCTCTCTTACACAGGAACATTAAGAACTGACATTTGTACCTTGCACAATTCTAAATCTGCCCAAGCCCCCTCTATTTCCTTTTGTTTAATATCTTTAGCCTATATCTTTAGCTGTTCTAGTTTCAGTCGTCAGTTTTGAGATTTCAGGATTCCCCCATTCAGTTAGATTCTTTACCTTACCTTTCCTTCATATTTATCTCTGCCCTAAATCGCCCGGCAGATATTTCGGGAGACTAAAGAGAAGGAAATTCAGGATTTGCTGCGGGCAAAACGAGATCTGGAGTCAAAACTTCATCAGCTGCAGGCTCAAGGCATTCAGATTTATGATCCAGCAGACTCCGATTCAGACGACAACCACACCACTGTCACCAGTAAGAATGTAACCGATACGTTTCGCAATGGAAACTATATTTTTACACTTTCTGAATAAAATTATGATGAATGATGTAGATTTCTTGTACTGACAACACTTTTCTTTGAAAGAGGAAGTTGACTCTTAGGTTCTCTTATTTGTCTATAAAAAAAAAATAAAAAAAAACTATCCATCCATCCCTTTATTTATTGAAAAAGTACAACTTTTCTACTGTACCGCTAAATATTTTTAAGCATAATTTTACAAAACTCTAGATTGGAGCTTTATTGTGAAACCTAAGCTTTAAATCGAACCATCCAAGCTTTTATTGCAGTTCTATACTCTGTGTGCAGCCGCAGGAACTCAGTGTGAGGACTGGAGTGGTGGTGTGTTGGGCAGCGAGCCGTCTATGGGCAGTATGATGCAGTTACAGCAGACACACAGAGGTCCGGAGTTTGCTCACAGTCTCATCGACGTGGAGGGGCCGTTTGCCAATGTCAGCAGAGGTGAGTTTGCACCTGTGTTTGTGTGTGTAGGTGTGCTTGTGTATGTGTTGATGTTCGTGCCCGTGTGTTTCAGATGATTGGGATGCAGCCGTGGCTAGTCTGCTGCAGGTTTCTCCTCACG
The DNA here is from genome assembly GCF_051911475.1 of Siphateles boraxobius. Classification (NCBI taxonomy): domain Eukaryota; kingdom Metazoa; phylum Chordata; class Actinopteri; order Cypriniformes; family Leuciscidae; genus Siphateles; species Siphateles boraxobius. The sequence goes on along the minus strand of NW_027508876.1, from coordinate 13,237,474 downwards.
TCTCTCAGGCTCTGTGGAGCAACACAGTCCGCTGCTACCTCATATACACACAGGAGACCAAAGCAGAGCTGCAGACCTTTATACAGGTACACGTGCTCCGATAACACCTCTTATTTAAATACACTCATTCTTACGGTTTAGCTACATCTATTTGTCTCCCTCTATCAGACTCATTCTTTGAGGCTGCAGAGGTTTTGTGAGGGTTTGGGTCATTTCTGCCTGAACGTGTCATTTCCTGAGGAGAAGGCCACTCTATATGCTGCTGAACGCAGGCAGGAGATCGAGAGGAGTTCTGTGTGTGTGCTGCTACTCAAGTCCTCAGTATCCAGGTGACACTCTGGGCCCTATCATACACACGGCCCAATGCATCACCAGGCACGATGAAAGTGTTTTTTGCTAGTTTTAGCCCGACGCAGTTATCATATGGGAAATGACACTCTGATTGGTTTATTGCACGTTATGGCCAAAACACACCCATTACTCTTTAAGATAATAGGGAAAACCCTTTTAGACCATGCGCCGCGCGCGCCAACCATTTTCCCCTTCATTAAACTAGCAAAAGTGGATTCGTTTGCTTTAGACCATGCGCTTAGATCGTTAAAATAAAAATCTTTCTCACACTTTTTGTTATCGTTGACATGAATCTCATGTAACTGTTTTGCTGTTTTAGTTGTGTTGTAGAGGATGTGGAGGAGGCGTTTGTGAAGACACCAGACTCTCGTCCTCTTTTGCTGTATTTGCGAACGGGTGACAAAAATGGAGAAAAGGAGGAGGTGTCCACCCTCAGTCCAGCCACCAGAGACCTGCTGGAAAGAGTTAACAAAGCTGACAAAAGTGCCAAACTCAAGGTTTAGTAAATTATTCAAATGAAGTTTTAAGGACAATTCACGCAGCACCAACAGACGCTGACAAGCACCAGATTACAATACGTCACATCTCAGACATTCCAAGACCCGACAAACGCAGATTCAACTTGTTCAATCGGCAAAAACGAGACCTAACTAGACAAAAGTCTAGTTTTGACAGACAAAACCCAACGAAGTGTCTGTTGTGGTTGTTTCCGTTGGAGCAGTGTGAATTGGCCTTTAGAAGGTTCTTCTGAAGATCCTCTTTTTAAGGTTCTTAAAAAGATTCTAATGTTTTTGAAGTTTGTTTTAAGAATTCTAAAGATTCATCTGGTGATTTTGTTTGTATCATATATATTCCAGCATTTTGATGCTAATATTTAACCCTCCTAAGCTTTAAAAAAAATGCTTAAGTAAACACGGTAAGAGTGTAAGTTTTTTTTAATTTATTTTTTCATTATACGATATAACACTAGTTTCCCTGAAGTAGTAACAATAAAATGCACTTCTTTTGGGATTTTAAGTAATTTAGATCTTATTTAGAACTTATTTATCTATAAACTTCTTTATTTCATTATCATGCCTGGCCTGGCCAAAAAAAGTCACTGTTTGGATTATGTTATGTTTCTAGCATGTTATATGTTTGGCAACATTTCTTCTAACCATAATTGATGGATTGTGTAGCTTTTCATTTCTTAAACAACCATGTAGGAAGACACATCATGTCCATATTCCAGGATGAAATGCACCTCTTGGTGGATATAACATCACATTTATTCCTTTTTTTTTTTGGTTGGGCAGAGTAAATATATAAGCCAATATGCAAACCTTTAGAAATTTACTACATTCATTTCATATAGTTGGTCAATTTTTACAGCGAACAGCCAATTTGTGACTTTTTTCTATGACTTATTGAATAAAGTACTTTTGGTTACACTTTATTTTAAGGTGTCATTGTTACAGTATAATTATATAATTAACTACTGAGTAACATTAAGCAGCTACATGTACTTACTATAGGGTTAGGGTAGGATTAGGGTTTGGTTGAGGGTTAGTTGCATGTAATTATGCATCATTTACTGTAATGGTAATTACGTGTAACATATGTAACAAGAACACTGTAAAATAAAGTGTTACCATCCTTTTTTTTTTTTTTATTGCATACACTTAAAAGAAAATCTGTTTTTACAGAAAAAAAACTTGCCAGCTGTGGTTGCCTGAATAATTCAGTAAAAATGTAAACATATTTGCAGAACAACCTGCAAGTTTTACAGTTGAAAACGTAAAAAAAAACTACAGTAAATTCTGCAGCCCTTTTCTGCTGAATTAGCAGAATAAATACAAATGTGTTATGTATCTAACATATACTGGCAACCACCATAATAACACTGGTGGTAAAGAGAAAGACACACAATACTTTTTCACAAGTTGAGAGAAATACTAAGATATTGAAGGTGCACACAATCTCATACACACAAATACAAAAAACCATCATGGTAACACACATGACTCTAAAATAATGCAATAACTGTTAATTTAACAACATAAAATGTAACATAAACCCCTAATGTACATAACTGATAACAAAATTCTAAGAAGAAACATAGTTATTAAAACGAAAAACCATCAAATGTGGTTTCTCACAACTTGTTACTGGAAATGTCAGTTTATGGCTTTTCACTGTAAATTACAAAATGATTTGTTCTTTTTTACTTCCAAAAATGGTAAGATATTGTGAGGTGTGCAGTTCACTTGTTTGTGATTGATTTATTCTTTGCTGCTTGTTTTCTGCAGGTAGTGGATCATGCAGGGTCTGTAGAGGAAGGAGCAGCTCTTATCTCCTCTCAACTTGAAAGAATTATCAAACAGGTACACACACACACACAGGAACTCAAAAGTGGTTGTTGTGGTTAATAGCATGTTTAAACTTGTAAGTTCTCTCATAGATTATGCACTATTAAACTGTCAACTTAAAACTTGGTAAATATAAGGCAATACAGATAATGGGTTAAACTTTTAGCATTTTACTCATTGCTTATCAGTGTCAGCCAATTATTTTACAATTATTTGATCTATGATAATAAAATACAGTGACCTTGAATAGGTTTTTAGGCCTACACACAATTACAAAAGGAGTAGCCTCAGTGCACACTGGTAAGTGAAAATGACTGTTCACAGTCCAGTTTGGCATTTAAAAACAGGCATTTGGTGACTTTATATCATTTGTACGATATACAATTTACCCAGCCAATAACCCAGCAGATAAGTAAAAAAAAAAAAGCTTTGAAAATAACCCAACGTATGCATAAAAATAAATGCATTGTTTAGAGAGTGTGGTTCACTATTTGAGGTTCAGAAAGAGGAACTTGTCTTCCTTGTAATATTGCCTAATTTTAATTGAACAGAAAGATACATTTTTACGAGATTCTCTCTCTCTGTCTTCAGGAGTTGTTGGGATTGGAGTTAGAGGAGAGTGGGGCGGAGGAGGAGAGGGAAGAGGAAGACTCTGGTGATGTGCTGTGGGATCTTCATGATGAGCAGGAACAGATCGAGGCATTCCAGCAGGCCTGCATCGCTGCGGCAAAATTTAGCTTCCAGAAGGCATGGCTTCTATAATTTTTTTTATTGATCATTATTGACTGAGTTAACATGCACCCATCATTATTGACTGAGTTTACACGCACCCTCATAATGCGATTATAATATAATTAAGGTAATATTGCGATTAAACTCTACCTCAAGTAAACACAATACTTTAATCAAATTGAAGCAATTAAGCTCATAATCATAGCAACCTTAATCGTATTAAAATATGTGGCATATGTTGATTTAAATCACAACAAACAGGCATGTAAACAGTAATCGAATCGATTCCATTCTGACCAAAGTGAACATGTGTTTGTGACTTATGTGGATGATGTGGTCATGCGCAGATTTGTAAACATAAAGAACACTGTCACAATCATGTCTTGTTCTATTTAGTTTCAATGTTATGCTCCGTTTAGTTTCTTTCTCAGATATTTCCTTGTCACTGTTTTGCTTGAGTTCTAGTTCATGTGCACGCCTGCCCATGGAAGGTCCTTGAGAAAGCTTTGCTGCATATGCGGGGTGGGTGCTGGTTCAGTACGAATCCCCATAGACCGTCTGCCTCTCTGATGAGGACAACATCTCACTCTGGACCTAGAGCCCAGCCAGCTAAACTCTACCGATTCAGCCTGGTCCCAGTCGTCTTCATCTCTGCTGGTTCAGCCCAGTCTCAAGTCATCTTTGTTGTCGCTGGTTCTGCCCAACTCCAAGTCGCCTTCTTCGCCATTGGCTCTGGCCAGCACCAAGTTGCCTTTATCTATTGTTTTTGTCCAGCTCCAAGTCTCCTTTGTTGAGGAGGATAGTCTTCCTACGCCAAGCAGTTTCTTGGCCTCGCCTCCACGGTCTCCCTTCAGCCCCTTGGCTCCTCCAGTGGTTCTGCCCTTCTGTTCAGATCCACCTTGGGCTTCCCAACCATCAGCTCTGCCTTGGTTTGAGGATCCTTCAGCTCCACCTTGAGCCTCCAAGGAGACCCACGGATCCACTGTCGTCTGTTATCCCTCAGGCTTCACCATGGCCCTCTGGGCCTTTCGTGTCACCCTGGGTCTTTGGCTCCGCCTGGGTCTCCACTCATTGCAGATTCACCTCTGTTGATCAGGCTTCTGATTCAATCTTGGCTTCTCCCTCAATCGGCTCTGCCGTTGGCCTTTGTCCTGGCTCTGCTGTAGGTCATCCTCTGGTTCCTCCCTCAATCGCATCCTAGCTGGCTCCTCCCTCCATTGTCACCACCTTGATGTTTCCCTCTGTCAGCTCCTACTCGGTTACATCTGTCTCTAGTTCCACATACTCTTCTGGAACCCTCTCCTTCCTGCTTCCTCTACATATAATTTTTGGATTTATACATGCTTCCTGTGACAAAGGCATCACATTTTTGGGATGCTGAAGAAACTGAGTTAAGGCTGACAACATTACATGTCATGAATATAATGTAGTTTACTGATGGTCGAAAACATTGTAATGAAGTAATTTTAGGTGCGTCACCGCTCACCGGAAAAAAATCCAAGACATAGAAATGTGTTTTGCATTTAACGTAATTATATTAAAACAGTGGCCAGTAACACACATACTGTTATGTGAGTTCATCGTTTGTGCTGTGCATTGGAAAATGTCAATAATGTTGGTAAAACAACCACAATTCTTAGCGGATAATCAGAATAATGAAAATTGCACTTAAATCTTACTGTGTCCTTTACTCTAATTAATGGAAATAATCACATTATTGATCCATACATAATTGAGTTATAATTGGAATTCTGTGTATTTGATGAGAGCTGAAAGTGCTACACTCATATTGATGGGTAAAAGTATTATCAGAGCAAATTAATGTTAAATAAACTGTGCACAAATGGCATGAAATGAGTAAATACTATGAGTTGAATGCGGTATTGGTTCTTTTCACAGTATGTCGATCGACTCAATGACATGGTAGCCGCCCCTCCTCCCACTCCACCGCTGCTGGTGTCTGGTGCACCTGGATCGGGCAAATCTCTTTTGCTGGCTAATTGGTTATTTCATCTTAATTCTAAATATTAGGTATTATTGCACAATAATTATGTAAGTCAAGTATCACACAATAAACAATTTTTTATTTCTATGCAGGATAGAGTTACAGCAGAAACACTCTCCCAATACCCTCATTCTATATCACTTCACGGGACGTCCGCTCTCTACCAGCACAGACCCTGTGCTCATCATTAAACGCCTCACAGTAAAGGTGAGATCCAGACACACACACCCCATTCTGTAAGGCTCTTTACACTGTAAAAGAACAGAGGTGGACAGTAGAATCAATTTCTTTGTAACTAGCGCTTTATTACATGCAGCCTGAACTATTGGATGCTATTTGCACTGGATTTTATTTATTATTTTACCATTGCCATATTTAACCCTAACATTACCATAATCCTGGGTTGTTTTGTTTCACACTGTTCATACTTGGGGCTGAAACTATGCACATTACAATTACACTACTGTTCAGCTAGTGCAGTCTCTTATGCTCAACAAGGCTGCATCCAAAAACAGAAAAAGTTAAATATTGTTAAATATTATTAGTTATAGTTTAATAACCGTTTTCTATTTTAATATATTTTAAATATAATTTATTACTGTGACAAAGCTGAATTTTCAGCAACCATTGCTCCAGTCTTCAGTGTCACATGCTCTTTCAGAAATCATTCTAATATGCTGATTTGGTGTTCAAGAAGTATTGCTTATTATTATTATTATTATTATTATTATTATTATTATTATTAATGTAAAAAACGTGATAAATTTTTTTCATGATTCTTTAATGAATAGAGTGTTTAAACTAAAAGCATTTATTTTAAATAAAAATCTTTTGTAATATTATCAGAACAGAAGAAATGAACTGGACAAAAATCAGGGCACACCTATCTATTACGTATTTGCAACGGAACAATATAGTTCAAATTTGTTTACCAGCTGGAGCGAACTTTTCTGGAATGTTTTGTTTGTCCAGCTGTTTTGTTCCAAAACAAACACCAAACAAACTTTTGTTTTTGCCTGATTTTGTTTGAAATGACATCACACGAGTTTGTTCTTCGATGAAGCTTGAAGCCTGTCGAACTGAACTCTTCCTTAACTGTTGTTCGGTGAACTGTTTCCCAAACAAGTTATAGTCTACACATTACTTCAAAAGTTAAAAGTAGAACAACTTCTGTAGAATCACCAGGTGTAAATAATGTTTAGCTGAAGGTTTCTTCAGAATCTCATAATGTGGATGAAATTTGTTAGATGGGAAGGTGTAAATAACCACAAGATCCATTCAGTCATGCAAGGAATTCAGAAGAATGAATGGAAGTCAGGAAGCGATGAAATATTCTTGAAATATACTTGCAGCCCTGTCACAACCTGAAGCCCTGACACATCATCATTGCATGCAGAAAGAGGAAGTCTAACATTTAATAAGGTTAACTTGATTTCGTTGGTGGTGGTTTAGTCTCCTGTAAAGAGTTTGGTTTTAGTGTAGAGGTGAATGTTACATAAAGGGTTTATACGCACACAATTTAAGCAAAGTTAACTGAACTTAACTTTCCTCTGAACCACTTTTTCCACCTATATCATCCCTATAGCTGCTCCAGCATTTCTGGTCTATCTCCGGCCTCTCAATGGACCCTTCTAAGATCCTTGAGGAGTTCCCACGCTGGCTAGAGAGACTTTCCGCACGTCACCATGGCAACATTATAATCATCATTGACTCCATTGACCAAATACAGGTAACGCTTCCTCATTGAGCTGTGGTGTGATCATGTTTAGAGATCTCTGCTACTAAAGAAACACAACTAAACACCTACATGAGTTCACATCAATTGATTTTATACTATACACTTTGTCATAACAGTTTACATAATGCTAAAATTGCAAAGATAGATAGATAGATAGATTGATTGATTTCAGAAAGTATATATCTTATCTATCTGATCTATTTATTTACATATCTTATTCCCTCCTATTATTACATTTTGCTGTTATTTAACTGTTAATTTTTTTTAATTATTTTATATACTGTACATTATAATGTTGCCTAAATTCACTTTAGCATTTGAAATGATTTATTTTGTTTTTAGTGTTTTAATTTTTTTATTTATTTAGGCAAAATAGTATAGAATTTTTCATGTTTATTAGCCATTTATCAGTTGACCATAGCATAAAAATAATTATCAGCATATCGTTCTCTGCCAAAATTTAAATATCTAATAATGTTCTTCAGCAGGATTCAGTTTGTCATTTTTGTATTTCCCAGAATGCCGAGCGGCACATGAAGTGGCTGATTGATCCTCTTCCTGCTAATGTGAGAGTTCTGGTGTCAGTTAATGTGGAGACCTGCCCACAAGCATGGAGGTTTGTGATGCACAAACACACATAACTAATTTGATTTCAGATATTATGAATGTATACAATAATATACACAGGTAGACAATCACCAAAAATACAAAACTATTTAGATTGTGGCCAACACTGCACCTGGACCCACTCAATCCTATCGAGGTGAAGAGTGTCATCAGCACAGAGTGTGTGAACACCGATCTCAAACTCACTAAAGATCAGGTAAACATTAATGTCAGCCTGTGTTCATCTGTTTATTTATGTGCCGTTTGAGTATCTGTCTGTACTGCTGTCAAACAGGAAAAAAAGTTGGAGAGACACTGTCGTTCAGCTGCAACATGCAATGCACTCTATATCTCTCTTCTGGCCAGACTTATTACACAGTAAGTAGATGTGTGAGTAAATGGATTGTGGATTTGTATAGTGTTTGTAAATCTGTGTCTACTTAAAATAAATTTCTTGTTTGGTATTTGTATTTATGGCTCTGTGTGTACGTGCAGTTCTCTTTATGTATATCAGTTTTTGCATATCTATATAAGTCAGTGTATTAATAGAGATTTGCGGGAATGAAAAAATAAAGATTTAAGTTTAATCTGTCAGCTCCAGATCCTCCTGGACGTTGGACATGACTCTACAACAGTGCGCGTTGTGTCAAGACACAGTATCACTATACAGACTGGGCCTGAAGTTGGCGCTAGACTCACTCAGCACAGATCAGGAAAAAAACATTATGAAAGAGGTGATCTGAAGCAGAGAATCACTCAAAAACCACTTCAGTGCACAGTTTACTGTTTTCTGTTATTAATTTGTATTTCTCCTCATGCAGTTATTGTGCCTGGTATGTGCCAGTCACAACGGCATCAGTGAATCGGAGGCTTTGGAGCTGTTCCCAGACCTCAGTTTTCCTGCTCTCACCTCACTACTCTACAATCTGGAGAGACTCCTCATCATTACTTACGCCTGTGGACTCATTCGCTTTCAGCACCCACAGGTGTGTATGTCTGACTCTGACCTAACTGTACAAAAATAATCCTCCCAATTTAGCTATATTTGGCAAAACGTGGGAGAATTTTAGTGTGTGAAATTAAATACTGGTACTGTGATCTTTCTTGGGTGAAGATCTCACTTTCACATCTCATTGACGGAGAAATAACTGAAACAGAAGTAAATTAAAGTGAAACTGGTTTGTGCTGGTGTACTGGATGTGCAACCGTCTATCATTTCCAGGCTTGTGAAGCGGTCAGCCAAGAGTTTCTGGATGGGGGCAAATGCTGTGGATCCTACAGAGAGAAAATCATCCAGTTCTTCAGTCAACAGCTGGAGTAAGAACATCTCTTACTCCCGGTTTCACAGATAAGACTAAATCCCAGACTAAAATGCATGTTTGAGCTGTTTTAACTGTTTTAGCTGACATATCTCAAATTCATCATTGTATTTACTCAAGATGCAGACCAGTAATGTTTTTTTCTAAGACACATTTATAAAAGCTATTTAATGCCCTAATTAAACAAAGGCCTAATCCTGGCTTAATCTTAGCCCTGTCTGTGAATCCAGGCCTTTGTGAATTGCAGGGATGTGAATTTTTTTTTTTTTTTTTTAATCAATGGTACTAAATGGTAATGTTTATTTACAAGCGAGCACCTCATGATCAAGTGTGTACAATGTCTCAAGAGCAGTTTGGTTTATAATATTATTGTACAGTAAAATAAAAGTACATAATAATAATAATAATAATAATACAATTGGAAGGTGTATACAGTCAAAGACCCAGAACCAGATATGAAGAATGAAGACCCGGACTCAGAATTATTATAAATTAAAGAAAAGATTTACTAAAGATAGTTTGCAGTTTCATCAGCAGAAGTCAGCTTCAAGACTCACACAGGGGTTCGTAGGCCGCCCCGCTTACAGTTACAAAGATCACAGCAGTTATACCATTTCCAGGGTCTAAGCTATGTCATTGCTTACAGGTTGAATGATTCTCATTGGCTAAGAAATAGATAAACACAGTAATTTTCCACACATATACAGATAGACTGAAGCATATCTCCACGGATTATGCAGCTGACACTCAGACCCTGAAGTTAGGCACGTCGTGACCTTCCAGGTTGCAGATTTGGGTTGCTGGGCGCCAGCATGTCCAGAACAACACCTCAGTCAATCTCCAATAATGCCAGTGGTTCCTTAACCTGTAACCAAGAAGACTAACACACACACCGACACACAGCTTTTCCAAGGTTGGATTTGGCCAGGCTCTAACTATAAACAGGAGAGTCCTCTCAAAACATCAAGATAATGCGTTCTTTCTCTCAAGGATAGCTAAACTTTAGTCTTACTGGAAAGTAAGGCTTTAACAAAGAAATGGTCCCTTAAACTATTGGCTTCAATGACCCATGTATGTTTTAACACGTTGAAGACCTTTCTCAAACACAAAACAAGTCCATATTTCATTTCTGGAAGCTTGGCTAAATGTGTAAGCACTGTTACTGCATTCAGATATTAAATACAGACATTAAAGAATACATGAAAAAAACATTTCAGTAATCACACTGGTAACTTCTATAACAAAGTAAAATCTCTAGAGACTTCATTCAACTCATTTGATATTTAGAAGGAAACATGTTGATTAATACCTTTATTATAATCACTCATTACATATACATTGAAGCAGCAGTGGATTCCAATCCACCCCCTTCACAATTATTATTATATTTTTATTTTACAGTACAATAGTATTATTGCAGTAGCAATTTAATTTTGATGATTAAATAATAATAAAATGAAATACATTTTTCTGTAAAAAAAAACAATTTATATAATTATAATCTTTGTTGTGATTTGAGGTCAGGTGTGCACCCACTCCCTTCAGCCAATCACCTGCAACTCAAAAATAACGAGTTACTCACTGAAACGTCACATATTGTTATTGACGTTATTATTGTCCATAGTCATGTTGAATGGGGGTAAAAAGGATTTCTGACCTAAGCTGATCACATGCCTGATATTTTCTAGGAACAAAGCATTTATCTAAAAATAGCTGCCTTGTTAAATTGTTTTGTCGGATATTTTTTGATTGGTTCAGGCAAGACAGAGTGACATGGAGGGTGGCTGATGAGTTGCCATGGTTACTTCAGCAGCAGGAGGATCGAAGTAAACTCCAGATGAGTCTGCTTAACCTGTTTGTGTCCCAAAACCTTTACAAGAGGTGCATTCTCGTGTTCCTGCTCTTTTCTTTCTTCTGTATGTCTGTAAATGTGTCTGAAATGAGATCTATCTGATGTGTGTTCTTAGGGGTCATTTCTCAGAGCTGCTGGCGTACTGGCAGTTTGTTGGTAAGGATAAGAGCTCGATGGCGACAGAGTATTTCGACTCATTGAAGGAGTTTGAGAAGACATGTGAGAGTGAGCAGAGCATGAGCCGACTGGCCAACCTGTACGAGACGCTGGGCCGTTTCCTCAAAGACCTGGGACTGCTCAGCCAGGTGATGCAAAAAAAAGACTGATGGTCATCTGTATTTAATTTTAAAGCGTGTATAAATGATGTGAATGTGTTGTTTCAAGGCGGTGGCCCCCTTGCAGCGCTCCTTAGAGATCCGTGAGACGGCTCTGGACCCGGACCACCCAAGTGTGGCTCAGTCCTTGCACCAGCTGGCAGGGGTTTACGTCCATTGGAGGAAATTTGGAAACGCAGAGCAGTTCTACAAACAAGCTATGGAGATTTGTGAAAACGCTTATGGCCCCGAACACAGCACCGTCGCTAGAGAACTAGACTCGCTCTCGCTCCTCTACCAGAAACAAAACAAGTACAGAACTTTATTCTTATAGGTGTAGTAAGCGATTTCTGAGAATCATAATTGAACACTGTTAATATTTAAAATCAATCCAAACAAACGCACCCCTCCCTCCATTACTCCGTCCCTAAAATGCACAAACATGCAATGCAAGTGTGGATGTTTCTTTATCATAGCAGAAGCCAAGCAAAATAAAGCTTCGCAAAAATTAAAGTGAAGAAAAAGAACGAACGACAAGGAGGAACAAAAAATTAACATACAGCACACCAGAGTATATACAGGCAAGAGTTAATTGCAATTTATATTATGCAGCACACCAGCTGCAGAGATCACACTCAAAACCAGTGTTACTTTCATAAGGAACAGAAACAAAGCAACATCTGCGTATGTTTTCAGGCCTTCCTGCTTAGGTCTCTCCGGGGCTGAAAAGCTTTTCTAATATTAACACGTGTCCTAAAGCTCTTGCCTGATCCTAGCCCTTCCTTTTCCAGTGATTATTCCTCTGACCATTTCTCTTTTGTAATGTCTCTAAGGCATCTCTCTTTCTACTGTCTTTCTTCAAATTTTCCTCTTGCTCACTCTCTCTCCTTCCTCATCATGAGTGTATACGCCCCCTACTGCTGATTGGCTACAAGTGTGTTGTGGTGCTCAGTCTGATCTACTTTCAACAGCATTTCTCAGTAATCACTTACTTCATACTCTGGAATGCAGATATTACAGTGGCTTTGTTCCAAAATCTAGTGAGCTGCTTCTCTGTCCATGTAGGTAACTATTTCTGAGACAGCACCCTGTCTGAAATGGATGACTAAACTGAAACCCTTTACATAGCCAATATAATATCAATTGTTCTAGTTTGTCATATATTTCATAAACTAGAAATTGTTCTTGTTCTTTGTATATTATATATTTATAGATAACTGGAAAAGTCATGAAAATTCATTGGTCAAAAGTTGCTAAGCAGTTGAAACAGTTTTCCTGCTTAATATTTTTGTGTGAAATGTTAAGCTTTTTTTCAGAATTCTGATGAATAGAAAAATCAAGAGAACAGCAATTATTTGAAATAGATTTTTTTTAACATTATGTATGTCTTTACTGTCACTTTTGATCAATTGAATGCATCATTGCTGAACAAAAGTATTAATTTCTTTATAAAACAAAATCTTACTGACCCCAATATTTTAAAATGTTCTTTTATTTCCTCGCAGTGCATTTTGGAATTGTCTTAAATGCACATTTGACACATGATTCTGCATTCAGTTTTAGCTAAAATAAGGCATTTTTAAAGGCAGCATAATTTTACTACCTGACAATCTTTTCTGTAAAAAAAAGTAAGCAGCTCTCTGGTTTGGAACAGATTCCTTTTAGACCCTTTTTTCATGAATAAGTTAAACATGGGGTTTAATACATTATATTAACATCATATACATTATACAAAACAAATTCTGTTTAAATTTTATCTAGATATGAGCAGGCTGAAAAATTGAGAAAGAGATCAGTCAAGATCAGACAGAAGACGGCACGACAGAAGGGCCACATGGTGAGTAAAGGCCAAGTAGTAACTTTTGGGTACATTTGGTCCTACTCAATGGAGTTTGAATTCAGAGAAGTGAAAAACAGTCATTCTTATACTGTAATTTTGTGTGTTCTCTCTAGTTTGGTTTCACACTTTTGAAGCGACGGGCACTGCAGTTGGAGGAACTGACTCTTGGCAAAGACTCGGCAGATTGTGCCAAGACTCTAAATGAGCTTGGAGTGCTTTATTACCTACAGAACAACCTGGAGTGAGTAAATCATCATTTCATACAGACCTGTACATATGAAAAAGGACATAGGGTTCCCACACATCCTAGATAATCTGGAAAACCTGGGATTTTGCAATTAATTTTTCCTGTCACAGAAAATGAGAAAAATGTCTAAATGCTCTGTAAAATAACTATTTGTCTTGGAAAATACCAATACCAAATATCACACGATACCAAAATTTCAGTAGCCATTACAAATATCAGTAAAATGCAACTATTCTTGATACAAATTGATTTCTTTTCACATCATTGTAGCAAATTAGCTCTAAAGAAATATTAATAATCAATCATGAATATTTGGATCAGTTAATAGAATTAACTTAATGTAGTAAAATGAATATTACAATCAATCAACCTGTTCGTCCCGTGAACGCTCAGTGTTAATTGTTTATTAATTTTGAGAATTGTTCATTTCCGGGGAAGGGAAATGCCTTTCTTACTGTACAGTACTACTAAGAGCCTGTAGTCAAAATCTAAATCCTAAAATAAACTTTGTTGCAAGCAGAGAATCAGAACCAAATACATATTGTGCACAAGTTTTATTAACTAAGTCACGAACACTAGTGTTGATAACTAACTAACATACAAACAATTACACGTACATGGGTAGCTGGTAAGTGACAGAATGAAACCGGAAATTAAATGAAGCTACGGAAAAGATTATTTGAACATGAAAAGAACCATTAGCTTATTATTTTCAGAGAACCTCATTAAATGTATACTTACAAGTTCCTGAAAAAGGGTTTTGATGGTTCCGTGAATTTCAAGCGTTGAAGTTGCGATCGTTTTCTTCTCCGTTGGATGAAGAAGATATGATGAACTTGCATGGTTCGACTCTGTTCTGGTTGAAAGTTCTCTCTCTCTCCATGAGCACATGGCTGGTTGTGAGTCAAGGCCTGCTTGCCCTGGGGCCTGCTGAGGCCACGCAGAACAGCACAGCACCCCGAACGTACCGCGAAGGCCAAGAGAGGGAAGGGCTAAGTCAAGCCAAGTCACCTTCATTTATAAAGGACTTTTAACAGTCTGGATTGTTTAAAAGCAGCTTTACAGTGATAATAGAAATTACCGTAACCGATTAAGGCTTTACCACAGTTCTAGGACAAAGTTATTGTCCAGCTAAAGATAGTCTTGATTGATTCACTTCCGTTGCGAAGATCATTAGTTATTAACTTAGTGGCCTCTAACACGACACCGTTCTAACAGGAAAAAAATCCTAACGCGCTCCGGCCGCCCATCCACATAAAACAGTGCCTGGTGTCTCGAGAAAACACTCCCTGAAATGTGTTCAAAGGTGAAAACGATTATCCGTTTGCCTGGTGTCTCGAGAACACACTCCCTGAAATGGGTTCGAAGGTGAAAACGATTATCCGTTTTCTCTGCGCAAACCTCAAAAATGCAAACCCACGAAAACGCAGACGGCGCGCACATGCGCATCACGTGTTCAGTCGATAGGTATGCGCGTTTGAATATATATGTGCGCAGGCATGTAGTCCTTCTTCACAAATCAACCCTCAACAAACTACTTGTCTGGCCTTAATATCTAGAATATCTAAATCAGTGGTTCTCAACCTTTTTTGGCCCAGCGCCCCCTTTCCAAGATCCAGAACCCTGACCGCCCCCCACCACCACCAAAAAAGGGCTAAATGTCTTTATTGAATGTATGCTGATTATCATTCTGTTATAATAATAATAATAAAAACAATAATAATGTGTATGATTGACGTCCTTATTTTCTTCTTAAAATTATAATTATCATTATTATTATTATGAAATCCGTAACTTTAAGTATTTAAATTGTGAAACATTTATGTATTGAGTCAGTATATCCATTTTCAAAACCGTGCTTTTGTCTTAATCTGAATTACTAAAGTACACCTAATAAGTGTACATAAGGGCCGCATCGTTTTCTCCTTTCCACAAGCGCTTGCGCTCCCGTCTGTTGTTGCTAAGAAAGCATGAACTGCGCTCTCCATGACATGATGACGAGGATTCATTGCATTTGATACTAAGGATTGATTGATTTCTAGCCCTTGCATTAGCTTTACTAGTAGATATATTTATGGAGATGAGAAAAAAAAAAACCTGCCCTGTACAGCTATGATCAGCTGTCCGGCCGAGCGTTCGATGTTGTTACGGAAAGGCCGAAGCTGATCAGATGGGTTTTGTCATTATGACTTGCTGTGCACTTGCGGCATTCTGAAAAGTTGAGATGTTTTCAACCGAGGCGTCGGTTAACATATTATGTCTTCAGTTAACTAATTTATAGTTATAAACGCAAATAATAATAATTACCATTATTACCATTATTATTATTACATTTGGGCTATGTAGAAGACGCTTTTATCCAAAAAAAAAAGAAGAACAACAAAGCAATTCTTCAAATGTCTCTCACAATACAAGTTAGTAGTTAGTAGTAAGATTATCACAAATAAACACAAGATGTTTACGCATATCCAAGTGTGTGTGCGGAGTGTGGCGCTTGCTGCATGCAGGCACGATCACGTGCATTTTCCTATCAACAGTGGAAACAACTGAAAATACTAGCTATATAATTTCTGGTCATACAAAAAAAAAAAAAAAAAACATAATTTGCAACTTTTATTTAAACTCACAATAACAAGAAAATGTGCTTTTGTAAATAAAATCAAACTATCAGGCGCACTTTGATGAACTGGAGCGCGTCTCAAATATGAACAAACAAAATATAGCCTACCTATATTGAAATGACCACTTTTAAACAAAAAAATCTGATCGAAAGCAAATACCCGTATGAAAGGTGCATTTCTCTCTAAAGGCGCATCCGCTTTACAGCGGAGATGGAGAGGTTTTCAGCCGACTTTCACTTTCCGTAACGGACTGAAGTGCGCGTCCGAGTGAAGACAACACATTTCAGCGCTAGATCGTCTCTTATTTAACAAACGAATGAAACGAATGCTGCTAGTTAACTGGATATGTTTTATTTGTATTGGTACATCCGTGCCGCGAGATGTTTTAAAAGTGTTTCAAAACCGCCCTGTAGGCTAAATGACGCCTAGGCTACTATTTCATATACCGGTAGGCTACATGTTCTACGATATGATATTTTATATTAATATTCTCATAGGAACCTGAGACTCGTGCTTGGGACTGCACGTGCGTATTGGATCGTCTGGCCTGGTGGGACTCCGAATGAAGGTGGAATGGATTTGAGCAGCAGCGTGGAAATCAATGCTGTACCTAAAACGCCCATGCATTCAAATTAACATTGTATGTGTTGTCAGAGGCTTAAAAAAGTTGTGATAATAACAGTGAGTATATAGTGCCACAGTCAGACATAACGCCCCCCATTTGTGCCTGAGCGCCCCCCTCTCAGCTGCCTCGTTCCCAACGCCCCCCGACACTGTCCAAACGCCCCCAAGGGGGCGGTACCGCCCCCGTTGAGAAACGCTAATCTAAATCGACAAAATTTTTATCAACTGGCCGGAATTTTGAGATTGCAATAGACGTGAAGGACTATAATGCGTTAAGAGCTCGCTCCAGTACTGGGGAGCTAAACCATTTAGTGCTTTGTAAGTAATCAGCAATATTTAAAAATGTATACGATGTTTATTAGGGAGCCAATGCAGTGTTGACAGAACTGGGCTAATATGGTCATACTTCCTGGTTCTGGTAAGAGCTCGAACTACAGCTGGTCCAAAACGCAGCAGCTAGTTTATTAAGCGTGCAGGGCAACCACTAATAATAGCATTACAATAATCTAGCCTTGATGTCTTGAATGCATTAACTAATTGTTCTGCATTTTTCATTGAGAGCATATGACGTAATTTAGATATATTTTTAAGATGAAAACGGTTTTACAGATACTGGACACGTGACTTTCAAATGAAAAGTTCACAAATATTTGTTAAATATAACAAATAATTGTGTCTGATTTGTCTTAGAAAAATACTCAAACATTTTATGATGAAACGACTATTTTGTATTTTTGTGAATATTTTGGACAGTATGAACAGTTGCATACAAAAAAAGTTTTTGCACTATTTTATTTATTTATGCACTCATTTATGCAATATCTTTTTTTGTAGATGGTTGGATTTCCTCCTCAACTGTAGTTTTTTTCCAGCATTAGCAGGGCTGTAGACTGTAAAATTGGGGATGTCCAATTTTTCTGTTTGTTTGTCATCAATGCATGGGAAAAAAGAGTGATGCCAACCCTGGTTACTGGACAGCTCAAAACTACAGTATTTCCAAGCATTGCTCCCCATCACAGTGACTGCTGATTTGAGTCTTGCCGAGAAGCTGGTTTGTTTTCATTGATGGGTTCAGTCTGACAGGAAGTGGCATGTTGCAGCTGCATTGTTTGTCCTGCACTCTTTAGCGTCCTTGTCTGCGCGTCCACCTCCCACGCCAGAATCCTTTTTGGAGCATGTCGAGTAGAACCAGTTACACAACTTTTGTTCGGTCATATCGGGGTGAAATTGATCACAATCAATGACCTCGCTGCATCCGTTGCTCTCCTTTTCTTTAGGTTTGCTGTTCCTGTCGCAGACCTCTCTACACCGCAGAACTTCCCCAAAGTTTGAGATGGGATCATATATAGCAAACCTGTCACTGGGCCTTGCTAGGACCTTAATAGTCATTTTTAGGGCCCATATGATGTGCATTAGTTTGAACACTGCCTTGATGCAAAAAATGCTCTTGAGGTTCAGAATCTTTGGAGATATTGGGCAAAGGTCAAAACCCCTTGCCTTTTGGTTGACCATTATCCTCACCTGAAAACCAATTGTAGGACATTGCCATTTTGATTGTACTTCAAAGAAGATTGTTCACAAAAAGCTCTTTGTACAAAGCACAATTGTAGTGTAGAACTTGCAAAAGCTGTGCACATGTCATCTGATCACGGAATCATCACAGCAGTGACATCATAGCATGACATACCATTGCACAAATCTATTAGGAGGTCATGTGAGATTCATTACTCAACACCAAAACGCTCTGATATTAATAATATAATAAATAATAAATTATCACTCAATTCAATCTCTGGTGAAGATATAATAATGTAATGTCAAGTATATCAGTGAGGCTAGATCACTGAGGCTAAAAAGATGAGCACTAAAACTTTAAGTATTGCACTTGTTGGCCAATAAATGTGCCTTGAAGAGAGTTGAAAAGAAGTGTCCATTTCTGAAAAGGCTTGAGTTTTATTAAATGAGTTTGTAAACCAGTAGTAGTTTATTTACAATATGCATTTCCCATTAGCAGCCATATAATAGGCATTTTAACATGTTGTTTTTTTATAATCCAGCGCCGCAAAGATCTTCTTGACCCGATCCCTGGAGATGCGTCAGCGCGTGCTGGGGCCTGATCACCCCGACTGTGCCCAGTCTCTTAACAACCTGGCCTCGCTCCACAGCGAAAGAAAGGAGTATGAGAATGCCGAGGAGCTGTACGAAAAAGCATTAGACATCCGCAAACGAGCGCTCGCCCCAGATCACCCATCTCTTGCCTACACCCTCAAACATTTGGCAATGCTCTACAAACGCAGGGTGAGAAACCACAGGAAAGACTCAAAACACACCAGCTCTGCAGATCATGTAGCAATCAAGGGGCGATTATGATTAATATTATTATTTTTAGATTATTTTTGAAATGTTTTGACATTTTAATATTGTTAATGAATTATTGATCCTTTTTAATTGTTTGTGTGTATGTGTTTGTGTGTATGTGTGTGTGTGCATGTGTGCGTGATAGGGGAAGCTGGAAAAGGCAGTTCCTCTGTATGAATTAGCTCTTGAGATCAGAGAGAAGAGCTTCGGGCCCAAACACCCCAGTGTGGCCACCGCTTTGGTTAACCTTGCAGTGCTCTACTGCCAACTTGTGAGAAAACATCTCAGATTTCGGCCACCTGTTAATCTGTTCCAATCTGTTATTTGATGATGACTCATAGGATGCGTGTTTATGTTGCAGAAGCAGCACAGTGATGCACTGCCTTTGTATGAGCACGCTCTAAAGGTATATGAGGACAGTCTTGGCCGACTGCACCCGCGTGTCGGAGAGACTCTGAAAAACCTGGCTGTACTAAGGTTAGCCATAATTTATTAGCTCAGCTGTGCCAATTCATGGCACAATCATTTTAATTCCATTCAATTTGAGTTTATTTGTATAATGCTTTATACAATGCATATTGTTACAAAGCAGCTTTACAGAAAATGCTTCTTTCAGTATTACAGTTATGAAGTATTCTGTTATCAGACAGAGGAGCGAATCAAAGTAATGTCGATATGACAGTAATGTACAGCTATAATGTAATACATGTAAAAGGATAATATGACGGTTTTGACAGCTGATCCAAAGTTGGCATCATCTGGAGTCTTCGCAAGGGTTGGCATTTTCTGTAGTCTTTTCAAAAATAATAATATTTACAGCACTCAAATATGGAGTGCCTCAAGGGTCTGTATTAGGACCCCTGCTGTTTTCATTATTCTGTCCCTTGGAAATATTGTTTTATATTTTAATTGATTGTAAATAATATATTTTAATGTAAATAGAGGAAAAGTCTTAACCATATCCATCATGGCTTGGACCAGTAAGTAGCCACATGGCAACTATCCAGAACACCCTAGTAACAGCACCATTGCAACCACTCTTTTTCAGCTATGAAGAGGGAGATTTTGAGAAAGCTGCTGAACTGTACAAGCGAGCAATGGAAATAAAGGAGGCAGAGCCGTCTCTGGTGTGTGGTAAGGCCCCCTCACATCATTCATCCAGCGGCGACACTCTTAGCCTGCGAAGCCCCGCCCTTCCTCACGCCTCAAGGTGACACCTGAATGGGACCCCTCAACAATTAACTACGGTGTACTCTGGCCTCTATTAACAAATCCATATCCGCCACACTTGTTATGTTCAGGCCTGTGCTGGAATCACTCAAGCATGTTAAGTCTACATGGAACAATCACATATGCATTGGGATCCAACTCCGTTCCAATACCTACTGTAATTTACAGTATAAATCATCAGTCTCGCTCACTGCCACTGGGTGCTCTTTCTCAAAAAGGCAAAACCTGAGAAAGTAAGCATTTTATACCTGAGATTTTCAATGACTGTTGTAACACATCACTCTATCGCATCAGCATACCTGTGACACTATGAGGTGTTGTAAAATAGTTTAGTGAAGTCATTATTAACAGAATGATGTTTTTTATGGAATGCTACCTCAGAGTAAAAAATGGGTAATTGGGAGTTTTGAATTTTAAAATAAAAATATTTAGGAGACATAAAGTCAAGTTAGATATGAAGTTGCAATTATGAGAAAAAGCATCAGAATTACAGTAAGACCGATGTCGCATTTAGGAAATATTGCATTGCAATTACAGGATGTGAAGTTGCAAATGCCAGAGAAGTCGCAGTAATAAAAAAAAATTAAGCCGCAGATACAGAATGTGAGGGTGTAAGGTGAAAAAGTAGCCAATTCCAATATTTCTTCTCTTAGACAGCAACAGGCCTCCAAAGTTATTGATTGTTCATGCCATGCAAAAATATTATTTACATTTTCTCGCTATATGTGCTTGATATACACATTCATTTTTCAATTATCTCTGACTATTATAAATGATAAACTTGAGTATGAATATATGTCAACAGTAATGCTGAAGAAGTGTATTTATCTTTGTATTTTAAGAATCATGTCTATTCCAAAGCACTTTTCACTTGCACAGTACAAACATCCTGGAAACAAATATAGTCACATCACATGGCATGTGAAGTGAGATGCCAAAAAGCTAATGAGTTATCTATTCACATTGTTTCTATCACTGCTGACTTCAGGATATGGAAATTTATCGGAGCATAACTTTGTGCGGCAGTTGCTTACAGATTCAAGCCACACTGAAGTGAAGCAGAATGGAAGTTTCACAGTCTCAACTCTTTCCTCTGTCTTATCACCTGCTTCCTGCAGGGACATTTTTCACCTTAACCTTAAAAATTGAGAACTGTTATAAAGTGCAAAGCTTATTTCACAGTATTACAAAAGGACAAGTGTCATACATAGCCATAGAAGACTAATAACATGAGATTATCTTTCATTAAAATGATCTGATGTTATTATATTTAATCTTATTTATTATAAAGGTCTCACACATTTGAGTAACACCACAGAGCACAGCATGTGAAATAATGTTTCTTGTATGCAGCGCCAGTATATGTGGTTTATTTTATACAATGACTGTTCAGCTGAAAATTGCATCTTCATCCATATGATATTATGACCTATATATTGATATTTTATTCAGAAATGGTACTGTTTTTTTGTGCTTATTTTAATTCTGCAGATTGTCTCTAATGTGCAATACCTTGCTATGTAATTGCATGTGCCAAGTTTTGATGGCCAGACCTGTTTACATAGGAGGGATATATGAATGATTACAAATATAAAAGATTGTATGGATGCAAAATCATGGTAGAAATACCAAACTCCAATTTCTGCAAATGCAAATATTTAAACACTATTTGGAAAGGTGCTAAAGCAGATTCAGTCTCCTAATGTGCCTCATTTTGTAGCATAATCATCTTGTAACTGCTAATTTTGTGCAAATTTGCATGTGCACAACATGCTAATTATAGAATAATTTACTTTAATCTTCCATAATGTCTTGTATTACATTATATTGTATTGTATTAGACGATTTGTGCAAGTGCTTAGGTGTTGTTTTTTAACTTCACTACCAAAAGGTGTTTTATACCAAAATTCTTCTCATGCACAAAATAATATTGTGTATTGCACCAATAAATGCATAATTGAATGAAAATAACAGTTGAAGAGTTTTTTACTCAATGCAGTAACAAAATTATGCTCTCAGAAACAAATTTCACAATAATTTCTGAGTCTCCATGATTTTTATCTGCTAGTTGAAATGCAGGAAAAGCTGAATAGAATGTAACAATACATTTATTTTCTTTTGTATTATTCCAATGTCATACCATTCAATACAGTAGTCAGAATCAGGCCAATGATAAATTATCTGAAAATATTTGTGTGATGTTCTTTATAATATCTGGGTGGGTGTCTACAAGCACGGATAGTATAAGAGATGACACAATAATATTTAGATGTTTGGCTGAAGGTACATCCATTTCCTCCACAGCTGTTAAAATAGGCATTATAATTAGTTCCATTAACCATTGCCTACTCTGAAACCTCAACACTGCACGAACAAAAGAGTAACAATGATGGCAATTCAGTATTAAGACTTTCAGTCGAAGTAAAACTGTAAACATCTTGAGTGTTACAGGTTGTTTTGCAAAAACAATAAAAAACTAAATCCAAACTGATTTAGTATGAGACCTCAGATTTTACATGTTTACAAGTACAAAATAATAATGAGTTTGATTTCAGTGTCTGTGGGAGAGTTCAAGGATGTCGGTTTTGTCTTCCTTACATATTTTTCATCTGAGCCATCAGCTCCTCTAAACTCTGTTCTGTTTCCTCCACAGTCTCCCCTGATACTCCATCCTGGCAAACAGAAAGAACACATGGAATATTACATGTAAACAATAGTAAATAGACACAACAATGCTCACAAAGTTCAGATTAAAAATTCAGTAAAATCAGTAATATTGTGAATAATGTTACAATAAATGAACCTTTCTCTTTTTGAATATAATTTAAAATGTAATTTATTCCTGTGATGCAAAGCTGAATTTTCAGTCTTCAGTGTCACATGATCCTTCAGAAATCACTAATATGCTGATTTGCTGCTCTGAGCAACATTTCTTATTTTTATCAATGTTTAAAACGGTTATGAATATTTTGATCAATTTAATGCATCCTTGCTGAATAAAAAAGTATTAAATTTTTATTTTCTTTTTTTTTTTTTAAACACACACACTGACCCCAAACCTCCAAACATTAGTATAATTGTTTGTTAGGTAATTGAATGTTATGTTTTCTTAGGATATTTGAGGCATTATTGATCTGGCCTAAAACATTATTTCCATTTACCTAAATTAAATTTTTACTTGGCTTTTTTTAATGCAGGAAAAATCCTGAAAAACCAAAGTGTTATTATATTTCAGTGGGCCGTACTTTCTTAGGTATGGTGTAGGCTACGTTAATGCCCTCTGGTAGATCTGGTACCGGTCCTGATGCGTCCTGAAGCTCCGCCTCTGACACCTCTGACACCAACTCAATGCCTGTCAGAAAACATACTGGTTCAAGCTTCCTAACGTTAACACATTTCTGTTTTATGAATGAGAAATCTTTTGTGTTTTGTGTGTTGTGTGTGATGCCAACCCCATTCATTATCTTCATGCACCACTTCTTCTTCCTCCACCACTTCCTGCTTTGGCCGTTCTGCTTCTTTTTTCTGGAAAATTAGCAATGAATAACCAATGATAGACTGCTGATATTGATATTTTACTGTTTTTTGCCCCAGCATGCCTTTATTTACATCACTTATTATGAAACTTACATAGAAACAGTCTAGTTAATAATTTTTAACTGTGTAACTACAGTCAGAATCAGGCCAATGATACATTTTTAAATACAATTTTACATAAAAATGAATGAACACCCTTGAAGTTCAAAAATAAAGAATTCAATGATGTTGTGATTTAATTATATTTAATTATTAATCAATAAATCACAATTTGACAACTATCAAGGTGGAAATACACTACATTACTTTTAAAATCTGAACATATTTGAAGACACT
This sequence comes from Siphateles boraxobius, assembly GCF_051911475.1. Classification (NCBI taxonomy): domain Eukaryota; kingdom Metazoa; phylum Chordata; class Actinopteri; order Cypriniformes; family Leuciscidae; genus Siphateles; species Siphateles boraxobius. Next base: position 13,213,416 of record NW_027508876.1, on the reverse strand, counting down.
AGGCATCATACACTTGCCAACTTTGTAAATAGTTACAGAGGAAAAACTGCGCATCATACACTAAACGACTGAGGATCATACACTACTAGACTTTCACGTCGTTCAGAACACAAACATATGTGGCTTGTTGCTAGTGTGTCACAAATGAAAATGTGTTCTAAAATCAGCTCTATCAAAAATGTTTGATATTGTCCGATTGGATGGAATCATAGTCTGAAGCTAGAAAAAAAATCGGGAGTATGTGGCCATCATACACTACGCGATTTTATATTAAATCTGTCAACTCAAATCTGCAGACTGGCTCTGACTTTCAGCAACTAGCGTCAACAAAAATTTGGTCGAAAAGTTGTATAGTGTATTCCAGCAGTAACATAAAAATTGTGTTTATGTTTGCATTTGTAGAAGAGTCACCTTGTACTCTTCCTGTTGTCGTCTGCAGTGCGCGTCATCACACTGTGGGTTGGCCTTCATTGCCATGCTTGGGAAGAAATCCTGCATGGCATTATAGCCCAGGTAATAACTCACAGTCCCAAACCCCAACAGATACCTGCAATACAGACAATGTCATTCCAGGCCTTGTTTTTTTGTCCGTACTGACAGGGCAGGACCTCTAAGGACTTGAAATAACCATGGGCTAAAGGGTTGGGCTGGGTAGTTTGCATGGTTCAGTTAACCCCTGCCAGGACAAAAAATGGCTATATTTTGCCATCTAATGGCATTTATGTGATACTACAGCATTTACTATCCACAAATGCAATAATTAGTAACTAAAGTGAAATAGTGTACACCAGTTAGGCCTGTGCTAATCGGTGTCATTTTAACCCTGTAAAGCCTGACATATTAAATAATAGTAAGAATTTTTTTTTGTTTAAATGGATGTTTATTGAACCTTTTTCGATATTGAAAATATAGATTTTTTTTTTGTACATTTGCATGTTTTTTCAGTATCATATTTGATACATCACGCTTTTATGGCTCATATTGAATGATATGGGAGAATATTGAGCTCACACTTCAATTTTATTCAGGGGCTCAAACTGACCAAAAATAAGCAATTTGGTGGGGTTGCTGATATTTATATAGCCAAAAATTAAGATGAAATTCTGATTGAAATTCAAATTTAAATCGATGAGATCTTTATAACAGTACATCAGACTACTTAATATAAAAATTCACAATCTTAGTAAGATGATATTTAAATGCTTAGTTATATGATTAAAGCCTTGTCATTTTTATTGTGAGGGGCAAAATATACAATGATGATTGAGAGATGTACAAATAAACATTCCTCAAAAGCCTAAGGTATCATATTTGATACATTGTAATGATTTATGGATAATCAAGTAAACCTAAGTTGCTTCAGTCTGGTAAATGTTCATCTTGAAATATCTTCAATGTAAAAGTCCTTCTTTATTTTACTTTATAAAAATTGTTAAAGATTTCACAGCAACAAGACCACTACCTGAAGGGGGACGATTTTATAATTATGCTAAAAGGCCTTCTACTTGCTGAGAAGTATGCACTATTAATCAGACGACAGAGCGTGTAGCAGATTGTGTAAATTTAGATCATGTTGATTAATTGAGACCTTAGAAAATTGCGGTCACACTTTAGATTAGGGTCCAATTCTCACTATTAACTACGAATTTTGCCACAAACTCCTAATTACTGCTTTTTAATAGTCAGTAAGGTAGTTAAGTTTAGGTATTGGGTAGGATTAAGAGAAGTAGAATATGGTCATGCAGAATAAGGCATTAATATGCGTTTTATGAGTACTGATAAACAGCCAATATTTTAGTTTTATGCATGCTAATAAGCAACTAGTTAATAGTGAGAACTGAACCCTAAACTAAAGCAACCCTAAAAAAATGCATATCAAATTTAATACAGCAGGCTTTATAGGGTTCAAATCAGTGTGGTTCGGCCTGTGTTGAATCCTTAGGATTGTGATGAGGTCTTACTTCAAGACATTCTGCACAAGGAGACCGGCGACCACTCCCATTGTGGTGGGCAGGCTGGCGGCACACACCCCGTCCTTCTTCAACGTCTTCTCATCGATATTTGCAGCCACGACGAGGGGAGGTGCACACTGACACACAGACAGAACTGCATCAGACCACTGTTAACTTTCCCAACCATTTGATTTGACAGAATTTACCAATGTTTAGAGGGTACAACCATACAGTATGAGATGGCTTTTAAGATCATTCATTCATGATTCAATTCATATTCAAGGCACATAGGGCCAGATTTACGAAACAGGGCAAATTAGCGTGAGAGCACAATCCCATAAAAGTGCAGATGGGAGTGGAAAGTTCTGCAGGTGATTTACTGACAATACGCACGTTAAAGAACAGACACAGCCAGATAATTTCCATAATGACAATTCAGTCTATCAAGAGCAGCATAGGCTCACAAACAAGCAGAGCAAATTATATTATGGAGTGTATGATCTACTTGCAACACAGGAGCAAAGTGGCTTAAAGGGTTAGTTCACCCAGAAATTATAATTCTGTCATTATTACTCACCCTAATGTCGGAACAAACCTGTGAGACTTTCGTTCATCTGTCCCTCTATTGACAGCTAAGCAACTACCACTTTGACGCTTCAAAAGTTCATAAAGAGATCGTAATACTAATCCATTTGAATTGAATGGTCTAGTCCAAATTTTCAGATGAGACTTGATTGCTTTATATGATGAACAGATTTCATTTAGGATTTCATTCACATTTAAACATTGATCAGCGAACATAAACAGAAGCTCAACCGAACCTACTTGACGCGCAAGAATGAAGCTCATTGGTTCTTGCAGAAGCTCAAACGTACTGCGTAACACGAGAATGAACATCATTGGTTCTCGCGGAAGCTCAAACGTGCTGCGTAACATGAGAATGAACCTCATTGGTACTTGGAGAAGCTCAAATGTGCTGCGTAACATTAGAATGAACCTCATTGGTTCTTGCGGAAGCTCAAACGTGCTGCGTAACACGAGAATGAACTTCATTGGTTCTTGTGGAAGCTCAAACGTGCTTCGTAACATGAGAATGAACCTCATTGAATCTTGCAGAAGCTCAAACGTACTGCGTAACACGAGAATGAACATCATTGGTTTTCGCGGAAGCTCAAACGTGCTGCGTAACACGAGAATGAACCTCATTGGTACTTGGAGAAGCTCAAATGTGCTGCGTAACATGAGAATGAACCTCATTGAATCTTGCAGAAGCTCAAACGTGCTGCGTAACATTAGAATGAACCTCATTGGTTCTTGCGGAAGCTCAAACGTGCTTCGTAACATGAGAATGAACCTCACTGAATCTTGCAGAAGCTCAAACGTGCTGCGTAACACGAGACTGAACATCATTGGTTCTCGCGGAAGCTCAAATGTGCTGCGTAACATGAGAATGAACCTCATTGGTTCTTGCGGAAGCTCAAACGTGCTGCGTAACACGAGAATGAACTTCATTGGTTCTTGTGGAAGCTCAAACGTGCTTCGTAACATGAGAATGAACCTCATTGAATCTTGCAGAAGCTCAAACGTGCTGCGTAACACGAGAATGAACTTCATTGGTTCTCGCGGAAGCTCAAACGTGCTGCGTAACACGAGAATGAACCTCATTGGTTCTTGCGGAAGCTCAAACGTGCTGCGTAACATTAGAATGAACCTCATTGGTTCTTGCGGAAGCTCAAACGTGCTTTGTAACACGAGAATGAACCTCATTGGTTCTTGCGGAAGCTCAAACGTGCTGCGTAACATTAGAATGAACATCATTGGTTCTCGCGGAAGCTCAAACGTGCTGCGTAACACAAGAATGAACCTCATTGAATCTTGCAGAAGCTCAAAAGTGCTGCGTAACACGAGAATGAACATCATTGGTTCTTGCGGAAGCTCAAACGTGCTGCGTAACATTAGAATGAACATCATTGGTTCTCGCGGAAGCTCAAACGTGCTGCGTAACACGAGAATGAACCTCATTGGTTCTTGCGGAAGCTCAAACGTGCTGCGTAACATTAGAATGAACCTCATTGGTTCTCGCGGAAGCTCAAACGTGCTTCGTAACATGAGAATGAACCTCATTGAATCTTGCAGAAGCTCAAACGTGCTGCGTAACACGAGAATGAACTTCATTGGTTCTCGCGGAAGCTCAAACGTGCTGCGTAACACGAGAATGAACCTCATTGGTTCTTGCGGAAGCTCAAACGTGCTGCGTAACATTAGAATGAACCTCATTGGTTCTTGCGGAAGCTCAAACGTGCTTTGTAACACGAGAATGAACTTCATTGGTTCTCGCGGAAGCTCAAACGTGCTGCGTAACACGAGAATGAACCTCATTGGTTCTTGCGGAAGCTCAAACGTGCTGCGTAACATTAGAATGAACCTCATTGGTTCTTGCGGAAGCTCAAACGTGCTTTGTAACACGAGAATGAACCTCATTGGTTCTTGCGGAAGCTCAAACGTGCTGCGTAACATTAGAATGAACATCATTGGTTCTCGCGGAAGCTCAAACGTGCTGCGTAACACAAGAATGAACCTCATTGAATCTTGCAGAAGCTCAAAAGTGCTGCGTAACACGAGAATGAACATCATTGGTTCTTGCGGAAGCTCAAACGTGCTGCGTAACATTAGAATGAACATCATTGGTTCTCGCGGAAGCTCAAACGTGCTGCGTAACACGAGAATGAACCTCATTGGTTCTTGCGGAAGCTCAAACGTGCTGCGTAACATTAGAATGAACCTCATTGGTTCTCGCGGAAGCTCAAACGTGCTGCGTAACACAAGAATGAACCTCATTGAATCTTGCAGAAACTCAAACGTGCTGCGTAACACGAGAATGAACATCATTGGTTCTCGCGGAAGCTCAAACGTGCTGCGTAACACGAGAATGAACATCATTGGTTCTCGCGGAAGCTCAAACGTGCTGCGTAACACGAGAATGAACATCATTGGTTCTTGCGGAAGCTCAAACGTGCTGCGTAACATTAGAATGAACATCATTGGTTCTTGCGGAAGCTCAAACGTGCTGCGTAACATTAGAATGAACATCATTGGTTCTCGCGGAAGCTCAAACGTGCTGCGTAACACGAGAATGAACCTCATTGGTTCTTGCGGAAGCTCAAACGTGCTGCGCAACATTAGAATGAACCTCATTGGTTCTCGCGGAAGCTCAAACGTGCTGCGTAACACAAGAATGAACCTCATTGAATCTTGCAGAAGCTCAAACGTGCTTCGTAACACGAGAATGAACCTCATTGGTTCTTGCGGAAGCTCAAACGTGCTGCATAACATTAGAATGAACCTCATTTAATCTTGCAGAAGCTCAAACGTGCTGCGTAACATTAGAATTAACCTCATTGGTTCTTGCGGAAGCTCAAACGTGCTGCGTAACATGAGAATGAACCTCATTGGTTCTTGCGGAAGCTCAAACGTGCTGCGTAACATGAGAATGAACCTCATTGAATCTTGCAGAAGCTCAAACGTGCTGCGTAACACGAGAATGAACCTCATTGGTTCTTGCCGAAGCTCAAACGTGCTGCGTAAGACGAGAATGAACCTCACTGAATCTTGCAGAAGCTCAAACCTGCTGCGTAACATGAGAATGAACCTCATTGGTTCTTGCAGAAGCTCAAACGTGCTGCGTAACATGAGAATGAACCTCATTGGTTCTTGCAGAAGCTCAAACGTGCTGCGTAACATGAGAATGAACCTCATTGAATCTTGCAGAAGCTCAAACGTGCTGCGTAACACGAGAATGAACCTCATTGAATCTTGCAGAAGCTCAAACGTGCTGCGTAACACGAGAATGAACCTCATTGGTTCTTGCAGGAGCTCAAACGTGCTGCGTAACATGAGAATGAACCTCATTGAATCTTGCAGAAGCTCAAACGTGCTGCGTAACATGAGAATGAACCTGAGAACTTTTTGAAGCGTCAAAGTTTCATTTGCGTAGCTGTTTATGGGGGGGACAGAAACATCTTCATTTGTGTTTCAAAGATGAACAAAAGTCTTATGGGTTTGGAATGTAATTAAGGGTGAGAGTAATTAATGACAGAATATTCATTTTTAGATGAACTATTCCTTTAAGACATGCTTTTTTGGGCATTAAAAATGGTGCAAATACCCGTAAATTGACAAGCACAAACCTTAGTCAATCACATTGCGTGATTCAGTTAAATACTCTCCTCCCATACATTTTGTGACAGAAAGGTAAACTGCAACAAATGCATATGCAATAAGGTCAGCAGCAAAAATAACTGTGTCCACACCTTTTCAGAACAAATTATTCACTGCGTGTCTTCAGTAAATATTGACAGTAGTTTAACGCGAAAAGAGGGTTTGCGCAGATTCAAGCTGTTAGTAAATCTGGCCCGTTATTTGTTTTGGGTGTGAGGGTTTATCATACAGCAAAACAAGCCGTTTCTCCAGGGATAATGAGCTGGATGTGTCCAGAAACTGCGTTCTCACTGACGCCTGACTCCATCCAGGTCTGACCCAGCTCATTACATGCCTATGAGAGAGAGAAGCAAACTTAATTGCTGATTTGTAGTGTAGTGTAATTGCAGATTTGTAGTGGCTAAATGGCTATATATATTTATTGTTTAATATTTCCACAAATTTGCACAAAAAAAGTATTAAAAAGATAAACAACAAATATAGTTCTTTCGAAAGCTAAACGTAGTTTAATGCAAAGAACTCACTGTGTTAATGGCCATCCGAGCCTCAAAGTTATCAACACAACTGAGGATCAAATCTACAGGCTTCCCCTCCTCAAGTCCTCCTTGACTGAAAACATGAAACCAAGACTGTTTTTTACAACCAAATCGAAATGAGGGAGAAAACTTTGAGGCAGTAAAAAAAAAAATTTATATAATAATTCACCTAATGCGTTCCATGAAATGCATGAAGTTGTCCATTGTGGTGATGTTGTAATTGTGGGTCTCAAAAGCAACATCTGGATTAATGTTCCTATGCAGGAAAACACAGCATTATAATGAGAAATAATCAGCTAAAATACATTAAAATGTTGGCAAATTCGTCAATGACCCCTCAATTCATAATTTCCAATCCACATTACAGTTGAGCTTTATAATGGCAGAGGATTGTAACGATAAGTTTGAAGGTCAAAAAAGTGCATTCATCCATTGTAAAAGAACTGCACATGGCTCCGGGGGTTAATAAAGGCCTTCTCGAAGCAAAACGATGAGTTTGTGTAAGAAAAATATTAATATTTAAAACTTTATAAACTAAAATAACTAGCTTCTTGCCAAACAAACATACGAATTCCACTTAAGTGTAAAGCACAACTTGCGTGAGTAATGCGACGTACTGCTGATATTTACGCTACACCATGACGCTACGCTACACTACGCTACTTCTGACATCATAAATTGCATAAGTTGCGCATTAGGAGCAGGTAGACTGCGTTTGGCCAGAAGCTAGAATTCTACTTTGTAACGGGTTAAATATGAATTTTTTTTTCAGAAGGCCTTTGTTAACCCATTAATATTAATATTAACATTATTTAGCCGTGTGAAGTTCGTTTTTGATGGGTGGATGCACGTTTTTGAGCTTCAATATGATGGTTGCAATCCACTGCCATTATAAAACTTGGAAGAGCCAGGAAATTTTTTAATATAACTCCGGTTGTATTCTTCTGAAAAAAGAAAGTCATATACACCTAGGATGGCTTGAGGGTGAGTAAATCATGGGGTAATTTTCATTTTAAAGTGAACTAATCCTTTAAGGGTGAGTAAATTATGACATAATTTTAATTTTGTGTGAACTCTCCCTTTAAGATAAATTGCCCCTTTACCTAAGAGTGTGTTCTGCAGCCTGAACTTTACTGAGTCCTGCCTGATGTGGCTGGAAGAAGAGGCGGTTCATGTTGGCCAGCTCCACCTTATCATAGTCAAACAGCAGCAACTGCAGGGGAAGAAATCACAGACACAGCAGAAAGAGGCATGACAGTCTGTTACTGCAGAGCTGAGGCATATCTCCAGGGGTTATGCTATTGGCTTCCCTCCTGTGTTCCACACACTAAACACTTCAGGAATACAAGGCTTGTGGAATGCTCCATTTTTAATTGAATAACATTAGGGGTGCACCACGATATAGACTGGCCAATCAGTGCATCTCGACATTTGATTCATGCCTCCTAATGTCACATGACACTACATACAATAGATCTAAATATTGAGGAATGATGATAAAGGTGCTTTACCTTACCAATGCCACATCTGGTGAGCATTTCTGCAGTGACACTCCCAACCCCTCCAACTCCCACTACTGCCACACTATACGAGCGGATTCTCTGAGAATCACAGCAGGGGAATAGTTGTCATCTGAACAAGAAGTAAACACTATAAAAGTCTCATATAAGAATAAACTAGCATGTTTACCTCATAGTCTTGCACTATGCCCATCCTTTTGAGTGCCATCAAACGACTGGAAGACATTTAATTGGTGTGAAAATTGCACCGGTATAATTAAGCCTTCCATATGTCAGTCAATAAACACAGCAGGATCAAAATGCTCACCTGTATGGATTCGAATCTACGACTTCAGCGCTCATTTTATCAATCTTTGGTCTGAGATGATGTTCAGCATCACTTTGCTTCTGTTTGGATTTAATGAGTTCATTTTCTAACTCACGGATTCGCAGCCTCAGTTCCTCAACGGTGGTCATTTCTTCTGTAAAGACCCTCTATTCCGTTAAACACGGGTTGATGTGATCCGATGAGAGGGGAGGAAACAAAGCACAGAAAGGATTAAAATTACTACTTAATGTACACGTCCGCACTGTTAGAAATCAGCTGGCGAAGAGTGTCTCTCGATATTGTGTCCGGAGTGAAACACAAAGTTCACAGGAACGGAAGTTCCACCAGTTAATAGGCTTGTTCGACTTGAACCGGCGCTGCACAGACCGATCGGTTGATGACATCAGAGTACCGCGAGAGCGATTAGAGAGCAGACGGCTCCTTATGCTTTTGAATCGCTCTCGCGGTACTTTGATGTCATCAACCGATCGGTCTGTGCAACGCTGGTTCAAGTCGAACAAGCCTAATGATTCCCACGAATCGGTTCGTCTGAACAGATCTTTTAAATAAACTAGTTCAGAAACAACTCGTTTACAAATCGGACGTCGTAACTATGGTAACAGCAGTCTCGCGAGCGAGAAAAAAAGCTGTTCTTTGTATTTTTGTAGATTGCAGGTTTCTTTCTATCTACATAGAGTAAAACGAACTTGATTTTAAAAAATTGATCTCATTAATTTTTGATATTACGAACCTCCAGTCCGGTGGGTGGCGGTCATATATTTTAATATTTCTCCTGTCCATAACAAAGAAACAGAAGTAAAGCGGAAGTTGTTTTCAGAGCTAGTGGCGCGAATGTCTGGGGAAAGGCTTCCTCGGAATGAAATACACACAGATTAGTTAATAATTTATTCTGTTGTCTTATACAATAGTTATTTAACGTTATATGAGTGCAGTTGCAGAAATGATAATACAAAATTAAGTTGAAATAAGATCAAAGTCTTTTAGAAATTAGTTTTAATCCTCTGTCTCGCGGTAAGTCTTCGTTTGTTATTATTATAAGTGTTTGTTATATTTTAATAACTTAAAAATAAATAAATGACTTGGTTTCTAGAGCTGGGCGACAGTATGACAGGCATTGATTTGTCTTGTTTGGCCATGTGTTTATGAGATTAAACAAAACAACCTGCCATGAGAAGCTAATTGATCATTGTTATTATCATAAGTAACATCCGCTTTTTTGTTTGATTTTTGTATTGATTTCCTATTTAACTTGATAAAGCATAAATACATGTTACATTACAGAATAATAACGTGCGATAACGGGATACTAGCAGATGTTTACACGTTTCTTGATGACAGTAAATCCTTGTACATTTGTTTTCCTTCCACATAATTTAGATTAAATGCTACCATGTCTAAAGGCAACAGGGATGCATATATTGTGAAATTTGTTGAACGCAATGGACAGAAGACTGACCTTGCTCTCCAGGCTTATAAGGTGATAAATCTGAAATTCTCCTTAATAGCTATGATTGAGTGGTCCTTGTATTAATATAATGTATAGGCCTTTTGTTCATACAGTCATATGCTTGTGTTCAGGCAATAGTAGAACTTCAGTCAGAGAAGTATGTGCAGACGGTGGACGAGGAAGCCGCACTAGAGCTGGACCACAATGACAGATCCCTGTTTGTGTTCAGTGATTTCACCAGCAATTCCTTTGACCACTGCAGGAGGGTGAGGATTCACTTTCAATAGTGCACAGCATCTGCATTTTGCGGTGTATTTTTGAATGCCAGAACTTCTGTGCATCACTAATCTCTGTATTATTGACAAAGATTCTTAGAATGATGTACTTCAGTTGTAATACCTGAACTCTTGTATTCTGTCCATTTATGTTTCCCTAATTGTCCCCGTATTATTATAAATGTTGATAGTCAAGTCACCTTTATTTATATAGCGCTTTTACAATACAAATTGTTTCAAAGCAGCTTTACAAAGATAACAGGAAAGTAAAGTTGTAATAATATTGTTGAATTCAAAATTAAATGTTAAATGTCCCCAACTAAGCAAGCCAAAAGCCAATGGCGAATGAAGGCGAAACAAAAAGGCGACAGTGGCAAGGAACCAAAACTCCATCAGGTGACAGAATGGAGAAAAAAACCTTGGGAGAACCCAGGCTCAGTCGGGGGGCCAGTCCTCCTTTGGCCAACAAACGAACAGTGTATGATTATGATTTAGGCGGCATAATAGGTCAGAAGTCAGATTGGATCAGAACTTTCACAATATTTATCCAGTTCATCTGGTTAGGGGTCGGAGTCATCACGCCGGTATGGAGATGAGTTTGTTGAGGTGTCCATGAGGCCTTCACAGTGTTGATAGTCTTCTAAAGCTCTTAATTTTTGCAGCTGGGATGCAGGATCGTGAGTCCTCTGGTAGTGCTGTTCTGTCTGCAGAAGCAGAGATGTGTTCCCAAAGCAGAGCAGCCTGTGTACAACATGGCAATGGCTGATATCACTATCTCCTGCACCAGTCTCGACAAAGAGGCACGGGTACGGAGAAAACATTTATGATTAATGCTTAAATATTATTGTTATTGTGTCCACCTTTGCTTACATTAGCTGTAAACTGGAATTGAAATGGCGATACACTTATATGTGCAGTTCTGCATTACAAATAAGCAGCTGTTTTGTTCTTGTAGAGTGAAGTGATGGATCTTGTCCAGCTGATGGGTGGACGGGTTTACCGTGATCTCAACGTGTCTGTTACTCACCTGGTGGCAGGTGAAGTGGGGAGTAAGAAATACCTGGTGGCCGCAAGCCTCGGGAAGCCCATCCTATTGCCCAGCTGGGTAAGGGCATGCTGGGAAAAGTCTCAAGATAGGTAACGCATTAACTTCTACATGGTCAAATGAGTTATTTAAAGTCACTATGAAATCAACATTGATAATTGTTATGTTTTTATTAGAGTATTACAGTTTGGTTTTTTAGTTTTTATAAATGATGTATCCATGCAAATCTTTTTTTATTTTTTTATTCACATGCCCTAGTAATCTTTAATCAAAATCAAACTATCTCCTCGCAAAATTCCCCCTAGCATTGACATCTCTTCTCTGATGAATGTGTACCAGGCAAGAGTCGGACAATAAGCAAATTACAACAATCCAATCAATTCTCAATGTTCAAAATCAAGTACCTTGTTTGATTAAATGTTTCAAAATGGATATGTCTGCATTGACAATTTAATTGGCAATTTTGATTTCATGGTGACTTTTAAAGGGATAGTTCACCTTAAAATGAAAATTCTTTCATCATTTACTCACCCTCAAGTTGTTCCTAACCTGTATGAATTTCTCTCTTCTGTTGAACACGAAATAAGATATTTTAAAGAAAATGGGTAACCAAACATGGACACCATTGACTTATATAGAATGGGGAAAAAATATACTATGGCAGTCAATGGGGTCCCTCAACTGTTTGGTTTCTGAATATCTTCTTTTGTGTTCAGCAGAAGAAAAAAAATTCATACAGGTTTGGAACAACTTGAGGGGTAAGTACATTTTGGGGTAATTTTCATAATTGTGGGTTATTTTCATCATTTTAATTTTTGGGTGAAATATCCCATTAAGATCTCTGTCTAAAAACATCTCTTTTCCCCCCAGTGTTTTCCATCATTCTGAGCTGAATACAGAAGACTATCGGTGTCCAGTTCTGAAAGGCTGTACAGTGTGTGTGACGGGACTCTCTACTGTGGAGCGTAAAGAGGTTCAGAGGTTGTGCAGTCAGAATGGAGGAAGCTACACAGGGCAGCTCAAGATGAATGAGTGCACTCACCTCATTGTCAATGAACCCACAGGTGACCCCATAAACTCTGACCCCATCACACTATTTTGGGTTACAGTCTTAGCTTGTACTTGACTTCAGTTTGTGTTGCATTTCAGGTCAGAAATATGAGTTTGCCCGTAAATGGAACGTATACTGTGTGTCCCTGCACTGGCTGTTTGACAGCATTGAGAAGGGCTTCTGTCAGGATGAGAGCAGGTATGTCATGGAGCGTGGAGAGAAGAAGGGAACTGAGGAGAAGGCGGGCAGGCCCAACACTTCTACTCCTACAGGAGCCAGCAGGAGCAAAGAGGGTGCGGAGTAAAACACTTTACTTATGGTTTAAGAATTTTATTTTATTTTGGGGGGTTTAGCAAGGGCTTTTGTTCAAGGATGCATTAAATTGATTAAAAGTGCCAGTAAAGACATTAATTAAATTACAAAAGATTTCCATTTTAAATAAATGCTGTTCTTTTAAACTTTATTCATCAAAGAATCCTGAAAAAAGGTATCACGGGTACCAAAAACAAATAACTGTTTTCAACATTGGTAATAATATTAAATGTTTCTTGAGCACCAAATCAGCATATTTGACTGATTTCTGAAGGATTATGTGACATCACAGGAATAAATTACATTTTAATATGTATTCAAAATAGAAAACTATGATGTGTAATTGTAATAATATTTCACAATAATATTGTTTTTATTATATTTTTATCAAATGAATGCAGCCTTGTTGAGCATAAGAGATTTCTTTAGGAAACTTAATTACAGACTCTTAACTATTGAAAGCTAGTATGTAAATTGACAATACACAAGATGGGTATAATTTTTGTTTATTTTATAAAGCACAAAAACATCACCTGAATAAATCAATATTATTACTAATTCCTGTGTCGGATTCATTTGGATTAATTGAATTTACTTTGTCATTTGTTTGTGCAGAAGGTCCCTCACTACTGGGATTGAGTCATATATCCAATATCAGCATGAATGTAAATGAAACAGCCCTCACCACTGCAGGAATCAGCCACATAGAGACTCCTGATCCGGTCGACTCATTTGACATCACTGTCTGTCGAGTAGATGACCTGTTGGATGGCTGTAAGGTTAGTTTTACTCAAATATGAGTTTTTCCTGAGTTTTTATAAGTCACATTTTGGACAATGTTTAGATTAAAAATCGAAATGAAATCATGTTTTTAAATGTTGAATCTGAAATAAAACAACCCTGTTCTCTACCCCCATTTCTTCCTGAAGTTGTACCTGTGTGGCCTTTCCGGAAAGAAACTGGACAAACTAAGGCGGATGGTGAACTCTGCTGGAGGTCTTCGCTTTAACCAGCCCAGCCAGGAGCTCACCCACATAGTGATGGGAGAACCAGACCAGAGTGTCAAAGTCTTCCTTGACAAAGCCACTCACAGGTCAGTCAAAACAAAGTTGGGGAACAACTAGGAATTGTTTTGTTTTATCTAGTTTTTAATTGCTTCAGAGGGTTTTATAAGCCCACCTAACAAAGTTTAGGGTCCAGGACAGGTTGCTATAAAGGACCCGATATACTTCAAGCGAAACCAAAGATTGAACTGGTGTGACTTGATTTAAAAAAATCTGGCCAAAACTAGTTTGTTTGGAGTTTGAGTCAGGAGTTCGAAACAGCTTTCCAAAGAGACTTTTCTGGGAAAGTTTTCTATGGCTGGTAAACACCTTCAAACCACCTTTGGTCCGTGGCGATTATGTAATAGTTAGGTGTGCATTCTTTTTGCATCTACTTCGCCGTGAGTGTATTGGGGCCTTTTTGAGGACTTTTTTGAGGGAGAACTAGATGTTGAATATGCAAGGTTCATAGCACATGCAAAAAGGTGCAATTTAAGCATTTCAAATATGGTTCTCAGAGATGTTCTTCTCAATAGACCCCATATAGTGACCGTGCAGTGGCTTCTGGACAGTTTCTCCCATGGTACTCTGCTCCCAGAGGATGGCTACTTCCACCCCTCCTTCCTGCCCCCTGCCCCAGCCGCTGTTGATTTGCCAGCTGCTCAGAAAGCTGCTCCCCGTGCCTCCAGACCCTCTGTAGCTCCCCCTCCTGCCCCTAGTCCAGCCCGTCAAGCCAGAGCAGAAGAAGACCTGCTCTCGCAGTACATGGAGACTGACCAGACTGTTGGTGAGTTGATAAATGTTTCATTTTCCTCTGTCTACTCCTGTCTGTCTTCCTCATTCTTCCCTGACTGTCTTTAATGTAGTGGAGCTGCCTCAGGCCACTAATAGTACTAGGAGTCGGCAGAGCGTTTTGCTTCCAGAGCCTCCAGCTGCAGCGAAGGACTCAACCTTGGTTGAAACCTCAGAGGGTGGCCTGTTTTCGGGGAAGCGCTTCATCTTGTTTGGTTTTGGAGCTGAGGCTGAAGCCCAGCTCTCAGAGCTAGTCATGGAAAACGCTGGGAAGATCTTGGTGGGCCGCTCGAGAGCAGTGGCGCATTATGCCATCGTGCCACTGCTGGGCTGTGACGTGGAGGCCACAGTAGATGAGGTCGTAACAGATACCTGGCTGGTAAGAAAAACACAAGAGTTTATGCAGAGACAGACAAGATACATTTTGTAATTTTTGTCATTCTCTACTACTGACCTGTTTGTGTGTGTGTGTTCAGGCCATGTGTTTGGAGCAGCAGTGTGTGTTGCCAATAGCCTCTCATCCTCTATTCACTCCAGTGACAGTGAGAGAGGGCTTCTCTCCTCTCAAAGACTGTGTGCTGTCCGTCAGTCAGTTTACTGGAGCTGAGAGAGACTCTCTCATCCAGCTCGCCAAACATCTGGGAGCAAGGTGAGACCTTCTTTTCACTGCTCACTGAGATCTTCTGCTCACCTTCTAGGCAGTTTCAAGTTCATAACAAAACTTAACAAGCCTGAAGTGCACACAACTTCCTTCATTGTGAAATGGACATGGTCATTCATTCAGTTTAAGGATTCATCATACTAATTCAAATTGACAACTTTTTGAATCATTTTAATTATCAGACTACACTGAAATGTAGGGCTGAACCATTAATTGGAAAAAAAATCAAAATCGCTAAATGGCTTAGTGCGATTATCAAATTGTAAAGCCTGTGATTTGATTTAAAAAAATGTGTAGCTAGTTTCAGATGGGAGCATGGCGTTGTGTTCATTTATAGGTGAACAACTCATCACCTGTGTTTTCAGTGTCACAGAGCTGCTCTGTTTGCAGTAAATGCTGCTCCACGGGAGCTCCATCAGCGTTCTGAGTTTGGGTTGCTTATAACCTGCGTTTAACAACGCAGTGTGTGCCACCCGTTTCACCAGATTTGCACTGAGCAGCGTTTATAAACCTGCTACCAATAGAAAAGAAGCTTTAAAGAGGTAGTTCACCCAAAAAATTTAAATTGTCCTTTTATTTGTAGTAAGAGTAATACAGCATTTTCTCTGACACAATATACTTTAAAGTTAATTACATCCTGTTTAGCAAGTCATCCATCTTTCTTTAAATAATATGATATTCTATTACCGATCTACCTCATTGCAATGTGCAACAAGTCAAGTGTCTCATAGCAGCTCTGAGCGAACGCACAGAGTAACTTTATAACATCAACACACTCAAAGGTATTTAGTATGGTTGATTTGATCAAGTAAAACAGCGCTGCGTTACCCCACAATTTTACCAGATTGATTTACTTTATCAGATAGTGACCTATATGTGTAGTAATTTAGCACTTGTTGCTGTTTTATTAGAATGAAATAAAATAATGTGAATTTCAAGTGATCAAACATAACTGTAACAAATTTCATGTTCAGGGAAGAGGGAGCTCGGATGTCAAACGTAACTTTAATCATTAAAAAAACAACAAAACGAAAGGAGCAGCACTAGCGGGCATATAGGTAATAATAATACAGCAACGTAAAATGTTCCAGGCTCTCGCTACCACAATAACATTAATAAAACTTTAATGCATTAGCTCACCCATGAACATGATTTCTGTCATGAGTCATGTCAGATTGCTGTCCATTGGCTGTGGAGGTGAAGGCAACAACAACCATGATTCCACACTCATTCATAGCGTCAAGCTACGCCTTTGTTATTGTTTTGAGAAAAAAAAAAGACCTCTAGAGGCGAAACTTGCATTGTCTTTAATGTTTGAAACGTTGTATTTTTCATTTGTACTTTGTTGCATTTCTTTGTTTTTGTTATTTTACTGTGAAAATTATTATTACAAAAGGAATATTTCTCTTTTTTTATGTGTGACTATGTTTGGGCAAATTCTGCTGCACTACGGAAACAATTTTTTTTTAACATACAGAATTGCTGAATTCCATACAATTCTCTGATATAATCTAATGTTTTCTCATTTCTCTCCCCTACATTTGTATCTGTAGTGTTCAGGATTACTTTGTGCGGACCGCTAATCAAAGGAAGGGAATGCTTGCCAGTACTCATCTGGTACTCCAGACACCTGAGGGCACCAAGTACCAGGCAGCGCAGAAATGGGGTCTGCCTGCAGTCACGATCCGCTGGGTTTTAGAGTCTGCCAGAACAGGGAAGCGTGCCGATGAGGGACGATACCTGGTTGCCCTTCCACCCTCTCCAGGTTAGTCAGAAATAGAAATATAACTGATGGATCTCAAGTGTTTTTTAGCAATTATTTGTTACTGTATTTGTGAGTACTCAATTCTAATTAAAGAAAACAAGAGAGGTCAAAGTTTTCGTTAAGACCTAGAAGAGGCATGCTGTTTAATTGATACATCGAGTAAGCTTCTCGTTGTAATTTTTTTTGTGTGTGTTTTTTGTTTGTTACTTTTTCAATACCTATACAAGTTAAATCCTAAATTTTATGATAATGGTTGTGAAAATTTCTAGCAAATTAACATTGTCTCATAATCGCAGATTTATATTCACTAATACGGGTTTTTAATGGACAAATAGTTTTTCCAACGTAAATTAGTGTACAAGGGCATTTCAAAATGTAAATTATTAATGATTTAATTAAAAAATTTACCAGAATGTGTGTCAATAAACTGCTTGGTTTTAATTATTGATGAACAGACTGCACAATTTCTACAGGGAAAACAACATCTTATTTTGGACATGTGACTGATGTTCTGTTTTTGTCATGACTGTGTGAACAGCACAGAGCACATGGAATCTGATCTTTTCGATTCCAATTTGTGCCACTTCCATATGTGGTACTAAATCCGATAAAGGTCAGATGTATTGCAATGCGACCTCAGTCTGAACAGTCATAATGGAATTCATGCGACTTTTACAGCACTCTAGATCAACATACTTCACAATTCAGCGCTCATGGGAGTACTTCAAAGATTTTACATATCCAAAGTTTTCAAGACCGTTGCGAAAGGTAGTCAGTGGAAGGACCGTAATCTGTCAGAACCCATAAGTATTCTAGTGATAGTCCTATATACAAGCAAAACATGAGGGCTTGTATCCTAAATGTTTAAAAACTCTGCTCTCCTTTTTTACATCCTCCTCTGTTTTTTCTATTGCCTGCACTTAAATTTCCTGGTTTCTGCAGCAGATCACACAAAAATAAACCCGTAATCACTTACTTTAAATGTCCTTTGTGTTTAGTTCCATATGAAAGTGTGTTTCTTTTTATCGTTTTTTTGTACATGTGATGTTTTCGCACTGGAATCTGATATTGGACACATTTAAAACAACACTCTGAACAGCTATACAAAAATATCGGAATCGAAAACTCATACTCGCTTTTATAACCATCTGAATATATTTTATTCATGTATTTTATAACCAACCTTCAGAATGTAGCCATATAAATGTTTTAGTCTTATCGGTGTATATATCAGATGTTACCAACCTATTTGCTATGTTACTGGATCTTTTATGAATGAATAAAGGAAAATCTTAAAAAATATTCCCTAAAGAGGGATCGGTTGAAAGAATATTCCAAAAAAAATGTTATGCCCTTAATTAGATAAGACTAGTTCTGTGAACTTGATTAAATAATTGTTGCCTATTTTAAATTCTTTAGCCTGATTGTACACTGATTGAAGCCGAATGGTTGAGTGTAGGGATTTTTATCTTTTTTTAATTTGAAAATAGATTCATCAATTTTTATACATTAAATTAAGAAATGTCATACACCATCGTCACTTAAAAATTATATTATTACTTTCTCTTTCTGATTTCCCATAGAGAGAAGCGAAGACAGTTTTGTTGGAGCATCTCAGAAAGACCCGCCGCCTTTGGGCCTCCTGCAACGCTCCCCAGAGCTACCCCTACTGGGCCCACAAAACAGCGCTGCCATCACCCCTCTGGACACGACTCGCTTTCAGAGCCGCACTGTCCGTTCAGCAGTCAGGAAGTTGAGAGAAGGAGAGGAGGAGCAGACGGAGGTGTCAACCCCAGGACAAGAGGACGCCAAAGGAGCACTGCTAAAAGACTCCTCCCTCCATCTAGACACTCCCTCTCGCTTCCTGAGCAGAGACCGACTCTTTGGACCCTCATTTAACACTAAGGTCAGCTGGAATTTCAAGTTCAGAACACATCTTTTGCTTCGTTTAGGGTTAAAATGTTAATAAACTGATAAGAAAAGGTACAATGGCAAAACCAGCCAGCTTAATTCTAAGAATCTGAGAGGAGTGGATGATTAAATAAAACTAAATGATAACTAAGTTTTTTTTATGTGTTTGTACGTCTGTGTTGCAGGATGTGTTTGACCATTTACAGACTCCTGGTAATAACCCACAGCAAGGTCAGGGGGCAGAGACTCCTCTGTCAGAGGTCATCGAGAGGAACCTTAAAGCTGCAGTTGCCAACAGCAACCGCAGTCATGTCACAAACCTTGCAGCCATGACTGCCAGTCCACAACTGGGAAAAGAGCCTGAGCCTGAGGTACACACACATACTCGCATATACACTCGCTACGTTTATCTGAATACAGGTATTTACAGGTGTGTGTCTTGCAGGTGGAGAAGAAGACTGCAGCTCCTCTCCGGGGGGTGGTGGTGTGTGTGAGCAAGAAATTAAGCAAGAAACAGAGTGAGCTCAATGCAGTGGCCGCCTCTCTCGGTGCAGACTTCAGGTATGTAACAAATCGAAATATCTGACTCTCAGTGAATCAAATTAACATTACATGCATCTAGAACAGTGCCAACTGAGATGTTGGTAAGACATGTTTTACGGTGAACGGGCGGAATCTAATGCCATGCTGTCTATTTTAGGTGGTCATGTGACGACTCTGTCACTCATTTCATCTACCAGGGTAAAGTTGGAGACAACAGTAAAGAATACAGAGCTGTCAAAGAGAGAGGACTGCATATAGTGTCACAACACTGGCTGCAGGCTGTAAGTACATGCAGATACTTCGAAATGCATATTGCGCAAAACAAAGTGTCTATAAATACATTAAAGGTATTGTAGGTAGAAATCCACAAAAATACTTTTTGTCCAAATTTGTTTAAACTGTCTTTATATATCAATGCATAATTAAAATGTAAGTACTCTGGAAAAGAAATTATAAAAACCGAGTGTCTGTAGTCCTCTCAGGACTGTAATAAACACAGCTCATTATTCCTTTAACTCTCCCTTCTCGGCTCCTTCCAAAGCCACGCCCCCAAAACAAATGAACGCGCGATCCCGGCCGTTCGCTCAGCTGGAAGAGTCGGACGTGTTTACCAGCTTTACCAGATGTAGTGACATCATGTCAGAATCACAAGTAATAAAATAACTAACTTTATCAGTATGAATATAAACAATTAACATGGCTGTTAGTACTCACTATCGAGCTCGCATATCGATACTGGTAAAGTTTAAAATATTTTACTAGCTCGTAACGGAATCAAACTCAATATAAGGCAAAGCTATAAATAGCTTAATTGATACACGTTTGCCGTTACTATCAGTTACACTGTGATGAAGGTGAATTTGTATTCATAACATAAGATTGTTTACAGATAAACTGAGTAACATACACTCAAACACCTTCTCACAACTGCATTGCAGACCCGAGATAATAAAACACACACACACACAACATATATTGTATAGCACATACAGATACAACATAAAGACATAGGTAGACATATGTAGAGCATATAACAACAAACCAAACGTGAAAAATCGCAGCAGGTAGAGTTCACGGTGAACATAGGAACAAAGTTTAGGCAGAGGTTAAAGCTAGGTATAAAAATAGATCCCCTAAACTTTTTAACCTAAAGTTAGATTTGGCGAAATTAAACAAAACAGCTTTCAACTGCAGATAGGCCTATTGCTTATTTATCGTCTCAACCCTGGCTCACTAAAAGTAACGTTATACCAGTCGACACCAAAGTTACACTGTCCAGGGTTCCCACGGGTCATGGAATTTCTGGAATGTCATGGAATTTTAAAAGGTCTATTCCAGACATTGAAAGTCAGGGAATTTTATATATTTTTTGTCCAAGTCATGGAATATCAGCGAATTTAGTTTGTTGCTTTAAATTTTAGTTTCCATTTATCAAAATGTAATTTTTCTATACCGATTCTCACCAGTAGAGGGTGCAACCGCGTGTTGTTGACGAAGACCAGAGCAACAGTTAGAGCAAGCCATTCATTCATAATAACTCACATACATGATCTATAGTATAAGATACATGTTAATATTCCTACATACATGATTAATCTGGGAAGGGTCATAGCACTTTCATATTGTTGTCCTATATTGTTAGTTTAACTGTAACTTAAGTCGCTTTGGATAAAAGCGTCTGCTAAAAGACTAAATGTAAAATTGGCTTGACATTCGCACATTTAGGGACCGTCTCTAAAGTAACATTGGTAGTCCTATAGGCCTAAACGTTTCTAACTTCAATAGCAAACTTAAATTTATCTGAATAAATTGCGCATTATGCCTGACACCTACATGAACACTTTACAGTTGGTTTTATGACTGCAAGTCGTTCTCTTCAAATGCTATTGAAGTTAGAAACGTGTATACCAATGTCGTATGTAACTTTAGAGATGGTCCCTAAATGTGCGAATGTCCAATGTCAAGCCAATTTATGCCAGTATCACTGAGAAACGCCCAGCTTTAAACTTTGCGCGTTAAGTTCATATTCTGAGTCCTTCTGCTTGCCTGCGAGTTTGGTCTTTTATATCACTGTATGAGTCCATTAAGCTACGTTAAGCGTTTTATATGTCCAGCAGGGGAATGCTGACATATTGAGGGAAACGCTAGTAGCTACTGCATGTAGCACAATCCCGCAATATAAGGTTGAGGCAACTAAACAACCAATAGATATGTCAAACTCAAATGTAACATTGGATCTGTATACATCCGCATAGGGGGAATAACATTATAATCTCGTTCACGGTAGAGATGCATGTAGGCTACAAAGGAAAAGTAATCGTGAAGACACTGAATTTCACATAAAACATAATAATCATTCACAGATACACTTACATTGTTGTAAATGAGTTTTTATGAATGAATGGCTTGCTCTAACAGTTGCTCTGGTCTTCGTCAACAACACGCGCTTGCAACCCCTGCTGGTGAGGTCGACTAACAGCAGATGGAGATTATGCTCGGTAATCTACTGCAGCGTTTCCCAAACGGGGTGCCGCGGCACCCTGGGGTGCCTTCTGGCGAGAGCAGGGGTGCCGTGTAAAAACTCCATTAAACATTTTTAAATTGCTAAAATGTGTAAAAAAAAATTAATTAATGTATCATCAATCTCGCATCGTCGGAAGCGTCTAATAACAACAAATAATGCACACAAATTTATAATAAAAAATGCAAATTATAAGTTTTCTGCGTTCGTTGAATTGCGGGGGTTCCGCATGATTTCATTCTCGTGCTTCATTCCCAGCGTCCACACATAAAGCTGCCTCTTTTTCATGGCTTGTTGCGCTTACGGTCAAATACACACGAAACATTGTCACAACGTCCGTCTTGCCGAATATTCACAAACACATCGGTTATGTCCGTGCTGCTGTCAACGGTAACGCGTGCGATTAATGTTTTTCAGTTTTACGCGTTAAAAAATATTTAAACACAATTAACGCAGCATCCGTTTTTTCTGTCCTCCTTTGGCTAGCCTTACATTATATAATCAAGTTCTTATTCATGCAAATGCTTTTAAACCATGCAACCGCGAAAAGACAAAAGAGAACGCGCTGTCTGTGAATGTCCTGCTGACACAGGACGACGCGCATCGCGTGCCAGAATCGACTTCTCTTTCGTGCTTGAACGAATAATAACACACAGTTATGCCAAAATTTCAGTTTTGTTGAGTATCGTCATGAGAGCAGTCTTAAATTAGTTAAAATCTTAAATTAGAGTTGTGAGAAGATGGGACGCGTGTGAAATAAACAAGTGCAGCAGTGACAACAGAATCAAAGAACAGGTAACAGAGAAAATTACTCACTGCTCTTGACTAAAGAACGCTTGTAACTTTAATAAGGATTCATCTATATTTTATTTATCATTTATGCAGTGAAGACTGTAAAGTGTTTAATAACTTTATTCAATTTCTGTGTATTTCCTGACATCAGTAGCAGTATTGGTATCAGTGATACTGGGCTTCATTCATAAAAAAGATGCCATTAAACAATTATTTAAAATATACTGTCTTTATGTTGTTTATACATTAATTTGGAGATTAACTGTGAAATTATTACATTATAAAATATATTAAAAACAAGCTATCTTGTGCAATTATAACAAAATTATCCCAATATAAAAACACAAATAGGCCTACACTGAGTGAGCAAACATTTAGGTGAGATTTGCAATGGTAATTGAGCAATGTTTTACTGAATTATGAATAAAAGCCTTAATTAAATATGTCATCATGTAAAGTCATCTCTGCAGAAGAAATTAATGAAATCCTAGACTTTAAATGGATGGACAAAAAAATTGATAATATTAAAAAATATCTATATGGCAGTAGGCCTATATACGGCAGTTATTCCCTGTGGTATTGAAAATCAATACATTTCAAGGTATAGTATCAAAGTAGTATCGTGACAACACTAGTGTAGGGTGCCACAAATTTTTAAAAATTTTCAAAGGGTGCCTCGACTGAAAAAAGTTTGGGAAACACTGATCTACTGCTTTTCCTGCAGTTCCTGGATGTCAACGTTGAATTTACTGTCGAATTTGAACCACTGAATTTGTGGAAGTGAATTTGCAAAGCGAAATAAAATGGACCGAAAACCGCCTGTTGAATATTATAGGTTGTATTTTTAATCAGTTTGAATATTGTGGAAGTGAAATATGAAAGGTGAATATGGATTATTGAAATTTTACTAATGAAAATGTGTTTGAAATGTTTTGAATTTAAATATTCACAGCTTAAATATTCAACCATGCTAAATTTCAGCTCATAAAAATGCAAGCCCTAAAAATACAATGCATTAAAATACAAGCAGGGTTAATGCAATGCATATTTTTTTCAAGTAGTACAATTTATTTATTTTTGGATTTTTTTGAAAAAACAAAAGGGACAATACATATTAATGAACATTTTCACAAATGAAAATATGTCAGATTATAGCCTTAGGCTAATTTCCATCTGCAATTCAACAGGCTTTTTGTTTCAAAAACATTTGGCGTTATTTTACTTCCATATTATAGGTCATGGAAATTCATCTTTTCAGTCAGTGAAAGTCAGGGAATTTGACATTTGGTTTAGAGTGGGAACCCTGACTGTCATAGCTAAGCCAGTACCGCTACGTAACGTTAGGTAGCTATATTAGGTAGCTACGTGTGCTAGTGATACATGCTTCATGAAAAAATAAATACCATCAAAATGAAAACAGCAAGATTACCTGTCCAGCAGAAATAAAGCCATCATGGAGTCACTTTTCAGCCCCTTGAGAATGAGATCCCTCAGTTGTCGCCACCGCTGGAAAGCCACGCCGATATTGACTCTCGTATGATTTCTTTATTTATCCAAAGACTTTTTGTTCACAGCCTTTACAAATACTGTCTTCCTTTTTTTAACTTGTTTGACTTCGCTGCCTCTATATGCAGGTAACGTTACTGAGAATTTTGACTGTTCTTTCTCTGCCATAATTGTTATTACTAGCTTCCGTGCCTCTTCAAACGGGTGCGCGCATTTGGGCTGCTCCTGTATCAGCAGAGGTGGTATCCATGGTAGCGAGGGAGAGTGACAGTCGCCCCAGCCAATCATTTCTTTCGTCCCGAATGGAATAATGAGCTGTGTTTATTACAGTCCTGAGAGAACTGCAGACACTCGATTTTTATAATTTCTTTTCCAGAGAACTTACATTTTAATTATGCATTGATATATAAAGACAGTTTGAAAAAATTTGGAAAAATTTATTTTTTGGGGGATTTCTACCTACAATACCTTTAAGGATGCACCAATAATACAATTGTGGCCGATACTGATGACTAGATGATAATTTTTATGTTATGGCTGGGAAAAAAAAACTAGTGTCAAAACATGATATTGTACATTATGAAAAGTGCAGTTTCATTTTGAGATCTGCTAAAGATTACAAGAAGTGTTATATTAAACTATTGTTTTTAGTGATTAAAGGAGCCGTATGTAAGAATGTGGCCAAAACTGGTACTGCAATTACTTTCAAATTACTGTAGAGCGGTGTATCCCCTCTCCCTCCTCCCTGACTCGAGGTTGCCAGATAGGCTGCAGGATACAGCAGGAACGTAGGCTGCTACAAGAAGCTTTTTCTGTTAATTATGTTTATGCTTCAAATGAGAGATGTTTTGCAAAGTAATTATATATCTCAAAAATGTACTAATGGCGATTAGTCAAATATAATCGTAAAGATGTACGCTCGTATGTGACAGTACATTGTTAGAACAGTAGCTGTTAGTCTAACTTGTAACGGTAGGTATCTGTCATTAAAGTAAGTACAAGCACAAGCCTCTGTCACTGTGTGTAACCGTTATCAACGATACAGCTATTCATTTAGCTGACGCTATAAAAAAATTCTTCAAATTCTTGTCCGTTTTCAGCCGTCTCCATCCTTCAAAGGCATCTCCTATACAGATCCTTGTTTTATTTCGGACTTTGTCACAAAGTATTTCGGATTCATAACGAGTTTTTTTTGGTTTCGTAACGTTAGACTTTTTTTATCCGATTTTGACACGTTTGTAGCTGCAGCTGTGGTAACTAGCAGAGCTGGCAACCCGGATGCCGCAACACTACTGACTTCGTGATTGGTAGATAGGTGGAGGGTGGCGCATCAGACCAAAACACAACATGACAACATCAACATCAGTTGAGGGCTGCAACTTCACTTTTTAAATGACAATATCCTGGCCGGACTACTGTTGTCAGTGATATACGTATTTGAAATGAACATGATTTCTTAATGTCCAGTGACATATCAGGGTCATTTTATGATTAATTGAAATAAATTTCTTACATACAGCTGTTTTAACTTTGAGTGTTAGATAATGGCAAAAATAATCAAAATGTGAAAATTCGGGAAATGAGCATAAACAATGAAATATGTGAACCGATAAATAAAAAATAGGCAGATTACCAATATGGTATTGATGTATTGTACATCCCCAATGGAAACAGGGCTCGACATTAAGGCTTGTCCGCTTGTCCGGGACAAGTGGATTTTTTGTAGGACAAGTAGAAGAGAAAATTAGTTGTCCGACCGGACAAGTTAAATTTCAAACAAAATAAAATGCCATGTTACTTCACGTTATGTGCCACTCGTTACGTCTATTTTACAGATTTAATTTTACAGATTTGAAACGAAGACATGTCCTGAATGTGAATGGCCTGTGAATGTCCTGAATGTGACTCGCAGAAAGACGCGCACCAGTATGATGCGCATGCACAGACCGCGCGCCAGAATACAGTTCTCTTTCGCGCTTGAACGAACATCAACACACACAATTAAGCCAAAATGTCATTTGTTGAGTATCTTCATAACACAAGAGCAGTCTTATGATGGACATAAAGAGTTGTGACTCATGAGAGAATGAGGCGCGTGTGAGATCCGCGTCTCTGTCCACAGCGGCTGCTCTTAAAGGGCCAGCTACCAATAAAGTGTTCTGTCAGTAAAGTTAATGAAAGAACAAAGGGAACAGAGAAAATTACTCACTGCTCTTGACTAAAGAACTTGTGTAGCTTTAATAAGGAGTAGTCTATATATAATTTATAATTTATGCTGCGCAGACTGTTTGATAACTTTATTCAATTTCTGTATATGTCCTACCTGTTAGACAGTTTATTTTTATCCAAACATCAATGGCTTATTGATCATTATAGGTGTTATCAATCATTTAGTTGTTATTGCTAATTTCAGAATTATCACTAATCTGTGTGTGCATTTGGTTTAGAACCAAACAAGTTGACTCATGAAACCATTTGTTTATTATATCGCAATCGCATATCACAACCGCAATATTGATCTCAATAATAGGAATATGACATTTTCCCCAAATCGTGCAGCCCTAGATAAAATTATAAATCTTTACCCGGACAAGTGACTTTTGTGCATGGACAAGTGAAACATAAATTTACTTGTCCGAAGGACAAGTGCCTCAAAAAGTTAATGTCAAGCCCTGCGAAATATAAATTATACATTTGTGTCAGAAGTTGCAGGAGCCCTTGGAGTACATCAGAAATAGAACAGGGCATCAGTTTACTGAAATCACTGATTATAATGGGTTCTGTTTACCTTTGTCCCATTGCGCCTCTCACATCTGGTGTAGACACGGTGTTATGCTCAGCAATGCTGCATTTGATCAAAAATACAGTTCAAACAGTAATACATACTGTGAAATTATTACAACTTGAAATGACATTTGAATGTGAAATTTTCTAATATGCTGATTTGATGCTCAAGAAACACAATCTTGTATTTTTCAGGATTCTTTGATGACAAGAAAGTTTTAAAAGAAGAGGATTTATGTGAAATATAAATCTTTTGTAACATTAAAAATGTCCTTACTGTCACATTTGATCAATTTCATGCAACCTTGAATAAAAGTATTAATGTCTAAAAAAATTAATATTTATAATAAATTATACATTACCCCAAGCATATGATTTTGAATATTGATATTGACTTTATTTTTAGATATACCACAATTACCATTATGTTATTGAACATTAAGCTATTGTGTTAGATGCACAATAATGATACATGACACAAAGGACAAACAAAATGCATAAATCTTTTTTGTTTTCTTAGCAAAAAGTCTAGTCTAGTGGTAGTATCTAGCTTTAAAGGGATAGTTCGGCCAAAAATGATATTTAACCCATGCATTACTCACCCTCAAGCCGTTCGAGATGCATATGTCAATCTTGTTTCAGACGAACACATTTTCAGTTATTTTAGAAAATGTCTTAGATCCTTCAGTGGATATAACGTGAAGCAATGGGGTCCACCTCCTTCAAGTCCCAAAATGTGCATACAACCTTCACAAAAGTAATCCATCCGGCTCCGACTCCGGCTCCAAACTTTATAAATGAAAATATCTGACTTCCGGCAACGATCGACGCGCGTTCACGGGTGATGGAAGTCGGCGTACGAGGTAGGACGTAGCGTAGGAACGCGCCTGTGCAGCCAGAGAGCAGAGCAAAAGTTTGCTCTGCTCTCTGGCTGTGCAGGCGCGTTCGTTCTACGTCACGACGGTTCCTATCACCCGTGAACGCGCGTCGATCGTTGCCGGAAGTCAGATATTTTCATTTATAAAGTTTTAAATATGTATATTTTTAGGAGGGTATATTAGGTTACTTTCACTTTAAGACATACAGTAATGCGTAGATTCAACACTGACGCCTCCCAAACTGTTTTTCCCCCCCAAGCTGTTTGTTCACTTAAGATATAACCTCCAAGATGGACATTTTCATATAATTGTGTGTATTTGATCGCTCAAGCGAATAAGCCTAGAAAGAGAACACAAGTCGGTACTCACATGCTGACAGGCGGCAACCTCATGCACAGAAATCTGCAGCCAGTCTGACATTTGTCAGTATGTCAGTACTGAATTGTGTTCCCTTTTGTGATATACAGCACTTTCAATAACTCTTTTTAGTAAAGCATATCATTTGGTAATTCATTCATGATTCTTGATCGCTTCGCTCGGTCCTTGGCACTTATGTGAGACGGCTGGTGAGAAAGTTTTGCTTTCACTGTTTCACACTGACATAATGTGCACAACATCTGTATCCTTGTGAAAATAATGCATTACAACTTAAATTGGGGATAATTCAATTAGATAATTATTTTTCATTTATTTAATTATCAATTATTTTGCTGTGAAATGGCGAATTATCTAGGATTGCATAAAATTATTTTTTTCATTAGGTGACATTCCGGTCCCACCACGCAGTGTTTATTTTGTTCATTGTACGATGTCACCTGTTGTATAAGGTACAAAATAAAAATAAATGTAAAAAAATATATATTTATTTTTTCATTTTGCAATTTATTCAGCCATCGTGGAATCGCAAAAATATGGAGTGACTGTAAAGCATTGTGAAAAGTTTTGAGATTTCATTAAATTCATTGTCTATCCCAATTTCAGTGTGCAGATGAGCAGAAGCACATGTCGGAGTCGCTCTACCCTTTCACTTTCAACCCTAAAATGAGCCTTACCATGAGTCAGATGGCAGATTGCACTCAGAGGTCACCTCCCCCTACCACCCCCCGCACCAGACTCAGGGTGTTCACAGAGAATGAGGAGACCGGGGTGAGGGATTAATAACTGCATTAGCATACTCTTCAATCCACACATATTATTAAGCTTATTAAGCAGTTTTTTATCAAAACAAAATTTTTTTTTTCAAGCTTGGCCCTAATGACGACATAACAGACATCTCGACTCCTCAGCGAGTCAGTGTGGGAGAGCCTGAGAAAGATCAGACCCTGAGCAATGAGAGAAAAAGTGAGTCATCTTTAAAGATGCGTCTGATTTATGTGTTAGATCTCTGTTTGCTCAAATTCACAACTTATTTTCTCACCTTTTTTCTTATCCCTCCCTTAGATATTACAGAAGCATTGGAGATGAGAGAGAATCTTCAAAGGCAGCTTCAGGAGATCATGTCTGCCACTAAACTGACCAGCGGTCGTCGAGGCTCCTCGCGGTTGGCCAGAACAGGTTCAGGGGGGCAGGGCTCACCCCACACCCCGGACAGCCTGGGGCGAATGGGTAGACGGAGCCGCAATTTAGAGGCCATACGGTATTAAAGCAAGACTTCCCAGTGTACTCTCTCTGATCCCATCTGTGTCTCAACGCTTGTAGCATCTGAGAGAATACAGCAGAGTTTTCTAGGGAGTTTAGTTCTGCGTCCTGTTCACCTGCATCAGATGCTGGTCATCAGCAAGGCTCACTTTTTGCTTTGTGAAGTTGCGTTTTTAAGTTGCATGTTATAACATTTGTGTTTTGGCAGGATGTCACGTCAAGTGGATGTGGACCTGAACACAGAGCCGTCTCAGAGTGAGCAAATCGTGTGGGATGATCCCACAGCACGAGAGGAGAGAGCTAAACTGGCCGATAACCTGCAGTGGCCTGGAAGCCCCTCCCAGCACTCCGAACCTCTAGCCCTCGTCCCGCTGCCCCCCTGTGACCACACGGCCAATGGCAGGGACTCCATGACTGACTCTGAACTGGTGGAAATGGGTATGCAAGGTTTTGCATTTGAAAAAAGTGTTCAAAAGTTAGGAGTTGGTAAGATATTTGTTTTGATGTTTTTGAAGTCTCTTATGCTCAGCAAGGCTGAATTTATTTGATAAAAAATCCAGTAAAATCAGTAATATTGTGAAATATTACAATTTAAAACAACTGTCTATTTTAGTATATTTTAAAATGTAAATTATTCCTGTGATGGCAAAGCTGAATTTTCAGCATCATTACTCCAGTTTTCTGTCACATGATCCTTCAGAAATCATTCTAATATGCTGATTTGGTAGAAAGGAACATTTTCATATTATTATCAGTGTTGAAAATGGTTGTACTCCTTAATATTTTGTGGAAATCATGATGCACTTTTTCAGTCACTTTTGATAAATTGAATGTGTCCATGCTGAAAAACAGTATTATTTATTTATTTATTTATTTATTTTAAACCGTTTGAACGGTAGAGTTGTGTGAGGAAGTGAAAGTACAATATAAATGTTCTGAATGATTCAACTCTTCTGACCCTTTCTAGCCGCATTTGAAGTCATTGATGCACAACTGAAGCCAAAGGTGACCCCGCCTCGAGTCGTCACGCTACAAAACCCTGAAACACCTGAAGCTCCTAGTATTGCTTTCCCCATTTCTAAAACTGCAGCTGCTCCCCTTCCACCGGTACACATACACCGATCCATGGACAGCAGTTCTAATTATTTTTATTTAAATCTGATCTAGCTCAATCTCTGTTTCTCAACAGATTGAAGATGAGGACGAGGTGAAGAAGGATCCTCCACGATTCCTACTGTCTTCATTGAATCCACAGGAACGCATTGACTACAGCCATCTCATAGAGGAGCTAGGTCAGTACACAATAAAACTTAGTGTTTCCTGTTTTTCTTTCACTGGGTGACTTCATAATGTCTGTCAGTGTACCACACTGCATTGTATTTAATTTAGGGATGTGTAAACAACCATTTCAATCTTCTAGTCAGCCCGCCTGGTCTTAGGGTGCTTTCACACCGGCAGTTTAGTTCAAAACGGGGCACGGTTCACGTGAAAAATTGGGTGCTCACTTATTCAGAAAGTAAAGTAACCGGCGCATGTATTTTAGCCAATGCCTACGTCATTAGTTCAAAAAAAGGGATTACAGCGATTGTGATTTACTGTGGATATGAGCATAAGTGAGTGTGCAGTGCACATAGTAAGTGCAATCGGAGCGGCTAATGAATGGCTCGCAATCCATAGTAGTATTTAATAAAAAAAACACAATATATAGACCAAAGTCCTTCTTTCTATCACGTACCGTGCACATTTGTGATGTAAGATGAATGCAAAAGCACCAGGGTTTGATAGAAAGTTGAGTGTGAAACCGGAACAATGCTGCGGGGGGAGCCGGGAACAATTGGATTTGGACTGTATTAAACATGCCCAGTATGAAAGCCCCCTTAGAGACCCTCAAAACAAGTCACCTTTATTTATATAGCGCTTAAAACAATACAGATTGTTTCAAAGCAGCACTTTACAGTGACAGGAAAATAATGATTCCATGGTGCTGAACAGAAGCAGCTCTAAAAAGACAAAAGTAAACCGTCATTATTCAGCTGAAGTCAGTTCAGTGTTGCTTTAGTTCAGTTCATCAATTATGAAATGAGATCAATTCATCTATAAAGCATTCAGTTCAGTTCTCATCCAATAGTGTCAGTGCATTCAAGTCAATAATATTGGCGAATATTACCCTCTGTATAATTGGGCTGTTGAAAAGTTCCGATTAGGTCTTTTAAACTATGTGTGGCAGCGCATAATGGAATGGGAAAGAACGCAGGGGTGCGCTTTGATGTTTTCAAAGTTTGACAGTTTTTATTTTTTTATTGTCAAAATCTGTCATTTGTGGCTGAAAGATGGCACAAGACAGTGTAATGGCCAAAGAAATTCATCTCGATTTGAAATGTTTTTTAAGAGCATTTTACCATGAAAACTCTCAAACTAATTACAAAACCATGCTAATTATAGAACTGTCCCAAATATAAAAAGCAAAAAACAAAATTCTTACTTGTTAATATTTTATCCAGTAACTTAATGCATTTAACATTTATGTTACAGAATATGTCTTTTTCAAAGAAATGCTACTCTTTTGAACGTTATATTCATCAAAGAGTCAAAATTCCGAGCAAAGATTGTTTCACAGTTTCCACAAAATTATTAAGCAGAACAACTGTTTTCAACATTGTTAAAACAAATCATCTTGAATACATTAGATCAGCATATTAAACTGATTTCTGAAGGATCATGTGACTCAAGACTGGAGTAATGACTACTGAAAATTCAGCTTAAAAATATAATAAAATAGAAAACGGTTATTTTAAATTGTAATAATATTTCGCAATATTACTGTTTTACTGTATTATAAATGCAGCCTTTGTGAGCAAAAGAGGCGTTTTTTACAAAACATTATTACTATGTCTTTTTTATAGATTAAAAAAGCAAAAAACAACCTCACGATTAGTTGGTTGTTGGACATTCCAATTGTTGTATCTTATCCCTAACTGAATTTCTGTTATTTGATGCACCTTGTATGTGTTACATGTGCAGGTGGTGTTGTGCTGGAGAAGCAGAGTTTTGACCCCAGCTGCACTCACGTGGTTGTAGGTTATCCTCTGCGCAATGAGAAGTATCTGGCCGCCATGGCAGCGGGCAAGTGGATCCTTCACCGCTCATACCTGGAGGCCTGCCGTGCAGAAGGACACTTCATAAAGGTGTGTGTCTGCGTTTGTGTTCCACGTCTTTCACTCATGATCGCAGTTGATGTTCATGTCCTGTGTGTGTGTGTGTGTTAGGAGGAGCAGTATGAGTGGGGCAGCAGCTCTATACTGGACGCTCTGCCGTCCATCAACTCTCAGCAGAAGAGACTGGCACTGGCAGCCATGCGATGGAGGATGACGCTACATGGCGTCTCAAACAAAGAGGTACACTTATATATATATATATATATGTATATATATGTATATGTGTGTGTGTGTGTGTGTGTGTGTGTGTGTGTGTGTGTGTGTGTGTGTGTGTGTGTGTGTGTGTGTGTGTGTGTGTGTGTGTGTGTGTGTGTGTGTGTGTGTGTGTGTGTGTGTGTGTGTGTGTGTGTGTGTGTGTGTGTGTGTGTGTGTGTGTGTGTGTGTGTGTGTGTGTGTGTGTGTGTGTGTGTGTATGGATGAACCTGCAAGTACATGGTGCAGTGCCTGATGCTGTTGATGTGCAGGGAGCTTTTGGTGGCTGGACTGTGATGCTAAATATTGACCAGGCCAGAGATGCTGGATTCAGGCGGCTGCTACAGTCTGGGGGAGCCAAGGTCTGTTGTCTTTTGTCATATTGTCATATTCCAGATTTAAAATATTGGTTTTCTATGACATTACAGGCAGTCGTTGCTATTTCCCGCCTCTGTATTGTTTCTTTGTCCTGTATTAACCCTCTTTTTTTCTGTATAGGTGTTACCAGACCCTTCTCCCTCGCTGTTTCAAGAGACCACACACCTGTTTGTGGATTTCAGTCGGTTAAAACCGGGTGATGTCAGAGTGGACATCAGTGAGGCTGCAGCTCAGGGGGTCAAATGCCTAAAACCAGAGTATATTGCTGATTACCTCATGCAGGTGACAGGATGATTTTTATTTTATTTGTATTAAGTGCTTGTTTGTAGGGCTGCACAATTTGGCACAAAAATTAGGTGTGTAATTATCAATTTAATTCTGAAATAATAATTTTAAGGTGTCATTGTTACTGTGTAAGTTATATTGTATACTTCAATATATTGAAGTACTGAGTAATATTAAGAAACTGCATGTACTTACTATAGGGTTAAGATAGGATTAGGGTTTGGTTGAGGGTTAGTTGCATGTAATGCATAATTTACTGTTATTACTATGGTAACATATCTAACAAGGACACTTTAAAATAAAGTGTTACTGGATAGTTTACCCAAAAAATTATAATTTTGTCCTCATTTACTCAACTTTGTTGTTCCAAACCTGTATGAGTTTCTTTCTTCTGTTCAACACAAAATATATTTCATAGAAAGTTGCTAACCAGACAGTTGACAGCACCCATTGAATTCCATATGTTTTTTTTTCCAACTATGGAAGTCAATGGGTGCCGTCATCTGTTTGGTTACCAACCTTCTTTAAAATATCTTCTTTTGTGTTCAACAGAAGAAAGAAACTCCTTTTATTTAACAGTAATATTATTATTATGTTTATTATAATATTACAATTACCAAATTAAAACAAATAAAATAAGAATGACTATTGTAACATTTTACAAAAATCTATAAAAATAAAGTATTTAAGAAATATAATAATTTTATTTTGCAGTACAACTGTAGAATTTCAATACTAATATATATCACTGTCTTCATTTTCTGAAGTTAAACCACTGAGCTTCTCATTCAAAGGTTTTTTTATTGAATTACAACTTTGCAAAAACAATTACTGTACGATGGAATATACTAAACCACTGAGCTTCTCTTTAGTTGCAAGTTTGTGAAGACTGTTGGCCCATGTTGCCTTCACAAATGTATAGTGACCCAAACTCTGCCATGAGCGATTTTGGTTTTATGTCGATTAATAATGCAGCCCTATTACACCTGACATTTAATGTACCAGAAGCAATAATGTGGAAATTTGATCACAGTAATTACTTGTTCTGTTCAGTTCTGAAATGGTTGTTGAGGCAACAAGTTATATGATTTAATAACTTTATAAAGTAAAGTATAAAAAAAGTTGTTGTTTTTTCAGGAGCCATCTCCTTCATTGGACGCTTACTATCTTCCTGGTGTAGCTGCAGATGATCTAGAGAAGGTTCAAGATACATCTTCACGCAAACGGAAAGCATCTGGCGACGTGTCCACATTGAAGAAGAGTCGTGTGAGATGAAACCGTCCTATTTCATGCTCAAACGTAGTGTATTTAATATGTATTTAATTCATTTTATTCATATTACATTGTAAGAATAAGAATTTGTCTGTTGTGTCAATAAAAAATAAATTCATAATGTAAAAATTAGAAGAAATTATTATTATTATTATTTTAAAGATTTCACCAGAAATCCAATTTAAACAGAATTTCACAGCTTTCATTTTTGTTTTATGCTAGACATCTCTGGACTGACTCGGATGTACTACCACTTTCTGCCCTGCAGAGGGAGCAATCTTCATATAATTTGACTTATTGATCATTTTAGCCATATATGTAGTGCCTATTACATAAAAATGTTTTCACACCCTCAAATTCACGGACTAGTACTATATAAATATAGTTAGAAAGTTTCCAATTATCTGGCAGCCAAAAATATATAAGACAGGTGGACTAATTGGACAGTAGGAAAAGATCACTATAATGTATCATATAATACAGTCTGTTGCATGTAATTCTGTTTAAAAGTGATTTGTAATTGAGTTTATCACTTATGTTCAGTGAATCCCATGATTACCTGATCAAGTGTAACAAGTAATTACATTTACTCAAGATGTTGTTTACAGTTCGTGTTTGACCCCTGGTGTAACGCTTTCTTACGAAAGACTTCGGAATCTTCTGTGTCCACAGCAACCGTTCTGTTACTAATGGCAACAAGTGCATGTTTTTTTTGTTTTTTGACTTATGTCATAGAACCAATTCATATAGTTATTTCTTGGTCAGATACTTATTACTTTATTGAGCTTTCAGTTCTATTCTTATAGTAACAATAGTGTTAATAATTTAAACCCATTACTAGTCTTTTTACCCTGTAAGTAACAGATTACTTATTATCTTTTTACACTGTAGTTTGTGTCCAACTTTGTGACATCAAAAACACATTCACTTTATGCCATAACTGGATTTGCTTGAAAAGTCTAGTGGCCTGTATGGGCATGTAAATGATTTACCCTGGCCATGGCTAAGCCTGCCACCAACCGATTACTGAGACCGGGGGGTTAAACCACAGTCTGAAAGCCATCGGATTACGAAGCTGGATCCCCCATTTGTCACAGAGGGTGGTGATAGGGGATGGGGAAGGGGGAAGGGGGAAAGCCTGTTCTGAATGCCTGTTAGTCTTCTGAACACATATCTGCTATCACCTTTTATGTGACTGCACTGCACATGTTTCTACCTTTGTGTTTCTTGCTTCCGTCCTGAATGAGTAATTAAATGTGCAGTAAATTACTTCTTTCCTCCTCTTTTATTTTACCCCCAAGCTCTGTAACTGCTGTTGCAGATAAGACCTCTTTGCTCCTTACCTGTCTACATGACTGATATTGGGACCAGTACCTCTATCTGATAGCAATGCCATTTTGCTGTGGTAATAAAGAGGAAAGGTTGCATGTTGTGAGGCCTATGACCAAAGCAGGCCATGGAAAATGTCCATATTTCTGTAAGATATGAATAGGGATTATGCCATTGAAGTGGAACAGAATGTCCCTTTGTTCCTGTCTAAAATCAGGACAGTTGTCTATTGTTGCTCAAGACCAAAAAAAAAATCTGCTTTACGCTTGGAATACAGGGGCAAATAGGAAAGGGAGTTTACAGAATTTTTAAGAAAGGGGGGGGGTGGGGGTGTTTAAAGAAAAGGGAAGCCATTTTTTGTTTTGTTTTCTCTGATTACAGAGTTGTGATGGAAAGATCGATTCATATTGGTCAATCGGTTCATTCGAACAGTTTGGAAGCAGTTCAAATCTGATTCAGTGATTCATTTACTTATCGTTTTTCCTGACATTGTGGCATGACACGCATTGCTATTAATTATTATTTTTTCTGTAAGGTTTTATTAATAAGGTTTGTGTATTGTAATTCCATGTGTACCAATTCAGTTTTATGCAGCTATGAATGAGCTCATAAAATATCAAGTCATTTAATGTTGCCTGGCCTAATTGGCATTTACATTTAAACATTACTGCCTTTCTTTTACATCCGGTAAAATAAAAATAAAAGTTTTACCATGTTTAATAATATTTAATGAAAAAGCTGATAATCATATGAACCGGTGATTCCTGGTTCGACGAGTCTGACTCGAGAAACCGTTCGGGCGATTCAGTCCGATTCGTAAACCTATCGGACATGAATGTTATAGGTCTAAATGAAAGAGCCCAAAGCTGTCAAGGAGAGTTGTCATGTTTACTATTTCACTGACATGTTAGGTAGCCTATTAAGAACATTTAATGCGGTGTTGCCCTATATTTATTGCGCAGGTCAGCCTGTTCACTTAAAGACATTTTCCTATTTATACGTTTCTACTGATTTCTAATACATAGGCGGACATGTCAGCCTACCAGCTAGCCTGATTCAAGTTAAACCACTGGAGAAAGAATAACCCTCTCAGCCCAGTTCCCCAAAACTGCAGCGATATGTGCTCATTGTTATTCTGTGGCCGTATACAGTCTACGGTACAGTTTTAGAGCCGGGGTGACCGACACGCACCATCATTAGTCTGATCACTCAACCTCCGCCTGTTGGTTTCTGGTGACCAATCTATGATCTAAGCCAGCTATCCTATGTTTTTGGGGAGGTGGGCGGTGTTGGACTGGATTCAGATATCTGCTGGATGGAGGCAGGAGAGGGACTGGCCGCTCCGCTCATGTGACAGTCTGATACCGTGCGGGAAGCACATGTGCGCGTTGCGCGTTTCAATTGGACCGGTGACGCGGAGGCTTTGATGAGCCGGTACGGCTGGAAGGAAGAGGTTTCGGACTAGTCTCCATATAGGTAAACCCAAACTCCGCATTCGTTATTTGCTGCTGTCATTGCATGTATTTTCTTTGCGTAGCCTACATTATGACAACGTTACGCATTGGATCTACTCGATTTTGGAGCTTCTAAGATGAATGAAAGCTCTTAAAATCAATTGTGAATATTGCATTTATTTATTTTTTTGATGATGATGATGATTTTTAGGTTCTCCTCATTCGGCATTACACCCCCATGAGAAAGATACTTTTAGTGTTCTTGGTTGGTTAACTGATTTCTATAGAGTCATAGCTTCAATCGATTCTGGTTCCCTAATAACAGTTCCATGAACGATTCTTTCGAATTTTGTAGGTAGAAATAGGCTATGTGGGGGAAAAGGAAATCTTATGGCATTTACTGACCTCAGCAGTCTCTAAAGATGGAATAATTTCACACGTCAACATAAAACGGTCTGTATTATTTAGTTACTTTGTTGCAAAAGGTGCGTTTACAAAAAAAGGCTTTTTAATTTTTTTCTACTGCAATTCTTTAAAATAGGCCCTAACGATTATTTTATTAAAATACCAAACAAATTTCATTTTATAATAACAAAACTCAAAATGTGTAGCCTATAACTATAGCCTACACGTTAACCAATAGTTTCTCACAAATTTCACAAGCCTTAGATAGTTCACCCAAAAATGTTGGCATCTTTTACCTACCCTCAAGTTTTTTCTTTCTTCTGTTGAACACAAAAGAAGATGGGCTATTTCCAAGAATGTTGGTAGGCTTCTACAATTGACTATAACTAGAAGTTACAGGCATACCGTCAACTGTCTGGTTTCCGAAATTCTTTAAAATATCTTCTTTTAATTTCAACAGAAGAAAGAAACTCCTATAGGTTTGGAACTACATGAGGGTGAGTAAATAATGACTCAATTTTATGTTTTTAATTTTTTTGGGTGAAATATCATTTTAAGTAGCTGCTATAGAATTCAGTTCTCCGAGCGACGGATTCATAAATGTAATTTCTTCACTGAAAAGAACCGGCTCATAAGAGGTATACGTTTCAAATCGTTCGAATTGGATTAGCCTACATTTCTTTTTTTCAATAGCCTACACTAAAAAGTTCCGACTCAAGAGATTCATTCATTTAAAATTCCGACTACACTGGTGGCGCTGTGCAGTAGCGGTGATGTGCTAAACAGAAGTGGAACACTGTCAGACTATTTTAATTCGGTTTTCTGTCCGCATCAGAGGAAAAAAATGGACCCGAACGTCACGAGAATCAATTGGTTCCGTTAATTTTCCGTTAATTCAACAATCAACCCCAAACCTTAGAGTAACGGCTTGGCTACTCTCTCTCTCTCTCTCTCTCTCTCTCTCTCTCTCTCTCTCTCTCTCTCTCTCTCTCGTCACACACACACACACACACACACACACACTGGGGGTATCAGCCTTTATTTATTGTGAGCTGCCGCTGAAGGAGAGTTAGGGAAGCTTTACGGTATCACCACCCGTGAAAGATCATTGTGTGTTTCATAGTCAGGAGGATTCTGAGGATATAACGCAGATAAACATCATGTTATGCTACAGGCGTCTTTGATCGTTTTCCATCATATTCTTATAAGGTAAGAGAATACAGCTTTTCTCACCCTTCATCTGGAACATTTGCCTTAGTTACTCACATGGCTGCACCTGCTCATAGATTGTGATAGATCTACTGATAAACGGTCCCTTATTGACAAACTTAGCTACTTGATGTATTGTTTGCCTAAATTACTAAAGCAAGCAAGCATTCATTCTCCACCATTCATTTAATCAACATATAGCCCTATATCGGATATGCTTATCACTTCAGCCATTTTGCTATCAGAGAGTCAAACATCTTCATTTCAGCATCCTTTGTTTCATTTTGTTGGCATGCAAAAGTCCATTTTGGAATCTCAAGTGGTTTAGGAACATAACTTGTATTAAAAGTATTAATTTAATTTGAGGCTTTTATCCTAAATAATTTAGATTCAAGATAGAGTATTAATCTTATGGGTAGGCCTACTATTTGTTTTCTCCCTGGGAATTCAACCTATGACCTCGGCATTGACTATGTATTACAGGAACGTCTGTAGAAAGGCTAAAGAACAGAGTGAATGTATCCTTTACCCTGGGGCTCATTCATTAATATTCAGTTCTAAATAATGAGGCAACTCTCTTAAAGCTTGAGGCCGTTAGAAGGGATCCTCTCCATAAAGATGCTCCATTTGTGAGCACTGAACGTTCTTCTGTGTGTGTGTGTGTGTGTGTGTGTGTGTGTGTGTGTGTGTGTGTGTGTGTGTGTGTGTGTGTGTGTGTGTGTGTGTGTGTGTGTGTGTGTGTGTGTGTGTGTGTGTGTTGCCGGTCCCACAGAACAGTAAATGTTTAGAAGTGCAGGGTCATTAAAAGTTGGTCGCCAGAGAGCATTGTGAAAGGAATGTTAGTCAAAGTCCTTAAAAGAACACCCCCAACTATATGCTTTGTTCTCCGGGACAATCCCTCGCTGGTTTGCCCAATAGGGAGGTAAAGGGAGGGAGCCGGGTCTTGGGTCAAGTGGCAAGACACTGACATATGTAGCTGACAACTTGTTTAGGAAGGGTCACCTGATACGAGGCTGCGAAGCAGTGAGTGTTTCGTGAAAAGTGGAGGAGGAACTTTGATTCATTGGGGGCAAAGGGCATCACCCTTTACCCTCCGTTGGTTAACTTGCTTCAGGGCAGCGTCATTATCTGTGTTCGTTTTTCTCTAAACATGGCATTCTTTAAAAATGACCTAAGTGCCTGTAAAAAAAAAAACGTCCTGTTTATGTTTGCATGGGGTCTCGTTGGTACTTTTTTCCCTCCTTTTGTCTGATGAAATCCATAACTTTCTTGATTTTTGCATTTTACTTAATGTAATAATATTATATTACTTAAATATGAATGATTTTTATTTGATTACATATATTTATTTCAATCATTTTATTTTATTTACTGAATATCTCTAATATATTATTGCATTACATAATATTATTCTTATTACATTACAGTTCAAAAGTTTGGGGTCAGTAAGATTTAATTTTTTTAAAGAAATTACTTTTATTCAGCAACAATCCTTTAAATTAGTCAAAAATGACAGTAAAGACATTTATAATATTACAAAATATTTCTATCTCAAATAAATGCTGTTCTTTTGAAGTTTCTATTCATCAAAGAATCAGAGTTTCCAAAAAAACGTTTTTTAACATAATAATAAGAAATGTTTCTTGAGTGGCAAATCAGCATATTAGAATGATTTCTGAAGGATCATGTGACGCTGAAGACTGAAGTAATGGCTGCTGAAAATTCAGATTTGCATCACAGGAATAAATTAGATTTTAAAATTTAGTCACATTTTTCAAAGAAGTCATTGTATCCACAATATATTTTGCATTAAATAACTGCAGGCTTGATGAGCATAAGATCAAAAATATTTTTCAAAAATACTTACCAACTCCAAACCTTTGAACGGTAGTTTATAATGTATTTGTTTAAAGTTAAACAGATTTAAATATTATATATTTGTATATTTTTCAAAGTAGCCATTTTAATCTCTTGTTTTTGGGTGTGATTATGGACGATCCTTCTTTATCCTCGTGAATCGAGGTCATTTCAGAGTGACAGTAACCAGACCAGGACAACAACGTATCAACTGTCCTGTGGTGTCACCTCTGTCCACACCAAACACTCATGTGTCAATGGGACGCATATCATCATAGCAACCAGGCTTCCTGCAATCTTATAGAGTTACAGAATAGGAAAACATGCCATACCAATTAAAAAAAATTCAGGGTCAAGCAGAAAGCCTTACAATCTTATCAGAGACTATACAGAAAGAAAGGCCAATGTTTCCATTCTCTTTTATCTCTTCCTCTTTCAAAAATTTCCCATCTCAATTACAATCCCATATGACCCATGGGAGAATGGTACAGCCTGGAATGGAATGTGTCTCATGCCTAAATACTCTAGATCTTAAGGACAGTGAATGAACTCAGCACTTCCAAGCTCATAGAACCCAGTAGACAGGAAAAACCCGACACACGGGCGCAACGGAAGAAAAACAACGTGTTCTTTTCCTGAAGAGTGACATGCACTCCTATAAATGCCACCGTACATTAGCAGTTTTAGAAATGAGTTTCTTCTAAGGATATTTCTGAGCTTCAGTAAATGAGGTTATAAAGGGGCAGTTGAGATGTCCCGCACTGTCTGATAGGACATTTCCTCCCATTTCCTGTAAGTCACTGATGATTCTATCAGCCTGAGTTCCTTCCCATATAATCCAGTTTCTGAACATTGTCAGGAATAACAAACAGAAGGAGACAGAAAAGTTCGGGGTTTTTTTTACCCAAAATGTAAAATTCAAGTTAATTTCCATGTGCAAAATAACACAATATACTTTTAAAAAGATTATGTAAATAATATACTTTTAAAGAATATAAGAGCTAACTGAATGTATTGTTTTCGACACTTCATCATTGCATGTTAATTGAGATTAAATGAGAATGTATTATGATTTAAAATAAATACAATTAGCTGATCTTTAGAGTGTTTTTGACCCACTTACTGTAAGTAGGTCTTAAGTAAATTTTTATTTGTAATTTCATTATTTCTTCTGTATTGCCAAATGTACTGACAAGCATGTTTGGTAAACTAAAATATAGCTATTTAAATGTAATTTCTATTGATACATTTGAACACTTGCAATTACAGATTTGTAATGATGATGTTGCACTTTAATACATTTTAAATATATTAACTTTGAATATGATATTGAATAACAGACTACATTTAAAATTATAATTAAGTACTTTATATGTTCTTTATGTTAACAACCAATCAAAATAAGTTTGTTTCTTGAAGTATGACAAAAGATTATTGAAACATATTAATTTAAAATGTAATTAAAGTAAAACTTTTATTTTTACATAACATTCGATGTATTTTTTTCACAAGTGTTT
This sequence comes from Siphateles boraxobius, assembly GCF_051911475.1. Lineage (NCBI taxonomy): Eukaryota > Metazoa > Chordata > Actinopteri > Cypriniformes > Leuciscidae > Siphateles > Siphateles boraxobius. The sequence continues at coordinate 13,170,785 of NW_027508876.1, read as the reverse complement.
ATTCACCCTCATGTCTTCAGAGTTGTAACCTGTATAACTTTTTTTGTGGAACAGAAAAGAAAATGTTAGAATGTCCAAGCAGCTCTTTCCTTTTAATGGAAGTAAATGTTAACCAAGTCTGCAATCAATCAGAAGAAAGACAACATGAGGGTGAGTAAAGGATGTTAGAACTTATATTTCTGGGTAAACTATTCCTTTAACCTAATTTGGGATAGTCTTGAACTGCTTTGCACCTTTAGTATCTCAGGTGAGTTTGATACACTGAAATATTGAACACACTGTTTAGCATGCACAAAGAAGCGACTGTCTACTTGGATTTCTTGATGCACCGCCATAGCAGGTGTCTTAAATTACCCAAAGGGCAATGCTGATAGCGACAACAAGTCTTCCCATGTCCCTGTTGCAAGGAAGGGCAGCGAGCGACGGACAGGCGTGGATACAGCCATTACGGCGATTAGAGAGTGCGCTAGGGATGGATGAGGAAGATAAGAGGGAGAGAGATGAGGGGAGGACTGATGGAGCGTGAAGCGTGTGTAGTGGGAATTCCTGGAATTCCATGACCGCCACCACTCTTCCTGATCTTGATAGGACACACATTGGCGCGCACACTCAGACATTTTCATGTTTGTAATTCTACTAAGATGCTGAAGAAGCCGAACCAATAGAATGTACTGGATTGGCTCTTTTATACAGTCTTGTAGCTTTTGTGTGGCTTCATAGCAAGGGTTTTATCAGCTGATGGCTTCAGGCTGTCAGAGTGAGTTTCTTGGCTTGCCTCTGATCAAAGGTCTTCAGCTTTATTTGGCACTGCTGCTTATTCCAGACCGAACAGTCACTTCAAACAAGGATTTAATAATATAATAATGAGCATGGATGGTGGTTCTATTCATCAGTATGAAATGAACTCAATGCAATAATGTTTCTAGTAGTTCCAAAAAAGTATTTGGGCACATAAAATGTATGAATATAAACAAAATATCAAAGCAAGTGGCCTTTATTTTAAAGAAATATAGCACGGACAAACTTTTCAAGCAAAACATTTAGTGACACTTTAATTTAAGATGACAGAGTTACATGTCATGTAGTTATATAGAAATAATAATAAGTTGTGAAAATTTACAAGCAAATAACCCTAACCCTATAGTAAGTACATGTACTTAATATTACTCAGTTCATAATTGTGTAATTACACTGTAACAGCATCACCTTAAAATAAAGTGTAACCCAACATTTTACAAAATAAGTCGTTCAAAATAAGTTGTTCAAAATGGAGATTAAATGGATCTGGTTGTTAGTAGAACATGTTCACAATGTGAACTTGAGAGCATCTCATTTTATAAATCCACTAAAATCCAGTGTCAACAATTGGTTATTATGAGGGGGGAAGAAATCTAAAGCATTTGCCATTCGGCATTTTTGATATTTTCTGTCTAATGCAACAACATTCATACATTTTTTAAAATGTGATTTGGTTGCCCAAAATGTCTAAATACCTTTTTTAGAGCCACTAAATAAAGATACCTGTAAAATGATCATTTCCGATGTCTAATTCAAATGCATTAATAAATATAGTCATATGGAACCATGTCTGGAACATTTTCAGCTTGCTTTTTGGCATTATAGTGAATGCATTTTTAATGATCTGGCTATGATATCCCAGTCTTGAGGTTTGTTCAGCGTAGACTACTTGACAAAATCCACCGTGAAGGGTTTCCTAAGTCTTGATCCCCAGGATTGGCTCTGTTTAATTTTCTTGCTCTCATACCTAATTTAAGATGATACAATCCCCCTTAAGGAGATGTAATGCTCTGAAGGAGAGTTCAGTTCACTTAACCTTTTCAGATTCTTCTCTAATATATAATACAACAAATGTTTCTTAAGCATCTCCTTCAAAAGTGCTGAAATACTCAGACTTGAATTAAACATTAAACTTCATAAAAACCCATTCAAGTCAAATGCAATGTGCCTTTTAATAGCAACAAATGAAACCAGACAAATTGACTGATTTTTAAATCTGAAAGAGAATAATCAAAAGATATAGGCGGTCAGAGAGATACGCGCAACTCTTTACCCAGAATCCTTTGGCGTTTTAGCTATGTGGGCCAGATGAACAATGCTAATAGGATTTACTTTGACTGGATGGAGGGGCGAGAGAGATTGGGAAGGGGGGAAGGCATCCCGCCTTTACCCCCTGTTGTGTACTAGCCCACCCAGAGCAGTCATGTGATGCTGGCAGGTGTCTGGCCCTGACTAGACCTTTAGTGACCAAACCAGCAACTTCCACCCAAGCTGCCGGATTATATATGGACTCAATGATAAACAGATCAGCCCCCTTGCTTACAAGCCACCTTTGAAATTGCCTTTGCCTTGCTTAGAAATTTTCTTGTTGATACTGAGCTTGACAAACCTCAATGTTGTTATAGTCAGCATGGCAATAACAGCAAGAAATAGACCTTTTTCAGAGCAGCGCCATGACAGGTATGAAAGCGAGGCTGTGAGGGATAGACTCGCTGTGTTTTCAACTGCATCCGCTGTATAAAGCTTCTAGATCACTTTTACGTTTCCACAGCTCATATTGTCTGGGGATTTTGTCTTCTGAAATTTCTCGTAAAGATATTTTTGCAGTGTTACGTCTGCAGAACAATCCAAAAACACATTAAATAACAGTACAACCCACTGAAGGGATGTATGTCTATCCATCATAGCCTCGCTTTCATTCACGTTAAAAATTAAAGGTGGCGCTACTGTTAATAAGGTCTATTGGTTATTTTGCAGATTTTGGTTATTTGTATTGGTTGTAAAGATTTCTTGTGAAGTACATCAGTGATGTTCACTTAAATGTTTTTCTTCATGGCTGGATCTCACAAAATGTGCAAGTCATATTTCGCTCCAAAATCAAAAGAAATAAATATAAATGAAAGAGTTAATAAAATAATAAATTGGTTTTATATGAAGAAAATTGTGCAATGTGACATTATTTTCAAGCACATATCCCCCTAAAATAAAATATGACCATGATGTATAATGTTCAATTTACTTTTTTTTTCTTTTGATTTTTGGAATTGATTTAGGACACGGCCATTTGATTTAATCTTGAGCACCTGTCTTGTTTAATTCCATAAAATGCAATTGCATAAAAACACATTTTTTTTTCTTTAAAAAAAAACATTTTTGTACCAAAAGTGAAATCCGTAAAACCAAAAATGATATGTGGGCCCCTTTCCTGGGGAGTATAATAGAACCTTTTTCATTTTGAGTTGATTATCCTATGTCATTTTCAGCTGTGAGCTCCTTTTGTGATACAGAGTGCCTTGGATTTGCTCTTACTGTTAGGACTCCACCTACACTTCACAAATGATATTTTAATCATATTCCCTGCTGAGGTTTTAGCAAAGAATCATTCCTTTCAATACAGTAATACAGTTCAGTCATTATAAATGACTAAAATGGAGTAAAAAACAAACAGAGTCCCTTTAGATTCTCATAGATCCTCATATGCTCTTAAGAGCTTTGTATTAAGACTTTATCAACTCTTAACTTGATCACTAACTTAAGACTATTAAGACAAGACGCCATTAAATTGGACGCGCAAAGAAAATGACAAACTCCATCTATGTGAATTATGCTTCCTCCAAATAACAAGCTTCATAGATCATATTAGTATTTTTGATCATTTTGTCTTGTTAAACCTAGAGTTTAATGTCAAAGACGGAAAAGCTATTAGTCGTGATGTACCTCTGATTAAATTAATCTTATCTGTCGAGCAGTGGGGGGTTTGCTTATACAGAAATGCTCTGCTACTGTTTTCATAAAGCTGGCTTGATGTGATCTTATGTTATTATGTCAATGTTTAAAGGGATGGTTGGTTATGATTTCACTTTTTTAACTTTAGTTAGTGTGTAATGTTGCTATTTGGGCATAAACAACATCTGCAAAGTTACAACGTTCAAAGCAAAGGGAGATATTTTCTTTTAAAGAAATTGCTTTTTAAGGACTACAACAAACGGCTGGTAGGAACTACACGACATTCCTCCCGGGTTAGTGACATCACCAACCCTAAAATTTACATGAACCCCTCCCCCGGATAACGATTTATAGATTACATTTACATTTAGTCATTTAGCAGACGCTTTTATCCAAAGTGACTTACATAAGCTTCAAGTTACTTATAAGACTTACATAAGCTTCATTATCAAGACAGAATATGCTAATCAATGACATCATCATCTGACTCCGGTTTGAACATAAAGGCTAAAAGGTTTTGAAATTTTCAGTGCATATCTGTTTGAGGTAAAAGGACAGAAGCTGTTAAAGCTCCACCCTCTGTGCAGGAAGCAGCAGCTCATTAGCATTTAAAGGGACAGACGCAAAAACAGTGCGTTTTTGCTCACCCTCAAAAATTGACAACTTTAACATGCTATATAAAAATATCTGTGGGGTTTTTTTAGCGAAAACTTCACATACACACTCTGGGGACATCAAACATTTATTTTAAATCTTGTGAAAAGGGATATTTGTGATATTTAGCTATCAGCATCAAATGTAAATGTCAAGTGACTAAGCGCAGTTTGTTTTATTTTTATGTGATATTTAAGAGTGATTAAATTAGAAATCAGATTGGAGGTCGTGATTTCACTTGCACATAAGCTGTCGTTAAATTCGGACATGGACATGAACATCTTGATCTTGTGAATGTTTGTTTTATCTAGCAGACAGGAAGGAAAAGACAAGTAAAGAGACTGAATCCTGCTAAGGTTTCAGGTAAATAGTCTGGACAAGGTTCAAATCACAGGTCTCCTTTCAAGCTGTCTTCCTGCTTTTGTGTTGTTTAATCTCTTTTCTTTGTGCCACAAAGGCTTTGACGTTTTAAATGACCTTTCCTAGGTAGAGTAATCAATAAGCCCTCATATTAAGGGTGAAGGGTCAAATCTTTCTAACATTTGCCAAATACCATAATGAAGTCTAAATTTGTTTTTGTGCTGCCTGGTGAATCTTAATTACGTTTAAGCCTCTCAGAATGTAACATCAGGTATGGTAACCTCAATTAATGTTTCCCTTATATAAGAAATCACATGCAATTTTTGTTTACATGACCTATAAAACTCATATCCAGACACACTCATTTTGGTAAAAGCGTTGTTTTTATTCGAATATTCTATAATAAATCAGTGGTTTTGTCTCAGTGCAGGTATTTTTGTCTTGAGATTTAGTTTTGACACCTTTAGGTTTGCGTCTCAAAATCTTGTGTAGTGCAATAACACTGCAGACTGATTTATTCCGTATCTGACTGCTGCAGTAAATGAGAGCTTGCTGGAGATAAAAGCTTTATGTTTTATGCTGGTGGGCTTTTTTTTAGTTTGTGCAAAGAGAAGATCTAATCAATTCATACAACCTCTCTGACTTGGGGCTTATTTTTGAGTCATGCCAAAAGCATGTCGTTGTTGTTTATGTGTCTGAGATCTAAAAAGTGAAGATTCTGTTTTGTGAGCTCATCCACTATTATTCTTCTATTCTTGTCATAAGTGGTGCTTGCCAAGACATCACTATTACTTTTGCTCATACTATGATGGGTTAACTCCTCAATAATAAAGTTTGATGTGTTACTCATTCTGCTTCATTTGAGAATCTGACATGAATAATACTTCACATTCTGCAGCTTTATTTTATTTTGTATTTTATTTAGGAGGGGTGCAGGGCTTGACATCAACTTTGTTTGCTCACCAGCCACTGTGGCTAGTGGTTTTCCACTAGACGCTAAATATTATCTCATACTTTGGCTGCAGGTATATTAGTCTTCGATCCATTATAGTGTTACACATGTGTTTTCTTTCTCAACTCTTTACGTTCACTCGAAACATAACCGACTGTTTACTTGAATACTAACCAAGACCGGCATTTTGGCATTGTTTTTGAGTGTATTTTGCTGTTTAAGCGCAATAAGCAGTGAAAAATATATTTAATTTAGTACTAAGAGGCAGCTTTATGTGGGCTTACTTTGGGTGTGAGCACAAAATCTGCGAGAAAGAGTAAAATAATGGCCGAAATTCAAGCCATTTAACACCAACAATATTCATCCGGAGCAAATGAAACGAGTGAGTGAGGGGAGGCAGGTTTGTGTGTTAACTCACTGTCAGAGAGAAGAGAGAGTGAGAAAGCACAGCTGGTATTGTGTATCTCTTTTGTGAAAAATGAGTAATGGAAGCGTTTGAGATATTTCAGTATCGATATGTATCGAAATATCTATATTTTTGACAGCACTACATTGCATTTAGTTTATTATTTCAGATGCATTTTTAAAAGACTACAATTGAAAACTGTAAATATTATTTATAAAATTCAATAGTGACTGCGTTACACGCCACTGCTGAAATCAACCCGCATTTGGGGGGTGTTAATGTCTTTCCCGTGAACTACCAAAATACAGACAGCACGTTACATGTCCCACCAGAGATAGTAATATACTGGACCACTGTTACACCACAATAAGGAATGCGTATCACTCCGTTTCACGAGCAGCTTTAGGGCTCTCTGATCACTGTTTGGTTCATCTTATTCCGACCTACAGGCAGAAACTGAAATCAGCTAAACCTGTGTTAAGGACTGTAAAAAGATGGACCAATGAAGCAGAGCAGGATCTACAGGCCTGCTTTGATTGCACTGATTGGACTGTTTTTGAAGCTGCTACCACCGATCTGGATGAGCTCACAGATACTGTAACATCATATATAAGTTTCTGTGAGGATACATGCATTCCTACCAGGACATTCTTATCATTCACTAATGATAAACCATCGTTTACTGGGAAACTCAAACACCTTCGTCATGCCAAAGAGGATGCTTACAGAAGTGGGGATAAAATCTTGTATAACCAGGCCAGAAACAGACTGACAAAGGAGATCAGAGTTGCTAAAAGAAGCTACTCTGAAAAACTGAAAAACCAGTTTTCATCCAACGACCCATTATCAGTCTGGAATTGCCTGAGGAACATCACCAACTACAAGTCACCATCCCCCCGATCTGTGGACAATCAACACCTGGCTGACGATTTAAATTCATTTTATTGCAGGTTTGAAAATCCCTCATTCACACCACACCGGCTCTAACTTGCACTTCACACATTCACCATCACCTCCTGCACCTCCTGCCATCCAACCTGAGCTTAAGGTCTGTGTGGATGACGTGAGCCGAGTTTTCGAAAAACAGAAGACTAGGAAAGCCTCAGGCCCAGACGGCGTCTCATCTGCTTGTTTAAAAGCCTGTGCTGACCAACTGGCCCCGGTCTTCACACAGATCTTCAATAGATCATTGGAGCAGTGTGAAGTTCCCTGCTGCTTCAAACGCTCCACTATCATTCCGGTCCCCAAAAAACCCAAAATCACTGGACTTAATGACTACAGACCTGTCGCTTTCACGTCTGTGGTCATGAAGTCGTTTGAAAGACTGGTGTTGGTCCACCTGAAGGACATCACTGGACCCCTGCTGGATCCCTTTCAGTTTGCTTACAGAGCAAACAGGTCTGTGGATGATGCAGTCAACATGGGACTGCATTATATCCTGCAACATCTCGACAGACCTGGGACTTATGCAAGGATCCTCTTTCTGGACTTCAGTTCAGCCTTCAATACCATCATGCCTGATCTTCTCACAGCCAAACTGACCCAGCTCTCCATACCATCCTCGATCTGTCAGTGGATCTCCAGCTTCCTGACGGACCGGCAGCAGCAAGTGAGACTGGGGAAATACACATCCAGGACTCTAACCACCAGCACTGGCGCCCCTCAAGGGTGCGTTCTCTCCCCACTGCTCTTCTCCCTGTACACTAATGACTGCACTTCTAAAGACCCCTCTGTCAAGCTCCTGAAATTTGCCGACAACACCACTGTCATCGGTCTCATCCGGAACGGTGACGAGTCTGCTTACAGACTGGAGGTTGAACAGCTGGCTATCTGGTGCAGTTACAACAACCTTGAGCTGAACATGCTCAAAACAGTGGAAATGATCGTGGACTTCAGGAGGAACAGCTCAGCACTCCCTCCACTCACCATCATGAACAGCACTGTGGAAGCAGTGGAGTCATTCAGGTTCCTGGGCACTACCATCTCTCAGGATCTGAAGTGGGACAATCACATTGACTCCATTGTAAAAAAAAGCCCAGCAGAGACTGTACTTCCTTCGCCAGCTAAGGAAGTTTCAACTTGCCACAGGAGCTGCTGATTCAGTTCTACTCAGCCGTCATCGAGTCTGTCTTATGCACATCCATCACTGTCTGGTTTGGTTCAGCTACCAAATCAGACATCAGGAGACTACAACAGACAGTCCGGACTGCGGAGAAGATCATTGGTGCCATCCCTCCAGGACCTGTACTCTTCCAGAGTGAGGAAGAGAGCAGGTAAAATCATCACAGACTCCACTCACCCTGGTCACCACCTGTTTGAACGGTTACCGTCAAGACGGAGACTTAGATCACTGGCCACAAGAACATCTCGGCACAGGAACAGTTTCTTCCCACAGGCCATTTCCCTTCTGAACAGTTAACACACCTCCCAAGGCATATGCCTTTAAGTGTAATACTCCCACTGTTTAGTGCAATATCCTTCAACTCAGGTGATACTTATACTTATATTTAGATTTATTTATTATAATATTCAAAACACTGTAAATATGTTCATAATCTGTAAATCTGGAAATGTCTATTCTGACTAGACCTAACTGTGATACTTTTCATTCTCATATATTTATATTTTTATTCTTTATTCTTATAATTTGTAGTATTATGTTTCATGTTTCTTGTTGTATTTGTATAGTCCACTGGAAGCCTCAGCACCAAAACAAATTCCTTGTGTGTGCAAGCACACTTGGCAGTAAAGCTCTTTCTGATTCTGATTCTGATTCTAATACTAAAAATGTCATCAAAGCTAAATATCATATCTAGTCAAACCGCAACACGACATCGCTACAAATACAGTAACGTTATGGGATTAAAATCAGCGAACATCAATAGGCTTAGACTACATTACCTTGTTTTAGCGAGTTAAGTTTATTAAGTGAATTAAGTGTGTAATGATCCCACACTTTAGACAATTTCTGCCCTTTATTTACATATTTATTCTCCGCCATCGTGCCAACTAAATTCAAAATATATGCTTCCTGAAAAGGTCCGTGTGAAAAAACGGTCCGTGTGAAACAATCAAATCCCTGCGCCGCGCGTATAGTGCGCGTCATAGGAATTTAACGAGGCTTCGAGGCAGAGTTTTTGCCTCGAGGAATTTTTGTAATCCAGTAACTCGAGTAACTCGTGAATCGTTTCAGCCCTAATTTGAACCTACGACCTTCAGTAACCAGCCCAGATTTTGCTAGGTTACACAACCCTGTTTTCCCTCTAAAAGCTGTTCTATTTTGTCACCTTTTACTCTATAACTTTTTTTCTTAGCTTGTTCTCTTTTCCTTTCTTCTCACAGTTTTTTATTCCATTTGTGAGTATGCAGATGTATGATTATGGGTGTATGCATCTAAGGAAGCCTTCTATTTATCGGATGCGGTAAACCTGGCTGGTAATGTGAGATGACATTAATATTGAATAAGATAGAAAGAGGAACGTCAGGTGAGAAAATGAATTTCCATATCCAGGGCTGCTGACTATAATAAATAACACTTCCACACCGGAATTGAGAAACTGTGTACATTCATGTGTGAGCAGATCTGTCTGTACTAACTGCATCACCATGGATACAGTGAAACACTTATGATGTGCTTTAAACAGTGCTGGATTTTCAGTGGTTTGTATTACAGCTGTTTCGATTCAGTACACGCATGTATTTTGTCACAGAGTGATACATCAAAATCGGTAGGTAAGACATACAGTGACATAGATGACTGCATTCATATGTGCTAAGCTATTTGTCCCCTACAGTGATGCCTCATTGTAAAGCTTTGGTTGGGAAGACACATCGATTCACACTGGTTCATGACCGGCACACAAATCTTACATGTTTTTTCACAGTTTCACGACCTTACACAAGTATGCAACTAATGATTTCTGAGCCTTGGGCTCCATGTTCAAAGATCCTGTTTGAAATGCCTTTGAAATTGTCATATAAAAATGAGTTTAGGCTACATTTCCATTGTTATGTTCCCATCAGTTCATACATTTCAAGATGTCAGGCGTTTTGGAGCTCAGCCTGTGCTAATGCCTCAGCTCTTCTGAACGGTGAGTACCCGAAAGAAAAGAGATGACATAGCATTTCCTTTTGGTTTAGGAAGGGTCAAAAAACAGCTTAAAACATTTGCAGAATTTGCCTTGTCAATGCCAACCCACTGCAGATAAGAGACTATCAATAAGAGCCACAAACTGCTGAATCTATGTTTATTTTTGTTGAAATCGAGATATTTGTTGCTAAATGTGCTGAATTTGATTTTAAAGACATTTTCGATTCAAGTTTGCATATAGTTATTAAGCTCTCTGTCTCTATAAATCTCTCAAAGCCATTTCTGTATTTGTCTGTGATAAAGCTCTGAACAACTTTAGCTAGTCAAATAAATGTAAATTTAAGGCTGGATTTTTTAATAAACTTTAAAAGTCTAAAATGTCTTACATTTAATTCCTGTAGTTGCACAAGTAACTGATAACGAAGAAAGAAAATGTATATGCGACTTGAGAAAAGAATGACAAAAAATGTATATGGTTGGCCATGACTGTTTGGGACTTACTTGAAAATGAAGCACATAAGACTAGTAGACTACAGAGTATATATACCGAGAAATTGGATGGGATGTGATACATCGGTTGTAAAGACAGACAGAGAGAGAAGTGAGGTGCCTACAAATTCAGTACCAGTCTGGAGTGAGGACGGGCTCTGTTGGATAAAGCTTTTGACATTTAACTAGACCAGCCATAAACAGAGCAGAGCAAAGCCATTGACATTCATTCTGTCTGGCTGGAGTTTTTCTCTGGCTGATTTCATTCTGCTTTGTTGCCTACTCTTTTATGAGTGCTGTGAATTCGGACATACTTCTTTTGTCACATCAAATTTTTTTTTAACCTATTGTAGGAAAGTAGTATGCAATTTAAGATGCAGCCTTAATTTCCAAACTGCAACAACTAAACAAGCCTTTAGCGCTACTGACTAGACATTTCATTTTGAAAGTGTTGTGAAACATGCAAGACGCAATGTAATGTCATTTGGCAGAAATGTTGCCACAGGCACATTTTTCCAGGGAGACAGGGTTGGTTTTATATATTTTATGAATACATGTATAAATATTTGTATTTATTACACAGCTCTCTGGAATACTTGATTCCGATTGGTCTATCGCAGCATTTTGAAATTAAGTATTTTGTATAATGGCCAATTAAATCATTGTCACACCAGATTTCATGACTTTAATTTCTCTTTGAGCACTTTTCACGCCTCTTTGAGGCCTTTTTTTATTACATTACTGTTATATATGTAACACGTTATTGTGATGGTCCCTTTTGAACATTCTGTTGACTATAAGTAACTTTGCAACTAAATGTCAACTAACTCTCATTAGAGTGTGTATCTGCTTAATATCTGCTAACTCTTTATTGTGATGCTCCCCCAACAGATATTCTACTGACTATATAAGTAACTTGGCAACTACATGTTAACTTATTCTAACCCGAACCCTACCAGTCTACTAATACTCCTCTAATGAGAGATAGTAGACATGCAGGGTGAACGTTACTTATATTCAACGACAGAATGTGTTAAAAAGACTATCAAAATAAAGTGAAACCTCTATATACATGTATATACACTACGGGGCTGTTGAATGCTTGAATCTGATTGGTTGATTGGTTCCAGACAGGTCTAGGCCACATTGCATGTCCATATCACTTTGCAAAATGATTTCTGTTATTTCAAAGGTCCTTAGTCTACAACAGCAAAATAATCAAAACCCACATCAACAATGACCTAGCAAATAATTATAGTATAAAAACTAATTATTTCCATGTTTTTTGTGGCAAAATTACGTTTTATTATGCACGGAAAGCACATACTCTCTTTCTCCTGCTTTCTCTCTCCCACTCAAACACACACACATACAGTACAGACACACACTCACACAAACGTGTGTATACAGTATATTGTAAAATAATTCAGGCAACTTTAATAGCAAACTATCTCATGGGGCTATTAAGTGTGTTTAGCCTGATGCTGCATTGTTGATGTTATAATCTCTGTGGCTTCACCACTGTTAATATCTTTGGTTATCCATTAATAAACAGTGCATCTATGGTGTGATCACACATGAGCTAAAGCTACGTTAGCATTAGCTCTGTCACTGTTTACCTATTCATTAATTCAGCTGTGACTGATGAGGGCTTGCCAGAGCCCTCCATCTTTTGTGTAATTAAACGTCTGTCTTCGTTGAAGCATGTATGAATACACATGAAAATACATAAACATAGCCCCTCCCCCACCATACATTTCGGCTATAGAGCATCCCCAGTGACCGGCTAGCATCGCATAATTAACGGCCTGAGCGGTCGTGTTGATTGCTTCATTATTCGTGCGATAAGCATCTGGTGAAGGTGCCAGATTGATGTTGTGGATTTGACATTAATCTACGCTAAAGCTGTTTAATAACACCAGTCAGGACTGAAGACACAAATCAGTGCCCACACAGTCTTTAAAGTGCTGCTTTGTTATATGACCCAGATGTGATGTCATAATGAGGGTGTGGGCCCTGGGTTTTTAATTGTTGTTGGGTGTTTTTGCATTATTTAGCCAAATTACAAAGGATTATAGGATATTTAAGGGTTCACTTTGGGATTTTAAGGGATGACAGACACTATGCTCATGATTTATGTTTTGTTGAGGGTGGCAATTTGTGTTATGTTGGTGTTAATGTGTGTTAACTAGCAAGGATTGCTGGAAACAAAACTGAAAGATATTCTTTTGAAATGAGTGCACTGACAGAACCTTTATCTGTTAATTAGAATCCCTGAGCTGCAGCTCTGAGGAAGTTTCAGTTAATTACTGAATCTGTTGTTTAAATTAACTTCATTTGACTTCAATTTTGAAATTAACTAATTTGCTTTGCATTCAACAATGTCTTCTGCTATTGGAACTTCAATTTGAATTAGTTAAGAAATGTCTCACTACTTCTTTGCAGTCAGTCACAAACCATTCCTTCTGGCTATTGTTAACATATTATCATTTATGTTAATCATTGCAGAATATAATATTTGTGGGGGAATCACATGGACTGCCTGATAGACATGTGTTGGGTTTGTCCAGGCGCAGGTCCATCATCTGATCTGGATACCCCCGGGCCCGGCTGATTACAGTAAACCTCGGAATAAGCAGAAAGACTAAAATTAGCGTAGATGCCATTCTTTTTATGATTTAGCGAGTACATCAGGTGTTTACAGGAAGTGTTCCCAGTTCCAGCTGACCTAATTTATGCAGCCTAATAATCATATAAATGATTGGAATAATAGGAATGTATAGTGTTCTATGTGTATGCCAGGTTGAATAGATGTGTCTTTAATCTAGATTTAAACTGACACAGAGTGTCTGCTTCCCGGACAATGTTAGGAAGACTGTTCCAAAGTTTAGGTGCTAATCTAAATAGAAAAAGGATCTACCGCCAGCAGTCGATTCTGATATTCAAGGTATTATCAACTGGCCGGAATTTTGAGATCGCAATAGACGTGAAGGACTATAATACGTTAAGAGCTCACTCAAGTACTGTTAATATTAAGTAAATATTAATATTAATTAAGTACAAGTAATATTTCCAACAGAAATATTAAGCAGCACAACTGTTTTTAACAGTGATAATAATAAGAAATGTTTATTGAGCACCAAATTAGCATATTAGAATGATATCTAAAGGATCATGTGACAATGAAGACTGGAGTAATGATGTTGAAAATTCAGCTTTGCCATCACAGAAATAAATAAAAATTGTAAAATATTAAATGTTTCAAATAAAAACATTTAATAATAATATTTCACAATATTTCTGTTTTAATGTATTTTTGGTCAAATCCTTCAAAAATATTTTGTAACAATTATCCTTTAGATCACCGGCTTTGCTCATGTATGCCTGACCCTCAAAAATGATTTAAACCCCTTTCTAAATACTCTGTTATAGCTGACTAAATAACACTAAGAACCGTTGCATAGCTGAAACTCCACACAGATCCAACCCTAGCTTTAATCATCCCTCTAACAACAACTATTCATAAACTTCTCAGTGACAGAAGCAGAGTTATCAGTCTCTATATACACATATACTCAGTAATAAGCACTGATATGAATCACATGTGCCCTTTTATTACGTCTCACAGGAGTAAATTTTACCCAACCCCAGAGGACCTGATTCAGCACCTGCTGTGGCTGTAGTGTCCAGTGCTGTTATCTAATAAAGTTACCCAGCCAGCTCTACATTGAAATGTCATGGCCATAATGTATCTACAACTGTTTGTACAGAGAAAGGTCATGACTGGCGTCAAAGACAGTGGCACACACTCATATATTGCGATGTTTTACATTATTGAATTTGCTTTGGGTTACATGAAGATAGAATTATAGATGATAGAGCAAAATGCATTTGGTTTTCTAAACTTTCAACAGTTTTCTCCTCTACAGTACTCTTTTACCTTTCTCTGTCCTGTTTGTTTTATCGATCTTCAGTGGTTATTCCTCAGTTGCCCCCTCTCTTTTTCAGCAGCACATTTCTGCAGCTGCGTCCTTCGTCTCCTTAGCGTAGAGTGTTAGGAAGCCCCTCACAATGCATGAAATACACCACAACACATCCTTCCTTCTGCAGCCTCCGTTCCTGCCATTGTCAGCGTGTCAAGAGTGTGCGTCAAGAGGTAAAATTAGCAAGCTGTAATGATTACGGGCTTTCCTGCGATACACTCGCTTGGACCTTCTCCGTCTGTTCTTGAGTGATACTGTTGCTCTGAAGATTCAGGAGAAGATACTTGTTGGAAAATTGAGTAACACTTTATTTTACAGTGTCATTGTTATACATTTACTAGTAATAGCAGTAAATGATGACCCTTTAGTAAGTGCATGTTGTGAAAGTATTACATACTTATTTGTGTAATTACACTGTAATTACTGTAATTTTTTGTAATAAAATGTTTATAAAAACATGAATACTTTAAAACTCTTTATAACTTCTCTCTTCATGAGATTAGTAGCAATGACTGATCTGTGGATTGCTTTTTTGAGGTTACGTTTACAATTTCCAAAAATTCTTTCTTTTGCATTGTTCGCGTATAGATGACACCAGTGTCAAAAATGATCCCTGTTAACACAGATCTGTGAAAATTATTAAAAATGCTGTATTATGCTGCCAGGCGAGTGGTTGGCGATGTCACAAATTCGCATTTTTTTAGTTTATAAGATGATAACATTATTGTTTTCAAAAACTTGCACTTTGAATCCCATTTTCAGGCCTCCAAAACGACATTGTCTTGTAAATAAATGGCCAAAACGCATAGAATCTTTCCATTTTCAGTTGAAAATGGTGTCGTGTAAATGCCTCCTGAGTTTGATTTTTGTCCCAACTGGGAATTAAAAGCCAAAAACCTAGTTTTATGATACTTTTATGGTGCTTTTGTGCCTTTTATGAGGCTGGACTTCAGTCCCCATTTGTTGAAATTTCGTGGACTAGAGCAACCTTTTCAATTTTCAAAATGTCTTCTTTCATAGAAAGAACATTGTTTAGGTTTGGAATTTGAGAGTGAGTAAATGATGACGAAATTTGTGGCCTATTTCTTTGAGATCTTTTGTGTTTTGTATTCATAACAGATTACATAAAAACTAGTCAGCAACTTACTTGGATCAGTAGAGGTTTTCTTTACACATTCTTTTCATTCTTTACTGTCATGTTACCTCACGATTGCTGGTCTCTTCACAGCTCGGGTGAATTACTTTTCTCCAATTCTTTACATATAATGGAAACATTACTATTTATGTACACAAAATTAAAGCGTCCACTGATGTAAAATCCTGGGATGGGTACAGTAAACTAAAAACTGTCAAGCCCCAACAACGGATTAAATACATATTTAAACATTTGTTTTAATGTAATTTTATTAAAGCTGATATTACTGTATTTCTTGTTCTTAAATAGTTTGAAAATGTGGAATAATGTACAGTTGCAATGGCACATTTTCCTGTTATCGAAACAACAACAACAAAAAACACATGTACATTTGAATTTGAACTAACTTCGTGACCGTTAAAAATGTATGTTCTATATAGTATGTACATGAGTAGTATGAATGAAATTCGGACATACTACATACGCCATGTTTTTACTGTCACGTGACCTACCAGCATTAGTTGCGTCGTGTCATTTCCATTCGTAAAGTGTTCATCGAATGCACACTTCAGAATCTCACCGGAAGTTGTTGGTTATCCGGGTACTCTTCGCCTACTATTTTTCGAATGCTATGAATTCGGACACTACTCTGTTGGCGTGCTATTTTTTCACATACTATGTAGTAGAGAAGTATTTGATTTCGGACACAGGGATGGATCCATTTTAAAATTATGAACGTTGCCGTAAAAAGCAATGATGAGAATGTAAATAATCATTCCCTTAATTATAATTCAGACAAGTTGAGACACATTATTTGGTGTCTCTTATTTGCAAAGCGCTAGCTGATTGTATTTATTAATTAATTATTTTGTGTTTTGACGGTATAAAGCATTTTTATTTAATCTAACATACAATTATGTTTCAGCTGATATTCTGTTTTTGTTCAATGGCTAAAGAGATTATGTAAGTAAATGTTGGATAAAGATTATATTAAGTCATTAGTAAAAGAAGCCAAATTATAAAACACAGCTAATTTTTAGGAAAGGAAATAGTATCTCTCACTGTTTTGGAAACCAATGGTGGACACTATTTCTTAAAGCCATAGAAATGTAGTTGCCAGTTTTCAAATTATTCCTTCTTAATTGTTCTCATCCAGAAACAGACACATTTATTCTTCTCTTCAGTTTCTTTAATAGTCTGAAATCGGCTCCTGGACTAACATATTTCAGCCTGCAGGATATCAAGATATCATTGATAATCTGCTGCATATATTTATATGCCCTAAGAGCAACACCAAATGCTTTCAGTTTTTCTATTTATGCCTCATTATCATAAAATGTGAATCATTCATAAGAGGGGGTAAACTCGCATAATCAGATTCACCCTTGGGATTTTAACCCTTTAAATGTCTGTTATTGGGGTGGGCTTGTAAAAGGCAACAGGTCATTAAGGGTTTATTGCAATCTGCAGGACCAATTAACCTTTTGACAGAGGACAGCAATACCAGACACATGCTTTCCCTGAAAACATTTATGATCAGACATTTGGTCTAGTAAACAGTAATGTTTAGCCCAATGTTGAAATGCTTACGTCAGCTTTTCCACAAGATGTATTTCATTTTATACATAAGCAGGTAAAATAAGTGGATTTAATTAAAGGGTGTTAATTGCAATTGCTCAAGTGGACCATTTTGCAAATTAAAGTAAATTTTTGAGTGGTCTGATTCATGTAAATCTCGCCACCACAAGGGATGGTTGCCAGGTTGTTGCTATGTGGTTGATAGGTGATTTGAGTGGGTCTTTAACACATTAAGTTGTTGCTATGGGTGGTTTCTAGGGTGTTATGGGTGATTTGAAGGTGGTTGCTAGTAGGGGTTGAACAATTTCAGATTTTAAGTCGACATTTATGTGATTAAAGTCGAGTCAACTTAGACTAGTCTCTGATGATGTAATTAATGAACAAATAAGCCTGAACCTCGAGCTGAGACTCGAACACAGGTTGCCTTGTACACAGCTATTGCATATGACACAGTGCTGCCCACATATTTCTCCTGCATAAAAGCTTATTTTAATCAGTTCTTTAAGTTCTTTTGTCTTTGGGTTATTAAACTTCTCATATATGTCTGCTTGTTCTAAATCAGATACAGATAAAGTAGCACAGTAAAGATTACATTTATATGAATGCATTAGTGAGAGAGCGATTGCATGTGAATTCATTCATTCATTCTTCACTAATAGTGAAGCTATGGGTTTTAGTTACCCATAAATATATGCTAGAACTTTAGTTTCTAAGCTATTTTATTGATAAATCACAGGACAGTGTTGACAATACATTTATGCGCTACTGAATGTTTCTGTGTGCGCGATCTGCACGTGATATAAGAGCTACTGTCTGTATGTGCGTTACAATGCAGCAGCGCATTAGTTTAAAACGGCGATTGACTTATGTGTACAATAAGCCTTTCAAAAAGTGCATTTACCCGATGAGCATACAAATGGTATAATCAAACATATCTTGTGGAGAGCTCTCGAAGTTTGGATTTATTTGTAATTTCAACTGTTGAAAACTGAGTGTAAAAGTGGACTTCAGAGATTTATTATCCTGTTGCGCCCTCTATAGGCCATGATCAGCGACTAGTCAATGTCAGGGCAGAGAATTAAAGTCGACTAGTCTGTGAAACCACTTGTTGCTAAGGTGTTCTGGTTGGTTAATATTTGGTCACATGATGTTCTGTGTGGTTTCTAGCTGGTTGTTATTGGGTATTCTCGGTTGTTGCTAGGTGGTTTCGAGGTGGTTGCTCTGGTGTTAACTGGCCCAAGTCAAACTAATCTTTCCTATTCTGTTCTTAGACATGGCTAGGATTTACAGGGTCTAAAGGGTCTTTTCATGTATTTGAAGCTTGAATTTTAGATCTTGTTAATGATGTATAGTTTGTCAAGGTAATTACATTACATGTAACTGTAACGTTGAGCTAAATAAACACAGAACGTAGTGCGTCGGCGTCCTCGTGAAGGTTAACAGGTTTTAAGCAAGAACCCTTAGTTTGATTTCACAGTAAATTAAGTAAATGAACACCTCTCCTCATTAAGCTGGATGATTTGAGGTATCACTCAAGTCCCTTTCACAAGCATTGGACAAGTCATGTGGTGAAGTTTAATACTTAGTGTCAGGGATTTGAAAAGAGGCAGAAAAGAGGTTGGCTTACCATGGTAAATCATAATAAACTAAAAAATGCTAACTTAACATGCCTGGCATTGTGTTTGTGTATATTTGACTATCTGGAAGGTAGAAGTGCGCTCATAGGGATGTTTCTCTGTGTTGCTGTGTTGCTTGCTGTGACGTGGGAGGACTAATATGTTGACAGCTCCCCTGCTGTTAGCTTCAGAGTGCTGTGTCAGGCCACCACACCAGACAACACCACGCTGTTTATCTCCATTTACCCATAATGCCATGGAACCTAGCTTCTGTGTGTATCTGGGGCTGCGGGTACATCTGCTTTGGTCTAACAGCCAATTGTGACAGAGCTCAGGCCAGATGCTGAACTATTATTGGATGAACTTCCTTGCTGAATTGTGCCTCACACTTCTAGGGAGGCTGGTGCTGATTTTCAATCTGGATTTAGTTCTGTGTTTGCTCAGCTCAATTAGACGGTGTAATTGTAAAATATATCTGTACAACACAAGGAATGGCATATGCAGAGTATGTGTTTTTGTTTGTGATAGAAAGACTTCCAGTTCTTTAATGTTGTCTATGACCTTCGGTGTGATTCACAATTAAAACTGCGTCTTTCAATTTAACACATGCATTTAGTGTGATTCATAATTAATGCAAATAATCATGCCCCATTTTTTGGTGTAAATCATGCAGTAAGTGCATTAGACATTTTTGAGAGTTCATATTCAACACCCATCTCCTACTCAGGCAACTTAACCAAACATCTTAACCAATATAAAGAGAGTAAGGAGCCATTCACACTGTTCCGTAGGTGTCATTGATGTTGAAAACACTTTACACTTTATGCCATAGCTGATTTTATCCCAAGTCACCACTTTATAGAATCTCGTTGCAAGGATTTGTTTAATGCACAGGAAGCATCTCCAATTGTTGAATAATAATTTCATTTTGTTAGACATTACATTTTCACTACAATTTATTTATTTGTTTGTTTGTTTTTGAGTGTTGATTGCGATTGTGTCATTTTTACAGTCACTCACTCCATTCATTCATTCATTCATTCATTCATTCGTTACCATATTGTACCTAATAGGACCTTATTGTAAAGTGTAATCCAAACATTAATATATGCAATTAACTTGATTATAAATTGACAGTCCTAGTTGAAACCAAAGAGCTATGAACGATGTTTAAGACAGTCAATCAGTCGGTAGACAGACAAACAGTAAATGCTGTCTAGCAGTGCCAATTCCCATAGGGATCCTTTGATAGACAGAGGAAAATGTGGGCAAAGTGTGACCGCCGTCTTTGTTGTGAAAGGCTGTCTGCACTGAATTTCAGTCTGCAAAGAAGTCTTATTTAATCCAATCTACTGCACCACCTCAATAGACCATCAGGAGTATCTGTATCAAAGTTAATTTGTGAGTGTTGTTCATATTGACTCATGATTAATATGATTAATACTTATATATTGTTTTGCACAAATCGTTTAAATAAATTGTTTAAATCTTTTGAGATCACAACTTTCACAATGGTCTCAGAGGGAAAATCTTATGTTACGTTTAACTCCAGTATCATCATCATAAGTGTAGATTGTGGGTCATTTATTAATTAAGTCTTCATTCTTCAGAGAAGGTATAAAGCTGAGTATTTTGATAAAGGATTTTGAGTATTTTGATAAAGGGCAACAGCAATTCAAGAGGGTGTGTTAGACAAGAATTACAAAAAATCATGTTGGAAGTGAGAAACTTTTTTAAAAGACTGTTTTGAGTAGCTTTGAGAGCGCACCTAAAGTCCCAAGAGGCGATTTATGGATGCTTAATTCAGCAGATATCAATAAAATATGCCTCAGGCATCAGGCCAGATAGCAATATTTGTGGCCCTACCAGTGGCCAAAAACAATTTCCCTTAAAATTCTTATAAAGCCCAAAATGTGTATATATATATATATATATATATATATATATATATATATATCCATGTATCCCTAAAAGAAGGCGTAAAAAAATGTCATTTTTTGGCAACGTAGCCAAATACATATCGGCGTCTTTTTTCTTTTATTTGAGCAGCTTGGGTTACTTCGTTTCATTTTCGCGTTTAGACTCGTCTTGCTTCGTTGTGTACTTCCCAGTCCTCCTGTCATTGGGTCTCATTCATGAAACATTTGTAAATATACGAGTAAATATGCGAGTGATTTGCGCGTAAAGAGACCTTCCCGAAAACTCTTCTCCTGATTCACAAATACTTCATAAACGTCAGATGTTATAGTGAAATGTGTGTGTGTGTTAATGAATTCCAATCAGTCGTAAATGGGATGCGCGTGCACGTTCATTCTCAATTACCATAAATCCCGCCCATTAAATCCGACTAACAACTATATATGGGCATCATATTATGACATGAATGCGAATGAAAAAGAAAAATTTCTCAGATGCAGAAATTGAAGTTTTATTATCAGAAGTTCATTCAAAACGGCACATTTTATTTTCAAGCGTACATAGTGGCGTATCGGGTCCTGAAAAAAAAGGAAGCTTGGCAGCATATTACAGAGGCAGTCAATGGAGTTTCAACTGTTAATCGAACATTCCCAGAAGTGAGAAGAAAATGGTTCGACATTAAGCTTGAGAGCAAAAAACGAATTAGTTCACTTCGGAAAAATCTTATTAAAACTGGAGAAGGACCACCATCGCAGATGCTATTACTGGCTCTCATAATAAGAAAAACCGTATGTAATTAGCCTACTATATATAATATTTTTTCAAAATGCTGTGTAAATATGTACCCGATTAAGGTGAATTAAAATGCAGCCTTATTAATGAGCAAATCGTTCGGGTGTTAACCGCACTATTTACGCGTGGCTGGGAGCAGGTGTAGATTTCTTGCGTTCCAACTAACATTTGGAAAATACAAACATTTTAATGAATCCGAAAATTTACGCCAGAACCACTTTACACACGATTTACACAAAAATTCGTTCTGCTCGTGTCTCATGAATGAGACCCATTGAGTTTATCTTTCGCCGTTTCGCGCCTCGGCGCGCACCGTTACGGACTAGTCCATTTTATTGATAAAGTAAGGGGTGTTATGTGTAGGGAAAGATAACCATGAACTGGACATTTTAACTACTACTTCAACATTTCAACGTATTTCTTAAGAATATTAATAACATTTACTATGCTTTTGAAGCGTTCACGATGATAAGAGGCTTTTTCATGTTTTTTCTTTTCTATATATATATTTTTTTTTAGGTTGGTTGGGGGCCCCCCTACTACGACCGCTGTTAGGGGGCCCCAAGCAGCCGACCAACCTATGCCTCTATGTTAAGACCGCCACTGTTGATTGATCGATCGCCTGTCCTTCTTAGGGGTGTTTTACTCTTTCTCTCTATCTGAACTCTGCCTTCTCCCTTTCCTTTCTCTACACTTTCTTCATTCTCTCTCTCTCTCTCTCTCTCTCTCTCTCTCTCTCTCTCTCTCTCTCTCTCTCTCAGTCTCTCAGTCTCTCTCTCTCTCTCTCTCTCTCTCTCTCTCTGGTTACATTCTACATGCTGCACATTTATCTTTTAACAACTTATAAGTCTAAGTTGTAACCAATTCAAGTTTACCAAATATTGTCATTAAACTCTTTCAATTATAAATTATGTGCTAAGGAGTTTTGATTCAGTATTAAAGTGCTATCTATTGCAATTCAATATAGTCAGACCATAGCAATGCCCTCCCACATATTTTGCTAATTCTAACTGCGCTTATTTCCGTCGTTGGTAAGTAGCAGTGGGTGGTAATAGACACGAAATATACAGTTTTACGTCATCATACTGACAATGTTTCTTTAGGCATTCAGCAATCCTGCAGCCTGAACCACTGTAGTGAAACCACCCTTACATGTGTATGAACAACTATCAGTGGTATAATGGGTTAGAGTCATAGATTCATAATTCAGTGTATAATAATACTAGAATACATAACATGTTGAAACCCTTTTTTGATAGAACAATGGCTCATTTTCTTGTCTTGGATTGTAGCTCCTGGGCTTGGGATGCATTTGTTCTGTTTAAATGTGGTCATAAACATACTACAAATAGGAATTGATCTATTGAGTTCTCTGCACCCAAAACACTGACCACTGATCAATCAGTAGAGCTAAACAAGACAGAATCTACACAGCCTTATGGATTTCTTAGTTTATATCTTGATCTTTTACACGTTCTGGTTTTAACTATATTCTTTTACCCAGAAGAAGATTTCTCTGTGATTTCTCAGAGGTTGCTTATGAAGTTCTCAGATAAGTTATAGAAGCAAAAAAGACTATAGAGCTATACAATTATTGTACAGCATAACATTGACGATCTGGTCTTGGGAAATTTGATAAGTAATGTATGACTTCATATTTAAATTAACTTCTGATTGCAGACTTTGATATCTTAGCAAATCTAAGCACTTTTTGTAACATTGTCGAGATCTCAAAACCTCTAAATGAGACGCGTGAGATTCCTATAATTTGAGAAACACAAGCTGGTGACAAAAATGTTGCTCTCCATTTTATTGTTTAGAAGAAACTGAAATATTAAAGGGCTCTCATTTGTGATTTTTCTTAACTTTGAGTACTTTCTCTTTTCAGCATACTTATTAGTATTTTAATAGTGCATCCTGGGTATTTAAATGAGATTCTGCATGTTTTGACACAGAGGACTGGAAAACCGCTCTGCATTGTAAACGACCTTCCTCTGTCCCACTTGGGATGGTTGGTTCATCTTTCCAAAGCATCCCTTTATCTTCCTTTATTGTACTTGTTTATTTTTAATGTGCCGGTGGGCTCTTTAGAGGCTTCTATAAGAAACCCCTTTTGCGATTAAAGTAGATCATGAATAACGCCACTGTTAAACACACTGTAGATTTTACAAGAAGTCTCTCATATGATCCAAAGGGACTTTCCATACAGTATGTATTTATTGGTGGTATTTCTATATAATAATTGAAGTATTATGCCTAGAATTTGTGTTTCGAAGATGAATGAAATTCTTACAGGTTTGGAACAATTGGAGTAATTCAGGGTTTTTTTGTTTGTTTTTTTGGGGTGAACTATCCCCTTAGATTTAACCTGTTAAAAATTGCATTGGGGAAATCCCACACACTCTCAGAAAAAAAAGGTACAAAAGCTGTCACTGTGGCGCTACCTTTTCAAAAGGTACACTTTTGTACCTAAAGAGTATATAGTGGTCCCTCAAAGGTACATATTGGTACCAAAAGTGTACATATTAGTACCTAAATGGTACATATTAGAACCCTTTTGAAGGGTTCCCAGTGACAGCTTTTGTATCTTTTTTTCTGAGAGTGCATGACATTCCTGATCATGCTGATTCCTATTGAAATGACTGGATTTCGGCTGTGAAAAATTTAATAACAGTATTTTGCAATATTTTGCATTTGACTGCACTTTTAGCCATGAGCCTGAAAAGCATGTCTGTGCCCAGTTATGTTGATAATCTGTATACTGTACACGCATTACACACAAGCATAGTCCTATATGCATGGCCGCTCATGGCGAAAGAGGGAGGAAGTTTCCCCTCATTTATTGTACCTGGAATGTGCAGAATTTGTCCGCATGTTCGTTGTGTTTGTATTTTTATCTTGGTGGTTTCTCGTTGGTTCTGCTTTATGGATTTTACCCAGCACTGAGCCAAAAGCAACTACGGTCTCTGTAATTAATTTGATGGTCACTTGGTGGCACTTGGTAGTTTTGTGACTTGTTTCTTTTAATCAGATATTAAAATAATTTGTATTGACAATTGATATAAATATATATAAACTAGATTTATTAATGTTGAATTAAAAACTAAATAAAATAATTTTTAATAGTGTATAAAAAGATATATAAAACAAATATAACAATTTTTGGTTCTTGTTCTTAAAGGTTTGACTGTACATGAATTGCTCCAAGAAAATTAATATTTATAAAAAAAATCAACTTTACTCAACTCAACATTAAAAAAAAGAAGTAAAATACTATCGTCGACCAATAGGTTTGTCAATGGCTCATATCTAAAGAGCAGGGTGGCTGATATAATATAGAATTTTATATGATCAAATTTAATGATAGCAAATTATGCACATTCCCAATTATGCTAATAAAGATTGTTTTGAAATCTACAGTAAGACTGGATCCTGGTTTTCCTTTCCTACAGTCACAGCAACTTGTGCAGC
Source organism: Siphateles boraxobius (assembly GCF_051911475.1). Taxonomy (NCBI): domain Eukaryota; kingdom Metazoa; phylum Chordata; class Actinopteri; order Cypriniformes; family Leuciscidae; genus Siphateles; species Siphateles boraxobius. The sequence continues at coordinate 13,145,598 of NW_027508876.1, read as the reverse complement.
AAGACAATGGGAAATGTCAGTCCAAAGTTAACATATGCTAACTAGAATAGCTTTAATGTTGTATGTGATAGGTGGCACGTATGAAAATTCACCAACTAGCCATCTTAATATCCAGACTCTGTTTCACAGTTGCCCTGTCAGATATAGCCGCGCACCAGCTCATCTTGTAAAAGGCAGCACAGAGTAGGTGACAGTCTGTCAGTGTGTATCCTCTCACACTGTCAGCCTCTCACTGAATCTGTTTATGGCTACATCCACCGAGTATCTCTACTGCTCACACAATACTCCACTACAGCTGGAGCGTAAAAAATCCCAACAAATGCTAACTGAAATAAGTTTGTTCAAGGAATATAGATATAGAAAGACGGTTTACTTCTACTTCTTATGAATGTGAGAAACTGCAATGGTGAAATACATCACGCCTTCTATATAAAAGAGCCAATCGCTGATCGGTAAAGTCATTGCTGTCGTTAGAAGCTCTGGTTCTGATAAGACTCGCTTAGGACTGCAGAAACAACATTTATGGGACAGTTCATGTCAAATTTTGTTGCTGATTTGAAATATGTTTATTTAATTGTGAGTTTGGCAAGTAGTTTTTGAGATTTCAGGATTCCCCCATTCAGATAGATAGGACTTGGTCTTGGATGACTGAAATAGCTGCCCGGAGGCGTTGCAAATATGGCCGCCGAGTGAACAGACATTCCTTGAAAGGGACTTTGGTTTGTTCAATGTGTGTCTGTGTAGAATGCATTGGCACATATAGTTATCTACATTAAAGTTGTTACGAACTGGAAATAATAATAGATACTTTCTTCTATATTGTGACGTAGCCTACATTTGAGTGTACCGGATTATCAGAAAAGATGCATCTATCCATCATTGCACTCAAAAATGAATACAAGCTTGCAGAGTTTAAATAATATCAGAGAGAAGTCTGTTTCACTGGAACACTGAGTCGACATTTTAATTAAAAACACTTTTTTTAATTTAATTTAATTTAAAGATGAATTTAATTTAATTAACACAAGCATAACAGTTTCTGCAATTAAATGAATGGGCCTATTTATTTTATTTTAGAAATTAACTAACTATACTAAACTATTTTAAATAATAATTTGAACTTGATATAAAATAAATTAGTAAAATAAACAGATTTGTACTTCAAATAGTAACTTCTTGGTTCTGTAATCTTTTTTATTTGTGTTTTTTAACAGCATCTTTATTTGTAAAAAATAGGAAGTAAACAGTAAAGTTATCCAAAGTACTCTCAAATCTGTATGGATTGGGAATCATTTTCTCAAAGACAAGGTAATGCTAATTTTGAGTATGGTCCACAGTAAATATGACATAAATATAACATAAACAAGGATTTAAAGTTGCTCGCTTGTGCGTGTCCAGTGACCGCTGAACTCTCATATTCGTGTCCAATTCACACGGCTCGGATCCTTCGCATGGATAAACCGTCCCACACAGAATACACATTTTATAAAGGCTATGCACACAAGAACTAACTGCTGGATTTGCAGAAGTTAGCAAGATTTTAAGCATTGAATGTTTCTTAAGGCCAATTCACACCACATAGACAAACATCAACAAACAAGTTGGCCATTGGATTTAGAATTTTATGAAAAATAACTGTCATGTTCACACTGCCCCAACAGACACTGACAAATGCTCCTTGAACATGTTCAGTCGGGTGAAAACAAACACCAACCAACGGCAACAGACTCCGAAAGGGGTAACACACTGATCTGACAAAACCCAACTAATGTATTTGTTGGCATCTGTCTGTGCAGTGTGAATTGGCCTTTAGATATTCAAAGATTTGTTTAAAATACAGACAATATGAATGAAGTATAGCATTTGCCTTTCAATTATTAGTCAAAACTTTTAAATGAAGAATTAATGACGGAAAATGGGAGTTCTCGTGTGTCTGCGCTGGGTTTTCAGCTTTGTCAAAATAAAGGTCCCACCAACAACACTTAACGGGGCTAAGGAGAAAAACGTGTTAGCCAATGCCAATAATTAAAAATGCCAAATATTGACAGATAATATTGGCCTTGGTGATATATCGGTGGACCTCTAGTCCTTTTGTAGCATTTTATTTTTTGCAAATAACGGTTGTTATGATTGGCTAACCTCTGCATATTTTTAATAATATGAGACAAAAAATAAGGAATTTTCTGTTACACTATGTTAAGGGGTCCAATGTTACAGTATAATTATACAGTTAATGACTGAGAAATAACAATTAACTACATGTACTTACTATAGGGTTAGGTTTAGGTTTAGGGTTATTTTCATGTAATTATGCCTAATTTACAGTTACTACTACAGTAATTATTATATGTAACACGTGTAACAAGGACACGTAGAACAAAGTGTTACCGAATTTTCTATTAAACATTTTTGAATTGACTCTATTCTTTATATAAGTGTCGTATATTGTGAGTGAATGGTTCGCCATTGCAGACTCATTCGACCCATTTCTCTCTTAGTGAAGCGTCTGAGCTGATTCACCAACACAGTATCAAACCCACGAGTTCTCTGAGAACTTTTGTGTTTGTCTTTGGCACATCCATCATCTACACTCACACTCATTCATACACCTACACATGCACCTTTTTATGTGCCATGCTTCGTGACACACAACTCAAACCCTCCATTTCTGAGCAGTTTCTAATGTCTCCGTTCTAATGCCTTGAATTTTAAATGCAAATGATTTACCCTAGAGCTCTCAACTTTCTAATAATAGCGGATTCAATATTTCTGACCTAGGATGGTTGTTTACATTTGTCGAGCAACAGAGTTGATGTCTGAACACAGCTATGTGTAAGCTATTGCTTAGCTGTCCGTTTTAGTTTTAGGGACGCACCAACATTAACATTTTTGGTGATACTGATACATGTTATGGATGACAATTATTCTATTATTCTTTATCAATTTGTCTAAATAAAAGAATAATAGCACACTAAAGACTAAAATGAATCATTCAAATGTTAACCCAGCAAACACAGAACGTTCCCCTAACGTTCCCGAATGGTCCCATGAGGTTATTTTTTTGGGAACCAAACAAGAACGTTATAGGAACGTTCCATGTAGGTAATTTTTGGTTCCATTTTTATAACGTAGGGAAAACGTTCCGGGAACGTTCCCCTAACGTTAAGGGAAAGTTCTAGGAACGTTCTGGGAACCAAAAACTAACGTTCCCAGAACCTAAATTTGTTTGCTGGGAATGAATTTAGGCGTCACAACATAATAATGTGCAGTATAAAAAAATTATTTTAATTTAAAGACATTTCATTTTTGTTATTTTGTTGTAAAAGATTAACCTTGAGCATACAATTAAATATCCAATACTGGGCTGATAAATAAAAATATATTGACAGATAATTGATATAGATAATTTGTGCATCTATTTGTGCATTTAAGTCTGTTTTGAACTGTTTAAAGTATCATAAAATAAAGCTGTTTGTGCACTTATGCCAGTAGAGATTTTTTTTTTAATTTGTAAAATATTTACTTCACTAAATTATTCAAAAGATAAAAATCATTATTTAAATAATATATCAAACTTGTTTAATAAAACATTTATAAATACATTTTCTTTTAACCCTCACAATGATCAAAGACTACATTTAAAAAATAAAGTTCTGCAAACTACGATAATATGATAAATACTTTTTTTCAGTTCAGTCTCTGGCAAAAATAACTATTGCAATATATTGTGATATAAAATGATTCATTGTGTAATACCGCCAGCACCCAGCTTGATTGAAAGTTTGTTTTTCAAAAGTGAACTGACATTGTTAAGACAACATCTTTTACGATTCATTTAGTGCTTAATCACTGAGCTAAATGCGCTGTTGTGTCTTATGAAGGGACATCATTTTAAGAGGCCCTTTGGCTTTTTTGGTGTTAGAGACTCTGACGGGTTTTGTCGCCTTCCTCGTGGGAGACGTGAAAGGCATGCTGGGAAGGTAATGCACTTTTAATGGGCTGGTGCAGAGCCCTCCAGCTGTGACGGCCCATGTCTGATTGATTACACGTCTCCCGGGGGCCGGCAGAGTGACGCAGCAGCTGCAATTCATCGCTGAAGAACCAGTCGTGATTCAGCAGAACCCCGCACTGATATCCACGCAGTGCTGCTCATAGGGGAGGTGTTATTGTCTGGCCTTGTGATTCATTTTTACATCTGATTAATTTTTCATCTCGGGACATGAATAGGAACATGGAGCTTTTATTGAATCAGTTACTGAATATTGATGATGCAGAAGATGATTTTCTGGTCATTTGTGGTTTCATATCTTATGCTCATGAAACATCAAATGTAATTATTATAGGGTTAATATGACAATATTATTAGATTATATATGTGTATACATAGTTTGGGTAAGATTCATTAAATTATATAAAAGGTGGCAGTAAAGATGTTACACAATAATGTTACAAAATATTTCTATTTCAAATAAAATATGTTCCTTTAAACTTTATATTCATCAAACAATCTTGAAAAAACTGTTTTCAATATTGATAATAATAAGAACTGTTTCTTCAGCACCAAATCAGCATATTAGAATGATCATGTGACACTGAAGACTGGAAAATTACTATGTGAGAAAAGATTTTAGTGTCAGTACTACATTAAACTACAATATAATGTTGAATATAATGCAATGGGGGATTATTTGAGGGTTCTGATAATCCCAAATGTCTTATGTTACCAGTAAAAAGTGCTCTACATTATTTTAAATATATCTAGTCAGTGACAGAGTGCAAGCATATTCATCAAAAATAATTCTGTATTTTCAGCTTCAGAATCATCAATATTTATATTCTGGTGTCACTATTGTCCTGTGCATTTGGTTGCCAGCCCTAAGTCCAAGCCTATTCATTTACACTCACAATGTAAAACCGAATTTAGCATTTTAATCAACAGTACATTTTTGTTAACCTTTTACGATATGTCTTGGAATATCGCAATAATATCATATCGGGAGTTCAGTATCGTAATATGTATCAAATTGTGACATGAGGGTATCGTCACACCCCTAATATTTTACAATATTAATGGTTTTACTGTATTTATAATAGTATGTGATCAATGCAGCCTTGGTGAGCCTTATTTAAGAAATCTTATTGACCCCAATTTTTTGAATGGTATGTATATTAGTCAGTGTTTTTGCCAACCACTGACCTGGCAGCATAATACAGCGTTTTTAATCATTTTTGCTGATTCGTGTGAACACACGTACGTCTGCAAGATATCTGTTAAAGATCACTTCATCTGGAAAGCCTCTGCTGTTTACTAACATCTGATAGACGTCTTTAAGATGTCAGTTTTACATACATCCTAAAGCATAAACATATTAAAGACATTTCCTAAATGTCTATATGACATCTGACAGAAAATGTCCTATAGATGTATTGCAGGTGAGCAAACACTCTAAAAATACGTCTTCCAGATGTAAACACGCATATCAAATAGACGTCTCCGAGATGTACGTGTGCTATCAGGGCGGGGATTTGACAATGTTGTTGTCTTTACGTGAAGAACGGGAGGAAAAACTTTTCAATTTTTAGTACATCGTTCTTATGTAAACGTACCCTCAATAAAACAAAAACAAAACACTCTGAGGGAACAAAGGAAACAGGAAAAGAAGGTGAAATTAAAATTCCATAACACAGAAAATACATTGACAATCTTCCAAAACTTTAATATCAGTGAAACTATATTTTTCTTTTAAAAAAATCTTTATGGACGGAAAAAATAGTATATGAAAAGATCAAGTAAAATTATTTTCATTTCATAATATGAGCCTTTTAAAGAATATAAAGATATTGCCTCATTTTAACTGACACGAGAGCTAGGTTATGACACACAAAGACATCTTGACATGAAATGCCAGACATCAATCTGGATATAAGAGAGGGTTATCAGCGATACTGGGGCTCGTGTGGCATTCCACATGCTTTTGCTACCATTGATTAGAATCTCAAACACGCAAAAACAGAAAACACATGTGCAGCGGCTAATCAGTGCTGCATGCTAATCACCATCAGAGAAACAAACATCAAAACTAACACACCAAAGGACTAATAAACCCTCATCAGACCTGCTTCTAACCCTCTTGGGATACATTAAACCCCATTCCCAAAATGTTAACTTTTTCTTTTTAAAAGTATCAGATTTAACAAAATGTTTTGATGCAGATTTTGTTCAGCTAGATTACCTAGAAGCATTAGCATTCACATACGTGGGTAAAGTAGGCTATATGTTGGGCTAAACTGGTATATTTAGCCTTTATTCACTATTTTAATTAAGTTTCAAACAGGTTATAATATAAATCTTTTCTTTAACAGAAAAAAAACAATATGTGGTAGTGCACATAATATGCAAATAGCATTTTCAGGAGCTCAGATAAAACTGGATTGCTCCTCTTTCTTCTCGAAAAGTAGCAACACATGTCAAACAATCTTATCTTAGACTTACAAGACCTTGTTAGCTTCTGCAGAAGCTCAGAGGAAATGATGTCATGTAATACATAGTGAATGTGAGACTGGCCTAGGTTTAATTGGATTAATGAGTCCTTGTAAACGAATTAGTGAGTGAGTGCAGTCAATATTCTAAGTCAATCACCTTGACTATAGTGAACAAGATACCATGAGAGACTCACTCTGACCTCACAGAAAACAAGCACATAATTGAGTTTCCAAATGCTCTCATGACTCCATGTACTTTGTTGTTTAAATTAGTCAACATGAAATCATACTTGGCCCTCTTTATTTTCTCAATTATGTCATACACACAATTCACTGGTGCGTGTTATTATAAAGAAAATTATTTATTGGAAGTGTAATAACTTTTTGGCCCCTAAAACAACATTGCTTTTTTTACTGTTGCAAAGGCAAGGAAATATAATATTAACTTCTTTCAACATCTTATTTTCCAGATTCAATTAAATCAACATCGATAAGGATTAATTATGTGTTGTGAATGCTGTATCATGTTGTCTTTAAAGACCTAATTTGTAGCAAATTAAGTTTATTTATACCTATAAATTTACATTTATGCATTTGCAGATACTTATATCCAAAGCGACTTACATTGCATTGAAGGTACACGTTTCATCAGTCCTGGTAATCGAACATGTGACGTTGGTTTTAGTGGTGTCATGCTCTACTGTTCTACTGCTCTACTGGTGTCGGTTACGTTGATGTCATAAGTTGGCATGAAGTGATGAATTTTTGTTACTCATATTTTTGTTTTCCAATAAGTTTGTGTTTTAGTTAGTTCTACCAGAAAGTCTCGGGGGAAAAAATACCGTGACAAGTATGGATGGATGGAAGTATGGATCTTGATGCCATGGCCCCATCACTATTGCCCAGACTCGGGGTTTGAATTATGTAATAATTTATGGGATACTTTGGCTTCATTTTTCATTAGAGGCTATTTCTATTAGCCACTTTACGTAAGCTGTCTGCCATATCGGAACGGTCAAATATAAAAGTACACATCATGTTTTATTTCCCACGTCTAGTACAATTATGTGGTTTTGTTTCATTAATGTGCATGAGGCACATTGTAACATCACCATGACAGATTAAAATGTTAAAAAAACAAGACCAACTAAAATATTTTTGTCAATAAAATTAACTTTTTCATATAAAATAATGGCATTTTTTAATAATTAAAAATAAAGTAATTTTTGAGTTTAACTTTCCAACAAACCACAAAACAGAGTTCATGGAAATACAGAATAGAATAGCATAGTTCTAATAGGGGCACATTGAACAGTGTTACAACATTCCACTGCACAACTGGGATTCAAACCCGGCTAATGTCTTCTGCTTAGATCAGCATTAAAGAACTAACTCAACTGTTAAATGGCAGATATAAGATTAAAATAATATCAGATTTGTCTAGTTTTAAATAAACACAAAAAACAAAGATTAAAAATTACCTTAAGAAATTAAATTTCGCTATGGTTAAATAAACGTTCATTGATATCTTCCAAAGATTTATTAATTGTGGTGAAATTATTTCTCTATATAGTGTTGATATGGCAACTAGTAAATGCAATGGGTCTCATTCATGAAACACAAGCAGAACGAATTTTTGTGTAAATCGTGTGTAAAGCGGTTCTGGCGTAAATTTTCGGATTCATTAAAATGTTCGTATTTTCCAAATGTTAGTTGGTACGCAAGAAATCTACACCTGCTCCCAGCCACGCGTAAATAGTGCGGTTAACACCCGAACGTTTTGCTCATCAATAAGGCTGCATTTTAATTCACCTTAATCGGGTACATATTTACACAGCATTTTGAAAAAATATTATATATAGTAATTACATACGGTTTTTCTTATTATGAGAGCCAGTAATAGCGTCCTTCTCCAGTTTTAATACGATTTTTCCGATTTTTTGCTCTCAAGCTTAATGTCGAACCATTTTCTTCTCACTTCTGGGAATGTTCGATTAACAGTTGAAACTCCATTGACTGCATCTGTAATATGCTGCCAAGCTTCCTTTTTTTTCAGGACCCGATACGCCACTATGTACAGCTTGAAAATAAAATGTGGCGTTTTGAATGAACTTCTGATAATAAAACTTCAATTTCTGCATCTGAGAAATTTTTCTTTTTCATTCGCATTCATGTCATAATATGATGCCCATATATAGTTGTTAGTCGGATTTAATGGGCGGGATTTATGGTAATTGAGAATGAACGTGCACGCGCATCCCATTTTCGACTGATTGGAATTCATTAACACACACACACATTTCACTATAACATCTGACGTTTAAGTATTATTTGTGAATCAGGAGAAGAGTTTTCGGGAAGGTCTCTTTACGCACAAATCACTTGCATATTTACTCATATATTTACGAATGTTTCATGAATGAGACCCAATAAGTTTCATCATACTGGCATGTGTGGAATGTTTTAAACCATGTGTGTTACAACTAGCCCAGCATTAGTTTGTGCCCTGCTCACCATTGTTTTTGCAGCAAATGCGGTTTCACAAACCTCTATTTAAGCTTCAAAACTGATAAGTTACCCTGAAGCAAACGTGCCAATTTCTCCGCCTCCGGGAGTCTAACTGTGAAATACAGACAAACAAAAAGGCAGAAGCTTTCTTATTCCTGTTGGCAGCGATCTAAGGGGATCCATTGACAGCTTTTATTTCACGACACCATCTCAGCTGACCTTGGCTCATCTCAAAGCCCTTGTCCTTCGAGACAGACAATTTAGAGGTGCCGTCTCAAAACTGACCCGGGACGTCTGCAAACCGTCATCATTAACGTAAACCAAACATCGCCTTGGGAAAGCTGTTTTTTCAGTCTGTTGGCTCAAGGGCTTAAAGCACACGTGGCTAATATCTCCATGTCAAGTTTGATTTTCTCTGTATTGTTCTCACATTTGTGACAAGATTTGAATATCATTTTCAGTCCAGGTTGCCATGGTGACTGAAGCAGGGTCTCTGTATGTGCCAGTTGCCATGCAGTGGTTTGTTAGAAAAGAAGTATAAATGCCACTGCATGCTATCAAAAATTACAGAGAGTTGTACCTCCTATTTTCAGACTTTACTCGTTTTGTGGCCTATCAATTTGTCTTGTATTTGTAGTTTTTACTCTACTGACCTCGTCTCTGTTGTCTGAGAAAATGTGCTTGCGTCTATTTCCCCCCTGGCACAGGTGGGCATGACTCACAAATGGACTTTCTTCCTACACAAACTCACACACACGGTTGCTTTTACTGATAATGTGTCGTGACTCACAGAAATCTAACAGGTGCCATGATGAAGTTGCAGTGACTACTGCACACACACATAAAAGCGTTGTGTTCATTGATTGAGACATCATGATCTGTATTGATTGAGAAGTCAGAAAGCTCAGCGGTTGAATTTTCTCTACTGGCTGTGTTGAACAATAATGAGAAGAAGATTACGGGAACAGGTTTATAACCTCTCGCCTGTTGAGCAGTCTGCAGATATACTGAACCAAATGGAAATTATTTGCAAAAAATATTCATTAACCAATTGTATAAATCAATTATTGTCTTATAATAGACAATAATTGAATTACATTAAGTGAGGCAGTTTGATATGAGAAATATTAAGAGCTGGTGGTGATCGTTCAGGTAAGATTATATATAATAAGTGTTGTGTGTGTGTGTGTGTGTGTGTGTGTGTGTGTGTGTGTGTGTGTGTGTGTGTGTGTGTGTGTGTGTGTGTGTGTGTGTGTGTGTGTGTGTGTGTGAGAGAGAGAGAGAGATCGTAACGCTTTTTTCCATCATTTGATCATAATTCAATGAATAACTGCTGCCATGATCTGTAGAAAATGTACAGAAATATGTCTCATAAATAAAATTCAGTTTAGTGCCAGCTTTCCAGCACTAATAGCAGTTTTTTTGTGTGCGATTTAAGGCATATTCTTATAATTATGCATATAAGAGCATAAATAAAGGGGTAGTTCACCCAATTCTGTAATCATTTTCTCACCTTGTATGGATTTTTGGAACTGTCCTGTTCCTCATGTACATACTATGTACTTATTATGGTTATTACAATAACTGGATAATAACTAGGTAGTTACTCTGAACCTACACCTAAACTTAACCTTAACCTATGTTTTTACCTTATATTAACCAGTACTTTCTACACTGTAAGTACATGTAAGAGCACATACTGTAAAATAAAGTGCGACTGAATTTTTTTCTTCTGCTAAACACAAAAGATATTTTGAACAATGTCGGAAGATAAACAGTTTTGTTCCATAGTATGAAAGTCAATGGGGCCCATCAAATGATTGGTTACCCATATTCTTCAGAATATCTTCTTTTGTATTCAACAGATGAAAGAAATTCATACAGGTTTGGAACAACTTGAGGGTGAGTAAATGATGACAGAATTTTCATTTTTGTTGAACTTTCCCTTTAAGTATGTTATTTTATCTTATATTTTTCCATAAATAGTAAATAGGCTAAATAAGTAGGCAACTCACAGGACAGTCCAAGTATGCTAAAGCACATCGTTATTTTAGCACACAGAAAGGTGTCAACTGTTTAATGAATTCAACCCTTTTGCTCTGATGTGTTTTGTTTACAATTTAAAAAAAACTTTTTTAGGAAAACATTTTAGCTTTCTTTCAAAATCCTGTGAATCTATTTGAGCCTTGTATTTGGCAGAAGTGTTGTATGAGATTATTTTGTGATATAAATTTAGATTTACTTAGAATTGTAGCCTTCAAAATCAGTGCTGTCTGGTTAAATAGCATTGATCAAGAGCTATTCAGATGTGGTTTGGTGTCTACTTGAGAAAGGCTCGATTTGATCCAATGCTTATGAAAGACAGACAGCTCTTAATGAAAAGATTATGAAAAGGGATCAATGATGCGCTGTATCATGGTCAATGTGGTTGTGTTGGCGAGACGTTTAGATTAGCATGTGATTCAGACTTCCTATCACCCAAGGGGGCTCAAATCTCATTTCAGATACTTTATCGACTCAATGTCTTGTGCGGTGGGATGAGGTTCATTCGCAGTACCCCAAGGACAAGATGAGAGAGTGACAATTTTGACACCTTGACAATCACACACACACAAAAGCACACACACACACACATTCATAGACGCTTATCTCTTGAGAGAAAATGTGTCCGTGTCCATTTGCATTTAGCACTGTGACAGTTTCCTGAGACTGAAAGTGTCGGCTCATGTCAAATGCCTGAACACTGGGGAATAACTCTGGAATTTTAATGACAGGTCAAATACATTTCAGCTTGTGCAAGTTATTATTTTCAGAGCTAAACCATTTATACTCTTTTGTCTTTCATTGTGTCACAATTGTATTCTGTTTAGTGTATATTGTATACTGTTTGGTTTCATTGGACTTGTCTTCTGCCTGTCTTCATGTCACGTGGCATCATCATTATCAGTTCATCTGTATCACCTATGTTTAGTTAACCATCATCATCATCATCATCATCATCATCTGTTTCATCTGTGTTCTGTCAATCTATGTTCATCTGTGTTTGTATTTAGTTCCCTTCTGTTCAGTCAGTCTTTCTCCGTTCTCCGTTGTACTAAGTATCTGTGAACCTTCTGCCTGTCTGTACCTGTTTGTATTATATTATTGTAAGTAAATGTTTGCATTGGAACTTTGGACTCCCCATCTCCTTCTGCCTGCACCACACTGTGACAGAAGAACGGACCGCCCAAAATGGACGATAGGGCAAGAATTATCGCAATGGCTCAGGAGAGCCAAAACTTTTTGTCCTTTTCCAAGGACTTTTTCTACTTTGCCGTCACCAGCACCCTCGACAATGAGAGCCTGAGCACCTTGTTCCTGATCGGTGCCATGTTCAACAACCCCTTTGACCTCCCTGACACCACCGGACTGAACTAGAATGAGACAGTCCTCCGGTGTCTGGAGAGTGTCAGGCCTCGATCAGGAACACAGCCAGACACAAGGCCTTTTCACGTAATGCCCTCGTATTCAGCCAAGATGGCCGCCACCACGCCGATAGCTATTCCTATCCCTGTTCCAGGGTCTCGTTCCACTGAGACCGCCCGCCCTTCCAGAGTCTCGTCCCACCGAGACCACCCATCCAGAGGCTCGTCCTGCCTAGACCGCCCTTCCAGAGTCTCGTCCTGCCGAGACCGCCCGTCCAGAGTCTCACCCTGCCGAGACCGCCCTTCCAGAGTCTCGTCCTACCGAGACCGCCCTTCCAGAGTCTCGTCCCACCGAAACCGCCCATCCAGAGTCTCGTCCCGCCGAGACCACCCTTCCAGAGTCTCGTCCCGCCGAAACCGCTCCTTCCAAAGTCTGGTCCCACTGAGACGGTAGGACTCTACCTCGGCCTGTCAATCCATCATCTCCACCTTGGCTCCTACCTCCCTCAGCTCCACCATGGCCCATCAGTTCATCAGTTACACCAGGCTCCCTCGTCCCTCCGGATCCACCTTGGTCGCTCGTTGACCTACCCACACCTCTGGACTGGACTCCTCTGGCTACGCCTCGTCCCTTCGTCCCCCCGGCTCCGTTGGACTCCTCACTCCCTTCTGTTCCTCCTTGGTCCTCACTCCTCTGTCCCCACATTGCCCTTCTGTGTCCCCGCCTGCACCTCAGTCACCAGAGCCAGCGGCGCCGCCATGTCCTGCCGAATCCTCAGAGTCGCCTAGGCTCTCTGGCTCCACCCTGGTCTCCTCTCCCACCTGCTCCGCCCCGGTCAGTCAGCCCCCTGGAGTCGTCAGCCCTGCCTCCACCATGGCTCCTCCTTCCGTCGTCTCCGTCCTGGCCGCCTGCACAGCCTGCTCCGCCCTGGTCCCTCCTGCCTTCTGTCTACCCTCACCTGCTCTTCGTTCCCCTCCCTCCTTGTAATTTTACATATGTATTCTGTTTAGTTTGGTTTCACTGGACTTGTCTACCTGTCTTCATGTCACGTGTCATCATCATTATCAGTTCATCTGTATCACCTGTGTTTAGTTAACCATCATCATCATCTGTTTCACCTGTGTTCTGTCAATCTATGTTCATCTGTTTTTGTATTTAGTTCCATTCTGTTCAGTCAGTCTTTGTCCGTTCTCCGTTGTACTAAGTGTCTGTGAAACTTCTGCCTGTCTGTACCTGTTTGTATTATATTATTTTAAGTAAATGTTTGCATTCGAACTTTAGACTCCTCATCTCCTTCTGCCTGCACCACACTGTGACACATTGGTTGGACAAACAGATCCGTCATCACATTAATAATGGTTGATAATGTCATCACATTATTGGTTGAGCTAATGCTGCTCTTTTGGGCTGGTTGCCTCACATGTAATAATTACAACCCTTTTTAATGATAGCAAAGTTCATTATGTTCTTTAAGTTCATTAAAAGTTCAGGAATGCACTGGCATGATAATCAGATTATGATTAATTCCTGTCTATCCTTTGTCCTGCAGAGAACCATGAGCACTGTGGAGGAGGAGCCGGACCACATGATACCATGAAGAGAAGCCTGCAGGTCCTGCCCCACCAGCTGCTGAGTAAGTCTCACGTTAATTAAGCTTTTTAATACTGATAAGCCAATTATAGTGTTTTTAAAAACTCTGTTCCTTCATACAGTTGATAAAGGACCCTAATGTTCCAACAACTACTGTATGTGAAATCATCATATGATACACTTATAAATCTAGAATTAATTTCAGAATATATTTATTGACATTTTGTGCAGATACCACACCTTATATTTATATCCTTATATTTATATTTATATATTATATATATAAACCACAGTTCAGTATTTTTCCCTCACTCCCCACCCCACATTTCCTCCACCCCTAGCATCCCAGGACAACCACCCAACACATACGAGTGCAAATAAACATAACAACAATAATTTTAATATAATAATATACTGGAAGTATAATAGTTAAATAATTCAATAAATGTCTGAGAGAGAAAAAAAAGTTAATCCTCTTCTGGATTTTCAAGTGACAGATTATTAATATCAATATAATTTAACAAAGGCTAACATGTTTTATGGAAGGTTTTAAGAGAATCCTTTTGAAGAGAAACTGATTTGCTCCAGCTTTAAACACAAGTTAATTTATTTTATCCATATGAAGCAGGGGATGCATGTTTCCACTTAAAGAGAATAAGCCTGGCCAATAGTGTGGTGAAAGCAACAACCTCTTGTATGTATGTATGAGGCCAAATTAGGCTTAAAAGGAATTTCAAACTAAGCTGTTGAAGGGTTTGGAGTGACTAATATATTAAAGGTTTTCTCAAAAGTGTCATTTTTTTTAAGTATGATTGGCTGAGTACTGTCCACATCTATTGCAAGTGTTGCCTCTGTCTGGGTATATTTTGGCTAGTCTGCCATTGGTGTATAACTTGTATATACTTATATTTGTATTACTTAATTTTTTTAACAGTATAAATGAGTGTGGTCTTTATCATTTCCGTGGATCTGTCAGCAGAAAAAAATCATGGTAATTAAACCATTTTAAAATTCCATCAGCACATCCCGTCTATGTTATCTTGGTCTGTTATTTTGGCTCTTGACTCAGAACACTTGCAGAATATTAGTATTGGTGACACGCGCTTGATATCAGTCTGGCTGAGATCCAAAGCGAACGTGTGAAATGTATCAGGAACATGAGGTCGGACAGAGAAGACTTTTCTCTTTGTAGAACAACTTTAAAAAGAGATTTCATCACAGAAAATTCTGTTAGACTCCATGCTCACAAAAATTCAACATGAGTGTTAACAAAAGGTCTGATATCAATAAAAAAGTTTTAGCCATTCGTTCAAAGTGATCTCAATAGAGTTTGTCAAGGGAAAAAGTGTTTTCAGCGCTTGGAGCGATTCAGGACATTTTTCTATTTAAATTCAGAGTTTTTCTGAGCGCTGTGTGATCTGAGAATGTAGGGACACTCAGTGAAGACCACAGTGGTTCTGGTGCTCTGCAGGTGGCTTTGAAATCTCCATATATGTGAACTGTTTAGTAATTGTACATCTGCACAGACACCAAAATGTACATTATACAGTAAATGTATCTGCAGCATCTAAAACATGAGCATGTTTACCTAATTATTATAATTACCTAATTTGACATGCTCTATTAGTATTCAACTCGTTTGGAAGGATTCCATCACTTAATATGTATACATTATATACTATATCGTAACTAAAAATAGATGCACACTTTTGTTAAAAGTTTTTTATTAAATTGATCAAAAATGAAGACTGGAGCAATGGCTGCAGAAAATTCAACTCTGCCATCAAAGAAAAAATTAAAACAGATGAGGTGTGTGCGTGTGTGTGTGTTTATGTGTGTGTGTGTGCGTGCTTTATGTACAGTATGTAAGATATGCTGCTGCTGTACAATATAGCATACATTAATTACCCGTAGCAGATCTATACAGGTGGAGCTGGGGAAGGTGGAGGGTTTCTGAAAGCGTGCTGCAGTGCTATAGAAAATGCTGACCAAGTATTTGAAGGTTGAGCAGCGAGCTCATTGGCTACTAATACGCCATGAACCAATCAGCTGTTCCCTGTAGAGAATGATGTGATTGCAAGGAGTTAAGGACCCTGTGCAATCTAGAGTTTCTTGACAGAACGTTGTGCGTGTATGTGTATAATATATATATATATATATATATATATATATATATATATATATATATATATATATGTGTGTATATATATATGTGTGTGTATATATATATAGAGAGAGAGAGTGTATATATATATATATATTACAGTATATAGTTTTAAAGTATACAATATTTATGCTGTCAACTTGTCCATATTGAAGCTTATTTCTAAAGTAATAAATGTTACTTACAAATGCCTAGAAGTCAAGTCATCCTCATTTATATAGCGCTTTTAACAATGTAGATTGTTTCAAAGCAGCTTTACAGAGATAAACATAATTTAAGGTAACAGAGATTGGTTTAGTTTTATAGTGGTTCTTGAAAAATGTTTTTTCCAGCTAAAGTTAGTTTTGATTGATTCACTTCCGTCTAAATGATCATTTGTTACTAAATGAGGGGCCGCTTAGACGACACCGTTCTCTCTAAACAGACTTTAAACGTGAACCTGTGATAGACGCTGATGGCGTTCACATGCGCATTAAGAATTGATTCTATAGTTATGTGCGTTTGAATATATGTGCGCAGGTTTGTAATTCCTTACAAACCATGCCTAAACAAACTACTTGTCTTGTCTATAAATTTTGATGCAGAATTTTATTTTATGTTATCACTTTGGGTAGGTAAGCGAACCGAAAAATTCCACAACGCTTTATCTGTAGAGTGGTATAGGGATCCTCCATAGGGAGAGGCTAGTTGGCACTTCAGCACTGCATTGTCATCAGGTCCAGGCGAAAGTCCTTCGTCAGATCTGGAAACGGCCTGGATCCGGCAGGCTGCGGGAAAACCTCGGGATAAACAAAGACACTAAAATTAGCGTAGATACCATTCTTCTTATGATGTAACGAGTACATCAGGATTTAAGGGAAGTGTTCCCAGTTCCGGCTGACCTATCTATGCAGCCTAATATTGAATTATAGAAGTCTATAGAGTGTTATGTGAATGCTAGGTCAAAGAGATGTGTTTTTAGTCTAGCTTTGAACTGACAGACTGTGTCTGCTTCCCGGACAATGTTAGGAAGATTGTTCCAAAGTTTTGGTGCTAAATAGGAAAAGGATCTACCGCCAGCAGTCGATTTAGATATTCTAGGTATTATCAACTGGCCAGAACTTTGAAATCGCAATAGACGTGAAGGACTATAATGCGTTAAGAGCTCGCTCAAGTACTGGGGAGCTAAACCATTTAGTGCTTTGTAAGTAATCAGCAATATTTTAAAATGTATACGATGTTTAATAGGGAGCCAATGCAGTGTTGACAGAACCGGGCTAATATGGTCATACTTCCATATGTCGTCGCTCTTCTGCAGAATTTCAACAGCATCAACATTGATTCCATGTGATAATATTAGATCTAGAGTATGATTACGACAATGAGTAGGTCCTGACACGTGTTGTCTAACTCCAATAGAGTTAAGAATGTCTTTAAATGTCAATCCCATTGCATCTTTTCCATTATCTACATGTATATTAAAATCACCAGCAATTAGGACTTTATCTGCAGTCTATACTAATTCTGATAGAAAGTCAGCAAATTCTTTGATAAAATCTTTATGGTGCCCTGGTGGCCTGTATACAGTTGCCAGCAGAATTCTCAAACTTGATTTATCGTTTACATTATATATTTTTACATTAAGCACCAACACTTCAAAAGAAGTATATTTAAAACTAGATTTTTTAGTGGTTTTGAAAATATTGCTATAAATTACAGCACCACCTCCCCCTTTGCCTTTCAGGCGAGGTTCATGTTTATAACAGTATTCTTGCGGGGTGGACTCATTTAAAGTAATGTAATCGTCTGGTTTAAACGGACTAGTATACTATGCTTTCATTGGTTATTGTAGGTTGATAATATTTTGTAAGTTTAAACATTCTTTCTAATTTTGTTTTATGATTAGCTCAGCTACTACCCCAAAATATCGTAAAGGCAATTGACTCTTGCTACTCTTTTGCACTAAATTACAAGGACAGTCCTTTTGGTGAGGCCTTGGGTCAAGAGCTTTGCTTGAGGGCATGGTGGTGATGATAGTTTAAAGATCAGCTTTTGTGGGGTTTAATCATCCAGTTTTAGTTACCAGACTTTAACCTCATATACACATTACAGTTAAGTTCAACATGCATGAAATTGGCAGTTCTTACCAATGCAACTTGCTGCAGAAATTGAAAGGGCTTTGCCAAACCTGCTAATTAGAAGGGGACGTCTACTTGCTTTTGGCCACAAAATGTGCTAGTAGTTATATAACGTGTACAGTTCATGAGTCATAGTTAGGGCGCTTTTACACTTGGTTCGATTGCCTGTTCCGAACCCGAGGTCGATTGCTCCCCCCTCCCCCTGCCCCCGATGAACTGTGTTCACATTATATTATTTGCATCCGAACCCGCATGTGAACCTGAGCATACCTGTCCTGTCGACCACATTATATATTATACGTCATCAATAGCGGTTCACTTCCGCGGTTTGGTTCGATTGCTTTCATATCAGCAGCGAACCGTACTGGAGTTCACATGAACCGTTCCCCAGACCACCCTTTTTAAACGGACTTGAGTACTGTTTGCGGGTGCGCACCCAAGTTTGGAAGACAGCGTTCACGTCATCCAAACGAACTGAACTCTGACGTCATTCAAACCCGGGTGCGCACCAAAAGTGCTAGTGTGAAAGCGCCCTTAGTGTTAAAATTAAATAGTAGGGTACAACAGGGTTAAAGGCTCCACAGGGTAAAAGGCGCTTTCGATTTTATTTTCCTCTAAACCACTAGATGGCATGCAGGACTTTCCAAAACATCCACTTTTCAAGATGCAAGTCGAAATTTGTCTGATCCTTGACGCGATCGCGGGAGGAGCGCAAAGTTGATTCTGCGCTAATTGATCTAATATTTGATGTTTTTAAAAATGTTGCAGATTTAAGTAGCAAATGAGAATGGCTAGAATTATTGAAGATATTTTGAGACAAAGGTCTTCTTAATGATGTTTAAGGTAATTAAAGCAACAGTTTTTCAATAACGGAATATGTAAAAGTATGGTATTTGGGGTAAATGGCGTCCCTTCTTTCGGGGCAGAAGGCACAATAATTAACATGATAATACATATCTGGCTGACTTTTCCAGTTGTTGACATGACATGGTTATATGACATGATATGG
The DNA here is from genome assembly GCF_051911475.1 of Siphateles boraxobius. Classification (NCBI taxonomy): domain Eukaryota; kingdom Metazoa; phylum Chordata; class Actinopteri; order Cypriniformes; family Leuciscidae; genus Siphateles; species Siphateles boraxobius. The sequence goes on along the minus strand of NW_027508876.1, from coordinate 13,126,322 downwards.
ACATATTCACATGGTAAATATCATATATTAAGTTGGGTGTCCACCTCAGAGATAATCACCATTAGGGCTGTGCTCAGAATATCGATCCGACGATACATCGTCATAAACTCCTTACGATGTGCGTATCGATACAGCAACTGAAACATTAGTGTTCTGCTGTGCCGCGTCTTCTGTCTCTTTGTCTCTCAAAATGGCTTGCTCAAGGCAAGCGTCAAACGCGCTGAAGGCGGCGATACTACACTCTTGCTTTTAGGAGTTGGGACATGACGGAATATTCACTTGCATATTCGGGCGAGCATTACATTGTCACTTAAGTTTACCATTCGCTCGTCTTTTTAAGTCTTACCACGCTAAACATTCAAGTGATTTTAAACTATTCAATACTCGCACGCTCTCTGAGAGATGGTTTTCTCTGCATGCTTACATAGAGTAAAGCCGCCTTACAAACAGCCTGTGGGTAACAAAAGTTCTTTTTCACGGATTATATCGCGTTTACAGACAAAAACAAGCAAAATGATGTCAAAAATTTCGGTCTTGGTGAGTATCCAACACAGTCGGTTATGTCTTAGATAAGCATAAAATGCATGTGACAGTATAATGAAAACAGGATCCGTGCACTAGCTCTTAAAGTGACTGCAGGCATATGTGTCTGTCATTAATTTGTTGTCAAAACAACAAAAGATAGCTTTAATTATAAGGAATCTTAATTTATAGTTGATGTATTTAATTTAGTCAGGACTAAAATACTACCCTATGTTATTTTACATTTAATTACTTTAAGTTTCTGTAGTATTTCTGAATACTAGTGCTAGACCTATTCAAAAACTTTTCTCTTTATTGGTAGGCTTAGGCTATCTTTATTCTATTGTATTTATTTGTTTAAAATGATTTCAACATAATGTAAAGCAATGAATGTGTTTGGTGCACATTCCAACACTTATTTAATTTAACTCTCATTGTTTTTTAATGACAAAAACTAAATAGTTTTTCAGTTATCACAACTGTTATAACACTGTTTATTCAATAAAGATATTACTGTTACTAAACTATGTTCAAAAGAAATTTAAATTCCAAATTGATCCATATCGTGATATGTATCGTATCGTGGCTTTAGTATTGTGATGCGTATCGTATCGTGACATTGTTGGTGATATAGACATTGTTAGTGATACACAGCCCTAATCACCATATTTATAATGAAACCGTCATATTAATAAATATGATATTAATCATATCATATAATAAAATATGATTCAATGTTACTACTGTAAATCTATAATAATTATTATGGGATCTCATTCAATGCTTTCAGAAGCTTGACTTTTTAAAATCATTTTCTGTATTTTTTAAATATATTTTTACATTAACATTTTAATGACAGTATATTTATTGAACAAAAATGAATTATTTTATTTATCAAAATAAACATAAAATAGTGCAAACTTTCCTAAATTGATTATTTTGAACAAGTATTAACATATACTTTAGCTAAAAAATTTTTTTTAATAATGTCTTTGAATAAATAATGTGTGCCTTTTGCCCCATGCTGGTGAGCCTTTTACCCCGTGTGTATGGTAAAAATCCAGTCTCACCACCGCATACATTTATACGATTTTTTAACAAAATAAACCACTTTATGATATATTTTTTTCACACAAAATCTGTTGCCCCATAAATGGTCAATACAAACATATGTTTTTTCTTCAATAATACACTATGAAAGTAGGTTTTTCTTAGGGTGTGCCTTTAGCCCCGTTGTACCCTACTGATAACAAGCGCAATCTTTGTCTCACTGTCAATTCTTTTTGTCTTCCATGTCTATATGTTCATCTGTATGCTCATCTGTAGGGATGGCACCATTTGTTTAAAGTAAACTAAATTTAGCTGATGGCTTTCTCATACGGTTATGGCGTGATTGCTGTTCTCCCTGAAGTGCAGATGGTATTGTGGGGCTATTTGAATAAAATAGCTTTTGCCAAATAACATCCTAAATTGGAATACAAAAGGAATGCTCCTTCAAAAGTCCCAAAGCAACGTTTCACTGCCTGGCCATTATTTCATTGTTACAACTATTTTGAGCAGGAATAGCCTAGTGACATTACTTATGTGTTAGGAATTTCCTGTTTAAAATGTTTACTTCCTGTGCAGCCAAAGTAAACTGTTAGTGCCCCTTTAAATTACAGACTTGATATATTCGGTAAACAAATTGATTATTTCGTTGCCCAAAGCATCTCGTTCGTCCGCCCTCCTGATTGGATAAACATCCGAAAGTTCAGAGGCATTGCAGAGGACCAACGCAACTTAATTCAAAAACAGGAAGCCATTATAAGAGGGTGTTATGGTTCCCTCCTTATCTATGAGCTCACATCTGCACCACCCTTCCCCTCCCTCAACACAGGAAGTGCCCAAAGCGACCCACAATCCTCTGGGGTAACTATCCCTAACTTTAAAAGACTGCCAACTCCTAAAGAGACACCAGTGGAATTGTATTTGTTGGTTGGATCAATTGTTTTGGTTTTGTTCACATTTATAGCTTAAAATAATCCTTTGTGCGACTGTCAAAGAGAGATTTTATTTAGCATCTCACTCTGTTAGCAGACACAGAAACAAAACGAGGCGTTTTTGCTCAACCTCAAAAAGTGACAACTTTAACATGCTCTATAAAAATATCTGTGGGGTATTGTGAGCTAAAACTTCATCAGAGATTTATTTTACATCTTGTGAAAAGGGCATTTGACCACCCCTTTAAAATATCAGTTAATTTGGCAAGGCACGGTTCGTTCAGGATGTAACATTTTTGTGATAGCAACCTCTCACAAATAAATTTTATTGATATTGATATACATTGTGGTATTTATTAATTAAAAATATTTTTTAAAACAAAAAATGGAAAAATACCATTCAAAAGATTGGGGTTGTTAAGATTTATTTATTTTAATAAGTGTCTCATTATGTTCTCTTATTTTGTTCATCAAGGGTGCATTTGTTTTATCAAAAATACATTCAAAATATATATATTACTTTTTTGTGGAAACCGTGATTTAAAAATGTTCACGATTCTTTGATGAATGCAAAATTCAAAAGAACATTTATTTTAAATAGAAATCCTTTGTAAAAAAAATTTTTTTACTGTTACTTTTGATCAGTTAAAAAACAAATCTTACGAGCCCATTTTTTACGGGGTAGGCCTATTTTAAAACTGCATTTTGTTGTACTATATATTTAAGGTGCAGAGAAAAAAAAGTTACTACTCTACCCAGATACAGATGTTAACACCAGGTGTAAACGTGTCTCAGAAGGTTTCTGCATCATATTCTGTAACTTGTTAGACTTTTATCTCACAGTTAAAGGCATAAACTGCTCAGGAATATTAATTTCAGCTGGTTTCCCAGACCAATTAATGTGACAGAGATTAAACACCATTTATAAAAGAACGAGGGGGTCATGGGAGGATATAAAGGTTCATTACCAAAAGAACAGTGTTTACATCTGTTCTTTTGGGAAACCGCCAGACTTGCTAGTTATTGAGTGTCTCTGCAAAGCACTGTGTTTATCAATGCTTTGGCTAAACACCTAGAATAGGCCTTTTCCCTGCACCTAGTTTATCACTGTGAACCAGTGTGGTTCTCGCTACAGGGAAGCTTGTTCAATTTTCCACTGGGTGCTCATCATGTAGAGTGGACATGTTGCCGTCCGCTGCATGTGTGCACCTAGCAAAGCATTAATGCTGATGTGTGCGATTGTGTCCTATTTTCGGATGTTCCTTAGATTGGAATAGTTCTTGAGTGCAATCGTGAACTAGAAATCATTTAAAGCTTCTGCCGCACATGCAGATTTTCCTTATTCTCTGTGTACTATAGAGCATCACAAGGCTTAAAGCCTTGGTAAGCTTAAGCCAGGTTACAAACATTTGTTCCTTTTCTAAATGAGTTTCTCAAAAATGCACTTAAATCTACAGTATGTAATTCTTTTCGCCGCTATGGGTCGCTAACCTTTTACCAAACTACCCGCAAGTGCTGAATTAATACTCACACAGGTCAGTTTATTACACTATCACACTAAACTGCATTTGAGTGTGTTGAAAGTTCTAATGTTATTCTATGTGTTAGTTTGTCTGTATGAGACTAGCGGTAAGCTAATCAACATTAGAATATCATACTGATCATATTCTAACATTTCATCATGTTGAGCTATATAACATTGATTAGTTGTATGTACTTTTGCTCACCTGTCTAATAAAGTACATGCAAGAGTGGCGTCTCTGTCAAGTCCAATTTTGTCACGGACGTGGAGCTCTCGGCATCTCGAAAAAGCCGCGCTGATATCGGTCCTCGTTTTAGTTCTCCTTTTGTCCCAAAGTCTTCTTCTCATGGTCCATAATGTTTGAACGAAACCACAACAGCGTGAGCGTGCCGCTAGACGTAATGCAGTTGTCCACAACTGTCGCCATGGTTACTATGGCATTACGAGCAGAAACCAGGGATAACGCGGATATTACGTCATTGACAGGCAACAACTGAACATGGACAAGCCATTATTTAAAATTTGAATTTTTTTGGAAATTCAAAATCTTTGGGAACTTTTGGGATATTGTAAGTACACAACTGGAGGAAATATATCACACTGTGCAAGTGATTTGTGGATATTTTATAACAAAAATCTTACATATTGTAGCTTTAACACGAATGTGCAAGTACGCGCTGAAGTGCTGAAATGTCACTCATCTAGGGGTGTAACAATATATAGTGTCACAATATATCGCAATACAAAATGCAACAATATTTATCGTTGATACTAGTGACAATATGTATTGTGTATAGTTCACCTAAAATAAAAATTGCTGTATGAGAAAAAGTCATATTTTTCTGAGTTTTAGTGTCAGTAGGCCCAACTACATTAATATATAATGTTAAATATATTGTATAATAATGCAATGGGGGAATATTTGTGGGTCCTGATAATACCAAATGTCTTATGTTACCAGTAAATAGCGGCCTACATTATTTTAAATATATTTATTCAGTGAAAGAGTGCAAGCGTATAATTCTGTTTTCAGCTTCAGAATCATGAATATTTTTATTCTGGTCACCATTGTCCTGTGCATTGGGTTACCTGCACAAGTCAAAGCCTATTCTTTTACACCCACAATGTAATATCAAATTTAGCATTTTAATCAACAGTACATTTTTTGTTAACCTTTTATCTTGTTTTGGAGTATCGCAATAATATCGTATCATGAGTTAAGTATCCTGATATGTTTTGAATCGTGACATGTGGGTATCCTTACACTCATCACTAACCTCATACGTCCTATAACTTTTGTCGTAATATTCACGGTAAGTATCTAAATAATTAAATATTATTTCATTTTATTAAATGGCCGACATAGTTTAAAATAATTTGGGTCTTTTCTCGTCCATTCGGAAAATGCACATTTATTTTAAATTACCTGAAACCCAAGGCCACTAATAATCGAACACGACCCGTGTCTTTCGGATCCAAGTGGACCGTTGTGTCAGTCAACACTGTTCAGCCTCATACTGCAGATGCCATCTTGGCTCGTTGTCTCCGAAGGTGAGGTTAGTGTGTAATATTGAATGATGGATGGTAAGATAAGCTGTAAACCCATACAATCTGTCGAGGCCGTTTGAGATCTCAGTATCTGCAGCTCTAATGTGAGAGACTTGCAGACAGTTCAAGGATCACAGTGGGCAGGATGGTTCTTTCATGTGATTTATTTATGTCATAGCTATATGTATGACTTTAGGAATGTCACAGGCTACATAAACATTCCAAAGACTTTTAATTTCCGTTAATTTCCCCCTTTCCATGACCTTGCTCACATGCACTTGTAGCATATCAGATGGAAATTATCATCAAGATTGTGGTTCAAGGCTGCTGGAGCAATGCATACTAATACCTAGCTGGCTTTTGACCCGGCACTTAGGGTTAAACCAGTATCAGAATCACAGTTTAAAAAATTTTTGGGAGTACAAAACATGTTTTAAAGATCGTTCAAAAATATACCATGGGCTGTCAACCTGTTGAAATGACAAGAAATTGGTCCATATGTCCATATGGGATTTAAGATGTTATCTGCTAAAAATGTTATGCTCTGCTGAAGTTCTGAAAAATTTGGCACATGCTGCACAACTTACAAAACTTGAATATGTATATATTTTCAGTAAATAATGACTTGAATGATAATCGACTTTTATGGTACTATGACTTGAATTGATAATCGACTTTTATGGCACTCTTTTCTTGTATGAGAAAAAACAGTGTGAACATTTTTCAAAATGTCTTCTGGAGAAACAACATTTTCATAAATCTTCTTTATTTCTAAGAAAGTTCCAAAATATAAAAGACCTTAAACAAAAACTGTGATATAGTTCTATGTCAGAGAAAGACTCCAGCACCCATACATCTGTGAATGTTGTATTTTAAATCAGCAGATGGCAGCGCATGTAATTTTGTAATGAAAGTCATTTTTTAGCACAGAAACAGAGGAAGCAATTATTGCAAGGTTAATCATTCCATGTGCAAGCTCTAGCTTTTCAAACTAATTTATCTACTGAACAATAACAAAGAACTTTTGCATATGCCTTTTCCCTTATATTCTACGTTTTATTCGGGTTCTCAGCCGTTTTGTGGAGTACTAGTGTCTTGTCGCTCTCTTTTGATTCACACCTCTCCTCTCTTTACAGCACCATTCACTCTGTTTCATAATGAATGTTTTTGCTGGACTTTCCATCATTTTGGTTTTTCAATTTGCTTTCATTGCTGACACCTCTCCTGTTTCTGTGTGAAAGACCTGGTTAGACATTTACTCTATCAACATAGTGCTGCTGCTCTGGCTAATTACACATCTCTGAACATGACATTGCATGTACACACACACATATGCTGTATGTGACATTGATTAATACATGCACACACACACACACACCTTAATTCTGTGAATGGGTACTCCTTTCTAGTCTATGCTCATTTGACTTGTTAAGGCTAATTTCAGTTTTTAACAATACAAAAATTAAATGGTGTATGATTATTTGAGTCTTGGTTCAGATTATTATATTTTACATGGAATAATTCATATTTTAAGATGGAAAGTCAGAGACAAGGGTAAAATAAAATATATCTACCATTCAAAATTTGGTGTCAGTACATTTTCTAAAGAAATGAATACTGCTTTTAATTATCTTGCTGGGTGATCTGAAATGCATCACAGTTTCCACAAAAATATTAAGCAACTAACATTGGTAATAAGAAATGTTTTTTGAGAACCAAATCAGGTAGTGTCAGGTATATAGTCATTTGCTCGTTTAGTTTAATTATAATGGACTTTTAGTTTGCTTCTCATTATTTCCTGTTGTCTTTGTTCATGTTTCCCACCATCGTTAGTTACTATGGCAATTCATCTGATCATCACACCTGTCTTTTAGTTCATTATCATTGTGTATTTAAGTTCCTTGTTTCTCTGCCTTGATTGTCTGTTATTTGTTTGTGTATCACACGCTGTTTCGTTACCTGTGGATTATCTGAGTTTGTTTGCTCTTCTTCTGTGGACCTTATTCACTGCGATCGTGACAATCAGATAATGATTTCTGAAGGATCATGTGACACGAAAGACTGGAGTAATGATGCTGAAAATTAAACTTTGCCGTCAAAGAGATAAATTACATTTTAAAATGTATTAAAATAGAAACTAGTTATTTTACATTGTTATAATATTTCACAATATTACTGCATTTTTCATTAAATAAAGGCAACCTTAGTGAACATAAGAAAAACATTTAAAAAAAAAAAAATTCTGGTATAGCTTTAATAAAAATCAAGCACCGGGGCATTAGAAGTGCCGGTAGTTGATTTAACACCCACATGCCTCTTATGGTCCAGTGCTCATCTTGCAAAGTATCCAGTGTGTGTTTTCACCCAGTGCTATGATTGTATTATGTGCTGTCCTCCTCTGCCTCCCCCTCACTATTACACTGTGAGTCCGAGAAGTGTAAGAGTGTGTGTGAGCATAAATGTCACTAGAGAGTGAGTCATTCATTGATGGATGGGAGATAACCTTGATAATGCCAGTGTTTTTAAAAGCAAAAAATAGTAATATCTTGCCTTCTTTATAACTTCCATTCATTCACATGTACTACCACACACAAACAGTATGTCACTCATAGATTAACGTGATTTGTTAAATTGCATGTTCCTGGATCATTATTTGTTGTTTCTGGAACAACATCTCAATTAAACAATCATACTCCTAATCTGAGACTCAGACAGACCACCCACAGTCTGTTCACTGATGGTGATGACGATTTCAATCACACAAAATGACGATTGATAATCTGACTATTGATAAAGTGGCAATCTCACAATCTGTTACGCTGCTTCTGGGATTGTGCTCAAGCTTTGGATTTTTCAAAGATCACCTTAGTAGTACCAAATCTTTTAAAGATACTCATTTCTTTTGAATGGACACAAACTCTACACAATTCCATAATTTTCTGTACATCCTAGTATATATGCTAGTATGCTTTCCCCATGTGGCAGCTAGAAACAGTAAAGGTACTCTATGCCATTTTGTAGTATAAAGTGTGAATAGTGTGTTCACACTAAAAGTTCCAAAAAGAAAAATACTTCAAATACCTGGATGATGTACTTAATTAACCAAAAGATCTGGGGCCTGATGTATAAACGTTGCGTACGCACAAAATAGGCATAGAAATATGCATACGCATTTTTCCATGCACATATCGGTATTTATAAAAAATAAACTTGGCGTAAATAAGTGCGCACCGTAAGGATGCTCTAGACCGTGCGTACGCACTCTTTTAGAAGAGTATGTGTTTTGGCGACACCGATGGTGAGCTGGAGTTAAATGTCTTTTTGGTCACTTTTAGACAGAAAATCTAAAGAAAATTATACATATACAGAAAGATAATACAAATATAATTTCACAAACCAAGCCTATCACATGAAGCAAACATCCATCCCTTCTTAAATGTCCGCGCCAGCGAGCGCATTTGGCTGTTTAGTGAAACTGACGCATAGCATAACGCATCTAAAACCGTAAATCTTCATTATAAGTCCTAATCATAAATACAGTTCATGTTCACAATAACAGTTTAAATAAATAAAACAATGATTTAAACTTTGTTTTACTTCTGTTGTAAAGATTTAGATTAAATATGCCATTCTGATTAATGTAGTTAAACACTTAAATTACATGAAATCATTACAGAGAAGTTAGAAAAAATTTTATATTCAATAAATAGAAATATTTGTTGTGGATGCAATGCTTTCGAACACTTTTCCTCTGGCATGGTGTGTTTTAATGTTCTAACTACAGGGATAATTGCTTATCATGATAATAGCAGATTGTCTGAGAAAATGGTTTCGTGCAAATAATGCACAACAAGGTCTATCTGTTTCCATTAAAAACATAATCAATTAAAAATACTCTTTGGCCAGTGGAAAAGATTAAGAAAAACTTTCTCCGAAATGTATTCTATACTATTTGATTTATTTATTCAAAAACAAGTCAAGGATAGGCTACTAGTTTTTATTGATGTAACTAATGTGACAGCACAGCCGCATTTCATATTTTCCTAATGTCTTGTACCGTTAAACATGTTATCACGTGGATGAATAATCATATGCAAATGATATGCAGATGAGGATATGCATAGTAAAACTAGGCGTTGTAAGCTCCATATATGTTTGTTTCGGGAGGAGACGCATGTGCGCACAATCTTCCGCTAACTGGGATTTATAAAGTGAATTCTGCGCAGGTTCTGGCGTACGCACGATTTTATAAGTATGAATATTTTTTTTTTGCGTACGCCATTTTTAGCTTTCTGGCGAACGTACACTTTTAGTAAGGATCCTACGCACAGTTTTATAAATGAGGCCCCTGGTGTGGAAAAGTGTGGAATGTTGGACACGTCATGCATAGTATGCTATTATATATTATCCTGTACTGTATATGCATACTATTCCATATAGCAGAAATAGTAAGATTAAATCAAGACAAGTCAAGTCACCTTCATTTAAATAGCGCTTTTTACAATACAGATTGTTTCAAAGCAGTTTTACAGCGATAACAGGAAATTAATACAACAAAGATTGTTTTGGTTGTCCAGCAGATTAGCATGCTAGTACAGACTAGATTAGCATGCTAGAATGCTTATATTTTGTCTTTAATGATGTGATCTCGGACTTTGTTGGCTTCTGATTTTCTCATTTGATAATCTTTGATATAACACATCATTCATATCAACAGAACACAATCCAGAGGGAACAGACAAGCCATCAAAATACCAAGATAAAAACTCAGTCCAAACTGAGTAATCACTGATTTTTTTATGCTAACAGACTTGAAAGCCATTTCCAAACTTTTACATTTTTTTAAATTATAAATTAGAAAACATGACTTGGTTAATAGGACAGCGGTGTGTTTACATGGGACCAGGGAGCTCATGATCAGATGATTTCAGTGGCTGTGTGAACCTTAAGATCCACGGCTTGTTAAACGCTCTGGGATGTGTGCAGAGGGGAGCGTGCTTGAGAGCTTGTGCCTGATCTAAACGCGCCACTTTGTTGTGAAATAAGCAGTGTTTCATGTTTTATTTACAGGGTGATGTTTTATTAATGCTGCGCTGGATTGGAATGGCTGAATGGGAGATGTAATACATTTTGATTCCAAAACAAAAAAGGACATGGCAAATACCTTCAATTCTAATGTACTGTGGTTGTGAACTTTGAAATCAGCACGGTCATGTTGTCAGCACAGCCATGTCGGTTTCTAGCATGGGCATGCTCGTGTTTGATATGGTAATTATGAATTAGCATTAGCACTTGAAAGAAAAACTGTCTGTTTATCTCTCTTCTTCACAGCTGGTTTAGAAAAGAAGTTTGTTCCAATGAAGTTTGTTATTCATGATAGTCAGTAGTGAAGGGTTTGGGACTTTGTTTGTTTTTGTGTTGCAATTAGCCAATCAGTGGTGTCATGATGTAATTTTCCTTTACATCATGCTTTGGTCGGGTCAAGCTTTGTTCTGATTATTGAATAAAAACAGAATCTTAGAAGGGTTCTTTGTGTATAGCATGAAACGCATATCTTATAAAGAATGTCACATTTTGAACACCTACAGGTCAACAATGACGTCAACAATGACGATTGCTCAGTAGCTGGTGTTGAACTGACTCAGACTCAGATGTCTTCTTGATATTGTTTGTGATGTTGTTCTCTCATCTCTCACTGCCTTCCATCTTCTAAGAGCTGAATCTTGGTTTCTATAGCAACTAAAATAGCATGCAGATGAAACAATGTCCTTACTCTGATCATCAGGTGTCATGTTTTTAAGTATGAAGTGGCAACATAAAACACCATTTTGAACCATAATGCAGGGTCCCATTTGTTGACCCATTTGTGGTGATGTCATTAAGACACTTATTAACCATAACAGCATTCAGACTGTTCAAAACTGTTCCTTGACTCATCTCTGAATGGCCCTGTAAGAACGTCATTGTGGACTAATAAAGCTTGAACTAAATGTTTACTTGGTGCAGTGAGATTTGATATTTGCATAAACTATTTTTGTCTAAATTCCTCTCACTGTCTGTTTTCCTTTCTCAGGTGTTCTACTGGTTCTGTTTGTGCCAGTTGGGGTGGTGTGCTCTGCAGAAGAGCTTCAACCCAGCCAAACCCTTTGGGATCTTGTCTCCATGTCAACAACAAGGACAAGAACCCTCTCCACCCTCTCACCGGGGCCCTTGAGCTGGCAGGAGGGTTCCAGCACTAGGGATCTGCACAACCAGGCACTGGCCTCTCTAGAAGCCATCCGTAGACCCACTACTGTCGACCCATTCCAGACACCGAAGACCACTGTACCTTCTGCCATAGTTCAGACATCAATAGGGGTCCATCCAGTTGATCCCAGGGATCAGCAACCAACTCGTATCCCTCTTTCAAAAGCAGAAGCGCCCCAAATGACCTCTGGAAGTATGTTCAAAAGAACAAACTCTGGGTTTTTCACCCCCAGAACCCAAGAGCAGAACTTTAGCACTAATACCGATAAGCCGAGTACAATCAGTAGAAAGCCAGTGAACCGGTTTGAGCCCTCAGGTTTGGTCCATAGGAATCAGATCAGTGCTACTGCATTGGACAGTGGAAACCAAACCACAAATTCTGGCTCGGGTCATTATTTTTTCTCAGGGACTGAAAGTGATGTGACCCAAGACACTGGAGAGATGGGAGTAGAGGGCCCCATTGATCCTATACAACATCAGTCATCACAATTCTTTTCACTCTTTAAATCCCACAAAGGACAGAATGCGGACAAGTCGGCTCCACATCACACCATTACATTGCGCGACGTGTCTTCAACAGAGAATCCCACTCTCCCTTTGGAAACGTTGAGAGGGGCTTTAGCACAAACTGACATCCAGTCTCCTTCTCCAGCTCTAGCCCCACCTTCCGACCACATTACCACATCAAATCCCACTTCTAGAGTAGAGAATGGAAGCTCTGTGGAAGTCCAAGTTGGTAGGGATGGAACCACCAACATGACCATTGATTCTTTTGTCTCCCTGACCAATGTCACAGACGTTATCAACAGCACTGGAGCCTCATGGCCTGCAGCGAATGATCCAGACACATCAGAGGCACCCTCCACAGCTAGCGGGAGCTTCATGAACAGGCAGGTCCCAGCCACCACACAAGGCCCATGGGGGTCTGGAAACCAGTCAGGCCCTGCGTTGGGTCCTCCTCACAAAAAGTACACCATCTGCCTGGACAAAATGGACATTGTGTGGTTGGTTCTTGCCATTAGCGTGCCTGTCTCCTCATGCTGTGAGTAACCAATATCACACTTCCTCCAGCTTTGAAAACTTGAGCTTTCTGTCATAATTTTTGACAGGAACTTTTCCAAAGAAGCAGGATAACATAATATTCCATTTGTGGCTTGGTATATTATGCTTACAACTTTTCTGAAACGCATCATACAAAATTCAGAAGTGGTCTTAAAGCTAAAATAGAGTTAGATTTTGAATTTTAATCTTTTAATTCATGTCTTCTTCTCTTCAGCCGTGCTACTTACCGTATGCTGTATGAGGAAAAAGAAGAAGTCATCTACTCAGGAGAACAACTTGAGCTACTGGAATGACGCCATCACCATGGATTACTTCACCCGCCATGCTGTGGAGCTCCCACGCGAGATACAATCACTAGAGACTGAGGTACTGACTGCCGCTGCTTTTTGCGTTTAAAGCTGTTATGTAACGGAAGTAGCAACAGATCTTCTCTTCCGTATTGTGATGTACCAGTGAAAAAAAGAACTTAACTGGCACAAGCAACCGTAGAGAAGTCGTTGTGCAACTGGAAGATCACATTATGATATTTTAAGTTAAAATTACAAGGGTCAATTTTTTTAGTTTTCATTGTGAATCGTTCACAATAAGACCAATTATATGCGGAATATAGAAGTAAATTTCCATTTCGTACTGACCTCAAAGATGCAATTATGATGTGGAAGCATATCCCAAATCTTAACTGCTCTTCTGCTACACACTCAAAAGTATGTACTTTTTTCACAGAGTACATACTTTAGTGCATTGTATATAAGCAGGTGAACTGGAATGCAGCACAACTAATTGGGTGAGTTCCTAGGGCTCTAAGTAAGCCCCAGAATGTTTCTTACATGTCTAGCGGTTAATACATGTGCTCTGACATACTGAGCTGTGGTGCTCGTGTGGTTGATTTGGGTTCAATTCCCGCTCGCAACATTTCATGATCCTGTTCCCCCTCTCTTTTTTCTCCATCATTTGGCTTCACTACACTACTTCACTACCCTTCATTTCACTATACTATCCCTTTAAAAGTGCAGAGAAGGCCAACAAAAATTGAAGAATGTTTTAAGCATATGGTTTTTGCCATTTACAGCAATTAACCTTTAATTTAACTTTATGCTTTTATGAACAGAAAATGTTTTGCTGTTAATATCATTTACTCTATGAATAATATATCTGGCTGATTGGCACGAATGACTTAGGTGCTATCGATCTAACACGTTAATTTAACTAATTAGTTATGGAACTCAGACCCATGTAGGCCATCTTACATTTCATAGAGTTGATTGGTGATCAACATGAAACTGTGCAACAACTTACTGCATGATGTAGCCTATAGAATGTGGCAATACCTCTTATATTCAAGATATCAGGGCAAAATGCCCCAGTATGAGTTTTTGTCTCATATTTATATCATATGATATAATATAGTTAAAAACAATATCACACAAGTGCTGTTTTTGTTCCCAATAGCTGGAGTGCAAATGATTTTGATTTTATACAACAGTTTTCAATTTTGCTTAAGAAAATACTACCTGTAAAGCTAGAGGAGAACTGTTGTGCATCTCCCAACATCATACAGCGGTGTTTCGTTTTTCAACGATTCCGCATTTTTAGCGAATCAATCGGGTGAAGCAATGATTCAATGGCCCATTCATAAAGAGAACCGTTTACTTAATTCCTGAATGAATCAGCCGTTTGAACAAATCGAATGAATGAATGAATGACTCAATTACTTACTTATTTAGACAGTTAACGCCACCTACTGGTAGGTTGGTTGTTAACCAAACTGCTTTGTTGAATCAAATAAAATATTTCATTTGTTAAAGCTACTTTTTGTGATGTCTTTTTGATGCTTTTCTCATTTAGCACAATACATACTTTTCGGGGGTAATTTCTCAGGCAGATTTTATGTGCGATTAATTGGATTAATTGGCACATCATGCAATTAATTAGATTACAAATTTGAATCGCTTGACAGCACTCATGACTTTTTTTTTTTTAAATGAAATGAATAGTAATCATTGCAATCAAGACAATGTGTGCTTGAAAAACTCACTTAATGGTAACTGAGAGTGTTTTAACATGATTTCCATTCACTTTACATATTGCCACCTGTGTCCAGTGACCAGATTTCTCATTTAAAAAACTCACGTTTATGGTAGTTTTTTTCCCTGAACCTTTTGTCAGATTGTTTCCATAACCCCTTCATTGACATTTTCCATAACCCCTTCATTGACATTTTCCATTTCAACCTCTCCATGCTTCTTGTTTTCCACCTTTTCATTCCTGCTTGCTGACATTTTCTGACAGGAGTGTGATGATGATGGTGATGATGATGATGATGATGAATCGTGTTTTGGATGCCGGTGACCCAGGTGTTCATATCTTCCTTTACCTCTCTTAAAGAACCAACAGAGACATCCACTCCCTTCCTTTATTCCTTTGTCCTCAGTATTCCACTATATCAGTGTTTTTTAGTTGACTATTGTACCTTATGCTTTACATTTTTTATTAGTCCCTCAGTTTAGATAGATAGATCGATAGATAGATTTGATAATAGTTGGATGGATGTATTAATTTTGATGTCTCTGAATTAGAATTCCCAATATGTGTGACCAAATACGAATGAATGATGAAATACATCGTCTTAGAATCTAGACCCTCATAATAAGTTGTCTTTCCCCACAGGTGCAATTTAACCTGCTTCTTCCTTCATTTCCTCCCATTTATTTCACACACACCGTCTCCATGGCAATAGAGCTCAATCACTACACCATAGAAATGCACATTTGTGTCTATAAGAAGTTAAGAACATAGATCCTAAGAAGAATACCTGTTCCTTTCACCTTAACTGCATTTAGCTTTGTAGCAGCTGCTCTTAAGTGATTAGCTTTTTAGTTAGCCTGAAAGCAAGTGCTAATGTTGTTCTTTGTGTTTCAGGATCAGGAGACGTGTCTGCCCCCTAATGGTGACTACAGCGACAGCGGTGTGGTTCTGGTTAACCCCTTTTGCCAAGAGACTCTCTTTATCAACAGAGACAAGGCCTCTGATATCTAAACACACTATATTAAAAGGAGACAAAATCCCTGAGGATTTTCCAGTCTCTTTTCTTTGCTTGGATTTTTTAAAAATATATATAAATAAATAAAAATATATATATATACACACACAAATATGCGGTGGACCCTCAAAGACTGCAGTTTATATATGAAACTGGTTTCAAGGAGCTGAAAGAATATTACAAAAAAGAACAAATGTTATTTACTATGAGGTGGAGCCCTTGCATATTTTTCTGATGTGGATTTTCTACCAATGCTTCATTGTGATAAGGGTTTTTATGTCTTTTTTGAATAAAAACAGTAAATGTTGTTGCTCATATGTTCCAGTGGCTTTGGTTGTGCAGAGTGCTGAGAAACATGGCGCGTGGTGTAAGGATGCTTGTGTGACGTTACCCAAAATACTTAATATGATTACTTAAAAAAAGCCTGCCGCACTTGAATTCCGTATGTAAGGGGTAAAGGGCATTGATTCTGGAACGGTTCTGGGATGGGTCCAATGGGTACTGCAGCAACCCTCGCTTCCCTCATGGAGGAACTCGAGTTGATTTCCTGTTTGCATTTGATGGACGAGCCAGGACGACGAATCATGACTCTCTGAGATGTTTGTCCCCAGTTGAGTCACCAGCCAAAAGACAAAACGACAATTGTCCCATTCCTTAGATGTCTGAGATGTTTTCATGAGTGTATATGTCTTGTTGCATGCATCTGAGGTGTATGTGTGTCTTTAGACTATATGAAACAGGATTTTGTTTCTATCAAGATGTGGTTAAACCCTAAGTCCCTAAAATTCACGTCGACAGTTGCACAAGCAAGTAGGAAAAATTATTAAATGCCAATGAAATGTCTCATACAAAGGCCTTTATATGGAAATATTACTGTGCTCCACATTTCACATCATATTTGTTCATATCGTATGTGTTTGTGTTCAACTTAGCAGGGCTAAGCATTATACTGTATAACTGTAGTGGAAATGCATTTTTTTAATGAACCCATTTGTTTTATTTGCTATGTCATGCTCTGATGAAAATGACACTACTATTGCTTCACAGGTTGGCGCTCTGTATATATATATATATATATATATATATATATATATATATATATATATATTGTTAGAAGACATGTTTTTCTTAGTGAAGGGTGAACGAGTGTTTTTGTTCTGTCTGTCTATCTCTGTCCCTTGTGTGAACATTGACGAGAATAAATGAGACCAAAATTAATTCCTTATATTTCTCTTTGATTCTCGGTGCTTACTGCTCTGTTGTACAGATTTTTGTTTTTTTTAGATGAATGTCAATGATGTCACTGGATGTAATAGTGTAATTGTTAGATATAAAGACATACAGAGAAACTATTTTATTTTGTACTCTCTTTGAACATGTGCCACTAAGGTTGGTAACATGTAATAAGACCCTATCATAATTTTTTCTCAATATACATATCTAATTTTTTTGCTGTGAGCTAAGCAGATTTTTTTAATATATATATATATATATATATATATATATATATATATATATATATATATATATATATATATATATATATATATTGTTTAAATGTATTTGTTTATTCCGTCCTTTTTGTGTGCTGGCATGAGTTTTAAATATGTAAGCAGAGGGAGCGATAATTGCTCAGCTGACAAGATAAACTGCTCTCACATATTATGAATCATGTCTAATCTTTTGTAGCACATAAACTGTACTTTTTACTGCTGAGCGATACAAATAAAAAGGCTTTTGAAGCTTCTTCAGTCTGTAACTGATTCTTTTCTATCTTGGGGTTTTGTATCTGTTAAAAGTGTCAATATTTACAGCAAAATCTGTTAAAAAAGCAAAGTGGAGCACAAATGCCAATGTTTTCCCCCTGATTTAAATGGGTTATATGGTTTCTGGAATTTTCCCTGTTCACACTATATGCTGAATGAAGCTTTTCTATTCACAAGCTGTTCAGTGTGTCACAACTGGGACGTTCACTGGATCACCCATTCATTCATGGTCTCTCAAAAGTCGACAGATGTTTGTAGCCCTTTTATAAACCCTCTCGATCACACGCTAGAATGCAGTTAGGTGTTCTAGTCTTTAATTTGCAAATTCTGCATTTATTTGAGAAATTTGCCTTATATAAAACAATACAAATATATTAGGCCTATATGCATCTTTATGCTGTCTGTGTGTTAAATCTGAGAAAAAAAATCCAGTTCAAGAGGGATGCTTGACTTTTGCATTAAAATATCCTAACGTTTCCACTTTTACTGCCGTAGAAACCAAGGCTGCATCAGAAAAGCTGCCTTTGATATCCCACAATCCTATGCGTTCCTTTTGGTGACAGTTGAGCTTGAAAAAGAAAGATGGCGTCTGAAAGTCAGCGTCAGTTTGTGACTTCTGATGTCAAATTTCTACTGTAGTTATTAAATATTTGGGTAACACTTTACAATAAGGTCAATTGGTTAACATTGGTTAATGTATTAACTAACTAAACTGTTACGCTGACTCAGAAGTCTGTCCAAAATCAGTTTCCTGAAGGTACCATAAGGCATTGAGACAAAAAGTCAGCTGCCTAAGTTTAGCATATTTCCCTATAGTATAGGTGAAAAAGAGTATATGTGACAAAAGAAATATGTCTGAATTCACAGTACTCATAAAACAGTAAACAAAAAGTACCCAGATGACCTACTTCAACTAGATTCTGAAGTAAGCATTCGATGGACACTTTACTATCTCATGAGGCCATTGGAGAGGATTTATGAATGCAGTGAAGCAACGTAACTGATTCTAGTAGGTCACATGATAATGACAACATGACGAATGTCATGAGTCCAGATTACATTCATACTACACACACTCATACTATATAGAATGGACTTTTTTAGTGGTGTAAAGTAATTACTTGTTCAAAATAAGTACCTACTCAAGAGAGTGTGTGATTTTGGGGGCAGCCCATGGCAATGGGTGAATCAAATGACCCAAGAAGAATTTTGGATAAGACGAGAAATAAAACAACAATCAATATCGTTGTGGCATTTCCTAACACTGTTTAACAAAAGCCTATGGCAGTGTAATTAAATACAGTGGGTCTATGTATTATATATTAATAGTAAGTCAGCCTTTTTTCAAATGCTGTGGAAAATGTACTTTTAGTATGATTGGTTTGAACACGTATAACTGAGCTGCCTTATCCCACAATTTAATTAGACAATTAGTGTAAGTAGTAATTTAGCATTAAACATTATGTTACTCGCAGAAAATGTATTCGAATAAAAAGTCAGGATCAAACGTAGGGGTTATAGATCCAATCCCATCGGATTGATTTCCATTGGCAGTGGAGGTAAAGACGACAACTCCCATCATTCCATGCTCCTTCACAGTGTCATCAAGCCTCACCTTTGTTACTGTTTTGAAAATGCGACCTTTAGACTAGTGGCCAAAATGACATACTATGTCTCTAAATTTATCATTAATAAAAATGGGCAATTCTTGTTTTTTTTTTTTGTTTTTTTTTATTGTTTAAATTTTTATGAAATTTTGCAACTTTTTTTTTATTAATGTGTACTCATAACCTTTGATCAAAATAACTTCCCCTCCTTCTTGCAACAACATCTCTTCTCTTCTCTGATGTTGTGTTTGGCGGGATCAACCTGTCACTCACATACGATCACAGCAGTAGCAAACCACAATTATCCAATCAACTTCTTAAAATATTATTGTTTTGTATTAATAACCAAATTAATTCTTTATATTATTTTTTATACATAAATAATATTTTTAATTGATCATTTCACATTTCTATTTAAAACAATTATATATATATATATATATATATATATATATATGTGTGTGTGTGTGTGTGTGTATATATATATATATATATATATATATTATATATATATATATATATTATATATATATATATATATATATATATAATTGTTTTGTAGAAAGGATGCTTTCTGTTAATCTAATGAAATTTTTCATCTAGATCACTTCCATTATGTGGGGTCCCTCAAGGGTCAATTTTAGGACCATTACTATTTTAAATGTTTATACTTCTGACAATGTATGACTTAATCTTTGGGATATGGCTTGTATTATCATTGCGCTGCTGATAACACAATTTTATTTTCCAGTATGCTAGGGGGGAAGAAATATTGTTTGTGAATGCCCTAAATTGCTTCGCTGACATCGGGAACTTAATGTTTACTTCCTAGAGTTAAATGGGAGCAAAACTGAACTTGTGATTTTTGTTTCCCAAGTCCTCTTTATGTAACATGTAAGCAGTGAGGGACAGGTGTTGGTGACTGATGTCATGGGAACTAATAAGAGTAACTATGGTGACAAACAAGGTACAAGGCAAAACAGGAACCAAACACAGGAAGTGAACACAGAAACAATGGGGAACTAAGAATTCAATTTAACATAAAAGTCCTACAGAACACAAGAGGGATCACTTTAACTGATCAAATAGGCCATCTGTCATCAAATGTACAAGAACATGTAAAGAGCCTTGGAGTGATTCTAGACTTATCTCTGCTTTTAAATAAGCAGATCTGTTGTCGTCAAGCGTAGCTTTTTCCACTTGAGATCTATTGCAAAAGTCTTCTTTCTAAACCAGATTATGTCCCTCTCGTTAATCTCATCAAAGTTAGATTCTTTCAACTCATTGTACACTGGGCTGCCTCAAACTGCCTTATTATTTTCACAGATGGTCCAAAATGCAGCCGCCGTGCTCCTTACAGGGTTTAGAGAAGGAGTGATCACATTTGACCAGTATTAACATCCCTACACTAGCTTCCCATAAAATGGAGGATAGATTTTAAAATGTTGCTTTATATTTATAACGCTTTATCAGCCCTTGTGCCTCAATATCTTCTTGACCCTCTTGTCCCTTACTCTCCTACGAGAGCATTGGAAATCTGACCAAGTTCTGTGGAAATCCCCAATTGTTGCTATAAATTGAAGGGTCATCATGCTTTTTCTATTGTAGGCCCCAAACCGGTTCCCAAACTGGGGTATGACTGTACCTCTGTAAAAGTTGGGTTTTAGCACTTACTAGCATGAAATAAACAAATATAGACACAGACTTTGCAAAGAGATCTATTTAAGACTCAAACTCTTGTCGATACAAAAACATACTCCGTGTGAGTACTTGTTTTTAAAGGTGCAATGTGTAAAATTTTTGAGTATCTATTAACAGAAATGCAATATGACATCCATAACTATGTGTTCAGTGGTGTATAAAGAACTTACTTAATAAACCGTAATGTTTTTATTACCTTAGAATGAGGCATTTATATCTACATAGGCGCGGGAATCCCCTTCTATGAAGGTCGACATATTGTGACGTCATGTTTCTACCGTAGCCGACAGCGAACAAACAGCGTGAGCGAACAAAGAGAAGCCGCAGAAAGCTGGAAGCTAGCCATAAACACCGTGAGTAATGACTTTTCCCTTGTCAGTGGCGTAAAATATGTAGTTGGATTGTTTCATGTAACTTTATTCTTCTCCCTCGCTGTGTTATGGCTTTGCTATGTGGGGATAAATGTGCTGGTTACGTTCGTGAGACAGCTGATTAGTACTCTTGTTATTGACCGTAAAACAGTTACAGGAATCACCAACCCATCGATCTTGGAAGCATTTTAAGTCGATCGAGTTTCCAAAATCAGAGAAAAAAGCCTATTGTGTGTAGTAAATGGTGTCTAGGGGATGCGGAGACGCGCGCGCTGTTACAATCACGTTATTTTTGCCGCACGCACCTTTGGGCTCATGCGGACGCGTCCAGTATAAACAAGGCTTAACGCTTTAACCAGCTCAGCCACAGTAACAGCTCAGTTTAGCCAGCTAAACTTTTACTACCCAGTTAGAAAAAATATATAGTTGCATAGTTTCATGTGGTTCTTCTCCCTCGCTATATTATGGGTTTGCTATGTGGGGAGAATGTGCTGGTTACGTTCGTGAGACAATCAACTAATTACTATTATTATATTACGTATTAAGACCCTTGATCCTCACCTGACTATGGCTTTGTAAACTTTATCCATGATGTGGTTTATAATGGACTGTGGTACAGAAACTTTGTTTACTCTGGCTGTTCTCTGCCGTCTCAGACGACGATGTTTGTCCCGTTTTAGCCACCGTAGCTTCTTCGAAAGGGAGGGGTGAGCGGTGGGCTGAGCCCTTAGTGTAAACTCGCAACCGAACCGCTAGATGTCGCTAAAAGTCACACATTATGCACCTTTAATGTTGATAATAAACTATACGGGCAAGAATGCAATTTTTCCAGAGTATATTCACACAGTTGCAAAAGTGATATTGATTTTATCCAACAGTTCAACAACCAAAAAGGTAATAATAATTTATGTACATTTTAAACACAGTAGTGTCAGTTTTGTTTGCTCTATTTTGCACTGAAATAATAGTTCCAACGAAAGCCACAGCAGAACTGCTCTCATTAGAGTTACAAACGATTTGCTCTTATTATCCAACCATGGTTGTATCTTTCAATTAGTGTTAGTGGATCTTAGTTTTGCATTTGATACCATCGACCACAACATTCTTTTGAATAAACTTGAAAATTACGTTGATATTAGTGGAAGTGCATTGGCATGGTTTAAATTATACTCATCTGACAGTTACCAATTTGTTGCACTAAAAAAGGGGTGTCATATTGATCACAAGTTCAGTATGGTGAAGTACCACAAGGCTCAGTACTAGGACTGTTGCTTTTCATTCTGTACATGCTACCCTTTGGAGATATCATTAGGAGGCATGGCATTAGTTTTCAGTTACGCTGATGATACTCAGCTCTATATTTATTTGCACCCTGACGAACCAGAACTGGGAACACTTCCTATAACACCCAAAGTATATAAGTGATTATCGTTATTACGATGGCATCTACGCTAATATTAGTCTGTCAGTCTCATCCTTATCCCAAGGTTACTGCAGTCAGTCGGATCCGTCCCATATCTGTATCAAAATGGTGGACATTCACCTAGACATGACCAAAAACGCAAAAACTTGAAAGTCAGCAGAGAACGTGTCTTCTAGTCAATCCCCTGTGCAGGCCTCATCCACATGACAGCAACCCTGATCCTAAGCAGAGACCACAAGAACCAGACAGGTCCTCCGCACAGATCCTGATGGCCAGCTTTGGCTCCATACCGACGTGATTAATCGATCTTCAAGCAAAAGGAACTGGATAAATATTTGAATGCTACCGATCCACAATCTGAATTCTGACTTGTGATGCAGCCTGGAATCATAATCACATCATGTTTGTTCGTTGGCCAGTAGAGAACTGGCCCCCGAAACTGAGCCTGGTTTCTCCCACAGTTTTTTTCTCCATTCGGTAACCAGATGGAGTTTGGGTTCCTTGCCACTGTCTTGCTTAGTTGGGGACACTTGAAGGGGTGGTATAATGCCATATTCACAAGATGTAAAATAAGTCTTTGATGTCCCCAGAGTATGTATGTGAATGTGTATGCTCAAAATACCCCACAGATATTTTTATATAGCATGTTAAAATTTTAACTTTTTGAGGGTGAGCAAAAACGCACCATTTTTGTGTCTGTCCCTTTAAATGCAAATTGAGCTGCTGCACAGAGGGCGGAGCTTCAACAGCTTCTGTCCTTTGACCTCAAACAGACATGCACTGAACTTTTTAAAAACTTTTAGCCTTTTCAAACCGTGTCAGGCAATGATAGAGGACTCAAGAAGAAGTGACAACATGTAGAATGCAACAGGATATTTCTGAATGGTTAGTTTTTCTAATTAATTCTGTCATGATAATCTATAAATGCTTTCCCGAGGGCAGGATTTATGTACATTTTAGGGTTCGTGATGTCACTAACCCGGGAGGAATGTGTAGTCCCTACCAGCCGTTTGTTGTAGTGCTTAAAAAGCAATTTCTTTAAAACAAAATATCTCCCTTTGGTTTGGACTTTGAGCGTTGTAACTTTGGAGATGTTGTTTATGCTCAAACAGCAACATTACACACTAACTAAAGTTAGAAAAGTCAAAAGTGAAATCATAATCAGCCACCCCTTTATTATTCAACAAAATTATTGATCTGACTGCAGGCTACTGATGCTATGGTATGAGAACTGAACTGAGCTGGACCATGACAAAAAATTGTTTGCAGAACTATTTATAGATGTTAAGATTTAATAACTGATGCTCTTTATTTACAACGGAACTGAATAAACACTGAACTGACTTCAGCTGAAAAGCAGCCGTTATAGATCATTTTCCTTATCACTGTTATCACTGTAGCCTTAAGCTAATAAATTAAGGTGAGTTGACTCGACTTGAACTGTTGTGCTTTCCAAGCAACAACATGTTTCGTTATTGAACTAATCTACTGTATATGGCTTATATAGAGGAGGGAGACTCAAGGATAATAATCTATTCATAAATACACTTCATTTTGTTTTTGAATGAATAAATGAATGAATTACTGACTGAATGAATGAATGAATGACTCACTCATTAAGACAGTGACGATTTTAGTTTAATATTTAAAAATATACCATCTTATATTTTTTTCTATTGAACATTTGTTTAATTTAAAACATTATCTCGTAACATTGTTTATGCCATTGTAATTGCATTCTTGCCACCTCTGAGCAGCATTAAACAGTGTGTAAATAGCCTACATGCAGCATGTGCCACTGCAGTGCAAAGATGGCTTTTGTTTCATTTGGTTCAAATAGTTGATTTAGTTAAATGTATTGCTTTATTTATAACATTAATAATTTAATTAATGGAATTTTAATAATTTGACAATCTATGAAAAATGTATTAATGGGAAAAAAATCGTTAATGGAAAAGGTGTGACTGCAGAGTGGAAGAGGGGACTACGCAGAAGGATGTTTAATGGCCCCACTTTAAAAAAAAATTTTGGGAACCACCCTGGAACAACAAGCTTCCACTTCATGTCAGAGTAGCCTTGTCGCTCAACGTTTTTAAATCTGTTTTAAAAATATTTTTATCCTTAATCTTTTTACTACATTTTAAATATAAATATCCAGGTTTTGTGGTTAAGTATTGGTAGGTATTATAAAGCGTAGGCTATATTATGTGCATTGTAAAGCACTTTGGTCAACTCCGGTTGTTTTTAAACGTGCTCTAACGTTATAAATAAAGGCTAAGTTGAGTAATATTGAGAAAAATTTAGTAATTTCTGCAAGTGTGCCTCTTTTTTGCAATCGTGTTTTTTTATTCAGTATAAAACGGCACTACATGTAAATGTATCAGTAGAAATGTTTTCTTTAATTGTTAAATAAATTACTCAACAAGTCTTGTATAACTACTAAAACATAATAGTTGCACAATCTGGCAAAATCACTGTGCAGAATCTTCACCCTGCGATGTGATTGGTCGAAAACTAACATAGTGCTCAGTGATTGGATAGCAAAACTGTCAAACACAAATCTGCTTTCCCATCCGGGTCAGATTGGAAGCAACCCTATCCGGTGCATTGGGCGAGTGTGTGTCACACTTTCAGCTGGTGAGTTGTCGGTTGCTCTCAGCACACCGTTAACCTGCGGATACACATGAAATACGGATTATCAGGCAGTCACACACGCAAAGGCTCGTTTGCTGTCGTTTCAGACGCTGATCTGATTATTTCAGAGCTTTTTTAGTGTCAAGTGAAGGAAATTTGGGGATAAGATGGCGGATGTGGCTCCGGCCGGCGTGGAGAAGAGTCTGGATGACTTCTTCGCCAAGCGCGACAAGAAGAAAAAGAAGGAGAAGGTCAAGGGAAAGGAGCAGGCGACCGGAGGAGCCGTAATGGTGTTGAAAAAGACGAAAAGGGAGAAGGAGAAGTCGACTAAGAGTGAGAATCAGGACGCGCAGATTGAGAAGGTAATGCAGAGTCAAAAAACACACCGGCTGCGTCACAAACCCGTGAGCTGCCTTGCCTAGGTTAGAGAACATTCAAAACGCGCTTGAAACGTTGAGCAATGTGGGCTAAGCACGCAGTTCACTCGGCTTTGTGACAGCTAATTAACACTAACAAAAGGTTATATGTTTAATTTGTCTATAAGAGAAAGTTAATGTGATGTGTTGTATCCATCATGTGTTTGTGATTATGAAAGCTATTAGGCTGCTTAAATTTACAATTAACTTTAAAATCAATTTCGGTCATGATTTACTCACTCTGCACGACTTTTCCTCTTAAAAAATAAAATACAAAAATAACAAAATGAGGGTTTTAGCAGAACAGAAAAATATTGACAGTATCAGTCATTTACTTCAGTTTCAAAAATGTTTCTTACAATTAAAGTCAATAGACAGAATAACAGTACTAGTCATTAACATTTCAAATGGGAATGGAGCAACACGAGGGTGTGTAAATTTTTGGGTGAACCATGCCTTTAATTTTGCCCCTAAATAGAAGTCGTGTCTGAAGTGACGTATGTTGGGTGATATGACGACATATTGTTCCATGGGAAATCAGGCCTTTGTAAGTCTTGCAGGGGTCTTATAACTGATCCTGTAACTGTCCTTCAACGCCACCATATGCTCGTTTCTCATGTCATTACAGAATAGCTAGGTGCTAATAAGCGATGGTGGTGTATGATTGTACTTTTACAATGACATCAGATCGTTTTAATTAAATTCTGCACTTTTTCATATTGTGATGCACATCAAGAAATATTGTAAGTCAGTTGTGCTGCATCCCAATTTTCCCACTGTGCCCAAAAAGTACGTTATTTTGAGAAGAAAACGTATATAGCCTAGTTTTGAATGTGTAACAGAAGAGCAGGCAGATTTCAAGACGTAGTCTACTAGTACCATGTCTATGAAGTCGTAGTGAATTGGAAATTCACCCTATCTATTTTCTAAATGAATGTTATAGATCTTAAGTGTTCAATCAATGTATGCATGGTTCATTTTTCAGATTTGTTGACCTCTTAGTGTTTAATCAAAGCTGGACCTTTCTGTGAAAATGACAGACTGATGTTTTATGTAGGTCTTATTCAATTGTTTTGTCTGTTTAAAGTCACCCTAAAAATATAAATGATATTTTTTTTCAAATGGAATATTGTAGTATTTATTATTAGTGATTATCTGTGCACATCATGATATGAGCTTTTTTTTCGTGATTACGATATATATATCCCGATATTGTTATTTTTGCTTTAAATAAGGATTTTATGATATTAAAAATTGAAACCATTGAAGTTTCATAATTCTTGTTACCATTTTCAATATTACAAAAAACTAATAGTAGCTTAAGAACTCAAGCCTACTGAAGACAAACAGTGATAATGAAAGAACGAAGCAAGCAAACAGGAAAACAAACTACAATAGATCAAAGACAAATACAATTGACGTACCTCAAAAACTTCAAGCTCTAGAATTAAAAAAATACATAAATTGTATAAAGTAATAAAATGTATAAAAACATTGTATTTACTGTGTAAATTAAATATACATTTATTCTTTAGTTAGTTACAAAAGTGATTCAGTGAGGAGCTCTTTTTTTAACATTATTAATAACGACAGCTGGTATATTTGGATTCTGTCACTTTAAGACCGACTGCATGCATCCAATAGACTTGTGCGCTTTCTTTCTCAACTGTTTGTTCACTTAGGACATAAATTACTTTTCTTGCAAAGAGATGGTCACTTTGTAAGTGTGTATTTAACCGTTCAAGCCTAATTAGTCAGCAAAAAGCACTCCGTTCAGTTCTCACGCGCTTTGAGCTTTCATGTGCGCGCATCTTTCAGACAGTGCTGAGAAAATCTTTGACAGCACACGCACATAGCGATATTAGTTATATTTCGCTGCTTACTGCGCTTCAACGGTTAAAAATCAATCAAACGCAATACTTAAAAAACGCATGCAAACAATAAGCTTTTGTGACACCCCGTAGCACAGCAACGTTACGTGAGCTTAACCACGATAGAGATGATAGTCCAATATCTCTACTGGTTGACACATTTCTACCGGTTAATCGCAGCAATTGCAAATGATGCAACTTTTTTTCAATCAATTCCTGATGGACAAAGCCTCACCCTACTTTTATTTTGTTTATGCCATTTTATATAGATATTCATCAGAGAAGAAAGCACTATAGCAACTTCCATTAACGTTAACCCACCCCTGCAAGTTTCCCACTTCTCAAAATCCAATAGACAACAGATAGAGAGAAACCAACACCACGCCCTTTTTTATTGGGACGTTAAGACCATGCTCCCACATAGGCACCCAGCATCCTGTCACTGTAAACTGGCAGGTCAATCATCTTGTCACTGATAACATCTTCATATACATACATTTTAGTTTAATTAATGCTACTCAAAAATGTATGTTAATCTGCCAGTCGTGGGTGTTTTTTTTTTTAAACCAATCGTGTATTTTTAAAAGTTCACAATGCTGTTGCAGATGAAATTGCATCACAACTTTTTCCAGCACTTCAAAGCTCTATTGTGAATAATTGCGTTGCGACTTGGAGGTCGATTAAAAGTGTCATGAAACCCCCGTTTTAGTTTGGTCGTTCACCTCCGAGTTGGAAAAAGTCTCAAAAAATGGTTGTGTGAAGCTGTGGGAGTGTAGTAGAGGGTGGAAAGAGGGGAGAAAACAACTAATAAAACACAGACCTGCAACTCACTCATTAAACAGAAACATGAATATTAAAGTATGACCTCGGAGAGAGAAAAAAACCCCCCGAGTTGAGGGTTAAAAACCTAACCCTATATAACAAACTGCCAAAAACCAGGGAGAAACGCGGAGATAGGGCAGTAGAGTAAATGAAATATGTCCATAAAAACTTGAAAGGCACTTGCTCCAGGCCCGACACCCAATCAGAATGCCAAGCGTGAGCCTCTGCGTCAACGTTTATAAAGTCCTCCGTTTTGACCCGTCTTCACTAAACGCCCTCCGGAGATTCAAAACGGGGTCGCAGCGTTTCTAAACTTATCCGTTTTAGGTCTTCGTTTTTGCCGTTGTAGTTTGGACAAGAGGTGCAAACGTAGCAAAAGGTCTCCGTTTCTAAACTAAAACGTAGTGGTGTGGATGGGGCCTAACTCTGCCTTTACTTCTTTGAACTGAGCTTTATAATTGGCTTCAAACAAAGAAAAGAAGCACGTCATATGAACTTCAAGATATTTAAAGCCAAAGTGTAGTGATTCTTGTTGAATTTGTAATGCCAAATCATTAATGGGGAAACATTCACTTTTTTGGAAATTTAATTTGTATCCCGAAAAGGTACCAAACCGACCTAATAATGATATAATCAAAGGACAACTAGATATGGGGTCACTGATGTAAAGCAAAAGGTCATCGGCGTATAAAGACACACGATGCTCAATACCCCCCCTCCTAACCCACTGGAACGCTGTGGCTGTTTTCAAAGCTATTGAAAGAGGTTCAGTTACAATGTCAAATAGGAGTGGGGACAGTGGGTATCCCTGACGAGTCCTTCGTGTTAATGGGAAAAAGTATGATCGAGAATAATTAGTCCGAATTTTTGGCGAAGGGATAGACTGCCTCCAAAGATTCTTTAAAAACCTCAAAAAGAATTGGTGCAAATTATTTTTAAAAATCAGTAGGATACCCATCAAGGCCTGGGGACTTACCACTCTTCATTGCCATAATGGCCCTAGTAATTTCTTCAATCTCGACGTCGCGTTTTATATCTACTGCCTTATCTGAAAGTAGGAATATCTAAATTAAGAAATTTTCCATATCCGTTGGATCTGAGGGAATTTAGAAGTATATAATATGTAAAACTTTTTATTGATTTCTTTTTGGTTGCTAATAGGGCTGGGTATTGACAAAAATTTGCCAATTCCCAAGCTTTGGATTCCAATTGGATTCGATTCAATATTGATTATTTTGGATATCAGTAGAGGTGGGCGATATATCGTTTAGACGATAATATCCAAATTGTTGTCTGGACGATATGCAAAATTGGGATATCGAATATTTCATAATTTGTACAATCTGACCCCCCAAACATGAAAAGAGCTGAAGGAAGTTAAAGAGAAAACAAATAAAGCACACTATAACCTTCTAAACAATTATATGTAGCGATTTTAATACTGTAGGGGTTTGTTTGACTGTATATTAGTTTTTGTACAAAATCACGATCGTTCCTCAATTGCACGAGAGTAAGCTGCTAAAGTTACTAATTTGCAATATACAACTACGAAGTTCTTACCTGTGTGTTATGACGTTTAGGTTGAAGCAACAATCCAAAATCGTAAAGAGAAGGCAAAATATGCGTTGTTTGTGGAAAAATGATCTTAAGTTAAAAAGTTTTTCTTAAATGTCTGTGGCGTCCTCGAGTGGCGAGCTTCGTGATTGCATCATTAGAAAATTGCGTTGTATGAGTCCAAAAGATGGAATACATTTTCCCAAGAGATCGGTTCCGTACGCATTACAAACCGAACCATTCCGGTGGTTGGACCATTTTTCCTGCCGAACAAAATTCGCCTTGGAGCGAACACCACTATGTTGCGCAACATCAACTGGCAAATGTAATGAAAACGGAACGAAACTCATTATTTTGTGCTTTACGGACCATTTATCATTTCGGACAAATATCAGTGCAGCGCGATCCGATCTTGAAGCAACACCGTTACTACATAAGAGATGCAGTAAACAAAGCATTTGAATTCGCCACTTAAGTAATAACATCGCTACGAGATCTAGTGAGAAGCATTACAATTTCTCTATTATTAACTGATCAAACAGCGCTGATGTGGAAACCAGGAGAAACATTGTTCCATGAATGAACTAGTTATAGGTTTTAAGTCCACAGATCATTCACCATGGATTTAATGTAGTAACACTAACTTGTAACCATGGAAGTTTGGCAGAAATATTAAAATGCTTTCAAGTACGTCACACATCTTTTTCCAGCACTTCAAAACTCAAATGTTATATGTTATTTAAATTTTATTTTTAATGTGATGACCAAAACATTATTTGTTCATCCTTCAAAGATTACCCCCATTTATAAAACTAAAAGTTTCAAGATGTAGGAAAACTCACAATTATTTAAAAATAATTTTTCTATTAATAAATAGGAAATTTCTATGGCATTTCTTTATTTTTGCTGTATCGAAAACGTACCGAACCGTGACACCACTGTATCGTATCAAAACAAACCATGAATTTTGCGAACCGTTACACACCTATTAAAAATATAAAAGAACAATAAAGTCTTTGAATAATAAATGACTATTGAATAATATTTTATTATTTTTAAAAGTTTAGGAGTCTTTAAATCAATAATGTCTCATATCTTTATGTACTAGTAATTCTATACAATAATAGGTCAAATGCAGCAAGTCAAAAGACCAACTGGACCTTCTTTACCAGTTTGCACACATTTCTTTGAAGGATTGCAAAAATATCGTCTGAATATCGAGATATTGAAAAAAAATATCGAGATATTCATTTTTGTCAATATCTCCCACTCCTATATATCAGGTACAATACATGGCCAATTTTCTCAAGGAAAACAAATCTCTTAACTAATGCTGTAAACTATGCGAGTCAGTTGTAGCCTACTAGGCTTCATTAGCCTACTATAATATTGAAGGTAAAAATTAACTGATTTGTATACCAACACTTAAATTACACTTATTTATTTTTATAATTATAGTTATATGAAATATAAACATTTAAATGGTGGCTGTCATAAAAACTTGCCAGATTTATTCAAACATGCATTAAATATTGAAGAACATTAAATTAAATGAATATGTAATATGGTGCATATATTTAGTAAAATGCTCCTCTCTAGAGTTAATTTTTCTACCTGACTAACGAGTTTATGGTCACTGGATATGGTTTTTCTGAGGTAAATGTGACGTTACATGACATTGTTTACAAGCTGTTTTACTGACATCTTTCCATGGTTGAAACACTGAGCGATTCCATGTGAAATGATACATACGGATTTTGATAAGTTGTACACACTTTCAGATGCTCATTCATGTTTATTTTGCACTGTAACTGGTATTAAGGCGGAAGAGAAGATCATGTGCGCTCCGCGCTGATGCTTCTCTTGAGCTGAGCTGTGCCAGAGCTATCTCACGCCACAGCGCCAAAACGGTATTCCAGTTCCTTCTTATGTTCTTTATTAGCATATGATGTATAAGATAATATTTGACCCCTCAAGTAAGCCTTTAAAGTCTCCCAGAGTAACGAGTAAGACACTATCCATTTTAGTTGAGACAAAGTTATAGAACTTATCGTTGGATAGCAGTAATGGATTAAATGCCCAGATTGGTCGTTCTCTGATGTTCAGATTGTGTCAAAAGGTATAAACTGTGCTCTCTTATTAATTAAAATTGCCACACCTCTTGATATGCTATTAAATTTAGAATGAAAAATTTGACTAATCCATATCTTATGAATTCTATTGTGATCATCCAGTCTTAAATGTGTTTCTTGTAAAAACAATATATATGGTTTGAAAGATTAAAGATGGGAGAAAACTTAAGCTCTTTTAACAGGACCATTTAATCCCCTGACATTCCATGTAATAAGCCTCACAGGATGACCTCTATCTTCACCACCTATATTAACTATGATACAGAAATTAGAAGCATGCAAGGGTTTTGATCTAAAACAAATTGTAGCCATAAATTGTAAATAACAAAAAAAAATAAGATACAAGAAACCAGAGGTAAACAATGCTGCCAACCGCCCCTCGTAACCAAAAAAAAAGAAAAAAAAATACATTACAATTCCTAGGTCTAATTCCCCAACTGAGGATGAGCGCAGATAAAACACAACGAAAAACCTCCAAAGAATGCGAACCAACAAATCAAGTCATATAAAATGTAGGTGCAGTCCCCTTATAAAATGAGGTTCAAAACGGTGTTAAAAAGTGTGTTATACAGCCGGAAAAAGAAAAGAAAAGGAGTGTACGATTTTATAATCATAAGTCCAGCGCAACCTTGGGTTTGCACATAGTTACAGTATGAAGCTTTTTAATTACAGTCTATGTATGAAACCGAATGAAAGTACGAAAGTAAAAAAAAAAATCTTACCCGAAGGGGCAAAAGGAAAGTCTTTGCACATTATTCTTCACCCCAATCTGAACATTAGAACTCGTTGGCTGCTGCTGGCGTGCTGAACAAGTGTTTCTCTTCTTGAGTAA
Organism: Siphateles boraxobius; assembly: GCF_051911475.1. Taxonomy (NCBI): domain Eukaryota; kingdom Metazoa; phylum Chordata; class Actinopteri; order Cypriniformes; family Leuciscidae; genus Siphateles; species Siphateles boraxobius. Next base: position 13,093,274 of record NW_027508876.1, on the reverse strand, counting down.
CCCGGAGCCTTGCAGCGTACAAGAGACCAAATCTGACTCCCTTTTCATAGAGCTGAGATTTCACATCTTTGAACGCTGCTCGCTTTTTCCCCAGGAAAAACACCCGGTGCCAGCGAAAGAGCAACTCTCGCTTGCTTACTGAATCTGAGGATGCGACGCTTGTCCTGGAAGAAGTGAAAAAGAACCAGAAACACTCTGGTTTGGTCTGATTGGCCCTTGCATCGTTGGTTGGGTTGGGTCCGACTCGTTGGGCACGAGAAAGAACAAGAGGACTCGTGAAGAAGTCTTTCCCCAGTACTTCCTCAAAAAAATCAGTCATAAAGTTAATCTGATCTTGTCCTTCCAAATTTCAGGGATGCCCACAACTCTCATATAATAGAAATATGAGAGTTGAACGACTTTTCAACTCTCCATGAACGATTTTTGAGATCGTCCAGCTTTTCCTTCAGTGACATTCTCTCTTTCAGTAGCGCATCCATTGAAGCCTCAACATTTCCCCAGCCCATCACTGTAGTCATTTAGTCCATCTTCAACCTCGTGTAGTCGTTCGTCATGAGCTTCATAATATGATTTAACTTGTTCAAGTGTCGGGTTCACAGGTGACAATGCACCAGCCAGTTCTGCTTTTAAGAGAGTGAACTACTTGCGTCATATCAGAAAGAAGCACTGACCGGAGCCTTTCGAGATGTTGTGGTAAAGCCGTTAAGCCCTCGGGGGATGGCGCCGCCATATCGTCGGTCTTGCTCGAAGCTTCGCTGTCTTTGTCGCCAGTTTTATTACGAAGTTGATTTCTACTAGTCATTTTTGTTCCACCGTTATTTCAAGTAATATCAGCTGCCAGATAATGGATTGTAGTGAACATATATCAAAAAAAGAACGACTAGATGAATGAAAGAGGTCGGGAGCTACACTTGCGTGCGTCTACTCAAGCCATGCTTAACCTGGAAGTTACTTGAGAATATACTTGATTTACATTTACAATTAAGGATACGTTTATACAATGATGTACTTTGCATTTTTTACGTACAGACAACAACATTGTCAAAATGATCTCCGTTCACACGGATCTGCAAAAAACGACTAAAAACACTGTATTCTGCTTCCAGTAGTTGTAGTTGGCGATGTTACTTTGTAAATCAACACTATGCGCATATAGACTGAACACGTAATACACTTGTGCATGACGTTACAGTTTTTACAAATTCATGAGATGATAGCGGTATTGTTTTCAAAAACCTGCACTTTGAAACTTGTTTCAGGCCCCAAAAATTCCATTGTTGTGTAAAAAAACGGGCAAAACGCATTAAGTTTTCAGGTTTTTTTGTTGGAAAAGGTGTCGTGTAAACGGCCCATAAGACAAAAGTGAGATGCTCTCAGCTTCCTTCCTTTCTCCAAAAAATGTATTGTGCTAACCACAAACTTGCATAGATGTCAAAAAAAGTAGTTTTACTACTTAAGTGTCACCTCTCTTTCTTTATATCCCCAGGAGGACGAGGAATGGAAGGAATTTGAGCAGAAGGAGGTGGACTACACTGGACTCAGACTCCAGGCCCTGCAGATGAGGTGTGAAGAGAAAACTGTGGACATTATCGAATGAATTTCATGCTACTGATCATAAATATTATGCTGTTTGCATGGCCATTTCTTATTCAAAATATACTCAGTAGTTGTATTAAGATGAATTTCTATGGTTGCCCTGTTTTTTTCTTTCTGCTAACAATTTCAGAAAGCGCATTTCAACAACTACACTTTGACCTTGGTTTTCAGCTAACACAAATGTCTCAAAGCACTCTAAATGAATTTAAACATTGACGCATCTCTGTTGTAGTACACATTTTTATGTTTGTCTGTCTGACAGTGATGAAAAGGAGGAGGAAGAGTATGAGAAGGAGGAAGTGGGCGAGGATGGTGAGATCATCCTGGTCAGTGGTGATAAAGTCTCTGGACCCTGGAATAAATCCGGCGCCCCCCCTTCAGCTGCTCCGGGTGAGTCTGAAGCATTAGTATAAATGGCCAACTAACAAAAGTATTAGTTGAGATCAGTTCTAAACAATCTGTCTTTTTCTGTTAGTCGAGGAAGTTGAGGTTCCTGAGCCCAAGGCACCTGGCGTGTATCGTCCCCCAGGGGCCCGGTTAACCTCTACTAAAAGAGGCCCAACTCAAGGGCCTCCAGAGATCTTCAACGACGCCCAGTTCCCCTCTCTCCTCTCCACCGCCAGACACGTGGAGACTCGCAAGTAAGCAGTCACTGAGCTCATCTAAAAAGCCTGTGTGCTGATCGTAGCTTAATCGATACCTTTAACTTCCTTCCTTAATCAGTACCTTTAACTTCCTTCCTCGTTTTTCCAGAGTATGTTAGGAATGGCATACTGCCACGCTACTCATACTTTTTCTGCAGTTTTTTGTACTGTACAGTGTGTGAATCTTTTCTGCAGTGTTTGTACTGTACAGTGTGTGAATCTTCTCTGTGCATGGAATGACAAAACAGTGTTATTGTTTAAAATTAACTGTTAATTTCAATAAATCTGAAATTAAATATAAATATTGGATAAATTAAAAATAGAAATGTTGCCTTTGGCAACTAACTAAAATAAGTTGAATTAATAAATATATATATCACGTGAAAAAGAAAGTACACCCTTTTGAATTCTATGGTTTTATGTATCAGGGCATAATAATCAGGGGCCTGTACCATGATGGTAGTTGAACAAACTCAGTGTTACAGGATTAGTTTAGAGTTGACAAAACCAAACCAATCCAACCAGGCTTTGTTGGTACCATGATGCTGATCATCAGCTTTCTCTGTCAACTCAGGCTTTGATCCTGAGTTTAGGAGTTTAGGTGTGACATCGGTAGCGAACAGCCAATCACATGTTGAGAGAGTGAAACTGAGATTAATTTCTCGCGAGAGAAGCAGCGTAATTCACTTAAATAAAATAAATTAAATAAAAGTATTAAAATAGTAAGAATTTAAACAAATTTACACAGCAAAAGAAAGTAAAAGTTGTGAAGTTATTTTATACAGCTGATAAAGGTATAGAGAGAATTGAACATTTAAGCTCACATGTAGTCATTTTATAGCTTCATCTATTGATGCTAAAGCCTATTTATATTACCTTTTATATATTTATTCATTTAAACTGCGTAATAATAATTGATGAACTAAAATTGTACATGTGTGATTGATAAAGGGTATAATAATTACATAAATAATATCTAAATCATACAAACGTATTATTCTAAATAAGCATCACTAAAAACCAGACGATTTTGTCTTTAAAAATCATTTGCTATGTAATGACCTTTAATTTGGAGTAGAAACAGGTGGAGTGACTTTATTGCATCAGGCATGTCACTTTGTTCACAGCTGATTGGTCCAAGTTCAGTTTGCAACCTCTTACCTAGAACATAACCTGCCCCGGACCAGGTTAGCCGTGGAGCGCAAGTTACAATGGCGATGAACACTGCTAAAAGCCAAACCACTTTCATGGTCCCTAAAACCCAGGGTTGACGCAAACTAAACTGAAACATAGCTGGCTAGCCACCTAAACCGGCTTCATGGTATAGGCCCCTGGTCCCTGGCAGGTCTTAAAATTAGGTAAATACAACCTCAGATGAACAACAACACATGACAAAACTAGGCCAAAATGGAGAAGCCATTTTGTGTGACAAACTAAGTGCACTCTTAAAGCCCAAGTGTACTACTTTTTCCACGTTCTGCTCCTTTCGCACAGTTGAGCATGCAAGCCTTTCGAAGTATACACTTTGGTCGTGAGCACAGAAAGACGCTATCTAGTGGAATTTGTTTTTAAGCACTCAAGTCACCCACACATGCGCTGTTGTGCACGCAGAGTCTGCGCAGACACAAAAATTTGATTTTTGTGCGCAGACACAAAAATCAGGACCCTCCTGATGGTGTCAATTACGTCACGCGGACCATTGCAAAACGCGGACAGCCAAAATATAATTTGTGCTTTACTGCTTTCAAAGGAATTAAGAGGGTAAGAAGAGAGGTAAAAAGCAGAAGTTTTGTCAATTTGCTGGTTTAGAGCTTTCAGATGTGTTAACACAATGCCATGCCAAGGAGGAAAGACATCAGCAAAGATTTTAGAAAAGCAAGTGTTATTGCCCATCAATCTAGGAAGTGTTGCAAGGCCATTTCCAAACAAATTGTATAATTTTAGAGTGAGGAAGATTATTCACAAGTGGAAAACATTCAAGACGGTTACCAATCATCCCAGGAATGGACGTCCCAGTAAATTCACCCCAAGGTCAAACCGTGAACTGCTCAGAGAAACTGAAATAAACCCAATAGCTACATCTCAGACTCTACAGGCCTCAGTTAACATGTTAAATGTTAAAGTTCATGGCAGTTCAGTTAGAAGCAGACTGGAAAAGTATGGATTGTTTGGAAAAGGGCAACACGGCTTAGTTTTGCAAAATTGCATCTGAACATAGCTTTAAAAGCTGTTAAATCAAAAGGTGGACTTAGTTTGTCACCCATGCCTTCTCAATTTTGGCTTTTTTTGTTAAATAAATAATGAAATGAGTGACAACACATGACATTACATCTCAGGTTGTATTTACCTAATTTTATGACCAGCTAAAGACCCGTGGTCTGATGTATAAACGTTGTGTACGCCTTAAATATGCCACTCTCATTAATGGAGTTAAGCACTGAAATATTTATTTTATATTTGTAGTGGATATGCTGCTTTTGAACACTTTTCCTGTGGCGTGCTGTTTTAACTACAGCGAGGATTGGTGGAAACATGATAATTCTGCTTTAATTTGTGTTATGAATAGCAGAACTCTGAGAAAATATTTCCGTGCGAATAATGATCAATGATGCGCACTTGACTCTTAGCAAATGGCTTAGCTGCAACATAGACAGAATAATGACAATGTAGACAGTATAATGTCAGACCATGAAGGACTCGCTCGGTGATCGAACGGTCCATTGGCCGGTTTGAGTAAGTCCGATGACACAATACTGTAATCCTGTGCTGTTGGTGTCATGCACAGAAAGACAGAAACCTAATAATAACAACCATTTTTGTGGTCTTCCCTATATTATGGAAAGTACCATTGTATTTGAAGGATAGAATTTGAAGGAAACTGTTAGATATGCACGTTTTGTTTTTTATAAATGTTCTGTCAGTTACGTGCTGAGTCCTATCTAGGCCTATCTGTCTGTATCCATTAAAAATATATTCAAATGTGTTTATCTTATAGGCAAAATTTTATACATTTGATTTGCTCAAAGCTATTAAAAATACTATTTGGCCACTGGAGACTAACTCCTCTGAAAACTTTCTCTGAAATTTATTTTATACAATTTCGATTTATTTATTTTAAAACGTATTTGTTCTAAAACAAGGCAAGGATGGGCTACTGAATGATTTTTCGCAATGTGCACATATCCGCATCTCATATGGATGGGAATACGCATGTAAATGGTATGCAGATGACCTTATGCATAGTAAAACTAGGCGTTGTAAGCTCCATATATGGTTATATTGGGGGAGGAGATGAATTTACGCACAATCTTCCGCTGACTGGGTTTAAAAAAGGAGCTTTTCTGCAGATTCTGGCTTTTCTAGCTTTTGTGCGCATCCACACTTTTAGGATGAAATCTAGAGAAAGTTTTGTCCTGATACGTAAAACCATAGAATTCAAAAGGGTGTACTTTCTTTTTCACATGACTGCATAAATGTATATATGTGTGTATACTAATAGGAATGACAAAGCACAAAATTACTAAAACTCATACTAAAAATGAAAATATAAAATAAAAGCGAATTCAAAATAATAAATGTAAGAGTATATTATATAAATAATACTAAAACATCACCATGCCAAAATGTGCATTATACAATGGATGGCTCTGAAATTTCTGATTGGATGAGCCATTTCACACGCGCACAAGCACGTGGATTCTTTACTTCAATGAGCTCATTGTTTCTGCCTTAACTTAATGCACTGTTTAACAATGAAACTGAATGAAAATTAATTGAAATGCATTACACACAGTCACCCCTGATAACAGAATACTCTAAATTGTAATTTAGACACATGCATTTTCTGTAAAGCTCCTTTTAAACGATATGTTTTGTGAAAAATGCTATACAAATAAATGTGAATTGAATTAAATATAGGCTACTGGGGTGCGGGATATAGCCTATGCTCGCGCTCAGCACACATGAAGCTTGCCGCAAAGCACTGGCTAAAGTAGCCTAATGATTATGGATGTGTCGGGAAACGATAGCAAGGAGATATTTTAATTGTTTATTAATGAACAAGTGTTTACTAAACGTGTTGGCTGCAAAGATGATTATTGCGAATTTGCGATGCTGACTCGTCATTCCCGCAGAACGCGCGCGCGCCTATATGGATTAGGTTATCAAACTATTTATTTCTAATCGTTTCGTTTAAAAGTAGACATATTTTGAACATATATAGAACTATTTCTCATGTCTGTGAGGCAAGTATCCTATACGCTGAGTTTTGGTTTATATGTGACGCGCTCCAGTTCTTGTAGTCGAAGACTGATAAACTTTCTACTCTCGAGTGTATTCTGTGCGCTTTTAAGTGCCTTATCAGATTTACCGTGTTACCGGTCTTAGCAGCGATTATCTTGTCGAAAATATTGCATCGTGTGCTTATGGCATCGAGTCGGGTACATGGGTACACTTTTGATCATTTCCACATATTTTCTATCTATCTGGGTTGGACGCTTACACACACACACACACACACACACACACACACACACACACACACACACACACACACACACACACACACACTACAGCCTCACGTGCGACGAGGCACGTCTCTGGGCAGCCGCGTAAACTAGTGCTTTTCCGCCACAGCCAATCATGCTGCATGTTTATTGTTTCACTGACGTTGACGAGATTAACCACTTAGGTACCGAAACTTGGTACCGAAAAACAAGACATGTTTCGATATTCGGTAGTATCGGGGCAATTCTGTCGGTACCTAAAAAGTACCGAACTCGGTACCCAGCCCTAGTCATAGAAATGTATTTTAGTTTAGTTCCAGTTTTCCACAGTTATGTTAGTTTTTATTCTTCATAGTTATGAAAAATAAATGAAAACATTTCAAATTACTGAAGTACAAACTAATTCTTGACTCCATACATTTTTTATTTGTAACTTTATTTTGATGTTCTCTTTTGAACATTCTGTTGACTATAAGTTGGGATGTAGTTGCAAAGTTACTTAATCTAACCCTACCAGTCTACTAATACTCAACTAGCTCTCTGATGGGCCAATCCCCCCCCCACCCCACCCCTCGACTATTACTGTTTTTATTGATGAACATGGATCTTGAAAATCTCAAAATTAATTGTGATTGTTTAATGCAGTTTTTGATCATAAAAAGTTTGAAAGCAGCTTTGCTATTTTATAATTACGGCAGAAATACCGTAAGAACTATTTTATCATGTATGGGGGGCCTTCGATTGTGTTGGACAGTTGATACATGGTAAATAAAAAACTGAACCTAACTGATAATGCATAATGATGCTGAGAGAAACTGTTTTCTTGTTTTAGGGACCGAGAGATGGAGAAGACTTTCGAGGTGGTCAAGCACAAGAGCCGGGTCAGAGAAGGGGAAGGCCAGGGGTCCATGCAGCAGTTACAGTTAGATAATCAGTACGCCATCCTGGGGGACAAATAAAAGCCATCTCCCCCTCCCCCCAAGCCTACCGCCAGTGGTACAGTAAGACTCGCAGGGGGAACATGACCTGCAGCTTTCTGATGCAGTCCTGACTGAGCTGGAGACGCCTGTGCCCTTCCACCCACACACACACACACACACACACACACACATACACACACAACCACACACACACACACCTAAAATCCTTGTCAAGCAACATCCACAAATGAACGCATTTTGACACATTTAGCCATTGAAATCCTCTCATACACACACACAGGGCTGATAAAGGCCCTCCCTTATCAACTGCATTCAGATGGGCTGCAGCAACAGGAACTGACTGAAATTTCAAAATCTGCTTTATATGACACCAAGTTCACCAAGACGTAAGATACTGCATCAAACGAACGAGGCACCAAATGTTTATTTCGGAGGATTTCCTCATGGGGTTGGTTGGCCGGCAGAGCCACTGGACATCGGCCAACCCTGAGAAAATGAGAAAAGCCACTTTGAGGATGGAGTTCAAGACATTGTGTGAGAATTTAAAAAAAAAAAAAATTGCTGAGGGTTTTTTTTCTGTCTTCTTTGCTACATCAGTATAGCTCCTGAACCATTTGATATTTTTTTTTTTCTTGCATTGTGATGACAAAGCTGGGAGTTTTCGGTTTGGGCACTAGAGAGGGGAGACTACCTCAGTTGCATATCTGTGGTTACCATGTCGACCAGGTCCTGGGCTCTGATTGGCTGCAGGAATTAACACCAGTCCAGCCAAAGAGGAGCGATTCAACGTTTCAACCTTAAACTTGAAAATGATATTTTTCCCTCCCCTTGTCAGGTCTTCAAATTAATTTTTTAAAGTGGCCTTAATGTTGAAAAAATTAAAATACAAAAGTGTTGGGGGAGATATATACATATAAATATATTTAGAAAATGCGTTCTGGAAGGCACTTGTCGTGTTGCAGATAAAGCCTGCTTGATTTGATTTTTGCCGCTGAGTAAACAAAAATGCCACCGTAACCCTCTGAGAATGTAGTTCTGCGCTAGTTTGTCGACATATTGCGAATAATGGATGTTCTCTAACAATGTCCCTTTAACCTTTTCATCCATGTTCCTCTCATTTTATTTGATTCCATGATGATTGACAAAACATTATTAAAGTTTAACCTTTCTAATCTCACATCATGTTTCTGGTTTGATGTGTATTTTTGTGATTTCTTGCTGTGGCCTGTAGAGGGCGCTCCAGTCATTGCAATGAAATACTCTGCAGTGTCAAACGCGTCCCTGTTTACGTGTGGAGCTGTTTTGCCATGTTAAACTGTAAATGTATGCGTATAGTAAGTATCAGAATCCCAGCCATTCTGTATATGCATTAAAACCCCTCAGACTGACCATGTTGTTCTTCTGACTGGACAAAAACTGCTTGGCTGTTAAGTTATATGAACAACTGTGTGAAAAAATGTCTCTGAATTTAAAGTACATGACCTCAGTAAAAATGACTAGAGCTAATAAACATTTTGAATCGTATTAAAAGAAAGTAACAATTAGTAATCAGTTTTCTTAGTGGATCTTGAGATTTGATTAAAAAGTATATGAGGCACCATATCTTTTCATTGGAAAATTGTTGCAACCGACTTCTGAGGTGAATTATGGGAGTGCTTTATTGGCATTGTTTTTGTCAAACAATCTAACATGAAGATCACAAGCTTGGATGAATAAATACTGTTACTAAAGGGAAGCTCATTTAATGATTGCATTTATAACAGTTTCTAATGAGTGTGTGGTAAATGTTTAACTGTAATTCTAGTAGTAGGAATGATTATTTCTTCATTTCCAGTATGCCACTGCCCGGGCCTCTCCGCTTTGCACTGCAGATGTTACAATACTGTGTTCCTAGAACCTGTCAGAGAGGAAGCAAAATGGACTTCAATGGTGCAAAAAGTAAAGATCTCTCAACTTTTAAGGCTTCAAAGGTGATGTGTGTCATTCCTGCATCTGTAGCATCATTAAATGAGATTATCACTTGTCAGGATGTTCAAACATACAGAGTAATATTGTATAGTGCCACATATTAAAGGAATAGTTCACCCAAAATATTTGTCATTCCAAACCTGTATTAGTTTGTTTCTTCTGTTGAACACAAAAGATATTTTGAAGAATGTTGGTGATCCAACAGTTGACGGTAGCCATTGACTTCTGTAGTTTTTTTTCCCCCTACCTATGAAGTCAATGGCTACCATCAACTGTCTGGTTATCAACATTCTTTAAAATATGTTCTGCGTTCAACAGAAGAAAAACTCATAGGTTTGGAACAACATGAGGGGGTGAGTAAATAACGAAATTTTCATTTTTGGGTGTACTATCCCTTTAAGGTGGATTATAAAAATGACAGAAGACTTACGGTTCCTGGGGACGGCAGACACTCCTTGTGGAACATGTGTCTGCAGTGAAAAACCACCACACCAAATGCTTGAGCCGTGTCTGAAACACAGTGTGTCAGTCAAGCAATGAGGAGAGAAAAAAATTCCTATGCAGTGAAACATAACTACATTTTCAGCATCATTATCACATGATTTGTGAGGTGGAAAGATGCCCAAATTTTGGGAATGAAAGTGATGATTGGGCGAAGTATATTGCACTTTTATATATTGTGCACATCGTCAGCCTAAAAATATTTTCAACTTTCTTGAAAATTATAAAATAATTACACACATTAAATGAAACATACATATAAACACACACACATACACACACATATATACACACACACACATATATATAATATATATATATATATATACATATATATATATATATAAACTGGTCTACAGTGTTTTAGAAGTCAACTGCTTTAGAGATTAAATGTGCTACTTATATAATTTGAATTCAAATATGACAATTAAAAACTGATTGGCTATGGCTACTGTTTCCAAGATATTAAAGTTTTTACATTTTACGTCTATGTGTATTGTGTAGATAGAACATGTCACTTGTCCTGTTTATGTAACACTTTAAAAATCAGCAAAAGGGTTATATACATCAAATGTATTATGAAACAAAAGGCAAAACACTATTATGTACATAGTTTAGTCTACATCTCGGCTTGTCTCTTGTATTCATTGAATGGAGCATGACTATCAGCAATAGTCTGCGGGCATTGATGGCCTCTATTCGAAGTTATCTGCACTGTCCACACAAGTACGAGGCATCTCCGCTCACTTTGGCTAAACAGAAATGTGTAAAATCAAACAATGACAAATAAGAGAAGCATGACTGTATGACGGGGTGCTAAACTCCACAGCCCTGCAGAGTTTAGGCAACGCCACTTGAAGGCAAGCCTGCAACCTTAGCTAAAAAAGTGTAATGCATGCTAACGCTGCGGTAAGCAGGGAACGAGACAAGATGCTGGATGTCAATGGAGGAGAGGCTTCACTACGCTAATCTTCAACATGTTTATTCTTAAACATCGTTTTGGATTTATCTATTTTTAGTTTACTTAAAAAAATAAAATTTAAAAAAAAAAGCTGTTTTATAAGAGAAGTAACGGACAAATGCACGACAGATATGATTCAGTTTATGGCACTTCTCATTCATTTCTATGGTATCCGCAAACAGCGATTGACTGTCGCACAACTCTGAACGAAATTCAATGATGTCAAGGCTCTAATGTGATTGGTTATCAAGGTACACATGATCCAAGTTAGATGTTACGCTTATTCCAATGGTAGAGCCACGGACCCTCGTATCTCCCATTAAAAAGACCATCTCTGGTTTAGCTTGAACTGTAATTAAACACACCTGATCCAGCTCATCAAGTCCTTCAGGCTTATCTGAAAACTACATGCATGTGTGTTAGAACTGAACTTTGCAGGGCGGTGGCCTTCCAGGAACTGAGTTTTGACCCCCAGCTGTATGATTTCTAGAGCTGATATAGGGCCATTTGTATAGAGTTATGTAAGCTTTGTTAAGACTGGATCATCCATGACTTCTAGGAATAACATGATGCAATTCATATCACGTATGACGCGATACCAGCTTCAGATTGCATCATTCATTGTTTTGCCTAAAAAGCTAGTATTGTCCAAACCTAGTCATAGATTTATATTTATTCAAAGATGTATTTTAGTAATTTCTGGTTTAAATTGAGATCCCTTGTCTTTATTACTCACGTATCCTCCGTCATTCCCAAGTCAAGGGTCGTATATACTGACCAATTGCATATCTTGAAAACTAGAGCCAATCAACAATTTTAAGCATAATATTCGTTCTCAGCGACCCATAATTTTGGCTGTAGACCAGTGTATGTATGTATAGGGCTTGGCAATAACGATGTCAAAATTGCAGCCAGTGAAAATGCTGAGTGGTTAGTAACTTTGGAAAACCACAAGACACAGTGGCCGGTGAGCAAAAAAGTTAATGTCAAGCCCTGTATATATGTATATGTGAGTAAATAAAAGAAATAAATATAAAAGTCTAATACATGTCATTTTTTAACTGCATTTATGTATACAAACAGACATAAAAAGTAATCAAGGCGTACCTGGTGGTAGAATAGGAGTGTGGCAGGATTCACAGATATTTTCCTCTATGAGAAATGAAAGAAAGAGATTTTTTTGTAGCAATCTAGCGAAAATTTCTTATTTGAGTGAGTTTGTCCTAGTTGACTGGAAGACAAAACGTTTGATTACCATCCACCCGCACTCCTCTCTTCTGTGTCCTGTGCATCCTCTGTAGAAGAGACAGCGAATCGGCCACCAGGATCTTCTTACAGCCCTCTCTCAGCAAGATCTACAGGACAAATCCCATGAACACAAAACGATTAAGCAAATGCATCCAGTTATATTTGCACTCCAGCCTGAACGACATGTTGGTTTCAGCACACCTGTAGATTGTAGTCCTGTAAGATTTTGACCAGAGAGTCTCTGAGGTTAGGAATCTCCATCCCTTCTTTAATGCGGTGAATGAGCAGGATGGGGTCCACATGGGTTCCGATGTTATTCAAGAGGCCTGTGATAAACGCTAGAGTGAAGAGGACATAAGACACAAATCATTACTGTAGTCTCAAACATGCATCAGGAAGCAGAGAGAGCTAGTCTAGATTGGGTTCTCGTACGTGGTTTGTCTATAGAGTAAGAGATGAGATCCTCCCAGAGTTCTCGGTCATCCTGCTCTTTGGCAAACTCGATGGCCTTGTCCACATCCGCCAGCTCCTCCATGATCATCTGTAGGGCACGTCTGCAGTTTCCCATTCGACCTGAGAGGAGAAACCATCAAATGTCAGAAGCACTACAGCCAGTTGAAAATGTTTTATTCAAACTTACTGAAATTTTACACTTAGTGACTTCTCTCTGGATCACAATTGCAGTGTAAAAAACTATAACATGCGTTCAATTTCTGTGAGAGAAATGCACAGATCAGTGATTCAGAACTGACTGAGCAGGAAGACCGTCTCTTCTACAAAGTGCCTCTGCTGACAGATTTCCAAAGCCTGAAACAGACGACAGAGCAACTGTTTAAAGAATGTGTAAGGATATTGTTGGACTTCACCTGAACATTCAACAGAAAAGCATTTATTATAAATATAACGTTTTTGTAATATTTATTAATTTCATAAATGTCTTTACTGTCTTTTTTTTAAATCAATTGAATATGCCTTTGCTAAATAAAATAATTTATTTTCCTTTTCTTTCTTTTTTAAATCTATCTTACCCCAAACTTTTGAATGGCATTGTATAATGATTTCCACAAAAAACTAAAAAACTAAAACTGTTTTCAACATTGATAATAAGAAATGATCTTAGAATGATTTCTGAAAGATCATGTGACATTGAAGACTGGAGTAATAACTGCTGAAATTCAGCTTTGCATCACAGGAATAAATTACCTTTTAAAATATATTACAACAGAAACCAGTTAATAGAAATTGTAATAATATTTCAGAGTATTACTGTTTTTAATGTATTTTTGATTTTTTAAAATAAATCTAGGCTTGGTGAGATGAAGAGACTACTTTTAAAAACATTTAAAAAAAACCTTAATGTTTCCAAACTTTTGACCGGCAGACTTACATACTTACATGCATACATACATACATACTATGTATTTTAAATAAAATGTTATTAATTTCTTAAATTTCTTAAACAAAACTTTGTTAAAGTCAGTGTCTTTTAACTAAAACATGATATGTTAATTTAACCTAAAATATGTTATTTTAACCTTTTATTTGATGGTTGAACAATTTATTTCCACATTTAATTCAAGTAGTAAATTTTTTTAATGAATGTTGTATAAATGTTTTTCAAAAACATACACTACAGTAACTACAGTAGGGGGCGGTAAGATTTGTATTGTTAATGTTAAAAATACAGTAAAAAACAATAATATTTTGAAATATGTACTTTATTCCTGTGATGAAAGCTGAATTTTCAGCATCATTACTCCAGTCTTCCAGTCTACATGTTTCCATCCAAAGCTGGAAATGTAACTTAGCTCAAAATGGGAATATCGCATAAAACATTTGCAAATAAAACACTGGTTTCCATCCAGTGAGTCGAAGAGAACCAAATTGTCACTTCCTGATAAACTGGCACTTAATATCACTTAGAAAAGTAGGAGAAGCAACTGTATATAATAATTTTCGTATATAATAAATGACCTTCTCCAGCGGGCAGTGCATGCTTTCTCTGAGGAAGGGCAGCAGGTTGGGTCGGTCAAACTCAGCATACAAACTGATCTGCCTCTCATGGTACTTCTGTCCCTTATGGTGGTCTCGCTTAAACAGCTTGTGCAAATACTGGAAGAGAACCAGGCGTAAAGCAAGTTAATCATCCAAAGTCGACTACTGCGAATATTGTATTGTATTCTTCATTCACATCTGCATGATTAAAACAGATCATATTAAGCGTACCACATGTAACAGCTCAGGTCTGTCTTTTAATTCATCCACCACTTTGTCGATCTGAGGGAGAGAAACACACATATGTTCGTGTGTACAGAGAGTTTGAGAGGGTTTAATCAGAAGAGAGAAGCCACTGCACTGAACTCACCGATATTTTATCTTCATTATCCAGCAGCATGTCAACAGCTTTCTGAAAAAAAAAAGTGAAAAAAAAGAAAGAAATAGAGAGAACAAAGAGGCGGATGTATCCTTCAGACACATCACTGTGACTATAAATCACATTCTTCCAAAGTCATCTAGAATATATATATATATATATATATATATATATATATATATATATATATATATATATCAGCAAAACAATCCATAACTTCCTGAACTTATGCACTTGACATTTCATTTCAAGTTTCTTAAATTAAATTCTAAAATAAAGGTCCTCAATAATGTCAAAAGCAAAAAAAAAATTGTGTTTGCCTCTTTGTCAAAATCCATGAGCAGAACAATCTTGTCCTTGATGGAGGAGAAGAGGTTGTGCTTGTGAATGAGCTGGTAAACATCTTTATGTCTCAGTTTCAGGTAGATCTCCAGAGCACGGTCGTAACGCTGATCATACGTGTACCTGCACACACACATATAAGACCAGTCTGAGCTGCTTCAAAATTTTTACAAGATGATAAATTGTCAGCATTCACTCACAGCTCAGCCAGTGTGGTGAGGAGAATGCTGTTGGTTTGGTCCTTCTTCAGGTGTTCATTCACTGCCTGAACTATAGCCATGTTGTTATACAGCTCTCCTGGCCACTCACGAATCAGTGTGGCAAAACCCTGTGTGAGAAACAACAAAAGTAAAGGAATTTCCTTGCTTCCGTAAAAGATGTTGCTGTGATGCATTCACATTTTGAAACCGTAATCTTATGATCCATCTAATAGGTTACAATGTCATGTTTATGCAACTGAAATAAATGTAATGTCAAACATATACCTCATAATCAGTCTTGAGGAACTCATGAAGGATCATCTCATAAATCGCTGGTCGAAGACGCAGGTCTCCTCTTGGTAAGTACTGACTGATGGCCTGAGAGAAAGAAGAATGGAGTAAGTAGGTAGTTGATGTGTAAATACTGAAAAGAAGCATTTTAGGTTAAGATTATTATTATTTTAATAATTTTATATCTTAAAATGTTATTAATTTCTCAGACATTTGTCAAAATAAGTATAATATGTAACTGTTAAATGGTAATTAATAATAATAATACCACACATATTATTATTATTATAACAACAAAAAAGTCATAATAAAGACCACACTGCAAGTCTTTAAAAAAGTAAAAATGTCTACTTTTTTATATTAACAGTTAATTTCTCAGAACTGTCAAAGTCAGAGTGGTAAATAATAATAATAATAATATAATCAACCTGATTTTTTGTATTATTTATTAAAATTTCTATTATTCATAATAATTGCAATAATTATTATAATTATTATATTATAACAACATAGTCATAATAAATAACACACTCACTAAAAGTCTTTAAAAAGTAAAATAAAATAAAAAAATGGCATAATATTACATAATAGCCTAAAAATAAGTTCTGTTTTAATATATTATTCAAAAATTGTTTTATATAAATTGTTCATTTCTCAGACCTTTGTCAGTCTACTAGAACATTGGTTCCCAACAGGGGGGTCGCGGCCCACAAGGGGGCCTCAGCGAGCTCTGTGGGGGGTCGCGTCATATTTTGAAAAGTTTGGAGCAATGAGCATTAAATAAAGTCCTTAACTTTTTCCTGTTCAAAATTTATATAATGAGCGAGTTCATCATGAATCCATCAATCCGTGTTTTTGTCTTATCCTGAACCACTATGGTACACGGTACACCTATAATAAGTGTTTACATTGGGACTATTTTACACTCGTTCGGATCGCTGCCGCTGCGGAGTAGCCCAGAACCGGCGTGACTCGTCATAGACGTACACAGAGAGAAGTAGTTCCGGCTACAATGTTCTTCCGAAAGACGCATTATTCTGTTAATAAACGCAAGTTTACTATCGCATGCTAAAGCGCCAAAAACGTAAAAAATAAACCCTCACCTTGATAAAGCCTCACATTGATAAAGCCTCACAAATAACGTGCAAGTATTGAGGCCCCAGACAGCAGTCATTTAGTAATAGCCTGTATTCTTTCTTTTTTTACCTACACACCAGTGGGAATATTTTTGGTTTTGCATTTCAAATAGGGCCAATATATAGGCTTCTCCTAGGCTTACGTTTTTAAATTACAAAGGGCCTACTGATGTTTTTGTATTTTCAATATTATAGGCTATTATTTGTGCATAAACATATCTGGTTATAGTAAACATACCGTTTGTTTGAAAACAACATATTTTGTCATCCTTGCTGCAAGCTTACAAGAGCGATAATATCATTAAATGTGAAGGGGGGCCCTAAAATATTTTATTGGGAAAAAGGGGGTCTCAGACAAAAAAAGGTTGGGAACCACTGTACTAGAACTACCTCTAATAATAATATCAACCTGATTTTTGTATTATTGTTAATTATTTATATTATTAATAATTGCAATAATAATCATTATTATGACTTTTATTTTAATAATAAAAATAATTATTATTATAACAACATAAAGTCTTATTGTGTAGCATATTATGTTATCTGTTTTAATATATTATGCATATACTATTCATATTAATAGTTAATTTCTCTTGGCATTAACTTTGTTAAAATCATTGTGGTACATAACTAATAATCACAATAATAATTATTATTAATACTGTATTTATTATTTTAATTTTATTAATTATTATCCTGACTGATATTATATTACTATTTACTATAGAAGGTCAGCAAGGGTGGCAAATAATTTGAACTCACTTTCAGCTGTCCAATGGTTTTGAACCTGTACACTTCATTCTCCCAGAGATCCATGTTCTTTCCTAGCACTTTTTGGCACTTTCTGTCAACAAGGAATATATAGAGAGAAAGGGGCATACATCAAAGCTTCCTCTTATTTTAAATGGGTAACAGGTTATTAAATCAGAGTCTTGATGTCCTGTACCTGGCAGCCGTGTCATAATCTCCTCTCTCCACCAGATGATTGATGTACGCCATTCCAATTTTCTATTCTCAAAGCACAGACAGGAAGCACACATATTGTGATTTCAGGTTATCATCTGATAGTGTAATACTCAAAAAAAGCCACACCATCAAATCCACATTTTAAGGGTTTATTTGTTTTCACCTGTACGTCATGACGTTTAATGTTTTTGAAGCTGATCTCTGCAGCCATCAGTGCTTCCTGTCACAAAGATCCAAATTAAAGAAATCATTTAAGTACATCTCAGATTTTTAAACGTTATCATATAAATGCTTCCTTAGACTCCTGAACTCGTACCTCATATTTCTTCTTCTCCAGAAGCCAGTCGATGTGGTCATCCTGGTCTCTTTCTTTAGCCACTACAATGTCTTTAGGACTGATTATATAGAATAGAGACTCTCCCTCTGAGTGTTCTGGAAACGATTATATCAAAATGGGAATTGAACTGATTAAACTGTGGATTGAAGGCGATTTGTATGCCTCTGCATCATTATGGTATTCCAGTTAGTTTATTCATTGTCTTCATCATACCGAGCCTGTAGTCTCTGCACTGGTTCTCCTGGAAGTTGCGTACAGTGAGAGCATCAGATGAGATCTCCTCACAGCCCTCGGGTAACGGCTGGATGATGTCTAAACGAGGCCGTGTTCTGAACTCTTCCTCCTGTCACAAACACAATAACATGTATTAATATATTAATTTGTGATAACTGGGATTTTTGAAAAAAAATATATTCATAGTCATTTCCACCCAATGATTTCAAGCTTAACATAACCTAATAGAATTTTATATTTTTTTATTTGTTATTAATGCATATTTTTATTTCAATTCATATTTATTATAAAACATTTCATGACTTAAAATTTTAATAACTTTCACTCTTTTTCATATATTATCATATATCCAGGTTTTCCAAGACCGTGAGAATCCTGGTTCCTTAATAAACTGGCAAGTGTTGTTGAGGGAATGAATTAAAATAAAAATGTTGTAAGCCTACATCTTGAATTTTAGCTTGAATTAAAACTTGTTTTGTCTTATTTGAAATCATTTTAAGTCATTTTGCTCAATGCAGAGCCAAATGATGTCCATCTCTACCTCTGTGTACCTAATAAGTGGAGCTTTACATAGTTATATTGACAGGCTACTCTCGGAGGAGCCAATAGAGTGGTGCAGCTATGACATCACTTTGTAGGCCAAAACGCGGAAGCAAGTTAGCATTCCAGTTCCATCGTCCCGAAGTCAAAGGGTTTTTTGAATGGGGTTTGGGTTAAATGGCTGAAATAAGGTCTGTGGTGAACACAAGCTCAAGACACTTTCACGTTTTATTATGTGACATAAAATACATCAGTATTACCCCACTCGTGATATTTTGAAGCTGTAATGTGTCTTGAAAAAGGCGGTTGCTAACAAGTGACTAAATGGGACTACAGAGGCTGTCAGGATTAAACGTCATCATGCTGAAAAGGTAAACTCAGTCCGCTTTTACAGCATCGTTGCTTATAATTGTGCTCTTATAAACTATTCTAACTCAAAACATTCAGGGAAAATGTTTTTAGATTTAAAAAAAAGAAAGTTGTCGGAAGCTTAGTGATGGTGACTTGAATTTTGATGGTGACGTTGAGCGTTGAAAGCTACCTTTAGCTTTCTGGTGAATGCATTCAGGCTTCAAAATTCATAAAAGTTGTGTTCATATGTGATAATTATCTTGATGGACAAATCGTGCAAGTATCATACACTTTTATTAAACACAGCTTGTTTTTTGCGATAATCCAAAAGCCTATGGGAAGATTCTATTGGGTTTTTCTCCAGGGAACCAGTGTGATGCTAACTGACAGTTGGCCTACAAAGTGACATCATACCACTCTATACTGTAGGTAGAGCATGACATCAAGCTCCCCCTTGCTGGACGCCCAACCACACCCTAACCCTACTCATAACCCTATCGCTAAACATAACTCCACCCATTTAGTGGAGTTATGATCTCCACCCTTGATTATGTTTAGACATAATGTTGTGGTTAGGGTTAGTGTGTGGCTCGACTTTTAAGCTCCACCCATTAGGTCCACCGATTGGTTCTTCAGTTAGCAGTCTCTCCATCTTCTGGCCCCCTTGGACATTTAATGAAGCCCCCTAATGGGACCCAGCCCCAAACTTGAGAATCACTGATCTAAAGAATATTTTGGAACAGTTTGGATACTACATCTAAAAAGCAGACTTTTTCAGGTAGCACTGGTGAGAGTGGGTAAAATTACCATGTCCTCAGTGTTTTCTTTGACATAGTACAGAGTGACCAGCTGATCTGCTAAAGGCGCCAGTCCACTAATGAAGAACTCAGTCTCAAATGCTGACACTGAAAGAAATCAGAGAAACAAAAAAAACCCCATAAAGTTATGCTATTGTACAATTTGAGAGTGAGTTAATTGATGACGGAATTTTAAGTTTTGGATAAACTGTCCCTTTAAACTTTAAAGGGATCATATAATGCCATTTTAATAGTTCACTATTTTGTTTATTAGCTGAAATAGGTTAAATGCTTTAATGTTTAAAAAATATATATTTTTCTACATACTGTACATTATTGCAGCTCCTCTATTCCCAGTCTGTCTGAAACGCACTGATTTCTACAAAGCCCCTTCTCCCAAAAAGCTCAGTGTTCTGATTGGTCAAACACTTCAAGCATGTCAGAAATGTAACACCTCATACCATAATCACGAGTTTCAATTATCGAAGCTTTAAAGGAATAGTTCACTTAAAAATTTAAATTCTGTCATCATTTAACCGGACAGTCCATTGGTTTCTATAGTAGGAAAAAAAAATACTATGGAAGTCAGTGGGGTCCATCAACAGTTTGGTTACCGACATTCTTCAAAATATCTTCTTTTGTGTTCAGCAGAAGAAAGAAATTCATACAGGTTTGAAACAACCTGAGGGTGAGTAAATGATGACAGTGATGATATTCATTATTCCTTTAAGCAATTGTAAACACACAGGTAATCAGTAAAATGCACTAACTTTTGGGTTGTATTGCTCCGGAACAGCTTTAAAAAATAAATCTTAACCTCTAATAAAAAATAAATCTAACCTTAATTTCATTCGTTATTCTTTGTGGGAGACTATGAGCTTTGCACTTTTGCAGATCGTATAGATGCAAAATCAGATACATTACACACTAAAGGAAAAGGAAAACATTAAAAAGCATCATATGACCCCTTTGAACTTAATGATGATGTTACATGTTCTCATTATGTGTATGCCTGTTGCTTCAGTACCAATCTCAACATAGCGACAGGGTAGATCTCTCATCTCTGTTGGGTCACGCTCTTTAACAGCACATATCTGAGAAAAACCAAAAAAATTAACCAAACAACATTATCAAATTTACTATTATTAAAATACTTGCTCTGTAGTTGCTCTGAACACACACCTTAACAGAAGAGCCCCAGCCGATGATCAGTGTGGTGTTGTCTTTCCAGCAAAGACTGCAGGGATACATATCCGGCCTTAGACTGGTGTTGTCCCGCAACACATTAGTGATGCGCTGCTTACTGCCGATGTCATAGATTTTCACACCCTGACACACATCAAGAACATTTTAGATAAAATCATGACTAGTAAGGCATCTTAATTAATATTTATAATGTGTCTAAATCTGATCATACCACATTGTTTGCCCAGGCAATGAGGTTGCCTCTCCATTTCACATTGGTTATGTTTCCCTCTCCTTCATGCAGAACAGAGGTCTTCCAACGGTTCAGCCAGTTCCTCTCATAAAGCAAAAGCTGTGGGACATATTTTATTAACATTAGTGAGCATTTGCTCACTGAGATTCACCAACAATAAACAAAATTTGCTGTATTGCTTGCGCTAAACACCAGAGGGCAATAGAACATATAGCACAAATATGTAGTAAACAAGTCAAAGTCAAAGTCAATGTGACTGCAAGCGCATTTAATTCTGATCAGAAAGCATTTTTATTGTTTATCCTACACTCTCGGGGAAATAAATGCAGATTAGCTCTCACTGCGGCTGTACCCTTTTAAAAGCCAGTAATATTTACACTACTGTTTAAACTTTGGGGTCAGTAAGACTTTTTAATGTTTTTGAAAGCAGTCTCTTATGCTCACCAAGGCTCTAAAAGTATTTGAGCAAAAAAGTAAAACAGTAAAATTGTAAATATTATTACAGAACCCTTTTCTATTTTAATATATGTTAATTGTAATTTATTCCTGTGATGCAAAGCTGAAATTTCAGCAGCCATTACTCCAGTCTTCAGTCACATGATCATTCAGAAATCATGCTGATTTGAGGAAACATTTCTTATCACCGGTATATTCAATATAATTCAATATATTCAAAATCATTGGGCTGCTTAATATTCTTGTGGAAAATGTCATTTTGTGGTAGTGTACATTTAAGGTACTAATATGCACCATCATTCTAGGGTAAATAAGGTAAAATAAATTGGAAAGAATATCGCCTCAGTGGCAGTTGTGGTACAATATTTTTCCAGTGTAGCACAATTTATTTGCTTTATTATATATTATTATTATATTTTTCTAAAGTATTGGATTGGATCAGTGTATTAGGCAGATTCATTGGCCTTATCATGCTGTTAAGGTCATATCAGGCAGTAGATTCAATAAAACCATAATACAAGATCCATTTCAAAATCAAAATCCATTTTACGAAAAGACAACATTCGGTTCAACCTTTAGATAATGGGATATACATAAAGTCACTTAAGTAAGCAGTATGACACAATCAAACCTCAGAAACAATAAAAGCAAAAAAAGATACTGTGTATTGACATCTCACTAACTGACTAGAGAAGAGACTCAAACAATTTAATTTCTATTAAAAGGTGTTTAACGTTTTGGTTTACTTTGATAAGTCTGCGATTGCCTGACATTATTGGTGCAAAAATGAAATTGTGTGATAATAATCACATGCAGAAAGCGACAATGCACTTGGTGGATAACCTTGAATAGTAAAGTGTCAAAAACGCCACGCACAATCACACGCAGCAAACCTGACCTGACTGCGGCGAAAGTGACTGAAAAGGAAAGACGGTTCAATGTCGCTTCAGTTCTACACTTTTGTCCATGTTAACAGATCACAGCGCAGCAATAGGAGATGACACTCCAAGAGCCGAGCAGACGGAATTGAATTGCCTTTGACAAGATGCGTCTTCAGTGGAAGCCGTATTGATTTTCATGGCAGGGCTGCATTATGGAGACCTTAAGCCAGGGAGAGAGAAGGAAACAAGCAGAAGTGGGAGGAAAATGCAGAGGACTTGGCCACCGTGGCGCACAATGGACGCCGTTAATTGCTTCTGATAAGCACAATGCAGTGACGGTGTGGAGCCATTTTATGAGAATCTATCGTGGCACGGTGGATAAAAATCTATGATTTACAGAAATTGAGAAGACTATTTGAGTGGTCCAAGATGTGTACGTTTCAATAAAATCTCTAACAGTCCACTTTACAAAGAACCAGTGGAATTTATTCAAATTCTCTTTTTCAACAGTTGAAGGTTTTTTTTCCAGCCACAAGACGTCTGATCACTGCATGCAAACAGATCAACTTCTTCTAAGAGCTTTTACGACAGACCCAAACCCTGTTTTCATTTCTGTAGATGTATGGGCGTCTGAAATGTATCAGACTATGGCATCTTGGGTTGGTAGCATTGTGTCCTTTGAAAAATGAGCGTATTTGTTTAGTCCATAAGCCAAAGAGTGTTCTACATGTTGCGAACACTATGGCACTCTATGTAATGACAGTTATTTATTGCGCAAGAAGAGACAACATCTCTCTAGTGAACAACACTTTGGAGAAAATGGACCACTCTTTCTTTCTCTTTCTCTCGCTCTCTCTCCCTGATGTTGACCTCGATGTAAGGCCAAGATGGTAAGAGCGTTTCATGCCGAACATTTTCAGTTTGAGTAACCACTATACACGGCACTCAACGTGACAAAAAATTATTTCATTCTAATAATTTAGCTTAACCCTTGTGTTGAAACCTCAAGAGCATCAAATGATGGAGACCACAAAATATGTGTTCAGACTTCAGGCATGAATGTGGCTTTTGTTTTTATTTTTTTATCAAGGCATTCAAACTTTCTTTCAAAATTCAGAACAGTGGTTAAATAATGTGTCGTTTTCAGTAAACGATTTTTATATTTTTGCAATAAGCCTGCACCAAATCTTAAATATTTACAATACCACTCAAAAATTTGGAGTTGGTAATTTTTTTAAAAATGTTTTTGATAGAAGTCTCTAAAGCTCACCAAGGCTGCGTTTATTTGAACAACAATACAGTAGAAACAGTAATATTGTAAAATATTATTCCAATTTAAAATAACTGTTTTCTATTTTAATATATTTTAAAATGCAATTTATTCCTGTTATGGCAAAACTGAAATTTTAGCATCATTACTACAGTAATGGTGTCACATGACATGAAAGATCATGTGACACTGAAGTCACATGATCCTTCAGAAATCATTCTAATATGCTGATTTGGTGCTCAGGTAACATTTCTTATTAATATCAAATGTGGTGCTTTTTGATGAACAGAAAGTTCAAAATAACAGCATTCATCTGAATTTTTTGGTGTGATTTTAAAGTTTACTTTCACAATTTTTAAACAATTCCCTGTTCAAACCCTCAATGATGTGCATGAATCATAAAGTTTAGTGGAGATGGGGAAAAAGACTGCATTCGAACCTGCATCTCCCATATGAGCACAAAGGATTAAAATTTCTAGAGCATCAGCACTAACCACTAAACATGCGTTTAGTACTGGACTAACCACTAAACAGCTTTCCTGTAGCTCAAACAGTACAGCGTTGGCGTTTGCAACGCCAAGGTCATGGGTTCGTTTCCCAGGGAAAGCAAGAATTGATAAGAATGTGAATGTGTTGCTTGAAATGCAATGTAAGTCGCTTTGGATAAAAGCATCTGCCAAATGCATAAAAGTGTAAAATGTAAAAAAATGTGTGATTGGGACCTGACGTAGACAATACCAACCAAAATTTCCCACGAGCACCAGGGCTCAAGATTCTGGAGCATGTGCATGGTTTGAAAGTTTGAGCAGTTTCTGAGTGATTGGAGTCTTCTAAAAGTTGAGTTCTATAAAGATGTTTTATAAAAACTGAGATTTGCTAAATAAATGTGTTTTTTGTTGTTGTTGTAAAAAGTAGAGAGGGAGGAGCTACTTGTGTACAGTGAGGGGAATGGAATCCAGGCATAGCGTAGACCAGATTCGAAGCTGTGCCTCCAGCTCAGGTGATTCTGAAACTGGACTCACCTTATTTCCTCCAGTCACAAACTGTTTATTGTTGGACTTGATGAACTGAGGGTGTAGCGCCATAACCTAGAATTGAACAAGGCATTTCAGTTTAGTTTACAGCAATACTTGAGTTAATATCAATGTCCACTCCAGTATTTCTAAAGCCATGTAGTGCCTCAGAGGGGGTTAGACTGCATCCAGTCAGAAAACATGCTCAATAAAGTCCTTTTTAGCCCAGGAATAGTTAAAGGATTGATCCTCACAGTCCAATACACAAACGTATCGATATAAAAAAATGACAGCAAAGGCTCTCTTTATGTGTGCCATAGGTGACATCACTCATGCTCAACAAACAGGCGGCTCATGCATGATATGAAATACCCTGGAGAAATCAATTAAGACGAGTAGCAGGCTGAAATTACATTGTTTTCGAGAATTATCAATGCTTGCTGTGACAGGAAATCGAAATCAAAGGGCTATTTCCCATCAGGCAGCAAAAAATTTGCCGGGGGACCGACGACTCACATTAACAGCAATAAGTTACCTTGATCGGACAGTCAAAGTTTTCGTGGAAGCCCTCCCTGGTGTACAGGCCGAACACTTGCACCTGAAAAAGACGAGAGAGAAATTGAGAAAGAGAGACAGAGATGTCTTTTTAAAGTAAAACCACAATGGTCCAGAGATGAGTTCTGAGCTAACAGTTGACTTGGGCAGAGCATCAAACCATCCAGCGGGCTAGTTAACCATCTGCCAGACTCCCAATTAGTGGAAAGGTCAACTCTTTCTGCCCTCGCACGCTTTTACGCTACAACTTAATCGCTAGCTGTGCTGCAGTCCCCTACGGCTACAAACAAGCCTTAACACAACATTTCACCTGCACCTGTCTGTATGAAACAAGATGGGGGAAAAAAATGATTGTGAGCTCTCAAAAAAAACTATTGAGAAGTAAAGTATCCTCTCACATTTAAGATGATGGTTTGGAAATGAAACTACTGACTTTGAACTGTCCATATGTTTCCTTTTCTGGTCAGGCAACATACTAACATACTAATCTTAAAATCAGAATTTTCAATGTGGAGTTTCTACGTTTTGGAAAAACCCTATTCAAAGACTCTTTCTCTTAAGAAATGTGTCATATTTTGCGTAACAATGGTAGCAAAGCAGTCGGTAAGTGCAGTTTGGATTAACAGTGAACAATGAAGAGAACAATGGCCTCCATATCGGTTTTAATCAATAAAGTTTAATGTACCATTGTACATTCACCATTGTATCTTGTGACGCGCCAATATCACCACCAACCACTTCAACATTCCTGTCATTAAGAAAACTGAATTAATTAGATAAATTAAATCTAAGCTCTAGTTTTACAGTTTGGACAGTCTAGGAGCAAATGATAAACTACATTTTAAAACTAACACACCATCTTTATCACAAGTTTGGTTATGAAACGTCGGTTGAATCCTATTTTACCTCGGAAACTACTGAATTTGAATTGTTCATATGTATCCCTTTAAGGTCAGACAACATAATAAGACTAAGTTAGTCTTAAAGTCATCATTTTCAAAGCGCAGTTTCTATTTCTTGAGAGAAAAAAAAGAATAATGAAAAAAAAAGATGCTTCAAACACTCATCCTCTTAAAAAAAGGTATCATATTTTGTGTACCAATGGTAGCAAAGCAGTCGGTAAGCTAGGCTCAACAGTGCAGAGGAGCGAACAAAGGCCTCCATATCGATTTTAATTGGTGTATGTGCGACAAGATCTCACTTTGCCACAGGAACAGGGATAGACTTGGTCTATCACGCCGCAGATCAGCCTGAGAAAGCCACACAAGGTGCTGATGATTAGCCTCCGTGGACTGATAACAGCCAGCTCATGATCAATGAGCAGATAGATGGAGAGGAGCAATAGAAATCACAGACGGATCGAGGAGGAAAGGTGTTCTTTTTTTAACCACACATTTTAAGATGGACCAAATGCACACACACTGTTTCTGCAGGTGTCAGAGTTGACGGAGCTGGTATTGAGTAGGAAGACAGGCACTGCATCATCATCCCTTACAAACAGAGAATGATATGAAAACTCAAGTTCCTAGATTCTCATGGGGAAATTCACTGAGAATGAATCGTGCAATGCTGTTAGCATTTGCGCATGCTGTCCATTTAGCACCCAATTAACTAAATAAACCTGCAAATCATCTAATGGCATAAACACACAAGAATTATTGCGGAATGCGATTTGCATGATTCAACTGCAATCTTGCCTACTTTGCTGAAAGTGTACAAACTCACTCAAAATGTAATGCTTAATTGAAAAAATTAAGTTTATGTGAACTTGACAATTCCACATTACTTTTTTTTCGATTAAGCATGAAGTTTATTTACTTAATAATTTTAAGTCAATGGGTTTCTTAATTTTTTCACATTAAGTCAACTGATCACTTTTACAGACTTCTGAACAGTCTGTTTAAAATGCCAATAGTTCAGTAGTCTTTTTATGTACTCTTATTTATTTTCCCTTTAATGTATGACTTTATTTCATTTTAATTAATTTATCCAATACTTCCATTTTTATTTCTTACTTGTTTTATAATTATTAGACTTTTTTACTTTATTTTTATGACTAATCATCTTTGTGTAAAGCACTTTAAATTACCATTGTGCATGAAAAATAAATACTTAAATTAAAAATATGAATAAATAAACCTTGCCTTGGTATGTTGACGGTCTGTCTGAATATATGTGTTTTCATTATTATTCTATTCCATCATCAATAACTTTCTGCTGCCATAATATAACATATTCAAAAATATTTCCATCAATTCATTGCCTAATTTCCGTGATTATGATTTCAGACCAATCTGACTTAGCTTCCTGTTTTGACAAGCAACCCAACAAAACCTAACTAGGTGGCTTAGTTCTGACAAGTAATGCGTAATATTATTTACAGAAGCAGAACTTGTTTCTGGATCAAAATTGTTTGTCCTGGAGCAACATTCTTATCAACCAATCATTGCCCTTTGATTTTAGGAGAAGGGTTGAGGAATTAAGCCTGGAAGTACTGATTGATGAAGTACTGATTGATAAGTCACTGCCCTCTCATTTTTTTATGAATTGACTGAGGGTTAGGGTTTGGATTAGATTGGGCTATGATTGATTGGTTGTAAAGGACTAATAAAGGAAGTTAAAGAGCAATCGGAGCTGTAGTGAATGAAGGAAATTCTCACCTTTCCATCCTCAGAGCAGACGCCAACATGATCACCGCTCTCATCCAGACTAATCTGGTTTATTTTCACTGGACTCTATAAGGATAAAAGAGAACAGAGGAGGGAGAAACATGGATCACATCATGTAATCAGACATAACATGGCATCTATAACTTCTAAAAGATCTATAACAATCAATCACACAAGATCATTTCAGACTTACAATTTCAAACTTCTGTGTAACATTTCCTTGGATATCCAGAAGGTAAACCTTCCCAAAGTGTGTCCCAAGAGCCAGGAACTGAAAGCAACAGAGGACACGAACATGCCAGACACACAAGTGAAAACCACGGGACATCCTGCACTTATACAGAGTTAAAAGCTGTGGAGGAGGTATTAAAAATGAGCTTTACCAGGCATGGCTGCGAGGCCTCAGTGTTTGTGCGTGCATGTGAGAGTGTGTGTTTGTGTGTGTGGTTTCGGCTGGACCCTTCGGGGGCAAAAAGTGTGAAATTGCTGGAGGACAGGAAAGCCTATTTATCAGAGCGGCCCAGTGTGAAATAGCGTTTTTTCCCTCGACATATCAAAACGCTTCAACATAATATATGCACCACAGGTCACACATCTCTGCCCTCTACACCAACACACTGCCTGTCAGACTAATGCAATTACATTTCAGAGTTTAACATATGAAAACTTTTCCTATTTTCTCTTGTGAATTGCCAGTATCACCACAAAACTAATTCAGCATTTACAGTTTGGACAGTCTAGGAGCAAATTATAAATGATGTTATAATTATAAATCTCACACACCAATCGTTATTACAAGTTTGTTGAAAGCTACTTACTCCAAATCCTAAATATTGCATGCATTTCCATTTATTCACTGAAGACAATTGCAATCTGATACATTTTCTAACTGAAGCTAGATATACAAACGGTTTAAAAAACTTTAATTTTATCAATCATCATTTAATACGATAGTGTAGAGTGACAGGTGGTTTGAGGGGCGGGGCTTATAAAGAGTTCTAGGTGATGTCAGCAGAAAAGGAAAGTCATTTTAAGAGTCAGATCAAGTTAGAGAATTATGCCTTCATTAAAGATTACAAACAAACACTTTTTTTTGTGAACAACACATTAATGAATCATTTGAAATGAGAACAGGAACGTGTATTAAGAAATAAGATACATTTTTGTTTCATGCTGACTTTAAAGAGTCACTCTTTAGTACAGAAGTATCAAACAAACAAACACCCTGTGTTTTCTCACATATTCAAGCAGCAGAACATCATTTTTAATAATACATGCTGACGGCATTCGGCAGATTAAAGTTCGCGTGAACCAGTAGTTGCAACCGACTTCAATATTGTGGCGTGTTTTCTGATTGAAACAGAAAATTGAATGAGGAAGAATAGAGGGAGTGGCTTGTTTTTTTTTTTTTTGGGAGTTGGAGTTGGAGGAGATGTTCAAACTGACATCATCAGAGACGGAAGGCCATTCCAGAGGGGATGTACATTTTCAGATTTTGATTAAAGACTACAAAGACAAATGGATGAATTGTTTATTGTGTTGTAACAAATTAAATCGGGTCAATTTTTACTTCACGCTGACTTTAATATTTTTTCAGCTGAATATAGATTAGTGGATGAAACAACTGTCAGCTAAAAATTCACTAGGACTAGTGTAAGTAAAAAAATACTAGAATCAATATTAATATTAGATATTTAAATGTATGTGTTTCAAAGTCTTCACTGATTATTAGATGTCACAAGTTAATATTGATTCCTCTAAGTTTGACTAAAAATAAGGCCTGGGGATGTAATTAAAATGAGTTACAGTTTTTTAAGGCCTAACTTTTTGCTAATGTTCCCTTTCATTTACCTTATTACAGCTAAATTTTTCCAACCAAGAGCAGGGAGTTCTTGTAATTGTTAGATTATGTCATTGTGTTATATTTCCTAATTACCAATTTCATGTAGGCTAATTCCCATCTAAAAGCCCCTTGTGTCAATTCAATGTTCCCCCTTTTGTTACAGAAATACTGGTTATTAGAGCAGCATAAATTTGATTTTGGATTTTATTAGCTCCAGAAGAGAATGTATTGTGCATGTGCTCTGAATAGTGTCACTAAGGTTAAACGAATAAAATGAAATCAGGCCACATAAGGTGATGTTCAGTCCAGTACGACCAGCAAATCTAAAATTGGTTTGACATCCATGCAGATTTGGTTCTATTGCTCTGCCAGCTGAAAAGTGGACATAGCTTTACAAAAGCATCCAGCCACGCTATAAAACACACACAGAATGAGTCCATCTCTGAAACTGAGGTTACCCTGTGTCCAAACACATACACACACACACACACACACACACACACACACACACACACACACACACACACACACACACACACACACACACCTGCTTACACATGCACAGACCTTTCCCTGTCGCAGCACACCGAGCCGCCCCATGCTTCACTGCAGTCTATAATGAAATGCTTATATTTACAGGCACAGCCGAGCATGTCCAACAAAACCCCCCGCAATCTCCCCAAATAAAATCAGTCAAAAATAAATAAATAAAAGGGGTGGCCTCACCAGCCTCTTAAAGGGATTTATCAAAATGGAATTGCTGAAATGAAATTCGGAATCCTGGCACTTAAAATATGAGGCAACATTAGGCAGGTGGTGCTCTTGTGTGCCTAGGTGCCAGAATGCACATTGGAGCGCATGCATAAAAGACTACAAGTGAAGAGACGGAAGGAGCGAACGATAGAGATGTGAAAGAAGGTGAAAGAGTGAAAAAAGGGGGGACTCTCATTTGAAATTCAGCTTTTCAACGTCTCCTCTTCTTGCAAGCTTGCCTTTTTTGAGAGATGGAAGAGGAGGAAAAGGAGGAGGAAGTCCCCAGGGAAAAGCGGGAAAAGAGGGGAGGGGGGGGATTTAAAATCAATAGCGGTTAATAAAACATCAGGTGAGGAGACATAACTAGGTATGACTATTCCTCCACAGCGTCCGTGCATGAGTGAACCGGCTGCCATGACGATTAACCAGCCCACGTAGAATGCTCCACCGACAAAAATATCAAACCCAGGAAAAAAACTGAAAGAAGACAGGCAAAAAAAAAGAAAGAGAAATCTAAAAGCAGAGGAAATAAACAGGAAAATTATTGAAAGGGTGGTGACCCGTGAGCGTTTGTGCGCTAGCACTTCTCTGAGAAAATTATGGTGTGGAGTCAAAAATGGCATATTCAGTATTATACAAGAGTGTAGAAATTAAAAAAAAAAAATAATAATTACAACATGCTGTAAAAATTTGATGACCAATAAGTTATGACAATATATATTTTTACATTGCTTTAACTCTTTTTTTAAAATTAAATTGCTTTAATTTTCTACATTTTTTTAAGTCCGTTTAGTTTAAGTTAAAATGACTTCAACATTCAATTTGATTGTCCTTAGAAATTCAAGGCAGCACTTTTTTTTACAGTGATAAATAATAATTAAAAGCTCCCAGATTTCTCTGCATTTAAGAATTTTAAAAGGATATGATTTTTGAATTTTATAATAAAAAAACAATTAATCTACAATTAGATTTTAAACACTGATTTCAAGTTGCAATTAAGTTTAAATTTTAATCAGTTCAATTTATTTCAGATTCTTTATCTGTTCTATCTGAAATACATTAAAACAAACTGTATATGCACATCATGTCGTGCTAAAAAAGCTTTCAAACAGAGTTGTGAGGACCTTGTCATGCACCGTCATGCAGCTGGCTGCATCCTTCTGCAAGATCTCTGTCACGCCATTGGTCAGCCTCTCGTACTTCAGTTTAGGCTCCTCCTCAGTGTCCTCCTCCTGAACAAACACAAACACACCCGTCCTTCATTAGTTTGGAATCTTCCACAGAATATACAATTGATTCACACATTCATACATGTGTTTAAAAAATATTATCCATTTAGCATTTCATTCTCTTATATATATTATGGTGGAAATCATTAATCTTACCAGATATCCAGTAATGATTAAGCATGAATGTTAATGGGACCCTGATTCATAGTACAAGGATGTCTAAACTTTTGTCAACCGAACCCTTTTGACCTAAAATATTTCCTTAAAGGACCGGTTGAGACTTAAGTCACGTCAAGTCACCTTTATTTATATAGTGCTTTATACAATATATAGAACACATTTCTCGATACTTAGGTCAATTACTGTATTCAAAACTCTTCACACAGTTCTCCAAACCAAATTTCATCTGGGCACAGCAGTCCATTTCACATTCCAATTGCATTAAAACTACCAAAACTTCATATTCATATATGTCTCAAATCAACTAATTCCTTCATAAAAATAGCAAAGGTTGTCACTCATCAAACACAATTTGTTACTCATAAAACAACAACCTGAAAAACACTAACAGGTGGTGTTATACAATGTTTTCTTTTGTAATGTTTCTTTACAAAACAAGAATTATAGATCTATATTGTTTATAACTCACTGATGTTACATTGTCCATGTTTACATTACAGTTGAAAATTATTCCAAGTTTGTCCTCTTTTGTATATAGAAATGAAATTGAAAGAAATGTTCATTATCTTGATAGTGTTTCAGTTTTTAGTTTCAGAATATATTTCAGTGGTATTACTGTAGTAATGTTGCTAATTGCTGTCTTATTCATTTTTGTATTATGTTAAGTTTAAAAGTTTTGAAAAGAGTATTCAAACTAAATATTTAAATAAAAATCTTAGTCTTAGCGATTGTACAAAACTGTAATGGTAACATGACAGAGGTAAAATATGTTTTTAGAACATTTTATTATTTTGATTATTATTATTTTAAAACTATTTAGTTATTTTATTTGTGCATTTCGATGATTATTAGCTTCCCACCAACTATTTAAAATTGAGTGCTACATTTCAAACCAGGCCAATAAAATGTGTATTAATGCATTTATTAATTTATGGTGATTACACTGCAAACACTTTTTAATGCGGGACAAACTATGAAACATTTAGCTGAACTTTAGCTTATTTGGCTTTAGTTCTTCTTATTTTTGTTTGATAAATTATTAAATAAAATAATAGTTTTATTCAGCAGGGATGCATTCATTTGATCAAAAGTGACAGTAAAGACTTTTACATTGTTTGTACACACATATATATAATGCCGTTCTTTTGAACTTTCAATTCATTAAGGAAAAAAATATATTTTGTTTCCACAAAAAAATATGATCAGCACAACTGTTTTCAACATTGACAATAATAAGAAATGTTTCAATCAGTGCCAAATCAGTATATTATAATGATTTCTGAAGGATCATGTGAGACTGAAGACAGGAGTAATGGTGCTGAAAATTCAGCTTTGCATCAAATTTAATTTAATTTACTTCAAATTACTAAATTATTTGAAATGATATTCAAATAGTTATTTTTTATAATATGCATTATATTATAATTATATTAATCTTACTGACACCAGACTTTTGAACAGTCGAAATATACACTCATATATTTACACATACAGATTACATATTTATATATTTTTATTTTTGGAAAACTATGAATTTGATCACAGGCAGATTGATAGATTGGGTGGTTTCATTTTATCAAACGTTTTTTTCTCCTCATCACAACCACCTCCACTGTCCATTTCCTGTTGTGTCCAGATGTGAAATTTCTAATGCCTGAGCATTTGTCATGGTCCACAAAGCCATTACAGACAGGGACGGAGAGATAGAGAGAGAGAAGGGAAAAATCCTGACAAACTTTCTACGGTGGGGAGGGGTGGATAATATCTCTCCTGTTTCGTATCCCATAATATCTTCCTCTTGTTAGTGTTTGCCATTTCCACGCCGATGTTGTGGCTGAGTGTTGTGCCTCATTCCCTGCCGCTCCTAATTGGTGCCCTTGGGAGCAGGGGATGAAGGGAAGTCTGTCTTTAATTGCCCCTTTTCTGGAGTGGTGTGACCATTCACACTCTCCTCTTTTGCTCATCCCTCATTCTGTCTCTGTCTTTAGTTACAAACTTTGTTGGAACGCTATATTGAAGAATCGGGACTCAAATCCACAGATTAATGTCAAACCCCACAAGCATCTTTCCTCATTTTGCTGCATGGCATCACATTTGGAAGCTGTGGTATGTTTACTTTAAGCCATGAGAGGTGCGTTCTTCTTTCATGAGGCTGGACGGTCTTTGCGTGGGGTGTCATGAATACTGCAAAGCTTCAGAAATATCATACAGTATGAGTTTGGGAGACTCAGAAGCTGTGGTCCATCTGAGATCACATTTACACAAAGCCTTCAAGATGTCTACGGTCATATCAGGAAGTGTTGAGGAGAGATAGATCAGGAGATAGAGACCGAGCTCTACAATTATGAACCAAACAAACTGTGCTTTACAGTTATTCTAAGAAAAATACAATCATGCTCTCCGAGGTGCATGCAGAAGACAGTTTGTGGACAGGAGATAGGACAGATTGCTCCACGGACTGAGATTTAATTTAAAAAGAAAGGGCAAAGCTGTTGTTTCTTTCTTCCTGTTTTCATTTTGAATTGAGGACCAGAATGTCTACTTGACATTTCATTCACTGTCTCACTTAAAGGTAAACTCTATCCTATTTCAAAAGTCTTTTCTTAAAGCTGCGCTCAAGAAAATGGGCACAATGTAATATGACATTTTACAGTAGCTCTCATACACAGAATATATGTTATAGGCTACAAGTTGTTATTTTATATATAGTGAAAGTGAAAGTGACACGTGATGGCCAAGTATGGTAACCCATACTTGGGGTTTCACCTCTGCATTTAACCCATCCAAGTAAGTGCACACACATTAGGAGCAGAGAAGTGAGTAGTGAACACACACACACACTGCAAACGTGGATACACACACCCGGAGCAGCGGGCAGCCTTGAGTGGCGCCCGGGGAGCGATTGGGGGTTAGGTGCCTTGCTCAAGGACACCTCAGTCATATTCCTGCTGGTACTGGAATCGAACCAGCAACCTTTGGGTCTCCAATCCAACTCTGTTACCATTAGGCCATGACTATATAGGATATAGTATTCCTCTTTAAGCATGTTAAATAACAATTACATGACTACACACTCCCAAAAATACATTGGAGTTGAGACACACTTAAAGGCTAAATTGGCTATTCTTATTTTCTATGGAATATTGCAATATTTACTAGATTTATAAATGATTTATCTATGCACACCACCAACGTTCCAATCAATTCCTGATGGACAAAAGTCCTAGCCTACATGTTTTCTTGTTCAAGAAGCCATTTCACTCGGATGAACGTTACAATAGGGAAGAAAATCTTCCATTTCGCGCTTACTTAAAAAAAACAAAAATAAAACAGTATGTGCACAATAAAAATAAATAAAACCAAGTGGCATTTACAAGGTTTTCACAAACTAACTTTACTTTTTTCTACTTTTAATTTTAACCAAATGAGAGTATCACAGATGTACTGTAGTTTAAATCATAATTTAAATCATTATATCTATAGTTTTATAATTCAAATCCTAAAAATATTTTTGGCAAAAACATTTTTGCAATCATTCTTTAAATGAAATACCATTTGGTTTCATGTGTTGTTATCCAATCCATTTGAAAACTAGATAGATTATTCAGATAAATTGTACAATCCATGATTTTACCTCTGATTCATCTGTTGATACATCACTGAGTTTTCTTCCCTGGAGAGAAAAAAAAAGATGTTTCAGAAAGATGTGTTAATATGAGAAAAAGTAATGCATTGCTGCTGAACATATTATTAAAAAGGCACATTATTTCCTACACTCCTGTTAAAATATTTAGTATTAAAGGGAAATGCTGCACCAAAACATACAGTAAAACAGTAATTATCTTAACGTCGTATTTTTAAAGTATTCTTCATTTTGTCAGCAAACTTGCTGAAATCCCTGCCGAAAAAGCCTCAGCTGTGCACAAGCGTCCAAAAGTGTCCAGTCTAGGAGAGCAACTAAAACCAGGACACGAGTTTAAGCTAGTTTTAAATGATATTTTACACATGGATAGCCTAATAACATTAGCAGTAACTGTTAGTAGGCAGTGATATATTGTCAAGTCAAGTGTCAAACTATCGTGTTAGCCTGACAGCTTCAATAACACGTCTTAAAAATACTTCCTTTAAAATATCCTGTACACAGCACACACAGTGTAAATTGCCAAGAATAGCCCACATGCCTTAAAAATTAAACATACAGAAACAATATACTAATATTCACAGGCTTCTGTCATTTTACAACAGATCAGAATCTTCCTAGAGAAACCTACCTGCTCTTCCACTTCCGCCATGATACAGCCTCCAGATGTGCTATAATAAGGCAGAATTAGTCTTCGTCTATCAATATATGGTCTGTCGACCACCTTAATAATTTTTATTTACACTCAAATCAGTTGTTTGGCACAATATACACCAGCGTAGCTAGTCATGCGATGTTCATTATAATGTACACTGGGTCACATGACAAAAACAGGAAGCGCCGCTAGTGCATCATGGGATTTGTAGTTTAAGGGCAAGGGAATGCAGGGCAATTCAAGGGCTTATAGCGGATCTTTTTTTCCTTTGATAGATGCGATTTAATACAGTTTTTTAGTAGGAAACTCGTTTTAGCCGACCTTCACATTTTATTAAATAAAATTGTAATTCAACAACATCTGCATGTGAGCGATATTTGAATGTCATGTCCAAACGTCTTGTAGGCTATAAATCAGCTGACCCTAAAGAATCACTGTCGTCTACCTTAATCCTTTTGCTTATTCTAATAAATCATCAAGGAGGAAGTGTGATGTGATGTAATTCGACATTGTAACGTTTGTAACAGATAGACCGCCATAGGACAGGATCATTTGAGACAGGCTGTCAATGTGTCTCATATGTTTATGCTGATGGTGGCTGGCAGGGCAAGCTTTGCTCTTACCATTATACAGGTAATGAGTTGGAATATCAGCTCCATTGACTTAAATTTGGAGCTTACTCGGCAATCTATAATTCATTGGGCAAAGATTATGCAAATTAGCGTTTAGCCTACACATCAAACACCCATATTTAATGTTTGCTTAATAAATGTTGGTCATATAAAATTAGACCAAAACCAATACTGCATTCATAATTCTAAAATCAGCTCAAATAAAAACGTGGAACAGATGTTTAACATATTGTATCTTTCAATGTATTTTTGTGACCTATCTTGTAAACGTAAATGCATAAGTTAAATATGATCTAATTTCATTGTGCAATTTATCTTTAATGGCTTCTGCAGTGAGTAAAAGCTCTTTAAATAGTTGAACAGCTGGGGTCATTGCATCTCTGCCACATGTGTAGGTTCACTGTCTAATAATTTATGAGAAATGACCCACTGCGCCTCTGCTTATTGCTTTATTGGCTCAAGCCTTATAATGCTTCAGGCTGTTTTTAAATTATTCACTGATAATGTCCTATCTATTTTTATTTATTTTTTACTACATGTTTTTTTACACATCTTAGAGTATGGTTGATATTTGATCATTCTATAAACAGCTTATGTTGAAGAGATTTTTTGTTTAGCTTTAACAGAACAGTTATATTGTTATTCTTAATAAAAAAAAAAAAAACATTTATCTGATATCCATACCTGTAAACAAATAGTACCTCTAGAAACATAAAGAGTATATCTTTAATATTTAATTTTGGATACCGAAACTGTACTAAATAAACAGAAATTTGGGGGGGAAAAGTACATCTTAAATAATTATTTTTTGGGGAACAGAAATTGTATAACATGAAATTTGAAGACATAAATCAAGTAAAACAACAAAATGAAATAAAATAAATAGAAGCTCTTAAATAATTATTTTGGGTGAACAGAAATTGTACAAAATAAACAGAAATTTGAATTAAAATAGAAAAAAAATCATCTTTATTCATTATTTTGGGGGGGAACAAAAATTTACAAAACAAACAGATTTTTGAGGAAATTATGATTAGGCGTTAACCAGGCTATGCTACATCACACTTCTTCATGTGTCTAAAATGATGTGTGGCCAATCTCCTTTATATTACTGCACTCATTTCTCCTGAGGGAAAAAGTCTCGTCCTCAAGTTGAGACTGAGAGCCGTTCTCTTAGGAAATGACCTTTAAGTTCCATTTGGTGCAGAGGTCATTGTGGCGTCTCGACACACTCAAATCCACACACACCTATCTCAGCCTTCACACCCGGCTTGAGTGTTTCAGCCTCCTGAAGCTGCTTTTGACACATTGCCATCATAGTGCATTATTTATTAATATCTCTGTTGTTTTATGTCTGATTTTGACCTGTCTTTTGAGTGGCTTTGGTTTAATGTTTTACGGCACAAACATTGTTACTTAACTTTTTTTAAAAAGCAGACAAAGAAAAGTCATGTTGCTAAATATTGTCTTTTTACTAAAAGTATTGATCTCTTTTTAATTTGATTACAATACCTACACTAAAGGCAATGAGGGGCAATGAAGTCATTATATGGTTTTAGCTTGAAGTGATTCTTCTGCAAAAAGACTAAAGATCTTCTTCCAGCTTTGATTCTGCCACGTCTTCCACGGACTGTGAGATTCACTTTCTACAGACCTTTGCCACGGTCAGCGAGGGGACACGAGGTGAGAAAGAGATCACAACTGGACAAGTGTAGGCCTGTCTTTCTCACTCTGTCTTGTCTTGCCCTTTGTAAACCACTTCCCTTAATTCTCTCTCTTAATATCTCTCTCTTTCTACACAATTTCTAAACCTGCCCCCCATCTCCTCTCCTCTCCCCCATGATCGATCTTGGCATGCTGGTGCAGCCTGACGTGGGCAGGGGGGCGATTGGGGAGCGCTGGCCCTTCTTCTCACCCTCATCACCCTCGCTCTCCCTCACCGAGGCCAGAGAAGAAAGCCCTGCTGGGGATACAAACAACAAATTCTACCTTAGATCTTAGCCAATGCAACTGACCAATCCATAATTTTTGTTGTTTGAGAATCAAGATACTTACTGCAGTTCTCACTACACAACCCCAGCATTTGGGTAAGTGAAATAAAGAAGGCCTACATTAAAATTTTCATTCATACATACAATAACTTGAATACAACTGTTCTGTGATAAGCATGTTGTAATTTCTGAAGTCAAATTCATTTTTATGTTTTTTTGGGGGACATAAATTCAAAGATGTTAGGTAATATAATAAAGAAAAAAATCAAATTAAACAACGGAATGCTTGAAAAGAAAAAAAATTAAATTAGTTTGGTGTGATCATATTATTCTGTCTTAGAAATTAGAATATTTCAACAAAACTGCTTCACTGGACTTCAGAATTCAGAAACCCTTGTTATTACCGACACCGGTGGTCGTTAAGTGAACTGCAGCCAGTAACTTTCCTGCTCGTGATCGCACACGTTTAGTTACACAACAAGAGACTGAACTGATTCTTTTCCCATTTTTTGCTTAGAAAAGAAGTTGGAAATATAGCCATATAGCCTACTGTTAACGAACATCTATACACCGTCCAGACAGCGACGTTTAGATGAATATGTAAATATGTGCTGGTGGTTTCCTCTGGATATCATTAACTTTACAAAATAAACAAATCAAAATTACAGCGGTTAGAAAACAGCAGTTAAGAAGCATCTGATCATAGTGATGTGGATATGTTTGCACAAGCTCTGCAATTCAACGGCATCATGTCGACAGATCAGGTAATTAAAATTACACCGTTATTATGATAGTTTGATTAGGCCTTTTGAGATATAGCCTAGGCCTAATGTAGCATAGATCTGATTATGTGAGACTCTAGTTTGAATTAAGCCCTTTTCTTTGCATGAAACATTGACATTATTGTACAGAATAGCTCAGTCTTTCGGCATTATCCCGAACATTGAAAACAAAAACAAAAAAAGCATTCGTTTCAGAACGGAAGAGACAGAACGTTCTCTGGAGTGCGCACAAACGTCACTTTTGATTTTCCCGGTAAAAACGTCCCAAGACCTTCTCCAGAGAATGTCTGCCTTCACTTAAAAATCAGTCTACAGGCTTTCATTGACAATCTCAGTCGGGGAAGGTCTAGTTTTTTAAGTTTTGTTACAAGCTGTTCAAACATTGGCAATAATAAAAATGATTAATACATGAAAACTCTTATATCTAGTCTATAGCACCTTTAGCTAATATTTGAAAAACTTTTGTCTGCAACAGCAGAAATGTTCAGACAAACATAAACCTGGAAATGAAATTAGCAATATCTCATTAACTTACCTAAAACATCAGATAATCTGACCATTTTATAAATAAACAAAATTAGTTGTCATGAAAAAAATGTATATTTATGAATTAATTATACAAATTCATGATAATAAGAAAAAAAAGAAACGTTTTAATCTAAATTTAAATTTAACTTTTTTGAAAATAATGATTGTAAAGATGTGTACTCTCCTCTCGTGTATATTTAAGTTGTAAGGAAGTGATAATGGCATTGACATTAAATATTTAATGCATTCAAATTGAAAGTTTTCTGTGAAAGATTTTTAAAAATGTGAAACAAACATTAATTAATTACATTTCTAAGAACTTGGTAATTTTTCCCCCTTTGTTTTGGACCCATTTAAAAGATTTGAGTACTTTTGTGGAAGAGAGTTTTCCTAAAAAACAAAAAACCTCATTATTTATTTAGTATTCTGTACCCATCGATGAATAGAACATCAAGAGTAAACAAATTGCCATTCTTTGCTAGTCCATTTCATTTTGATAGTTTAAATAATTAGGCCTATTTAGTTCAAACTCATAGTTTCCTATTAATTGGACATATTTCTTAATCAAGTTCACAAAGTTCTTGCCTCTAAGTAATAAATACCCTTTATCTTATGCCTCACATTAAGCTGCATTCTTGCTTGATTAAGTGCGCCATTTTATATTCATGTCCAAAGCATAAATCACAAACAAGCCTCTTCGTTACATCCATGGCACCGAAGGGATAGCTACTAATTTTCCCAGAAAAGAGGACTAATATGGTACATAATTCTTATTTAATGTGGGAATTGGGCCTGAACCACACAATTATCTCCAGACGGAAAAAGACAATGTCTTATTTCACTTACCAGGCTATTCCCTATAATTAGGATGCACCCCTGCATCAGAGCTGGCCCGATGCCCTCAATGGCAATTAGTATTTATTACACAGTTAATGACCATGACATGTAAAACCCAGTGAAGTGGTAAATTTAGAGCAGTCAGCGGTACTCAGTGGCTTGCTGCTAGCTGTCGGGGAGTAGCTATTTGCTAAAGTGTCCACCTGTGTCGCGACTGAATTAATGTCCAAGCATCTCATGAATGCACAAAGCAAAAAACATCAAATCAAATTGGCTAATTTGAACAATCTCACTTTTTATTCTCACTGTCCTTCTCTCTTTTATTAGCAAATGCATTCTTTCTTATTAATTTTTCTTGCATTTTAAATCTAAACTGATGACAATATGTTTAGGCAAACACATACACTTAAAATGGTACAAATGAGATGTTTATTTATATGGGTGTTAAAGGGATTTTTAGTTATTGAAATTGAACCCTTTTCTGTCTTCTTTTTCTATGATTCACTAATGCACTGTCACCAAGCTTAGGATATTTTTTTCTCTCTTTACAATCTACTTAGCAATGATTTATTGATCGTGGCCTCTTCCTTCATACTGAATTAACAGGCCTTTTGGAAAATCACATTTTCTCACCTCTTGTGTGTGTGAACTTGGATGGGGGTTGACTTTGTGAATAGAAATTCACTGGGTGCCTTTGTTTGAGAGCCAGTCAAATTTTACTGTTTTAATCAGTACTGTTGTAGAGCATTTAATATAAAGTTACTTGTTACATGCTATAGGCGACAACCAAAGACAATGTTTATATGACACTAGAAGTTCCTCAAGAAGACAAGTTTAGTACAATGTAAGAAAAAACTGTGAAATTTACAGTAAAATGGCATATAAATTAATTAAGCTATTATTTCACAAATCATAGCCTATTTAAACAATAATTTGTTTTTCACATTCACATATACATTAACAGACACTAGTCTATGTGAGAACATGGTCCCAAAACAATGCAGAAGTTAATTTTTGTTCATTAAATCTTTTTTTATTCACATTCACAAATTGTCCAAGATACAGTAATATACAAACAGCATGAGCAACAGCCCTTCAAACAATGTAATATACAAAATGAACTTTAACAAAATAAGTTGACTGACACTGTATAGTGATAACATAAAATACCGTGTAATATGTCACATTTAGTGTTTTGCTAGTGTTTTCATACTCTTTTCGTCGGAAAATGTCTTTACCTGCAGTAGAGTCGTTCACACGCTGCATATGAAGGTCTTTGTTAATAAAGACATTTTTCATCGCTGGCAAATAATAGGACGCTTTTGAACGTTGTTTCAATTGTTTGTAGGTAAATATTCACATAATCTAGCGCTTTTTGTTCCATAGTATTGTGTTACTGTTTCAAGTGAGCTGCCTGAATGATTCAGACAAATTGAGAAACAATTATTCACGAATCAGTCTTCGCTAGCTCTGATTCAAAACAAAAGACAAAACATGATTGATGTAGTATTGTGAGAGAAAAATGTGTCTCAAGTTGATATCTCCCTCACCAGACAAGGTTTCATCTGTGAAGTTTGCATCGTGGCAGGATTGCACAACGTGAGTTTGTAGATCCATACTGAAATTGGCTTGGTAAATTGACGGCCCCCTAAGAGATGATGCCTTAGGCGGCTATGGTTGCTACGGTGTTCTGAGTGTTTTTAGTGTCTTGCTATGCTGTTGTCGGGTGGTGCCAAAGTTGTTGTTACTAACCCAAATCAAAAGGGCCCACTCTCAAGATCATTTATTTCCTTGATATGTCTTTCATGGTTTTCAAACTTTCAGTGTAAGTTTTTTAATGTTCTATTTAACCATGAGAAAATCTAATTAATGATGATAAGCTTATTGTTTAGAGAAGTAATCAGACATCCCAAGTCTCCCAGAAGTTCCGGGAGTCTCCCGCATATTGATAGCGGCTCCCTGATGCCTGCAAATGAGTTAAAATCTCCCGAAATCGTGAGCTCCAAACCATGTAGCGCGCAAGGCAGAGAGGGAGAGAGCGGGAGACCTTACATGTGTGTGCAAATGTGTGTGTGTGCCTCATGAAGCGCATGTAAGAACCCCCCGGTCAACAAAACCGAACAATCCAAACCCGCCCGTCAACAAAATCCCATTAAGCCCATGTACCCTTTAAGCCCACTTTCAACTCTGAAGTCAAATTAAAAAAAGAGAAAATAATATTTTATGCTGCGCATTATTTTAACCAATCCAGTGATTTGTTACTTCCCTGGCATTTTTTATTGCATACCAATCACATGTGGCAATGTTGAGTTAGCCTCACCCATGTGCAAGCTGTCTCATGGGACCTCACACAAAGTCACTTTGGTGTTTCGGGACCCTTCAGAAATCAACATATTTCTGCAATTTTCAGCCATTTCTTTGGCAACTACATTGGTATTATGTCAAATAAGATATAAATGTATTGATTTTTGTGTATGAACAAATAGTACTTTATCATATCATTTTCCTTTAAATGGAAAAATGAGTTTTATTAGCTTGTGTTCAAAGCTAATCACTAGGTCAAACCATTAGCCTTACAGAAAGGCTAGACTGCCAAAGAATTAACTATGTGAACTGCAAACACTTAATGTTTTGTGATTCATTTTACATTAATTTACAAATAAATGCATCATAAATTGTTTTGTAGAAAAGATTATTTTCATAATTTTTTTAAGATGGGCTTAAATTGTACAGTGCCACAAAATGCATGCAAACTATAGCCAACACAAGCTAACCTTGAATGAAAAAAAATTAACATTTCTCAATGTGGGCACTAGGGGTGTGCCATATCATACCGTCCATGATACTACCGGTATACATTTTTACATGATAAAAAAGTGTAATATCGCAATATCAATGATATAGCGACGCAATGACGTATGGCGCATTTACGTTCCCTAGCACGCACAACAACAACACCTGTCTGAGCGCGAGAGCAGCCTGTCAGCCTCCGATGACGATTTAGCAATTTCACAAACAGCTTGAGTGTTCAGCGGGGCTGCCGACGCGTGTCTTCTCTCGCGCGTGTTTAGGAGTCGGGACATGACTGAATGGTCTCTTGCACAATCGGGCCATCAGTGCATCGTAACTAAAGTTTATAATTTTCAAGTCTTCTTAATTCTTATCAGTTTAAACATTCAAGCGGTTTTAAACTATCCAGTAAGCTACTCGCGCACTCTCTGAGAGAGTTGCACTGCGTGCATACATAGAGTGGCCTACAGCTCGCGAGAAACTAAAGTTATTTTTTGCGGATTATATCGCTTTAATGGGGGGAAAAACGCAAAATTGTGTAAAACTTCCGGTCTTGGTAAGTATACTCATAAACAC
The DNA here is from genome assembly GCF_051911475.1 of Siphateles boraxobius. Taxonomy (NCBI): domain Eukaryota; kingdom Metazoa; phylum Chordata; class Actinopteri; order Cypriniformes; family Leuciscidae; genus Siphateles; species Siphateles boraxobius. The sequence continues at coordinate 13,048,621 of NW_027508876.1, read as the reverse complement.
AGTCGGTTATGTATAAAACGCATGTGACAGTGTGACAGACAGTATGAAAACAGCAATGGATCCGTGCACTAGCTGTAAAAGTGACAGCAGCCATAGGATATAAGTCTGTCATTAATGTTGTCGTCAAAACAACAAAAGATAGCTTTAATTGTAATGAATGAGAATTATTAGCCTAGCCTATGTATTTAATTTAATCAGGAAACAGAACTAAAAGACTATGTGTTATTTTACATTTGATTACTTTATTATGTTTCTGTAGTATTTCTGAATACTGGTGTTAGACCTACACATATTTAACATTTAATTCAAAGATTGAAATCAAGCTTCCTTGTGTTGTGTAAACTCTTAACAAAATTACCACATTGTAAAAACGCAATGAGTGAGCAAACATTTAGGCGAGATAAACATAATAAGAAAATTTTCAACAACAACAAAAAAAATGTCTATATCGTCATAAATATCATTATCGCAAATATTCTTGAAATATCGTGATAGAATTTTGAGGCTATATCACCCACCCCTAGTGGGCACAATGAAAATTACTATGATACTTTGTACACACTATATTTAAGCTACATGCATGTATTTGTAAACATATCTTACATTATTAAAGAAAAACATTGTCTTTTTTCACCATAACTCACCGTTGAACCATACACCATCACTCGAACCTTATGTGTTTCAATGAGGAATCCCTCTAATTGCAAACTTTGATACATTTTCTGAAAGTGTTTAATGATAACATTTCTTTGTGTGCTTTTACCTAACTAACCTTTTAAACTTTACCTTACTTACTACCTTAATTTACAACTATTAACTGTCCTAAAGCCCCTTATGTATAACCGGGCATAATTCGGGAGACAAGCCGAGCTAAGCCTTGAGATTCCCGGCATGGAGAGGTCCCAGAGGGACCCTACATTCCCCACAGTCTGGAGCCCAAACTCGGCTTCCTTCCCGAGATATACCCGGTCAAACTTCCACCTTTGACCAGGCATAACTCGGGAGCCAAGCCGACTTAAGGCTCCAGACTCCCGGCGTGGGGGGCCCACTAGGAGGCCCCCTGAGCCCAGAGTATGGAGCCCCAACTCGGCATGGCTCCCGAGATACACCCGGTCAAACTTCCAGCTTGACTCCAGCTATAACTCCAGTCAAGCCGACTTAAGGCTCCAGACCACAGGCCACTTACACCTACTCATTGCACCCATGGCTCCAATCAAACATTAGCAATGTATGATGTTTTACTTCTTTAAATGCAATACATTTTTATATTCTGTGAATCAATGATGATGTGGGCTTATTTGGAACACGCGGGCTTAAATGGTGCCAAAGTACCAATTAAGCCCATGCCAGACTTCTGACTTTATTCCTAAAATATCTTAATGTTATATTCTAAAATGTACATCAACTAATTAATACATTTTCAAATGAGAGAAAAATCTTGCATTTTAACAAATTTTTTTATTTTTATAAACCATGTCAATATCTATGAAAAATATCTAGACTTAGATTTTGGTGGGCTTAATGGGTACACTTACCCTACGTGACAAAAATGTAAAAATAATAATAAAAAGTTTATGTATGATCAATAGACCTTATTCACAACAGTGTTTCGCAACCTTCATTCAGCTCATTTGAAGGATGCACCAAGTGTATCCTTCATGGCCTTCAGTCACCCACAATCCTTTGCACACATTCCATTTCACGAAAAATAACTGACAGAAAACGAGTCAGCACTGAGCTTGTCTGACTTCATTATGAAATGTAAGACAAAAATAATGTTTTCAGATATTAAGCATTGGGTATAAGAGATTATATGAGATTAAAGTCCCTGTAAAGCCAAAATTAAGTATGTGTTTTGAGTTTGTCACACCACACAAAAATGTGTTATTAGCCACCCAGCCAAATTTGAATGATAAAAAAGCCGGCAAGTAAATCAAATAAGCTATCAAAATCTTGAAAAAATGAGCAGTAGTCTATGCTCTGAAACGCTAGGGGCGTGTCAGCTGGTTGCGCTGAAACCACGCCTATTCGCGGGAATGCTGCCGTCGCCACACTTAACTGTCATTGCTACAGCCGGAATGGATGCCTGTATGGTGGGCACGCACTGCCGATGATGGCACCTGTTGTTGGCGCAACGGGAGGATGAAGGCCGAGGTGGGAGATAGTAGGTTCGGCCCCATTCACCAGTAACAGCGGATTATCAGTGAATCCCAGTTGTCTCCGACAAAAGTTTATAAAACGAGCCTGTGTAAAATGATCACTGCTGAGGTGGGTTTTGGCAGTGAGCATCAGCTCTCCATCAAGGTGGCTCTTCACAAAATTAATCCACCTCTTCTTGATGTGATCATTTTTCGGAAATTTAAATAAGGACACTGATCTGTTTTGTACATGATCGCATCCAGGTAGTACGCATTTCCAAAATGAAGGCATAGCTAGCTAGCAAACTGTTGGCTGTAGTAACTAATAGTACTGACAGTAACTCGCGATAGAATTGCCTTTACAGGGACTTTAAGCATAAGATTGGGTAAAGGCACACTGGGATAAAAGGCACATTTGCCTTTTTTCTCTTTTAATCCACTAGATGGTACAACAATTAAGCTTAGCTCACAGTCTCCCACATGGTAATTCCTCTCTGTAGGTGTAAGACGGTGTGAAAAGAATGCACATGGATGAAGTCCGCTATCCTCCCCCCTCTGGGAAAGCACTGCTCCAATACCCACATCCGAAGCATCCACCTCCACCACGAAGAGTTTGTCTTGGTCGGGGAGATTAAGAATGGATGCTGAATTAAAGTGGAGTTTGAGTTTGCTAAAAGGTGATTCTGGTTCAGGACTCCAGCAGAAGCATGCCTTATTCCCTTTAGTGAGAATTGATAGTGGAGCCACCACAGAGCTGAAGTTCAAAATGAACTTGCGGTAAAAGTTGGCGTAGCCAAGAAATCGCTGCACCTCCTTCACAGACGTGGGAGTGGGCCAATCTGTAACTGCTTGAACTTTCTGAGGATCCATTTGAATATGACCATGCTTAGTAATGAATTCCAGGAACTGTACTTGGGTCACATGGAATTCACAGTTCCCGGGTTTGACAAAAAGGTGATTATCGAGAAGGCGTTTAAGAACCTTTCTGACATGCTCAATGTGTACTGAGGGAACTTGAAAAAATGAGAATATTGCCCAGGTAGAAGAACACAAACTGATTGAGCATGTCTCGAAGGACATCATTTATCAGAGCCTGGAAAACTGCAGGAGCATTGGTGAGACTGAAGGGCATAACTAGGTACTCATAGTGCCCGGTGGGAGTGTTAAATGCGGTCTTCCAATCGTCGCCTTGTCTAATGCGCACAAGATGGTAAGCATTGCGCAAGTTGAGTTTGGTGAAGATGGAGGCTCCCTGCAGTATCTTAAAGGCCGTAGCCATAAGCGGCAATGGGTAACAGTTCCGGGTAGTGATTTTGTTGAGGCCTCTGTAATCTATGCAGGGTCGAAGGCCCCCATCATTTTTGCCCACAAAGAAAAAGCCAGCCCCAGCAGGTGAAGTGGACTGACGAATGATCCCTGATGTGAGGCCCTCCTCAATGTACTTGTCCATAGCAGCAGGCTCGGGGGAAGACAAAGAAAATATGTGGCCTCTGGGGGGACAGCTACCTGGAAGCAGGTCAATGGCGCAGTCATAAGGACGGTGTGGTGGTAAAGAGGTGGCTCTCTTTTTACTGAAGTCTGCCTTGAGGTGGTGGTACTGAGTGGGGACCTGAGATAGGACTAGGGGATCTTGAAACTCGAGAATAGGGTCAGGGGGACTCTGGACCAAACAGGTGACATGACAAGTGGGACCCCAATTGAGGATAGCGCCAATGGCCCAGTCAATGTCCCAGCCGAGTCCCACACTCGGGACTCGGCTGGGAGAGGACGCTGGCACGTTTCTTGGCTGCCGCTTCTCCCTCCGGGGAAATCAAATCAAAACTACTTATTGATTCAAAACTGCCTCAGCACTTACCTGGACCTTTTCGCCTGCACGTCTCCGCTACCGAAGGACCCGACCCAGTTTGGTTCGGCAGCATTTTGGGACTACGGATTGTATAGTTGGCAACGCCGCAGGATCGATCGGGTTAACACCCGCGCTTTCGGGCGGCTACGCTAACTTCTCCCAAGACGACTCAATCTTTCCTCCTGGCGATGCAGTACCTGGTCCTAGTTATTTTTCTGCTCTCCATCCTGCCTCCTTGGTTGCAAAACTCCACTAACAACTTCATGGTTTTCCGGTACTCAGCTAAACAGCTACTCCAGCTAAACTGTTATCCATCGGCTACTCCGGAACTCATCGCTGAAATAAAAACCTTCGGATTACTTCAACGTCACCGTTACATCCACAGAGGCTCCCGTAGAAACTTAATACACATATCCACCGGGAATGAAAGCTTCGGCGCAACACTCCCTCATTGCTTCTCTTCCGCGTCCCGGCACCGAAACAGCAACGCACAACGTCATCAGAGCCAACGTCACGTGAACCATTTCAACCTCCGGTCAGTTCCCGTTTCTGTATCATCCCCTTCAAAACAAAAGTCTCTCAAGCTTGGACTACTGAACATAAGATCCCTTAACACCAAAAGCATCATTCTCAACGAATTCATCCTGGACTCACAATTAGAATTAATCTGTTTAACTGAAACCTGGCAAACACCCCACGATTACTTTTCCCTCAACCAAGCCACCCCCACTGGACTCTCATACATGGACCAACCTCGTCCTGAAGGCAGGGGTAGTGGTATTGCTGTCATCTATAGACAAACCCTCAAGCTTCGCCCTCTCCCCATCCCATCTGTTCCCTCTTTTGAACACCTCTCATTTAAGCTCTTAGGCCCCACTCCTCTGACTATTTCAACAATTTATCGCCCTCCCAAACCCAATCCTTCCTTCCTGTCAGATTTTTCAGAATTTATAACTCAACTCTGTACAACTTCATTAACCATATTACTTGTAGGTGACTTCAATTTCCATATCGATTCTTCCACCTCCAAACCCGCCACGGATTTCTTGGACATCATACACAGTTTTAACTTCATACAACATGTCAATTTCCCCATCCACACCCGTGGACACACTTTGGACTTGGTCTGCTCTACTGGACTTAATACTGACACTCTCACACACACAGATCTGGCCATATCTGATCATCTCGCCATAACATTTCACATCAATCTCCCCAGCCCTCACTTCAACCAGACACGCACCATATCTTACCGAAATCTAAAGTCCCTCTGTCTCACCTCTTTTTCCTCCCATATTGCAAACACAATTTCCATATCCAGCATCCCTGAAAATTCAACCACCGCTGACCTAGTAGTTCACTACAACCGTACACTCACATCGAGCCTAAATACTCTCGCACCAGTAAAAACTGCAATAGTTACATTTGCCCGCTCTGCTCCCTGGTTCACTCCTGAACTGCACAAACTCAAAAAAGAGCGCAGACAACTGGAACGCCTACATAAGAAAACTGGACTCACTGTACACCTTCAAGCCTACAAGGATCACAGCCATCATTATAGATCAGCGCTCACATCAGCCCGAACAGCTTTTTATTCTGGGATCATTCACTCTCGATCCACCAACCCCCGGACTCTGTTTGCCACAGTTAATAAATTTCTCAAACCCATTGACAATATCACTCATTCATTCACCATGGACAAATGCAATAATTTCATCGACTTCTTTAAATACAAAATTGACAGCATTCACCAAGAACTCTCTGCGAACATTTCTCCTAGTATAGATCACCAATCTACCTCATCCTTTCCATTTCACATCATTCTCCCCTCTCTATCAGTCATTACAGAAACCGATCTTATTAGCCACTTCAACAAAATCCACCCCACAACCTGCCCACTGGACCCCATTCCTTCTGCACTGGTCAAGCATTGCCTCCCCGTCCTCAGCCCACTCATCATGGCTATCATCAACTCCTCTCTCACCTCTGGAACAGTTCCTTCTTCCTTCAAAGTTGCAGCCATCACACCAACACTTAAAAAACCTGGACGGGATCCTGACAACCCCAACAACTTCCGCCCCATCTCTAACCTACCTTTCCTGTCTAAAATCCTGGAACGCTCGGCCGCCTCTCAACTAAAACATCATCTCCTTTCCAATCAGCTCTACGAAACCTTTCAGTCTGGATTCCGCACTCATCACTCTACTGAAACTACATTACTCAAAGTAACAAATGACCTCCTGCTCGCCTCTGACTCTGGTTCCCTCTCCATTCTCCTCCTACTTGACCTCTCTGCCGCCTTCGACACCATTGACCACTCCATCCACTTACAACGCCTACAACATCTTGGAATTTCTGGCTCAGCTCTCTCCTGGTTCATCTCCTACCTTACCGACCGATCTCAATTCATATCCATCAACAACTGTACGTCTCACACCATACCTGTCAATCACGGAGTCCCTCAAGGCTCGGTGTTAGGTCCCCTTCTGTTTATCCTGTATATGCTTCCCCTTGGACTTATCATTCATAATCATGGATTAAAATTCCATAGTTATGCTGACGACACACAACTATACCTCAGCACCAAATCCATCACTTCTGCCACAGTATCAACCATCACAACCTGCCTCTCTGCAATAAAATCCTGGATGAACGCCAACTTCCTAAAACTCAATTACAATAAATCGGAAATTATCGTCATCGGTCCCAAATCACTCCTCCCCTCCTCCGAAGACTTCACTCTCTCCATCGATGGCCATACAGTTACCACCTCTCCCCAGATCCGAAATCTTGGTTTCATTTTTGACCCCACACTCACATTTAAGCCCCATATCCATCATATCACCAAAACTGCCTTTTTCCACCTACGAAATATTGCTCGTCTACGCCCTATCCTCTCCATATCTGCTGCAGAAACTCTCATCCATACATTCATTACATCAAGACTCGACTACTGCAATAGTCTCCTATATGGCCTCCCATCCTCTGATATAAAAAAACTGCAATACGTTCAAAATTCCGCTGCTCGCCTCCTCACCCACACTAGCTCCAGAGACCACATCACCCCTGTTCTTCAACAGCTTCATTGGCTCCCTGTACAACAGCGCATCCATTACAAAGTTCTGCTCATCACTTACAAAGCCCTCAATAACTTGGCACCTCCATATCTCACAAACCTCTTACAGCATCACCGCCCCTCCCGACGCCTCCGCTCTGCCGACTTGGGCCTTCTCAAACCCATCACCAAATCAATGCACCGAACTTTGGGGGATCGAGCATTCGCCATCGCTGCCCCCACTCTTTGGAACTCACTCCCTATCCACATTAGAAACTCAGATTCACTGACCACCTACAAAAAACTGCTCAAAACCCACCTGTTTCAGCTTGCCTACAACCTATAATAACACTCTCATCATTTTTTGTTTGTTTCACTTGTAAAGCGTCTTTGAGTTCCTTGGAAAGCGCTATATAAGACTTATGCATTATTATTATTATTATTATAATGTGAGGGTTATGGTGAAGAAGCCAGGGGTGACCAAGGACCACAGGGAATTCTGGAGATTGTATCAGGTGGAATCACAACTACTCTTGGTGTTGGTGAATAGATAGGTGAAGAAGAGAGGTTAGAAGAGTTACCTGCCCGGGGCCCATAGGTCTTCCATCCAGTGCAGTAACTGTCAGAGGGGTAGTGAGCGAGTCAGAGGAGATCTGGAGACTCCTTGCAAGAGATAATTCCATAAAGTTCCTGGCTGCACCTGAATCCACCAATGCCTTGAGTTGATGCTTATGATTTCCCCAAGCGAGTGTGATGAGGAGAAAAAATCCTGAATTGGAAGGTGGGGCAATGCAAGTGACTCCCGTTACAGTCCTTCCAAGCCTGAACGGGGCCGAGCGTTTCCCGAGAGCTCTGGGCAGGCAGAACGGAAATGTCCTGGCAGTCCACAGTCTAGGCAACAACGCTCCCTTATGCAGCAGTCACGTTCTGATGGAGAGATCCGGGTACCTCCTAACTGGGTTCTGGAAATCCTTGAGACGGAGGTAAGTTCTCTGTGGAAACTGAACTACATTTACATTTTACATTTAGTCATTTAGCAGACGCTTTTATCCAAAGCGACTTACAACTGAGAACTAAAGTAAGCTATTCATCGTGAAGAGGGAAGAACAACGCAAGAAGTGCTCAAAATACAAAGTTCAGGCATTGCTCAGAGTAGCAAAAGCCAGACAAGGGAAGATTTAAAAGAACTGACAGGAGGTTTGAAAACAAACGGGGGAATCAATTTTTTCTCCCTCAGACGATTATCCAGCAGGACCGCCAGGTCAATGAGGGTCTCTAGATCATAGGTAGGTTCTCGTGTTGCAAGTTCGTCTTTGAGTGCCCCAGAAAGACTGTTCTGGAAGCACACCATGAGAGACTCATTATTCCAGCTACTTCCTGCTTCAAAGGTGCGATAATTGATGGAATAGTCTGCAGCACTGCGACTACCCTGCTGGAGGGACAGCAGTCGTTTAGACGCCTCTCTGCCACTGATGGAATGATCAAAGACCCGTTTGAACTCCTCTTCGAATGCAGAATAACTTGAGCAGAAAGGACTCTGGGCCTTCCAAACAGCTGTTGCCCAGGAGAGGACCTTACCAGAAAGGAGAGTGATGACATATGCAATCTTGGCCCTGTCTGAAGGGAAGGATGATGGCTGTAGCTCAAATGTGAGGGAGCACTGAGTGAGGAATCCACAACAAGCACTGGGATCTCCTGAGAATCGTTGTGGTTGAGGTAGATGAGGTTCTACAAGGGGAGCTGACATTTGAGGGCCCGGAAATGGTACAGAAGAAGCAGCTTGGGTAGAAGACAGACGATCGAAAATCTGATGGACAGAGGTCAAGACATCAGACAGTAATTGTGAATGCTTAGCCATCAAGGCCTCCTGTTGGACTAGTACCGCTTCATGACGTTGAACTGAGGACTCATGCTTAGCCAGGGAAGTGAAGAGCTCTTGTGTGCTGGGCGTCTCTGGGTCCATGTTTGGCTGGTGTTTCTGTCAGAGCCCGGGCTTGAACTCTTGTCCCCGGTATGAGATACTGACTCTCAATAGAAAGACGCACTAAGGAGAACTTGAGATGCAGAAAGTCTTTTAATTAAAGTTCAAGGAATAGTTTACAGCTGGAGCAAAAAACAGCAAAAACACAAAAACACAACCAGTCCACAAGGGCATTCCAAAAAATATTCCAAAGATTTCAAAAAGTCTTAAAGCTAAAACTCCAGAGGAGAGAGTCCACAAGAAAATAAAACTGAAAAGGAAACATTCCACTGGCAAAAGAAAATACAAAGTCTCAGAGTTAGAGAACACTCACTCAGGCAACTGGCTTCAGAACAACTATACACTAAGCAAAGAAGCTATGAGACAGAGTCATTTAAATACATACGGCAGAACGAGACACGTGAACCTACTGTAATAACATTAATTACAAGCTGAGAAAGCTGGGCATGAGGGCACCATGAGGACCTGTAGAGGCTAAAACACAACCTGACAAGCAAAATGCTGACATAATACATACATTGGAAATTCTAAATCCTCTTGATATTTATAGTAGATGCTTGTTTTGGCAATATCTCTGGATACATGATATCGTGGTCTATTGGCGCAACCCGGCATGGGGGTTTAATGCACATATTTCACATCTATAGTGTGAGCAGTCAAGTCGCAGCTCGACGTTCGGAACGTCTAGTGTGAGCACATAAAACGCAAGCATTGGCTTTACATTGCATGAGATCTATTTGTTCAGTGAGAGTAGGTAACCTTGCTGAAATCGCACAGAAATCACACAGTGTATGCCCGCCTTAAAGGAACACTCCACTTTATTTGGAAAAGGGCTCAATTTCCAACTCCCCTAGAGTTAAACAGTTGTGTTTTACCATTTTTAAATCCATTCAGCCGATCTACGGGTCTGGCGGTAGCACTTTTAGCATAGCTTAGCATAAATCAATGAATCTGATTAGACAGTTAGCATCTCTCTCAAAAAAATGACCAAAGGGTTTCGATATTTCTCCTATTTAAACCTTGACTCTTCTGTAGTTACATAGTGTACTAAGACCGACGGATAATGAAAAGTTGCGATTTTCTAGGCCGATATGCCTAGAACTATACTCTCATTCCTGCGTAATAATCAAGGAATTTTGCTGCCGTATCATGGGTGCAGCAGGCGCAATAATATTACGCAGTGCTTGAAAATTAGGTAACTAGGTAACTTCCAACATGACCGGCACTAAGTTTGTGTAATTGCAGTTAATATCATTGCACACGGTGTCATACACACAGACACAAAAGACTGTAACACACATGACACTACAATAATGCAATAAACATCCATTTAACAACATAAGATGTAACATAGAACCCTAATGTAATAACAAAACTAAGAAACATAATAAAATGAAAAACCATCAAATGTGAAGTGTCACACACGGAATGTTTATGACTTTTCACTGTAAATTATAAGATTATTTGTTCTTTTTACTTCAAAAGTGGTACATTTAATAGTATTTTATTATAAAATTTCACAAAATGTAAGTTTAGATCTATTAAAAAATTTCTATGTGTATAATGCAGGAAATTACTGTTAACCAATTAACTGTTTTTTACTGTCGCTGTCACGTTTTAGTCCAATGATGATGAAGAAGATTCAGGTAGAAGCGTGTTTATTAAAACAAAGTAAACTCAGTTAATCCACATAGATGTGAGACAGCATACCATGCACAAACAATAACGGACAATGACTGAAAGTAACAGAGGAACTTAAATACCTTCAATGGCAGGATGGAAAAGGCTGATGTCCAGAGCACAGGCAGTACAAAAGGCCCACGGCGGAATCGATGGTGGGAGGAGCCAAGGCAGAGTAAGCATCCCGACGACCAACGATGTAGCCAAGAGGTCTGGAGATGCTGGTGGAGCTGAGAGACTGAAGACCGGTTGACAACGGAGGTCCTGGAGGGCAGTGCGGAGCCGCAGCGACGAGTTGCCGAGGCATAACCTGGGTGCCAGAGGATCGAGGCGGAGGTGGTGCAACCGAGGACCCTGGTGAAGCCACAGAGAAATCAGAGCCAGACGGAGCTGAATGGGTGAAAAGCCGAAGTGCAGCAGAAGGCTCTAAAGTCCGCCGGGTGAGTGAAACCAAGGTGGAGGCGCGGGACAGGGAAGCATGGCAAAGCAGAGGGGACGATAATCCAGGGTGGCGCAGAGAGAGGGAGGAGCCAAGGTGGAGTCGACTGCTCAACGGACAGAGTTGGAGCTACGGGCCTGGAGGTCTGAGATGGAACACAGGAGTTGACACAACTTGGCTGTGCTGGCGAGCTATAAGTCCATGGCGGATCAGAGCAGGTAAGACCCAGTGAAGGATCCGAGGAACTGAAGGGCGCCAGCAAAGGTGGGGCAGAGTGACCAAATAGTCTGGGCAGAGGAGGTGGGAGAGGGAGGTAGGGTGGGTGTATTATCCGTAGTTGTAAAATGTGTTTAAGCTGGGCAAGACCAGTGGTGAAAAAGTCTCTGAGATCGGTAGGACTGAGGGGATGAAGGCTCAGGACTGGGTGGAATCAACGGAGGGAGGCTGTTTTCCTCTTCCAGCTCTTCTCTATCTCCCACCGGCTCGTATGTAGAAGTTGGCAGACACAACTGGTCAGACTGGGCGGCTGCTTTCGGCTCCAGGACAGACGTGGCCTTACGCTCCAGCTCAGTGTTGGGCATGTGCGTTGCCTCAGGTCCGTGGCGGGCATCAGCTTGGTCTCCAGCTCTACGTTGGGCTCAGTCTCATTTCCTGCCGTGGGTGAATAATCTGGCTCTGCAGTGGCCATTAACGCTGACATCAGCTGAGGGTTAGCGCACTGCAGACATTGGAGGATCGCCTCTCTCCAGGCTCCTCCTTCCATGTCTGGTAGATTTAGGGGACTATAATAATATAGAGTCCAAGTCCAATAATGAGACTGTAGTGTCTCATCGTTAAAGTTTGTTCTTGCAGCCAGTTGACAAAATCTGGCGGAGTACTCCAAGATAGAGCGGTTCTCTCAGGCGAGTTTAATAAACTGGGCTGCAATATCCATTTTCTTACTCGATTTGAGGGTCCGTTATTCTGTCACGTTTTAGTCCAATGATGACGAAGATGATACAGGTAGAACCGTGTTTATTAAAACAAAGGAAACTCAGTTCTCTTACGAGAGGTTCTCTCGTATTGCGTAAGTTTAGCTTACACTAGGGGAAAGATTCATCTTTTCGAGATATTGAAGCCAAAAATTATCCTTAATTTTGTATCCATTGTCAGCAGTGCAGCAGCTAGCAGACCTAGAGCAGGCTAGGCTGGCGTGCTCATAGGCTGCCCTGCGGGAATTGCAGCAGCCTACCACTGAGCCCGACGTGACGTCACGTCCAATGAAGGGCGCTCGCGCCTTCACAGCGTCCTAGCCCGCCAATATGGGCATGGCTTAGCGTATATAAGCAGGGCTCGTAGGCTGTTTTCTCTGATTTTCATCTCTACAGCGAGCTCTCCGCATCGCTGGATCTAGAGAGAAGCCGCCGCCGTCGAAAGAGCAACTAGCCAGCTTAGGACAGCGCCTGAAGAAGCCGGCCGTCTTCGCCACCTTCAGCCGTCCGTGCGAGCTACGCTATCCGGCGACGTATCCTTTTTATTCAAAAATTCACTCTAAAAGAGCAGCGAGCTCTTTTTCAAGATGCCTCGCACTTCCTGCGGCCTGTGTGGAGTCCCGCTCAGCGATGGAGACCGCCACCTTATCTGCGCTCTCTCCCTGGGCCAGGAACACGCAGCTCTCGCCCTCTCGTCAGGGGGATGCAAGCTCTGCGAAGCGCTTCCGATGATGACCCTGCGGGCTCGACTCGAAGTGTTAAACCCTTACACTCCGCCCCTTACAGGACCGCGCAAGAAGAAGCGCCGTTCTCTAAGGCCGCCGGAGCCTGTGGCCACCACGACGCGCTCGCCGGAACCCCTCTCTCGAGCCTCGCTCTCACCTTCTCCGCCTCTCCTCACAGACGCTGAGATGCCACCCACGATCCGCACTGCAGTCGCTTCTGATGATGTGGCCGAGGAACAGGCCACAAAGGACTGCTGTTCTATCATGGCTTCGGACAGCGAGGAGTGGCCGGGTTCGCTTCGCTCCTCCACCTCCTCGATCCAGGAATCAGGTCGGACCCGGGCTTGAGTGGACGCTGAGCTGATGCGCCTCCTATCTCAGGCTGTCGAACGACTCTGGCTCGAATGGTCGCCGCCGAAGGAGCCCGCACCGAACAGACTCGACTCGCTGCTTCCTTCAGAGTCGCCGCCGTCAAGCGCCCGCAGCCAGGGCCGCCCCGTTTCTGCCTGAACTCCACACGGAACTGGCTAAGTCGTGGAATGCACCCTTCTCCACGAGGCTTCAATTTGACCCAGAGAAATCTAAAAAAGTGTATAATATTTGGTTATCCGGCTCACGCCGATGGTGTTTTAAGTCTAGAGAAAGTGCCCACACCCCAGTGTTCACCCCTACACACAAGCACAACACATCCCGTGTCATTCACAGAGCCCACTCTCTTAAAGCAGGCAAAAGCCGCTCGAGTGTTGAATGTAAGAAATGTGCCCCGCTCTGTTACACGGCCCCTAAAGACTCATATCTGTCAGGTTATTAACGTAAGTCACGTTCCCGCCTACGCTCACGCTTACTAAAACATGCCTCTCCCAGAGCACCACCTGTGCATTTAAGTGTTGTTACAAAACGCAGGGCGATCATAAAACGCTCCCCATCCAAAATGATCGGGACGTCATATTTATGTGTAAGTCTCGTGCCCGCGCAGAAGGGCTCACGCTTACTAATAGGCACTTCGCCCAAGGGTCTGCTTGCGCATCACAAAGTGGTAAAGGTGCGCTCCCCATTCACGGCAATCGGGACGCCGCTTATGTATCAGCCTGTCACGGCTGTCAGCGAGCTGCCGCTCTCAAGCACCGAGGGCGCACGCGCCCACGCCTCCGGTTCAGGTTCTCGAGCCCGCAGAGCGCAGCGATCAGACCCCGGAGACCATTCGCCCCTTAGCTACACATATAAAAGCATGGGAGGCCATTCAAGGGGTTTCAGAATGGGTGCTGAGCACAATAAGGCAGGGCTATTCGCTACAGTTCATTTGCCGTCCTCCGCGCTTTCAAGCAATAGCGAAGCTGCTGTGTAAAGGGACCACGGAATTGGTACCGCCTTCTCTGAGCGAGTCTGGCTTTTACAGCCGCTATTTTCTCGTATCCAAGAAGGACGGAGCCCTCAGACCCATCTTAGATCCGAGACATTTGAACAAAGTGCTTATGAAAAGACCGTTCAAAATGCTTACGACCAGGTCAATCCTCGCGTTCGCCCGAGGGACTGGTTTATCTCTCTCGATCTGAAAGATGCCTATTTCCAGATTCAGATAATACAGGCCATTCTTGAAATTCGCCTTCGACGGTCAGGTATATCAATACACCGTCCTGCCGTTCGGCCTGTCTCTAGCACCCCGTACATTTACGAAGTGCATGGATGCGGCTCTCGCCCTCTTGAGAAATCAGGGTTTGCGAATCATGAACTATCTGGACGACTGGCTGATTTTGGCGCAATCAGAGATAGAACTGCTATCTCACAGAACTGTGCTCCTCAGTCACCTGGAAAGCTTGGGTCTCACTGTCAACTGGACCAAGTGCTCATTACTGCCCAGTCAGTCAATTTCCTTCCTAGGAATAGAACTGGACTCTGTGGCCATGACGGTTCGTTTATCGACACAGCGCGCGCTCCGTGTTTTGACATCTAGCCGCGTCTTTTCAGAAGGGCAGCTTCGTTCCTCTGGAGACATTTCAGAGGATGCTGGGCTGTATGGCCTCAGCTGCTGCAGTGCTTCAGCTGGGCTTACTGCGTATTCGCCCGCTTCAATGCTGGCTGAACGCTCGAGTGTCTCACCGAGCTTGGGCCTCTGGCTGCGAACAAATCAGAGTGACTCAGACCTGCATCGCGGCTCAGCAGCCCTGGTAAGCAGCCGACTGGTATCAGCGGGGTGTGATGATGGGAGCTGTCTCATATCGAAAGGTCATCTCGACAGATGCGTCCAACTCCGGTTGGGGCGCTCTCTTCGAGGGCAGACCGGTCTTTGGCCAGTGGTCAGACCAGGAGAAGCTCCTTCAGATAAACTGTCTGGAAATGATAGCGGTCGAGAATGCGCTGAAGCGCTTCCTCCCGTTCATACAGGACCACCATGTTTTAGTCCGTTCAGACAACATGTCAGTGGTGTCATACGTGAACCGTCAGGGTGGCGTCAGATCCAGGAACCTCTGCGATCTGACAAAGTGCCTCCTCACATGGTCTCAGCATCACCTGCGCTCGCTGAGAGCTGCACATGTGCCAGTCCACCTGAACGACGGCGCAGACAAACTATCCAGGGACAACGTTCCCCCAGGGGAATGGTCCCTGCACCCCCAAACAGTCCAGGAATTATGGCGCCTATTCGGCAAAGCGGAAGTCGACCTATTTGCGTCGACAGACAACGCTCACTGCCCGATGTTCTTTTCAAAAAGCGAGGACGCGCTGGCCCAAATCTGGCCCAGCTGCCCGGTGTATGCTTTCCCTCCGATCTCTCTGTTACCACAGGTAATCAAGAGGATCAGGGAAACGCGCCACTCGGTGCTCCTCATAGCCCCGCGCTGGGAAAATCAGATTTTGTCACAAACAGCCCCGTGGCCGATTCCGGTGAGAACGGATCTCCTCTCTCAAGCTCGCGGCTCGATTTGGCATCCCCATCCAGAGCGATGGTCTCTGCACGCATGGTTAATCAACGGGTATCGGATGCCATGCCAGAAGGAGTGATGAACACGATTACGCAGTCTAGAGTTCCTTCTACTAGAAAGCTTTATGCGTCTAAATGGTCTGTGTTCTCTAAATGGTGCACAGACCAAAACCTGGACCCATGGACATGTGGGGTTTCGCGGCTGCTCAGTTTCCTACAAGAGCTGTTGGATAAGGGAAGGTCCCCATCCACGCTTAAAGTCTACGTGGCGGCCGTTGCAGCGTTCGCAGAGTCGACGCGCGGCCGGTCACTAGGGAAAGACGAGCTTGTCATCCGCTTCCTTAGAGGACCCAGAAGGATGAACCCTCCGCGCCCCCCGTCGGTTCCTATGTGGGATCTTTCGTTGGTCCTCGAGGCCCTGAAAGCGTTTCCCTTTGAACCACTAGATTCCGTGGAATTAAAGTACCTGTCACTCAAAACTGTTTTTCTGACAGCTCTGTCATCAGTAAAACGTGGGGGGGACTTACACGCGCTGTCTATCAGCGCTGCGTGTCTTGAGTTCGGACCAAATGACTCAAAAGTCATCCTCAAACCTAGACACGGCTTTGTTCCTAAAGTAATTGGCACTCCTTTCAGAGAGCAGGCCATTTCTCTATCGGGAAACGACTTTAAGCTCCTCTGCCCAGTCAGGGCGCTGATGGTTTACACTGCGTGCTCTGCACCTTTCGGGCGCTCGGAGCAGCTTTTCGTTTCATTTGGTGGGCGCACCAAGGGTCTCGCCGCCTCGAAACAAAGCTTATCCAGATGGATTGTGGATTATAGCAGCCGCTTATGCGTCGAAAGGTCTGCAATGCCCCTCGGGCATCAGGGCTCATTCCACTAGAGGCATGGCCTCGTCGTGGGCATGGTCCAGCGGAATTTCTATTCACGACATATGTGTGGTGGCGGGCTGGGCCTCCCCGTCCACCTTTGTCAGGTTTTATAACCTAGAAGTTCCCGCTCTGCAGGCGAGACTTCTATCAGTTTAAGTGAGATGTACGTTTTGTCCAGATATGTTCGTGCGTAGGCTACTCTCACGTGTCCTAGCTCTTCTGGTTGAGCTGCACTATGGGTATGTGCTATATGCTTATGCAGACCGGTGGAGCCGCTCTGTATTCCCTATGAGTGCTTATGTACAAGTGCTGGCCCGCGTTGCTGGCCGCCTTATTTTTCCCACTTATCTGGGTTCCCTGGGAAGCCTGGGACTTATGAGTGGATGCTTGCCGCGCACGGCGTTGACAAAGGGTTCCCGTAGCGTAAGCTAAACTTACGCAATACGAGAGAACCTCTCGTAAGAGAACGTATCGGTTACCTAACGTAACCTCGGTAACCAGGGTTCTAGCAGAGGGAACGAGTATTGCGTAACCTGCCGTGCTCGCGCCACAAGCGTTTTTCGCTTCAGTCGATGAAAACCAGAGAAAACAGCCTACGAGCCCTGCTTATATACGCTAAGCCACGGCCATATTGGTGGGCTAGGACGCTGTGAAGGCGCGAGCGCGAAGCCGGCTGCTGCAGTTCCCGCAGGGCAGCCTATGAGCACGCTAGTCAGCCTGCTCTAGGTCTGCTAGCTGCTGTACTGCGTTGACAATGGATACAAAATTAAGGATAATTTTTGGCTTCAATATCTCGAAAAGATAAATCTTTCCCATTGCGTAAGCTAAACTTACGCAATACTCGTTCCCTTTTCTAGAGAGAACCGAGGTTACGTTAGGTAACCGATACGTTAATCCACATAGATGTGAGACAGCGTGCCATGCACAAACAACAAACACTAACAGACAATGACTGAAAGGAACAGAGCAACTTAAATACACAAGGTGACGAGCTCAAATATTAACAGTTGAGCTCTAATTAGGAACATAATGAATCATCATGACAACTGATTAATGATGTGCAAACAGGAACAGACAGACAGCAACAAAGAGGAACATAATCAGAGTCCATAAAAATGAAACTAAAGCTAAAATGAATATAAGGGGCTTTCGCACCGGAGGAACCTTTTCATAGTTCTATAACTATTGGCCAAAGTACCCCGATTTTGGCGTGTTCGCACCGCAGGAACGATTTTAGTTCTAGGTACTCCTTTTGGAGGAACTAATTTAGCTCCTACTTCAGAGTAGGGTCTAAGCCAGCACTATAGGAACTATCCATGATGTTAGTTTACGCTGATTGGCTGAACGCACACGAAACACCAGTACCCGCCATTTTTAAAAAGCTCTGTAAACACACAGATTTTAGCCTATATATTTACTCCAGAAACTAACTCTACGAACATGGAAAACAGTGATAGATGGACCTCTTAAACTTTACGCTGAGGAGAAAATCCAACGCAACTTTGAGGGGACCAAGCGAAACATGATTATGTATTTCTGATCAGCTAGCAACATCAACCACACGGCATACGCTAATAACTTTTCATTACGGTTTACTTTTATGTATAGCAGTTTATGTATATAATCTAATGACTATTAGACAGGACTGTTAGACAGATCGTAAACTAATGAACATGGAGAATGCAAGCACAGTGTGTGACTCTAGCTGGCATTCTCAGCGCCATCAAAATAAAAATCACAACAACAAGCCCGGCTTACGTCACTTCAGGGTTCCTACTGCTGGTGTGAATGCAACCAGGAAAATATTCTAGGGGAACCATTAGTTCTCAGGCAACCACCCTGGTGTCTAGTTCCTAGAACTAAGTTAATAGAACTACCTGGTGCAAAAGCCCCAATAACGGTGACAGTTGCATTTTTTTGTCTTTTACAATTAAAATTACAACCGTGTTTACAGTGTGTGCAATTGAAAGTCTCTGTAAAGTCAAAATTAAGTATGTGTTCTGAGTATGTCACACCACAGAAAAATGTGTTAATAGCCACCCAGACAAATTTGAATGATAAAAAAAGCTGGCAAGTACATAAAATAAGCTATCAAAATCTTGAAAAAATTAGCAGTAGTCTCTGCTCTTCACGCCCACCCCCACTCGCGGGAAGCACTCACTAGTTGTCGGTGCGACGGGAGGATGAAGGCCGAGGCGGTAGATAGCCGGTTCGGCCCCATTCACCAGTAACAGCGGATTATCAGTGAATCCCAGTTGTCTCCGACGAAAGTTTATAAAACTATCCCGTGTAAAATGATCACTACAGAGGCGGGTGTTTGCGGTGATCCTCAGCTCTCCATCAAGGTGGAAAAATAATTCCACCTCTTCTTGATGTGATCGTTTTTCAGAAATATAAATAAGGACACCGATCTGTTATCCGATCACTACCGCATCCAGGTAGTACGCATTTCCGTGACGAACGCATAGCTAGTTTGTAAACTGTAGGCTTTAGTAAATAATAATACTGACAGTAACTCGCGATTGAGCAGCAAACCTATGTAAATGTGCTCTATTTATATTGTTAGGGGAGGGGCCAGCCTCAGTGGTTTCAGTGCGTCATCAAGTAGGGGCGTGTCCAGGGCTCCAGTGCGTCATCAAGACCCCGTTTTAGCCCCGCCCAAAAAATCCGGATCACAGCAATGGTGAAAAACTGTTTAACTGTCTAACTCCACAATTGAGTACTTCCCAGTTGACAGTCTTTGTAATATGTTTTAGCAATACATTTCTAACATTTATAGAAGTTGCCTTTATTTTAGAATTGCCTTTACAGGGACTTTAAATGTTTACAACTCAGTTTTTTGTGTTTTAGTGTTGATTATTTAACAAAATAAATAGCATTAGAAATTGAATTAGGACTTGTTAATTTTGTTAATTAATTACACTAATGCAGTACCTAACAGGGTTCATATTTATATGATATACTGTATATCCAAAACAAATAGATATCGAATCGATACATGAAATCTTTTAATGCCCAGCCCAAATAGTGTCTTGCATAGTTCCCAGGACAGCAGACCTTACCAATAAGTAATGTCCATGCAACTGTGAGTATTCATACACTCTGATATCTGTTGTTCACTATACATGCTGGGCAGAAGATGCTGGAAATTCAAGCTATTAAAAACTATTTGTCAGTGTCAGACAACAGACTGGCCCTGAGACCTGTCCTGCCGTCAGCCAATGAGAATCCAGACAATGGTACCATCAGTGACCGACCAAAGAAGCATGCTGATGAAGACCTTTGAGTAGATGCTTCTTATGTGAGTATTTGGACTTTCTCTTATTAATCTCTCTCACTAACACATGTGAATTCCACTTCCTCCCGCTAGCTTCTCTGTATTCTCTGTCTCTTTCACCCCCTTGAACGCTATCTTTCTGTGCTCAGGTCATAATACAGAGGGCAGATTAGCTCCTGCAGGCTTTGATGCACCATAAGGTCAGCTCTGAGATCGATGTAGCAAAAGAAAAAAAATAACAAGTGAAAAAAAACCCCACATGCACACAACTCACCCGTCTGAACAATCAATGACTCTTTATATATATCTGAGGGGGGCCTGATAGTGTCTGAAGCATCAGAGCTTTCTCAAGCACTCATCTTTGGTAGGCTGACACATTTTCTCACTGTTCTCTGATCCTAGTCAATTAAGTAGATTCATCTGAGCAGCATCACAAAGACACCGGCTGTTGCTTTGACAAATGCACCATAAATTCAGCCATGCATCAATTTTCCTGGAAGTAAAAATCAATTAGGGTTCATTCTACATAAATATTACAATTGTATGAATGTAACAAGATTGAGTGCACTTATGTAAATTAATTGATTTTAAATATTATGTAAGATATAGATGGAGGAATACAAGGACTTCATCATCTTTGTCATTATAGGCATATCTGCCCGCTATTAGAAAAACAGATTTAGTTGAAAATGTGGTTTCTGTCGAAAAAAAAAAAACAGGATTTTTTTGAGGATTTGCAGAGATTCTAATATGGTAGTTTTGTATTTGTGTGATGACATATTTGTTTTTTGTTTCTTTTATTTTTGAACAACAACCTTCCTAGAGACTACGGCTAAAAATTTGCCAATTGGCTAAATCTAACTTTTTAAAAATGATTTTGTGTATTGCCCCTGATTAAATAAATCAATAAAAAAGTTAATCCTTTAACTGGTATGAAAGCAATGTACTAACGATAAAGATTATTAATCTTTAGTGTCCCACTTTTTATTATGAAAGTCAGAAAAGTAGCTTTATTATAAATTAATAATTTAATATTAATTAATGGCTGCAACTAATGATTATTTTGATAACCAATTAATCTCTTGGTTATTTCTTTGATGTATGAAATTAATTTAAAATGAATCATTTTAATGAAAAAAGTAAATTTTAATTGATTATTTAAAAAGTGTTATTCCTCCAAACAATGTGCAATTTGATAGTGAATTAATCTATGTACAAAATAGGCTATGCAATACAGTGCGCAAAAAACAAAATAAAAAATTGTAATAAGCAAAAACAAAAGCACAAATGTTCTTTTAAATACTGTTCCCTTTCAAGGGAACTCGAGCTGCGTTTGAGACGCGGTGGGAACGCTCTGCGTGATTACGTCGTGAAGCACGTGTAAAATCAGTCCAATGGAAGCCCGCTACGACATAGGTGACGTCATAGACCAGGAAACTATAAAGCAACCCTGAAATCAGACCGCGATAGCTTCTGCACCTTCAGCAAGCGCTCTCTGTATATCTGTCCTTGTCTATTTATTGTTGTATGTCAAGCCCCTTATATATATATATATATATCACTATGGCGAGCAAGCAAAGTTATAAACCTTGTGTTGTGCCCTGCCCTCGTTATATCACGGGTGGGGACACACATCCTATGTGTATTGCTTGTTTGGGAGTGGAGCATGCCCAGTCAGTCCTCGAGGGGGCTGACTGTGAGCATTGCTTTAGTTTGTCTATGAAAACTCTCCGCTCTCGCCGAGCGTTCTTTGAGGAGGACGGTTCGGTTCGCGCTCCCCGAGGTGCGGGTCCCGCTGCTGCCGAGGCACAGCGTCGAATTTCATCTTGGGGTTCGCAGATGGATCTAGTAGCGGGGTTTGAGACGGGCCCCGCCCTTTCTCAGCCCTTACCTACTGAATTCGGTGTCTTTGCCCAGGAAGGAGCCCGCTCTGCGGCTTCTCCTTCCCAGGCTGAGGCACCAATATTACGGCTATCCAGTTCTGAGGATCCGGATGTCGGTAGTATGGGGGATATTGAGTGTTCGCCAGCTCATACCCCTGCTGATGAGGAGCTTATGGAGGTTTTATCTCGTGCTGTTACTAAATTAAATATTGAGTGGCCAGCCGATGATTTCGATGTTGAATCTAGAAAGAGTCTTTTAGATGAACGTTATTTACCATCTAGATCACGACCTCCTCGTCGGGAACTCCCGTATTTTCCCGATCTCCACGCCGAGGTTTCGAGATCGTGGATTAAACTGGCGTCTTTCAGAGTGCATAATCCACAAACTAAGAATTATAGTAAAGTTCAAGGGATTGATCATTATGGTTATTTGACTATGCCTCGTGCTGAAGACACACTAGCGAGCTATCTCTCCCCTGAGTCGTCTTCTTCTCTGAAAGCCCCGACGTTACCCACCAAACCATTAAAAAATACATCTTTGTTGGTGGGTAAAGCGTATTCGGCAGCAGGTCAGGCCGCAGCATGTTTGCACACTATGTCGATTCTCCAAGCGTACCAGGCTGACCTGCTGAAGGACATAGACGATAGTGAGGAAGTTAGTGCTGACGCAATTCGAGAATTGCGTTGCACGACAGATTTATCTCTCCGAGCCACCAAGGAGACGGCCAAGTCTGTTGGCCGCTCTATGGCAGCCATGGTGGCCACGGAACGCCATTTATGGTTAAATTTATCAGAAATAAAAGATAAAGATTGATCTGTTCTTCTGGACGCACCGCTGTCACCTACAAGTCTGTTCGGCGATGCTATAAATTGTGTCGTCGATAGGTTTCAAGAAAATAAGAAACAAGCGGCTGCGTTTCAGAGGTTTCTTCCTCGCCGGTCTATTGTCCCCGAGGCTGCTCGTAGTATAAAGTCTGAGCAGCCTCATCCGTCTACGAGCTCCGCTCACAGAGTTCAACAAAAACAGAGCGTCGCCGCTCGGGCACCTCCTCAATCTACGGTTCCTGAGTGGCGCTCGCAGCCCAGACCTGTTAGGGGTAGACAAGATCTGAGGACTGTTATCTCTAGGAGAGCTTGGGCTAAGAAGAAGTCCTGACGCCAAGGCTATCAGGCTTCTGAGGGTGGTCCCCTCCAGGGAGGAACGGTTCCGAGGAACCGTCCCTCCTTGGCACCCTCCGGGGGGCGACTCTCCGAGGAGAGCCGCAGTGCTGCCACTTCGGTTGTTCCCTGCCGGTTCGCCGCTTCAGGGCACCGAGGTGTCAGCGTCCCCGTGCAATCCTCTGAGGAGGGTTGTAGAACGGTCAGTTCGGTTGTTCCCTGCCGGTTCGCCGCTTCAGGGCGCCGAAACGATTGTTCAATCAAATCCAGAGGCCAGTCTCGAGAGACTGGTTCCCTTATCGGAATTTCTGGCAGCGTGGAAACTTCTGCCAAATATTTCTCTATGGGTCCTGCACATAATAGAAAAGGGTTACAGAATTCAGTTCGGTTCTCGTCCGCCCAGATTTCAAGGAGTCCTCCCCACGGTGGTGGACTCACAGCAGGCTCTGGTAATGGAGCAAGAAGTACTGACACTTCTTCGAAAGGGAGCTATAGAAAGGGTTTCTCCTCCCAGCAGAGAGTCAGGGTTTTACAGCCGTTACTTCATTGTTCCAAAGAAGGATGGAGGGCTGCGTCCTATTCTAGACCTGCGCCAGTTAAACAGCAGGGTTCAGAAACTCAAGTTCAGAATGCTTACACTCAAACAGATTGTATCACAAGTTCAGTCCGAGGACTGGTTTGTCACAATAGACTTGAAGGACGCGTACTTCCATGTATCTATCCATCCTCATCACAGGAGGTTCCTGAGGTTCGCTTTCGGGGGCGAAGCATACCAATATCGGGTTCTTCCATTTGGCCTAGGTTTATCTCCCCGCACTTTTACAAAATGCGTGGATGCAGCTCTGGCTCCGTTGAGACTCCAGGGCATCCGCGTATTAAATTACATCGACGATTGGTTGATTTTAGCTCAGTCAGAGCAGGTGGCGGTTCAGCATCGAGATGCTGTTCTGTCCCACATAAAGAGTTTGGGGTTGCGGCTAAACACCAAAAAGAGTGTGCTCCTCCCTGCTCAGAGGACCACTTTTCTAGGTGTAATTTGGGATTCGACCACAATGCAGGCACGCCTGTCTCCTGCTCGTATTTCTGCGATTCTCACAGCCGCAAAGAATGTGAAACTAGGCCAGTCACTCACTGTGAAACAGTTTCAGAGACTGTTGGGTCTCATGGCAGCTGCGTCCAACGTTATTACTTTTGGCCTTCTGTACATGAGACCCCTGCAGTGGTGGCTCAGGACCAAGGGGTTTTCTCCGAGGGGAAATCCGTTCCGCAAGATCAAGGTCACGCGGCTATGCCTTCGTGCCTTGGCCTTGTGGAAGAAACCTTGGTTCCTCGCCCAGGGCCCAGTGTTGGGGGCTCCTTGTCGACGCGTCACGCTTTCGACGGATGCTTCCTTCACAGGATGGGGGGCGGTCATGAGTGGCCGCTCGCCGCAAGGTCTGTGGCAGGACCATCAATGTTCCTGGCACATAAATCGTTTAGAGTTGATGGCGGTATTTCGAGCACTCAAATATTTCCTGCCAGACCTGAGAGGCCATCACGTGTTGGTCCGCACAGACAACACTTCGGTGGTCTCCTATATCAACCATCAGGGGGGTCTGAGGTCACGTCACCTTTGCAAATTGGCCCATCAGATCCTCCTATGGGCCCAGGGGAAGTTACTGTCGCTCAAGGCGGTATATATTCCGGGGCGTCAGAATGTGGGAGCAGATATTCTGTCGAGACAGGGGCTGAGGCCCGGGGAGTGGAGACTTCACCCAGAAGTGGTGGAGTTCCTGTGGGAAAAGTTCGGTCGTGCTCAGGTAGACCTTTTCGCATCATCAGATTCAACCCATTGTCCCATGTGGTTCTCTCTAACGCACCCAGCTCCTCTCGGTCTGGATGCTATGGTGCAGGTGTGGCCGAGGCTGCACCTGTACGCCTTTCCCCCGATATCTTTGCTTCCGGGGGTTCTGGAGAGGGTTCGCCGAGAAGGGGCTCGTCTGCTATTAGTAGCCCCTTATTGGCCGACCAGAGTTTGGTTCTCGGACTTGGTGTCTCTTCTGAACGGCTCCCCCTTGGAGATCCCAATCAGGGTGGACCTCCTGTCTCAGGCCGGGGGCACGATATTTCACCCTCGGCCGGAGTTGTGGAAACTGTGGGCCTGGCCTCTGAGGGGGCCAGGCTCAGGGAGACCGGTCTTTCGACCGATGTTGTAGAAACCATTCTTCAATCCAGAGCTCCTTCCACGAGAAGGCTGTATGCGCTAAAATGGAAACTTTTCACCACGTGGTGTGTTGAACGTCAGTTAGATCCTGTTAACTGCCCTGTTGGTTCAGTTCTTGATTTTCTGCAAGACCGTTTCTCGGCCAGGTTATCTCCTTCCACCCTAAAGGTTTACGTGGCGGCTATATCTGCCTACCACACCCCTCTGGGGGGTACTTCTATTGGGAGAAACCCTCTAATTACTCGCTTTCTCCGTGGTACATTGAGGTTGAGACCTGCACTGCACTCTAGAGCACCGGCTTGGGACTTGGCCATTGTACTCGAGGGTCTGGCTTTAGCTCCCTTTGAGCCCATCGAGGAGGTTTCTGAAAAGTTCCTCACTCTAAAGACTTTATTTCTCCTTGCTATCTCATCTATCAAGAGAATTGGTGATTTACATGCTTTGTCGGTTGCTCCTTCATGTCTGGAATTTGCACCTGGTATGGTGAAGGCATTTCTCTACCCCAGGCCGGGTTATATTCCTAAGGTCCCACTGAATGTTGGATGCCCAATAGTGCTGCAGGCCTTTTATCCTCCACCCTTTAATACCCCTGACCAGGAACAGCTTAACCTGTTATGTCCAGTCCGGGCTTTAGATGCCTACGTTCACAGAGCTGCCCTGTGGCGTAAATCTGAGCAACTATTTGTTTGTTTTGGGTCACTCAAGAGAGGATGCCCTGCATCTAAGCCGGTTATGAGTAAATGGATAGTCGAGGCTATTTCATTGGCTTATGAAGCGGCCGGACAGCCTTCACCTATGGCTGTGCGGGCCCATTCTACTCGGAGTATGGCGGCCTCTATGGCCTTAATTTCGGGAGTTTCCCTTCTTGACGTATGTAATGCGGCAGGATGGTCCTCTCCGCATACATTTGTCAGGTTTTATGACCTTGACCTCTCCACTCCTGGGGCGAGGTTGCTTACTTCTTAGTGTGCGCAGGACCTCACACAGAACGGGCATTTGTCATTATGGCGTAGTGGGTATAGGGTTCCCACCGCGTCTCAAACGCAGCTCGAGTTCCCTTGAAAGGGAACGTCTCAGGTTACGTATGTAACCCTGGTTCCCTGATAGGGAACGAGACGCTGCGTTTGCCTGCCATACTTCCTGCATACCCTGATCGACTTGCTTCAGGTTTTTCAGAAGCTATCGCGGTCTGATTTCAGGGTTGCTTTATAGTTTCCTGGTCTATGACGTCACCTATGTCGTAGCGGGCTTCCATTGGACTGATTTTACACGTGCTTCACGACGTAATCACGCAGAGCGTTCCCACCGCGTCTCAAACGCAGCGTCTCGTTCCCTATCAGGGAACCAGGGTTACATACGTAACCTGAGACGATTTCACATCTTAATATTATTCTTACTGTAATATAAAGCAATGAGCCCCCTTTTTCACAGACAAGGATTAAGCTAGTCCCAGACTAAAATTTAGTCTAGTTTGAGCTGTCTTAACTGAAAGCAGTTTTCAGTTTTGTCTCAAGATGCACACAAGTAATGTTTTTCTAAGGCACGTTTATAAAAGCTTCTTAGATTGCCTAATTTAACTCTGGCCTATAATCCAGGCTTAATCTAAGCCCTGTCTGTAAAACCAGGCTGAAATCTGTATGTATTGTAGGCTATATTTGAGAAAATGTGTCTTTTAAGGACCCTGAGACTGTCTTTGAAGGATTCTTTTAGCTTAAAGACAAATAATCATTACCTGATTCATGAAGATAAACGGAGGATAAGATAGCTTCCGTAACATAGTCAGGCAGACAAAAAAACACCCCAGACTACGGGGTGTCATTGGTTGTTGCGTTAAATGTTACCCAGATACAATAGTGCTATTTTCTGATTGGCTAACAACACCAGACGAACAACACCAGAGGAGACGCGCTTGAATTCATGCCTGTTCCACAGTGAGAGCGGCGCCGCCAGAGTTTTGGGCGCTGCGGCATATTAAATATATTACAAATAGTTTTTCAGCGTGAGAAATACAATGTGTGGCGGGAGAGCGTGACAAAAGACCGAAATGAGTGACTGTCACGCTCAATGCGTGACACTTGACAGCCCGCGATTTTAAGGAAGTGGGGGTGGTGGTGGAAGTGACGTATATGCCGTAAAGCAGTCGAGTTTTGTAGTTCTCTTTGTTCGCCGGTTACTACCCGAAACCCAAAGTTTAAAAGTACGATTAAAAACGCTACAGACCCCGTCAGGCTATGGCAGACGTGTCATTCAACCTATTGTAAGTCGATGTACCATCACAAGAGACTTGGAAATATATTATGAAGGTTGAAAAGTTACCTGGTGTTACTTTAAGATATGTCAGTGACATCGTTTTTTCTAAGGGACATTTAAAATGTCCTAATTTAACTATAACTTACTCATGGCTTAACCAGGCCAGAATGTATTATTGATTGTTTAAAACAAATGAGACAATTGGTAACACTTAACTTAAAGCTTTTACTTTTAATGCATTATAAAGGTATTCATAATATACGTTGTAATTAGGGCTGAACGATTATGGAAAATAATCTAATTGCGATTTTTTTAACCAATATTGCGATTGCGATTTAATATCTATTACTTTTTAAGTTCTTTACCTTCTGTATTAGTCGACAAAGAAAAGCAATAAATCATTGTATAGTAGGGATGGGAATCTATAGGCAGCTCATGATCCGATCTACTTTTTTTCTTATTAATTAATCTTAATAACACTTAAAATATGTATTTAATTACATGTGTAATACAAACTTTAAAAAAAATGTATATATATATAAACACATTTAATTAAACCAATTACATGTTAAGAATTTTAAATAGGCTATAAACTAATATAGCTTCAAAATATAAGAGCTAGTAAATAAAGAGGAACAAAAAAAAACATTACAAGCAATAAACAAAGAGTGCTTTCAGTATTTAAAAGTAGGCTGTCTGAACGTTTTCCATTCAAGAGCTGGAGTGATCCCCCCCCCCCCAAGTTTATATACGATAAGCTGCATTCACTCTAATGCAAATATCTCTTTTGAAATTGTAAATGTGGTTTGTCTTGTTGGGTTAAGATATAACTGACCGTGTTTACATTAATTTCGCGTCATAAAAGCATTGTGAGATGCTAGTACATTTAACTAATGAGTCGCTCACAGCCGCATGCACGAGCGCTCTTCACAAAGCGTGCGTAAGTATTTTCAAATGAAAGCAGCTTTCTCAGTGATTTTTATATTTTTAATATATAAGCCAACTGCATTCCAAAAGACAATAAAATAAATAATGCCTATGTGGAGCATTTGTAAGGAAAATTCCGGCGGCCAAGACCGCGTACTGCAAGAGTAACATCAAAGCGGCAAAACCTGTGCAATGAAGCCCGCGACTCACTGTCCTTGTAATTCGCTTAAACTCCGAACTTTATGAAAGATTATTTTTCGGAAGGTTCGAGTAGTGTCGTGTGTGTGTGTGTGTGTGTGTGTGTGTGTGTGTGTGTGTGTGTGTGTGAAATTAGAGAAATTAGAAGTAAGCAGAACGGTTGTTCCTAAGGCACGCGCAGCGTCATCACGCATCTGCGTTTAAAAACTAACTGTCACGGTTCATGGATTCATTGACTCGCCCTCGCTAGGTGTGTGCGTGTTGTGTGAATGGGCGCGGCTCATCAGCACGGCTCGTTATCTCCGCTGATGAGCTGATCAGCGCCAGCTGTTTTGAATGAGAATGTCCTATATATTGTTTGTCATGTTGTCTGGTCTCTGTCAGATGGTTGTTGAGGTTCACGGATTACTCACCGTCCTTTCTCCTTGCCCAGTGTCTGTTCTCCTGTATTTTGGACTCTGCCCTGTTCTGAGGAGCGTCAGCCGTTTCCAGTCTGTTCCTGATCCGGTGTTTTCCGCCTCGTTCTGGGAAGCAGCAGCCGCTTCCAGAGACTGTTCCTGATCTGTGGTATCTGCCCTTTTCTGAGAGGATTCTTCTGTTTCCTGCCTTGCAGTCTGCCCACGGAGTCCTGTGTTACCGAGCCTGTGTTCTGTCGCCTGTCTGTCATCCACTGCATTGTTTGCCACTACCTTGTGTTTAATAAACACCTGTATTCACTCGCGATTTTATCCACGACTGTTCTTTCGTGCCGTGACAGAACCATCTGACCACCTACATGGATTCAGCGAGTGCAGCCGAGGTCGGGAAGATGGTCGCCGAGAACCACGCCCGCATGGATCGACAAGATGAACAGATCGGATCCTCGGGTCGGGCGATACAGGCTCTGGTAACACAGGTGTCGGAGCTCACCTCTCAGATACAACGTCTGAGAGGTCCCGCTGCGCCAGCCCCGCCCCCGCCTGTTCCCCCGGAGTCTCCGAATTTCAACCGACCAGAGCCGCGCATTCCCACTCCGGAGAGGTATTCTGTGGAACCAGACCTGTGCAGAGCGTTTTTAACAAAATGCTCTATTTTTTTCTCTCTCCAGCCTGTGACGTTTTCCTCTGAGGAGAGTAAGGTGGCACTCGTTATGACGCTGCTGTCTGGACGCGCGGCTCAGTGGGGAACAGCGGTGTGGCAGAATAGACACGCTTGCTGCTCCTCGTTCCAAGCACTCGAGCAAGAGATGAGGCGCGTGTTCGACCGCGCGGTTGCCAGACGGGAGGCGGCCCGCCATCTTGTCGATCTCCGTCAGAATAACAGCTCTGTTTCCGACTATTCCATCCAGTTTCGGACATTGGCCGCCGAGTGCAAATGGAACGAGGAGGCGCAGTGGGACCTTTTCCTGCATGGGCTGGCTGACCGTGTTCAGAAGGAAATTTACACACTGGAATTACCCAAGACTCTTGATGGACTGATTGAACTGGCAATCCGAGTCGATGCACGCCTACAACAGAGAGGAAATCGACAGTTCCAGACTCCGAGGGTGGAGGTCGCGGAGTTTCCCGGTTTCAGAGTAACGAACACGGTCAGTTCCTCGAACGATCCGGAGCCCATGCAGGTAGGTCGAGCTCGACTCTCCCGGGAGGAGAGAGAACACCGCCGCTCGAGGGGTCTGTGTCTTTACTGCGGGGAGGCCGGCCACTTCGTTTCCACCTGTCCTTTAAAAGGCCAAGCCCGGCGGTAGGACGGAGGCTACTGTCGGGCGGACTTTCCTTGACCAGACCCTCGAACGCCACCCTCCTCCCGGTGAGACTCCAGTGGGCAGATCATTCCTTCAACGGCCAGGCGCTGGTGGATTCAGGAGCGGAGGGAAACCTGATGGACTCGTCGTTGGCCCACAAGCTTCACCTCCCCATCACTGCCTTGGACCACCCTATCACCATCCACGCACTAAATGGACAGGAACTCCCGGGCATCACTCACATTACTGGGCTCGTCACACTCATCACTTCGGGTAACCACACTGAGAGGATTTCACTCTATCTCACTCGGTCACCTCACGCTCCCCTTGTCCTGGGTCATCCGTGGCTGGTGAGACACGGACCCCGGATAGAGTGGGGACAGAACTCTGTGTCCAGTTGGAGTGAGAAATGTTATGCCTCATGTCTTTTGTCTGCTGTTCCGTCTGTTTCTCGTTCTGTGTTGCAGGAGGAGCCAGTGAACCTGTCTAACGTGCCACCTGAGTATCTAGACCTGAAGGAAGTGTTCAGTAAGTCCCGGGCTGCTTCTCTTCCTCCGCATCGTCCTTACGACTGTGCTATAGATTTACTGCCAGGTACGTCTCCGCCTAAGGGCAAGTTATATTCGCTTTCTGTTCCAGAAAGGGAGGCTATGGAGAAATATATTTCTGATTCTCTAGCAACTAAGTTCATTCGCCCCTCCTCTTCTCCAGCGGGGGCGGGATTCTTTTTTGTAGGGAAGAGGGATGGTTCTCTGCGACCTTGTATTGATTACCGGGGGTTGAACAACATCACGGTAAAGAATACTTATCCTTTGCCGTTGATGTCTTCAGCTTTCGAGAGGTTGCAGGGAGCATCAATTTTCACAAAACTGGATTTACGTAATGCATATCATTTGGTTCGCATCAGGAAGGGGGATGAGTGGAAGACCGCGTTCAACACCCCCAGGGGGCATTTTGAATATTTGGTTATGCCGTTTGGGCTTTCCAACTCCCCAGCGGTCTTCCAGGCACTCGTCAATGATGTGTTGAGAGACATGGTAGATCAGTTCATATATGTTTACCTGGATGACATATTGATTTTTTCTTCGTCTCTCCAGGAGCACGTTCAACACGTCAGACGAGTGCTTCAGAGGTTGCTAGAGAATGGGCTTTTTGTCAAGGCGGAGAAATGCGCGTTTCATGCACAGTCTGTTCCTTTTCTAGGGTACATCATCTCGTCTGAGGGAATACGAATGGATCCTGAGAAGGTTAAGGCTGTGGTGGAGTGGCCAAGTCCAGATTCCCGTAAGGCCCTACAGAGGTTTCTGGGGTTCGCCAACTTCTACCGGCGTTTTATTCGCAACTTCAGCCAACTAGCCGCGCCTCTGACTGCCTTGACCTCCCCCAGAACGGTGTTCAGGTGGTCAGACACAGCTGAGGCTGTGTTTGCTAAACTTAAGGGCCGCTTCGTTTCAGCCCCCATCCTTATAGCCCCTGATTCATCACGTCAGTTCGTGGTGGAGGTCGATGCATCAGAGGTGGGGGTAGGAGCAGTGCTGTCCCAGCGTTCTCCCACAGACGACAAGATGCATCCCTGCGCGTTTTTTTCCCGCCGCTTATCGCCTGCCGAACGTAACTACGACATCGGTAACAGAGAGTTGTTGGCAGTCAAGTTAGCGTTGGAAGAATGGCGTCACTGGCTAGAGGGGTCGGGGGTACCTTTTATCGTCTGGACCGATCACAAGAACTTGTAATATATCAGAACTGCCAAAAGATTGAACTCCAGGCAGGCTCGGTGGGCACTTTTTTTCGGTCGTTTTGATTTTGTTCTCTCGTATCGCCCGGGTTCCAAGAACATCAAACCCGACTCATCTCGTTTTTTTGACCGTTCCGAACGCCCGTCTACTCCCGAGTGCATTTTACCCGAGACCCTATTTGTCTCCACACTCACATGGGAGGTCGAGTCGAAGGTCAAGTCGGCCTTAGAAGGGGTAACGCCTCCGCCCGGTTGCCCACCGAATCGCTTGTTTGTGCCGGAGGGATTACGGTCCGACGTTATCCAGTGGGGGCATTGTTCCAACGTGGCTTGTCATCCAGGAGTTAATCGTACTAGTTATTTAGTCAAGCAACGATTCTGGTGGCCACTTATGGCTCGTGACATCCACAGTTTTGTTTTGGCTTGCTCGATTTGTGCCATTGGTAAGACTTCCAATCGACCTCCAGATGGGTTACTTCAACCGCTGCCTGTCCCTTCGAGACCCTGGTCCCACATAGCGCTAGATTTTATTACCGCCCTCCCACCCTCCCAAGGTAACACGGTCGTTTTAACCGTGGTGGACCGGTTCTCTAAGGCGGCTCATTTCATCCCCTTGCCCAAATTACCTTCAGCCAAGGAGACGGCGTTGACAGTCGTAGACCACGTCTTCCGTTTACATGGCCTCCCGGTGGACGTGGTCTCCGACAGGGGACCCCAGTTTGTGTCCAAATTTTGGCGAGAATTTTGTAGATTGCTGGGAGCGACTGTCAGTCTGTCCTCAGGGTTTCATCCCCAGAGCAATGGCCAAACCGAGAGAGCCAACCAAGATTTGGAAAGGGCGTTACGATGTTTGGTCTCCAAGAATCCTTCTTCCTGGAGTCAGCAACTCTCTATGGTGGAGTACGCGCACAATACGTTACCGGTGTCGTCAACGGGCCTATCTCCGTTTGAGTGTAGTGTAGGTTACCAGCCACCAATTTTTCCCAGTCTGGAATCCGAAGTCGCGGTTCCCTCCGCCCACGCCTTTATCCAGAGGTGTCAACGCACGTGGATCAGAGCCCGTGAGACTCTGCTCCAGGTGGGTGCACGCACCAAGGCTAAGGCCGATCGCCACCGGTCTAAACCTCCCGTATACGTCGTTGGTCAAAAAGTGTGGCTTTCAACCAGGAACATTCCGCTCCGCTCCGTTTCTAATAAACTTGCTCCCAAATTTATTGGCCCATTTACTCTCACCAAGATCATTAGTCCGGTGGCAGTCCGCCTCAACCTTCCTCCAGCGTACAGAAGGATTCATCCCGTTTTCCATGTATCTAAAATTAAACCTGTGTTTCATTCACACATTAATCCGCCTGCCCCGGTTCCCCCCCCGCCGCGACTCGTAGATGGGGAACCAACGTATTCGGTTAATCGTATACTGGATTCGAGACGGAGGGGACGTGGATTCCAGTATTTGGTGGACTGGGAGGGTTACGGTCCGGAGGAGAGAAGTTGGGTTCCTGCCAGGGACATCCTGGACCACTCCCTTATCGATGATTACAATCGACAGGTAAGGGTGTCTGGGAATGCCAGGCGGCATTCCTAGGAGGGGGGGTACTGTCACGGTTCATGGATTCATTGACTCGCCCTCGCTAGGTGTGTGTGTGTTGTGTGAATGGGCGCGGCTCATCAGCACGGCTCGTTATCTCCGCTGATGAGCTGATCAGCGCCAACTGTTTTGAATGAGAATGTCCTATATATTGTTTGTCATGTTGTCTGGTCTCTGTCAGATGGTTGTTGAGGTTCACGGATTACTCACCGTCCTTTCTCCTTGCCCAGTGTCTGTTCTCCTGTATTTTGGACTCTGCCCTGTTCTGAGGAGCGTCAGCCGTTTCCAGTCTGTTCCTGATCCGGTGTTTTCCGCCTCGTTCTGGGAAGCAGCAGCCGCTTCCAGAGACTGTTCCTGATCTGTGGTATCTGCCCTTTTCTGAGAGGATTCTTCTGTTTCCTGCCTTGCCGTCTGCCCACGGAGTCCTGTGTTACCGAGCATGTGTTCTGTCGCCTGTCTGTCATCCACTGCATTGTTTGCCACTACCTTGTGTTTAATAAACACCTGTATTCACTCGCGATTTTATCCACGACTGTTCTTTCGTGCCGTGACACTAAGCTCAGACTCGATTCGTAAATTCTCTGAATCGATCCAGAATTGTTGTAGAGAGAATAAATAACACAATATCACATATATTAAAAATAAAATGTTCTTTCCTGTATGCCAGACCTATGCGTAGCGTGCTAAGTTGATGCTTGATCTGCAGACTGCTTTTCTCTCGCGTGTCACGTGACCAGTGTAATCGCAGCTTTTGCGGTTACAAAATCGTGTTTCATCATATCGCGATATTATCGCAAATTCATTTAATCGTTCAGCCCTAGTTGTAATGCATTATATCTTTTCATAAATAATTGTAACCAAAGTTAAAATGCATTATAATATTTGCTGATTCCTTGTTACATCTGAAACTGGTTGTTGGTCAT
The DNA here is from genome assembly GCF_051911475.1 of Siphateles boraxobius. Classification (NCBI taxonomy): domain Eukaryota; kingdom Metazoa; phylum Chordata; class Actinopteri; order Cypriniformes; family Leuciscidae; genus Siphateles; species Siphateles boraxobius. The sequence continues at coordinate 13,014,135 of NW_027508876.1, read as the reverse complement.
GCGTTTTAAAGGTGTAACATACCTATTATAATGTATTATATGTGTGGTTACAAGTATTCATAAGACCATACAAAGCATAAGGGGCTTTACAAAGCATAATTAATGAAATATTTTTTTAATGCATTGTATAAAGGCTTTAAGAGTGTTACTGGACAATCATTCTGAAACATTGATGTAACATTTAAATATTATGTCATTAATACTGTTTCCAATAATATTTAAACTATTATTTAATTTATTTTAATACTATATATTGTATTTTATGTAATGACACAAGGACATTTTTATATCTTTTGGTTATCGATAATTAGGTGAATGAGGAAACAGAGAAGGAAGATATAGGGAAAACATTGCTCAGCAAATGGCATGTGTGATCAGAAGACTATTCAGGGGTCTTTGGACCATTCTAAGACACTTTTTGTGGCCCCGGGGGACGGCAGAGGCCCTGGCAGCTAAGGCCATTAACAATTAGCATGGATATCTTATGAGGAAAAGGGCCAGAAATGACCCTCAGAGTAGGCAAAGGAGAAAGAGAGGGAGAGGGACTCGAGTGCTTTTTCTTGTTTCTCCTCCTGTGTGGCCGAGAGGGAGTAAGGCGATCTCAAACACACACGCATACAGTACACACACATTGACACGCGCACACACTCCCCAGGTCCCTTCACATATGCTCTTTGGCATGAAGAACTGCCATGGGAGCCCCTGTTTCATTAGTGTAATTAACTGTGAGAGAGAAAGCGAGAAAAAAGGAGAGAGCAAGAGAAGGCGAGACTTTGAGGTTGATGCTATGACTATACATGGATTATTTTATTATATATATTAAAAAAAAAATCTGTGATAGACTTGTTCTGGCACCAGCAAATAATGGACACAAACAGTAATACATTTTTAAAATAGAAGTTTAAAAGACTAGATGTAAAATTACACTACTGTTGAAAAGTTTGGTAAGATTTTTTAAATGTTTTCAAAAGAAATCTTTTATGCTCACTTTTAAGGCTCTTGATAAAAAAAATACAGTAAAAACAGAAGTATTGTGAAATACTATTACAATTTAAAAATAGCTGTTAAAATATTTTAAAATGTGAAAACAGTGATACATATTTTTCAGAATTCCTTGATGAATAGAAACAAGTTATGTGTCCTTTCTAAATATTTAAGAAATATTTGCATGTGTATACTGTATATATATATATTTATATATATATAAATAATCTTTTTTCTTAAATGTGCCACAGATGCATGTGTGTGTATTTATATATACAAAATAATTATACACAGCACACACATATTATGTAAACACAAACTTTTATTTTGGATGTATCACGATTAATTGTTGCCCAGCACTACAAAATAAAACATTCTTTAACAAACTTACTTTTAAATGGTAATGTTTATTGAATTACTACAAAATAATAAAATGCATTGCAACTAGCAAAGACCAATAACCTTACCAAGCATCTAGATCTTACACACCTTAGCAACTGTATAAGCACCCTGGCAACCAATCGTGGTGAAAACAAGCACTTTCTTCAAAACATGCCAAAATCTGGTTATAACTTTTGGAAAAATTCCCATTTTCTCTTCCCTCATTTTTTTTCCAGTAATTTTCCTTCTGTTTTATTGTGCCCTCTCTTCTTCAGCAGCCTGTGGTGAAAATTACATTGTATTGCATCCTCTCAGGCCTGTCCCCCCTCTCCTCTCTCTCTCTCTCTCTCTCTCTCTCTCTCTCTCTCTCTCTCTCTCTCTCTTGGCCTCTCACAGCTCTCATTCAGTCAACAGACTGTAAAGAATAAATAATAAAAAAGTATTGATTATTTTGATGACTTCACAATTCAATTAGGTATTAATTTTGCCCTCCACTGGACCTATCAGGCAGCTCAAAGGGGAAAGAAGGGATGGGAGGAGGGAGGGAGGGATGGATGTTGTGACTTAAATGAATGCAGCATTAGAGGCTCCCTCGTTCGGCAGCGTTCCGAGATAGAGGGGCACGTCGATGCGTTGGTGAGTCGCTTGTGCATAAGTGCACTGAGGAAAAACTCCAGTGAAGCGATGACAGGAGACATTGTTGCAAAGCATATGAGTATTGACCATGTGGGCCGCACCACAAATGACAGCTTAAACTATTCCTATTGATTAACATTTTCAGAGATTATCATGTGTCATATCAAACTCGCATACACTCCATCTGATAAGCACATTAACAGAAGCCCCACGGGCTGCCATTCATCGACCCTCCTGAGGTCGGGGCAGAATTAAGGGGGGGGGGGGGTAGAAGTCCCGTGATGGCGCTTGATTTCCTCCATTCCCCGCAAGGCTCGATCCAAACTGGTCATCTGACCCCCATCTCAGACTCATTTGGACAGAAATGACTAAATAAGGGAGCGTGAAAAGAGAAAAGCAGCTTTTTTTGCACTCCCCATGTCTACACATTTGTTTGTGCGTCTCACCATCAGAAGGTGTGGGGGGAGGTACTTCTGAAGCGCATGAGAGAGAGAGAGAGAGAGAGAGAGAGAGAGAGAGAGAGAGAGAGAGAGAGAGAGAGAGAGAGAGAGAGAGAGAGAGTGGAGGTGACATCTCAAGCAAGTCTCCAGAGGCAATCCCAGGCTCGCACCAGCAGTGCTCACTTGATGTATTTGCGTTATCCAGACTGGTTTTTGGGCTTTGTGACAAGCATGCACTGAATGATCTCGCATCACACTCTGGCATGCTCTAACTGCTCTTGGATTTTAGCAAAGTAAGATTTTTGGAGCGTTAAAAATTCTAATATTTTTCTCTTTCATCTGGAAGCACCTTTCTGGTAAGTTTCATGTTGTCAGAACTTTTTCTCGCTTCTATCTATTGATTTAAACTTTACTTATTGTATTTATTTATTTATTGAACTCTTTACGTAAATTGTCTTTAAATTTGTTAACACTTTAGTTTAGGGTCCAATTCTCACTATTAACTAGTTGCTTATTAGCATAAATATTACTAGGATGTTGGCTGTTTATTAGTACTTATAAAGCACATATTAATACCATATTCTACAACCCTTAATCCTACCCAATACCTAAACTTAACAACTTCCTTACTAACTATTAATAAGCATAATTTGGGAGTTTATTGAGGCAAAAGTAACTGTTAATAGTTAGTTAATAGTGAGAATTGGACCATTAACTAAAGTGTGACCTTAATTTTTATTTAGATATCTTTTATTGTCTTCCAGTGAACTCCTAGGGTTAATACTTAAAATACTTAAAATAAAACAAAACTTATTGGGTGAGAACAATCTGTGTGAATATTAAGAGACTATGTAAATCAAAGTTAACTGAGTTGGGTCATTACATTCTCAATGAAGTGTTTCTGATCCTTTCTCAAATATATTTGTATTCTTGTCATGACCACCAAAAACAGGTTAAAAAAATCAACATTTTAACTCTCACTTGCATTCTTACTGTTAAGTGTGCAAAAAGTTTGGTTAATTAAAACAAAACACTTTTTTGCTTAACAAATGTGCCACATTTATATGTAACTTAAGTGTTCTATTTTAATGCTGATGGCTCTTGGGTGATACTCTTGAAAATGAGTCATTTGGCAAGTGGAGCATTTTTAACCAAAATCTTTTCAAATTTCTGCCATCCACAAGAGCTCTTCAGCGCTACAACCAGTAGCAACAGCCAGAGTACCCTCAAAAAAAAAGAAAGAGAGAGAGCAAGCGCTACCATTGAGAGTGTTAGAAGAGGTGGTGAGTTTCAGAAAGCAAAGAGAGAGAGAGAGAAAGCGAGGAAATGAACGGACATATGTGTGCGTGAGACCCAGTGAGAGTGAACCAGTGCGTACCAAAGCTAACATCACTTATTTTTCCTCCCCCCCCCCCTCATTGTCATCCGACCTGATCTTTCCTCCAAGATCCGATGATCACAGGGCAGCTGAGCAAACCCCTGCTCCCCCTGCGTGCCGATATGGACGCCTGCGAGCTGCGGGATGACGACAAAGCGGCCAGCCCGGACAGCGAGCTCAACGATGAGCCCTTGCTCCTGTCAGCTGACACAGACTCGGAAGAGAAGATGTATGGTGAGTCCCAGCCTTCATCGTCCTTGTTATTGTGACTGACACCCCGGGGTCATGTGCAGGGGAACTTAACACCAACGAGTGTGTTTGTTTGTTTGTGTCTGCGAGATGTTGTGGTAGAAAGTGCTGGAACAGAGCAGGTGAAAGTTGTGGTTCAAGTGTATTGTGTCTCTTATTCGTTTTGAAATGACCTCGAATTATGTCTCATAATTCCTTAGATTTCAGTTTGTTTGTAACATATTATTTCTATTGAGTGTTAATGTTTAGAAAGTCCAAATGAAGTTGTTCTTTTAAGTTTTCTCTGTGTATTTGAATAGTTGATATTTCATAATGCGTTTTACCGGCCGATCTGTCAAATTTCCACTGTGGAAAGCTTGTGGAGGAAGTGTCCTTTTCCTGTGACGCTGGTGGGGTGCAGCCATGAGGTATGTGGGCACCAGTTTTTTTGTTGGTGTTCATAAAGCAGAAAAATGTGACAGAATCTGGGGCAAATAGGCAACAGGAGACGTATAATGCACACGCACACACACCCTCGCGCACACACTCATCTGTCATACAGGGTGACATTTCTTCACATTTGAGATCTCCTCGGCTTAGGCTGAAGATAAAATGAGAGAAAGTGAAGAGGCCTGAGGGAGAGAAATGTGATTGTTGTGGCTCCACGGCCTCATGAGGAGTTCAGATCTAAGCAGACTGATTGTATATTCTTGATGAGGAGCAACTTAAACCCTGAATCTCTTTAAAAGATGCTGCATACATTCAAGAGTGACCTTGTTGTTATAATAATAATAATATAATAATAAATTGATACAGTGAATATTATTATTTTATTACTAATATTGTAATATTACTAATATTATTATTAATAATATTTATTATGTATATGTATACTTATATGAAAAGATCTGTTTCAGTGCAATACTGTTTCAAAAGTTTAAAATTGTTAATATACTAGATGAAGTGTAATTTCAAAACATTAAAAATGTATTTTATACATTAAACAGGCTTTTTAATTATGCTTTATCTTTTCTGAGTACTGAGCATACTTTATCGAATTTTGGCTTATTTGATGAGCGCTGACAAAATATTTGCCTTTAGAATCCTTCCACTACTCAGCAGTGATGTAGTGTGTGAAAAGACAGGTTTCCAGCCCTTTGGATTGAGCGTGCATTGATGGACTGTTTGCTGTGATGGTCAATTTTGCAACATTAATGATACTTTTTAAGACTCGCGTAACCTTGCTGCTGGCTTCTTTCAGACAGAATTACATTTTTCAATTTGAATAGAAGTCAGAAACACTTAAACCATTCAGAATGAACCTACAATTGTCTCAGTTTGAATTCCTGCTGTTAAGCTTATAGACTCCAAACATCACCTTTACATTTTTTTCTTTTAAGACATTCACCCTTATATTTCATTTCCTAAAGTAACATGCACCACACAGGAATGTCATAACTTTTGGTTTTTTCTTGCGTGTGTCTGTCCTTTTCTGCTCTATAATCTTCTACCTTACAGAAATAAAGAAATTTTCTGTTGTGCTTATATATTTAATTTGTGTGCATAATTCTGAATTCATTTCAAACTATTTATTCTTACTGATGAATGCACTTTTAATGACAAAACAAAGAAGCACAAGTGCGGACATGCACTCCACCACTAGAACATTTGCAATATGCATTTTATTAGAAAATTACTTTAATGAAAGTGAGTCAACATGTTCTCAAAGATGCTTTAAAATATTTCAAATAAATATAAAAGGGCACATGCATAAAAACGAGCAAAAAAATAACATCCAGCCAGTATAGTGACCTCCTCAGAACACTTACAGTCTATAGAAGTGTTTTGCACTCAGCCTTGAACGTGTTCTGCTGTTACTCGCATTCATCTCTGTAACACATAATTAAATGTCACATTAATATTTCTAAAGCTTTTTATTTTGTTTTAGTTGATACAATGTAAAGTCAGGGTGGATTCTGTGGTTTGATATTCAGTAGCTGTGACTGCATCCCCCTCTTGTCTGTGTTCACAGTTACACTGACTGATGCCCGTAGGGAGCTTTTCTATTGCTCTCTATGTTAGAACTAACAGTATTACATTAGTGACACTAGATTTGGACCCCCTGCAACTTACCTGATTAGAAAAAACTTTTAATGCAATTAGAGGACTTTTTATATCTACATTAAAATCCAAACTATTAATTTTTCACCATATCCTCTGTAGGTTGTTACAGAAATATATAATTTTCCATTTTGTTATTTGTTTAAAAAATAATTAAAGTTTTATTAGTATGTTGCATTTGTTGATTATTGCAATCAATATATTTAATGTAGAAAAATTATATCAGGTTTAAATTAGTATTTTCTTTTTCTTTTTCTGAGGTCGTAATGATGCATTATGAAGCTGAATTCACATTGTTTTTTTTATTCTATAATAACCTTGCTTTTGATGAACTGGCTCAGGTCCTCATTACAGTCCAGTTTGAGCTATCACTGAAGCTGTGTTACATTAAAAGAACAGAATAAAGAGTATTGCTTGGTGTTTTGAGATGAATTATACATCAAACATCGGCTACCCCCTTATGTGCACCAAACGCACATAACAAGAGTGTATGTGTGTGTTTGCGTGGGGTGCATAGTTTAGACGCGGTAGACAGAATTTTTTTTAGAGAGAATGGATTTGAGAGCGGGACTGCGGGCGGGCGAAGTGTAGGCTGTCACCACGGTGATGGTGTGTCACCACGGCGGGTCTTTTTGCTGATTTGATTTGGGGAGTTGGGGTGGGGGGTTTTGGCAAGGGGGGGCTTGTGTCTGATCCCCGTCCGAACTTCTCTGTCAGGTCCTGATCAGTCTTGTGGTTCCTGCTGTCAGTCTGATGAATTTTTTAGAATATCCCAAGGCAAGAAAAGCCCAGTTACTGTTTTATAATGCCAGTGTTACAATTTTCTTTAATAAGCATCAAACCTACTTTTGCTTGCTTGTTGCTTTTTCTCTTTACGCTCAGCTTTACAGCTCATTGTCTATCTGTCAATCTAATCCTTTTTGTAAAAATCTTACTTTTTTTGCACGCTTAAACATACGCACGGGCGCACGCACAAACATTTTGATGTAGGCGCATTCTTTTTCAGACCTTTCTTACTGAATTAATACATTTCTTATTTTTTAGTATGTGGTCAGCCTAGGTTTAACATTACTTAAAAATATGACCCTTTCATTTTAAGGCCACCAAATGGAGCATCCCTTGCTCTTTTCTTGCCCCGTGAGAGGTACACCAGGCAGGGGCCGTGGGCAGTGCCAGGGGGCTGCTCGGGGCAAACGGGCACAACTGAATCTGTCCTTGGGCACAGTTGTCCATCAGTGAAATGTTTGAAAGGTCAATGTAGTTTGGTTACAGAAAGAATTGAGAAGGAAAGGTGGGAAATAACAGGAAAAAGAAGTGCAGTTGATATTGTTAACTTTGGTGTGCTTCTTTGGTACTTTTTTGTTTAATTTGTTTAATAAATTGTATTGTTTTTGTATTTTTTATTAAGTATGTAAAATTACTTTTTGAATAAAAAAGATATACTGTGTTTATATATATATGTATATATATAAATATATGTATGTGTATATATATATGTATATATGTATATGTATGTATATATATATATATATATATATATATATATATATCAGGGGTGAAACGGTACATGTATTTGTCCCAAACTGTACGGTATGGACGTCCCGGTTCAGTGCAAGCAGTCGCACGACAAATACAGTCAATCACAGGCGATCCAAACTCCAATCCAGAAGGGGGCACGCACGTTAATCCAACGCCGTTTGCTACCATGTAGAAAGCGCAGAAGAAGATCAATCGCTATTTTTTAGGGCTGCGCAACGATTAATCGCATCCGAACTAAAGGTTTGTGTTTACATAATAAATGTGTGTGTACTGTGTATAATTATTTAGTATATATACACACACATGCATGTATATATTTGAGAAATATTTGCATGTATATACTATATATATATATTTATATATAATTTATCTTATAAATATTTATAAATATTTTATATATAAATAACACATTTTTTTAAATATATAAATGCATGTTTGTGTATTTATATGCCAAATAATTATACACAGTACACACACATATATTATGTAAACACAAACTTTTATTTTGGATGCGATTAATCGTTGCCCAGCCCTAATATTTTTACATCTCTCAACTAGTGAAAGGAACTGAGGAAAGATATCAATAAAACAGCTTGAGAATATCATCTCACGTAGCATTACATTTACCTCAGGCATTTAGTGTTGACAGCATGTTAGTTCGCTTGAGAAATTAACTCTAGAAAGAAGCATTTTGTATGCACTATATTAGCCTATTCATTATATTTACTTAACCTGTTGGTAATGTCTTGATTATTTAATGTACGTTTAAATACATTTGTCATGAAAACAAGTTATGACAGCCATTGTGTAAATGATTATATTTCAAAAGGGATAGGAGTACAAAATTAACTTTATAATTACGGTAGATTTAGTAGTTAATGCAACACCTGTCTTATGTGCAATTTACATGTTTTTTTATTTATTTGAATGTTGATTATTATATCTAAAAATAAATAGCATCTGAATTTGATAATTTGGGCTCTGTTGTTTACCTTTAATATTATAGTAATGTGTAAGGGCTCCCTGTGTAGTTTACAGCATTAGCTAAGATAGATATTTCTATCCTTAAGAAATTAAGTGTTAATGTGCTCATCAAATGGAGTGTATGCGAGTTTGATATGACACATGATAATCTCTGAAAATTAAGAAATTTTTATTTATAATTGAAATTATTAAAATACAGAGACACATTTGTTCAACGCCCCTCCCCCCAATTTAATTTAAAAAAAATCAAACGTTTTTTCATATTTAGTTTTCTCCCCCCTGCTGTACCGAACCCGTTCCGAACTATGACTTCAAAACCGTCATGTTTGTGTACGTTACACCCCTAGTATATATATATATATATATATATATATATGATATACATAGGGATGGGACGATTACCGGTTTCACTATAAACCACGATAAAATGTACTGACGGTTAGTATTATCGTTTAAAATTCAATTATCATTAAAACCGTGTTTGATTATCGCGATTTTAATAACTCGCTATAAATCCTGTCCAGCCAGCAACAGTCTGACGCAGGCGCGCAATTTACATTTTTTTTTTTTTCGAGAAGGAATGGCGGATGGGTGGCACCGTGTTCGGGAGATTTTTCAGCCTTTTAAGAGGACCAAATCTGAGGTGTTGTCATATTTTGGCTTTTACAAACACCCTGAGGGAAACTTAATCAACGATGGTCACTCTGTCTACAGAACATGCTCAAAAAAAGTCCCTGCGATAGGGGCAAGTTAAACACTTCAAATCTGCCGAGTCATCCTGTGTGACCATCACACACTGTTGTATAGCGAACACAAGGCAAGTTAACTTTGATCTCAATACTTGAAATATTTTATCTCACTCACTTGAAATAAACTTGAAGCTTCCGCGAAGAAAAGTTTGCAGCAAGTGTATGAGCTAAAGACGAACGAACAAGTTCAAACCATAGACTATTAAGAGTGACATTTAAGAGATAATAATGTATATTCATTGTGCACTTATTACACCGATTTTTTCTTATGACATAATTACGGGGACATATTGAATAGAGATTAATGTCTCTATTCTTACCTGTTAAATCCATTTTGTACAGCGTACAAAACTCGTCCAGACAAGATGATCACAACAATAATTATCAAATTCTGTAAACAATAAATCAACTCTGACTTAATTTTCAATACAATCAAAAACAAAGACGCAAGATGACAAGTTGTTTCATACCGTCCCATCCCTAGATATACATGTACACACCGTAAAAAATTTAAATCACAAAAAATACATTAAATTAATTAGAATAATTTAACCATGTTGTGTGGTTTAAATTAAAAAAATACACTAAGCTTGATTAAAAAGTCACCTGCTGGTGGATCTACATTTTCTGCATCTTCATGCTGGATGGATCTCAATTTTTAAAGCTTCATATTGAACGTTCAAGAGGCTTTGTTTTTCTCCATATGCCAATTTATGCTGAAGTGATTTATTTCCTTTTGCTATACATTGTTAGATTAAATCATCTACTGCTGCCCTCTGAGGAGGTTCTGTATGTTTAAAGGTCATAGAAGTGAAATACATATGTCTAACAACTCAATTGTTACGCCCGAGCACAGCGGTATTGAGTGAGCTATTGCATCGCCTGTTTAAAAAGATCAGACCAAGAGGATGAGGAAATTAAAAAGCTTCTTTTCATACCTTTCCTAGGCTGATTTTCAACACCGATTGAGTGTACAGTAGGTGACGATAACAAGAATGCAGCCTAGATGTTTTTCAATTAAAAATTCAGCATAAAAGGTCACATCAAAGAATCACTTGTGCATGTATGGACAAATGGGCAGTCTAATTTCCACACGAACACATACGTGTGACGGCCGACAATAGACTGGCCTTGACATTTGGCCCTTGAAACTTGGCATTCTACAGGAGTATAAAGGGCCGCTGTGAGAAAAGATGGAGAATATGATGGGAAGATTCTGTGGGTTTTATCAAGATGTTACCTTCACCGAAGCTCCCAAAGCAAGCATGATGGGAGTTTGTTGTGAAGACAATAGAGTGAAATAGATGATTGAACAAATGCTGTGACTTTTTTTGCCGTGATGTAGATTTACATTACATTTACATTTATTAATTTAGCTGACGCGTTTATCCAAAGCGACTTGCAATTGCTATATATGTCAGAGGTCGCACGCCTCTGGAGCAACTAGGGGTTAAGTGTCTTGCTCAGGGACACATTGGTGTCTCACAGTGGATTCAAACCCGGGTCTCTCACGCCAAAGGCATGTGTCTTATCCCTTGCGCCATCACCACCCCTTCATTCATTTAAACTGAATGAAACTAAATGGAATTGTGTTTTATTTTACACTACTACGAGGTGATAATAAAAGAAATGTATTTATAGTCAAACCACAATTTATTCAGACACCTTCAACATTTCTCACATTATCAGTTTATTCGCTATAGTTTAGAAAATGGTATTAAAATATGACAAGAATTCTGTTAGACTGTCTCACAAATTAATTAGGTTGAATAGCTGTCAGCAGTTAAATTTAAGTACACAATTAGATAATACCAATTTACTGTAGGTCAACCAATTACCAAGCAATGCTTAATTTTGTTCAGTCTGTGGTGTAAAAAGGTCGCATTAGAAATGAAAGAAAAACACTTAAGCAAAACATGGTCAGGTCGAAGTGTCTGAATAATTTTTGGTCACAAATTTTTATAAATTTTACTGGTAGTCCACTGTATGAAGAATTTTTGGGTATAATATGTAACAGTTTACTTTATTTTGAATCCTCACTTACATAAACGTACTATGGTGTCCTGCACCCACTAGTAAAAAAATAGAAAAATTTATATCTGGTGTCTGATTAAGTTTTGGTCTGACTGTATATATAAAACAAGTACTTTTAAATCATGGCACTTTTTGTTAAGAAAACTTTCTTATTGCCCACTCAAAAACAAGTACAAAAAAAGTGAAATATGGTTCTACAACATCTTATCATCCATTTCTTTTTGTGTTTGAAAATCGTTGACCGATTCATCTGTCCTGCTCAGGTGTTTTATGATAAAAGAAGCAGATTAATTCTCAACAATGTTTCAGTCTGCTTAAAACCCCTTTTGTGTCATTCGGAATGGGATTATGACCAAATTTTAGGCCGTCGATTCCAGAATAACATCTTCCTCCATCTCCCTCACTTTCAACTCCCAATGTTTTTCGACCTCCCCCGCTTTTTAAAAAGCTAATTTCTCCAGGTTTCACTCCAGCTATCACACGCAAACAACCCCAACAAACCCCGTCCCTATTTATTGTAAGGTACATTAGCTGCAAAAGCAGTGGTTAGCAGGCCAAACTCCTGTTTTTTCACTCTTACTTGTGAGATGGGTTGTGTGTGTGTACAGTGGCTGTCTACTCTTTTCTAAGAGACCCGCCTCCTCTCCAGCATCCCAAGACAAGATAATAAGACACTCGGAGGCACAATCCGGCATTATATTCAGCCACCAAAGCCTCGTCTCTTGTCAGTTTGCATTTTATTCGGGCCCAGGATGTGACGCTTCTATCATCAGCCTGTCATGAGGAGAGGACCAGAGAGAGACAGGGCTACTCATTTCATACACTTAACGTCCATGCCAAATGGCCAGCACTTATACCGATTCCGCCGAAATGGAGGACACGTTCCAGCCCAGGGGTCACCTTCAGCGGGGAGAATGGGAGGGGAAAAAAGGCACGAAAAGATAAAAGAAATGTGTATTGATTTGTGTAATTGAGGGGGAGTTTGGGAGGAAAATGTATCTGTTGTAGACAAAAGAAGGGGGAGAAGGTTTATGACTCAATGCAGTGTTCTTTAAGAGAAGACCGTACCATTCAACTGGAACGCACAACATTTTGAGTCTGGAAATTGTACTTTATGCTGAGGTGATGTTTTTTGACAACCAATCGTCATTCAAAAGTAGCACTGAGTGTCTAAAAGTCAACCTGGAGCCATAAATTAGTGTATTTTAATTGATAGCAACAAGCAAAACACATTAGTAGCTTGTCCTAGTCCTCTTTTCGGTCTCATTTGCACACATATATGTGCATGCACATAGACATTAGCCTCTAATACTCCCTCTAAGGCCTCCTAAATATAAAAAAACACACACACATTATGTTTGTGTAATCAGCTTAGCTTAAAAAAGTGAGGAGGGTGTTCGGTGCTAATGCAAAAGGGCCTTGATGTGCCTCACTCAGGTTAAGTAATAAAGTGACACAGACACAGTCTTTTAAATGAGGCTGGCCCTCTTTAAATAGAGCGCACTAGCCCCGAGTGCCTCTCCTCAGGAGTTAGATCTCATTATAGGGCAGGCTTGGGCCTTTAGTTGGCTGCTTTGAGCTGGGATCTGCCCCCATCTCCCTAATGCATGCCTACCAAGCATGTGTAATCCACTCGCTAATGCGTCTGTACCGCCATCGGCTACAGATAAGATGCTATTCAAGCAGGAAGGGGGGGGGGGGGGGGGTGTTGCAGGGGTTTGGCAGGAATGGTCCTGGGTCCGCTTTTGTTTTAGAAACATTGCTGGTAGGGTCAGCGAGGACAGGAGAAATTAATTGGCACGTCCATCTAAAGTTTGTAATGGATGGAGGAAGGGATTTTCTACTCAATTGGACAGAGGGCTGTTATTGAAGATATTTTGGGTTGTTTCCACAAGTATTTGCTGATTGAAGTGAATGTTTCTTGTGCCGTCCTCAAAGTTAATCTCCAAACTGCCTCTCAGCATCTTGTGGAGTTTCTGTGTCTAGTTAAATTAAATTTTTGAGTGTTGTTTATATTTCATAATCTATAACGCAAAACATGGTCACATAAAGTCTTATGAGCTGGAATTATTCCCTTTCCCTTATTCTCTTTCACATCAGAGATGTGTTTTGGATGCTGGCTCACAGTGTGAGATGATGGCATGCTGGTGTCAGTACTAGGCTTCTTAACCTTTTAAGATTTTTTCCCACTTTTTTTTTTGTTACGACGAATGATGAATTTTTGTAATTAAATTTTGCATTTTCTTAGCAATTTCTTCCCTCACATTTTTTACTCCTCGCAATATTACAAAAAAAATGTTTTCTTTAGAAAAAGAACATTTGCAACAAGCTGAAAATTGTACAGCTGTAATTTTATAAATTCATGATCTTTCAATGTCAGCTTACCTGAAAACTCTTGCTCTGGGCCAGCGGGCTATACTCGTTATTGATCCTTGATCAGAGAAACCATGAAAGACTATGTTGGTTGACAAGGTTGATATTGAATATGCTGGTTCAGTGGCATTAAAACCAGTACTGAACCTAGCTCAAACCAGCCTGTAAGCTACTGTTCAAAAGTTTGGAGTTGTTAAGATATGTATTAATATATTAAACAAAAAAATTCAAGAAAGTATGCTCACCAAAGCAATATTTATTTGATACAAATACAGTAAAAACTATTTAAAGAAGATTTTTCTATTACAATATTTTAAAATGTAATTTATTCTTGTGATGTCAAATGCTGAATTTCCAGCATTATTTCTCCAGTCTTCAGTGTCACATGATCTTTCAGAAATCATTATAATATGCTGATTTGCTCATCAAGAAACATTTCCTATTATTATCAATCTTGAAAACAGTTGTGCTGCTAAATAGAGGAAGCCAGATTTTTTAAGGATTATTTAATGTATTCTTTAAAATAGAAATCTTTTGTTACATTACTGTCACTTTTGATTAATTGAATGCATCATTGCTGAATTAAAGTATACATTTTTTTTTTGAGTAATGTACAGTTTTTCCCTTCTGGCAAAAAAAACAGTCAGTCTAGAAATGATTCAAAGAAAAGAATGATATGCTTATTCCATATGCTATACTTTATTATTCTGAATGTAAAAAGAAACAAACAGTACAGCAAGTCCTCTTCACCATTGAGATATGCGAATGTTCCCTCACAACAGGGCTCCAGACTAACTTTTTTCACCTCCGTCCTGGAACCGTCCTGAAAAACGATTTGAACCGCCCTAAAGTGAATGTCAACCATCCCAAAATAAACGTTGATGTTTCTGTACTTTGTTACAATCATCTATAGTTGTTAGTCACATAATAAAAACACCATTAAAATGTTTATGATATATATTATTATATTTATTAAGCTCCATTCAAATTAGTTATCTGTAAATGGGTAAAAAAACAGATTTAATAAAAAATAACAGGAGTTAAATACTTTTTTGTATGCATGCAGAACAAATCTTTTTTTCTTTTTTTTTACATATAAGAAAATTAAGATAAAAACACATACAGCTCAAAATGTCTTTGAGTTGGTTGGATTAAAAAATAACAAATAAATACTGGTGACTACATATCACAAAAATATTTATATTTAGACATATTTATTTGTTTGAATTAAATATAATGAATCATTATTAAAGCTATTAACGAGCAGTGAATGCTTTTCTCTTTTTCTTTTGTTTCTTGATCAATATTAAGGACACAGACCGCATTAGGTTTATTAGCCACTGTCACTTTAAGACATCGGAATGTCCAATGACATGCGGATCCAATCGCACTGATGCACAAGCACATCCGATACACTCAAAACTGTTTAAGACATAACCAACATAGTTTACGTGAATACTCTCCAAAACGGAAATTTCAACATAATGTTGTGTGTATTTGTCCATTCAGACACGAAAGAGAGCTCAATTCAGTACTCGCGCGCTGTATAGGTGTCTATGTGCATGGCTGCACGCTTTGGGTCGGCTGTGTGCATACAGAAAACCGTACCAAATAAAGCTCTTTTTTTTTTGTTGAGAATCTCTATATTTTTTTCTTTTTTAGAGATTTAGGCTATATATCTGCTCTACTCATTCTCCCAGACGTTTACATTTTTTAAACGTTTTATGAGACATGCAGCGCATGTCAACCCTTGTGTGGACATCAGTCCTGACTGGATCACTTCCCAAATCGTCACTATCTTAAATTTTTTTAGTTTTTATTCGTTGACGAAAATGTCAATAGATTTTCGTCATGTTTTTTGTCATTCAAAGCTAGTTTTTATTTAGTTTTCGTCTCGTTTTTGTCGGTGAAAATAAGCCACGTGATAGATGTAGGCCTACCGCGAAACAAGTCTCCGGATGAATAGCCGGCCAGTGATAGTATCTATAGTAAGTTAACAGCATGAGAAGACGCTCTCCGTTGTAGTCAGCGCTCGGTCGGTTAATTTTGGCATTTTCAAGCAAGTTAGCAATATAGGCTAGTAATAAATGAACACATACAAAAATGTCTTCCGTCCTGTAGGCGTCCTGGAGAATATTTCTGTTCGTCCTAAACACATTTTATATCGTCCCCAGGACGATAGAACGCCGTTAGTCTCGAGCCCTGCCTCACAAACATTCCCGGAATGTATGTTGCTTCCATCCCGTGGGATAATTGAAGCCGTCAGCTAATCATACGGGTAGAGAGGGTGGTCATCGTTGGATGAAAAATGACAATCTTGTGTTTGTCTGGTACAATGCGAAGCGCAGTGCGTAGCCGGTAACTAGAGTCTGGATGTCCTTCACAGACCCTTTATTATTTATGATGGAGTCTCTTTGAGCACTGACCAGTACTAATGCATAACCCCCTGTCCTTCTGCCTTATACCATCCCTTTGAAACCAAAGATTGAGGAGATGAGAGGCAGGAGTGACTGCTTATATATGAGGGGGTAGAGGACTGCTAGTGTTTGCATTCGGCAATCTACAGGCCTTTTTTCCAAGGCATCCTTCCTGTCATATTTAAATATGTGGAACAGAAACTGAGGGTGCCGCTCTTCTAACATGATGGAGTTCTAGAGCTTCAAAGCTCCAGACTTTCCCTGTAACCTTCATTTTGTGCTAAGACAGGTTGGAGGATGACCTTGCGTAGGGGGAGTTGAATAGATTCGCCACGCTCGCGCTCCGATTGCTTGTGTTTATGATGATGTCTATTGATGCTGCCGAGTGACCTGGGAGAGAAGGAGATGACTGCTTAGGATGAGATGAGGAATGAGATGAGAGACTCATGTGTAGATGCGGAAATGAACACGAGAGGAGGAAGTGTGAGACTAACAGGCAATTGAGGTTTACAATATAGTTTTTTCAAGATCTTACTGAACATCAAAACATTTATTAGATGTTCTATTCAAAACCCCACACTGCCTTACCTTCTTGTGTATTTAAGTGGAAGGAGTAGTTCAAACAGAAATGAAAATTATTCACCCCCATGTCTTTCAAAACCTCTATGACTTACTTTCTTTAGAACACAAAAGGAGATGTTTAGCAGGATGTTTACGCTGCTCTTTTCCACTATGAAAGTAAATGGTATAGTGACTTTCTTCACCCAAAAATTTAAATTCTGTCATCACCCTCATGTTGTTCCACACCTGTATGACTTTCTGTCTTCCATTGAACACAAATTAAGATATTTCTGTCTGGACCACTATTGTCAAAGATGATTGAAAATTAGCATACAGTTTGGATTGGCAGAATGGTTTTGTTCTTGGCAAAAACTCCTGCCCATACATGCAGCTTAGCATGGATAAGAGGAAGGAGCGCAGCGATAATCATTTAATATAAAATATATACATTTTTAGTTGTAGTCTTAAAAAGGCATCTGAAATAATTAACTACGTGCAATGTTGTGTTGTCAAAAATATAGATTTTTTGATACGTATCGATACTTAAATATCTGAAACGCTTTCAATACTAATTTTTGCAGAATAGATACACAATCTCGCTCTCTCATCTCTCTGACAGCGAGTTAACACACAAGCCCTCCTCCATCACTCACTCGTTTAATTCGCTCCGGATGAATATTGTTAGTGTTACAGGGCTTGAATTTTGGCGTGGGCAGGGCCTGCGCTGGCCATTTGGGTGCCCTAAGCACAAATGCTTGGTGGTGCCCCCCCCCACCCCCCACTCCCCACTAAACACCCCCCCACCCACCCACTCACCCGAGGAATAACAACCATTTAGAATTTCTTAGTTAGGTTTATATAGGCCTATGTGTCACTGGAACATTCAAAATTCAAAACTCTATTTTACCTTTAAAAGAGGTCCGATGAGGCACAATATAATAATTCTGTACATAATTTGTAGGGCTGGGAAAAGATTGATCGAGATTAATCGCATCCAAAATAAAAGTTTGTGTCTACATGAATGATTTATGTGTGTGTACTGTGTATAATTATTTTGTATATATATAAATACACATTTGCATGTATGTATTTATGAAATATTTGTTATTTATATATAAAATATTTAAATGTATATATAATATAAATTATATATAAATATATACAGTATATACATGCAAATATTTCTTAAATATATACGTGCATATGTGTGTGTATTTATATTTATAAAATAATTATACACCGTACACACACATATATCATGTAGACATGTAGTTTTTTTTTTTCCTAATTGCAGTTTCACCAAGAGATGTCGCCCTTGGGCCTTGGCCTATGAACCTCTTGAAAATGGCCGCATTATTCGCATAGAACAACAACGAAAAAACGTATCTAAGCGGTCTTCCTTTTCTTCTCAAACAAACTAACTGCATCTTAAACAGCCCAAGTTTCAAAATTTCACGGGGGAGAAACCCCCGGACCCCCGTTAAAATAAAAGATTCAACATGCAGGCCTAAAAAAGCCTTTCCCGGATCATTTGCACTACCAGCGACGCCCCCCTGGACATGCATAGCCGACGCAAGGGCGCCCACGCTACAAAACTAACATTTTTATTTAAAACATTGTCTTACCTGCAAGCGAAGCACGAGTATCATCCCGCTGTCTCTTCTTTTTCCTTTTTCCGCCCCCGACTCTTGGTGCCTTTTCGAGGCCATGTCTGAGGTCGGTGTCTGCCAAATTTGACATTGATTGAGGCATGAACAGACCACTGGGAGGTGGGGAAGGGGGGGCACCAGAGGGAGACTGGCACAGGAGATTCACCTTTTTCTCGACTAATTTGGTCTAGGCCTATATTACTTTTGTATTGCTTTTGTATATTAACATGCTTTAGACATTTTATTTATTATTTATACTAGTAGCCTATTGTGATGATTTTTCACGACCCAGATTTTTTGGTGCCCCCCCAAGCACTTGGTGCCCTACGCGCAGTGCGTGATGTGCGTGTGCGAAGCAACGGCCCTGGGCGTGGGATTGTGCATATTGCGCATAATTTGTCTTGTTCGCGCAGATTTTGTGCTTGCAACCAAAGTGCGCGCACATAAAGCTGCCTCTCAGTACTAAAATGAGTTCTTTTTCACTGCTTATTGCACTTAAACAGTCAAATACACACAAAATATTGTCAAAATGTCGGTCTTGGCGAGTATTCACGTTTGTTTTAAGTGAACGTAAACAATTGAGAAAGAAAAAATGTGTTACAGTATAATGGATCCGAGCATCAGGTCTTAAAGTGACAGCAGCCTGCTGCCAAATTATGAGATCATTTTAAAAATATCTCTATGCCAGTTTTTCTCCATGGTATTGATGTCAAAATTGTGGCCAGTAACTTTGAAAAACCACTAGCCACAATTGCTGCTGAGCAAAAAAGTGTTAGTACATGAATACATTAAAAACAGTTATGTTGTGGAATATTAAGAGATTTCAAATAAAAGTTTTCTATTTGAATATTTAAAAAATATATATTTTATTTCTGTGATGGCAAAGCCGAATTTTTTAGCATCATTACTGTGTCACATGATCCTTTAAAAATCATTTTAATATGCTAATTTGGTGCTCAAGAAAAAAGTCAATGTTGAAAACAGTTGTGATGCTTATCATTTTTTTGTGGAAACCATGATACTTTTTTTTCAGGATTGTTTGATGCATATAAAGTCATCAAGAGTACAAAGAATCAAAAGAACAGCATTTATTTGATATATATATAAAATATATATAATTATGTGTATTTACTTTCACTTTTTATCAATTTAATGCATCGTTGCTGAATAAAAAAATAAAAGAATAGAAGAAAAAAAATCGTATTGACCCCAAACTTTTGAATGGTAGTGTACATACTGTACTAAAAGGTAGATTTTATTTGACTCATATTTGTATGTAGACGCCTGTAATATGTCTGCGTTAGGAGGAGGAATGGAAACTAGTGTGGCTATACAGCCTTAGGGTCAGTGGGCGATGTGCTGGCCTTGACATGTCGGCATCTGGCGTCTTGCTAACACCATCCACAGAGTTCTTGTTGTCACCCCCACGTACTCCTATAATCCCCCACTTGCATTTCTATGTAAACGCTATAAACAATGACAGAAATGACATGCTTGCAAGAAACGACAAACGTGGAAACTAATATTCTTACTAAAATAAGTAGTATGGGGAAACAGGCATTTTGAGGTTGCAAGCAAAATTGCCCATTTTTAAAGGAACAACGTGGAAACATAGAATTGGACTGTAATTAGAAGAAGAATACCAAACAAAATATGTAATTTTTATTATCATTACATTTTAGTTTGCATCTGCTTTGCTAGTCTGCAAGCTGGGACTTTTGCACGACAAAGACAAGCAAACGTGCTGCAAGAATACAGACTACACCCGAGAATACAAGATGAATGAGCTTTTACTTCCTAAGTACGCGTGTTAATTCGCCACATGAGTGCCAAACAGGATGCACTCTGAGAGATGCCTCACAAAAAAACGGCGAAATAAGGAGAAACCTTATGCCGAAGACGGACAATGTTGGAGGTCAGAAGGCGGAATCCTATTTGCCACAAATATGCTTAAGGTAATTTAGGAAGAGCTCAGCGTCAGTGAAAAGCATGGCGACCCTGGCATTTTTCTGTCTTCGCTCTAAAAGGGTTGATTTTCTTCAGGCAGGGTTGGCCTCACATCCTGGCTTTGCAGATGGGCCTAAAAGGATGAGGAGTCATGTGGATGGATCTTTGTCTCTTTCAACCCTGCGGTAATCGAGTTGACATTGCCTGAGGATGAGAGAGAGGAAAGGCTTCTTCAACAGATGTGGCCGTTTGTGTGTTAATCTTCAGATCACGCAAAATCAACACCCTGTCCTTTTCTTTTAGGCCTTTCCTTTGCCTTTTTTATCTGTCCTTTCTCACAGATGGGTTCTTTGAGTTTCTATCACTCTTTTAATAAAATAAATGCCCTTTCTTCTGCCCCTTGCTTTAATTCTGTTTTCTTCTTTACTCCCCTTTCTCTATTTTTGTTTTCACCTCGGTTTCTCCCCCTCTATGGCTCTCAGATACATTGATTCATCCCCGTGTTTGTGTATTTTTTATTTTATGTTATACTTTATATAACTAATGCAGGTCTGAACTAATTTTTCTGCTGTTGGGCATTGAAAGCTTCCTCTTATTGAGCTTTTGTTGAAAGAGCACCTTCCTGTTTCATTGAGAGTTTAGTGGGTTTTTTTTTTTTTTTTTTTTTTTTTTTTTAAGTACTTCTGTCCACAATGAGATTTAGATTAAGAAGCTGTGTCATTCGGATTTATGGGGCTTTAGATGAACCAATAGCACATTAGTGCTATTTATTGACACCATTTATATATTGTAGAAATAGGTTAGGATTTCCCTAGCGTCCATTAGGAGGATAAGAAAAATACTTACACAGTTTATTTATCTCATTATATTTGTCAATGTCTGCTTTGACTGTGTTTTATTCATCCCTGACTTCTCTATATCAGTCCGTCACACTACCATGTTCAGAATACTATACTGATATTATTTTCGCAGCATAAAGTATGTATAATGTCTATAGTGTACAAATCCTCAGTATACATGGATTACCTAGATATGCTACGTTTGTCAAAATATGCAGTATACATAACATAGCACAATGAAATAATGTATCACACAGTGTAGTGCACTGTGTCGACCTTCCATATGTTTGGTTTTTTTATTATTAAAATTCTGGCTGATACAGATAAGCCGATATTTATTTCAGTGAAGTGGCCGATAAATATATCGATAAATGGCTTATATTGAAATTCTATATAATTTTAATAAATAAATAAATTATAAATACATCTAAATAAATTAAAAATAAAACACTAAAATGCTACCACTGAAAGTAGGCATCAATACATTATAATGTTTTTTTGAGATTTGCTAAAGATTACATTTAGCAATGTTACATATTTTAATGATCAAATTAAAAAAAAAAATTGTTTATAAAATTTAATTGTAAGTGAAGATTACTGTAAAAGTAATTTTAATGTAAAAATAGCAGATATAAGCGTAGGCATCAATACATTATAATGTATTGCTTATATAAACGCTTATATCTGCTATTTTTAGATTAAAATTACTTTTACAGTAATCTTCACTTACAATTAAATTTTATAAACAACATTTTTTTTTTAATTTGATCATTAAAATATGTAACATTGCTAAATGTAATCTTTAGCAAATCTCAAAAAAACATTATAATGTATTGATGCCTACTTTGCTCAGCACAATTTAATATTTCCAATTTCGGCTGATACAACTATATCCAAAATTCTCCCATCCCTCATTTTTATAAATATCAAACATGGATTACCCTCAAGTAAGCCACTAGTTTATCACTACTGTTTGACATTTTTATCATTACACAATACAAAAAAAAAAAAAAAAGTGCAGTATTCCATTCTATGTGTTCAGTGTCATATGCAGTAGGCAAGTACTCTATTCCGAACATTTCCCTGGTTTCAACTGCCACATTAACAAAATCATTACCCAACAATTTGAACACAATTGGTTGATTATCGACACAGGATTTGCAATTGTGTTAAATGTGACCTGTCAGTCATATGGCCCGGGCTTTAAACTTTAAACTGTCTGTAGCACCAATGCAATCTATTGTCTTCCATGGGTTTTAACTTTGATTGATCCTGTGGTCAACAATACATCAGCGGTGCTTAAAAATTAAAGTGTGTTATGTGCCCTAAGCAAAATTATGAATCAAATCATAAGCTTTGTGCCAATACAGTTTAATGCGTTTCAAAGAGGTCACTGCATCAGACTTAATGATTTGTATTTACAGTGGCTTCAATCTCAGTCATATTTTAGATCCTAATGGGGAAGATCAATACATCACTAAACATCTTTCAGTTGGATTGGTTGGATCAATAGATAATCCAGATAATATCATGCACTCTATTTTGTGATAATGCAACACATTTATGGCCTGTTTCAGTTCATCATGCCTTTTAGATGGCACAAAAGCAAGTGGGACACTTACAGTGCGCTTTGTAATTCAAATTGGTTTAACCTCGTGATAGTGAATGAGATGATAAATAGACAAAAGATCACAAAGCGGACACGCACGTGTGGGTTGTTTAAGATCAGGATCAGGAATTGGCTGTCGATTCTGAATAGCCTGAAAGAGCATCTCTCACCATCACTTATGTTATGACATAATGTATTTCCTTTGAAAGTGTTAAAGCCCCTCTTTTATGGAAGGAAAAATTGATTCATAAATGTCCACGGGGTGAATGCCAACCCCTAACCGAGCTCTCGACAATGACTGTTTAATTCAGCCGTGTCAATTTAGTGTTGCTATCTGCAAGCTATTTGGCACTAAACGAGATGACAGCAAACACATTGGCTTTTGTAATTTTGCTTGCGCTGTCCTTGCCGGGGTGGTGGGGGGTATTCATTCGGCATTGAAATGTAACATAGATGAGATCAATTAATGCCATTTTGGTTTGTGGCAGACCCATTCCGCTTTGCCCGTTCAACCTCACTGGATATTTACCACTCAAAAGATCAGTGGAACTGAAGGCGTTTAATTAATTCATTTGATTAATTATTAAATTAATTAATATGCTTTTATTCAGCAAGGATGCATTAAATTGACAGTAACAAACAAACAATCTTAGGTCAAGTCGTGATGTATCGAATACTGTTTACGTATCGAATATCTGGGTCCAAGTCTCTACTCCATTTAAAGTGAGAATACTATCTCAACAGCCATTTATGAGCTCTTTTCATTAACAGCACATCTTTAAGCTACGTTTTTAAAAATGCAAAATGCCGATCGGTGATGTCAGAAGTGAAGAGAGAATCCACAAGAAATCCAGCATGAATCAATAACCTCCAGAAGAACAGTAATCCCAGGGCAGAACGCAGAACAACAGGAACTAGAATCCTTTGGATTGGGTTGGATTAATGTGAATGAAAAACGGGCTTTAATTTAGACACATGAAAGACGGGATGAATTTTCCTGTCGCAGGAGGGCTCTGTTCCAAGTGGGGCGACACTTCTGGACGAAGGCGTGGGCGGAGGGGGCCGTGACTTCGGATTCTAGACGTGCAAAAATTGGTGGCTGGTAACCTAAGCAACACTCAAACGGAGAGAGGCCCGTGGATGACACTGATAACAAGTTATGGGCGTACTCCACCATTGAGAGTTGCTGAATCCGAGAGGAAGGATTCTTGGATACCAAACATTGCCACAATCTCTCCAAAATCTTAGTTGGCTCTCTCGGTTTGGCTTTTGCTTTGGGGATGAAACCCTGAAGACAGACTGACACTCGCCCCCAGTAAGTTACAAAACTTGTGCCAAAATTTGGACACAAACTGGGGCCCCCTGTTGGAAACCATCTCCATCGGGAGGCCATGTAAGCCAAAGACGTGATCTACAACAGTCACCGCTGTCTCCGTTTTAGGGTAGGGAATAAAATGAGCTGCCTTTGAGAACCGGTCCACTACAGTCAAAACGACCGTCTTGCCTTGGGAGGTTGGGAAGGCGGTGATAAAATCTAGCGCTATGTGGGACCAGGGTCTCGAAGGAACCGACAGCGGTTGGAGTAACCCATCTGGGGGTTGATTGGAAGTCTTACCAATGGCACAAACCAAGCAAGGCAAGACAAGAACCTGGGTGGTACGAGAGAGAAAAGTCTAAACGACCGAAAAAAAGTGTCCATCGAGCCTGGCTGGAATTGAGTGTTTTGGCGGATCTAATATATTCCAGGTTCTTGTTATTGGTCCAAACAATAAAAAGTACCCCTGACCCTTCTAACCAATGACGCCATTCCTCTAACGCTAACTTGACTGCTAACAACTCTCTGTTACCAATGTCATAGTTACTTTCGGTGGGTGATAATCGGTGGGACAAAAACGTGCAAGGATGCATCTTGTCGTCTGTGGAAGTGCGTTGGGGAAGAACCGCACCTACCCCCACCTCTTTACATGTCGATCTCCACCACGAACTGACGTGAAGGATCAGGGGCTATCAGGATGGGAGCCGAAACGAAGCTATTTTTCAGATTGGCGAATACAGCTTTGGCTGTATCGGACCACCTGAACGTCATTCTGGGTGAGGTCAAGGCGGTCAGAGGAGTGGCTAGTTCGCTGAAGTTGAGAATAAATGCTGGTAGAATTTGGTGAACCCCAGAAACCTCTGTAGGGCCTTAGGGGAATCTGGATTTGGCCAATCTACCACAGCCTTAACCTTTTCAGAATCCATACACACTCCCTCAGACGAGATGATGTACCCTAGGAAAGGAAGAGACTGTACATGAAAAGCGCATTTCTCCGCCTTGACAAAAAGCCCATTCTTTAGCAACCTCTGAGGAACTCGTCTGACATGCTGAATGTGTTCCTGGAGAAAATATGTAAAAATCAATGTCATCCAGGTAGACATGTATGAACTGATCTACCATATCTCTCTGCACGTCATGGAAGAGTGCCTGTAAAACCGCTGGGGAGTTGGACTGCTCGAAGGGCATGACCAAATATTCAAAGTGCCCCCTGGGGGTGCTAAACGTGGTTTTCCATTCATCCCCCTTCCTTATGCGGACCAAATGATAAGCATTGTGTAAATCCGATTTTGTGAAGACAGATGCTCCCTGCAAACGCTCGAAGGCTGAAGACATCAACGGCAAAGGGTAAGTATTCTTTACCGTGATGTTGTTCAACCCCAGGTAATCAATACACGGTCGCATAGAACCATCCTTCTTCCCCACAAAAAAGAACCCTGCCCCCGCTGGAGAAGAGGAAGAACGGATTAACCCCGTTGCTAGAGAATCAGAAATATATTTCTCCATGGCCTGCCTTTCTGGAGCAGAAAGTAAATATAACTTGCCTTTAGGCGGAGACTTACCTGGGAGTAAATCTATGGCACAGTCATAGGAACAATGCGGAAGAAGAGAAGCAGCACGGGACTTATTGAACACCTCCTTCAGGTCGAGGTACTCAACGGGCACGTTTGACAAATTTACTGCCTCCCCCTAAAACACAGAACCAGACACAGACGAACAAGCAGACACTAGACAAGATGCGTAACATTGATTACTCCAAGTGGAGATGGAATTTTGGCCCCAATCCACCCTGGGATTGTGTTGTACAAGCCATGGGTGGCCGAGAACTATGGGTGCTAACGGGGAGTCCAAAAGTAGAAATTACAGTGTTTCTGTGTGATTCCCTGATGGGATGAGAGTGATAGGTTCAGTGGTGAGAGAAATGTTAGGGAGTTCTTGTCCATCGAATGCGTTAACAGAAATCTTGTGAGCAAGTGATGTGATGGGAATCTGATACTTGTGAGCAAAGGTCCGGTCAATGAAATTACCCTCTGCTCCTGAGTCAAGTAAGGCTTTACAGTTGTGAGATTGGGTTACCCATCTCAGTCTTACCGGGAGGAGAGTGGATGATGAGGTCTTCTCAGAGGAGATCCCACCCATAAGTAGACTCATCTTCATTACCGGGCTCGATCTTTTACCGGGAAGGAGTATAGGAAGTGACCCGCTCCTCCGCCGGGAATGCCGAGCTCTACCCACCTGCATGGGCTCATGATCGAAAACGGGGCTGACCCTGTCCCCGCTGCTGGCCTGTGGAACCTCGACGACTCCAGTTAGTCTGATTGGGCGTGTACATTGTTCCATCCGATTCAACCAAGCATCTACCTTCTGTGCCAGTTCGATCAGTCCGTTCAGACTCTGAGGAAGGTCTAGGGCCTAGATCTCCTTCTGAACACGGTCAGCCAGCCCATGGAGGAACAAGTCCCACAGCGCCTCCTCGTTCCAAAGGCACTCTGCGGCCAGCGTGCGAAACTCGATGGAATAATCTGACACCGGTTGGTCTCCTTGCTGGAGGTCGGTGAGTAGCCTGGCCGCCTCTCTACCCGCCACCGCACGGTCGAAGACTCTCCTCATCTCTTTGGAGAGTGCCTGGAATGAGGCGCAGCAGAGATCTTGGTTCTCCCACACCGCCGTTCCCCAGAGAGCCACTCGTCCAGTCAGCAGGGTCAGCACAAAAGCCACTTTAGAACACTCGCTGTTAAAAGTCAGCGGTTGCAGAGAAAAATACATTGAACACTTTGTTGAGAATGCTCTGCAATAATTGGGTTCACCTGAATAACTCTGCGGGGCAGGCAAACGTGGCTCTGGCTGACGACTGGGATACTTGGAAGCGGGCTGAACAGGCAGTGTGGGTGGCGCAGCGTTACTCTTCAGTTGTTGGAGCTGTTGGGTGAGCTCGGACACCTGCGCCACCAGAGCTTGCACAGCGTGACCTATGTTCGAAATATGTTCTTCCTGTTGATCCAACTCAGATTGTTCTCTCATGTTAAATGATGGAGGATACAAGGTGCAAGTAACAACAGTTTATTGGTACATGAAGTGTAGGGCAAAGTCCAAAGAGTCTGGTACAGGAACGGTTGCTCTGAGTGATGCAGGGACGTCAACAGGCAACCCGATCGGTTATGTCAGAAGTGAAGAGAGAATCCACAAGAAATCCAGCACAATGAAGCAATAACCCCCAGATGAGCAGTAATCCCAGGGTTGAACGCAGAACAACAGGAACTAGAATCCAACATACATAGGCAAGGTAGAAAGGTGAATCAGGACAGGACATCGGGAACTCTCACAACGATCTGACAACACAAGACATCAAACAGTGAACACATATATAGGCGCGGCTGATAGACAGCAGCTGGCACAGATAATTGAGGTGATTGGCAATCACACTCACACACACACACACACACACACACACACACACACACACACACACACACACACACACACACACACACACACACACACACACACACACACACACACACACACACACACACACACACACACACTGACATAGGGCAGAAAGAGAGACCGTGAATTCATTAACCGTGACAGTTGTATGATGCCAGCTTTAACAACCAGGGTTGTGTTTCCCCGAAACCATTGTGCTCCAACTTATGGTCGCAAGTTCTGTCGTTACCAACATACTTCAATGATTTGGTGTTTTCAAAAACCATAATTCCAATGAAAGTTTGCAAACAGCATCACAAACTTGCGTGGTTGGAATTACAGCTCTTGACCTGTGATTAGAAGCATAGTTAAATGACGTAGATTTAAATAGATGATGTTCTTGGCAACACTAAGCAACCTAACATTCAGTACATTCTTTTATTAAATTTTTGTGTGGAAAATGCACAAGGGAACTATGAAGTATGAAGGAAACCTTGTTAAATCAAACATCAAATGAAGCAAAATGACATGGAACAAAAAGACTAAAGCAGTCATTAGGTGCCATGTTCAACAGCATCTCTGATATCTTAAAAAGATGCATTAGCAGAAATGTTACTCCTCCACCTGCGCATGACATCAATAACAACAGTCCTATATTGTGGAACCAATGTTGTTCCAACGATAGAGGTGCAACCATGTCCCTCCTATTTTTGGGGAAACAGTCGTGACTAGTTGGTTAGTTAGTTAGATTTTCTGTACAGCTGAAGCAAACTTTGTTGCATTATTTATCTGTTATCACTGTAAAGCTGCTTTGAAACAATCTGTATTGTAAAAAGAGCTATATAAATAGAGGTGACTTGACTTGACTGGTAGGAGTTACATCGTTGTATGGGAAACGCACCCCAGATTGGGAATTTGTGGCTTTTTTCTTATAATTGCGATTTTATTCAATATCTCACATATTATTTCTTATTTTTAATTTGTTAATTATAATTATATCCATTCCATCTGCAGAAATTCTTGATGGTATTGCCATTATCAGAGCTTGTAAAGCATAAGGCACTCCTAATCACCCTGCTTATAAAATATACCAGCCATTGAAACAATATATATATATATATATATATATATATATATATATAAATTAGTGCTGTGCGTTAAACGCGTTATTAACGGCGTTAACGCAAACACATTTTAACGGCGTCAATTTTTTTATCGCGAGATTAACGCTCTTTTTGGCCTAGCAAACAACACCACACCGGATAGCAAGACGGAAACAAAACAACAGGCACGCCGCACGTACTTGTTTGGGCTTGCGCGCCGGCCAAAGAGTAGTAGGCTAACGGTACGTTTTGAGTGGATGGCGCGAGCGCGAGACGCCGATCTAGAGACGTGAACTCTCAACGCAATAGAGTGCGGCGCGGGACTAGATTTGATGGCCGAGTGCGAGGGCGGGCTCGAGCGGTAATGCACTCACTCTGTGTGCGGATACGGGAGAATAAAACAAGTCGCGGGACTCCCGCAAACTAGAAATATCTATGAATAAAACATAAAAACTAATACATTTTTATTCATATGTTGCAGAAAAGCAACAAGAACAACTAAAACAAAATAGAAACGATTTACAGGCCAGAGTTTCTTTTTATAACATGTTTGCAGCGTTGAGGGATGTAGCCAATCACAGACATATGAAGAAGCATCAGAAGCATTTAAAATAGACTCCCCTCACCGCTCAAAACAGACTTTTTGTTCAGTGCTGAATTCTGTAAGCTGGCAAATCCTCAAATTATAACAAACAAAGTGTATATATTATGAAAGATGCATTGTGCAGTCAGCTTCACTGATAATAACAGATGTGTGAGATTGCGATGAACATATGTCAGCTTTTTAGGAATTATTAAGGGAGCGCACTTTGCGCGCATTCAGTCATGCCAAACCATGCACTCAGTAGCCTGCTTGCTTTTATGTTATAACAGTGGTTTGTGTGTTAATGCTTTAATAACAAATAATTTATCAGGAGCATTTATGCTGATGTGTATGGTGGCGACACGTAGGCGAAAGTATTTGGAGGTAGCCTACAAAAAAAAGAGTGTATTTGCGGGCGGGAGCGGGACAAAAATGTTGCGGGCGGGAGAAAGTAACATAGAAAATAGTTGAGAACATCAGTTATAACGACCCACGTATGAAAAAAATTGACGGGTTTAAATCGGGCTTGGGCTCATAATTACAGTTTATGTGTCGGGCCGGGCTCGGACACAATGCGCACCGGCTCGGGTCGGGCTTGATTTTTTTGGGCCCGATCTAAGCTCTACAATGGATGACTTCAGACAGAAGCACATGGATACCACAGCTAAGAACAAACTTAATGCTGATCCACTTTTCCATGTTGATAAGAGCATTAAAATTAGAAAAAATAATGAGACAAATAGAAATCAAGGGACATTTAGAATAGATAAAAATGTGCGATTAATCGCGAGTTAACTATGGCATTAATGCGATTAATCGCGATTAAATATTTTAATCGTTTGACAGCACTAATATAAATATATATATGCAGTCTACATAATATTATAAAAATATTCAGAGGTCATTGGCTCACTCCTGTTTTGAGGAAGTTTTTCGAGAAAAAAAAACAGTTGAACTCTGACCTCTTGGCGTCTTAGCCACTTTATCAGAACTGGCACATCCAGACTCACTAGGTGAGGTTTTCTCCCTCTTGCTGTCGGTCTGGGTCTCTGTTGTGTTTAACCTATAGATAGGGCTACACAGAAGAGAATAAAAATGAGACACTGTCTAACCAGCTCAGAGAAACTCGGCCTGTTGGTGCCCATCGCCCGCTGTGTGAGAGGATGGGCGAATGTTTCAAAATACGCTCAATTATCAATACCTTTATAAATTAGTGAGCGAGGCTGAGTATCCATAATGGTCCTCGGCAGTTTGATAAGTGGTTTCTTTGGGATGCCGAGTGCTGTAAGTCTGTCAACCTTGAGAAGCATGCATGCGTATTCTTTAGGACTCGTTGTCTGCGAGTTTATCGAAACACCCTCAGGCTTTTAAACTCAAACAATAACTAGTACTAGCAGTTTGGCTGCTAGTACATGGCATTTAGTTTGGTTGAGGGAAGTGATACTTCCCAGGAAAAATTCTATTCAGCTAGAGTGTGTATCAGTTCTTTAGACAAAATATATCCTCAGCGCTCAAAGAGTAATCCACTTAAAGCGCAGGGTGTTTTAATAAAGAGGTCATAAGAACAATGGAATTGGGTAATGGGAGTGAATCGCTGTTGATAATCCCCAGACACCCCATCACTCCTCCTTCGGCTTTTTAATTTTGTTGCATGGAGGAGAAAAAAAACACACCGAAACCCCCCTGAGATGAGGGGCCTGTACATTTATTCATTATTGATCACCCCCTCTTTCACAGCCCGTTCAACTAAAATGTGTTAACTTTACTATTATTTGCAAAGGGATCAAGCATTCCCCACTCAACCAATGAAAGACACCGGTTCAATAGACCACGCTTTGCTGCTTTACTTATAGACTCAATATATAATTCAAAACTCGCCAAGTTACACCAAAAGCATCAATGTGTAACGGAAGCATTATTTATATATGATATTGTCATGTGCTCTGTCAATGCGATGCTCCTCATCAATTATGCAGCAGAGCGACTCCTTTGATTAGAAGCGGAATCTGATATGTTTTTCATTTTTGATATTGAGCTTGTGAACATATGATAATGGAGTCTGACACCAGAGATTTTCCTCTGATGTTTGTCATTTGCCAAACTTTGAGACAAACACGTCGTCGCAGCATCATTAGTTCTGTCGCTCATCTGGAATATCAAATACGGGACAAAGGAGCGTTGTGATAATATGTTATCATCCCACAATTACAAAAACAATGGAAATAATGCAAAACTTTGTTTGTTTTATTAATCTTTTAATATATTTTTCTGAAGGATTGTGTGACACTGAAGGCTGGAGTAAAGATGCTGAAAATTCAGCTTTGCAATTAAATTACATTTTAAAATTTAAAATTTCTTAAATTAATAATCTTAAATTATTATATAATTTCACAATATTACAGTTTTTTTTACTGTATTTTATAGTGTTTTAGATCAAAGAAATGCAGCATTGGTGAGCATAGAAGATTTCTTTCAAAAACGAACAAACAAAATCTTACAGTCCCTTGAACTTTTTAACAGCAGTGTACGCAAATTAGTGTGAAAACATAGCATGAAATAAAAATGAACAATAGAGTCATTGTAAAACATCACAGAAATGACTGAACTGTATTGATATGAGTGATTTTTAAAATAAAAAAATTATTAAATTAAATGCATTTTATTTTGATTGATTTAAAAAAAATATTAATTATTAATATTTTATAAAATATTTATAAAGTATATAATTTTATATATAACACTAATGTATGTATAATTATATAATAATTTATAATTCATTTCTTTTTTTTTAAATCATTTTAATTTTAAAAATTAATTTAGACATCATATCTCTCAGTCTGTTGTGTTTGTTTGATTGATTGATTGATTGTTTGTTTGATTGATTGATTGATTGATTGATTGATTGATTGATTGATTGATTGATTGGTGGATGGATGGATGGATGGAAGGATATTTGGAAATTGTATGATGTACTCAATGATCAAGCCTAACACAAGAAACACAATTCAGCACAAGAACACTTTTACTGTCTCAGAAACAGTCCAAACTACATGATTTAGTTTTTGAGTTATGACAAATTTATTATTGACTTTACTTCTCTGGCTCAATTTTTCTTGCCGGCAAGATTTATGTTTTTGCAGGAATTCGGAGGAAACCAAAACTAACTAATCATAATCTTGTGGTGTATACAAAAACAAACATCAGAACGGCTGACCGCTAACCAATCAACAGTGGGGTTAAGCATTGCTCAGGTGAGCGGTCATCAGCAGATGTTCTTCATAAGTGTGCTGGGTAGCTTGATTACAAACTCTTTTATTAGGTTTGACCAGTGTGTTTGTGTGTGTGTGTGTGTGTGTGTGTGTGTGTGTGTGTGTGTGTGTGTGTGTGTGTGTGTGTGTGTGTGTGTGTGTGTGTGTGTGTGTGTGTGTGTGTGTGTGTGTGTGTGTGTGAGATTAGGGCCTGAGAGACAGGTCTTTACCCTCCAGTGATCTCTGGAATAATGAGGATATGTTACCATGGTGATTCTCAGAAAAGCCTCTGTAAATGAAGAACCATTTAAAATCAGTTGCTTTGTTTTTCTTTGACCATCACTGCCTGCCTTTTTCTAGTTATTAAATGTACAAGACCCGCATGGAAGTGTAGGAACAGACTCTGTACCTTTAAAAAAAATGTAGTAATGACACAAGTTACAGCAAGCTAGTTTGGTCAGTATTAGTTTTAATCTACTCTGTGTTTTATTGTACAGCTTTTGAAAGAAGGAAAGAAAGGGAAAAAGCAAACTACATATAAGTAGAAAAAGCAATATGTTGAATTTGAGTAGACTCCAGCCCTGACCATGAACCAAAAAACCACAAAAATAGATGACTAGCTATAGCAATATAGCTATTATTAGCTAGCTATACCACCCAAGACCATGCCTGATCCTTTCCTGACTGGTTACATAGACTTGGCATGGGCACTTGGCACTCTATAGGTTAATTATATATTAACATAATTGAATGATGCTTTATTCAAGTCAATGTGATACTAGCCTCATGTCGACTATTTAACATTGCTGAAAGAGGATCTACCAAATTGATGTAGATAAATAATAATAAAAAAGATTAAATACTGTCTTCCAAAAAAAGGTTGAAATCAGAATCAGAAAAAGCTTTATGTATGTTTTTAGCATGATTACACATACAAGGAATTTGTCTTAGTGACAGAAGCTTCCACAGATAGACAGAATGACAGCGACAAGACAGTTATTAAAAAAGTTTGACCACCCTACATATAGTTTGGTCACACACACACACACACACACACACACACACACACACCACACACACACACACACACACACACACACACACACACACACACACACACACACACACACACACACATATATTAGTGGTGGGCCGTTATCGGCGTTAACGTGCTGCGTTAACGTGAGACTCTTATCGGGCGATAAAAAAAATATCGCCGTTAATCTATTCTCAAAGTTGGGTTGGGATCATAAACTAGCTTTTTCGAATATCGTTATATTTTTGCGCAATTCCATGTGTAGCCTAGTATATTTGACATAATTGACGCCGCGCCTACTGTCACAGATCGCGCAGCAGGGTATTTCCCTGTCAGAGACACAAGGTGTATACTTTTACATGTTACGTTGGGCGACGTTCCTCTCGTTACTTTATTTTAATGCAATTACATGTTGTTAAATGAGTTTATTCCAAGCACGCTGTATCTTTTTATGGGCATGAGCGATACTGAATTTACAAATGAATCACTCTTTCGAGTCGATTCTGTTCAAAGACTTCATCAAACAAGTTGGCAGATCTGTCTAAATCGGTTCGCGAATCAGTCTGAATGATCTGTTCAGTTCCTCACGCACTGAATCGTCTGAAGCGCGTTCAATCACAATCGACTCGGAGTCGTAACAGGAAGATTTAAGAGCATCAAGAGCATTGGATGAAGTGGCCGTGGTTCTACAGTTTAGTCTAGTGAAAGCAAATCTGCAAATGCATTATATTTTTGCCAGCGATGAATATCTTTATTAGTTGAACATCTTTGTAAGCTGTCTATGAATGAATGATTCCACAGGACGATACATTCGATTTCATTTCATTCAGGTAATACATTTTACAACCAAACAGATTATTACACCACGATAGCACTACTAAAAAGTATGACATTATCCGTTTTTTGGACATATACATTAATTTATAGGCTACAAAAAACACTTCAGAGCGTCGGCGCACTGGCAAAGGTTAACAGGTTAAAAGCTACCATTGTGTAACGTTACAGTTTATGAAATGAACACCGCCATCCCACGGTAATGTGTGTATATTGCGCAGGGGCATAGTCACACGAATAGTTTACATATATTAAAAACTAATTTGTTTAAAAAGGAGGAGGCTATTGCTGGTAAAGGCAGGTTCACATAAAATCATTATGACATATGACATTATTTTTTGATCTAACGAGCATCTGGTTTGGCGATGCAAAAACGTCTGTAGCTACGTCGTGCTTATTGTTTTTTTCTTCTTCCAATTAGCCTACTATGTTAAAAAAAACGACGAAAACATGTTACTTGTTCAATTAATAAACAGTGTGTTTGATGACAAATCGCTAAAGATGAAATTGGCCTCCCTTTCTGTCACTGTGAGTGTGCGTTTTTTTGTTATTGTTTTTAACGATATTCGACTTTTGCACCTCTATTGTCGAATGGCATTTTTGGCAGAAATTCACATCCCTACGCAAGGCGAACTATTCTCAAATACTTACTTTTAGTCATTATTTGGGTAGCACACATATTCTGAATGCCTTCGGTTGTTCTGAAATAGACATAATTATGTAGATAATATATATATATATATATATATATATATATATATATATATATATATATCTACATAATTATGTCTATTTCTATTTACATGTATATACCAGTTTTATTTAAATTACTTTAATGTATTATGAGTTTGCTATAAACAGTTCAAATGCATTTTCCGAATTATGGACATTTCTCTGTAACAATAGAATAAAATAGAATTAAGTGAATAATAAAGTACAATATATAAAAATGATCATGTTGTCAGACATCATGTTATATACAAATGCAAGGGAAAGTAAATAAGAGTTATGGTGTGCTAAATAAACATTGGTAAGGAACAATTGACCTCAGGCCATTGAATTATTAGAAATATAATGCACACCAAGGTGGTAATGCAGTCACAATGCGAATCAGCGTTATTATTTCTAATAATTATGATTTCTAATAGTTCAACAGAGTCAATTATTTATTCCGCTTATACTGTGGTTACCACACCTCAAAATATTGATCAGATGATGTATTGGTCAGGTTTTGCCATTAAAACGCTCTTGTGTGTTGAATTTATTTATTAGGCATTAGCTCTTTCCCGGCCATTGACGAGTTATCTTGTCATTTGTGAGAAAACGCTTCCCTGCCATTGAAGAGTTTTTTTGGCTTTCTTTGTTTTCTCTGCAAAAAGCTAGGGGCACATCTTCTGAACGAGTATAGAATCTCCAGATCAAAACGCAGGCAAAAAAGAAGTAGAAACAAACAATCTCATATGTAAGCAGAGCAATGCATATGAAAAATAATGCAATCATCAACAATAAAGTGGTTTGGAGTGTGTAAGCTTTAGGGGTGTTGATGAACTTGATCTACTGCATCTATGCTTTGATCATCGTACTGAATATGATCCAGACGTAACCTTAGACAAAAACGTAATTTTCTCTTTTTGCTCAAAAGGTTACTTTTTTTTATCAAACACATTCAGGTGTTGATAAAAAAAGAGTGCATGAAGCTAGAATAAAATTGTGAATAAAATAACATTGTTTTGTTTAAAATCAGAGGTTCTGTCGTTGTAACGATGCGGTTGAAACCTAGGAGGAAGCAGGATCCACGTGCAGCAGTAGTCTTTTATTAAATAAACTTAAAACTTGACAAATACAGACTCAGACTAGAGAACAGGACTCAGGAACAGAACAACCAACATACAACATCAAGAACTCACAAAGACTGAACTAAACACAGGGCTTGAATACACAGGCAAACAAGCTAAACAAGATAACAAGGGAGCGTGGTTAATCAGACACCTGGGAAGACTAATAAACAAGAAAAACGACAAAACATTGCACAGAACAGACTCTGGAACAGCGGCAGCCGTCTCGGGACGAGACTCTGGAACGGCGGCAGGCATGACGTGAACAGTCTCTGGCTCGGCAGCCATGACGTGAACAGTCTCTGGCTCAGAAGGCATGACGTGGACAGTCTCTGGCTCGGCAGGCATGACGTGAAGCTCAGGCTCGGCAGCAACGATGACGGGATGAAGCTCTGGTGTGACTGTGCTGGTGAGCGGTATGAGCACTGGAGTTGCCAACATCAAAGTGGGCATGACGTGATCTGACTCAGGCTTAGGTGATACTGTGAGCTTGTGGGGTTCTTCATCCGCAAAGCCCACAGTAAATGACGAACCGCTCAAAGAAAGGGCCAAGTCAATATAATGCTCTAGAGTCCAGCTAAGGTCATGTAATGTCATAATGCTGAGCAGCTCAGATAGTCCTCCACCAAAAAATATCATTAAGCATACCTCATCCATATAAGTCAGCTGAGCCAGCTCTAAAAAGTCCATCACAAAGCTTTCAATGGGTCGATCTCCTTGATTTGTTATGCATACTTTGTGCTGCTGGATTCATCCTGGTGAGTTCTTCTGTAACAATTTGGTTGAAACATAGGAGGAAGCAGGATCCACGTGCAGCAGTAGTCTTTTACTAAATAAACTTAAAACTTGACAAAGACAGACGCAGACTAGGGAACAGGACTCGGGAACAGAACAACCAACATACAACATCAAGAACTCACAAAGACTGAACTAGACACAGGCAAACAAGCTAAACAAGATAACAAGGGGGCGTGGTTAATCAGAGACACCTGGAAAGACTAATAAACAAGAAAAACTACAAAGGACTACAAAACATGGCACAGAACAGGATATAACAAAAGTCCACACAAGACGAGGAGAACACAAGACAGGAATCATGACAATTGTATCTTTTGATATATTGCATGTTCAGATATTCATACAACAAAATATTCTCTGAACCATGACATTTTTTGTGAAAATGAACAAAAACGCTGGCGGTGGGTGGCAACTTTAAAAAAAAAAATCCTGGTGGGGAAAGATATAATCCCAGAATTCCCTGAAGTAATCCCTGAAGTACGCCTCTCCAAAAATGTAACCGCGTAAATTCTACGCGAACCGCAAGCGCTGTGATTGGCCTGCTAGAATCCCTCCCTCAGGTTTCACATGCTCCCTCTGCATGTGTAATTGCACGTCAACGCGGACAACGACGCAAAAGTATTAATGAAAACAGACGTGTAGCCTACAGCAGCGTAGGTCCGACGCAGAAGTATAAATCAGCCTTAAGCGTGTGTGAATTACCGGAGTCTGTGCGTCTCTCAACTGTGTTTGGCAGCAGCGTCTCTAATAGTGAAACTGTATGTTTATCTGCTCCAAGAACAGCGCCGTTATTACCTTGCTAGTGAGAAATTCATTTTAATTTTTTTAACTGTTTTACTGATTAAATTGTCAGAGCAGCTCTGACAACATGCTTCTTTTCGAGTGTGTGAGTGTACTGTATGTGTGTGTGTGTTTGACTGGGAGAGAGAGCACGAGAAAGAGAGTATATGCTTTCCGTAAATATTAAAACCTAATTTTTTTTATCCTATTGTTTACTATATTTATTTCTTTGGTCAAGTTGGTGTTATGGGTTTTGGTTGTTTTGCTGTTGAAGGCTGTAAAGACTTTGAAATAACTGAAATCAATTGGTGAGGTGATATGGAATTGTAATGCGATCAAGACCTGCCTGGAACTACTTTTAGCCGTACTTTAGCCGTGCGTTTCTAAAATAACTGCACAACTTAGAACGCTCGTCAACCAATCAGATTTAAGCATTCAATAGTATAAATAGTGTTCTGTATTGCACATAATGAGTCCCAGTGGTAAGTTCTATCGACACATCGACAACATCTGTTACATTCTGTCAGTTACCACAGAAAATACACTGCCGTTTAAAAGTAAGGGGTCTGTATGATTTTTTGAATGTTTTTTTAATAAAAGTCTTCAAAGGCCCGTTCACACCAAGGACGATAACTAAAAGAAAACGATAAAGATATAGTTTAAAATCGTTCTCAATATTAAATTATAGCAGAGTTCACACCAAAAACATTGACAGCCAATCAGAACCCATCCTGCTGTAACAAGCTCGAGCATTTAACGTGACAGAAAAGCACGCACTTAGAATAATTAGAACATTATCATCTGCTGGTGTGAACGCCAATATAGACCGTTATAGTTATCTTTATAGTTATCGTTCTTGGTGTGAATGGACCTTTATGCTGACCAAGGCTGCATTTATTTGTTTAACAATACAGTAAAAACTGTAATATTGTGAAATATTATTACTATTTAAAATAACGATTTTTTTTAACTAATCCAAAATTTTGATAAAAACTAGTAAATAGTATCTAAATTATATTACAGTAACACTGCAGGTGTGTAGTATCTGTGTTGAAGCGCAGTATCTCATGTCAGCCCTGTGTTGACAGATCAGCACAGAACTCAAGCATGTAAATTGATGTGTGGTTTGAGTCGCTGAATTAAGGATTCACTGCAAAGTGTATGTGATGGGTGTTTAGCAGAGAGCGCATGGTGTGCAGGGTTTTTTATTGGTAAAACGCTTTACAGCAGCAGTTACAGAGCACCCTACTGAGGGCTCACTGCCGTCACAGCATGATACTGTCTCTGAGTGTTTTTATATGTGGTTATGGGAGGGGAAAATGGAGGAATTTATTGAAAAGGATTTTATTCTTTAAGAATGGAGAAATAAGTCTATATATCTTTTCTCTCTCTCTGTCTCTCTCAGGTGTTCGAGTTGGTTCAGTTCAGTCTGATGCCAGCAGCAGTCCCACAGAACATGGTCATATGGGTCAATCTCACCCCACATATCCCATAGGACCACAGGTGAGAACACACACTTTTTCCCCTCACACCATTTATTAACATCAACATGAAATGGCATTCGCATCCCATTTTACATCTGAAATGGGAAATTTCTGAGTGATAAAATGAGTACAGGGTTTGATTTTATCCGTCACCAACTGATTGGATCATGAAAAGCGGGTAACATACTTGAATGGAGCCAGACTGAATGCGAGTTTTTAAAATTTGGCTAGCATTTTTCAGCAAGTTACTCCTCAACACTGGCCTGTCCGACTAACTAAAAATAACATTACTACTAATTTAATGTAGCTTGTGTAGTTACAAGCTACTTTTTATCAAAAAATAGCATAAGTAGTG
The DNA here is from genome assembly GCF_051911475.1 of Siphateles boraxobius. Taxonomy (NCBI): domain Eukaryota; kingdom Metazoa; phylum Chordata; class Actinopteri; order Cypriniformes; family Leuciscidae; genus Siphateles; species Siphateles boraxobius. The sequence continues at coordinate 12,974,469 of NW_027508876.1, read as the reverse complement.
AAAAAATCTGCCATTAGTGGTCGACCGATATCTATCACTAAGGCTGAAATATCGGCTGATATTGGCATTGGCCGATAATTTGGTCAATAACTGTTGAAAGCGGGATCTTTATTTTGACAGTGCTGTAACTTTTATTTTGATGCCTTGCAGCCAGTTCCGAGAATGCACAAGAGTTCCTATACATTTGTCTACATTAGTTTACTGTGTTAGTTGAATGAATTATTAACCCTCTGAGGTCTGAGGTGTTTTCTGGGTCCTGGAGGTGTTCTGACATGCTCTGACATTTGTGCTTATTTCTGTTACTTGTGACATTTTCATGGCTAAAGTCTTATTACATTGTATTCAGCACAAACTCTGCTACAGTAATATGTAAGCAGCATGTATGTAAAAGTTTGGAGTTTTAAGATAATGTTTATGCGTGGTTTGTGAAAAAACAAAAATCAAATGTCACTGAAATAAGGTCATAAAACCCATAGTGATTATTTCTTCACAAGACTTTTGAAAATTGTTTCACGTAGCCAAGAACATTTGCTCCAAAACTATGTGAAAATCATCCTGCATACTCATTTAGATAAGACAATATATTGATTTAAAATTTGTATGATGTGTTTTGTGTGAGAAAGCTTTATGCGAGGAGGCGTGATCTCTCATTAATATGAATGCATTTTACACCTGAGAAAGACAAAGACCCTCCCCTAATGGCCCTATCAGATCTATCAGGCCTGATCATTATGAGGAGCCTTGCACAAAGAATGGGGAGAAATTAAAAAAAGAATGGCTTTTAGATTGTCTGGATTTATTTACAACACAACATAATCCAAAAATACACAACAAAGGACAGAAAGCACATAGTAAACACACTGATCTAAAGAAAAAGACTTAAACAGTCACACACCTTTGTGCCATTCCTGAAACATAGTAGCCTAAATACCTGTCATGTCCAAGGTGTTTGACTTTTCATTTTACCATGTTCAATGGTAAAATGAGAGAGAGACTCATGTGAATGTTGAAGTCAGCAGGACTCATCCAGTGGCATCTGGTCTCTTTCTAAAAAATAAATAAATAAACACCTGTAAACATGTTGAAATCAAGACAAACTATAGGGCTGCACGATTCTGGGAATACATTTTAGATTTTTCACTCACTCACTCACACACAGACACACACACACACACACACACACACACACATATATATTAGGGGTGGCACGGTTCACAAAACCCACGGTTCGGTTTGTATCACGGTTTTAGGGTCACGGTTTTCGGTTCTGTACGGTTCTTGTTGTTATTTTTTCCTTTTAATCTTTAACACTCCAGAAATGTACTTCATCATATGATATAGTAGAGCTGCACGATTATCACAAAAATCATAATTGCCGATTATTCCCTTGAAATTGTAATTGCGATTATTAATTACGATTATCACGATTTACATTGAATATATATAGGCGTATTATACATGTTTACACAACATTTTTTAACACACACACACAAGTACTGTCCCCCTTTACTTAACATACCCATCAATTGTAAGAATGACTAATAGTAAAGACTACTAATAGATAAACATTAGGACTATGCTAAAGCAATTAAATAGCAGTCCCAAACTAGTTTTTGTTAATACAATGTTGATATGAGCCACCACAGTCATTTAATAATATAAAAAATAACACAAAGTGAAAATAAAGTGGCATTTTGGGCTTATGGAAACGACAGTTACCATAGTAAATACACAATACTAACAAGAACTGTTAATGAAACAGCTCCTGGTGAATAGAATGAAAATCACACCTGCATGCAAATCCTTCTCAGCTAACACGTGATTTATTGGTATTTTACTTTTATTCCGTGACTTACTAATTTACATTGTAACGACGTTACTCGTAGTTTCTTTTGCACTTTATACAGTGAAGCGATACACAGCGCGCGCCGCCGCATTTGCGCGTGCAATTGAAGAGTGCGCGCTACGAGCACAGTATAACGGCTGACAGGACAGTGTCGTTTTTCTGAGGTGAAAGTCTTTTTATTTCAGCGTACACTTACGTCACTGCCTGGTATGACATATTGTGCTGGGTTTTCTGAAGTAGTCGTGATTCGCCTCTCATAACTTAATTATGCTCTAAACACACACACGCAGAGTGGATTTTCTTTAGTAATCGCGGCTTTGAACGAATACGTAATCGTGGCATCCGTAATCGTAATCGCGATTAGAAATTCGATTAATTGTGCAGCCCTATGATATAGGCTATACTGTAGCTTAATTTTCCACAATTTAGGATACAGTATTAAAAAAAATTTATATCATGTAATCATGCACAAACTTGACTTGAATTTGACTTGACTTTAAGCACATTATTGAGATAATCTCTGAGGAAAGCTAGGTGACATTTTGATACAGCAAGAGAGAAGACATTGATGAAATGCTTTTGTTTATTTGGCAAAAAAGGAGAATGTGTATTGCTATCTCTACAGGGACTTATGTGCATTTTTAGCACACAAAGATTAAAATTAACTTGCATTTATCAAACTGTTAACTTCAGTGTAGCTCTTACAAAATGTTTATCTTTTAAAAGAAAAAGAGAAGTTACAAAAGATTCTATTTCAAATAAATGCTGTTGTTTTTAATTTTGTTTAACTGTTTTCAACATTGATAATAATCATAAATGTTTCTTGAGCATCACATCATCATATTATACTGCTTTCTGAAGGATCATGTGACACTGAAGACTGGAGTAATGATGCTGAAAATTCAGCTTTGATCACAGGAATAAATTACGCTTTTTACTATATATTCACATAGAAAACAGCTGTTTTACATTTAAATAATATTTCACAATATTACTGGGTTTGTTTTGTATTTTAAATCAAATAAATACAGCCTTGGTGAGCATAAGTGACTTTAAAACATTAAAAATCTTACCGACCCCAAACTTTTGAACGGCAGTGTATATATGTATATGTATTTTGTAAATATATATACGAACACCTAGTTTGTTGTGCCTTGTATATGGGCATGTGTAGGGCTGCATAAAATAATAACAATAACCTAGATAGCAGGCAGCCTATAAATCGTTAAAAATTATCAATTCACTAACACTACACTAGACAAACATATATTGTTTATCATATGTTACTTCAAATATTTTTATTCGTTATGAAATGAGATGAGTTTGGCGTGAAGCCTAATGTGTGGCGTGTTTTGCTTTTCAAACACACAGCGTGACTCAGACACAAACTCAGTGCGTGCAACGATCGAGCCGCTCCAAACTATGAAACATTATTGTTACATTATACATCTACGTTTGAGCAGATATCCACAAACAAAGTATTTAACAGTAAACACAGGTCTAAACATTAAAATATTCACCATATTAGAATAAACACTCATACTAGCAACTTGTATCTCATTTCATAACATTTTAGGCTGGCACCAGTTTAGTAGCTACAATGTAAAGTTTATGCAACAATAAAACACTTACTATTATGTCTCTTACCTTAGAAATTGTTCTCATAATCAAAACGTCTTCTTCTGAGGTAAATCCGAGGTAAATCCAAGGTAAATCCACAGCACAAACAGTCTTCCAAACTGATGAAAAGTAGAGAAATACTGGAGTCGCTGCTTCTTTGTTTCGAGCTGATGAGGGCGTTAACAGCTCTGCGTTCCTTCACGTGGATCATTTGCATGTGAACAGCTCGCGCTTGTGGGGGTGTGGTCAAATTAAAGTTAATGAGCTCGGGCTGGAGAAACTGTACATGTCGTTGCTTTCATACGGATTTCTTAAACCGAGAATATTTGTTTTTGATATGATTTACTTCATTTAAAAAAGGAGACTTCAAGCTTTGTAAAGACATCACTTTCATGTGTGGGTGGCAAGTAGTGACTGAGATACAGATCATTTTCTGTCGCGTTTTAGAATGAACTTCACATTGAGAGAGAAGACAGAACGTGCATCATGTTTTTTTTCTTTATTTTACGAAAAACACAACTTTTTGTTTTTATTATTAGTGTACACAAAAAAACCAAGACATTTAACAGTTTTTAATGATGTATAACACTTGCCTGTATGACAAAAATCGACCGAGTTATTTGAGTTTCATTTACACTGATAGGAAAAAAAGCGAGACGCGCGATAGCCGACCCCAGGGGGTTAAACAGAGCTGTTACGCAAAGACAGCAAGCGTAGTATAATGTATTACAGTTTTTGCCTTTCTATTATTAGTAATAGAAAGGCAAATGCTATACTGCTCTCATAAACCGTCGGCATTAAGCAAATGCGCATTCATATCATTTAAACAAGTTTTTGAATGTCTAATAAATATTTAATCCCTTAATCTCAAAACTTTAGCGAATCCAGCTGTTAGATCATCTGAAGTGTGCATTTGTAGCCAGCAATATTTAGATTCACTTTTTTGGCCTTATTCACTCAAAAATGAAAATCTGTCATCATTTACCCAACCTCATGTTTTTCCAAGTCTGTATACTGTAACCTTTTTTTTCTTTTTCTGTGGAACACAAAAGGAGACAATTTATATTCCATGCAATTACAATAAATGCACAATAAATGTTTTCAACTTTTTTTAAAAGCACCAAAAAAAGCACCCTAAAAGAATAATACTTTTTTTTGTAAGTCCATATGACTGATGCACAGTAATGTACTTCGTTATTCACTTATAATCTTTCTCTCTATTGAGTGAGTGAGTTGAATTTGAGACTAACTCAATTAAACTAATTCAGACAGGTTTTATGAGTCAGAATCAAACCAATTGACTAACAATAGTGTTACACACTTTGAGATGTTCATGAGAAAAGGAACAATGTATAACTCCTTAACTTTTAGTCTGTTTCTCATACTGAACATATCTCAAATGGCTTCTGAATTTGAAAATAGATGGTGCACAAGTCATATAGACCACTTTTTTTATACTTTTAAAAACCTCATTCCCATTCATTAAAAAGGTATACGGCATTGAAAACTCTTGCCTTTTTTTTTCTTCTGCAGAAAAAAAGTTATGCGGTTTTGGAATAACATGATGGTGATTTTCAGTCAACTATCCTTTTAAGGAAATAATAGAAAAAACATTTTGATGACTTTATGATAACAAGGAGCATACCATCCAACCCAACACCTAACCAATGTCCCAATAAAACAAAAAGACACCCACATACTCACAGGAAATCAACTGTGGTGTTTTATAGGATGAGTAGAACAAACAAGCTCTTTTAAAAGATGGAGAATGATCATTTTGTGTTGCCATATCTAGCTCAACACGCCACAGTGATGTCCAAGCCCTTGTCTTCTCGTTCCCCTGAGCTCTGCCTTAATAGATGAACCCTGTCAGGACAGTCCCACAGAAACAAACACTTTTCAGCCACACTGCTCTCTCTCTGCACCTTGGCCAATTCCCTTGTTTCTGGATCAATATGTTTTGATGGATTCTCACTCTAGAGACGGATATTGTGTGCACTGCCATTACGGAACTGGATCAGTAAGAGGGCAGTTAGCCCTACATGGGTCCAACTCTTTCCTGTGCCTCTGGCTTCATTCGCACACACTGCTATCAGTCTGATTACGAGTAATCTTTCAGCGTTTCCTCCGCTGAGCTGCTCCCTCAGTTCTTATTAGAAAGAGGAATGGGATGGGGGGGGGGGGGGGGGGGGTTTGGGAAAAGAAAAGGGTAATTTAATCCCGAAAGCCAGATCAAGAAGGTATGGCATGTTACTTATGGCTCAGAGGTTCTTGGAGCCTCATACATTCAGTACTGACTTTATTAAATTGGTATTTTTTAATAATTTCTCATTTTTTATCATGCCTTGGATGGTTTGATGTCAAAATTAACATTCCTTAAAGTCCCCCTGTGGTGAAAATCAAGCTTTTAATGTTGTTTATAAGTCTATGTGGACTTTTTAATATGTTTTAAGACAAACCATGTGCAAAATCACAAGTTCAACACCATTGCGTTTTATTTTCTCATCAAAACTGCAGTGAACCAAAGACTCTGACATCACAAACTACCTTGTAACCAATCAGGTCAACGTGTGATTGTCAACGAATGGATCTCTGAGCTTGTGCGAGTGATTGGAGGCGGGGCTAATTTGCATATTCATAGAATAGCGTATACTAAATGAGGCAAGGGTGTAGAGCTACTTTCAAACTATTTTAAGGCATGTTAAAATAATGCTATTTAACAAAAAAAAATTATTCATGTGCCTTGTCATATTGTGAAAAAAATGACTTGCTAAAACGACTTTTCTTACTGACTGACGTCACCAAACCCTCCAACACCCACTTTTCACTATTCGGTTCAAACCTGATGGATAAGGTCAAGTTCTGCCCTACATTCTCTGAATGAATGTCCAGTTGAACTTAAAAATACAATGTCAACTCTATATTGAAGAATAATAGCAAAAAACAAACAAACACCAAAAACAAACAAACACAAAAATACCAAAAGTTACCATGGTATTTTCATGTTTTTTATTAATACATTTTACCATAGTAATGCCATGTTGACATAAACCAGGGTTTGCCAAACTGGGGTTGAAAGAACTGTAGAGGGTTTGTGAATTGAAGAAAAGCTAAGAAACTAAACCATAATTAAAATGAGTAATGTAAAATAAAAACAATCAAAATGAAACACTTACTAAAAAGGATTTGACAACCAGCATCAGAGAACTGTAAACATTTAAATGTCTTTTTGAATTATTGAAATATGAACTTAAAATCTCAGGGGGTACATAAGTAATTATTTTTCGTCAAAGAATTTTTGCTGACGAAAAAAGTGTGTGAAGCCCTTACAAAAGTATATCATGGCTATTCTATTGTTTACAGTACCTTGAAGTGCCATATATGTTATGTATTTTAATCATTCAGTACCTTGTCATGTACGAAAGTACCATGGCACATGGCATTATATACAGTATATTATATTATACCATGGCATTGTATACTGTATATATGTTATGTAAATAATATATGTTTTAGACAAAATTATACAGTAGCAAAAGAAAAAAAATTACAATGCAAAAAAAAAATACTGAGCTTTTATACAATACAAAATGCACATGTACAATGAAAAACAAGTTATAATATTACAAATATTAGTGTAATTATCACAAATATGCCACAGTATTTTTAACAAGTGTATTTAGTGTATGCAAATGGACATTTAGGAGCAGTGATGTGGTAGTGTGACGTAAGCATCCCTTGGGTATTTTGAGTGAGGAGTTGTTCAGCCATTTTAAAGTGTGTTTTGATCCTGGGGGATCCCATTTCACAGACACGCTGGGGTTCAGATCAGTTTGTCAGCTACCTCGTCGCTCAAAGAGAGGGCTGATGGGAAAACGGTGTGAGCCATTAGTGAATCTAATACAAAAAAAAGAAAGTGAGAAGATCTGGTTTTCATGCTGAGTAAAGGAGTATATGGCCCTCCCATGATTCCTGACACAGGCGTTCTGCTGGACACAACACAGTAGTTTGTATTCCTTGGCAAAAGCCCATGAAAATTCAAAAATTCAAAAATTCAAAAAAACTAAAAATGTATTTTATCACAGTTAGATTCTTTGTATACAGGTGTTTTTGTGGATGCATGAAGTCAGTTGTCATCATGTCCACACAGGTATCCTATAAAGTAACCACAGGTGTGGTTTATCAAATTATCTACGAACATGTTCCACTAATGTTCGATGACCAGAAAATCTCCTTAAAAAAAAAAAAATCTTATTTTAGTCCGATAAATCTAATTTAAATAAAATGAATGAATGAATGAATGCATGAATGAATGCAAGTTTTTGTATCAAGGAGATTAAAGGGTTAATTAGTTCACCCAAAAATGAAAATTCTGTCAGTATTTACTCACCCTCATGTTGTTCCAACCCTGTAAGACCTTCGTTCATCTTCGGAACACGAATTAAGATATTTTTGATGACATCTGAGAGCTGGATCACTCCTCCATAGGCTTCTTCAAGGATTGAAACTTGCCAGCCCAGAAAAGTTATCAAAGACATTGTTAAAATAGTCCAAGTGACTACAGTGGCTCAATCTTAAGTTTATCAAACGACGAGAATACTTTTTGTGTGCAAAAAAAACAAAAATAACGACTTTATTTCAACTATTCATTTCCTTCTCTGTGGACCTAGTAGTAGGGGCACTGCTGTAAAACCTTATAAAAGAGGTATATGTTTTTTTTCTTAGTATTAATAATAAAATCTGTATGAAGTTATGAGGGCAAGTATTTTTATGTGAAGTGATTGATGATTGATGATTCAGCGTCTTCATTTCCATTAAATAAAGAGTAAATAAAATGAAATTATATACTTATCATAAGAACATTCCAGTGATCATATCTGATTAATTTCAGATTGTAAATGTTTTGATCCAAGTCTCAAAAATGTGTGGTAATTATGCAGAAAAAAAAAATCCCTTCTACCAAAGACCCTATAAAAGAACATATCCTTATATTATACAAAGAACTTTTAATACTCTGGTTAACCAGCATCATACCAAATGGACTCTGTGTTCTATAAAGTTAGTCTCAATCTCTAAGCTATCCTTCTGGTTTTAGTCATCTTCAGACTGATGGAGGCTGTTGAGTTGTTTAGGTCAAGTGCCCTTTAATCATTTCCTCTGTATGAGTGGGGTTCAGAATGAACCATTTAGAGTCAGTTTATTTGTACAAAAATGCCAAGCTCGGTGCTATAGACACATTTAATCCTTTACAGTCCTGAAATAAACAACATGGAAAATGTGGGTCATAGAGGTTCTTAATTTAACCCTTTATTTATAGATTGAAGAACAATCTACCAGTGTGATAAATATTGCATGGTCCTATTTTTCTTAAACATTGATGTCTTGGTTTAAATGTATGGCAAAGCAAAGCCTGATCTCAGTATACACACTGCTTTTAAAAAGTTTGTACTTTACCACACTTTAGGGTCCGATTCTCACTATTAACTAACTATTAACTACGACTCAATAAACTCCTAATTACTGCTTTTTAACAGTTGGATAGTTGTTAAGTTTAGGAATTGGGTAGGATTCATTTTATGTGCTTTATAAGTGATAAAAATCAGCCAATATCCTACTAATATGCATGCTAAGCAACTACTGTAGTTAATAGTGAGGATTGGACCCTAAACTAAAGTGTTACCAAATTTATATATTTTATATATTTACCAATTTTTTTTATTATTGTAATTGTAATATTATGTCTATTTTACTTTATGTATTTGTGATCAAATTGCAGCCATGGTAGGCATAAGAGACTTATTTCAAATGCATAAAAAAATATTCAGACCCCAAACTTTTGCACTGTATAGTGTATATTCTTAGCTCTCAAGAATGTGTCAACATATGGATTTTTAAACTGACTTATTCAAAATGCACAGATATCAAGCATATGAGCAAAGAGGCAAACCAGGCAATGGCATTTGCTTTGAGATAGAGATGAGATGCTGACAGACAATCTTAGATTTTGTGCCTCAAATAACCAACATCACACACACTTAAAACAGCAAGATTAAGCATATGTCCCACAGCTATGTCAGAAAAGTCTTTGTTGTCATCCACTGACTGGTTAATTGATTTTTTGCACTTTTTTATGTCAATGTTTAAAGTGAATGAAATGACAAATGACATCTTTCAATATGATCCATATGAAAGACGTTTTTTCGTCTTTTTGACAAATTCTTTTTGTCTGTTTGTTTTTTTCATTTAGATGGAGAAAGAATATTCAATAGTGTTGTTTTATGCTGATTAGCATACCATTGCATTTGAGATGTTTGTTGTAAATGAAATGTTAAAGCAACGAGTAAAGCCTTGTCTTATCACACAGAAGTCAAATGCATCAGTGAACCGCTTTCAGTTTGAAAGGTTTCTCTAGAACCTCCCATCCCTAAAATGTTTGCTTTTAATGTTTGAATAATGCCACCACATAAAGTCATTCTATTCCATGTCATTCCATTCTTTTTTTCTTTGTGTTCAAAAATTAGGAAAACTGCATCATGCCAGAAATGATAAAACTGCTATAACCAGGAATATTTTTTGCCTTCTACTTAACTCTAAAGTCCCCAAATTAAAATTCATGTTGATCCAAACCTTTATAGTTTTCATTCATCTGTAGATCTCTAAAGAGTTTAAGAAATTACACTGGTCATCACTGAGGAAACGATGCTTGAATAATCTGACTTAAATAGAAAAATCTTCAGTAATACAGGTTGACTGTACAAGATCAAGCCAAAGAAGCAGAAATGAATACTAATGGGAGCGATGATAATGTAGCCAATGTGTAAAAGTGAGAGAGAGAGAGAGACAGAGAGAGAGAGAGAGAGAGTGAGTGAGAAATTGCTGACATGTAGGAAGGAGCAGTAGCACCTCATATCTCCATACTTCGTCATTTTTATTTTTTCTCCATAAATCATTACCATTGGTCACCCTTTTTGGTCTTTTTTGTAGGTTTTGCAACTATTTAACCAATGAAAAGTATTAAAAACAACTTGTGACTAAACCTCTTAACTCCATTGGTTCCTCAAACTGTCAGTAAAACCTCATAACTCAACCCCGGCTCAAACTTGAATTAAGCAATGCACACATTTTGGATCATCTCTGTCAATTTGTAGTGCAAAAGTAAATAAAGAGTTGTCTGTTTGAATAAGTATAGTGTTTACTCAAGAAACACTACTGTATGGGATGGATTTACTAGCAGCTTGCACCAGCGCAAACCCTCTTTTGGGGTTAAAAAACTACTAGCAGGATTTACTGACGACATGCAGTGAAAAATTAGCACTGAAAAGGCGTGGACACAGTTATTTTTGCGGCTGAGCTTATTGCATATGCATTTGTAAGAGTTTCCCTTTCTGACGCAAAATTTATTATGTATTTAAATGATTCATGCAATGCGATTTACTAAGGTTTGCGTGAGTCAATTTAGTGGTATTTGCACAATTATTTAATGCCCCCCCCCCAAAAAAAAACCAGACGCTAATTTGCACTGCTCTTGGTAGATTTCGTTGGTCATTATGGAAATTATCTGGCTGTGTCAGTGTTCTTTAATGTGTTCATTGTCAGTAAACCATTGGCATAACTTTCCACTCCCATCTGTGCTTTTATGTGATTGCTCACTCATGCTAACTTTCCCTATTTAGTAAATCTGGCCCTATATATATATATATATATAGGCTAATGTTTTATCTATTTTAGGAGCGGAGGAGTATGTCTTAGTCTAGCATTTCATAGTCATATAAGTCATAGCAAATACGGTCTTAAATAGTCTTCACTTTATCTTTTATAAAAAGAGATTTTGGCCAAATGACAGAATCTCCAAATGAGCTTGATTTTGATATGTAAACATCATACATTGAAAGAGTTCCTGTTAAACTTCTTCTCTTTCAGTCTCTACTAGTGGCTCAGCAGCTGGCGTCAGCAGTTAGCGGAGTGATGTCCGGTGGAGCTCCGGGTCTGAACCAGCCCATTCTGATTCCCTTTAACGCTGGTGGGCATCTGGGTGGACAGCAGGGCCTGGTACTCTCTCTGCCCACTGCTGCCAACATACAGGGCCTGGTGGCCGCCGCTGCTGCTGGTGGCATCATGACACTCCCTCTACAGAATCTGCAAGGTATGAATACTTATTGATTAAATTAGTTTGATTATTTATTTATTGATTAAATTAGTTTGATTGTTTATTTATTTATTGAGAATTATATACATAATGCTGTTTATTTAAGTCTACTTTAATTCTTTAACTTCTGGTCATCAAATGCAGATGCTGTGTTAATTTTCGGGTCATATACGTACATATACACATACATACACATTATTATTATTAATTTATTTAGCTTTTTGTTGTTTATTTATTTATCTATTTAATCTATAAACCAAAAGAATACTCACTTAAAGGGATAGTTCACCAAAAAATGAAAATTAGCCCATGATTTACTCACCCTCAAGACATCCTAGGTGTGTATGACATTCTTCTTTCAGAAGAATACAATTGGAGTTATATTAAAACATGTCCAGGCTCTTCTAAGATTTATAATGGCATTGAATGGCTGTTTCGGTTTTGAAACAGTCCATAAAAGTGCATCCATCCATGATAAAAGTAATCCGCACGGCTCCGGGGGTTAATAAAGGCCTTCTGAAGTGATCTACGTCGTACGCTGGAATGCCAGTCTCTCGTGAACACGCGTACGACAGTAAGCGGAAGTTAGAGATTACAGTTTGTAAAGTTTTAAATATTGATATTTTTCTTACACAAATGCATCGCTTCTCTTCAGAAGGCCTTTATTAACCCCCAGAGCCATGTGGAGCACTTTTAGGATGGATTGATGCACTTTTATGGACTTCAAAACAGTAACAGCCATTCACTACCACTATACATTTTGGAAAAGCCAGGACATTTTTTAATATAACTCAGATTGTATTCGTTTGAAAGAAGAATGTCACATACACCTAGGATGACTTTAGGGTGAGTAAATCAAGGGCTAATTTTCATTTTTGGGTTAACTATCCCTTTAAATGAATACCCATATTAAAGCAAGGGTTAAAAAGTACCATCAGAACCTGTGAAGACAAATTCAATGGGAATTAGCCTTTCATGAAAACGTTCTGTGGTATACAGCATTTGGTCTTCGACAGTTTGTTGTTTTTTTGTGACTCATAAAAGTTGTGCCATCTCAAAGTACTAGGGCTGTAACGATACACCAAACCCACGATTCGATTCGTATCACGATTTTTGACCCACGATTCGATTCGTATCGCGATTCTATCACGGGGGCGGGGCTTGAGGGGGCGGGGCTTGTGGTGAAAAAAAGAGATTTTGAGAGAAGAAAAAAAATACCGGTATTTTTATTAAATAACATTAGGAAAAACCTGTATAATCTAAACACCAAAGAACAATAATAACTATGCAAATTATTATACTATACGGCAGTGTAGGCTGCTGCTTTTGGGCTGTGTTCTGTACTCCAACTAAATTGATTTCGGGATGGTGCCGTAATATGCATCTGCATGTTGGACGTGTTGCCGGTCAATTGAGGATTAATTTAATGCACTTTCTGAGAATTTATATTTCAAGTTTTGGCTGCAAATTTCACGTCCATAATGCTGAAATTGCCAAATTTTAAATAATTTATCCTCAACTAGTTTTGTGGTGTAGGTCTACGTAGGCTATTTTATAATGTTAACTTCAAATAATACTAATAGTAATTTAAAGATGTGGTAGTTCTCATGGGCCTGAGGGGAGGGGAGGGGGGGAGGAGGGGGGAGGGGGGGGGGGATCCCCCCTTTAGATGATTCTCATGGGGGGGATTTTTTTTGTTTGAGGGGAGAAAGGGGGGGCATTTTTTCCAAACAAAATTATTACATTTATCTTGCCTAAATGTTTGCGCTCATTGCATTTTTACAATGGGGTAATAGCCTATTGTTGTTAAGAATTTACACATCACAAGGAAGCTTGATTTAAATTGTTTAATTAAATTGAAAAAAGTAGCACAATTAAATACAATAGAATAAAGATACAAATAAAGACAATTAAAGAGAAAAGTTTTTGAATAGGTCTAACACTAGTATTTATATACAGATACTGAATAAAGTAATCAAATGGAAAATAACACTGGGTAGTATTTTAGTCCTGAATAAATTAAATACATAGGCTATTAATCCTGATTCCTTTAACTTAAAGCCATCTTTTGTTGTTTTGACAACAAAATTAATGACAGACACATATGGCTGCCGTCACTTTAAGAGCTAGTGCACGGATCCTGTGTTCATTATACTGGCATGCGTTTTATGTTTATTAAAGACAAAACCGACTATAGCCTATTTAGAGTATAGCCTACTCACAAAGACCGAAATTGACAATTTTGCGTGTTAAAGCAATATAATCCGCGAAAAATAGTTACTAGCCAGCTGTTTTTGAGGTGGATTTTCTATGAATGTGCGCATAGAAAATAATCTCAGAGAGCGCGCGAGCACTGATTAGTTTAAAATCGCTTGAATGTTTAAACTGGTAAGACTTAAAAAGACTTCAGTCACGATGCACTGCTGGCCCGATTGTGCAAGTGAATATTCCGTCATGTCCCGACCTTACAGTCTATGGTCCCGACTCCAAAACGCGAGTGTGTATTATCGCCGCAGCGCTTGATGCCTGCCTTGCACAAAACATTATGAGAAGAGATAGAAGACGCGCGGCACCGCTGAACACTCACGCTGTTTGTGAAATTGCGTCTGGAAGATAGTTGTTAAAAGAATGATTTTATTTTATTATCTGTGTGGATTACGATTGCGGGAATTTCCCACATTATAAATGGGAGACCTGCGGGAATGATTAGAATTATGCGCAATACCCGCGCCGAAATTCGAGCCCTGGTTCTGGACAGGAAGGATAACTCTGGGAGTTGGAAGGGGTGTGATCGCGATTCTGCCTTCTCACATCGCGATACAGGATCGTGGACCTGAGTATCGCGATTTCGATTTTATATCGCGTATCGTTACAGCCCTACAAAGTACCATCACCCCATCCAAACAGTACACGTTTAAGATATACCTGGGAAAAGTGCTCGGAAAGGCCGGGGACAGGAGGATCAGAACGATATAGGCGGGGAAAGTAGTTCACATTCATTACAGGTCAGCGTTTTGCAACGAAGCGCAAAAGCACTTTAAGGCTCTTTCTTCTTTCAGTAGGAGTATTCACTATGCTTGTGTCTTATCCTCTCTACCTCTATCTCTCCCCCTCCTCTTTCCTTCCGTCCGCACGTCCATACTTCTCCTCGGCTTTTAAACTTTAATGCACGAATGTTCTCTTTTGATCATAGTTGTAAATGGTTTTCATTTTAATGTTTAAAACATTGTCTCTTTTATACCATTAGATTGAAGGGTGGAAGGGGGAAACCGTCAGTCATAAATCTTAGATGAGGTGCCTTCTCTAATGCCTGACTAAAAAATGATAGGTTATAAATTTGAGTGCATGTAAAATAGCACGTTTTCCTTTTTCGGAAGGAGGAGGAGGCCGAAGATTAAAAGAATGCACTGCAGGAAACAGGTTGTCCCGAAGAAATGGATGGACGGGATGGCTAAAATAGAGGGATGGAGAAGAAGCCTCTAATGGACACAAACATGCATAAATAAAAACACGCATCAGAGGCTTTTAATAAACGCTCACATGGGCTAAATAAATATCTAAAATTTCCCAGAATTCCCGCAGTTCACGATAATGTGCCTGTAGGGCCTGCCTCACATTTTGAGGACTCTCTTAAATGGACCCTAGAAAGAGGTTCTATGTTGGAGTGAATTTTAATGGTCCATTAATTGTCTGTCTTAACTTACTTTTTATGCTTGTTCGGCAACAATGTTTTGAGTGAGTCCGTTGTCGTCTGAGATTCTTTCTTTTTTCAAATCGTCATGAACAGTGGAGTCTTAAACTATATGGAAAATCTAGGTTTCAAAATATAATTTAAACTTGGTGTTAATAAAGTTTTAGTATTTTAGTAAATTTTATATATATATATATATATATATATATATATATATATATATATATAACCGATTTTCACCGAAAAAAGATTCATGTCGTTCAATTTTTTTTATGACTTCTGTGTTTTCCTCACTTCCTTTTTGCCTCAGTGTTTTCCCACATTCAGTTAAAGTCAGCAGGGTCCAGCATTGTTTCGGTTCCTACATTCTTCAAATGATCGTCTTTTATGTAATGCCAAAGAAAGAAAGTCGTACAGGATTGGTGATTTCATTTTTAAGTGAACCTTCCCTTTAAGTATGTGCACTCAAATTGTGAACAGTGGTGCAAATGCAAACAGAAAAGTCCTCATCCTTAAAAAATGCCCAGTGACAAACTAGTGTGACTTATTCTGACTAGGCCTCTTAGTTTTAGAATCAGAACCTGGGGGATTCTCTAAGGGCGTAGTGTCACGGGTGCCATGTGACATTAAATGATTTGACTGTGTCTACTCTCCCTGCAGCCAGTCACACTGTCCCACAATCCCCCAATCCTATCGTATCATCCCCCCTACCCCCCATTGATGGAGAGCTGCTGGCACAGCACTTCTGCCAGACAGTCTTAGTTGAGCGGTGAGCTCAGCCCGCCAGGCCTGATTAATCACAACCTGCAGAGATCCAGACCTCAAGCACCAAAAAAGACACATAGATCAGTGTACTTCTGTAGTATGTTCTTATTAACTCTATATCAAAAACTCGTCTCTGTTAAAGGAAGATGAAGTAGACAGGCCACTTTCATATGTTTTAATTAGTCACACTAATGAGGAGCAAAAAAGATCTAATAGCTCATGTCAGGGTGAGAATACAATTAAAATGTGTGAGGTTAAAAAAAGAGAGTAAAAAGTAATTTATGATGGATGCATTGGGTGCTTCTCATTTCTTATTTGTGCATCCTCGTTTCCTTTCCTTGCTTCCTTTCCTAGCGTCTCAGCTCCACCCCCTGTAGGATACGAGGGAAGGAGCAAGGAAAGAAAATGAGAACGGAGGAATTGAATGAAAGCTTTTTTTATACATTGGAATACTTGATCACTCGAGCGTCACTCCACAGCGTCATCAGCAGCACTCAAAGGATCTGCCCTTATGTTGTTGAAGTTTGGTTATTTAAAGGTGCTCTAAGCGATGTCGAGGTGACATCACTTCTTGTTGATGTTTAAAGTATTGTCAAACAAAACGAAGGCTAGCTAGACCCTCCCTCCTCCTCATCCGCGCACTAACCCCCCAAACCCTTCTTATTGGTTATTGGCTGGAACAGTTTGTTATGTTTCGTGGTGCGGGTAAGCCCAGTTTGTTTTTGTTGCCGTTTGTGGAGCCTGGGGTGTCTGCAGAGACCGTGTTTTTTTACAGTGTGTTCAGGGGACAGGCAGCTAGCGGATAGTGAGGAGATGTTTGTTGTGTGTGACAAAAAATGTTTTGGCCTAAAAAACGCGTGACATCGCTTTGAGCACCTTTAAGAAATTCATAATGAATAATAATAAAGCAAGAGACCCTGTTTAATATGTGAGATCTGTGGATTATATAAACTGCAAGGGTAAAGTATAAATTAAAACAGATTGTGACCGATGTGAAGGGGGAGGAGAGTTTATACGTGCGTCACGTTTAGTCAATTAAACACTTCCGCATAGGATACACCCGTGTATCCTCGCTCATGACTCCTCTGGAAGCCTCCTCACCCCTCACTCCTCGATCTTCGACTCCTCGCGGTGCAATTAGAGAATTGAGATGTCCTTCAAGATGGCTGTGCTTGATTGGTTCCCGGGTCATAGGATGGAGGACAGAGGAGCGAGGAGATGAGGAGGGATATTGAGAAACACCCCTTGTGTCTATCAGAGCCAGATATCAATTATTTACGCATTATTGCATAAATGAAACGAAGATAATAAAGTCATGATGACATAACCATTAGTACAGTTACACAATCCTAAATAGGGATTGGAATTGTAAAGAATGGTAACACTCTACAATAAGGTTCCTTTTTAACATTAGTTAACTACACAGACTTTCCACACTTTTTAGAGGTGTTAATAATTGGCCTTATCTATATATTAAATAACAATACGTTTGTATTAATTTTATAAATGACTACTTTAGAATTAGTGTTTTTGATTAATTGAAAAGAACTAACTTATTATTTGCATTCATTACAGTATTATTTTTTAAAAACTGGAACTCTGAATAAGATCGTCATTGTAAACATTGGCTTTTTGAACACTCATCTTGTCTGCCATTGGTCTGTCAAACATATGGCCCCACCCACATTTTGTTTAAAGGTAAGGTAGGCAATTTCAGAGAGGCTAGCAATAGCAAGTTAGCTTTGGAAGCATAATATCCCACCCTCCCTTCAGAGCGCTCTCCAAAGCCACGTCTCATCCAGAAGACATGAACGCAGAGAGCAGAGTTTACAAAGACGAGAACCTCATGTCTCAAAGCAGATAACATTACAATAATAATGAACGTAAACAACAGAGCTCTTGCTTGTACCACCGGACTGCTGCAGGTTAATTTCAGCATTGATAGTCTTGAAATGCATAAATCCGAGTCGGAGGACGTGAACAGCTCCAGGTAAAAGGTCACTGGTTGCCATCTCGTAATTACGGTTGCGACACGGCGTGAACGCAGCATAAGCTTTTTGAGCAGGGTGCATGGAGGTTTAGAAATGCATATGTTGACATCCAGAGGACATCATATCCTTGCATTCGGACCTAATGCAATGATTGGACGAACATTGTTTGGTCCTGAGACTTCCACAAAAGATACATGTTCATGTTTTAATATTTAGACCACTTCCATTATTGATTGCTATCAGGATGCAAAGAGAGCTGCCACCAGTATAACAAACAGTGTTTATGAAACAAATAGCCTACTCTACCCTTAATTTATGAATAGTTTACTTATAGTTGTCAAACTTCTAGTTGTGCATATTAAGATGGGATAAGAAATTTTAAAGGTTTCTTCATCCAAAAATGAAAATCTCATATCGTTCCACCGATGACTGTCTGTGGAACATAAAAGAAGATATTTTCAGAAATGTCTGTTTTTGTACATACAATGGAAGTCATCATTTTTGTTTGGTTTGTTTGCTTTGTAAGGACAGAAGGGGGGCTAAATTACGATAGCATTTTCACTTTTGGGTGAACTAACCATTTAACATGTAACGTGTAAAAAACATAACTTTTAAGGGAAAAGGATTGCATAGCTGTTAGAGCCACTTATGACACCATACCGCTCACCTTTTCCAAATTAGGAGATTGCCGCCTCACTGTGACCGTCCACATGAGCGTGAGGAGCAGAAGGGCTCAGCAGTGCGTATGCACACCCGCCACTGCGTCTCTCCACGGTCGTCACAGCGATGGGGCAGCTTCATGAAGTTCGGCACGGTCGTCTAAATAAAAGCCTGCGCTTGCGTTGCTCCGCACTCATTTTAAACCCTGGCGCCGCTGTAGCTTGTTATTTTGTCAGGAAGATTAATGTCTGGACATGTCAAGTAAAGAAAGTGAATTCCCTCTTGAACACTATGTGTATGATTCCAGCCGTAACTTGAATAGAATAAGAATCAGCCTCATGTTTGTTTGTCCATCAGACTATAAACATGGTGTTAGGAATAGAATTAAACATTTATTTAGAAATTGTAAAAAAAAAAAGAGAGATTGGAAATTATAATGTGATTATATATGAGGTAGGGTGGTGTTTCAAAAAACATGGAAAAATGAAAGTCTGTTTGCTTGGCACTGTGACATTTCTTCATGTCACAAATAACATTGTTTGATTTCATTTGACTTGATGTGAGACTTAATGATATGATTTTGCTGTTTTGAAAATTACAAATCCCTCTGTTGTACATTCCTTCCATATTCTGTCTCATAACAAAGCAAATGACAGAATGTGCTTCTCCTTACATCAAAGCGTCTTTCAATAAGCTGCGGAACGAAAATAACATCTACGTGGTTGCTCATCAGCTCAGAAAGCCTCAAAACAGGCCTCTCGCAAAAAACATAAGGGTAACCCTCAGATCATGAAATAACTGTCTTTTCATGACCTATGAAAAAGCTTTTTGGAAACATCCTTGTAATACGGCATATTTTCCCTAAAGAGATGTAAGGCAAATGAAAGATCAGTGCTACATTGTCAGCCTACATTGAGTTAATGCAGAACAAATGTATACTCTGGCTCTTTCATATTCATATTGTAAGCTGCCTGATCGGTGCACATCAGAACCTGCAGCGTAGCGTGTAAGGGGAGTGTGGGGCGTTCTGGGTAGGAATAGTGCGCGTGTTCCCTTTAGAGGAAACATAAAACGGCACTCAGGGATGAGGAGTAATTGCCTGAGTCTCTCCACGCTCGTAGGCTAATGAGGAACCATGTTGGCTCTAATCACAACACTGCTCCTCTGTCTCAATGAAAGAGCAGTTGTAGTCTCACAGGAATCGCTCGCCTGTCAGACCGGGGCATCGCTGTAGACTGAGTACTGACACAGACGGGGAACTTGAAGCTGCTAACTCACTTAGGTTAGCTAAAAGTAGCCAAGTCAAAGAGAAACTTGAAGCCTGAAGGGTGATAAAGTTGAACACAGGAAAAAAACAATAGAAAGCTCATAATTTGCTAGCGACATGTTTGTAACTAAAATAACAAGAACTGTTACTCTTGCCTTATTTAAAAAAAACAAAAAAAACTGCAAGTGAAAGTTAATTTAAGAGACTTTCGTTTCGAGTCAATACTTGGTGAAGGAAAGTTATCTGCTACTGCAAAAGATACCTACCTAGAGAACATGGGTTTACAACTCTGACACGATAAAAAAAATAATGATAAAATCTCACAAAATGTGTCTATTTATGACCCTTGAAAACACTAGCTGCTTAGAATGCTTGTTGTGAGTGAGCTGTCCGTGGTGCTGAACTGAACCTGTTCACTTAATGGTACTGTGTAGACATGAAAACACTGATATTTCTTTTTGAGGAAGAGGTAGAGATTAAAAGACGGAAGATTCAACGCGAAAGAGGTTTAATGTAACCTGTATTTGTGTTTTAATGTTCTGCCACCTAAAATAACATTTTGACTCATGTGTTTAAGTAATATGAAAGGTTATTTAGGTGTCATTAAAGTTTTATTTTCTTCAGTGAAGGTCCTTAGCAGTACGTTAACTTAATTAAAGGGATGTTCTGTGTTAAATAGAAGTTAAACTCTAGTAAACTGTCAATTACCACTGAAAATAATCAACTCTAAAAATTGTTTATAGTAATCCACTGGTAGGCACAAATTGCAAAGATACATGAACGATACAACACTGTTAATAAGTTTGGGGTTGTGAGATTTTTTTTTCATGTTTTTAATATTGTGACATTATTACAGTCTAAAGCAGGTGTGCCCAACCCTGCTCCTGCCGATCGTCTGTCCTGCCCAGTTCATCTCCAACCCTAATCAAACACACCTGAAGCAACCGATTAAGGTCTTCAGGATCAATTGAAAATTAAAGGCAGGTGTGTTTAATTAGGGTTGGAGATAAACTGTGCAGGACAGTCGATCGGCAGGAGCAGGGTTGGGCACCCCTGGTCTAAAGTAACTGTTGTCCATTTGAATATATTTTAAAATGTAACTTATTCCAGTGATGTGGCAAAGAAGCCATTACTCCATTCTTCAGTGTCACAATCATTTTAATATGCTGCATTTGGTGCAATAGAAACATTTCCTATTATTATCAATTTTAAAAACAGTTATGCTGCTTAATTCTTTTGTAGAAAAAATTATGAATTTTTTCAGGATTTTTAGGGTATAAAGTTCCAAAGAACAGCATTTATTTCAAATAGAAATCTTTTGTAACATTAGGACTGTATTTACTTCCACTTTTGATCAATTCAATGTGTCCTCACTGAATAAGAGACAATTGACCCCCAAATGTTTGAATAGGAGTTAACCTGTTTACATAGACAAATCCATCTATAAGCATAGCAAGTTCATTTATTTAGAATGGTAATCCAGCCAGTAAAAGGACAATTTAGTCAACTTCTAAATCAATTTAAAAAATCATATTTTGGTACAAAAGAAATTATGAGCTGCACATTTTACAATAAGTTGTCATAAATGCATTACGTAACAAAAAACAACAACAACAAAAAAAACTATGTGATATCCGGTCCATGGATTTCAACCTATTTTGGACCCTAAACATGGATTTAATATTTAAAAAACGGTACATTTTCTCTCTCTCTCTCTCTCTCTCTCTCTCTCTCTCTCTCTCTCTCTCTCTCTCTCTCTCTCTCTCTCTCTCTCTCTCTCTCTCTCTCTCTCTCTCTCTCTCTCTCTCTCTCTCTCTCTCTCTCTCTCTCTCTCTCTCTCTCTCTCTCTCTCTCTCTCTCTCTCTCTCTCTCTCTCTCTCTCACTCTCACTCTCTGCCTGCATCTCTTGGTTTAACTTTAAAGTACTGTATTCCCAGCATGCCTTTCACATTGTCCTTTAATGTTTTAAGTTTGAGGCAGTTGTAAGACAACTCATAAGGAGAGAGTCATATTAATAAGAGTGATAAAATTGCTGCAACCCTCATACATTTCAAAGCTAATGTGACTAGAAATGCACTAGCAGCACATGCACACAGACTTGCTGTGGTAATTTGATTGATTTGTTGTGACAGCAGCCAAATAATTGAGAGTGAGAGGTGGTGTGTGTGTGTGTGTGTGTGTGTGTGTGTGTGTGTGTGTGTGTGTGTGTGTGTGTGTGTGTGTGTGTGTGTGTGTGTGTGTGTGTGTGTGTGTGTGTGTGTGTGTGTGTGTGTGTGTGTGTGTGTGTGTGTATGTGTGTGTGTTTTAGGGGTGTTACACCACCTTTCTCCTAGACAATCCTGGAAGAGTCAAAGATTCTCATGTGCCATTGGGTATTGTTCAGTTTTCTTTTCTTTGCCACTGAGTGTGATGCTGTGTGACTGCATATGACAGTGGCATAGCTACAAAAATAACACAAATCGTATTGTACACATACACACACAGTGAGGTTGCCCCACACATATTCAGGCGTTCAAACAGAAAGCACCTCACGTCACAAACAATAAACATCCTTGTACAAGTATAAACACATTTTACCACATCACACTCAAATGAAGTATCTGCACACTCACAAGAAATGTTTTTTGCTTTTGCGTGTGCTTTCTTGGCAGAATGACTTTAAAGACATCATGTCATTTAGCAGGACAGGTAGCAAAGGGTAAAACATTAGCTAAGCAAGGCCTCAAACAATAAGCAGCCTACAGAATTATGAATTAACATAAAACGCTGTCTTTCTTTCATATTTCTACCTGTTCTGACCTTTTAAAGTTACTTTTTTAATTTGGAATTTAAATATATATTTTATTTTTTATCTGTATCTATATATAAAGTATCTGTATACAATGTATCTACATTATCGTTCAAAAGTTTGGGGTCAGTATTTGTTTTAAATAATTTAATACATTCTATTATTCAGTATTCATTTAATATATTCAGCAAGGATGCAATACATTGATCAAAAGTGGCTGCACAAATCTACTGTCAATGTTACAAAAGATTTCTATCTTAAATAAATGCTGTTCATTTTAACTTTCTACTCGTCATGGTTTCCAGCACAACTGTTTTCAGCATTGATAGTAAGAAAATAAGAAGAAATGTTTCTTAAGCACCAAATTAGAATGATTTCTGAAGGACCACTAATGACTACAGTAATGGTTGTTGAAAATTCAGCTATGCCATCACAGGAATAAATTATATTTTAACATATATTCAAATAGAACAGTTAATAATAATAAAACAGTTATTTCAAAGGGTAATAATATTTCACGATATAACTGTTTGTAGTCTAACATTATTACTGTTTTTAATCAAATAAATTAAGTCTTAATGAAGTCTTCATTCAAAAACATGAAACAATTTTCACCAGCACTAAACTTTTTACACATTTTTAGTTATTTAGTCCTAAAGTATTTATCAAGGTATGGATGGGTAGGGGGGAAAAAAAGGATAAAGGCAAATTTTTTTAAATCTTCATCAAAAATCTTTTTAGGAGAGAGTTATCCTAAAAAGATTTTTAATTTTTTTAATTTTTAGGTCCATTTACACAATCCGTTTACATTACAAACTGTTCTTTTATCTTTTAGGTTCAGTTAAGAAGTGGCACATCATGTTTGTTCAGATTTTGTCGTCAAAACTGATGATTTCATTTTGATTTCCTTACCTTGTTGGTTTAAATCACTTGCTTTTGAGCACACTGAATGTTATTAACTTTAGTATAAACGAAATAAGACCTAGCTACATCAATTGTGCGTGTGAAACATTAAGGGCACGGATTGTCCTTCGGGTGTCATATAAAATCGAGCTGTTAATGTTTGACATATTGGTGGCGTTTGTCATCTTGAAATGGCTTCACCAGCTGCCTGTCCTGCCACATACAGTTCTGTCCTGCATGACTGGTGGCATTGTCACTCTGTTTAAACTGTGAAAAGAGGAAAAATCCCCCTCCTCAGAGAGAGAAAGGGCAAGAGAAATGGAGGGGGTATGTGAAGGAAGATTGGAAAAGACAATAATAATGGTAATCGGATATGGCTTTGTCCGTTTCGATCGTGGAGGCCACATTGCTTTGGCCCTCCTGTGGTAAAACTGAAAGAGACACACAAATATACTCCGTATAAGCCGAGACCCGGGACCCACATATACAGTATGCCTCTGTGATTCTGCTGGGATTTAGCTTCCCTCCACTCATCCATGTTCGATACATATTTTATGGTAATTGCATCAGTCTACAAATAATTGGGAAGTGCCAGTAATGTTTTTTAAAGGAGTGAACTGGCAGTTTTCTCTCCCGATGAAGAACTGGTGCAGGGAGGCCTGAAATAACTTAAGCCTCTCAAACTGGCATTAAATTAAACCTATCGTTTAGTGCGCGTTCACCGAGCCTCCTCCTAACCCCCTCCCAAACCGCTGAGACTACAGCTCCTCGGAGGTAGAACATCTGAAGCAAAGCCACATGTTTGTGCTGGCGGAGTCCAGCTCTGAGCCCATGCTCACTCAGATATGTAATGAAAGAGTAGGAGGTTGTTGGAGTAAGGGATATGTATACATACATACTGCACATACATACTACGAACTGCTCAGGACACACTAGACATGGGATAAAAAAGCTATTAAAGTAATGATGGAGAGGAAGGTGGAGAAGGAAGGAGAAACATTAGAGGTTTTGGAAATATTGGAATGGGAAGATTATCGTGAGTGTCTTAGCCAAACAGGAAGTCTAAACTAGATTTATATGGGTTTGCTTGGTCAAAAGGTACTGCCATGATGCTAATGTGTGAATGGTTGTCAGGATGGTTGATTATGTTCCATCAAATTTTATGTCTCATGTAACATGTATGTTTGTTTCATTGTGTTCTGTTCCTGTTTTGCCTTGTTTGTTAGTTTGTCTAGTTAGTTTCTCTTGTTGTTAATCAGTTCCCACTTCTGTTCTGTTTTATCCTTGATATAGTTCACCCAAAAATGAAAATTCTGTCATCATTTACTCACCCTCAAGTTGTTCCAAACCGTTTTGATTTTCTTTCTTCTGCTGAACATAAAAGAAGATATTTTGAAGAATGTTGGTAACCAAAAAATTGATGTACCCTACTGACATACGGTATAGTATGGAAAAAAAATACTATGGAAGCCATTGTCAATCGGTAACCATCAATTGTCTGGTTACCGGCATTCTTCATAATAACTGAAGAATATTCTTTGTCTGTTATCGTCAATAGCTATGTTTCCGTCCAAAGATGTGAATTAAAAATAATGCATAAAACCTAAATCCATCCATCCATCCATCCATCCATTTCTTCCGTGTGTATATATACTTCCACTGTCAATTTTGCTTCAACTAAAGTTTTTTTCTAAACTTTAAACCCCCCCCCCCCCCTCCCAAAATATGATATAATTCAACAGAATATTTTTATTGTGCATCGTTTCTAATCGAGCTGTAATTTTGTCACATTTGGCAAAATTTGCTAAATATTATACACTTTTGTAAAAAGGAGTTTGCCATTTTATTCCACAATGTGTAAATGGAATTTTTACCACTGTCATTTCCACCAAAGTAAAGACATAAAAAACATAAATTGAGATTTGGTGGGAATGACACTGTGGTGGAAATTTTAATGACTTAAAAAAATAAAATAAAAAAATAAATAAAAGACAGAATTCTACTGGACTGTATGAGTATACTCTGTTGGACACAGTACATTGTTAGACAAATTACATTAAATTAATTAATTTATTATACAATTAAATTTGTATGTATAAAAAATGACCTGATTAAACTGCGAAAACATGTAATGATATGTATATATATATATATATATATATATATATATATATATATATATATATATATATATAGTAAATATATATTTCATTACATTGTTTTTCCTCAACTATTGTTTAATTGAATGACATACAGTACAGTTCATAAAACTTCTGGAATCCCAACATTAATTGTGGTTAAAATTAAAAAAAAGTTTGAAGACAAGCAGCTTTGCCATAATTAGAACTATTTTAGTGTGCACCTTTTATCAGGGGGCTTCGATTAGTGTTGGACAAGAGAAAAGTAATAGTACATCACTCTTAAACGATTTATGCACTGAAGTCTAATACTCAGGGTTTGATAAACCGGTTAGGACTGCTTCTGAAGCCAACGTTTAACTGCTTAAAGCCTAGTCATTCAGCACAGAGCTACTATATTCCTGTTGTAATTTTCAGTACCTATCTTATTAAAATCTTTACATAGACTTCTGAGACACCTTTCATAGGCTTCCTGTTGTCAAGCTCTGGAAATGGAAATTGATTAGTGATTTACATGGTCAGTGAGGGGAGCATGAACTGACGAAACATTGTAAATGAAATATTAGACTCTGAGCGAGCAGAAGGCGAAAGAGAGAGATGGTAATCTGTGGGGACTGTTATTCCTGTCTGGGAGAACCGGGTAGCGTTTTTACATTTATCTGGGTTCTGCATGACTCGTAATGCTAATGGTAATTTCATGGGAGTGAAACGGAATGAAAATGGGGTTATCACACTCCACTGACAATGTGCGATTGTGCTCTGTCACAGGACCTCGTAAACCATATTTCATTCTTTTGTGAGTATGTTTGTGTGTGTGAAGTGCATGTGTGTATAATATGACTTATGGCTGAAACTCCCCTGCAATTTACTATAAGAACTAAAGGTTTTGGCAGAAACAATTAGACTAGAGCGAGAACAAAATGCGTTTGAATGAGGAGATATAGTTTGTTGCGACCTATACACCTTCTCGTGTGAGTAAAATATGATAATTAGTCTTCTTAATGGATGAAAACAAAGAATGTTTGGGGCATTTGAGCGGCACGCATTGCTTTCATTTCATTTTAACTGAAAAAAACCCACACTTTAAAGCTGAATTTACCCTCTGCGAAAAGTCAAGTTTGCCATTGTTACAGCACCCCGGGAAGTTTTAAAGAAAGCCCAAAAATGTGTAGGTGTTCAAATGAATTTTGCTCTGGCCACTTACGGCTTAAAAGAAGAAACATTTCGTCAATAAAGTACAGTGAAATCTCCAAATGAAAACAAGTGTATTGAATGTCCAAAACGATCAATAGCAACCTCGCAGCTTATCATTGCCAACTTACAACGGAATCAATAAAAACCTACACAAATCTAGCTTCGTCATTACGCCTGTGCCGTTCAATCAATATCTAAAGAATCAGCCTATCAATACACATCACACAGCGTTTTAATACAAGTGCTATAACTTTCTTTTCCTCTTTCGCTTAAGCTGCTGCAGTTATATTAACAATTCAATCCATATAAACCCGGCGAACGCATTTTAATAAGGATCACCGCTAAAGCCGATAGTGAGTGACACATGATAAGTGTTTCATTTGTCATTTCATATCAGATGAAAAGCCTAAATATGAGAGGGTCTAGAATTTGACCCTTCGGTCGGGTGAAGGTCTATATCTCAGATAACGTGGCTCGCCCTCCTCTCTCGGAAACACAAGATGCTGTGGTGATTTCTGACGCGGCAGATGTTGCTGAAACCAAGCCTTTTTGGAAGCGACAGACGGGCTAAAAGCTATCTGCGGTTTCTAATTGCCATCTCAGGGCCTAATTACCTTAATTAATAGATGTGCTTTCTGGGCAAGGGCTTCAGATTCAAGGGTCTTCTGTAAGTGTTAAGGGGCCCTAAAAGGCCCCAGAGGAAGGCAGGGTGGAGTGTAATGGTCCCTCAGGGCTCCTTGCAGAAAACACAGCAGGCGCATCAGAGTTGGATCATGTGGCTGGTAAGTAGACCACAGACGTGAGAGAAGAGGAGATATCGTCACATTAAACTCGTACATCTTTCACAAACAGGGCTGAGTGTCGGACACCACTGGAAGAGGAGAGGAGGGGGATGAGGGCAAAGAGACACACTGAATGTGTCATTTTGCCCTTAAAATATGGAACTTTTCATCCACTCAATGCCTAATGCTTTCTAATGTCCTTTTTTCTCTATTGTTCAGTAACATTGTCATTTATGTCAACATTTTTCATTTAATTCAGTTTCATCTGTTTATTCTCTCTTTAATACTGTGTGCTCCACAGCATTTAAAATCATAATAGTGTGTATTTGGTTTTATTTAATTTTATTATTACAGAATTGTATGATTAAAATATGACTAACTTTTTTTTATATGTAAAATTCTCATTTGAGATATTTATTTTTTTAAATCATCTTTACAGAGAAAATGATGACCTTCACTAACAAAAAGTCCAACAGAGCTGAATCAACGTAATGTGTTCACAGCCTTAGTGCATTACAGTATTTCATCATGATACATCTCCTCTCTATGAACCCTATGTGTGACATTAGCCATGGGAAGTTCTATTTGCTTTCCCAGCCTGGGCAGGTAATGTTAAAAACAAAAAAAATGAAAAAGAAACAATGTCCATCAGCTAATAGGAAATCCGCTCTGCTACCACACATCCCAGACCATATTTCTTTCTTCTCCTTCTCTCCTTGTTACCCTTTCCCTCCATCTTTTTTTTCTTTTACATTTTCCACCCTCTTCTTCTTCCTCCTCCTTCCCATCACGCCTGTTGTCGGTGTCCTGCACGAGCGGGAGATGTGCGCGTGTACGTCTGGGCCGCATACATTTGCTCTGATGATGTATTGTCCTGCTGAGGAGTTTCATTTACTGTGGCTGGCCTCTGCTGAACCTGTTGCTAGTCACTGAGCACGATAAGCGCATAAGTAGCACGCCACTTCATTCATCATGTATCGCTCAGACCGCTCAAATACCTCATAGGCCATGCAGAAGAGAAACTACTAAACCGGCAGAAAGGATCACGGTGCTTGTCTCAAAAAGCTGAGGTCGTATTAAATGCCATATGCTTGTTTTTTTCCCCCCAAAGAATTGTGCAAGGAAGTCTGCTGTTTAAAATGTTTTTGCAAAACTGTTTGCGAGCTCATAAAAGGGTTCAGAGTATGTCAGGGACGCTCGTCGCAACCAAAATAAAAGAACAACGCACACAAATTTGTACGTATTTGATATTCCGGGATAATTCGCGTTTCGTATCAGTGGGTGACTTTTCTACTTGCGTTTTTCTAGCCGTATTCGAATTCATTAAAGTGCATTAGGAATCACAAGCGGTGTCATGTCACTTAGAGCTCTACGTTCAACAGACCGGCTGCCCGCGGGCACAGCGCTCCTCTCCCCTTCGTTCGGTTGAACGCAATAACGCTTACATGCTCCGCGAGACGAGCAAAAGGAATAATTAAAGAGGTGAATGATAGTGGGAGAAGGATTTAGGGCAAATCCTATTGTTTAAAGCCGTTTCGTTCCATTGAAACTTCGTTTTCCTTTACACACTTTCTCAGAGCCCTGGTTTACACCCCGAATTGTTTTTTCAGATACATGCGTACACATTCCGTCTTTTGTTTTCAAAGGCTAAAGCAAAGCACAATGCAGGCAGCCAACAACAAAGACCTTATGATGTACTCACATTGTCTTTAAATCAATTCATTTCGACACCGCTGCCTGCGCAGCCTTGCGCTTATCAACATCAGGAATACAGCTGAGGGCAGAACAACAATGATATATATATAAAAAAATGCATTTTTAATAGCAGGTAGAACGGGAGTGTAATCCTCAAATAGGTCTTTTTTGCAAACATTTCTTCATTTAGAATATGGAAGGAATTGCTATCGGAATCAGACTTTAAATGAGGCTTTAATATGATGTGGATAGGCCAATTCTGTGCTGTCGTCCACCTATCCTCGCTTTAAAAGTGCCCCCTCGATCCCCTCCTCATGCTTTTACTGTCAGTCAAAGAGCACTCTTTCTCCCTGGCACATCAGGGCCCGGCGGTATTGATTTTTCCACCCACTGAAACCACCTCGTGAGCATAAATTTTGCATTAGACACTAAGGGGAAAGCGGGCGGGGGGACAGGACCTCGGGAACTGGGCGCATGGGACAGCCAAGCCAGACAGGCCAAAGAGACAGACAGAGATGGTGAGCACAGGTAATGTTAGTGAGTTAAAGTAGGTGGTGATGAGCTGGCCCTTATAAAAAAAAAGTGCACTTTAGCAGAAATACTTGTGGATATATTATAGTTTAAAAGAATATACTTTAGTGTGAACTGAATGTAATTTTTTTGGACACTTACTTGCATGTTAATTGCAATTAAATGAAAATGTATTATACATATAATTTATATTGAATACATTTTTTTACATTTGTTTAATAAAAACTTTAGAGTACTTTTTTAACCCAATTAAGTAGGACTTATGTATATCTTTATATGTAATTCCATAATTACTTCTATTGTCTTTGAAATATGGTTAAAGTGTGCTGCAGAATGTTCTGGAAAGCATTTATGGTAAACTAAAATATACCTCAATGTCATTTCTACTGAAATTGTACGTCATCTATTTAAATGTGTTTGTAATTACGCATTCATAATGATTCAGTTGCAATGTACTACTTTAAAAATATATTAGCTTTGTGTAATATTGAATTACACGCTACAGTTAAAATTATTGTCAAGCATGAATTTTAGTATGTTAATCAACACATCAAAATAAGTGTATTTTAAAGCATGTCAAAAGTATAACTTTTAATTTGATATTTATTACAAAGTGAACTTTTAAAAAGTGTACTTACGAAACATGAACGTGTATTTTTTAAGTACACTAAAGTGGCCTTTTATTTCATTAATATTATATTATCTGCAAAAACAGTTTTTGGTAACTTTGTTACTAGGTGTACTTGTTACAGTGTAATCATACAGTTAGTAATATATTATGGTAATAATATTAATTAACAACATGTACTGTACTTAGGGTTAGGAATAGGGTTTGGGTTAAGGTTAGCTGCATGTAATTATGCATAATTTACTATTTACTACAGTAAGTACATGTAATATATGTAACAAGGTAAGTAAAATAAAGTGTTAACCAGTTATTTAAAATATACTTAAAAGATTTATATTACATTACAAGTGCACATTCAATTCATGTCTCATTAAGTATTAGTAAAAAGGGTTGCAAATAGGTTTCTTATAGAAGAAAGAAGACAAAACAAAAAGTTTTAATTACAATATTTCAACCCAAAATACATTCAAAGAACAATCTGGGGCTCAGTCACATTTTTTTTTTTTTTTTTTTAATCTATATTTTTTTAAATCATAAAACCACTTTTACACCTTGTTCTCTCTGGAAGACAGCCCAGATTTCCTTTAAATCCCCAGCAGAGCCCATAGCAGTAATACACTTTGATCAGACATGCATGTCAGACGAGGGGCTTTGTGGTCTGATCCTAACACACTCTGTCCACTTCAGTGCTATAAACACTCAAGGTCCCTCACTTGCTGTCTAACCTCTCTGCCTTTAAGCATTGTCTGATCCCAATCCAAATCACTGTTAGGGAATCATTTAATAATGTCTGAGCCCCACTGTAAGCAATGGAGGTGTCATCTGCTAAAGATGGTACTGATATTTTTTATTTTTACTCATTTAGTCCAACACTGACCTTATTTCTGATAGAAATTAAGCTTTTATTTGTGCTTTATAGTGCAAATGCATTTCCAGACATAGATTTTTTCCCCCCTGGAATCCTTTGACTATAGTTACAGTATTTGATTACACTATCATTCAGTCTTTAAAAGTGCTTTTAAACCATTCAAGCCCTATAAGATACAAAAGAGAGCTAAATTCGATACTGGTGCGCTGCCTGTGAACACACACCCGAAACGGGCACATAGAAAGCCGCTTCTCAGAACTGATTAGAGCTCCCTTTTGAGGCTTATTGTGCTTGAAAGGACAAATTTTTTTTCTTCAAAATGCCTATTTGGAGAGTATCTTCATAAGCACAGTCTTAAATGAGATAAATAGACTTGAATAAACATAACGGGTTGGGATGTTTTGTCAGATCCGCATCACGTGTGTCATGATATTAAAGTGACAGCAGCCTAATATACCTGCTGCAGTCTGTCATGAATGTTAAATAAGTCAAATAGCTAGAAAAAGAGAAAATTATTTAACGCTTTTGACTGAATAACTTGTAAGAGAATACATAAAAACACCATTAGACCTCTCTTGTTCTGCTCCTTTCACTAGTTTCTTCCACCACAGTCATTTCCCACCGATTTAATTAACTCAGGGTTACTTACTTTTGACCTTGCGATAGGCCTTTAATTCACTGCGCAGCCTGTGTGTGTCTCTGCGCGAGCGTGCAACTTCATTTTGTTTTGCTGTCACTATTATTTCTGAAGTGGGATGCATCATGAAATTTTAGTAGTGTACAATTTTTGCTATCAATCACTTTGACAGGTCTTTAACAGGATTAAAATGTCAGTCAATATTTCTTGGAGAATAAGATGTATGCATGCAAATAATAGATGTAGCATTTTAATTGTCAGTTAATCTCTATCTCCAACTGATTTTACACACAGATCAGACCCAGACATAAATTGTTGTGTTCGTCAGGTGGACGACCCCAGAGGAAAGTGTGTTGTGTGGGACAGGCAGACAGTGTATTAATGAGATACTCTGCTTTGCCTTGTACACTCTCTCTGATACTAGAAACAAAAATAGTGCTATCACCCTGTCGCTTCTTGATGACCTCCGCGTTGACCTCTGACAATCAGCTGCGCTTCGCACACACACACATCAAACACACCACAGGTAATTTTTACACTGGGAGATTGGCACACACAGGGTCGTTGAGGTGAGGAAAATGAGTTTGTGTTAAACAGAGGCGTCTCTGTGATCTGTTCTGGAGAATTCTGTTGTGCTGCTGCTTTGCTTGAGTTCAGGTCGGTCTCAAGAAGAGGGAGGAAAGAAAAAAGTACTAAATTGGAGTGGATTCAGGTGCAGGGAGGCAAAACAGAGCATCCATACGTCAGGCAGGTCACAGAACCTGTCAGGATGGGCCCTGGCTTCATTTGTGTGTGCTTTGAGAAAGTTGTCAGGTTTTATTTCATAACTATAGACTTCTGAGGGTTTGACTGAGGTTTATATGTCTGCTCTTTACTTTTGCTTATGGAATACAAATGAATTAAATAGTGAGGTAATCTACCTGTCAATTCATCTTTTAATGTGACATGCGATTTGAATGTATTATGACCTTTAAAAGAGAAAAAGGACAGCATTTATAGTGCGCAACAAATCTAGATGCTTTGTCCACTGGCAGTGCATTTATTATTTATGTTTTATTATATTGACTTATGAGCAATGCTAGCTTTAGCAGTGCTGAGGTATTCTGTGGTTTCGTAAACATATGAAAAAAGATAAAACAATGTGAATAAAAATAATTCAGTTAATAATAATAATATAAAATATATATTTTGTATGTACCACAAATTGAGTTAGTTAAAGAACATATGTAATTAAGTAACTTTTTTATTTTAATAATTGAAAGTAACTTTCTTCTGTTAATATATTTTTAAGTGTAATTTTCAGCAGCCATTACTGCAGTCTTCAGTGTCAAATGATCTTTCTGAAACCTGACTTGGTGCTCAAGAAACTCTTATTATTATCAGTTAATTTAGATTAACTTTTTTAGGTTGCCTAAAAATCAATAAAATATCTCAATTATCCTCTATTTCTATACGTTCAGTTGTGTAATAAATCATTTTCATTACCTTATTTTAAGTCTAAGCAAACTGTTTTAATGTCTTAAAGTCTTTAACATGCCCTGTGGTTCATATGAGAACTGCTAGATTCCATACATTACTATTGTTGTCCTGCATCCTTGAATTTTTGTCATTCTATTATGCGTGAAGTAAATATTTACTGCTTTCTGTATCTCCAATGGGATGCCGACATACATCATTTTCTGGTTCATTTTCAGTGGAACTGAATAGAACAATGTGGATTGTGTTTGTGTATTTTTTACTACATGTTTTGGTCATCACCCAAGAAAGAAAGCATTATTTCTTTTCTTTTCATATGCTCTCCATGTCCTTGTCTTCTCATATAAACACTCCAGTAAAGTAAACGCAGTATTTCTGCTCTGTATTTGTGTAGATATAGTGTTTTCAATGCATTCAGACCTTTGCAGCTGTGTCATTGCACCCGACTCTTTGGCTCAAGGTCTGCATCACAGAATCCTCAAAGTCTGCATCCTCTTTCGTACGCAGCGAGACGGAGTATGTTTAAAGGAGAACGGAAGGTTAGCAACGAGAGTTTCGTAACGAGATGACAGAGTTTATAAAGCACTCGTTCTCAACCACAGTTTTACCTGCAGTGCTGCCCATATAATAGGGCCACATGGGGTTTCTCTACCATCCTGTGTCTCTCTCTCAGTCTCTCTATTTGTTTTCCTTTTCTTTATATTCTTTTGTTGTTCTGTCTCTTTCTCCGGTCTCACGACTGCTGCGGGAGCAGACCCTCCCATCACCTTTGATCTTCCTCTTGGTTTCGATAATATTTTTGACAGGATTCAGGCTTTCTCTTTTCTTTGTCCTTTTTTTTCCTGTCCTCCTATTCTTTTTCACTCATTTTCTACTTGTAGCAGCTCGCTCGGCTTCCTCTATAGTTGTGCGATGGAGTGCCACATATGTACGCCCTGTCAGGGCCTGCGAGACAACTTGCCCCAACATTTCAAGCGCGAATTGGACTCTTGGAATCTTCCCGGGCGCAGATGATATATATAATTCATGCCGGGGTGTGAGAGCGGTGTCAACGTGTCAGGCAATTGAAGAAATGTAAAAGTGGGCTGTTTACTGGTTGAGAGACACTTTTTTTTGTTTTTCTTTTTTTCTCGGAGTAGGGGAGAGAAGGCTTATGGTTCGTCAAAACCACGCCTGCCTGTCCGGTTGTGATGCACGAGTAGCCAGACCAATCAAAGAAACGTCAGCACCAATGTATTTTCTTAGTTAGCCGCTGCAAAAAATCTCCTGGTTTTAATTATTCAACTGCATCAATTAATTATGACCACTTCTTGTCAAGAACGCTGTGCACAAACATATGCTTGCCGATACAAGTCTTGCTTTGTACCTGAAACATCGATCCATTGTTCAGTTATTTGGGGATTTATTTTTGGGATGGCTTACACTGGGCTGTGATTAATGCAAATTATTCCTGATGCTATATGTCTATAGATTATTTATGTTGTTTATTTGTTTGTTTGTATGTATGTTTTTATATGTATATATATATATATATATATATATATATATATATATATATATATATAATACTTGTCAATTAGGACAAGTAGTTTGAAGGATAAATGGATGTCCTAATTATTCTAAACAATTATATCTTAAAAAAGCTATTTACTTAAAAGTAAAAGATGTTGGTAACACTTTACAATAAGGTTCATTAGTTAACATTAGTTAATGTATTAACTAACAAGAACTAACAATTAGCAATACATTTGTTACAGTATTTATCAATCTTTGTTAATGTTAGTTAATAAAAATCCAGCTGTTCATTGTTTGTTCATGTTAGTTCACAGTACATTAACTAATGTTAACAAATACAACCTTTGATTTTATTAATGTATTAGCAAATGTTGAAATTAATATTTTAGATATAAATATTAATATAAGATAATATAAGATTAATAAATGTATTAATAAATAAATGTATTAATAAATTAATAAATTTAACTAAATTATTTCAACTTTATGTTTAAAATGAAGAAAAAAACTTTTTTTATATAGTTTTTTTAAATAATTTATTTATACATATATATTTTTAAAGATTTTCAAATATACTCTCTGAACAGAAGACATGACATACACAATTTTGCAGTAAAACAACAAAGATACTGAAATGATTTTTGCAGTGTGCATGAACAGAATCATTTGAGAGTCACACCTGTTAGTTATATGGTTGTCAGTCTCAAACACTGTGTGGATTCAACACCTAAATTGATTCAAATATTGAGATATTGCTGTGCGATATCATCTCGGTGCCAGCAAAGGAGGACATCTTGGTGGTTTTATTTCTGTTATAACTTCAAAATAATGGTGCCCATAAAATGTATGTGACATCTTGGGTTTAAATGCAGTGTAGAAGAAACATCTCTGTTTGATGACTTTGCGGTGAAGAGTTCATTATCAGAACATTGAGCAGAGGGCAAGCATCTGTCTGCAGAGCATTGCTCTAGTTCCTGCAGAGAAGACAGAAGGTCATATATTCATTCCGATATGTTGCCAGTCTGTTTTTCAGTGTTTTCTTTCATAAGGTGTATGGATAATTTGAGTTGACACTTTCTGGTATGCAAGTCGTGTTTCAGTCTTTGCACGAATAAGGTTGATTTTGGTATGAACATGTGAATGGAAGAGGCTTTAAGAGTCTAATCTAAGTCATCTTGTTCTGTCATGGACTAAATGAGGTCCAGTTCAGTGTATAGTTTTTTTCGGAGTAAAGTTATTTCTCCGATCCCAGCAGAGTGACTGGTGAGTCACTCTGCTGAGAATTAGGCTCTATTGCTTTCTTACAAAGAAGTTTAATGAATTCATAAGAATTACAGTGAAATGCTTCTCTTCATGTATCACAACAATAAAAGCTTTGACATTCAGAGTTTCCAATGCACATGAATTCTGTTCCATTTATTCCGAGGAAAAATATACCCAAGAAACATTCCTTCTTTAGTCATTTTTATACTCACCTTTTTTCGTAGTTCTGAAAATGTATTTTCTTTTCACTGAAAAGAGAAATGTTCCCTTGCAAAATTTACTTTGATGCTGCGTCATGGGAATACTTCCGCGTGAGCCAGTGTCTCAAGCACGTGTCAAAACGAGCCATTCTCTTGATCAAACTTTTATGGACATCAAGCGCGTTAGTTCTGGCAGGTCACGTTAGTCAAGCTCGCATCAGCCTATCAACGCCTATCACCGTATACATATATAAGCTCCTTCAGTATTATCAACAGCTATCGCGTTGCTCAGTTAATTACCCTCCTTCATCCCCAGCTTCTCCGCTTGTCAGTCAGGATTTTGGTTCCCCTTGAATCAGAATAAATTCTCGAATTATGTTGTACTTTAAATCTTGAATTAACGATATTGCATGCATTCATGTTGGTTCTGTTCTGTTTACCCTAAGGGGGGTTATTGCTGCTCTCCCTGCTCTTATCCATGCCACGCTGCATGGATGCGCAGGGAGTTCTCGTCCAGAACGGAACCATACTGGCAATCCAAAATGTATGCTAATTGTCAATCGTATTTGACGATAGTGGTCCTGACGGAAATGAAATATATGTCCAAAAATATATGCCTGAAATACACGTCATCAGCTTCTTTGTCTTCAGAAGCTGAATGTTTAAGCTGTTGTCTGTGTTTCTATATTGTCAAATGTGTGTGTGGAAATATTAGTCAGGAGAGCAGTCTGTTGACATGGCAGGGTTGAGAAACAGAAAATGTGTGACTCTGTTCCTTCGCTTTATTACGGTGGACGATACACTCCCCATGTGTGTTATGTGTTTAAATGAGGAACATACAAGTTCAGTCCTTGAGGGGGCTGACTGTGAGTATTGCAATCGCTTCAACATCCGCAAGCTACGATACTGTTTGGCCCTATACCTTACCGTCCACTTGGATGATGCAACAGCAGCCACAGTACAACTGGGCCAGTGCGCTCACCACACACCAGCTATAGGTGGAGAGGAGAGAGAGTGATAGGGCCAATTCAATGGAAGGGGATTATTAGGAGGCCATGATTGACAAGGGCCAATGGAGGAAATTTGGCCAGGACACCGGGGTTACACCCCTACTCTTTACGAGAAGTGCCATGGGATTTTTAATGACCACAGAGAGTCAGGACCTTGGTTTAACGTCTCATCCGTAGGACGATGCTTGTTACAGGCTGTGCCTGTACTCCTTTCCCCTGATAGCTCTGATCCTGGGAGTTCTAGCAAGGGTTCACCAAGATTGAGTTCACCTTCTTCTTGGTTTGTAGACCTAGTATCTCTCCCGGATGGTCTCCCATTGGAGATTCCAGTCCAGATGGATCTTAAGCACACTAGGCGATATTTCCTCCCTGACCAGAGATCTGGAAACTTTGTGTCTGGCCGCTGAGGGTCACCAGCTCATAGATTCTGGCCTCTCGATTGTGGATCCTGTTGCTAATACAATCCAAAACTCTACAGCTCCTTCTATGAGGAAAGCTGTATGCGCTGAAATGGCAATTCTTTGTATCTTGGTGTCAGCAATATAATGTGAACCAAGTTGAAAGCACTGTACAGAAGTTCCTTCAAGAACGTCTCACAAAGGGGCTGGCTCCAGCTACTTTAAAGGTGTATGTGGCCACTTTCTCTGCTAACTACTCACATTTTGATGGAGCTTTGGTGGGACGACATCCTCCTGAGTTCCCTCCTGGGACCTGGCATTGTTCCTAGGAGCCTTGATAGAGGCCCAATTTGAACCCCTAAAGTTGGTTTCAGAAAACAGTCTTACTTGCAAAGTAGCTTTATTGCTAGCCTTGATGTCACCATAAAAGAGTAGCAGAACTTTTGTTCCTTCTGTGGCTGGACAGCCAGTTGTTTTGCAGAATTTCTTTCCTCTCCCTCATGAGACGCTTGAGTAGGAAAGCTTGCATCTGTTATGTCTGGTCCGTGCCTTGAGGATCTCTGTCCAAGTGATGGGATCTCGTATACTTCAGGGCTGATCCAAGTTTAATTTGGGCTCAACAATGTTTTGTGCTTGTACACAGCTTTTTGGGCAGACTCTTTCCCAGGACGTGGCGGCATTGGTATGGAAGTTCCCATAGGGTCAATGCAATAAAGCAGTGTGGAACCTGAGACAGTTTCTTGTTAACATTTTTCAAAAAAATACAAAAATAAAAAACTTTTCACTCACCAGCCATTTTAGCTACTAAATCTTTAAGTTCTCAGCCATTTAGGGGCCGGTAGGGGTTGCACGACTACTGATTTCTGCTAGTCGATTTCTTATCAAAACAATACTCAAGTTACTCGACTACTCGTGGTTCATGCTACTGATTAATGAAAAGACATGAAATAGTTCTTATCAATAAACATTTATTAATTCATAGCCTATTGCAACAATTACATAAGTAAACTCTCAAAACATAATTATGATATTACATATTTTAATTTTCATGTAACAGAGTAAAGCCAAATAAATAGCCGTTCTTGCCTTTCATTTCAGACGCAGTGTCCGCTTTTAGGGGCCGTTTACATATCGTGTCTTTTGCGCGCTCAAGTTCGTTATTTCAAATGTAGGCTCGTGGCAAGAGCGCTCATAATGGAAGCGACGCGCATGTGGTGCGGTCATGTGACAAAAACCAACCGATCACCTTCGGCCTCTCCGTAACATCATCGAAAGTTTGGCCGAACAGTTGATCATCATAGCTGTACAGGGTGGATTTTTATTTCTCATCTCCATAAATATGTCTAGTAGTAAAGCTAATGCAAGGGCTAGAAATCAATTAATCCTTTGCTGATACTTCTTCGTCATCATGGAGAGCGCAGTTCATGGTTGCATAGCAACAAAAGACGCCATGGGAGCGCAAGCACTTGTGGAAAGGAGACAGCGGCACAGCTGTCCACGTGTTTTTAGACGCAATATGTGAACGGCCCCTTACAGAGAACAGCCCCTTACAAATTACGATATTTTTGTCATCCTTGATGAAATACTTCCACACTTCTGATGTGTTCTAATGTGTGTGTTGTCTGTTGGTGACGTTCGCCATTTGTAATTAATTTATGGTTAATGCACTCTCGAGTAGTCGATTGTTTCCGACAGCGCCGACTAGTGGTTGAAGTAGTCGACCTCTCGACTAGTCTATGCAAGCCCTAGGGGCCGGTTACATATACTGCTAAAACAAGTCTTACAAGTTAGTCATAATTATTTTTTTCTTTTAGACTGTTCGTTACCTAAAAACGTAGATTGGTCTAATTTGAAACAGAAAAGTAAGACTGATTATTTTAACTGCTAGTTGGTTGTACTAGTTCTTAAGACACATTCTTAGCATAATGGCTATGTTTATGTAATTGACCTTAACTTCTACTAGCCTAAACAAAAATATCAGAAACAAATATATTTGTTTTCAAAGTCACAGCTTAGATTTAAATTAACTTATTATTAAATCTTATTCTGAATCATTGTATTATTGCATTGTTGAGCATAGCAATAAAGATGCCGAGGCGCTTTTTTTCCCAAATGTCTTGGACATGCAACATTTATGGGAACGGGTTGGAAAAAAAAATCATCTTAATTGGCTCCTAGGGCTCCATCTCACAGTCAGGCTTATCACACACCAGATGCGTCATTCTGTCCTCATGTTCTCAAGTTCAAGGCGGCAGTCCAAAACAGTGAATCTAAGCACCATACAGGCAAAAGTTCACTTCAAGTCAAGAATGAACAAAGTGGTGTCAATGAGTTTAAAGTAAGGAATTTGAAAATACAGTGCAAATGGAAAGAGAAAGGGTGATCTATATTAATTCTCTATATGAAGCATATTTATTCAAGCCACAAAAACAAACCTGTTACTGTTATATTTGGCTTGCTTAGTTGGGGACACTTAATATTCAACAATATTATTGATCTGCCTGCATTGAAACAATTATATGAGAACTGAACTGAACTGAGCTGGACGATGACATCACTGTTTTCTCCAGAGCTTCTGTAGATAAATGAACTAAATTAATAAGATTTTTACAAAAGAAATTAACCATCAATGAACTTACTTAAGCTGGCCTATGACACTATTTTCTTCTAGATCTTCTAGATCTGCTGTACAGCCAAAACCCCTTGTGGTTAAATTCAACTTGAATTGGCTTTAAAAAAAAAAAAAACAATAAAAAAAATTCTTGGCTTAGATCATGAAAAAATCTAAATCTTTCTTCCTCTTTCTCTCATCACAGCTACCTCATCCCTAAACTCTCAGCTCCAGCATCTCCAACAGCTCCAACAGCTACAGCATCACCAGCAACAGCATCATCATCATCAACAGCAGCAGCAACAACAACAACAACAGCGAGAACGAGAACGAGAACAGCGTGAAAGAGAACAACAACAACGAGATCGGGAGCAGCACCAACATCTTTGCGGCCAAACGCATCTCCAGCCACCCAGCCATCATCAGCTCACTCCTCCGATCCAATCACAAGCGTCTGGACCTTCTCCAGGCTCCGCCTCCACCTGTACCACCTCTAATCATAGCTCAGCTCAGCCTCCCCAATCTCCACCCCCTCACAGGCAAAACCAATCACCAGCTCGCAGCTTGCCATCGCCTGTTACGCCTCCTCTACCACTACAGGTAATATTGGAAAAGAAAATTAATTAATTAATTAATTTTATTATTTCATTGTATTTTGTTTTATTTTGTACCTTTAAAGTAACTCCTTTAAAGAGTCAAATTCACTAAACACTTTTCCTTTAAAATAATAACTGCATTTTTCTGCATTCATATTATTTTGTATTCTGCATTCCTTCTTTTTCAATGTGTTATTTAATACAATTAAAGTAATGGGATGAATTTGTGCAACACTTCCCATTTAAAACAATAACTACACTTTTCTCCATTCATATTATTTTGTATTTTGCATTCATACATTTATTTAATTTTTTTTATTTTATTTTGTATTTTATTTTTATTATTTTATATTATTTTATTTTATACCATTAAAGGGGTCATGAACTGCATTCTTTTATTGTTCCATAATATTTCTTGGTGTGCACTTATAATGTTAGTATGATTTTTACATCAAGAATTAACATATTTTAGAAATAAAAGGCACTTTTCTCTGATTTGAATGCTGTGTTTTAAGGGTCGTGTCTGCTGTGAGACATCAGTGTAAATGCCCACTGCTGTGATTGGCTAACTTTTTTGCATTTGAAATAGCTAGAATTACATGTGAAACTCTCTCGAATACTTTAAACCCCTTTTTTACTGTTACAGCTCTCAAAGTTGACTAATTGTGAAAAGTGTTGATTATAGCGTTATATATTAGATCTATAGCATCATATTTAGATTGTCACTTGAAAAGTTGCTGTGGATGCGCATTATAGCCAATCACAGACAGGTTGAGTGCATGAATGCAGCGATCTCATGATTGCAACTCGATTTCTGCACACTAACGAATCCTTTCATCATAACTAATAGTGCAAACACGATGTAAATAAGAGATTCGTTGATTATAAGGAAAGGTTTGGCGAGAGTCCAGAACAGAACTCAATAAAGTTATAAAATAAAGTTCATCCACTCTTTCCTAATGTTGGGGTCAGAAGGAAGGCAATGCAAAGACTGTTTTTCCACAACTTGGCATTCCACAGTGTCTTGTCTTCGGAGCCATCTTTATCGTTTAGTTTCTGCATTTGCCTCTCTCGTTATTTACCTACTACATAGACAGGCAATGATGTAGAAGCAGGCGTTGATCATCTTCTGCAGAGGCGGTGTTTAGCCACACTATTACGTAATAAAGTGGCACATTCCACAACCTGTCGTTCTAGCAGATTGGCTTCAATATAAACTGTTTTTAGACTAATGAAAATGTTTTGAGCTCTGAAACCTACAGGATGTTTTTATAGTACAATTACCTCTTATATGTCAAAAAATCAAGGGAATTTTGATTTCTCATTTCATGACTCCTTTAAATTAATGAGTAGAATTCACTGAACATTTCTGCATTTTTCATTTTTTTTAATGTTATTTTATATTATTAAAGGAATCGGTCAAAATCACCTAACACTTTCCATTTAAAATAATAACTGCATTTTTTCTGCATTCATATTACAACAGTCTGGAATTTTAGGTGTTTTTTATCTGGGGAAAAAACAATGTGATATCAAAATAAATGCCTCACATTTCCAGACAGCCGTAGCCAGCAGCCTTCCTTGTATTGCTCCTCACCCAGTTCAACTCTTGTTTACACACTAAAAGTGAAGTTATTTAAAGCTATAATATAAGTTGACTTGTGATGGGAAGCAGCTCCAGAGTGCTGCATGGCACGGGGGCAGCAGAGACCGATCGACTCAATGTAATGACCCCTAAATATGATGTCGCTTCACTTAAAGAACTCATTCTTCTACATTATTCACAACATGTCTGAAAGAATGGAGCTTTGGAATGAGACAAGGTCTAGGATGAATGTTAGAGAATGGGGCAGTAATTCAATTGAATGATTGAATCTGTCTGGGGAAATCTTGGATATTACAAATATTGTTTCTGGAGGAGGTGCCTGTTTGCCAAGCCTGTCTCTGAAAAAGAATGAAAATTGAAAGTTTATTGTTAAGAGTTTATCCCAGCCATCTTGCTAGCGACAGCAATAGACTATTATTGGAAATGAAGAGATGCGGAATATTGAATTACGAGTAATGATGCTTTTGGTGTAACTAGATTTGAAACAATTTTATGATAATCACTTATTGACATGTTGTGAAATATACAGTATATGCACCCGATTGAACCAGATTAGTTTTCAA
The DNA here is from genome assembly GCF_051911475.1 of Siphateles boraxobius. NCBI lineage: Eukaryota > Metazoa > Chordata > Actinopteri > Cypriniformes > Leuciscidae > Siphateles > Siphateles boraxobius. The sequence continues at coordinate 12,931,081 of NW_027508876.1, read as the reverse complement.
CATATTTTATATTTTGCGAATAAGATCTTGCATTGGGAAGTCCAAAACACATATGTCAGTGATGACTGGCTAAGATGAGTTTGTTGTTATTTTATTTTGTTATCTGTTATTGTCATGCAGGCTTATAAAATTGAAACAAACTCCACAGATGGCACACATGAATCTTTGTTGCTTCAGTTACTGTAGCTAATGTCTTTTAAAGGGGTCATGTTATATCAAATTTGCCTTGATCTAACATTTTCATTAATAAAAAAGCTTTTTCGACTACGAAAACGTAATTATCAGTACTCAAAGCTCCCTCAAAATGAGCATTTATTGGAACTAATCTGCGAAAACAACTGCAACTTTGTGTAAAACTAAATATGACATAAAAATGTTATTAATATTATCATGTATGATCTGACCCCTTTAATTTTTCTCACAGCTTGTGTTTTAAATGGCAAACATAAGTGATCTTTTCATATCTTCCTCCCTCAGTCCGTCGGTCCATCAGTTCCTCCTCTTCCTCTTATAATCTGGCTGTCTGAGTCTGTCACTAATAACATGTCCTCCTCCCTACATGTCCCAGTGGTTTCATTTCGGTTTGAGAGAGGCCACGGTCGCCTCTCAGTCCTTCCCCGCATTCATCAGCGTCACAGCCCTTATTGCTCTGTACCACAACCCCACTTCCCCTTCCCCCTTTTTATGGCTGCCATCAGTTTAGTCATTTACCTTCTGTCCCTCTGCCCGGCTTGTATCACCAGCTGGACCCTATGGAGCCCCTCACTTAATGGTCTCCAGAGCCCAGAACTAGTGGTTTCCAAGGGATTCCTTAGGAAAGGCCAGCCATATATTTCTTCATTTATAGTTGAAGCACACCTAATTCGATCTGTCAAGTTATCATCAAGCCCTTCTGATACGTGATTCAGATGTTTCAGAGGTGGAATAGATTAAATGAGGGAGGGAGGGGGGGATATGGGGGGTGGGGGGATACAATGGGGTCTCCAAAAACTTGGCTTGGATGCATGATGTTGCCAGCATCAGTATATGCATCCTCAAGTCTAGATGTTTGTGAATTGTCTTAAATGGAATTATTTATCTGAGCATCTGTGCACAGGTTTTACTTAATATTTGTGGTTGTATAAGTTGTGTTGTGATTTGATCTGTTTTAAGGGATAATGTACAAGCTAGTCAATATTGCAAAAATGAACCCCGACATGGTGGTCAGGAAAGGGTTTATTTTGCGATGATTACTTGTTGCCTATACATTACGCAGCCGCTAGAACGCAGCCGCTAGAGTTCTTACTAGAACCAGGAAGTACGACCATATTAGCCCGGTTCTGTCAACACTGCATTGGCTCCCTATTTAACATCGTATAAATTTTTAAATATTGCTGATTACTTACAAAGCACTAAATGGTTTAGCTCCCCAGTACTTGAGTGAGCTCTTAACGCATTATAGTCCTTCACGTCTATTGCAATCTCAAAACTCCGGCCAGTTGATAATACCTAGAATATCTAAATTGACTGCTGGCGGTAGATCCTTTTCCTATTTAGCACCAAAACTTTGGAACAATCTTCCTAACATTGTCCGGGAAGCAGACACAGTCTGTCAGTTCAAAGCTAGACTAAAAACACATCTCTTTGACCTAGCATTCACATAACACTCTATAGACTTCTATAATTCAATATTAGGCTGCTTAGATTAGGTCGGCCGGAACTGGGAACACTTCCCTTAAATCCTGATGTACTCGTTACATCATAAGAAGAATGGCATCTACGCTAATTTTAGTGTCTTTGTTTATCCCGAGGTTTTCCCGCTGCCTGCCGGATCTAGGCCGTTTCCAGATCTGACGAAGGACTTTCGCCTGGACCTGATGACAATGCAGTGCTGAAGTGCCAACTAGCCTCTCCCTATGGAGGATCCCTATACCACTCTACAGATAAAGCGTTGTAGAATTTTTCGGTTCGCGTACCTACCCAAAGTGATAAGATAAAATAAAATTCTGCATCAAAATTTATAGACAAGTAGTTTGTTTAGGCATGGTTTGTAAGGAATTACAAACCTGCGCACATATATTCAAACGCACATAACTATAGAATCACTTCTTAATGCGCATGTGAACGCCATCAGCGTCTATCACAGGTTCACGTTTAAAGTATGTTAAGAGAGAACGGCGTTGTCTTAGCGGCCCCTAATTTAATAACAAATGATCATTTAGACGGAAGTGAATCAATCAAAACTAACTTTAGCTGGAAAAAACATTTTTCAAGAACCACTATAAAACCAAACCAATCTCTGTTACCTTAAATTATATGTTTATCTCTGTAAAGCTGCTTTGAAACTATCTACATTGTTAAAAGCGCTATATAAATGAGGATGACTTGACTTGACTTGACATTATCCAGGTTCAGGGTTACCATAAAAAAAACATAAAAAACTTTTCCGTTACTTAAAATACAATAAATGTTTACTGAAATAACATAAATTATCAAAAATGTCAGAGAAAGTGTCCTTGATAATACTGAAGCAACCCTTTCCCTTTCAGGGAACTCGAGCTGCGTGAAACGCTATGGGAACGCCCCGGCGTGAGTGCGTCATGAAGCACGTATGAAATCAGTCCAATGGCGAGACGGAACGTCATAGGCGGGTGACGTCATCGACCAGGAAACTATATAAGCACCCCCAAAACACAAGCGCATCAGCTTCTGAGTCTTCAGCAAGCGCTCTGTGTATGAAAAAGTCTGTGTCTCAAGTGTTTTTGTCTGTCCTTAGAAATTGCTAGGCAGGAGTTTTTCACACACACACATATATATATATATATATATATATATATATATATATATATATATATATATAAACTATAAAAAGAGACTATATATATATCATGGCGAGCGAACAGTAGTTCAGAAAGTGTGTTCATCCCTGCCCACGTTATATTACGGGTGGGGACACACACAATCTGTGTGTTGTTTGTTTGGGAGTGCTGCGTGCCCAGTCAGCTCTCGAGGGAGCTGATTATGAGCATTGCGAGCGTTTATCTATAAAAACGCTCTGCTCCCGCTGAGCCCTCTTCGAGGAGAGTGGTTCGGTGCGCGCTCCCCGCGGTTGGGGTCCCGCTGCTGCCGAGGCACAGCGAAGGCTTCAATCGAGGGGATCGCAAATGGATCTATCAGCGGGGATTGAGACAGGCTCTGCCTTATCTCAGCCCTTACCTGGTAGATCCAGTGCCTCAGATCCGGGTTCGGAAGCACGCGCTGCGGTTTCTTCCGCCCGGGCTGAGGCATCATCACTTCAATTATCCAGTTCTGAGGATCTGGATGTTGAAAGTATTGATACAGCAGAGACTGGGGACTCGTCACTTCAGTCTCCTGCTAGTGAGGAGTTTATGGAGGTGCTCACTCGTTCTGTAGAAAAATTAAGCATCGAGTGGCCAGCTGATAGACAGGAATCTCGTTCAAAGAGTAAAACTAGATGAAAGATTTCTGCCCTCTCGTGCTGCACCTCCACACCGGTGTCTTCCTTTCTTTCCTGACCTCCACACCGAGGTGTCGAGGTCATGGAAAAGACCAGTGTCATCCAGTGTCATATTTAGCCAGCAAACATCTGTTTATTCAAATATTTCTGGGGCTAAGAATTATGGTTATGGGGCGATGCCTAAGGCTGAAGAGACGTTAGCGAGTCATCTATCTCCAGTTACGGCATCGTCATTTAAGACACCGTCATTGCCCACCAAGCCATTAAGAAACACCTCGGCTTTGGTAGGCAAAGCTTACTCGGCGGCAGGTCAAGCGGCAGCGTGCTTACACACTATGTCGGTATTACAAGCCTATCAAGCAGACCTATTAAAAGATATGAGTGAGGGGGATGAAATTAGTGCTGACGTAATTCGAGAATTACGTCAGGCAGCAACAAAAATAGAGCGTCGCGTCTCGTGCTCCTCCTCAGCATAACTGGGACAAGATGCGGCGCTCTCAGACGAGGTGTACTAGGGGCAGGGCTGATCTGAGGACAGTTATCGTTGCCAAGAAGGCCTTGTCAAAGAAGAGGTCCTGACGCCAAAAGCGTCAGGATGCTGAGGGTGGTCCACTGAGAGGGGAGGGTGTTCGCCGCATTACACGGTGCCCGTTCTCTCTCGGTGCCCTCAGGGGCCCGTTCTGCCAACCCCGCCTGCGTGCCGGGGCGTAGACGGTCCCAGCGAGCTTTTTCCCGAGGGACGCTCGTCCACTCTGAGGAGTGGTCCAGAGTGGTCAGGCCAGTTGTTCCCTGCCGGTGCGCCGTTACAGGGCACTGTGTCTGACACTCAAAATATTCCATAGGCCAGTCTCGAGAGACTGGTACCCTTAGTAGAATTTTTGGCGGAGTGGAAAAGCCTTCCAAATGTATCTCAATGGGTCCTGCAGACTATCGAGTATGGGTACGCGATTCAGTTCAGATCACGCCCGCCTCACTTCAGAGGGGTTCTGCCCACAGTGGTGGGCCCCGAGCAGGCTCTGGTTATGGAACAAGAGGTGAAAACTCTTCTGCTGAAGGGGGCTATAGAACGAGTTCTTCCTCCCAGCAGCGAGTTATTACAGCCGATATATTTCATCGTTCCGAAGAAGGATGGGGGGTTACGTCCAATTTTAAATCTGCGCCTATTAAATCGCTCAGTAGGGAAGCTCAAGTTCAAGATGCTGACTCTCAAGCAGATCGTGTCACAGATCTGGTCCGAGGACTGGTTTGTCACGATAGATCTAAAGGACGCATACTTCCATATTTCCATCCTTCCACAACACAGGTAGTTCCTGAGGTTCGCTTTCGGGGGCAAGGCATACCAATATCGGGTTCTTCCGTTCGGCCTAGCACTGTCTCCCAGAAATTTCACGAAATGCATGGATGCGACTCCAGGGCATCCACATTTTCAATTATATCGACGATTGGTTGATTCTAGCTCAATCGGAGCATCAGGCGATTCAGCATCGAGATGTCGTGCTCGCCCATATCAAAAAGTTGGGGTTGAGGCTCAATGCCAAGAAGAGTGTGCTTTCTCCATTACAGAGGACCACTTTTCTTGGTGTGGTTTGGGATTCGACGACGATGCAGGCACATCTGTCTCCTGCTCGTATAGCTTCGATTCTCTCAGCCGTCAAACAGGCAAAGCTAGGCCAGTCACTTACTGTTGAAATGCTGGCGGTGTTTCAGGCTCTGAAACACTTCCTCCCAGACCTCAGAGGTCATCATGTTTTTGTCCGGTCAGACAACACATCGGTGGTCTATTACATAAACCATCTGCGTCTGCGTTCGCGCCCGTTATACAAGCTGGCTCACCAGATCCTTCTATGGTCCCAGGGGAAGCTTCTTTCATTAAGAGCGATTTATATCCCGGGGTATTTAAATCAGGGGGCAGACATCCTGTCGAGGCAGGGGCCGAGGCCCGGGGAGTGGAGACTCCATCCCGAGGTGGTGGAGCTCCCCGTACTGGCCGGCCCGAGTTTGGTTTGCGGACCTAATTTCTCTCCTCGACGGCTCTCCTCTAGAGATTCCGATCAGGAGGGACCTTCTCTCTCAGGCGAGTGGGTTGATTCTTCACCCCCGCCCAGAACTATGGAGGTTGTGGGCTTGGCCTCTGAGGGGGCCCAGCTCATAGAATCTGGTCTCTCGACTGAGGTCGTGGAGACCATCCTCCACTCCAGAGCTCCGGCCACTAGGAAATTATATGTCTTGAGATGGAAGATGTTCACCTCTTGGTGTGGGGAACACCAGTTGGACCCAGTTAACTGCCCGGTGGGTGCAGTGCTGGAATTCCTTCAGGAGCATTTCTCCACAGGGTTATCCCACTCCACACTGAAGGTGTACGTGGCCGCCTTATCTGCTTACCATGTCCCTTTAAGTGGAGCATCTCTCGGGAGACACCCACTTATAACTCGTTTCCTTCGTGGCACTTTGAGGCTGAGGCCAGCAGTTTGCACAAGGGTGCCGACCTGGGACCTTGCGGTTGTTCAAGAAGGTCTCTCTCTAGCACCGTTCGAGCCCATTGAAGAAGTTTCTGAGAAATTCATTACTCTAAAAACTATCTTTCTTCTTGCTATCTCTTCATTAAAGAGAATAGGAGATATTCAAGCTCTATCGGTCTCTCCCTCATGCTTGGAATTTTCACCCGGCATGGTTAAGGCTTTCCTCCTCCCTAGACCGGGATATGTTCCCAAGGTTCCAACTAATGTTGTCAGGCCTATTGTACTGCAGGCGTTCTGTCCTCCTCCCTTTTTGACGTCGGACCAAGAGAAACTAAATCTGCTCTGCCCAGTTAGGGCTCTAGATGCTAGAAAATGTGAACAATTATTTGTTTGTTTTTGACCCTCTAGGAAGGGCTGTCCTGCATCTAAGCAGAGGTTGAGCGAGTGGGTGGTCGAGGCCATCTCACTTGCCTACGAGTCTGCTGGTCAGCCTTCTCCTTTGGCTGTCCGGGCTCATTCAACCAGGAGTATGGCTGCCTCTAAGGCTATTTTGTCAGGAGTATCAATTCAGGACGTTTGCGATGCGGCAGGCTGGTCCTCACCGCACACATTCGTAAAGTTTTTACCATCTTGACTTCAGCTCCACTCCAGGGGCACAGGTGCTTTCGTCCGAATGTGCACCTTGACTACACACGATGGACACTTGCTCGTATGGCGACGTTGGTATTAGCGTTCCCACAGCGTTTCACGTAGCTCGAGTTCCCTGAAAGGGAACGTCTCTGGTTACGTATGTAACCTTAGTTCCCTAAAGGGAACGAGACGCTTCGTGTCTGTGCCATACTCCCAGCATGCCCGTGAGCACTTGCTTCAGTCTTATCGGAAGCTTATGTGCTTGTGTTTTGGGGGTGCTTATATAGTTTCCTGGTCGATGACGTCACCCGCCTATGACGTTCCATCTCGCCATTGGACTGATTTCATACGTGCTTCATGACGCACTCACGCAGGGGCATTCCCACAGCGTTTCACGCAGCGTCTCGTTCCCTTCAGGGAACTAAGGTTACATACGTAACCAGAGACGTTTTAAAGGGTCACTTCACCCATTTGCATTAAGGTTTGTATTGTTAGAAACCCAGTCATATATTATAATGATGGTGGAATTTTGCTTGTTTTTTTTCTGAGATGGGAGAAAAAAGGATTTAAGTGTTTTACTTCCGTCCTATCGTGACGTAAATATCGTCATTTTGCGTCACGATAGGACGGAAGATAAATTTCATTGCATATTAAGAAAACTACAGCCTTTAGCTCATTATTATTCAAGGGCGTGGGACCCACTCACCCCACCGGCCCATTACAGATCAGTGGGTGGGACTAAACCTGAAGAAACTAAACTATTAATCCGCCATCTTGCTTGGAAGACAGCAAGCTAAGCTAACAAGCGCTCAAGGAGTTAGATTTACCATAAAGCCTGAATTTACGACACACGATATGGAAGACGAGGATTTTGAAAATCTTTTGCTCGAAACTGATATTCGTGGCTATTTATACGAGCCACAATATAGCGAAGAGCAGCTGAGGCTGATGGAGGAACAAGAGGCGGCGGCGTCGGCTGCGGCAGCGGCCGCCGCAGGAGACCAGCCCGGCGCAGACGAGAAGCCCGGGCTTGCTCGCGCTGTAGCGAATTGGTGGTGCTCCTGCTGTAACTGTGCGCCTATGGACACCGAGCTAGAGTCTGTCTGCTGCAAAGAATCTCTAAAATGCCAATTCCTTCTAGAAGAAATGTCAGAGGCAGACACGGACATGGAGTGTTGTGTTGTGAACCATCCGAGTTTCGCACCGCATATGGACAGAGGCGTCCTAGATACTCTCCTACTCTCTCGGTAGGGCATGAAAACTTACTTTTGGACCTTTCCTTGAGGTGACTGAACATCCCGGTACCATACAATAGTTCACCATTTCAAAGTAAATAGTAAGAAGGAATAAATCAAGAATGAGATCGCAAATGATTTTCAAACTCAAGTGGTAACTTTAGCTAGCGTAATGCATTCTCGTATAGGCGGGTCACGCATAGGCGGTGTTCTGGATTAGTGGGAGTGGCTTCTGGAGCTGTTCAAACGCGTTGCATTGTGGGCAATGTGGTTTACCAAACTAATGCGCTATAAAGTTACTTTCTGTCATAACTCGGTCAAAAAGGCACCAAATTTGAAAATTTTGACAGATTTCGAATACATATATGACCCACTTTCAATGAAGATCAAGGTTTCCAGGGGTGAAATGCTCCTTTAAACATAATTATAAAATTACAAGATTCATAGTTGTAGCCACTTTTATATCAAGTATTACTTATGAAATATAAAATATTGCCCAATCCAATTAATCCAGAACAATTAAATATGAGTTGTGTGAGCAGGTTAAAAACTTGCACTTACCATGGTTTTAATCGAGAGAAAACTGCATGAGGACCCAGAACAAAGCCTTGAGGAACACCCTTCGCTTGCGGTGTGTTAAGAAAGCTTCTCTACAGGTTTTTGATCTTTAGTCTCTGGTTTCTTTATCCTAGGGGTCCATGATTAGATTTTACTGCTAAGAGTCATGTGCGACCCTCTTGTTAATCCAAAGAGAGAGTGGCACCAGAGACGACAGCGTCATTACCCAGCCCTCCACTGTGTGAGAGAAAAATAGAGCGATAAGTGTGCATGTGTGTGTGTGTCAGGAGTCAGAAGGGGTTTGAAGTTCCCGCTTCATGGGGGTCCACATTACCACTTAACCAATGTGATTGTGTGTGTGGCAGGGTTTGCAGGCTGCCTCTCCTGAGGGGCTGGAGTCCGTAATTGGGCTTATGTGTGCGTCTTCTTGAGAAAGTTACAGCATACTTCACCTGAGTGCTGATACTAGCCTTCAGGGACAGCCACAGTTAGACACTGCGAACACCTAGAGAATTTTGGGAATGTGTATTTCCAGAGTTTGTCATAATTATCCCTTCTGGTCACACAGGTACCACCCCACCCTCTTGCTTTCTCTTGCCTCCCATTCCTCTCTTTGGGTGTAATCATTTTTGTAAGGGAGGGCAGACAGGTCTCCTATTATCTGAAGACACCTAAAGACCCAGATAGAAGCCTTCTGTTGCTGAACTGACAACATGACAGCGTGTTAGCATCCCACTCTGATAATACAACAGTCAGTGTGTCCAGTGTACGAATCGAAGTGCTCACTGTCTGCACTCTCTCTCCCTCTTTCTTTCTCTAATTTTTCTTGTCTCGTCTTTTTCTTTATATTATTTCAGACAGTTAGTATTTTCTTTAAAATTTCAGGTTTTTGTAAGTCTCTGACCCTGAGTTCCTTTAGACAGTTCAAATGTATGATTTTCCAGTAAGACTTTTTCTGTAGGCTGTGATGTTTATACACTGCGTTTAGTGCAGATTCGTAATGTAATTTGGTTTAACTAAAATAAAGAAATGGCAAAACGAGCATTATAAATGAGGACCTTCAATTGAAAATGCAGTTAGCTAAACTACAAATCAACAACATTAAAAAAATTAGCAAAGTTCATTAAAGCCAGATCATTGAGATCCAGTATTTGGATTTATAACTTATTAATGTACTGTAAATACAAATAATATATATTTTTAAAGAATCTATGAATTAAAAATAAATAGCAGTATTTAAAGGAATAGTTAAATTAAAAAATAAAATTCTGTCATAATTTACTCACCCTCAAAGGTCTGAAACAACTTAAAATGACAAATTTTTAATTAAGTGAACTGATCCTTTAACTACATTTTCAATTTGCATTTTCACTATTGGATTATGGCCCTTTTAAAGTCTTTTTTTCTTCTTTTTTTAACCTTATGAAAAAAACAACTGTTTATAGAATAAACAAAAAAGGCATAAAATAACATAAAAAAGCAACAATGTAGCAATGTTTTGTTAAGCACTATCTAAAAAGTACACTATTTACAAAATTTCAAAGACTGAAAAATTTGCTTAAATGGATAGTTTTCCTAAAAAATGAAAATTATGTCATCATTTACTCATCCTCATGTCATTCTGAACATATGTGACTTTCTTTCGTTTACGTTACACAAAAGAATATTTTGAAAATGTCTCATATTTAGAAAATCCATACAATGTTGTTTTGGGCTCCATTGACTTAGCTATTCCACAACATGTATTACCATCACAATCATGTAAACAGAAAGTTTAAAACCTCCCATCATTCCCTCCATCTGTTTTTGAAAAACTGTGATTCTTTTACCTCCCAGTAAACTCTCCTTTGAAGAGCCAGCATTAGAAAAAAAAAAGTAGGGGAGGTAGAGACTGGCTTTTGTGACGACAACCAGGCGGTGGAGATTATGAAATTTGCCTAAGTGTGTTAATTGGCTGATTAGCAGGGTGGCTGGATTTGCAGGTGCTGATTGATTGGAGTGACGGGGTTTCTCCACGCTGAGGGGACTCGGGGATTTTAGGAGGAGGGGGCGGCTCGGTGGGCAAGCTGGTTACACCGGAATTGATCTTAATTAGATCTGAGAGACCTGCCACAGCAGAATGGTCACAGCGATTAAAATGAAAAACAGGAGAAATTACTGATCAAATTAATCATAATGTCAGCCTACAGCTGTAGGTCTGCTGTAATTTGCCACTCCACTGGCTTACATCAGCCCTGAGCCACACGCACACACTGATCTGTGGCACAGGGAGAAGGAGAGAGAGGGAAGCAGAGCAGACCATACACACACACTGATGTAGGCACATATACAGTAGACACACTCATGTAGTGATGATTTGTGTGTGCCCTCTTGTATATATGGTTTATGAAGACCCAAATGTGTATAATGACATGGCTATTACAACATAAACATGGTTTACGAGGCAATTTCCTGTGTCCTCATAAACCGAATGTCTTAAAAACATATAAATAGTATACATATAATAGTTTTCTGTGATGAGTAGGTTTAGGGTAAGGGTAAGGAATATACAGTTTGTACAGTATAAAAACCTTTATGCCTATGGAGAGTCCACACATAGAATATATATATATATATTATAAATATTTCACATTATTACTGTTTTTACTGTATTTTTGATTAAATAAATGTATCTCTGGTGAGCATTTCTTTCAAAAACATTTATAACAATATATGTATTTATATAAATATATATATATTATGTGCTTAATATTTTTGTGGAAACTCTGATACATGGGCCAGCATCAGATCAGAATTTATTTGGAATAGGAATGTTCTCTGGTGTCTCTCTCTCTTTCTCTCTTATGTTCTGTCTCTCCCAGCATGTCATACCACTGTGCGCTGTCTGTTCAGTCTTTGACCTTGCCTCTGTGTCTGCCTTCATGGTTCCAGACAGAGACACAGAAAGACTCTGATGCCAAAAACATTTGTTCAATGCTGGCAATATTCTGAGGCGGTAAAATTTTTTTATAAAATAAATACTTTTTAGTTTTTTAAGAACTTTTAAAGGGATAGTTCAGCAAAAAATGTTGTCACCATTTACTTGTTCCAAACCGGTATGACTTTTTCCTGATTGTATTCTGAGGAATGCCTCAGGGTTTTTACTTCCCCATACAGTACAATGGAATTCAGTCACCCAAACTATTAGCTTACCAACATTCTTCAAATTATATTCATTTGTGTTCCACAGAGGAAAGTCTCACAGGTTTGAAACGGTATGCGGGTGAGGAAATAATGAAAGAATTTTCATTTTTGGGGTGAGCTATGCCTTTATATTGACTTGTTGTGTGTGTGTGTGTGTGTGTGTGTGTGTGTGTGTGTCTGTGTGTGTGTGTGTGTGTGTGTGTGTGTGTGTGTGTGTGTGTGTGTGTGTGTGTGTGTTGTGTGTGTGTGTGTGTGTGTGTGTTGCAATGATGTCATTTCTTGTGGCTCCAGAAGTGATTAGTCAAATAACATTTAGGCTACAGCTCAAAGTGAAAAATGTATTTGAGCATGTGCCCATGAGCAAAGATGCCAAAATTCAGATTGTGTACATCTAGGAGGTTCTGCACCACCTACAGAACTGTCACTGAGACAGCTTTAACAGACTATTTTCTCCAGGTATTATAGACCACCTTAGTCTTAGCTGTCTCTCTTTCTCCCTTCTCTCAGACAGAGTGGCTTTACGGGTCTGCCAGGACCCCCCGACCCAAAGTCTTACGGCAGTAATTACAGGCTACTGCCCGGTATTCAGCCAACGCCAATTTATTGCCTCAGAGTATGGCAGACTCCCCTTGTCTCCTCTTGCTCTCTCTGTCTTGCTCTACCGTTCCTAACTTTCATCGCTCTCCCATTTCCCTCTCACCTATCCCCTTTTCTATCTCACTCTCTCGCTCATTCATACTTTCCCTCAACCTCTCTAGACTGTACTGCGCCCTTACTTGTCCATCCTTTACCCCCACTTTCTCTCCCACTCGCCCGTCACTGTAAGACACACCCCTCCAGATGTACTGATGTGTGCCAAGGGAAAGGCTCAGACCCACGAGTGCTGCAATTACGCCGGCCTCTTCTCCAACATCCTTTTTATTTCTCTGCTCCTCTCTTCTTTTTTCCTCTCATCTACCTCCCTCTGTCTTTGTCCATTCTCCACCATTCCCCAGCAATCAGCCATCATTATAGCTCGTTCCTGAAACCCCAACCTTGCCAAGGTCAGAAGCCCTTCCAACACTCATATGATCATGGACAGACATGTATACGCTCACACATGCTGTTTTTGTTTCTCGCATTGCCCCCTTATGCATTTTTTCCCGTCTCCATACGCTGATCCTGAACCCTGCCGTTGAATTTTCCCCCAAACACTATTTATCGCGTTTTTATTGAAAGGGAATAACCTCATTTTCAGATAATGATCAAATTTAGACTACCGTTCAAAAGTTTGTGGTTGGTACATTTTTTATATGTTTTGAACAAAGCTGCATTTATTTGATCAAAAATACAATGATTACAATTATTTAATTATTAACAATTATAAAATTATTATTACAATTTAAAAGAACTGTTCTTTTTTAACATATTTAAAAAATATATCATTTATTTGACGGTTTCCCGAAACTATATTGTCACAAATTTGTCAATCAACCATGTCTCTCTCTTTTTAATAATGTCACGTAGGTGGAGGAGTAATAACTTATTTTAACTAATTCGTTTGAGATTCAAGATTCAATCATAGGCTCCTTACGTACTAGAGCACGTATTCACATGCACATTTTTCAAAAACTGTGTTTTAAATCGCTTGACAAACTTAAAGACGTAAATTAAATCTTTGTATTTTTTTTTAAATTAAAGATATAGATTGTATTGAATGTCACCTTGAGTATTTTGCTCAAGATAAGGATGTATTAAGTCCTCATGTAATGCAAACAAGAAAGTGTGCTTCTAACCACTGGTAGAGAGCTGTTTTTCCAACCACACAAATTTGTGATGCTTCATTAAAACTAAGGTTTCCTGAAACACAGTCTCATTGAACTATGCTGATAACGACAGAACTTATGACCATAGTTGATTAACAATGCTGAAAGGTTTGTTTGAGCTGCGCCCTCTACTGTACAGGTATGAATTTGCATTTCCTTCAGTCTGAGGCTTATTCATTTCACTTTTGGTGTGAAAGGGCCTTTACATTTGCCAATAATAGAACTTTTTTTATTTTTTTTATTAAAAAACATACAAGCAAGTCCAGTCCAGGTGAGAAAAAGTAACGTAGAATTAACGTAACATTACTTTCCATAAAAAGTAACTAATGCCCTTAGTTACTTTTTTTAGGTTGTAATGCAATATTGTAACACATTACTTTTAAAAGTAACTTTCCCCAACACTGGTTGCGACTCTCCACAAATCACAGCTTGTCAGCACTTTTCAAAATCCAATAAATTTCAACTGGATAAAGTTGAGTCCTGCCCAATTATTATTATTATTATTATGTTCAAATATCCCACATATTACGGAATAAAATTGTGTTCTATTGTTTCAAGTTGACATTTAAAAATGTTTGTAACGTGGCATAACAGGCTTCTTAAAGAGTAGTAAGAGTGTAATTAGGGTTATAGAATGAATGTATGATTATTTTATTTACTAGCAGTGTTTTGTTAATTATTCATGTTAACTATGTAACTGGAAGTTCACATTTTATATGGCAAAGAAATATCTAACCTCTGTCCTGTTCTCATTTTTCTTTTCCTCACTTGCTTCATCCATGCCCTCTTTGGTCTCTTTTCTCGCTCTTCTATTTTTTTATTCTTCCTTCCCCTTCATTCTCTCTCTCTCTCTCTCTCTCTCTCTCTCTCTCTCTCTCTCTCTCTCTCTCTCTCTCTCTCTCTCTCTCTCTCTCTCTCTCTCTCTCTCTCTCTCTCTCTCTCTCTCTCTCTCTCTCTCCCCCCTCTCTCTCTCACACTCTGTCACTCACTCATTAATGCAGCCCAATAGACAGCCCTCCTTAATAAGGCAGAAAATTGCCTTACATAAAAAAACTCACACTATATGAAAATACAAATGTGCACTGGTGACTGAAGCAGAAAATAAGACTATTGCCCATCAAAAGTAGTACTGCATTTCGTATGAATAATTGTAAAGCATGTGATGCAGCCAGTGAGGAAAATCTGAGTGCTGAAAGCAGAGCAACTTTTTATTTACTCAAAATGAGGGATTATTTACAGAAAAAAAGGCAGCACTGGCTCAAGGAATTACAGTTTATAAGACCTCCACCTGTAGACATTTGGATCTAAAATTTGCAAGCATGTCTTTGTACAATGACAATTTGAGATTTTACAATGAGCAAATGAGTTTACAATGAGTTATTTTACAAATAACATGCAGGTTATTATTACTTAAATGTGAAGTGACATTTTTTCAGTAGTATTGGCAGATATTATTGTGAATAATCTGCTATTAGTATCGGTGGAAAAATGTAGTATTGTTGCATCTCTAGATTTCAATTTTTGTTTTTGTTTTGTTTTTTGCTGTCCAGACTATCAAAAACACATCTGTATAAAATCTGGATATGCAAAAAATCACATTTTTGCTGGCAGTCTGAAAATAGCCTCGGTACCTATTTTTCCCTCTCTCTTAATAAATGTTTGGGGTATTCCTCAAGGTTCTGTCCTGGGCCCCATTTCTAAATCACACGAGGTCCCCAGATAGTACTAATCCTGTGCGAATAGGGCTTTTCTCACTACAATATTTATCCCTGCATCACCCACTCCATTTGCAAATATCAAAAAATGTATTAATGTGGCATGTTAACACTGGATAATGGTGTGGCTGCAGAAAACACTTTTTTAATATCATTCAGCACTTAAGTTTCTTCTGACCTTTTTAAACTGCCCAGAGAAAAACTGGGAAGTTTCTGATCAATGTTGTGTCCAAATGTTGTCAATTCATCATTCCACTTAGAGATGAGTGTTTGTGTTAAGGTTTGGTTGAGACTATTTGCATGTGTGTGCGTATAAATGGATGAGTGGGTCAGGTTTGTGTGTGTGTGTGTGTGTGTGTGTGTGTGTGTGTGTGTGTGTGTGTGTGTGTGTGTGTGTGTGTGTGTGTGTGTGTGTGTGTGTGTGTGTGTGTGTGTGTGTGTGTGTGTGTGTGTGTGTGTGTGTGTGTGTATTATCGATCGGACCTCTGACCACATCATAGCCACAGAACCCTGCTCAGTCGCCATTAATCTCGGTGTTCCGAGTTCTCAAATGGCAGCTGGCAGCCCCAGCTCCAAACCCAACCATTTCTCTTCATTAGCTTGGCTCACTCTGAGACGCCATGTGGAGGAGTAATCATTTACCATTATTCTAGTTATGAAACCCGCACACAGCTGACGCTGGCCTTTATTGAATAGAGGCCATCAAAAGATCACCAGCCATTGATTAAGCCAATATTAAAGTCATTCAAATGCGGATCTGTATGTCAAACAACAGCAAGTGAAAAGAGATGGCATTCTGTTCAAATGCCGGAGAGGAGAATTTGACATGATGAATTAAAATAGTTGCAGTTACATCGGAAAGAGACATGCTGTTCCATATTCCACTTAATATTTTGCTCTCAGTCATTTTAAGATAAACAACCATTGATCATTTTGCATTTGATGGTTTTATTATTTTTTATCATTTTTTCATCATAGGAAATCTGATAGAGACGTTGTCTCTGGTGGCCAACGGAAATGTAATATGAACTTTTCACAAAACTGATGGTCCTATTGCACTTCGGATCTTCTTCTTCTTCTTTATGGAAATAACAGTGCTATATGTGTAACACTGCAGTCAGCAGTTCTGCTTGGAACTTTAGTATTGCAGCAAACATATTCCTTAATAAATCACATGGAAATGTGTCCAAAACATTCAGGTAATTTTTCAATAGGAAAAATGATAAAAGATGGAATTTGTAAGTAAATGTATAAATAAAATGTACATTTGTTTAAACTTTACTGGAGGTTACCCAGTCCTGCCTCTTTGCAGCGAAAATAGAGCAAGAATGACTAATGGCTTAAAATTACTCTATGGATTTTGAGGGACACAGTTATGGAAGCAGGATTTTATATAATGACACCAAAAGCAGTTAATTATGCTTGAGTTAATGAGTCACATGATTGACGGTCAGCACTGGGCAGTCCATCACACCTTTATAGGTACATTTGTCATTAATTTCCTTCCTTGTTCCTCTGTCATTTGCATTCTGGCCCGTTAAACGTGACCCCTTTTGCCCCCTCTTTTCCTAACATTTGTGCTTTTTATCTGATGAAGTGTAGCATTTTAAACAGCCCTTGTGTGCGTCAGAAGATGAGGCCCTTTATGCCGTCAGCGCAGTGCATCATGGGAGGGCTGACCCAAGACTGTCAGCTTAGCTTCTTCAACTTTTCAGCATTGCATGTCTCTTCATTCCTGTTTTTCTTTTTACTCTCTCACCTATTCTTCCCTCGAGTTGGTATATTTCTGTTTTTCTCTCAGCTATTTATTTATTTGTCAATGGGCAGGTGAAATGGGGCTCTGTAAGTAGCGTTGGTAGTGTGAGGAGAGTTCAGAGGAGACGGCAGGTGATGTGCTCCAGGGGTCCAACAGGGGAACTGAGGTGTTTGGGACAGTCTAATGGTGTTTTGATGTACCCGGGCAGAGGGGAGGCTCCAGGCTGGGGAACGTGGGAGAAAGAGAGAGGTTTTTTTTTAAAGGAGGTAGCATAAGGTCTGGATGTGACGCTTGGGAAACTGTGAGCATGCTCTGATGTGTCACTTCTGATTATGTCCAATCTCTATAATGGGAAAACAGAGAGACAGAGAGAGCAAGGGAGAGAAGAAAAAAGGGTGAAACAGAGGTGTGATCATCTTAGGAATTGCTATGATGCAAAAACAATTTTCTTTCGGCTTTCAGATGTGTAATAACAGTCCTTGTCAGATCTGTCCAGACACTGGAGCCATTGTCTCTTGTCCCATTTAAATGACAAAGTAAATCTGTACATTGCAAAAAAAATAAAAAATCTCAATCAATGTTTTTGTTTTCAAGTAAAAACATAATTTAAAAATACACTTAAAAAGCAAAATTGTGTAAGATAATATGATTTTTATATAATAAGAATAAACCTTTTTTTTTTCCTAACTTGGAATTTTTAAAGCATTTGTTTTCTTTTAAGCATACAGTAAATCTAATAAAATGTTGTTTGGTTTAAAAAAACATTTGGCAGTCGTTTAAGATAAATACATTTGTTAGTTACATTCTGTGAAAACATCCTGCCAACATACTTTTTTTATCTTTTTTTTTTTATCTTTAGAGATGGTGTTTTAGCTCTGTTTGTACTTGTAGTGTTAGCAGGAGTCTGTCCCTTGAGGCCTGCCTCTTCCTATTGTATTAGCAGAGAAAGCGATTAAGTCTAAATTTGCAGTCTGAACGGAATGGGCGGAAGATTAACTCTTGCTTCACTTTGATGTCCAGAAGTCCCTTGCCATGGTAACAGCAAGCTGGTTTTTCCCCTTGTTCAGGAGATTACTTGGGTTGTTGCTCCATATGACCCCGCTGGTCAAACGGCAATTGCAGGCCTCGCAGAACTTAATAGAGTTTAAAATGTACTTACTTTGCCATGAGGCGCAAAACCTGTGAGAGGGGTCTTTCTTTCTTTCTTTCTTTCTTTCTTTCTTTCTTTCTTTCTTTCTTTCTTTCTTTCTTTCTATAGAAAGTAGCTGTTTCAATATATTGTAGCTTCTCCAGCAACAAGCTTCTGCTTACTTTTCATATATGTACAGCATTTTTTTTTTCTGTATGGGGATATTTATTTAAATATGACTTAATTGTGATTTATTTGGCCTCAAAACGCATACAACATGTTTTCAGCCTCTTCATTTTCCCTCAAAAAAAAAAAAACAAGCCCAAGATCGCTTATAACAAGCGGACTTGGCAACTATGATTCTGATATGCTGATTCTGTGCTCAGTAAACATTTCTTATAATATAAACAAAAATGATCATCAATGTTCAAAACAATGATAAGCAGTTGTGCTGCTTCATATTTTTGTGGGAGCTGTGATATATTTTTTGTACATTAAATACTTTAGGTTTAATGTAGTTAGCTACTTATTGTTAGTAGCTTATTAGTGCAGCTACTTACATTTTCAAAAGGGTAGCTTGATGAATAAGTTAAATTATGATAAGTCTGTAACTTGGGAAGCTACAGTTTCAGAGTAACACTGCTCATTAGATAAAGTCCTCTCCTCAAACCCCTTCAACTTTAACCTGCACCTCTCCAAGAGTAGAAAAAGTGATAGTGTGAAAGAGCAGGCGTTTTGTCACATTTACTCAGGGGTTTACCTGCTGTTTTCCTATAAAAAGGATGCCAGCTGTTTAGATCCACACACAAAAGATACAATCAACACAAATAGTGGAGGGGTAATGCAGTTTCCTGCCTCCCCACATGGCTCCAAGTGGAGGCAGCCTGCCGGAAAATCACCTGTTTAGATGACAAACACTGCAATCCCCTGCAATCCGCACATTCTCCATGTCTCCTTCCTGCTGCCCCACCAGTAACAGAGTCTTTATCTGCCCCGCTGTGCTGCTGAGTGTTTTATAATGGGCTTAAATACTATTGATCGAAATGGTAAACAATAACTGGACACTTCTCCATATATGCCAAAATATAAAAATTACAGTCTAGGCTCTTTGGCACATAGTATTTAATGCAGTTTTTTGTATTTACTTGACCTGCTTATTTTCTTAAATAAGTAACCTTAAGATCATTGATTGCATTATTTTTTTAAGGTGTACATTTCCTCAAAATGAAAATTATAACAGTGCTTCGATATTAAAATTCTGTCTCATACCAATATATGCTATGACCGATAACGGTAGCTTGTTAGCTAATATGTACTTGTTATAGCAATTACAATAACTGGGTTATAACTAGGTAGTAACCATACCCCTAAACCTAACCTTAACTCATGTTTACCGTATATTACCAGTACTGTCTTGGGTAATTACACTGTAAGTACACATACTGTAAAATAAAGTGTAACCCCGATAACTAATAGACGAACATTAACATGTATGCTATTTTGTCTAAATAAATGTAAAAAATAAATAAAACTAAAACCATGCATGTTAGGAGTTAAAAGTGATAAATTCACAGCATCTTAAAGTACAGTATGATAATGCATATTCATTTTGAGATTTGCTAAAGATTATATTTAACTGTTATTAAATTATTGTTTATAAGTGAGTGTTAGATAACAAAGGTAATCAAAATGTAAAAATGAAAAAAACGAACATGCACAATTGGAATCCAATTATCATCTACCGATTTTCTTTATAATAATAAAAAATAGACCTCAATTTGGTGCTTGTGAGCATGAGACCATATTTGGGACAGGGTGTACACTTCATCTTTAAGATACTTCCTCTGAAACAATGTTTCCTTTCCTTTCAAATTAAGCTAGGAAATGAACTAAAGCAGATTCAGATGTCAGTGGATCACTAAAGATGATCCTATATCTATCAGCTCATGTAATTCATTGGACTTCTTATCATTCCAGGAGAACGTGTTTCATCTTCTCCGTCAAAGTGAAAGGGAAGGGGAGAGAAAGAGAGAGTGTTTGCCCTCAGATAGGGTGAGAGGATTATCTATGATTTCAATCCCTGCTTGATATTGCCATCCTTGTCCATCTCTCTCTCTCTCTCTCTCTCTCTCTCTCTCTCTCTCTCTCTCTCTCTCTCTCTCTCTCTCTCTCTCTCTCTCTCTCTCTCTCTCTCTCTCTCTCTCTCTCTCTCTCTCTCTCTCTCTCTCTCTCTCTCTCTATCTCTCTCCCTCTCTCTCTCTCTCGTGCGCTTTCTCTCTGCATCTCGCCCCTCTCAGAAATACATGTTTTTATTATCTGAAGATGTTAGCCCAAGATAAGATGCTCTCTACACAGGCACCTTTCCTGCAATCACAAAGCTATTCTCCTTTTCTGTTTAACAGCATAAGCACTCACTGTGTCACTGGGTTACTCTGCAAGAAAATCACAAGCAGTTTGAAACCACGATAAAAAGGCTGAGCATATTTGTTTTTAAGTAATGTCTCCATGCCTCTGCATACAGAAGAATCATTTTGCAAATCTCTTGACAAATGCTAAAGATGAAAGGCTGAAATGTCCTGAAGTCTTTGAGAGCTTTTACCGCTCACAATAGCCACATGGTGAGGCATTGAGGAGCTAAAATCGTTGCCCTTAACATTTTGGGTCGCTGATATTATCAACTGGCACTTGACTTTTGCAGAAGGACAAAGAAATGCCGGCCACAAAGAGGCGATTTCTGTGATTAGTGATAAAAAAGGGTGACTTTCAGTCCAGGGGACATAGTATCAATCTCAGCCAATTTTAGGCCACCAACATGAAATATGATTTCATAAGACAAATGCGGTGTCATTCTTAATGTGCTTAACCTTTACTGTCAATGAAAAAGTATTGATCGCTCCGTGGTATTTTCTCATCATTTGATTTCAGAGAGCCTGGTAATATATGATGGTGTGATAAGATGAAAGATGAACGGCAGCTGAATGCTCTCACTTTAACAAAGCTGAATGGCCCCTGCTGAGAGATGGGGGGTGCTGACAGAGGAGACAGGAAACACGAATATAGGCTGAAATTTGTAAGAGAAGTATACTTCTTTAGTTCCTCCTGGTACTTCTTTAGTTCACCCCAAAATCAAAATTATGTCATCATTTACTCACCCTTGTGTCATTCTGAATCTTCTTTTTCCAAGAAATAAAAAGGAAATAGAATAGAATGTTCTGGTCAGGCTTTTACATGTAATTAAAGGACGATTCGCAAGGATTTAAAGGGTTAAAAAACCCGATCAATCCCATTCATTAACAAACTGATTCATTCAAAAGATGTGATTCAAAGGGAACAAATCATTCGTGAAACGCTACTTCATTTGTGAACTGTTATGAACATGCCAAGAAGAGCTTGTAGTGTTTCTTTTACAGTAACATTCAAAAGTTTGGGGTTAGTAAGATTTTTTAAAAGGAATTAATGCTTTTTTCCAGCAAATATGCATTAAATTGATCAAAGATGACAGTAAAAACATTGTAATAAAGTAGGTAAGATTTCCATTTCAAATAAATGTTTTGTTTCACCCAACAAAAAAAAATCCTGAAAAAAAATATCATAGTTTCCACAAAAATATTAGGCAGCACAACTGTTTTCAACATTGACAATAATAAGAACGTTTTCTTGAGCACCATCAGCATATTACAGTGATTTCTGAATGATTATGTGACCCTGAAGACTGGAGTATTGATGCTGAAAATTCAGCTTTGCCATTTACAGGTATAATTTACATTGTAAAATTTAATAAAATAGAAAACAATTATTTTTATCAGTTACATGCAGCATTGGTGAGCATAAGAAACTTTTGAATGGTAGTGTGTGTCCTTTTTGAAGCCTTAAAGCTTCACCCACTGTATTATTCCAAATTTTATGTTGATGTTCCACAGAAGAAAGAAAGTCTTACATGTTTGAATCGCCGTTAAGGGGAATAAATTATGATAGAATTTTAATTACAGGGTGAACTATCCCTTTAAGGCACAGTGGCATCAAAAATATCATCACTGCACACCTGTGAACTCTTGTTCTGACAGCATCTTTTGGGATTATACGCTCTGTGATTCGTAGCAAAAGCAAACTCAGAACTTGTCAAAAAAGAATAGCAATTTGATTGCAGAAATAACCTGCTGTCTATATCACTGTTGACTGCCATTAGGTTTTGCTGTTTTTTTACTCTTTCTGTCTGCTGTCACCGTGCCTGCTCTCCTACGTCTGCTCGGAGTGCTGTTTCCATTACTGCCTCATAGTGATGAGTAATTGGGGACTCTGTGTGCAGTCCTGCGTGAGCTCTTGATCTACTTAAAGAACCTAATAAGCCTGTATTCTGCAGCCCTGCAACCAAATAAGCACTGCATTCACCCGGCTTATTAGGAGGTTAGCTTGATTTATTCAGCTGTGCATTTGTATGTGTGCTTGCGTGTGTTATTAACATGAGATGAGAGAAAGAGTAAAAGTTTGCTTGCCTGCCTTATCTATCTATCTATCTATCTATCTATCTATCTATCTATCTATCTATCTATCTATCTATCTATCTATCTATCTATCTATCTATCTATCTATCTATCTATCTATCTATCTATCTACCTATCTACCTATCTATCTATCTATCTATCTATCTATCTATCTATTGCATTTCTCAAAACAATTCGTACAAACAGCACCTCACAATGGATTACCTGCAAAAGCCTGTAACTTGATCAAATTCCTTAGTATATATACATATATACAGTTGTAATCAAAATTATTCAACCCCCGTTGCAAATCATGTATACTGGCAAAATTTACTGACTTTCAGCTGCTTGCAATGAACAAATCAAACTGAGTAATTGAAATAGCTTAACACATGACTTCTGCAGTCTCAAAATTATTCAACCCCCTGAATAGAATCCCTCACAACAGCACAATCTGCAAAACAGGTGTTGTCTCAAGCACACCTGATGCAACTAATCAAGGGCTTCATTAGTTGCACCAGGTTTGCTTGAGCTAGAACACATGAAATATCAAATTTAAGTTCAAAGTCAAAGGAACAATGGTTACACTACCTGGACGGGCCAGAAAAAGGAAACTATCAACAGCTGCAACACAATTTCTGAGCAGGCAGGCTCAGAAAAACCCTTGCAAAAGACCTGCAGGAAGATTTGGTGGCAACAGGCACAGAGGCTTCAGCTTGCACAGTAAGGCACGTACTAAACGCACGCCAGAACTCCAAGACTTAAACCACTACTGACCCAAAAGCAAAGAAAAGTCGACTCCAATTTGCTCAAAATCAGATAAATAATCCACTGAAGTTTTGGGATTCTGTTCTATGGAGCGATGAAACAAAATTATAAACAAAAAGGAACTTTTCAGCCCTATGGATCAGCGTTTATGTCTGGAGTAAGAAGAAT
This sequence comes from Siphateles boraxobius, assembly GCF_051911475.1. Taxonomy (NCBI): domain Eukaryota; kingdom Metazoa; phylum Chordata; class Actinopteri; order Cypriniformes; family Leuciscidae; genus Siphateles; species Siphateles boraxobius. The sequence continues at coordinate 12,907,737 of NW_027508876.1, read as the reverse complement.
GAAGCATGTGAAAAGAACACTATGTCTGGTAAGCATGGTGGGGCTCGTGATGCTCTGGGGCTGCTTTGCATCCTCTGGCACTGGAAACCTGCAGTGTAAGAGAAAACGTCATGCTGTCGGTGAGGAATCTGGAGTTTGGGCATCATTGGACCTTCCAACAGGGCAATGATCCCAAGCATACCTCAAATTCCACAAAGTTTGGTTGCAGAAGAAGACCTGGAAGATACTACAGTGGCCATCATTCACCTGACTTGAACTCCTAGAAAATCTCTGGTGGGATTTGAAGAAGGCGGTTGCAGCACACACAGCTGTAAAGAATATTACTGAACTGGAGGCCATAGCTCATGAGGAATTCCTCAGAAATGGGGTCAGAAGCTGGTGTCTGGTTGTACATTTGCAGCAGCTCATAACAGCAAAAGGGTGTTCTACTAAGTACTAAAGATGCTCGCCATGAAGGGGTTGAATAATTTTGAGATTGCAGAAGTCATTAAAAGTTACATTTTCAGTTGAATTTGAGGAAACCACTTGAAACATTTGTTGTGTTGAGCTGTTTCAATTACTTTTTTCAAAAAAGGATTTGTTAATTGCAAGCAGCTGAAAGTCTGCAAATTTAGCCAATAAACCTGATTTGCAAAGGGTGTATAATAATTTCAATTTCAACTGTGTATATATATATATATATATATATATATACAGGTGTTTGTGTATTACATTAAGTATATTTACTGTATAATGTAAAATGCAAGTGGAATACTGTAATATAGCATTAACAGTAAGTATACAGTGTTACAGTAAAGTGAACATTTTCATTTCATTTACATACCTGTTCTACAACGTAATTGAGGACACGGTTGTTCTCCCAACATTCGACTATATCTTTTGACCCACCACGGCAATAAGGCTATTATTGAGAATACGGTCCACAAGTGGCCCTTATTTAATCAGAAACATGTCTTCAATTTTGTCCTCTTCTTCCTCTGTTTTGCCTCCGTACCCTTCCACCATCCATCATTACTCCTCTTCTTCTTCCCAGCTGTTGACCCTGTTTGTTTCCTTGTTGTTCTTCCATTTGTTAGAATTTGTAACACTGTTGTGCTCTGTCTATATATGCTTGCCAAATGAAGCTTCATGAGATGCACCTCTGAGCTATCTTCGAGAACTGGAGAACTGGTTTAGAGATCATCTAGCCCTTTACATTTCCCTTCATTAGTGAAATAAAAAATTCACCTCCACAATTCAGGAAGTCAAAAGTCTAATAGAAATGTATAGAAAATATGCTTGACAGTTTATGACAACTAGTTTAACCATTTTGCATTTAATGACTTATGCAAGGAACTAATGCCTAGATGATTTGAGGGGTAAGACTATTCAACAGGGAACCAGTATGATTTTGTATCAATTTATTGTATCAAAATATTTTGATCAACATGACATAAGCAATTGATAATGTAGAAAACAGCAGACAGTTGTACAGATTCGATGCATAAATGTACCAAAGCATTTGCAATTTGTTCAAAAGAATGAGAAATTGCTTTTATAATGTGCACAAGTTACTAGATGATGTGGAGGTTGAAGAAGTAGTTTAGAGAATTTCAGTTATGATCTAAGAAATGCACCAAAGCATCAGTATTGTTTTGTTATCTTATGTTGGCAATGATGTTGACCAATGCAAAAACATTTTAAAAAGTTTATTAAATCTTTTTTTTTGTCCAAAGAGACTTACAAATGAGGAGAAAAATACAATTTACCATAAAGAGTGGAAAATGTTAGCAATTACGCTTTTATTGAATGTTTTTATTGACAAATCTGAGAAAAACAAGTTGCATTTTTCCGTTATGCTGCTTTTTTTTAACAAAGTCAGCTTTATTTTGGGGGGAAAAAAACAATCAAAACTGTTCATTCAGTTTCACAGTTTTGTTAATTTTCTTAATTGTTAAAAAAACCCATATACATATACATACATACATATATATAAACATACATACATATAGAAAGGAATAGTTCAGCCAAAATTGAAATTTTTGTAATTTACTCACCCTAATTTCGTTCATCCAAGGAACATCTTTATCTTTAATCCATTAAACACAAAACATGAATGTGCTCTATTTCAGTTCTAGTTTGACTTAAGTATTATTGGTTCTATTTGGTATACATTTATCTAATTTAAAGCTGTCGCCATATTTAAGATTTTTTGTGAAAAGACCTTTAAATTGAATCTATTCTTACTGTAATCAATTTGTCAAATCTTTACTTTTTCATTCTGTGTTCACTTCCTTAGCTCAACCCTCTGGCCAGTCAGGCAGCGGTTGCCGCAGCAGCAGCGATGGGTTCAATTGCCGGGTCGCAGGTGTTTGGGAATGCTCTCTCCAGTCTGCAGGGGGTCACTGGACAACTGGTCACCAATGCACAAGGACAGGTACATGCATAAACAAACCGCACATTTAAAAGATTATGCCCACATTAAATGCACATGTAAGCTGAAGTGTTCCCCACGTTAATCATAGAACTATAAGACGAAGCACAAGTAGACATGGAGAAGTGTTCTGAAGCGGTATGAACATGATTTTCTTTATTAGTGTAATGTTACTCAGATACCTAAATCCACTCTTCAGTACTGACCTTCATGGCCTGTCTTTAGCCTTGTTAGAGCGAGCCAGAGAGGGGCGTTGTGTTTAGATTGGACAGCAGTGTGGGAGTGCAGGGGATAAAATGCTGACCTTGTCATATTTACGGAGCCGGCCGCAGAATTGTTCCATCAGTATCCAGAGGCTTGAACGATGAGGCTTGTCAGACCAGGGCTCTATCTAATGAATCATCTTATCGCAGGTGCGCACTGCTCCCATATTAAAGGAAAGATTGTATAGCCAATGTGCCCTTTCATGCTACAAACAGCATTATTTACCTTAACCCTTGTCTCATTCCCCTCCTCGCATTGACACTTTCTCTTCTGTACGATGGAAAGCATTGTTTGAGAAATTGCATGCTGGGGGCCTCTTTATGTAGCCGACCCACTCTTATTGAAGGCTTTATGGGTGCTTTTAACAGTTTTGGCTGTAAATGTAATAAAAACAAAATCTAATGACGTTTTATATGTAAAAGGAACCATATGCTCAGTGGAGGCAGAACAATAAATCGGCTTATCAACTTTTAACAGGGAGGAGAAAATGGTCTCCATATCTTTTGTTGTTGACGTTAAAGGCAATTTGTCAAATCAAACTCATTTATAACCTAGTAGAAATAGGCCACATTAGGGCAGATGCATGTGGATATATACATTTAGTAAACACAAATGTATTTAATAAACATACACTACCACTCAAAAGATTGCGTTCAGTACGAGCAAGGATGCATCACATTGATCAAAAGTGACAGTAAAGATACTTATAATGTTACAAAAGATTTCTGTTATAAAATATATCACAGTTTCCACAAAAATGTTAATCGGCACAATTGTTTTCAACATAACAAAATGTTGAGAAATACAATATAAGAAGAAATACTATATTTCTTGAGCAGCTAATCAGCATAAGGATGATGTGACACACTGAAGACTGGAGTAATGATGCTGAAAATTCAGCTTAACATCAAAGGAATAAATTACTTTTTAAAATATATCAATATAGGAAACAGTTATTTTAAATTGCAATAATATTTGACAATATTACTGTTTCTTACTGTATTTTTATTAAAATACATGCAGGTTTGGTGAGCATTAGAGTTCTTTCAATAACAAAAAAAAATGTACCAACCATATATACTGCATATAAAATGTATGTTATTTTCTATATTTTTATTACATTTTTATTATTATTGAAATTTTACATATTTATATATGATGTATTCTTTTACTTTTTTAAATCATATGAGAACATTTTATAATAAGGTTTCATTTGTTAATATTAGTTGTATTTACTAACATGAACTAAAAATGAGCAGTACATTTGTTACAGTATTTATCAATCTTTGTTTATGTTAGTTAATAATCCAGCTGTTCATTGTTTGTTCTTGTTAGTTCACAGTGCATTAACTAATGTTAACAAATACAAGTTTTGATTTTAATTAATTAGTAAATGTTAAAATGTAGTTAATATGGAAGCTGGTTTCCGCCACAGAATGAAAAATAAAAAAGGTGATTGCGACTTTTTATCTCAAAATTCTGTCTTTTTTTCTCACAATTGCGATTTTACTGACTCGCAATTCTGACTTTAAATCAGCAAGTTAGAATTGTGTGATATAAAGTCGCAATTGTGTGTTATAAAGTCTTTGTGTGTTCTGACTTTTTTTCTCAGAATTGCATGTTTATATCTTGCAATTTTTATTTAGAACATGCAATTGGGAGATATAAAGTCAGAATTGCACGATATAAAGTCGCAATTGCATGTTATAAAGTTTGAATTGTGAGATATAAACTCGAATACTGAGAAAAAACATCTCTTTTTTTCCTTAGAATTGGACTTTATAACTCGCATTTGCAAGTTTATATAGTTTATTTTATCACAATTCTGAGAAAATAAGTCAGAATTGCGAGATTTCACTCGCAATTACGTGTTATAAAGTCAGAATTACGTGATATAAAGTCGCAATTGCGAGAAAAAAAGTCAGAATTAATCAAACGTTTTAAAATCTACACCCTACGTTTTGAAAGATAATTGCGACTATTTATCTCACAATTGCGAGTTTTCAACTCACAATTCTGACTTTATAATACGGAATTGCGACTTTATATCACGCTATTCTGACTTTATATCTCGCAATTCTGAGAAAAAAAAATCTGAATTGCCAGATGGAAACTAGCAATTTGTGAGATAAAAAGTTAATTATCTTTTAAAACGTTTTATTCTGTGGTGGAAACAAGCTTCCATAAGTTAACCAATGTTAACTAATGAAACCTTATTGTAAAGTGTTACCAATTATATTTATTTCCATTTTGGTACCATTGTTGGGTCACCACATGATGTCCAATGTAAAAATAAAAAAAGGGTTAAGAACTATTCTGTTCAGGTGTAACTTTTGATAAATATTATGAAGATTATTGCACAGTTCTTGGATGTATTTAAAAAATGATACAGTGTTTGATAACACACCAAGAACACACCAGTGTGTGCATGTGTACGGTAGATGTTACCTAACAAACTGGTATGGCCTTGTCTATACTGAAAGTGCCTGCAGGGCTTGGCTGGACGTATTGGCATGGCGATGCAGTTGATGGGATGCGCTTTGTTTGTAGTGTCGTGGCGGCTGACACTGGCTGACATAATCAGGTCACTGAGACGGTCAAAGCCCAGGGCTACAGGCTCTGCTCTCGACCTTATTACTGAGGCACATTATTCAGTCTGAGCCTGCTAAAACACCCACCACCCTTCTGAGCCTCGTCCCCTGCCCTTCTTTTGCTTTTAACATTAAAATGATACTAATACAGGCCACAGACGTGGCCAGGGGAAGAGCAGATGCTGCCACAGACCAAAAAGGAAAAGGTTGGAGTAAAGGGATGAGGCAATGTGTTGTTTTAGACTGAAGCACTCTTTGTTCTGATAGGGTGTTGATTTAGCTCTCAGGCGTTATTGTTGGCCTGATAATAGAATACTGAAATAACACAATTCTGGCCGTGTTGCTTTGAGCATAGTCTATGAGTAGTTTTCCCTCTGCTGCCACACAGTTGAATATCGCCTCAGTTGGGTCTTAGAAAAGGATGTGCATTATGTTTGTGGAGGACTGAGCGTTAAAGGAATAGTTCACTTTAAAATGAAAATTCGGTCATCATTTACTCACCCTCAAGTTGCTTCATACCTGTATGAATTTCTTTCTTCTGCTGAACACAAAGGAAGATATTTTGTAGAATGTCGGTAAGCAAACAGTCGATGAACCCCATTGACTTGAAAAATGCGCATATGCAACATCAACTGTTTGATTACTGACATTCTTCAAAATATCTTCCTCTGTGATCAGCAGCAGAAAGAAACTCATACAGGTTTGAAACAACTTGAGGCTGAGTAAATGATGACAGAATTTTCATTTTGAATTGAACTATTCCTTTAAATGGTAACATTTGAAGAAGGGAATAAATAGTAATGTTACTGTATCTTAGAATTAACACATATTCAAATAAGCATGTTAATTACTTGAATATGACTTAGACTGATTTGTTTAACTGTATTATTTATAATTTGACAAATAATAGGTTTATACCAAACGTTTCATGAACAAACAGGTTTCATTGCTTCCACTTGTATGGTAGTACGAACTGATGGCGTTATCTATGGACTTGTAAGGTAATCAGCTAACATAGCTAGTTCTTTTTATTGTTGGCGTTCTGTTCTTTTTAAATATCAAAATGTGAGTGAAGAGAAAAAAAACTAAAAAAAACTTTTAGATATCAATCTGCATATGCAACGGACATCACATCAGCAGACATTACAGCAGTATTTGTTAAAACGGTCCTCTGCCATCCACTGTCAAGTCTAGTCATTCGTCTTTTAGAAGGAAAAGAAAAACTTTTTTTTTTTTTTGCTTAGGATCAAATGAGTAGGAAGATCAAAGTTTTCACCACAATGACTTTAGCAGTCTCTTCTGGGCCTGACTGATAGCAGGGGCAAAATTCCCATCTCTTTTAACATTGTTTGGCTTTAAACATCTCCCTCCTTTGAATTTTCAACTTGGTTTCATCATCCTTGGTTTAAATCATTCTAATTTTATGTGGGTAAAGACTCCATTGGAAAATAGTGAAAAAATAAACAAGTAAATAAATAACGGAGTGTCTATTTGCACTTAGTCCAAATAGCAAATAGTCCACCTTGTTGGCAGAGGCAATTTACACTAACTCCGCCCCCTGACGTCTTAGGACAGACAAAATTACAGAAGACTCTGGATTTTTAACAGTAGCAATAGTGTTGGGGTAAGGCGCGTGGCTGAAAGTTTTTCGCAAATCAACCTGCAAAAGGCGGATTCAACCTATTCCCTTTCCCATCACATATCAGATCAGAGAGGCATTTATTTTCAATAAAAATGAAAAAAATGTTCAAAACATGGAAATAAAGTGTCTAACGTTTGTTTAATATTAAAGTGTTTATCGGTTAAGGGTAGGTGTAGGGAGGTCTTTATTGTCCCAATAAGGCGGCATCCATTTAATAATTTAATAAATATAATCATTTACATTCTGTTATTATTGCATAACATTTAATGTTCAACAACATTGAGGTGCAAATAGTATCTGCCAATATTTATAAGTATATATAGCATTGCATAGAAAATACTGCTATTTTTACACTGTACGTAGAATCTATTGCTATTTTCAGTTAGTGTGAATAGAATCTATTGCTGTTTAAACTTAGTGTAAATAGCTGCTATCGCTAAGAAAATATGCTATTTTCACTTAGTGTAAATAGAATCTAGTTACATCCCAAATGACGCACTATACGCTATGTACGTATACACTATGTACTCATGCTCTATGTACTCAGCCGTGAAGTGTATGAACTTAAATATATGAATAAACAAATAAATACATGTTTTTTTATTATAGTACTATACATTTAAACTTAAACATTTATTAAATGCTAATGAACAGTTTATACTTGTTGTGTATATCTTACTTTAAAATTATAATTGTCATATAATTGGAATAATAATATTAATATGCAATATGAATAACATGGACACATAATATAGTGTTACTGTTTTAGCATAAACTCTTACCAATAAAATCCAGAAGTCATGTTAATAGTTTTCCATTGATCTTTAGATATAATTTAATCTAATAGATATAATTTAATCTAATAGAAAAAAAATCTTATTTAACCATATTGCTAAGCAATTGATAACTTTTACCAAGACTGTAGTGTTTGACCGTTTCTGATCTGTGTTTTTTGCTCAGTGACGGGTGTTAGAAGTTTGGAATTCTCTCTCAATATGTGTCCCCATCCTATTCCCCTCCAAACAGCGGGCAGTAGGGCAGAAAATGGGCAGGGATATTGCCTGGCGGCCATGGCTAACGCTGAAGATTGGCCTGGCTGCAGGAAGAGATGACATTCCCTGGGAATCACTGCCAGTATAATCCTAATGAGTTCTGCTCAAAGAGGAGAAACAGAGAGAGAGAGAAAAGTAGGAAGGGAGATGAACGCTCACCACAGTGTAAAGCATGTATAAAATGCAGAGAAACAAAAGCAAGTCGAATAAGAACAAGAAAATAACAGATGTATGACACAATATATGGTCCCTTTAGAATTTACTTCATAGTAATTATTTTATCTCCTGCCATTTCAGGCAGGTGTTTCTCATGCGGACAAATACATGATCAGATTTAAGAGTGTAGCACAGGCATATGCCGGATTGGTTGACAATGTTTCAGGAGATTGTTTACATCAAACACCCAACGTGATCAAGTCACCGGCAAAGTCCACTTATGTTTCACACGGTTTTACCAAATCAGATGGATTTTTATTTGCTACTTATAAGGATTTATGAGGCATATGTCAACTCTAACATGTCAAACATTGATGGAAACAATTTTACATTTAATTTGTCCTTCAGCTTAGCTGTTTTAAGACAAACATCATACAGTACATACATAAACAATATCAACCCACATCAATCTAAAAAACTTATAGGGTAGTTCTCTCAAAAATGTAAATTCAGTCATCATCATTAGGGGTGTAACGATACACTCATGTCACAATTCGATACATATCACGATACTGAACTCATGATATGATATTATTGCGATACTCCAAGACATATGGTAAAATGTTAACAAAAAATGTACTGTTGATTAAAATGCTAAATTCGGTTTTACATTATGAGTGTAAATGAATAAGCTTGGACTTAATGCAGGTAACCCAATGCACAGGACAATAGTGACACCAGAATATAAATATTGATGATTCTGAAGCTGAAAATACAGAATTATTTTAGATGAATATGCTTGCACTCTGTCAATGACTAGATATATTTAAAATAATGTAGAGCACTTTTTACTGGTAACATAAGACATTTGGCATTATCAGGACCCACAAATATTCCCCCATTGCATTATTATACTTTATATTCAACAATATATAGTATAGTAGATTAATGTAGTGACACTAAAACTCTGTACATTTTTTCTCTCAGAAATGTTCATTTTGGATGAATTATACACAATACATATTGATGCATTTTTGTATTGCGATATATTGTGAGAATTTGTGACACAATATATTGTTACACCCCTAGTCATCATTTATTCACCCGCATGCCTGTATGTCTTTATTAATTCTGAGGAACATAAAAGAAGAAATTTGAAATAATGTCTAATCTATTGACAGTCAATATGGACGAAAACATAGAATGGGATTCCATTGATTGTTTTTCTTTTTCTTTTCAAAATTGTCTTCTTTTTGTTCTCAAAATATCTTCCACAGAAGAAAGAAAGTCATATTTTCATTTTTGGGTGAACTACATTCATTTTCAATTCTGAATCTGAAATCAATTTTAATCCTCACTTAGGCTCCATATAGAGTCGATTGTCTTTGGATTGTTCGGTGTTAATTAGAACCTTTAGATAACAAGCCTTGACATATCCCTATTAAAATGATCTGAACAGACTGAGGAGCCATCAAATTAAAATATTAGACACACTTACATGTAGCAAACAATAACGGTAATCTGCATAATTTAGTTTTGCCACAGTGCCTGCTGGGAACCAAAGTACAGCATAATTGATTGCATAATTGAATTAGTGAAAGAAATCGAATCTCTAAAACTTCATAATAATGCGTAGAAATGCCACAATTGTTTTTTTCTTGCAGTTGGAGTTGTAAAAACAAGGTCCTGTATGCCACAGTAACCTGAGAGCGCAGTGAACGTGGCTATTCAGAGCAGCCCAGGACAGTATGTAGCTGTCAGCTCGTGTGCTGTATTATTGCTCGTGTTAGAGCAGCCACTTAGTCCAATGAGAGTGAATAATTGAGCGGAACAAGCCCTGAGACAAGACGGCATGCAAATGCCATGTCGGGGGACACGAGCGCCACACCGCACAATAAAATATGCTAAGTGGCAGGAGAGAGGGCCTCGGAGGATTGAGAGGGAGCGATAAAGAGCGACGGAGGGAGGGAGAGAGAGAGAGAGATAAATTATCTGTCGCTTAATGCGAAGCAACGCAACCAAATGAGCCGTGGTGAGGGTGAATTACACATAGTCAGCCCTCCTTTTTTCCACCGCTCCATCGTCATTATGTCAAAGAGAGGAGGGAACAGGCGGAGGAGAGGAACGGTCAGAGATTATACAGATGCGGAGCTTGTTAGCGCAGCTGGGGGTCCGCTAGCAGGCGAGGTTAAATTATACACGATAGATCAATGGTGCTTTTTCAGTCTAGGTGGTATATCAGACATGTGCGCACACACAGACTAGCAGAAAAGCACTTTTTAACACATTCCGCTCCTCATGTTTAAAAAAAAAATGTTTTACCCTTTTATTTCTTGACAGAATGTGCTAGACTTGATCTTGCAACTCTCGCATGAGCACCACAGCTCAATGTGTCTGCAGCCCATGTGTGTACCAGTATATAGCATGTTAATTTATTCACAAACATTGTGATGTTTACATTGCAAAGGCATTAAAACAACCATTGGTGGACAGAGTCATATAGAGAGAATTTGTACATTATATTTTATTTTTACTTACATTTTAATGTGGAAGCGGCTGTCTTGAGTTTAAATTAACTTAATATGGAGCTTTTGTTTTAATTCAAGGCAGATTTAAAATTTTGACAAAAATTAGTTTGAAGTCAAAGAAATAACCTCCTGCCTCTATGCCAAGTGTAAATACTAAAACTGTATATACAGCACATAATGAGAACAGCATTTCATTGAAATATAAATCTTTTGTAACATTTAAATCTATTACCTGTCACATCCTTGCTGAATAAAAGTATTATTTTCTTTTATTAAAAATCGAATTGATCCCAAACTTTTGAACAACAAATGTTACTGATTTTCTTACGCAAAATTCATAATTGCAAATTCTTCCATGGAGGGCCCCTGGTGACATCACCAAGGCCGCTTAATTTTCAACCAATGGGTGCCAGTTGTGTTTCAGGAGGAGAGTAGTGCTAGCCACCTTTTTCATATGCCCATAACACTTTGAAAATGATGGGAGTAACTTCCGTTTAACTGTAAACGATAAGCGAAAGGTTCTCTTTATGAACACAATAGTAAGCATTTTCAAAAACTGTATGCAAGAGATAGCATTATTCTGTTCACCGTTAAACATTAAAAGGAAATTTAAAAGTGTAAACGTATATAATAAATGAAATCATAAGAAAAGACCACAAATGCGCAGTATATGTTGTCTTTTTGCATACTGTTACATCGTAATACAAAGGAAAAGATAAAATAATTATAGGTGGAAAAGAATTCAGTGACTAAAAAAGCTCTCGCCATAGATATTCTTGTTTTGTCATGTCACATTAAAAAACAGAACCGACGTATAAGGATTATTTGTAGCGCAACCTGATTTGAAATGTTTTGTTTCAGTCTTTTTCAGTGGAACTTCCCCAAGGAAGGAAAAAGGTGGATAGAACTGACTTTATCCTAATTAAATCCATTAAAAATGGCCTTGTCTAGGAGATTTTATTTCCAGACTGAATATCTATGTTCATTTGAAAATGTATATTCATCAAAGTATCCTAAAAAGAAGTGGATCACAGTTTCGAAAAAAGTATGAAAATAATAAGAAATGTTTCTTCACCAAATCAGCATTTGAGAATGATTTCTGATGGATCATTCATGTGACACTGAAGACTGGAGTAATGATGCTGAAAATTCAGCTTTGCCATCACAGGAATTAAAATAGAAAAGTTATTATAAATTTTAAAAATATTTTACAATATGACTGCTTTCACTGTATTTTTGATAAAAAATAAATGCAGCCTTGGTGAACAGAACTTCTTTCAAAAACAAACTCTTACAGACCCTAAAACATTTGAACGGTAGTATGAAGTGTTTTGATCTCATGGTGAGTAATATATAGTGTATCATGAGTAAAAAATAAAATAAAATAAAAACGTGCAAATGTTTTTTTATTACACTGTTACTTGAATCAAGCATTTCGGTCTCCTGCATTAATGCATTTCATGAGTATAGTTGTGGTGCTCTGGATGAAAGAAGCTTTAAGTCTTGCAGTTCCACTGACATAAACCCTTGTTGTGTGTCGGGAGGAGGCGTTGAGTCCTTTTCTCCAGCGCTGTTGTTCTACATGGCTCATTGAAGCCGTGGCCTTGAGACGTAAAACACTGCAGCTACAAAGGGTTACGGCCTTTGATCTGTGGGGGTGCAGAAGACCAGTGAAAAAGATTGTGGGAGGAGGGCGTCACTTATATAGTACCAGAAGCGAGGGGTGTGTGTGTGTGTGTGTGTGTGTGTGTGTGTGTGTGTGTGTGTGTGTGTGTGTGTGTGTGTGTGTGTGTGTGTGTGTGTGTGTGTGTGTGTGTGTGTGTGTGTGTGTGTGTGTGTGTGTGTGTGTCTGTGTGTGTGTGTGTTTTATTGGGGGACGAGTGGTTAAGAAGCTACGTTATTAAATCGGCCCTTCTCTGCATTTTACACACACACACACAGTTTTCCTCTGGTCTTATGATAGATAATACAGTCAGTGGTGTGCACCAGCACACATAAAGGTACTCAGAGCCTGACCTTTAGAGAGGAGCAGAGAGCACATTTTGTGTGGGGGGCTTTCATGTGCACATACTTGTGTCTGTGTGTAGACTATGTACGTTCAGCCAGGTTTGTGGTTCAGTGCAAGTGGTAATGTATGAGTGTGTGTATTTCTATCAAGCCTCTCTCAAAAATAAAAAGGTTATACAGTCTATTTTCTCCGCCCAGTACTAAGTAGCCCTCGATCCGGTAAAATCTGAGGGCTTTGATACTCTGACACTGATGAGGTCCTCGGAGTGTATGAAGTGCTCAAATTTGATGTCTTTGTTGTTTTGTCAGGTACAAAGATTATGAGTGTGACTGCACATTTTTGTCATGTCCATCTCCTTTAATACTCTGTACCATTATTATATATACATATATGACTATTTTTGTGCAAACATAAATGAATATGCTTGAGAAAGACCAATCAATCAGTAAGATTTTTTGGTAACACTTTACAATAAGGTTCATTAGTTAAAATAATAACTAACATGAACTAACCATGAGCAATCCATTTGTTATTGTATTTGTTAATCTTTGTTAACGTTAGTTAATAAAAAATCCAGCTGTTTTGTTAGTTCATGTCAGTTCACAGTGTATTAACTAATGTTAACACGTTTTAATAAAGTATAAGTAGATGTTGATATGAACAAAGATGAATAAATGCTTTATACGTGCAGTTCATTATTAGTTTGTGTTAATTAATGTAGTTAACTAATGTTAACTAACGAACCTTAATGTAAAGTGTTACCGATTTTTTAAAAGAAATTCAGCAAGACTGCATTAAATTGACCAAAAGTGATCGTAACCAGCACAAATGTTTTCAACATAATAAGAAGAAATGTTTCTTGAGCCCCAAATCAGCAAATTGAAGACCGGAGTAATGACAAAAGTCCCTTTGAGACAAGTCATTTCACTCGGCGGCCATCTTTGTAACGCCTATCTGAGCTATTTCAGTCATGCAAGTACAGCTTCTATCTCTTTGAATGGGGAAACATCAAATTCTCCAAAGCTGTTCACCAAGCTATAAGTATTTGAAAGCACCAATACAATCTAACAACAACTGCCTCATAAACATTGTTTCTAAATGCTCAAATCATGACAAAAAAAAGTTCTACAAAGTTCTGGCTGGACGAGCCTATCATAAGCGCACACCAGAGCTTCTAACAGCAGCTGCAGTGCCAATTGGCTGTTGGCTCTTTTATTCGCCATATTGAACAATGCTCTTTCTCTCATTCATAATAATGTGAGTGCACCGTCGGTGTATATCTAAAATCTTTGGTTATAACTTCTGAAAATTCAGCTTTCTCATCACAGGAATCAATTACATTTTAAAATATATTAAAACAGAAAGGGAATTAAATAAATAAAGCCTTGCCTTTCAAGTACACCTTTTTACTCTAAACTTTTCAGTGGTTGTGTGTGTATACAGTTATTATTACTACACATTTAAATATTCTTAATTATTTGCTGTGTTTGATTATTCAAGGACAGCAGAATAGATTATACATGGTTGATTACTGAGTGAATTGTTTTACCTGGATTTTATTTCTCCTTTCTTACGATTTTTATAGATCATTGGTACGATCCCTCTGATGCCAAACTCTGTAGGACCTTCCAGCCAATCAGGGGGCGGCACTCCCTCCCTGCAGGTCCAGCCAATCACACCACAGCTGCTGACCAATGCACAGGGTCAGATTATAGCCACTGTGATTGGCAACCAGATCCTGCCAGTGATTAACACCCAGGGAATCACACTGTCACCCATTAAACCTGGACAGCAGGTACGTAATGACTGTTTATAACAATAATTTTAAAAAACTACTGTGATGTGAAAGCTTAATATGTCATATGAAAATACCAGGAAATATGCATGATATATCCTAGTAATCACATAATAACCTATAATATACAGCATAATATAGCCAAAAACACATGTGAGACAAAGACAGGGATACTGTATGCCAACCCAATAGTTACTCTGTATTTCAAAGGCTTGCACCTATAATAATACATAACAATAATCAAACTTTAATATAAATCATCCTCAAATAACAATAATCAATATCAATACCTATATCAAATAATAATCAAGAAGGTAGTAAGAATACACAGTTTAAGAGCCTAACAACAGTGCAAAACAAAATAGACCATAGAGACATGCATATTATCCCCGGTCCCACTCTATAATCTACAGCGGTCAGCTATAAAAGCATCTATAGGTCAACCTCATTTCTGTGGGAGCAACTCTGTGTCATATTTACTGGAAACTTTGATCACGGACGTAAACGCAGTAATGCATTTGTAATAATGTTTATGGATTTATCTGCGTTTCAAATTGTCTCCCGAACATTTTCATGCAGCGATAATTTATGGCTGTCAAACACGGTGGCGGCAGAGAGATCCACCGAAGCTCGGTAATTCTCACAGACCTGTCAACAGTTCTGACAGTGTGTGCAACACTACTGACATCTTTCAGCATCCAAAGAAAAACACACTCACGCACAAACACACAGAGGAGAATTAATAGTGCAAGAGAACAGCAGAGAGAAGCCAACCCACTTTTAGACAGATGAGACGCTTGTTTCTTGAAGAGTGGAGATGCAGCATCTACAAGAGGCGCTCGATGGTGCATAAAACATGAAAATGTATGGTGCCGCAGTCATGCCACATTGCCCATAATAATGACTCATATTGTAGCCACATAATTTTGATTTCTGGGCTCAGTAAATATGTGTGTTTTCCTTTTCGTGTTAAGGTTTCGGTGCTGAATAGCCAGACGCTGTCGTTTCTTTTGTGTACTTGAAAGTATCTGACAGCCGTGTTGAATGAGAAATTGCATGGGGAGTGAAAGCAACCTCTAGCATCTCCACCGGTCCGCATCTCTCATCTCTAATAAACAAGCAGACGAGTCTAGATTTGCTCGTTCTAATAAACAGACTCAACAGTTTTACCTAGTAAACAACCACAGGACAAAAATCTTTTATCTCTTAAAACTCAAATAGCCTCTTTAATTTATTCTCTGTAGTTTCATGTTCAGATTTTATGTAAAAAATTGTGATGCTGTTCTGAATAAACCTGAGAAAAAAAGAAAGAAAAAAAGAAAAAAAATGCAAATATCGCCACTAGAAAAACGCCTAGAACGACTATATTATTACGCTTTTTCGGACAGGGAACCATCTTAAAAATAAAGATTCCGGTTTCAACAAACAGCACTTGTGATGTAACTTTGATTAAAACAAAAATGTATTTTTAATTTTATAAATGTAACCATTTACTATTATATTAGCTATTTACAAAAGAAAAACTAAATGGGGCCTATCCGTGAATATTAAAGTACTCATTGTTTCAATAGAATAGCCACAAGACTTAAACAATGTGTTAATGTGATTTGAGTTTGAAAATATAAGTATCAAAATCATTATAATGAACATTTAAAGAACATATAATACATATTCGAAAAACAGTAGGCAAGAAATACCCGGATTTGAACTCAAGTGCTCATTAAACGGGCCCTTTTCTATCCCATGAGGCCACTGGAGATGATTTATGAATGGAAGTGAAGCGGCGCAAGTGATGCTGATATGTCACATGACAGTAACAACATGGCGGATGTAGAATGTCTGAATTCTATTCATACTACCCATAAACATACTATATAGAACATACATTTTGTCTCAAAGTAAGTTCAAAAATAAATGTAGTACCTACTCAGTATGCGATTTTGAACGCACTGAAAGTAACGGCATTAAAAAATGCAGAGAATTTAAACAGACTAATTAATGGTTTTATTTATTTTTTAAATGGTAACAGTTTATTTTGACGGTCTCTTTTGAACATTCTGTTGATAAGTAACTTTGCAACATGTCGACTAACTCTCATTAGAGTATTAGTAGACTGTCTGCTTAATATCTGCAAACTCTTTATTGTGTTGGTCCCCCAACAGACATTCTAATGACTATAAGTAACTTTGCAGATACATGCCAACTTATTCTAACCCTACCAGTCTACTAATACTCTACTAACACTCTAATTAGAGTTAGTAGACATGTAGGTGCAACGTTACTTATAGAAAACAGAATGTGTTAAAGGTACCAATAAAATAAAGTGAAATCAATATCACTTTTATATCCCAACTTTCATTATAAGTGCCTCACTCAGTTTTGCTTCTTTTTTTCATAACAAAGGATGTAAAAATGAATTTGCCACAAATGCTGTCAATTGAGTTTAACTATTCCTTTTAATGCCATGTTTTTTGAACATCTACCATGGTACCAAGATTGTTTTAAACTTTTGAATAAGTCTCTTCTGTAAGGCTGCATTTATTTGATCAAACATAAGGTCAAAACAGTAAGATTGTGAATTATTATAAAAATTTTAAGTAACTTTTCTTTTTGAAAATATTTTTGAATGTAATTTACTCCTGTGATGGTGTAATTGAATTTTCAGCACCATTATTCTTTGATGAATATAAGGTTCAAAGGAACAGCATTTATTTGAAATAGGAATCTTTTGTAACATTATAAATGTCTTTGCTGTCACTTTTTATCAATTTAACATGTCCTTGGTGGAGAAAATGATTAATCTTACTGACCACACTGACTTTTGAACAGTAGAGTGTATATTGTGCTCTCCTAGAGTGTGCAACTCAACATGTGTGTTTTTCCACAGCTGCCACAGGCCGGCCAGACTTCACAGGCTCCTCCTGTGTCTCAGCCAAGTCTGCTCCGCATGCCCCACAGCCAGAGCCCTCTCCGCCAGGCCTCTTCCTCCTCCTCAACATCCTCATCCTCGGCCCTCAGCGTGGGCCAGCTAGTCAGCAGTGAGTGTGCACTGTATCTCTGCATGTTTGCTGGTCCACTTTTACTTTTTTTTTTTTAAAGTTTTTATATAATTGTTAATGAAAATATGCTGCCTTTTCATTCAGTTTTTATCAGATTTTAGTTGATTCGGTCATCTAGCTGACCAAATTGTAGACCTAATGCAGGAAGGTTGTGTTTAGAACGGCTTTGGCCTCCAGAAGCACCACAAATAAATCACTCCCTCCAAGCCTGTCAGAGCCACGGCGGCCCTTTTAAAAACTGTTTTACTTAGATAAATTCTCATTTGTCAAAGCCAATTGGCCTAAAACCATCTGCAGTGGAGTTTTAAATTCAATAAACAGGAAGTTTCCATTGATCAACTTGCTGTGGATATAACCAATGGACTTTGTTTGTGTTTTCATTTTTTCCCCTCTTTTTTGTTTTGTTCAAAACATAGACACTACCTTTAGCATTCTCAATTCATTTCATCAGTTTACTGCCGTTGTGCAGCTCTCCATGCCAGATTGTGTTTGTCGCGATGTCCTTGGCTAACGTTAATTCCCCAGAACATGTTTTGAATGGAGGGGGGAAAAAGTCTGACTGACCCCACAGCCACCACATTCAGCTCAGATGGAATACATGCCAAATTTTCAAGGACCGTACACATTTGGCATTTGGCAAATCTTTTTTTGTATTTTATTCAATGAGGTGGATGTTATGATAGCAATATCAAATCACACTGCTGGGCTTTGTTAAGACATTACATGATTGAGTCAAGGTTGTCCTTTTAGGGTCAAATTCTTCAGTATTATTAAAAAGGAATTCATTTGAATGGATCAGCAATGAATAATAACATGGCAGAAGGCAATGTGCCATTACAATTTGTCATAAATCATTATTATGTGGTCAAAAAGACAAA
Source organism: Siphateles boraxobius (assembly GCF_051911475.1). Lineage (NCBI taxonomy): Eukaryota > Metazoa > Chordata > Actinopteri > Cypriniformes > Leuciscidae > Siphateles > Siphateles boraxobius. The sequence goes on along the minus strand of NW_027508876.1, from coordinate 12,889,351 downwards.
ACTGCTTCATGTAACAGGAATTTTCAATATTGCATGGGAGCAAGTTCAGGTTTCAACAACTAATTTGCATATGGGGTGTGACAGGGTGCTGGTTCAGTAGATTTTGACTTTAAATATGGCTGATGGATTCTTTTAATAATTAATTCATAATGACGTCCATGAATTATTTAGTCGGCCAAATTTTTCTTATGTAAGCAGAATGTAAGAACACCTGGCAGTGATGTATAATGCCCAATCACATTTTATTAAGCTAAAATGCACAAAATAAAATCTTGAATCTATAAAGCCTGAAGTGCAAAGCTGCTAAATGAATCAAATTGAAATCGAACCTCTGCATACCTCTGTCTTCCATTGCTAAATGTCTTAGCAAAAAAAAAAAAAGAACTTGGCATAAAAATGAATATGCATTGCTTAGAAAGGCATTTTAGAATGCTATTTACATAAGCACTCATTTGGGAAGTGCCTAATACAAGCATTATTCAATGTAGTGTTGATTTTATTCTCACTGGCATTCAGCCTTAATGTTACACAACGCTGTAAGTTAGAAACCTTATCTTAAGAAAAATCAGTCAATGGTTGGAAAATACACAGGAATGGAAGCTATTTTAATGTAATTTTTGTCAAAGTCATATTATAACACTTATATTCAGTTCTGCATTTAGTGTGTGAATCCAGCTTTATTCTATTCTCTTCTATTTTATAGACCCTCAGACTGCACCCAGTGAGGTGGATGGTGTAAACCTGGAGGAGATTCGAGAATTCGCCAAAGCGTTTAAAATTCGCCGGCTGTCTCTGGGTCTGACTCAAACTCAGGTGGGACAGGCTCTCAGTGCAACTGAAGGACCAGCCTACAGCCAGTCTGCCATCTGCAGGTATGGAGGTCACCAAACAGATCAAAGTGCACTTTAAAAAAAAAAACTATTATATTATATTATATTATATTATATTATATTATATTATATTATATTATATTATATTATATTATATTATATTATATTATATTATATTATATTATATTATTGTAAAGTAGCCTTTTATTAAAGAAAATAAACCTGGGTTTACATACAAGTAGTACCCAATTTATATTTCATCACAAATAATTAAGATGTTAAAGAGAGATGTTAAACATTAATTTTATTCCAGTCTGTGCCCGTCTCCACTCATCTTTGCATGGTCTATATGAAAAGATTCAGTTACTAATGTAAAATACATCAGCTTAGGTATTACAAGAAGCACTTAAACCACTTAATAATTTCTAAGGTCCAATGCCATGTATTCACATGACATTTAGCTGAAAGGAACTTGACAGGACTTTTAATAAAACGTGTTATTCCACAGCGCAAACTAAACTAGGACATTATGTAGCATGAGTAAATTAAATATTTAACATCATCATTAGAGCGCTAGTGTGTGTGTGTGTGTGTGTGTGTGTGTGTGTGTGTGTGTGTGTGTGTGTGTGTGTGTGTGTGTGTGTGTGTGTGTGTGTGTGTGTGTGTGTGTGTGTGTGTGTGTGTGTGTGTGTGTGTGTGTGTGTGTGCATTTTTAGGAGTTCAGTAGTTACTGTATACATCAGGGAACAATTTGCACCAACAAACGGACAAATGTGATGTTACATTACATTTATAAAGGATGCACAATATCTTATCACACAGAATATTAGACATAAATAAGAATAAGAAAAGAAAGGATAAAGCACAAAACCTATAGTGCATGATCAATGATAGATCCAAAACTTTTCTGTTGACTCAAACTCAAGCTAACTTGTTTGGTTCCAAATGTTGAGTTGCAGGTACGGATAAACCGATTTCACATAAATTAAAGAAAAATATGTTTTAACAAAATATGTTTTAGCAGGTTTTTTTCTTGTTGAGCTTCATGAATGCAGTTTACAAATTATTTACAAAATAAGAATATTTAAATATTAAATTTTTTTGGTAATTACAGTTAGTTGTTATTTTACTACAATTATTTGAATATAATTTAAAACAATGTATTTGGTTACTTCATTTCAATAGTCCACTTTAGACATTCTACTTGAAACGTAAGTAACTTTGCAACTACATGTCAAGTAACTCTTATTAGAGTATTAGTAGACTATAGTAGGTTAAAGGTACTTATAGTGAGTAGAATGGGGGACCATCAAATTAAAGTGTTAGCAGGTATTAAGCAGACAGTCTTCTAATCCTCTAAGTACTGGTATTTGACATGTAATTGCAAAGTTATTTATAGTTTATAGAATGTCTAAAACGGACCAAAATAAATTGTTACCATGTATTATTTGAATTGTGTAATACATTGTTATCCGTATATCTAACATTTATAATACTTCTAACAACAAAAACATGGGAGTTGTACCTGTAATACTCTAGAAAGTAATTGAAAGTGAACGAGCAATATGAACGATACTCTAGATAATAAAGACACATTAATTACCACTTGAAATAAAATTCCTTGTTTGAATGAACTCTAATCTTATCGCACAATGTCTGCATGTGCTTTTTAATGCTTATAGGATTGTAAAAGGCTTATAGTTTGTCTGATGAGACACTTGTGTTTATCTGACATGCCGCTGTCGCACGCTTGTTAAAATTTCATCATATCAGCAACGAGCGACCGATAAAACCTGAAATTGCTTGGTGGGGGGAGAGTGCGGGAATTCCTTATGAAGCTTCAAACTAGTGCAGAAAGTCTTAAAAATCCTGCATGAAATATTTAGCCGCATGCATTATTTAGATTTATAGCATACATTAAAAGCCATTAGTTTCCAAAATAAACAGGTGATGTGATGTTTTTCTCTATATGCGTCCTTTCATCTCGTCAGTAAGGAAGGGGGATTTTTTTCCCATTATTTGTTCATTTGTATGACATTGGACATGACAGTGTGCAGAGTGTTTTTGGCTTTAAAGGCAGACTTCACATGCTTTAGTTTAGTTAACATCAGCAGAGACAAGAGGGGAAAGAGGTGAACGTGCTTTCGCTTGTGAGTGTGTGAGCTCTTGGGGCTCTTGTTGTCTTTGCTCAGTCAAACTCGGCCTGACAGATGTCTCTATCTTGTCCGATCTCATAGTTCACAGCGGATAAAAGCATTATTGGTTCGTCTGAACAATCAAAAAGGTGCATCGTCAAACTGATCAGAGACAGGGGTCATTATTAAAGCCCGGAGAATCCAGATGCCTTATGACTGATGTGAAGCATATGGCATCAATGGAATGAAATCATAAAATACACGTTTGACATACTCAGTTTATTGAGAATAACATATTATTAAGAATGCAATACAATCTAAATCATATTATTAAAGTCATTTGCTCCCTCATTTATTTAAATCAGTTAAATACACCACACAAATTAGATTTTATACGGCACGGTTCACAGCCTTTTCTGTTTTGCATGCACCGTTGCACACAGACGCTCATAAGATGTCATATCATCACATAATTGCGAGATGGGAATCGCTTTTCCACTTTTAAGCTGGGTGGATTTACAACATTAATCCACACCGAAACACTGGATTCACATCAATGATTCATGTCTCAGGCTCCAAAGCTGCCATCTATAATTTGCACGACAAATTGGGCAGAAGAGCTGCTTAACATGACTGTATATATATTTAATCACACCTACTTTCCCACTGTCTTTTGATTCATTTCTGTCTCAAGACTGTCCTCTGTATTCGCCTCAAAAAACATTTCCAGACATCTTTTAAATGGGGAGAGTGGAGAGAATTGTAACATATACATTCATTAAATCAAACATCCTTGAAAAGTAACTGTTATTACAGTCAATTCCATGTATTAATTATAAGAGTCGGAAACTATATACATATTTCTGTTCAAAAATATAAGTCAAGTCACCTTTATAGCGCTTTTTACAATACAAATTGTTTCAAATCAGCTTTACAGTGATAACAGGAAAATAATGCAACATTTTGTTTCTGCTGCAGATCTAGAAGAAAATAGTGTCATAGTCCATCTTAAGTTCACTGATGGTTCATTTTTGTTGTAAAAAGTTATAAATTTAGTTCATTTATATGAACTAAATTAATCACTCTGAAGAAAACAGTAATGTCATCGTCCAGCTCAGCTCAGTTCTCATATAATGGTGTCAATGCCCATTTTTAAAGGAAATTAATACTTTTATTCAGCAAGGGTGAATTAAATGAATACAAAAAATATGTAAGTAAAGACATTTATAAAGTTACAAAAGATTTCTATTTCAAATAAATGTTGTTCTTTTGAACTTTCTATTCATCAAAGAATCCTGAAAAAAAAATTCACAGTTTCCACAAAAATGTTAAGCAGCTCAACTGTTTTTAACATTGACAATAATAATAAACGTTTCTTGAGCAGCAAATCAGCATATTAGAATGATTTCTGAAGGATCATGTGACACTGAAGACTAATAATTCAGCTTTGCCATCACAGGAATAAATACATTTTAAAATATATTAAAATAGAAAACAGTATTTTAAATTATAATAATATTTCATAAGAATATTTTTTTGATATAAGAAATATATTGCTAATATTGCTTGAGTCAGATCTCAAAATATCACAAAACCTTATCACAATTATGAAATGAATGTACGATTTGAATTATTGTCAACAAATAACTGACCAATTACAATTATCCCCCCCCCCTTTTTTCTTAAAAAATAAAATAATGTAGTCACTATTAAAACCAGTTGATTCTGCATTAGCATTATTATATCCCCGCTGTCTCTATCCAACCAGAGCTGAAATATTTCACTTATTTCTGGTGTTACTGCAGTGAACAGGATCCAAAATTAAGAAATTAAATAATACATGACTTTAAATAAGTCGGCATCTCAATATGCCTGGACTTTTTCCTGCTCAGTTGGCTTTAACAGGGTGCTGTCACTCATCTCCCTTCTGAAAAAAATTTATTTTCGTTTGAGGACCTGGGAGAGCGAGGGCCTTTGCCCCCGCTTCAGGCTCCTTTTCAAATGCCAGTTAAGATTCCATCAAAGGCCTCCTCACAGGAGCCTGTCCAGGAGTTCAGGACCAAGAGAGGCTGTGTGTTGTCTCAGAGAGCAGTAGTTCACCTCTCTCGCCTCCCTTAGCTGGGCTTTTCTCTGTCTGCCTGACAGATGTCCATGTGTCGGATAGGAGCGCAGGTCAGGGAACTCACTGAAACATCTCCCCATTAAAGACACACCTGGAAATCTCCACGTTCAGTGGAGTCTTTGGAGACAAAAGCTCTTTTATGGTTCTTCTGTAACTGTATACTCTGTAGCTGGTTATACAGACTGTAGATCAGTATCAGTGCTTCTCAAGGGGTTTTACATTGAACATCCTGTAGAGACGCACCACATTTATTTTATAATGATGATTATAATATATACAATTATGTAATTCTAAATAATAATGCAAAATAAAAAATTGGTATGGCATATGATTAGTTTCTTTCACAACCAACCCGTATTTAGTTGTTGACCCACCAGTTTTTAATGCTATAAGAGACACATAAACTGCTTGTATACTACCGGTATATCTATCCAAACTATATCTCTTCAAAACAATTCCCATAGTTCAGTCTAACCCCAAATAAAGAGCCACATAGCGTACTAACCTTTTACCAGGCATTTTCTTTACTTTCTTGCAGCTCAAGTAGCTGCTGTGTGAAATGTAGCTGTTTTTTTTAAATACGGAGTTTGAACAAGTGTAAAACAAGTACCGTGACAAATTTTTCCTTATTGTTTTTGTTCAGAAAGCAAAGTTGCTACCTCAATTGCCAAGTAAGACCTAAATATTAGACTGATTTACCTCCCTGGAGACCCCAAACTTGCAGACATATTCAAAAGTGAAGGTGAAAATGTATTAACATTAAACATTAAATGAGCATCAGGCTTGCTTGAGGAAGACGGAGAAGTTTTAGAAGTGTATTCAAATTTGTGTGCATTTGAGTGAATAATTTAAACCATTTGTGAATTAATAATGCTTTTAATGTTTTATTGCATGCTTGTGTTATCCATTTGACAATATGTATTAAAATCTCTTGCAGAAAAGAGAATTCCTAATCATATGTGATGCCATCTGTGGCTTTGATTGTACAGAGGAGCTAGAGAAGGCAAATAAATGAATTCATTCTTTATGATATTAGTCAGGTGCTTGTTTGTATTTGGACCGGCCCGTGGAAGAGTCCTCTTGGTTCAATGCATCATGGGTACAGAGAGTCAACAAAAGCATCATATGAAGGAACATTTGATGTACTGGAGTGCAAAAACGAGCTCTTTGGGCTTAGATTCATTTGTTTCCCAGCACATAACAGCTGAAGCAATGCAGTAGAGGCCATGAAACTCTCTGTCCCATTGGCGGCTTGGACCAAGAGACCCCTTCTGAGCAACTGGGTCAGACAGGAAACCCCTCACCCGGTCTGGGCACTTGAGTAAGCTTGTTCTCTCTCAATTCTCCCCCAGACACACCATCCTGAGAAGCCACTTTTTCCTACCACAGGAAGCCCAAGAGAACACTATAGCTAGCAGTCTGACAGGCAAACTGAACCCTGGCCTTTTATATCCTGCCAGGTTCGAGAAGTTGGACATCACCCCAAAAAGCGCCCAGAAGATTAAGCCCGTGCTGGAGCGCTGGATGGCCGAGGCGGAAGCCCGCCATCGCTCTGGTATGCAGAACCTGACCGAGTTTATCGGCAGCGAGCCCTCCAAAAAGCGCAAGCGGCGGACCTCTTTCACGCCGCAGGCTCTGGAAATCCTCAACAGCCACTTCGAGAAGAATACTCACCCCTCCGGTCAGGAGATGACCGAAATCGCAGAGAAACTGAACTATGATCGCGAGGTGGTGCGCGTCTGGTTCTGCAATAAGAGGCAAGCGTTGAAAAACACTATTAAGAGGCTGAAACCACCCGAGCTCGGGCCGATCGCACCAATGGACCCTCTGGTCGATAATATGGAAGAACATCCTTAGCTCGATGAGGCAAACACGCACCGATGGCGAAACTTCTGATGTGGACTTAAACCTGGACAATTAGTATCCGATGCATCATCGACTGGATGAACTGTCGACAAAGACAAAAAGAAATATTGTCAGTGTTATCATCACAAAAGCAAAAACCAAAAAAGTCAAGAAAAAAGAGAGTTAAAGTACTGATTCATTAACCGTGTGTGAGGAATTAAGAACAAGGATCATATTTAAATCAAGGATGGTTAAGAAACTACTTACCAAAGTTTGTTGCATCTGATTCCTGAGGTTTTTTAATTGTAAATGTGTTTTACATTTTTACATTTTTACGGGGGGAAAATTAAAAAAAAAAAAAAAAAAGAAGAAAGAAAGAAAGAAAATGATTTGTGTGATGGGGTTGGTGGGTGTGACATTGAATTTTTGTCTTATTTTATCTCTTGGGTTTTTATGTAAATATTTCTGGTAATCTGTCACCAAATTGAAATCACAAGTTCAAAAAAATATCTTTGAGAAGTTTATTGTCACGTTTCTGCTGTCCATATAAGGCCATTGTCAACTGTGTCATCCCACTCTGTTCATAAACATTAAGGCATCTGTCAAAAAGACTGCATTTGGGAGGAATATTTTGCAAAGAGATTCTCAGTGAACATACCATAGATATCCACATTCGTTGCAGCTGTGATTAAAGCTATTTTACGGTTTTGCCAAAGCCTCCTAGCCAAAGAACAAGGACATTGTGTCATACCTTGGCCCGAACCTTTCTCAAACCCTTTTATTCATGTGATTGGATGTTTTTATTTTTTGTCACACTCAACTAAAAAAAAAAAAAAAAAATATATATATATATATATATATATATATATATATATATATATATATATATATATATATATATATATATATGAGATGAATTACTTTATTTCACTTGGGTTATGCAAGTTAACTTTTGTCCTCATGTCTTTTAAATATTTTTGGTGCTTAAGGTTTGTTTTTTTTGGCTTTGTGCAAAAACTCCATTGTGTCAGTCAGAAAGACTTGCTCAGATGGAAGAAAGGACTGGAAGATGCTCATTTTGTAAGCCAAACATTTTACTGAATATAAACCTTAATATAACAAATAATTCATTGTCCCAAATACACCATCATACAAACCTACAGCCTAATCTTCCGGTTACATTTACAGTAATTTTATGAATTATTTTCTCGTCTCTTTTTTTTAATATAATTCTTATATTGTATCACTTCATACTTAAAGACAAAAACAATAAAAAGGTGTCCGTTTACAGATAAATTAAAATCTGTTTACTTTGCTTAATTAAAAATTTAAATTAAAATTGGTTAGCTGTATAGCATTTATATATTTAACTCAAGCACAGATATCAAAAAACTACTTAGTAACGATACTGTTGATATTTCTTCCTATACAATTTTGCTATTTAATTCAGTCTGTATCTGTCTATCAGCAATGAACAGAAAATGGCAAAAACAAAGAAAATCTTTTGAGGTATTTATTCAAATGTAGTTACAGAAAAATTGTCCAGAAAAATTATACTAAACTCAACTCGTATTGTATAATATGACATTCTCCCAGCTCGTTCATTTTCATAAATTCAGAAGCATGGCATCTTTGTATGGTTGCAGAGACAGGACGTCTTAAGGTATACATGCTTACGATATGAAGCTGTAACCAAAAATTAAAACCAAGAGACAAAAATCTGCGTTCTGCCTTTGCTCATCTTTTCAATGCTGGACCAAAGCTCAATAGTTATATGCACATTGTACAGAGAAATGGCTAAATGTCGTTGACAATCTTGAAATATGTAACTGATTGAAGAAAATTGATTAAATGGAGTATATCATAAATTACCTCAGCACTGTCCTGCTAAGTAGTGAGCAATGTCATAACATGATACTTTTCTGCAAAGGTTCACAACAAACCATAATGGACTTGTGTATATGTTTGTAAGTAGTTTTTATGACCGTCATAGATTGATTCTCACCTGCTTTTCTTTCCGATGTGCTTTCCAGGGTCACGTGTATAGAGCAGACATAGTTTCATGACTTTCTTCTTTTTTATTGTTTAGTTTCTGCATTGTTTATGTTTGTTTATCCCCTTTCACTATGTAAGATACATTTTTGAGTTTGATTGCCTGGAATTGCCCTGTATAAATGGGGAACAAAGAAAACTTTGTGGTTCAACTCAATTGTTTTCGAAAGATGATGGAAAATCTTTTAAGATTTATTGAAGAACACAGACACACACACACACAGTCAAGTTTGAAATGTTAACGTTGTTATTACTCTCAAGACCTCGAAACCAAAGCTGTTTAACCTGCTAAGGATGCTTTAAATTTTATAGACTGAAAACTGTATGTATTATATAGAGCAATATCTGTTCGGTCAGTTAAGCTGCACTTTGTGTATTTCTTAACAGCTTCAAGTCTGTCACATTAATTTGTACCATAATAATAATAATAAACAATTGTTTGAGATGAAACACAATGGCTGCATTTCTTACTGAAGAATATTTTACACAGCAGAACAAAGTAGAAGAAACAAAGTTTACTTAATTCACATTTCATGGTCTTAAAAATCCTGTTTTAAAGTTTAGTGCCAGAATTAAAAGAAGAATATACAGAGGGTATTAAATCCTCTTTTACCAAGCAAGTGAATACTCAATGATATTTAATATTACACAACTCTCTTGAATACTTGATTCTGATTAGTTCATTGTGGCATTCCGCTTTCTGATATTTTATTCTTTCATGGCAATGCTGTTTGTACATCAGTCAACTCTGTTTTATTGTCTCAAAATATTTGTTGCACATAAACTTGTCGCTATGCTATTTTTTGTTGTTATTGTTTTTTTTTTACATTGGATTGGACTTTTTTTAGGGGAAGCTTTAAGATAAGGTATGATTAAATCATTTCAGTTTAAATCAATATTGCACAGATTTATTCGATAATTATGGTAAAGTAAATTACTTAAAAATGACACTAGATCCCTGACTCCTCAGTGGCTGACATTATCCCATAGGCCAACACATAGAGCTGTTCCACAAGGCTGTTGAATGCTTGATTCTTATTGGTTGATGAATTTAAGGTGTCCAATTATTTTCCAGTAAACGTGCAGCTATGAAGTAATTCTAGGTCTTTTGACCACATTACCGTTCCATATCACCTCAACAAAATAATTGTTAGTTTATATATATATATATATATATATATATATATATATATATATATATATATATAAAATATTTATTTCAAAGGTCTTAAGCAAAAGAACCAAAACACACAATAACAAATAACAATATCAAAGCAAACATATATCACTAACAATAGGATATAAATGTCCTTATTTTTTTCCACTAAATGACCTTTTATTATCTATGAAAGCACACTTTCTTTCTCACTTTTCTCTCTCTCTCTCTCTCTCTCTCTCTCTCTCTCTCTCTCTCTCTCTCTCTCTCTCTCTCTCTCTCTCTCGCACACATACTGTACCTGCATATCATTGGCTCAATCATATGTTACTACAGTACCTCAAACATTATGTTATGGAATTAGCAATGGAGGCTTGCAATGAGATGCGTAAGACATTGGTTCTAAGAGCGTTTTACCGACAAAAACCTGACAAATGTTCTGAAATAAAACATCTGAACAATATCTTGATGTGTGGTAATCACGGTATAAACAGAATAATTGACTTCCATCCGCTGAATTATTGAAATTCAACGGACACTTTACTTAGCCTACGTATTAAGTTGGAGAACTGAATATGTAAGCGTAATTTCAATTCTTCCTTTAATAAAAATCAGCATCCCATATCATGCTTTATCAACTTTATCACCTAAATCCAGACCTGTGGCTATTGGATCATAATCAGAAAGCTTATATTCACCCCATTCTCAACTCATAGTGCTGGTTGTTCAACCTCCAACTATAAAACAACAAAAGGTTAGAAGCTTTATATAACAACTATAAAACAACAAACATTTAAATGCTGGATGATGATGATGACAAATAATAGCCATGTAGTGATGGTAAATTTCTTGCACATATAGTTCAAATGGTGCCTCAGAAATCGTTATAACATAACAGAGTTGGATTAACAAGAGTGAACATTTCAAACATTCACTCTGCAAAACAATCCCATTTATCCTTTAAGACACATTGTCTTGCTATTTTAACCATGTTAAACCCACTTTACTTCCCATGATTCGTCTCTTCCTCTGAACAATAGCCATCTTTCATTCTGTCCTCCGTAATGCGCCGTCCTTCCATGTAATCGTTGATATAAAGTGAAGAGTCACACACAAATGCTTTTCTCCTTACAGCCAAACAAGCTTTCAATGCTGAATTCACACCTAAAAGCAAACCGACGGCCCACAGGCTTCCAGGGTCAGCAGCAATTCATTTAGATTTCCATAGGGTCAATAGAAATGAATCCATGCCAGGGTTATTTCGCATCAATATTTCATTTCTTTGCTGCAACAGATAACAATAATGAGCCGTCTCTAAGAGAGAAAGCACATTCTCTGCTGAAAGGCTTTTGAAAGTAAACTCTGAAGTTTGTGACGGCTTCTCTTGTCCATGAAGTCTTTGGAAGCTTGACTAGCTGGCAAATTTAAGAGCGGTAAATAAATAAATATTAATCATAAAGAAGCACACACAACATAAATTATTAACATTAGGCTGAGAGCTGATGTTGAAGATGTTTGCGCTGTCCTTTCTTCCCTTCCTGCTCTTCTTTTTAAAAGTAGCCCTTTAAAAAAAAAAAAATTTTGTATTCTTTTGTTTTGTGTCCCATTTCATGATATTTGCCATTAGCTCTGTAATGAACGTGCAGAGATGCGCTATTTTTGCAACCATAGACTTCAGCATTCAGACAGAAGCTTTTCAAAAACTTGGAAGACATGGAGAGAATACATCAGCTCCATTTTTGAACCAATTACAGGGATATTTTGCCAAATAAGCCAGTTTTCTAGTTTCTTCATGTGACTTGGGCACTGAAAGGAAGTGTAGTAGATGTACAATGGAGTCCAAAAGTCTGAAACCATAATAATTAGCATTTATAATGTAATTTTTTGAATTACAAACAATGTTATCAGCATAACAAATTGAGTGGGTGGAATCAAAAAATGAACATGATCCTAGAATGTCTTATTTGGTGTGTGCCTATTTGATTCAATGACAGCAGAACTCAAGTAGCATGAACTCTACAAGTTTGTCTCAAACCTCATGATCTTGATCAACATTTTTATTCCTAGATGCCTTCTGTTTATTCCCAGGTGAAAATTAGATTTAGAATCTTAGATCATAATGACTCAACTTTACCGAAGCATTGCTTTCTGACCAAAACCACGTTGGGTTGCAAAAGTAAAGGCATGCTACACATTCTCATGGTAGTTCATTACTATTTTATGATTTGGTAAATTAGTGGCATCTGTGGCGAATTTGTACAATCTGCTTAAGGCTGGCTCACACTAAAAGATGTTTAAACTCTTGTAAGATTTTCAAAATGTGAGAGACCACAATCATGATGATAAAAAAAATCGATTTAAGAGTTTTGTTCCTATAGTGTGTGGAGTGCTAAGCGGTGACCAAGACAGCACACCACACACTTACAGATTCCATTCACAAACAACCGGATTCCTGAATGTGAACACGGGAAATCTTACGAAATCTCTCGCGGTCAATCTTGACTTTACAGTAAACAAGGATGGTTGACGACAGGCTAGAAGAAATGGCGATAATATTGTTTGGGCTGCTTTTTTTGTTGTTGTGGGTGGGTGGTTTGGATGAAGTCGTGTTATGCTTCCGTCTTCCGTCACCTCACTTTCTGATTGGGTATCGTTTCGTTCCACTCTGGGACCCCCCATCCCCCCAACAGCATTTCTTATCGTACATATTCTGAGTTTGGTGCGGCCCCAACGTTCTTCTGAGCAGATTCAATCACTCTTAACACACCTCAAAGCACAGGAAATCTGTAGAACCATCAAGATAATCAAGACCTTCCCTGGGATTGTCGGAAGGGAAGAATTGGGCTCTAAATCGGCCTGATTATCTTGTAGTGTGTGGGTGCCTTTACTCTCCACTGAGGATTGGTTTAAGCCGGGCTCAGACTACAGGGTTTTCAGGCCGATTTATGCATTATTTACCCCTCCTGACATTCTGGGAAAAAATAACGTCCAGTGCATCGGACGGTTCCGATGCTCAGCCCAGATTATCTGGTAATATATGCCGTTTACAGATCAAATCTTAAACCTTCTGATCTGATCGCGGACACATCGGGTGGCCCTGACAATATCAAACATGTTTGATATTTTGGATTTTAAATCGGGATGATACGACCAGGGCTTGACATTAACTTCTTTGCTCACCAGCCACTTTGGCTAGTGGTTTTCCAAAGTAGGCCATTCAGCATTTTCACTGGCTGCAATTTTTACATAGATACCATGGGGAAATAATGCCATATAGATATTTTTAATATTATCTCATAGTTTGGCAGCATGTTTATTAGGCTGCTGTCACTTTGACCTGACCGTGACGCACAGATCAATTTTATTGTTAAGCCGGGTACACACTGTGTTCAAAATGTGTGCGATTTTGGCCACGATTTGGCCGTCTTAGACAAATTTTGCAAATCCTTAAAGACTCCTCTGATCCTAGAGTTAAATCTGAAGTCTTTGATTGTTAGTTTGACATGTTCATCGACAGCCGATTAATGACCGTTGCGATAAAATTTGACCTCAGATGAAATTCTGGCATTGTCAGAAGATTTGACTCACAGACCTGCAGTGTGAATTCTTCTACAACGACCGTCAAATTATCTTCTTTTTTTCAAGACAAGCCATGACCAAAATGAATGTTAGAGATTTCTTTGTAGTCACCAATTCAATCCCGCAATTAATGCAGCTCACTGTCACCAAACGTGTTATTGATTGATGTAAAATTCCGGACAAGTTTTCTTGCGTGCGTCCGTTTATTAACGCGTCTTGACTGTCGTACAGTCTGACATTAATGACAACTGAGATCTTACAGTGTGACATGGCTTACATCGCTGTAAGCCGTCACACTGTAAGATCTCAGTTGTCATTAATTCATGTTCGTACAGTCTGACAAGCAACAAAGGACTATTATAAATTGCACATTGTGCACCCAGCTTTACACATGCGTTTTCTTTCTCAACTGTTTACGTTCACTTAAAACATAACCAGACATCTCAAGTCTCCCGGACATTCCGGGAGTCTCCTGCATATTGATAGCACCTCCCTGATGCCCGCAAAATAGTTTAAATCTCCCGGAATCTAGAGCTTGCGAGCTCCAAACCGTGTAGCGCGCGCACGACAGAGGGAGAGAGCGAGAGACCTTGCGTGTGTGTGCAAATGTGCGTTTGTGCCTCACAAAGCACATGTAAGCCCCATGTCCCCCCCACCCCCACCCCGTCATCGAAACTGAACAATCACCCCGCTCCTATGTCAACATAACCGAACATTATATTATGCAGTTCATCTGTTTGAAGACCGGAGTCATCACGCGTATGGAGACGGGTTTGTTGAGGATCAGCGTTGATGGCTGTCGTGTTGATGAGGCCTTCACAGGGCAGAGTCTAGTTGATACTTCAGAGATACGATGTGGTCGTGTCTAGGCGCAGGTCCACCATCTAATCTGGATACGGCCCGGATCCAGCTGATTACAGTTAACCTCGGAATAAGCAGAAAGACTAACATTAGCACGTAGCGAGTACATCGGGTGTTATAAGAAGTGTTCCTGGTTCCGGCTGACCTGATTTATGCAGCCTAATAATCATTTAACTGATTTGAATAATAGGAATCTATAGTGTTCTATGTGTATGCCAGGTTGAAGAGATGTGTTTTTAATTATACATTTACATTTATTCATTTAGCTGACGCTTTTATCCAAAGCAACTTCCAATTGCTATTTATGTCAGAGGTCGCACGCCTCTGAAGCAACTAAGGGTTAAGTGTCTTGCTCAGGGACACATAGGTGTGTCACAGTGGATTCGAACCCGGGTCTCTCACACCGAAGGCATGTGTCTTATCCACTGCGCCATCACCACCCTAGATCATGCCAGCACCTCCTAGATCTAGATTTAAACTGACAGAGTGTGTCTGCTTCCCGGACAATGTTAGGAAGACTGTTCCCAAGTTTAGGTGCTAAATAGGAAAAAGATCTACCGCCAGAAGTCGAACACCAAAAATAATCATCCGGAGCAAATGAAACAAGTGAATGAGGGGAGGCGGGTTTGTGTGTTAACTTTGTCAGAGAGATGAGAGAGTGAGAAAGCGCATCCGCAAAACAACAAGCAGCTGTACGGGTTCGGTGGACAACGGAGATGGAGGTGCTGGCATGATAATCTTAAAGGGATAGTTCACCCAAAAATGAAAATTACAGCATGATCTACTCACTCTCAAACCATCCTAGGTGTTTATGATATTCTTTTTTCAGACTAATACAATCGAAGTTATATTAAAAAATATCCTGGCTCTTCCAAGCTTGTTGGATGGCTGTTTCTGTTTTGAAGTCCATAAAAGTGCACGGCTCCGGGGGGTTAATAAAGGCCTTCTGAAGTAAAGTGATGTGTTCGTGTAAGAAAAATATACATATTTTAAACTTTATCAACTAAAATAACTAGCTTCCAGCAGACGGCCTACGCAAGTCGACTTGTGCCAAAAGAGTAACACTTGTACACTTGACAATGTAGGATGTAGGAGTAGTGTAAGCTTTGATGCCTCTGGCGGTTCAAACAACGAACTCAAACTCCTCAGACATTTCTCTTCAAAAAATCTCGTTTTAGACTTCTAATTCGTGACTGGTGTTTTGTTTTGTTCTATCTTCTGTGCTTCCGCGTTCGTCAATGCACCAAATCAATGTGTACGCCCGTCTGTCGGAAGCTAGTTATTTTAGTTAATGAAGTTTTAAATATGAATATTTTTCTCAAACAAACTCATAGCTTTGCATCGTTCATGGTAGAGAAAGCTACTCGTACAGAAGTAACCGTGAAGACTTAAATGTAAACACAGCTTTTGTGTCTTTATCAGCTTTTCCATATATCTATATACTGGCCCTGATCATCATCACAAATATGCTTTATTGTTTTCTACATCAACAGCTGCACTTGCACCACCTGCTGGTGAGGATGACTAACAGCTATGCAGATTATCAATCGGCAATCTACTGATATTCCTGCCGTTCCCGGATCTCAAATGTTGAATTGAAAATGGACCGAAAATTGTCTGTCGAATATTAAAGGTTGTATTTTAAACAGAATTAATATTTTGGAAGTGAAATCTGAAAGGTGAATATGGATTATTGCATTTGTAGTAATGAAAACGTGTGTGAAATGTTTTAAATTGAAATTAACAGCTTAAAAATACATCCATGTTGCATTTCAGCCCATAAAAATGCAAGCCCTAAAAATACAATGCATTAAAATGCAAGCAGGGTTAATGCAATGCATTTTTTCAAGTAGTGCAATTCAGCAAACTTTTTTGTTTCAAAAACATCCATATGTTATGAGATTTCAAAATCGATTAAGATTTAAAAACTAGTGGTGATAGGGGTGGAACTTTATTCTTAGTTTTTCCTAAAACTAGTGTGTTTTCATGCGATCAACAAACATTTTCGTACGATCAACAAATCAAATCATAATTAAAAAAACTCACCCACTCGTAAAATAGTTCAAAGTTATCAGGTTGGCCTGGTCATATTTACCTTCCGATAATGAAATTCGTCTGGCCACATATTGTCATCTGATGGATATTAGGTGGAATAGAATTTTCCCTTTGCAGATAACACGTCAGGGTTCAAGTTTGCCGAGCTTTAACATGCATCGATACATTTTTGGCACACATTTGCCTCATTGGCCACTTGGAAGCTGCTTAGTTTGACATTTGTGACCTTTGTGCTTCATACTATTGCTATTGTACAATGCACAATGGACCTTCATCTCCAACAAAAATGTCTCATGGCCCTGCCAAATTATGAATTTTCCAACAATTCTTGTTAGAATACTTGTTCCTGATTGGTCAAATGCAGTATTCTATCAAATAGTTTTACTGTATAATGTCAACAATACGTTGTCCCAGGCACATTACTGTTGTTAATTAAATTAATTAAATATTAATTTAAATTAAATTTTCACATCAATTTATTGTTTTATATTATTAGTGTGATGATAACTAAGACAATGTATAGTTAGCCAGTCACATTCAGAACAAACATGGAGCTAAAGCTGAATGGAAAAAAATCCTGACTAAAGGAATACAGATACCAACTAAATACAAATAACTTCTATGTAGTCTAATTTTGTCAAAACATTTTATGAAGCAAACCTATGACTGTGAAATGTAATATAATTTGTAAGAACTTTAGCACAAGATGAGGTAGATGAATGCACCAATGCTTGTTTTCACTCTGCTTTCCTGCTTTCCTTTCCTCTGTTTTCTTATCTATTATGAAAAACCGAAGTGTGTCTTGTGGACCAATTTCTCTTAAAAGCACAAGTCTCCATAATGCAGCGTATCTGGATCGATTTGTTCAGGGCAGTGAAAGCAATAATTATCCTCACGCTAGACTTCACGCTGCTTTTCAAAAGCAGAATCCTCTCATATTTACGGCTTGCTTCAATGGAACACGATTCTGCTCAACTTCCAAGTGTCAGAAATTGCCCTGAGAGAGAAAGAGAGAAGGAAGACAAAAGGGGAGAAAACATTATGAAATGTCAGCAGCTCAAATGGATTACTGTTCAATATCAGTCAAGACACTCTGAAAGGAAAAGTGAGAGAATATTCGGCTGTGGGTGAATGTGCACGAGTGTTTGCTTGATGCCGATGCTTTTTAAATTGTTCTTTTTGTTTTTCCATCAGCGGAGAGGTGCTCTCTTGGCTTATCTCCTCAGCAGTGGACGTGTGGCGGGACGATGTTCAAGGAAAATGAACTGTCGCCGTATCCCTTGAACGCACACTCCGAGGCGCATACACAAATATATGGCCACTCAGGCATCTCTCCTGTTTGTGCACACCTTGTTGCCTCCGGAGGGGCAATTACCGATGCTCACAGCCTGTCTGAGGTGTCATTGGATGGGCTCCCATCCCAATCCTCTCCCTCTGTCCATCTCTCCTCTCCATTATCAGCAGGGTAAATAATGCCCCTGCCTCTGATGCTGATGGAGATGTGACTGGGACAACAGATCCAATTGCCCTCCGCTCCATTTATCTTTAGCAGCTAAAGTGGCGCTTTAGCGTTCAGTAAGTTGGAGGTGAGACCAACAACATGGGCTCTCGGATGCAATGCTACTATACATAATTTTCTAGTTAATTGTTACCTGTATTTTTTCTTCTTCTAGAAATACATCGCTCTTGTGATTTAGTATGCACAGTGATTAAATTCAGTTCATTCTCATTCATGTCACAAAACATTTATTTTTATTTATGGCTTGTAAGTCCCATTCATGTCATTAACTGAATAAAACTCAAGCACACTATAAGCAGTCACTAAAATTATATGAATGAAACATATATGAAAAAAAAATTTTGTCTTGTGTGTTAGTCCTTATTGTTAAAAGAGCTATATAAATGATGGTGACTTGACTTGACTTGACTTGACTTGACTCATTCACTGGATCTCCCTAAAATAATTCTGAAAAGTCATTCAGTACAAACAAACAAACAAAAATGATAAATAAAAATGAACAAATTAATAAAATTAAAATAAATAAATACATTTGAATTTTTTTTAACCTTTTAACAGTCCTAATATTTTTATTTCAAGTGTTTTTTTGGTTTACCACAGCAACATCTAAAACTTTTTAGGTTACACTACACCTGCATATCCCAGGCTAGGAATCACAGAAATAGAATACTTATACGGTCAAGGACAATGTTTCTGGCTGACCAATGACACAATGATTACCATGATTTCCATTAGTTAGTTTATGCTAATTAAAGTCATGATTTAACGAATGTAGTGAGTATTTACATATCTTTTCTTCCGTATTGTGACATACTTCCCAGTGAAACGGATTATTGAAAAAGAAAAAAAACATGTGGAGCGTGAACTTGGTTTCATCCACTGGTTGTTGTTTGGATGGAAGCAGATCTGAATGTGAACTTGAAGTTGATTGGAGTAAATGATTTAAGTCAGACATACATCACCAGAAAATATAGAGTTATGATGTTTGATTAACAATAATGAGATGCATACAATTTCTCTAAAGTGATTTTGCTGACTTTAAATACTACTTTATTTAAATTCCCCATGTTTTCAAAATCTAGTTTTCATGTTTAATTGTTTAAGAAATTGGATTCACTGTCAACATGCCTTTTCTGTTCTACAAGAGACAAGTGAGTGTCAAAAGGAGCTGGAAACCCTCTGCCGCAGGAGACAGGTTGAGTATCGAGGCTTTATGAAGCCCGTTCAGGAGGGTCCACTCATTAGTGGTCAGCTGCACATTGAACATTCGGACTCTCCTGTCCCCTCCTCTCCTCCTCTCCAGCCCCTGATGAAACCCTTTTCACCCACTCAAGGAAAGAAAATGGCTGCAGGAGGAGGAGAACATCTTAGAGGTGCATTGCACAGAGAGTCCTGGATGTCAACAGGCCCATAATGATACCTGATAGCCCCTGGAAAACACTCCTCTCTCTTTCCCTCGTTCCTTCTTTCTTTTAATTTACCTCTTTTCCGTTTCCTAGAGCCCTTCTTGGTCCTACACGCCTCAGATGCGATGCACTTGAAAGCATAATTAGAGGTAAAACAGTGACTGTATCTCCATCATCCTTACACGTAACCATTGCAAAGTCCTTTGGTTTTTAAACCTCTCTCCTCAAAATTCTCCTTTTCTCCCTGACTTTTTGAAAAGCAGCTCAAAAGGAGGGGGGGGGGGGGGGGGGGGTGAGAGGGTGAAAAGTGGGAGCAGGAGAGAAAGAGAAAACGCAAGAGAGTTCCCTCTGCGAGTCGCCAAGGTGCTCTCTAGTCCATTGTGCAGTGTGCTGTCAGGTTAAATTAGGGAGTACAGGCTCTGTGAGTGTAAAAAAATCAATACTTGATGGAAGATTGCTCCCCGGAAAATCTGTTTTGATTCCAGGATTAATTCTTGACCAAAGGCTCCGCTGAAATGACATGCCATTAGGGCCGAAAATGAACACATTCGGCAGTGGAAATTGGATGGAAATGTGTCAGGTGATTGCCCCGGCTGCTTGTTTTGCTCTCCTGGAGAGCGAGAGAGGAAGGGAGAGCGTGCGAGGGGGAAAGTGCGGCGCTGGAGGAAGGTGTGGCGGCAGAAAGCCTCGGATCCGCAGGCCCCTCGGAATCCATTTTCAGGCCTTCGGCGCGGCCCTCCGGAGTATTCTCTGGGCCATTGTTGTCCGGCTCCTGCAAATGCACTCTGTGCAAGGTGAAATGCATTTGTCCACTGCCTGCATCTCTCCTGTGTGTTCCCTTAAAGCGCAAGATGAAGAATAGCCTATCTTAAAATAAAGCAGGGACCTCTTTTCTTTGTCTCTGTGGTGCAGAGGAAAGAAAGGGAAAATGCAATATTGATGAGAGTAATGTGTTTGTCATCACTTGTAGCGTAAAAAAAAGACTCTGTCCACTATAATGTGGTTTAAAAGCATTATAAAGTGTTAGAACTGGTGTTAAAATTCTAAAAAGTAATCCATATAAATTCAGTTTATATTTATTTTTATGTATTTTAACGTTTTTTTGTAATCTGTAATTGTTTATTTAAAAATGATTTGTGTATGTTTAAAAAACATATTAATGCTTATTAAGAACTGCATTTAAATAGTTGAATACCTTCTAATGTATACTAATTTCCTAATTATTTCACCTCAAATACAGGTAGGCTATTAGTGAGTAGGCTACACTTTCAGTTCTGCAATTCTACTAGCTAAAAAATTAATATATATATTTTATTTTAAGTTTTATTTAGAAAATAATTGTTCATTAATTGTTCAAGTGTTTTAAATATGTTCCATATTTTGAAGGTAGCCTACACTATGTCACTTTGTTTGTGAAAAAAATGTAATAATTAAATACTCAATACATCATCATAGCTTACTTCTTCCAAAACATGTTTTTTATTTTTTTTGCCTTACTCTGATTAACTATGGTAAGCCTTGTAGTATAAGTGTTTATATTTTAGACCGGGATGGTTTTCGCGGGAAATTGCGTAGCTACATCACTCACCCTTGCATATTAAGAATTTGAAATGTTGTAAAAGCAACACGGATATTATGTTTTTATTACTCAAAAGATAAATTGCCATATGTAGCTCTTTAACAGAATTCGTTGTAAAGCATTTCACTGTGAAGGGTCATTTCATTGTGTTTGCTGTAGCACTGTGCTGGAATTTATTTTCAAGGAAGTAACCTACCTTGTTTATTAATGGGCAGAGCCGAAGCACAAGCAAAGTAGTGTTATTCCGCAAAATGCGTGCAGTTTTGTTTTTAACGCTAGAGGGCCAAAAGTAACATAGTGGGACTTTAAATAATTACTGTACCTAAATAGTACAAAGCCTTCAAAATTACCTACATAAAATATGCTAATTTCATCATTGCACTAGATAGGGTGATATCAGCTAAATTGGGCCACTTTTTGGTAAATCGCTTGGGACAATAATACAATACCATATATGCCTTTTCCATGTGTTTTTATGATTAATAATGACTGTTTTGATAATTTTGTGTTGAAAGTATGTAATAAAATATAATTATCTAGGCCCTACATTTCTTGAAACATACGCTGTGCCAACTTTTTTTGCATGAGCAGTTTCAGGTAAAATGGGCCAGTTGTTTCAAGTAAAATGGGCCAGTCAAACTGCAAAGGGAAATAGTAATTTATCCTAAATTTTTATTTTAAAACACAATTGCTTATACAGCCACATGGCATTTAAACTGCATTAAACAAACATAGCAAACATATGTTTCATATGTGCCAAACCCACATATTCAAATGTGCAATTAAAAAACAGCATAGATCAGTGGACTGATGTGGACACACACACACACACACACACACACACACACACACACACACACACACACACACACACACACACACACACAAACACACACACACACACACACACACACACACACACACACACACACACACACACACACACGTATGTGTATGTGTGTTTGTGAGTGACACAGATGATGGCCCATTTTAGCTGAAACCATGTGGCCCATTTTACCTCAGTGGGTTAAGGTAAATTGGGCCGCCAAGAAAAACATCACTTTTTCAAAAAATATGTTCATATACCAAACTAACAACATTATTTCTGATTGATGCCATCAAGACAGATATTATGCATAGTTTTTTATGTGCATGTTTTTTTTTTTTTATAGATTTATCGTCCTTATAATAGTTAGATTTGGTATGCCAGGCTACTTACCATGCAGCTTTCTGGTGTAGTCTTGATTTGAATGATTCCCGTGCCCACCATAGCAACCATAAACTAATCAAATCACCTATTACTTGTCAAGCACAGTTATGACAACAGTATGAAATCTTTTGCAGTAATTGGCTCTAAATTCCAGAGGGGCTGGGACCCCCAAACCTTAAATGGCCCATTTTACCTGATGGCCCATTTTACCTGATACAACCCCCTTACCTAAAGGTAGCTTATATGAGTGAATATGCTTTCAGCTCTGAAAGGCAGTGAGTATATAAAAATAAAAATACAATTTTCAAAAATCCATATTTTCTTATGTAGAAATGATTTGAACATTTATAAATCTTTTGAAATGTTTGATATTTTAAATTCATAATTACTGCAACTAAACAGGCCTAGTTGACTGCATTCATTCACCCTACGTAAAATAGGCCTTTTATGATAATTTCGCTAGATGCTTACTGCGATGAGTGAGTGTACTTTCATTTCTGAAAGTCTACTAGTAAGCTGAAACATGCTTAGCTGTTTAACTTTTCCATTGAGTCTAAGCAGTAACATCACTGTATGGTGTTTTTTTCAATTAGATTTCACCATGGATTCCTGAGGGTTCCCAGCACCTGTGATGAATTTGGATTTTCCACTCTGATATCAGCACTGGACAAAGTGCTAACGGTGAGGAAAGAACCCTAAATGGATACATTTCTACCCACAGGGCAATAGAGGATGATTCTCTTCTTATAAAACTCTCACCTGCTGCGCCACTTCACTGTCTGAACCATCATACAAGCTTGTAAGATTCAGGCCCATTATGAGACATAATTTATAACCAGGACCAAGCACTATTCACAGTTACACAAGGCACCTTTGAGGATGACAGATGTCTCATATATAGAGCTTATTTTAAAAGATGCATACCTGAAAATTAGCCCTGTCCTGAAATAACCATAAAGATAAATGATGTGTTTTAATTAGCATAATTGTAAAGGTCACAGTTCTGTTGAGGTAAATTAATCCTCTTCACATTAGGCGACTGCTCTATTTTAGCATATGTAACATAATACTTCAAAGAGTTAGATTAGCCAAATTAATTAGACTCCTCATTAAACATGGCACTTTTTGAGATAAAGTTTTGTTTTTTAAGTGTATTGACACTTTAATTCAATGTATCTTATAATGCTTTCAGTTCCCTCCTTCACTTTGTCTAATTGGCCCATTCAGCCTAGCTACGAGTAGGTAAAACTGTCACACTGTCAGCTCCTTTAATTTCAAATGAAGAGTTAAAAAAATATATTTGTGTCGTTGAGCAATGACATTAGCTTCACTAAATATGTTTTCACTTTCGATTCATTCATTGCAAAACTGACTGTCCGGTGATCAACTCAAAGCAGTCTGTCGAAGCAGACACAGTTTAATATGAACCTAGCGCCATCTAGCGGTCATACAGGACACATACTTTTACTGGGCTAAATATGACACTTTTTTATTTACGTTTAATTTATTTGACTTTTTTACTGCACTATTTATATTTCATTTTGGTAATATTATTCATATTAATGTTTGATTTTATAATTAATATTTCACTTCTTTTTTTCTTAGATTGCAACATTGCATTGATTGCCTAACCTATAACAGTTTTTTGTCATGCCAGTGAAAACAGCAAATTTGAAATCGGAAGGACAAATAGAATGTTCTAACTACTGTATGTAAATAGTAATATAGTAGTGGTAGTAGTAATAATAATAATAATACAATTAACAAAACTAGTTTTACATTAATTAATTAAATTAAATCAATTCAATTAAAATAAATAAACAAAATTACCTTACAGGCACCTATTCATTGGGTACTATTCATAATATAATAAAACAAAATCCCACATTTTTGCAGGTATTAAATTAGCAATATGCACATTGTTTAACTATGGCATTGTTATTGATATACAGTAGTGACAACATTTGTTAAAGATTTGTAAGTACATTGCTTAGTTGTGCTTGAAGTCAATTGTTTTATTTGTGATAACACAATGAAACATGCTGAACTTTGTGGACATCATTTTTAGCCAGTCATACAAATGATGAATTATGAAATTATGAACACATGCCAAAACAAGAGAGATCCCATGAAATATTAATAACGGATAACGTGCCTCGTAAAATAAAACCTGTAGCTGTAGTTTTTGTCAGAGAAATGCCTTCCTCATATACATTTATAAATAAAATGGTTCTTTTTCTAATTACTTATTTCATATATTTGATGTTGAGGTGAAACCTGACCAATAAATGTGCTTGGCAGATATTATATTATTATATATTTTTTTTTTTACCCAGAATAATATCAATAAAACTTTAAATTTAAAAGAGAGATTTTACTTTGATTTATACTCATACTCATGTAACTATTTCATTTTTGAATCTCAGGTAAATTGTATATAAAATATATCATAGACTGTAAAAACACACACACACACACACACACACACACACACACACACACACACACACACACACACACACACACACACACACACACACACACACACACACACACACACACACACACACACACACACACACACACTGTATTTAAATAAAATATTGTGGTGCAGAGGCAGACCAGCAGGCGGCAATGTGGTGTGAATACACCCAGAAATGACCAGAAGAAGAAAACAGCTTCATATGCATTCTGAAGACGTCAGTCACATGACCACGTGGATGGGAAAATGGTTTATGAATCCTGTCAGAGAGGCCGAAACGAGCATCTTTTACTGATTGGACACCTTTAACGTTGAGTTCACACTCAGTGAGATTAACTGTCGCGATTCGTAGATTGCAAACATGTCATGGGTGAAATCAGTGGCGTCTAGTGAGGATGTGTTCGACGAGGATGTGGATGATATCAGTCTGCAGAACAAAGAATGGAAATACAACATGGAAAAACGCGCAAAGGTACGTCAACAGTTCTTTATCAATGATGAATCTTTCAGAACATGCTTGTTCTGAAATATTGTATCGGTTTTTATTCGGGGTATTTTTTGTCCCCAACCTAAATGAGTGTTCTCGTTCATGCAATGTAAGAGTTTTTAAAAACACCGGTGAGGTGACACACAAAGCAACATTCACGATGTGTAGCTAGTGAAAGCAGCGCAGTCTAGAAACGACTGCCGTGTGGTTTTCTGTCAGGATGGTTTCAGAGATGGTGTTGATGCAGGGAAAGAAGCTTCACTACAGGCTGGTTTCAACGTGGGATACAGAGAAGGAGCCACTAAGATGACTGTCACCGGTCAACTCAAAGGAATCATGAGGTAAGCAGGTGCATTTGTCTTATTTGTCATCATTTAAGGGCCTTTTTACTAGAAATGCATGCAAAATACACCCTCCAATGAACATAAATTATTCTTATAGTTGTCAGCATTTTAGAGGTATTTTGTGGGTGTAAGTTAACACCACTTACTATAGTTAAAAAAAAGTCCATGATTATGCTTTACAATTAAAGTACAGAGTTGAGTGGCTGCTCCATATTTAAAATGGTGTGAGCATATTATTAAATTACAGTACTAGCAAACAGAAGGTTCCACTAATGTTAGTGAGTTGTCCCTGTATGCCAGTGTTTTGGGAACCAATTCCTAACTGCTAGTGTTGTTTTAGGTTATCGCTACTTTGTAACTATAAACTAAAGTTCTCAGGATGTCCATCAATAGTATGGATATCACTGCATTAGACCAGCAAAACATCAAGTGAAGTGAATTTGTTTTAACAAAAATAGCTCAAAGAAGACAATAATTTGGGTTCTTATTGGTTGTCAACTTGTCAAGTAGTGTTGTTGTTATCAACTAAAACTATTTAAAATATTCTTTATTGGAAATAAAACTGAAAAAGCACATGAAAAACTAACAAATAGTAGAAAATGTTCCCTTATCAACTAACTGAAATACAAAAAGATCTAAATTGAAATATAACATATAAACAGGCAAAAACACAACAATATGACTGAAACTTAAAAAAAAAGCTAAATGCTGTAATAATAGAGATGCATGATTCTGGGTAAATTGAGAATCACAATTATCTGTTTAAAATAGAGATCATGATTTTCCACCATTCTGAATAAACAACTAAAAAACATAATTTACTAGATGTCCTGACAAAATGTTAATTGGTCTAGTTTATTTAAATAATGTTAAATTAATTATTTAAAAAAATAATTGGTTCGACTGAATGATTCAATGACTCACTTATAAATACTTCACATGTTTCCTTACTGGATGAATCAGCGTTTCATGATTTTTTTTACTCCATTTTGATCGCTATAATTGACATCAAGGTTTATATCCGGAATATATCGGATAACGTGAATTATTGTATCAGAAATAATGATAATACGATGTTCGTGAAGCTGTTTCATACCTATACATGACAACTGCTCTCCCTGGATCGGCAGCAGCGCAAACGTAGATTTGAACGTTCGCTGTGATCGTACTTGCCAAAGGTTTAATAGACAGGTGAATTGTCGTTCAGATTGTGTGGGTGCTTGAAATCATTCTTTTAACGATTAATCATGCAGCTTAAATAAATTATACTAAAATAACTAATAAGTTTACACCTTTGTTTACTTTGATAGGACACCTGTGTGAGCTTGAGAAGAAGTGACATGAAACATTCACTCCTGTTAAAGAGACCATGCAGTAAATGAACTATTAAAAAAATCAATTTTTCGGCCTCTATACCTGAATCAAAATCCTAAATCTATTCTGTCCAATGTTCTGTGGTTTTTGACCATGTCGTCTTTCACAGTGCGGTGCAGTGCTGGTGCCAGGTTCAGCTCCCTGGAAGCCCAGCTTTAGCGTCTGTCACCGATCTGCTCCAGAGATTGGAGACGCACGAGGACGGGCTGGTGGAGGCCATGAGAAAAGCCCAGCAGAAGCCTCTGCCTAGTGTGACCGAAGTGGTGGATGACATGGAGGACCTAAATGTTGAGCAAAGAGACCAGGATGAAGAATCTAGATGCTCAAACAATGCGGACTGTTGTGGGAGAGATGGAACGAACAATGACTGCTGTGGTTCACCAAGAATTCTTTCCCATGGTTCTTTCTCTACAAGACAGCTGCTGAAGTGCTGCTTGGACCTAGTAATAGAACTGGGGCTTCCTGAAGAACTAAAACTTCACATTCAGCAGCTCATAGACAATTGAAGTGGATCCAGGGTGTTTGTGGTGAACATTGCTGCAGACCGTCTGAATAACATCCTGTGTGGGCAGGAAACAACAAGCACAATTCTGGAGAGAAAATAGCCTGTACATTACTTGACTCAAATGAATAGTGTACTTAAGGGAGTTGTTTTTATTTAAGTGCTGTGATTCTGTTAAACTGCATTTTTGCTGGAATAGTAGCACAACAACTCTACATTTATTGCCCATGGTTCTAAATATGATATGACAATTCTTCAAGCATAATATGGCTAACACATTTTGTAATGTTAAATTACCCTTCTACTGTATATTGATCTGTATGATTAACACTGTATAGTGAGCTGCAACCTAATTTAGTGAGTTGCACATTTACCACCAAATAAAAGTTATTCATCTAATCAAGTGGTTATGTAATTTATTTATCTTAAGTTACAATATGCCATTTAGTTAAATATGATCTATTTATGTAATCATAACTGAGCTGTAACTTAAGCTTGGAGCATGGGTTGGATATTATGTAACTAAGTAGGCACACAGTTTGTAATGTGTGTTTTTGTAGTGTTTCATCTCTGGAAATATCAGCAGAATTATGAATAAACCAACTTTTGAAATTTCAATGAATCAGAAAGTGGACTGCCTTTGTGAAAAAGTAGTGTGCTTAATTTTATTGAATGTGCACTTGTAGTATACGTCATATCAAAAGTGTATATATATATATATATATATATATATATATATTTATTTATTTTTTAACTCAAAGATAAATTGAATGAAATAAAAGGCACTTTCATGACGGTTTCATAAGTACACTTTTGAAAAGTGCACTTCTAATAGTGTCAAATTAAGGTTTACTTTAAAGCATTATGTTTTAATAATCTTTTTGTATTTTTCTTTAAAGAAGTACAACTATGTTGATGTGTTACATGACCTGAAGCACAGGTAAAGTACTTGATTTTACTTCTGACAGTAGTGTTATTTTTATATTACATGTAAGGTCAAAATTACATTACATTTTTGTTTACCATAAATGCTTGTCAATAGAATTTATAGGCCTGGTTTCACAAACAGAGTTTCAATTAAGCCAGGATTGGACCTTTGATCGGTTAGGACATTTAAGGAGCTTTTATAAACATTACTAGTGTTTATCTTGAGACAAAACAGATCAAACACAAATTTTAGTCCATGACTAGGCTTAAACCCTGTCTGTGGAACTGGAGAATAGACGTTTCAGTTCTACTTAAGTGGGTCAAAAAAGCAAAACAAAAAAACTTTTAGGTTCAACTAATTGCAATTAAATATAAATATTAAACTTGTCATTTTCATTTATTTTCAAATAAAATGCAATTAAGTGTCTGAAAACATTACATTCGGATTGCACTTAAGTTTGTTCTATAAAAGCACTATTTTAAAGGTATGCTAAAGTGTACTTTTCACAAGGGTGGATAAAGCAGCTGCCATTTTAACTTTCCTAGTTTAGACAAACTGAGTAAATAGGTAAGATAGCTGTGTACTGTATGTGCGTCTAATGGATGTGGAGACCTTTGGAATCAGATTTCACTACGTTCCTTTAATCTGAAACCATGCTCTGCCCTCTTCAAGTGCTTTAAATGAAGAACAAGAGCGAATAAAATAAATTAAGCAACTCGCTGGCTTGACCTTTTACTCTTTTGCTTAGGGTTTGGGTTAAAAAATTAAGTTACTCGGTTTAAAAAAAAACCCCGATATTACCAGCTCGAAAAACCTTAAGTTCACAGGGTTTCCTGTGGCAGTATAGACGGAAAGTGAAACTTCAGTCATATTACACGTCGGGTCTTCCTGACCTGGAGGCAAAAATGGTTGTCTTGGCAAGTAAAGGGAGAAATCTTCACATTTAGGTAGGAATTATGACATCTGTGTATTTTAACATTCATGGACAAAGATTTTGTCGATATAAACTATCGATTAATCTCTCTAACAGCCACGCGATTATGTTGACAGTTGTTATGGTGGCTCTTATTAAATAACACCGAGCTTGGAAATCTCCGTTAAATACATTCGGCTTGCTTAAATAATATTTTAGCCTCTGTTTGTTACGTAACGTTATTTTAAATTGACATGTAGGACAGAGTGTTGCAATATTATCTCTGGTAAACTATGTCAACATTCAGAGTGCTGACGCTTGTGCCATGCGCCGCAAAACACCAACTCTCACACACCATGTCCATGTAAACAGAATTAAACTCAAATGACTAACATTAGCATATATAATTTTATAATGTAACGTATATAATGAAACTGAATATATAATACGAAACTGAGAGTTAACCTTGTGTATTTTAGCTGGACTTCTGAAATAGATGTAGCATACAGTAATTAGTTAGAAAACTATAAATCTTCTATTTACATTGTGTCATTCTGGTACAAGGAGTAACTTCTTATGAAATATTTTGTGATATTGTGTATTTTAGCTTTAAGTTTGAATTTGCTCATGCATGGGTTATTTTAGTGTATTATCAGTCAAAGATATTAAGCAAAGAATGGAAACTCCCTACCAAAAATGTACCTTCTAGGGGGTTTAATTCATTCCACTGACTCTAATCTCTTGAATCTATTCAGCGAAAAGATTTGTTTAGACTAATTTACTAAACATTTGTTAAGATTTGTTTTGTTTGGTGACTCAATCTTTATATCATTGTCTTTTAATCATTCACTCAGTCGATTTGTTTAAAAGCACAAAGTACTATTTTTTACATTACCTCACTAATAATAGTCCACTGAATAAGTAACCAACGAGAAACGCAGGAATTCACTCGACGCTCACAGTGCATGGGTATTTTCTAGCGGCTAGCTGCTCAGTGTACATGGTTGTACACTCATTATTTAGATGCATTATGGGATTGAGTGCACTCAGTAGTGTCCACTATATATGGTTTCGGACATTATTGTAAATGGCTAGAAAAAAACACAAATTAATTAGCATGTTTTTACATGTGATCAGATTGATTTCACATGGGAACTGTTTCCAAAACCACATTTTATGTGTGCAAAGTACAGTATGTGTTTAACATGTGACCAGATGTGTTTGTGCACATGTGAAATTCATGTGGTTTTTCTCACCTCAAATAGTGCACTAAAGGGAATGATTTTGGCCACAGCCAGAGTTAAATCAAACGAGTGGAGTGTCAACAGTGCCTGTCCACTTTTTCAGCAGTTTTGATTCTGGAAAGAATTATTTTTTTCCATAGGGATTTAAAAAAAAAAATCATTAAAGAGCTACAGTCATGGTCATAATTATTGGCACCCTTGGTAAATATGATCAAAGAAGGCAGTGAAAATAAATCTGTGTTGTTTATCCTTTTGATATTTCTATAAAAATAGCAATATTTTGTCAATAATATAACAAAATGTATATACAATAAAATATAAATAACAAAATAATATAGCTTTCAGAGTCTTATTATGATCTTGACTTAGTTAAAAATTGTATGACTGTGATGGTTGCTTAACCATGTTACAGCAGTTTTACAGTAATAACAATACACTTTTTGCAGAAAATTTGGTTACCATGTTACCAATATATGCAAACAAAAATCTTCTGAATGTTGACAACTGATTTTCAATGCTAAACCTGTATTTTTACTTGAAGAAATGGCATGTTTAATACTCATGTGGGACTTTGTGTTTGTTTTTTAATCTGCAGGTTTGAACAGATGACCAGATACTTAGAAGTGCAGTTTCTGGTCAGCTCCTGTAGCTGGACTAGTCTTTCAGAAATACTTTATTTACAGACACTGCTCAAATGTATTGGTATAAGACATGTAAGATCTTGTCTGGAGAAATAATATTTGTATATGGCTAGCCCTCTGGAAGTGGAAGCTGCTTGCACTTGATAACTGCACATCCTTCAGTCAGAACTTAAACCCAGAAAAGTGGATTTATTGAAAACTATCCCTGTATCCTGTGCCAACATGGGGAACAGTTGGGACTGTTGTGGGAAAAAAAACCCATGTGACCATACAGAGGATGAGACTAAAGGTTTGCTGAACAGCTCTGAATCAAAGACATCAACTAGGGCAGGAACAGATGTCGGCAGTCCAATATCAGATGAGGAGCACAGGTAAAGTACTTTTAACTTGTTGAATTTCTCATATTTATACATTTTCCGGTGACAATGAAAATGCAAATTCACTCTCTGACAGTAGGTGGCGCTTATGGAACAGCAAAGATCTCATTTAGCTCCCTAGTTGTTATCAGGGCACTGATCGGGGAGTCTGCAATTTTAAGGGCTATCTCAATTGCAAAATCCTTCCATTGCACTGAAACGTTTGCTCCCTAAAAAGTCCTACAATGCACCGTGAAATCCAGGGAGCGTCTATGGCTGTGTTCGAAATCACCCACACCCTCATTCACTATTCCCTACATCAGTCCACTAATATAGTTCACTTGAGGGAGTGAATGAAAACTAGGGAGTGAATTCAGATACTGGGTGTGCTGGAGGGACTGCCACTTTTGCATAGTTTGTGCTTGCTTAATAATTGTTTAATAATTATTTGAAACTTAGCAAACTGGTTCGGTTTGGAAAATGGATGGATGATTTAGCTATTGATGCCGTCTTCTGGTCAGACGTGGGAATTCATTCAGTGCGTGACTCTCACAGTGCATTATGGGTATGCTCTATCCGTTAAGCAAACATCAGTTCTACACTAGTTATTGCAGTGCATTTTGGGATTGCACTCGATAATGTCCACCATGTTTTCGGACACCAGTACAATTAGCTGTCCCCTCAAATAGTACCCTATTTAAGAGTATAGGGGGCGATTTCGTACACAGCCTGAATAAATAAATAAATGTATATAGATCAGTGGAGAGCATCGATGCTCACTATGTTCCCTTACCAGAATTTAAAGCATAAAAATACAAACCATTATTTAATTATATTTCAGCATAAACATACATCGCTAGACAGGTAATGAACATAATCTAGCTGACATTTATAATTTATTTACGGCTAAATGTTGCATGAATATGTTACAAGCAAAGTATTTTTTCATAATAAAGTGCCCGAATTCATGTACTCAATATACTTTTTTTGTGAACAATTGTTTTTATTGAGTAGTCAGTTCAATATTAGAAAAAATATACAACATATTAAAGAATAACCCACACCACCAATCCTCCCACCCACCCACCAGGTAGACTTATACTGTGCTAAGGAATTGCAAGACATTGCAGTGGAAAAGGTAAAAAATAAAATAACTAATCAATAGATAAATAGAACATTTTCATAAAAACAAAATACATTTTACATAAAAAAACCCAAAACAATGGATTTTATTTAAAAGTATGTTTCTCGGAGACAATGCCAATTCAGAGAAGTTATTTAGAAAGAAAAGTTCTGGAGTCAAAAACATATCCTTGTCTAAAAGGGATATGTCGTGAGCAAGCTTAGACCAGAAAGGAAAAAGTGCAGGGCATTCCCAGGAAATAATGTAAATATGTACCAAGTGCTCTCTGAATGTATCTCTACAGTGGTGGCCAAGGTTTCCAGGTCTCAGAAAAATTTCCAGCCAAAACGAATGAAAAGACGACATTTACATGTCAAATGCATATAGTATAATGGTTATGTCCTCATAATATTGATGTCAGTATTGCGACAATTTCTGAATTATTTACTTTTGCTAAGATATCAGCATCGGCCATCAAAAAAAAAAAAAAAAACTTTTTGCAGCTCGCTTTTTTTTAATCTTATTTTTCCTAGATGGTCTGGAGAGAGCTTTATGTTGTTCATGTTTGAGTGGTACATCAAACTTGTAAATCCTGTTTTTCATGTACATAACATCCACATTTGACTTAAATGCATTTCAATTCAACAGGCATAAAGAAGAAACAAAACCACAACTGGATGAATTGATTGTAACCAAGCAGCCAAATGCAGAGGCTCAAATTCCTGAAGCACAGAGCTCTTACTCTACAACAATATCAATGTTACACACCGAAGTCTCTCTTGCTCCTGAACTTAATGACAATGTTTCACCTGAAACTGCTCAAACACAAGCTATAATCTTAAGTAAAGAATTGCCAAAAAAAAAGACTGAATTTACTGAAGAAATCCAAAACATTGGAGAAGTTTCTGAAGCACCTCAAGACACAGTCGAAGCACCTGCCGAGATAGTTGCCTCAGTGAAAGGGCAGATAGAGGGTCAGCATGGATCAATTGAAAAGATAGATATCACAGCTGCTCAGATGACAGATGATGCAGGTGCCACCGCAACAAGTTCAGACTCAACAGTCGCACCTGCTGAGGAGACACCTGTTAAGGAAACACCTGTTCAGGAGGTAACTGCGCTTACTCAGGTAGAAGCTGAGAAGAACTTCTCCGGACCAGATCCAGAAACACATGTGGAGATGATTGCAGATGAGAAGGAAATGATCCAAACCGAGGAACTGCCTCTGAATGACACCTATGAAGTGACGCATGAAAAGGCTGGTCTTAATGACACTGGGGATAATTCGCTGATGGACAACAGCAGCACAGAACCTGACATGTGTGTTTTAACACAGTCTAATGAGTCGGATGTTATTGAGAAAAGCATAGCTGAAGTTACTGCTGAGGAACCCGTCACTGTGCCAACAGCTGAAGTGGAGGAGGATACCCATTCTGAGATGGAAGGACAGAAGCATGAAACATCTGAAGCTTCTCAAACTCAGGAACATTCACATGAAGTTTCTTCTCCAGGTGTGGATATTACCGATGCACTCTCTCCTGGCATTGAAAATGGTCTCGTGAAGGACTCTGAGAATGAAAGAAATGCTGATGTCATAGATGTGGAAAAGCTGCCTCAAGAAGAAGGCATAGTCCAGAAAACAAGTGAGGAAGCCTTGGAAACTGAGAGCCAAGAGCAACTGCCATCTAAGCCATCTACACACACTGACAGGTAATGAATTAATTAAAAATAAAATAAAATTGGAAAGAAATTTTCCTACGCATCTGGAATTTAATTGTCCATGTTAGGGGTGGCCGATGACAAACTGCAGAAATTTGGCAATCGATATTACATTGCAGTACTGCATCATCATGAAAGTTGATCTTTTGCAAGCGTTTTAATTGTATTTTAAAATGCAATCTATTTAAACCATTGTTAGATGTGAAAGAGAACTAAATTTGGTTCTTGCTTGAATAATTCATTTCTTTGTTCCTATTTTATTATTTAATGTTTACTTGTTTTCAATAAGCCTGAGAACATTTTTCTTGCATTAGTTAGACTAGTATTAGTTTTTGCTGTGACATTGAAATTGTTAATTTTGACATTCCTATGTCGTCTTAAATTTTGGCATCTTAACCTTATTTTCATAAAAAATTACTATTTTGTGATGTGTATATATATAAAATGAATTGCTCTATCGTGATTTAAGATTTTAGTCTTATCGTTCACCCCAATTATTTTAGTATCATTGAGATACTATTATAGTTTTTATAAATATTTTGAATTAGTTTTTATTTTTAGATTTTGTCTTCATTTTTATTAATTTTATTTTCTTTATTTTTGTACATCAAGTTAAACAAATTAAAAACTAGAAATGTTACCTTGGCAACTAGCTTAAATAAACAAGTTTTCTATATTGTATTTTATTTCAGTTAATGTTTATTTCATATAAAGGTTTTTATGGTTTTAGTTTTAGTTGAAATGTGTGGAATTCTAACCAGTCTGTCTTTTCTATTACAGCACTATTGAGCAGAACAAACCTGAAGTCACAGATGTTATGACAGATCTAGAAACGAGTGAAAAGGTTGCAGAGCAAGAGCATGAGCCTACAGAAGCCACTGAGAATGGCCTGGACTCCACATGTGCCTCAGTGCCATCAAGCCCCATTGAGAAAACCAGAGCCACTGACACAATGAAGTTAGTACTTCCTCTTGTTCAGTTATTACCATTAGGTGGCGCAAAACTCTCATGAGTTCAGAAAAATGTTCTGCGATTAAGTGTAGTTATTAGTTTGCAGTGTAATCACACCATTCATAATAGCACCAATGAATTGACAAAGTTAATGTCACACCAAGCTAAACAACTGACTATTTCGTACAAACACTAGGATCAGTGTAGTGATATTGTGTCAACATTACTTGCAGAAATCTGATTTTTGTCTTCTTAAATGAGTCACTGTTTGTTTTAACACCATACATTTGTTATATGGATGGCTGTGTCTCTTCTTCTTGTGGGTAATAATATTTATATAATGTTTTAATGTGTTAGGCTACTGATGTATCAGGTGTAAGTAGTTTTTATCAGGTGTTTTTACAATTCCTCAAGACAGTTGCTGTCTGAGCAGCATTCCTTTCATATTTATTTTGAGAACATGTTTTTCTTGATTGTAGATTATAGTGACCTTTGACTCAGTTTAAGGCTATGAAATGGCCACATTTAGACAGCACATATTCTAATAATTTCTGAAGAATCATCAGTTACTCCAAACTGGAGTAATGGCTGCTGAAAATTCATTCTTGCTATCACAGGAATATTTAAAATATATATTTTAAAATTACTATATATATATATATATATATATATATATATATATATATATATATATATATATATATATATATATATATATATATATATATACAGGTCCTTCTCAAAAAATTAGCATATTGTGATAAAGTTCATTATTAAAAAAAATTTAACTTTCATATATTTTAGATTCATTGCACACCAACTGAAATATTTCAGGTCTTTTATTGTTTTAATACTGATGATTTTGGCATACAGCTCATGAAAACCCAAAATTCCTATCTCAAAAAATTAGCATATTTCATCCGACCAATAAAATAAGTGTTTTTAATACAAAAAAAGTCAACCTTCAAATAATTATGTTCAGTTATGCACAATACTTGGTCGGGAATCCTTTTGCAGAAATGACTGCTTCAATGCGGCGTGGCATGAAGGCAATCAGCCTGTGGCACTGCTGAGGTGTTATGGAGGCCCAGGATGCTTCGATAGCGGTCTTAAGCTCATCCAGAGTGTTGGGTCTTGCGTCTCTCAACGTTCTCTTCACAATATCCCACAGATTCTCTCTGGGGTTCAGGTCAGGAGAGTTGGCAGCCCAATTGAGCACAGTAATACCATGGTCAGTAAACCATTTACCAGTGGTTTTGGCACTGTGAGCAGGTGCCAGGTCGTGCTGAAAAATGAAATCTTCATCTCCATAAAGCTTTTCAGCAGATGGAAGTGCTCCAAAATCTCCTGATAGCTAGCTGCATTGACCCTGCCCTTGATAAAACACAGTGGACCAACACCAGCAGCTGACATGGCACCCCAGACCATCACTGACTGTGGGTACTTGACACTGGACTTCAGGCATTTTGGCATTTCCTTCTCCCCAGTCTACCTCCAGACTCTGGCACCTTGATTTCCGAATGACATGCAAAATTTGCTTTCATCCCAAAAAAGTACTTTGGACCACTGAGCAACAGTCCAGTGCTGCTTCTCTGTAGCCCAGGTCAGGCACTTCTGCCGCTGTTTCTGGTTCAAAAGTGGCTTGACCTGGGGAATGCGGCACCTGTAGCCCATTTCCTGCACCCGCCTGTGCACGGTGGCTCTGGATGTTTCTACTCCAGACTCAGTCCACTGCTTCCGCAGGTCCCCCAAGGTCTGGAATCGGTCCTTCTCCACAATCTTCCTCAGGGTCCGGTCACCTCTTCTCGTTGTGCAGCGTTTTTTGCCACACTTCTTCCTTCCCACAGACTACCCACTGAGGTGCCTTGATACAGCACTCTGGGAACAGCCTACTTACCCTCTTTCTTGAGGGTGTCAATGAAATGGCCTTCTGGACAGCAGTCAGGTCGGCAGTCTTACCATGATTGCGGTTTTGAGTAATGAAACAGCTGTTTTATATTCTAAAAATAATATTTCAGAGTATTACTGTTTTACTTTATCAAATAAATGCAGCCTTGGTAAACATATGAGACTCCTTTCACAAACATAAAAAAAAAGGTCTTAGAGTTTCTAACTTTTGGTCTTAATGTAGTTAATGGCAATAGAATAGCATAAAATAATAGCAAAAAGTATGAAAAAGAAAATGAAATTTAAAATATACGTATAAAACATGCCTCTAATGTTATTAAAAAGTATTGAAACACCAAATTGTGTCATATTTGTCAGAATTGCCTAATAACCACTCAACCATTTCCCGTTTACAGGGATTCTGTTGCTGTAGAAAACTCTGAGGCCAAAGGTGATGTTACTGTGGCGAGCGATGCAAAATTACTGGAGGAAGTTGTAAAAGGTGTTTCAGAGACTGGACCTCAACAAACAGAAGAGGAAAAGGAAAAACAGGAAGAGGAAGCTAGTGTTGCCCAGGAAAATGAGGGAAAAGAAGACACTTCCGACTCCAAAAAAGAAGATATCATTTTTAGAAGTAGCACGGTAGAGATAAAGCTGATACATGTAAAAGAGACAGAAGAGAGCGTGGAGGAAGTGCAAGAGCCACTGGATGAGTATGTATCATTCTTGAATTCAGTCTTTCCAGCAATACCTTTAGTTTGGAAAGCAGATGGTTAGGAAGCATTTGGACATCAGAATCAATTGTTAATTAGACAAATGAATGAAGACTAGAGAATGCAGTATTGTGAGTATAGTCTTGCAACTCCTTGAACCGGAACTACTTTATGTTTAAATTTTTATTGAAATTTTCACTAAAATATGAATATATATATAAAAAAGTGTAAAGAACTGATATAGAAGAACTAAAAAAATCAGGACAAAGCTTCTTTAGATCCAGACAGTTAAATTTGCCCTTCATGATGAATCATTATCTTTTGGATGTGAGTTTTACATGTTGTACTTTAATATAGCTCTTCTAACTAGACTCCTCATGACTGTTTATCATTGTGAATATCATATTCATGATAGTTCCTCTTTTTTTTGTAGGAGTGCAAACCTGTATCTGGGAGCAGAGGACATTGAAATGGGAGCCAGCAATAACAAGCCATCCAAACCACTACTAGAGCTCACAAGTATTAAAGATTGATTTGTTTGTCACGTTATGTCTCTACTATAGCAATATCAGTGATTATATGCAATCCACCAGCCAATACCATTGCAGTTAAGGAAAAGTATTAGAGACAATCAAATCACTGAAAATGTGATTGGGCCCTGTTGTTTTGTTTTTAAAGATACTGGTCCAAAGTTTTTCTGCATCCACCTCATCGGGTATTTGTGTTTTTCTTCCTGTCTAGTTCCTGGTGTAGAGACCAGATGTAGCTTAGCACCAGCTGTGGACATACTGGCCTACAGTGAGCAAGAATGGAAGGGGAACACGACCAAAAGCACTCTCATCAGAAAGGTGACCTAACTCAATATATTTTCTTGTTTCTTTTTCTTTTCTTTTTTTTCCTGTAAAATGGTGTGGTTAAAAGCATACTATTTTTTAAATAAATGTAATTAAGTTTGATATTTTGTTGAAATATGTGTAAAAAAAAAAGAAAAAGAAAAAAGTTAAAATCTTGAGTTTATGCCCTAAGACAGGGATGTCCAAACTCAGTCCTGGAGGGCCACTGTCCTGGAGGGCCAAGTAAACTCTGCAGGACAGTGACTGAGTTTGGACACCCCTGCCCTAAGATAAATAAATAACACTTAAGAAGTGTGCTTAAAGTGTCCAAATGCTTTTTGGGGCCACTGTACTCTAGTTTGACCTGTCTGTGTTGTTGTTGAAGTCTGACTTGCATCAGTGTGTTTGTTTCAGGGCTACAGTGAGATGTCCCATAGCTTCAGCGGTGTGAGGAGAGTCAGAGGAGATAATTACTGTGCCCTCCGTGCCACGCTGTTCCAGGTGCTGGCGACCAGCACAAACATGCCCACCTGGATACAGGATGAAGGCTTTCTATTGGTGAGGAGAACCCTCTAGACCTCAGTCAGGGTAGATGCCATAATCAATTGTTCATTAAATGGGTAATTCATTGCTAGCAAGATGGGCTTTTGATAAAACTTGGCCATCTATGCAGTAGATGATTTTTTTTTCTTTTTTAAATCGTTGCTACATGACTATTGGTCTGGGTTTGATCTGACTGTCTATTGGCAGGAATACAAAAATGCAAAATTACAATCTGTATTTTAAAACTAACAAAAGCCCTTGAGCTGTCCAATATTTCAAAACGCATCATCTGGCAGACTTTTGCTGACAAATAAACCGGGACGTGTGGGTGCAGGTAAGGTGGAGAAAGAGTAAACATTGTTCATTATTTACTACCAACATGATTGGTTGAAAATCAGCAAACTTTCCTTTCAACTAAAAGCATGCTTTACATTTTCATTTGTTTTAGATTAAATATGGCCTCTAGGGTTTATAAGATAACACTGTATGTGAGGCTTTCTAGCTCAGATTAACAGCTGCTGATTATTCTCACAGTTGCCAGAGATGATTGAAGCTCGGGAGCATTTGATTGGTGGATGGTTGTTTCCCCCAGAATGCAAGTGGGCAAGTGAAGAGGACTCTGTGGAGAGACTGAAATGCTATATGGATCTCCTTAAGAAAAAGGTGAATCTCTATACAGTATATGTAGCCTATACATGTAAAAAGTAAAGTACACCCTTTTGAATCTCTATGGTTTTATGTATCATGCATAATAAAAAAAAAACATCTGGTCCCTGTCAGGTCGTACAATTAGGTAAATACAATCTCAGATGAACAATAACACATGACATATTACACTGTTTCATGGTTTATTTAACAAAAACTAGGCCAAAATGGAGAAGCCATGTGTGACAAACTAAGTGCACCTTCACTGCTTCCATAGGATTTAAGAGGGTAAGTAGCAGTCATGCGCTGCTAATCAAATGTCTTTGGTTGCGTTTACACTTGGTATTAACATGGGATCACCGTGATCTGATCAAGCAGATCAGATCATTAGCCAATCAGGACATGGCGCGTTTACATTAGTTCACATTAAGTAGCCTCTGTATCAGGATAACCGATCGGATTTCTGTTTCCTGCATAATATTTAAATTAGGTCGTGGCACGACATCAGATTAAGAGTAAAGATGATACAAATTAAACAATGTCTCAATTGCTTTCACTCACTCACTTTAGTTTCCTGCGCAATCTTCAGTCTTAGATCAAATTAAGTTTTTTGAAGGAAGGAATACGATCATACAAAAATAACTGGGTTGATCATGTTAAACAAGTCACATCATCGATCTTCTGGGTTTAAGGTAATAGCGTGCAATGACTATATTGACAGAAATGGAAGATTAATAAACATGCTGAAACAATAAAAAAATTCAACATCCAGATACAGAGTCACATGTTAATGCCAAATGTAAACGCAGCCTTTGATTAACTGATCATTAGCAATTGTGACCAACTCTAAAAAAGCAGAAGTTTTGTCAGTTTGCTGGTCTAGAGCATTCAGATGTGTGTTAACACAATGCCAAGGAGGAAAGACATCAGCAATGATCTTAAAGAATCAATTGTTATTGCCATCAATCTAGGAAGCTTTACAAGGCCATTTCTAAACACTTTTAGTCCATCATTCTAGTCACATTTATTTATATAGCACTTTTTACTATACAGATTGTTTCAAAGCAGCTTTACAGAGATAACAGGAAAATGCAACAAAGTCTGTTTCCAGAAGAAAATAGCAATATTCTACAGTGAGGAAAATTTTTCGGAAAACATTCAAGACCAATCTTCCCAGGAATGGACGTCCCAGTAAATTCACCCCAAGGTCAAACCGTGAACTGCTCAGAGAAACTGAAATAAACCCAAGAGCTACATCTCAGACTCTACAGGCCTCAAGTTCATGGCAGTTCAGTTAGAAGCAGAGTGGACAAGTATGGATTGTTTGGAAAAGGGTTGCCAGATGAAAGCCTCATCTCTCTAAAAAGAACATGGCAGCACGGCTTTGGTTTGCAAAGTTGCTTCTGAACAAACCTCAAGACTTCTGGAACAATGTCCTTTGGGCAGAGGAGACCAAAGTGGAGAAGTCTGGCCATAATACACAGCGCCACATTTGGTGAAAACAAAACACAGCATATCAGCACACACAGAACAACTGTCAAGCACGGTGATGGAGGGGTGATGATTTGGCCTCATATAGATGAACGTCTAAAGTGACCAAGCCAGTGTAGATGTCTCTGGTTAGCAAAGCAAACATACTAGGTATCTCTGCCTGCACATTTTTGTTTGGAAAGTGGTCCAGTCAGGAGATTCTCAATCCTACTTAGATTGCGTAGCGTAGATGGAAAACATTGATTCTGCGTTCTTAGTGGGAATATAGGGTCCATGTTTTGCTGCTTTTGAACAGTGTGTCGAATACATAGGCTTGGTACACCTTTATACTTATTATACTTTATACTTCATTATACCTTATACTTATATATATATATATATATTTCGATTTTTAGATTTTTAGATTAATATTTATTTTAATATTAAAATTTCACATTTAATCTCCAAATTAATGTTGAAACAAGATGAAGACAGTAGCATATATTTTAAATATCGTCTGTTTATGAAAGAAGGCCAGTATCACCGATACCAATACTGCTACTGATGTCTTTAGGAAATGTTTGAGAATTTTTTTTCTCAATTTCAGCCGTTAATTTCAGTCATTCAGCATGACAGTATAATTGAAAGCTGGCAATTTTAACATTTATAAGGCTTTAAAAAATATAACAACTTTTATGCTTGTGAGCTTGTGAGGATACTAGAAAAAACAGGTATTTTGGCATAATTTTGTGTTTTTGTCTGTTCAAGCACTGCCTGAAGTGGCTTTTTGTGCGCACAAGTCATGTGTGTGTCACACAGACAGGAGATTCACAAATGCACGCCAGTACAGAACTGCATTCTACTGTGTCTTGTCGTATATATATATATATATATATATATATATATATATACACACAGTGGATAGCTTGCGTGAACACACCCATGCTAAAGTTGACTAAAAAGAGGGGGAAGAAATAATCTTTTGTTTTTAAAAGAAGTCTCTTCTGCTCACCAAGACTGCATTTATTTGATCCAAAATATAGCAAAAACTGTAATATTGTGAAATATTTGTCAATTTTAAACTCTTTTTTAAAACGCAATTTATCCCTGTGATGGCAAAGCTGAATTTTCAGCATCATGGAGTACTTGATTCTCGCAGCCTTCAGAAATTCAGTTTCTGAAGCACCTTGTGTAGTAAATCAGATAAAAACATCATCATAACTTCTGTGTTTTCATGTCTGTCTTTGTTGTTTATTCAGTGGCAGGAAGCAGTGACCTGTGAGAGCCCAGAGGAGAAGCAGAATCTGTGTGAGCGTGTGTTTCAGGGTGGAGAAGAGGAGTATGGTCTTCTAGAAGCACTCAAGTTTCTGATGCTGGCCAAAGCCATTGAGCTTCATCACAACATGGTGGCAGATCAAGAAGTGCCTGTGTTCTGCTGGCTTCTTTTTGCCCGCGACACATCAGAAAACCCCAAAACCCTCCTGGCCAATCACCTGAGCCAGATCGGCTTCAGTGGAGGGGTAGAACAGGCAAGTACGGTGACACTGACAAACTTGCTTACAGCTCTCTCTCTTTAATCTGGCAAAAAAAAGTACAAGTTAAATATTTGCTTTGTGTGTTGTAGGTAGAGATGTTTCTATTGGGCTATGCCTTAAAACACACCATTCAAGCCTTCCGTCTGTACATGACAGACACAGAGGAGTTTGTGTCACATTACCCAGATGACCACAAGCAGGAGTGGCCCTGTGTGTGTATCGTCACAGAGGACGATCGCCATTACAACGTCCCTGTCAGGAGGATCGTTCAACACCAGCACGGAGAAGATATCACGATGACCTAACAACAGAGACTTCTCAGAACAAATCTGATCTACAAAGTGACATGATGTTTTGTTTCTGATATGGCAGAATATTAATTCTGGTCGGTCATCCGGTTGGTCATCCGATGAATGAGAAGATGAAGGGAATTTACAGCAATTTACCGTGATCAAATTGCAAGCAGAAGTGCTCAGGTTTTTACCCCCAAAATGAATCACAGAATGAACATCTGTCTGTCCAGAAAAGCTGTGATGACTAACACGGATTCAGAAAGGAAAAGAAAAACCTTACTGCCTTTTTACTTTAAGCGTGATATTTGTTTGTATTATCCACTGTTGGAAATGGTGTTGTCAATGTTTAAAAAAAAAAAATACTAAAGAGTTTACAACAATAATTTTAGAGAATTTTAATTCAAAAGAATGTGTTGTGGGTATAGTAAGGGAAATGAGGTAATGGTCTTACTGTAAGTTCTTAATTTATATTGTTAGAGACTGTCATTTTTATCATTTCATTGCTACGTATATATGGACTCATTGTGACAGTAGAAGTTTCCCATACTGGTTTTGATTTTTACTGCCATGACTGTTTTTTTAACTGTTTAATTGAGGTTCTACACAAAATATTGCCAGTTTTCAAATTAGAGCACTTCGACTAACTTAATTATTTTGGTTGCCATCATGTTATGTTTACATGTTCTTAACAGACACTGAAAGCAACAATAACGTGCATGAATCACGTTAACAGGCAGCTGATGAAACACAGATGCCAAGAAGAGTTCAAGATAACTTAATATTTAGCTTATTGTGGAGTTAAGCAACAACTACTTGCACTTTTTTTCCTTTTTTTCCATTCATCTGAAATTTTGTATTCATCACTGAAGATTAAAACAGAATAACTTAATTGCCAAACATACAAAAAGTTATACAGTATTGGTTGTAAAAAGTTAATTTTTTCAAGAACTGGAAGGCAAGATCATTTGAGAAAATATGAATAAAATATTCTTTGACTCATTTCAGCCTCTCACTTTAATATGCACAAAACCGATGCAAAACAGAAATGCAAAAAAGGACAGCTTTAGCTCAACATTTGTTTAATAAACACATTAATGCATTCATAAGGTGCTTAGTTTATTTGTATGTGGTGACATGATC
Source organism: Siphateles boraxobius (assembly GCF_051911475.1). Classification (NCBI taxonomy): domain Eukaryota; kingdom Metazoa; phylum Chordata; class Actinopteri; order Cypriniformes; family Leuciscidae; genus Siphateles; species Siphateles boraxobius. The sequence continues at coordinate 12,844,879 of NW_027508876.1, read as the reverse complement.
TGTTATTCGGTAGGCCACAAGCACCGAGTAACAAGAGGCAAGTAAAGCAGGCCCTAAAAACTCAAAATTACATTCCATTTAGTATTTTAACAAAAGAGGTATTGAAAGTAAAGCATATAGTAAATTGCTAAGATCTGGAAAATGAAATAAAATGGATTCTATAATGTGGTCCCAGCACGAAATACTGGATCAGATGACTTGATCAGAAATTATGTTCATGAGTTCATAAAAACTCAAATAAATAGTCTAATGTACTTCAGTACTGTACTTCAGTACTGTACTATAACTCCATATTGACATTTACAAACTATACAACATTTGTGTAGTGAATACAAAAATAAATCAATTGAAATATACTATCAAATCTTTGTCTTTCCCACAAGTCAGTAAAAGATATTCCTTCTAAGCAATTTATAATACACAGAAAGTGTAACTCATCATTGTGCGTCTCAATGCAAGAGGAAAACGGTATATCGCAGGGTCAAAGTTCAGCAGATAACAGTTCTGTCCTTAAAACATCTTTCAAGCCTGTTTGTGATGCACTCTTTCTCCATTTTTTATTTTCCGAAAATGTTCACAGGCTGCAGAACAGGAACTCTGGAAGACGTCTGTAAAAATGCCTCACTTTAAAAAGTGCATGAGTGCATTTGATGTAGACATGCAAATCTGTTCATGCTACCCCGTACAATCTCACCGTTCCACTGGGGTAATGCAGAGATTGTAGACCTGTAGAAACATTAGTTCTATAGAATAAAGTCCTAGTTAACACTTATTATCAAAAATCCAAGACACTGCACTGCTGCAGAGATCCACCTCTTCACCATCTCCAAATGAAAGAAAAAACAGGTATACAGTATTCTACCCTTGCTTTTTCTTTCCATGCTTTGATTCACTCATCTTCTCTTTCCGTCAGCTCATTCTCAGCCTCCTCAATGACGTCTAACTCTGTCCTGGAAGTGATTTCAGCCATCGGGGAAGAGTTATTCTCCTCCACAACCATTTCTGCTTCTGGGGTTTTCTTCTGACAACACAAATTGACAATAATAAATATTGCAGATCAGATACTGAACACGAGTATGTTAAAGGTCTAGGACCATTGAGACAATAATACTCCTGATTTGCGTCAAACGGACTCCATGCGCAACTGCTTTCAGGTGTCGTGTATGAAAATTGTGACAAAATTAATGAGACTGCTCTTTTAATTCTTTCAAAATAAAAAATAAGTAATTCTTGAACCGACCAAAGCGTTTAAAGGGAGAAGATTATATTAAATCCACTATTGTTTTATATAGAATTGTTCTATAGTTTATACAGTAATTAATGCAACTACATCAGAAGTAACTAATTAAATTACAAAAAAATATTAATTAAATTGAATCCCCCAGAGTAAACACTGTGATACTTTCAAAAGATTTATTTTTTTCACAGCAACAGCTCAACCAATGGTTTGAGTTTAGGGCTGGGCTACTTGTTTTTCTTAACCAATGACAGTGTTCTGGAACCTGAAAATAATCATTATTTTTTGCATGTTTGTGACTCTAGTTCCAATTCCCTTTTAACCAGTTATTGTACCTAACTTCACATATCCACCTTATTTTTAGCGTAAAAGCAGGTTGACCAATTGTAATCTGAATGCGCAAGGCTTCTGGTGTCAGTTGCTTCTAGTTATTTTAGCTGTACAAAACCAGTCCATTATGCTGCTTGATGTTGCAAACTGTTATTTATCAATCATATTTAAAAAATAAATGTATTATCATAAACACATATCTTTTAGCGTAAATAGTTTTGCTGTTTACTGCCCTTGGTTATTCTTGTAGTTATTTATCTATAGTGCCTTATGTTATTCTTGTAGTTATTTATCTATAGTGCCTTATGGTTTTTAAGTCTCACACAACTGAGTTGGATAATGTCTGGATAATTGCTAAATCGAAATCATTTTAAAATTGATTAACTTTACACAGTAATTGACCTGAACTTAATCAACACAGAATCAATGATGCAAACTTCAAATATTCAGCTCAAATCAGTTCATCAAATATTCAGCTCAAATCAGTTCAGTTTCTTTCCTGTTTTTACTGTGATACTGCTTTGAAACAATTTGTATTGTATCACTTCTGCATTGAAAATAAGGTAGTACACCAGCTTTAATATTTCTGCAGAACTGTTGACTTTCACGGTCTGATGGCTCCTCACCTGTTTTCGGTATACATAACAGGCAGCCACTGCAACCATGGTGGATTCTCCCACAAATCCTGCTAATAAAGATCCCACTCCCAGTGTGGCACCATGCACCCTGCAACAAACAACATTAACATGACAAATGTGGTTTCAATACAGTACCAGCAGAAAAAATAAATAAAAAATAATGCTGTACAGTTGCAAAACAATGTTGCTCTAATCAACAAACCATAAAGTCCCCCTGTAGTCAATTATTTTACCCCTCAAAACTAATCTTTGATCACCAAAATGACATATTTAAAAGTTTTTTTCCTTTGAACATTTTTTTATTCATGTCTTAAAATAGCTTGAATGTACTCCACACCCTTGCTTCATGTAGTACATGTCATGTGGAATAATCAAATTAGTCCCGCCTCCACTCACACCAGCTCAGAATACCTGATCCACTCGGTCACCTTTACTGCAGTAATCGCTGCACAATGGCAAGTGGAAATACTGGTTTCATTCAGCCATATACGTTTGAACCAGAAATCGATTCAGTAGAAGTAGTGGAAGAGTGAATCATACAGCCTCGTAATCATATACAAGTCGATGTATCAGAATATAATGAGTTTTATGCATCCCTCTCTACAACGTCGGATACATAACGATAATTAAAAAAAGTAATAATAATATATATTGTTACACAAACCATGTTCCCATTAGCCATATCAGAGTCAGACAGCTGCCTTCTAAAATTCAGTATCCTTAGAAACGCTTTGAACATAATAGAACATCAGTGGAGAAAGGCATTCAGTTCATCATAACATTGTAATATATATATATCATTTACCTGCTATATTGCTAAATTCACCTGATTTTTCATATCAACAGAAAAATATACCGAAAGGACCTGGTTTCTGTTGAGACTCACCTGCTTCACAGTATAGTTAATTATATGCTAAAGCCCGGCCCCCTCGTGACATGATTGATTACAAGGTAGTTTGTGACGCAAGGAACACCAGCGTTTTCAAACCATGTTTTTGGTTGAGTTTTTGATCAGTTTTAATGAGAAAATGGTGTTGAGTTATGAATTTGCACATGGTTTGTCTTAAAACACATTAAAAACACCACATAGACAACATTAAAAACTTGATTTTCACTACAGGTGGTCTTTAAAGAACAATTTTCTTTTAAGAAGTTAATTTAAATGGTGCTGCAGCAGTCTGCAGACAGGGATTTGAATTGGTTTATTTTTAGACCCACTATAAATTCAGATGCAGCATGACAGCTAATTACTTCAAAGATCCCATACTTCACAGAAGCACATTCCCAAGATATTAAAATGAGGATAATTTAGCATATTTGCATATTCCTACTGTATACCAACCCCATGTATGGCAGCACCAGAAGACTGGAGATGAGCACAATGATGCGGAGAGCTGAACTAGGTGCCAGGACGAAAGTTTTCTTCAACGTCATTAACCAGCCTGTTAGATGAGCTCGAACTGTAACTGTACAAACAGACACAAGGTCATATAGATGTAAGGCACTGCAAATGATATAAGGTTGTATATAAAGTTAAAATGTAAAATAAGAGACGTAATGGTACCTGGTAGAGGGAAGAAGGAAAAGACTCTCAGTGGAATGATGCAGAGCTGAGCGAAGGCCGGGTCCACCGCGATGACATCTACCAGGATGCGCTCAGAAACATGAGGGGTCCAGAATATAATGAAACACATCTGGCAAACACAGACATAGAGAAATTAACAGGAGCCAGAGCAAAATTACTCAGTTTTTCTGTCCAGTGGTAACTGTATGTGCACAAATCACTTCATTTATCAGTTTTGTGTCAAAATGCCAAATTACAAAAAAGTTACATGGTAACACATTAGTTAATGCATTGGATGGCATGAACTAACATTTTCAAGTTAATTCATAAATATTTAATTGTTTAGAACATATTTGTTCATAAAACATGACATTTACATTCATTTAGAAAACGTGACTTACAAATGAGGAACACCATGAACTAAAATGAATGATTCAATTTAGTCTGAATAACCTAAAATATGTTATATTTATGTTATAGTTATATCACTGTGTGATGTAACACATAGTGATATAATTATATCATACTGTATGCAAGAATATAGTTATTATAGTATAGTTCATGCTACCTAATGCATTACTTCAGTCTTTTTCCGAGACACATGATCCTTCAGAAATCAGTCTAAAATGCTGATTTGGTTCTCCATGAAACATGTTTGTTTCTCCAACAGCTGTGCAGCTTAATATTTTTGTGGACCATGATTCACTTTTTTCAAGATCTGATGAAAAGAAAGTTTAAAAGTACAGCATTTACAGTATTTGACATAGTGAGAATTGGATCCTAAACGAAAGTGTTTATTTCTATTTCCTACTTGCTTATTAGCATGCATATTACTAGAATATACTTATAAAGCACATATCAATGCCTTATTCTGCATGACCTTATTCTGCATGACCATATTCTACATCCGTTTAACAACTACCTTCCTAACTATTAAAAAGCAGTAATTATTTTAAGTTTATTGAGGCAAAAGTCGTAATTAATAGTTAATAGTGAAAACTGGACCCAAATGTCACGGTGTGGGTTCTCTTACGAGAGGTTCTCTCATATTGCGTAAGTTTAGCTTACGCTACGGGAAAGATTCATCTTCTCGAGATACTGAAGCCAAAAAATTATCCTTAATTTTGTATTCATTGTCAACGCAGTGCAGCAGCTAGCAGACCTAGAGCAGGCCATCGGCTGCCCTGCGGGCAACTGCTGCAGCCTACCAGTGAGCCTGGCGTGACATCACGCCCAATGAAGGGCGCCCGCGCCTTCATAGCGTCACAGCCCGCCAGAATGGGCGTGGCTTAGCGTATCAAGTAGGGGCTGTAGGCTGACTTCCCTGATTTTTCGTCTCTTCAGCGTGCTCTTCGCATCGCTGGATCTGAGAGAAGCCACCGCCACTGTCGGACAGCGAACAGCCAGCTTAGGACAGCGCTGAGGAAGCCGGCCGTCCTCGCCACCTTCAGCCATCCGTGCGAGCTACGCTATCCAGCGGCGTATCCTTTTTGCTATTATATTCTAAAAGAGCAGCGAGCGTCTTTTTAAAGATGCCTCGCACTTCCTGCGGCTCGTGTAGAGCCCCGCGGAGACCGCCACCTTATCTGCGCTCTCTGCCTGGGCCTGGAACACACAGAGCTCGCCCTCGCGTCCAGAGGCTGCGAGCTCTGTGAGGAGCTTCCGCTGTCGACCCTGCGGGCTCGACTCGAGGCCTTCAACACCGCAGCAGTCACTCCGCCCTCTGTGGGACCGCGCAGGAAGGAGCATCCTGGCATCGGACAGCGAGGAATGGTCGCTTCATTCCGCCACCCCGTCGATCCAGGAATCTACCCGTACCCGCGCTGGAGCTGATGCGCCTGCTGTCACAGACTGTTGACCGTCTCGGGCTCGAGTGGTCACTGCCAAAGGAACCCGCGCCGAACAGGCTCGATGGTTGTTTTCTTCAGAGTCGCCGCCGCACAGCTTCAGCAACTAGGCACGCTCCATTCCTGCCGGAACTTCATTCGGAGCTGACGAAGTCGTGGAATACACCATTTTCCTCGAGACTTCAGTCACAGGCCTCCGCGTCGCTCTCCCAAGTGGACGGCTCCGCCGAGAAAGGGTACACGGCTATTCCCCCTGTGAAAGAGGCGGTCGCCCTCTGTGAGATGGCGGTCACGGTCAGCCCTCCCGTCTAAAGCCTGCAGAGCCACGTCCGCCTTGGTCGGCCACGCTTATGCCGCCTCCGGCCAGGCCGCGTCTGCTCTACACTCGATGGCTGTGCTACAGATCCTGCAATCCGACATCCTCCGTAAATGGGATGAGAAGGGCTGGGATCCAGCTGCGATTACGGACCTGAGAAGTGCGACGGATCTCTCTCTCCGCGCCACCAAAGCCGCAGCCCAAGCCATCGGATGAGCCATGGCCGCGTTAACTGTGACAGAGAGGCACCTCTGGTTAACGCTCGCGGATATGAGGGAAGCTGAGCGAGCCACCTTCCTGAACGCGGCGCTCTCCCCCACTGGTCTCTTCGGCCCAGCGGTGAACGGGATCGTTGACCACTTCTCTGAGGTGCAGAAGACCACGCAGGCCATGAACCTCTTCCTGCCGCGACGCTCGAGTTCCGCCACAGGCCGCTCTCGCGAGAGACAAAGCCACCCTCCTGTGCGAACCAGCACCCAGCGTCCAGCACAGCCTAAGCTTTCGGGCCGCCCTAGGTCGCGCTCAGACAGCCGTCACAGACCGCTGCCCCCCAGAGGGCCTCGGCAAAGAATTATACTGAAGTCTGAGCACGCGAAGCCCTCCTAACAGAGAGAGAGAAAAGACGAGCGTCCCGCTGCGGCCGGACCGCCGTCAAAGTTCATTTCCCTGTCAGTCAGTTCCCGCGTGTTAAAGTGTTATCACAAAAGGCAGGGCGTTAATAAAACGCTCCGCATCAATTATGATCGGGGCGTCAGATACAGTTGTAAGTCTCGTGCCCGCGTACACGCGGAATTCCGCCCGGAGCGCTGCTCACGCATCAAAAAGTGAAAAAAGAATGTTCCCCATCCCTTATGATTGGGACATCTCACATAAATCAGCCGGTTTCGGCTTTCAGCGAGCAGCCATTGCCCAGAACCGAGAGCGCGCGCGCCGCACTTTCGGCTCCACTTCAGTTTCACAAGCCCGCAAATGGCGGCGATCTGAACCCGGAGGCCCTTCGCCCCCCTAACGGCTCACATAGCTGCGTGGGAAACTATCCCAGGGATTTCAGAATGGGTGCTGAGCACAATAAAGCAGGGCTATACACTTCAATTCATTCGCCGTCCCCGGCGCTTTCAAGCCCGGACCGCGACGATAGTGAATGCGGAAGTAGCGCACCTACTTCACGCAGAAATAGCAAAGCTGCTGTGCAAAGGGGCTATAGAAAAGGTACCACCTTCTCTGAGCGAGTCAGGCTTTTACAGCCGATATTTTCTCGTACCCAAGAAGGATGGAGCCTTCAGACCTATCCTAGATCTGAGACATTTGAATAAAGTGCTTGCGAAAAGACCGTTCAAAATGCTTACGACCAGGAAAATCCTCGCACACGTTCGCCCAAGGGACTGGTTTATTTCTCTAGATCTGAAGGATGCCTATTTTCAGATTCAGATAATACCCCGTCACAGGCAATTTTTGAGATTCGCCTTCGACAGTCAGGTATATCAATACACCGTCCTGCCGTTCGGCCTGTCCCTAGCACCCCGTACATTTACGAAGTGTATGGACGCGGCGCTCGCCCCCCTGAGAAGTCAGGGGCTGCGAATAATGAGCCATCTGGACGATTGGCTGATATTGGCACAGTCAGTGACAGAACTGCTATCTCACAGGACAGTGCTTCTCAGTCATCTGGAAAGCTTGGGTCTCACGGTCAACTGGACCAAGAGCTCGTTACTGCCCAGCCAGTCAATTTCCTTTCTAGGAATAAAACTGGACTCGGTAACCATGACGGCTCGTTTATCGACACAGCGCGCGCGCCCTGTTCGCCACCTAGCCGCACTTTTCCAGAAGGGCAGCTTTCTCCCTTTGAAAACATTTCAAAGGATGTTGGGCTGTATGGCATCAACTGCAGCAGTGCTTCAGCTGGGCCTACTGCGCATGCGCCCGCTCCAACGCTGGTTGAATACTCACGTGTCCCGCCGAGCCTGACTGTCTGGCGGCCAGAAAATCAGAGTGACTCAGACCTGCATAGCGGCTCTGCAGCCCTGGTTAGTGGGCGATTGGTACCAGCAGGGAGTAAGGATGGGAACCATCTCTTATCGGAAAGTCATCTCGACAGACTGTTCGAGGGCAGACCGGTCTTTGGCCAATGGTCAGACCAGGAGAAAGGTTTTCACATAAACTGTCTGGAGATGATAGAGGTCGAGAACGCGCTGAAGTGCTTCCTCCCATTCATACAGGACCAGCATGTTCTTGTCCGCTCTGACAACATGTCTGTGGTATCCTATGTAAACCGTCAGGGCGGTGTCAGATCCAGAAATCTCTGCAATCTGACGGAACGCCTCCTTATTTGGTCTCAGATGCACCTGCGCTCGCTGAGGGCGGCGCATGTGCCTGGCCATTTGAACGACGGCCCAGACAAACTGTCCAGGGACAATGTTCCCCCAGGGGAAAGGTCCCTGCACCCCCAAACGGTCCAGAAACTGTGGCGCCTATTCGGCAGAGCGGAAGTCGACCTATTTGCGTCAAAAGACAACGCTCAATGCCCGACGTTCTTCTCGAAGGACGAGGACGTGCTGGCCCAGGTTTGGCCCAGGCTCCCGCTATATGCTTTCCCTCCGGTCTCTCTGTTACCACAGGTGATCAAGAGTATCAGGGAAACGCGCCACTCGGTGCTCCTCATAGCCCCGTGTTGGGAGAATCAGATTTGGTTCCCGGAACTAGCATGGCTGTCACATACAGCTCCGAGGCCGATTCCGGTGAGGGCAGATATCCTCTCTCAGACTCGCGGCAAGATCTGGCATCCCCATCCAGAGCGCTGGTCTCTGCATGCATGGTTGATCAACGGGTACTCGTTGCCCTGCCAGAAGGAGTAATGAACACGATCACACAGTCTAGAGCCCCTTCCACGAGAAGGCTCTATGCGCCTAAATGGTCGGTGTTCTCTGGATGGTGCACCGACAGAGGTCTGGACCCGCGGACATGCGGGGTAGTGCATCTACTCACCTTCCTACAAGAGCTATTGGATAAGGGAAGGTCCCCATCCACACTCAAAGTATACGTGGCGGCCGTGGCAGCGTGCGCAGAATCGACGCACGGCCAGCCACTGGGAAAACATGAGTTGGTCAACCGCTTCCTTAGAGGAGCTAGAAGGATGAATCCGCCGCACCCCCCGTCGGTTCCCATGTGGGATCTTTCATTGGTCCTCGAGGCCCTGAAAGCTTTTCCTTTTGAACCACTAGACTCCGTGGGGTTGAAATATCTATCACTGAAAACCGTCTTTCTGACTGAACTGTCGTCAGTAAAACGTGTGGGGGACATGCATGCGCTGTCTGTCAGCGCGTCGTGTCTTGAGTTCCGGCCGAATGACTCTAAAGTCATACTCAGACCTAGACATGGCTATGTTCCTAAAGTGATGGGCACTCCATTCAGAGCGCAAGTTATTTCGTTGTCAGCTCTCCCAGCATCTGACAGCGAAAGTGATGTGAATCTCCTCTGCCCTGTCAGAGCGCTGAGGTTTTACATTACGCGCTCCGCCTCCTTCAGGCGTTCGGAACAGCTTTTTGTTTCTTTTGGTGGGCGCACCAAGGGTCTCGCCTCCTCGAAACAGAGCCTGTCCAGATGGATAGTGGACGCTTTAGCAGCCGCTTACACGTCAAAAGGTCTGCAATGCCCTCTGGGCATCAGGGCTCATTCCACGAGAGGCCTCTTCGTGGGCATGGTCCAGTGGAATTTCTATCCATGACATATGTGTAGCGGCGGGCTGGAGCTCCCCGTCTACCTTTGTCAGGTTTTATAACCTAGAAGTTCCTGCCTTGCAGGCTAAACTGTTGTCAGTTTGAAGGAGAGGTGTATTCTGCCCAGATCTCCTGCTCAGATCACTCTCACATGACTCAGCTCTCCTGGTTGAGCTGCACTAAGTGGGGTATGTGCCATGTGCCCATACAGACCGGCGCGCTGCTCTGTATTTCCACTTATGGGGTTCCCCTGAAAGTTCGGGGTCTCATGGTGGATGCTTGGCTCGCACGGCGTTGACAAAGTGTTCCCGTAGCGTAAGCTAAACGTACGCAATACGAGAGAACCTCTCGTAAGAGAACGATACTCTGTTACTAATGTAACCTCGGTTCTCTCTAGAGAGGGAACGAGTATTGCGTAACCGGCCGTGCTCGCGCCACGAGCGACTTCGAGCACGCGAGATGGCCTGCTCTAGGTCTGCTAGCTGCTGCACTGCATTGACAATGAATACAAAATTAAGGATAATTTTTTGGCTTCAGTATCTCGAGAAGATGAATCTTTCCCGTAGCGTAAGCTAAACTTACGCAATACTCGTTCCCTCTCTAGAGAGAACCTCTTTTTTCGAGATTCGTTTTTATGTTATTTTCTGTCATGTGATTCCCTGATTGTCATGTGATCCTGCCATGTGTCTTGTCATTTGTTAATCGTCTGATCATTGTTCACAGGTGTTCCTTGCCTTGTAATTAGTTTGTGTATTTAAGCCCTCATGGTTGCTCTGTGTCTGTCTAGTATTGAATGTTTGTCCAGGTCCTTGTTCTGAGTTTCATGCCTTGCCACGCCCTTGTTTTATGTTTGATTATATTTTGTAGTAAAGTCGCATTTGGGTTCTCAACCAGCTTGCCTCCAGTGGATTCATTCGTTACACCTAAACATAAGTGTGACCTGAAATCTTTTATAACATTATACATTTCTTTACTATCACGTTTGATCAATTTAATGTGTCCTTGTTAAATAAAAGTTTTTTTGTTTATTTTTTTTTGTTAAATGAGCCAAACCTTTGAACGGTAGTGTGTATCTAATGTTAACGAATTGAACCTCATTGTGTGTCAATTAAATGAAAAAATGCATATGATGGTGCACATTTGTTAGTATACATTTTTGTGCCTTCCTTCATCACCCTTAATCTTGGATGTGCTAGTAAGTTTTGACTGTGCCTTTGGTCTTGCTGGAATGAGAAGTCTCTCATAACATATTATACAATTGTCTAACACCAGGCCTGCTCGACGCCATGCCTACGGGCATTCCTCTCTTCTGGAACAATCGGATCAGACAAAGGCCAGGCGTGCCGGTTTACAGTGAAAGATCCTCCATATCTAACCAAGTTAATAGCATGAGTCATATGATGTTCACTTGGCTTTGACCTTCACTGCTCACTCCTCACCACAGTTCAAGCCACAAACCCCCATAGTAATTTTAGTTTTTCCTAAGCCTTTCACACTCTGAAAACTAAACCAAGCGATTTTTTGTCAAAAACAATACAGTAAACAGACCAGTAGATCAATGCATTTTCAACCTGGGCTACAAAGACAAACATATCCAGTTTATGAGATTGCAACAGCAACATTAACATCAAGGAGCATTTCTGTAGCTATTGTTTAGGAAATGTGAATGCCAACTTAAAAATCCTCCAAGAACTTCTGCAGACCTGTGCAATTGATGCAGCAACATTTCTCCCCTAAATAAAAAAACTAATTAATAAAACAAATTACATAAAATTAAATAAAAGTTTCTGGTTGGATCGTTCGTTACAAATATTCTCTGCAAGATTATTTGACCTGTTGTTATCCCTGCTATCATTATGAAACAAGAAAGCAGGAAAGCTGCCAAAGATCTTCAGGCTGTTTTGAGACATCTCGACTGGTGGCATAGGTGTTGCATCTCCATTCAGAAAAGAGGGTGTGCATTGCATTTGCAAGTTGTTAATTTGTGCTTTTAATTTCAATTTGATCCAATCCTCTAATCCATAATTACTCAACACACACCTACAAGTCATGTCACAGAAAACAAAAACAAACACCCCAAACTGAAACATGTCCATCCGAGCTCTATAGTTTGTTCTGTCTTTTGCTTTTTCACAAAAATGGTACATAGTTTATCCTGACTGCATATTGTAAAAAAAAAAAAAAAAATTATATATATATATATATATATATATTATTTTTGTCCATTATAAAGTAAAACCTTCTCCATGTGTGTAACATCTGCTTTCCAACAGCGCTGTTGGACTTTCATTATATAAATTGTGACTCATTTCAGCTAGTTGTGTTTTTGTCTTCGGGGCAACTGAGCTAAAAGCAAAACAAGTAAACAGATGAAAAGGGGTTTACGACCTAGGTGGGAACTGAAATCAGTGTTTACTGATTTTATGGCATGTGAAAAATGCACACTGTTTTAAGTGTTGTGGTTTTTTTTACTGTTGGTGACAGTTAAAGAGCTAGTTCACCCAAAAATTTAGTCAACACTTACCCTCAAGTTGTTCCAAACCTGCATGAGTTTCTTTTAACAGAAAGAATGTTGTGCACATTTATCATATGATATTTTGAAGAATGTTGGTAACCAGACAGTTGACGTTAGCCATTGATTTCCATAGTTTTTTTTTTTTAAGTCAATGGCTACCATCAACTGTCTGGTTACCAACATTCTTCAAAATATCTTCTTTTGTGTTTAGCAGAAGAGATAAACTCATACAGGTTTGGAACAAGGGTGAGTAAATGATGATGGACTTTTCATTTTTGGGTGAACTTTCCCTTAAGCAAAGACAACTGTACTGTGATACTGCATGCTTCATCAACCCTACTTTTTTTAAATTTTCTATTTTTTGTATAATTATACATGACAAAACCAAATTACTAAATGGAAATGGGTAGTTGTAAATATTAAACATAAAATAGCATGTCCATGGGTTGTGACCTGTTATATTCCAACTAAAGCTAAATAGCATTTTCTTGATCTTGATGTAAAAAAAAAAAAAAATCCTACCATTCTTAAGTCCTGTTCAGACATGACATTTTCCGGGTCGTTAGAGATGTACTAACCCCGTCCGAATCTGCCAAGTCTGTGTTTTTCTCACACAAACTTTATAAAGAATCCAGCGCAAATTACCTACTGTAGTTCGGCAAAGTCATGGGTTTTTGACAGGCTACCTGAGCTACTGTTTGCACACCATACTTTCATTTAATTTCAATATGGATGGCATCCGAAAAAAACAAAAAACATTATAAAATTAGTAAATAGAACCAAATCGCAGAAACTGAGACGATTGCCAATTTTAATATCAGTGTCAGGTAGGAGTAAGCTGCTCATTTATGCAAGTTTATTATAAACAGCTACTGCTACAAACTTGTGAAGTTTCCTTAAATGTTCTATAATAAATTAAAATTATACCAACAAATAATAAATTAAAAGACATATACGTCATACATGATGCACACAACCACTGCATTTTTCAGCCTCACATGATCCTTCAGAACTCATCTAAAACGCTGATCTGATGCTCATGCTCAAGAAACATATCAAAGCTAAAAACAGTTGAGCTGCTTAATATTTTTGGGAAACCGTGTTACATTTTTTCACGATTCTTTGATGAATTGAAAGTTCAAAAGTGTAGCATTTATTTAAAATAGAAATATTTTGTAACATTATACAGTTGTGGTCAGAATGAATGGCAAATATTATCAAAAATGGCTGTAAAAAATAAATCTGCATTGTTTATCCCTGTGATCTTTCAAAAAACAACCTTTCACTTTCATTTCAAAAGAATTGAAAGTGTTGACATTATGAAATAAATGTTTTTCTCCAAAACACGTTGGCCACAGTTATTGGCTTTTTTTTACTTTTTTATTATTACTTTTTTTTAGCACACCAGGAACATGAAATTGTCTAGCAATGACTTCTTGTTTCACAGGAGTTTAAATATGAGGAAACACAAAGGCCGAATTCCCTTAATCATCCATCACAATGAGTAAAACCAAAGAATATAGTTCTGATGTGCATCAAAAGATTGTTGGGTATTACAAAATAGAAAGAGGCTGTAAGAAAATAGCTAAAGAATTGAAAATCCCCATTTTGACCATCAGGGTTTTAATTAAGAAGTTCCAATCAACTAAAGATGTTACAAATCTGCCAGGAAGAGGACGTATGTCTATATTGTCTTAATGCATGGTGAGGAGGAGAGTTTGAGTGGCCAAAGACTCTCCAAGGATCACAGATGGAGAATTGCAGAGATTAGTTGAGTCTTGGGGTCAGAAAGCCTAAAAAATATATATCAAACAACCCCTACATCACCACATGTTGTTTGGGAGGGTTTCAAGAAAAATCCTCTTCGCTCCTCCAAATACAAACTCCAGCAAATTCAGTTGTCAGACACGACTGGAACTTCAAAAGGGACTGGATTCTATGGTCAGATGAAACAAAAAAATGGCTTTTTGGCTGCAAACCCACCAGATAGGTTTGGTGCAAACAGGGATAAAAAATACCCCATGCCAACGGTCAAATATACTGCTGGATCTTATATGTTGCGGGCCTATTTTTTTGCTGGAGGTCCTGGACATCTTGTTCAGATACATGGTATTATGGATTCTAGCAAATACCAACAGATAAAAAATCAAAACCTGACTGCATCTGCTAGAAATCTTATAATGGGCCGTGTTTGGATCTTCCATCAGGACAACGGTCCAGAACAAACATCAACACAAAAATGGGTAACTGAGCACAAAATGAAGCTTCTGCCAAGACCGTCCCAGTCCCCTAAACTGAGCCCTATAGAAAATTAGTGGGGTAAACTGAAAAGAAGCACCACCAACATGAACTTGTGAATCTGAAGGATCTGGAGAGATTCTGTATGGAGGAATGGTCTCTGATCTCTTGTCAGATGTTCTCCAAACTCATGAGGCATTATAGAAGAAAACTCAGAGCTGTTATCTTGGCAAAAGGAGATTGCAAAAAGTATTTAATAACAGGGAGCCAATAATTATGGCCAGCATGTTTTGGAGAAAAGCATTCATTTCATAATGTGATTTACCCCCCACTTCTTTTATTTCATTGAAAGGTTCGATTTTTGCGGATTTTTTGAATGAAAAGATCAAAAAGATAAACAATGCAGATTTATTTTTTACAGCCATTTTGATCATATTTACCAGAGGTGCAATTAATTCTGACCACACTTTTGATCAATTTAATGCATCTTTGCTGAATAAAAGTTAATAAAAGTTTCTTTAAAAAAAAATAGTGCCCCCCCACCACACATTCAGATGTTTGATAAAGAGATCTTACCATTAAGGAGAGAATAAAACAGCAGAGCGTGAACCACTTGATGTTTGATGTGGTGACTGTATGACCACTGGCAAACTTATTGGTAGGGTTATTCTGTAAAAAAAAAAACAATAAAAAAAACAGATAATTGTTTATTATCCTCAAAATGATACAGGTTAAATTATAAAGCTAAAACACTATGCATGGGAAAATTTGTTTTGGAAAGATTTAACAAACATTTGACGACAAAGCAATGTAATATTTTCAATCCATGCTTGAAAAAAGTCTAATTTGACATCATCTATCAAACCATCAAAAAGAAAAAAGTGTTTTCACACCCAAAACATAACAATGTGCATCAACCATTAAAAAAAATTTGTTATCTTTCTCGCCTAATAGAAGAACATTGAGTGCTAGTGATGGCAAAAACAGCATTTAAAGGGGTCATATAATGCCATTTTCATACAAGTTAATTTGATTCTTTAGGGTCTAAATGAAAAGTTTGTAATATACTTTAATTAAAAATTTTCGTTAGTATTGTAAGAAAACACTAATTTTACCTGGTCAAAAACAGCTCGGTTTTCAGCACGCCATTTCAGTGCATTTGCCTTTAAATGATAATGAGCTTCGCTCACTCCGCCACTTCTGTGGGCGTTCATAACAGCGTTATGACCACACCGCACGTGGAGTGTTTCCTTGACAACAGTTGAGGGTATAGGAAAAAAAATGGCAGCGGGAGTCTCTGAGGGGGACACATCTGTGCAACCGTATCAGTTTGAACCGGAGTCGGAACAAGATGACGGCCCGAAGAAGTTCGACAATTAAGGCTCGAACATGACGTTTCTGAATCGTTGGTTATTATATTGTCACTTTGATCTATCTTTGTGTACTGGCAGGGTAGAGTAACTTAGTGAGATGTACGAACGCTATGTGTTTTCTGATGTAAGTTATACGTACTCAGTTTGTAATAACACAATAACCATAATGCGTGGTTCATTATAAGCGTGGGATTATGAATTATATTGAGAACGTCGTACATAGAAAACATGCCGTATGTACCCTGAGTGTAAACCTTAGCTGCATTCATCGTGAAGCGATTTGCAAAGATTAATAAAAAAGGTTAATACAATTTTACACTTACTTTTTCTGGAGGTTCAGCAGGGAGACATAAATAGTTGGTAACGATTCTTTTTTCAGGAGCAGCTTCTTATCAAAATCAGCTTTATAAGTTACTACCTTCATTAATAAAGCAGTCTGGTGATAAAAAAAGATTTGCGAATCGCGCAAACATGAAAGCATTGACGTTGCTCGTGGGGAATATTCCCTTCGAAAACAAAACTCCACTGTGTCTTCAGCGGTTCAGATTAAGGAACATCAAAATTACTGCTGTGTTCATTATTACACCCAAGAACAGGACACCACAATCGCTTAGACGCCATTCTGCTCCAGCGTATCAACAATGACGGACTATGATGACTGACAGCTCGCTCAGGGCAGGGATCTGTTGAAACGCGGCTGTCAATCAACAATCGTGGAAGGGGCGTCCGATTTAGTGACGTCACAAAATCGAACGGCTCAATTTGAGGCAGGGGAAAACATATAAGGAGATTAAAACAAAAACACTGGATAGATTTTTATCATTATACGATGGTTGTGTACAGGCACTGCCAACACACATTTCAGTACAATCAACTTGAAAAAGTGCATGTACCATTATATGAACCCTTTAAATGTTAAAAAACAAGTTCTGCCCAACCTAAACCCATTCAAACTCACCAACACAACAACCCTAATGGCTCTAAAAGCCACAGAGAGCTGATACTGGTTATGTCTCTAATTAAAAAGGGGCAAAACCCAAATAAGTAGATTCAGACACCACATCAGGCACGTCTGACTGTTGCAGATCTTTCAATGGTATGTAATTACAGGTCTTCAGGACGAGGCCTTTTATGGTGAACTCTACTCATCGGGTGTTGACTAAAAAAAACTTTTCAAAGCTTCAGGACAAACCAAACAAACAAAAGTTTCAAAGGTCTTATATAAAAAACTCATACTCATGTTATTTAAGAGCTACATTGTTATGTTTTCTGAAAAAATGTTTATTTTTGTATTTTTATTTTTTTTGTCAGTGAAAAACTTGCTGTGATATTCAGGGTGCTTGTGAGGGCATTGCTGTGCAATTGATGGTAAAAAATGCCACTTACCTTATCAAAAGCTGGATAGACGGCACGTAGTTCTGTTAACCAGCCGTAGGGCACATGACCCACCGGATATGTAGCTGTGAGGACTGCTACTGCCTAGCAAACACACACAATTCAGTTACAGATTGCTGTGTTTTACTGTTAGCTGCAGTACATACCAGCGCCCATCAGTACTCACTTCAGTTGATGCAGCGCTGCCCTTGAGGTCCCGAGAGACAAACAGATTGACAATGGGTCGGCTGATGCGCTGAGTGGCTAAAATGAGGGCAAGCGGCCACCAGAAACTAAGCATCTTCCTTATGGTGACATCGCCCTGAAAGTGACCATAAGTATAGTACTAAATATAGGAAGCAATTTTCCTATTTTTATGCAAAAATCTGCTCTGATAAACGTACCCCCTGATCGAGACTGCTTGATTCAGGGATGTTGTCGTGGATGTTACAGTAGTAGCCCAGTCCTACGATAGTGAATCGCACCAGAGCTCCCATGTACAGAGAGAGAATGGGAATAAGAAGAGGCTCTAAACATTCCAGGTTACTCTGGAGAAGCATCGCCACAAATATTATCTGCAGGCGAATAGAAAAGTAAGAATCAATTAAATATTAGGCAAGTTTAAGTACGTTTAAACACATGACAAACCTGCAAAATTATTTATACATTCATATTATTTTAAGAATATTTTTGATAAACTGATATTTTTATAAGATTGTTATGATTACAACACAAAAATGCATAGCATTTTAATGTAGTATAGCATGTATAATAAATTGTTATAATATTTGTAATCATGCTATACTACATTAAAAGGTTTATGCATGTTTGTGTTGTACTTATTGTACTTTATGATGTAGGAATGTTTTTTTATATTTTTTACTTATACACACTACTGTTCAAAAGCTTGGTCTGTACATTTTATTTTTTTAAAGAAACTAATATTTTTATTCACCAAGGCAAGGCAATGCACTAAATTGACCAAAAGTGACAGTAAAGACGTTTATAATTCTTTATATATTTATAATGTATATATTTTTTTTATTTCAAATAAATGTTCTTTTGAACATTCATTAAAGAATCATGAAGAAAAAATGTATCAAGCTTTCTTCAAAAATATAAAGCACCACAGCATTGATAATAATGAGAAATGTTTCTTAAGCATTAAAATCAGCATATTAGAATGATTTCTGAAGGTTCATGTGACACTGAAGACTGGGGTAATGATGCTGAAAATTCAGCTTTTCTATCACAGGAAGAAATTACATTTTAAAATATATTAAAATAGAAAACGGTTATTCATATTGTAACAATATCTCACAATATTACTGTGAGCAAAATATGTTACCGACCCGAAATTTTTAATACGATTAATACACTTGTCATTTTACATTGTTTTGATGATACTGTCTCTATTTAAAGTCAGACAAAGACAATGTCTGAGACAAGTAGTGATTGTCCTTTGCTTGTTATAATAACGCTTTGTTTGTGCTCGTCAGAAGGCCAATGTTGAGAAAGACACAACTAAGATTTTTTAATAAACTGCTCATGTTTACCATAACTTTATCTCCTGCACCCTGCTTTTCTCTGCCTCTTTGCTATTCGAAAAGTTAACAAGTGTCTAACTTTTGAATATCAGGCCTAATTTTGACATTCCAAGGGTCACTACAACACTTTTTCATTTGTGAAACAGGGTGGTATTGTTACCTGCGTAACAACATCAGAGATGGAGGCAGATCCTACTAGCAGACTGTACTTATGCTTTAGAAGGATGCCAGCATGAATCCACGCCTTTGCAGCAAAATCAAAACAGAACAAATTAAAAGAATATGTAACATGTATATTCAATTAAAAGCATTAAAGGGTTAGTTCACCCAAAAGTGAAAATTCTGTCATCATTTACCATCATTACATTATTCTGCCTCATGTAGTTCCAAACCCCTAACTTTCGTTCATCTTCGAAACACAGATGAAGATATTTTATATGGAGTGTGAGATATTTCTGTCCCTCCATTGACAGTACACACAACTACCACTTTGATGCTTCAAAAAGTTCACAAAGAAATTGTAAAACTATTACATATGAATCGAGTACTAGTTTTCTGAAGAGATTGGATCGCTTAAATGATAAAGTGTTTAAATTTAGAAATTTAATTTAAACATTTCATTTCATTTAAACATTCCTCAATGCACACATCAGTTGTGATAAACGGAAGCTCATGCATGCTAGCTTGACGTTTGAGAACCAATGAGGCTCATCCTCGTTTGTTACGTAGCAATCTTGAGCTTCTGCAGAAACCAATGAGGTTCATTCTTGTGCGTTACGCAGCATGGTTAAGCTTCCGCAAGAACCAATGAGTTTTGTTCTTACGCATCAAGCAAGTATAATTGAGGTTCTGTTTATTTTCGCTGTTCAATATGTAAATAATATCATATAAAAGTAATCAAGCCTCTTTAGAAAACGTCTAGTTTACGACTGTTATTCCGTTCCCTGAGAAGAGGGAATGAGACACTGCGTCGATGGGTTCTCTGTGTGAACCGATGTCTGAAACACTTATCTAATCACAGCAATCCTATTGGCCGGCGACAGTCTGTGACATCACTACTAGTGCGACACGGAAGTATATAAGGGGAGCCTGGAGAACATGTCAACAACATACTGTCTGAAGGGACTGTTCAGCAGGCATCCCCGAGGCATGGCGAAAGACGCAGTGTCTCGTTCCCCATTCTCAGGGATTTGGGCCGCAGTGTTTACAGACAAAACAGTCCCTGAAGATGATAAAGTTGTTGATGTTCTCCAGGCTCCCCTTTTATACTTCTGGGTGTGGTAGTGATGTCATAGGCTGTCGCCGGCCAATAGGATTGCCGTGATTAGATATGCGTTTCAGACATCGATTCACGTGGAGGCATTCCCCTTAGCGTCATCGACGCAGTGTCTCGTTCCCTTTCGAAAGGAAACTTGGACTAAACCGCTCAATTCATCCGAATTAGTTTTATGATCTCTTTATGAACTAATTGAAGTGACAAAGTACTAGTTGCATGGACTGTCAATGGAGTAACAGAAATCTCTCAACTTTCATTTAAAATATCTTCATTTGTGTTTAGAAGATCAACGATCTTATAGGTTTGGATCGACATGAGGGTGAGTAATTGATTTTAAAAAAATTCACTGTACTATACAATGATATAGAACCTGTATTAAAGATTTATATATTTTTTTCTTTTTGTCATTGTTTACAATCCTCTTCCTGGTTTGCCTCAGTAAGATGCCCCAATTTCATTTTCCTAGTCCTAATTTCTCTTTATTTAGCCGTTTATTGATTTGTACATGCCCTCTAATTAACCAATCATTGCATCCTAATGGATCCTGATATATAAATGCCTGCATTGGTTCACAATAGACTGAGAGACTTGGGAGCTGCTTGATCTTTGTAGTGTATGTGTTCATGAGAAATGTAAGTTTCTTTTCCATTTTTTCGGAAGCAGACACAGTCTGTCAGTTCAAAGCTAGACTAAAAACACATCTCTTCGACCTAGCATTCACAGCATAACACTCTATAGACTTCTATAATTCAATATTAGGCTGCTTAGATTAGGTCAGCCGGAACTGGGAACACTTCCCTTAAATCCTGATGTACTCGTTAAATCATAAGAAGAATGGCATATACGCTAATTTTAGTGTCTTTGTTTATCCCGAGGTTTTCCCGCAGCCTGCCGGATCCAGGCCGTTTCCAGATCTGACGAAGGACTTTCGCCTGGATCCGATGACAATGCAGTGCTGAAGTGCCAACTAGCCTCTCCCTATGGAGGATCCCTATACCACTCTACAGATAAAGCGTTGTGGAATTTTTCGGTTCGCGTACCTACCCAAAGTGATAAGATAAAATCAAATTCTGCATCAAAATTTATAGACAAGACAAGTAGTTTGTTTAGGCATGGTTTGTAAGGAATTACAAACCTGCGCACATATATTCAAACGCACATAACTATAGAATCAATTCTTAATGCGCATGTGAACGGCATTAGCGTCTATCACAGGTTCACGTTTAAAGTCTGTTTAGAGAGAACGGTGTCGTCTTAGCGGCCCCTAATTTAATAACAAATGATCATTTAGACGGAAGTGAATCAATCAAAACTAACTTTAGCTGGAAAAAACATTTTTCAAGAACCACTATAAAACCAAACCAATCTCTGTTACCTTAAATTTTATGTTTATCTCTGTAAAGCTGCTTTGAAACAATCTACATTGTTAAAAGCGCTATATAAATGAGGATGACTTGACTTTTCTTTGTATATATTGTGTATCTTTTCCTTGTGTAATATGATTTATCTTTATTGACCTGTATTCCCTGCTCAATTGCTCTGGTCTACCTGATTCAATGGATAAATAAAGTGAACAAATGGAATGGACTCTGTGTTTTAATAGACACCCCTGCTGGGATCAAGCCAGACATTCCTACTTAATTCCTAACATCCCTTACATTACCCTTTAAAGGTGCAGTAAGCTATTTCTGAGAAATGCTGTGGAAATTCAACGCTGTTGAAATCAACCCAAACACATCCCTCCCTTAATTGTTCCACCCCAAAATGCATGAACATGCAATGTATGCATATGCAATAAGGCGGAGATGACAAACGAATGACAAGGAAGAACAAAAAATTAAAATACAGTACACAAGAGCATTTAAAAGCAACAGTTGGTTGTTAGTTGCAAGTAGCACACCAGATCCAGACAAACAATGACACTCAAATCTGTCCCGTTACTATAGCTAATATTGCAACCACAGCTTATCTTGGTTCTGTGAAACATAACAAAACCAATGTTACTCATTTATGGATGGAGCAGAAATAACGCAACCTCTGCGTCTGTTTTCAGGCCTTCCTGCTTAGGTCTCTCCATCACTGGAAAGCTTGTCTAATATTAACGTAGGTCCTAAAGCTCTTGCCTGATCATAGCCCTTCTTTTTCCAGTGATATTCTTCCGACCATTTCTCTTATGTAATGTCTCTAAGGCATCTCTCTTTCTACAGTCTTTCTTCAATCTCCCTCTTCTCACTCTCTCTCCTCCCTCATCATGAGTGTATACGCCCCCTACTGCTGATTGGCTACAAGTGTGTTTTGGTGCTCGGTCCGATCTGTACATTCAATAGCGTTTCTCAGATATCGCTTACTGCACCTTTAAACATGCATCAAGTAGAGCTATAAATAGTCTATTATCCCAAACAAATACATGATTTGGTATTTCCTGTACTTCATCATCTAAAGCCATATTTCAGACGGCTTGTGCTGTATCTGGAATTACTTATTAAGGTTATAATATATGCTTCCCACTTACCATTGCATCTAATATTGGAAATACTGCGAGGTAAAGAAAGGCCTTCCTCGTCTTGTTTCCAACTGAATCATCTACATGGTGGAGCTTATTTATGATGTAGTAGCCCAGATCTGTGTAAGCTGGGAAAATATGAGAGTTTTCAAAACAGGTTTTGAATTGAGGAAATCTAGTAAACTATGCAAATTAGCAGCTGCTTTGTCGCCAACATGAAACTTTATAGTTACAGTGGTTATTTTGCTGAGATCTTTGAGATATTGTATCCACAAGAGACACACCAATGAGGATGTGGAGAATGATGGCGATGACCCCCGCCACAGCCATGCAGAGGATCGCCTTGGTTCTCTCCCTCTTACTGTTGACAAACACGAGTCCAACATTTTTGAAGTCACTCATTGGTCCAGTGAAGAACTTCATGAGCGAGTATGCCAGACCATAGCTGGCCAACATCTCAACCTTGTCCTTTTTTACAGAAGCGATGCCCCTGTTCAGAGCCTGAAGAAGGCATGAGAGAGAGAGAGAGAGAGAGAGAGAGAGAGAGAGAGAGAGAGAGAGGACATAGTTTTATAGTACACAGTACCGTTCAAAACTTTGGGGTCATAAGAATTTTTAATATTTTTAAAAATTGTCTCTTCTGCTCACCATGCCTGCATTTATTTAATCAAAAATACAGTTAAATGGTGGTATTGTGAAATATAATAACATTTTATAACACTGGTTTTCTATTTTAATATATTTTAAAATGTAATTAATTCATGTGATGAATTTTCTGCATCATTACTCTTCAGTGTCTCATGATCCTTCAGAAATCTAATAGCAATGCTGAGTTGATGCTCAAGAAGCATTTCTTATTATTATCAATGTTGAAATCAGTTGTGCTTCTTAATATTTTTGTGTAAACCATGATATATTTTTTCTTCAGGATTTTTTGAGGAACATTTTAAAGTTCAGCATTTATTTGAAAACTTTATACATTATAAATGTGCCCTTCTTTAGTGTCACATGATCCTTTACTAACGTGATCTAGTGATCAATTATTTTTGTGTAATCCATTTTTTTTTCAGGATTCTATGATGAACAAAGTAAAAAAAACACCATGTATTTGGAATATAAATCTTGTAGAAGTCTTTACTGTCACTTTTGATCAATTTAATGTATCCTTACTGAATAAAAATATGAATGTTTCTAAAAATATTACTAGGGTCATATCAGTCATGACAACTCTAAATAGTTTTAGCATGTTATTGAACATGGCGATGTTCATGTATTTGGTCGGGTGAACTTGATATGCTATGCTGCTGCTGTTGATTGTTGTTGTTACTGCTGCAGACCAGTATGGACTTGTTACTGTTAATAGATACACAGACATGCTGCTGTGAGCATGTAAGATATGCTGCTGTTGCATAAATATACTGTACATACATATCTCCAGTAGCAGATCTAGGCAGGTGGAGCTGGGGGAGGTGGAGGGTTTCAGAGGAACTCTGATAATAAGCTTACCTGCAAGACTAGACTATTTAAATGTTGAGCAAGCAATCTCATTGGCGTTATCTCATTGACTGTATATGTGTAATATATATATATATATATATATATATATATATACACACAGATACAGTCAATGAGATAAAGCCAATGAGATTGATTGCTCAACATTTACTGTAAATAGTCTAGTCTTACAGGTAAGCTATTCCTGCATGATCAGAGTTCCTCTGAAACCCTCCACCTCCCCCAGCTCCACCTGTGTGTTTATATATATATATATATATATATATATGGATGCCTTAGCAGCTTCAACATGCTGTTAATTAGAGACAATAACGCACCTAATACATAATGTTCTGTATAAATTTGTTCTTCACTTGCTGAAATTGAATCAGAATGGTCAAGCAACTAAGTGAAATAACTTCACACCGCATGCTAAAGAGAAAAGGCGCCAATACAAATGAAAAACTTTGCTGGGTTAGTGAACATTGTTCAACATGTGTTGTTTTGACTGACATTTTTTATGCACAAACTATGCATTCTGATTCTGACATTCTAGATTTCAATGTTTTCAATAATTTTATATTCTTGACTGATCTTTTTTCAAAGATGAACTGTTAAATGAGTGATCTTGAAATGAGTCCCTAGTCGCCCAATTTGAGTCATATGCTGATGTATTTTATATTATAAACTTGAAAGGTGATTTTTTTAAGTAGTTTGATCTTCTTAGTTGTTTAAAAGATAAAGGCAACTATCAAAGTTTGATACAAATGTTGTTTAATTTTCCAATAAAAGATGATCATTTTTTCCAATATATACTCACATAGAAAACACAATTTTGTACCCTATGCTATTTATGCAGCTGTCAACAGCAGAGTAAGAAAAAGACAAACAGAGGGACAATAAGAGTGTTGCTATAAATACACTCACACAATGGTTACATAAGACTAATCCTTACCCTGTCTACTCCTCGCTCTAACGCACACACACTGGTACTAGATAAGACGGTCAGTGTCCTAACACTACAGGACAAAAACCTAGGCACATGCGAAACTGTAATGTGAAACACATGGATTACAGAACAGTGTGCCAGATACTAAAGTATCAAGTAAGCAGAAACTATTTATCAAACCCAACTTGGTTGAGCTTTGCACCCAGATGAACTTGATGAACCGTCCTATGATTACTAATCATTCAGTGCATATCTGATAGTATAAAAAAAATATCTAATACTATATGTCCAAGCCATTCTAACACATTTCAAAGATTATCTTCACAGTCAACATTTCAGTTAAATCCATTATGAGTTATTACTGTATGACAAATGTAAAGGCATCTAGTTGTGGCATATGTATTCAAACGAAGATATAATCAGAGCTTTCAACATGCCCTTCCCCATATTTCTCTAGTAGTACGGGGTGGTGATGGCGCACGGGGTGGTGATGGCGCAGTGGATAAGACACATGCCTTTGGTGTAAGAGACCCGGGTTCGAATCCACTGTGAGACACCAATGTGTCCCTGAGCAAGACACTTAACCCCTAGTTGCTCCAGAGGCGTGCGACCTCTGACATATATAGCAATTGTAAGTCGCTTTGGATAAAAGCGACAGCTAAATGAATAAATGTAAAAATGTAAATGTAGTTTAACAGTAATGACAGTGTGAGCAATTTATGGACCTGACTGGAGGTTCAAATGAGGTTATCAGAGGTAGTATGTAGTATAAAAAGGGTAAAGATTTGTGTGCACTGCTTTTGTTGCCATCTGAATTTCTTCTCTGGACCCAATAGATGTAAAAGACAGTAATCTTAAAAATAGGTCTTTATCCCAGATTTCACTGAGGACATCTACTGTAACTGTTTTTTTATTTGAAGCAGATTTATTTTGAAGTTCCCTGACTCAATAACCAGATCTTTGTTTTACTTTAAAAAGAGTAGCAGTCATAGTATCATGTTATGTAAAAAGAGTAGACTATTCATGCACACAGAGACCACATCCTCAGGAACAAAGTTGTAGAGACTTGAAACTTCAGAGGGCTGGTAGTACCCAACGCATCTACAAAGTTGCCACGGCTCGCCCCAATCGGCCTGATGGTGGCGCTGCAGCGATCAAAGGTACGTAATGGCTCATTACTCTTAAATCGCTCATCGCATGCTCAAGTGTCTTATATCATTTGGAACCATTTTGGATTTGATAACCACCCTGGCAATATTTTCAGGTATTTTGGATCTTTTCAAAAAACCTATGTTTGCGAACTAGTCCTAGGTTTTTCGCCCGATCAGAAAAAAAACAGTCGAGAAAGATTCTCTAGAGTCTGATTGTCAATAATTAGCAAGTTTAAGTTTCGATTCATGTCCACGACGGGACGCCTAAACGTTCGAAGTGGGCGTGGCCACTTTCACTACACTGACTATCCCCTTTGAATGAAACTAGATAATAGGCATGTCCGACTTTGTTCAGCGCTGTGCCTCTGCAGACCGATCGGCGGCTGACTTTAAGCAGTGCGTGCCGGTTAGAAATTTTGTCCCACTTGAGACAGTGTCGACACCAAGTCGCTGAGACGTATTGCATTAAAGTACCACGAGAGCGATTTGAGAGCAGACCGAGGATTCAGCTAGCGCAGCTTCTCAAGAGCGGCTGCACGAGCTCTGATGACAAATATTGTGTCATGTTTATCAAAGTAAAACTGATAAAAAATGTAGACCCCATTACATTGGTATTTAAATAGTATGGCTTTTGTTGAACTGTATTCTTGTACAAACAGATGCTGTATTAAGCAGTGTAATTTAAAGTATTGAATGAAAATGTCTCTGAAACTTCTGTGTATTTGACAAATATTGCATTTATTTCACTTCACTGTGGTAAAGTATGCAAAAACAGAGTGAGCGTCACTACGGGAAGCAGGAAATGTCCGACTTCATGTCTACGCTTTCAGCTCCTCCCCTCCTGCATGCAGCAACTCTCGCCGATCGGTTACATCCAGCCGCAGCCGATATCGAATACACCTAATTTCAACAAACTCAGTACACCTATGTATGGGATCGGTCTGTGGTCGCGTGTAAAAAGATGTGGCAACTTGGTGGCGCTATAAAATAAAATAACAAAAACACGAAACCGGCAACAGTCAGTTCAATTGACTTGAAAACTGGCATGTCTTGGTGCCTTAGTGTCTTTGTCCAAGTGGCCGCGATTTTCTACAAGGACATTCGCGTATCTCAAAAAACACAGCTGCCATCGGCCAATGAAGTTCGAACGGCTGTCAGACAAGGTTAACGGAGGCTGATTGGAAAGAAAAACACTTGGCCCTAGAG
This sequence comes from Siphateles boraxobius, assembly GCF_051911475.1. Lineage (NCBI taxonomy): Eukaryota > Metazoa > Chordata > Actinopteri > Cypriniformes > Leuciscidae > Siphateles > Siphateles boraxobius. The sequence goes on along the minus strand of NW_027508876.1, from coordinate 12,817,608 downwards.
GGCCTAGAGGACAACTCGAAAGAAATTCCTCATTCTGAGCAACTTTGCCTCCAGGACCGCCTCAATCGAATTGTTTGTTAAATATTGGAGATTATTTCAAAAAACCTACTTTTGCAAACTAGTCCTAGTCCAGACAGCATAATAGTGTCAGCCCAGATCCGGGCCGTGTGGAATCCACGTGTACCAGATGTGGGCTGGATCTGGGCCGACACTATGTTGCTGTCGGGGAGGTTTTTGGTCAACCTTGATAACTGTTTAAGGCCTTTAAGCACATGTGTAAAAAGGTATTATGTTTTATTTAGCAAGCCTGTAACCACCTAGATCATAGATGGAAAAGACCATTTACAGCCAAAATAGGCGATTTACTTACTATTTAAGCACCTGGAGGCTGTTAATTGCTGCTCGCAGTTATATATATATATATATATATATATATATACACACGTGTGTGTGTGTGTGTGTGTGTGTGTGTGTGTGTGTGTGTGTGTGTGTGTGTGTGTGTGTAGTGATACCTTACAAAAGGCACCTGGACAAAAATGTGTTATAATTTAGTCATCCAAAGAGACTGGGATTATTAGATTTTTTTTAACTCATTGCAAGTATGTAGCTTGAAATCTACAAAAACACTCAACTATAAAACATTTCGCTGTTAGTGTACATAAATGCAGTTAATTAAACTAGACCAATAAAAAGTTAACATGCAAAAACACCAAACCCATTGTTCTGGTTGTGTGATAATAAAAAAAAAAAACTAACAGTTCAACTTCTAAACTTTCATCGATTGTTTATTTGTGCCTTGTACCATTGAGCACTACGAGTCAACTCTTATGGTATCTGAAGCTAAAACCTTTTAGATTTCGGACCACTACGCCACACCACCCTAAATGAGATTCATGAAAAATACTATAGCCTACTAACCCACTATTATTGGGCCCAGCCTGACCTTCATGCGTCTTCACAAAATTTCAACGTGTTTACATTAAACCCAATTTAAAATGTTCGTATTTAACGCACCCTTACATTGGCGGAGAAATACAATCTTTTTTCATTCATTTCTATCAGCGAGCGTCGCGTCATTTAAAGCTCACGCGTCAACAAGTAACAAACGAATACAGGTGTACAAGTTCAAATATATAATGTCATAATATCTCACCTGTTCTCCGAAGTCTATGGCTATATTAGTAATGGCTAGTGGCAGCAGAAAGCGAATAAGAGGCCAGTACGCAGTGCGTGATAGACAGTCCATTATGATGAGTGATGATAATATTTTTTAAGCATTCGTCCGTGTCGGGCTGCATTGAAGAGTTGCTTTGTGGTTTGCGGCTTCCAGGTGCCTGAAATCAAACTGGAAAAACTGGAGACACATTCCCAGCGCGTCCCATGAGAAGGTCACCCAAACATTGCGCATTATATCATAATGACATTCACCCGCGAATTAAAGTACTGATATAGGAGACAGCATGTTGGTGTCTCACAGGCCGGAGGAATGTCGACTATCCGCACTCGCGCGTGTTATTTATTTTCGTGTAGAACACACGTGGTATGCGTCACAAAACCAAGCCCTTCTCCAGCTGTTCGCGTCAGTCTGTGTGGGTCGGGAGTTGCACTAGGAATGGTGAAGTTTGATTCATTATTTTATTTATTTTATTTTTTATAGTAGGCTATATTAGTTTGTCTGTGTGTTAGAATAATGCAATTATAATCAAATGTCAACGGACATGGTTTAATAAGAAACAACGGAAAGTTACCTTTATATTGTTTTTAATCTCTGCTACCCTCTGCTGGATGTTATATGGAGAGACTCACTGCCAAATTATTACCCCCTCCCTCGTTAAAGGTGCCACTGGTTGCTTAATCCTAATAATCTCAACCCCTAATCCTAACCCCACCCCCACACCCATTCAATAGGTGCATTGAGAAAGATTAGATCATTTGATCAAAGACTATATAATTGATTATAGTCAATTAATACAGCGTTTACAGGGGCAATTGGAATGATCGTTGATGGTAATTGGAACACTTGGTATTAGGCCACTTTTCCCCAAATAAGAGCACGCCACATAATGAAATCGTTAATTTTAGGATATAGCCTAACGTTTCTAGATTCTTTTTAGCAAAAATCAGAGTTACTGTTTTCGAAACTGGTTAAAATCCCTTTTACTATAAATAATAATCCTCTCAATTGCAGCATCTCCTATTTTCTCAGTAAATCCAAGATCATACATAGTCAGCAAGATTATGACACTTTTTGGTAAACTGTGTATTAAATACAAATAAATCTATTCTACTCACACTATTGATGTTTTAAACACATGCTCAACGTCTCTTGCATCTCCAACTATGGCCCCCCCCCCCCCCCCCCCCCCCAAAAAAAATAAAATAAAAAATGATAAGAACCAATTTTGGTTCTACAGCCGTTTTCAGGTAGGCTAAATTGGGACACATATTTCCATCTAGTCTGTGTTTGGATAATAGAATTGTTTACAACAGTATATTATACACATCTTTTTTCCCCTCAATATATATTTTTCAAAGTGTAAAATAATAACTTTATAAATATAGACACACTAGCGCAGTGGTTCTCAACCGGAGGGCCGTTGCCCACTAGGGGTCCTCAGTGATTTTATAGGGGGGCGGTGAGATTATTACTTTTATTATTAATACATTAAATTTCTTTTTTTTTTTTTTAGTTTTGGAACCAATAATAGCCTGCTTTGTTTTTAGTTTCAGAAAACCATTTAATTCCATTATCTTTTGCATAATGAAAAGCTGTAGCATAGCTGATTGAAACACCTTGACGATTCTTTCTCACACATTACAGCACTTGAGTAGTAACCACGCCCACGTGGTTTATATTTGACCAATCAAATGTTGATATTCAAATGAAGTAGCCTAAATTACAACATTTCAAGATCACCCACCATTACTGCAATTTAAAACATAAAAACACTACATCAAAAAGTGTATTTATCCCATTTTAGCTGATGTCCCCCTTTTGCTGACTTCGCCCTATGAGCTTTACATTTTTATGTACAATTTTATACAATATTATGAAGCTGCTACAGTCCCCCACCCAGAGTCCCACATTCTCAGACCCCTCATTTTTCGAGACAGCGCCTCCTGCTGTTCGGAAGATCGTACAACACCCTTATCCAAATGGCATTGAATAAAATAGGATGCAATATTACGGTCTCGTTTTATTTAAAGTTATCCAAATAAATATTTATATTCCCTGCTTAATGCATGTGCCAAAAAAAAAACTCATTGTGTTATCTATAACTAACAAATTACTCAGTAATTTTTTGGGCGTGGGTATAGGCTAATTGAAAGAAAATTACTGATGGAAGGGATAAAAGATTGAAGTTTGAACTATCTTCAAAGATTTAACTATCTTCTGAAAAATATTATGTGATTTTATAGCCTATTGCTACAATGTTTTTTTAATTCAAATTCCAATTTTTCTTTCAGTTCAACCTATAATGGTCTAATTAACATTATACCAAACATTACAGAACCTGTTTTTTATATTTTGAATGCGAACAAAACTCAAATAAGAATAGACAAAATACCAATAATAAACAATTCTGTACTTTATTTAACAATCACCTAAACATCATCTTGCTGTAAAGAGGACAAAGCAAAGAAAAAAAGGAAGAAATAATTGTGTTAGTGACTTTACTTTTCGTCTTCAATTGCATAAAAAAATCCTCATTTATAAGTCACTTTGGAAAAAAGCGTCTGTTAAATTAATAAATGTAAAATGTAATGTAAATTCATAAGGTAAAATAATTACTTTCTGGTAGGCGAATGTTCCTTCTTTTTTCATTCTTTTTGCAATCACTCTGTCAAATTCCTCGACTTCACTAAAATAAAAGATGAATGCCATTGTCAAAAATATTGTGCAGCCTAATAATAAATATATATATTTTTTTGTAAATCCAAATTACAAGCATACAAGTAGGGCCACGGAGGAACAACTGCATGAGTTGTAAATGGCTGGCAACAACTTCATATCACAGTTAAATTAATATTGATTCATTTTAATCCTTACGTTTTATAAGAACTAATTTAAGTAGTCTACATAAATTATATAAAGTAAAATAATTACTCCGGCATTAATTAATTCAATTTATAGGTTTAGGAGAAAAGGTCCGGTAATTGAAAAAAGGTCAAACGGTATAAGCTGATTAAATAATTAATGACATTCTTTGATATTAACACACTTAATGTATTTAATTGGTCTACTTTAATGTCAACTAATTTTAATCAAATTTTTACAATGGCTTCTCTACAAAAAGTCCAAGGTTAAAGGCTAACGTTAGCTATCAAATATTTTCGGGGAATTAAGGCGAAAAAACATACATTAACGGCTCAAATTTTGTTACAAACTATCTTTACAAATATTAAATATTCATATGTTGGTGTATCGATGAGCTATAAAGTAGTTTGATTAAAAAAGAAATCGAATTAGTATGATTCGCTAAATAAAGTTGACGATACTCACGTTTTCAATATTAGTTCCTCACATGTTTATCCGATCCAATTTGATAGGAGGCGCTGTCTCGAAAAACGAGGGGTCTGAGAATGCTGGACTCTTGGTGTGGGACTGTAATTGCAGGCTCCGAGTCTGCAGCTTCATGGGCTACTACTCATTTTATATAGGCCTAGATTATTTTCAGTGGAAGGCAATTGATCACCGTGATCACTACTTAACACCAGAGGGCGCCACATACCAACGTATATAAGCCATCCAACAATATTTAGATTGAAATTTATTTTATTTAAAAAAGCATCTGTGCTCTATACCCCCCCCCCCCCCCCCCCCCCACACACATTCCATGACATGAAACATCCACATTCCACATTCAATGAAACATGTGTCTACCCCAATATATAACTCCAAGGATAAACTAAGTACTTGTTTAAATAACACTGCAATACTGAACTAAGTTAGTATATTAGTTATATTTGATTCACTTATGTTAGAAGTGGAACCATTTCATGATATTTTATCCAAAATTACCATGACTTAACAGCACTATTAGAAAAAAAAAACTTTATCATTTATATAATTATTCAACCATTCATATGTCTGAAGGATGTGTTGTTTCATTCATTGAGGACAAAATTTCATGCACAAACATTGTATTTACTGCAATGGCTCTGAACTTTTTGTCTCCAAAACCACATACTGACAAAGCCAATACTGGATTATATTCTATTATTATAAAATAACCTAACAATTTAAGGCATCTCACAACATCCCAGGACATTTACTGAGGGCCCCTAGTGGACCCTGGGACCGAGGTTCAGAACCACTGCTCTAGATGACTTTGACATGCTAATTGTATGATAATGGTTACATTTCTTTATTGTTTTGTTGAAGCAACATAAATAATCCATATGCTTTGTCACAGTCATAAAAATAAACACTTTGTTGTCAGCACACAAAATATATGATGAAAGAAAATAAAAAAATAAATGTAAAAAACACCTATAAAACATATTGCTCTTTGCTCTAAAATCTAAAATAACAAAAATGTGTTTTCTTTCAACCTATTTTGCCTCTATGTTGTGGTATTAAAAACATAATAAGACCGAAATCCTTAAGAAAGATCTGATTTTGTTGTATCCTTGTCTACTAAAGTAAAATAAAAATAAAAAATCACCCTCTTTCAAGTGAGCTGTCAATGCTTGACTATAAACGCTCCGCCACTCCGATGACGTCAAAGCCCACCCACACACTGGCTTCTGCTAAAATCTTTGTCCTTCCGCTAAAATAGTCCCACATTTATCGAATTCAGAGATAAATGCAGCATATCTGCTAAGCCAATAAAGCCTAATTATGTTTTCAAATAAGACATTGGGTTTTACATTTGATGTGTGAGCCTAACGGGTCGATTTAATACGCAATCAACCGTGTTTTCGTTTGGCGGGAAATTTTACTAGCGCAGTCATACGTCAGTGGGCGCAGCTTGAGCTCGCGGGAGCTCCTGAACTTATTCATCCTGCCACTGTCACACTAGAGATCAGTCTGTCCAGCATCTGAGAGGTGCACAAACGCGCAGCCTTCATTACATTTTACATCACTTAACATTTGACCGCGACTTTGATTCCACTTATGCGTCAAGCGACTGGAGTAACCTGTTGGATTTTAATTCTTGCTCCTTATTTTTTATTGTCTTTTCATTGCATTGCGTCTCGAAAGAAGCCATTCTGAAGCTGCATTTGATAAATACACGGTAGGTATCCGGTATCTGATGTTGCATGCATCTGTTAGACTGAGCTGCATGCGTTTGTGATGGTATGCAAATATATGTTCTTTTGTGCGATTATCTTTTCTTTTGGAATTTTGCACGTTGCACGCTCAACAAAAAAAACAAAAACACTAGAATCAGGGATGCTCTGAAATGGTTTGGGATTAACCCCGCTTTGGGATTCATTCGCTCCCTTTTTACACATGCTGTTTTTTAGTTGCATTATTTACCTCATTTTCCCACCCCATGCATGTCATGCGTAGTCTAAATATGTGCACTTTAGGTGAACGTTGCATATGCACTATTATAATTTCAAATTGTTTTTTCCCACAAGTGTCAAAATGCCGGTGAGTGCGAGTTTGGCGTATAAAAACTACGATTACGACTACGACTCCATCCAGCCGTATTTCTACTTCGATAACGAAGATGAGGATTTCTATCACCATCAGCAAGGACAGACTCAACCCCCAGCTCCCAGCGAGGACATTTGGAAGAAATTCGAGCTTCTGCCCACACCACCCCTCTCGCCCAGCCGGAGACAGTCCCTCTCCACCGCCGAACAGCTGGAGATGGTCAGCGAGTTCCTGGGAGACGACGTGGTCAACCAGAGCTTCATCTGCGACGCGGACTACTCCCAGTCCTTCATCAAGTCCATCATCATCCAGGACTGCATGTGGAGCGGCTTTTCCGCCGCTGCCAAGTTGGAGAAAGTGGTTTCTGAGAGACTGAAGTCCCTGCATGCTGCAAGGAAGGAACTGATTTCTGACAGCAGCTCGAATCGACTTAATGCAAGTTATTTGCAGGATCTGAGCACCTCTGCATCAGAATGCATCGATCCCTCTGTGGTCTTCCCTTATCCCCTCACTGAGTCCGGCAAAACCAGCAAGGTTGCACCATCGCAGCCCATGCTGGTCCTGGACACTCCACCTAACAGCTCGAGCAGCAGTGGCAGCGATTCAGGTATGTAATGCATTATGTCATTTAGACCTCTTTGACACGCATGATCTAGCTGGTATCTGCATGTGCGAGTGCTTTCATTTAAATGACCTTTACTTGTTAAAGGTGAGGTGGTGTGCTGGACATGGGGCTTTATCCTCGTACCCTTGGTGCAAGTTGTAGTTGCATAAGATCTCTCAGTCTCCACCTCCCCCCTGCTCGACCCGAGTCAGATCTGTAGGAAAGTCTGCAATGTTCAAATATCAGTTGACAGGGAAAGTGGGAGGGGACTGGAATGCAGAGCCAACCCCCCAACCATCACACCCCACCCTTTGTGGAAAGCCACTTGCCAAATTCCATTATATTCCCATTCTGCTGTAGTATGGGGGCTTATTTATTTAAATGAACTAATGTTTAAAGCTAATAATTCTCTTGTTTTTATGCAATTGCAGAAGATGATGAAGAAGAAGAAGAGGAGGAGGAGGAGGAAGAAGAGGAGGAGGAAGAAGAAGAAGAAGAGGAAGAAATTGATGTGGTGACAGTGGAAAAGCGACAGAAAAGGAGTGAGACGGAGGTGTCAGATTCGAGGCACCCCAGTCCACTGGTGTTGAAGCGCTGTCACGTCTCCACCCACCAGCACAACTACGCCGCCCACCCCTCCACACGGCATGACCAGCCGGCTGTCAAGAGGTTACGACTAGAAACCAGCAACAGCAGCAGCAGCAGCAACAGGCACGTGAAGCAACGCAAGTGCTCGAGTCCCCGAACGTCGGATTCTGAGGACAATGACAAACGCAGGACTCACAATGTGCTGGAGCGCCAGCGCAGAAACGAACTCAAACTCAGCTTTTTTGCACTACGGGATGAGATTCCCGAGGTTGCAAATAACGAGAAAGCCGCTAAAGTGGTTATCCTAAAGAAGGCGACGGAGTGCATCCACAGCATGCAGATGGATGAGCAGAGGCTGCTGTCCACCAAGGAACAGCTGAGGCGAAAGAGTGAACAGTTAAAACACAGGCTGCAGCAGCTGCGGAGTTCTCATTAATTCATCTGTGTCACAAGAGTTAAAGCGAAAAGACTTTTACCCCCCCCCAGCTTTTTTATGCAAGTTAAAGACTGTTGCTGTGTATAGTTGTGATGATGTTGCATGTCCAATGCATTCTTTTTCTTTTGAATATTGTCAGTTCTTTCCATGTTCAAAACTGCCGAAGTTTAAAATTTAAGGTGGTTAAAATAATTTGTATTTAAGTCATTTATTTTTATTAAGAAAATAAGAAAAAATAGGGCTGCACAACCCTAAAGTAAAAATCTTTTGTATGTTTTTGTATATAATGAATTAATATTTCCTATGAAAGGTATTTTTGGATCTGTATCAGCTACTGTGTTCTCATAAACCATATTCTGTTTCACTATATGGTTTTTCCATGTTTTCATCATAAATGAATTTCTTTCTGAACTTGACTTTTTCGGTCTCTTTGTTCTGATCTCCTCATTCACAGAGTTCAGACACTGTTTGGGGAGTATTCATTCAGAGAAATTTGATATTTTCTTGTTAGTTCACCAAGTATGATACTGTAACTTTGTTTTACATCACAAATTGTTAATCATTTCAGGGTTTTTCCAAGTTATAAAGGTCAGTAAGTTTTTACCCGTCTAAAATTAAATATATAATTGCACTTTCTTGCATGAAATCAACATAGAAAAGCACACACAAAACAAAAATATTCAATTGCATCCCCACCCAGCTAGATTTCAGCTAAAGTTGAGCTCTTTCATATTTTGCATTCAATAAGCAACAGTGCCCAAAAATGAAAGGCAATGGAAAGTTATTGTGAGGACTGCTGCCTGGAAACCCAGCAAAAGGGAATTTTGACAGAAAACACCTCAGATTTTAGAGGTGATGATGAGTCACATGCCACAGCCCTCAATAGTTTAGAAGCAGGGCTCATGTGGCTCAAAGAGCATCTGTCATGGATGTGGCAAAGCTCTGCTAATGCAGTCTGAGCTGTTTACTTGAGCTGCAAACCACTCAGAAATCAGTGCAGCAACATTGTAGGTATAATTGTGGACAGTGTGTGAATTATACCTGTTAGATTTTAAAAGGACATTTTAAAGGAGTAGGCTAGTTAACTTAAAAATGAAAATTCTGTCATAATTTACTCACCCTCAAGTTGTTTCAAACCTGTATGAACTTTCTTCTGCTGAACAAAAAATATGATATTTTTAATAGTATCGGCACCAAATAGTTGATGGACCCCATTGACTTTCATAGTATTTTTTTCCTACTATGGAAGTCAATGGAGTAGCCACATCAACTGTCTGGTTGCCGACAGTCTTTAAAATATCTTCCTTTGTGTTCAGCAGAAGATAGAAATTCACGTAGGTTTGAAACAACTTGACCGTGAGTAAATGATGACAGAATTTTCATTTTTAAGTGAACTATTAATTCAAGGTCGCAATGTTGAAGTTTAATATTTTTAATGTTTAATATTTATTTTTTGCAGACAATAATATTTTCAATATCTGTATAAATCAATGATAAATAGTTAAATATTGACAGCGTTTAGGTTTAGGTTAATGTTCCGCACGATTCAGCTCGACTGATCTGGATCTACCTCAGGACATTAGAAATTACGAAATTTATGTTCGTAAACATCTATTTTCAGTCACGTGACTGGGGCGGAGACCTGTTGGGCAAAACATGCACAGAACTGCAGCGGTAGCGTGTCAATTTTACATGTTTCAAGCCATGAATATTTAGATCACCTATCAAAAGAACATAAAAATGTGAACTGTGATCCACTTGTGATCCACATACAGCACCTCCTGCAGTAAACAATACAAATAGCAGGACATTCGTGAAAAATAAAATAAAACACTTACTACTAAAGTACTAAAACAGATACATTAAGATATCAATTTCAGTATACACCTTACTGATGATGCAAATACAAGCGAACATATTATACACAAATATTGCGTTTATATTTATATGCGTTTATAGCCTAGTGTGGCGAGGCTTCATAAGGGCCCACTCAGATTGATGGCTGGTCCACCCAATCAATTGAGACACAAAATAATTTTTTGTGGGAAAGGAGAAAAAAATTACGCATACATGACAATAATAATCACTTAAATACATTTATTTAGACAATGTCACTCTCGAAACTTTGCAGCATGTATGCGGTCACTGTCTAGCATGTGCGAAAGCGCTCCGCGATGACGAAATCTTATAATCACTGAAGGTGTCTACACTACACAGTGAATCTCTTATTTACATAATGTCTACGGTTATAATGAGAGGATTTATGAGCGTGCAGAACTCAGCACTGGACAAAAACTCTAGCTTTGAGTGCATCTTTCTCATGCAAATTAATGTACTTCGTTTGGTATTCTACACATCTGATTGGCCATTGACATGTCTGTGATTGGCTACATTGCTCTACGCTGCAAAAAAATGATGTAAATAGATATGCACGGGATTGTTTGTCAAATCGCTAATGCTATTATTACGGATCATATCTTATTTATCTTTGTTATTTGTTCTTATTCTGTTCATTTGATATTTTATTTGTGAATGGATTCTGTTGTTTTCATGCAACTGTTGGCTGACAATAAATCACATTTAACTAATCTTAATTGTAAAATGCTGTAGTTTGAGAGTAGGCATTGTTCCTATTTCACCAAGGTCTACTCTCTTTAAAATTCTACTATTTAAAAAAAAATAGTATGCACCATCAGGTGTATAGACCTCTTCCGGTTTTTATTTCCAGAGCATGAATCTTACGGATTTTTGAATGAACCGCTCGTTTTAAAATCTTCCAGGTCTATTTATTATTTATTATGACATCTGCTTCAAACATTGCAATGCCCATGATAACTTTTGTTAACTCTAAATCCACTTCACCAGATAATTACTCTTAGACAGCGATGACACCAAATATAGGCTTAAACAGCTACCGCAAAAAGGAAGTGTAAGGATGAATTTGTCTTACATTGATTGTGCAACCCTAGTAAAAATAACTGGCGGGCAAATCTCGTTTGCCCCAAAAAATTGGGTGTTCCTATGTGTGACGTCAAGCGAAAACTAGATAGCACACGTATGTCTGCAAGATGTCAGGTAAAGATCACTTCATCTGGAAAGCATCTGCTGTTTGCTTACATCTAATAGACGTCTTTAAGATGTTAGTTTTTTATTTTTAAGAGTAGGCCTAACATTTAAAAAAAAAAGGACATTCGAAACTTCGCCCCGAGCCACCTTAATATTTATTAGCTAACAATAGCGTTTTTAAAATATATGTATTTTTTTTAAATTATGAATCAACAATAAACTGTTAAATAATGACAGTGTTTATGTTTTAACAATGTTCCATACTATTCTGTTTGATCTGCTGTTGCTATGGTTACTTCAAGGGAACGCCATTTCGGTTCACAAACGTCTATTTAATGAAAATATAAATAGGCGAACTGACTAACTAATAACCCATCTTGTGTTTTTAGCCTACTAAAATGTTTGAAACTCTAATTGATACTATTATGACGGCCCATAATTCACACCTTATTTCATTGGAAACATAATGTGTAGAAATTAGATGTCTATAGCCTACTATAAAGTGTTTTTCATAGCAAATTCCTTTCCTATGTTAATATAAACGTCTGATTATAAAGCATTTTATATGATGATGATGATATGATTTAGCTGTATCAGCCAGTCCAGACAATTCCTGCATGCTTGTCACAGCAAAGCTTTGCACTCTTTCTCCTTTGTCAAAATGCTCGGTGCTGAGCTCTATTAAATCCAATAACTGTCTTTTGCACGAATCTATTTCCATGCCGACTATCAAAGCTGTGATTTTCCCCGACGCAGCTGTATTGGGGCAATCTGACGTCATCGACTGTATGTGAATGTATCCAGCGCGTGCCGCGGAGCCCGTGCTCTGAGCACATGGAAAAGGGCTCGAGACAAAGTGCCCAAAGAATAACCACACACCTGAAAAGGAATATCAGTTACAACTTAATCAAATCTGGAGCAAAAGGGGTAGGTGTTGCATTATTTTCCATTGCACTGCGATATATTTTTTTTAGAAGCACACACGTGTTCATCTTATAATTGATGCATAACATTGATTCTTTGACAATGGAGTATATGTGCATGGCATTAGAAATGTTAGATATATTTTGGTTTAAGGGTTTTATAATAATAATTCATATCAAGCAACTAGGAATACATTGTTTATAAGCTAATAAGTCAATGTATGTCAGTCTCCTTGTATAGAAATAAAGAGCAATTTTATATTCTCACCTGCAAAATGTAAAAGAAAGGCTATTATTCTTGTAACAAAAATGTTTTTTTTCAATCCAGTGTTATTTTCTTTACAATTTTAATTTATATTATGTCTGCTGTTTATCTGAGATTGTATTTATTCTATTTGATTTATGTTTGATCATGAATTAAATTTATTATCCATTATCTGTAATTTCGTCTATATTATAGATTGCTTAAACTTTGATACCAAAAATATGTTTTGACTGCCAACAGCTGCAATTTGTTTGATCGAGTTCCTTTTGTCTATGTCATTTGACAAAGAGGTTGTGTGCTGCCATATTGCACCACTACGCTTTCATTGTTTTATATAAAAGGATTCCCTCTGCATTAAAATATTCTTCATTGCATCTTATTAGGATGTGCTGATTAATCAATTTTTCTACCGTCCTAACATAAACCTTAATTTACCATATGAGATATGCTTGTAAGCATTTTGCATTAATAAACAAATTTCAGTTTTCATGTAAAGTATGAACAAAGCATGTTTCATCTCCAGCGCAGGGCATAATAGTTTTGTAGACAATATAGAATTCATTGATTGTTTATATTTGAATTTTAGCATGATAAGTCTGTGCTTTTCAGGTGTGTTTGTAAACCTTTGCATCAGAATAGACCATCTTTTTCTGTATGTGTTTTGTCAGCTGATACTTATTAGGGTGTGCTGATTAATCAATTTTTTTACCGTCCTAACATAAACCTTAATTTACCATATGAGATATGCTTGTAAGCATTTTGCATTAATAAACAAATTTCAGTTTTCATGTAAAGTATGAACAAAGCATGTGTCATCTCCAGCGCAGGGCATAATAGTTTTGTAGACAATATAGAATTCATTGATTGTTTATATTTGAATTTTAGCATGATAAGTCTGTGCTTTTCAGGTGTGTTTGTAAACCTTTGCATCAGAATAGACCATCTTTTTCTGTATGTGTTTTGTCAGCTGATACGTGTATGTATGCAGAGACATTGCAAAGTTGACTAACAGGTGTATGTTTTTAAGGTGTGGGGCAAAGGTTAGCACAGATTTGTACAGTATGTTACAGCCTGGACTAGTTCTATTCATTTTATTCTGCAATATTAAACACCCAGAGTGTACATAAAAACAGTTTCACCACAGAACACCATGTCTAATTCCTTTAGGCTCATTCATAAAAGTATTCTATTATGAAAAAGTAAGCAGTTGCTTGTAAGCAGAAAGAAATTGGTTCCCCTAACCCATCCCTCTCCAGGGTCACATGGTTCCCCTTGGCAATGACAGCAAACGTCTGACTGAGGGAGGTAGACCACACACTAACACAGTCAAGGTCTGTCCTGGCCTCAGGGTTAGTCTGAGACAGAGGCAAATCCTGGAGTGAAGACCACATGTCAGTTGTTTTTGCTGGGAATATAAATGTAAACTCAAGGCGCCTCAGGACTGAAATAATAAGCTATATATATATATATATATATATATATATATATATATATATATTGATCGCGACCCACAAATGCAACCAATAAGTGCTAATAGACATTCTCTTGACAGACACTTTTTATCAAGTGACCTGCTGCACTTGGCACATTAAGAGCACATTGGTGTGTCATTTGAATACCTTCTCGTCTTGTTGGACTCCCTAAGTTTATGCATGCAGATTAAATGTACTGCCAAACTTTGAACAAACCCCTAATTCACTAGTTCACCTGCCCATTCAGCCTTAAAGTTTATTAGTAAACTAACTTGGCTTGCTGTCCTTGGGGAGGCCCGAGGCTCGGCTTGATCTCCGAGTTAAGTCAAGTCAAGTCAACTTTATTTATATAGCGTTTTTTACAATACAGATTGTTTCAAAGCAGCTATACAGAGATAAAACCTGTCTATGATGGAATTGCGCATAAGAGGATAGAGATAGTATACTGGAGGAGGATGGTAGGAGGACGGCTGCCTGAAGAATTTGTCAATGGGATGACGTGGTGTCTGCTGCTTATATAGTACGCTTGTAGTGATGACGGACAGGACTGAGTGTTCAGGCTCCTCCCAAACCTACGTTTGGAACTTCATGTAATAAACTTTGGTCCTTTGTATGAGAATGATGAAGTGAATCTTGCAGCTTGTTGAGGAAAGGTGTACTATTACTATTCTATTTGACCAGACTTACGGTTTTCATCCAGTAGACTATAAAATGGTTGAAAAAACCTCAGATATACTTCAGGGAAAATCAAGGAACGAACTGATGTGACGTCATTCCAAACAAAATCAGGCCTAAACAAAGTTCGTTTGGAGTTCGAAACAGCTTGCGAAGCGAACTTTCTGGAAAAGTTTGCTCTAGATTGTAAAGTACCTTTTGTCTGTGGCGATGACGCAATAGGTAGGTGTGCTCTGGGTCTTCGCCTTCTTTGATGTAAAAAACTCACAACACCCTATAGCATTGTGGTGGCTCAGTTTGCATAGGTAACCGCTCACATTTAACTTATTATTGCACCATTTTTAAAAACCTTCATCTGATCTTTATTAGTGCATCCTATTTTGGGGAACAAAGTCTATTAACATAGTTCTGTGTATAACTTTTGCTATGTGACTTATGAAAATGGACTCCAAGAACTCTGTTAAACTGCAGTGTAGATAAATTGGATCCATCAGCTGTGTTATAGGCTGTGAGAGAGGGTGGAACAGGCTCCTCTGGCAACACAGAGGCTGGCCTGTTTTCGTTCTTTGGATGATTTTCCATGTGTTATGTAATCCCTCCCCGCAGTTTGGAATGGAGGTCTCCACTGAGGCAAGATCTGAGCACACTGCAGAACTCTCTTTGTCTTTGCCGTCTCTTTCGTTAACCTCTTCCCCCCTAACTCTGGCCCCTGTAAACAATGACATCACTTCCTGCTGACATCACTCTTCTCTCTGCCTATAGCCATATTTGTTGTCATCTGCTCACATACTGCTCTCTTCCTCTAACTTCTTTCTACTGTTTTTATGCTGAGACTGGATGATATAGTAAAACAATATATCTCAATATTTTTTGGTCTTTTCACAGAACTTTTCACAGTTTATCCACAAGGCTTTTAAACTCAAAATTATAAAGACTGTTTTCACAATACTGACATAATACTAATTATTTAAATGAATTACAGAAATTAACTGAACTTTCAGCTTAAAGGGTTACTTTGACCCAAACTGAACATTCTGTCATCATTCACTCTCTCGTCTTTCCAAACCCATAAGACTTTAGAGAGAGATTTCTGTCCCTCCATTGACAGTCCATGCAACTACTTTGTTGCTTCAAAAAGTTCATAAAAAGATCGAAAAATGAATCCTTATGAATTGAACGCTTTAGTCCAAATTTTCTGAAGAGACACGATCGTTGTTTTTGTTACTGAAGTTAATAACAGTGACAATGCTAAAACGCGAGACCCAAGCAAAAGGAATGATTGAAAAACTATAGTTACAAATTTCTTTAGGAAACTTAGGGCTTTTACTAAATTATGTTTTATTAACAAAGTTCGGGAGGAGCACGCTCAGATAATTAACACGAGTGGAGAGCACTCAGAAATCAACGATAAGAGGTGAATGATTCAGCGGTCTCACCTGAATTCGTTGACAGTTTAGCAGCATCCATCCACCACCCCTTCTCCACACTTCTAGTCCTAACCATTTACATACGGGGGGAGTACTCTGGGTTCGAACTCCGAGCTCGGAGCCCTCCCCCCGGACAGCACGCCAAATACGCATTAAACTTTACTCCCTCTAATTGTATGTAAGTGTGAACTCGTGAAACAGCGTTAATGGGAGTGGAAAGTTCTGCACATAATCTACTGACGACGCACAAATTAAAGAAGACAGACACAGACAGATTTACCGAAGAGCCTGTAAATTGACTAGCGCAAACCTTAGTAAATCACCTTGTATGAATCATTTAAATACTCTCCTCCCATAAATTTTGTATCTGAAAGGGAAACTCCTACAAATGCATATAAAATACGATCAGCCGCAAAAATAACTGTGTCCCTAATTTTTCACTGCCTGTCTTTAGTAAATTCTGAGAGTAGTTTTCTAACATCAAAAGAGGGTTTGCGCTGGCGCAAGCTGTTAGTAAATCTCTCTCTCTCTCTCTCTCTCTCTCTCTCTCTCTCTCTCTCTCTCTCTCTCTCTCTCTCCTCTCTCTTTCTTTGAATCAGTTGCCCTCTCCCTTTTCTCACTCTTTCCAGTGACGGTGGTGGTGGCGTCTGTGTTTTGCCTGGCCCTGCTGACCCCGTGCTGTCAACCTGCCAAGCGGCTTTCTGCTTTTACTCGGGTTGTGTTAGCTATGTTACAGCATTCACAGAGTGCATTCTAGGTATAAAAACAGCACCAGCAAATTAAACCCTCCAGATTTACACACTTAAAGAGACATGTTTGGACCACCAGAGTTCAGGACTCCCGCTGTAAACCTGCTCATTTACAGTCTGGGAGCGCAAGGCACCTCTGTGAATATTTAAGCAGACCTCCCCAAGACAAACATGCAGACGCATACATGCATCTTCTCAAACAGATGTTGAGGAACCAGTCTGTGATGTCAGACTCTACTCCAAAAACAGGCTTGTTTTGAGAATTAGAGACTGAATTATGTTTATGTACTTATGGGCTCAACACTAAGGATTTTGTCTTCTGGCCCAGTTAGGCCAGTAGTTCACATTTTTACTTGCCAAGTTGCTCAACAGTAAAACATCTAACAAACAGAAAAAATAAATAAATGTTATTGTTGTTTTTGAGCCATTTAATTCCAAAAACTACAAGCCTAAATAATATAGAATTCAAACGGTCACTAATTATAGTACAAATGTAATAGTATAAATGAAAGCAGTAGAACAAAAATACAAAAAAATAAAATAAACTATGCTTTATGTTTTTCCTGTAGGCTAGATATAACAGTAGTATTCATGTATAGAAATTGAACTATCAAATATAAAATAACACTGCAGAGACTTTACTGTATAAATTAAATATAGATTAGCCCTTAATGTAACAAAAGTTATTTAGTCAAGAGGAGTAAGTGATTTTCTCTTCTTCTTTTCTTTGATTAACATAAATGGGATTGTTCACCCAAAAATGAAAATTCATTCATCATTTACTCACCCCCATGTTGCTACAAACCCACAAGACTTTTGTTCATCTTTGAAACACAATATATGTTTAATAAAATCTGAACCAGTTCTGTACACTATTGACAGTCCAATTTGACTCTTCAAAAAAGTTCATAAAGAGATCACAAAACTAATACACATGAATTGAGTGGTTTAGTACAAATTTTCTGAAGCGACACAATTGCTTTATATGATGAACAGATTGAATTTAAGCTTTTATTCACATATAAACATTGATCAGTGAACATAAACAGAAGCTCAACCGATCATGCTTGACACACGATAACAATTGGTTCTATCAGAAGTTCAAACGTGCTGTGTAACACATGAGAATGAACCTCATTGGTTCTGGCATGTCAAGCAAGCATGCTTGAGCTTCCGTTTATCATAACTGATGTGTGCATTGATGAATGTTTAAATGTGAATAAAATCCTAAATTCAATCTGTTCATCATATAAAGTTTTCGTGCCTTCTTGGACTAAACCACTCAATTCATATGCATTAGTTTTACAATCTCTTTATGAACTTTTTAAAGCCTCAAAGTGTTACCTGTATTTGCGTAGCTGTCAATGGAGGGACAGAAATCTAATTTTATAAAAAAAATATCTTCATTTGTGTTTCGAAGAAGAACGAAAAGTCTTATGGGTTTGTAACGACATGAGGGTGAGTAATTAATGACAGAATTTTCATTTTTTGGCTGAACTATCCCTTTAAGGACCCAGACAGTAGCAGCAGGTATTCTGTCCCTTTTAGAGCTAATGCACAGGTCCAGTATGCTGGTCATTGCCTCGCTAAGATAGGCATTTTGACATATTTGTGTGTAGTTGTCAGTTCAAGCGCAAGAAGATGCGAATGAGAAGTCAATTCGGTATTTGCACACAGCTTTCTGTCTGTCCTTATTGTCAAGCCCTTAGACTCTCTACTATGTGATCTGTGATGTGTTAGTACTTTGCAGTAGAGACTATTTATGTCTGTCTCGGGCTTAAATGAAAGGGTATTTGTATATGCAATAGGTACCTCAGTGTAAGGGATAACTGTTGAATGTAAGCTGCTAAAGACTTAGTATAGACTAGCGCTTTTGACAGTATGTAAGCAGCTCAAACAGACTCAGACACACACGTGACAATTCCAAGCAATATGGAAATATCTAAGGACTATTTGTGCTTGAGCTTAAGTAAATTATTTGATTTTCCACTGTTATATTCACATATGAGAAATCAGGTAAGGAAATGAACAGCCTAGTGATTGGACAAATAATTTTAATTTCTGATTGCATTTGAATTCTTGTAAACAAAAGCTTATTTTTAAATATATTGGCATTATACCGTTTATTCTCAAAATTAAAAACAGCAACTGGTGTTTGAAGAATAGGCAGGCATCTGATGCCTGACCTGGGAAGACCTGACTGTGAGCGCTGTTGGATTAGTTTATAGAGAGGTGAGCTTCAGCACACATGCTCTGACTGTTTTAACACTGCAAGCATAACTGAAACAGCAGGCTCCTTTCAGGTGCAAAACTTACATTTTTGTTCGTTTGGAAAGATGCTGAAACGTACAATATAGACTGACAACATTTAAACGTAAACATTATCATATTACATTTACACCTAAAAACTACAAACATTTATGAATCTTTACGACTAAAAATGTACGAATTTGTATTAATTTCTCATTCTAAAGCACACACCCAAAACACGGCATGTCGCAATCTGTGACAAAGCAGGTGAGAAACAAATGAGCGTTTGATATCACTGCCGTAAATTGTGTTTTAAGCTTAAGCTTCCTATTGGCGACAATTTTTTAAATTTCTAACTAGTGGAGGAGTTGACGTTCGCGGTCGCTGCTGAGAATGGAGATTTGTTTCATTGTTTAATTTGAGTCTGTTCCTTGCAAAAATTTGGATTCTAAAGATGTGGATTATAGCGTGTAAATAAAATGATTAAAATGATTGCGTTTTTGCTGTATTTTATGGTTCTATTGCAAGTCACAGCATAGGACTATACCGAGAAAACGCCTTAGTATTTAAAAAACTAAGAAATATATTGTAATACTGTTGGACTGTAGAATAAAAATTGAGGGTTTAATATAACAATAAAAATAGTTTTGTTTTATAGTACAACTACCATTAAACTTAAAACTACTAAGATTACAATACTAATATTTATGTCTTAATTTCTTCATTTTCAAAAAAACAACAACGTTTATTTTAGCGTGGTACTGTGTTCATTTACATGTGAGCTTTAATGAACCAGTGTTTCAGTGTCTCAATCTGAAACCCGCTACTTAATAAAATCGGACCATTCGCAAAGTGCTTAAATCATCTGAATAGAATCAGCTGGTTATGCACTCATCGCTATATGTAGAACTTGCATCAAACTCAACTGTAACGCCTGTGTGCAGGCAGATGGACAAAAACACAGAAGAATACAATTCCAATACAAGGTTTAATATAATAATCCAAACAGGTAGAGATTCAAACAGGTAGCGGTATTCACACACATAACTAAAACGAGACAGGACAAACTCAATGGAACACACATGAGCTTAAATACTAAATATAACAAGATGAACACAGCTGAACCAAACCAACTAATCACATTCACCATAGGAACTAAAGATTGGTGGGAATCTAGACAAAGAAAACGTCTCAGGTTACGTATGTAAACCTGGTTCCCTGAGAGGGAACGAGACGCTGCGTTGAGACGCGGTGGGGGAACACTCTGCGTGATTGCGTCGTGAAGCACGTGTATAATCAGTCCAATGGAAGAGTGAGACATCATAGGCGGGTGACGTCATAGACCAGGAAGCTATAAAGCACACCAGAAAACAGACCGCGACAGCTTCTGAAAAAGCCTGAAGCAAGTCGATCAGGGCATGCAGGAAGTATGGCAGGAGAACGCAGCGTCTCGTTCCCTCTCAGGGAACCAGGGTTACATACATAACCTGAGACGTTCCCTTTCAAGGGAACTCGAGCTGCGTTGAGACGCAATGGGAACCCTATACCCACTACGCCATAATGAGAAATGCCCGTTCTGTGTGAAGTGCTTGTGCACACTAAGAAGCAAGCAGCCTAGCCCCGGGAGTGGAGAGGTCTAGGTCATAAAATCTGACAATGTATGTGGTGAGTGCAGGCCTCAGCCTCATGTACCACGGAGAAGACGAAATTAAGGATCTCTCCTCAGAGATAACCCAGCAAAGAAACATTCATAACAGAAATCAAGTACTGTACCAACAGGGCAGAAACAAGATTCAGAAGGCATTCTCTGCACCAGGCAGAGAACAGTTTCCATATCAATGCATATTTAGTCTTCTCGTGGAGGGAGCTCTAGACTGGAGTATGGTCTCCACGACCTCGTTATGCAGGTCGACAAGCATGCGTCGACAAGAAGCCCCCAACACTGGGCCTGGGCGAGGAACCAAGGTTCTTCCACATGACCGAGGCACGTAGGCATAGCCGCGTGACCTTGATCATCTGAAAACGGATTTCCCATCGGAGAAAACCCCTTGGTCCTGAGCCACTACTGCAGGGGTCTCATGTACAGAAGGCCAAAAGTAACTACGTTGGACGCAACTGCCATGAGCCCCAACCAAAGACCTTTCACCGAGCGGCCACTCATGACCGCCCCCCATCCTGTGAGGGAAGCATCCGTCGATAGCGTGACGCGTCGACAAGAAGCCCCCAGCACGGGGCCCAGGGCGAGGAACCAAGGTTTCTTCACATGACCAAGGCTAGGCATTGCCGCGTGACCTTGAACGTGCGAAACGGACTTCCCCTCGGAGAAAACCCCTTGGTCCTGAGCCACCACTGCAGGGGTCTCATGTACAGAAGGCCAAAAGTAACTACGTTTGACGCAACTGCCATGAGCCCCAACAGTCTCAGAGACTGTTTTGCAGTGAGTGACTGACCTAGTTTTACATTCTTTACGGCTGTGAGAATCGCAGAATACGTGCAGGAGACAGATGTGCTTGCATGTTGTCGAATCCCATATTACACCTAGAAAAGTGGTCCTCTGAGCTGGGAGGAGTACACTCTTTTTGGTGTTGAGCCGCAACCCCAACCTCCTTATGTGGGACAGAACGACATCTCGATGTTGAACTGCCAAAAGCTCGGACTGAGCTAAAATCGACCGATCGTCGATATAATTTAATTCGCGAATGCCCTGGAATCTCAGAGGAGCCAGAGCTGCATCCATGCATGTTGTAAAGGTGCGGGGTGATAACCTAGGCCGAATGGAAGAACCCGATACTGGTATGCTTCGCCCCTGAAAGCAAACCCCAGAAACCTCCTGTGATGATGATGAATAGATAAGTAATAAGCATAAGCATTCACTTAAATGCTTAACCTTTGATACTACTGCTGAATCAGTTCGAATGCATTAACATTATGAACATCAGCTATGCTAATTATTTCCCATCTGCCTTTCTGCTGTTATCTCGGGACACTAGTCCCGAGATAAATAGCGTTCGTCAGCTCCAGTTTGTATCCAGCCTCTCACGGAGACTTCAGATCCCCCAACGCCTGTGAAGAGACGACTCGACGCCTGTGAAGAGACGACTCAACGCCGGCGATATGTTATGCCATAAATTAATACTTGATTAACTAACTGTATTTTTCTATGTACATTTCCGAAATGCAATTTCTGTAAAGCTGCTTTGAGACAATGTGTATTGTGAAAAGCGCTATACAAATAAATTTGAATTGAATTGAATTGAATTGAATAAGTAAGCGTCCTTTAAGTCTATTGTGACAAACCAGTCCTCGGACTGAGTCTGTGACACAATCATATTTAGCGTAAGCATACTTTGAACTTAAGATTCTGAAACCTGCTGTTTAATTGACGCAGGTCTAGAGTAGGACGCAACCCCTCATCCTCTTTCGGAACAATGAAGTAATGGCTGTAAAACCCTGACTGTCTGCCGGGAGGAGGAACCCCTTCTACAGCTCCTTTTGCAGAAGTGTCAGTACTTCCTGCTCCATAACCAAAGCCTGCTCGGGGTCCACCACAGTGGGGAGGACTACTAGAAATCTGGGCGGACAAGAACCGAATTCTCAACCCTTTCCTATAGTGTGCAGGGCCCACTGACAAATATGTGGCAGTAGTTTCCACGCTGCCAGAAATTCTACTAGGGGAACCAGTCTCTCAAGACTGGCCTCTGGATTTGGTTGAACAGTCACTACGGTGCCCTGAAGCGGCGAACCGGCAGGGAACAACCGAACTGACCGTTCTACGACCCTCCTCGGAGGATCGTATGGGGATGCTGACACCTCGGTGCCCTGAACGGCGAACCGGCAGGGAACAACTGAACTGGCAGTGCTGCAACGCTCCTCAGAGAGTCGCACCCCAGAGGGCGCCGAGGAGAAACGATTTTGCAAAACCGTCCCTGCCCCGGAGGAGCCCTCAGAAGCCTGATGGCCTCGTTTTTTGCGACAGGACTTCCTGTCTAAGCTTTATTAGAGATGATGACAGTCCTCAGATCTTGCCTACCTCTAAATAGCTTAGTTCCTACGACCCTCCTCGGAGGATCATTGGAAAAAGCAGGCACCTCGGCACCCTGAAACGGCGAACCGGCAGGGAAAACGAACTGACTGCTCTACGACCCCCCTCGGAGGATCGTTTGGGGACACTGACACCTTGGTGCCCTGAAAGGCGAACCGGCAGGAAAACCGAACTGGCAGTGCTGCGACCCTCCTCAGAGAGTCGCACCCCTGAGGGCGCCGAGGAGAAACGATTTCTCAAAACCATCCCTACCCCGGAGGGGACCACCCTTAGAAGCCTGATAGCCTCGGCGTCAGGGCTTCCTCTTTGTCCAAGCTATTTTAGAGATAAAACAGTCCTCAGATCTTGCATATCTCTAACTTTTTGGCTAGACTGCTACCGCCACCCAGGTCCCCCTCTATTGTGGAGGAGCCCAAATGGCAATGCTCGTTTTGCACTCTGTGCTGCGAGGAGCTTAGTAGACTGAGACTGCTCCCGCCCAGCAGTCTCAGGAACATTATATTGGTGAGGAAGAAACCTCTGGAACGCCGCTGAATGGTATATTTCTTAGTTTTTTATTTTTTAAGTGGAGCGTACAGAAGAGCAGACATAATTAATCTTATTTTTCTTTATTTTTAAATCAGAAAAATGTATATATATATACTCAAGAGATCGTGTTAGGCTTATAATACATTTTCTGTGTTTTCTTACAGATTTAGCATTCTGTGAATGGCAAAATAAGGCTCAGCAAAACTGATAGCCTCACAAACACTATAATATGCGCACAGCGAAAGTGCTGTAATCTGTTAATGGCCACAGAAATAAATACGGTTGGCTTATGTTTGTGGTGTGAAACAGGTTCCTCTGTACTTTTCAAGTTTAGGAGCCAAATTTACATTTATTTGTTTACAAGAGCCACATTTGTTAAACGCCCTCTGAATGTGGGTTGAATTTTGCTTTAAATTTGATCTTAAAAATTGTGAGATAACATTGCCACAGGCAGACACCCGCCCTTTCTCACGCCCTTTGACACAAAAAAATCAAGTTGTAACTCATCTCCTAATCTCCAAATCTCCTCTCCATTCATTCACCTGCGTGTTCACAGAATTTAGCCTTAAGTTTAGTTCTCATTGACCAGTCAGTTCCCATATGGGGCGTGTCATAATGATGTAATTTGGAATGAAAATGAAAGTTACAACTGGCAAGGCTCTGATGAAAACAAAGAACAGCCATTGTGGGTCACTTGGGGACTCTGAACCGCAACATTGTCATAAAATAGGTGCATTAGGTTTGAGAAAAAAGGCGCAATGAAAGAGAAGAAGAGAGCGATTAAGAGACATATTGGTTAGATGTTGAATGGTTTGAATTCACTGAATAGTCTGTTCTATTCAGGTAGACCTTCAGCACACACTGGCACACTGCTTACATCTTTACGACTCAGATTGAGAGTGTGAGTCAAACCAGTTGAAAGTCAGCAGCTGCGGAGGTTGAAAAGAGATGGATTGAAAAAGCCATAGACCGATGATGGGCTGGTCTCACTGGTCCATTTTCGAGCTTCTGTTAATTTGTGAGTCATTGCTACTACAAACAGTGTGTTTGTTTCCTTGCCAACACACTGCGTGCCAGGACATCAGACACTGATGGACAAAGAACACACACTGACATGCAATATTAAACTAAAGAGGTATTCAAATCCAAACTGTACGACTGACCTAAATAGATGGTGCACTAAAGAGGAAGGGCGGTTGAACAGGACACAAGAGCATTTATCAATTTGGAAAGCTCAGGTATTAAACAAGTGGATGTTTTTAAGAACGTTGTTTTGATTGTTATGTACTATGGAATGGTAGCAGATGATTTGTGTCCTTTGGCCTATGCACTTTTAGATTGTGGTGTTTACTATTACTACTAATATTGCTCATTTATTTGAACATAAACTTGACATTAGACATCAACCTTTAATAATAATATAATAATTTAAGTGGACATGAATTGTGCTGCTTAGGAAAGGTATTCTATTACTTTTCCAAACAAACAGGTGATATCTAGAAGAAAGAATATTGAGACTAGAATATTATTGAGAGTTAAAGGTGAACTCTTTTGTCTTGGTCTAAGAATTTTTTTTTTAAGTTGTGCGACAAATCTTTTCTTCCATATTGTGATGTACATACAGTGAAGCAGATTTGAAAAAAAACGAAACAATTTGAGTGCAGACTTGATTCAATCCACTGGTTGATTGTATGGAGGGAGATCTGAATGCAATCTTGCTGTTGATTGTAAGAAAGTGACGGCGTTTACGAGGGCAAAATTATTGGAGATGTCTGGCATACATCACCAGAAAGAAGTCAACGGAAGATCAAGTTATGACATTTTAAAGGGGACCTAATATGTTTTGTTTTATTTAAGCTTTCCTTTAGTGTGTAATATAGCTATTGGTCATGTAAACAATCTACAAAGTTACAAAGCACAAAGTCCACCCCACAGGGAGTTCATTTCTCCTACTGAAAACACCTACCCGAATCACTTTAAGGTGGCCCACACTCTCACACATTTCAAAATGTGAGAGACCACAAACATGTTGATAAAAAAAGAATCATAGATTTAAAGTGCCCCTATTATGGATTTTTTTGAAACGTAGTATGTAACATAGCTCTAAGTGAATGAAAAAATCCTGCAAAATTTTAAATCCGAAAGTGCATCGTACATAAAGTTATTATCTTTCAAAAGTAAGAGTCGACTCTGAGTCAATGAAATGAATCGTTTTTCAAACGAGTCATAAGCCGTTTCATTGCGACGTCAAGACGAAACATTGCCCATCCACTTAATGCGAAAGGGAACACCAGGGACAACTTGAACCTCAAACACTGCAGCTGATTACTGTGGATACTGGATAGCATCATGTCGAGAAGACGCTGTGCTCTACAATGTGAAGGTAAAGCCAGTTTTTTCACTGTACAAGGATGAGCATGTGAAGAATCAGTGATAAAAATTCATCTTTACCACGATACCAGTATAATCCTAAACTTTTACTGTATTTCCTTCATTTTACTGACAACTGCTTCTCAAATCTCTGAGTTCAATGGATGACTCTTTGTAACTGGTTAACTCACATTATTACTGTCTTACTTAAATACTTAAATACCTCATAGTAGTGCTGGGCGGTTTGACCAAAAACTTATATCACGTTTTTTTTCAAAAATTATGCCGGTTTTCCGGTTTATGACAGGTTTTTTTTCATGCATAATCAGGTGTTCAAAGCATTTTCTACTGGTTGAGAGAGGAATTACTGCAGTAAATTGACTTAGGATGGTCTATTTTACTGTCATTAGTGAATATTGTAGAATAGAATAGCGCCCAGTATAACCTAAAATTGTTATTTCTTAACGTTCTAATAACGTTCTTATAACCGGGAAGTAACGTTAATACAACGTTTATATAACGGGAGAATTATACGTTCTAATGACGTTTGAATGATGTTCTTATAACCAAGCAAGAACGTTAATACAACGTTTAGATAACGAGAGAATTGAACGTTCTTATAACGTTTTGAATGGAGTTCTTATAACCAAGAAATAACGTTAATACAACGTCTAAAAAACTGGACATTTTGAATGTTCCTAGAACATTCAGAAATAACGTTAACGTTTTTATAATTTAATGGGAACGTTATGAAAACATTCTTATAACCTAAAATTGTTAGTTGGGGAAGAGGAGAGATTTGCGATTGCACTGAACACGTTTTAAGTGCAGGATTCTCTGAGCGAGCCCAGAGAAAATAGACCTGTTTTAACTAGAGCAGCGTGTATCTGAGAGCGCGGCACATTATATTCCGCGCGCGAGCAGAGAGATTCGCGCTCGCACATTATATTAATGTACTTTCGCGCTACAATAATGCGCTCCGCATCCATCGTCCATGTAACGTAACAGAGCACTGCTGTTTGTTTACCCTCACTCGTTGCTGCTTAGAAGTGCAACATTGTAAAGGGTCCGTGTGAAACAGTGTCTCGCAGCGTTCCGAACGTTGTGTAATTAAATACACCGGTATGGCGGTTTATTCAAAATCAAAATCGTGACGAAAATATAAACCGGTTTTCGGTTTGAACCGGTTTACCGCCCAGCACTACCTCATAGCTTATCACTGAGAAACTTCCTGCTCAAGTTGTCCTTGGGATGGAGGTTCTCGTTGAATAACTAGTTCTTCCAGGGTTTCATCCTCGCATTCATGCTCGGATTGATATGGTAAAATCTACATGTTAGATATTTACTATTTGAGATTGGTGCGGCCCCGCCTTTCTTCTGAGCAGATTCAAACACTCTTAGGGCTCTATTATACACTCGGCGCGATGCAGTGCGAAGCAAGTGTTTTTTGCTAGTTTCAGCCCGGCGTAGTTATCATTTTCACATCCTGCGCCACGTTGTTTAAATAGCAAACGCATTTTCACCTATTTGTGTGCCCATGGGCATGCTTGTCTGAAAACAAGGTGTGTTTGGACGTATTGTTGATGCGTTGCTATTTTGAGGCAACTGTAATACTACAATGATAAATACTACAATATATTTTTTGTTATTTAAAGAGGGCGTTAGTAATGTGCGCCTAGATGCGGATGCACAACGCGTGTACACTCTGCTTACACACACAGGGATGCGCAGCAGCACACAAACTAGCCAAATATTAACAAATAAAAGGATTACAATGTAAAAGATTAATATTGTGTACATAAAGATATGGTGGAATCCGTCTTGTCCTGTTGATGGTCTGCTTGCGCGCTTTAACCTTGCACACGAGCAAATCCGTTTACTTAATTCAATTGTGCAAACTCGTTGCCTAAATTTAATTAAGCATAATTTAATTGCATCAAGTTCTTCTTACTTAATCCATTTAAGTTTTGTCAACTTAATTCTATCAGTGATCTGAGGAAGTGTACTCCTAGAGTGCATTCCGGCATGAATAAATTAATTACTTTGTTTTACTATTACTATTTTTGGCTTTACCATAACAATTTGTAATTTGCCAATATTATTTGCTATCGTAATTGGTGTTATACGGACAAGAGACAGAAAATACAATTGTAATGGTCTAATTAATTAAAGTAATTAAAACAAATTGTTACTATTGTTGTGGTTTGCATGCTGAATGTTGAAGTCTGTGTGTGACTGTAGCGAAATATAAATACATAAATATAGAGTGATTATATCAACCCAATAGCAATAGCAATAAATTGTTAAAATATCATAAATACATGAAATATAGTTATAGTTATATATCATTAATACATTCATTCAAAACATGGAAATAATTTCAGTATAAATATATATAATATTTATTAATTCACTTCCTTTGAAATCAAATAACTGTGTTTTCATGTTGCATCACTGCATCAATTGGAAGAGAATTACAATAATATAAATGAAGTTCCAAGTGTCCAACCAAAGGGAACACTAATCAAAATAATGGTGAATTTTAGGAAATCAACATGAATTTATGAAGTCAACTTACAGTGCCTAGCATAAGTGAACACACCCATGCTATTGACAAAAAAGAGGACTAAAAAAAATCCTCTTTTGGAAATTGATCTTAATTCCTTAATTTAAGAAATGAGGAAAAATCCAACACCAAGGACACCAATTTTGAATGAATCATGTTTCATAAATAAATAAATGTTCTTCCTTTAAATACAGGGGGCATAAGTCAAGGCACCCCTATGTTAAATTCCCATAGAGGCAGGCAGATTTTTATTTAAAAAAAAAATTATTTTTCTTTTTTTAAACGAAGGCATAGCATGCAGACAGTACAGATTGCTTAAAACTCAATTGTTTTAAGTAAGTTCAAAAAGTTATTGGACATTAAGTAAAGTTAATTAAAAAGTCTTAATAAGAACAACTGTTACATTTTACAGTGGAGAAGCATTCAGTCTTTCTGCTTGCATATTCCGTCATGTAAATAGCAATCCGCCATGGCACGAGCGCAACTGGCTTTTAAAGGGAATGGGAGATGAGACTCTGGTTGGTTTATTTACGCCCAAAAACACACCCATTACTCATTAAGAGAATAGGGACAATCCTTTTAGACCATGCTCTGGACGGGCTAACCATTTTCCCATCGTTAAACTAGCAAAATTGGATTCAAAAGTGCTCAAAAGTGCACGCCCTAAGTGCACTTGCGCCATGCGCTTTAGACCATGCACTTAGATTGTTAAAATAGGGCCCTTGGTCTTAACATACCCCACAACACAGTAAAATCTGAAAGGTTAATTTGTAAAACAGGGGAATTGGGCCCAAAATCGGCCGGACTAACTTGTAGTATGTGGTGGCTTTATTTGTAGTCCTGACATTATGTCTGTGATGTAGCTTTGTCACTGTGTAACAAATTTGCATAATGCCCACCTGCTGGCTACTAAGCTCGTCCTTAAAGGATTAGTTCACTTCAGAATTAAAATTTCCTGATAATTTACTCATCCCCACATCATCCAAGATGTTCATGTTTTTCGAAAAGAAATGAAGGTTTTGAGGAAAACATTCCAGGATTTTTTTCCATATAGTGGACCTGGGGTGCAACGGGTTGAAGGTCCAAATTGCAGTTTCAATGCAGTTTCAAAGGACTCTACACAATCTCAGCCGACGAATAATGGTCTTATCTAGTGAAACTATCGGTCATTTAAAAAAAATATACATTTATATACTTTTTGACCACAAATGCTTGTCTTGCACTAGCTGTGATGCGCCACACATTACGTAATCACGTTGAAAGATCACGCGTGATGTAGGCGGAAGTACCGACCTAGTGTTTATAAAGCGAACATGTAAAGACTAAGTCAGACGCCATTTACAAAAAAATAAAAAGGTTAAACAACGATGTCAGACAATTTTGAAATTGGAGGAGAAAATGAGATGGAGCTTTTCGCCCTACCCAATCTTTTTGAATACGCGTGACCTTTCGACGTGATTACGTAATGCGTGGCATATCGCGGAGCTAGTGCAAGACGAGCATTAGTGGTTAAATGGTAGCCTATTAATATATATATATATATATTTATTTATTTTTAGAAAATGACAGATCGTTTCGCTAGATATGACACTTATTCCTCGGCTGGGATTGTGTAGAGTCCTTTGAAGCTGCATTGAAACTGCAATTTGGACCTTGAAACCCGTTGTACCCTGGTTTGTACCCCATTGCAGTCCACTACTGTATATGGATTAATTAATTTAATTAATTAATAAATCCACTAATTTTCTTAATTCTTTTTGACTGAACAAAGAAAGACATGAATATCTTGGATGACGTCACGTGGGGTTGAGTAAATTATCGGGAAATTTTAATTCGGAAGTGAACTAATCCTTTAAACAAAGGTTTAAAGCGTAATAGTGAAAAAAGTGATAAACCCATCCTGGTCTTATAAGACCAGGAAGAGTTTATCACTTTTTTCACTGTGAGGGCAAAACATCATTACATGAACTTTCAAAGGCAGAGGAACTGAAGAATCAGTGATTAAAATATATTTATTCCATTTTCTAACCACTGCTTTCTGAACTATGTGGTTCAATGCAGGTTAGTGTGTTAATGGAGAAATAACAGTAATAACCTCACGTCTGAAATGTTATCCAGAGAAGGAAAGCATCATATATTGGGGGTAGGGCTGGGTACCGAGTTCGATACTTTTTAGGTACAAATTGCCTCGATACTATCGAGTATCGAAAAATGACATGTTTTTCGGTTCCAGGTTTCGATACCTAAGGAGTTAACTCTTCAACGTCAGTGTTCAAACAAATACATATGAAATGCACATACACGCAAACTCTACACCAACAAGACGCGCGGAACTCTCCGCGCATATACTCATTTGAGACGCGCGCGTGCACGCACAAACTCTCCAAGTCCACACGACGCGCATACTTATGAGACGCGAGCACACACACAAACTCGCGCACATACTCAATGAGACGCGAGCACACACACATAATACCTTAAAGATGTGGAAAAGTCGATCAAAAGTGTGGGTACATTTCTCCAGGCTCAATGCCAACAGCGCGCGATGCAGTATTTGCGGTAAAATAATTGCTGCAAAGACCGGTATACCACGACAAATATGATGAAGACCTTGACAGTGCACGGAGTAAACATAAAAGTCGCTCCGTCTTCGACTGGTAAATTAAGAGATACCTTGTTGATCACTCTGACAGACAGTTTATATTGCAATAAATAATAACCTACTGAATGTACAATGCCGTTCAAAAATGTGTTGGTTAGTCAGAATTTTTTTTCAGTAAGAGGTGACATTAAAACATGTGTAATGTTACAAAATATTTCGTTTTTAAATAAATGCTGTTCTTTTGAATTTTTTATTCATCAAAGAATCATGAAAAAATATATCATAGTTTCCAAAATATTAAGCAGCAAACTGTTTTCATATTTCTGTAGGGTCATGTGACACTGAAGTAATGATTTTGAAAATTCAGCTTTAAATTCAATTCATTTCAATAAATTACATTTTGAAATATATTCAAATAAGATTTTAAATTGTAATACTATTTCACAATATTACAAGTTTTACTGTATTTTTTATTTAAAAAAATTCAGCTTTGGTGATTATGAGCTCTTTATAAAAAAATTTTTTTCTGAGGTAATGTGTTATGTAATCTTGTTAAAATGGATTTCATAAAATTGGTATCGAAAAAAGTATCGTTAGGAACCGGTATCGGAACTGATGTATCGAAATTGGCACCGGATCGAACGATTTTGAACAATACCCAGCCCCAATTGGGGGTTTGTGGCATTAAAAAAGTTTAGTATCACTTTAGTTTTCACTATTACGCTAATTAGCTTGCATATTACTAGCATGTTGGCTGTTTATTAGAAAACACATATTAATGCCTTATTCTGCATGACCATATTCTACATCCCTTAATTCTACCCTATACCTAAACTTAACCACAACAACAACTACCTTACTAACTATTAATAAGCAGTAAATTAGTATTTTATTGAGGCAAAAGTCATAGTTAAGAGTTATAGTTAGTTATAAATAGTTAATAGTGAGAAAGAGTTCCCCAAACTAAAGTGTGACCAAAAGTTTGAACCCCCAAGTTTAAAATCTAATGATGAAAATCTGTGCAAACTTTATTACTGATTATGCGTGAGTGAATGTAACCCATGTTAACCAACCTGCTAATTGGTGTCAAGATATTGATCTAACACTGTTCAGGTAGTTATCCACTATGAGACTGTAATAATCACCGTTATTAATTCCCTTAACTTGTTGAACATCAGGGGAAATCAAACCAAGAGCCCTAGGCAGCATGTAGCATGTTGTGTTAATTAAGTGGCCCAATTTAATATGTTTGTTTGGGTGAGAACTAAGGAGAAATCTTTCACACTGGAGTAAATCCACACTTACAGGATCAGGACTTGACTGGTCACCATAATAAAGCAGACAACAGCATGAATTCCTTTTTAACAGGAAATTTAAATTCCTTTTTTCTCAGTGTGCATAGAGTAGGAATGTCTTGACATGACATCACTGAAGGTGACAAAGATTAAGCAGCAGTACAACCTGCTTATTAAGGGAACATCCGATTTCTTTTTTTATTCAAAGACAGTCATTGGGAGGAGTCACAGTCATTGAAGAGGGGGAGGTGTTGCTGTAATTTATAGTAATATTTTCAGAATTACTAAGAAGTCTAGTTTCAAATATAATTCTTTTGAAGTATGCAACAATATCAGATTAAATAACTTATTGAATATTGTTATCATTACTATCATTATTTTTTCAGGTTCGGCACCCAATGACTATTAGCCTAAATGTGTTACTAAATTTAATTTTATATAATTTTTTAGTATGAGTCCCTGATTATATGTTGCAAGTTCTCTTGATTCTTTTTTTTTTTTTTTTTTTTAAGACAAACTATACATTTTTGAAAAAAAAAATGGATGGATTTATAGCGTTTTGGAAAAGAATTGATGGATTAATAGCGTTTTGAAAAAAATAAAATTAACTTTTAATTTATCATTAAGAATATTGTTGTTTGATTTAATAATCATTGTTCAACATGTTCAGACTGAGCCAAAAAAACATTTTAAAAGGATAAATTGAATATTCACAAAATGTGTGGGTCTAGGTAAAAAAAAAATATTTTCCTGAAAACTATTGAAATGGATTTATAGCGTTTTGGAAAAGAGCTCCTCATATATATTGTATTGTATTTTAGCCTAATCTCAATTGTGGAAACAAATGTTTTAGTTTTTCTGTAATTAACAATAATTGGGGGGATTCTTCTGCAACTGCTAAAAGAATCATTACATGGCATCACACTTCAGTGCTTTCTATCTATGAGACCCGACATCTGAAGAGGATATGCATATTCTAATTTGCCCGTGTGAGGGCTTTTTCAGTGCTCTCCTCTCTGGCCCCATCCACACTACTGCGTTTTAGTTTAGAAACGGAGAATTAAAACGAATACGATCTCCGTCCACACCAGCGTTTTAGCTGTGTATCAGAACTGATCTCCGTTCACATTAAAACGACTGAAAACGCGGATCACGTCACCATTCACCTACACTGGGCGTGCGCATGCCGGTGTAAACAGGAAACAGATTGACTATTCCTCAGATTTCGCTGAGGTTGATAGTGCCGATCTGGACATTCAAAAGCACCATTCTTCAGGAACTACAACTTCATTGATAAATTATCCCACTGGTTCTTCCCGGCTTAACCCAAAAACCGACGCTCCATGTACGGTCGATACCGCCGCTGCACACGGGAACTGTCACAGATCGCTGGAATAATAGCTTGCCTCCGGCGCATGTAGGCAGTTATAGCATTGTGAAATGCAGAATTTACTTGCACTAACGTAACTGGTAGTCCAGGCTGTTGTTGTGCGTTTTCTTCCATTGTATGACATCCAATCAGAGAGCCGAGTGTGAGCCTCTGCGTCATCATTTCTAAAGTCCTCCGTTTTGACCAGTGTTGCCAGATGTACGATAATTATCGTATTTGTACGATCATTTTGACCTCTGTACGATGTATAATCAATAATGAAAAAAATCCCATAATGTACGATAATTTCAGAGTTTTTAGTCGTTTGTCCAAACACACATCCTACCGCTTCTCTTTCGCCCCCCAGAATCATCAACCCCCCACCCCCGTCAACAAAACCAAACAATCCATCCCACATGTTGGGATAAATAGTTGTATTCTGCACGTTTACGTCGTGTACGATAATTTTCTTCCAAATACGTTAATTTTTAAGTTCTGGTACGATAATTGGACATTTCCAATCTGGCAACACTGGTTTTGACCCGTCTACACTAAAACGCCCTCCAGAGATTCAAACGCAAAACGGGGTCGGCAGCTTTTCTAAACTTCTCCGTTTTAGGTCTTCGTTTTTGCCGTTTTAGTGTGGACGGGAGGTGCAAACGTAGCAAAAGGTCTGCGTTTCTAAACTAACATGTAGTAGTGTGGATGGGGCCTCTGTTCTACAGAGGGAATTATTACCCCTTTCATAGTCCCACTGAGGAGAACGGCCACCATATGGAGAAAGTGACGTCCTCTGCTGAATCATAGCAGACCAATCACAGCGCTTACGTTCGCATAGAATTGACGCGTGTTTACATTTTTGGAGAGGTGCACGTCAGGGTGCGCCGGAGGGTACGCACGCTACACACAGCCTACGGCGTAGCTACGGCGTAAGTTTGACGCAGAAGTATAAATTGGGCTTTACTCTCTCTGTCTCTTTGTCTCTGTATAGAAGAGCGGTCTGTCTTATCTCTACTCCTCTGAGAGAGGAATCTGGTTAATTCTTTTTACAGAAACTCTGTCTGTCCTCCAAATATGTCAGAGAAAACCTGCTGGTATTGAGTTCACAGAGAGAGCAGACTGAATCCTTACATGACCGCCACATCTGCACTCTCAATGTAAACAGATTGAGTGTTCAGCCTGTGCTGGTGACTATGTTATACCGTACCAGGTCAGTGTAAAGATGCAGATAATCTGATTATTATTTATTAGTGTCTATGTGAAATATTCAATGAACTGTAAGCTGTTCCGTATACAGAATTTGTTTTGACTACTGGATGTCCTATAAGGATGGCAACAAATAACTTTAAACTTCCCATTATGAATATATTTTCTCCTATGACAGCTTGTCAGGGCAGTACACTTGTACAATGTAGGTGCTAATATACACCATCTTTGGGTTCTGAGCCTTATTTGTCAGCACTTATCTGGAAAGCTTTTTTATGTGACAAATACAGAGTTTGACTTAACTATTATAGCTAAAGAAATAAAGAAAACTAAGGGTGAAAACATATAAAATCCAAATTCAATCAAATTAAAACCAAAATCACCTTTTTTCAGTTCTAGTGTTGCTGTTGATTTGCTTTTAGACAAAATAGTATCAATGGATATCTAAGAAGCTGCTTGGTATATTTCTTATGTGAAATGACCAGTGAAATGTTTTGGAGACAGAACATAGGTTCCCTATCGGTCAGTCACTACAACGTAGGTCATGACTGACCAATAGGAATCTCGCTAGAGAGGCCAATCTACTTCGAGTGAAACTAAAACAAGCCAATACACATTGGCGTGCAATCATTTGCATCAGCTGCGCGCCCTCGTTAGCGCGGGTATAAACGAGCAGCTGGTGCGATTGCACACTAGCTTTTTGCTTCGGAGCCAAGCACTTCGTATGCTGAACAGAGTGAATTTGAAAGCGAGCCTCTTCTGGATCTCTCCACTTTGGTGCGGGCGTGACGGCACAACAGCGCGAGCGGTCTTTTTCTCTTCTCTCTCTCTCTTCTTTGTTTGTTGTTTTAAAACTGAGCAAACAAAAAAGCTGTTTTCACGGCTGGTAAGGTGCGCGGTTAAAGCGCTCAACGGCCGTTTTTACGGCTGGTAAGGTGCACGATTAAAGCGCTCAACGGCCGTTTTTACGGCTGGTAAGACCAGCGAGAGAGAATCGCGCACAGACAGGTGCACATTCCTGTCTGTGTTCGCTGTGACCGTTCCCCTGCGTGCTTCAGCACCAAGGAGAGCAGTCTCTAAAAGAGCTTACACAGATAGTTTGCGTCTTTTTCAAGATGACATTCTATCTGTGTGTTTCTGGATGCGGTCGTTACCTGGGGTCGCGGGATGGTCACGATCGCTGCCTTGTGTGTCTGGGCCTCGAACACGCACAGGCAGCGTTCGTGGATGAGTCATGTACCCATTGTGGGAAGATGACCATCTCGGAGCTGAGGTCGAGACTCACGTTCCTGCAAAGGGGCGGAGTCCCCGTGCCTGCACCTCGTTCCAACCCCCCTTCGCGGGTTGCTTCGGGCAGTGACATGGGTGACCTGAGGATTACAGTGAGCGCGCTTCCTTCGGGGAACCAACCCCCTAGGAACCCTCACTCCTCTCATGCTCCGCAACCAGTTGAGCTGCCAACGGAACGTTCTGGACCGTCCTCGAGATGTGTACCGGTCGTTTCGTTCGGCGCTCCCTGCGACGACCAGATGTCGATCGCTGCATCGGAGGGTGGGTCAGACCTCTCCGCGGACGACGGCTCGGAGCCGCTGCCTCCTTCAGGTGTGCCAGCGGTGCCCGAGTCGGACCCGGAGATGATGGCCATGCTTTCCCGGGCCGCCAACAGGATCGGGCTCGTGTGGAACCCTCCACCGTGTCCCGAGCCCTCGAGGTTGGACGATTGGTATCTCGGGGTGGCGCGCGCTGGTTCTCAGCAACCCACCCCAGTGCCTTTCTTCCCGGAGGTGCATGAGGAGCTCACAGGGACGTGGACGGCACCTTTTACTGCCAGAAACCGTCTCGGTGGATCCTCCTCCCTCACCACCCTTGATGGCGGGGCAGCTAAGGGATACACGCGTATCCCGCCAGTGGAACGGGCCATTGCTATGCAACTGTGCCCTAACTCCACTTGGCGTGGAGAACCGTGTCTTCCTTCCCGGGCTTGTAAGTACTCGTCGGACCTGACCGGCAAGGCTTACAAGGCCTGTGGGGAAGCTGCCTCTGCCATGCACGCCATGGCGTTGTTGCAGGTTCATCAGGCCAAGGCACTGAAGGACCTGCACGAGGGTGGTCATGATCCACAAGTTCTCCAAGAACTTCGTGCTGCAACTGACCTCGCGCTCCGTGCGACGAAGGTCACTGCGCGGTCAGTGGGTCGTGCGATGTCCACACTGGTGGTCCAGGAACGCCACCTCTGGCTGTGTCTGGCTGACATGCGGGAGACCGACAAGATCAGGTTCCTTAACTCCCCCGTGTCCCAGACCGGCCTCTTCGGCGACGCGGTCGAGAACTTCGCCCAGCAGTTCTCGGCTGTACAGAAGCAGACTGAGGCCATTAGACACATCTTGCCGCGGCGGTCAGCTGCTGCCTCCACCCCACCGCCCGCGGCTCCTCGGTCTGCTCGTCGCCGTGGGCGTCCGCCTGCGTCTGCCCCTGCTCCCGCGCCGCAGCAGCAGCCTCCATCCAAGCGGCACCGTGGAGCCAGTCGCAGGCAGGGCGCCCCGCCCGTCCAGGCCCCCGCCAAGAGGGGCGGCAAAGCCAAAGGTAAGCGGCCCTAGGACGGGCGACCCAGAGGTGGAAGGGACTGCTCTCCAGGAGACGATGACTGCATCGCTCCCTCCCCCGGAAGAGGGCCGGGTGGAAAATCCTTTGTTTCGTTTTGTTTGTGTTCCGCCGCTGGCCTTAAAACCAGCGGTACCCAAATTTTCAATAAAAGAGCAGTTTCTATCATCTCTGGGTCCGAAGAGGGCCCGGAGAGTAGTGGGGGGTCAGAATCCTCACCACTCTCATCCGCCTCTTCTATTGCCAGCCGGCAGCTGCGTACGGTCCGAGAACGCCATCGAGCCGCCTCCCGCACCTCCTGCCCCGTGGAACCAGGTAAGTGCTGCACAGCACACTCAGACCCCGCTACGGGCCGCCTCCCAGAGAGAGCCTCCCGAGCTGCGTCCCTGTGTTCCACCTCGCTGCCCCACTCCGGGTACGCCTACGGTCCCTTTGGTCCCGCTTGTACGGTCTCTGCGAGCCTGGTTAGCGCTCCCCAGGCCGTCTCGCTGGCTCATTCGAACCATCAGGCTCGGCTATGCGATTCAGTTCGCCCGGCGTCCCCCCAAGTTTCGGGCCATCCACTCCACTACAGTGAGAGCAGCCGATGCCCATGTCTTGCGTGCGGAGATCGCAGTCCTACTGGCGAAGGAT
This sequence comes from Siphateles boraxobius, assembly GCF_051911475.1. NCBI lineage: Eukaryota > Metazoa > Chordata > Actinopteri > Cypriniformes > Leuciscidae > Siphateles > Siphateles boraxobius. The sequence goes on along the minus strand of NW_027508876.1, from coordinate 12,779,331 downwards.
GCGATAGAGCCGGTCCCTCCAGCCGATATGAGGTCAGGGCACTACAGTCCCTACTTCATTGTACCCAAGAAAGGTGGTGGGTTACGACCGATCTTGGATCTGCGAGTTTTGAATCGGAGCCTCCACAAGCTACCGTTCAAAATGCTCACGCAGAGACGCATTTTCGAATGTATCCGTCCCCAAGATTGGTTTGCAGCGATCGACCTGAAGGACGCGTACTTTCATGTCTCGATTCTTCCTCGACACAGGCCATTTCTGCGCTTTGCGTTCGAGGGTCGAGCATATCAGTACAAAGTCCTACCCTTCGGGCTGTCCCTGTCCCCCCGTGTCTTCACGAAAGTCACGGAGGGGGCCCTTGTTCCCATGAGAGAACAGGGCGTTCGCATCCTCAACTATCTCGACGACTGGCTCATACTAGCACACTCTCGAGATCAGCTATGCGAACACAGGGACCTAGTGCTCAGGCACCTCAGCCAGTTGGGTCTTCAGGTCAACTGGGAAAAGAGCAAACTCTCCCCTGTGCAGAGGATCTCTTTTCTCGGTATGGAGTTGGATTCGGTCGCCCAGACAGCGCGCCTCACAGAGCAGCGTGCTCAGTCGGTGCTGAACTGCTTGAACACGTTCAAGGGCAGGACAGCGGTCCCACTGAAACTCTTTCAGAGGCTCCTGGGGCATATGGCAGCAGCATCAGCGGTAACCCCGCTCGGCCTGCTACATATGAGACCGCTTCAGCACTGGCTTCACGGCCGAGTCCCGAGATGGGCGTGGCGTCATGGCACTCACCGGGTGGCAATCACACCGGCGTGCCGCCAGACCTTCAGCCCGTGGTCAGACCCCTCGTTCCTGCGGGCAGGAGTCCCCTTGGAACAGGTGTCCAGGCATGCTGTGGTATTCACAGATGCCTCTGCCACCGGCTGGGGTGCCACGTACAACGGGCATGCAGTGTCAGGGGTGTGGACGGACCCTCAACTGCGTTGGCACATCAACTGCCTCGAGTTGCTAGCAGTACAACTCGCCCTGACCCGCTTGAAAAGACGGCTACAGGGCAGGGACGTGCTGGTCCGTACGGACAACACTGCGACCGTTGCGTACATCAACCGACAAGGTGGTCTACGCTCCCGTCGCATGTCGCAACTCGCCCGCCATCTCCTCCTCTGGAGTCAGAAGCATCTGAGGTCGCTTCGAGCCATGTATGTCCCCGGCTTGCTCAACCGTGTGGCCGACGAGCTATCACGAGCTGTGCTCCCGGGAGAATGGCGACTCCACCCCCAGGCGGTTCAGCTGATCTGGAGAGAGTTCGGGGAGGCTCAGGTAGACCTGTTTGCCTCCTCAGAGACCTCCCACTGCCAGCTGTTTTACTCCCTGACCGAGGGAACACTCGGCACGGACGCACTGGCACACAGCTGGCCCTGGGGCCTTCGCAAATATGCGTTTCCCCCAGTGAGCCTACTTGCGCAGACACTGTGCAAAGTCAGGGAGGACGAGGAGCAGGTCCTTCTGGTGGCTCCCTATTGGCCCACCCGGACTTGGTTCCCAGAACTCATGCTCCTTGTGACAGTCCCTCCCTGGCCCATTCCTCTGAGGAAGGACCTTCTGACTCAGAGACGGGGCACCCTATGGCACCCGCGTCCAGACCTCTGGAAACTCCATGTCTGGTCCCTGGACGGGACGCGGAGGTTTTAGGTGACTTACCCCCTGAGGTACTTAACACCATCACTTCAGCACGGGCGCCGTCCACGAGACGTGTTTACGCCCTGAAGTGGAACCTGTTCGTCAAGTGGTGTTCTTCTCGCCGAGAAGACCCCCGAAGATGTCCGATAGGGTCTGTGCTTTCCTTCTTGCAGCAGGGGTTGGAGCGTAGACTGTCTCCCTCCACCCTCAAAGTACATGCTGCCGCTATTTCAGCTTATCACGACCACATAGATGGCAAAGCAGTGGGAAAGCACGACCTGGTCGTCAGGTTTCTTAGGGGGGCGAGACGATTAAATCCTCCTCGACCCCCCTCCATACCCTCTTGGGATCTTTCCCTGGTGCTTCGAGCACTTCAGGATGTTCCCTTTGAGCCTCTGCAGTCAGTAGACTTAAAGCTTCTTTCCATGAAGACTTTGCTGCTGGTTGCACTGGCCTCTGTCAAGAGGGTAGGAGACCTGCACGCATTTTCGGTCGACGAATCGTGCCTAGAGTTCGGGCCGGGTGGCAGCCACGTGGTACTAAGACCCCGGCCTGGCTATGTGCCCAAGGTTCCTACCACTCCCTTCAAAGACCAGGTAGTGAACCTGCAAGCGCTGCCTTTGGAGGAGGCAGACCCAGCCCTGGCTTTGCTCTGTCCCGTTCGCGCTCTGCGTATGTACGTGGACAGAACTCAAAGCGTCAGGACCTCAGACCAGCTCTTTGTCTGTTACGGAGGCCAGCAGAAGGGAAAGGCTGTCTCCAAGCAGAGGATGGCCCACTGGATAGTGGATGCCATCGCCTTGGCTTACCAAGCACAAGGCGTGCCCTGCCCGCTCAGGTTGCATGCACACTCCACGAGAGGCGTTGCATCCTCCTGGGCGCTGGCACGTGGCTCCTCGCTAACAGATATCTGTAGAGCTGCGGGCTGGGCGACACCTAACACGTTCGCTAGATACTATAGCCTACGTGTAGAGCCGGTGTCCTCCCGTGTTCTCACCCTAGACGGGTAGAAGCACTGAGAGGTCTGGCTCTGTCGGCTTGCTGCACCCTACTGTGCACCCTTATTGCTCCAGAGTAAAACCTGTTGAGTCCTCCAAAACCCCTCGGCCCGGACTTGGCGGAGCGTCCGGCGCCAGGCCCTTATCCGCTGAATCCTTGAGAACCGGATCTGGGCTGGGTTCCATTTGTGTGACCCTACGGGGATCCCATATGTGTATATTCCACGGCTGCTCCTATCGGAAGCCTGTGTGTTTCCCTTGGGCTAAGTCACCCTTTATTTCATATGCAGTACAGCCTTCGGCTAGTCCATATGCATTTCCACATAACTCTTTGAAGAAGTGGCTTCCGCAGTGTTCCTTCCTAAACAGAAAGGGCACGCTTTCCCAGTGTTATCCAATGTCTCACTGTATGGGTTATTACGGAACAACAGTGTAAGACTCACTCTGTGTAAGCCTCCGCCTATCGTCCTTCCAGGCAAGAAGGTGTAGAGGCTTGCACGGGGGCGCTGGATGGGGTGCAGCGGCTGTGGCGCTTTGGTAGGGATTCCTATTGGTCAGTCATGACCTACGTTGTAGTGACTGACCGATAGGGAACGTCTCGGTTACATATGGTAACCCTCGTTCCCTGAGGGAGGGAACGGAGACGTAGGTCCCGTCGCCACATCCGCTGCCGCCCGCCGGGGCGGCCAGCTTCTCAGGCTTGGCTCCTCAGCAAAAAACTAGTGTGCAATCGCACCAGCTGCTCGTTTATACCCGCGCTAACGAGGGCGCGCAGCTGATGCAAATGATTGCACGCCAATGTGTATTGGCTTGTTTTAGTTTCACTCGAAGTAGATTGGCCTCTCTAGCGAGATTCCTATTGGTCAGTCATGACCTATGTCTCCGTTCCCTCCCTCAGGGAACGAGGGTTACCATATGTAACCGAGACGTTTCACAGATGTCTTGGCTTTTTGATTTTCAAGCTTTGGCTTTAGGCTTTCTTATCTAGGACTATATGTTCCCAATTGTGTTATTTACATTACACAATGATTTTGCATTGCATTACATAAAAAAAAATCTAAATCAAATCACAAGGACAGACAATCAAATACTCTTTAAATAAGAAAGAGTGATTCAGGTAGCATTTACTGGTAGTAGCCTACAGATATATCATAGAGCATATATAGTTATACTATAGGGTGTATATCTGGTTTTGTTTCTTTCAGTATGTGACGTATTCTTGGGTATAAAGCTGCTTTTGGTATGCACATTGCAATTAGTATAACAGTGTCTTAAGTTTAACACAATATAGGGCTTGGCGATATGGCCTAAAAAAAAAATCCCCGATTTTTTCACAAAAAATCCGATTTACGATTTAAATCGATTTTTTTCTCTCCCTACTTAAAATCAATCTGCAGATGACAAAGAAATTGTTCAAAACAAGTTTTAACTTTATTTTGTTTTAATATTCCCTTCTGGGATTTGATCTCCATTAAAGTGCAATCAGAAACAACAAGCCAAAAAGACAAGAGGGCAGGCCCTGTCTTTGAAAACAATGAAAATGTAACATAAAATAAAATGGGTGGATTGGGATTGGGGGGATGTGTAAAAAAAACAAAAACTTGCATCACAATAAGTGTATTGTGATTGTCAAATTATTTGGTAACTAAATATAATTGTATTAAGTTTACTGGTTTGCTACTGTTTTTATTATTGCTTAACACAAATTTCACAATTTCAATTCAATTCTTGTGATTTGATTCTGATCTTGATTCAATATAAATTCCTTTGGATAAATAGGTACGTAGTAGCTACGTACTACTACCTAAGAACTATCGTACTACTATCTAAAAGTAGATACGTTAATGTGTTAATTGTTCTCCCAAAAAAAAATCACCTAATGCTGTAAACGTAGAGAGCCCTGTCAGCTGGTATTATTAAAGGTTAAAACTAACTCAAATTAAATATAATGCGTTTTTTTATTTTATAATGCGTCTAACTAACATGCGTGCTATGGGTCATTAAAAGTCATCCTGAGGTAAATTTAACATTACGTGGCATATGTTGTTCTCCAACTGTTTTATGGACATCTTGCGGTTGATAAACACTGATGGATCGATTTTATTACATCTCGATAAGTTTGTAGTAAAGAGTAACAGATGTTCGGTTCACGTGCCGCTTGAACTGAGATCTGTCAGCGTTCTCTCACGTCACATTTACAAGCGCCAAAACGGTGTTTATTGTTTGAATTTTGTAATAAAACTGACAGAATCTGAGAGCTGAGAATCTGTTTCATATCGATAGTAACCTTCTCTGTCTTGTCTGTCGGTGTCAGTGTCCTCTTTGCTTCGCGTTTTTTCTCTGCGTGATAAAATGGATGTGTGGCGTGAGAGCGTGTAAAAAGTGACAGAATTGCGTCTCTCACAGTGAACTCGAGAGAGTTGGCGGCCCTGCAGATTCAGGCTTGTAAATGTTTACGGCGGGTGTGCTTCTGCTGCCGCGGTCATGCTCATTTGCCATGTTGTTTGTGTATCTCTATCGTGGCAAGCGCTGAGCCCGGTCGGAACTACAGGAGCCCAGAGGGGAGCGTCGGCGGTTGTTAAAGAGAAAACCGATTTTCATTCAAAAAAATCGGCGTAAACTACACATTCGAGTTAATCGATAAAATCGATTTATCGCCCAGCCCTAACACAATATTTTTTTTGGCAATCAGTCATAAAATTTCTGTACAAAAATTTGATTTAGCCAAAAAATTGAATGACATATCAGATCAACAATCTCCTGTATTCGTTTCAATGTTTGTGCTGTTTGTGTTCAGTTAATCGAGTGCTGCTGGGATGACGTATTTTTGTTTTTTTTTCTTTGACAAAATGCAATAGAATATTTTCATTGACTTTTGGACTATTTCAGAAAATTCGCTCTGTAACCAACAAAGGTTTATGATTCTTACACATTTTGTTCATCAAGATGATCACAAATGAACACAACTTTACCGAAGTTTGAAGCCAAAATACAATCGTCAGAAGTAAAAAGCTTAAGTTAGCCAATAAACGAACTACACCACGGTCACTTTGATGCCACTGTCAATAAGCTTCTAAAAACTCAATCCACAAGTTGTAAAGTTTGAGTTAGAATAGTTTGCAAGAGTGCGAGCATAAACACAATGTGACTGAAAAAGCGGAGTTTACTTGTTCGGTATGGTGACATTTAATATCCCAGAAAACCTCTGTACCATTGTACCACTTTTCAGTATCAGCTTTTTTCAAGACATATAAAAGCTGTAAAAAAAAATCTCAACTGATGTTTTTTATCTTGTAGAAAAATACACACACACAGACACAAAAAATCCCATTGACTTTTGGGAAGATGAAACCATAAGTGCATACAAATGCTCCAAAAAGCTAATTCCTGTGTTTTAGTACTTATTCCTTCAACATTCTAATGTTGAAAGCAGAAAATAAATATCTTAGTATTCATACTATTATTTTGGGGGGGATCCCTCCAAAGCCCATTTTTCAAACTTAATGACAGGAAGTAACAGGTGGGAGGTCAGAAGTCACTCGGCGGGGGCTCGGCAGGGTCAGAGGAGAAAAAGACTGATGGGACATAAACATTTGGAGCTTCTCAGCATGACAGTGTGTGAGAGATTATACGCAAGGACGAAAGTGTGAGGAACAATAAAGAAATTGAGCCGTGTGCTTTTGTGTTACGGTACAAGTGAACAGGAGATGAGTGGGAGGACAGAAAAAAGAGAGAGGGACCGGGAACTGTATGGCTTTCATATCTGAATTTTTGTGTTGTTAAGGCTTGTCAACATGAATTATGCTATTCATTTGCACAAAATACAGATGGAGCCCTGACAACTCAGTGTAACAAATAACTTCATGTCAGCTGCTCTGAGAAGACTTGCCACAGAGCAAAGTCAGTCCCATTGAAGTCATTGTCAGTCAGTAATTCTCAGCTCTTTAGGCCAAATACTGTAATACATTTATTCAGTATTCCTCAATAATGGCTCTACAAATCAAATTATCTGCTGATCCATGAAACAACATGTTCACAGACACTGTAAAAGCAATTATCTCTGCAGAGGAGCCTTTTTATCATGTGTTTTTAATCACCCTATAGTTGCCCCCCATTCAGTTCTCACTAATGTAGACAACAAAGAAAGTACTTAAAAAGTACTACACTATTATTACCACATTGTTTTAAACAATATTTAATGACATGGTTATACCATGTTGTTGTTGTCTTTTGTGTGTGTGTGTGTGTGTGTGTGTGTGTGTGTGTGTGTATCATGGTATTCTTTGTAAATACCATGGTATATTAATATGGTAGTCATTCATTACCACGGTATATATCAAAATACTTTGCTATTACCATCTGATACATCATTGTAATGTGGTACAAAGGGCCTTGTGTAGCACTGTGTATTACTGTAACAGTACTGATACCGCTGAGTAAAGCATCTTGTTCTCTCATTTGCCAGATTGTTGTTGTCTGTTAAATATTTGATTAGCTCACTGTTAAACATTTGAGAACAGTGAGGGATGGAGCAGTTTTCCGTTGATGCTGAATCATATGTGTCGGTCTCTGATTAACTGTCCCATTGTGGTGAAATCAGCAGTTACTGGTAAGGTCTGAGAGTCAAGATAAAAACAGGCAGAAAACCTTGATGCATGGACTTGGAACATGATTGTCATGAACTATGTATCCGAGTATTAGATACGCTTTGGTCTGGAAGTTACTCTGTAGATGATTATCACAGATTTACCTTGCTTAAGAAAACTACCTTTCAAAAGTCTGTGGTCACTTGGATTTTTTTTATGTTTTTGAAACAAATATCTTATGCTCAGCAAGGCTACATTTATTTGATCAAAAATATGGTAAAAACAATAATGTGAAATATTTTTACAATGTAAGAAATCTGTTTTCTTTGTTAATAACTTTTGAAATGTTATTTATTCCTGTGTTGGCAAAGCTGAATTTTAAGCAGCCGTACCTTCAGTTTTCAGTGTCACATGATCTTTAATAAATCATTCTCAAGCTGCTTATTTGGTGCTCAATAAACAATTATTATTATCAATGTTGAACACAGTTGTGCTGCTTAATTTCTTTTGTTTGGAAACTGTGATGAATTTAATTTAGGATTCTTTCCTGAATTTGAAGTTCAAAAGAACCATATTCAAGTGTTTACTGTGACTTATGATCAAATTACTGCATCTTTACTGTATAAAAGAATTAATTTCTTTAAAAAAAAATTCTTAAGCTGCAGTCACACTAGACGTTGAGCTTGCAACGTTTCTAAGGGCACTTTAACGGTTGTGATATGACGTCACACTCTTTGGCATCTTTTTTATAAACATAAATTCAACATATAACAAATAATAATACATCCCAAAGTGAAAATATACAATCTACTCCACTTTACTGCAAAAAAATTGCGTTCTTTTAATTCAGCGGTCAAGCCATGGCTTATCGATCTTTTATTGGTCACATGGTACATGTGATACAAATTTGTGTAGTGTGACTTTTTCTGTTGACATAAAGTGTATGTCTTGTAAACATTATTGTTCACATTCATTATATTCTATTGGTAATGCTAAACTTTTGTTATCTGGCATATTTCTGAATATAAAGGAGGAATTAAATTAAATAGAGGAATTCATTTTAATCAATCAATGGATGTTTCATACCAAAGTAGAGCTAGCAGATTGGAGGAAAAGGGCTGAAAAATAAGAGAGATTGGTTATTCCAAAAATGAGTTTCTTTGGAATAACATGCACCGATGATTCATGTAGATTTTAGTCGGTGTTGACACCATGTTGAATTTTACGTTGATTAAATTGAAGCTGTAAGGGATATACCTATTTACAGTCTTTACAATGGCAAGCACCATATAAAACTCCTAGATCACATGTAATGTTAAGGGGTTTTTGTCTACTGAAAATGTTTTGGAAATACTTTTTATCAGATGAACAATTGGCATGTTGTAAAACAACAGTACACTCCATTGAACACACTGTACTTCTATCTCTCACAGTCTTGTTTTCATTCTTGTCAAAAATAAACATGCCACTCCCCAAAGATCTATAAGACCAGGAATATGTATTAAGAAAGTAATTGAATTCAATTTTGTTGATTGTTGACTTTAAAGAATTAGATTGAGTTTAAAAGTGTTAGCTTAGTTCCAATAAGTTCTTTGACTTAATTTGTCCAAGGCACTTGATGTCCTGATATTTTAGTTAATGAATAGACTATTGAATCAAATCCATGATCTTGGCATTGCAATCATCATGTTCTACTATTTGACCCACAGGAATGTTTGAAATATCCCAGTAAGCTCTTAAATGAATGTCTTTATTTCCTCAGTGGAAGAGAAAATAATTTTTTTCAGGAAAACATTTCTGGATTCGAATAATGGACTTCAATGACAAGCACTGTTTTGAAGTCCAAATCAATGCAGTTTCAAAGGTCTTTGAAGTGCTTGAAAATGCTGTGCACGATCGCAGCTGAGGAGGAGGGTCTTGTCTCGCGAAACGATAGGTCATTTAAAAAAAAAAAAATATGTATATACTTTTTAACTATAATTGTGCGAATTGAGCTGATCTGCAACGCGCTGGGAACTACGTCATCATGTTGAAAGGTCAGGCTCCATGTCGCCGTCGGAAGTACCGCTGAAGTAACGGAAGAGTGGGGCGGTACTTCCACCGGGGCCGCGACATGGAGCCTGACCTTTTGACGTGATGATGTAATTTCTCTTCCACTGAGGAAAGAAAGACATGGATTTCTTGGATGGCATTGGGGTGAGTAAATTATTAGGAAATTTTCATTTTGAGGTGAACTAATCCTTTAATACCAGTCTGATTCCCTCAAAAGAGAGAGATGTGTTAATGCAGGCCTGATGTCTACACTTCCTCATGCCCTCAAAAGGAGGCAAAGAGGTGACGTCCCTCAAAAGGAAGACAGGCGAGACCAACCTGGTGGTCTGGCAGTCATCACAACCAAAGAGGTGTTTTGTCTCAAGTTCCCCCCGATTGGCCCCTTCAGCTTCTCTGGTGTGTCTCCCAACTTTAAACAAACAGAGGCACCCCGAGTAAATATTTAGTGCTCTTGTGGGAGCGTTCAAAGGCTTCTGGAGAAATGAATGAAGGATTTTCTCTGCACTCACCTCTAAACAGGACAGTTAGACCAAAGCTCAGTGAAGAGAAGTGCTGGATGAATGACTGTAGGGAATATTTGCCCAAGAGAGAACCAGATGCTTGAATTTCTTTGATCATTTCAACCAGATGTATTAAAATTATAATGATCAAATTATGATTAAATATTAAATTAAACATGTCTTTGATGTACAGACATTTCTATGTTCATGTTGTCTATCTGTTTGGCTTGATCAAAACACCCTGACAACCCTCAATGATCCTGTTGACCTCTCTGTTTCCCACACAGGGAGAGCTCCCTGTGAGATTGTTCAAATCTGAAAGAGAAAGGTAAGCAAAGTGAGGCAAATTTCAGATAACTTTATGAATTAGACATTAGAAAAATCAAATATGTTTGGTTGAAAAAAAGACTTTGGTCTGATGTAATTCTGCACTGCGCTTTTAAACTAGGTTCTGAGGTCAGGACGATCTTAAAATAGAGTGCTGAGACCCAGCCCATCCCATAACTACAGTGAAGCATAGCATCTGTGGTCTCGTAGTGTCATCATCTCTGAATTTCATATCCTCCCCACTGCTCTGAAAATTAGATGTGTCTGTATGCTTGAGTGTGTACCTGTCTGTGTTGTTAAAGCAGTTGGCGTCACATCACTGCACTCCATCCAATAAGTTTGGCAATTTTGTCATGTTTTTTTTCTGTCTATATATTTTGATGTTCTGTTTTCTGATGCATGTTAAAGTTTTTTTTGTATATTCATGTTTTACCTCTTAAAACAAATACCATGGTAGTACCATTTGTACCGTGATGGTATGAGATGGGAATACCACAGTACTTTATTATATACTATGATTCTGTATGATTACCATTATATATCTTGGGATTCATATGGTACTGTATTCCCAGTTAATTGAAAGAAAACAGTCATATTGTTTGACATTATTACATTTTATTGTAATTGTCACAGTTTCTCTGTTTCTGTTCAGGGACTCTTGTTTTGAGTGTTTTCAGTTCTCTGTGTTTCCTCTGTCGTATACACTAGGTAGGGTGACCAGATTTCTCGGAGTGGAATACGGGACAGATACAGAACGTGCGTATAGACAGGGCCGGATTAACCATTAGGGCAACTGGGCACTTGCCCAGGGGCCCACAACATCTAAGGGGCCCTGGGCACCAGGGGCGGAGTGGCAATCGGGAGAGTCGGGAGTTTCCCCGGTGGGCCGGTAGTGTTTCGAGGCCGCAAGGGCCGGTCTGATAAAATGTATTCATTGCAAGTTCGCCATGCGCAATTGTGGCGCAAGCGAGGGGAAGAAAACAAATATTTTAGATAACGGAGCGTATATTTGCACTAAGTGCCTGTCTTTTTAGCAAAAAGACGCCCTTCACGGAATAACTACAGTGGCGCACGCGGGCGCGTGAAGTGCTAGAAAGCTGCTTTTGATGCGCTCGACCCGAGTTCGAATCCGCCTTTTGCCGAACTCTCTCTTCTCCCTTTTCCCAACACATATGAGATGTAAAATGTATAACCTTACCTAACATAAAGGTCTCTAGCGTTATATTTTGCCAACGAACAAAAATCGAAACCATGATATGGCTTTGTGCCTTTATAAAACAGCACAAGACTTTAAGAATAGGCATCCTGTTTGTGCTCCGTGATTTAAAGAAAAGTGCGCTCTTTGAACAGCATGGTTATCTCGTGTTTTCTCCTAAATAAAAGCTCAAGGGTTTATTTCTTGCAAGTGAAGAAATTAGGACAAAAATATTTTAATTTTCCTGTATTATAGTGTAATGTAGACTAAAATATACTTTTGAAATATTCATTTTCAGTTATATAGTACATTTATAGGCTATATGGATTTTACGTCATAGGAATAATTATATAAATCATTATTACATTATTATTATAATTGTTTGGCATTCTAAAACACCATTGATAATGTAATTGTCAGGATACAGGCACAGAGGCGGAGGTAAGTGAAAGCAAACGTGAGTTTATTTACAGTGATATATGTGCAGAGACAAAGTTCATGTGCAGGTGCGTTGACGATCACGTCGTGCAGAGGATCCCAGGTGAGCAGACCCTTCTTCAGAGAGTTGGACGTGGGTAGACAATGTCCAGTGATACGAATACTTTTCTGTTTCAGATCCAGGGAGGAACAGGGAGATCTCGGTGGACACGTGGAGCACTTGGATTCAAATGGCAGGACTCGGGAAACAGGGAACCAGACTGGAATACTGGAGACAGCAAGACAGGGAGACAAAGGTGAGTATATTCAGGGGTGAGTATAGTTACGTGATGGATCTTCGTTGGCAGACTTGGAAACTTCGGGAAATCGTGGGTAACGGTCTTCTCCTGTTGGAGGCTTGACAATGACTGGGGTGTGTGTGAGTGTTTTATAGGGCTGGGTAACGAGGTGACTGATTGTGAACAGGTGTGACTGGTTAATATTCCGGGGAGAGTGACCTTTGAGTGGTGGATGGGAATGAATCTGATTGATTCCTGACACTACCCCCTCCTCCAGCGTCCGCGCCAGCGGACGTAGGACCCCGACGTCGTGGGGGTCTACCTCGAGGTCGAGGAGCAGGTTTGTCAGGGTGTTGTTCGTGGAAGGCAGAGAGTAGCATGGGATCAAGGATGTCCTTACGAGGTATCCAACACCTCTCTTCCGGTCCATAATTTTCCCAGTCAACCAGATACTCGAGTAGACCACCCGACGTCGGGAGTCCAGGATCTCTCTTACAGCGAAGATGGATTCTGTTTCAATGGGGAGTACCGGAGGATTTTCATCTTGTGCTAGATCTGTAGAGGGGACTGGAACAGGTGAGTGATGGGGCTTCAGGAGGGAAACATGGAATGAGGGGTGGATGCAGTAGTGACTTGGCAGACGGAGCTGGTAGGTAACTGGATTGATTTGTCTTGTTATGGGAAACGGACCGATGTATCTTGGACTTAACTTGCGACAGGGTAGTCTCAACCGGATATCTTTTGTTGAGAGCCAAACCAATTGTCCAGGTTGGTATTCGGGGGTGTTGCTTCGGTGAGCGTCTGCAAAGTGACTGTGGCGGTTTATGGCTTGTTGGAGGTGATGGTGAGCTTGGTTCCATATTCTCTCACTGTCCCGGAACCAGGCGTTAACTGCTGGGACTTCTGAGGGTTCCCCGGACCACGGGAACAGTGGAGGTTGGTAACCCAGAATGCATTGGAACGGAGTCAGGTTGGTGGAGGTTTGTCTAAGGGAATTTTGGGCATACTCTGCCCACACGAGGTAACGACTCCAGAGGTGCTGATTGGCATGGCAGAAAGTTCGGAGGAAACGGCTGACGTCCTGGATTTTTCGTTCTGCCTGATCATTAGCCTGTGGGTGATACCCTGAAGTGAGACTTACGGTGACATTCATCAGTGCAAAGAAGGCTCGCCAAACTTTTGAAATGAATTGAGGCCCCCTATCTGATACAATGTCCTCTGGGAGGCCGAAATTCCGGAAGACATGTTCCATTAAAAGTTCTGCGGTTGCAAATGCTGTGGGTAAGTTTCTCAGGGGAATCAGCTTACACGCTTTCGAAAAGCGGTCGACGGCCACCAGGATGCAGGTGTTCTCTTCGGAGGGTGGAAGATCAGTCACAAAATCCACCCCAATATGCGACCAGGGTCTTTGGGGAACGGGTAGAGGCATGAGTTTTCCTGCGGGCAAATGACGAGGGTTTTTGTTCATTGCACATAGGATGCACCCCTGGATGAATGATTTGACGTCTCGGAGCATGTTGGGCCACCAGTAGCAGTTTTGGAGAGTGGAGCAGGTTTTGGTGACTCCTGGGTGACCCGTACCAACGGAGGAGTGCGCTGAGGAGATAAGTGATATACGGAATTCATTGGGTACGTAGATTTTCCCAGCTGGGCATTCCGTAGGACTGGGTTGGTTTCGAGACAATTCCATCAGTTGTTCGTTTAAGTCCCACTGAATGGGATTGACAAAGATTTTCTCTGGCAAGATGTTCTCGGGTTCTTCATGGTGAGTTTCAGGAGCATGGAGACGAGACAGAGCATCCGCTCGGACGTTCTTGGAGCCTGGACGATAGGAGATCTGGAAGTGAAATCGAGTGAAGAAAAGCGGCCATCTAGCCTGGCGTGGATTGAGTCGTTTTGCTTCTTTCAGATACTGGAGGTTCTTATGGTCGGTGAGAACCAGGAACGGGTGTTTGGCGCCCTCCAACCAGTGTCGCCATTCTTCAAGCGCAAGTTTTACCGCCAGGAGTTCCCGATTGCCGATATCATAGTTTACTTCGGCGGGTGATAACTTGTGGGAGAAGAACGCACATGGCATAGGTTTGGGTGACAAATTGGAATACTGAGACAACACTGCTCCTACTCCAGTGGTGGAGGCATCGACTTCTACGATGAACATCTCTTCGGGATTAGGATGTCGGAGTAGAGGGGCAGTGGTGAAGGCGGTTTTCAAAGACTGGAATGCGTGGTCGGCTTCCTCAGTCCAGAGCAGCGTTTTTGGCTTTCCCTTTAGGAGTGACGTTAGAGGAGCTGTTAGCAGGCTGTACTGGTGAACGAACCTCCGATAAAAGTTGGCAAAGCCAAGGAATCTTTGCAATTCTTTTACCGTCTGTGGGGTTGGCCAGGAAGTGATCGCCTTGGTCTTGCGATCGTCCATCTGTACTCCTCTTTCACTGAGTTGATAGCCTAGGAATTCGACTGAAGTTTGGTGAAATGAGCATTTTTCTGCTTTTAGGAACAAAGAGAACTCACGTAGCCGTTGGAGGACTAAGGAGACGTGTCGTTGGTGTTCCACTGGATCCTTGGAATAGATTAAAATGTCATCGATGTAGATTATTACGAATCGGTTCAGATAATCTCGGAATACCTCGTCCATAAAGCTTTGAAAGATGGAAGGAGCGTTGACCAGTCCATACGGCATAACCAAATATTCGTAGTGGCCAGCAGGGGTGATGAACGCGGTTTTCCATTCGTCGCCTTCTCGAATTCGGATGAGGTTATATGCGCTCCTCAAGTCCAGTTTAGTGAACATCTTGGCCTCACGCAGTTGCTCCAGTGAGGAAGGAACCAACGGTAGTGGATAGCTGAACTTCACGGTTATTCTGTTCAGGGTTCGATAGTCGATACAAGGACGTAGTCCGCCATCCTTCTTAGGAACAAAGAAAAAGCTGGCAGCAGCAGGTGACGTGGAGGAACGGATATACCCCTGTTTCAGAGCCTCTTCAATGTACTGTTGCATGGCTTTCTGTTCGGGAATAGACAGGGAGTAGATTCGTCCCTTAGGAATGGGTTCTCCTGGAACAAGGTCGATCGCACAATCCCAAGCTCGATGAGGGGGTAATTTAGCAGCCTCGACAGGATTGAACACATCTGCAAACGAGGAATAACAGGTAGGTATGGAAACGGACAGACTCTCAGTGGGGCTTTCGATGGAGGTTGAGTTTACTGGGACAATGTTAGGTGCATCAACGATGGATGTGGTCGCCAACTCGGCAGTTCTGGATGCACACTTACACCCCCAGTTCAGGATCTTACCAGATGACCAGTTGATATTGGGTTGATGTCGAATAAGCCATGGGCGACCCAGAATTAGATCAGTCTGACTGTTCTCTAATATGAAAGGTTCAAAAAGTTCGTGATGTGTATTTTCGACACCCAGGAGCTGTGACATACCCCTTATTTATGGTTTCACCCGTCACTGCATGGATGGAGTATGGTCTGGCGGTGGCTGATTTCTCGAGCTGGAGTTTTTGGCAGAGCCGTCCGGAAATGAAGTTTCCTGCCGACCCGGAGTCCACTATGGCTGTGGCAGAAACATGGAAAGTCGTGGATTTTAAGATCACTGAAATAGTTAGTGGGGCTGATACCGAATCGGCCGTAAAGACAGAACTCACAAGCATTCTGGGGGGTCGAGTCGGACATGACTGACGAAAGTGTCCTCCCATTCCACAATACAAACATAACCTGAGTTCACGGCGCCGGGCACGTTCCGCTGGGGACAGTCGGTAAGTATCCAATTGCATCTTTTCTCCATCTGCTTCGGGCGGAGCTTCCGTGGGATACTGAGAATTACTAGTGGGTCGGCGATTTTCTAGATAACAGCCCTGAGATCGTTGATGCACACGGAGAGCTTGTTGGATAAATTTTTCAACACCCAGACTGTCATCATATATCGCCATTTGCAGACGGAGAGCAGGATTCAGACCACGTCGGTAAACAGAAATGAGCGCCTTCTCGTTCCACCCACTTGCAGAGGCTAAAGTGCGAAATTCCAACGAATACTCAGAAACCGATCTTCGACCTTGGTATAGTTGCAGTAGTTTGTCACTGGTGGAAGAATCATCAACTGGTCGTCCGAAAACTTCTTTAAAATGGTCTACAAACCCTTGTACCGATGAGGTTGTAGTGGTCTCCTGTAACCACATGGTTTCAGCCCATCTCAAAGCAGCCCCGGATAACTGTTGGATGATAAAAGCGATTTTCGATCTTTCTGTGGGATATAACTGATTTTGCTGTTCCAGAGCGAGCGAACACTGAAGCAGGAACCCGTTGCAATCCTCCGCCCGCCGGAGAATGGCACTGGACGTGATGCTTGGTTAGCGAAGCATATCATCGAAGAAGTGGAGTCTGCGGAAGTGCTGAGCGTAGACTGACCGGAATTTTGAACAGCGGCTGTAGACTGTACAGGGTTATCACCATGGCGGGTAGCTTCCATCGCGCTGTTTCACTTTTCTGTTCTGGTCAAGCCTTCTGTCAGGATACAGGCACAGAGGCGGAGGTAAGTGAAAGCAAATGTGAGTTTATTTACAGTGATATATGTGCAGAGACAAAGTTCATGTGCAGGTGCGTTGACGATCACGTCGTGCAGAGGATCCCAGGTGAGCAGACCCTTCTTCAGAGAGTTGGACGTGGGTAGACAATGTCCAGTGATACGAATACTTTTCTGTTTCAGATCCAGGGAGGAACAGGGAGATCTCGGTGGACACGTGGAGCACTTGGATTCAAATGGCAGGACTCGGGAAACAGGGAACCAGACTGGAATACTGGAGACAGCAAGACAGGGAGACAAAGGTGAGTATATTCAGGGGTGAGTATAGTTACGTGATGGATCTTCGTTGGCAGACTTGGAAACTTCGGGAAATCGTGGGTAACGGTTTTCTCCTGTTGGAGGCTTGACAATGACTGGGGTGTGCGTGAGTGTTTTATAGGGCTGGGTAACGAGGTGACTGATTGTGAACAGGTGTGACTGGTTAATATTCCGGGGAGAGTGACCTTTGAGTGGTGGATGGGAATGAATCTGATTGATTCCTGACAGTAATGTAGACTGAGACTCTCATAACTAAAAAGATGTTTGAGCCCTCTTTATTTTCCTGGTACAAATCAATGCTTTTTCTTTGTTCAACGAGCAGTGCATGGGTTGAAGCTCTTAATTTTGATCTCTCAAAGAGCACGAGATTGATGCATTTAACCTTAAAATGTACAAAATTTTCGTGCGGGGGAGCATGCCCCCGAACCCCCCTAGAGGCACAGAGGTCCACCCAACATATAGTTTTACTAAATTCCTATGGGAAAGAACAACCATTTATGAACTTTACTCCAGCATAGTACAACAAGGTTCCTTTTAAGTCAGTTAAACTGTAAATGCCATATTAAAATGTCCTTGGACAAAATATAAATTTGGCCTGCCTAAGGGGGGGCCTACAAGACATTGTGCCCAGGGGCCTCTGAACTCTTAATCCAGCCCTGCGTATAGAGGGAATGCACGTGACGTCACCGTTGGCCGGAGTGACTGCAGTTACGCCCACAAGTGGCAAAAAGACTGAGCGGCAGCATTGGTTTTCAGTGTGAATGCTGCGGAAAAACACACAAAACGCGTCTAAAACGGAAAGGGGCTTACAGACTGACTGTACAACTAGATTTGACAAGAAATATGAGGAATATTTTTACAGACTACCTAAAGCTACAGAACAGAGAAGCAAATAGATCGCTACAATTCATAGAAACAACTGGGGCCTCATGTACAAAGACTTGCATTGAATTCATACTAAAACATTGCGTACGGACAAAGTTGTTAATGTGCGTACGCACAAAAAAAAAAACAGATGTATGAATCTCTGCGTACGAAGGATCCCACGCATATTCTCTTTGTACATCCCAATTAACGTAAAAATGTGCGCACATGCACGAGCACAACGCCCCACCCAGTATCCTCCCTTAATTAAATACATTTAAATATGGTAATAAGTCCACTTTGGCAAAAGAAAGGAGTAAGAAAATGGCTAAAGCAAGCGGCAAGAGACGAAACTTTACAGAAAGTGAATCGGAGGTGCTAAAAAATAATATTGGGAACTTTGTCCTCCGGAATTAATAACAAGAGGAAAAAATATGAGTGGGAGAGTTTGTCTGATGCCGTCAATGCGGTGGGATCTGAAAGTCGCACTGTAAATGACCTTAAAAAGAAATGGTCTGATATAAAGCTGGACGTTAAATGGAGAACTGCTGCGCAGTGACAGAGTGTGGGCAGAACAGGCAGTGGTAAAGGGGTCGATGAACTTACACCCTTAGTTGCCTCAGTTATGAGTGACACCTAACTCTCTGGAGTAGTATCTGCTGCTGTGGGAGACTCGGATTTACTACAGGACTGCCACGAAGGTAACCAATATTATCTGCACATTTATTGAATGGAAATGTTTCCGATTCACATATGCAAATTCTTCTTCAGATGGCGCCTTTATAGCAATGTGTGTGCAGTCGATCGCTCCGATTACATTAGGAAAACCGGCTATCGCTGCAAATTGCGTTTTAATGTTTGGCTGGTCAACTGCATCATATGGGAACTTTATACCTGGTAGACATGCGGATGATCCCCACCCATACCGCTGACATTGCGCGGCTCAAAGACGACTGGCTTATTCCTGAGCGGTCTGTCAGTTCCCTTTGGAAAGAACCAGTTGCCAGGAAAGCAAGTGTTGTCAGCACCTGCAAGGGAACGGCTATTGCGTGGCTCCTCGCTGTCTCTCTCTCTAGATTCGGACCCAACTCAACACAGAGCTCCAAGAGGATAGCCCTTGGAAATCTGAAACGGCTGATAAGCCAGTCATCATCCTGGGCCAGAAAATCATTATGGTCCCTAAAAACTCGTTCTCTTCGGATTCTGCCATAGCAATGTCCTCTAATAAGGCCAAAGCTGCCATTGCCATAGACTAAGGGTTGTATCAATTTGCATATGCTTTTATATGTTCTTACTTAATTGCATAATTGATAGAATATTCCCATAAGGCTGGTGTGACAATATATGTAAATTATTTTATAAATTGCTAATTAATAGCAATGCTTCCCACAGGTGGTAGTGCGATAGAGTTGTAGAACAATTCGTTGTGTAATGTTTGCAACTTAACTTCATTGCCTATAAGAGTCGCCAACGGACAAAAACGATGAGAAATGTACGTACGCCAGACATGAAGTTGGCGTGGAGGAACGCACATTCTCACGTTGATTTAACTGTTAGTACATCCGACCGTGAGCGTGAAAGCTGGCGTAAGCAAAGATTTTGTGCGTACGCAATATTGATACATGAGGCCCCAGGACTCCAGGCAGCGAAAGGTGGATTTGCAGTTATCCTTTTTGTGTCAATATGCTGAATTTAGTGGTAAAATCATTCTCTATATATTGTGTTGTTATATATTGCAGTGACAACTCATCAATCAAATATTTACCACTGTATATTCTGTATAATTTGACATTTTTAAATAAACACTGACAAAAAACTATACAAGTTTTAAGTCTCTAGACGATATGATGATATATATAACATTGATAAGAGATCACCTGGATTTAGACCTGCCTATTTTGTATTTATATAAAGCATTCACAGGCAAATTTGCTGTATGTATTTCCCTGGTGTCGAAATCAGGCACATATAAATGTCAGGAAACACGATTCCTGGCTGCATGTTAATATCCATGGATCGCTGGATCTTTAGTAAGTTGTAAGGAACACTATATTGAGTCCAATCTTTAGTTTAAACTGATAATCGTTTGTTTTACTTGCGTTTTCATTAAATCCAGTCACACAGCTGCTCTTCTGCCACTCAGTCCGGCTGAGGGGGCGTGTTCCGGCGGGAAAGTGACGTTAATGCATTCCGTCTATTAATGCGTCTTACATGCGCTTCATTAGGCACACTAGCACACACACACAAGGGCCGTTTCTCAATATGCGTTCTTGTCTGTACTTGTGTTCTTATGGACTTGTGAAACGTCATCAGTCGCTGCCCAAGTACTGTCTCAATACACAAGTTTGCATTTTGGCAAGAACGGTTAAAAATCCCGGAAGTGTTCTTGACACGCCCATTTTACCGAGGATGCATCGGTTGGTAACTTGTGTGAACTTGACGGCAGAAATATCCCAGCATTCATTTCGGCATTCAAGGAAGGAGCGGGGAGCAGAAAGGCAGAACAACAGTAAGTCGTTTTTCTACAATTTCGTATGCTATTTCATCACTAAATTCACTTCTGAGAGCATTTGATGCGAGAAATCTACTGTGTTGATTTCAAATATTGCCATTTTTACGAAAATTTATGGCGAATCGAAAATATGCTCAAACATTTTCGGTAGTGAACAATCTCCATAAGCGCACGCGGGTGTAGCTAGCGAGCCAACCGGCCAGTCATGCTAAAAACCTGGCTGTTATCATTAATAATTCTTGTTATGTTTGGGTACTGAAGACGGAGCTGTGCGGGGGTATTGCGCAATACCAGCAAGAACACATCGCCTCAAACTGTCAGCAGCGTTCTGTGTGCTCGTCACCTTGTAAGTTTATTCTTCCAAGAACAACTAGCAAGAGCGTTCTCCCCAAGAACACAAGTCCGTTCTTTGCATTCTTGGTTTTGAGAAACGGCCAAGGTCTCTCCCTCTCTGTCATGCGCGCGCTACACGGTTTGAACGTAACATATATATTCACTTAGCCTTTCGGAAACGAAACCTATTATCGGGGACGTGCACAGGGGGGTTGCTCAGGTTGCCCGGGCAACTGCCCATATGCCCTTCTCGACTCAAGTTGCCCTTCCGAGAAAAAAAAAAAAATCGTACAATGGCTGCAGAATTTCACATAGGCCTAGATACATTTTTTTTTTTTTTTTTTTTTAATTCGCAAAGCCTCATTCACTTCCATTCGTGCACCGAACGTGAAAGTCAGTAAGGTAAGGGCAAACTGTTTACGTGGCTGCAGCGCTGCACGCGACCGGTGCGTAAGACCCCACAAATTACTTAAGGCCCCGCCTCCATCTCGTGTCATAGCGTGTCAGTTAATGTGTACAACATCCATGACAAAATGAAGCGAAACTATCCTTCTGGTCACGAAAAGAGGAAGAAGAAAAAACCCATGAGAGTGAATTGCGGGAACAACAATCAGGTAAACTAGTGTTCTCTCCTCTCTAAGTTTGATGTCAGCAAAGTTTGATGTTTTTCGGTCTTGCTAACCTAGCTGGGCAGGCAGTGCATCTCTTGCATCACTTTGTGCCTGCCAAAAGTGAGAGTAAAATAAAAAAAATTATTACGTTTGTTTTTGATAAACGACAAAGTGCAACGGTGTTTGTTTACTGCAGCTCGGAAAACATAACCGCGTCGCGTGTGTTATCGTGCGTTCATATGCGCGTGCACGAAATGAAACTCGCATTTTTCAAGCAGAAATATGTGGAGACCAGACATACTGTACAATACATGCACGTGAATGATGGCACTCCCAATCAAAGTCACATTTATAAAACAAGAAACTGATTATCTAGTCTCAGTGTAGTTAAAAACTCTAAACAACTGCACTAATTATGCAAGATAGAAAGCAATGTATTGACAATTTGACATTGATTGATTATTGATTTATAGGCTATATTGAATTTAAAATGTTGATTAGCTGGACATACTGGTCAATATGGATGCACATCCCTCGGTAAATAATAACCATTAATCAAGAATTGCTTCAACATGCATAATAATAAATAAAAAAAATCATACTGATGCCGAAAATACCCAGGCTGTAGAGAGAACCAAAGTTAATCCCAAAAGCCAAAGCTCAGGGTTATAATTTATTATTTTCTTCTTATTTATGTTTACGTTAATATTCACTTGTTATGTTAACATTCTATAGAAAATACTCTATTCAATAAATATTGTTTGTTTGAACCTCATTCTGTTCTATATTGTTGTACTTATTCTTTGACTGTTTTGTTTAAAGGAGGGAGGATTGTATTGGGAGCACTGAAGTGTCAGGTGTGATTGTGTGGCAATGGCAAATGGTTTACATAGCTCACGGCGTCACAGGTCAGGTAGAGGGCCCCTTTTGTTTAGGGCCCCAGGGGGAGTTCAGGATCGGCCCTGGGTTTAGCAGTCGATTCTGTTGCCTACCGGAAACAATTCATTTTGCAGTACCATTAAATTGTCCCTATTATGCTTTTTCGAATATTATCTTTCATGTGGTGTACACTATAGCTTTTTGTGACTGTAAAAAGTCTGCAAAGTTTTAAAGATCAAAGTGCACGGCAAAAAACTTTATTGTGATTTTATTTCATTTCACTTCCTGTTACATGTATACATTAGCATAATGCCCGCCTATGGTCTTCATTAGCTGCCCTTGAACAATGTCTACTTTTACTCAATTAACAGTAGTGCTTTTTTAACTGTATAAAAAAGATTATTTGTATTATTATTATTTTAAAGGTTTATAAATCGTAAATGAAAGATTATCTAAGTACATATTCTCCAGATAATATTTAAATAATTTATTTGAACTTTATTGAAATGAAAATATACTGTAAATAATTTATAATAATTAAGTAATGTATAGTTAATTGATTTCGGAAACATTATTGACTTTATAATTTCACACCTTAATATCTCTTTATTATTTATTTTATAATTATTTCCTTAATTTATTAATTTATTTTGGCTTTAATATGTTGCTTTGAAACATGTAATGAAACTTAATTTCACACTTTCATATTTTCTCATACAGTGTATCTTCATGCAACTCCTTATTTATCTTGAAATTAAATGTTCAGCATTTGCTTATGGTATATAAATGTCCATATTCTTTTCCCATATAGTGTACAGTACACATGACAACCCATCTAAAGTCTCCTTTTTCAGTTGGTTTGCATCAGACATAAATGACAGGAAGAGTTATAATGAACGGAAGAGACAATTAATTAGAGGACAAATGGATGGGGGCGTGGCCTGTGGATTCTGAATCACCTCTCAGAGATTCTTGCTTAGACAACAGGGTTATTCTGTGACATCATTCCTCCAGGCTACATTGTAAGTCCCTGTGTCATAACATCCACATTATATTCATTAAAGAGAGGATGTGGACGTGTTTGTCAAAACCATTTCTGAATGCTGTCCTTCATGTTCTCCCATCAGCTCATGCTATTAGTGTCGGACCGACTTCCTGTGTAAGTACTATTGAGCTATAGTATATTGTAGCTATAGATTTTAAGCATGTTTCTTGCAGATTTTCAACAACAAAAAAAGGTAAGGAAAGTACTGCACAATTTAACTGCAGATATGTTGCATTTTAGTACGGTAGACCATGATACTGAACACTTTCTATCCTGTAGTCGGTACCACCGTACATTTTACTGTAAGTATTGTAGTACATTTACAATAGTCTAAACTACTGCTGGTACAGTCAGTGTTACACTTTCACCCAAAAGTATTAATTTGAATTGAGACTGACAGGGAGTTGTTAGTCTGGGGCTAGATACTGTTGTCACTGTAATAGTGCAGACTCAGACCTAGAATGGTGCAGTTCAACTAATTGTCTAAGGGAAAATGTTTATTTATGTGCTCTTTTGAGTGTCTATTTTCTATCTTGCTGTATTTCTTTCTATCTTTTTGGTTTGACTTTCTTTTTAATTTCCTTTTCTTTTAACTTTCTTTTAATTTAATATTCAACAATATTATTGATCTGCCTGCATTGACACCATTATATGAGAACTGAACTGAGCTGGATGATGACATCATGGTCTCCAGAGTGGCTATATATATATATAAATGAACTAAAAATAAACTAAAACTTTTTTACAACAAAAACGAACCATCACTAAATTTACTTCAGCTGAATTGTGAAGCTATTTTCTTCTTTGTTGCACTATTTTCCTGCTATCACTGTAAAGCTGCTTTGAAACAATTTATAAGTGCTATATAAATAAAGGTGACACACACACACACACGCACACACACACACACACACACACACACACACACACACACACACACACACACACACACACACACACACACACACACACACACACACACACACACACACACACACACACACACACACACACACACACACACACACACACACACACACACACACACACACACACACACTCTAGTAATTATTTAAACCACAGATGCCTGTATATCAGCAACACTGTATAGTGATGATCAGATAATCATCAGAGTTTATAATCAGATAAGGATTTAGAATTCTCAATCTGATGCTGCTGCAAAAATCCCCTGAAACATCTCAGTACTTCTCCGAGCAGCATAGCTCCATTCAGGCAATGCACCTGTTGTGTGAAATGCCTGTCCAAGTTTAACGCCACTAATTTATAGGCTGCAGCTGCATATATAACTCCCCATCTTTTAAATGAGCAGTCTTTGCAGTTGTAGTCCCAATAGTTGCACACAGCCCAGAGCAGCAAACTTAGAACTAGGACACTCATTTTCTGTTGAGTTATTTTAATGAAATTCTCACAGTGATTAATTTTACACTGCACAGGCCGAGTTTACAGATTTTCACCTTAATTATATTGATTTAGACAGTTGTTTTGTCTGTCATAGCATGTGACTAAGTAGTAATATATACATTGTAACAGTCCTCTTCCTAAACTATCTATCTTCACAAACTCTTTGTTTTACAATCTAAGTGAATGAAGCTTAATGCAATAACAGCGTGTGTTGACCTGTTTTGAAATTCCGAGGTGAGGATGACAGTTTGACTCACTGAACATTTAACTCACTCTTAAAAGCTAAATTACAAAAAAAAGTGGTAAATTACACGCTGTTCCCAAGAATATATTCTCTTTTCTTGTCATTAGTAAGCTGGAGCTTAGTGAGTCAGAGGGCCTCCTTGGCCTCATTCACATGCTTTTTTTGACATCTAAAACAAGTTAATTGCATGATAATGTGGTGTTAATGCACTTCAAGAGCATCAATAAGTCCTGACAAACCTGTTCAAGCTTTAGTGCAGTCGAATGAAGGAAATGCTTTAGATCACATTGAGTTCTTACAGGAAAACAGATCAAAGATGAAATGAAACCTCATATTAGCCCTGCCTCAGTAAATAGAGCTGGAGCAAACACAGCATAATTTAGCTAAAACTGTTGAGGAAAGGATGAAAGGCTAGAAGGGAGAAATAAAAAAGCAATGCACACTCTTAATAATAAAAGTTCTATATGTGTTTTTTGCAGTAATTTCATAAAATTTTGGATTCCCCAGGGAACTTTTCAGTGAATAGTTTTTAAAACAACAATTTCTTTTCCTTAATATGAAGAAAATATTATAATCCAAGAAACCCTTTTCCAAAGAACATTTTGAGCATTGAAAAGGTTCCATGGATATTACACTTTCTTCATGGAAAATAGATGCCAATTAAAAATGTATTTTTAAGAGTGCAAGTTTGGCCTCCAGTGACACAGCTGGGGGGTAATTTTAGAAACAAAACCTTTCAATTCCTCAGTTTGGGTCATTTCTTCTGCCTAAGCGAGAGTGATCTTTAAAAAAGATAGTAGATACTCCCCCTAATGCACTGTAGATATTCTAGAAACTTAATTAGTGGACATTTTCAGTTTTAGTATCACTCATGCCCATTCATCCCCATAAACTGATGACTTGCCTCCCTCATTTCCTTACAGACCTTCAGTACAGCTGCTAGTCAGCCTGTCATTCTCTTGTTGGAAGCCTGAAACCGGAGCCACGAGGGAATGCCAAACTTTTCAGGGAAAGACCTACTCATTAGTCCCCCCGTGAGCCGACAGCACCTTGCCATCAAATTCAAAGATACCGCTTTGCTGTGAAGAGATGGAGATCTGCTGTTGCCTGCGGACAGCTGGGTTTTACACAATGGGTGTAAAGATGTGGAAGAGGGTAAGATATGCTCTGGCATTTGGAGTTAGCATGAAATAATGCATTTCTACATACAATTTTATATATCTATATTCAAGATAGAGATGAATTTGTTGAATTTGCAATTTAACCAAATAAAAAATTGCAACAACCTTAAACTATTACTGGATTATTCTATACTAATATACTTTGGAGATTTTCACTCCAATACTTATTAATTATTTATAAATGATGAAATGATGATTGCAATTTGAGAAATTGGTACTGGGTGATTTTTGTTTGATTATTTACATGCATTTTGCCTTTACAAAGATACTTATAGTTTGAATAGAGACTAAACCAGTTTTGTTGTAATTGGCATCTGGCAATAACCAATCCTCTTTGGCTGAATGAATAATAAACTTTTTCTGTTTTCAACTATTGTTTTGTCATTTTTAATAATTAAATTGTAGGTTGAAATTGATTGAATTGAATAATAGTATATTCATTATATATATATATATATATATATATATATATATATATATATATATATATATATATATATATATATATATACACACACACACTTTTTGTCATTAATTAATCCAGTTAAGTGCTTTTCAGATGATCTTTCCAGGTGTCACTTTTTGGGAGGTCAGACGTTCATTTCTGTAAGTCTTTAACAATAAAGATTGTTTCAAAGCAGCTTTACAGAGATAACAGGAAAATAATGCAAAAAAGTTTGTTTCCAGAAGAAAATAGTGTCACAGTCTAGCTTATGTACTGACTGTTTTACAGTGATGTTTCATTTTTGTTTTAAAAAAGTTATTAATTTAGTTCATATACATATATATGTATAATGCAATGTCCATGTGAATGAGCAGAGAGCCGATGAATGAGACCTTCCTCATCATTGACGGTGCTCTATTACGTTTGCCTATCTGTGATTGGACGGGGCTGACTGGCGCACATTCCTGTCCATATCACATTTCACCAGGAGTCATTTGATGAAAGATGAGTAGATGAACAGCCTGCTGTGAATGGCTGACTCTTCTGTTTCACAGAACGGCCACCTCACATGCATGCATACACACATACGTCACCTTGCTTGTCTTTCACAAACCCTCCTGCTATAAGGTTTCATGGGATAAGGAATGTTACCTTTTTATCTCTACTTCCTTTACAGCCTGTTCCATAAAAAGTAGGGTTTATTCAGCTCCGTTGCTGACCTGACAGAACTGGTCTTGGCCTGCGGAACCACAGAGAAGAGAAAAGATCATTAAACTGAAGTTCTGCTCTAGATTTGTAGTCCTAAGTCAACAGATTTTCCTGGAAACAGTTTCCAAGTATGCAGAGGCTTGAGTTCAGGTTTGCTGGAATAGCAAATTTGCTATGGTGATCTTGAGAATATTTCCAAAGTTTATATACAGAAATTACATGTTCCTAACAAAATACACCTGCTTTGATAAAACATGCCGTTAAGATAAAAAGACTAGTTTGCAGTCTAAATTCCCTTAGGAGAATCTCAAGATCTTTTATCTTGTGGTCAAGTTTACTTGGAATTTGCAAGCAGGATCCAGGAAAACTTGTGTTTCATTCCAGTGTAATATGAATAATGTACTGATCATGTATGTTGGAGAGTTTGTGGAATGTGCTTTTGATAGCAAGAATGAATGATTTTATAGTCTGTGACAGAAGAGGGGTTGAGTATGAATGTCTGTGTACTTTATTAATCACAATATAAGTTCATAATAATTATATATAGACCACCGTTCAAAAGTTTGGGGTCAGTTAGATTTTTTAAATGTTTCTGAAAGTCTCATGTTCACCAAAGCTATTTGATTCTTCTAGATACAGTAAAACCAGTAATATTGTGAAATATTATTACTGTTTAAAATAACTTTTTTTAAAAAATAACATGCAATTTTTATGCATGTTAAAAATGTATTTAATCCTATCATGGCATAGATGAATTTTCAGCAGCTGCCACATGATCCTTTAGAAATGTTTAATAAGTTTGTCAGTGTACAAGTAGAATTAGTAGAAGACAAAAAAACAGTGGATATGTTGCAAGCAAGAGTTAAACTGCCATGAACCAAATAAGCCCCAAGGATCAACATGTTACAGCTCCAAAAGGAGCAAATAAATTGGGTTGAATGGGATTTCACCCTGCTTATAATATATTGCATGGTCTTGTTAACACCCGATGTCTGAGTATCAATATCAGTGCTTTTATTTCAGCCCGGTCCAAATGATATCGCTTTAATATTTCAATTGTTTCTTCTACACATCAATAGACAGCAAATGTAGGCTTTTGGTAAATGTGTCCTTTTGCTTTCCTGAGAAAATCGCCAACATTGCAGATGTTATTCTGCTGCAGTGAAGTGAGAGAAAGTGTCTATCTTTTCTGTGAGTCATACATATTTGAATGGCACCAGCAACTTCTGTAGGTTTATTGTCAATCAGAAGTCCCTATATATCAGGGCAGAGGCAAGAGATATTGAGTGCGTCCATGTGTGTGCGTGTGAATGTCAGGCCGGTCCTTTTTTTATATAGCCTCTCCCTTTCATTCACATTCCTGACAAAACCTCATCCCAGGAATATCGTGCAGCCAGCATGTCTTTGCAACACTATCTCTGCATCGGTAGCGATGCTTTCACACCCTTCAGCCTCTCACATGCTCTTATTGTTGACACATATGACTTGTGAAATTGCAATGTGGCATTTTTACACACATCAGGGCATAACAAATAAATGTAAAAGAGTGGTGAAATACAGTTTGTAAACTCCTGCGAAAATAAATGAATGTGTGAGGAAAAATCAAATGTGAAGTGCAATATATCATCAGTACACCATACAGAGTGACCTGTCAAAGCATAATACACACTTTGTAGACATATGGGGCCAAATATTTTTCAAATATATTTCATATATTGATAGATTTTTACTCTAAAGATAGGTTAAACCTTTATCAGTAATTCATTTTTTTTGTGCCTGTTACAGCGGTACATACATGAAAGAGATGAAACGCCTTATTGTATTCATTTGGTTGTAAAGTAATAAAACAAAATGAACACCATTTCCTTCTCTTTTATATTGGCCAGTTTGAAGTTTTATGGATCTGTATTTTTATTGTTGATTGGCGGTACTATTTGATCAAGCGAAGAAAGATTCCATCCGGCTCTTAATGACACTTTGAAACACTGTAGACACATCATTGCCATATTCCAGGATGACAATGCCAAGACTCATCAAATTCAAATTGTGAAAGAATAGTTGGGAGGAGCATGACAAATCTTGTTCACACATGAATTGGCTCCTCTGAGTCCAGACTTTAAATTCACTGAAAGTCTTTGGGATGTGCTGGAACTGACTTTACAGAGTGCTTGACTCTTGCATTGCCAATAAAAGATCTTGATCAAAAATTGATGCACCTCTTTGATGGAAATAACGTCACAACATTTATTTCCATCAAGAGGTGCATTAATTTTTGGTCAAGATCTTATATCCTACATGGTTGTTTAACAAATAAAAAGCTGAACAGCCCATCAAGTAGAGTTGGAAGAACTGTTGCCAAACATATAACATGCTAGAAACATAATAATCACTGCAATAATGATCCAATCATAGACTTATAAGCATTTGCCTATTTAAATGCAAACAGCGACTTTTTTTTTTTTTTTTTTTTTTGCTGGGCAGTGTAAATATATGTATATTTATACATATATATATATATATATAAAGAATTATATAAAAAAAATGAAATACACTTCATTTCAAATGTTTGAATATGTGCAAGCCCAAAGACATTTTAGAGCTACAGTTTTAGTGACTAAGGACTTAAATTCCTGTCACCTCTGTGACTTTAGAACACTTCATGGACGACTTTAGTGTTCGTTCTTTTAAGAGTTTGACAGCAGTTGGTCACTATATACTTTTATGGTTTGAAAAAAAGCAGCATGAACATTCTTCAAAATATCTTATAAAGTATAGAAATAGAAAGTGATAAATGATGACAGAAATATAATTCTGAGTGAAAATTCCCTTTGCTGTTGTTAGTAAGAACAGCTCTTTCTCTCAGTCTATCTGTAGTTTAATTGTTTGAGAGATCTCTCACAGGTTCTATAGCACACAGGGTTACAGAAGCAAGTTCTTTAACAACCTGTTAAAGCAGTTTGAAGTGCTTTCATGACAGAACTTGTTTAAGTGAGCAGTAATTTTTTGGGATAAAATTTCCCTGAGTGTCTCTTTCTTTCCCTCACTGCAATTAGACATGTGAGTGGTCGATGAAAGGCTGCCAGAATGTTGAAAGACGGTAGCAGCTGACTCCCAGGAGATGAATGGCATCACCTGTGTTTAGACAAAACAGATGATTTTTTGATGTTTCAGATGACGAACAGATAGACATTTAATATCCTGCACAATAGCTGAAAATTTATGTTTTGATTGAAGTTTCTTTTCATTGACTATCATAAAGAATGTTTTGGAAGTGTATTTTAATAGATTTCTAGTAATATTTAGTTCCCTTTAGTTGTCACTCCGAGTTACGTCGGATGACGACGAATGGGGTTTCGCTTAGAAAGCCTATCAACTTCGAGTATTACAAAACGAGCCAATGGCAAAGAAATGCCATGGGTCTGCGGAATTTGCATGACGTAACTCCGCCCCACCTCGTGGGTATAAAAGGAGGACGCCAGCAACAGGCAGATATGTTTTCGCTTCGGAGCCAAGTGTAATTCTTCACTCCTTAAGCTATCTCTGATTGTCAGCTTCTTACGAGACGAGCAACTCTCCAGTGTTGGTGTGACGGCGATCTCCCGGCGAGTGCACACTTCCTGCTTATCTGAGCGTGGTTTGCCAGCGAGTGTGTTCTCCGCGGGCGCTTCAGCACTGAGTTTCTCTCACAAAAAGAGCTTGCACGCGGCACGTCTTTTTAAAGATGCCTCGCCCGTGCACTTCTGGTTGCGGTCGACTGGTGTCTGACTCTGATGGGCACGAGCGCTGCTTGGTGTGTTTGGGCTTTGATCACGCTAAAGCAGCGCTCGTGGATGAGTCATGTTCTTTCTGTGGGAACATGACCATCGCAACACTTAGATCGAGACTCAAGGATCTCGCAAGAGTGAGAGTCCCCTCATCCACACCCCGATCTAGCGCCTCCTCGAGAGGCTCTACTTCGGGTGGTGGCCAGGGTGATCTGAGGGTGACTGTGTGGAACAAAGCGCCGACTATGTGTCCGTGCCCCGCAGCACCTTCTCCAGTGTTGCAACCCGCGAGCGTTCAGGGGATCATCGCGGGACCGTCCTTTGAGGTCCCGCGGGTGTCCTTTGGCGCTCCATAGGAAGATGCGATGTCGATCGCAGCATCACTAGGCGGGTCTGATTCGTCTGGAAGTGACGACTCGTAACAGCTGCCACCCTCGGGTGTGAATACGGCTGTGGCTCAGTCTGATCCAGAGATGACGGCCATGCTTTCCATGCCATGCGGCTGGACGATTGGTTTTTGGGTGCAGCTGCGGCTTCCCGTCCTCATCCTGCCCCAATACCTTTCTTCCCGGACGTGCATGATGAAATCTCGAAGTCCTGGAAGACTCCCATGTCTTCCCGCGACCGCTCGTTGATTTCATCCGCCTTTCCTCCCCTCGATGGGGCAGCTGCCCGTGGGTACACTGGGCTCCCCCCGGTTGAGCGCTCTGTTGCGATGCAGTTGTGTCCTCAGAGTGCCTCTTCTCGCGGCGAGCCTAAGCACCCATCCAAGGCCTGTAGGTTCTCGTCTACCCTAGTGGCGAAGTCCTACAGAGCGGCGGGACAGGCGGCTGCCTCTTTGCATGCCATGGCCACTCTGCAGGTCTATCAGGCGCAGATGCTAAGGGACATGCACGAGGGTAGGACGGACCCAGAGCTCTTCGATGAGCTGCGCGCCGCCACCGACCTCGCCCTCCGGGCGACGAAGGTGACCGCACGCTCCCTGGGTCTGGTGATGTCCACAGCTGTGGTCCAGGAGAGACACTTGTGGCTGAACCTGGCTGACATGCGGGACGCTGAGCGCTCTCGCCTGCTCGACTCCCCCATGTCCCAGGCCGGCCTATTCGGCGGTGCGGTGGAGGATTTCGCCCAACAGTTCTCCACCGCCCAGAAACAGACTGAGGCCATTAGGCACATTCTGCCCCGACGGCCCGCTGCTGCCTCCACCCAGCCGACCGGGCAGATCCCTCAGTCTGTTCGCCGCCGAGGGCGCCCTCCTGCGGCTCCCGCCCCTCCCGCCCGGCCCAAGCAGCAGCCTCCACCCAGGCCCGGTCGCGGAGGAAGCCGTAAGAAGGCGCCCCAGCCCTCTCCAGCCCCGCCCCCCGCTAAACGCCGGGGCCAAGCGGCGCTCCTGAGACGGGCTGCTCAGGGATGCTGAAAATTACTTCTCAGGAGATGGTAGCAGGACCACTCCTTCCCCCGGTTTGCGGGCCGGGGGAGAATCTTTTGTTCTCCACTCCCCGCTGCTCACCCACGGGTGGGCAGCACCCTAATGTGGTTAAAGAAAGAAGTAACATTCCCATCCCTGAGCACACAGAGTTCTCGGACGACACGGTGCGCCGCCTCCGAGCCGTGCACCCCTCGTCCCCCTCTGTCCCAGAGCCGGCTGGCAGTGCGCGCCGTCCCCGGACCGCGCCGCTCCCTTCCGCCTCTGTCGCCAGCCCCCTGGCAGAGCAGACCCCCGTGGAACGTTCTTCCTTCCCTGGTCTCCTCTGTCAGGGCGCGGTTAATGACTGTGCCCCCACACCGGGCCACTATGCCGTCCACGTCCGGGCCAGTCATTCCGCCCTGCTGCACCATCGGTGGGAAGTCTGTGGTCCGTATGACCCCGCTGGTACAGTTTTTGGGAGCCTGGCTAGAGCTCCCCCTCCTGTCCCGCTGGGTCGCACGGACGATCAGGCTCGGCTACGCGATTCAGTTCGCACGGTCTCCTCCCCGCTTCAGGGGAGTCCGCTCCACTTTGGTCGGTGGCAACGCCCCTATCATGAGAGTAGAGATCGCCACCCTGCTGGCGAAGGGTGCGATCGAGACCGTCCCTCCGGCCGAGATGAGGACCGGCTTCTACAGCCCGTACTTCATTGTCCCCAAGAAAACCGGTGGGTTACGACCAATCCTGGACCTGCGTGTGCTGAACCGTTCCCTTCACAGGCTGCCGTTCAAGATGCTCACTGCCAAACACATTCTCGGATGTGTGCGGCCCCAGGATTGGTTTGCAGCAATCGACCTGAAGGACGCCTACTTTCATGTCTCCATTCTCCCTCGACACAGACCGTTCCTTCGGTTTGCCTTCGAGGGGCAGGCATACCAGTACGCGGTTCTCCCTTTCGGGCTAGCCCTGTCTCCTCGCGTCTTCACGAAGGTCGTCGAGGCAGCCCTTGTTCCCCTTCGGGAACACGGGGTTCGTATCCTGAACTACATCGACGACTGGCTGATCCTAGCTCACTCTCGAGACCAGGTATGCGAACACAGGGACCTAGTGCTCCGGCACCTAGCTCGTCTGGGCCTTCGGGTCAACTGGGAAAAGAGCAAACTTTGCCCCGTGCAGAGGATCTCTTTTCTCGGTATGGACATCGACTCGGTCGCCATGTCCGCGCAGCTTACGAGCGAGCGCGCGCAGTCACTGCTGACTTGCCTGAGACAGTTCAAGGGCAAGAGTGCGGTTCCACTGAAACTCTTTCAGAGGCTCCTGGGGCATATGGCATCTGCAGCCGTGGCAACACCGCTCGGATTGCTTCATATGAGACCGCTTCAGCTTTGGCTTCGCGACCGAGTCCCGAGGTGGGCATGGCAACACGGCACCTTCCGAGTAACTGTTACTCCGTCCTGCTGTCAGACCTTCACCCCGTGGTCGGACCTCAGTTTTCTACGGGCCGGAGTGCCCCTGGAACGAGCTTCGCGGCATGTTGTTGTAACGACAGATGCCTCCTCCACGGGCTGGGGTGCCATGTGCAATGGACGTGCTGCCGCGGGCTCCTGGACAGGACCCCGCCGCCTCTGGCACATCAATTGCCTCGAGTTGCTGGCCGTACGTCTTGCTCTGCGCCGCTTCCGGGCCGTGCTCAAGAACCAACACGTACTAGTCCGTTCAGACAATACCGCCACTGTAGCGTACATCAACCATCAAGGTGGTCTACGCTCCCGCCGTATGTCGCAACTCGCCCGCCACCTCCTCATATGGAGTCAGAAGCATCTGAGGTCGCTTCATGCCATTTACATCCCCGGAGCCCTGAACTGTGCAGCCGACGAGCTCTCACGGCTTCAGCCCCTCCCGGGAGATTGGCGACTCCATCCCCAGTCGGTTCAGCTGATTTGGGACCAGTTCGGGGACGCACAGATAGATCTGTTTGCCTCTCACGCCTCGACCCATTGCGCCCTGTACTATTCCCTGACCGAGGGCACGCTCGGCACGGATGCACTGGCGCACAGCTGGCCGCGGGGCCGCAAATATGCGTTTCCCCCAGTGAGCCTTCTTGCGCAGACCCTGCGCAAGGTCAGGGAGGACGAGGAGCAGGTCATTCTGGTCGCGCCATACTGGCCCGCCCGGACCTGGTTCTCCGAACTAGTACTCCTCGCGACAGCACCTCCCTGGCCGATTCCCCTGAGGAAGGACCTCCTTTCTCAGGGACGGGGCACCCTATGGCACCCTCGTCCCGATCTTTGGAACCTCCACGTGTGGCTCCTGGACGGGACGAAGCAGGTTTGAGTACCCTTCCACCTACGGTGGCGGCTACCATCACTTCCGCTAGAGCGTCGTCCACGAGACACGTCTACGCGTTGAAGTGGAACCTCTTCGTCAACTGGTGCTCTTCTCTTCTAGAAGACCCCCGGAGATGTTCGATTAGTGTCGTGCTTTCCTTCCTTCAAGATAGGCTGGAGCGAAGGCTGTCTCCCTCCACCCTGAAAGTCTATGTTGCCGCTATTGCCGCACACCATGACCCAGTCGAAGGTAAGTCTGTTGGAAGGCACGACCTGATCATCAGGTTCCTGAGAGGAGCGAGGAGACTGAATCCTCCTCGTCCTCCTCTCGTTCCCTCTTGGGACCTCTCAGTGGTTCTAACTGCCCTGCGGAGTGCTCCCTTTGAGCCTTTGCAATCAGTGGAGCTTAAGTTCCTGTCTATGAAGACAGCGCTCCTGGTTGCATTGGCCTCCATCAAGAGGGTGGGGGACTTGCATGCATTCTCCGTTGACGAAGCGTGCCTGGAATTTGGGCCGGCTTACTCTCACGTGATCCTGAGACCCCGGCCTGGATATGTGCCCAAGGTTCCTACCACTCCCTTCCGGGACCAGGTGGTGAACCTGCAAGCGCTGCCCCCGGAGGAGGCAGACCCAGCCTTGGCACTGCTCTGTCCAGTACGCGCCCTCCGCGCCTATGTAGACAGGACGCAGTGTTTCAGGACCTCAGACCAGCTCTTTGTCTGTTATGGTGGGAAGCTGAAGGGAAAGGCTCTCTCCAAGCAAAGGCTGTCTCACTGGATAGTGGACGCCATTGCCTTGGCATACCAGCAGCAAGGTCGACCGTGCCCCCTTGGTGTGACCGCCCACTCCACCCGGAGTGTGGCATCCTCTTGGGCTCTAGCGCATGGCGCCTCGCTAACAGACATCTGCAGAGCTGCAGGCTGGGCAACACCTAACACATTCGCCAGATTCTACAATCTCCGAGTGGAGCCAGTGTCCTCTCATGTACTCGCTTCAACCAGCTAGTACTGGACCCGCTCAGGTGTCTTCGCTTGCTCGCCATTCCACTCCACGGACTGGATACGTGCGATATTCTCCTCAGGTGAGCTTCCCCGAAAAGCCCTGAGTTCCTCCAGCACTCCTGACGTTGGCGCCAGTGTCTATTGCCTGTGCGTCGGCTAGGTGCCTCCCGTGTGCATGGTCCCTCCTCTGAGCGACCCCCACATGTGTATTTCCACTGTAAGCCTCTCTGAGCGTGTGTCTTTCCCTTGGCAAGCCACCTTGCCACCCCTGGGGTTGAAATATTCCACCTGCGGCTGGACACCCCAGTGTTCTCCATATGTCTCCTTCGGGTCATATGTGTATTCTCTAAGTCCCCCCCCTCTGGGTTGGCAGTAATTGCATATTTCCCCTAAACTTTGGGATATGCTCCCCAGTGTACCTTGGTATTCCTGTGCTAAATAGGAGTCCTTCGTCCGTGCCAGTCTCACGACAGGGATCTCAGATTTACGCAGGGCACTGGAAGACAGCTGAGAAGGTGGCGTGATTAGACTGGTAACCCCATTCGTCGTCATCCGACGTAACTCAGAGTGACAACGAAAGGGAACGTCTCGGTTACGTATGTAACCCTCGTTCCCTGAGTAGGGAACGGAGACGTTACGTCTGCCTGCCACTTTCCGCTGTACCGCGGGGATCGCCTGAGCTCAGTCTTGGCTCCTCAGCGAAGAAACATATCTGCCTGTTGCTGGCGTCCTCCTTTTATACCCACGAGGTGGGGCGGAGTTACGTCATGCAAATTCCGCAGACCCATGGCATTTCTTTGCCATTGGCTCGTTTTGTAATACTCGAAGTTGATAGGCTTTCTAAGCGAAACCCCATTCGTCGTCATCCGACGTAACGTCTCCGTTCCCTACTCAGGGAACGAGGGTTACATACGTAACCGAGACGTTTTTTATATTAAGATGATGTTGAATGCGATCTTTAGGTCCTTATATGGCTTACGGTATCATTCTGCTCACATATATTGTTTTTAGTTGCTCTTAATGCCTGCTACAGTCTGTGAGATTGTCCAATCCTAGAAGATAAATACAAATCACACTGATGGTTGCAGACACATGTATCTAATAGACTTGGGTACGACATGTATGTAGACTGTATGATGATGGCACCTATTGAATCGAAGGACACTGACACTATTTTCTGACACTGTCAGAAAATTATCGCAGGCTATCTTTGGTCGCAAGAACATGACAACGGACATCTTTGAATCTCTCTCAGTGTATGACGTAGGACCATCATTTAGAAATTGCCAGGGCCGGTCATCTTTTGTTTAGGACAGTCCAAAATCATACTATGCGTATCGGGCATAACACAGGACCAGACAAGGAAATCTTAAAAAAAAAAAAAAAATCCACTGCAAGGATATTTGTATGTGTATGTCAGGTCAGAGTTGAGTTTCACATCCTCTTTGATTGTGTTTTCTGTCCTTTCTGTCGTTCTGTCCTGCTGATGGGGATATGACTTAACCACTCCCTTTCTCCTTGAGTACACAGAGATCTGTGATTTCAAAATGTGTATGCAAATGTGAACAAAATTCTCACTTTTTTCTCGCAAAATCTCACAACAAAATGTTGCTACCAAGAAGGTCTTACATTTTTTAATTGGAGCATAAACTTTAATGAAAGCACGATAAGTGATTTGAGACTGCAGAAAGCCAATCATTGATTGGAGGATATTCTGTAAGAGCATTATTATTATTTATTTTTTATATAGAAAGACAGTATTTGAAATAAGATGGAATGTGGGGTTTTGCATAAACAGTTTTAGCCTCAAGCATTGAGATGTTTGAGAAACTCTCCCACCTGTTATAATTAATTTGAAATCTCTGTGTAAGCTGAACACACTCCACCCATATGCAGTCTGTACTGAAGAAATAACTGCTTTGCATGTTGGTTTAACAGTTGATAAACCTTTCCCAAGGAGTGTCCCATTCGTATGTCTAATGTTGCGGAAACATTACATTGCTCTCGTAACTTCCATACTCTACTTTTATTTTGATCACAGGTAAGATTTTATCTGAACTTTCTCATGATCTGGTTATACGGATATGGAAATCCCAGAACATCATTAAGTCACTGTAATGTTATGAAAACATATTGTTCTTGAAGTCTTGTGTTTTAGAATCGATTGTCTTAATGCACTAACATTTAAATTAATCTATCGATGATTGTGTACACTTATTACATACACATGCATTGATACACTTATTGTGTACATACACATTTTTACACTGTAAAGGTATTTCAAAAATACCTGCATGTATTTAGATATGTAATTAATAAAAATAAATTACATCATTAATTATACTGTTGACCCTTCATTAGACTTCATTAGACCACCCTTAAAACAAATCATGAAACCTATCTCTAACCATCTCACCTCAATAGCAGCAAATGTTTTACAATACAACATGAACATGTTGTACCTAACAGTTTTTTTATTTAAGTACATAATAGTTAAAGACACTTAATATAAAGTGTGACCATTGTTTCTACTAAGTAATCAGAATATAAGCAACTATTATTTAACCCGACACTTTCTCAACTTTCAAGTTGAGAAATAGAATCTTGTTTTCCAGTTAATGCTATATTACTAGTGAAACACACGGATGTAAAAAAGAGGATATGGGTTGCATAATCAGGTTTACTGGAAGTTTATATGAGTGTGTATTTGTTGTTTTAAGTGTATGCGTGTCTGTGTGAGAATGATGTCAAGTTATTCTGCCTCATTTTGTGTTTTTAATTCTCAAGTGTTTTGCCTATACCGCAGATGTCTCAGTTTTGATCATCACCAGAATTGGTTTCAGTTGACTCCGTAATAGTGAGTGTGCAATGTAAAAATGAATAAATTGATGTCTATGACAAGCTTTTCAATTAGGCTCTACAGATTTCCTCTTTACTGTACACACGATTGAAGGTATTATTCTCTCTCTCTCTCTCTCTCTCTCTCTCTCTCTCTCTCTCTCTCTCTCTCTCTCTCTCTCTCTCTCTCTCTCTCTCTCTCTCTCTCTCACTCACTCACACGCTTTACGCTTTCGCTTTCACACCATTATGTGAATAATTGGATAAAAGTACTTAAAAGTAAATATTGCGGGGAAAGTCCGATTCATTCTAGTGAATCGTATCTGCTAAATCATCCTTTCTTATTGTGGTGGAAAGTCTGATTCATTTTATCGAAATAAGTTATGCTAAACAGTCCTCTCTCCTCACTGTATGCTGTGTTGGAAAGCTCAAATGATTGATTAATTCTAGTAATTCGATTAATCCTAAATAGTCCTTAGACTTTACCACACTACAAATGCAAGTTCATTCTAGTCAGTCGTGTTGTGCTAAACGGTCATCTCTTAGTTTGTGCTAAAGAGTCCTCTATTTCATACTGTTTATAGCATTGAAAAAGTCTGATTGATTCATTCATTCTAGTGTTCTCTCAAGTATTTTGTTGAAAAGCCAGACATTCTCATGCTGCATTAGAAAGTTTGATTCATTGATTCAAGTGAAACACTTTGCCCTAAATGGTCAACTCTCATATGTTATGTTGGAAAGTCTGATTTATTCAATAGCGGACCAGTTCATCCAAAATTCTCTGGAAGAAATTCAACATCCAAATCACATTACCTCCACCACCAACATGACATGGATGGACACTGCCCTCCTTAGTTAGTCAGAAAACTTGTGCAATAGATCTTATTTAGATGTGTTTCATCACTTGTTTTTGACCTCAGAATCGATTTGAATTTCCCCTAATGCACTGCCTGTGGTCAAGGAACATCTTTAAAATCATCTTTAAAACCTTTGATTTGCGCTTGATTTTTTGATTCTGCAACATTATTTTTAATGCTGAATTTTCTGATTGGTGTGTTTGATGTAAACTTTATCCAGTTGTACAGCAACTACTGTTGCTTTTTTGTGCTATATAAATAAAAGTTGATTTGATTTACCTCATGCCTGCTATCGTCATTCTGTCATGGCTTGTCGTTTACTTCTTTCTGCCTTTATCTGTTCAGTTCACAACTCTCTCACGCTCTCAGGAAAAAAAGTATTTTCCCAACATTACAAAAATGTTCTTCCTACAGAGTCAGGCTGGAGTTTGTGTGTACGGTGCGGGAATGTGTATGTGTGTGAGAGATAATATCAGAGGGTAAAGAATATGGGTATGTGAATGATGGCCACTCAACAGTAACCTTTCTACCTGATAAAGAGGGTGGAAGTGGGTGACTGATTTTCCCACCAGCCTCTGCATACCATCCATACCTTTTAGAGATTAGTACGGCCCACCGAAGGCTTCATCCGCAGACACAGGTAAGAATGCACATACTCACAGACATGTAAATTGTATCTATTTTTTGAAAATACAATTAGATCTGAAGCATTTTTGCTATAATATACTCCATGTAACTAGCACCACGCAGGGATACATTTGATTATAAATGTTTGCAGGGCAGGAAACAACAGTCACAGTGAGAAAATGCAAACATTTGCACGGTTAAACTATTCTCTAAAAAGAAAGTAGAGCAGTAAACTTAATGAATACTCATTCAGATTCCCACTTGGCTCTTGTGAGGTTTCTCAGCAATGTCTCTGTAATCTGTAATGCATAGGGCTCTCCCCTTCTTCTCTGTTTGACTTGGTGATTACTCAAACTGTTCAGTATATGTCTATGTAAGCAGTTGACTGCCCGCTCAGGGGATGTCCCATGTCATCGGAAATAAACTGAAATGAAACTGACCACAACAGATAAAAAAAGAAGAAAAAAAAATCCAGGCATTTGAAAACGTATTTTAAAGTTAATTGCTGATTATACAATTATTGACGCACACAGAGGTCATAGCTGACATGACAGTTTTAACTGAGCTTAAAAATTAAAATAAACTGTGACCAGCTATCGGACCAGCTACTACTCTTTCCATTATGCATATAAACATTTTTAATATCAGTTAAAACTTTCATTGCAACTACGACCTCTCTGTGATACAGAAGTATCACAGAGAGGTCGTAGTTGCAAAGAAAGTTTTAACTGATATTAAAAATATGATGTAGAAACATCATATGCTGTCATGGTCTCGTGTTATAAAGGTGTAATAACTTATGAGCCTTGTTATTAATGCTTTATAACAGTACAAGAGTGTCTAATCCATGCAATCCTCATAATATACCCCTCTCATGTGCACATATACAATGGACATAGTCTATTGGAAAAAGTGTAGGACGAGGGATTTCTTAAGAGAAAAAATAAGAAATGAGCCGTGAAGTTGTCTGTTTCCTGTGTGAGCGGTTGATGTACGGAGGCCGTTTAGGGTGAGTCATGCAGGTTGGACCTGTTTCAGGATGTGAGATTAACTGTTAGTATGCGTCTTGCAATGGTACACTGACTTCTGTAAAAGCACAGGACTCAAGAAACGTAATTGTGCGTCATCTGCGACTGAGGTGTCCATCAAAGTGAACTGGCTCCTGGGTGCTTGTGCTTACTGCATATGTTGGAGAATAAATTTTTTTTGGTGTAAATTTTACACTTTAGTTACACTTTGAAATAACAAGGGAATTATGTACACTAAATCTGGAACCAATTATTTTTCAGTGTATTGAATGTTCCAATCAGAAAAACGTAATGCATACTACTCTTATTATTGGTGCATATAGTATGCATACTGTGCAAATTATGCAAATGTTTTGTTTTAGATGCTTAGAAAACTTTTTTTTAGTATTAGTTATTTATTACACAAAATAGTTAGAAACAAAACTTATTTTAATTTTAGGTAAGTGCCTATTACCGACAGAATCAGAATTTAATTAGTTAATTAATAAATCGTTTGTCTGGATCTAACTCTTTTATATATAGTTAATGTTTACTAATATGGTCCAGGGAGAGTATTGTACAGATTTCCTGGTACAGGTGATGCTTCATGATAAGGAAGCACCGTAATATGCATGTGATGACACGCTGTGTATAAATCAAGTTACCCCTCTCTCTTCTGGAAGTTTACTGAGATTTCTTATCCCCTGCGTATTGATCATTAATATTACAGATGCCTGTGGTAAAATTACACTACTCCATCTACCCTTGTAAAACTAATCCCGCCAGGATAGGGCTTTTTGCCTTTTTACTATTTGAAATGTGTATTTTAAATAATGCCGACTAATGTAGTAAAATAGTTGGCAGTAACTGTGCAGTATACTGTGCAGTTTTCAGCGAGTAGTGAGTATGAATGGAAATAAGTGATTCATTATAGGAAGGGGATCGTTGTTCCAGCTTACGTTCAGAAGATGTTTCAGTCATAGGGGTCATTGCACCTTAGGGGGCTTCAAAAAGCTCAACATTGCTCTACATTAAACACATGTTTCATTACATGCTTAAACAGATCCTGTTCAGAAGCTGAAAAGTGGTTTCCTCTGTCAGCCTAATGGAAGCGTAACAGCAGAAATGGTAAATCGCCCTCAAGGTCCTGGCTTGTTTGAAAACAGTTGGTAGAGAAAGTGAGTCAGACATGAAAGAGAAACAAGCAAGCAGTCTCTTTGTCTTAGTAACCCTGATCCGGGTCAGGGGAAACTGCAATTCCCACTCTCAATCCTTGTTGCCCTCACTCAAACAGCTGTGACATGAAACAGGTGCTGCAGTGACAGCAGGTTTACATGTTTGACACCTCTTGCTCTTTTTTCCCCCTCAAACTCTTTGTAAAAGCTTAAGGATTAAGGGAAGAAGCCTTGCTGTAATTCTGCCAAAAGTTAGCACTCAGCCAAAGCTTACCAGCTTACTAAACCCAAAAAACACTCTTCCAAGAATCTATCCAGGTTGGTGAATTGCCCTATGACGACCAGTTTCATTTAAAGTGACCATGAGATGACTGTAGACTCCAAAACCACACTGTAAAAAAAAAATTCAAGAAAGTGTTCATCAAAGAGTTTACAATTCTGTCATTATTTACTCACCCTCATATCGTTCTGGGGTGCGTTTCCCAAAAGCATCGTTGGCCAACTATGATCGCAATTTCCATTGAATTCTATTGGTAACGACGGAACTTGCGACCATAGTTGGCTTTGGGAAACGCACCCCTGATTGTCTATCTTCCATTAAACAAAACAAAACAAAAAATCAGAATGTATGTACACACTATTATTTTCATACAATATCAAGCTCTAAATAGACTCATATATATATACAATAATTGTATTTGTAAATAATTTGTATGTTGTGAATATAAACAAAGATTAGATTTTGATGGCTGCAACACTCCAAAAAAGTTGGGAGAGAGGCTAAATGAAAGTGAAAAGATTACAGAATTTCGAAGTTAAACTGTTTTGAAACAGTGAATTGGTAATAGGTGAGAGTATCGGGATTAGGTATAAAAGGAACATCCACTAAAGGCTCAGTCTTTGAAAGCAAAAATGAGTCATGGCGCACCACTTTGTGCCAGATTTCATGAGAGAATTGTCAATTCAAAAATCACATTTCTCAAGGCAAGATGGCAAAGCATTTAGGTCTTTCACCATTATTATACATAATATTGTGAAAAGATTCAGGGAATCCAGAGAAATCACAGGCTGTGTAAGGCAAAGCAGGAAAACTTTGTTGAATGTGCGTGACTGACCTTCAAGCCTCAATTGTAAGAGGAACCAAGATGCAACTGTGTTAAAAAAAGCCACATGGACGTGGTATTTCTTTAAAAAAAACATTGTCACATAACAGTCTGCTGCTGCAAACAAAAAATAAACTTGAATCTCTGTTACAACTTGAATCTCTGTTAGGAGAAAGCTACAGTATACATCAATTCTATGTTCTATGAGTTCTCTGGGCCCGAGCTCATCTCAGATGATCCAAAAGGCAATGGAAATGTGTACTGTGGTCAGATGAGTCCACATTACAGCTGATTTTTGGGGAAAAGGGACATCGAGTTCTCAGACCAAAAGACGAAAGGTGCAGCATTAGCTACAAGCACAAAAGAAAACATCTGTCATAGTATGGGGATGCATTACTGCAACTGCATGGGTGACTTCCAAATGTGTGAAGGTACCATTGAAGTGGAGGTGTATATTTGGACTGTAAAGAGACATATACTGCCAGCAAGATGACATCTTTCCTGGGAAGCAAGAGAATGCCAGGCCTCATTCTACACATGCTACAAAAGAGTGGTTTTGTAGAGACACTACACCATAGAGAGGATGTGCTTGACTGGTCTGCATGCAGTTCAGATATATCTCTTATTGAAAATGTATGGCCCATCATGAAAAGTTGAATCAGACAGAGACGACCACAGATTGTTGAGCAGCCGTTTTGTATCAGGCGAGAAATTAGGCAGAAATTAGGCAAAAATTCCACTTGCAAAACTGCAACAATTAGCATCCTCAATTCCCAAATGATTAAAAACGGTAATTAAAAAGAAAGGTGATGTGACACAGTGGTAAAATTTGTCTATATCAACAAAATTCTCAGTGAAAATCATTTCTTTGTACTTTTGTCAGTTAAATGTAGGTTAAAGACTATTAACAAATCACAGATTCTCGATTTTATTGCATTTTATAAAATGTTAAATTTTTTCTGGAAATGGGGCTGTATATAGTTGTAATCGAAATTATTCAACCTCCATTGCAAATCAGTTTTATTGGCAAGAATTACAGACTTACAGCTGTTTGCAATGAACAAATCAAACAAAAGTAATTGAGATAGCTCAACACAACAAATATTTCCCCAAATTCAACTCAAAATGGCACTTTTAATCACTTCTACAGTCTCAAAATGATTCAACCTCTTTATGGCAAGCTTATTTAGAACTTAGTAGAACAAACTTTTGCTGTTATGAGCTGCTGCAAACGAAATGTACAACTAGACACCAGCTTCTGGCAGCGTTTCTGAGCAATCTTAGCCCATTCCCCCAGTTGGCCTCAAGTTCATTCTTGGGTTTGTGTGGTGCAATCGCCTTCTTTAAATCCCACCAGAGATTTTCTATGAGGTTCAAGTCAGGTGAGTGATGGCCACTGCAGAATCTTCCAGGACTTTTTCTTCAACCATGCCTTGGTGGAATTTGAGGTATGCTTAGGATGATTGTTCTGTTGGAAGGTCCAGTGACGCCCAAGCGCAGCTTCCTCACCGACAGCATGACGTTTTCTCCGAGGATTTCCTGATAATTCAATGAACCCATTTTGTCTTTCAAATGCTGTAGGTTTCAGTGCCAAAGGATGCAAAGCAGCACCAGAGCATCACCAAGCACCACCATGCTTAATTGTAGGCAGAGTGTACTTTTCAGCA
This sequence comes from Siphateles boraxobius, assembly GCF_051911475.1. Lineage (NCBI taxonomy): Eukaryota > Metazoa > Chordata > Actinopteri > Cypriniformes > Leuciscidae > Siphateles > Siphateles boraxobius. The sequence goes on along the minus strand of NW_027508876.1, from coordinate 12,734,422 downwards.
TATGCTTCATTCTTTTTCCTCCAGACATACAGCTGATCCATAGAGCTGAAAAGTTCCAGTTTTGTTTCATCGCTCCACAAGACAGAATCACAAAACTTCTGTGGCTTTTGAGCAAATTGGAGCCGACTTTTCTTGTGCTTTTGGGTCAGTAGTGGTATACGTCTTAGAGCATGTGCATGTGTTTAGTAAGTACCTTACTTTGTAAGCTGAAACCTCAGTGCTTGTGTGACGGGGCGCATAGCTATCGTCACGGCAGCGATATGCTGTCTATTCTAGTACACAAAGACTTGAGTGCAAATGTGACCTGTATGTGTTTGTCTTCTGTTAATCTTTATACTGTTACAAATCAAATCTAGCCTTTCACTACAAAATCTCATATATCCCGTAGCTTTTGTGTGCACACTTTTAACAGCTAATACTGCGGTGATTTATATGCTATAGCTACTTCTATCAATACATATCTTGCTGTTTTAAAGAAAATCATGTCAATTACGTTACAGTCATAATCAGTTATAATAATCATGCAACACATGTTTTCAGTATGTATCCGTTTATTTAGTTTAAGAGAAACATAGTTTGGACATACCATCTTTGTCGTACTGGCGTCTCCGGTTTGTTTGGGTAAAGGAAAATTTGCCGCGATTGTGGGGTTTAAATGACGTTATGACTTCCGGGTCAATAGTAAATGACCCGGAGTTTGAGTTATTTATTTGAAGTTGTTAAATATGACTTGTTGCTTGTCAATTGTTAGCTGAAAATGTAGAAATAACATTCTGTAATTTTATAGTTTAATAGTAGTATTTCAGCTGTTTTTAAGTATTTATGTCTTTGTCATCTGAACCACCCCTGCACTATAATCACGTGTTGGTATGTTCCAATTCCAGGGGTGACCTTAGGCCTATAGTCTAGTATTGTCATTCTGTCGGGAGGAGCGTGACTGAGAGGACATACGTCTGTCTTTGCTCTAATTATAGTGACTTGTGTTAAGGTCAATTTTCAAACAACTGTAAACATTTAATTGTTTTTTTTTGTTGTTTTTTTACTCTAATGTCAATTTACTTTATTTACTAAACAGTGTTTTTTTCCTTTTTTTTCCTTTTTCCTTTTGTTATTTTTTTATTGCCTGTCATTGGCCTTAACTGGGACAAATAAAAAGATCCCATCTGAACAAATTCATCCAACCTCTCCTGAGTGCTTTCATCTGCTCACGACAATTCAGTCACGTCTACCCATAACAGCTTGTTGCTACCAAGTGTTGCTGCAGGTCTTTTGCAGACACTCAAGTGTTTTTATGAATCTAAAATCTGGTTGCAACCATTGATAGCTTCCTTTTTCTGCCCCATCGAGGTAGTGTAACCACTGTTCCTTTAACTTTGAACTTGCAAACTATGCTTCCAACAGTGTCTCTAGGAACATTTAGTGCCTTCTCTATCTTTTGGTATCCTGTTCCTTGTTTTTAAAGGGCAATTATATCCTTCCATATTTTTCAATTATGCTTCTGCAGGAACTGTTTGAGTCTAACTTGTTACTGGCTCTGCCCTTTGTAAAAGACAAGCAATGGATTTGTTCTGGTGTTGCTTTTAGACACATGTTAATTATTCTCATGTTATTTATCTCTGGTAATATTCATCCAAATCCTGGCCCAGCTAACTGAGTTACTGCCCAGCTGTCATTTGGTGAACTTTGTGACCGTAAATCATTGGGTTTTTTACATGTAAATATTTGCAGTCTGCTGAATTCTAAGCATTTTGACACTTTAAAAACATTGGTTCACACAGCTAATCCTGATGTTCTTGCCATCTCTGAATCCTGGCTTAAAAAAGGGAACACTAATCTTGACATCTGCATACCAGGCTATAATGTGTTTCGTCAGGATAGAGTTACCAGGGGTGGTGGTGTAGCTATGTATGTTAAAGATCATCTGCAATGTACTGTTGCTCATTCTAAGTCAGTTCTCAAACAACTTGAACTACTGGTACTAAAGCTTAGGCTTTCAACTACTTTCTCTATCTCTGTTGCTGTTTGCTATAGAGCACCTTCAGCTCCAGCTTCTGCACGCACAGCTTTTAGTCAACTCTTAGCTCCTTATATATCCTCTGAGTTTGTCCTGATGGGGGATCTGAACTTGTATATGTTCAATCCCCCAAATACAGTTTTGCAACAGTTTGATGCTCTAAACCTTACTCAGATGATATCTGAGCCCACCAGACCTAATCATAAATCTTCCGCATCATCCACTCTGATTGACCTTATTTTGACTAATAATCCATCTAATTATCAAACAGGAGTGTTTAGTCAAATAAGTGATCATTGCGCTATTGCATGTATACGTTCTGGCCTTTCATTCAAAAGGCCCCCAGTAATTGTAACCAAGCGCTCTTTGAAAAAACTGGATATGCAAGCCTTTCTCCAAGATGTTGCGGCTGTGCCCTGGGATAGAATTAATTCCTTCCCTTACTTGGAAGAGGAATGGTCTTTTTTAAAAAACACTTTCAGTCTAAAAAAATTTGAATAAAAAATCGATATAGTCCATGGTTCCCTTTCGTGGGAACTCAACACTGCGTCGAGAATCGACTCTTTGGGGACGCTCCCTTAGCGTGCGTCTCTGAAGTATGAATGAAACTATTCCAATCCTGATTGGTGTTGCGTCATGATGTAACATGTGACGGCATAACCGGATGCATAAAAGCGACGCCGGCACACACACACACTAGCTTTTCGCTCTTCAGCAAGCGCTCTATGTTACGACTGTCTGTCTTATTTGGTGTTGTTTGTCTATCCCTCAATATATATATATATATATTATGGCCAGCCAGCAGTTCAGAATGTGTGTGCACCCCTGTCCTCGTTTTATTACGGATGGGGACACGCATGTATTGTGTGTGAACTGTTTAGGAGCGCAGCACGCCCAGGCAGCTCTCGAGGGAGCTGCCTGCGTACACTGTGAAGCACTACCCATGAGGGTGCTGTGCTCCCGGCTGGCGTGCTTTGATGAGCTCGGTCAGGCTCGCGTTCCCCGCGGTTCTGGTCCCGCGTCTGTTGAGGCGGCGCGGCGACTCAGATCATGGGGTTCGCAGCGGGATCTTGCAGATGAGAATGAGACTGCTGCGGCACTTTCTCATTCTTCATCTGAAGATCCCGAAGCCCCTGTTAGTGGTGCAGAAGCTTCTTCTGCCCACGACCAGGTCCCGGTGCTTGAGCTCTCTGCTTCCGAGGAGGCAGAGGGGATCCAGCATCGAGGATGACCGTGAGTCGAGCGCGCCAGTTCACGGCCAGGCTTATGAGGAGCTGGTGGAGGTTGTGACTCGTGCCGTGGCCAGACTTAACATCAGCTGGCCACAAGATGAGCAGGGAATGCAAGTCGTAAGCAAGTTAGACGAGCGTTTCCTGCGGCACAGGTCACAGCCTCAGCGGCACAGGTCACAGTTTGCAGTTTTTCCCCGATCTCCACAAAGAGATCTCGAGATCGTGGGATAAACCTCATTCGTCCCGTGTCTCCCATCCATCTGTTGTCGATTATAGCAATTTATATGGGTTCCCTTAAAACCCCGGTGCTGCCTAGAAAGCCCTGCAGAGATACATCTGCTTTAATAGGCAGGGCTTACATGGCGGCAGGTCGGGCTGGTTCATGTCTGCACTCTATGGCTATCTTGCAGGCATACCAGGCCGACCTCCTGAAAGATTTGGATGAGGGGGAAGGGCCAACTCCTGAAGATATTGCGGAGTTGCGCAAAGCCACAGATTTGTCTCTCCGGGCCACTAAAGAGATGGCCCGCGCTATTGGCCGCTCTATGGCAGCTATGGTGGCCAGGGAGAGGCATCTGTGGCTCAATTTATCAGGTTTAAAGGATATAGATAAATCTGTTTTGCTGGATGCGCTGCTTTCGCCTTCTGGCCTGTTCGGCGACGCCGGTACATCGGTCGTCGACAGGTATCAGGAGGCGAAGAAGCAATCTGCGGCGTTCCAGCAGTTCCTCCCCCGAAAATCGAAGTCCAAATCGAGTAGGGTGGGGCAAGAACATCAGCCCCAGCCATCAACCAGCTCCTCACGACGGGCAGAGCAAAGGGAGAGCGTTTCCTCTAGAGCCCCTCTTCCGGGAGCTTGGCAACGGAGGAAACGCTCCCAGCAGAAGCCCCCCAGCCAGAAGGGCGATTTAAGGGATGTCTTTCAGGCTAGGAGGGCTTCAGGAAAGAGGTCCTAGCCAGAGTGGTGGGACCTCTGAGGGCTGTCCCCTCCGTTGTAGAACAACCGAGGTTGTTCTCACAGCGGAGCCCTCAAGCAAACGATGTGAGTTGCCCGCCGTCGCTGACGCTTCGGGCCGCATCATATTCCAGCGAACGCACAGTGAGTCGTTTTTCTCGAAAAAAAAAAAAACGAGCATCAGTTATGGTCACGAAAACCGTATCGACTACAGCCTGCCGGTCTTCCGCTTCAGGGGGTCGAGAAGGGTGCTCGAAAAACACCAGAGGCCAGTCTCGAGAGGCTGGTTCCCTTAGTAGATTTTGTAGAGGCATGGTATCATCTTCCCAACATATCTGCATGGGTCCTGCATATAATAAAGTCAGGGTACAGACTGCAGTTCGGGCACCGCCCCCCCAAATTTTCTGGGGTGGTGCAGACTACAGTGGTTCCAGAGCAGGCTCAGGTGATGGAACAAGAAGTGCAATCTTTGCTGCTAAAGGAGGCCATAGAACGTGTTCCTCATTCAGACAGGGAGTCCGGATTTTACAGCCGGTACTTTATAGTTCCAAAGAAGGATGGGGGGTTGAGGCCAATTCTAGATCTCAGGGTTTTGAACCTGTCTCTGAGGAAGCTCAGGTTCAAAATGCTCACTATTCCTGTCATCGTGAGTCAAATCAGATCCGAGGACTGGTTTGTCACGATAGATCTAAAAGACGCCTTTTTTCACGTATCCATCCTTCCATGTCACAGGAGGTTCCTGAGGTTCGCTTTCAGGGGCGAAGCTTACCAATATCGGGTTCTTCCGTTCTGCCTAGCACTCTCTCCCCGCACATTCACCAAATGTATGGATTCACCACTTGCTCCAGTCTCGAGAAATGGCAGTTCGGCATCGAGATGTCGTCCTTGGCCACATTCAAAAATTTGGGTTGAGACTCAACACAAAGAAGAGTGTGTTAGAACCGTCCCAGTCCACAACGTTTCTAGGCGTTGTGTGGAACTCGACTTCGATGCAGGCACGCATGTCTCCGGCGCGTATCGAGTCCATTCTGGCGATGGTGTCCAAGTTAAAGCTAGGCCAGGCCACTACTGTAAAGCAATTCCAAAGACTGCTGGGCCTCATGGCAGCGGCATCCAACATTATACCTTTGGGCCTTCTACACATGAGGCCCAAGGGGAATCCATTTCATATGATCAGAGTAACGCGCAGATGCCTTCGTTCTCTAATAATATGGAAGAAACCTTGGTTCCTGTCCCAAGGGCCAGTGTTAGGAGCAGTATTGTAGGTAGAAATCCCCAAAAATACTTTTTTCCAATTTTTTTCAAACTGTCTTTATATATCAATGCATAATTAAAATGTAAGTACTCTGGAAAATAAATTATAAAAATCGAGTGTCTGTAGTTCTCTCAGGACTGTAATAAACACAGCTCATTATTCCATTCGGGACGAAAGAAATGATTGGCTGGGGCGACTGTCACTCTCCCTCGCTACCATGGATACCACCTCTGCTGATACAGGAGGAGCCCAAATGCGCGCACCCGTTTGAAAAGGAACGGAAGCAAGTAATAACAAACAATTATGGCAGAGAAAGAACAGTCACAATTCTCAGTAACGTTACCTGCATATAGAGGCAGCGAAGTCAAACGAGTTAAAAAAAGGAAGACAGTATTTGAAAAGGCTATGAACAAAAAGTCTTTGGATAAATAAAGAAATCATAAGAGAGTCGGCGTGGCTTTCCAGCGTCGGCTACTACTGAGTGATCTCAAGGGGCTGAAAAGTGACTCCATGATGGCTTTATTTCTGCTGGACAGGTAATCTTGCTGTTTTCATTTTGATGACATTTATTCTTTCATGAAGCATGTATCACTAGCACACCTAACTACCTAATATTAGCTACCTAACGTTACGTAGCATAACTAACGGTACTGGCTTAGCTATGACAGTGTAACTTTGGTGTCGACTAGTATAACGTTACTGTTAGTGAGCCAGGGTTGAGACGATAAATAAGCAATAGGCCTATCTGCAGTCGAAAGCTGTTTTATTTAATTTCGCCGAATCTAACTTTAGGTTAAAAAGTTTAGGGGATCTATTTTTATACCTAGCTTTACCCTCTGCCTAAACTGTGTTCCTATTTTCACCGTGAACTCTACCTACTCCGTTTTTTCACGTTTGGTTTGTTGTTATATGCTCTACATATGTTTACATATGTCTTTATGTTGTATCTGTATGTGCTATACAATATATGTTGTGTGTGTGTGTGTTATATTATCTTGGGTCTGCAATGCAGTTGTGAGAAGGTGTTTGAGTGTATGTAATTCAGTTTATCTGTAAACAATCTTATGTTATGAATCTTACAAATTCACCTTCATCACAGTTACTGATAGTAACGGCTAACGTGTATCAGTGAAGCTATTTATAGCTTTGCCTTATATTGAGTTTGATTCCGTTACGAGCTAGTAAGATATTTTAAACTTTATAAGTATCGTTATGCGAGCTGGATAGTGAGTACTAACAGCCATGTTAATTGTTTATATTCATACTGATAAAGTTAGTTATTTTATTACTTGTGATTCTGACATGATGTCACTACATCTGGTAAAGCTGGTAAACACGTCCGACTCTTCCAGCTGAGCGAATGGCCGGGATCGCGCGTTCATTTGTTTTGGGGGCGTGGCTTTGGAAGGAGCCGAGTAGGGAGGGAGTGGGAGTTAATGGAATAATGAACTGTGTTTATTGTAGTCCTAAGAGGACTACAGACACTCGATTTTTATCATTTCTTTTCCAGAGTACTTACATTTTAATTATGCATTGCTATATAAAGACAGTTTAAACAAATTTTGACAAAAAGTATTTTTGTGGATTTCTACCTACAATACCTTTAGGAGCGTCATGTCGCCGGAAAACCATTTCGACAGACGCCTCCCTCACTGGCTGGGGCGCGGTCATGGACGGCCGCTTTGCCAGGGGTCTGTGGCAGGACCATCATCATTTTTGGCACATAAATTGTCTAGAGATGTTGGCTGTGTTCAGGGCTCTGAGGAGCTTCCTTCCAGACATCAAGGGTTACCATGTCCTAGTACGATCGGACAATACATCAGTGGTAGCTTATCTGAACCGACAAGGGGGACTCAGATCGTGCCCTCTGTGCAGACTGGCGCATCAGGTTATTCTCTGGTCCCAAGGGAAAATACGGTCTATCAGAGCTATGTATATTCCGGGGGTTCAGAATCAGGGAGCAGACATCCTGTCGAGGCAGGGGCTGAGGCCCGGGGAATGGAGACTTCATCCAGATGTGGTGAAGTTGATATGGGAGAGGTTTGGGCCCATGGAAGTGGATCTATTCGCGTCTCGAGAGACGTCCCACTGCCCACTTTGGTTCTCCCTCTCTGTGACGACCCTGAGTGTACTCCTTATCTGATGGTGGCAGTCTGTGGGAGTTTTGGGTCACTCCCCCATGTTAATTGTTAATTAGGAAATTTAGTATTTAAGTGTTTGAGTTTTTCATTTGGTTAGCACTCTCTGTGGGATAGTTTCTCAGAGGAGTTGCTCTCTACATCTCATTTGCTTTTCTTTCTTATACTTATCATTATAACATGTAGCTTTAATATTTTGTTGTAGTTATTTTGTTTATTTCTTTGTTTCTTCATTTTCCCTAGACTTATGTTTGTTATGAGTGGTTATTGTTATGTTTGTTAAAGAGAATAAAATCTTTTTTTTTCATTCTTTGAACATTTGAGTTGATCCCTCTTTCATGTTGCGGCTTTAAACGAGTTGGTCGTAACATGAAATTGGGGGCTCGTCCTGAATAGCTACATGTATAAGTGAGGATGTGTTCACCTGTGTAAATGAGCAGACTTCGGGTATTTAGAGTGTCCTCAGCTGGGTTCGAAATCCTTTCATCGGGGCACTGTTTGTTATTTTAGTTTGTTGTTTTGCCTTTCTTATTTTTGAAGGTTATTCTGGGCGGAGGTTTAAATCTCTGTCGGGGGTACGCTTCAGGCTTTTGGTTTAAATGTACCAACTGTCCTTGAGTTCAGCGTTTAAACGCCGCCTCGAGCCCGGTACACCTTTGAAGATTAGGTAGGTTTAGTTAGTTTGGTGTATAGTTAGGAACTGAAGTCTCTCATTTTCATTTAAGGTGACGCTTTTTTTACTGTCTTCCGTGTCTGTGTTTGTCATGCTAAGAGTATGAAGATGATGTGGGGAACGACTTGTGGTAAGTCTTCATCTATCTTGTAATTGCGGGATTTGCAACAGGAGTGTGTTATACTGCGACGGTCCCTGGCGAAGTGGCTTATGGGATTTGTAGTCTCAACATTGTAGTTTAGAGAGTGTTCTCACGCGTGTGATTACTGTTGTTTTTGTTTCGTGTCGGTTTAACTCCTGTTCTAGCAAGAATGACCTCAGTCGTCGAAGATTTCTTCGCGTTTCCTTCAGAAATATTACTGGAGAGATGCACAATGGAAGAGTTGTTGCAGATTGCTGATCGTTTTGGCGTGGAGTTAACGAGTAACGATAAAAAGCTTAAGGAAACTCTGACGAACACTTTGAAAAGCGCACTTTTCGAGCGGGGTGTTTTAGAGGTAAGAGATGTAGTCACTAACCCTGATGAGTCTTTAATGTCTCCTTTTGATGATACTGACAGAAATGTAAAGTTTAGCGAGATGTCTTTACAAGAGAAGCAGTTATGTGTTGATGCGGAAAAGCTTCGTGCCGAGCGGGATGCTTGTGTTTTAAAAGAGAAAGAGATAGATAGAGATGTTGAGGTAAGGAAATTACAACAGCAGTTTGAGATGCGAAAATTGAAGTTGCAGTTTGAAAGAGAAAAGGATGAAAGACATTTTCAGTTAAGGAAACTTGAGTTGGAGATGAATGCAAAAACAGTTGAAACTCGATCTTCCGACTCATATGAATCAGTCTCTGCTGCACCTGGTTTTGATGTTTTTAAAAACATTAGGATGGTTCCGTCGTTTTCTGAGAGAGAGGTAGAGAAATATTTTTCTCATTTTGAACGTGTCGCTGAGTCACTAAAATGGCCCAGAGAATTCTGGACGTTATTGTTGCAATGTGTTTTAACAGGGAGAGCACAGGAAGTGTACTCCGCGTTAACTGTTGAGCAGAGCCGTGATTATGAAACTGTTAAATCTGCACTACTACAAGCCTATGAATTAGCACCTGAGGCATATCGTCAGCGATTTAGAAGTTTTTTTAAATCTGAGAAGTGCACTTATCTTGAATTTGCTAGAGAGAAAATAACTATGTTTGATCGCTGGTGTACTTCAATGAAAGTAAGCACTAAAGAACAACTTAAAGAGCTGATACTTTTGGAAGAGTTTAAACATTGCGTACCAAATGCTGTCGCTATGTATTTGAAAGAGCATAAGGTGAGTAAATTGTCGGATGCTGCTCTTATGGCCGATGAATTTGTACTTACTCACCGAGGCTTGAGTAGCCATTTAAATGAACTGAATAGACCCAAGTCCAGCGTTTTGGGTAAGAGCAAAACAACTGTTGTACGTCAAAGTGTTGCTTCTAATTTTTCTCCTGATCATGCTGTTGCTACACATGTTAAAGGAGAGATTGTTTGCTTTTATTGTAAAAAGGCAGGACATAAAATTTCTGATTGCATGATTCTTAAGAAAAAGGAGAGATCTGCTAAAACAGTTGGTTTAATTTCTGCATCATGTGAAAACCACAGTCCTGCTCAGTTTGTGAAAATGCAAAAGAATATCTCTGAGGTGGATAATGTCAAAAGTTGTAATGATCATGCACCATTTCTTACAGAAGGGACCGTGTCTTTGCCTGGCTCTGAGAGGGCTGTTCCTGTTTGTGTCCTCCGAGATACGGGGGCCTCGCAGTCTTTTTTATTGGAGGGACTTCTGCCTTTGTCTGATAGTACTGCTACTGGAACTCAAGTATTAGTAAGAGGGTTTGAGATGGGATTTATGGAAGTTCCTCTACACCATATTCATCTTAATTCCAAGCTTGTGTCAGGTGACGTTGTTGTGGGAGTCCGTTCAGTGCTTCCTGTTTCTGGAGTCACCTTCATACTTGGAAATGATCTGGCAGGAGGAAATGTGTGGGAGAAGTCAGATGGTGGGGTTCCGCCTATAGTAGTTCCTGTTGTAGGAAAAATGTATGACTCCTCTGACTATCATAACTTATACCCTGCATGTGCGATAACTCGAGCCAAGGCCAAGAAAATATCAGCCGAAAGGGAAAATATTCTTAGTGATACTTTAATTTTTTCTGTAGATTCCTCTCAGCCAGGAAGTAATCCTGGATACTGAAGATGAGATCCCTGTGTCTAAGTTACAGTCTGTCATTGACAATGTGGAAAAATCTGATTCCATTTCTGAAAGTTCTTTTGACTGTGTTAATGCTTGTTCTTTATCTCCACTTTATAGTGTACCTCGAGATGAACTAATTAAATAACAACAGTCTGATGACACCCTCCAAGACCTGTTTTCTTTGGTGAATGAAGGTGACCACAACTCATTTTCTGTCTACTTCCTCAGAAATGGATTGCTTTGTAGGAAACAACCTATGCGTTCTGACCTCTTGTTAGATCCTAAGATCCAAATTGTTGTTCCTGTTACTTTTCGTCAAGCCGTCCTGCAGCTGTCTCATGAGGGCGTCGCTGGTCATATGGGTGTACGAAAGACCTATGACAGGATTTTGAGAGAATTCTTTTGGCCTAGGGTCAAACGTGATGTGATTAACTATCTACGCTCCTGTCATACATGTCAAATGACCGGGAAGCCAAACCAGAAAATTCCGTTGGCTCCTTTACAGCCTATCGCTGCGGTCACGACTCCTTTTGAACATTTGATAATTGATTGCGTGGGTCCTTTACCACGATCTAAGGCTGGACATGCTTATTTACTTACTGTAATGTGTCAGTCCACACGCTATCCTGCAGCCTACCCCTTGAGATCTATTACTACTAAATCGATTTTAAAGGCGTTGACAAGTTTTATGTCTATTTTCGGCATTCCGAAAACTATCCAGTCTGATCGAGGGTCAAACTTTATGTCCCGACAATTTTCTAAAGTCATGCGACAACTTAAAGTCACACATAACTTCTCAAGTGCTTATCATCCTCAGAGTCAGGGGGCGCTAGAAAGATTCCATCAGACTCTGAAATCACTTTTGAGATCATATTGTGTTGAACTTGACTGTGACTGGGAAGAAGGACTCCCTTGGATGTTATTAGCTATCCGTGAAGTCGTACAAGAGAGCATAGGTTTCAGTCCTAATGAGTTAGTGTTTGGACACACTGTCAGGGGCCCTATTGCTGTCTTGGCCGATGAATGGAAGACTTCTCGTCCGCCAGAAAATGTTTTAGATTATGTGAGCAGTTTTCGTTACCGACTCTACGAAGCTAGAGCTATCGCCCAACGAAAATTAGGTAAGTCTCAGGGGAAGATGCAGAAACTGTTTGACCGCAAGGTTAAATTTAGAGAGTTTCAAGTAGGTGACCAAGTGCTGGCATTGTTACCAGTTTTGACTAGTCTTTTCCAGGCTAGGTTTATGGGACCTTATACAATTTCAAAATGTTTTCCTAACAACAACTATCTGTTAAACACGCCTGACCGCCGAAAGAAACTACAGGTTTGTCACATAAATTTATTAAAATCTTATACGACAACTGTGACTTCTCTGTCTGTAGATATTGTGTCAACTACTGTTGGTCAGAGCACTTCAGAAGTATCTGAGGAGATGGGGGAAAACTTAGGTCCCATAGCTGGGGATGAAATTAACGGTCCTTCTAGAGGAATAGTGGAAGGGCGACTCCACAATTCTGAAGTTCTTGCTAATTTGAGTTCTTATTTGTCTCATTTGTCTGAATCAGAGAAGACTGACATAATTACATTGGTAAGTTCATTCCCCTCTCTTTTTTCTGATGTTCCTACCCGAACTCATGTCATTGAACATGACATTGACGTTGGTGTGGCTAAATCTGTAAAACAACATGCATAGAGTAAACCCTGTAAAAAGGGAGTTGCTTCAGAAAGAAGTAGATTACTTACTTGCTCATAATTTGGCAGAACCCAGTTTTAGCTCTTGGAGCTCTCCTTGCATTCTTGTGAGTAAACCCGATAATACTTATCGTTTTTGCACTGACTACCGGAAGCTTAACACGCTGACAAAACCTGATTGTTACCCTTTACCTAGAATTGATGATTGCATAGATCGTGTTGGCTCTGCCCAGTTTGTCAGCAAATTCGACCTTTTGAAAGGCTACTGGCAGGTGCCCTTGACATCTCGTGCTAAGGAATTGTCTGCTTTCGTTACACCTGATAGGTTCCTGCAGTACACCGTTATGCCTTTTGGGGTCAGAAATGCTCCCGCTACTTTTCAGCGGTTGGTAAATCGAGTATTGTCTGGGTTGTCAGGATGCGAAGCTTACTTAGACGATGTCGTTTTGTTTAGTTCTTTTTGGTCCGAACATCTTGACCAAATTAAAGAACTTTTTGTACGTCTGGCAAAAGCCAATTTAACGATTAACCTTGCCAAATGCGAGTTTGGAAAAGCCACCGTGACCTATTTGGGTAAAGTGGTTGGTCGGGGTTGTGTGAAACCAATCAATGCTAAAGTGGATGCTATTAACAGTTTTCCTACACCTAGTACCCGCCGGGAACTCCGCCGGTTTCTGGGAATGGTAGGATACTATCGAGGGTTTTGTCAGAATTTTTCCAGTGTAGTTACTCCTTTAACTGATTTATTGAGTCCCAAGAAACCATTCCAGTGGTCAGAACATTGCCAGAGTGCCTTTGATAATGCAAAAGCCCTGTTAGCCAACGCTCCCGTACTCGCTGCACCTGATTTTAAGAGACCGTTTCTCCTTGCAGTTGATGCCAGTGCCTCTGGTGCGGGCGAGGTTCTTTTACAGGAAGATACTGATGGAATTTCACATCCGGTTAGTTATTTTTCAAAAAAGTTTAATCGCCATCAGCAGGTTTATTCGACCATTGAAAAAGAGGCTTTAGCCCTTGTGCTGGCAGTTCAACATTTTGAGGTCTATCTGAGCTCCATTTGTGGTCCTATCATAGTTTTCACAGATCACAATCCTTTGACCTTTTTAGATCGAATGCGTGGTAAAAACCAAAGAATTATGAGATGGAGTCTTATTTTACAACCTTTTCATCTCTCGATCAAACATCTCAAACATCTTATCTCAAGGATAATTTGATTGCCGATGCTCTTTCACGTACGTAAATTTTGTTTTTGGTAGCGTTTGTGCGTTTCTCTTTTCCTCCCTCTCTCTGTCCCTCTTTTGATATCCTAGGGCCCAGGAGATCAAGGAGTGAAATGGGATGGGATTATGGAGATGAGTATAAACGACCCTGATGTTTTTGTGCGAAATCTCTATACAGAAATTTTGCTGTTGTTCATATTTTGTTTTTTATTCATTTTTCCTTGTCGGTTCTTTAGGGAACCTCTTTTTGGAATGGGAGGTGTGACGACCCTGAGTGTACTCCTTATCTGATGGTGGCAGTCTGTGGGAGTTTTGGGTCACTCCCCCATGTTAATTGTTAATTAGGAAATTTAGTATTTAAGTGTTTGAGTTTTTCATTTGGTTAGCACTCTCTGTGGGATAGTTTCTCAGAGGAGTTGCTCTCTACATCTCATTTGCTTTCTTATACTTATCATTATAACATGTAGCTTTAATATTTTGTTGTAGTTATTTTGTTTATTTCTTTGTTTCTTCATTTTCCCTAGACTTATGTTTGTTATGAGTGGTTATTGTTATGTTTGTTAAAGAGAATAAAATCTTTTTTTTTCATTCATTGAACATTTGAGTTGATCCCTCTTTCATGTTGCGGCTTTAAACGAGTTGGTCGTAACACTCTCACATCCAGCCCCACTGGGGTTGGATGCCATGGTACAGGCCTGGCCGAGGCTTCGCCTGTACGCATTTCCCCCGATCGCTCTGCTTCCGGCAGTCCTGGAGAGGGTCCGTCAGGAGGGCATTAGTCTACTTCTGGTTGCCCCAATGTGGCCGACCCGAGTATGGGTTTCAGACATAATTTCGCTCCTGATAGCTCAGCCATGGCAGATTCCTCTGAGGAGGGATCTATTGTCTCAGGTGGAGGGCACAATCTTCCACCCTCACCCAGAGCTGTGGAAACTGTGGGTCTGGCCTCTGAGGGGGTTCAGTACCTAAACGCTGGTCTATCAGCCGGGGTGGTTTAAACCATACTTAGCTCTAGGGCTCCGTCTACTAGGAGATTATATGGCCTCAAGTGGAATGTTTTCGTCACTTGGTGTAGAGAACATAATTTAGACCCAGTTAACTGCCCGGTGGCTTCAGTTCTGGAGTTTCTTCAAGATCGTTTCTCTGCGGGTCTCTCCCCCTCCACGCTTAAGGTGTACGTGGCTGCCATTGCGGCTTTCCACGCGCCATTAAGTGATGGGCCTCTGGGGAGGCACCAGCTGGTCATTCGTTTTCTCCGTGGTACTTGGGACCGACAACCAGGTCCAGGGTTCCTGCCTGGGACCTGGCAGTGGTTCTGGAAGGGTTATCCCTGGCCCCCTTCGAACCTCTTCAGTCGGCTTCGCCTAAAGATCTTACCTACAAATTGGTCTTTCTCTTAGCCATCACCTCTCTTAAGAGGGTGGAAGATCTCCAAGCCCTGGCAGTGACACCAGCTTGCTTGGAGTTTGCCCCTGGCAAGGTTAAGGACTTTTTGCACCCGAGACCGGGCTATGTGCCTAAAGTGCCTGCTAATACGGCTAGGTCTACGACCCTTCAGGCTTTCCATCCTCCACCTCATGTGTCGGCAGAAGAAGAGAAGCTTCATTTGCTCTGCCCCGTCAGAGCTTTGAGTATTTATCTCGAGAGGTCCTCTTCTTGGAGGAGGTCGGATCAACTGTTAGTGTGTTTCGGGTCACCTAGGAGAGGGCTCCCGGCATCCAAGCAAACCATTAGTAATTGGATTGTGAAGGCTATTGCCTTGGCTTATGAGGTGCGCAATTTGCCTTCACCTCTGGCCATAAGGGCTCATTCTACTAGAGGCATGGCGTCCTCTAGGGCCCTCCTCTCGGGAGTTCCCCTCCAGGAGATCTGTGAGGCAGCCGGTTGGGCTACCCCACACACTTTTATTAGGTTCTATAGTCTGCACCTCCCCAGTACGCCTGGCGCACGTGTGCTCTCGTCCTGCTGAGTGCCTGAATCAGTTTCACTCCTGGGCAGGCCTGTTTTCGGTGCGTGGCCTAGTGGGCATTCGTTCCCCAAAGAGTCGATTCTCGACGCAGTGTTGAGTTCCCTCGAAAGGGAACGTCTCGGGTTATGACTATAACCCTTGTTCCCTGAGAAGGGAACGAGACACTGCGTCATCCTGCCACGCCCCTCTGGGCCTGAGAGCGTCTTGCTTCATCGCTAGGCTAGTGTTTGTGTGTGCCGGCGTCGCTTTTATGAATCCGGTTATGCCGTCACATGTTACGTCATGACGCAACACCAATCAGGATTGGAATTGTTTCATTCATACTTCAGAGACGCACGCTAAGGGAGCGTCCCCAAAGAGTCGATTCTCGACTCAGTGTCTCGTACCCTTCTCAGGGAACAAGGGTTATAGTCATAACCCGAGACGTTCTCCAATGACCTGGCTGAGACTATTCATCGTAAAAATGCCCTCTGCCCAATCTCCAGTTGACTGGCTGGCCTTCCGTCAATGCAGAAATAAAGCAACACAGGCTTCAGATTCATTTTGGCATCAGAAATGCCAAAATCTCGCATTTTAAAGAGAAACTTACCACATGTGGCACTGATGCTAGGGCATTCTGGAAAACAGTCAAGGTAATGGAAAATAAAGTTATTTCCCCTCATTTACCAGTTTCTATGTTATTTAATGACATTATTATTACTGAGAAGTCTCGGATGGCTTCACTTCTAAACCATCACTTTATTAATGCAACCCATACAGTTTCAATGTCAATCCCTAATCCTGTATCAATGGACACTTCAGTTACAACCAATGCAGATGCTCAACTTTCTCCATCAGACAAGAGGGGCTTCTCCTTTATGCCTCTTTCCACCTCTGAAGTCCAGGATGAACTCACCAAGCTGAACACAAACAAATCTGCTGGTTTTGATGGTCTTGATCCCATGTTCTTAAAAGCATCATCCCAGATTGTTGCTCCCGTCACTAGACTATTTAACATGTCCTTACAGTTCTCTGAGTTCCCTATTGATTGGAAATCAGCCACAATTTTCCCCCTCTTTAAAGGGGGTTCTGAATCTGACCCAAATTGTTACCCCCCAATTTCCATCCTTCCATGCCTTGCCAAAGTTCTGTAGAAGTTCATACAAAAACAGTTAAATGATTTCCTGGATAAAAATCATATATTATTTGACATACAATCCGGTTTTTGGACGGGACATGGGTGCATAACAGCCACCACAAAGGTCCTTGACGATGTAATTACAGCATTAGACAGCAAACAGGTCTGTATTGCCACCTTTATAGACCTCGTCAAGGCCTTTGACTCTGTCACCATAGGATCCTCTTACATAAGCTTTCCAGTATTGGTCTGTCCTCCTCTAGCTGTGATTGGTTTGCTAATTATCACACCAACCATGTCCAGCAATTGAAGGTTGACAACATTATGTCAGACCCACTCACTGTCTCTAAAGGTGTGCCCCAAGGCTCCATCCTGGGTCCAATCCTTTTTTCTATCTACATCAATGATATAGCCAGAGCTGTTGGAACCTCTCGGATTCATCTTTGTGCAGATGATACCATTTTGTACTCAGTTGGTTCCTCTCCCAATTCTGTGGCTTCCACTCTTAAACTCAGCTTCACCTATATAGAGCAGTTCTTTGACAATCTCCTCCTCCGTATTAATACTCTGTAAATGCTACCGTTAGGAGATATCATTAGGAAACATGGAATTAGTTTTCACTGTTATGCTGATGATACTCAGTTCTATATTTCCTCAAAAACTAACGAAACTTACCAAATCGCAAAATTAACGGAATGCATATCTGATATAAAAGATTGAATGACTAGTAATTTCCTTCTACTAAATTCTGAAAAAACAGAGATTCTAATTATTGGACAAAAAACTTCCACACGTAATAACCTAGAATACTGTTTAACACTTGATGGCTGCTCTGTCAAGTCTTCGTCGTCAGTTAGGAACCTGGGTGTGCTCTTTGATACCAATCTCTCATTTGAAAGTCACGTGTCTAGTATCTGTTAAAGCGCATTTTTCCATCTTAAAAATATATCTAAATTACGTCATATGCCCTCATTGACAAATGCGGAACAACTAGTTCATGCGTTCATGACCTCAAGGCTAGATTATTGTAATGCTCTACTGGGTGGTTGCCCTGCACGCTTAATAAACAAACTACAGCTGGTCCAAAACGCAGCCGCTAGAGTTCTTACCAGAACCAGGAAGTATGACCATATTAGCCCGGTTCTGTCAACACTGCATTGGCTCCCTATTAAACATCGTATAAATTTTAAAATATTGCTGATTACTTACAAAGCACTAAATGGTTTAGCTCCGCAGTACTTGAGCGAGCTCTTAACCCTTTATAGTCCTTCACGTCTATTGCGATCTCAAAATTCTGGCCAGTTGATAATACCTAGAATATCAAAATCAACTGCTGGCGGTAGATCCTTTTCCTACTTGGCACCAAAACTTTGGAACAATCTTCCTAACATTGTCCGGGAAGCAGACAAAGTCTGTCAGTTCAAATCTATACTAAAAACACATCTGTGTGGCTTAGCATTCACATAACACATTATAGATTGCTATAATTCAATATTAGGCTGCATGGTTTAGATCAGCCGGAACTGGGAACACTTCCCATAAATCCTGATGTACTTTGTACATCATAAGAAGGATGGCGTCTACGCTAATATTAGTCTCTATGTTTATCCCGAGGTTTACCGCAGTCCGCCGGATCCAGGCCATATCCAGATCTGATGAAGGACCATCACATGGACACGACGACAACGCATCCCTGAAGTGCCAGCCTCATCAACACTGTGAAGGTCTCATGGACACCTCAACAAACTCATCTCCATACCGGCGTGATGACTCCGACCCCTAACCAGATGAACTGGATAAATATTGTGAAAGTTCTGATCCAATCTGACTTCTGACCTATTATGCTGCCTAAATCATAATCATACACTGTTCGTTTGTTGGCCAAAGGAGGACTGGCCCCCCGACTGAGCCTGGGTTCTCCCAAGGTTTTTTTCTCCATTTTGTCACCTGATGGAGTTTTGGTTCCTTGCCATTGTCGCCTTTTTTTTCACCTTCATTCGCCATTGGCTTTTGGCTTGCTTAGTTGGGGACATTTAACATTTAATTTTGAATCTAAAAATACTATTACAACTTTACTTTCCTGTTATCTCTGTAAAGCTGCTTTGAAACAATTTGTATTGTAAAAGCGCTATATAAATAAAGGTGACTTGACTTGACTTAACGCCATTAAGACAAAATGTATCCTTTTTAGCCGAAAACAGGTTACAGAGACTCCACCTACAATCACCTGCATGAACGGTATGGCACTGGAGTATGTCAAAGAATACACATATCTGGGTATCTGGTTGGATTCATCCCTGTCATTCATTACACACATCAATAACCTTCAAACAAAAGTCAAAGCTAGACTAGCCTTTCTTTTCCGTAATAAAGCCTCCTTTACCCATGCTTCCAAATGCACCCTCGTTAAGACGACAGTACTGCCTATTTTGGATTACGGTGATATTGTCTACAGAATGGCACCAAAAACAGCTTTAAGAAAACTTGACACAATCTATCTTTCAGCCATCCGTTTTGCCACTAATTCACCCTTTCAAACTCATCCCTGTGACCTGTATAAACTGTTGGGTTGGCCCTCCCTTTATACCAGGCGGCTCCATCATTGGTTTCTCTTCATATATAAGACAATTCTAGGCAAGGCACCTCTCTATTTGTCATCCCTACTTCATGCCGCTCATAACACCTATCACACAAGATCAAGTAGTTTGATTAAATTTAGTACCCCCCCTACTTCTACTACTTTTGGATGTAATGCATTCCGCTTTGCATCAGTACATGACTGGAACATACTTCAAAATACCCTGAAACTTACATATTGTATCCCAATCTCCACCTTTAAGCAAAACCTCGAAAATTACATAGTTGACTCTTGTTCCTGCTGACAATCATGAACCATATTTATACACATATATTTAAGCACTCTTTTGTTGTCTATCTTTTTTAATTTAGTTGCTTGTTCTATGAGTTATGTGTTTGACTATGTACAGCTGTACAGTATGTTCTTATTTATTCCTGTAGCCTTTTTTGCCAGGTCATGTTTGTAAATGAGAAGTGGTTCTCAAACAGTTTACCTGGATAAATAAAGGTTAAAAAAATATATATATATATATCTTCTCTTAACTTTTTGGACCATTCTTTTGACCATATTTCTAACATGTGCTTGAGACAACACCAGTTTTGAGGTGTTGTGAGGGATTCTATATATACATGTATATGACGGCACAAGTGTGTAAATAAATAAGAAACAACAACGGAATGTCATTAAAAACCCTCCATTGTGCGGAACTACTTCCTTCCAATACAGATTCAAATCTCTATTTGACAGATTGACAGTTGAGCCCAAGCCTTCGTTACAATTTTAAAACGTATGAAATAAGTGGTATATGAGCGCTGAACGACTGTCTGGAGTTCACATCCACGAAAGCGTCAAAACAACTGGTAAAATAGGCGCTATGGTTATATATGAGTCAAAAACTATATATCGTAGGTCTAAATAACTACATCTCGCCTGAAAAACTCTTAAAACTACGTTCTGTGACACAATGACAGCATTTGTAAACATATAGTGGATATATTTATATTTTATAATATTTAAATAGCCTTTTTGGCTAAAACTCCTTTTTGGAGTTTGGCAGCTGATTAATAGACAGCATAAACATTCTTCAAAATTCTTCAAAACACCTAAAAGATAAAAGCCACAGTGAAAAGTTTTACCACTGTAAAAAAATTCAAATAACAGAAATATATAGTTAAAAGCAATTTTTACAATCTTCACAACAGTCTCTTTCACTTGAGCGAAATTTCTTCCATTGTTGTTTTTTCTTCTCAGATTAGAGGCCTATGGCGGTGTGTTTGATGACTGTGTCAAGGTCAGTGTTCTTGTGAGTGAGTGTCACCTGCAGTAATGTATAACTAGGACAAGCAGAAGGCAATGAGTTAACAATCAGTCCCTCTGTAAACTACAAACACAATGAGAGTGACAAGCTCACAGTAATGATGGACCGTGGGAGACTTATCAGAATAACAATCATCTGATGTAGATCAGGATCACGTGATGTTTACTCAGGTATTTCTCAATGTCTTAAACAAGCCTGTTGATATACAGCAGCCGGATATCATCCACTGTTTCGATCCTGTGTTTGAAAAGAGGATTGTTTAATGAAACCGTTTGTACGTTAATGCCAGTGGTGAAGAACTTCCCTACAGTATTTCCTACAAAAATTATAACAAGAAAAGAAAAGTAAAACAAAAACATAATTGTTTTGGGAGGTGTCCATCATCTATAAAATATAAATGAAATATCTTCTACAATTGTATTAGATTAAAGTTCTGGCTTTTAACAGACATGTTGATACAGCCATATTCTGCTTCTTGCACAAGAAGTATTAAGTCCATGATGAAGGGAAACCACACGGCTTTGAATGGTAAAGAATCGAGTGAGGCTTTAAGACACTTCATAATGAAATTCTGAAAAACTAAAGTACAGCCCGTCCTTGATCCATCAGAAGATAATTTGTTTATGAATTAAATGTTGCTCTTGGGTAAACAGTTGTCCTGCAGATACATGTTTACATATTGAGCTTCATTCAGAACAGTTATCATATCAATAGAGGGTGAACCACAATGTGATGAATAAAAAAAAAAAACATCAAACCATTTCCTAATATATGGAAAACAAAAATAGAAGATGAATACAAGGACTTTAATAGAACAAAACTTGATAAATCATTCTCATAGTGGTCTCTGAATCAAATCACACCTCTTCTTGTAGCTCTTAAACTGAAAAATATGGGGAGTTTTTTATAAGTGAAACTTTCTTCCTTTTAGTCTAGTGTAGACTAGTTTAGTTTAGTTTTAGTTTAGTTTAGTCTAATGCCTAGCAATGACACGCTGTGTACGTAAAACCAAAATATTTGAGGTAACCCCTCAAAAACCCTAACATAACAGAAACTCTTCTTTGCACAGCAAAGCGTTAAACAGTAGCTACTAATATCCCACTTAACATTATTCTTGCAAAAAAACATTATATACTTTTACCATTTACTTTCCCTTTTAAGTGCCGTGGCAAAGCATGCAGGGGAAATGGAAATCCCAGCCCAGTTTCAATTAAATTTAAGTTTCTAAATGAAAAGAAACAAGCTCATGAAACTCAAAACAATTAAACAATTCATTTTACTTTAAATGTGTTCGTTTTGTGAACTCAAAAGAAAAAGAAAGTTAATTTCATTTAACTAATTTGTTTAATTTAAGTTTGCCCCACTCAAACCAAATAATTATTTTGAGCGTTAGGTTTAACAGTGCACAGTGGGGTCCACTAGCATGAACATACACATTTTGCTGCATACTCATGCTAAATCTTTGGATGTGTAGCTTTGGAGAGTGTGGTCTAAATTCATCTTCAACTCATTTGTCACCTTCAACACCCATTTTAGCAGCAAAATTATCAGTTCCTCAAATTAGCAAATGTTTTCTGAAACAATCATTCACAAATCTCAAGCACAGAAGAATACAGCTCCATAATGAATAAAAAAAAAATCCCTACAGAGTAGCTCAATGTCAGATTTACCAATCAAACCTTTTAATAAAGTCACTTTTGTACAGGCACAATTGAATTATAATAATCTAAATCTATCTAAATTTGCATTCTTTTATAAATTAGTTTTTCTTTTAATACGAACAGGTCTTATCATGCTGGGACTGTAAGCTATATATGGACATGTCTGTTTCATTCAACACTCTCATTTTGAATGGTCGTGGGTGTCACAGTTCACGTTCCTGGGGCGCTGTAACGACTCACACAAACCTCAACATCTCATTTCAATAGTATCGGTTTGACTAATCCTTAACCAAGATGTGGCAGCAAGTTGAGGCCACTGGTTACCCTACCTATCCTCACATAAACAGATTTGAAACTAAACAACACATGAGGCATCCAATGGGAGTGCAGAAAATGATAGATGACAGGAAGTAGAAAAAGTGGACGTTAAGACAATTTGTGCTCAGGGCTGAGAAAAGAAAGAATGCACCACCTGAATTTGATCTGATGACATTTATGTGACCTGCTCTATTATTTTGAGTCATTTTGACCCAGAAATACATTGAACTGAATCAATGAAAAAGGGAAGTCTCTATCTAATTAAACAACTATGGTGTGCAAACCGTTGTCGAGATGTAATCATTTATATGGCGGCTGTCATAAAACCATGTTTTTGGAGATTTTGAAGGTTTGAAGAACAATTTTTTCCAAACAATTTTTTTAAATTCCAACAAATGTTATGCCATAAATATAATGTAAAAATATAATGCATTTATATACATATATATAACTTAAATATCTTTTTTTTAATTTTCAGTGAAAATCTGTTAAGAGGTAGCAACAACAATAAAAATTATTTTAAAAAGTGTTTTTGGACTATTATTTAAAATAGGATTTGTTATAATTTAGGTTCCCTATCATTGTCACTCCGAGTTACGTCGGATGACGACGAATGGCGTTTCGCTTAGAACACCTATCGACTTTGAGTATTACAAAACGAGCCAATGGCAAAGAAATGCCATGGCTCTGCGGAATTTGTATAGCGTATCTCCGCCTTACCTCCTGGGTATAAAAGGAGGACCCCGGCAACATGCAGATATGTTTTCGCTTCGGAGCCAAGAATATTTCTTCACTCTACAGTCATCTCTGACTTCGCTCTACGAGACGAGCTTCTCTCTCCGATGTTGGTGTGACGGCGATCTGCAGCGAGCTCACAGTGCCTGCTGATCTGTGCAGTGATCTGCCAGTGTGTGTGTGTCTCCCTGTGTGCCTCAAAATCGCTGAGTTTTTTTCTCATCTCTTAAAAGAGCTTGCACGCGGCACGTCTTTTTAAAGACGGCTCGCCCGTGCATTTCTGATTGCAGCGGACTGGTATCGGACTCTGATGGGCACGAGCGCTGTCTACTGTGTTTGGGCTTTGATCATGCTTGAACAGCGCTCGTGGATGACTCATGTTCTCTCTGGGAACGTGATCATCGCGTCATATATAGGTCGAGACTCTTTGAACTCGCAAGAGTGAGAGTCCCCTCATCCACCCCCCGATCTTCGGCTGGTGGCCAGGGTGACCTGAGGGTGTTGGTCTGGAACAAGGCGCCGACTCTGTGTCCGCGACCCCAGCCCCCCTCTTTAATGACGGTGCCCGCTAGCGAACTGATGATTCCACGAGTCTACCCTCGGGTGGCCCGTGTGTTTTCATTTGAAGCTACAGAGGATGATGCTGTGTCTGTAGCAGCATCACTAGGTGGGCTTGATTCTTCTGGAAATGACGACTCGTCACAGCTGCCACCCTCTGGTATGCATATGGCTGTGCCTGAGTCTGATCCGGAGATGACGGCCATGCTTTCCCGGGACGATTGGTTTTTGGGTGAGGCCGCCGACCCGCGTCCACGGCAAACCCCAATATCTTTCCTCCCAGACGTGCATGATGAGATCACGGGTCCGCTCGTTGGTCTCATCCGCCTTTCCTCCCCTCAGGGGCCGCTGCCCATGGGTACACTGGGGTCCCCCCGGTTGAACGCTCTATTGCCATGCTACTGTGTCCTCAGAGTGCTTCCCGGCGCAATCATAAGCACCCGTCCAAAGCCTGTAGTTCTTTTCGTCTACACTAATCTGTGGCGAAATCCTATAGTGCCACAGGACAGGCAGCCGCCTCACTGCATCCCATGACCGTTCTGCTGGTCTACCTGACCCAGATGCTCATGGACATGCAGGAGGGCGGGACTGACCCGAGGCTCTTCAGTGAGCTGCGCGCCGCCACTGACCTTGCTCTCCGAGCGACGAAAGTGGCCGTACGCTCTCGGAGTCAGGTGATCGTAGAGGGGGATGCCACAGCCCTCTCCAGCCCCGCCCCCGCTAAAAGCCGGATTAAGCGGCACTTTTGAGATGGGCTGCTCAGAGATGAGACTCAGTTCTTTCCAGGAGTTGGTAGCAGGGCCACTCCTTTCCCCGGTGGAGGGCTGGCGAAGAATCCTTATTCAGAAAGAACTGACCCTCTCGTCTCTGAGCATATAGAGTTCTCGGACGACACAGAGCGCCGCACACAAGCCGTGATCTCCTCGTCCCCCTCTGTACCAGAGACGGTTGACACGGCGTGCCGTCCACGGACCGCTTCGCCCCTGTCCCCCTCTGTCGCCAGACCCCTGACAGAGCAGGCCCCGTGGAACGCTGGTCCTTCCCTGGCCTCCTCTGCCAGGGTGCGGTTTTGACCTTGCCCCCACACCGGGCCGCTATGCCGTCCACGTCTGGGCCGGTCATTCCGCTTCGCTGCACCACCTGGGGGACGTCTGTGGTTCTTGACGCCGCTGGCACAGTTGGGAGCCTGCCTAGAGCTTCCCTTCTGTTCCGCTGGGTCGCACGAACCATCGGCTCGGCTTGCGATTCAGTTCACACGGTCTCCTCCCCGCTTCAGGGGAGTCTGCGCCACTTTGGTCGGTGGCTATGCCCCTATCATGAGAGCGGAGGTTGCTACCCTACTGGCGATGGGTGCGATTGAGACTGTTCCCCCAGCCGAAATGAGGTCCGGGTTTACAGCCCCTACCTCATTGTCCCGGAGAAGTCTGGTGGGTTACGGCCAATCCTGGACCTACGCATCTGAACCGCTCCCTTCACAGGCTGCCGTTCAAGATGCTCCTGGCCAAACGCATTTCTGGATGTGTGCGGCCACAGGATTGGTTTGCAGCGATCGACCTGAAGGACGCCTACTTTTATGTCTCCGTTCTCCTTCGACTCAGACCATACCTACGGTTTGCTGTCAGGGCACGCGCATATCAGTACGCTGTTCTCCCATTCGGGCTAGCCCTGTCTCCTCGCGCCTTCACTAAGGTTGTTGAGGCAGCCCTTGTTCCTCCATGGAACACGGGGTTCGCATCCTGAACTATCTCGGTGACTGGCTGTCTTAAGCTCACTCCTGAGACCAGGTTTGCGAATACAGGGACCCAGTGCTCCGGCACCTAGCTCGTCTGTGCCTTCGGGTCAACTGGGAAAGGAGTAAACTTTGCCCCGTGCAGAGGAGCTCTTTTCTCGGTATGGACTTGGTCGCCTTCTCCACTCAGCCATTGCTGACTTGCCTGAGACTATCAAGCGCAAGAGTGCGGTTCCACTGAAGTTTTTTCAGAGGCTCCTGGGGCATATGGCATCTGCAGCCGCAGTACGCCGCTGTAAGGAACTCAGCTTTTTGGAAATATTAATAATCAATAATATCTTGTTATTATTAATTATAAATATTTGGGTCAGTTAATTGGATTAACTTGATGTGGCTGAATTAACATTACAATCAATTAATTAGTTCTTCCCACGAACTCTTTTGATTATTAATTTATTCTAAGAAAAGGGTATCTTCCATGGCCACCGAAGAATAATTATTTCTTCGCCTGTACAGTACTTTGAGCCAGTAGCAAAAACCGTGATCGTAAAGTGACTTGTATTGCAAACAAAACAGAACCAAATACATATTATGTACAAGTTTTATTAACTAAATATAGATATTTATATGAATATAAATCAACTAAACAACATACACACATGAATACATAAATAGGTTAGTGATAGGATGAAATTGGAAACCGGAAGAGGGTCTATGAGAAGAACCATCAGAATTTCATTTTCACATTTCATTGAATTGAATACTTGCATTTGTAATGGGAACAATTCTTGAAGTTGTTGAAAATTGAAGTCGTTGATGGTTCCGGCAGTGTCAAGTGGAAGTTGGTTGAGCGTTCTCTTTCTCCAGGAACGCAAGACTGGTTTGGTGAAGGCCTGGGACTCTGTTGAGGCCACGCCGAGCACCCAGGAGAAGTGAGGAAGTCGGAAGGATGGGTGATTGGAGTCGTTGTTGGTTGGAGTCTTTGTTCCAAAACTCTTGAGATTGTCCTTGGTTCTTTGTGAGAGAGTCATCTCTCTCCTGCCTGTGCCCATATCTGGTTGGATTGAGGCCTGCTGGGCCCTGGGGCCCCCGTGGAGGGGGAGGGGGCTCCCCAGTATCACCAGAACAGTGTTGCGGCTGGATGAAAGAACTAAAAGAAGAGGTCACATGTGGACTGTCTCTAATAAGGCCTGGAGAAGATCCTCCCCTAAGGGTTGAACTCGACCAATCAGAAAGGGGACATGTCTGTTAGGGAAAGTGGCTCTTAGTTGATTTATGGATCTTTGTCCCTAGCAAGATTATACCTTCATTAATGCTAAAATAGCTATAACACATCCACACTGCATTCTAGAAGAAGGTGATGTACATCAAAGTGTGAGTCATTAAATGAGGATTAGTTAGGTAGGAGGCATTATACAGGTGAGGTTACATTGATCGTTAGTTTGTTGTATACCAGGATACATACCATAATATATACCTAATAGTACACGAGACAGTAAACCATTTACACTGTTTCTTTCACAGTTTTATGCATGTTCATTTATAGATCAGTTAGTCTATGATTAATGCAGCAAAGTCTGTTTTAAAGAGGGTTTCTGTTTCATAGTCTCTCTCTTGAGTATGTGGCCACATTCCTCGGAGGTCGTAAAATCTCCTTGTCATGCCCTGTAACATGACACTGTTTCTGCCCTTGTGTTTGTTCATTTGGGCTGTGTGAGGAGTTTCATAAACCTTTGTATATAATGAATAATTAGTATGTGTCTGATTGGTCCATACCCTACAGATCCCCCCTCTCGATCGTTGTTGTCCCCCCTCAAGGACAACCACGAGCGAAGTTGGAAGTGCAGAGAGATCGGACACACACTTGTCATAGAAGGCTGGAAGGCTATGGTGGCCTCTGGTTGCTCGTGTCTTCTGGAGCAGTGGTCGTTCCACGGCTGGTGATGTGGACAGTAGCCAAGTCCAGGTCTCTGCAGCAGGTGTTGAGGCAGCAGGTGTTGGGGCATTCTGAAGTTCATTAGTTTTGGGGCAGGTGTTTCCTTGTGGTTGCAGGAAGTGGTTAGGTCTCTATGTAGCATAGAGAGGTTTTCAAGCTGACCTGGTGCTGGTGGCCGGAGGTCAGAAGGTGGTTGTTAGCCTCTCAGTCACGAGAGGTCTGAAGGATTGAAGTGTTGTTCTGTCCTTATGGTGGTGCCGACGCAAGCTTGCCTAAGCTGGGGTGGGCAAGGAGTCGGAAGCTTGTACCTTACAGGACTCCTCGGGTGAGTCCTGTGCAGGGAGCTATTTTGCGTGTGTCAGCGGCTCCAGTAACTCTGAGGCAGGTGCCTCCAGCTGTCCTTGCGGAGCCTCAGATTGACACCTGTGTGAAGGGTATGGAAGAGGATGCTGTCGTTGACAGCTGTTGGTCTTCCTGTGGTGTTTGCAGGTTGAGGGTGCTGTCCTCCATGGCTTCTCCAAGGGGCTTGGCCGGTACCTGGGTTGTTGCAATGGTGACAGTTCTGTGCTGGTCCTGGGCATGCTCAGTCCAGCTGCATTGAATCTGGTTCGAACCTCAGTGTCTAGCTGGTCTGTAAGGCTTTGGGCACAGGTCCGCTCCTTGTGGGACGCTGTGATCTATTATGTGAGGTTGTTTACCTTCTGTTTTATACCCATAAGGTGGGGTAAGGAGATGAGAATCTTGATCACCCCGGTGTGGCTGTAACTCTGGCTTGGGTCATGGATCGTTTGTCCTCTTCTCTCATGGTGCAGTTCCGTTGGCTCCGGTGCCGTCGGATGTCAGCAGCCATGGGTGGAACAGTGTTCCTCGCGATGGCTTGTCAGTCTATTCGTTCTCCTAACCGGTTAAGGTCAGGTTAAGCAGAGGATCTGCAACATTTTGGCACACCTGTGGTGAGAGACTAATGCATGACCCTAGAAAGTTCAGAGCCACGGTTTAATGGGTTCGCTATATATGTAGCATAAAGCTAGGTATTTCATGTGTAGCTAGCTAGTGAAGTGTGTATTGTATCCTTATCATCTTAGCTGTGGATGTTAGGAGGCTAAGACTTGTGTGGTTCCGAGAGTATTTCCTGGAAAGGGCATAGCCGAGATGAAATAAATGACTTAAGATGGTTCTTATGACTAAAATATTTCTCTGGACTTAACTGGTGGTTCACTACGGCTTGACGAAGTGAAGAATAGGAGGAAAAAGGACAGCTTTCCTATTCAAATTATGCTTATTATCAATCCTCAGGACTATAGTTATGCCCTAGTAATCGTTGAAGTTACTTGTGTTGCAGGGTCATAAAAAATTAGTGCACTTGTTGAAAATAAACAAAATCACAAATAAAGGTGTCTCTGGTTCCTTTCTGGGCCCTATGGGAAATGGAACCACATTTGAACAAGAGAAGAAATGGAAATAAATCATATACATGACAGAATAGAAAAGTGAATAGCTGACTGCTATTATTATCGAAGTAAAATAAAAATAAAAATGACTTAAGTAAGTGATCAAAACAGCGGGAATGATCTGAAATTAAGAATAATCAATAGCACTAGTGACTAACCTTTAGATTTGCTTGGACCAACACTCCATAGTGGGTCACAGCTGTTGCGTGTTTAAGACCACACCGTGTGTGTCCCTCCAAAGGTTTAGTCAACATGCTGATGAAAATTCTCATAACTATAAGAATTCTTCTCTAGCTACACAGCTTACATGTAATTAAACTTGGGTTTAATTGACAGGGCATCTGCAAATTTAGCCTACAGCGCTCAGCAAGGACTATGCCTAAACTAGTGAAGGTGAAATTCAGCTGAGAAGAATTGAAAGTAAGGAAAGAGCAAAATTAGAAACCCTAAATGGGGTTAAAGAAAGTATTTTAGAATACTTTGCGCTGTATACATAAAAGCTGTAATTAAGGCTTCAAGTAAATGATGCTAACCGCTAACTGTAGAAGTTATTATGTAGCTTAGCCTAAGCTGGATGGATGCTAGGTTAGCTTAGCTTAGCCTAAGCTGGATGGACGCTAGGTTAAGTTAGCTTAGCCATCTAGGCTGGTTTGTTTACAAAATGACGTCACGAGTTAGCACTTCCTGTGACAAGTCGTTGTCAGGGGAACCAGTGCATGTCAGAACAATTCAACAGTCCATGAAGAATGTCCGCACATTTTAAATGAGTTATGCATGTTTAAACGGGTTAAACGGGGGCGCCTATACTTTAAGTCTTTCAAGAACTTGATGTTACATTCAGTAAAATGCAAATGTGGTTTGGCATTTGCTAATTTTACTCATGGAACTCTTCTCTTTACTTTACGCAACTTATTCTATTTGTTTACAGAGTAAGGAAATAGATTTGCTGTAAGTCAAAGCTTGTCTAAGCCTATATAGTTACGTCCATCTCGTGCATAAATACTGACTTTTCAGCGAGTGAACAGTTTTGATCGCTAGGTAGCTCTCTGCTTGTAGATGCAGCCAAAATTTAGGTGAATTACATCAATCTAACAATAACTCGTAAGGTCTTTACTTTGTAGAAAGGGGAGCATCACCCAAGTCTACGTGTATATAACACTGTACTGAGATTCCTTCGTCAGAAACAGATTAAGCAATACTGCAATTTGGATTCCTTCAACCAAAGCAGACTAATAAATACCGGTACAGTTTGCATGCCGCTGAGATGAGATTCCTTTGTCAAACAGACTTACGCTTTAATGCTGAAATTACCAATACCAGTTAAGACCCCTTTTTTTATTTTTTTATTATTATTTTAAGTAGAGATGTCAATTCCAGCTATCGTTTTATCTGCATTTAGACAAGCCAGCAGCTAGTGATCAAAATGTGTGTCGCATATCATGTCCCATTTGGATCGGAATGATCAAATAAGCACTTTTAGGATAACAGTAGTTACGAAGGGGCTCTAGGTCATGCTAGTTTTCCCAGCCTAGGTGGTTTGCTTACTATCTGGCATTAGGGTGACGAATGCCCTATTTGGAGTTTGTATTTCCTGTAACAAGTCATTGTCATGGAAACTAATGTACAGCAGTGTATATTTCACCCAGCGGGTGGCACAATGTCTGTATGTTACAAAAAGCAGTGCATAGTCTGTTGGCACGTGAGGCTTACACCTACATTCAAGATTTTCTTTAAATCAGTAAAATTCAAATTTTACTAATGCAAACTCTTGCTTCCTTTTGAGCACACATTTTCATCTACTTTAAAAGTTTTATGTCCTATGCTGACTAGGAACTTTGTAGCAGAGTCGTGCATTGTGGTCATGCCGTGTGTCTTCTGGGTTTTGAAGTTCAGAGTCAAAAGGTTCTTGAAGCTGGTGTCTTCCTCCATCACAGGTTTGTTGCACGCTCCGAGGTAGCTCCCTTGATGTCTGTGGTAGTAGCACAGGGACTTTCAGGGTTACCCTGGTTGGTGTCTGGGACCGCGCCCAGTCTACATTCAGACTCTTAAGTCTGAGAATCCTGTTGTGAAGGCTTGTTCCAGCTGCTGGTAGCTAGATTGGATGTTTTCTGGTTGCCGAGCCAGAAAGCGTCGCAACTCTGGACTGGATGTGATCCAGATCAGATAGAGTCTAGCAAGCTCTGGTGTAAATGCAGGGGTATGTCTGGCCATTCGGTTGAGGTCTTTGAGTGTCACTACACGCGTCGTTTCAAGATTCTTCTGAATCAATCCTTTTCCTTCCACGGCTGCAGAAGCTTTAAGGAAATTGTCTGATGACATGTTAAGCAGAGGGGTTTGTCTCCCCCCCCCCCTTTTTTGTGCAGGGCTGGGGAAGCCTACGCTGCTGATGCGAAGTTCAGCAGGGTACATATTTCTCGTGGGGTCCATTTGCAGTTGGTTGGACTGTTTCAGTTCTATTTGGACCACATCGAGCTGGTCTATAATGTTGCAGCATCGCTGAGTCAGTGTTGGGACTTCAGCTCTGGCTGCAAGCCGATGGCTTCAGCGTCTCTCTCTTTGAGTTCACCCAGGTCCTCTCTCGTCTGTTGGCAGGTGCTCAGCAGCTGTCAGAGCCGCTTGAAAACTGGTGATCTCTTTCAGTTGCTCCACTGTGTCAGGGTCTCTGCATCTGTCCTGTGCCGTCTCCCGTTAAGCAGGGTTCGTTCTCTGTGGAGTCCTGTGGCTGGCAGCATTAGTTAATTTACCTCCTGTTTGGGGCCTGCGGGAGCATGGCCAAGGAGAAGATAATGCTGGTCAGCTCTTGGTGGCTCAGGCTGGGTGTCAGACGTCTGCTTTCGTTGTTGCCTAACTGTTCCTTCCTCTGCCGTGGCAGGTCGTTGCCTGCTTCAGGCTGAAGGATGTCCATGACACTGCTCTGCCGGGTCTTCAGGTGGTCCTGGTGGCAGGGCCGGGTGTCTGAGGCCTACTGGCACACTTGTGGGAACACGAGAGAGAAATGGCACAGGCAAATGCAAGTTTCTACAGAGGTGGTGAGCTATCTGTGTGGGAGAATGGCTATGTGGAGCAGCTAAAATTTAGTCTTGGTGAGCACACACAACAACAAAAAAAAAGTTTTGAGTATCTTAGTTGACGTGCTTTAAGAAGCATCGACTGATGACTGGGCTCTTACATGTCATAACCTATTACTCAAAAATGCTGATGGTTCTTCTCACATGTTGTGCTACGAGAGTAACAGATAGAGCAAAACCAAAATAAAACAATAGGATGAAACCAGAAAAGAAGAGGAAGAAAGGAGTGTTTTACCTATTTAGGTTTAGCTAGGAGACATAGGTAAACAGGAGTCACTTATGGGTCATGCTGCTGTTAGACTAAGCTACCAGGGACACATCAGACATCTCAAGGTCCAAAAGAAGAAACAATGGGAAGTGTTTCCAGTTCTGTCTGGGGCCTACTGTGCGTTTGTGTTTAGCCGTACTTCATGTATTTAGCTTGGTGCTAAGGAGTGAGGATGGGTAAAACACAGACAGGAAGTAGGATATTAATGACCTGTGTAACTCACTATGGAAACAACAGTCGCTAGATATTGTAATCCTATAGAGAGAGAGAAGATGAGGATAGTGACTAGTGATCTAAAATAAGGTAAGGGTAAAGTTAGAACGTCCTTATAGCTCTAAGAAAACTAAAAGGAAAGGGAAGCGTATCAAGTAATTTAATTAAATTTCAAATTTAGTTAAGCCCTTTTTTTTTCTTTAGCTGAATATAAGAATTCAGGCTGAAACCAAAGTAAATAACTAAATTGAAATAAAATCAAAAAAAATTATGTAAACATTGTGTGTTCTCATAGCTCTGGTAACTATGGGGGAACTTGAATAAGCAAATTGATTTAATTAAATTCCCAATTTAATTAAATTCAATTTAACTGAATAGGACTATTCAGGCTCAACAGGTGTAAATACACAAAATAAAATAGGGGTAGATTTAAGTAAACATAAAAGAAACACAAATAAAAACCCAAAGTATCTGGGTTTCAATCTGAAAGTGAAACCAAGAGGAAGGGGTCAAGAGAGAGAAAGAGAGAGAGAAGAGGGTGGTTTAACCCTCTTATGAGACGTGCTTCGTGAAGCTCTGACACCAGGGTGAATCATTCGTCTCAAATCATTCGGAGTGTGTAATGTGTATCACTGCTAAGGTCACGTGATTTTATTAAACTGGGCTTCGTTATGCGTCATAGCTGTTTCGAAATTGTTTTAAATTTCAACGGTTCGTGAACCAGTGTGTATCTGGTCTCTATTACCCCTTTTCCACCAAAAAAGAACGGGTTCGGAACTGGTGCTGGTTCAAAGTTGGTTCAACTTGCGAACCTCCTCAGAACCTGTTTGTTTTTCCACTTCTAGAGCGCCCAGCGAACGACGTCGTTACGTCACTGTGTACGTCGCTTTACGTCTCAGCTAGAAACGCTTGCAAGTACAACATTACTTTGGGATTATCTCTAACTCGTGAACCAAGAAGGCTTTAAAAACAATTGAAATATGTAAGTATTTTAATCTTTTCCTTTGATATGTTATCTTTTCTGATTAGTTATGTACACCTGTCTTGTCTTTTTTTTCTCTCCGTTTATTTGTTCTATTTTGTGACTGTTTTCTTCTTTGCTTACATAATGTTTTCAATAAAAATTTTTTAAAAAAAGCTAGAAACGCTTGCGCCAACTTCAAGCATAACAATTACAATGGCGGACTACATCGTGTTTCTGCAAATGTTTCTCCTGGCTTTGCGGTCAGAAAAGATGTTTAGGACACATCTAAACCCGCCCCCAGCCCCCGACGTAAGCCTGACGTGGTAAAAGAACGGTTCTCTGGTTCTAGTCCAGCAAAGAGTTGGTGCCGCTTTGGAACCAGTTTTCCTGGCCGAGAACCGGTTCTTTGGCTGTCGAAACACAAAGAACTGGTTCGCGCGCTGGCACCGGCTCCGAACCGGCTCTCAAAACGCTTTGGTGGAAAAGGGGTATATGTGATCTCGTATCACTTTATAGATTCGTACACATTTAATGACGCATTTGATTTAGGGTCTGATTGACTTTCAAGTCAAGCTTTCATAAAACGAGCCCTACAGTTTACTAAGATATTGTGCCTTGAAAGACACCTCATATTAAACGATATTAGGTGGCTCGCGGATTGCCATTACCTGATTACACCTTTTGATAAAACCTTTGCGGTTGGTTTGTAAAATGTGTTCCGTTGATTTGAGTTTCCGCTACACTTCCACTGTTTTGACCAGCAGGGGTCGCCAGCGAGGGCGCTTCAAACAAAGAATCATTTGTGACGCAGTTGACTCCTTTGATTCAAAGCCTCGAAGAGCTTTGACTCTCATTACTCGTGTTCAAATCACTCAGTTCAAATCACGCAAAATCTATAGTCTTTGGTTTAAGGTTACACTTTACGCTCTAACGTGTCTAAGTTTTTAGGCGGTGCTAAAACTATCAATCGAGGTAGAGGGTTTTCTTGTAAGTTAGGATTGAGGGAGCTATTGGCTACAACCGTCGCTTGTTTACACGAGGGTCTGTGAGATTGGTGCTGTTGTCAGAAAAACTAGATAGGAACGCCTGCTCGCGTTCCGGACGCAATGCCAACCAACAACACAGATCGTTCGGAGCAGCGTACGAGCTGTGCTGACAGTTTGCACTGAGTCTCTCGCTTGGACACAACGTTGCGTGTGAGTGACTCTTTTTAACAAATCAAAACAGCACCGTTCTTTCACATTCAATGGCAAATTAGTTAGCTGGGCTAGAATTTATACCACTAATTCGACGCGATTGTTTCATATGAGCGCTTCAGCGGTTTAATATGAATACAATGACGTAACGCATAATAAGGCCTTAATCGGTGATTGAGGAACATCGCTCAGATCACATTCAAAAATGCTGAAAATGGAGATTTCTTCGTCCATATCAGGTTAATTTGTTCTGGTACCATTAATGCATGCGGCTAATCTGAGATTTCTTCGTCAGAGAAGGCTTATGCTCGATTTATATCTGAAATTAGGCTTTCTTCGCTAATATTAGGAGTTTCTTATCGTACGATTTAAATATGCATTATAGCATTTGTGAACTTTCTGCCATTCGTAGGAAGGCATATTCAAGCTATAGTTTTGCTGATTTACCCAGAAACTTGTACGTGCATGTATGAGATGTTAATAAAAACTTATGGGACAACATATGATTGATTACTGTCTGCTTGCATACAATGTTTAATACGATGCCTTAAAATTCTCCACCATATATGTAAGGAACTCAGCTTTTTGGGAATATTAATAATCAATAATATCTTGTTATTATTAATTATAAATATTTGGGTCAGTTAATTGGATTAACTTGATGTGGCTGAATTAATATTACAATCAATTAATTAGTTCTTCCCACGAACTCTTTTGATTATTAATTTATTCTAGGAAAAGGGTATCTTCCATGGCCACCGAAGAATAATTATTTCTTCGCCTGTACAGTACTTTGAGCCAGTAGCAAAAACCGTGATCATAAAGTGACTTGTATTGCAAACAAAACAGAACCAAATACATATTATGTACAAGTTTTATTAACTAAATATAGATATTTATATGAATATAAATATAAATAAACTAAACAACATACACACATGAATACATAAATAGGTTAGTGATAGGATGAAATTGGAAACCGGAAGAGGGTCTATGAGAAGAACCATCAGAATTTCATTTTCACATTTCATTGAATTGAATACTTGCATTTGTAATGGGAACAATTCTTGAAGTTGTTGAAAATTGAAGTCGTTGATGGTTCCGGCAGTGTCAAGTGGAAGTTGGTTGAGCGTTCTCTTTCTCCAGGAACGCATGACTGGTTTGGTGAAGGCCTGGGACTCTGTTGAGGCCACGCCGAGCACCCAGGAGAAGTGAGGAAGTCGGAAGGATGGGTGATTGGAGTCGTTGTTGGTTGGAGTCTTTGTTCCAAAACTCTTGAGATTGTCCTTGGTTCTTTGTGAGAGAGTCATCTCTCTCCTGCCTGTGCCCATATCTGGTTGGATTGAGGCCTGCTGGGCCCTGGGGCCCCCGTGGAGGGGGAGGGGGCTCCCCAGTATCACCAGAACAGTGTTGCGGCTGGATGAAAGAACTAAGAGAGGAGGTCACATGTGGACTGTCTCTAATAAGGCCTGGAGAAGATCCTCCCCTAAGGGTTGAACTCGACCAATCAGAAAGGGGACATGTCTGAGAGGGAAAGTGGCTCTTAGTTGATTTATGGATCTTTGTCCCTAGCAAGATTATACCTTCATTAATGCTAAAATAGCTATAACACATACACACTGCATTCTAGAAGAAGGTGATGTACATCAAAGTGTGAGTCATTAAATGAGGATTAGTTAGGTAGGAGGCATTATACAGGTGAGGTTACATTGATCGTTAGTTTGTTGTATGCCAGGATACATACCATAATATATACCTAATAGTACACGAGACAGTAAACCATTTACACTGTTTCTTTCACAGTTTTATGCATGTTCATTTATAGATCAGTTAGTCTATGATTAATGCAGCAAAGTCTGTTTTAAAGAGGGTTTCTGTTTCATAGTCTCTCTCTTGAGTATGTGGCCACATTCCTCGGAGGTCGTAAAATCTCCTTGTCATGCCCTGTAACATGACACTGTTTCTGCCCTTGTGTTTGTTCATTTGGGCTGTGTGAGGAGTTTCATAAACCTTTGTATATAATGAATAATTAGTATGTGTCTGATTGGTCCATAACCTACACCGCTCAGATTGCTTCATATGAGACCGCTTCAGATTTGGCTTCGCGACCGAGTCCCGAGGTGGGCATGGCAACACGGCACCCTCCGAGTACCAGTTACTCCGACCTGCCGTCAGTACTCACCCCGTGGTCGAACCTCAGTTTTCTACGGGCCCGAGTGCCCCTGGAACGAGCTTCCCGGGATGTTGTTGTCTCAACAGAAGCCTCCACGGGCTGGGACGCCATGCGCAATGGACATGCTGTCACACTCTCTCATGTTGAGCAGAAATGCTCCTGAAAAATTCTGTGAGATTTATCACACCCAGGTGTTGAGCAGAAATGCTCCTGAAGTTCAGTGAATTTCTTCACACTTAGGTGTTGCACAAGGTTGCTCCTGAAGCTCAGTGATTCTCGCATGTAGTGTTAAGCAGTATGGCATGTCTATTGCCTCGAGTTGCTGGCAGTACGCCTTGCCCTGCACCGCTTCCGGGCGTTGCTCAGGGGTCAACACGTACTAGTCCGATCAGACAATACCGCCACAGTAGCGTACATCAACCGTCAAGGTGGTCTACGCTCGCGCCGTATGTCGCAACTCGCCCGCCACCTCCTCTTATGGAGTCAGAAGCATCTGAGGTCGCTTCGAGCCATTTTCATTCCCGGAGTCCTGAACTGTGCAGCCGACGAGCTCTCACGGCTTCAGCCCCTCCGTGGAGAATGGGGACTCCATCCCCAGTCGGTTCAGCTGATTTGGGACCAGTTCGGGGACGCACAGATAGATCTGTTTGCCTCTCACGACTCGACCCATTGCGACCTGTATTATTCCCTGACCGAGGGCACGCTCGGCACGGATGCAATGGCGCACAGCTGGCCGCGGGGCCGCAAATATGCATTCCCCCAGTGAGCCTTCTTGGGCATACCTTGCGCAAGGTCAGGGAGGACGAGGAGCAGGTCATCCTGGTTGCCCCTTACTGGCCCAACTGGACCTGGTTCTCCGAACTAGTACTCCTCGCGACAGCACCTCCCTGGCCGATTCCTCTGAGGAAGAACCTTCTTTCTCAGCGACGGGGCACCCTATGGCACCCTCGTCCCGATCTCTGGAACCTCCACGTGTGGCTCCTGGACGGGACGAGGCAGGTTTGAGTACCCTACCACCAGCGGTGGTGGCTACCATCACTTCCGCTAGGGCGTCGTCCACGAGACACGTCTATGCGTTGAAGTGGAACCTCTTCGTCAGCTGGTGCTCTTCTCACCGATAAGACACCCGGAGATGCTCGATCAGCGTAGTGCTTTCCTTCCTTCAACAGGGGCTGGAGCGAAGGCTGTCACCCTCCACCCTGAAGGTCTATGTTGCCGCTATTGCCGCACACCATGACCTCATCGAAGGTAAGTCGGTGGGGAAGCACGACCTGGTCATCAGGTTCCTGAGAGGAGCGAGGAGACCAAATCCGCCTCGCCCTCCTCTCGTTCCCTCTTGGGACCTCTCAGTGGTTCTAACTGCCCTGAAGAGTGCTCCATTTGAGCCCCTGCAATCAGTCGAGCTTAAATTCCTGTCTATGAAGACAGCGCTCCTGGTTGCACTGGCCTCCATCTAGAGGGTAGGGGACCTGCATGCATTCTCTGTTGACGAAGCGTGCCTGGAATTCGGGCCGGCTTACCCTCACGTGATCCTGAGACCCCGGCCTGGATATGTGCCCAAGGTGCCTACCATTCCCTTCCGGGACCAGGTGATGAACCTGCAAGCGCTGCCCCCGGAGGAGGCAGACCCAGCCTTGGCACTGCTCTGTCCAGTATGCGCTCTCCGCGCCTATGTCGACAGGACGCAGTGTTTCAGGACCTCAGACCAGCTCTTTGTCTGTTATGGTGGGAAGCTGAAGGGAAAGGCTCTCTCCAAGCAAAGGTTGTCTCACTGGATAGTGGACGCCATTGCTTTGGCATACCAGCAGCAAGGTCGACCGTGCCCCCTTGGTGTGACTGCCCACTCCACCCGGAGTGTGGCGTCCTCTTGGGCTCTAGCGCATGGCGCCTCGCTAACAGACATTTGCAGAGCTGCAGGTTGGGCGACACCTAACACATTCGCCAGATTCAACAATCTCCGAGTGGAGCTAGTGTCCTCTCATGTACTCACTTCAACCAGCTAGTACTGGACCCGCTCAGATGTCTGCGCTTGCTCGCCATTCCACTCCACGGACTGGATACGTGCGATTTCTCCTCAGGTGAGCTTCTCCGAAAGCCCTGAGTTCCTCCAGTACTCCTGTCGTCGGCTAGGTGCCTCCCGTGTGCATGGTCCCTCCTCTGAGCGACCCCCACATGTGTATTTCCACTGTAAGCCTCTCTGAGCATGTGTCTTTCCCTTGGCAAGCCACCTTGCCACCTCTGGGGTTGAAATATTCCACCTGCGGCTGGATACCCCAGTGTTCTCCATATATTTCCTTCGGGTCATATGTGTATATGACCCGAAGGAACCCGAATGTGTATATGACCCCCCCCCCCCCCCCTAAATGGAGTCCTTCGTCCAGTCTACGACAGGGATCTCGATTTACGCAGGGCACTGGAAGACAGCTGAGAAGGTGCCGTGATTAGACTGGTAACCCCATTCGTCGTCATCCGACGTAACTCGGAGTGACAACGAAAGGGAACGTCTTTGGTTATGTATGTAACCCTCGTTCCCTGAGTAGGGAACGGAGACGTTACGTCTTCCTGCCACTTTTCGCTGTACCGCGGGGATCGCCTAAGCTCAGTCTTGGCTCCTCAGCGAAGAAACATATCTTCATGTTGCCGGCGTCCTCCTTTTATACCCACGAGGTAACGCGGAGATACCCTATGCAAATTCCGCAGACCCATGGCATTTCTTTGCCATTGGCTCGTTTTGTAATACTCGAAGTCGATAGGTGTTCTAAGCGAAACCCCATTCGTCGTCATCCGACGTAACGTCTCCGTTCCCTACTCAGGGAACGAGGATTACATATGTTTTATATGTAAAAAAGACATTTTTTTAACTAATTTTAATGGGTTTAAATAAAATGTTTTTGTTACAAGGGACAATAAAAACAAATTTTGGGCATTAAAACCACTCCTTTTTAATTAACTTGATTTTTAAAAGTCAACGAATTTGCGACAGCTGAATGTAACATTTTTGACAAGCCAAATATGTGAGTCTCTGAGTAACGTAATTTAACTCATAAAATAAACGTAATTCTGTAAAAAAAAAGTATAATGAACAAAGCAAAAAGCATTTCGGACATGCAGCACATTTTATAATTACCAAAAAATCAAACAAAGTTCACCCCTCACGCACATTATCAGTTCCTCAAAAACGTTTTACATTATGTGTTACATTTAATTACCCCTAAGCAGATTTTGACTCTATTATCTATTTTTTCTTCTTCTAGCTAACAAACTAATTACTATCCTTTTATACAGTATGTAACGGTGACGTAATGGTGAAGTTTTGTTTTGACTCAATTGACATGCCAGGTATAGTTTCAGTAAGTTGCACTGCATCTTTCAACATGAACACTGACATTCATTCATGCTTTTCTTTTTTATTGCAACAACTAGTAAAGAAGCAGAGAGGATTGATAGATATATGTATGTGTGTGTGTGGGTGGCATGGTGGCTCAGTAGGTAGGACCTACTACCTAGGTAAACATTTTCATGTTACTCAGAGACTCACAAATTTGGCTTGTCAAAAATGTTACATTCAGCGGTCTAAAATTCGTTGACTTTTGAAAATAAAATAAAATAATTTTTTTTACCAGGAAAGGACTGGTTATATATATATATATATATATATATATATATATGTATATCGTAACACTTTACTATGAAGTTTCATAGTTAAGTACATTAATTTACAAGAAATAATAACTGCACTTCTACTTACTAATCTTTGTTCATGTATTTGTTAACATTATTTGAAGCACTGCGAACTAACATGAACAAATAATGAACAACAGTATTTTTATTAACTGACGTTTAAAAAGTTGAACAAATACAGTATCAAGTGTATTGCTCATGATTAGTTTAGTTAGTTAATACATTAACTATTGTTAACAAACTAAATCTTATTGTAAAGCGTTAACCCCCCTCCCCTCCCCTCATCTCATCTCATAATTTGAGTGTGTGGTGTTGTAAGTCAGCACAGATGTTGAGATGTCAGCAAATGTCTTTGAGTTTTCAGTGCAGAATCACTTGTCTAATCGTCAATGATGGTGTATAAATAGCACCAGCCCATTAAGCCTTAATATATCGTTATCAGCTAATCGTCAATTACTGTTGCAGGGCAGGATATCACT
This sequence comes from Siphateles boraxobius, assembly GCF_051911475.1. NCBI lineage: Eukaryota > Metazoa > Chordata > Actinopteri > Cypriniformes > Leuciscidae > Siphateles > Siphateles boraxobius. The sequence continues at coordinate 12,693,627 of NW_027508876.1, read as the reverse complement.
CATTTAATCTTGTTATTTGAAATGCTAACGCCTGGCTACACAGATCTAAACTGTGTGTGTGTGTGTTCTCCTCTACTTTGTGTATCATAAATGTGACTCATTTGATGTGACTTTCTTTCTTTCTTTTTTTTCTTCTTTCGGACTGAATTCAGCCTTCATAGTTCACCTACAGCTGTTAGAAACAGGCTCTGTTCTGGCAGCTCCTCAAAGCTATACCCTAAGGTGAAGTTGTCGACCTCACTGACCGTGTCATGCACTGGTTGACCGTCAACTCATAGAGCCGGCAGCTGCTAAAAAAGTTGTGCGTGGAGCCAGCCAGGCCGCTTGGCAAACTCAGAGATTCAAGATTCCCATCTCCATGCCAGCTGAACAGGCAGATACCTGCTCCTCCTGTTCCTGCAGATCCACCCGTATGTGAGAACTCCAGCAGGAATCATGCACTGTTACCTCTCTATGCACCTTCGCTCACCTTTTCCTTTCCTTCCTTCTCAATACCACCAGCCAAATGCTTCACTTGAATTACACAGATTAATAACACAGGTGTTGGAAACATCTGGCTGTATCAATAATGTAGCAGCTCAATGAGACACTACAGTAAGTGCTTATATAACAGTGTAACCTGTATTAATATATCTGTGTACATGTTTGCAAGTAATGGGATTTTTTTAAAGTTAAAAACTCTCTTTAATATGGAACAATGAATTAAAAAAATTGCCCTTTTTAAAGAAAAAAGAAACACAAGGAAACACACTATAATCTTAATTGTGACGAACTTTAAATCATGAACAAAAATCATACACTCTGTCATAACTAATTGTCCTTGACTTGTTGCAATTCTCGTGACCAAACCATAATTTTTTTTTTTTTTAAATGCACAATTCATACTGTATGTGCCACTGTTTTGGTATTTTATAGTGAGTTATTGTCACAATAGACAGTTGTCATGAATATCAGTTACAATTCTCCTTTGTCACAGAAAAAGTAACAGCATGTTGGAATGTTAGTAAATCAAGACAAATGTTCTATTTTGTCTTCTAATAATCATTTTTTCTGATTAATTTCCAAATGAAAACCAAAGCAAAAGCTAGATTTAACAGGCAGTAAACCCGGCAGAAGGGTGTGCAGAGATACAGAGGAAGAGATGGAACTATTACTTACAATAAAATCCCCTTTGTTGTTATTCACAACTTCAACATCTCTTTTGGCACGTGGGCTCAAACCACAGAAAAGGTCACAGGGAACACCTTTTATCTCTAACTACCTTTCTCTGGACAAGTAAAAACCCTATGGCTAGCATTTTAACTTCAGAAACAAGCACATAGGGTGAATTTGGTACAGAGGACAATTTTCTGGTGTTTTGAACAATCTGTTGGCATTTTACAGTATGTTTAGGTGATGATGTTTTGATTTGAGGTTGACATTACGTCCACAATTCACCAGTGGTGGAAAACCGCTGTCAACATGTTGCTTTACATTTTTGTTTGTTTTAGATTACAGCACAATGGGTGGGCAGATGGGACTTATGTGTGGACTTTCTAGTCTTTATTTTCTCTGGTTCTGAGTAGCCGGTTTTGTCCCAGTTTGCATATCAAAGACACTTACTCTAGATTCCCCTGTTTATCTGCTATCAAAAGAAATTTGTCTGTCAGCATAAATACTAACCGATAAGACTGTGGCTAATCATATATAGTGGAAATAAGAAAAAAGAGTGGGTGAACAAGATGACAAGAGAAAGCTACAAGCCCAATAAAAGAAAGCACATGAAAAGGGAGGAAAGAAAAATAACCCACATCCTGGTGTAGTGGTTTTACGCTCTCTCTTTCTCACTTTCTCTCTTTTTCGTTGTTTTTCCCACCGTTCAGCCTATCTCATTAGGACTAGAAGTGTGCTTCATCATTAAAGACAACAGGAGGGGCTAACAAACCTGTCTGTTTACACAGATGGTATCATTTATGTGGTATAATTGACAGAACAGTGTGAGGGGAGGAGAGATTAACAGACAGATAAACAGAAAAACAGTGTGTGAAAGTGTTAATGTTAGTTTAGGAAAAGGAAAGAGTGCCAGGATTCTCACTGAATGACAAGTGTTAATGTCAGTGTTAATTGACAAATATGTCAATGTTTTGCTTGTAACCATGTTATTATCATGTTATTACTACACTTGACACTTTTATTATTAATTTATAATTACTTTTAACATGATAATTATTAGTATTACCTCAATGGAAATCAATTTAAATTTACTCAAAATTTAATTGTATTCTAATAAACTTGATTTCTGCAAAGTGGTTGCTAGGATAGAACGGGTGGTTTCTAGGTTATTGCTCAAATTGTTCAAGCCAAACGAGTCCATCTTTCTACTGAAATGGTGCCTGCATTTCCACTGACTTGAAAAATGACGTAACTGACTACATTAACCAACCCACAAAGCATTGGTCTTTGTTTATGAGTCTTATGAGTTTTGAGATCTCATTTAAGTGACCTTTTCAGATGGTTCTTCTCAAACTCTAAGGTATGAACATAATTTGTGATTGGCGGTGCTTGCCAAGCAATAACTATTTGGTAAGGTTTGTGATTGTTGATAGATCATCCTTGAGGATATGTTAAATTGTGTAGTGTCCTCATGAACTCTCACCTTAGTTTATTCACTCCCAGGTTTCTTTCTATTTGAATGTTTTACATGAATGAGTTAAGGGATACTACACAAATAATGAAATAATGTGACACAAAAACTTCCCCACCATAACTCCGCACCACCTGACTGAAAGCACTGCTGTATGTTTGTCAAGTGCCTCATTAAACCAGCACTGAACAATATTAGTATGAGGTTTGACTGATTCCATGAAGCCAGCATATTTTTTTCATGCTATTCATATACAAAGTTATGAAGAAGCCTCACAAAAATGTCGAGAAATACTTCCTGTGGTTATATTTTGAGATGTCAGAACAGCACATCTCAAAGTAAAGGAAGTTCACTTTAGACCCAGAAAAAGCTATCAGCTTCCTTGTGCTAAACCTGTCTGCAGATATTTCTCTCAGCAAGATAAACCCAACAGACCTTTTATCTCATTATAGTAAACCCAACAGACTGTCTCAGAACAGTGGTTACAACCAGCCATGGTGCCTCTCAGCAACGATGTTTGCACGTGTAGTGAGTGTAGTAACTGTGTCAGTTTCTAAGAATCCAGCGCTCTAGCTATACGACTGAACCACAGCCTCACCTAAAATAGCGCTGCCGTTTGTGTGTCTACATCAGAGTGTCCTCAATAAAATAGACTTTGAAAGCAATGTGCACACATCAGGACATCAGCAGTGCTGTCAGATGAGGCTTACGGTTGCCTGTGTCAAGAGCGCATGTAATCAGTAATCAGAACTGAGATAAGATGTAGAGATAGAGTTCACTGGAGCTTTGCCAGAACTTCAGACTCGTTTTACATCACTTCTTTACATTATGCAAGTGACATAATTTGAGTTGTGCAATAAATGTAAGCTTTTTTATAAGAATGCGGGTCTTGCCCATGCAAAAGTCACTGCTATAATGCTGGTGTTACATATAGGTAAAGCCGAAAATAGTAAATCTTGAGGTTGTCATCATGCTGAATAAAGGTGTGCAGGTGTGAGTGAGATACTGTGCGGTACTTGCGAGTCTCACAGCATGCAATTTGTCACTTGGCAAACTTTTTTGCGTCGCTTCAAGCTGCAAGGCATATCTCAAAGACTCTTTGAGTAATAGAAAACTGTGAAGCTGTTCTGTTTGTGTGTGCGTGTCTATGAGATGATTTTGTAAGCGGAGCCTGGGGGTGTGTTTTCTCGTGTCTGTTGTCCCTCAGTTTTTTTGGCTGAGCCAGATGCCCATGTGGCTCACTTGGAGGTGAGGAAGAGAGAGAAAGTGTGAATGAGAGTGAATTTTGGATGATAACACAAGGAAAGGAACAGCCCGCATACTCTCCCTGCTGTTATTTGCTGTGCTATCAACTCAAACATTTTTTTTTAAAGTGATAATTAATATTTGCAGGGCAGAGTTTCTCAGAGACTCTTTGAGGAGAAACCAAATGTGATTTGAGCAGAACTTTGGGGGATTTACCCTACTAGTTAAACTGGGCATAAGTGGTCATCAAATGACGCTTCAAGCTGGTTTAATTTACATAAAGAACACAGGAGTTAATTAGCTAAACTTCAGCCTCAAAGGTGTCCGTTTGAGATCAGCTGATTAGATAGTTTTGATACCCACTGAGTCGTTATCATTTTTAAGAAGTTGACAGTTATAGAAACTAGCACAAACAAATGATACATGTTTTAGGGAAATCCCAAACACCCAAGTAGGTGAAACTTCTAGCAAATGATTTGAATACATTGCCGATAAAACCTCATTAGTTTCCTTAAAGTCCCCCTGTAGTGAAAATCAAGTTTTTAATGTTGTTTATATGCCTATGTGGTGTTTTTAATATACTTTAAGGCAAACCGTGTTGACAAACACCATTGCTGAGTATTTTCTCTTTAAAACTGCATTGATCTAAAGACAGTCTCAAAAACACAGTTTGAAATCGCTGGTGTTTCTGACGTCACAAACTACTAAATACTTCTCTTGTGTTTTTTGTGTTGAAAAAAAAAATATATATATAGACTAGGTTTGGAATGAGGATGAGTAAGGCCACTTTTACACAGAAACAGAATGCGGTTGTCCGTTCTGTATTTGAGTCCTTAATACAGTTAAGTGTTCACACACAGTTCCATTATTTATGAGAGTGACAACTGCATTAACCAAACTACATTTTCAAGACTCATAACTGCATTCACGGTAAACCCCGCACTATGTGAACAGAACAGGAATGGACAACTAGCTGTCTGTCACCTCATACATTGCGAGAAAGCCGCTCTGCAATGCACAAACACATGTCTACTGTATGTTGCGGGTTTTCATGTGTGGTTTTGGTAACTTACGGTAATGGAGATATGAGCTTTGTTTCATCTGGAGGTTTTAGATCCAGTCACCATCTTTGATATTACTTTGGTCACTGTCGCAATGGTTACTGGTAAGAGAATACGGGCTTGACTCCCGTTGCACGTTCATACAGACAGTATTCGAGAAGCTACTGTAAGTTGCTGTGTGAACGGGACATTTCGAGACTCACACCTGTAAGGCTACGTTCATACTGTCAGTTTTTGGGATTGACAACCACATTTACTTACAGGTGTGAGTGCATTGCATTGCATGCGCTACAATGAATGCTTCTATACATCATCATGCACTATATTGCACATTACTATATTCGTGCAGTGTGAGCCTGTCAAAAAAGCATCCTAGGTGTATATGACATTCTTCTTTCAGACAAATACAATCGGAGTTATATTAAAAAATGTCCTTACTCTTCCAAGCCTGATAATGGAAGTGAATGGCTGTTTGACTTTGGAAGTCCATTAAAACGCATCTATTCATGATTAAAGTGCTTGACATGGCTCCGGGGGTTAATAAAGGCCTTCTGAAGTGAAGCGATCCATTCGTGTAAGAAAAATATCCATATTTAAAACTTTTAACTTTTAACAACTAAAATAACTAGCTTCCGGCAGACGGGCATACGCATCGGTTTACACCAAAAGAGTAACACTTGAACTTGACGCACAACTTAATGATGGCAATAGTCGCCTCTCACGGTACAAAAAGACAGGACTGGGCAACCGCATTCATCATTACATTATGCTTCAAGTTCAAATCACCCCGCAGAGACGTGTCGATCACTTTAATCATGAATATATGCGCTTTAATGGACTTCCAAAGTCAAACAGCCATTCACTCCCATTATCAGACTTGGAGGAGCCAGGACATTTTTTAATATAACTCCGATTGTATTCATCTGAAAGAATAATGTCATATACACCTAGGACGGCTTCAGGGTGAGTAAATCATTTAATTTTCATCAGCTAATCAGCTAATTTTCATTTTTGGGTGAACTATCCCTTTAAAGGGTCATAAAACCCCCCTCTTTCAGCTCAAGTCTAGCTCACAATCTTTTTGAAAAATGCAACTTAAATGGGCGTGGATGGCTGTGAGAAGAAGGGAGGGAGTGGGTGTGGCACGGCAGGGTAAAGGGGGAACTGTCATCAGCCAGCAGTGTTGCCAGATGTACGATAATTATCGTATTTGTACAATAATTTTGACATCTGTACAATGTGCGATCAATAATGAACAATAATTTCAGAGTTTTCAGTCGTTGTCCAAACACACATCCTACTGCTTCTCTCTCTGACCCCGAATCATTTCGCAGGCTCGCCTGCCTTCACGCAAGCACGTACACACACACAGGCACCACACGGTGTCGCCCGGCCCGCACGTCAACACTACACATTCACAAGTCTCCCGCATTAAGCATACAATTGATATATTATCGAAATATCTAAAATGTTCATAACGACCGCTTATTTAACAAAAGGCAAGTAAAATGACCAGGGTTACATTTTAGACACACTTACCTCTGAAGGGATAGAAAAGTCCCCAGGACTTGGTACCGCATTACTCGCAAGACGTAACTTGCATTGGTTATCAACAACGCCGAAGTCCACCATTCTCCAGTTCTCAAAGCTCTCTCGGGTAAAATGTTTGCAGCACACGTATTAGAGGTGTCCGTGGTTGATGGCCAACCAACTGCCCAGAGCCAGAGTCTAGCCCTGGCAGCATCGCGGGGAAATATATTCAACCCACTTTGACTTTTCACCACGAAAATATACACTTGCGTCCCATGATTGTCTCTCTCCTTTACTCTGCGATATCACAGTTTGACATGTCTGTGGAAAGATCCACGTGGTGTCATGAATAATTAAGAGACAGTGTCTTCTCATAGGATATGAAAACTCAGTCTCATTAATAATTATGAGAGACCGATGAGTCATCAACGCACTACACTGTGCTCTGCCACGTCACAGCCTGCGATGAAGATTTTAAACCCGGAAGACGAAAATAGCGGGAAAAAAACTAAAATTTAACCATTTTCACCCTACTATTAAATCTAACAGGTGCAAACATTGTCTTCAATGGTGTCCAACACACATACCTCTGTTAAAATCTCAGAAAATTTGGTTTAGGGTTTCATGACCCTTTAAGGATTTTATTTTCTCGGGTGTAATGTCCCTTTTAGAGTGATTTAAGTGTTTCAATGAGTTACTTTTTAAAAATGTTTATCCTTCTTAAAAGCAGTATGATGGAGTCCTTTTAATGCAACTCTTTTTAATATTCATCACTATAAACACTTCCAAACTGGTAAAAGAGCACACTAACACAGAGGTCTGGAAAGCCAGAAGTATGTGCTTGTGTGTGTTGGGCTGGCTGCCCACGAGCTGCTCTATGGTGCTGTGGAATACCTGTGGGTTCAGAGTCACGTAGCTCTGAGGCTCTGTGACGTTCGCACTTCTGCCTCCTATTCTTTCCTCACAGAAGACTGAAAAACCCAGACCATAAAAAAGCCTTAAATTGGTCACAACCGCTAGTACTTCTGTCTTTGAATGTGATTTGTTGTCAGAGGTCAATGAGTTAATTTGCTTCATGTTAACTTCACAAACAGAATAGAGTGAAAAGAAATCTCATTGTAATTAATATAATATATAAGACATATAATATACATATAATATAAGACATTCCTAGAGGGTTTGAAAGCAGAAATGTGCTGCTCAAAAGTTTCTGAAACCACTTTATATATATATATATATATTGTGTGTGTGTGTGTGTGTGAAAATGTGTTATTTGATCTGTAAAGGTGTTAAAATCACCCTTTTATCAGGGGAACTACTGTTTAAGATGGATGCACTTCTGGTTTTGTGTCTGGTTCCATCTGGGTATAACTTTTGGTTCTATAAATTCATGTAAACAGTCCCTTTCTGGTATCTTTGAACATATCATTTGAAAATTATTGGGTATAGCTGGATTTACTTGGTCATGACAGAAGCTAACTTTGTAACCAGATCTTATTTGTTCACTTTAATTCACGAGTTCGCATCTACATATAATTATTATGATAAAGATTGTGCGTACTTGGCGTGCTGTCCGGGTGGAGGGCTCCGAGCTCGGAATTCTGCCCGAACCCAGAGTACTCCCCCGTGGTAAGAGTAGATGGAACTAGAGATGGAACTGAAAGAGAGGAGATGGGGTGGAGGTGGGATGCTGATAAACTGTCAAGGAACCAGTGTGGGTTCTGCTGATATTATCCTGTCCTAGATTGATTACTGATTGCTCCCCACTGGTGCTGATTGGGTTAATTAACTGCACCTGCTCCTCCCGAACCTTGTTTATCAAACCTCATTTCAAGAACAATTCTGACCAAAAATGAACCTAGGGGTAAATAACACATGGGTACCGAGTCATATAAGCTGACATGATGCTACATGAGCATATAAGCTGCTACATGAGCTGAAATGTGACTATCGACCAGCACGTAGCACGCCGTTCGTGGTTCGACTGGTGTACTGTCTTTATAAAGTATCTCATTAAACTTTCTGTACACTTACAAAATTCTCAATGCTTCGTTTTGCAGGTAGAGACCCCGTGTTAGTGTGGGGCTATTTTCAGCCTTGTTAGTGGTATTAACTAGCGATTTTTATTTTTACTTATTCTATGCCCTATATACTAGCGTTATAAACTAATCTGTGGTAAAACTAAAAATAAAGATAAAACTGAGTACATTGGATTATCATGAAAACGCATCCCAGAGAACAGTCGACTAGGTACCCATGTGTTCCCTTTCAAGGGAACTCGAGCTGCGTTTGAGATGCGGTGGGAACGCTCTGCGTGATTACGTCGTGAAGCACGTGTAAAATCAGTCCAATGGAAGCCCGCTACGACATAGGTGACGTCATAGACCAGGAAACTATAAAGCAACCCTGAAATCAGACCGCGATAGCTTCTGCACCTTCAGCAAGCGCTCTCTGTATATCTGTCCTTGTCTATTTATTGTTGTCTGTCAAGCCCCTTATATATATATATATATATATATATATATATATATATCGCTATGGCGAGCAAGCAAAGTTATAAACCTTGTGTTGTGCCCTGCCCTCGTTATATCACGGGTGGGGACACACATCCTATGTGTATTGCTTGTTTGGGAGTGGAGCATGCCCAGTCAGTCCTCGAGGGGGCTGACTGTGAGCATTGCTTGAGTTTGTCTATGAAAACTCTCCGCTCTCGCCGGGCGTTCTTTGAGGAGGACGGTTCGGTTCGCGCTCCCCGAGGTGCGGATCCCGTGCTGCCGAGGCACAGCGTCGAATTTCATCTTGGGGTTCGCAGATGGATCTAGTAGCGGGGTTTGAGACGGGCCCCGCCCTTTCTCAGCCCTTACCTACTGGATTCGGTGTCTTTGCCCAGGAAGGAGCCCGCTCCTTAGGCTTCTCCTTCCCAGGCTGAGGCACCAATATTACGGCTATCCAGTTCTGAGTATCTGGATGTCGGTAGTATGGGGGATATTGAGTGTTCGCCAGCTCATACCCCTGCTGATGAGGAGCTTATGGAGGTTTTATCTCGTGCTGTTACTAAATTAAATATTGAGTGGCCAGCCGATGATTTCGATGTTGAATCTAGAAAGAGTCTTTTAGATGAACGTTATTTACCATCTAGATCACGACCTCCTCGTCGGGAACTCCCGTTTTTTTCCCGATCTCCACGCCGAGGTTTCGAGATCGTGGATTAAACCGGCGTCTTTCAGAGTGCATAACCCACAAACTAAGAATTATAGTAAAGTTCAAGGGATTGATCATTATGGTTATTTGACTATGCCTCGTGCTGAAGACACACTAGCGAGCTATCTCTCCCCTGAGTCTTCTTCTTCTCTGAAAGCCCCGACGTTACCCACCAAACCATTAAAAAATACATCTTTGTTGATGGGTAAAGCGTATTCGGCAGCAGGTCAGGCCGCAGCATGTTTGCACACTATGTCGATTCTCCAAGCGTACCAGGCTGACCTGCTGAAGGACATAGACGATAGTGAGGAAGTTAGTGCTGACGCAATTCGAGAATTGCGTCGCACGACAGATTTATCTCTCCGAGCCACCAAGGAGACGGCCAAGTCTGTGGGCCGCTCTATGGCAGCCTTGGTGGCCACGGAACGCCATTTATGGTTAAATTTATCAGAAATAAAAGATAAAGATAGATCTGTTCTTCTGGACGCACCGCTGTCACCTACAAGTCTGTTCGGCGACGCTATAAATTGTGTCGTCGATAGGTTTCAAGAAAATAAGAAACAAGCGGCTGCGTTTCAGAGGTTTCTTCCTCGCCTGCTATTGTCCCCGAGGCTGCTCGTAGTATAAAGTCTGAGCAGCCTCGTCCGTCTACGAGCTCCGCTCACAGAGTTCAACAAAAAAAGAGCGTCGCCGCTCGGGCACCTCCTCAATCTACGGTTCCTGAGTGGCGCTCGCAGCCCAGACCTGTTAGGGGTAGACAAGATCTGAGGACTGTTATCTCTAGGAGAGCTTGGGCTAAGAAGAAGTCCTGACGCCAAGGCTATCAGGCTTCTGAGGGTGGTCCCCTCCAGGGAGGAACGGTTCCGAGGAACCGTCCCTCCTTGGCACCCTCCGGGGGGCGACTCTCCGAGGAGAGCCGCAGCGCTGCCACTTCGGTTGTTCCCTGCCGGTTCGCCGCTTCAGGGCACCGAGGTGTCAGCGTCCCCGTGCAATCCTCTGAGGAGGGTTGTAGAACGGTCAGTTCGGTTGTTCCCTGCCGGTTCGCCGCTTCAGGGCGCCGAAATGATTGTTCAATCAAATCCAGAGGCCAGTCTCGAGAGACTGGTTCCCTTATCGGAATTTCTGGCAGCGTGGAAACTTCTGCCAAATATTTCTCTATGGGTCCTGCACATAATAGAAAAGGGTTACAGAATTCAGTTCGGTTCTCGTCCGCCCAGATTTCAAGGAGTCCTCGCGTACTTCCATGTATCTATCCATCCTCATCACAGGAGGTTCCTGAGGTTCGCTTTCGGGGGCGAAGCATACCAATATCGGGTTCTTCCATTTGGCCTAGGTTTATCTCCCCGCACTTTTACAAAATGCGTGGATGCAGTTCTGGCTCCGTTGAGACTCCAGGGCATCCGCGTATTAAATTACATCGACGATTGGTTGATTTTAGCTCAGTCAGAGCAGGTGGCAGTTCAGCATCGAGATGCTGTTCTGTCCCACATAAAGAGTTTGGGGTTGCGGCTAAACACCAAAAAGTGTGTGCTCCTCCCTGTTCAGAGGACCACTTTTCTAGGTGTAATTTGGGATTCGACCACAATGCAGGCACACCTGTCTCCTGCTCGTATTTCTGCGATTCTCACAGCCGCAAAGAATGTGAAACTAGGCCAGTCACTCACTGTGAAACAGTTTCAGAGACTGTTGGGTCTCATGGCAGCTGCGTCCAACGTTATTACTTTTGGCCTTCTGTACATGAGACCCCTGCAGTTGTGGCTCAGGACCAAGGGGTTTTCTCCGAGGGGAAATCCGTTCCGCAAGATCAAGGTCACGCGGCTATGCCTTCGTGCCTTGGCCTTGTGGAAGAAACCTTGGTTCCTCGCCCAGGGCCCAGTGTTGGGGGCTCCTTGTCGACGCGTCACGCTTTCGACGGAGGCTTCCCTCACGGGATGGGGGGCGGTCATGAGTGGCCGCTCGGCGCAAGGTCTGTGGCAGGACCATCAATGTTCCTGGCACATAAATCGTTTAGAGTTGATGGCGGTATTTCGAGCACTCAAATATTTCCTGCCAGACCTGAGAGGCCATCACGTGTTGGTCCGCACAGACAACACTTCGGTGGTCTCCTATATCAACCATCAGGGGGGTCTGAGGTCACGTCACCTTTGCAAATTGGCCCATCAGATCCTCCTATGGGCCCAGGGGAAGTTACTGTCGCTCAAGGCGGTATATATTCCGGGGCGTCAGAATGTGGGAGCAGATATTCTGTCGAGACAGGGGCTGAGGCCCGGGGAGTGGAGACTTCACCCAGAAGTGGTGGAGTTCCTGTGGGAAAAGTTCGGTCGTACTCAGGTAGACCTTTTTGCATCATCAGATTCAACCCATTGTCCCATGTGGTTCTCTCTAACGCACCCAGCTCCTCTCGGTCTGGATGCTATGGTGCAGGTGTGGCCGAGGCTGCACCTGTACACCTTTCCCCCGATATCTTTGCTTCCGGGGGTTCTGGAGAGGGTTCGCCGAGAAGGGGCTCGTCTGCTACTAGTAGCCCCTTATTTGCCGACCCGAGTTTGGTTCTCGGACTTGGTGTCTCTTCTGGACGGCTCCCCCTTGGAGATCCCAATCAGGGTGGACCTCCTGTCTCAGGCCGGGGGCACGATATTTCACCCTCGGCCGGAGTTGTGGAAACTGTGGGCCTGGCCTCTGAGGGGGCCAGGCTCAGGGAGACCGGTCTTTCGACCGATGTTGTAGAAACCATTCTTCAATCCAGAGCTCCTTCCACGAGAAGGCTGTATGCGCTAAAATGGAAACTTTTCACCACGTGGTGTGTTGAACGTCAGTTAGATACTGTTAACTGCCCTGTTGGTTCAGTTCTTGATTTTCTGCAAGACCGTTTCTCGGCCAGGTTATCTCCTTCCACCCTAAAGGTTTACGTGGCGGCTATATCTGCCTACCACACCCCTCTGGGGGTACTTCTATTGGGAGAAACCCTCTAATTACTCGCTTTCTCCGTGGTACATTGAGGTTGAGACCTGCACTGCACTCTAGAGCACCGGCTTGGGACTTGGCCATTGTACTCGAGGGTCTGGCTTTAGCTCCCTTTGAGCCCATCGAGGAGGTTTCTGAAAAGTTCCTCACTCTAAAGACTTTATTTCTCCTTGCTATCTCATCTATCAAGAGAATTGGTGATTTACATGCTTTGTCGGTTGCTCCTTCATGTCTCGATTTTGCACCTGGTATGGTGAAGGCATTTCTCTACCCCAGGCCGGGTTATATTCCTAAGTTCCCACTGAATGTTGGGGGCCCAATAGTGCTGCAGGCCTTTTATCCTCCACCCTTTAATACCCCTGACCAGGAACAGCTTAACCTGTTATGTCCAGTCCGGGTTTTAGATGCCTACGTTCACAAAGCTGCCCTGTGGTATAAATCTGAGCAACTATTTGTTTGTTTTGGGTCACTCAAGAGAGGATGCCCTGCATCTAAGCAGGTTATGAGTAAATGGATAGTCGAGGCTATTTCATTGGCTTATGAAGCGGCCGGACAGCCTTCACCTATGGCTGTGCGGGCCCATTCTACTCGGAGTATGGCGGCCTCTATGGCCTTAATTTCGGGAGTTTCCCTTCTTGACGTATGTAATGCGGCAGGACGGTCCTCTCCGCATACATTTGTCAGGTTTTATGACCTTGACCTCTCGACTCCTGGGGCGAGGTTGCTTGCTTCTTAGTGTGCGCAGGACCTCACACAGAACGGGCATTTGTCATTATGGCGTAGTGGGTATAGGGTTCCCACCGCGTCTCAAACGCAGCTTGAGTTCCCTTGAAAGGGAACGTCTCAGGTTACGTATGTAACCCTGGTTCCCTGATAGGGAACGAGACGCTGCGTTTGCCTGCCATACTTCCTGCATGCCCTGATCGACTTGCTTCAGGTTTTTCAGAAGCTATCGCGGTCTGATTTCAGGGTTGCTTTATAGTTTCCTGGTCTATGACGTCACCTATGTCGTAGCGGGCTTCCATTGGACTGATTTTACACGTGCTTCACGACGTAATCACGCAGAGCGTTCCCAACGCGTCTCAAACGCAGCGTCTCGTTCCCTATCAGGGAACCAGGGTTACATACGTAACCTGAGACGTTATTTACCCCTAGGTTCATTTTTGGACGGAATTGCCCTTTAATTCATGGGATAGCATCCTTTAGCAATGATTTTACTATTTTATTAATATATTTGTTCATGTTAATTCACAGTGGATTTAGATATGTTAATAAAACTTTTGATTTAATAAATGTAAATGTAGACATTTACATTAACAAAAATTAATAAATACTATAGAAATATTGTTTATTGTTAGTTCATGTTAACTATAATGTTGTTAACTAATGTTAACAAATGAGACCTTATTATTGTTAAGTGTTACCACTAACTTTAATAACTTTGAACAGACATGTAAGTGATTTTATCCAACTATAGTCTTGTTTGTAAGAAAAACAAAAATAACGTTACAAAGACAAAAATGTACTTTAATGTTTAACCTGATGAATTGCCTTGCACCATAGACTGAGTATAACTCTTTGAAATCAATGCTCATGTGTTTCTTCTTCTCTGAAAAAAAAGAAAAGAAAACCTCATTCAGAGTTGAACTATGAGCAGATTGAGGGCTTGTGTCTTTGTCTCCAGCAGTGCGGTTGTAACTCTTTGTTTGTTTGTTTCCATGAGTTAGCGATTATTGAGGTTGTGGGTCATAATCATGTGCCACGACGGCCACTGAATGACTGACTCTCTTTACTGTGAAAGAGCAGCTCTGTAAGGAAAGGAAGGAGGAATGGAAGGAGGAGGAAGATTAGTAGACTAGGGGTCTTCCACTATTACAGTGAACAAGAGAAGTCTGTCAGCTTCGTAGAAGCCATTGGCCAAACCTCACATATACCCAACTATACTTTTTAACTACGGGAAAGGTAATATACAGCTTTATACAGCAATTAAAATACAACCCACTGACTGGAAAACATTTAAGAGTCTTCAGAGTTTCAAATTGCTTTATTTTTCCTCACAGTAGCCTAAAGTTCCTAGCACACGAGTCCGAAATTTTTCGCATGCTAAAAAAATAAATACGACCTCACGTTGTGTCAATCACGTTTACACACTGCCTCTGAAACATTTGTCCGCCATGATTTTTTTTTTTTTTTTTGCGTTTTTCGTATCCGTAGCAAGCATTTTGAGAGGTGTTTTGATTAGTTAGAGCCACAGAATGACAAATACGAAAAAACGCATACGAAAATCTCATACTCATTGTGCAAGGACCTTAAACTTTGCATTGTATCTTAAGATTTTATTTCGGTATATTTAAAATATATTTATTATGATACTTCAAGGAAATGTCTTATATATTGTCTATATAGTTTATTTAGTATATATAACAAAGGAATTCACCGTAAAATGTGCAGCACACAGACAAATGTTGAGGTTATAATGTTCAGGAACAGTGTAAAAAATAAATTTGAACCTCTCTAAGTTTGTCAGCCTTAGGACAAACATTTTCTGGGGTGTAAAAAAACAGTGACAACAACTCTTCCTCTTCTCTAAAATAGCCCAACATGGCCTCACCCTCTTTGTTGCGTGTTTCTGGGGGCGGGGTTTATGTACGCCTACATTTTTGGGTTTGTGATGTCACCAACCCGGGAAGAAGCTTGTTGTAGTCCCTACCAGCCGTTTGTTCCTTAAAAAGCGATTTCTCTACAAGAAAATATCTCCCTTTGCATTGAACTTTAAGCGTCGTACTTTGCAACTTTGCAGATGTTGTTTATGCTCAAACAGCAACATTACACACTAACTAAAGTTAAAAAAGTGAAATCATAAACAAGGACCCCTTAAAAAGTACTTAACGTTTCCTGAATTTAACTGTTAAAAGAACCAGAATCATAAGTGGATGGCCATAAGATATATGTTCAGTGACAGTTATAGCTGACATGTATATAGTAGGAGAAGAGGACTCACTGCACCACTTTGTACTCATTGTTCATTGTATGAAACAGGAAATCAAACAGCTGATGGACAGTCAGTACTGTGGGATGATGTCATCTCTCTTATAGTTCAGGACTGCAAACATACAAAAAACACACACATAGCCAGTTTCATTAAAGAAACAGTAGCAAGTCTAACAATGACATCATTGTAGAAGCTCATGGGATGAGAGCACACACTAAAACACACACTTACACACTCAAACACACACTCTCACACACACACTTCCGGCAGTCCTTGTGGGGCATCTTGCCCTGATTTTGCTGTAAATCTGCTGTGTGTCTTACCAGGAAGCTGTCTCTTTTCGCTGACAGACACACACAGCTGCCATTTAATTCTTTCAGACACACACAAACTCACACACAGCTATTCAATATGTCATTCATTTCCTCAGAAAGTGTAACCCAGACTAATTTAGGATTATAACATATACATGGCCGGCGCTCCGCACACGCACATCACGCACTGCGCGTAAGGCACCAAGTGCTTGGGGGGGCACCAAAAAATCTGGGTTGTGAAAAATCATCACAATAGGCTACTAGTATAAATAACAAATAAAATGTCTAAAGCATGTTAATATACAAAAGCAATACAAAAGTAATATAGGTGATATAAGGTGAATCTCCTGTGCCAGTCTCCCTCTGGTGCCCCCCCTTCCCCACCTCCCAGTGGTCTGTTCATGCCTCAATCAATGTCAAATTTGGCAGACACCGACCTCAGACATGGCCTCGAAAAGGCACCAAGAGTCGGGGGCGGAAAAAGGAAAAAGAAGAGACAGCGGGATGATACTCGTGCGTCGCTTGCAGGTAAGACAATGTTTTAAATAAAAATGTTAGTTTTGTAGCGCGGGCGCCCTTGCGTCGTGTATGCATGTCCAGGGGGGCGTCGCTAGTAGTGCAAATGATCCGGGGCAGGCTTTTTTAGCCCTGCATGTTGAATCTTTTATTTTAACGGGAGTCCGGGGGTTTCTCCCCCGTGAAATTTTTAAACTTGGGCTGTTTAAGATGCAGTTAGTTTGTTTGGGAAGAAAAGGAAGACCGCTTAGATAAGTTTTTTCGTTGTTGTTCTATGCGGATAATGCGGTCGTTTTCAAGAGGTTCATAGGCCAAGGCCCAAGGGCGACATCTCTTGGTGAAACTGCAATTAGGAAACCATGTGATTAATCTTTTCCCAGCCCTACAAATTATGTACAGAATTATTATATTGTGCCTCATCGGACCTCTTTTAAAGGTAAAATAGAGTTTTGAATTTTAAATGTTCCAGTGACACATAGGCCTATATAAACCTAACTAAGAACCTAACTAAGAAATTCTAAATGGTTGTTATTCCTTGGGTGAGTGCTTAGGGCACCCAAATGGCTAGCGCCGGCCCTGAACATATATTAATATAAATTAATGAGTTTCACAAAAAGTAAATAATTAAAGATTGGTGATGTTAACAAATACTTTTCATAGAATAAGTTGAGTAAAATTTTTTTTATTTGTAATACTTAAGAGTTATTGGTTCAGCCAATCATAATTCTCCTGATAGTAACCGCCCACTTGCTGACTGAGCAGACTGTTCAAGACCGGAGAATGGAGAAGTCCGAGAGAAATTTGTGCAAGTTTAGTGATCAAGAAAATTGGAATAACTGAGTAAAACTTTGAAAATAGTCTTTAGATCTCTTCAAATTATCTAAAAGAGGAAGATATTGTGTGGATTCTGTAGTCATTTTACTCCTTTGACGATCAATGGGTTAATTACATCGTCGTATTGCTGGAAAGTGAATATCTGGATGTGTTTTTTCCCCCTGAGTTGAGATGATTTTCGTTGATGGTGAGCCAACCTAATCGGAACACTGGAAGAGAAAGAAGATGATTTATCCTACAGGACAAAGAGAGTATCTTGATTTCATTATTTTTCCTTGCTCAAGGTAAAATTATTCCTGCACAGAAACTGTGTTTTTCCATACGGGACTGAGAACTGAAATAACTAATGGAAGCAACTGATATCAGTGATTGAATAATTGAAAATCGTGATATTACAAAATTGTGGTTGAATCTGAACAGATGTTTGTCATTCTACTGTTGGGTACATGGTAAATGTATTTCTAGTGTTAAACTGACAGTGATTTGCTCAGTGATTTTTATTTTATTTATTTTCATTGTATTGATGTAATTTACTTTTAATTGTTTATTTATTTTATTTTATTCTGTTTACTTTAAAAAAAGGGAAAGGCCTGTGCAGTTAAGCAAAAATTTATACAAATTCTATATACTTACCTAAACTGTGGTCTCCTGTCATCCCTCAGCAATTACCCTCGACCTCCGTAGTCAGATATAGTGATCTTCTGATTTCTTAATTGGTCCATAAACTGAAGACCTAAATTATAAGTAATAAACCCGTTACATTCCATAGGTGAGCCAGCCAGGAGGTGGCCCTGTATTGCTGAGAACAGGCTGCTGAAATTTAAACCCATTTTAGTGCTCAGACAAATCAACCAATTAATTGTCAAAATGGATGTAATTGACCAAGAAGGTATCAAAATCCCAAAAGCTGTAATAGTTAGTGGGGTAACTGGAACAGCGGATGTGGACGAACTTGTTATGTGGGTGGCGGATGAACCCAGGCGCAGACAGGATGCGGTGACACAACGTTTAATAATAGACAAAAACAGGGAAAACAAAACCCACGAGGGGGCAAAACGGGACTGGAACAGGAATGACTAAACTAGACTAAGACTTGACAAACTAGACTATAAACTACAACAGAAACAGGTACAGTAATACACTAGACAAAACTCTCACAAGTTACTCACAGGTAAGTAAACACGCAGATAGGAATCACAGTATCAAACAACGTCAAACAATGAACCGACACAGGACAGCAAACACAAGGGGATTATATAGGGAACACTAATGACGAGGACAGGTGAAACTGACTAGACAATAATGACAAGACGAGGGTAACAAGGGGGCGGAGTTACATAACAAGACAACACAAGCACATGGCCCAAATAACAGACCATGCGCTTGTACACAAAACATGATTCTGTCATGATCCTGCCTCACGACCAGGGAAAATCAAGAACACCAAGGCAGAATCATGACAGAACCCCCACCTAAAGGAGCGGCTTCCAGACGCTCCTCAAGGGGACATTAAACACGGGACATGACAGACTGTGACAAAGACACAAACCAACAATACATGACAAAAACTAACAAAGGCATACACGAAAAGACAATTACTGGGTTGGGGTGAAACATCAAAAACAATAAACAAGGCAGGGGAGGTGGAGGAAACACAAAGTTCTTAGGGGGCAGTCCAGGGTGAATAGGTGGACTAGGGGTCTTGGGTTGACCAGGTGATGATCTTGGGTGGGGAGTCCGGGGAGAACTGGATGGGCACACACGAAGAACAGTCCCATGGGGAGGTGGAGACAGGGGAAACAGTCCGGGGACTAGTGGCAACAGGGACAAACAGAGAAACAGTCCGGGAATTAGTGGAGACAGGGGCGACCGGGAAGACAGACTGGGATACTGTATTGGCGGCAGCAGCAACAGACTAAGACACAGAGGAAGAGGAAACGGGACTCCTGACGGGGAACATGGCAGGCGGAGGGGCAGGACTGGTTGCAGCGCTCTGTGGCAGACTTGGGTGCAACGCTCACAGGGACAGGATCGGGGGCAGTGCTCACAGGGACAGGATCAGGTGCAGCGCTCACAGGGGTAGGCTTGGGAATAGAGCTCGCAGGCACAGTGGGCTCGGGGCAAGACATGACGGGCACATCGAGGATCTTGACAAGATTGGCAAGGTTGTCTGCTAGAGTCTCGGCAGCAACAATGATAGGCAACCTCTGACGAGCAGACACCGCTTGCAGGACTGCTTCTGCAGCTTGATCGGCCGCAGCTCTCACAGAGGCAGATTCGGTAACCGGGCAACCAGCTGCTGATTCAGGAACAGCGCTTGCAGTAGCAGATTCAGGACAAGCTTTCACAGATGCCGCCTCCGGAACAGCGGTCACAGCTGCAGACTTAGGAACAGTGCTTATCGTTACAGCTTCTGGAACAGCGCTCTCAGCCACAGACTCTGGAACAATGCTTATAGTTGCAGCCTCAGGAACAGCGGTCGTGGCTGCAGACTCTGGAACAGCGCTTACAGCTGCAGACTCTGGGACAGCGCTTACTGTTGCCACCTCAGGAACTGCGCTCGCGGCTGCAGATTCAGGAACAGCGCTTACAGTAGCAGCTTCAGGAACAGCGCTTACAGCTGCAGACTCTGGGACAGCGCTTACTGTTGCAACCTCAGGAACCGCGCTTGCGGCTGCAGAGTCAGGAGAGGGTGATGGGAAACAGGAAGTTCCCTTCCTTCTCCTCTTTCTCTTTGGCCGCGGGGCAATGGTCACAGCTGGCCGGGCTGGCCGGGCTCAATAGGGGACGAAACAGGAATAGAAAAGACCACTTCTGGTTGGGTCAACTCAGATGACGATGACTCCGAAGGAGAATCCCAAGAAACCCGTCGCCCCCGTTTACCGCGGAGGTCAACGGGTGTGGAAGATGCCTCTGGAGTCGAAACAATCTGACTCTGGTCTCCCAGCGTCACGACGCCAATCGTACGACCCTCCGGGATGACAGGAAGCGTGCCGGGTGAAGACGACATGGAGGGAGCCTGCGAATCCTTCCTTGACAAGCAGGCCACCATATCCTGGAACGGGCGGCGAACCAGACTCTCCCGTTCAGCCAGAGAAGGCAGAACGTTTAGGCCCGCGATGAGGTAGCGATTGACTAGAGACTCAGGCAAGAAGAACTGCCTCTCCTCCGCGACCCGGGCATACTGTCTCAAGGTCCGCTCACCCTGGGAAAGAAACGGAAGCTTTCCATTCCTGGAATCGGAAATCGCCTCCCGCCACCAATGTACAAGATGGTCAGGATGATCGTCAGGCATAGTGTCTGCTGGGTTCTGTTCTGGTCGGTTCATTCTGTTATGTGGGTGGCGGATGAACCCAGGCGCAGACAGGATGCGGTGACACAACGTTTAATAATAGACAAAAACAGGGAAAACAAAACCCACGAGGGGGCAAAACGGGACTGGAACAGGAATGACTAAACTAGACTAAGACTTGACAAACTAGACTATAAACTAACAACAGAAACAGGTACAGTAATACATTAGACAAAACTCTCACAAGGTACTCACAGGTAAGTAAACACGCAGATAGGAATCACAGTATCAAACAACATCAAACAATGAACCGACACAGGACAGCAAACACAAGGGGATTATATAGGGAACACTAATGACGAGGACAGGTGAAACTGACCAGACAATAATGACAAGACGAGGGTAACAAGGGGGCGGAGTTACATAACAAGACAACACAAGCACATGGCCCAAATAACAAACCATGCGCTTGTACACAAAACATGATTCTGTCATGATCCTGCCTCACGACCAGGGAAAATCAAGAACACTAAGGCAGAATCATGACACAACTGATACAATTCTGCAAGAACATGGTTCTATTGATAGGTCAGTCAAAATTCAGGACACTGAATCTGAGTTTTATCGTGATTTAATTATTGAGTTTGACAGTGTCCGTGCTTTACAGTCGTAAGAGCCCATGCTGCCATTTACTTACCAACTGACCATCCATCCAAATGTCACTTACATAGTAAGATCATTATCTACTGTTTACACCCGACAATGTGGGGGTAGTGCTACTAGATCTTACTTCAAAAGGTTAAAAGAAATTTCAAAACTCAGTAGGGCAAATTTTGAAGTAATGCTAAGTGAAATGATGACAGAAATGAGTACTGTGGTTCTCCCAGGTAACACTACATCTGAAGCTGCTGAAGAAGATCCTATTAGACCATCTGGTCAAGAACTGCTTGAAGGCAAAGCAACTCCAGTTATCGCTCAGCCTTGCAAAGAAGGAACCCAGCAGACCCACCCTGCTGCTTCTTATGTGACTGATACCTCAGTTTTTACCTCTCCCACAATACTTTACCCACCTGAAGTTCAGAGGTTGGTTGTTGAACACGTGGTGATGAGTGGAGAAGTTATTGCTCAGGTGCACACACCTATGCGACTCAGATTATTTTCTGGGAGAAAACCTAGACCTGCCAATGAAACGGATTATGACACATGGCGTAATAGTGTGGATATTATTCTGAAAGATTCCGCAAAACCTGATCTTCATGCGTCGAGAAAGATCCTGGACAGTCTTTTGCCTCTGGTTGCTCATCTTATTAAACACTTGTGCCCTGATGCTTCCCCATCAGCTTACCTGCAGTCACTGGATTCTGCTTTTGGCACAGTAGAAGATGGTGACGAACTCTTTGCTAAATTCATGAATAACTTGCTGGATGCAGGGGAGAGACCTTCAGCTTACCTGTCTAGGCTTCAGGCAGCTTTAGGTGTAACCATTAAGCGTGGTAGTGTTTCACCCAGTGAAGCAGACCGGCATCTCTTGAAGCAATTCTGCCGGGGCTGCTGGGATGATGGTTTAACCACTGATCTGCGACTGGAACAATAACACGATGATCCACCCTTTGCACAGTTGTTGTTGATGCTACGGACTGAGGAAGATAAACATGCTGCCAAAAGCATGCGTATGAAACAAAATCTAGGTGGTACTAAGCAGCGCGCACTGATGCATACCCAAAGAACCTGGGTGTCTGATGAAACTGACCAAATTACATCCTCCAATGTGCTGTCGTTGGCTACAGAAGCTAAAGAGCTAAGAAAACAGATAGCGACTCTCCAGAGTCAACTAGCAAAACTTACCTCTAAAGCTGATGCCCCAAAGAAATCTGCATTGCAAGCAGTGGATCGGAAAGCTTCTTTAACAGAGAAAAGATCAAGCAAACAGGGTGCTGTAGCCACACTACATGTGAATCATGAACAAGTCAAGTCAAGTCACCTTTATTTATATAGCGCTTTTACAATACAAATTGTTTCAAAGCAGCTTTACAAAGATAACAGGAAAGTAAAGTTGTAATAGTATTGTTAAATTCAAAATTAAATGTTAAACGTCCCCAACTAAGCAAGCCAAAAGCCAATGGCGAATGAAGGCGAAAAAAAAAAAGAAAAAAAGAAAAGAAAAAAAACCGCGACAGTGGCAAGGAACCAAAACTCCATCAGGTGACAGAATGGAGAAAAAAACCTTTGGAGAACCCAGGCTCAGTCGGGGGGCCAGTCCTCCTTTGACCAACAAACGAACAGTGTATGATTATGATTTAGGCGGCATAATAGGTCAGAAGTCAGATTGGATCAGAACTTTCACAATATTTATCCAGTTCATCTGGTTAGGGGTCGGAGTCATCACGCCGGTATGGAGATGAGTTTGTTGAGGTGTCCATGAGGCCTTCACAGTGTTGATGAGGCTGGCACTTCAGGGATGCGTTGTCGTCGTGTCCATGTGATGGTCCTTCCTCAGATCTAGATATGGCCTGGATCCGGCGGTTTGCGGTAAACCTCGGGATAAACAGAGAGACTAATATTAGCGTAGACGCCATCCTTCTTATGATGTACAAAGTACATCAGGATTTATGGGAAGTGTTCTCGGTTCCGGCTGATCTAAACTATGCAGCCTAACATTGAATTATAGCAATCTATAATGTGTTATGTGTATACTAAGCCAAAGAGATGTGTTTTTAGTCTAGATTTGAACTGCCAGACTGTGTCTGCTTCCCGGACAATGTTAGGAAGATTGTTCCAAAGTTTTGGTGCCAAGTAGGAAAAGGATCTACCGCCAGCAGTTGATTTTGATATTCTAGGTATTATCAACTGGCCAGAATTTTGAGATCGCAATAGACGTGAAGGACTATAATGGGTTAAGAGCTCGCTCAAGTACTGCGGAGCTAAACCATTTAGTGCTTTGTAAGTAATCAGCAATATTTTAAAATGTATACGATGTTTAATAGGGAGCCAATGCAGTGTTGACAGAACCGGGCTAATATGGTCATACTTCCTGGTTCTGGTAAGAACTCTAGCGGCTGCGTTTTGGACCAGCTGTAGTTTGTTTATTAAGCGTACAGGGCAACCACCCAGTAGAGCATTACAATAATCTAGCCTTGAGGTCATGAACGCATTAACTAATTGTTCCGCATTTGTCAATGAGAGCATATGACGTAATTTAGATATATTTTTAAGATGGAAAAATGCGCTTTTACAGATACTAGACACGTGACTTTCAAATGAGAGATTGGTATCAAAGAGCACACCCAGGTTCCTAACTGACGACGAAGACTTGACAGAGCAGCCATCAAGTGTTAAACAGTATTCTAGTTCCCCTTCAGGGACTACCGCTGCGTGAAATCGCAGTGGGAACGCCCTCAGCGTGACGCGTCTGAAGCATGAATGAAATCAGTCAATGGAGAGAATGAGCGTACGGCGAGTGACGTCATCGACCAGGAAGCTATAAATATCCCCTGAGTACACAATACGCCAGCTTTAGTTACTTCAGCAGCTCTGTGTGTGTCTGAATCTGTCGATTGTGTTTGTCTGTTTTGTCAGGAGTTTTCACTATATATATTTTATATAAAAAAACCAATATGAGCGAGCAGTATAAGAAGTGTGTTCCCCCCTGTACTCGGTACATCACGGGTGGGGATTCACACGAGCTAAGTGTGGCTTATTTGGGAGTGCAGCAATGCCCAGTCGGCTCTCGAGGGAGTCGATTGTCAGCATTGCGAGCGTTTTCCCTTGAGAACTCTGTGCTCGCGGCGATCGCTCTTCGAGGAGAGTGATTTGCTGCGAGCTCCCCGAGGCTCGGGTCCCGCTTCTGTTGAGGCAGAGCGGCGGCGCTTGTCTTGGGGCTCGCAGATGGATCTCGCTGGCGACGTTGAGACGGGCTCCGCCCTATCTCAGCTATCTCCGACGAGATCTAGTGCGTCTCACCCGGCTCTGGAAGCACGCGCTGCGGCGGTTACTTCTGCCCGGGTTGAGGCACATGATGATGTTGAATTGAGATTTTCCAGTTCTGAGGAGCTGGATGTCGAAAGTTTTGCATCAGAGAAAACTAGTTTATCACATTATACTGCAAATGAAGAAGGTTTGATGGATGTATTATCTCGGGCTGTTGAAAAGCTAAAAAAAAAAAAAAAATAACAGTATCGAGTGGCCAGCTGATAGACAGGTTTCTAGAATTAAAAGCAATCTAGATGATAGATTTCTGTCTGCACGACCTCAACCTTCTAGCCGGTGCTTACCGTTCTTCCCAGATCTTCATGCTGAGGTTTCAAAGACCTGGGTTAGACCGGTTTCAAGCTGAATTTACACAAATCAGTCCAATGCTTATGGTAACATTGTTGGTGCTAAATCTGCTGGTTATGTGACGATACTGTAGGCGGAGGAGACGCTCGCAAGCTATCTCTCTCCTGCTTCATCGTCTTCACTTAAAGCACCGGCTCTTCCACCAATAAATAAATAAATAAATAAATAAATATACCTCTGTGGCCGACCTGCTCAAAGGAAATCTGAGGGGGGTCCCCGCCGAGAGAGACTTGCGTTCACCTCCCTTAAGGGTGCCCTGTCTCTCCCGGCGCCCTCAGGGGCCCGTCCTACTAACCCTGCCGAAACAGGGCGTAGAAGGGTCTGGCGAGTGCTTTCCCGAGGGATGCTCGCCGCCTCTAAGGAGGGTTCTAGTGTGTTCAGACCAGTCGTTCCCTGCCGGTGCGCCGTTACAGGGCACTGTGTCTGTCACGCAGAATGTTCAACCAGAGCAAAGTCTTTCGTCGAGTTCGTCTTCCAAAAGAGCACAGCAGAAGCGGAGTGTCACGTCTCGTGCCCCCCTGCAGAGAAACTGGAGGGACGAGGCGGGGCGCTCTCCGGCGCGGCCTTCTCGGGGCAGGACTGATCTGAGGACAGTCATTGTCGTCCGAAAGGCCGCGTCGAAAAAGTCCTGACGGGCTGAACGTCAGGACTCTGAGGGTGGTCCCCATCGGGAAAAACTTGAGTTCACTGCACAAAAACACGGTGCCCTGTCTTTCTCGATGCCCTCAGGGGTCTGTTCTACTAACCCTGCCTATAGAGAGGGCGTAGAGAGACTCGGCGAGCGATTTCCCGAGGGACGCTCGCCCCCTCCAAGGAGGGTTGTGGAGTGCTCAGACCAGCTGTTTCCTGCCAGTATGTTACAGGGCGCTGTGTCTGTCACTCGGGATGTTCATCCGGAGGCCAGCCTCGAGAGGCTGGTTCCCTTAGTAGAGTTCCTGGCGGAATGGGTCCCCCACCCAGCAGGGAGTTAGGATACTACTTCATCGAAAAAAGAAAAAAAATCCTGACGTGCTGAACGTCAGGGTTCTGAGGGTGGTCCCTATCGTGAAAGACCTGAGTTCACTGCACAAGAACACGGTGCCCTGTCTTTTCCGATGCCCTCAGGGGTCTGCTCTACTAACCCTGCCTTCACAGGGCGTAGAGAGACTCGGCGAGCGATTTCCCGAGGGACGCTCGCCCCCTCCGAGGAGGGTTGTGGAGTGCCCAGACCAGCTGTTCCCTGCCAGTACGTTACAGGGCGCTGTGTCTGTCACTGGGGATGTTCAAATCAGATCCGAGGACTGGTTTGTCATGATAGATCTAAAGGACGTTTACTTCCATGTATCTATCCTCCCTCAACACAGGAAGTTCCTGAGGTTCGCTTTCGGGGGCGAAGCGTACCAATATCGGGTTCTTCCGTTCGGCCTAGCACTGTCACCCCGAACATTCACGAAGTGTACGGATGCTGCTATAGCCCTGCTGAGGTTACAGGGCATCCGCTTTGTGTACTATATAGACGATTGCTTGATTCTAGCTCAATCGGAACAACAGGCGGTTCGGCACCGAGATGTCGTTCTTGCTCATATCAAGTGACTGGGGCTGAGGCTCAACGCCAAAAAGAGTGTTCTTTCTCCATTACAGAGAACCACTTTTCTAGGTGTAGTGTGGGATTCAACGACGATGCAGGCACGCTGCTCGTGTCACCTGCTCGTATTGCTTTGATTCTCGCTGCAGTAGATTAGGTCAAGCTAGGCCAGTCATCCACTGTAAAACAGTTCCAGAGACTGCTAGGTCTCATGGCAGCTGCGTCCAACGTGATACCTCTTGGCCTCTTGCACATGAGACTGTTACAGTGGGGGCTCAGGACCAAGGGATTCTCCCCGAGGGGAAATCCGCTTCGCATGATCGTGAGTTTGCGACGGTGTCATCACGCCCTGATCATGTGGAAAGATCCTTGGTTTCTGTCCCAAGGCCCTGTGTTAGGAGCTCCTTGTCGTCGCGTTATGCTAATGACAGATGCCTCTCTCACGGGTTGGGGGGCGATCATGGATGGTCGCCCGGCTCAGGGTCTGTGGGAGGACCATCATCGTCTGTGGCACTTAAACTGCCTAGAGATGTTGGCGGTGTTTCAGGCTCTGAAACACTTCCTCCCAGACCTAAGGGGTCACCATGTTCTTGTCCAGACAGACAACACATCGGTGGTTTCTTATATCAACCATCAGGGGGGTTTGCGTTCTCGCCCGCTTTACAAACTGTCCCCGTCAGATCCTTCTATGGTCCCAGGGGAAAATTCTTTCTCTGAGAGCTTTTATCTCCCGGGACAGAGACAGGGGCCCAAGACAGGGGCCCAAGACAGGGGCCGAGGCCCGGGGAATGGAGTCTTCACCCCGAGGTGGTGGAACTCCTATGGAAACATTTCGGTCTTGCCGAGGTAGACCTATTTGCTTCTCGAGAAACATCACACTGCCCGCTGTGGTTCTCTCTCAGCCATCCAGCCCCGCTGGGGTTGGATGCGATGGTACATCCGTGGCCGAGGTCACGCTTGTACGTTTTTCCCCCGATCGCTCTGCTCCCAGGAGTTCTGGAGATGGTTCGCCGGGACGGGCTCAGTCTCCTGCTAATAGCCCCGTTCTGGTCGGCCCGGGTATGGTTTGCGGACCTAGTGTCTCTCCTCAACGGCTCTCCCCTAGAGATACCGATCAGGAGAGATCTGCTCTCTCAGGCGAGTGGGTCGATCCTTCACCCCCGTCTAGAGCTATGGAGGCTGTGGGCTTGGCCTCTGAGGGGGCCCAGCTCATAGATTCTGGTCTCTCGGCTGAGGTCGTTGAGACCATCCTCCGATCCAGAGCTCCCTCCACGAGGAAGTTATATGCCGCGAGGTGGAAACTTTTCACCTCTTGGTGTGGAGAGCGCCAGCAGGACCCAGTTAACTGCCCGGTTGGTACAGTCCTGGATTTCCTGCAGGACCGTCTCTCCACAGGGTTATCCCACTCCACACTGAAGGTGTATGTGGCGGCCTTAGCTGCTTACCACACCCCTTCAAGTGGAGGTTCCCTCGGGAAACACCCACTTATGTCTCGCTTCCTTCGTGTCACCTTGAGGCTGAGGCCTGCAGTTCGCACGAGGGTACCAGCTTGGGATCTGGCCATCATCTTAGAAGGTCTCTCCCTTGCTCCTTTCGAGCCCATCGAGGAAGTTTCGGAAAAGTTTCTTACTCTAAAGACTATCCTTCTTCTCGCTATCTCATCTCTAAAAAGAACTGGAGATATTCAAGCACTTTCGGTGGCTCCCTCGTGCCTGGAATTTGCTCCTGGTTGGTTAAGGCCTTTCTCTTTCCGAGACCAGGTTATGTTCCTAAGGTTCCAACTGTTTCAGTTAGACCTATAGTTCTGCAGGTTTTCTGTCCTCCGCCTTTTCTGACGTCAGACCAGGAGAAAATTAATTTGCTGTGCCCAGTTTGGGTTTTGATGCTTACGTCCACAGAGCTGCCCTGTGGAGGAGATCGGAACAACTGTTCGTCTTTTTGGGTCACCTAAGAAAGGGTGTCCTGCATCTAGAAAAAGGATGAGCAAGTGGGTGGTCGAGACCATCCCACTTGCTTATGGTTCGGCCCATCAGCCTTCACCTTTGGCTGTAAGGGCTCATTCCACCCGGAGTATGGCTGCTTCTACAGCTCTTCTTTCAGGAGCTTCTCTTCAGGACGTTTGTGATGCGGCAGGCTGGTCCTCACCGCACACTTTCGTTAGATTTTATTCCCTCGATCTTAGCTCCACTCCCGGGGCTCAGGTTCTCTCGTCGGTTTGTGTCTCCTAATGACACACGACGAGGATTTGGTCGTATGGGGATGTGGGTATTGCGTTCCCACTGCGATTTCACGCAGCGGTAGTCCCTGAAGGGGAACGTCCCGGGTTACATATGTAACCCTAGTTCCCCGAAGGGACGGACGCTGCGTGTCCTGCCATACTCTCGGCATCCCCTTGGGTCGCTGCTTCAGTAACTTTTAAGCTGGCGTATTGTGTACTCAGGGGATATTTATAGCTTCCTGGTCGATGACGTCACTCGCCGTACGCTCATTCTCTCCATTGACTGATTTCATTCATGCTTCAGACGCGTCACGCTGAGGGCGTTCCCACTGCGATTTCACGCAGCGTCCGTCCCTTCGGGGAACTAGGGTTACATACGTAACCCGGGACGGTTATTGCGTGTGGAAGTTTTTTGTCCAATAATTAGAATCTCTGTTTTTTCAGAATTTAGTAGTAGGAAATTACTAGTCATCCAGTTTTTTATATCAGCTATGCATTCCGTTAATTTTGTGAATTGGTAAGTTTCGTTAGGTTTTGAGGAAATATAGAGCTGAGTATCATCAGCATAACAGTGAAAACTAATTCCATGTTTCCTAATGATATCTCCTAACGGTAGCATGTACAGAGTGAACAGCAGCGGTCCTAGTACTGAGCCTTGTGGTACGCCATACTGAACTTTAGACCGATAAGACATCTCTTCATTTACTGCTACAAACTGATAACGGTCAGATAAGTATGATTTAAACCATGCTAGTGCAATTCCACTAATGCCAACATAGTTTTCTAGTCTATTTAATAGAATGTTGTGGTCAATGGTGTCAAATGCAGCACTAAGATCAAGTAACACTAATAGAGAGATACAACCACGATCGGATGATAAAAGCAAACCCATTTGTGACTTTAATGAGAGCAGTCTCAGTACTATGGTACGGTCTAAATCCGGACTGAAAATCCTCGCAGATAGCATTTCCTTCAAGAAAGGAACACAGTTGTGAGGATACTGCCTTTTCTAATATCTTTGACAGAAAAGGCAAATTCGAGATCGGCCTGTAATTGACTAATTCTTTAGGATCAAGTTGCATTTTTTTAACAAGCGGTTTAATCATAGCCAGCTTAAAGGTTTTTGGTACGTATCCTAGAGACAAAGACGAATTAATGATATTGAGAAGAGGATCTATGACCTCTGGAAGCATCTCTTTCAATAGTTTAGTCGGAATAGGGTCTAACATACAAGTTGTTGATTTAGATGAGTTAACGATTTTGCAAAATTCTTCTTCTTCTATAGCAACAAATGAATAAAAATTTTCCTCAGGGAGACTATAATGCACTCCCTGATGCGATACTGTAGTAGACGGTTGCATAGTTATAATTTTGTCCCTGATATTATCAATGCTATAAGTGAAGAAATTCATAAAGTCATTACTGCTGTGTTTCTTGGAAACTTCTGGGCTTGAAGCTTTCTTTTTCGTTAGTTTAGCCACTTTTTCAAATAAATACCTAGGATTATGTTTATTTTCTTCTAATAGGGTTGAAAAATAAGCAGATCTAGCAGCTTTTAAAGCCTCTCTGTAAGCAATCAAGCTCTTCTTCCATGCAATCCGAAATACCTCAAGTTTTGTTTTCTTCCAGTTGCGCTCCATTTTTCTGGCTGCTCTCTTAAGGGCCCGGGTGTGCTCATTGTACCACGGCGTTGGACTATTTTCTTTAATCTTCTTTAAGCGCAGCGGAGCAACTGTGTCTAAAGTGCTGGAAAATAGAGAGTTAAAAGTTTCTGTTGCAATATCGAGTTCTTCTAAGCTATCTGGGATGCTGAGGTGATGAAACTGATCAGGAAGATTATTGATAAAGCAATCTTTCGTGGCAGAAGTGATAGGTCTAACATATTTATAACACGGAGTCGGCTTTGCAGCCTTGGGTAAATGTAATTTACATGAGACTAGATAATGATCTGAGATGTCGTCGCTCTGCTGCAGTATTTCAATGGCATCAAAATCTATTCCATGTGATAATATTAGATCTAGAGTATGATTACGACAATGAGTAGGTCCTGACACGTGTTGTCTAACTCCAATTGA
Source organism: Siphateles boraxobius (assembly GCF_051911475.1). Taxonomy (NCBI): domain Eukaryota; kingdom Metazoa; phylum Chordata; class Actinopteri; order Cypriniformes; family Leuciscidae; genus Siphateles; species Siphateles boraxobius. The sequence continues at coordinate 12,662,863 of NW_027508876.1, read as the reverse complement.
GTTTACAATGTCTTTAAATGCCAATCCCAATCCATCTTTTTCATTATCTACATGTATATTAAAATCACCAACAATTAGTACTTTATCTGCAGCCAATACTAATTCTTTGATAAAGTCTTTATGGTGCCCTGGTGGCCTGTATACAGTAGCCAGCAGAATTCTCAAACGTGATTTATCGTTTACACTATATATTTTTACATTTAGCACCAACACTTCAAAAGAATTATATTTAAAACTAGATTTTTAGTGGTTTTGAAAATATTACTATAAATTACAGCAACACCTCCCCCTTTGCCTTTCGGACGAGGTTCATGTTTATAACAGTAATCTTGCAGAGTGAACTCATTTAAAGTAATGTAATCGTTTGGTTTTAGCCAGGTTTCTGTCAAACACAGCACATCTAGGATAAAATCTGAAATCATATCATTGACAATAAGTGCTTTTGAAGTAAGGGATCGAATATCCAGCAACCCAAGCTTTATCGTTTGCTCATCTGTATAATATCTGTTTTTTACTTGTTGAACATCAATTAAATTTTTAACCTTAGATAGATTTGGAAGTTTTTTGTATTTCCAAATTCGGGGAACCGACACAGTCTCTATATGATATACAATCTGTGTTTATACCATGGCTCTAAAGATCATCTCATCCCAGACTGTCTAATCCGTTCTCCTCGGGCAACCCTTCTAGCTCAAGTTCTCATCGACTCAGACTCAGCTGGGAATTTAATCTCAAAGGAACTTCTCAAAGATCTCCGCATCAAGAAACTCCCCTGTTCACAAAACTTGAGCATCCATTCTATTCTGGGTAAGCTGCTTGGTTGAGGAGTCATACCAAGATATCCTAACCAAGATGGCGCCGCAGATGGCTGCCTCGGTGTGGAGCTCTCCAGATATTGTGTTGTTTTTGTTCGTTTGTCCTTTGTTTAGTCATTATTTTCCTATCAGTTTCACCAAAGACGAACTACTGGACATTAGGAAACAGACACCAGAAAACTATACAGTTTTTGATTATTCAGACGTTTTGCTGGACATTCTCGTCGGAGGTGCAGCGTTGTTGTTCAAACGCGCGGTCAGACGCAAACGCGGGAAGCGTGCCGGCGCGCTGGTTAAACTCCGCGAGCGCGGCCTGCGCACTGCACTCCCCAGCATTCATCTTGCGAACCTCCGATCCCTTCCTAACAAAATGGACGAACTACTTCTCCTCACAAGGATTAACAAGGATTTTTCTAACTCTGCTGCTCTGTTCTTCACTGAAACCTGGCTGAGTGAAGCCATACCGCACAACGCAATACATCTGCCGGGCTTCCAGCTGTTCCGAGCGGATCGCATCGCGGAGCTAACGGGGAAAACTAGAGGTGGTGGAGTGTGTTTCTACATTAACGAAAATTGTTGTTCAGATATAACAACACTGAACAAGATATGCTCTCCTAACTTAGAGACCCATTTCATTAATTGCAAACCTTTCTACTCGCCACAGGAGTTTTCCTCTTTCATTCTCGTGAATGTTTACATCCCTCCAGACGCGTGCGTGAGCGCGGCGCTACAACAGCTGGCTGAACAAATATCTGAAACGGAACAAAGGCACCCGGATTCTCTTCTAATAATTATTGGGGATTTTAACAAAGCAAATCTTTCCCGTGAACTACCAAAATACAGACAGCACGTTACATGTCCCACCAGAGACAGTAATATACTGGACCACTGTTACACCACAATAAGGAATGCGTATCACTCCGTTTCATGAGCAGCTTTAGGGCTCTCTGATCACTGTTTGGTTCATCTTATTCCGACCTACAGGCAGAAACTGAAATCAGCTAAACCTGTGTTAAGGACTGTTAAAAGATGGACCAATGAAGCAGAGCAGGATCTACAGGCCTGCTTTGATTGCACTGATTGGACTGTTTTTCAAGCTGCTACCACCGATCTGGATGAGCTCACAGATACTGTAACATCATATATAAGTTTCTGTGAGGATACATGCATTCCTACCAGGTCATTCTTATCATTCACTAATGATAAACCATGGTTTACTGGGAAACTCAAACACCTTCGTCATGCCAAAGAGGATGCTTACAGAACTGGGGATAAAATCTTGTATAACCAGGCCAGAAACAGACTGACAAAGGAGATCAGAGTTGCTAAAAGAAGCTACTCTGAAAAACTGAAAAAACAGTTTTCATCCAACGACCCATTATCAGTCTGGAATGGCCTGAGGAACATCACCAACTACAAGTCACCATCCCCCCGATCTGTGGACAATCAACACCTGGCTGACGATTTAAATTAATTTTATTGCAGGTTTGAAAAGCCCTCATTCACACCACACACCGGCTCTAACCTGCACTTCACACATTCACCATCACCTCCTGCACCTCCTGCCATTCAACCTGAGCTTAAGGTCTGTGTGGAGGACGTGAGCCGAGTCTTCAAAAAACAGAAGACTAGGAAAGCCTCAGGCCCAGACGGCATCTCATCTGCTTGTTTAAAAGCCTGTGCTGACCAACTGGCCCCGGTCTTCACACAGATCTTCAATAGATCATTGGAGCAGTGTGAAGTTCCCTGCTGCTTAAAACATTTACATTTACATTTACATTTATTAATTTAGCTGACGCTTTTATCCAAAGCGACTTACAATTGCTATATGTCAGAGGTCGCACGCCTCTGGAGCAACTAGGGGTTAAGTGTCTTGCTCAGGGACACATTGGTGTTTCACAGTGGATTCGAACCCGGGTCTCTCACACCAAAGGCATGTACGCTCCACTATCATTCCGGTCCCCAAAAAACCCAAAATCACTGGACTTAATGACTACAGACCTGTTGCTCTCACGTCTGTGGTCATGAAGTCGTTTGAAAGACTGGTGTTGGCCCACCTGAAGGACATCACTGGACCCCTGCTGGATCCCTTTCAGTTTGCTTACAGAGCAAACAGGTCTGTGGATGATGCAGTCAACATGGGACTGCATTATATCCTGCAACATCTCGACAGACCTGGGACTTATGCAAGGATCCTCTTTGTGGACTTCAGTTCAGCCTTCAATACCATCATGCCTGATCTTCTCACAGCCAAACTGACCCAGCTCTCCATACCATCCTCGATCTGTCAGTGGATCTCCAGCTTCCTGACGGACCGGCAGCAGCGAGTGAGACTGGGGAAACACACATCCAGGACTCTCACCACCAGCACTGGCGCCCCTCAAGGGTGCGTTCTCTCCCCACTGCTCTTCTCCCTGTACACTAATGACTGCACTTCTAAAGACCCCTCTGTCAAGCTCCTGAAATTTGCCGACGACACCACTGTCATCGGTCTCATCCGGAACGGTGACGAGTCTGCTTACAGACTGGAGGTTGAACAGCTGGCTGTCTGGTGCAGTTACAACAACCTTGAGGTGAACACGCTCAAAACAGTGGAGATGATCGTGGACTTCAGGAGGAACAGCTCAGCACTCCCCCCACTCACCATCATGAACAGCACTGTGGAAGCAGTGGAGTCATTCAGGTTCCTGGGCACTACCATCTCTCAGGATCTGAAGTGGGACAATCACATTGACTCCATTGTAAAAAAAGCCCAGCAGAGACTGTATTTCCTTCGCCAGCTGAGGAAGTTCAACTTGCCACAGGAGCTGCTGATTCAGTTCTACTCAGCCGTCATCGAGTCTTATGCACATCCATCACTGAACCAAACCAGACATCAGGAGACTACAACGGACAGTCCGGACTGCGGAGAGGATCATTGGTGCCCCCCTGCCATCCCCCCAGGACCTGTACTCTTCCAGAGTGAGGAAGAGAGCAGGTAAAATCGTCACAGACTCCACTCACCCTGGACACCACCTGTTTGAACGGTTACCGTCAAGACGGAGACTTAGATCACTGGCCACAAGAACATCTCGGCACAGGAACAGTTTCTTCCCACAGGCCATTTCCCTTCTGAACAGTTAACACACCTCCCAAGGCATATGCCTTTAAGTGCAATACTCCCACTGTTTATTGCAATATCCTACAACTCAGGTGATACTTATACTTATATTTAGATTTATTTATTATAATATTCAAAACACTGTAAATATGTTCATAATCTGTAAATCTGGAAATGTCTATTCTGACTAAACCTAACTGTGATACTTTTTATTCTCATATATTTATATTTTTATTCTTTATTCTTATAATTTGTAGTATTATGTTTCATGTTTCTTGTTGTATTTGTATAGTCCACTGGAAGCCTCAGCACCAAAACAAATTCCTTGTGTGTGCAAGCACACTTGGCAATAAAGCTCTTTCTGATTCTGATTCTGATGATAATATCTAGGTGAAAGAGCCTCTATGTGACAGGATTTATCTGACCTTGGTGACGCGAGGCCCAGACCCGTCGCTATGGGCGGGCCATAGGGGGCCGGGCCCGCCCCAAAAAATGCTTGTGCCCCCCCCACTTTATGCACAGATAATTTAATTTTAATATTATCATAGTTGCTAATTTTGTGTTGCATTCTTTATCATTAAAACGTTAAAAATATAAAGAAACAATGGTGTGATTTTATTTGATTGATGGGAATCTACAATGCAACAGCCTATCACGGCCTTACTAAAAATAACGTTAGGCTACGTACGTGGCGTACAACTAAGCCACTCAACAGTTACCGCGCATTTTGGAAAGCTGTTTCAAAACGAGGTTTCCCCGGCATACTCGCTTCAGTTCCTTCCGAGTGGAAGAATACTTCGACGAGGAGGTTCTGCTCGGAGAAACGCCGCCTCCAACTGTACTGACAGGAGGGAATTGGAGAGAGGACAGCGCTGCCTCCACTCAAAGTACCGGTAGATTCAAAGTCTCTGTGCGAGTGTATGTGCGTGCGTGTGTATGTCTCATGGCAATGCATATCTCTCTGTTGACTGCTTTAAAATGCAATGTTTGAGAGATGCTTCTGGTTTTACATCTAATATGTTATATAGTCAAGTGTTTTATGGATATTCATAACATTGCTTCTATGTAATGTGGTGTAGGCTATAGGCGACCTGGTCAAATTGCGGTTGGTTAACGTTATATGTTTCAAAGTGATGATTACGTGCTGCGCGACTAGAGTTGATTATTATAAATATACGTAGGCTGTAGGCTAATAATAATTGTGCCCCCCCATGCATTTCACATACCCCCCTTAAGACTGAGGTCTGGCGACGGGTCTGGCGAGGCCGCTAGCAGACGGTCGGTTTAGCCAGTTTGTCTGCTTCCTGACATGAGCCCCAGATTTTCATGTTTTATCTCTAAGACTATGAGCCAAATACTAGAGAGAAGAGCAGCACCATCCCAGGAGGGATGAATACCATCTCTTTTCAACAGGCCAGGTTTGCCCCAAAAACTTTTGCAATTGTCTACGAATTCTATATTATTTTGCGGACACCACTTAGACAGCCAGCCATTGAGTGAACACAATCTACTAACTATCTCATCACTCTTTCGAACAGGAAGGGGTCCAGAGCAAATTACAGTGCCTGACATCGTACTTGCGTGTTGAAACACCTCTTTAATGTTAACTTTGGTGATCTCCGACTGGCGAAGTCGAAGAACAAACTGACAAACCCAGGCCATTGTATTGCTTTAAATGTGGGGAGGATGGCCACATTGCCTCCTCCTGTGAGTCAGAGTCCAACCCAACCCTGGTGGCTGAAAAACGGAAACTCTTGAAGGAGAAACAATCCCAGAGGGAAACTCAAAACAACATCAAAAAAGGCACTTCCTGTTGTCGGACGACCAGAGACTGAAATATTGAAGTGTCCCCCTGAAACCAAAGCCTCCACACAAAACTATAAATGGTACAAAATAGGGATGAGTCACGATAGTCGATTAGTTAGCAGACGCATAAAGCTTGCCACAAAGAACCGGGAAATAGCCTAATCATTATGAATGTGTCAAATATAGCAAGGAGAAATTTTAATTGTTTATTAATAAATAATTGGTGGGTGGTGATGGCGATGGTGATGGTGATGGGAATTGGGGGGTGGTGACGGCGCAGTGGATAAGACACATGCCTTTGGTGTGAGAGACCCAGGTTCGAATCCACTGTGAGACACCAATGTGTCCCCGAGCAAGACACTTAACCCCTAGTTGCTCCAGAGGCGTGCGACCTCTGACATATCTAGCAATTGTAAGTCGCTTTGGATAAAAGCGTCAGCTAAATGAATAAATGTAAATGTAAATAAACTAGTGTTTTGTGTGACGATGCTGACTCGCACCTTCGCAGTAGGTGAAGGTGCCTATAGAGAGAAATGCACACTTCATATGGATTATTAGAGTTGTCTGTTTCTTTTCGTTTTGAATTGTTTTGTTTAAAAGTAGACATTTCAAGCTTAGATATATTTCTGAGTTTATGTTCATTTATGAGACAAGCTCCAGTTCTCGTGCGATGCAAGTTATATCGCGTCGGCGCCTCCATGTCCTGATTATAGGCTATTGTCTGCTATATTTCCAGGCAATTTGTTAATGAAACATTGATTAAAATTAAGATACAATTTATACAAAACGAAATTCACTTTAAAGAAAGGCTTTATACGAAACAAAACTTAATGAAGTGGTCAAAATGATGTCTCTCGATATTGCGCATCTTACTCACGCTGTTCACTTTTCATATAGGGCCTAATCAACATATATGAAATGGAAAAAATACCATTAAAACATAAATATGAAGCTAACTTTTCTTTAATGTCTACAACATATAGGCCTACAGTACAGAGAAATTTAATGTCGGAGCGAATGCCGTGTCACTGGTGAGCATGAGGGGCAGAGGTGCGTTTTTTGAATAATAATCAAATAATTCCCAGCGATCGTCGAATATTATGTTTGCTTGACATGCCCATCTCTACAAAATACGAAAAGTCTTAATCAGACAAAATACAAGCATCATAGCATAAGAACGAAATATAAATAAATAAAATAAATAAAAGAGGCTCAGTAGCTTCTGAAGCATGAACTCAAGCAAGTAGTCGCAGTTGTTGCTGTTATGGCTACTGATTTAGCGTGTCTGACTAGTCGACACGTGGGGTGATGACATCATCGTTTCACAAAATATACGGATTGGGCGTACACACGAAATCGCAAGGGCGTCGTTTTCAGATTTATCCACTTTGGGACCCGGTTTCAAAAAATAGCGGTTTCACTCTCCCAAAACAGCGGATCCGTTGGGACGAAACGCCAATACGATAAAAAATTTATACCTATACAGCGAAACGCGTCTTCGTCTGGACGGGCCCCTACATTGGGTACATAGAATTGATTGTCACCTCCCCTGCAGAGTTCATTGGTACAAGTGTTGATGTACCCACCGCTGCTTTGGTGGTTCCAGATCCAAAGTCCCACACCATACCTTTAGTCCTGATAGAGACAAACACTTTGGACACCCTTTATGAAGAACACTTCAAAGTGAGTTCTACCACTTTCCAACCTTCATAGTTTGGCTATAGGTCTGTTCTGAATACCCTTAAATTGCGGCACAAATATGGCACAACTAGGTCATGTTGGGTTGAGGGACAGGGTGCCTGAAGTCATGGCTACTGGCCAAACCGTTGTTTTAGAAGGGATTGCCCATGTGCGTGTGATTCCAACCAAGGTTATTATAGTTTTGCTTTTTTAAAATAGTTTTTATTTTAATAGCGTTTTCAAATTTGCTTTAAATTTCAGTTTAGTTTTAGTTAGTTTTATTAATGGTTTTGTTAGTTTTAGTTTAGTTTTTATTTTGCAAACACATTTCTATTTAATTTTTATTTTATTTAGTTTCAGTTTTAGTAATTATAGTTTAGCAGAGCAAACAGAACACTTCCAGTGTATACCAAACGCTTAATTTCAGCAAAGTTTAATGTTTGCCCAGATTACAGTTAACTCTTGTGCAGACATCTTAATAGTAAAAATTAAATAAAGGTTTGAGATTGAACAAAGCACCAAACAAATGGAACTTAATAGTATACAAGAAAAAATTATGAAAAATTCAGACAAACTAATTCATATTAAAGATGAAATCTTGTTAAACGTGCCTAGTTTACTTTTTTCAGCTGTAAATATGGAAGAGTGACCACTGGTACATAGAAAGAAAAAAACCCCCCAGCTCAATTCATCTGACTACAGCCAACACAACCTGCTGTGAAGCCAGTGTGATTAAATAATGAAGTATCTATGCAGTGTGTGAGTGTGTATTTGTTTTTCTATCCTGGTGGGGACTTAAACCTGAATACACACAGACTCATGGGGACTCGTGTCACTGTGGAGACCCACACTGAGGTACACAAGGCTATAGATCATACAAAATTAGTTTTTTTGTAAATGTAAAAATACAGAAAGTTGTGTGATGGGTAGGTTTAGGGGTCAGGTTAGTGTAAGAAGACAGAATAGTTTGTGAAGTATAAAAACCATTACGTCTATGAAGAGTCCCCACAAAGATAGTGCGCCAGAGAGAGAGAGAGAGTGTGTGTGTGTGTGTGTGTGTGTCCTGGTATTCCATACATTGCGGGGAAATGTCTCCACGTGGATATTATTAGCAGTAAATGTTTTATAAAAACTAAGATAATAACAGCACCTTTGAGCCTGTCAACCTCCATGCAAACATGACATCTCAAACATAGTAGCCTAGAACATTAAAGGTTTTTTGTGCTTGACGAACTTGTTTCGCTGTCGCACCCGCGTCTCGTAAATGAAACGGCATTCTAAAAATGCTGCGCTCAAGTTAAAAGTCCAACTTGCCTCTTATTACCTCATGTTGTTTCCCATTCCACTGCAACAGATGCATCCTTTATGAACAGCGCTTAGCACTAGCCATGTGTTCTACGTGATTACGGTCCTTCATTGAGCGTGTCACAGCAGGACAGCGGTTAATCGCCTCAGAAACTCAGCCACAGGTCAGATTTTCCGCCAAAGTAAAGAGCTTAATAACGAAAACTATTATTTATTTTTGCTAATTATTATTTTATTTCAGTTAGTTTTTCAGTAACTGTTGTTAGTTTCGTTTCGTTTTAGTTTTTCATTTATTATGAATTGTTAATTTTATTTCAGTTTACGAAAATGTTTTTTGACCAATAGTTTTAGTCTTAGTTTCAGTTTTCGTTTACGAAAATAACCTTGATTCCAACTGATAAGTGGGTTGTAGTGGAACACCCCTCCATATCTTCCTTACCTGGAGGAGTTGTTGTAAAAAACTGCTTACTTACCTTCTTTCTAAGCAATCTTGCCATCTTCCTGTAGTTCTCACAAAATAAATTGATCATGACGTCACTATTCCGCAGAGGTGTGTCTACCAGGTCTACCAGGCCCAGCTGCTCAGAGATATGCACGAGGCGGGGACTGACCCAGGGCTCTTTGATGAGCTGCGTGCCGCCACTGACCTCGCTCTCCGAAAGGCCGCAGGAAGGCGCCTCAGCCCTCTACAGCCCCGCGCCCCGCTAAACGCCAGGCTAAGCGGCGCGCCTGAGACTGAGCCTGCTCAGTGATGGTGTCGGTTTTTTCCCAGGAGGTGGTTGCAGGCCCCCTCCTTCCCCCGGCGGAGGGCCGGGGGAGAATCTTTTGTTCTCCCGCTGCTCACCCACGGGTGGGCAGTACCCCATTTTGGTCAAAGAAAGAACCTATACACCCATCACTGAGCACACAGAGCCGGTTGACAGTGCGCGACGTTTCCGGGCCTTGCCGCTCTCATCCCTCTCTGTCGCAGAGTTCTCGGACCGCAGTGTGCGCCGCCCCCGGGCCTCGCCACTCCCGTCCCCCTCTGTTCCAGAGGGCGCGGATGACAGTGTGGATGACCACTCTCGTCCCCCTCTATCGCCCCTGGCAGAGCAGACCCCCGTGGAACGCTGGTCCTTCCCTGGTCTCCTCTGTCAGGACGCAGAGCTTGACCGCGCCCTAGCCTCGGGCCGCTATGCCACCCTCGCCTGGGCCGGTCACTCCGCTTCGCTGCACCTCCGGGGGGACGCCTGTGGTTCGCATGACCCCGCTGGTTCAGTTTCTGGCAGCTTGGTTAGAGCTTCCCAGCCTGTCCCGCTGGGTTGCCCGAACTATCAGGCTCGGCTATGCGATTCAGTTCGCACGGTCTCCTCCCCGCTTCAGGGGAGTTCGCTTCACTATGGTCGGTGGCAATACCCCTATCATGAGAGCGGAGGTTGCTACCCTGCTGGCGAAGGGTGCAATCGAGACTGTCCCTCCAGCTGAGATGAAGTCAGGGTTTTACAGCCCGTACTTCATTGTGCCCAAGAAGACCGGTGGGTTACACCCGATCCTGGATCTGCGCGTCTTGAACCGCTCCCTTCACAGGCTGCCGTTCAAGATGCTCACGGCCAAACGCATTTTCGAATGCGTGCGGCCACACGATTGGTTTGCAGCGATAGACCTGAAGGACGCTTACTTTCATGTCTCCATCTTACCTCGACACAGACCGTTTCTTCGGTTTGCTTTCGAGGGGCAGGCATACCAGTATGCGGTTCTCCCATTCGGGCTGGCTCTGTCTCCTCGCGTCTTTACAAAGGTCGTCGAGGCAGCCCTTGTTCCCCTGCGCGAACACGGGGTTCGCATCCTGAATTATCTCGACGACTGGCTAATATTAGCTCACTCTCGAGAGCAGGTTTGCGAACACAGAGACCTAGTGCTCCGGCACCTAGCCCGTCTGGGCCTTCGGGTCAACTGGGAGAAGAGCAAACTCTGTCCCGTGCAGAGGATCTCTTTTCTCGGTATGGAGATCGACTCGGTCGCTATGTCCGCGCACACTCACTGCTGACTTGTCTTCGACAGTTCGATGGCAAGAGTGCGGTCCCACTGAACTTGTTTCAGAGGCTCCTGGGGCATATGGCATCTGCAGCCGCGGCAACGCCGCTCGGATTGCTTCATATGATTGCTTCATATGCTTCATATGATTGCTTCAGCTGTGGCTTCGCGATCGAGTCCCGAGGTGGGCATGGCATCATGGCACGTTCCGAGTTCCAGTAACTCCGACCTGCCGTCAGACCTTCACCCCGTGGAGGAACCTCAGCTTTCTACGGGCCGGTGTTCCCCTAGAACGAGTTTCCAGGCATGATGTTGTCTCCACAGATGCCTCTTCCACGGGCTGGGGTGCCATGTGCAACGGACATGCTGCCGCGGGCTCCTGGACAGGACCCCAGCGCCTTCTGCATGTCAATTGCCTGGAGTTGCTGGCAGTACGCCTTGCCCTGCACCGTTTCCGCACGTTGCTCAAGGGTCAACACGTACTAGTCCGTTCAGACAATACCGCGACAGTAGCGTACATCAACCTTCAGGGTGGTCTACGCTCCCGCCGTATGTAGCAACTCGCGTGCCACCTCCTCTTATGGAGTCAGAAGCCCCTGAGGTCCCTTCGTGCTATCTACATTCCGGGAGATCGGAACTTTGCAGCCGACGAGCTGTCACGGTTTCGACCCGTCCCCGCACAGATAGACCTGTTTGCCTCCCACGACTCATCCCATTGCGCCCTGTATTACTCCCTGTCCGAGGGCAACCTCGGCACGGATGCACTGGCGCACAGCTGGCCGCGGGGCCTACGCAAATATGCGTTTCCCCCAGTGAGCCTTCTCGCACGGACCCTGTGCAAGATCAATGAGGACGAGGAGCAGGTCATTCTGGTCGCGCCGTACTGGCCCGCCCGGACCTGGTTCTCCGAAATGATACTCCTCGCGACAGCACCTCCTTGGCCAATTCCTCTGAGGAAGGATCTCCTTTCTCAGAGACGGGGCACCCTCTGGCACCCTCGACCCGATCTTTGGAGGCTCCACGTGTGGCTCCTGGACGGGACGAGGCAGGTTTGAGTACCCTGCCACCTGCGGTGGCGGCTACCATCACTTCCGCTAGAGCATCGTCCACGAGACATGTCCATGCATCAAAGTGGAACCTCTTCGTCAACTGGTGCTCTTCTCACCGAGAAGACCCCCGGAGATGCTCGATCAGCGTTGTGCTTTCCTTCCTTCAACAGGGGCTGGAGCAAAGGCTGTCTCCCTCCACCCTGAAGGTCTATGTTGCCGCTGTTGCCGCACACCATGACCTCATCGAAGGTAAGTCGGTGGGGGAGCACGACCTGGTCATCAGGTTCCTGAGAGGAGCGAGGAGACTAAATCCACCTCGCCCTCCTCTCGTTCCCTCTTGGGACCTCTCAGTGGTTCTAACTGCCCTGAAGAGTGCTCCATTTGAGCCCCTGCAATCAGTCGAGCTTAAATTCCTGTCTATGAAGACAGCGCTCCTCGTGGCACTGGCCTCCATCAAGAGGGTAGGGGACTTGCACGCATTCCCGTTGATGAAGCGTGCCTGGAATTCGGGCCCAGTCACTCTCACGTGATCCTGAGACCCCGGCCTGGATATGTGCCCAAGGTTCCCACCACTCCCTTCCGGGACCAGGTGGTGAACCTGCAAGCGCTGCCCCTGGAGGAGGCAGACGCTTGCAGACAGAATTCTGAATTCTGTCAGGTGTCTTCACTTGCTCGCCATTCCACTCCACGGACTGGATACGTGCGATTTTTCCTCAGGTGAGCCTTCCTCTATGAAGCCCTGAGTTCCTCCAGCACTGTTGACGCTGGCGCCAGTGTCTATTGCCTGTGCGTCAGCTAGGCGCCTCCTTGTGCATGGTTCCTCCCTGAGTAACCCCCACATGTGTATTTCCACTGTAAGCCTCCTTGAGCATGTGTCTTTCCCTTGGCAAGCCACCTTGCCACTCCTGGAGTTGAAAGTTGCCACCCCTCGGGCTGGTCACTCCAGCGTTCCTCCATATGAAGCCCTCCGGCCATATGTGTGTTCTTAAGTCCTCCCCACGGGTAGGCATGCTGCGGGCATATCTCCTCTGAGATATGCTTCCCAGTGTACCTTGGTATTCCTGTGTTAAGTAGGACTCCTTCGTCCGTGCCAGTATCACGACAGGGGGATCAGACTTTCGCAGGGCACTGGAAGACAGCTGTGAAGGTGGCGTGATTTCACGGGGACCCCCATTCGTCGTCATCCGACGTGACTCAGAGTGACTACGAAAGGGAACGTCTTGGTTACTTATGTAACCCTCGTTCCCTGAGTAGGGAACGGAGACGTTACGTCTCCCTGCCACCTCCGCTGTACCGCTGGGTAGACGCCTGAGTTCAGTCTCGGCTCCTCAGCGAAGACATATGTAACCAAGGTTACCAGGGAGTAACAGAGAATATTGTTTTTATTGTTATTAATATAATGATATAATGATGGGAGAATTATTGAAAACTATTCAAAAGTAGTAACTTTATAAAAGAAAAATATTAATTTCATACGAACGTATATTTTCATTTGGGTAATACTGTGACCAATGGTGATGAGTTTTGAATTTGAGATGAGCCAATGCGAGCGCAGGATCTGGCGCAGCGGAAAAAATGATTTCCGGGTTTCGCACGAGGTTTGTGCGTGAAGTTAGAGGCAGCTCTCTCTCTCGTGCACGGATGCTTGATGAGCGCGGTGTTACGACGCCTCGGGAAACAGAAACAAAGAGAAAATAATCTTCTGGATTAATTCTGTCGATGGATTGATGTGAGTGAAATGACGCATTTTATTTCCTCTTAGTTATGAGTGACGTTGGTACTGTTATGAGAGTGAAACGAACATTCAGTTGGTTAATATAAAAGTGTATGGTGATATACATATTCTTAAATAGCATCAGAGTATTGCTAAAGTGTTTATGGAGTGTATTTTTGGTTAAAAAGGGTAAAGAGAACGATTTTAATGGGACGTGCTGTACCTGTACCAGTCTGGAATTTTCTGTGAGTTTGACGATCTCCTTGGTAAGTCAAATTGCTTTGTAATTGTTACAAATCAGGCTGTTATTGTTGTATAAGAGGAAAAGCAAAACAAAGAGTGTAATGCTGTATTTGGTAAATAACAGCTAACTGTGCTTGAATAGGTGACAGAAAAGTGGTTCATAATATATTAATGAATGCATTATGTTGGGAAAATAGTGACAAACCATACATATGTAAGAGAAATATTCTTTATTTGAAAAATGCATATGTTTAAATTCTGTGTAAAATGTACAATGGTTTATCTACTTTCATGTGTTAAAAAAAAACTTTATTGTATGTTGTTACAATGAAGATATTCATGATATTTTTTTGTGACCTTGTCTGTTTAAGGTCAGGTTTTTTTTTTCCTGTTGTTCTGTCTTCCAAATTCGCCGTGTATACTGGATTTGTCCCGGCCTTCTTCCAGTGGTTCTGATGAGGGTTTGGACTGGCGAGCCTCCCTTGAGTTTGTTCTTGGATCTTTCAATTGAGGAAATCAAGTATTTGCCCTAATTTGAACTGCGACTGGTAGGAAAAAGAATACTTTTCCTCATCTTTTGTTTTTCTCGGATGGACATTTTTTTTTTCCCCATTACCAACAGATAAAGGACACTTACGTTTTCTACAGATTTTTCTTTTTAGAAACTCTCTTCACCAAGACTGAACATTCTGAATTGAATTGAAAAAATATTGTTGTCCAATTGGTTTACATATTGTTTATTTGGGGTTTACTTGTTGAAATTCAAAGAGAAAAATGGAGATCTGAAGAAATACATATTTACATTTTATTTTATTTATTTTATTTCATTTTATTTGTTTATCAACCAATGTAAGTCACCTGTTGTCATTCACTTGAAAATACAGTGGGTGTTCAAACGAGTGTTCACCGTTGTTGTGGCATCTTTCTCAGTAGCGAATCTGATTCTTCTGAAACGCTGGTCCAAAGATTGCATTAGGTTAATAGCCAGAGAGTAAGCGCTACACATATCTGCATGTTGCTGGCGTCCTCCTTTTATACCCACGCGGTGGGGCGGAGATACGCTATGCAAATTCCGCAGACCCATGGCATTTCATCGCCATTGGCTCGTTTTGTAATACACGAAGATGATTGGCTTTCTAGGCGAAACCCCCATTTGTCGTCATCCGACGTAACGTCTCCGTTCCCTACTCAGGGAACGAGGGTTACATACGTAACCGAGACGTTTCTCGCACCTTAAATGGGCTGTAACAGAAACATTTCATGATTTCATGAATATCTTTAAGAAACTCATTTATCTTTAAGAAACACAATTGGTTTTGCCAGAAGATCTCAGAAGTTTTGCTATGAGCAGCTTACATAATCAAATGGGTCATATGGGAATGGAAAGGACGCTGGATCTGGTCCGTTCCAGATTCTATTGGCCAAGGATTTGAGCTGAAGTAGAGCAAAAAGTAAAGACCTGCAGTCATTGTGTCCGCAGGAAAAGTTTGCCACAAAAAAGTGCACCTTTAGTAAACATCCAAGCCACAAGACCCTTACAGCTTGTTTGTATGGATTTTATTTCTCTTGAACCTAACAAGAGCAACACTTGTGATATCTTGGTGATTACTGATTTCTTTACCAAGTATGTTTTGGCCATACCAACACCAAATCAAAGAGCAAGAACCGTTGTAAAGTGCCTGTTGGATCAATTTATTGTGCATTATGGTTTCCCTGAGCGGTTACATAGTGAACAAGGTGACTTTGAGTCACATAGCATCAAAGAATTTTGTGCAATTGCTGGGATCCAAAAAATCAGAACAACACCATTTCATCCTAGGGGAAATCCTGTGGAGCAGTTTAACCGGACTTTGTTAAACATGCTCGAAACATTGGAAGAAAAGGACAAAAGCCATTGGAAGGATTTTGTTAAACCTTTGGTCCATGCATATAATTGCACCAAGCATGAAGCCACAGGATTTTCCCCGTATGAACTGAGGTTTGGCCGTCAACCTCGGTTGCCACTTGATCTTGCTTTTGGATTACCTGGTAAAGACAGTTTCACTTAAAGGAGAGTCATGAGTTTGTTTCACAAAATGCACAGAAAATTGCTGAAAATAACAAAATCCGGTTCGACAAACGTGACCAATTCTGTTTTGAAAGTTGGAGATTGTGTGTTAGTCAGGAATGTCTGTATCCACGGGAAGCATAAGTTAGCAGACAGATGGGAATCTGAAATCTGTGTCGTTGTGAAATGAGTTGCTGACCTACCAGTTTACACTGTCTGTCTGGAGACAAAGGATGGTCCGCTTCGTACTCTTCATAGAGATCTTTTGCTTCCTTGTGGGTTTCTACCCGTGAGTAAGCCTACCACAAGGCGCAGGACTCAGCTATATCCTGATTTACAAAGCCTTTACGGTCTGGATTCTGCTCTTAAGACAGATGATGAAATTCCTGATCCTGTACATAATATATATATATATATATATATATATATATATATATATATATATATATATATATATATATACAGTTAATTGAACGAGATTTACTACTGTTCATGAAGTTCTTAAGCCAAATGATCTGAAGGAAGACTCTCCTAACCTTGATGTTGTCCATTCACCTTCAACAGATGATGCAGCTCTAAGGGATCAGAGTAGTGACTTACCTGTAGATGTTCAAGGGCAAGCTTTACCTACCGGAGCTGTATGAGAACACTTACCTGTAGAAGTTTCAGTGGAATACTTACCTGATGTCATGGAAAACGTTGAAGCATCTCCCTGATGTAACATCAGTTAATGAGCAAGAAAATGTTGAAGATGAATGTTGTGGACACAACCAGAGTTCCGACGTCGAGAGAAATTAGCTTTCAGGAGACTTACCTAGATGATCTTTTCGAAGAAGAGAGAGGCCTAAAATATCTACCTATCCACAACTTGGTAACCCCTTGATACATGTAGTGCAATCCTTGTTTCAAGGGTTGAACACTGCTTTCGTTAATGCATTGAGTGGCACTGAGCGTCTGTATAGTTTACCTGAGATATCCTCAATACAGGATGTATAAAATGTTGTCACTCTTTATTGTGTCACGAAACGTGCACAGTTATGAGGGGAGGATGTAACCCAAACTAATTTAGGATTATAACATATATTAATATAAATTAACTAGGTTCACAAAAAGTAAATAATTAAAGATTGGTGATGTTAACAAATACCTTTCATAGAATAAATTGTGTGAAAAAAATTACTTTTAATACTTAAAAGAGTTCAGAATTCTGTTGATAGGAACTGCCAACTTGCTAACTGAGCAGATTGCGTAAGACTGGAGAATGGAGAAGTCTGAGAGAAATTCGCTAAGTTTAGTGATCAAGAAAATCAAAACTAACTGAGTAAAACTTTGAAAATAGTCTTTAGATATCTTCAAATTAGTTAAAAGAGGAAGATATTGAAGTGGATTCTGTAGTCATTTTACTCCTGCAGCGATCGATGGGTTAATTACATCGTTGTAAAGCTGGATAGTGAATTTCTGGATGTGTTTTTTTTTCCTGAGTGGAGATGATTTTCGTTGATGGCAAGACAACCTCATAGGACACTGGAAAAGAAAGAAGAAAATTCATCCTACAGGACAAAGAGAGTATCTTGATTTCATTTTTTTCCTTGCTCAAGGTAAAATTATTCCTGCACAGAGAGACTCTGTTTTTCCATACGGGACTGAGAACTGAGATAACTAATGGAAGCAACTAATATCAGTGATTGAATAGTTGAAAATTGAACCTATGCCGACGCGTGCGTGATATTACAAAATTGTGGTTGAGTCTGAACAGATGTTTGTCATTGTCATTGTTGGGTACATGGTAAATGTATTTCTAGTGTGAAACTGACAGTGATTTACTCAGAGCTTTGTTATTTTATTTCTTTTCATTGTATTGATATAATCTACTTTTAATTGTTTATTTATTTTATTTTATTGTGTTTACTTTAAAAAAGGGGAAAGGCCTGTGCAGTTAAGCAAACACTTATACAAATTCTATATTTTTACCTAAACTGTGGTCTTCTGTCATCCCTCAGCAATTACCCTCCACCTCCGTAGTCGAAAATAGTGATCTTCTGATTTCTTAATTTATCCATAAAGTGAAGACCTAAATTATAAGTAATAAACCCGTTACAAAAGCTTCCAGCATGGCAAGCAGAACTGGCAGAAATCTCTAAGAAATCTTTTGATAAAACTAACAAATTTGAAGGGGTTGGTCCTGACTGTATCACCTGAGTTATGCTGATAAATGTTACAGAAAGCTGATAATTCAAAGTTCCAATGTTTAGAACACAGTTAACATGATTAGAACATGCAATTCTAATTATCTCTGATTATCTCTCAGTACAGACACTTGTCCATTGTTCTCTTGAGATATGCTGTAAGTGACTGAAACTTTACCAAACTGCTGGACTTGAGACTCATTCAGAGATAATAATGAGCAGCAACAACAAATAAAGTTGCAATTCTGAAATATAAATTCTCAACTATGAAAAATAGAGCTGCAGTTATGAGATATGAGGCAGAAACTGGATTCTATAGCTCTCCACTTTGTGCTCTTTGGAAGAAGCACTGTAATTTTGGCTTCTTTTAAGCTTATTGTCATTATAAAATGAAAGCAAATTGCTGCGTGAATAGAGATTGTGCTAATGTGTGTATCGTGTATGCTTGATGGAAAATCTTCTTTTTTTTGTTAAAGAAAGTTCAGTGTTCTAATGTTTGAGACACTCACGTGTAAACACTCAGTGTGACATCAGCTGTGTTCCAGGAAATCCTTGAACTTGGCGAATGAGCCCTTAGGAGTCAGGTCTTTGGGTCCACAAGGTTAATATTCAACAAGCTCCACACATAAGCAGGCGAGAAAGGGGTGGGGGGGGTCGTGGGTTGGGTGGGAGAGACGAGAGCGAGAGATGTGGCACATTCCGTAGAATCCACACAAGCGTTTCCAGAGTCAGCAACTATGAATGGATCTAGTGAGGATAGTTAGCTAATGCATGCAGATGCATACATACTTTCACATATTCAGATATATCATATCACATGGAGGTAAACCGCAGAATCTGGCTTTAGGAGGTCAGAAATGTCAGATGACGCATCGCACACAAACACATATTGCCACACATGACATGCACATATGCAGAAGTTTATGGAAATAATATGGATAAACCGGATTTATCCAGATTTACATTTGTATATGCAAACTTGAGTTTCCTTGTGATTTATTTCAATGATGAATTTCCATTGACAAATGCCAACTTACAACCAAACTACATAATGTCTCAATTTTTCATTTGATAACTTTTAAAAAATGATTTACTTGCTATTAGATTACTTACTTGCTATCAAATAATGTGTTTTTTTCATTGTAAGCCGCAATCTTTATTGTTTCAAAACAATTATTTTTGTTTCAAAAATAAGCTTATTTTTTTATTTTGAAGTTCAATTAAAAATTAATTTATAAATATTATTAGTGTTGTTTGCTAAGATTTTCATTTAGCATTTCTCAGAGAAGAGCAACCACTTAGAATACCGTAGCATGGCTTAACCAACGTATTAGCAAAATGCTAAACCACGCAAAACATGGTTAGAAACCACATAACAACATGCTAAATAATAATTTTAAAAAACACTCCAACAGTATCAGCTGCATATTAACATGCTAAAAAACACCCAGAACACCCCAGCAACCAGAAAACAACATGGTAAAACCACTCAAAACACCTTAACAACTGATTCAACAAGCTCCAAACACCTTAACATTTTCACAGCAAAATGCTAAAATACACAAAAATTTTAGAACAGCAACATGTTAATTGAAAAAAAGGGGGGGGGGGGGGGGCATTTAGATCACCTTAGCAGCTGCATAGTAACATTTTAAAACCCACTCAGAACACTATAGAAACAAGAAAGCAACAAGCTATTGCTTAAAAAATACCACCTTAGCAGCTGCATAGTAACATGTTAAAAACACCTAGAATACCTTAAGCAATTGCACAGAAACCTCTCAGATAGGTCTTTTAGGGCGTCATAGAGGGGCGTGGTGTCTAGCTACTGGGGTGCCTCAGGGCTCAGTGCTTGGATTACTTTTCTTCTCCATCTACATGACATCACCAGGATCTGTCATTCAGAAACATGTTTTTTCCTATCCCTGTTATGCTGACTACATTCCAACTACCTCTCATTCCAACCAGAGGATCCAACGGTAGCTGCCACATCTCAACCTGTCTGACAGACATTTCTTGATGGATGAAGGACCGACACCTTCAACTAAACCTTGCGAAGACTGAGCTGCTTGTGGTCCCGGCCAATCCAAAACTACATCAAGGTCAGCAAGGAACCTTGGAGTTGTGATTGATGAACAATTGAACTTCACAGACCACATTGCTAGAACTGCCTGGTCCTGCAAATTTGCCTTATACAACATTAGGAGGATCAGGCTCTTCCTATCAGAGCATGCTACACAACTCCTTGCGCTTGTTCTATCCAGACTGGACTATTGTAATGCTCTCTTGGCAGGCCTTCCAGCATGCACTGTCAAAGCTCTGCAACTGATCCAGAATGCTGCAACTAGAGTGCTCTCTAACAAGCCGAAGAGAGCACACGTCACACCTCTCCTCACAAAATTGCACTGGTCGCCAATTGTTGCTCGCATCAAATTCAAGGCACTGATACTTGTCTACAGAAAAACCACTGGCTTTGCTCCCTTTTACCTAAACTCATTTCTCCAGACTACATGCCATCCAGAAGCTTGCGTTCTGCTAGTGAATGTCGCCTCATAGTGCCATCTCAAAGAGGCACAAAATCACTTTCATGGACCTTCACCTGGACTGTTCCCTGCTGGTGGAATGACCTGCCTAACTCAACCTGAGCTGCTGAGTCCGTAGCCATTTTCAAGAAACGGCTGATACATTAATATTAACACTTTCTTTTCTTTTCTTTTCTATAACCTATTTTTTTTTTATATGTATAGTGCGTAAGCCTAAATTTGGAAGGGTTACAGCACTTGCATATTGTTGTCCTTGTTGTTAGCTTAATAGCTTCTATTGCTCTCCTCATTTGTTATTGCTTTGGATAAAAGCGTCTGCTAAATTATTAAATGTAAACGTAAATATAAAATTATTTTTTAAAATTTTTATGCATTTTTAATAAAAAAATATTTTTTGCATTTCAGCAATAATCTGCCATGTCTTTTTTTTTTTAAAAGAGACCAAACTTAAGTGTTTACTCCAAAGCATTCAAGATTTATGACAGTTTAATTTGGAAATGTAATTTTCAGGTTTGTGCTCAAAAAGTGATTAACTGGTAGTACAGGGATAATAACAAATTTATAAATATAATTTAATGCCATAAAATCCCCTAAAAATACAAAATATTAAATAAAAAACATTATCGAACTAAAATGTAACATTTTTTTGATTGTAATAAAAATAAAACATTTGGTCATTTTTCACTGCAAACACCAGATTGATTGTATAGTGTGCCTCAGCCGGCAATGGCAGCAGACATGAGGTAATGGAGAATCGATACGTGTGTGACGAGAACCTCCTTGACCTCTGCTCCACTCTGTTTGTGCTGCTCTCTTTTGATGTTGATGTTGTTTATATGTAGCTTCAATGTTGCAGTGACCCACAGTGGACAGTGCAGATCTTGGATGGGAATTGAACTGAATTGATACCAAAATTGATCATGTGATCAATTCAAATTCTTAGTAATATTGATGAGATTCACTTACTGGATTTGAAAAACAAAACCTCTCAAGGGAGCTTATTTCCAAGGTTTGATAATAAGTGTGAAGTAAATTTTCCAAACAGATGGAAAAGCTCTGACCTATAACTCTCCTTCGTCAGAGGAAGTGAACAGGAAAATTACTTCATTGAACTTGGCACTGGCACTAGCAAGCTTTAAGTGTGAATTCTTCCAAACAATGCGCAATATGCTTATTTATTCACAATGTATGTCTACCATCTGTGAGCGAAAAGCCCCAATGGCAAGGTATAAAATAACAGATGCTGTGACATACAGGAACACACTCACGACAAAAGCCAACAAAAGATTCAGTGCATGGAATGGAGACAGAGCCAATTTGAGTCCCTACTATGGACATCTGGGTCTTTTTGTTTTGTTTTTAAATTTCCAAAGCAATCCGAGTTGCCTCTGGTAAAGCTCAATTAGGATGTTAAGGAAGGACCCAGAATTGATAGCCTATAGGCTATTCAGATATATCATATCACATGGAGGTAAACCGCAGAATCTGGCTTTAGGAGGTCAGAAATCTCCTATCCATTATAATGATATATGATCCATTGTAAAGCCTCTCTGTATAAGTTCTAAGAAGATTTAGCCCCGAAGTTAATAACTAATGATCGTTGTGACTGAAGTGAATCAATCAAAACTAACTTTAGCTGGACAATAACTTTATTCTAGAGCTGCTGTAAAGCCAAAACAATCTCTGTAACTTTAATTTCCTATCATCACAAGCTGCTTTGAAACAATATATATTGTTAAAAGCGCTATATAAATGAAGGTGACTTGACTTGACTAATGGAGCAGCAGCTGAGGACTTAATCTCTTCAGATTAAGTCACTGATAGTTAGCCAAAGTATCAGCTGAACAAATACAGAAAAAGTAATTTATTATGCTAACAAGCATGAGTGTGAATTAGACAGTGTGCAGAATTGCTGCGTAATTCAATACATTGCATGGATGCAATGCATGTTCTCTTACGAGAGGTTCTCTTGTATTGCGTAAGTTGCTTACGCTACGGGTAAAGTCATCTTTTCTCGAGATATTGAAGCCAAAAATGATCCTTAATTTTGTATTTATTGTCAACGCAGTGCAGCAGCTAGCAGACCTAAAGCGGGCTATCTAGCGTGCTCATTTGTTACTCTGCGGCAACTGCAGCAGCCTATCGTTGAGCCTGGCGTGACGTCACACCCAATGAGGGTGCTTTGCTACGTGTCACAGCCCACCAGAATGGGGGTGGCTTAGCGTATATATATATATTTTTTTTTTAATTATTTTTATTTATTTATTTAACCTTTATTTAACCAGGAAGAGACTCGTTGAGATTAAAAATCTATTTTTCAAGAGTGTCCTGGCCAAGAAGGCAGCAGTACAAACATACATACAAACAAACACAAAATACACAGAAGTAGTAAAAAAAAACAAATGACATAGCAAATCCTTTGAAGTAAACCACAATCCTTAACACATCAGGCAGAACATCTACAACCAGATGTGGCTGCCTCCAAGTCAGTTAACATCCTCTTAAAAGCGACCAATGAGACAAGCTTATTAAGTTTCATGGATGTCTGTAACTTGTTCCATGTAGCGGGAGCAGCAAACTTAAAAGCCTTCTTTCCCAGCTCAGTTCTAACCTTTGGTACAGACAGAAGGAAAAGATCCTGGGAACGAAGATTGTAAGTCCCGATATTATTTACACTAATGTAGGTGAGGAGGTAGGATGGAAGTAGGCCTAAAATGGCCTTATATATAAAGATGTTAAAGTCTCCGTTTTGATAGAGAACTCCATCCAACACGTTCATACAGTTCACAATGGTGAGTGAGGACTTTAAGACCAGTGATGAACCTCAGAGCTCCATGGTACACAGTGTCCAGTGCATGTAAACTTTGAGATGAAGCATGCATGTACAAGACATCACCATTGTCATGTATAGACATAAAAGTGCCAGCAACTAACCTCTTTTTAGATTCAAACGAGAGGAAGGATTTGATTTTAAAATAAAACCCTAGTTTAAGTTTTAATATTTTTGCTAGCTGCTGGATATGAAGGTTAAAAGAAAGAGATTCATCTATTAAAATACCAAGATATCTGTATTTAGAAACACATTCAATCTTCATACCCTGAGTAGTGAGGATTGAAGGCAGAATTGATTTGGGTTTTGAATTCGAAAAAAGCATGACTTTTGTTTTTTCAGCATTTTAAACAAGTTTTAAATCATATAGGTTCTGTTGAAGAGTGTTAAAATCAAGTTGTAATTGGGAGAGGGCCTGGTCTGCTGTAGGTGCTGAGCAATACAGTACAGTGTCATCTGCATAGAAATAAAATGTTCCTTTAGATACTTTATGATCAATGTTATTTATATAAAGGATGAAAAGCAATGGCCCCAAGACTGACCCCTGAGGCATGCCTTTTGTTATTTTAAGATAGCGAGAGCCGATGCTATCCGCCTGCACACACTGAGTTCTGTCTGTAAGGTAATTAACAAACCAGCTGACAGTTTGTTCCGAGAGTCCAGCCCTACACAGTCTGTGCTTAAGCACTATGTGGTCCACTGTATCACATGGCTTAGAAAGGTCAATAAAAAGGGCTGCACAATGCTGTTTGTCATCTATGGATACAAAACAAGTCATTTTAAACCTTAAGGGCTGCTGAAGTTGTACTATGCCCTTTTCTAAAACCAGATTGGAAGTCAGATAAAACATTTCTTTTTGCAAAAAAAGCCTTTAATTGATCACTGACAAGAGACTCAAGAACCTTGACCAGAACAGACAATTTAGAGATCGGTCTGTAGTTATTTAAGATACAAGGTTCACCACCTTTTAACAGGGGAACCGCAAAAGCTGATTTCCAGATGGAAGGAATGGCATTTGTGTTCAAGCACAGATTAAAAATAAAACTTTAAGGGCTGCTGACGTTGTACTATGCCCTTTTCTAAAACCAGATTGGAAGTCAGATAAAACATTTCTTTTTGCAAAAAAAGCCTTTAATTGATCACTGACAAGAGACTCAAGAACCTTGACCAGAACAGACAATTTAGAGATCGGTCTGTAGTTATTTAAGATACAAGGTTCACCACCTTTTAACAGGGGAACCACAAAAGCTGATTTCCAGATGGAAGGAATGGCATTTGTGTTCAAGCACAGATTAAAAATAAAACTTTAAGGGCTGCTGACGTTGTACTATGCCCTTTTCTAAAACCAGATTGGAAGTCAGATAAAACATTTCTTTTTGCAAAAAAAGCCTTTAATTGATCACTGACAAGAGACTCAAGAACCTTGACCAGAACAGACAATTTAGAGATCGGTCTGTAGTTATTTAAGATAGAAGGTTCACCACCTTTTAACAGGGGAACCACAAAAGCTGATTTACAGATGGAAGGAATGGCATTTGTGTTCAAGCACAGATTAAAAATATGAGTTAAAGGAACAGCAATAAAATTTGCTGCTAATTTTAAAAAATAAGGATCCAGTTTATCAGGGCCTGCAGATTTTGTTGTGTCCAAATGTTTGAGGGCTTTATTTACATCTGAAACTGTAATAGGACTGAAACTAAATGACTTACTAAAGGGATCCAAACCAACAGTCTCCACTGCAGAGGAACACTCATGTTGAGAGTAAATCAAATAAAAATCCTGAAGCTATGAAATGTTCATTGAAACAATCAAGTATTTTGTTCTTATCAGTAAGTTTTTGAGAATCTATTACAATGCTTGAAGGAAGCTCCTGGCCTTTACTGTTTTCTGATAATGATTTGATAGTTTTCCAAAATTTTTATGGATTATTCAGGTTATGATTGGTTTGAGAAAGAAAGTGATTAGCTTTGGCTTTACTTATTTTGAGAGTACATGCATTGCGCAGTTGCCTGAAGACCAGCCAGTCAGAGTTCTCATTTTCAGGCTTTTGCCCATGCCACATTAAGCTCATGTAGGATATTTGCTGAATCTGGAGAAAACCAAGCACAGTTTCGGCCTTTAACTCTATATTTCTTTAATGGAGCATACTTATTAATTATGTTGATAAACCCCTCATGAAAGAGGTTCCAGGCACTATCAACATCTGCACTGATATTAATTTTACCCCAATCAAAAATAGACAAATCATGAAGAAATTTTTGTTCTGAGAAGTGCTTCATATTACGCTTGACTATAATACGTGGTTTAGTTTTTTATATTTTAGTATTTCTAACTGTTGCTACGACACAGTGGTCACTGATGTCGTTTGCAAATATGGAAGCAATTAAGTACTTAGGAGGAACGTTAGTTAAAATTACCTCCAATAACGATGATTTTTCCGGGTTTTTAATGTTTGGCCGTGTGGGACTGTCAACAATCTGAAAAAAGTTTAGTAAATCACAATTAGCTATGAAATCATCAGACATTGGTTGTAACCAATTTCAATTTAGGTCTCCGAAGCTACAAATTCCTTAGAGTTAAAATCCGAAAGGAGCTGCATTTAGGAGGGCAGAGCAACGCTAACAGCTGAGGGTGTCCTGTAACAACCAACGAACGTTATACAAAGTGATTTTGAGACTTTGAGCTCCAAGGCTAAAAATTCAAACTGTTTAACTAACGATATTGATAGCAATACATTAACTTGATACTGGTTTTTGATGTAGATTGTTACACCCCCACCTCTTTTAGGGCGGTCAGTCCTAAAAACATTATAACCGCTTATATTGATTTCTTTATCTGAAACCGATTTACTTAACCAGGTTTCAGACAGGACAATTACATCAGAATCTGTGGAGTTTGCCCAGATACGCAACATGTCCAATTTAGGAACAAGACTGAGTACATTCAAATTAAAGAAACCAAGGCCTGACCTTTCTTTAAAATCTGCCGGTGTGTCAAAGTCTATAGGGGTGTCTGGGCCTGGGTTTGGCTGTACATTTCCTGACATTAACAGTAATAAAGCAATTAAACATTTTAGCTTAAATGATTTCATATACAATTCGATGCTTCTCCAGTTAAATTAAAGTCTTGGAACACACAAGAGACAGTATTAAAGTTATCACACAACTTCATGATACTAGACAGACAGACCAAGTCAACGGTGTCAGAAGTAAAAAATAGGGGCAAAGGGAATAATGCAACATTAAGTGAATAGGCAAATGCACACATGCCTTTATATGATTTATACGATATTGGGAACACTGGACTGGAGTAGCCATTCCAGTAATAGGTGTCCCCTGAGATAAATAAGAACAAAGAAAAAATAAAACAAAAAGAGGCAAGGAGCAACAGTTTCTTTCTCTCCATGCCCATAGCACCACTCAGACGTGTGGAAACAGAAATTCCGTAGGACCCAAGCAGCCAGCAGGCCTAGGTATAATAACAGAAAAAGTCCATTACGGGTTATCCGTTTCTCCGCGGCGACCAATGATGTTACGTGTCGTCACTCGTAAACAGGAAGCCCGGCGAGTGGAGCAATGCTGCGGGTAAAAGAGTTTAATCAAGACCAGCCATCTCTAGAACATCAGGCTATAACTTAAAAACCAGCAGTAAAAACAAAAAGCACTTTCCTTCATTATGAAGAGATCAAGCCCATCAAACTCAACGATAAGTCTGCACTCGAGCTCCAGCAGATAAGTAGGCTCCAGGCATCGACCAGTCAGCATGAAACAGATCCTCCAGAAACAGCCCGGTTCCAGGTAAATTTCCGTACCAGCTTAATGGTCGGAAGCACTTGTTCAGACTGGGATTTTATGGATACTGTTTTCAGACTGCACTGCTAGGACTGACGCAATGCCAGTTCACTGAGGATTACAGTCCCGACTTGAACTATGCGGATTTGCATCCTAAAACAATCCCAGAGTATAACAAATGCCGACTCTACATTATATTAAATTGTACAAAAGCTCACAAAATGATCAGTTGGCAATTTTCAAAAAACAAAAATCACTCAATCACAATCACTCAATCACACACAGACAGAGAGACATGCTGCCATCTTGGAATGCTTGTGAGTATATAAGTCAGGCTGATAGGTTGCAACTCTGATTTTCATCTCTTCAGCGAAGCTCTTCGCATCGCTTGATCCTGACAGAAACTGCCACCAGTGAAACCAGCGACTGCAAGCAGAGGAAAGTGTCTGAGGAAGCCGGTCGACTTCGCCGCCTTCAGCCATCCGTGCCTGCTACGCTATCCAGCGACAGTATCCTTTTGCTCTTTTGCTTGCTGTGCGTGTTCGCCGCGGCGACACACACATTTTCCTAAAAGAGCGAGAGGCGTTTTTATAAAAATGCCTCGCACTTCCTGGGGCTCGTGCCGAGCCCCGCCCAGCACCGGAGACCGACACGTGATCTGCGCTCTCCACCTGGGCCCGGACCACACAGCCTCCGCTCTTTGTCAGGAGGCTGCGTCCACTGCGAAGGACTCCTGATGTCGACCCTGCGGGCTCAACTCAAGGTGTTCAACGCCGAAGCTGTCACTCTGCCCTCTGCTGGACCGCGCAATAAGAAGCGTCGTTCACAGACACGGAGGCGCCAGAAAATGTAGCAAGGAGGAAAGGATGGTTGAGTCCCGCCGCGGCCGGACCACCATTGAAATACCTTGGCCCGCCAGTCCCCTTAGAAAGGCTACTGCAGCGGTGTATTCGGCAGCCAACGAGCCGGTAATGCAACCTGTTCGCCTGCACACACCACCGTTGCTACGGCGACTCAGACAAATCTCTCAAAAGACGGTTGAGTCCCGCCGCGGCCGGACCACCATTGAAACATCTCGAGTGTGGCGATCGGAACCTGGAGGCTATTCTGCCCATGGCTATGAATGTAAGTTATGTGCCCACTTACGAGCGCTCACGCTTACTAATAAACGCCCGGCACTGCTCGCGCATCACAAAGCTATCACAAGATGTTCCCCATTCAAAGCAATCGGGACGTCACATTTGAAGCAGCCAGCTACCGCTGTCAGCGAGCCACCGTATTCGAGCACCGAGAGCGAGCGCCGTGCCCACACCTCCGGTTAGGTCTCCCGAGCCCACAATGTGCGGCGATCGGGTCCCGGAGTCCATTCTGCCCCTAGCTATGCATATGAAAGCATAGGAAGCTATTCCAGGGGTGTCAGAATGGGTGCTAAGCACAATAAGACAGGGCTATTCACTACAGTTCGCTCGCCGCCCCCCTCGCTTTCGAGCACGGACCGAAACGAAAGTGAAAGTGGAAGTAGCGCATCTACTCCACGCAGAAATAGCCAAACTGCTGTGCAAAGGGGCTATAGAACGAGTACCTCCTTCTCTGAGCGAGTCAGGCGTGTTCGACACCTGGCCGAGTCTTTCCAGAAGGGCAGCGTCGCTTCTCTAAAAATGTTTCAGAGAATGCTGGCCTGTATGGCCTCAGCTGCAGCAGTGCTTCAGCTGGGCCTACTGCGCATGCGCCCGCTACAACGCTGGTTGAATGCTCGAGTGCCTCACCGAGCTTGGTTTCTCGGCTGCAGACGAATCAGAGTGACTCAGAGCTGCGTCTCAGCTCTGCAGCCCTGGCTAGCGGCCGACTGGTACCAGCGGGGGTGACGATGGGAGCCGTCTCATATCAAAATGTCATCTCGACGGACGCCTCCAGCCTGGGTTGGGGCGCTCTCTTCGAGGACAGACTGGTCTTTGGCCTGTGGTCAGACCGAGAGAAATGCCTTCACATAAACTGTCTGGAGATGATAGCAGTCGAGAATGCGCTGAAGCACTTTCTCCCGCTCATACGAGACCACCACACTCTAGTCCGATCAGACAACATGTCTGTGGTGTCTTACGTGAACCGCCAGGGCGGTGTCAGGTCCAGGAATCTCTGCGATCTGACGGAACGCCTCCTCGTTTGGTCCCAGCACTTTCTGCGCTCCCTGAGAGCCACGCATGTGCCAGGCCATCTGAACGACGGCCCAGACAAACTGTTCAGGAACAACGTTCCCCCAGGGGAATGGTCCCTGCACCCCCAAACAGTCCAGTTACTGTGGCGCCTCTTCGGCAAAGCGGAAGTCGACCTGTTTGCGTCAAAAGACAACGCTCACTGCCCAATGTTCTTTTCAAAGGACGAGGACGCGCTGGCCCAAATATGACCCAGCCTCCCACTCTATGCTTTCCCTCCGCTCTCTCTGTAACCACAGGTAATCAAGAGGATCAGGGAAGCGCGCCACTTGGTCCTCCTGGTAGCCCCGCAATGGGAGAACCAAGTCTGGTTCCCGGAGCTGACGCGGCTGTCACACACAGCCCCGTGGCCGATTCCGGTGAGGAGAGATCTCCTCTCTCAAGCCCACGGGTCAATCTGGCATCCCCATCCAAAGCGCTGCACTCTGCACGTATGGTTGATCAACGGATACCCGTTGTCTTGCCAGAAGGAGTTACTAACACGATTACGCAATCCAGAGCTCCCTCTACAAGGCGGCTCTATGCGTTTAAATGGTCTGTGTTCTCCAAATGGTGTGCCGATAGAAATCTGGACCCACGGACATGTGGGATATCGTGGTTGCTTAGTTTCCTTCAAGAGTTTCTGGACAGGGGTAGGTACCCCTCCACGTTTAAAGTTTATGTGGTGGCCGTTGCAACATTCGTTGAATCAACGCACGGCCAGTCATTGGGAAGGAACGAGCTGGGCATCCGCTTCCTTCGGGGAGCCAGAAGGATGAACCCCCCACGACCCCCGTCGGTTCCTATATGGGATCTTTCTTTGGTCCTAGAGGACCTGAAAGGTCCTGTTTTTCTGACAGCTCTGTCATCAGTAAAACGCGTGGGGAATGTACACGCGCTATCCGTTAGCGCTGCGTGTCTTGAGTTTGGACCGAATGATTCTAAAGTCATCCTCAAACCAAGACATGGCTATGTCCCTAAGGTGTTGGGCACTCCCTTCAGAGCGCAGGTAATTTCTCTATCGGCTCTGCCTGCATCCGATAGTGAGAGTGATGTTAGTCTCCTCTGCCTTGTTAGGGTGCTGAGGGCTTACATTACGCGCTCCACCCCCTTCAGGCGCTCGGAGCAGTACTTTGTTTCGTTCGGTGGGCGCACCAAGGGTCTCGCTGCCTCGAAACAGAGCCTATCCAGATGGATAGTGGACGCTATAGCGAATGATTATGTGTCTAAAGGTCTGCAGTGCCCTTTGGGCATCAGGGCTCATTCCACTAGAGGCGTGGCCTCGTCGTGGGCTTGGTCCAGCGGAATTTCCATTCACGACATTTGTGAGGCAGCAGGCTGGGCCTCCCCGTCCACATTTGTCAGATTTTATAAACTGGAAGTCCCCGCTTTGCAGGCTAGACTTCTGTCAGTGTAAGTGGGATGTACGTTCTGCCCAGATCTGATCGTGTGCTCTTCTAGAGAGAACCGAGGTTGCGTACGTAACCGAGTATGTTTTATTGTTTACAGCTAAAGAAGAAGCTAATGTTCTGCATTATGAAAAAAAGAGTTTCAAAGAGATTTTTAAAAGTTAAAGGTATTTCGTTGAGCTCAATCAACAGCATTTATTACATATGTTGACTGCCAATTTTTTAACAAAATTATAAGCTTCTCATTTCTGTTTCTGTTTCATTTCTCATTTCATTTCTTCTCAAGTCTTCCAAAAATTGGTCCTGTTCATTTCCATTGTAAGCTTCGCATTGTAACTTTGATTTTTGCTTTTTATTTTTGTTTTTTTGTTTTAAGGGAAACAAGAGACTAGTCAGTAGACTAGTATTTTATGTAGTAATTAACATTATGCCACAAATGCTGCTGACTGATTGTACTGAACATGTAATACTATGACATACTATACCTTGGCAATTATGGCAGCACTTATTCATCAAAGGATAATCAAATGATGGGAAAGGGTACGTGTTACATGTTTGGTCATATTGAGTTCCTTTGTGTTTCCCCTGTGACCTAGTTTTGCTGTGTTCTGATTAGTTCATTTTTCCCGCCTGTTACCTCGTTAATTATCACATTAGTCCCAGTGTTTAAATACCCTTAGTTTCCTTCTAGTGGCTGTCGGTCTATGTAAGTTCATTGATGCTTGGTTACTTTCTACATGTTTCCTGTGAAGAGTTGCATTAAAGTGTGTTCCTCTATATTCCTTTGTCGTGCGAGTCATTGTTACAACCAAGCACATTACAGTATGAGAGTCACGGAATCATGCTTTGCATTCTCAGTATATTATAGAAAAATGTATGTTTTATTTAAATATATATGAAGAAATAAATATATATAAAATATTTAAATCACTGTTAACGTTTTAAAGGGGTCATGAACTGAGAATTTAAAGTTTCCTCGATCCTTTGACAGTTAAGAGGTTGTTATACTATAAAAAATATAAGTTTCAAAACTCAAAACTTCCTTGTTATTCCAAAGTGAATGGAAAAAAATTTGCATATTGTGATAAAGTTCATTATTTTCCATAATGTAATGATAAAAATTAAACTTTCAAATATTTTAGATTCATTGCACACCAACTGAAAATTTTCAGGTCTTTTATTGTTTTAATACTGATGATTGTGGCATACAGCTCATGAAAACCCAAAATTCCTATCTCAAAAAATTAGCATATCATGAAAAGGGTCTCTAAACGAGCTATTAACCTAATCATCTGAATCAACTAATTAACTTTAAACACCTGCAAAAGATTCCTGAGGCTTTTAAAAACTCCCAGCCTGTTTCATTACTCAAAACCGCAATCATGGGTAAGACTGCCAACCTGACTAATGTCCAGAAGGCCATCATTGACACCCTCAAGCAAGAGGGTAAGACACAGAAAGAAATTTCTGAACAAATAGGCTGTTCCCAGAGTGCTGTATCAAGGCACCTCAGTGGGAAGTCTGTGGGAAGGAAAAAGTGTGGCAAAAAACGCTGCACAATGAGAAGAGGTGACCGGACCCTGAGGAAGATTGTGGAGAAGGACCGATTCCAGACCTTGGGGGACCTGCGGAAGCAGTGGACTGAGTCTGTAGTAGAAACATCCAGAGCCACCGTGCACAGGCGTGTGCAGGAAATGGGCTACAGGTGCCGCATTCCCCAGGTCAAGCCACTTTTGAACCAGAAAAAGCGGCAGAAGCGCCTGACCTGGGCTACAGAGAAGCAGCACTGGACTGTTGCTCAGTGGTCCAAAGTACTTTTTTCGGATGGAAGCAAATTTTGCATGTCATTCGGAAATCAAGGTGCCAGAGTCTGGAGGAAGACTGGGAAGAAGGAAATGCCAAAATGCCTGAAGTCCAGTGTCAAGTACCCACAGTCAGTGATGGTCTGGGGTGCCATGTCAGCTGCTGGTGTTGGTCCACTGTGTTTTATCAAGGGCAGGGTCAATGCAGCTAGCTATCAGGAGATTTTGGAGCACTTCATGCTTCCATCTGCTGAAAAGCTTTATTGAGATGAAGATTTCATTTTTCAGCACGACCTGGCACCTTCTCACAGTGCCAAAACCACTGGTAAATGGTTTACTGACCATGGTATTACTGTGCTCAATTGGCCTGCCAACTCTCCTGACCTGACCCCCATAGAGAATCTGTGGGATATTGTGAAGAGAAAGTTGAGAGACGCAAGACCCAACACTCTGTATGAGCTTAAGGCCGCTATCGAAGCATCCTGGGCCTCCATAACACCTCAGCAGTGCCACAGGCTGATTGCCTCCATGCCACGCCGCATTGAAGCAGTCATTTCTGCAAAAGGATTCCCGACCAAGTATTGAGTGCATAACTGAACATAATTATTTGAAGGTTGACTTAGGAATTTGGGGTTTTCATGAGCTGTATGCCAAAATCATCAGTATTAATGCAATAAAAGACCTGAAATATTTCAGTTGGTGTGCAATGAATCTAAAATATATGAAAGTTTAATTTTTATCATTACATTATGTAAAATAATTAACTTTATCACAATATGCTAATTTTTTGAGAAGGACCTGTAAGTGAAAAGTGACATGAAAACGTCAAATACGATTTGCAATTGCATACAGTTAGGATTGGCGATATGGTTCTGTTCTAGACAAAAACTCCTCATGCGCTTCCAAGCAGCCTAGCATGGATAAGAGCGGAGAGAGCAGCAATAAACCCCCCTTAGGGTAAACAGAACAGAACCAACACAGAACTGTCATCACAGAGTGATCTAGACACTTGCCAAAAGTCCCATTATTTAATCAATGACACTGCACAACTAAGCTCTTACTGTATTTATGTTGTGTTGACACTGTTATTTATGGTGAAAGCATTTGTGAGAGTACAGAAATCGCGTTGCAATAATGAGATCACTGCATTCACGCGAAAAACGTAGTAAAAGTATTCGAGGGGGTTCCACTTGTAATAGCAGCAGACACGCTTCCTCAAACAGAGCGCTCAAATCAGAGGGCTAAAATCAGAATAGAAAATAGCCATTTATTTCTTAATTGTGACCATTTTGATGTAAAATCAAATGCGCCTCAGCAAACATTATGAAATTATTTAAAAATCCAGTTCATGACCCTTTTAAGTGTTGTAGGCAAAATTCCTGTTTTCCTGTGGATTGGTTAACCTAATGAACTTAATGTGTCTGTTTAATCATTATGCGTTGGTATTTTGGAGATGCATTGCTTCAGCAAACATTTGATTGTGACAATTGCCCTCACAGAGAGTGTGAATGCCATTCAGGATGCCCGGTCTTTGCAGCCTGGCAAGAGCTGAGCCATCTGCCATTCACCCTTCCTCAACAAATGGCATCATGCGCTTCACGTGTGGCTTTGAGCCCATATGGCACTCCATGTCTTGTATGAAGATTTGGGAGAATGGATGCTATCATAGAGAAGTGAAAAAAGGGACTTAACTTTTGATTAGTCATTAAATGTGCATATTTTTTCAAGCTGCTCCATGAGATTTGTAAAAAAAAAAAAAAAAATGTTGACATTGACATTGTGAACCAATAGGATTTAGAGCAGAGGACGAGACGGGTCATAGTCGGGTGAAATTTTTTCGCCTGAAACAATGACATCAGGATCCCAGTAATCCTACGTCTACATATCTATCTACTCTGAAGTTATGGAACCGCAACTTTTACCACATAAGGTGCTCAGAATAACAGCAGTGGACACTGATTGGCAGGTGTCTGTATCAGTGTAGCTCTTTGTTTTGGCTTGCATTTAGATAATGAGTCAGGTTTTAAACAGTCACATAACAAAGACTAAGAGATTTATGCTAGGATGTAACACTCATACAGCCTCTAAATATGCTCAAGCTAAAAAAAAAGGAAGAGGAAGACAGAAAAAAGGACAGATAGCCAGAGAGAAATAAACTAAATATAAAACAGTGATACTGAATAATACAAAATATAGCACGTAAATATTTTTGGCAATACAGTCGTCAAACAGTCCGGCTGTAGAAGGTGTGGTCAGTGTCAAACTCAATGCAGTGTTTTATGACTTTTATCTGAATGATACACCGATGATAACATATAGTAATGATAATCTATAGGGTTTTACGCATACAGTGTATAAATAGTGCTAAAGTGTCTGTTAGATAATAAGAAATAAAATATATTTGAGTAGTTAAAACAACTTAAAAATTTAAGATTTTGTAAAATTGTTCATATAAATTTTTCTCAGAATTACCGAACAATACTATCATTGCAGTTATTTATTTATTTTATTATAAATTAATAATCAATTCATAATAATACAATTCAAACATTGATGTTTGGTGGTGATGGCGCAGTGGATAAGACACATGCCTTTGGTGTGAGAGACCCGGGTTCGAATCCACTGTGATACAACAATGTGTCCCTGAGCAAGACACTTAACCCCTAGTTGCTCCAGAGGCGTGCGATCTCTGACATATAGCAATTGTAAGTCGCTTTGGATAAAAGCGTCAGCTAAATGTAAATGTAAACATGTTTTTCTTAAGATTTATATCATTTAATATTATTTAAAACATTAAATGTGTATAGACCATTTGTTTTTATTTATTAAAAATTTAATATTATAATATTTACTATACAATGCTATTTGTTTTATATTATTGTTATTTTTATGATGCTTGTGAACACGGGATATACTTAGTAATTAGTTCACAGTTCATAATAAAAAAAATAACTGTCACGTTTCAGTGTGTTTAGTTCTGTTTTGTGATCTTGGTTCCCCTTGTCTTTGTGATTTTGGTTCAGTCCTGTTAGTTTTCCGCTCTGTCTAATTAGTAATTCCCTTCACCTGTGTTCTGTTAATTATCCTGTTCACCTGTGTTCTGTTAATTACCCTGTTCATTTAAGCCCTGTGTTTTCCCTCAGTGTTTGTTGATCGTCGTCCTTGTATGGTTGTGTTTCTTGAAGTCCTGGAATGTTTTCTCTTTTGGTTTTTGATAGTTAAGTTAATGAATAAAGCATCTTCATTGAGCTCAATCTGTCCTCGTCTTCAGTTACCTGCACAACCCTGACAACAAAACAGCTCTTTAATATTTCAATTGTTTCCTAAACAGCAATAAGAGTTTTTCCTAAATACTGCAGTACAAAAGTCCTAAATATCAATATGAACTTAACATTACTTTTCAACTTCTTCCAAGACTTTTGATTTTACTAAATTAATATTATATTGTATATATTTTGAATTTGATCAGGTGCAGAAGAGAACTGTGGGATCTAATGGTCTAATGGTTAGAGAGTCAGGCTTTTAACCCGAAATTACCAGTTTGATTGTGAGTTCGATTCTCAGTACCAGCAGGATCTGAGGTGCCAGTGAGCAAGGCACCTATAACTGCCTGCTGGGGTTTGTGTACACGCTTTGCAGTGTGTGTGTGTGCAGTGTTCCTAATGTGTGTGCACTAACTAACTTGGATGGGTTAAATTCAGAGGACAAATTCTGAGTATGGGTTTCCATACTTGGCCTTCACATGTCACTTTCACCTAGATAAGGTATCTATATATTTTTTAAAGCTTTATACTCCTATGGTATGTCAACAGTTGTTTGATTTGTCTTTATTTTTATTTCGCCTAAAAGGAATTTTAGGAGAAACATCTCAAACAAAGTGGATAATGAAATGATAAAAATAAAATTATGAAATAATAAATAATTAAATGAAAATTATATACTTGGAAACAGAGTTGGGGAAAGTTACTTTTAAATGTAATGCATTACAGATTTTCATTACTCCCTAAAAATTAACTAATTGTGTTTATTAGTTACTTTTTTGCATGCATATAGGACACAGTCGAAGTAAGCACTCAAATAAAAATGATCAAATACAAATGTGATGTTTAGTCATTTTTACTTATTGGTATGGCTGAATTGGATCAATGAAGGTCAGCAGCAAAGATATTGGTTATAAAGTGAGATTAAATACATAAAGTGTATTTAGAATACATATATACATAAACTTTTGTATTATTTAACATATTTTTTCAGTTTGGATTTCACTGTTTTTAATTCAGTTTCAATTCAGAGGAATACTGAATCTGTTTTTGTCTAAG
Organism: Siphateles boraxobius; assembly: GCF_051911475.1. Lineage (NCBI taxonomy): Eukaryota > Metazoa > Chordata > Actinopteri > Cypriniformes > Leuciscidae > Siphateles > Siphateles boraxobius. The sequence continues at coordinate 12,626,022 of NW_027508876.1, read as the reverse complement.
ATGATTAAAAGCATGCTCAGATTTAGTCTAGTCCTACAATAACCATCATGCTCACACAGCGCACACCACGATAAGGTCTTTAATATGACAGATTATGCATAGATTTGATATATACAGTATATTTACATGTTGAAGTTGTTTCACCCAGGAGAACTTGAGGACCCCTCTCTCCTCTCCTGTTCTTTCCCAATCTGTCCGTTAGAAAGGCGAGATTGTGCACGCTGGATGCAAGGCATTTGAGGTGGCCTGCACATCAATGCAGCTGCTGTCGTTCTCACAGAACCGATTTCAGGGCCGCCAAAGTGAATTTCACAACACAGCGAGAGCACAGAGCACTGGAGGCAGAGCAGGCTGTTAAGCACAACCTCTCCACTCTAATCGCCACAGTTCCACACTGCTCAGCTTGTTTCAGATCTTCATCCAGACAACACTTCATAAACACTGCCGTCTTGCTTATTGCATATACTGTATGCTTAAAATGTAGGCACAGTCTATAAAGAGATAGTTCACCACAAAATGAAAGATCTGTCATCATTTACTCAGCCTTGTGTTGTTCAAACCTGTATGACTTTCTTCTTCCATGAAACAAAAAGCAAAATATTTTGAATTAATTAAGAATATATGGAATGGAAGTATACATATGTGCTGTCAAGTTCCAAAAAAAGAAAGAAAAAAAGACAACTTGACAATATTCTGAAGCCATATAGTTTTGTGTGGATGATGTTTCCCAAAATCGAGTAACCTTCTTTGCTGTTGTTTTTAATTCTCATTTGTACTTGCGCATATTTGAACGTTGTCAAAATGGCAAATGCCAACAACCAGTTCTGACTTAAAATTAAGATTTTTGTAGAGTATTTTTCACAATACAGTTTGTTCTATCATTTTTAATTTATCATTTTATTTTATTTTATACACAATGCACTGGATCATTTATAATTCAATAATACCAACATTATTTAGAATGAATCCTTTAGTGTTCCATGCATGAAAGTCATTCAGGTTTGGTGTCACTATTTGGGACACTATTTCAGACCGGGAAATTCTACACCCATCCAGGCCATCCTATGCACCCAAATCAAATTTATAAACATGGACAACCCTATTTTTTTCCCTAAATTACATTTATTTTGACAGTATGACCATAACATAAAAACAAACAACCAACCTAGAAGTAAAAGAGTTCTAATATCAAATGGGTCTGCACATAACGTTACACAAGCATTCAAGTCCAAAGCTGTTAGTACCTCTCTACTTCTGACGGCTCCGCCCTGGCCGACGGCACAGCCTGCTCCGCCCTGGAGGCTTCCTGCTCGAGTTTGGCCTCGCCCTCGTCAGCCTCCAGCACTTGAAGCCCTGAACAGATCAGTAATTTTGCAACATTTTGCTGCTTCTTCTTGGAGTGCTTTCTTTTCCTTTGTGCTTTCCGTCTCTGCTCCACTGGCCGTTTTCTGTCCATCATTGGGTGCTGCTCGCATTTTCTGTTTAACCGTTTGGCTGAGGCGTTAAGTCGAATTGTAGTTTTGCTAGTCAAGACTAACAGATTCATGATTTTATTTTTTATTATTATTAACATTAATAATAATTTTAATTAATGACGAATTCGAAAATTATCATGCACTCATTGTGAGGGGCTCTTTGTGATGCGATTGCGTGAATGACTAAAAGAGACATGTAAGAAGCTTTTACTTCTTTGTTCTCACCTGGGGGACAGAAGTTAGTGTTTGCACGAGTGCTTTCGGCTCTCGAGGGAGTCAAAGGCTCTCACAGTGATGTGTTTGTGACTGTTATATGCGTGATTCTTGATTAGTAATAAAGTCTAGCGCTTGAGCTCTGGAGGGAGTTGAACACACTCTTTATGATGTGGTTGCTGTGATAAGCTCTTTTGTTGTTTATTATCTCTTGAGGGATGAGAATATAATGCCTAAATCCTGAGGGTTTGTGTCTGCAGGTGTCATAGCGTCCGGCAGGTTCAATCACAGAGGTGGTGGGAGGAGCAAAGGGAGTCTTATGAGATTTATTTCCCTTTCAGGTCTGCTATTACTGCTGTGTATGGCCTGATTCTGTGGAATTAGATCCAGAGGGTCCAGGGAGGTGTTAGATTTACCCCCTTTGCTCAGTGGAGACGATCTCTGAAACCCGACAGGAAGCATTCTTTTTGTCCTTGTTTGTGAACCCTTTATTAGTTGTAGGCACTTTCGTGAGTATTGGAGTCTAGAGAGCCCATTTTCTGAGTCAGGTCATGAAACAGGGTCCTCCAGTCCCTGGGATGAGTTATTTTGATCTCGAGAATCTGACAGGAAGTAGGTTTTTAGCACCAGTTTGCGAACCCTTCTTTGTCATAAGGCACCTTTGGGCATGCCTGGAGTCTTGAGATCCTACGAAGACTTTCCGAGTGGTCCCAGCTAGCACTCAGTTGGTTCCCCTTGATGGCAATGTCTTTATGGTTGAGTGTAAGTGAATCCTTGATAGTAGGATTCCCGACTCCCTATGAGAGAGCTCAGTTTGTTGCTGGAGTCTCAGTTGAGTTTATAATGGTGCGGCTAGCACTTTTGCCTAGCCCCCTTATACTTTCTTGTGATCTGCCAACCAAGGATTCTAGCTCTTCTGGAATCTGGACTCCAACAGGAAGCGGTCTGTTCACCTTGGATGAACCCCTCCTGTTGTATGGCACCTCTAAGAGTGCTGGAGCCTAGAGACCAAATCATATGGAAGGTTTTACAATAGTTGTAGCTAGCCTTAGCTGGTAGCTCCTGGGGTCATTCGTCATTTAAGATGAGCATGGAGTAGAACCAGTTATGTGCAAGGTCCTCTGCTCCCTGTAATGAGTGTGTTCTGACTTCAGCATCAATCCTCTATTGAGTGGTATGGCTCTCTGTAAGCCTCCTTGGTGGAACTTTCTTTATGTTGCAGTGTTGTTAGGCCTCCTCTCACTCTAGAGAGTTATCCTGCTGAGGGTTCCACTCTCCAAACCTCCTCTTGGATAGCAGTGTTGAGTTTTCAGGCTCTTTTGCTAAGCAGTCCTTAGCCTAGAGCTCAGTTAGGCTTCCTCTCGCTATAGAGGGTCGCTATGCTGAAGCTTCCACCCTGAGAGCTCCCTGAATGCAGTGGACTGGGTTTAAAGCTCTTTTTTGAGCCTCCCTGGTTAACTGTCTTCAAGGCAGGTGTTGCTAGGCTTCCTCTTGCTCTAGAGAGTCGTCCTGCTTAGGCCTGCGCCCCCAGAGCTTCACCGGGATGACAGTATCAAGTTGTCAGGCTCTTTGAGAGCATCCTTGGTAAGCAGTCCTTAGTGTAAAATGTAGTTAGGCCTACTCTCGCTTTGGAGAGTCATCTTGCACAGGCCTCCGTTCATAGAGATTAGTTGGTGTGGCTACGCCGGGTGATATGACTCTCTGTGAGCCTACACCCTTAGGGAAGCGTTGTTAGGCTTCCTTTTGATTTAGAGAGTCTTGTGGAGACCTCTGCTCTCCAGATCTCTGCATAAGATAATGTCCATCTTGTCCAAGATGTGAACTATTTGAACAATGTAGAACGTAGTTAGGCCTCCTCTCATTTTACAGATTCATCTTACTAAGGCCTCCATTCGTGGAGCTCCCATCAGGTCTTTGGCTCTCTCCAAGCCTCCTTGATGATATTTTTTAGTTATGCTAGGTCTAAAATCGTTTTAAGATTGGTTTTCCTGAGACCTCCGCTCGTTACGGGTATAGTATCCCCTGAAGTGACTGACTGATATTCCTTATCCATGGCCATATTCCCTTGAAGGTTTTTGGAAGAATACCAGGCCCTGAGCTCTGTCTGTGGGGTAAACTGTCACAGGTGCGGACAGGAAATTGGACACACCATTTAGGACAGGAAATTGTCCAAATTGTCATTTACTTTATTTAATTTGTTACAGCATTCATTCGATGGTGGAGTGGGTATTTGTTTCCCAAAGTATCCTAGGATACAGTGTGAATTTCCATTTGAAAAAAGAATTTCTCGGGTTACGAGAAATGTGTCAACTGTGTCTTGTTTTCATGCTTCAGGTATAACTGCCCACGTCTCCTTCAGACAAAAGAAGTTGTTGACTCAAAATGAGTTTTTACTCACACTCTGAGTGACGATTTTCCACTTCTGTAGCACTTACATACACCAAACTTTACAGACGGTATTCCTAACTATATTGTGAAGGTTTGTCCAGAGGGATTTATTGATATATCTTCTTGGCCTGATTTATATGACATTTTATGCCTAAAAATAGGGCAAAAAAAAAAAAAAAAATTAAGGCTATTGGCAGTATTTTCTGATTTGCAGGGTAACAAAAGGAGATATTCATAATCCCCTCTGGTAATGTCTTTTCATTGAATATATCAACAAAATTCAAAAATAATTTTGAACATTGTTTTTTTCAATGGTCAGATTCGTCAATTCAAAATATGCAAATTGGAGCATATTTAATTAGATATAGCCTGATTAGCACATTTAAACATAAATTTACAGAAAACTTGCAATACATTTTTTTCTCCTATTCATGTGAGTAATCAACTGGTAAAGTTTCATGGTGATATCTGTAAGTTATTTTTTTTACGCTATTCACTTGTAGTGTCTCGCCTTAAACTGCTTGTCATAGGCCTCATTTCATCTGTATTTTGCAGTTTCAAGACAAGAGATGAAATCCTATAATTCTGTTACAAGTACTTCAGCTTAATGGCACTAAAACCTGTTAAAGGCCTAGCGGCATGCTTAAAAATCTCTTGAACTGAGTAAGCAATTTCAGTCAGGCAATTGACTATGCGGGTAAAAAACTCTCTAAGGGCAATTTGGATGTAGAGATGGTGATTACTATCTGGTGTGGAACTCAAGCGGTGAGAATCCTCTGCATTTCTTTTTAACAACATACCAAATAAATTTCAATTTGATGTCTGACGCATGTGTGTAATAAATGTGTAATGTGTAAGTGTGAGAGAGATTGTCATTATCTGTGCATGTTACAATTTTCTGGCAGTATATTTGTGTTTGTGTGTGTGCTTGTGTGTGAGAACAGCCAGTCTGTCTGTGTTTGCTCCATCCTTCACCTCTCTTATTCATCCTACAAGGCCTTAGTTGCATTGCGTATGAGCTCTCATCAAATGCCGTCGAGCCAGTCAGGGACACACATGTTGTGATACTGACCCTGGGGCCCCTCTACAAACAATGTGACCAAGTGCGGTCACAGGTCAAAATCTTGATGTTACATGTGAGGGAACTAAAAACTTTGGTGTATGTATATATATATATATATATATATATATATATATATATATATATATATATATACACGCTCCACAACATGTACTTATATGATACTATAGCACCTGTGGCAAAAATAATACATTACAAATTGCATATATCTAAACGATCACACATGGTCGCTAAAAAATGAATATATGTCAATTGTTGTGAAAAACAGTGCCTTTGACATATTTGAAATTTTCTCCTGTTATGTTACACAGACAAAAGAAATGTCATACAGGCTTGGAAAAGCTTTTCCTTTTTATATTTTCTGTTTTCATTTTTAGTAAAAAAGGAAAATTTTAAGTTTATTTAATAATTATGCTATGCGTTTGCAATTAAAAAAAATCTTATTTAGGTTATATTTATTTCAATGGTCAACTTTTGACATTCTTCCAACTATAAATAACTCTGCAACTACATGTCAACTAACACTCAATGGGAGTAATAGTATACTGTAGTTAGTAGACTGTTAGGTTTGGGTGTTACCTTTAAAGTATTAAAGTACCTGTTAAAGGGTTACCTTTATTTAATATACTTTCAGTTTTAGTAATTTTAGTAGGCCTACTTTTAACTTAAATGAAATAAGAAATATTGCCTTGGCAACTTCTGAAATAAGTTTTTATATAACAACATGGTTGTGCCATATAGTAACACAAAATGATCTGAAAAATAGAACAGTTTCTCTGACATTGATGAAGTCCTGTAGTTATGAACAATAGGTAACACAGAAGGGTTTAGTTTAGCACTAGTTTGAATGTAGGTCAGGGAAGCCAGCTTCAGGGAAGAGAGGATTGAAGGATAAATGCTACACCTCAGGTTGGACTTGCCTAGGAGAAAACAGCAGCTGCTAAAGACTGAGGTTAAATATTACAGGACTGTATATGTGAGAGCTTGTCTTTGTGTTTGTAGTGCCTGCTTGTTTGCTCAAGTTCTCTTACGAGAGGTTCTCTTGTATTGCGTAAGTTTAGCTTACACTACGGGAAAGATTCATCTTCTCGAGATATCGAAGCCAAAAAATTATCCTTAATTTTGTATTCATTGTCAATGCAGTGCAGCAGCTAGCAGACCTAGAGCAGGCCATCTCGCGTGCTCATTGGCTGCCCTGCGGGCAACTGCTGCAGCCTACCAGTGAGCCCGGCGTGACGTCACGCCCAATGAAGGGCGTGCTGCGCTCATGAGCCTCACTGCCGTCGCATCTGTGGATGAGGCCGAGGGACACGCCACGAGAGACTGCTGCTCCATCCTGGCATCAGTCGGCGAGCAATGGTCGCTTCACTCTGCCTCCTCGTCGATCCAGGAATCCACCCGTACCCGCACTGGAGCTGATGCGGAACTGATGCACATCAGCTGCGCATCAGCGCATGAACTGTTGACCGTCTCGGGCTCGAGTGGTCGCTGCCGAAGGAACCCGCGCCGAACAGGCTCGATGGCTGTTTCCTTCAAAGTCGCCGCCGTGCAGCTTCAGCAAGCAGGCCCGCTCCATTCCTGCCGGAACTTCACTCGGAGCTGATGAAGTCAAGGAATGCACCATTCTCCTCGAGACTTTAGTCCCAGGCCTCCGCGTTGCTCTCCCAAGTGGACGGCGCCGCCGAGAAAGGGTACACGGCTATTCCCCCTGTGGAAGAGGCGGTCGCAGCGCACCTTTGCCCGCCCTCCGCGAGATGGCGGTCACGGTCAGCCCTCCCGTCAAAAGCCTGCAGAGCCACGTCCGCCTTGGTCGGCCGCGTATATGCCGCCTCCGGCCAGGCCGCGTCTGCTCTCCACTCCATGGCTGTGCTACAGATCCTGTAAGCCGACCTCCTCCGTGAATGGGATGAGAAGGGCCGGGATCCAGCTGCGGTTACAGACCTGAGAAGTGCGACGGATCTCTCTCTCCGCGCCACTAAAACCGCAGCTCAAGCCATTGGACGAGCCATGGCCGCGTTGACTGTAACAGAGAGGCACCTCTGGTTGACGCTCGCGGATATGAGGGAAACTGAGCGAGCCACCTTCCTGAACGCGCCGGTCTCCCCCACTGGTCTCTTCGGCCCAGCGGTGAACGGGATCGTTGACCATTTTTCTGCGGTACAGAAGACCACGCATGCCATGAACCTCTTCCTGCTGCGACGCTCGAGCTCCGCTACAGGCCGCTCTCGCGGGAGACAAAGCCAGCCTCCTGTGCGAGCCAGCGCCCAGCGTCCAGCACAGCCTCAGCCTTCGCAGCGACGTCAGGGCGGCCGCCCTAGGTCGCGCTCAGACAGCCGTCACAGACCGCCGCCCCCCAGAGGGCCTCGGCAGAAGATCACGCTGAAGTCTGAGCACGCGAAGCCCTCCTAACAAAGAGAGAGAAAAGAAGCGCGTGCCCCGCTGCGGCCGGACCGCCGCCAAAGTTTATTTCCCTGTCAGTCCCCTTCAAACAGGCTACTGCAGTGGTTCATTTAGCAGCCAACGAGCCGGTTTGTTCACCCTCTCGCCTGCACACAAAGGCCGTTTTCACGGCGACCCAGAGAAATCTCAAAAAGAGTATAATGTCTGGTCCGGCTCACGTCGTCTGTGTTTTAAGTGTAGTGAAAGTGCCCACGCCCCAGTGTTCACCCCTACACACAAGCACTTCGAATCTCGTGTCACTCACAGAGCACACTCTCATAAAGCGCAGACAAGCCGCTCGAGTGTTGAATGTAAGAAATGTGTCCATAGGTCTGTGCCCACTATCTGCCCGCTCTGTTACACGATCAAAAAAGCAGGTTATGAATGTAAGTCTCGTGCCCACCAGAGAGCGTTCACGCTTGCTAACACAAACCTGGTAACACAAACCTGGCGCGTTTATGTGTTATCGCAAAACGCAGGGCATTAATAAGACACTCCCCATCCATTATGATTGGGGCGTCAAATACACTTGTAAGTCTCGTGCCCGCGCACACGCACTCACGCTTACAGGAAGCTTTTCCGCCCGGAGCGCTGCTCGCGGGTCAAAAAGTGAAAAAATAATGTTCCCCATCCCTTATGATTGGGACATCTCACATAAATCAGCCGGTTTCGGCTTTCAGCGAGCAGCCATTGCCCAGAACCGAGAGCGCGCGCGCCGGGCTTTCGGCTCTGGTTCAGTTAAACAAGCCCGCAAATGCCGGCGATCTGAACCCGGAGGCCATTCGCCCCCTAGCGGCTCACATAGCTGCGTGGGAAACTATCCCAGGGATTTCAGAATGGGTGCTGAGCACAATATATACACTTAAATTCATTCGCCGTCCCCCGCGCTTTCAAAGCCGGACCGCGACGATAGTGAATGCGGAAGTAGCACACCTACTTCAAGCAGAAATAGCAAAGCTGCTGTGCAAAGGGGCTATAGAAAAGGTACCGCCTTCTCTGAGCGAGTCAGGTTTTTACAGCCGATATTTTCTCGTACCCAAAAAGGACGGAGCCTTCAGACCTATCCTAGATCTGAGACATTTGAACAAAGTGCTTGCGAAAAGACCGTTCAAAATGCTTACGACCAGGAAAATCCTTGCGCACGTTTACCCGGAGACTGGTTTATTTCTCTAGATCTGAAGAATGCCTACAGGTCCTTCTCAAAAAATTAGCATATTGTGATAAAGTTCACTATTTTCCATAATTTAATGATAAAAATTAAAATTTCAAATATTTTCGATTCATTGCACACCAACTGAAATATTTCAGGTATTTTATTGTTTTAAAACTGATGATTTTGGCATACAGCTCATGAAAACCCAAAATTCCTATCTCAAAAAATTAGCATATCATGAAAAGGGTCTCTAAACGAGCTATTAACCTAATCATCTGAATCAACTAATTAACTTTAAACACCTGCAAAAGATTCCTGAGGCTTTTAAAAACTCCCAGCCTGTTTTATTACTCAAAACCGCAATCCTGGGTAAGACTGCCGACCTGACTGCTGTCCAGAAGGCCATCATTGACACCCTCAAGCAAGAGGGTAAGACACAGAAAGAAATTTCTGAACAAATAGGCTGTTCCCAGAGTGCTGTATCAAGGCACCTCAGTGGGAAGTCAGTGGGAAGGAAAAAGTGTGGCAAAAAACGCTGCACAACAAGAAGAGGTGACCGGACCCTGAGGAAGATTGTGGAGAAGGACCGATTCCAGACCTTGGGGGACCTGCGGAAGCAGTGGACTGAGTCTGGAGTAGAAACATCCAGAGCCACCGTGCACAGGCGTGTGCAGGAAATGGGCTACAGGTGCCGCATTCCCCAGGTCAAGCCACTTTTGAACCAGAAACAGCGGCAGAAGCGCCTGACCTGGGCTACAGAGAAGCAACACTGGACTGTTGCTCAGTGGTCCAAAGTACTGTTTTCGGATGAAAGCAAATTTTGCATGTCATTCGGAAATCAAGGTGCCAGAGTCTGGAGGAAGACTGGGGAGAAGGAAATGCCAAAATGCCTGAAGTCCAGTGTCAAGTACCCACAGTCAGTGATGGTCTGGGGTGCCATGTCAGCTGCTGGTGTTGGTCCACTGTGTTTTATCAAGGGCAGGGTCAATGCAGCTAGCTATCAGAAGATTTTGGAGCACTTCATGCTTCCATCTGCTGAAAAGCTTTATGGAGATGAAGATTTCATTTTTCAGCACGACCTGGCACCTGCTCACAGTGCCAAAACCACTGGTAAATGGTTTACTGACCACGGTATTACTGTGCTCAATTGGCCTGCCAACTCTCCTGACCTGAACCCCATAGAGAATCTGTGGGATATTGTGAAGCGAAAGTTGAGAGACGCAAGACCCAACACTCTGGATGAGCTTAAGGCCGCTATCGAAGCATCCTGGGCCTCCATAACACCTCAGCAGTGCCACAGGCTGATTGCCTCCATGCCACGCCGCATTGAAGCAGTCATTTCTGCAAAAGGATTCCCGACCAAGTATTGAGTGCATAACTGAACATAATTATTTGAAGGTTGACTTTTTTTGTATTAAAAACACTTCTTTTATTTGTCGGATGAAATATGCTAATTTTTTGAGATAGGAATTTTGGGTTTTCATGAGCTGTATGCCAAAATCATCAGTATTAAAACAATAAAAGACCTGAAATATTTCAGTTGGTGTGCAATGAATCTAAAATATATGAAAGTTTAATTTTTATCATTACATTATGGAAAATAATGAACTTTATCACAATATGCTAATTTTTTGAGAAGGACCTGTATTTTCAGATTCAGATAATACCCCGTCACAGGCAATTTTTGAGATTCGCCTTCGACGGTCAGGTATATCAATACACCGTACTGCCGTTCGGCCTGTCCCTAGCACCCTGTACATTTACGAAGTGCATGGACACGGCGCTCGCCCCCCTGAGAAGTCAGGGGCTGCGAATAATGAACTATCTGGACGATTGGCTGATATTGGCACAGTCAGAGACAGAACTGCTATCTCACAGAACAGTGCTTCTCAGTCACCTGGAAGGCTTGGGTCTCACGGTCAACTGGACCAAGAGCTCATTACTGCCCAGCCAGTCAATTTCCTTTTTAGGAATAGAACTGGACTCGGTGACCATGCCGGCTCGTTTATCGACACAGCGCGCGGGCCGTGTTCGCCACCTAGCCGCATCTTTCCAGAAGGGCAGCTTTCTCCCTTTGAAAACATTTCAAAGGATGTTGGGCTGTATGACATCAGCTGCAGCGGTGCTTCAGCTGGGCCTACTGCGCATGCGCCCGCGCTGGTTGAATGCTTGCGCGTCCCGCCGAGCCTGGGTTTCTGGCGGCCAGAAAATCAGAGTGACTCAGACCTGCATAGCGGCTCTGCAGCCCTGGTTAGTAGCCGACTGGTACCAGCAGGGAGTGATGATGGGATCCATCTCTTATCGGAAAGTAATTTCGACAGACGCGTCCAACTCGGGTTGGGGCGCGCTGTTCGAGGGCAGACCGGTCTTCGGCCAGTGGTCAGACCAAGAGAAGTGTTTTCACATAAACTGTCTGGAAATGATAGCGGTCGAGAACGCGCTGAAGCGCTTCCTCCTGTTCATACAGGACCAACATGTTCTTGTCCGCTCGGACAACATGTCTGTGGTATCCTATGTAAACCGTCAGGGCGGTGTCAGATCCAGAAATCTCTGCAATCTGACGGAACGCCTCCTTATTTGGTCTCAGATGCACCTGCGTTCGCTGAGGGCGGCGCATGTACCTGGCCATTTGATCGACGGCCCAGATAAACTGTCCAGGGACAATGTTCCCCCAGGGGAATGGTCCCTGCACCCCCAAACGGTCCAGAAGCTGTGGCGCCTATTCGGCAGAGCGGAAGTCGACCTATTTGCGTCAAAAGACAACGCTCAATGCCCGACGTTCTTCTCGAAGGACGAGGACGCGCTGACCCAGGTTTGGCCCAGCCTCCCGCTATATGCTTTCCCTCCGGTCTCTCTGTTACCACAGGTGATCAAGAGAATCAGGGAAACGCGCCACTCTGTGCTCCTCATAGCCCCGCGTTGGGAGAATCAGATTTGGTTCCCGGAACTAGCACGGCTGTCACTTACAGCTCCGTGGCCGATTCCAGTGAGGGCAGATCTCCTCTCTCAGGCTCGCCGCGGGATCTGGCATCCCAATCCAGAGCGCTGGTCTCTGCACGCATGGTTGATCAACGGGTACTCGTTGCCCTGCCAGAAGGAGTGATGAACACAATCACGCAGTCTAGAGCTCCTTCCACGAGAAGGCTCTACGCGTCTAAATGGTCCGTGTTCTCCGGAGGGTGTACCGACAGAGGTCTGGACCCACGAACATGCGGGGTGGCGCATCTGATCACCTTCCTACAGGAGCTGTTCGATAAGGGGAGGTCCCCATCCACGCTCAAAGTATACGTGGCGGCCGTGTCAGCGTTCGCAGAATCGACGCACGGCCAGTCACTGGGAAGACATGAGTTGGTCATCCACTTCCTTAGAGGAGCTAGAAGGATGAACCCGCCGCGCCCCCCGTCGGTTCCTATGTGGGATCTTTCATTGGTCCTCGAGGCCCTGAAAGCCTTTCCATTTGAACCACTAGACTCCGTGGGGTTGAAATATCTATCACTGAAAACCGTCTTTCTGACTGCACTGTCGTCAGTAAAACGTGTGGGGGACCTGCATGCGCTGTCTGTCAGCGCGTCGTGTCTTGAGTTCGGGCCGAATGACTCTAAAGTAATCCTCAGACCTAGACATGGCTATGTTCCTAAAGTGATGGGCACTCCATTCAGAGCGCAAGTTATTTCGCTGTCAGCTCTGCCAGCATCTGACAGCGAAAGCGAGGTGAATCTCCTCTGCCCTGTCAGGGCGCTGAGATTTTACATTACGCGCTCCGCCTCCTTCAGGCGTTTAGAACAGCTTTTTGTTTCGTTTGGTGGGCGCACCAAGGGTCTCGCCTCCTCGAAACAGAGCCTGTCCAGATGGATAGTGTATGCTATAGTAGCTGCTTACGCGTCAAAAGGTCTGCAATGCCCTCTGGGGATCTCCGTCTACCTTTGTCAGGTTTTATAACCTAGAAGTTCATGCCTTGTAGGCTAAACTTTTGTCAGTTTGAAGGAGAGGTGTATTCTGCCCAGATCTTCCTGCTCAGATCACTCTCACGTGACTCAGCTCTCCTGGTGGAGCTGCACTAGTAGGGTATGTGCCATGTGCCTATACAGACCGGCGCACTGCTCTGTATTCCCTATGTGTGCTTATGTACAAGTGATAGCCCCGTGGCTGGCCACTTTATTTTTTCCACTAATGGGGTTCCCTTGAAAGTTCGGGGTCTCATGGTGGATGCTTGGCGCGCACGGCGTTGACAAAGTGTTCCCGTAGCGTAAGCTAAACTTACGCAATACGAGAGAACCTCTCGTAAGAGAACGATACTCGGTTACTAAACATAACCTCGGTTCTCTCTAGAGAGGGAACGAGTATTGCGTAACCGGCCGTGCTCGCGCCACGAGCGACTTCACTTCAGTCGACGAAAAACCAGGGAAGTCAGCCTACAGCCCCTACTTTTATACGCTAAGCCACGCCCATTCCGGCGGGCTGTGACGCTATGAAGGCGTGGGCGCCCTTCATTGGGCGTGACGTCACGCCGGGCTCACTGGTAGGCTGCAGCAGTTGCCCGCAGGGCAGCCAATGAGCACGCGAGATGGCCTGCTCTAGGTCTGCTAGCTGCTGCACTGCGTTGACAATGAATACAAAATTAAGGATAATTTTTTGGCTTCAATATCTCGAGAAGATGAATCTTTCCCGTAGCGTAAGCTAAACTTACGCAATACTCGTTCCCTCTCTAGAGAGAACCGAGGTTACGTTTAGTAACCGAGTATCGTTTCTTTGCTTGTAAGATATGTTCTTTTTTTGTCAGACTTGAGCAGACAATTTGGTAAGCAAACACAAATACCACAGATCCTGGATGGTTGTAAATGCCATGAATTAAGGGTTTTAAATCCATCTTCTATTAAGTTAAGTCAAAACACAACAATCATTAGAGACAAAAAGAAGTAGGCGACACTTTAGCTTACTTTAAAAAATGTATTTATTACAGAAATAATACATGTAAAAGAATATACTTGTCTTTTCAGACACTTCACAGAATATTAATTGCAATTAGGCAAGGCAAGGCAAGGCAAGGCAAGTTTATTTATATAGCAAATTTCATACACAATGGTAATTCAAAGTGCTTTACATAGAAGAAATTAAAATAATCAAAAGAAATCAGAAAAATTAAAACAGTTTAGAATAAAAGATAAAATACAGAAATAATTAAATGAAATCAGAATAATTAAAACATAAAATAAAATACAGTGCAAACAGTCGGACGAACAGTGGCACAGTGCTCATTCAGTAAATGCACAGCTAAACAGATGTGTTTTGAGTCTGGATTTGAATGTGACTACTGTAGGAGCACATCTGATCTCTTCTGGAAGCTGGTTCCAGCTGCGGCTGGCATAGTAGCTAAAAGCAGACTCGCCATGCTTAGAGTTAACCCTTGGTATTTCTAGCCGATGTGATCCTAATGATCTGAGTGATCTGTTGGGTTTATATTCACTGAGCATATCTGCAATGTATTGAGGTCCTAGGCCATTGAATGATTTATATACCAGTAATAATACTTTAAAATCAATCCTAAATGTAACTGGCAGCCAGTGTAAAGACCTGAGGACTGGTGTGATGTGTTCATATTTTCTGGTTCTGCTCAGAATCCTAGCAGCAGCGTTCTGTATGAGCTGCAACTGTCTTATGGTCTTTTTGGGAAGGCCAGTGAGAAGTCCATTACAATAATCCACCCTACTGGTGATGAAAGCATGTACAAGTTTTTCTAAGTCTTGACTGGAAACAAAGCATCTAACTCTTGCAATATTTTTCAGGTGATAGTATGCTGATTTAGTTATTGCTTTGACATGACTACTGAAACTAAGGTCTGACTCTAGAGACACACCCAGATTCCTGACTTGATTTTTAGTTGTTTGACCCCTAGACTGAAGGTATGCGTTCACCTTGAGAACTTCATCTTTGTTTCCAAACGCAATGACTTCAGTTTTGTCTTTGTTTAACTGAAGAAAGTTTTGGCACATCCAATTGTTTACTTCATCAATGCATTGGCAAAGGGAGTCAATGGGGCTGTAATCGTTAGGCGATAGGGATAAGTAGAGTTGTGTGTCGTCTGCATAGCTGTGGTAAGCGATTTGGTTATTTCTCATTATTTGGCTCATTGGGAGCATGTACACGTTGAATAGGAGTGGCGCAAGAATTGAGCCTTGCGGGACTCCGCATGTCATGGATGTCCACTCAGACTTATGGTCTCCTATACTCACATAATAACCTCTGCCTCCTAAGTATGACCTGAACCATTTTAGGACTATCCCAGAAAGCCCGACCCAGTTTTCCAGCCTGTCAAGAAGTATTTTGTGATCGACAGTGTCAAATGCAGCACTGAGGTCGAGTAGTACCAGCACTGATAATTTGCCTGTATCAGTATTTAAGCGAATATCATTTATTATTTTTATGAGCGCGGTCTCTGTACTGTGGTGCGGTCGGAAACCAGATTGAAAATGGTCAAAGTATCCATTCGAGCTTAAGAATTTGTTCAGCTGATTGAACACAACTTTTTCAATGATCTTGCCTATGAAAGGACGATTTGAGATCGGTCTATAGTTGTTTAATATGGTCTTATCCAGATTGCTCTTTTTCAGTAGGGGCTTGACAACAGCAGTTTTCAGGGAGGTCGGAAAACTCCCAGAGAGAAGTGAGGCATTTACCACTTCTAGGAGATCTGCTTCTAAGCTGTGTGACACATTTTTGAAAAAAGATGTGGGAAGTGCGTCAAGGGCGCAGGTTGATGTTTTTAGGTGCTGTACGGTTTCTTCCAAAATTTTGCCATCAATTTCTTCGAAATCAGACATAGTGGCTACTTTCTCAGGCTGTTGTCTGATCTGCCTGACACCAGCGCAACTCAAGGATGAGCTGATCACCTTTCTGATATTATTGATTTTCTCAGAGAAGAAAGAAGCAAACTCACTGCACTTTCTCACTGAGAGCACTTCACTGGGAATCTGGCTTGGGGGTTTGTCAGTCTCTCTACAGTAGCAAAAAGAGTGTGTGTGTTGTTTATATTGCTGTTTATAATATTCGAGAAGAAAGTCTGTCTAGATTTGCTTAGTTCCTTATTGAAAGCATGGATGCTGTCTTTGTAGATGTTATAATGGACTACAAGTTTTGTCTTCCGCCACATGCGCTCTGCTTTTCTGCATTGTCTTTTCATATTTTGCACTGCTGTTGAGTTTCTCCAAGGTGCTTTTTGTCTGCCACTCTTCTTCCTGACTTTCACAGGAGCAATGTCATCAATTACACTCTTAACTTTTGAGTTAAAAGAATCAAGGAGAAAATCAACAGAGTCAGCAGATATGCTTGGTGTTAAAGATATAGCCTTCATAAATAGTACACTAGTGTTCTCATTTAAGCATCTCTTCTTGACAGACACATATCTAGCTTCAATGGCAGGAGAGATCAATCTATCAAAGAAAATACAAAAATGATCAGACAGTGCTACATCCTTAATAACAATTGATGAAATGTTTAGACCCTTACTGATAAGTAAATCTAGAGTGTGTCCACGATTATGTGTGGGTCCATGTACATGCTGAGTCAGATCAAAAGTTTTTAAAACAGTTTTGATTTCTTTTGCCATGTTGTTTTCTGCATTATCTATGTGAATGTTAAAATCTCCAGCAATGGCAAAGCAGTCAAACTCTGAGGAAATTGTTGATAACAGTTCTGTTAAGTTCTCAGCAAAAGCTGGAGAGTATTTTGGAGGCCTGTAAACAATGATAAGTAAAATGCGTGGAGCACCTTTTAACACAATACCCAGATATTCGAAAGACGGGTAATTCCCAAATGATATTTGCTTACATTGATAGACATCTTTATGAAGAGCAGCTAAACCTCCGCCTCTTCTGACAGCTCTGCAGACACTCATAAAAGTAAAGTTAGGAGGGGCTGTTTCATTGAGGACTGTTGCACTGCAACTTTGTTCTAGCCAAGTTTCATTTAGCAACATAAAATCTAGGTTGTATGTGGTTATTAAGTCGTTGACTAAAAGTGATTTATTTTTAAGTGAACGGATGTTTAAAAGTGCTAATTTAACAGTCTTACTTTTTGTCCCCACAGCAATCTTGGTATGTCGTGTAATAGGCACCAGATTAGATGGGTTTGCTGTACGGCTTTTGAAGGCCTTAGACTTTCTATCATGTAATCGAACAGCAATAGAAAAAGATACAGGCACACTGGGTTCCCGCTTGTTCTGTAAACATTTGAGAAAGTTATTGTTATCATAGCGGGGACCCGACACATATCACTGAGAGCTGGTATCAGTTGTTTTTGGTTCACCTCGATCCGCTGGAGGAGGGTGTGGGCCCTGGCGCTGTGGCAGAGGCCGAAGAGCTCTCACAGGAGGACGGGGAGGGCGAGCTGGGCCCGCAGGCTTTCGTGGTTGTGGGGCCTGGCGTTTTTTGGTTGGTATCTGGGGGCTCGCAGAAAAAGAGTGGGATAGTCTAGTTCCAGCATGCACCAGTTGTTCCATTTTCTCTGAGAAGCACAGAAGTGGAGATGCTGGAGAGAGTGATAACGTTTCCGGTGAGAGGAATTTTTGTTCTGGTGTTATTGGAGGCTGTAACATGCTGTCCCGGTTTCCCTGGCTGTTTTCCAGAAAGTCGTCCTTGGGTGCTGTATCTTGGAGCAGTGCTGGTATGTCACAGTCTGTCTGTGGTGAGCTCTGTGGGCAGGGCTCAGCTGAGATTGTGTCCGTGAGCAGAGGTTGTTGTGGCTGAGTGGTGTTATCACTGTCCTTGTGTGATGTGTCAACCGCATGTCCATTTCGGTGCTGATGTGAAATCCTGTGGTCATTCATACTGTTTCCAGGTGTGTGTGTGCCATTCAGGTTGAGTGGATTGGCACACATTGCAGAAGGATGACGGAGGGAGAAGTAGATATTGTCCTTTAGCACTCTTGAACAAAGTTTGTTTGGGTGGTGGCCATTCTGTTGAAACAGTTGCCTCTGACTCCAGTATAGATTGAAGTTGTCAATAAAATTCACTCCTTTTATATTGCAGGTTTTTTGCAGCCATGTATTAAGCCCAAGCAACCGTGAAAACCTGTTTGTTCCTCTTGCTGGGAGTGGTCCACTGATGAATGTTTGAACTTTCAGTCTTTTAAGTGTTTCAAAAAGTTCATTGAAATCCTTTTTAAGAAGTTCCGACTGCTCTTTATGAATATCATTCTTCCCCACATGAATGATGAGTCGATTTGCAGTCTTATGTTTCATCAGAATGTTCTCAAGTTCCCTGTTTACATCAGATGTTGTTGCTTGTGGAAGGCAGCACGTTGTTGTATCCCTGCTATTAATGTTTCTGATTACGGAGTCGGCCACTATCAGAGTCCTGGGCTCGGCTGCACTGTGAGCTGAGTGCCGCTGTCTGGTCGACCTTGAGCCCCAGTTAGCATCAGTGTTAGCTACTGGCTGATTCAGTCTGTGTGCGATCACATTCATCAAATTTGGGGATTCCTCATTCATTAATACTTCAAATCTGTTCTCAAGATGTATAGGCGGTGGTATGAGACCAGTGTTTGCAGTCCTTGTCAGAGCCGTATCTGGGGTAGAGGATGCTACTGCAGTAATATGTGATGCTCGTGACAATCTGATGTCTCGAGTGCCTTTGGGTCTCGCTCCCTGTTTGTGCCATCGATTAGTAAAACGATCGGCTTGTTTCTCTACACTCAGTATGGCCTGTCGAGAAACACTAGATTCATGGGACTCACCGCCTGTATGCTGAGGGCGTCCATGACGAAGCTCTGTTGTGTGTCCCGTCTGGTTTGGTGGTCCCGCAATTAACTTTGTTTCAAGAATTGCAATCCTTTGTAAAAGTCTGTGGCAGTTGGAGCAGCAAGTAGATTCCAGAGGAGCCATTTTCTTATCCTTATGAATGTAGGCAGTTGTGTTTTCTCTTCCCCGGAATGTAAGCTTTCAGTGGGAGGCTGGTCGAATAAAATAATTCTGCTTTTTTTTTTGTAGTAATCCAAGCGTTTGAGCACTGTGCTGATTTGCTGAAGTTAAAATTAGATGATAAAAGGAGATAAAATGTAGAAATATAAAAGCGATAGAGCAAAGCGCGGAGCAGTAAGCGAGAGCGTCCGAACAGTAGCTGAGCAGGAAGTGAAGATTAAATTAAAAGAACATGTATCAGTTTACATTTGAATGTAAAAGTTTTTTTCTTTTGCCAATTAGCTGAACTTTAGAGTGCTTTTTTGACCCACTAAGTAAGACTTACATGCATGTAATTTCATAATTACTTCTATTTTCTTTGAAATATTGTTAAATATAATTTTCTGAATATACTGACAATCATTGCAACTAAATATACTTTAATGCAATTTATATTGAAACTTTTGTCATGTATTTAAATATATATGTAATTATACATTTTTAATGATACATTTACAATTGTAATATTGCATTACACGCTACAGTTAAAATTATTATCAAGAACTTTACATTATGTTAGTGTTAGTCATGTTAGTCAACTCAAACACATCACATGTACTTCTTAAAGCATGACACAAATTATTAAATCATGATTTAGAATGTACTTTAAAGTAAAAAACTTTAATTTTACATTACAAAGTGCACTTTTAAAGGGTATACTTGTGTGTTAAGAAACTCTCTTTAAGAAAGAGTACATTTAAGTACACTTTAATAGATTTGATTCCATTAATATGATTTAATCTGCAATAAATTTTTTTAAAACATACTTTTATGATTTGAATTGTACTTCATCTTCAATGCAATTAAGTGCACTTTTTTTACAAGGGACAAGGGAGAGCAGGATTAAATGTACAACATTTTATTTATACACATCTTGATCAGAAATAATATTGTAAAACTTTTATTTAGGAGGATGCCTGCTTTTAAGACCTCTCATATTACTTTTTTTAACTACTTTCATCCATCCATCATGATATTTCCTCTCCCTCTATCAGTTTGGTGCCTGTATCTGTTTCAGCAGGATTCTTTTCCTCATTCCATTCCCTCAGATCATGAATAATAAATTGAAAATATGGTTTCATAAAGGAATTGACTGAGACTGAAATGAATCAATATTGTGCGTGTGCATGTGTGTTTGCATGCATGTCTGCACAGTGTCCAGTGTTTCTCCTGCAGCAAGAGCCTGCTGCAGATCTCTGACCCTTCTTTATCAATAATATATGCCAAAATGAGCTAACCACGCATTCAATTTGACCTTGGTTAATAATTAATGACGGGCTATTGCTGCAGTCAGATCCGCCTTCTCTTTGGGTGGGCCATGCAACCACCCTCTTTGTTCCCTTTTATCGGAGTAGATTAATCTGAGAGAGAGAAAAAGAGAGATAGTTTTGAGTGAGTGAGGGAGAGAGAGAGTTATTAATGGGGTTTAATTGCCATGGCTACAGTTCACTCAGACAGAGAAGAGGCTTTGTCTTTGTCTTTGTGTGTGTGTGTGTGTGTGTGTGTGTGTGTGTGTGTGTGTGTGTGTGTGTGTGTGTGTGTGTGTGTGTGTGTGTGTGTGTGTGTGTGTGTGTGTGTGTGTGTGTTGGCGAACATGTGTTTTATTCAGGTACTCCCCCTGAAAGTGCCCATAAAACATGGAAACCCAACAGCATCTACACTACCATTCAAAAGTTTGGGCTTTTCTAAGTTAATCTATTTTACAGTGTAATTTATTCCTGTTTTGACAAAGCTGAATATTCCGTATCATTAGTCCAGTCTTACATAATCTTACATAATCCTTTAGAAATTATTCTAATATGCTGAATCGGTGCCCAAGAAACATTTATGGTCCCACTTTATATTAAGTGTCTTTAAGTACTATGTACTTACATTGAAATTATTAATTAGATACAATGGACTTATTGTGTACATGCAAGTATTTTAACAATATAACTAAAATGTAAAAGCATGTAAGTAATTACATTTGTAATTACACTGTTGACCCTTCTCTCACACCGACCCATACCACCACACATGTCCCTAACCTTACCCGTATCACACCTCAATAGCAGCAAAAGTGTTTTACAATACAAATTGTTTTACAATTCTCATTCTATAGAATGAGAAAGAATATCCTCCTAATACCCAAGTAGCAAATAACCATTTTTTATAATATAAATACCGTTCAGAAGTTTAGGGTCAGTATATTAGTATATTATATATATATATATATATATATATATATATATATATATATATTAGGGCTGGGAAAAGATATATATATATATATATATATATATATATATATATATATATATATATATATATAATATACTAATATACATATATATATATATTCAACAGGCACTCTCTTCTGATGTCTACATCTAGATTCTGCAAAGCATGTCATAAGATGTATAGCTGTCGCCTCACCAAAACAATACTTAAAGGGATAGTTCACCCAAAAATGAAAATTCTGTCATTAATTACTCACCCTCATCTTGTTCCAAACCCGTAAGACCTTCGTTCATCTTCAGAACATAAATTAAGATATTTTTTATGAAACCCAAGTGGTTTTTTATCCTAAATTATAGAAAGCAATGAAATTACCAAATTCAAGGTCCAGAAAAGTAGTAAAGTTTAAGTTTAACATTGTTAAAATAGTCACCGTGACTATAGTGGTTCAACCTAAAATGTTATGAAGTGACAAGAATACTTTTTGTGTGCAAAAAAAATTAAATGTCTCTCCCTGTCATTCTCCTATGCTATTTTAGTTGCAGTGCTTACATGTTCTACGTCAAAACGGCGACTCAGTATTGGCCGACACTGTTGTGTGATGTTGACACAGGAGTCGGCGTTTGGACGTTAGCAAGGAAGCTCTGAACTGCATTCACTGCGTTAACGAGACATACGAGACTGATGGAAAAATTGTTGAATATAGTAGTTATTTTTGTTTTGTCACACAAAAGAGTCGTTCAACGTTTATGGACCTTGAATGTGGTCATTTTATTGCTTTCTATTAAGGATAAAAAAAACATATTGGATTTCATCAAAATATCTTAAATTAGTTAACTTTAAAATGAAAATTAGCCCAAGCTTTACTCATCCACAACCCATCCTAGGTGAATATGACTTACATCTTCCTGATGAACACAATTGGAGTTATATTAATATCCTGACGCGTCCAAGCTTTATAAATGGCAGTGAATGGGAAACGAGTATGAAGCTGAAGAAAGTGCATCTATCCATTTTAAAAGTGTTCCATACGGCTCTGCAAGGGTTAATAAATGCCTTCTGAAGCGAAGCTATGCATTTGTGTAAGAATATTTAAATATTTAAAACATATTTAAAACTCAATAAAGTTAAATATCTAGCTTCCGCCAAAAAAGTGACGTCAGTTACGCTTTTTAGCGCAAGTTGAATGCGGAAGGTGCTGGACGTAGCGCAAGCATTTTGAACTGCAAAAGTTGTACACACTTAATACGCTGAATACGGAAGGCGGTATTGGCGGGAGCTAGATATTTTACTTTTAAATATGGATATTTTTCTTACACAAACGCATTACTTAGCTTCAGAAGTCCTTTATTAACCCCCCGGAGGCATGTGGAGTACGTTTATGATGGATGGATGCGGTTGGTTGAGTTTCAAACAGGTGGTTTCTGTGCACTGCCATTATAAAACTAAGGAGCAACAGGGTGTTTATTAATACAAGTATGATTGTATTCGTCTGAAAGAAGAATGTCATATACAGCTACGGTGGCTTGAGGGTGAGTAAATCATGGGCTAATTTTTATTTTAAAGTGAACTAATCCTTTAATTTTTGTTCCGAAGATGAACGAAGGTCTTACGGGTTTGGAATGACATGATGGTGAGTAATGAATGACAGAAATTTCATTTTTGGGTGAACTAAAGCAGTGGTTCCCAACCTTTTTTTTGTCTGAGACCCACTTTTTCCCAAGAAAATATTTTACCTTCACATTTAATGATATTGTCGCTCTTGTAAGCTTACAGCAAGGATAACTAATTGTTTTGTTTTTAAACTAATAGTATGTTTATTACTATAACCAGATATGTTTATGCATAAATAGTGTATAATATTGAAAATACTATAACAAAAACATCAGTAGGCCAGTTGAAATTTTAAAACGTAAGCCTAGGAGTAGCCTTTTAATTGGCCCTATTTGAAATGAAATAACAAAAATATCAGTATTCACACTGTGTAGGGAAAAAATAATTAATATAGGTCATTACAAATTGACTGGTTTCTGGGACCTCGTTGAAAACCCATTTTTTGGTCAGCCAGGGGATTGTGAACAAAATTAGATAATGTAATATAATCGTTTGGCGCTCTAGCGATTAATAAACATGCGTTTATTAACAGAATAATTCGTCTTGCGGAAGAACATTGTAGCCGGAGCTACTTCTCTCTGTTTATGTCTATGACGAGTCACGCGCGGTACGACCCCAACCAGTGTAAAATAGTCCCAATATAAACACTTATTATAGGTGTACCATAGTGACTCAGGATAAGACAGAAACACGGTTCGGAAAATGAATTCATAACATTCTTGAAACATTCTTGCAAAAACATTCTTGCAAAAACATTCTTGCAAAGATCTTACTTTATGTTCAGCACAACAGAGTAATCCATGCAGGGTTGAAACAACTTGAGGGTGAGTAAATGACAGAATTTTTATTTTTAGGTGAACTATCCCTTTAATTGATTAGAACAAATCAATTTCCAAACATTTGCTAACTTTGTACCCATTTTACAACTATTCACTCTCTTTAAACTAGGGACACCTGGGAGTAAGCAGAGAAAATTAAGAACCACTGGGATTAACAATTCCATTCAGATGTATGATCTAATACCTGATCCATGAGTTTAATAGTGTCGATGGTTTTCTCACGTACTGCTCCACCTTTGCTTTTAATAACTTGGATAAGTGTAGCACATTGCCTATCCAAAAAGGCCAAAAATCTTGCTTGTAATGGCACAGTTGGTATACGCAAGAATTCTGCATTTATCTGTATGAGAGAGATACAAACAATGGAACATCAAAAGGTATATAACTCATCTCACAATTCAGATGTCACAAAATACACAGCAGTACTTTGATACGAGTTCCTTAAATATAAATTACTGCAATGTAATTACTGTAGTCTTTTAAATACTTTTCACAACAATTACTGTAAGCCTCATATCTCAAAGTGGTGTCTTAAAGAGATAGTTCACCCAAAAATAAAAATTCTGTCAGTATTTACTCACCCTCATGTTGTTCCAACCCCGTAAGACCTTCGTTCATCTTCGGAACACGAATTAAGATATTTTTGAGCTTGATCACTGGATCACTCCTCCATAGCCTTCTTCAGGGATTGAAACTTGCCGGCCTCGAAAAGTTATTAAAGACATCGTTAAAATAGTCAAAGTGACTACAGTGGCTCAATCTTAAGTTTATCAAGCGATGAGAATACTTTTTGTGCGCAAAAACAAACAAAAATAACGACTTTATTTCAACTATTCATTTCCTTCTCTGTTGGCCTCTAGTCAGTTAACGTAGTGTGATTGCGTAGAGCTACGTCACACGCAGGCTCACTATTGGCTGAGGCTGGTCATGTGTGTGATGCGTGTGACGTACAACAGAGAAGCTTACTGTCAGGGTTACATCATCCAGATCACCATCTCCGCCCACTCGTTCCCTTTCACCCAACCAGACTTTTCCCCGTTCATTATCCCCTGAGTACTAATCACCGTCACCTGTGTCCCATCAACCATATGGACTATAAAACACTCACCTTCACTGCAGGCACTTGTCTGGTCTCGTCATTCCATGGCTCACAGACTTCCCGATCACTTACCTTCTACTTACCGTCGCTTCACTCATCTTGGATCAACCCATCCGTACCAGCCATCGCCACGCCACCTGCAAGAGAGGGAAGGAAAGAGAGAGACTTAAAACCACAGCTAAGCTTCATTGAACTTTCTATGTTACTTCTTCTCACCTGTTATCTCCGACCGCTATCCTTCTGCAAAATAAACACTGATAACTTACCATCTTGTCTGATTCCTCTGTGATCCGTGACAGAAGACCAGACCACAGAAAGGAGTAATTATGCAGAATCAGTCGGATTTAGAAGAGGATTCCTCAGCGGCTAATCCTCCGGTCGCCGCGGCACTCTTTCCACCACCTCCACTTCCGCAACCTCCCGCTGCTTCGTTCACTGCCTCTGCGAGTCCCATGGCCCGGCCAGCGCCCTACTCTGGTGAGGCGGAGAACTGCAGTGGGTTTCTTCTCCAGGTATCCTTGTATATCTCCATGAATGAGCATCAGTTCCGTAGTGATACCGCCCGGGTGGCTTTCATTATCTCACTGTTATCTGGTCAAGCACTTCGATGGGCACAGTCATTGTGGGATTCAGATGCCCCGGTGGTCAAATCCTTCTCAAGTTTTAAACAGCACTTTAAAGAGGTTTTTGGGCAAACAATATCAGAACTGTCCATTCACGACCAACTCTATAACCTCCGTCAAGGAAATTCTTCAGTGAGTTCGTGTACGCTTCAGTTCCGCACACTAGCCGCAGCTAGCGGCTGGAATGAAACCGCCCTGATCACCGCCTTTCGTCATGGTTTGAATTCCAACGTCCGCCAGCTGTTGGTGGTGTATGAGGACAGCATGGGGTTAGAGAATCTGATCCAGCAGACAATCCGTACAGCCCAGCGTCTCGCTGCTTGTGATAGGTTTGTACCCACTGTAAGTTCTCCGCCTCCGGCGCCTTCAGTCACTCCTCCAGCACCAGTTCCAATGGAAGTAGACTCCACCCACCTTTCTACAGCTGAACGCCAGCGCAGATTTCAACATTCCCTCTGTCTATACTGTGCTTCCGACAAGCATCTCCTCAGTTCTTGCCCTGTACGACCTCCGCGACAGGCGGTAAGTGCCATTCAACTCTCCCCGAAGATTGAGCCTCTCACACGTACCAGAGTACATGTATTAACCTCCTGTGTTTGTCTCCCAGCGCA
This sequence comes from Siphateles boraxobius, assembly GCF_051911475.1. Classification (NCBI taxonomy): domain Eukaryota; kingdom Metazoa; phylum Chordata; class Actinopteri; order Cypriniformes; family Leuciscidae; genus Siphateles; species Siphateles boraxobius. Next base: position 12,600,318 of record NW_027508876.1, on the reverse strand, counting down.
AGCCCTCATTGACTCCGGGTCTGCGGGGAACTTCATATCCACCCAGTTTCTCCAAAAGTTGAATATTCGGCGACGCCGTCTGTGCCGAGATCTTCCCGTCCAAACCATACAAGGCAAGCCCTTAGGTCGTGGTCGAATTCGCCATTATACACCCACTCTAACTCTTCGTATCGGCTGTTTACACTCTGAGGAAAATTCTCTTATGGTGCTGGAGGAGTCCACCGCGGATATCATCCTGGGACGTCCCTGGTTAGTACAACATCAGCCGGTACTCCACTGGGGAACTGGAGAGGTACTCCGTTGGGGTGAAGATTGCCATAGATCCTGCCTCAGTTCCATCCAGAAGGTTCATTCTTCGTCCCGTTCCAAGTCACCCGCGGGGGAAACTAGAGTTCCTGTCTGTTCTACTTCGGTGGAAAGCCCTGAAGTCCAAGTTCAAGGCGAAATCCCAGTGGAGTACCAGGCGTTCCAGGACGTATTCAGTAAGGAACTGGCAACCAAACTACCTCCACACCGGCCATGGGACTGCGCCATCGACTTGCTACCCGGAGCCACCCTTCGCAAAGGTCGTATATATCCTCTGTCCATCCCGGAACAGAAGGCCATGGAGGAGTATGTGAAGGAAGCTTTACATCAGCAGTTTATTCGACCATCTACCTCCCCTGCCGCTTCGAGCTTCTTCTTTGTGGCCAAAAAGGACGGAGGCTTGCGGCCCTGTATCGATTACCGTCATCTTAACTCTCAGACTGTCAAATTCAGCTATCCCCTTCCTCTGGTACCTGCCGCCCTGGAACAGCTGCGTGGTGCACACATTTTCTCCAAACTGGACCTTAGAAGTGTGTATAATCTGATCCGAATCCAGCATGGAGATGAGTGGAAAACTGCCTTTGTGACCCCCTCGGGCCACTACGAGTATCAGGTCATGCCTTTCGGACTGTCCAACGCTCCTGCCGTCTTCCAAGGTCATATGAATGAAGTCCTTCGAGAGTTCCTCAACCGTTTTGTAATCGTCTACATTGATGATATACTCATATACTCTTCTTCTATGTCTGAGCACCATCAACATGTCATCCAGGTCCTCGAGAAGCTGAGAGCACACAGGTTATATCTGAAGCTGGAGAAGTGCGAATTTCACACCTCTACCGTTCACTTCCTGGGTTATGTCATCAACCAACAGGGCATCCAAATGGACCAGAGGAAGGTGGAAACTATCCAGAACTGGCCACAACCCTCCTCCGTAAAGGAACTGCAACGATTCCTGGGGTTCGCGAACTTCTATAGACGATTCATCCGGAACTACAGTCATATCAGTGCTCCCCTCACTTCTTCCCTCAAGGGACGGCCCAAGTCTCTGTCCCTATCTCCCTCCGCAGTACAGGCCTTCCAGCGTTTAAAGGAAACTTTCATCACTGCTCCCATCCTCATTCATCCAAACCCGGACCTTCCGTTTGTGGTAGAGGTAGATGCCTCATCTACTGGAGTAGGAGCAGTTCTCTCTCAGCGGCAGGGTGAGCCACCCAAACTCCTTCCATGCGCCTTCTTCTACAAAAAATTTGCCCCGGCGGAGCGGAACTATGACGTCGGTAACCGAGAGCTGCTGGCCATCAAACTGGCCCTTGAGGAGTGGAGGCACTGGCTGGAGGGAGCTAACCATCAATTCACAGTAATCACCGATCATCGCAACTTGGAGTACTTAAGGGAGGCTAAAAGACTGAACCCTAGACAAGCCCGCTGGGCTCTATTCTTCACACGCTTCAACTTTGTGGTGTCATATCGTCCCGGGAGTAAGAATTGCAAGGCTGATGCACTTTCACGACTCCATCACACCTCTGTTGAAGATCTTCATCCCGAACCTATCCTCCCTCCAGCCGTAATCCTCAGTCCAATCGTCTGGGAGGTTGACCAACAGATCGCCCAGGAACTGACACGTCAACCCGCTCCGCCGGGAGGTCCAGAAGGGCGTATTTTCGTACCTCCACATCTACGTACTCCCCTTCTGGACTCCGCTCACTCCCTTCCGGGCTCTGGACATCCGGGTAGCAAGCGTACCCTCTCGCTCCTCAGTCAACGGTACTGGTGGCCGTCCATCTCCAGAGATGTCTCCAGGTTCATCCGCGGTTGTTCAGTCTGTGCCATCACCAACACCCCGAGGAGAGTCCCAGAAGGCAAGCTCGTGCCGTTACCTCTTCCCAGGCGACCATGGTCACACATTGGTGTCGATTTCATGACTGATCTACCCAATTCAGAAGGCTTTACCTGCGTATTCGTTGTTGTGGACAGGTTCTCTAAAGGTTGTAAGCTGATTCCCTTACCTGGTCTTCCCACTGCGTTACAAGCAGCTGAAGCTCTATTCCACAACGTCTTTAGGAACTTCGGCCTCCCAGAGGATATCGTCTCGGATCGGGGACCTCAGTTCATCTCAAGAGTATGGCAAGCCTTCTTCAAACTCCTCGGGGTCACCATCAGCCTTTCCTCAGGCTACCATCCGCAGACTAACGGCCAGACTGAGCGGAAGATTCAGGAGATTGGACGTTACCTGCGGACGTACTGCCATCAGTACCAGGACAGCTGGAACCGTTACCTCCCATGGGCTGAGTATGCCCAAAACTCTCTACGGCAGAACACCACCGGGCTCACCCCCTTCCAGTGTATCCTTGGTTACCAGCCTCCACTCTTTCCTTGGTCGGGTGAGCCCTCGGAGGTTCCAGCTGTCGACTTCTGGTTCCATCAGAGCGAGGGGGTAAGGGACTCAGCTCATGTGCATCTACAGCAGGCAGTACGGAGACACAAGGAACAAGCGGACCGTCACCGACTCGACACCCCTCAGTATCAGCCAGGTCAAAAGGTGTGGTTGTCGACTCGAGACATCCGTCTCCGTCTCCCTTGCCGTAAGCTGAGTCCTCGATTCATCGGACCATTCACCATCCAGAGGCAGTTGAACGAAGTGACCTACAGGCTCAATCTTCCCCCTCATTTCAGGATTGCTCCTTCATTCCATGTTTCCTTACTTAAACCCTTCACTGACCCTGTCACCCCTGTTCCCTCAGATAACCTTCCCACTGACGTACCTCCTCCCGTTCCCGTTGAAGAGGAGCCCATTTATCGAGTCCGCTCTATCATGGATTCTCGGCGGCGAGGTCCTCGGCTGGAGTACCTGGTGGACTGGGAGGACTACGGACCAGAGGAACGTTCCTGGGTCCTGCGAGATGACATCTTGGATCCAACGCTACTCACCCAGTTCCACAGTGATCATCCGGATCGTCCGGCTCCCAGGGGTCGTGGTCGACCTCGCCGCCGGCAGCGCCCGTCTCAGGCGTCAAGAGCCGCCTCGGGAGGGGGGGGTACTGTCAGGGTTACATCATCCAGATCACCATCTCCGCCCACTCGTTCCCTTTCACCCAACCAGACTTTTCCCCGTTCATTATCCCCTGAGTACTAATCACCGTCACCTGTGTCCCATCAACCATATGGACTATAAAACACTCACCTTCACTGCAGTCACTTGTCTGGTCTCGTCATTCCATGGCTCACAGACTTCCCGATCACTTACCTTCTACTTACCGTCGCTTCACTCATCTTGGATCAACCCATCCGTACCAGCCATCGCCACGCCACCTGCAAGAGAGGGAAGGAAAGAGAGAGACTTAAAACCACAGCTAAGCTTCATTGAACTTTCTATGTTACTTCTTCTCACCTGTTATCTCCGACCGCTATCCTTCTGCAAAATAAACACTGATAACTTACCATCTTGTCTGATTCCTCTGTGATCCGTGACACTTACGATGTTACACTAATAAAGTAAAACGTTTTCTATATAGTATTAGTTTTGACATGATTTAGCTAATACCTCTTCTACGCGAAACAATGCTGGCCATCGATTTTGCAATTCCTCCACACTTGGTTGTTTCTCCACAACTTCTTGTCTTCGTAGAGCAAATGTCCGGGCCATTTTTTCTTTGATAGTGCCCAGGCTGTTTCTTTTTTTCACCTCTTTCAAAAGTATCAGGCGCTCCATTTCTAGTTGCTCTGCTGACTCTCCAGCTGGAAAGGATGGCATGTGATTGGCCTCACCACGTTTAGACCGTTTCACATTTTTCGATGGTAACAAATCACCTGTTGCTTTGTTTTTCAAGGAATTGACTGCATATTCAGAGCATCCAATGACTTTCAAATGTGTACGAAGGTTTCCCATCTTCATTTTAAGTCTCTGTGTTCACCCATAGCAACCATTGAAAGATCCTCTTTCTGCCAAGCAGGGGTGTTTTTTTACCAGTGCCTCTGATACTTCACTAAAGTCTGCACTGCTGGGGTAAGCTTTATACTTGTAGATCTCATCGCAGACCTTCTCTAAAATGTCAGATTTCATTTTTGCAGTGATGGACAGTCTTGTGCCATTCTCCTTGAAAGCAGCATTTCCCTTTTCTAATTGCACTTCGGTATCAAGACAAAAGCCAGGAATTTTAAATTCTTTTGGCCATTGTTGAGTACGCGAGGAAACTGACTCTGAGGAAGCTAAGGACAGTATGACTGTAGTGTCTGTGTTACCAGAGCCAATGGACAAAGTATCATCACTAAATATAATTTCACTTGCTTGAGTTGTGGATGGCTCTACATCTGGCTGAGAGATTACCTTCAGAGTGCCAAAATTATCAAGTTCTCCAGTTTGTGTCAAATTTACAAATGCATCACCAAAGTCTCTGTCCAGATACTGGAGTCTGAATTTACCATTTAATCCACAAGCTTTCCTCACATTGTCATTGAGCTCCTCCACTGATTCTGGAATCCCATTTGGCAGCAACAACTTTCTTGAATCTTCTGGACTCAGAATTACCAACAGCTTAGCAGATGCTTTTCCTGCCATAGTTGATAGAGGTTCTGGGGGAGGGGAATGGATAGAATTTATTAGTTATACATTTCCAAGATCTAACAAAAAAAAATAAAAGATAGTTTCGACTTTCATACTTAACTTTTTTTTTCTCAATTTCAAATTTACATCTCTCAATTCTGACTTTATAACTCACAATTTTAAGTTTAAGTTTCTCACAATTCTTATTTAAAAAAAGTCAGAATTGTGAGGAGTTTCTTATTCAATGGCAGAATCAAGCTTCCATAGAGATCAATACATTTAGCATAATTTTCACAAAATCATCTCAGGCACTTTATAATATGTTTAAGAACCTTACCTCACACATGAATATATCGCTTTGGAATCACCATGCGTCTGCCTCCAAATGCGTACTGAACCAGTGGGTATGGGTCTGTCAGATTATGATGCTCTAGAAGTTCAATTTTCTTGATAGATGATGGGATCAAGATATAGCCTCTATAATGTTCAGTGTACCATGCATCAAATCTTCTCACAGTAAATAATGGCTTGTCTTGTAGAACAATAATCTGAATAATCTCCCAAAACTCTAGAAGACCTGAAAGCTCCCCATGAGCAATGACCATGCTTTCTCTGTAGGTGTAGCCTTCATATGTCACTTCCTTGGCCAGGCACACAATATCCAGGTTTGGGTGGTTCTGCCTTATAGCTTGTGATATTTCTTCATTCAGGACATCAATGGGAAGATTAGAAAGATGTGTTACTTCCAATTTTGATGTGAGGGAGCTGCACAGGTAGAAATGATATGCCATATGGTACTGATGCCTCTGTGATAATGACTGGAGAACATTTTTGAAGCATTTTGAATGACGCACAACTCTTTTAAAAAAGCTATGCTTTGCCTCAAAGCGCATAGTCCAGAGAGCAACCAGAGATCCAAACTGCAGAATGAGCTCAGGATAATGCTCCAAATAATGGTGTTGGGGCAAAATTCTGGCACCAGGAAAAACCTCCTGGAATCTTACCCTATGCTCCGATATCTTACTGGCAAGATAGGATACGGATTATTTGGTCTGGGAAGGAGAGACAACAATATCTACAATGTCCTTCAAATAATTTAAAACTTGCGAGGCAGGTTCGTTGGGAGGCACTTTGTCTCCAATCAAAAGAGGTAAAAACCTCAACAAGCTCCAGTTTTCGAGGGCATTTCCACCGATTGTTTTTCTAGCTGAAAATGTGAGAGGAACAGCATGGGGACGATTTGTTTTGTCATTCCATTTAAAAGGAAATTTCTGAATGGATTCATTGAGGTATACCAAAGTAAAGTATTTTTTAGATAAAAATACAGTCAAGCACAATGCTATCTCAACAGGGACAATGCCTTCAAAGAGGTCATGGACAATATCTGGGGGGGAAGCCTGTTGTAATTTTGAAGTGTGATAAATTCTCTGAAAACACACAACCACGTTTCACTCCACAATGATGTGTTAAGTCATTGTGCCTGACAACCTGAAGATGAGCAGCATGAATTTCTTCAGTTCTCAGAAAAAATGTTCCTGATCCAACTTCTGTAGATTGAAATTCTTCTTTCTCTGCAGTACAAAATCTGCACACGTATCTTCCTGAGAAATTTTCCACAAATCCTGCAAGGCTATGAGCACCAAGGTTGTCAGCAGCAATACACTGAACTGTGCCTTTTATTGTCTTTCCCAGATTCGCAATAAACAGTCCGTGTTGCTCCAATGTGACAAGGTCATCTATCAGTGGTTCCAGCACTTTGTTGTACCCATAATGCTTAACATCAATGCTATTACACAATGCAGCTAAATTTATAGAAGACAGGGAAGACTGACATCCTGCATGCAAATTACCTAATTTCCAATAAACTGCAAAAAATTTATGTTTTTTCTTTGTTGTTCCAATGGGGTTACATATCTCAAACTCATCAACATACAATATCAATGAAATAGCACTGTCTGAAAACAGAGCATTCTGTTGGAAGTTACTTGAATAAAAAAAGCATGTATATTTACATTTATCACCTCTGTAAACAGATTTTAAATGTAATGTATTATTAAGTATTGGCTGGCAATTTAAAATCTGCTGCAGAGACTTGAGTATGGGAACGTACTGACATGTCCTTCCATCTTTTCGGTCAAGCACATACTCTATAGGCTCTACAACTGAAAAATTAGCTTTATAGTATGCCTTTCTTTTCCACGTAGAAGAAAGGGAACCTTGCTCTCCAATCGCAGTTTGAATTGGATGTGACTGGCAGATAACAGAGGCTAACTCCTGCACAAGAGCTTGATCAAACTCCAAATTACGTTCTTGCAGTTGCTGGATTATGGTTTGATTGATGACTGGGATAGACACATTGCTAATTAAATACTGCAACTCCTGCAGAAGATCATCGATGGCCACGCCAGGTACAAGGAATACATGCTCTAACTTTAACAAAACCGAGGCTATTTTACGCTCTATAGCTTTGGGCAAATCTTCTGTTATTTCTGTGCCATGGTAAAAAGTAGTTGTCTCATCAACTAAAACATCTTCATCTGATTCAACATTGTCTACTGAGTCTTCAAAATCTGGTCTTTCATCTTCAACAATGCCAGGTTTCAAATCTTTTATAGAGAATGACTTGTGTTTTCTTGACTTGTGCGTTCTGAATGATCCATAAATATTGGTCTTGTGCATGCAACCATGAAAAATGCAGGTAACAGTTTCATGATTTTTCAGATGTTGCACAATGTGATGAAGATAATCTTTGAACGATGATGTGTGTTTGTATTCACACAGTGCACATTTAAATGTTGTCAATTTATCTTTTTGAGAATCATGTTCAGAGTGCCTTCTTGACAAATGGCTCTTAAGGGCAGTCCAGATTTTAAATGAACAAGGACAGCTTGAATAAGTGCAAGGGTAAGCAAGATGATGTCCAAAATGTCTGTGGTCAAGCTTATAATGCTTGAGAAGTTCAGATCTCTTGCATTTGATGACACCACAGTCTTTGCATTTCCACATTCAATAATAGCTGAACTGGAAAAAAAAAAATTGTTGCTATAAAAATCTAAACTACAGCTAGCAAAATAAAAAGAAATAATTCTTACTCCAAGACCAAATTCATAAATTAAACTGCTCTTACCAATAGAAAGACCAATTTACTTATGTTATCTTGTGACTGGACTACAATGTATCAACTGTTGTCATTCAACATCTCTATCTTTAAAAAAAGACAAACACAGCAATCACCAACTTTCATAAAGAAAATAAAAATGCATGGATACACTTTTGCACCTAAGAGCAAAAAGTTTTGCAAGTTTTGTTATTTTTAAATACATATTATTAAATAAATAGGTGTAATTTGAACATTTATCAGTAACTATTTTAAAAGTTGCAAAGATGTCATGCAGATTTCATAAAATAATGTAATTTGTTGGACTGGGAGAAAAAAAAATCGATTGACCTAGCTTTCCCAATTTTGTGACGTTTTAAAAATCAATTTCATCTATTCCAGAGTCATATTAATTCAAATTAAATTGAAAAATTGAAAAATACAATTATTTGCTAAAACACTTGCATTAAGTTAACAGTTAACTGATCCTTACGTGATTATAAATGCACGGTTGTAACAAACTCAACATAATTTGTAAGATTACTCACCATATGTAATTTTGTGATAACCACCTTATCCTGCAGACAAAGAAGATGGTGGGTGATAAGATTTTTCACAAGCCAAACCAGCGTCAGTGGTCACATGCCTAAATGGAACGCAAAATTGTCATTTGATTTTAAGCATAATAATTTTAGTTACATCACACCAACTAACTAAACTGTTACTTGGCTCATTTTTAAGTATAAACCACTCTTACTTCATTTTTCTCATTCACCAATGTTTCTTCATCAATCAAATGTCAGAAAGTTTATGCAACCACTCAATTAACGCAATGCAGATATACACGCAATGTATACAATCTCTACCCATAGTAACAATTATATAGTATTTAGGTTTTTTCCTGGCTCAAAATGAGGTGAAGGTGGTAAAATCCCGAGCTAGGGCTGTCACGATTATTAAATTTGGTAGACGAGGAGTTTTAACTTACCGTACTGACACGCTGTTTGAATGCTGCATGGAGAATGATTGACAGCTGCAGCGGCGGGAAGACGAATTTGGGTGAACTTCAATTTAACGATGTAAAATTTATTTTGTTAATCACAAGATGATATAAAATGGCTTTAGACCACTTTAATCAATATATTAGAATTTCTGAGGGATTGAGTAACACAGATATATACCTCTGATTATTTAATTATTGGGTCAGGCCAAATCTGAGTAGGCCTATGCGAATCTTGACAGCCTGTCTGAGTTTTTTGGACAGCCGGATGGGGCACGACATTTGACGGAGGCGACCGCCTCGTAATTCTCGATGCAGGAAATATCCAAATAAATAATGGAATTTAAAGTCCACAAATTATCTATTTCTAAAGTATTTATTAATGGCTATCCATCGTTTAACATAAAGATTTTGACGTCATTACTAAAAGTTAAGGCCTTACGTTATAGCTACACTTGAAATACCCGATGACTATGAGCAAAATAAAACAAATATTCAATAAAACAATTGCAATTTACTTTAATAGTATACAAGTGTATATCAACGGCGATAAAACTGAATGAAAACTTATTTGTAGGATTACTCACCAATGCTGTGGAAATTGAGTATCAGCAATGCGGTCTTCATACAGCAATACAAGATGGCAGCTGAAAAGAAAATTCTCGAACCAAATTCGATGACGTCATGGTGTCACTTGGTTTGGTCGTGGACGAAAAATTGTAATTTGATTTAAAGCAAAAGTTTAAATTACACCGAAAAAATTTAGTTTTACTTCAAGACAAATAAACTCAATTACATTAGACCAATGACAAGGCAGAAAGGTGAATTTATTGAGTCAGTTCAAGTATAAAAAGTTATTAACGTAATGACAAGCCATATGCACTTTTTTCAGTGTGCTGGCGTCACCAGATCACTCTCCCCTGCATATTAGGACTGCACCTCCCATCACCATCTGATCACTATCCAGCCTTGCCTCATCCTCATCACCGTCACCTGTGCACACTCAGTCTCCTTTATCAGACCCGTTTCCCCATTATCTTTGCGAAGTCTTGTTTTGCCACGCAGACATCTCCAAGCATTCATGAGCGTTTCCTAGTATCTGTGATTTCCCTGGCTCCCTGATCTTTGCCTGCTCCCTGGACTCTGTTTATTCCTGTTTGCTGCCCGCCTCGACCTCTGCCTGTTAACGACTACGAGTTCTGGATTGTCCCTCTGATTCATTTCTGAGTCCCAGTATTTCCAATTCTAATTCTAATTCTCTTTCACTAAAAGTTTCTCTGTCCACCTCAAAGGAGATTTTAGAGATTAAAGCCTTAATTGACTCTGGAGCAGCTGGAAACTTTATTGATCTAGCCTTTGCTAAAGCCCATCATATTTCTCTAATTCCATGTGAATTCCGTGTGGCAGTGGCAGCGCTAGATGGGCGACCCCTAGGGTCTGGTCAGGTTCAATACACCACTCAACAACTAACCCTCAAAATTGGTATCCACCATTCAGAATCCCTTCAACTGTTCATTATCAACTCTCCGCTACATCCTGTAATTCTAGGATTTCCCTGGCTGGAGAAGCACAACCCTCATATCTCGTGGCCTGAGAGGAAGATTATCCAGTGGTCCTCTCTTTGTCTCTCACGCTGTCGACCCATTGTTCCTGGTCCAGAGACTGGTCCCAGCAGCACTGTGAATCCAGATCTTCAAGGGGTCCCTGCCGTTTACCATGAACTCACTCAGGCTTTTAGTGAAAGAGAGGCTTCTCAGTTACCACCGCACCGAGCTGGAGATTGAGCCATTGAACTTCTGCCCGGAGCTGTACCGTCTCGCAGAAGAGTGTATCCTTTATCTCAGCCTTAGACTGACGCTTGAGGTCATACATTCAGGAACAACTCGCGAAGGGCTTTATAACTTCTTCTACATCCCCCGCTTCTGCTGGCTTTTTCTTTGTCAAAAAGAAGGATGGAGGTCTCCGCCCATGTATAGACTATCGTAGTCTCAATGATATCACAGTGAAGTATCGTTACCCTCTGCCGTTGGTCATGGCCGCTCTGGAGATGCTTCGCACCGGCAAATATTTCACCAAGTTTGATTTACGTAATGCATACAATCTCATTCGTATTCGGAGGGGCGATGAGTGGAAGACGGCTTTCTCCATGACCACTAGCCACTACGAGTACCGGGTCATGCCGTTCGGGCTTCCCAACAGTCCCTCAGTTTTCCAAGCCTTAGTAAATGAGATTTTTCGAGACATGTTGAACCAGAGAGTCATAGTTTACATCGACGATATTCTCATCTACTCAGACACCCTTGAAGCGCACGTCCGGGATGTGCGAGCTGTCCTCCAACGTCTTATTGACAACCAGCTGTACGCCAAGGTCCAGAAGTGTGAGTTTCACCAGACTCGTATCGCATTTCTGGGCTATGTCATCAGTGCTGAGGGAGTCATCATGGGCGACAGCAAAGTTAAAGCCGTTGTGGACTGGCCTCGACCCACCACTGTGAAGGAGTTGCAGCGCTTCCTGGGCTTTACTACTTTTATCGAAGATTCATTCGGAACTTCAGCATCACGGTGGCTCCTCTCACATCCCTCCTTCAAGGAGGGGGAGAAGTTCAAGTGGTCTCCTGAGTGCACTTTGGCGTTTGAACATCTGAAGGAGAAGTTCACTTCAGCTCCCATCCTCCATCATCCGGACCCCGAGCGGGAGTTCATCGTGGAAGTGGACGCTTCTAATACTGGTATCGGCGCTATATTATCCCAACGTCACGGTAATCCAGCCAAAATGTTTCCCTGTGCCTTCCATTCACGCAAACTCAATCCTGCTGAGCGCAATTACGACACCGGTGATAGAGAACTTCTGGCAATGAAAGCTGCCTTTGAGGAGTGGAGACACTGGCTGGAGGGAGCTCGTCAGCCTTTTACAGTCCTTACTGACCATCGCAACCTCGAGTACATCAGGTCAGCCAAACTCTTAAATGCCCCTCAGGCCAGGTGGTCTTTGGTCTTCTCGAGATTTAATTTCAAAATCACTTATCGCCCAGGGTCCAAGAATGGAAAAGCTGATGCCCTCTCTCTCCAATTCGACAGCACCAATGAGTACATTCAGCCTGAGTCTATTCTTCCATCCACTCTCATCGTGGCACCTGTCCAGTGGGATATCATGTCTGAGATCACAGCCTCTCCGGGAGATCATCCTGCTCCCCCTGAGAGCCCAGCTGACAGACTCTTCGTGCCCTCCGAGCTCCACACATGAGTTCTCCAATGGGTTTATTGTACACCCTTCGCTGGTCATCCTGGGATTTCTGCTACCATTCAGTTAGTCACTAACCGTTTCTGGTGGGCCTCGCTACAGTCTGATGTAATCAAGTTCATCCATCAATGCACCATTTGCAACACCGTTAAATCTTCTCATCTAAAACCAGCCGGTCTCCTTCAGCCTGTGCCTATCCCCCGACGCCCATGGTCCCATGTAGCCGTGGATTTCATCACCGATCTGCCTCCTTCCCAGGGACACACTGCCATTCTCTCCGTGGTAGACCGCTTCTCCAAGGCTTGTCGCTTCATCCCCATGGCTGGTCTGCCCACTGCCTTGCAGACAGCCGAGGCTCTTCTGCAGCATGTGTTCCGTCCATATGGTCTTCCCGAGGACATTGTCTCTAATCGTGGTCCTCAATTCACCTCCCGAGTATGGAGAGAGTTCTGTTCCAAACTGAACATCAATGTCAGCCTCACTTCCGGGTGCCACCCTCAGGCCAACGGACAGGTTGAAAGTCTCAATCAAGACCTCACACGTTTACTTCGCACATACTGCCATAAGAACCAGCAGGACTGGAGCCGGTATCTGGTCTGGGCTGAGTATGCCCAGAATTCTCTGCGCAAGCCTGCTTAGGGTTTCAGCCACCCTTGTTCCCGTGGTCGGGCGAGCCCACTGACCTCCCTGCTGTGGACACTTGGCTCCGTCGTAGTGAGGACACCTGGAACACTGCCCATGTTCACCTGCAACGAGCCATTCGCCAGTTCCAGCGCCAAGCAGATCGGAGAAGGCGCGGTGGACCGCTCCACAGATCTGGCCAGTGGGTGTGGCTTTCCACTCGTTATCTCTGCCTCAGACTCCCATGCAAGAAGTTATCCCCCCTGTTCGTTGGCCACTTCCAGATTCTCCGTCAGATCACTCCCGTCCACATATCGTATCTCACCTACCTTTCATGTCTCCCTTCTCAGACCCGCAGCTGCACCCAGGAGAGAGGACCAGGAGGAGGTCGCTTCTGGACGAGCTCTCCCCTTTGATGTCGGTGGCGAACAGGTGTATCGGGTGCGGGAGCTACTGGATTCCATGCGCTGCAGCAGGGTTCTCCAATACCTCATCGTCTGGGAGGGGTACGGCCCAGAGGAACGCTCCTGGGTCAGGTCCCAAGATATTCTGGACCCCGCGTTGCTGGCTATCTTTCATCAGGTTCATCTAGATCGCCCTGCCCCAAGGTCCCGAGGGAGACCCCGTCGCCGCTCTGGCCCTCGCTTCCAAAGCCGCTCGCAGGGAGGGGGCTCTGTCACGGAGCGCTCTACGACACCTCCTGCTGGCATCACCAGATCACTCTCCCCTGCATATTAGGACTGCACCTCCCTTCACCATCTGATCACTATCCAGCCTTGCCTCATCCTCATCACTGTCACTTGTGCACAATCAGTCTCCTTTATCAGAACCCCCATTATCTTTGCAAAGTCTTGCAAAGTCCTGCGTTTTGCCACGCAGACATTTCCAAGCATTCCTGAGCGTTTCCTAGTATCTGTGATTTCCCTGGCTCCCTGATCTTTGCCTGTTCCCCAAGACTCTGTTTATTCCCATTTGCTGCCCGCCTCGACCTCTGCCTGTTAACGACTACGAGTTCTGGATTGTCCCTCTAATTCATTTTCTGCCTGAGATTTATGTCTGCTCATCTCTGTCTTCTTGTGTGTTTAAATAAAGTCCTGCAAATGGATCTGAACGCCTCTGACATATATATATACATTCTCATTTCTGTCATTCCTAAATCAACGTTACTGAAAGTATCTATCTGAATTTTCCTTAAATGCAAAAATTCATAAGTGTAAATTTTTATTTGTATCGGTCATTCTGTCACCGATTTGGAATAACACTACACACACCTGTGACAATTAGCTATGTCCCTCCATTATAAGAGACAGTTTAAAATGACATTTTCTCAGAAAAATAGAATGGCAATAAATATCTTCAAAAACATATATTAAGACTGGGAAAGTTATTATAAGTGCAGATTAAACCCCTCTCTTAAAAATATAGGGTAATATGGGATAAGATCCCGCCTGGGGCTAGATGACCCACACCACCTTAATTTTTTCTCCAAAAAAAAAAAGAAATGTATAAAAATGTCACAAAATCGCATACCAGCATGAAAAATGATTACACTATTTTTATACTTCAGACATCTTCGCTTTCATTTAAACCTATGTATTTGAGGGAGATCATTCAATTTGATTTCACGTGGTTTCTATTATGACATATCTTAAATTAAAATACGGGCAATTAAATATATAAATATTCAAATTAATGTACATAATTCAGAATACCTTTGCCTTTCAGATAAATCTTTTTTTACTGGGATTCTGCTTTGTCTGTCATAGGTTATTCAATTATTGAACTAAATTGTCAAAATAACATTTTAAAAAGAATATTTGATTTAGTATTTTACATTAATGACAAATTCAAAAAATATAAATATTAAATAAGAATTATAGCAAAAGAAATGTATACATTCTGTAAATATGCATCCAGGAGGGGCGCCAACTTACCAGAGGGGCCATCTTACCCATCTTAATATTTGTTATTTTGTGCTATAACAACTAATTTCGATAATGTTTCAATTTATTTACTATAACAACACATTGGCTGATGCATCATCATCCTGCACATGCTAAAGTTATATCTAAATATGTTACAGTTTAAAAGTAAATCCACATTGTTCTTGAGGGGGGCATCTTCTCCCATGAGAAGACTATAGCATCAATATTTATGCCGATTAATTCTGAGAGTGCTAGTCTAGGTGTGTCAAGTGTAGCTTTATCTTATTCCCCTTTCTATTCCGAATAAGTTCATGTCACTCTCTACTGTTGTCTAATGAAGAGGTAAAAGCCCCCAAAATAAAATAACAATAAAAAAACATTAAAATATAAAGTTTCATCTAAAATGATAGATCATATTTTATTACACACTTCCCGAGTCAGTCGGATCTAGGTGTTTAATATCCGCAGCGCCCTGAATGCCACGTATGCAGTCCAGACCACTGCTTTAATGCATCAGATCTCCCAATGACCCCCTCTTCCTCTCTTCCTTCTCTCCTTCGTTCTGCTACTAAGGAAACAATGCTTTTGACATTTAGTACGGTGGGTCATATCCCTGCCTGACGCATTATCCTGTTTATTTGGGTTTTTTATTGGACCAGATGACTCACTCTTTCCCTTGCACACGCCACATCGGTTACCACAGAAACCACCCGGGCCTGATTGATCGTAAGTGGACGACTTAAAGATCCGGATGCATCACAGCAGACGAGCTTCAACAGGTAAATCACCATTAAGCCTGCTGACTCTCTCAACCTGAATGAAGTGTCTGTGACGTGTTCATTTGTCATATTGTGACCTTTTAATAACATTCCCTTCAAACATAATGAAACTGTTTGTAAAATTGATTTTGAGATGAGCTGATGCCGACAGCGCTGTTTGTGCAGATGGTTAATTGTCTGTCTGGAGTGAAAGTCACATCAGTTGTTGTGGCGTCATTCATTTACACTCACACCGGCCAGAAAATCCAGCTTTAAAATACACACAGTCAATATTATTAGAGGCCTGATGCGTGTCCTAATTATCATTTGTGCAATGTTTCTCACATCGTCTCTTTTCTCTGCCACAGAGCCACTGTCTACACTGTAAACAAGTCTCACTCACTCCCAAATTTTTCACTTTTACTCTACATTTATGAGACACTCTTATCCAAAGCCATTTACATTACATTCTAGGTAGTCCAATATCGATACTTTAATTTTTGATACTTGCCGATACCTGTTTATTTAATGCATTTGTAATTTAAAACAAAAAAACAAAAAACAAAAATTAGGTAGAGAAGCCATAGATATGAATCATATTAGTTGGCTTAATTCGTTTAGCTAATAGATATTTCCTTTAGTTATTTTTACGCATAATTATGCCTGTTAAAATGTATTGAGCTTCCATTACTTTTACTGTTCATTCTATTGCTCTGTCATATATATATATATATATATATATATATATATATATATATATATATATATATATATAATTTAATAGCACAGTGAATATTTAGAGCTGCTCCAGTAGGGCTCAACGCTAAGGATTATTTTCTCTCTGCCCTGCTGCATGGGTCAATGGTTCAAATTTTTAAGATACCAGTGAAACATCACAATTTTCAGGTCCAGAAATTGTATAAAGTGATCAAATGTAAAATAACAAAGTATAAATTAAATATAAACTAATCCTTATTGAAGTTACAATAGTTATTTAGTTAAGAGCAGTGAGTGATTTTCTTTTTGTCTTTTTTGTTAAGACAGCAGAAGGTTAATTAGACAGCGGTCACTTTAAGAGCTGCACGTATACAACATACCACTACACATGTGTTTTCTTTCTCAAATGTTCACGCTCACTTAAGAGTTGAAATAATGGCAGGCTAGGACTAAAGTGGACTTGGCTGGTTTCTGCTTGTGTCTAGAGTGCTAGGACTCGGAAAGTTGTATAAAGGTTTACATTGTACGGCAAAATAAGTAGCGTTGGTCTTGGTCTATGATCTTAACAAATTAACGTTATATCTCTATTCTGCATTCAATTGCAAAACTTATGAATTGCCCGAGAAAGTTTTATTCGGTCATAAAATTTCCCCAGAGAAACTTTGGAGAATGAAATAAAGAGCTGCGAGGAAATATATATAGCCAATATCAACACAAAAGTTATGCAAGTAAACGCAACAACTATTATAGCCTAATCTTTTCTGGCATCTCATCTTTTCCCATCACTTTAGTTTTGGTTAACATCATTAATATATCATTTCACAAGCTATCTTGAACAAACAGAGGCATGGTCTGAGATAATGTTGAATTCTCGGAAGATGAAGAAAATAATTTCTTCACCAAAATACAAACCGCCACATTGGAACATCCCTCATGGCCTCATCGTCTAGTTTGTCATACTGTGAGTGTGTTAGCTGCTAATGACAAAAAAATAGTCAACATTTTGGTGATTCCACGAGATAGTGGTAGATGTCTGAATAGTCCAAATTTGGCCACTGCGTGGGGTCATTAATCCAGTTTTCAACCATATCGAGAGGGAGTAAAATCTTTCCGTGGCAGGGGCAGCTGCCACTGAGACATGTCACTCCACCCGTCACTGCTATTGGAAGCTGTCACTCGATCTGTCACCGCTATATGCGCCTGTCACTCGATCTGTCACCGCTATATGCGCCTGTAACTCGACCTGTCACCGCTATATGCGCCTGTCACTCGACCTGTCACCGCTATATGCGCCTGTCACTCGATGCGCACATTTCGTCAGGGGGCCTCTTCGGATCTCAGGCAAAAGTTTCGCAGACAGATTCCAGGAGGTTCAAAAGACATCGCAGGCTGTGAAGCACTTCCTCCCGAAGCACTCTAGCTCCGCAGCAGGTCGCTCGAAACAGCCGACTGCCCGGAGCTCACAGCTGCACCACCCGTCGCCGCTTCTCAGTGCCGCCAGGCTCGAGAACAAAGACTGCGCTCTCGCTCTTCTGGACGCCGCCCCCCTCAGCGCGGGCCCCGGCCGAGGATCGAGATCAAGCCTGAGGTCTCAAAGCCTTCCTAGCCATCCTAGGAAAGCGACGGTGTTCAAATCTCGCTGCGGCCGGATTTTCACCGAAACAAATGTGACTGTTCCAGCGTATTTAGCAGTCAACAAGTATCTAGCCGAAATAGCGAAACTACTGAGCAAAGGGGCCATAGAACCTTTATCTCAGAATCAGAGCGAAGGGGGGCTATACAGCAGATATTTTCTGGTACCGAAAAAAGACGGGGGTCTCAGACCCATTCCAGATCTGCGGCAGTGGAACAAAGCGCTTTTGAAGCGCCAGTTAAAAATGCTGACAACCAGGAAAATCCTCGCGCAAGTTCGCCAGGGAGACTGGTTCATGTCAATAGATCTGAAAGACGCCTATTTCCAAATACAGATTGCGTCACGTCACAGGCGATTCTTGAGATTCGCCTTCAAGGGCCAGGCATATCAATACACAGTCCTACCGTTCGGCCTGTCCCTAGCCCCCCGTACATTTACGAAGTGCATGGACGCGGCTCTCGCACCCCTGAGACTTCAGGGCATGCAAGTTTTGAACTACTTGGACGATTGGCTGATTCTAGCTCGATCACACTCATAGAACACAGCTCATAGAACACAGGGGCACATTACTCGAGCATCTCGAGAATCTGGGTCTTACAGTCAATTGGGCGAAGAGTTCACTGTTTCCCAGCCAGAAAATTTATTTTGTCAGCAAATTTATTTGGACAGCACGTTTGTCGCCGGAGCGCGGACTGTACATTCAGCGTGCCGCGAAATCCTTCCGCCGTGCTCTATAGTCCAGCTGAAAAGGTTTCAGAAAAGGCTGGGTCTCATGACCTCAGCATCTTCGGTACTTCAGCTGGGCCTGCTTCGCATGCGCCCACTGCAGTTATGGCTGAAAGCGCGAGTCCCGCCCCGGGCATGGACCTCTGGTCTGTTTCGCCTCAGGGTCGACATGAAATGCTTTTCGGCTCTGGAACCTTGGAAAATAGCCGACTGGTATCAGTCAGGCGTGAGTCTGGGGACTCCCTCGAGTGTGATAGTGGTGTCCACAGACGCCTCCACCTCGGGATGGGGAGCGCTGCTCGAGGGCAGACCGTTCTTTGCCCAGTGTTAGGAACGGGAAAAGCTCCTACACATAAACTGCCTGGAAATGCTGGCAGTCGACAACGCGCTACGGTGTTTTTGTCCCCAGATAAAAGGCCACCCCGTCCTAGTCCGGTCGGACAACCTGTCAGTGGTGGCATTCATAAATCGGCAGGGCGGCGTCAGGTCCCGAAACCTTTACAGGCTGACGGAATGCCTCCTGGTCTGGGCTCAGCAAAACCGGCTTTCACTGAAAGCAGCGCATGTGCCTGGTCACCTGAATCTGGGACCAGACAGACTGTCCAGAGACAATGTCCCAGCAGGGGAATGGTCGCTGCACCCGCAGACGATCCAACTGCTGTGAGAGACATTCGGCAGAGCGCAGGTGGACCTTTTCGCGTCCCAGGAAAATGCTCACTGTCCGAACTTTTTCTCCAAGAGCAAGGATGCGCTGGCCCACTTATGGCCCCGCTCCCCCCTCTATGCTTTTCCCCCCGTCTCGCTCCTGCCTCAAGTGCTGGAACGAATCAGGGAAAACGGATGCCCAGTGCTGCTTGTGGCTCCGCTCTGGACGAACCAGATTTGGTTCCCAGTCCTGATGCGGCTGACCAGCACTGCCCCGTGGCCTATACCGGTGAGGAGCGACCTCCTCTCTCAGGCAAAGGGCTCAATTTGGCATCTTTCGCCCGGATTTATGGTCCCTACATGCATGGGCCATCAACGTGTACCCGCTAACCTCCCAGAGGGAGTGTTAAAGACGTTCACGCAGGCTAGGGCCCCGTCTACCAGACGGCGCTACTCCTCGAAATGGTCAGTGTTCTCTACCTGGTGTCAAGCTCAGGGCTTTTCACCCGTAGACTGCGGGGTTACGGGAGTGCTCTCCTTCCTTCAGGAGCTGCTGGAAAGGGTAGAGCCCCGTCCACGCTCAAAGTATACGTGGCGGCCATAGCGGCGTTTGCAAAACCGACGTCTGGCCAGTCACTGGGGAAAAACGACCTGGTCGTGCGATTCCTCAGGGGAGCTCGGAGGCTGAATCCTCCCAGACCCCCCTCAGTCCCTGTGTGGGACCTTTCTACGGTTCTGGAAGCAATGAAAGGTGCCCCATTCGAGCCAATCCATTTGTCAGACATGAAACACCTGTCTTTCAAAACGGTATTTCTTGTGGCTCTTGCTTCAATGAAGCGCGTAGGGGACTTACAAGCGCTTTCAGTAAGCGCGTCATGTATGGAGTTTGGGCCTAATGACTCAAAAGTTATACTCAAAGGCATGGGTACGTGCCCAAATCCCTCAACACACTGTTCAGGGCCCAGGTTATTTCCCTGTGCGCCCTCCCGGTGAATAATGAGGAGGCGGAAGCTAATCTCCTTTGCCCAGTCAGGGCGCTGAGAGCTTATGTGTCCTGCTCGTTTGTCTTCAGACAGACTGAGCAGCTCTTTGTTTTGTTTGGCTGACGCTCCAAGGGACTGGCCTCATCAAAACAGAGCCCATCATGATGGATAGTCGATGCCATAGCGCTGGCTTACACTTCTAAGGGCCTTTAGTGTCCTTTGGGTGTCAGAGCGCACTCCACGAGAGGCGTGGCCTTGTCGTGGGCGTGGTCTAGTGGGATTTCCTTGTATGATATCTGCATGGCGGCGGGCTGGGCCTCGCTGTCTACATTTATAAGGTTCTATAACCTAGAGGTTCCCGCCTTACAGGCCAAGCTGCTGTCGGTCTAGAATTCAGTACTATCTGCCCCGCTGCGCCGGCGAAGAATGCTGAGTTTTGCTTGTGCATCGCTCACTGATCGATAGAACAGCTCCATGGGTGTTGAAATACTCCTACTTATACCCAGTTCAGGCTGAACACGTTCACCCTGTCTGCGTGAAACACTGTTAACATAACTAGCTCCTGTGGGATAGTATTACATGGGGAATGATGCTTGTAGCCTCTCTTCTCCGACTCTCTGTGAGTCTACGGTGATTATGCACTATATGAGCCCCGGGCTACTGCCCTTGGGACTTTGGTGTCGGATCCCAGTACGCACGGCGTGTTGCATTGTGTTCCCCATAGCGTAAGTATTACGCAGTAGGAGAGATACTCTCGTAAAAGAACGTACTCGGTTACTAATGTAATATGGGTTCTCTCTAGAGAGGGAACGAGTACTGCGTATCTTGCCGTGCATACAATAGCGCTGGTTCGCTTCAGTGATGAAAACCAGTTTGTATCAGCCTGTCGAGCGTATTTATAGGCCAAGGCCACGCCTATTCTGGCGGGATGTGACGAAATGGGCGCAAAGCGCCCCCATTGGGTGTCACGTCAAGCAGGGCCTCTCTCGATAGGCTGCTGCTGTTGCCGCAGGGCAGCCAATAGGCGCGCGAGCCGTCTTGCCTATGTCTGCTTGCTGCTGCACAGCGTTTTAAATTAATTCAAAATTAAGAATAATTTTTGGCTTCAATATCTCGTGGAAAAGAGGTTTTCCCCATAGCGTAAGATATTACGCAGTACTCGTTCCCTCTCTAGAGAGAACCGAGGTTACATTAGTAACCGAGTATGTTTGTTTAATATTTTGTTCATTAGATACATTTACTTCATAGACATCCTTCTCTGATATCTCCATTATGCTTTCTGTTCGCCTGTTGTCAGTGTTTATTTGGACACAAACACTGTACATGGTACTACATGGTATTGGTTTTTGGTATCAGACCATTTTAATGACTAGGAGTACACAAGTGAAGTAGAGGACTCTTGAGTGGTTCAAATGAAATATGAACTCAACATGGACCAAAGACATGTAAACGAACCAAAAACACAACATGATATGGTATCCTCGCAGTAGGTCTTCATTTGCATGTGACAGAGGGATTCCTGCCTCTGTTTTAAGTCCTTTACACATTTTATAAGCTCTTCACGAGTTGTCAGCTGGTCAAAAATACCATTATATATTTGCATTTAATAATTTATCCAACATCCCCATCAAGTCTTGTTTTCTATTTACTCTAAATTATTCTGAAAACAAAATAATCAGATGCAGAGGTAGATTTCAACATTACATTGATTATAAATTATATTGCTCTTCAAACCACCGTTACTGCTGGGGAATAGAAGGGTATCCAGCCCTGCACATTATATTTATAGACGTGTGAAGATTTGAGGACAGGAAGTTGTGGTAAATTCTTAGAAACCTAACGGGAAATGTTGCTCATTTGGTCGCATGCTGATTATTTTACTGTCATGCCTTGAAATACAGGGAAAAACTGCATCAAGATGTTCTCGTCCATTTAAAAATATATATATTATTGAAAGCATTTTCTGATAAGAATTATAATTATATCTCTGGCCTCACTGGCTTCACAGGCAACTGAAAATGTCTAGCCAGTCAAAGTGAATCATGTTGTGTGAACTCTCACCATAGAACAGGGCTTCCCGCTGGCTTCATCCCAAAAGTTTTGATGAATTAAAACTCTCTTTTGTCTGGGTCAGCTCTGGCTTTGGTCTTTTAATGAGGATGTCACCAGATCTATTTTTGGAGGCCTTTTAGGAAGACTAATGAAGAGGCTGTTGGGTTTAGTGTACCGTAATGAGGTACAGATTGTCTGGGGAAGCTTTTGATGAAAATGCTTTTTTTTTTTCAACGTTTTATTCCACTCCCAAAAGTAAAATAAATCCTAATATAATCAGTCTTCATATTGGCAGTTGATATAATAATAGTAGAATGGTTTCTGTCAGGCAGCGTATATGACAACTTATTAGGAAAAGTAATATCTGCTCAAAGTTTGTGATTCGAGTTGCTTTGAACTCAGTAAAAGCAGGTGGTAAATGGCAGTAAATGGCAGATGCAGCAGGACATGCACATTGCGTTCCCATCAGTGAGGGATTTATAATAAAATGTAATTTCAGCCATATTATAGTATTGAAAATCCCTCTTTGCAATTAATGACAGCAAGAAACACCATTGAAATTGGGGTCTTCCATATCAAAGCATTCATTCAATAATATCAATATCATTATATCATATATCAACTTGTCTGATAAATTTGGATGAAGCCAGATGTGTAAATCAATGCAGATTCAGACAGGGCAGCCTCTTATGAGAGGAAGCATTTAAGCTTCGACATGCACTGAAGGAAATCACGAAATCATCAAGGAAATGAACGGTGACCCTATCGTCATTCATTGCTCTCTATCCTACATCCTTCAACCATCTCTTTGTCTCTGGGGGAGACCGGTTAGCTATCTTTCTGACAGCTTTTTAATGGCCACATAAAACAGCAGGATCTAATAGCTCACCGGAACTGGGTATCTGAGAACCCCTGACTGCTCCCATATACGATTTCAAGGGGTCACACAGAGGGGAATTCAAAGCATCATATTCCACAGAGAGACAAATTAGGTCTGAGAAGAAAATGCATTTATATCCACTGAATCATCAAACCTCTCTAAAATGGCCAATTTCAGTTTTACCAAAAATAAAAAGGATCAAAGATAAATAAGGATGTCCAAGATGATAAAAATATACAGATTTTTTTTTAAGCGTGTGCAAAGTTCTTAAAAAAAAGTGATACTGTATCAATGTTGGTAACATTGTAATATTATATTAATGGTTTCATCTAAAGATAATACATTTAAAAATATCTTGAAAATAGTATGTCTACAAATGTGTGTGTGTGTGTGTGTGTGTGTGTGTGTGTGTGTGTGTGTGTGTGTGTGTGTGTGTGTGTGTGTGTGTGTGTGTGTGTGTGTGTGTGTGTGTGTGTGTGTGTGTGTGTGTGTGTGTGTGTGTGTGTGTGTGTGTCAATAGATATTTGAAAAAAAAAACTAACCATGTCACGCAACATATTCTAAACTTGTTTTATAAAATCTGATTCCTAAAGGCTTTGACATACTGTCATGACATACAGGGAGGATCTTGAATATTATATCCTGTTTAATTGTTGCCTTGTCACATGACAACAAAATGGGTTCCTGCATGTTGGTCACACCAAATTTTGATTTTATTTGGCTGACAATTATAAAAGGAAGTGTCTCTTTTGCACTTGTGAATTCCAGACGGAGAAAGGTCACCAGTGGCTTAATTTGTTGTCACACA
This sequence comes from Siphateles boraxobius, assembly GCF_051911475.1. NCBI lineage: Eukaryota > Metazoa > Chordata > Actinopteri > Cypriniformes > Leuciscidae > Siphateles > Siphateles boraxobius. Next base: position 12,576,386 of record NW_027508876.1, on the reverse strand, counting down.
GAGCAATGGCTGCATGAGAGACAGGTGAGAAATGTCATTCACTCTTTCTGACACAATAGAGAGGTAATGAGCTCCATCAATTACTGACGTACCCAACAGAGGACAAATCGATCGTGACATTTCCTGAGTTATCTGCTTATAACAAAAGCAAATAAGCAACCACATACAGCCGATCTGTATTTCAATCAATATTTCTGTTGCATCACAGCATTTCATGAAAACAATAAACTGACCCAACATACATTAGTCAAAAATGTGCAAGTTTCTTGTGCATCCAAGTGGAATTATGAAATCCGGAGGTTTAGCTGCTCTGAAATAAAGAGCTCATTAATACTTACACTCTGCAGCTGTCTGTATACTGGCATAGTGTCAATTATACTATTTAATGCCTGACTAATTGCCCAATCACTGCAGATTAAGGGTATATAAAGTGACCTGTCGTTGCAACGGAAGGGATTTGGATTACAAACGAAAGTCACAAAAGGCAAATTATTTCAGGAGAGGGTCATTACGCCGGAACAGCAGCCGTTCAGGATTTGCGTCATCTGTTTACACAAGGCCAGGAGCTTAGACGGGGGTGGGTGGGGGGGTCGGGGGGAAGAGGCAACAGGCAGTTGCTGGTGGAGAGCTGGAACAGGTGGGAGATTTTTTACTCATCAGGCTACAGTAGCAGCAGACTGGATGGAGAGCGACCGCTGGGACATGCATATGGAGAGCAGGTGTTCGTCAGCTGCACAACATTGATCAACTTCCTGTATCCTGTATAACTACCACTACAATATGGAGAAAGACAAAAAATTTGACAGATGGAGGAAGGGAGAGAAATTTGGAAAGGGAGAGTGGTCAAAAAGAAGGACCAAGGGAATTATTACAAGTGTGAAACAGCATGCATCTCAAAAAGGCAATAAGATACAATTAGGCAACAAATAGAAAGTGAAACACAAGTCTAAAATCTGAGAACATTGTGCAGTTAAAAACCCAAAGAGAAAAGGATATAAGACAGATTTAACTCTGCTGACTGAATGGGACCTTTAAAAATCACTTCTAAAAAAAGAAGAGGAAAAACGAGGAAAAAAAGAAAGAGAGAAAGAAAGAAAAACAGTGTAACAAAGGTCTCAAGCTGCTGAAGTATCCAGCTGAACAGCTGGTGCCAAGAACAAGGTTGGATGACAGAGTGTTTTCAGTTTAGACTGGAAATGTGCCAATCCGACCCAACCTCACTCAGGGACACATAACAACCAACGGCGAAAGCCTTCGGTGATATTATATAACTCACTTCTATTGGAACAGAGGCGGATTCAGACCTCAGCTCCACAGTGAGAAATTATATGTTTTTAATTTACAAACCCCAGTACAGTTTGGGCAGTTCAGCCCAGAGACCCTATAAAAAGCAAAAGAACACAACTCCCACCATTTATGCCCTTAGAAAAGGAAATAACTTTCCTTTCTTCACCCCTTTTTACGGTCTGACAAAAAAAGTGAAAGGAAATATTGTCTTCACTCCGTTTATACCAGCTGACTATTTGAAAAATAAGTTAATATAGGTGTAACATGGGAATCATTTACAAAGAAAACAAGTGCTGGGCCTTTTTTTTGACTTCGCAGAGATTGAATTATTCTAAAGATAAAGTGCAGACGATTGATAATCGCCGCAATAATAATCTCAGGAAGCCCCGAAGCCTTGACCTCACACAAAGATATCATGCATGCTAAATCACTCGGCTTCATCTGTCCAGCCTCCACTCCCGTTCCTCCACGACAGAGCTCCTCACAGACAAATTGCTCTCCTCCTGTGTGTTTCTCTTTGAGCCACAGTGGGGTTAATGAAAACGCCACAGCATGGTAGTTCCAACCATCCACCAGCAGACCGCCAGAAATAATTTCCAGGCTTACGGCATAGTTGAGCCTGGGCCAATCTCCCACTAGAGCCAAGCTCCAGCCATCGGCCCAATGTACAGAAATAACATTGGTCCAGCTTGCATGTTTAATGCCCCAGAAAAATGCCCCATTCATTTAGTCAGGCTTTAAATCACTGCTATAATATATGGTAGGTAGTTGTCCTCAGTGTGGGTCACGTACTAGCCAGACAATTACCGATTTATTTATTTTTTCACACACTGAACAGCTTATTCCCTTTCAGCTCTCATTTGGCCACATGCAAGAAGAGTAATGGACATGATTTGCTGTGTTTAAGTGGGTGACTACCGAGTAGTGATATATTTTCCAGGTTGAATGATATTTGGCATTTGTAACTGTGCCCGTTTGTCTGCTTAACAAAAGTGGTCATTGAAACTAGTGTCAGTTCCAAAATCCAAGAGCGTCGTCAATACATTCTGGTCTAGGATTATATATATATATACACACACACTGAACAAAATTATAAACCTAACACTTTTGTTTTTGCCCCCATTTTTACGAACTGAACTCAAAGATCTAAGACTTTTTCTATGTACACAAAAGGCCTATTTCTCTCAAATACTGTTCACAAATCTGTCTAAATATGTGTTAGTGAGCACTTCTCCTTTGCCGAGATAATCCATCCACCTCACAGGTGTGGCATATCAAGATGCTGATTAGAAAGCATGATTATTGGACAGGTGTGCCTTAGGCTGGCCACAATAAAATGTGCAGTTTTACTGTATTAGGGGGTAGCAGGGTCCAAAAACCAGTCAGTATCTGGTGTGACCACCATTTGCCTCACGCAGTGCAACACATCTCCTTCGCATAGAGTTCATCAGGTTGTTGATTGTGACCTGTGGAATGTGAGCATTTGCCCACTCAAGTCGGTTACGATGACGAACTGCAGTCAGGTCGAGATCCCGATGTGGACGACGAGCATGCAGATGAGCTTCCCTGAGACGGTTTCTGACAGTTTGTGCAGAAATTCTTTGGTTATGCAAACTGATTGTTGCAGCAGCTGTCCGGGTGGCTGGTCTCAGACGATCTTGGAGGTGAAGATGCTGGATGTGGAGGTCCTGGGCTGGTGTGGTTACACGTGGTCTGCGGTTGTGAGGCCGATGTTGGATGTACTTCCAAATTCTCTGAAATGCCTTTGGAGACGGCTTATGGTAGTGAAATGAACATTCAATTTACGGGCAACAGCTCTGATGGACATTACTGCCGTCAGCATGCCAATCGCTCCCTTAAAACTTGCGACATCTGTGGCATTGTGCTGTGTGATAAAACTGCACATTTTAGAGTGGCCTTTTATTGTGGCCAGCGTAAGGCACACCTGTGCAATAATCATACTGTCTAATCAGCATCTTGGTATGCCACACCTGTGAGGTGGATGGATTATCTCGGCCAAGGAGAATAGCTCACTAACAAATTTAGACAGATTTGTGAACAATATTTGAGAGAAATATGCCTTTTGTGTACATAGAAAAAGTCTTAGATCTTTGAGTTTAGCTCATGAAAAATTGGGGCAAAAACAAAAGTGTTGCATTTATAATTTTGTTCAGTGTATATATATATATATATATATATATATATATATATATATATATACCTTTGGGGAAAAAAGCCTCTGCTAAATGCTTGGTTGCCAAAGCAACTTATGCATTCAAGGTATAAATTTTATCAGTTCTTGCATTGCCTGGGAATTGAACCTGTGTTGCTAGTGACATCTGCCCGATTTTTTTTAATTTTGTCTCAAAATATAACTATATTATTGCCTAGCTCTTTATGAAAAGTTTGATGTACAAGTATGTTCATCTTTATCTGCATACAAACAGTATTCTTGTGTTGGGCGATACATACTACTGTATATAGTACATCTCAACTGCTTGTATAATCAAATGTAAACTATATTATTACCCAACTCTAATCTTCCAAATGTGAGTATCAAGAAATTAACACATTAGAAACATTAACACCATTGCTTTGAAACACTCAAATAAATGCAGCCTTGGTGAGCATAAGAGACATTCGATAACAAATAACCTTATCTCAAACTATTGAATCATAATTTACAGTATGTTAGTTATATTTGTTACATTATATTTGTTCATTTAGCAGACACTTTTATTTAAAGTGACAAACACATTGAGCAACAAGTAATTAACCAAGGAAGCAACAACACAATGTTCCCGTTTTAGTTTTGGTTATTTTCTTGTAAATTCTTAATGTTTTGTTCCACACAAAAAAACAACAACAGCAACTCAGGTTAAGAATGACATGAATGAGTACATAGTGTAAAAATAAATTCTGTGATTTTTAGAGTGAAATGTTCCTTCAACTTTTTCTTTTTTAAATTGCAGAAATACACAGATTTTACAAAACACATCGACAACAAATCATCTTTTTTTAAGGGTAGACGAAGAAAAAAGGTAAAGAAAATACCTTATAATTTGAAAACTTTGAGAAAGTCAATTAGAAAATAGTTGTTATACATTTAACCCCAAAATTTACTAAGGAAAAGGTGGCTATAGAATTCCAGCAAGAATTTTACAGTATATTGGACTTGATTTCAGTGAAAATAATTTTAAAATCACATCAGCATTCAAAACATTCTGAATTCTGTTTCCAGTAGCAATGCAATACCAGACAGACAATTTCTGTAGGCTTAAAAAAAGATTTATGTTCAAAAATGACAAAAGCCGGGTGGCGGATATGTCCCAGTCTCGCCACAGAGGTCATGAACCAGGTTATGAATGAGACAAAATAATTACTGTGAGCAAATGAAAAAAAGGAAGCAGTAAATTACCCCTCTTTTAGAAAGGGCACAATGACGTGGCCATTACCAAAAGGTTATGATATGGGTTAATTGCTTTCGCAGTCCACATGATGACACCTCTAAAGTAAAGTTTATCTGGAACAGCTGTGGCTGATCTCTTAGCACACTGCAAGGGTAATGACATCCTGTGTTTTCACCAGTCATCCTGTGTTTTCACCATGTCCTGCCACAACCTAAAAATCTACATCAGTTTCAGATAAGATGCAAAATGTAGTCTTGTTCGCCAAATTGGTACTCGAAGCTGTGGATCAATTCATGTAGGGTTTCTACTAAATTTTTGACTGAAAATATTATCAGAGCTAACACATGACATTATTGTATTTATTTTCCAGGGCTTGTTTCCCAAAAGCGTTGTGAGCCAAGTTGACAGTAGAGAACACTGGTGGCAATGGTCTCACAATGCTTTTGGGAAAGAAACAAAAGGACTAAAGATGACTAGGAACTAAGGCAAAACAGTGGAAGCAAACCCAAAACAGACTATACTGTACATGTTACAAGCTCAAGGTTGTGGGCTCAATTTCTCAAATACCTTAAATCCAATCAGCGTAAGATGTCTGGGATAAAAGCGCCTGCCAAATGTGCAAAAGTAGAGACACTTGCTTTGCTCATCTAAGGCACTCTTTGTTTGTGTGTGTACTAGGGTTGCCAACCGTTCTGTATAATACGGAATCGTCCCGTATTTGACACATAAAAGTCTTGTTCCATATTGAACTGATACGGAACGCACTTTGTTCCGTATTTTTGAGAATCAATTCAGTGCAAATCCATGACAGACACATAGCTTCTAATATGTCAGACAGACTATGAACGAAGACATTTGTAGGCTATGATAAGAAAAAAAAAACAGACGGAGCGGTAGATACTAATTTCTCCCCATGTTTCCCGCGTAGCGTTTTTAACATCTTGGAACATCATCAGAGAATGCCCTTTTATTTGGTCGTTAGTCATTGTGAGTCACGTATCGTAGCAACGATGACGACAAGTGACAACAGCAGGAAATGTAAAAATGACTACCTCCGAGTAGCCGGTGAAAAGAAAGTTAACTATAATGGAATTATAATTATATAAGGATATTTGCACTACACTTCCTTAAAATGTTGTCTAATTAAATTAAAAATATTATTTTTTGCACTGGAAAGAACATTCTAGAAGTCCAATTCTATTGAATAAGTTCGCACAAGGCTACAGAAAACTGTTATTTATTTTTCTTCAAATGCTGCCTAAGCCGATGAGTTTTGAATGTTATATGTTGTATTTGTTTAAGTAAAAAATAAAACGTATTATAAACTAAACAAATCCATGGTTCATTGTTGGCAAAATGATCATGATAGCCTTTATATAACGGTATCTATGTGGTTCAGTCTTGTATATTGATTATTCCGTTCCTTATTTCCATTTCAGAAAGTTGGCAACCCTAGTGTGTACAGTCACCCCATATTGGATGAAAAGTTTCTTCCTCAGGCATGTCCAAACATGTCCTCTCTAACGCAGAATACTGCTGAGAGATTTTAGCCCCATTACTGATCTTGGTTTACATCTCTGCAGAATTACTGTAGCTTCATTACATTCAATCTCAATGGATGAAGACTAGAACAGTGAATATTTAATGAACATTGCCAGAACACTTTAAAATATAATTTTGTGTGAAGGAAAACACTTATGTTAATATATTATGCAAAAAGAAAGATTATGGAATGATACATGGTCAATTACATAGTTTAATGGGATTATACAAAAAACACAGAATGCAATGATTGACCAAACAGAATAAAGCATTTTAGAGAGTAAAAACTCCGTAACAAACACAAAGTTAAGTAGGATTTATAATGGTTAACTTTAATTTTGAAAATTAACCCAAAACTACTGGAGATTCTCAACAGGGGGGCAGGATCCACAGGGTGAAATATATATTCATTATTATATAATATTTCATCCTGTGGGTCGCTAATAATATATATATAAATAAATTATAATATAATTGTTACGGAATGTAGACTCAGACATATTTATATAACAGTCAAATGAACTTTACTGACAGCAACTGAGAAGAGCGGTGATAACGGGAGGAGGCAGTTCAGAAATACTTTGGAAGCAGTGAATACTTGGTGATATGAGTATCCTTATCTTACAGGTCCAGGAGATCATGGATGAGAAGACTTGGAGCTGATGGAACAAACACACCTTGTCTGGCTAAGTATGCTGGTATGGATTACTTGCAGGTGAATTCAGGAAACACGAGGGAGATAAAAGCCGCTGGAAAATATTCACAGGAGGGAATCACTGTAGATTATCAAGGAGTATAACACTGTTGAAATCACTAGAGATCAGGTATGAGTACACTTTGTAGAAACAAAACTGGACAATGAGCTAGGACGAGGTGTGTGCATCTATGGCAGGCTGATGAGAGGTGCAGACAAGGTGCAGGTGTGTGTGGTTAGTATTTGGGTGAGGGAGGGCGCTGTGATTGGCTGCTGAGAGGTCAGGGACAATAATAATAAAATCTAACAATAAATGGCAACATTTTCTCTTTCCCCCCTCCCTAAATAACACAGTTCTTGAAACTTCTGGATTTACAAAATGAATAGTGGTTAATACTAATATATATATATATATATATATATATATATATATATATATATATATATATATATATATATATATATATATATATATATATATATATATATATATATTAGTATTAACCACTATTCATTTTTCTATGAATTGCACTATTGCACTATGCACTAATACACTATTCATTATGAATTGCAAACAGCTTTATCATAATTACAGCAGGAAATAACAAAGACATATTTAATATCTATTCATTTTGTATGTATATATATATATATATATATATATATATATATATGTGTGTGTGTGTGTGTTTCTTGGTATTTCTGCTGTAATTGCAAACAGCTTTATCATAATTACAGCAGGAAATAACAAAGACATATTTAATATTTATATCTTTATATTAGAGAATAGCCTATATGTTATTCTCTGTTTTTTTTTATTTTAACAACAATTATAGTTATTATTATAATTATATTAAGAATGTTTGTTATTGAAACAACAATAATTCTTACAATGATAAATAATGTTTCATGGCAAGATTTATTTTTGTTTTTAGAGTGAGTATAAATCGCACAAATCAACAGATTATGTAATACAATTCCAGAGGGATGTACATGTAACCTATAACTGAACTCAATCACAGCAGGATTTGTATTCCCTGCTCGCAGCTATATGCGTTGAAAAGATTCCTGGATCATGATGGAAATATTCAATGAGTATCTCAAATTAAAAATGGAAGTTATGATAATGTGTTGCAAATGTGTTGATAGATGTTTTGATATGTGAACATATAGCAGTAACACTAACAACCACAATATACAGTAAATAAATCAGTATTTACATAAATTTTAAACATGTTCTAGCTTCAGTATGATACAAGATTCAATGAAACACTAACTCTTATGATTATATTATGGTTTTCACTACGCTAACACCTTCTTTGAAAGATTCAATGGTTATATTTCCATTACAAAATGCCAAGCTGCTGACTAGAGCAGAAGTCATGCCATCCATTACATATAGTGTGGTTGCATTAACTTGCGGAATTGCAAGCTTGTCCATTAGGAGAGTAGTATATGTCCCCCATGCTTTTTGTGAAGGAGCTATAAAACGTCTCGGTTACTAATGTAACCCTCATTCCCTGAAGGAGGGACTGTGAGATGTTACGTTGACGTGACAATGTAGTTGGGATCACTTCAGGGAGCCCTATCATCTTCGAGTGTCTACAGAATGAGCCAATGAACATTGGCGTGTGTGAATCGCGTCACGCGGCCCGCCCCGCAGCGCATGTATAAACAGGAAGCGGGCGAACGCACTCATTGTTTTTCGCTGAGGAGCCAAGATGGCCGTACAGCGATGGTCAGCAACAGTGGCGACGGGACATAACGTCTCCCTTTCCCTCCTTCAGGGAACAAGGGTTACATTAGTAACCGAGACATTCCCTATCACTTTCGACGTTACATCGACGTGACAACGTAATTGGGATCCCCATGGAGAACGCCATGGTTGCTGCTACATTCAGCGCCCTACGCCCCCAACTGACTGGGAGTTTAAACTGCCGTTCCGTTATACCCCACACAGTGGAACTCTTGGATAACACTGGGAAAATGTGCCTTTCCAGGGGAGAGGGACGCTGCGGAAGCCACATCCTGCCCAAAGGGAGGTACCATGTGGAGAATACACATATGGACTGCCCGGTTAGGGGCAGTGCAACATATGGAATGTCACTGGGGTGGCTCCATTCTGAGAAGGGGGAGGCAACACCGGCAGTTATGGCAGAGCGAACTCTGCCAAGGGAAAGACACGGGCTCACCGCAAGGAGCTGGTCATGGAGGAATACGCAAATGGGATCGCCGCAGGGATCACCACAAATGGAACCCAGCCTAGCACAAGTTACACAAGCATACGATCACTAGGCATGGCGTCAGACGCTCCGCAACCCCTGACTGCCGAAGGGGTGCAGAGGAACTCAACAGGGTTCGCCTAAGTGGGGAACTCGACTGGACCAAAAAGCGCACGTATCCGCTCCATGTGGAGGGGGGTGGTGCAGCAAGCTGACACTAAATGGTCTGCTGGCTTTGCGGGAGCGGAGAACGCCGCAGGAGGTTGACCTCGGCGACGGGCAGACAGTGGGTCTGCGGCCAGCGGATGGGTGGAGGCAGCAGCTGTCTGCCGGGGCAGGATGTACCGGATGGCCTCCGTCTGCTTCTGGGCGGCCGAGAACTGCTGGGCAAAGCTCTCGACCGCATCACGAATAACCCAACCTGGGAAAGAGAGGCATCCAGGAACCGATATTTATCGGTCTCCCTCATATCCGCCAGGTTGAGCCAAAGGTGGTGTTCCTGAACATCGCCTGACCGACAGAACGTGCGGTTTCTTTCTTCAGTTGCCGCACGGAGCTCCCTGAGGAGCTTCGGGTCAGAACCAACCTCATGCATGTCCATGAGCGCCTGGGCCTGGTGGACCTGCAGGAGCGCCATGGCATGGAGGGCGGAAACAGCCTGTCCACAGGCTCTGTAAGCCTTTGCCGTAAGACAGGATGAAAACGTACAAGCCTTGGACAGGAGGCGTGGATTACCCCGCCAGGAGGAAACGGACGCTGGACACAGTTGCATCGCAACGGCACGCTCCAACGGCGGGACATCCACGTCTTTCACGGGAAGTTGGCAAGATGGCGCCTGTGTTTGGCATTGCTGCTGCCCTCTCGGCCCTTTCTGCCTCTCGGCCTTTGATACTTATTGTAATATGCCTTTTACTGCCACTATTATTGTCTACAAATAATATCCACTTATTGTCTACTAATAATCCACTATTATTGTCTGGTTTACGATCGGCAAATGCTGTTGTTATTAGAGCTGAAATATCCGGTTTTATGGGTATCGGTGATCCACCCCCACTACCACTTTGTGTCCGCCTGTGCTTACCGGTTCACGATCTCTCGCTGCACAACGACTGGAGAAAAATGTCTGTGCACCTGCCCAAGAAGCGTGGCAAACGGAGAAGGTGAGAAACTAGAGCGGGTCTCCAGGTCAAAAATCGCCGCCTGTGGAAATACTCGCTTGCTGGCAACCGGACGGACTATCTTCTCTTGGACCGTAACCTCACATCTCACTAGCCCCACTCACATCTCACAGCCCCACCAGATCATCTTACCTACAGTCTTTCCGGATCCGCCCGGTGGATTGATGAATAGGGATCCACCTCCCCTTCACCTCGGCGGGGATCCTCGTGGCCTGCCTACACTCAGGATTATCGAGTGCACATCTTCCTCTACCTCTGAAGACTCAGTTATCGTATCTGTTAATATGTGCTTGTTAAATACCCGTTCCGTGGCGAACAAGCCGCACGTTCTGAATGACCTGTTTGTAAGACAAAACTTGGACTTTCTATTACTGACAGAAACCTGGCAATGTAACTCTGAGTTTATTCATCTAAATGAGCTGTGTCCTGTTGACTGCTCATTTATTGGATCCCCACGTCTGTCTGGCTGCGGTGGGGGACTTGCTATAGTATGGAGAAATTGCCACCCCTGTCAGCTGGTGAGCGTGGAAACTTTTTCCTCTTTTGACAAAATCACTAGAGTACAAATCACTAGAGTTGGTCGGATCAAGACGTTATTTTGCATTCTCATTTATCGCCCCCCTGGTCCTGCTGGGCAGTTTTTATCCGAGTTAACGGACTTTATGTCATCTGTTATTAAATTTGAAAAGCTATTAATGGTTGGGGATTTTAATCTGCACACTGATGTTGTTGATAACCATGCCGCAAAAGATCTCCTTAGTATTACTGATTCACACAATCTAAAGCAGCATGTTCATGGCCCCACACATACTGGTGGTCATACATTAGACCTTGTTTTCACACTAGGTTTAGATGTCAATGCAATATGTTGTGAGGATATGTTGATTAGTGACCACAAGTGTATCTTTTTTAATCTTTCTGCCATCGCTGAACCCCCTTGCCGGAAACGTCTGGCAAGATTGCTCATCATTACATACATGATGTTGAGCTCTCAATTCAGTCTTTTAACAATTTCTGCGCTTCTGTGTTAGACGAAGTGGCTCCTTTAAAGATCAAATCTAAGTCCATCTGTAACGCCTCGCCTTGGATGACGGACTGTGCGTTGTCTAAGGAGGAGATGCCGTATGACTGAACGCCTGTGGAAATCCACTGGGCTTGAAGTACACCGTCTGTATCTTTAGGAACTTATGCAGGATTTTAATAATTTAGTTAAGAAATCCAGGTTTGCCTATTTTTCTTATTTGATCTCTTCCTCTAAGAGAAAGAGGAAGAGATCTCTTCCTCAGCCATTGTTGTCCAAAATTCTCGAAAAAGTTGTGGCTAATCAACTTTCAGCTGTTTTAGAGAATTTGGAGCTTTATGACAAATTTCAGTCTGGTTTTAGGAAGAGACACTCTACTGAGACCGGCCTGGTGAGAGTATAAAATGGCCTTCAGATGGCTATATTCATGTTCATTGTTAGTACTTCTAGACCTCAGTTCTGCCTTCAATACAGTCGACCACCATATCATGATTAAGAGATTACATGAATGGGTGGGCATATCATGAGTGGCCCTAGACTGGTTTATATCCTATCTTTCAGATAGATGTTGTGAGGTTTCTTTTGGGGATTCCCACTCTGCATCATCACCCCTGTTTTGTGGTGTTCCACAGGGTTCAGTGTTGGGCCCAATATTGTTTACTTTATACTAGAGATGCACCGATTACAATTTTCTAGGCCGATTCCAATTTCCGATTTTTCATGAGTTTGGCCTGCCGATACCGATTTTAGCCAATTCCAATTTCATTATTTCTAACCACTTTACAGCAAACACAAATATTCATTCTCTATCTTTTCTTTAATAGAACATTTTACATAGAACATAGAACATTTTTTGAACAAATTAAATAAAATAGAACTATATAAATTATTACTCCTGGTGTGGGAAATTCACACATATCTAAGTGCAGTGTTATGGTATGGAAGAACCATTTTCACTTCCAATATTCAACTAAAAAAAAAGGTGATATATTTACTTATATAGGAAACTAAACTTCTGTATGAAAACAGGTAATGGCAATAAAATAATATATAAATAGCAAATAAATATAAAATAAATATAGCCTTGCAGCTATAAAGATGTTTCTCAACACACACACACACACACACACACACACACACACACACACACACACACACACACACACACACATACATACACACAGGCCTATTGCAATCACTTGTACATCAATGGCAAGTTTTATTTCGCAAACAGTTCTTCTTTCGTCTGCCACGTGTCCAGCCAGGCTAAACAATCACTTAAATTGAGCGCGAGCAGCGCAGCAAAAATAGACTCTGCGCCGAAACCCCGCTTCACTGCTGCTCACGCGACGCTCCTGCTCGACGCTCACGCGCTGCTCCTGCTCTCAGTGTGAATGCACTCATAGATTAACATGCACGGCGGAAAAAAAAAAAACGCTGCTCACGCTTGCGTGTGAAACGTCCGTAATTCACAAGGTTTCCAACATGTTCCGTGTGCACGTGTGATGCTGCGCAATGTTAATCATGTGGCGCCCGAGTGCATTTTTGAAAGGCAAAAAAATCGGAATATGACAGACTGACCGGCCGGTCGCCGGTCATGGCCGATCATGTGAAAATTGCCCGATTCCGGTCACCAGCCGATCAATCTGTGCATCTCTACTTTATACATGTTGCCTCTGGGTCAGATTATTCGTAATTTTAACGTTTCCTATCGCTTTTACGCAGATGACATTCAGCTTCATTTTAACATCCGGCATAATGAATCATCCAAACTTACAAGGCACCTAGATTGCATAGACGCCATAAACAACTGGATGGCTGAAAGCTTTTTGCAGCTGAACCCAGATAAGACGGAGGTTTTAATTATAGCTCCAGATAGCGCTATCCCTCTGATTATGCAGAACATTGGGCATTTGTCATCTGCGGTCCGGCCTAGTCTAAGGAACCTTGGGGTGATATTTGACAAATCTCTATCTTTTGAAACTCATATCAAATCACTGCCCAAGTCCTGTTTTTTCCACTTACGCAACATTAGCAAATTGAGGACTGTGGTCTCTCAGTCAGACCTGGAGATGCTCATTCATGCCCTCATTTCCTCCCGTATTGACTATTGTAACTCACTCTTCTCCTCACTCAATAAATCTGTACTTTACCGTCTGCAATCTATTAAAAATTCTGCTGCTAGGCTACTTACTAGATCAAATAGGCGCACCAATATCACCCCTCTACTCTGTTCCCTTCACTGGCTTCCTCTAACTTACAGGATCCAATTCAACATTCTCACCATAACCTATAGGGCTCTACATGGTCAGGCCCCTGCTTATCTTGCCAACATAATTCACCTACACACCCCCTTCCGGTCTCTCAGGTCTAACAACCAAAATCTGCTATCTATGCCATGTACTCGTCTAAAGACATGTGGGGATAGAGCGTTTGCCTCTATTTCACCCAGACTCTGGAATGCTCTGCCAACTATCATTAGGTTTGCTGAGAATGTAAACAGTTTTAAGGTACAAGTGAAGACTCACTTGTTTAGTTTAGCTTTTGGCTAATCTCTGTCTTTGGTCTATTGATAATTTTATCTGTTGTATTTTATTTTAATCTTAGACTGTGTTTTTTTTCTACTATGTTTTATTGTCTATTGTAAAGCACTTTGTGACCCTGTCTGAGAAAAGCGCTGTATAAATACATTTTACTTACTTACTTACTTACTTACTTACATACCCCTTTAGCTGATCCGCCATCGAGGGTGGTGAGGAGGGAGGAGCCACTAGGACGGCTTCTGGCACTATAAAGCGCCGTCTATGTCTTTGTGAGCTCCTCATGCACTTCCGGAAATAATGGTATTGGGGTAGCACGCTGAGAACCAGCACGGCCCGCCCCAAGAAACCAATTATCCAACCGAGAATGTTCGGAACGTGGTGGAGGGTTCCACGCCTGACCTTCTCGACGCATTCTGGATCAGACTCGGGCAACGCTACACTCCCCGAAGGGGGTAACGCAGCCAAATCCTCATCTCCAGAGGACTGAAGTTCCCCCTCCGATGCTGCAACCGACAACTGGTCGTCAGATGGAGCTCCAAAGGAAACGACTGGTCATCCATGAGAAGGACCAGCACATTCCTTTGGAGGCTCCAACGGTGGCAGCGTTTGTGAGGCGTGAGGGACCCGCGGAGATTGCCACGGCGGGGAAGCCCTCAAAGTAATCCTCAGATCACCCTGGCTGAGTGCCGAAGTAGGCCTATTCTGAGGTCCAGAATAGGCACTAGATCGGGGCATAGACGAGGGGACTGCACCTCCCTTAGCCATAGTCATATTCCCGCAATGGGAACATGAGCTATTCACAAAAGCTGTCTCAGCGTGCTGAATGCCCAAACACAAGAGGCAGCTATTGTGGCCACCTTCTTGAGCCAGGGAACAACCACATCCAGAAATGCAGAAGCGGAATGACAAAAAAGTGTACTAGTACACTTTAGGGAAACGCCCACCGAACCTTCTGTTTATACCCACGCTGACGGGATTCAAGCACACCAACGTTCATTGGCTCGTTCTGTTGACACTTGAAGATGATAGGGCTCCCTGAAGTGATCCCACGACGTATCGTTGAACATGAGTGACTGATAGGGAACTCGCTAAATTTCAGAAATGGTCCACATAAAAAAAAAAACTAATCTTTAATGGAGGCTGAGTCTAAGACACCACAGCTATCTGTGGAAAAAACCCAGCTCTAATCATTTTTTTTGTCATGAGTCTTTGTAAACATAACTAGTTTGCAAATTTACGTTATTAAGAAATTCATGAGTCAGAGCATCGCTGTCTGTATAAACTGCTTCAGATCCTCTGCATATTCATAAATGATCTTTCATGTCAGACTTTGTTGTAAGGATGCATATACAGTTGCATTTGATATTATTCAACCCCCATTGCAAATCAGGTTTATTGGCAAAATCTACAGACTTTCAGCTGTTTGCAATGAACAAATCAATTAAAAGTAATTGAAATAGCTCAACACAACACATTTTTCAAGTGGTTTCCCCAAATTCAAATGAAAATGCAACTTTTAATGACTTCTGTAGTCTCAAAATTATTCAACCCCCTGAATAGAATCCTTCACAACAGCACACATCTGCAAAACAAGTGTTGTCTCAAGCACACCTGATGCAACTAATCAAGGGCTTCAGTAGTTGGACCAGGTTTGCTTGAGCTCGAAACATGAAATATCTGAATTGACTAGGTTGTTGAGTGTCATGTTTGACTGCATGTTAGAAAAGTCAAAAGAATGGTCCAAAAAGTTAAAGCTAGAGTCGGCAAGATTTGTTTGATCATATTCACTGAAACCAACACTATGCTCTGACAGAACAACATAAATCAGCCGGTTTTAGAAAAAAAAACAGCGCTTCTATCTCCACCTTGAGCCTATTATTTGTTTTGCAAAAATCGACCGCTCCCAGTTCTTCTGTTTCAAACAGCTCAATCAGTCAGAGATCTGACTGTCAATCACAGTTCGTCCACAGGCCACAGATCCCCCCCTCGCGCACTTTACACACGCATGATGAGCCCGATGGAACTCGATGGAAGGGTGCTCGGTGGTAGTGGGGGAGGGGCATGAGAGTTGTAAACATTCAAAATTTTGGCTAAGTCCCCTCAATCAGCCTTTTCTTAAAGACTGCAGCTTTAAGAGAAGATATCATCACCCTTCACAAACAAAGAACAGGATACAAAAAGATAGAAAAGGCACTAAATGTTCCCAGAGACACTGTTGGAAGCATAGTTTGCAAGTTCAAAGTTAAAGGAACAAGTGGATACACTACCTGAACGGGCCAGAAATAGGAAGCTATCAACAGCTGCAACACGATTTCAGAGAAGGCAGGTTCAGGTGACTGCAAAAGACCTGCAGCAACACTTGGTGGCAACAGACACTGAAGTGTCAGCTTGCACAATAAGGCACCCACTAAACGCATGCCAGAACTCCAAGACGTACACCACTACTGACCCAAAAGACAAAAAAAGTCGCCTCCAATTTGCTCAAAATCATATAAATAGGCCACAGAAGTTTTGGTATTCTGTTCTGTGGAGCAATGAAACAAAACTTTCTTAGCTTGGAACTTTTCGGTCCTATGGATCAACGGTATGTCTTGTGAAAAAAATAATGAAGCAAAAGTTAAGCATGGTGGTGCTCGGTGATGCTCTGGGGCAGCTTTGCATCCTCTGGCACTGGAAACTTGCAGCGTGTGTGAGGCAAGACGGATTCATTGAAGTATCAGGAGGTCCTAGTAGAAAACGTCATGCTGTCGGTGAGGAAGCTGGAGTTTGGGTGTTATTGTACCTTCCAACAGGACAATGATTCCAAGCATACCTCAAATTCCACCAAGGCATGGTTGAAGAAGAAGTCCTGGAAGATTCTACCGTGGCCATCACTCACCTGACTTGAGCCCCATAGAAAATCTCTGGTGGGATTTGAAGAAGGCCATTGCTCATTAGGAATGGGCTAAGATTCCTCAGAAACGGGGTCAGAAGCTGGTGTCTGGATGTACATCTCATTTGCAGCAGCTCATAACAGCAAAAGGGTGTTCTACAAAGTACTAAAGATGCTTGCCATGAAGGGGTTGAATAATTTTGAGACTGCAGAAGTCATTAAAAGTTGCATTTTCAGTTAAATTTGAGGAAACCACTTGAAACATCTGTTGTGTTGAGCTATTTCAATTACATTTGTTTGATTTGTTCATTGCAAACAGCTGAAAGTCTGTAAATTTTACCAATAAACCTGCTTTGCAATGGGAGTTGAATAATTTCAATTACAACTATAAGTTCTACAACTATAAGTCGGGAACACAAAAGGTACAGTAGTCAAAACATCTCATCTAGACATGTCTCCACAGTAGGTAATTTGTTTGTTATTGGAGCAGCCTGGTGGACTGTCTGGCAGTGATGACACTGCAGATGTAAATCAACAAGCAGTAGAATAATTAATGTCGCTGTTTATGGAAGACCTATCCATGACTAGTAATAGATACATTTCTCAGACGGTGCATATGAAATAGAGGAGCCCGCCCGCTTTAATTACGAGATCAACTACGGCCATGAATCTTGAATTGGGAAAGCCAGCTAGACCACCAGCGCTTAGAATCTATGTCATGAGTGTCAACCACATCACTAAAAGCTTAAATGGACATGGAAAATCAAGCGCAGACCTTACAAAAAAGTTTTGTTGTGGTAGCATGGTGTAATACTAATGATGGTATCAGACAGTATTACCATGGTGCCTTTTAATCATTCCATCAGACTAAGATTGTCTTTAATATAGACAATAAAATGCATTGTACTAAATAAAATTAGGTTAAAATATTTAGAATTTGTGGCCAGTGAAGCATTTCAAAAAAAAACTGGCAGCTTTTCATCATGGTTACGAACTTATTAGCAAGTGTCAACAATAGTTAAGTTCTATAAAAATGTGAAAAAAAGAAAAAAGGTTGACATAATATGCTTGTTGAATGTTGTCAAGCATGTTACAAAAAATTATAAAAAAGAAAAATATTACATTAAAGTAGATCAATTCCAATGAGATCACTTAATTGACAGTTAGCTATGAATTAAAATTCACAACTTATTCGGTTATATACAATGGGGATGTTGAATGCTTGAATCTGATTGGTTGACGAACATGCTAAGGTGTGCAATTATTTTCAGGGAAACGCACGGCTAAAGTATTTCTAGGAAGGTCCTCTCATATGCCTCATCTTCCGCATCCTCCCATGGCACTGTTAACTCTATCAGTTGAACAATGCGTGCTGATCCAGACCACAAAACAATATCTGGTCGTAGGTTAGTGGTGGCAATCTCAGGTGGAAAAATAAGCCGTTGATCAAGATCAGCCAGCATCTTCCAGTCCCTAGCAGCTTCCAGTTGTCCTGGGCGAGAATTGGTGTTAGCACCTTTTCTTGGTGGTTGCTCACCTGGGCGGAGGAATATTGTCTTCTGCGTGTAATGTTTTGCTAGAACAGGCGGCAAATTATTGGTCATACTACGCTTGCCTTCCAACGCTAAAGCCAAACATCGCAATACTTGGTCATGGCGCCAAGTAAACCGACCTTGGCTAAGAGCCACCTTACATCCTGTCAAAATGTGCCTTAATGAGGCAGGTGATGAACACAAAGGACAAGAGTGATCCTCTCCTACTCAGAGGTTTAGGTTCTGCGGTGATGGGAGAACATCATATGTTGACCTAATAAGGAAACTGATCCTACTCTCTTCCATTGACCAAAGGTCTTGCCAGCCCATTTTGTGTTGTTCCAAACTCTCCAATCTCATCCACTCTCCCTGCTTGGCCTGGGAAATGGTCTTTATACATCTCATCCTCTCCTCCTGCTTTCGCACCTCGTTGACTACCAGCTTCCTCCTTTGAGCTGGGCCTGCCTTGTGCCATTTAGGAGGAGCTAAACTGAGCCCAAAACCCCCTCTTCCATGCTGTACCTGTCCCACGATATCCCCAATTTGAAGGTCAGCCTTTGCCTCTACTACAGATTTCTTTGCTGACCACTTTCTACCAGTTTTTACCACACTGGCTGCCTCCTTTACACATTTGTCGCGTGACTCCGCTAAAGTCATTTCCAGTCTGACCTTGGCACACTTAAACTCCTCGGTTAAAGCAGAGACTGGCAGCTGCAATACTCCTTTACTATAAAGTCCCACTCTGCTGAGGCAGCGTGGAACTCCCAACCAATTCCTGATATATGAACTTATTAACGCTTCCAGTTTATCCACTTTTGTCAAAGAAACCTCGTACACAGTCAGTGGCCCCAGCAACCTTGGCAGTAGACCAAACTGAAAGCACCAGAGTTTTAGTTTGCCTGGTAGAGCACAGCTGTTTATGCTCTTCAACCCTTCAACTGCTTGTCGTCTAACTTCTCCCACTCGAACTGTGTCTTTTAGATCCCCATCCTACCATCTCCCAAAATTCTTCACTGGCTTCTCAGAAACTGTTGGTATTGCCTCACCATTAATGAAGAATGTTTTATCCACTACCTTTCCTTTAACTATCGAGATGGTCCTTGATTTAGAGGGCATGAATTGCATTCGTGCCCATTCGATATTATCTGTTAACTTCCCCAATAACCGATTAGTGCAGGCTACTGTTGTAGTCATGGTTGTCATGTCATCCATGTATGCTCTGATTGGTGGTAGTCGCATCCCAGAAGCCAAGCGCTCTCCTCCTACTACCCATCTTGATGCCCTAATGATTACTTCCATTGCCATGGTAAAAGCCAGTGGAGAAATGGTGCATCCTGCCATTATTCCAACCTCTAAGCATTGCCATGCGGTGCTGAATTTTGGAGTTGAGAAACTAAATTGCAAATCTCCAAAATAGGCTTTCACTAAATTTGTCATTGACATTGGTACTCTAAAAAAATCAAAATCTGCCCAAAGAAGCTCATGTAGCACTGAACCATATGCATTAGCCAAATCCAGGAATGTCACATGGAGCTCCTTCCTCTCCTTTTTAGCTGATTGAATTCGTTGCCAGATAACATTGATGTGTTCTAAGCATCCTGAGAACCCTGGAATGCCTGCTTTTTGAACTGAAGTGTCAATGAAGCCATTCTTTAATAGGTAGGTTGACAATCTCTGCACAATAATGCTGAAGAAAATCTTACCTTCGACATTTAATAGTGAAATAGGACGAAACTGACTGATGCTTGTATCATCTTTTTCTTTAGGTATAAAGACTCCACCTGCTCGGCGCCATGCTCTAGGTACAACCTACTTTTCCCATGCCACTTTTATCAATTTCCACAGAATTCGTAGAACTCCTGAAGCACTCTTGTACACTCTGTACGTAACTCCATTAGGCCCTGGATATGATGAAGCCCTTGCCTTTCTCACAACCTGCTCTATCTCTTTCCACTTAGGTGCACAGACCTCCATTTGGTATTCTGGTGGTGTAACGATGGCAGGAGGAATGAAGCAGAGAGCTAATCCAAATGCAAGCATTTTAATTATCTAACAGACAAGTAATCCAGAAAACTCTAAACTCAGAAAAAGGCACACAGGACACAGAACTAGGAACATCTCACATAAAACAACGACCGACAAACACCAACTGAAGAACAAGGGTATAAATACAAAGGCAAACAAGCTAAACAAGATAACAAGGGGGCGTGGCTAATCAGAAACACATGGGGAGACTAATCAACAGAACGGGGAACAGCTGAACATGTAAAGACAGGGAAACACATGACAGACAAGAACAAGGAACAAAACACAACGCCCACACCATGACAGGTGGATTGATAGGTGGGATATCTTACAGAATTGACATAGGCTCATGCCTTTTTGCATCTGTATGCGTTTCCTCCAAATATCTCTCTAGCTCAACCCTAGATGCTTTTAAAGTGCCATTCTTCTCACTGGTGAATAACTTCTTTACGAATTTGAATGGGTCTTTATAGAAATTAGCCCTCGCACGCTCCTTTTTGTAGCGTTTCCGTAGGCGCTCAGCTCTGCGTAATGTTGCAAGCTTATCTTTTGTGGCCCTTTGTAAGAGATTGAGTCCCTCCTTCTGACTTTGTTCTGCTTTTTTCCATTGCTTCCTCAGCTGTCTCCTTTCTCTAACTAACCCTTCAATTTTCTGCTGCCGTCTAGATACAGCAGGAGTAGTTTGTACTTTTTCCTTCCTTTTTTCCACATCAAACCTCTCACTTCCATATCCGTAAATGATGTCCCCAAATTTATCCAGCTTCTTTTCAACTGTACCAGTTAATCTTTCCAATGCAAAGCATAAATCTGTGTTTACCGTGTCCCATGCAGTTTTCTCACAAGCTCTTGGCCATCTAACTCCAGGCCTATGCCCGTTGAGGTTCTTTTCTCTCTTATGCTGGTTAGTCTGACCGGGTTCACAAGTATCAATGTATTCATCACTAACCGTGCAAACCCTCATCTCCTCTATGACAGGGGTACTGATATCCTGCGAACTGTGGTTTGCTTCCTGTCGCTGGATTTCATTCGACTGACTTGACTGACTTCGTAAGAAGTACTGATTAATGCGAGGCCCTTGTCCCTTCTCCCTCAAGCATTTCATTTTCCCTTGATGAATCTTCAACCCCCTGACCATTGTCGCCTTGCTCCAGCCACAGACACAAGCTTGGAGTTCAATGACTTTGCTAACTGCAGAACCTGAACTAGTCTTTTGTGAAGTACTCTCCATACTCATATCCGTTTCCATTCCAACGTCGTTAACCATGTTGTCCAACATTGAGTCATATTCCGCCCCTGTATATAATGTTGATATGGCAACTAGTAAATTCACAACGTTTTGTCATGCTGGCATGAGTGTAAAGTTTTAAACTATGCGTGTTACAATTAGCCCCGCGCTAGTTTGTGCCCAGCTCACCCCTACTCCAAGGAACATCAAAAATGCCATAGCATCACCAAGCATCCATGCAATTACCAGGCACCAAGTAAATGAGGCGTTTCTGAAATATATACATAATCAAGCAAAACATGAATTGTATATCCATACAGTAAAAGCATTCAAAGAAAAAAACACTAACCTGTAACTCTATCAGGTAAAACAGTACAACTTTTGTTCTACAATGTAATGAAAACTTTGGTGCTGTTGCTCCTCTTAACTACAGATGTCCTAACAAAATTTGTCATTTTTAAATACAAATGCTTGCCTGTTGCCCTTAGTTTAAAAATTCTCTCTCTTTCTCTCTCTCTCTCTGCCAGTAAATCTGTTTGAGGGCTAATCTGCCACCATGCGCCAGCTGCTCCCTTGGCAACAATGGCATTGCTGTTGCCATGGCAATACTCACTCAAGCCTGATCATGCAGGATCAAGGACTGGCACGATGCCAAGGCAGTCAGCAAGAGTGTTACTCCTTCTGCACGTTTATTAAGGAGGCTTGCAGTCAAGCACAGGTGTACGGATGGGTCTGTGTGAGTGTCAGTTGTGCATGTACTGTAGTTTGTGTTGTATGTCAGCTATGCTCTGGGCAGGTGTCGTAATGAGAGCGAACGCTTTCACATGGGCTGGTGTGCTTTTGTCCCTGTGTATTGTGTGCATGTAGTAATGTGCGACTGTTTATGTGTGTATGCATGCAATTAGAGAGAGAAAACTGTTAGAGAGAGACTAGATCAGCCATGTGGTCAGTTCTCATTAGCTGGCAGTTTAATAGAGAGATGACCTGAGCCATTATAGCCAAGCTGGACGTCCATTAACTGCCACTAACCAGCTGTTCGAATCTGGGCCAACAATTACAAGTGGTCACACAGTGCAGACTTGTGTTTGTGTATGAAGGGCAAGGAGTTTTATCAATCAGTTACTAGAATGTATTTTTTCAGACAGTCGTCAGTCGTTTCTCTACTGCCAAATCTGATAGATTTCTAGGTGGTAGACTCTGGTAGACTTTCTAGTCCTCATTATGGAAATAATACACAATAAAAGAAAATACTTAGGTATATTCTCAATGCAGTGCTTTCGGACACATACATAATTGTAATAAAATGCAATTAAGTGTATGAAAATATGACATAAAATGTATTATAATGTATTATAGTTTGAGTTTTATTAAATGTAATTAGTTTAACGTTTTGCTGTATGTGTTTTTTTCTCCCACTTAAGTATATGAATACATCTTTATTTAGTAATTTGATAATTACTTATAACCTTTTCTGAAATATGGTTACAGACATGCATTTAAGGTTATGTAAAATGTACTTTATAATTTTCTTTTGAATTGTCTGTCATGTATTTACATTTTTTTGTAATTATACATTTGTAATGATGAAGATGCAATGTCCCCCTGTAGTCAATAATTGTATCCCTTAAAACCAGTGGCGTAACTTAAAACTGTTTTAAAAAGTGGGTGGGAAAGGTGTGTGTGTGTGTGTGTGTGTGTGTGTGTGTGTGTGTGTGTGTGTGTGTGTGTGTGTGTGTGTGTGTGTGTGTGTGTGTGTGTGTGTGTGTGTGGCGTGGCGTGGACGGGGGTAATTAGTCTTTTAATGAGATCTACTAATAATGTTAGTTCTGATATTTTTCACGTGAATAGATCTATAGATCCGCAACCTTTGCTTATGTACTGTAATGATCTGGTGGTTAGAACTTTTGCCAGAGTTTTTTTTCATCAAAACCGATTATGTTTGTGATGGCCGACAACGTGGCCACACAGCAAGGCGTTAACTAACCGATGCAAAAACATACATCTTTTTCTTTTGTTTGTTTATATGTTATTTTGGTTACCTTTTAGTACATTACATCCTTCAATATTTTGTTACCGATCACCTTATATACCTTTCATAATAACGACAGACACGGATTTGGTTCATTACATTCACTTTATTTATCATTTACACTTGTGTCATACATGACTAGCTTGGGTGCACACTTTGTAGTTGTCAGTGGTATATTGTGTTGATGTTTATTTCTTTGAGTTTAAGTTACCTGCATGTGGAAAGTGGAGGTTTGGGGCTGCCTGGGACATAGAGCTCCGGTGGAGGTCCATTCCATTAAAGGACGGGCTGGCGTCAGTGGCTGCCATTTTATGCTGTTGGGTTAATCCATGTTGCCAATTAGCAGGGGGGGTATGATTGATTATATGTTAGTTTTGTTTATTATTCTATTTATATTTTGTTTATTAGATTATTTTATTATTTTATTGTAATTGTGTTAAGTGATGAGTGTGGTGTCCCCTGTGTGTGTGTTTAATGGACTAGTTCTTTGTATATATAAGTTCCCCATGTGTATCATTATGAAGGTCATGTTGGTTTGGTTAGTTTGATTTGATTTCTGTTAAGTTGGGTTCTATCCAGGGGACCCTTTTTCGTTATAGGCCCAGACCGGACTTTATTTTCATTCAGTTTTTCAATTATTTTGTTTTTGTAACTTTATTTTTTTTGGTATTTAATAAATACTTTTTGGTTGGAAATCCTGTGTCCTTTGCCCTTGACTGCTTGGTACCTCACAATGTTTATCAGTGGTTACAGTATATATCAAGCAGGGACACGTTTGTGTGCATTTTGTTTAGTGATTTCACAGGAACGACTAGAGAGTTTCCGCAACGGCGTCAAGTCAAGTCACCTTTATTTATATAGCGCTTTTACAATACAAATTGTTTCAAAGCAGCTTTACAGAGATAACAGGAAAGTAAAGTTGTAATCGTATTGTTAAATTCAAAATTAAATGTTAAATGTCCCCAACTAAGCAAGCCAAAAGCCAATGGCGAATGAAGGCGAAAAAAAAGGCGGCAGTGGCAAGGAACCAAAACTCCATCAGGTGACAGAATGGAGAAAAAAACCTTGGGAGAACCCAGGCTCAGTCGGGGGGCCAGTCCTGCTTTGGCCAACAAACGAACAGTGTATAATTATGATTTAGGCGGCATAATAGGTTAGAAGTAAGATTGGATCAGAACTTTCACAATATTTATCCAGTTCATCTGGTTAGGGGTCGGAGTCATCACGCCGGTATGGAGATGAGTTTGTTGAAGTGTCCATGAGGCCTTCACAGTGTTGATGAGGCTGCCACTTCAGGGATGCGTTGTCGTCGTGTCCATGTGATGGTCCTTCATGAGATCTGGATATGGCCTGGATCTGGTGGACTGCTGTAAACCTCGGGATAAATAGAGAGACTAATATTAGCGTAGACGCCATCCTTCTTATGATGTACAAAGTACGTCAGGATTTATGGGAAGTGTTCCCGGTTCCGGCTGATCTAAACTATGCAGCCTAACATTGAATTATAGCAATCTATAATGTGTTATGTGTATGCTAAAACAAACAGATGTGTTTTTAGTATAGATTTGAACTGACAGACTGTGTCTGCTTCCCGGACAATGTTAGGAAGATTGTTCCAAAGTTTTGGTGCCAAGTAGGAAAAGGATCTACCGCCAGCAGTTGATTTTGATATTCTAGGTATTTTCAACTGGCCAGAATTTTGAGATTGCAATAGACGTGAAGGACTATAATGGGTTAAGAGCTCGCTCAAGTACTGCGGAGCTAAACCATTTAGTGCTTTGTAAGTAATCAGCAATATTTTAAAATGTATACAATGTTTAATAGGGAGCCAATGCAGTGTTGACAGAACCGGGCTAATATGGTCATACTTCCTGGTTCTGGTAAGAACTCTAGCGGCTGCGTTTTGGACCAGCTGTAGTTTGTTTATTAAGCGTGCAGGGCAAACACCCAGTAGAGCATTACAATAATCTAGCCTTGAGGTCATGAACGCATTAACTAATTGTTCCGCATTTGTCAATGAGAGCATATGACGTAATTTAGATATATTTTTAAGATGGAAAAATGCGCTTTTACAGATACTAGACACATGACTTTCAAGTAAGTAATATATTGAAGCGTATGTCCGTGAGCGCGAGCCACAAGAGAACAACTGTATCCGCACCACTGATAGCAGAGAGAATGAGCACTCTGCATGATTTCAAAACCAACATATTTTAGCGCTAGATCGTCTCTTACTTAATAACGAACTAAATGAATGCTCTGCTAGTTAACTGGAGATGTTTTATTAATTTGTATTAGGTACATCCGTGCCTCGAAATGTTTCAAAAAGTGGTGGGGATGATATCGAGCCTGAGAAAAAGTGGAGGGGACATATTAAAATAGTATATTAACTTAACTTATATAAATGTAATATTCAAATATTCAAAATCAAGTAATGGTTACACTTTATTTTAGGTGTCCGTGTTACAGTGTAACTATACATTAAGTACTAATAATTAACAACATGTATATTTACTAGGGTTAGGGTCAGGATTAGGGTGTGGTTTAGGGTTAGTTGCATGTACGTATGCACAATTTATACAGTAGTAGTTACTATATGTAACGTGTAACAAGGACACTAAAATAAAATGTTAAGCAAGTATTTACATGTGCTTTCGTATAGTCAACATCAAAATAATTTTAAAAGGACACATTAAAATTGTATAAAGTTTAAAAAGTGTAACCCATGAAAGTGAACTCTCTTTAACTTTAACTGTAACTCTGTTTTTTGGTCTATACTGTGGAATGGAACACTATTGTAACAGTTTGATTTCCAACATTCCTCAAAATATTGTCTTTTCTGCAGACTATGATGGCAGAATTTTCCTTTTTGTGAGTGAAATGTCAAGACAATTGTATTTTTACAATAGTTTTATGAGCAAAACAAAAATCGTAAATCTGATCTCCTTGGAAAGCAACAGTTTAATTGTTCTCCCCAAAAAATAAAATGATCAGTTGAAATCCACACATTGTTCTAGCTAGGCAGCTGACAGCAGATGAGTGACTTAATGAATGCAAATGTTCAGCCTTATAAGAATGAGTGTGGTGACATAGTCAGACAGGAAGGAAGCTGCTAACGTAGTTCTGTTGCCATAGAAACCAGGTGATAGCTTGCACTCAGAGTGTTTGGTAAATGACATATGCTGCGTCCCAATTCGCGTACTATCCATCCTAAATAGTATTCGAAAATAGAACTAGTACGTCTCAAATCGTAGTATGTTGAAATGAGTGTTCCAAAGAGACCCGGATGGTCTACTATATCCGGTCAGAATCCGAAGTGCAGATCGATGCACACTCTAACGGCTTATATTGCCCACAACCCATCGCGCGTTGGACGAGGATTCGGTTAGAACTACAAACTACAAACTTAAAAAACTACAGACATGGAGGACGCGCTAGTCCGCCGGTTGTGTAGAGAGGTTTAGATAAAGGGGTTTAAGTGATTAATTATCAGTATCTAACCTGGCGAAAATGTATTTATTCAATGTTGGCTGCGTTATATTGCATCTGCAGCAGCATTGTGAACTTTTGTAAAGATACGTTTAGCCATTACATTTTAAATGCATCATTACATTCAAATTGCAAACACATAAGGAGAGTGAGAGTCTCCGCATGAAAGACCCAGGACTGGCAGATGAACAAGCTACTACATTTTAAGTAAGAAATTATATTAGATTGAATGGATGGATTTTAACTGTGACGAGATGATTGACAGGGCAGTTTACGGTGATGCACGTGACAGCGCTGTCCGTTAAAGATGACGAAGTAGTATGTCCCAAAGCTTGCCTACTCTTTTGCTACACACTCAAAAGTATGTACTTTTTCTTCACAAAAAGAGTACATTCTTTTAGGGCGTAGTATAAGTAGGCGAATTGGGATGCAGCAATAATTTCCATGACACACAGAGCTTAACATCACGGGCAAGCAGAGAAATTCAGTTTGGCATTTAACAACTGATGAATGTGGGTAAAGCTGAATATTTTGTTGGTACATAAAGATGGTTTTCATTAACGCCTCAGAAGATAGACTAGAACAATATAAATGGATGTAACAAAAGAGCACAAATTTCAGTCATGTTCTAAAATCTGAGGGAAACATTTTGAGTGAACCTAAATTTCAGCCTGTTCCTTACATAAAGCTATCAAGTGGCTTCGGAAGCTTATGCATGATATTGTGAACAAGTCATAAAGTTTCGTGGTACTTCATCATATCCTTATGCATGTAAACATGCAGCCGAAACAATCCACTAAAGCCCCTTTCACACAGCGCGTTGATCCCGGGAAATTGCCAGAACGCCTTTTGATCCTGGGATTGATGCCGGGTCGGGGACCTAGTAACATTGCCGGGATCAGTCCCGGAACGCGCGCTGTATGAACAAAAGCCGTAACCAATGCCGTGTCGTAATGATGACGCTGAAGTGAAGTGAAAGAAGGCTAGTGAAACGGTACGTAATGCGCTAGTTTATGATCAAATCAGAGAAAAAAAAATGCACAAGCGTGGTTTCTCCAGAGAGAAATCGCACCTCATAAGCAAACTATTAGACGCTGCTGAGACATTACATGTCACATTGATGTCATGTGTCTTTACGGGATTTTTACGGGTTGTGTGTGAACGTACTCTCTGATTCCGGAAAATCACTGGCAGTGTGAATGAACCAAAATCAAACTTACCCGGGTCAAATCCCGGGTCACTTTATCCGTGTATTTTCCGGAATCTCTGTGTGAAAGGGGCTTAAATTTTTGCTACTGTATTTCATGAGAGAAATAAAGTCAATGATGTTCATTTTTGGCATTGAGGCTTTAATTTCCTGGCTGCAGAAGCTGCTTAAGTGTAGTAGCAGTGATCAAGGCTCCTATTCTGTGATACTGAGGCATTAACTTGTAGCTGCTAAAATTGGAAGATGGCTTTGGGAGGGTTATATCAGCGAGGCAGGATGAATACTTTTTTGATGTTTCACAAACAAGTGACAGAAAAGACTTGGGAATAGAATTCTGTTTTCAAAAGACTTCTTTTTTGGGGGGTGGGAGTTTGTCTCAGAGATTGCACACAGAGATTTTGTTCCTCATAAATCTCCATTTTTGAATGTTCCTGATGATGTCTTTGTTGCCTGCTTTGATGTAGGTGTCTGTCTGGAACAACCCTGCAAGCGTAGCTTAGCAATGATTTAAAGCACTAATACTATCTTATTAGTTCTTCAAAAAGAACATTGAAAACATACTTACTACTCAAGTCAAACGTTTGCCAACATATACAACCATTCATAACTTTACCATATATTTTGGCAAAGCTGCTCACTCTCCTACTGATGTCTCAGGTAAATTATGTCTTCTTGAAGCAGCAGTTTATCAGCACCGATAAACGGAGCATGCAGAATTTCAAAAGGTGACTCAAGCCACGCGAGTCAGATAAGCATGAAAGGTCAATGGCAATCTGAAAAAACTTTATTTTCTGTCAGTCATGGGTCACTGGATTATTTAAAGGTCACATACAGTTGATTTGTGCAACTTCTATAACGAAATATTGGCACACTCTTTCTTTTTAGCTTTTAGTCTTTGTAGTGATACAATTTTAAAATATGTATATATAATAAAATATATTTTATATTTTATTAAAACATTTGGTTTCACTTTATTTTGATCGTCCCTTTAACACATTCAGTTGTCTGTAAGTAACATTGCACCTTCATGTCTACTAACTCTCATTAGAGTATTAGTAGACTGGTAGGGTTAGGGTTAGAATAAGTTGACATGTAGTTGCAAAGTTACTTATAGAGTGTCTGTTGGAGGACCATCACAATAAAGAGTTTGCAGATATGAAGTAGACAGTCCACTAATACTCTAATGAGAGTTATTTGACATGTAGTTGCAAAGTTACTTATAGTTAACAATGTTCAAAAAGGACATTCAAAATAAAGTGTTACCAAACATTTTTATATTTTTATCAGATCCATTCAGCAATATAACAATCCATATGAATATATGGATATTATGAAACAATTTTTTAACAATATTATGGAAGTCAATTAATTAAAAATGTCTAAAATGCTAAATGATTAATCAACTGAATCGCATACAGTGCCTGACAAAAGTTTGGAAGCATTTCAGTTTTTAATGATTTTGAAAGAAGTCTCTTATGCTCAAGACATTTATAATGTTACAAAACATTTCTATGCTTCTATGCTTCAATGCTTTAATAAATGAAATAACATGCAAATCCTTTCAATAAAAGTTTATCAAAGAATCCTGAAAAATCTTTCACCGTTTCTACAAAAAAAAAAATTAAGAAGCACAACTGTTTTCAACATTCATGATAATAATAATAAATGTTGCTTGAGCACCAAATCAGCATATTACAATGATTTCTGAAGGATCATGTGACACTGAAGATTGAAGTACTGATGCTGAAAATTACACCAAAGTTGCCTTACTTTGGTACTATTGCCCTCTGTATAACTGCTTATAGCTGTATTGACATTGTTTCATAACTGATGAACTTTTCAACACTGACACAGTTATTGAACTGAATTGAAACAACAGTGAACTAAATTGAGCTGAATATTGACACCGTTGTTCTATGGAGAGATACTTTACAGTTGAATTTGAGTTTGTTGCATAATTGATGCATTTTACAACATTAAGGCTTGGTTTCACAGACAGGGATTAAGCCAGGATTAGGCCTTAGTTTAATTAAGACATTTAAGTAGCTTTTATAAACCTTCTTTAGAAAAAAAAATATTACTGGTGTGCCTCTTGAGACAAAACAATGGCTCTGACATATTTTTAGATATGTATATGCAAGTTGCTTTTAGTTAAAACAGCTCAAACATGCATTTTAGGGCTAAACTTAAGCTTTGTCTATGAAACAGGGGCAACATTACTTCCCTGTTTATTAATGTGAAGCTGCTTTGAAATAATCTGTATTGTTTAACACTCTATGGGCCCTATCATACACCTGGTGCAATGCAGCGTCAGGCACGATGCAAGTGTTTTTTGCTAGTTTCAGCCCGACACAGTTTTAATTTTCACATCATATGCCACGTTGTTTAAATAGTAAATGTATTTGTGCCTATTTGTGGCCCATGGGCGTGCTGGTCTGAAAACAAGGTGTGTTCAGGCGCATTGTTATTTTGAGGCAACTGAAATAGACTGCATCATTTTTTTATTTTTTTTATTTAAAGAGCGCCTTAGTAATGTGCACCTGCAGGCGGGTCCACAACACATACACTCTGCTTATTACACACAAAGGGACCCCCAGCAACACACAAACAAGGCAAATATTAAAAATAAGGATTACAATGCATTGTGTACATAAAGATGTGGTGGAATCCGACTTGTCCCGTAAATGGTCTGCTTGCGCTCTTTAACCCTGTGCACGAGCAGATCCAAACCACACCTATTACTCATTAAGAGAATAGGGACAACCCTTTTAGACCATCGCCAACCATTTTTCCCGTCGTTAAACTAGCAAAAGTGGATTCGGACACGCTCTAAGTGCACTTGCGCCGTGCGCTTTAGCCCATGCGTTTAGATCGTTAAAATAGGGCCCAAGGTATTACAATTTAGTTTTCATTTGCTGAGTTAAGCAATCAGTCTGACACAGATTTAGGGGCCATCACACAGGGCTGCGTTTCCCATACAACTTTGTAACTCGCTGCCTAACTACCATATACGATGCATCATTGAAGAAATCAACTTGCTAGTCACGACTGTTTCCCCGAAACCATATTGTT
Organism: Siphateles boraxobius; assembly: GCF_051911475.1. Classification (NCBI taxonomy): domain Eukaryota; kingdom Metazoa; phylum Chordata; class Actinopteri; order Cypriniformes; family Leuciscidae; genus Siphateles; species Siphateles boraxobius. The sequence goes on along the minus strand of NW_027508876.1, from coordinate 12,545,038 downwards.
GCAAAGTGGTCGTCAAACCACGTTGGTTGATGGCGTCACGCATGGGGTGGAGTAATAACTTCTTTTAATTAATCTGTTTGAGATTGAATTAATGTAAGATGTTTTGCTATAAATTACAGACATGGCATCTGAGGACTATTTCTCAATTTTCTCAGTTACTTTGCTTCATTTCCAGATTCAATCATAGGCTCGTTCTTACGTAGTAGAGCATGTTCACACATGTGCACTCTTCAAAAACGGTGCTTTAAATCTCTTGACAAACTAAAAGACGTAAATGACATTTTTATATATTCTAAATAAAAGACACAGATTGTACTGAATGTCAGCTTGCTTATTTTGCTCAGATTTTTATAATTTATTAAGCCCACATATCGTGCGAACTAGAAACTATGCTTCTAACCACAGGTCGAGAGCGGTCGTTCCAACCACACAACATTGCGATACTGTTTGCGAATGTTCGTTGGAACGATGGTTTCGGGAAACACTACTTGTTGAACTATGCTAATAACGACGGAACTTGCGAACATAGTTGGCTAATGATGCTTTTAGGGAACGCACCCCAGATTGTGTTCTTGTTTTGATAAATTGTAGATGCATTTAGTTCTTCTAGAGGGGCATAGGGTTTCCTCTTGTTGATTTCATCATCAAAATGCCACATCCTTCTTGACTTTCTCCAGCGCTGCCTGCCCCAGCATCCTATAACAGCAGCTGGCGGTAAAGCTGTCCATTATTAATGAACCATAGCAGACACATGTACATGCCACATTTAAGTGGTCTGTTGCGGAGCCAAAATAGCCTGCCCTGGGGCTTTTTTGCAGACAGCGTCTTCCTAAGGAAGGAAACTCAGACCCCCTTCCCTCCGAGTAATGCAGCCCAGCTGTTTTCGCTGCAGATAGGGGCCGAAGGGAGGGAGACAGACTCAAAAGAGACTAATTCGCACTTAGCCAGCACTTATGCCAAGATTTATTGTTTCCTGGTAAGGGAGGCCTGATTAAGCGTCAGGTCCAGTGTGGCAAAGCTAATTCTGATAAGCGCAGGGAGGATCAGGACAAACAGTATCAGATTGAAACTGATGCTGTGACACTATTAAGGTATTTAAAAGACTCAAAGAGAAAAATATGGACTCATACACTTAGAAATACTGGATCTGTCTAGCTTAGCCAGCAGGATGCCATTCTCAAAGATCTTTACGAAAGATGGATTTCTAACCATGCTAAGATGTGCTCCATTGAGAATCTTATAACAGAGGCACTTGTGCATTAAAGTGCTTCTAAAAATACAGGACTTCACCAGGTGATGTCATGTCCACACATCAGTGTGAAAATACATTAATTGTCTGACATGAAGAAGAGGCAGTAAATCACGGAGCACTGCTGAAACTGATGTTATGGGTAATTAGCTTAGCAACTTGTTGTTGAGGTTTCAGATTGTTGCCCAATGCAGACATCTAAAGGAGCGTTTTCTTTTTTTTTTCTTTTTTCTTGACCAATGTGACTTTATATGTAAACAAAAATAAGAACATATTCAGACTGCCAGCAAAAATTAGATTTTTTTGACATATTCAGATTTTATTGATAGGTTTTTGAAAGTCTGGATGGCAAAAAAAAAACATGAAATCTGATTCAAACCACATAGGAGGTGGATTGAAATGCGATTCAAATCAGATGTTTGCCAAACAGGACTTCCTGGCTGCTAAAATTGGATTTCAAATTGTCTTTTGCATTACTCTTAACACGACATAACGATAACGTCAAAACCGGTGACAGAAACACTTCACCCCTCGCTGCACAGTGAAGCTGGCCGTAACTACAGCACGGAACATCACAATATATATACCAGTCTTCTCCGTCGCTGGGTTGTTCTTGTGCGAAGGAGGAGTTCTGCACCGTGACTCGACAGGGCACTTATTTGGATAGTGAGATATGATGCACCTCTATTTTTCCTGTAGCCATTTTGAAAGCCTTGTCAGAAACATGTAAGCCTATGTTGTTACCAAATCAACCCACGCAGATACATTGATTATGTCTGGACACACATCTCAGTCTTATCTGATCACATGCAATTAACAGTATTGACAGTCCACCTGAAAAGATCTGATTTGCATGCAGTCTGAACATAGCTAAAGAGTGAGTTCTTATGACTCATGATAATGCCAGTAAGTAATGGCCAATCATCCGTCCACTACACACTAGCAATGCACAAAAAACCTCAGAACACCTTAGCAACCGCATATGCCATGGCAACCACCCACAATACCCTACCATATAGCAATGCACTTAAACCACCAAAAAGAGATTGTCCTCACTGGTTTTAATCCAAATATAAAACTCATGTTCCAGTTTCACTTACTGTTGACCCATTGCACAGGTTGAGTTAATTAATGAATAATTGAATTAATAAATGAATGAATGAATGAATAATTGAATTAATTAATTAATTGATTAATTAAGGACAGCGTGTATTATACTATCAACTCATTAATTTAGTGTTTTCATTTATTTCTAAAATATGAACTAATTCATTTTATTTATATTATATTATATTTTGCAATATACTAAATCAAGATGTTATTTATTTATTTATTTTGTGTATTTTGTTGTTGTTGTTGCTTTCTTTACAGATAATCAGCCATCTGAGTGTGGTAAACACTATACACTCACCTAAATGATTATAAGGGACACCATAGTAATACTGTGTTTGACCCCCTTTCACCTTCAGAACTGCCTTAATTCTACGTGGCATTGATTCAACAAGGTGCTGAAAGCATTCTTTAGAAATGTTGGCCCATATTGATAGGATAGCATCTTGCAGTTGATGGAGATTTTTGGGATGCACATCCAGGGGATGAAGCTCCCTTCCACCACATCCCAAAGATGCTCTATTGGGTTGAGATCTGGTGACTGTGGGGGCCATTTTAGTACAGTGAACTCATTGTCATGTTCAAGAAACCAATTTGAAATGATTTCTAGCTTTGTGACATGGTGCATTATCCTGCTGGAAGTAGTCATCAGAGGATGGGTATATGGTGACCATAAAGGGATGGACATGGTCAGAAACAATGCTCAGGTAGGCCGTGGCATTTAAACAATGCCCAATTCATACTTTGCAGTCACGTGACTACCATGGATACCTGGCGGGCACTATTACTATTAAGTCAGTAAATTAAGATAGTCGCTATACCGTTATATCCATCGTCGTCTCTGAGAGAACGCGGCATTAATGCAGGACAGATGCTGAAAGCTCAGTCCGTTTCTACTTTCACTTTCAGGGAATGAGCGCGTTTACATGCACGTTCCTAACCCGATTATGCTGAATAATAGTGCATCCAATCGCACAACAACTATCTGGCATGTCGTTTACACCTCAAAACACCAACTTTTGTATATTAAAACTGGCGACGTCCTGGCAAGATCCTTGATTAGTTTACCTGGTTTCGTTGCTAGAGAACGACGTTCTTGCCCGCCAGCCAGTACTTGTGACGTCACGTGCAAAGTATGAATTGGCACTAAGGGGCCTAAAGTGTGCCAAGAAAACATCCCCCACACTATTACACCATCACCACCAGCCTGCACAGCGGTAACAAGGCATGATGGATCCATGTTCTCATTCTGTTTACGCCAAATTCTGACTCTACCATCTGAATGTCTCAACAGAAATCCTATTTGTAGTGGAGATGAGTGGTACCCGGTGGGGTCTTCTGCTGTTGTAGCCCATCCGCCTCAAGGTTGAGCCTGTTGTGGCTTCCAAATGCTTTGCTGCATACCTCGGTTGTAACGAGTGGTTATTTCAGTCAAAGTTGCTCTTCTATCAGCTTGAATCAGTCAGCTTGTAGAAATGGTTGTGCGTGAAAATCCCAGTAACTGAGCAGATTGTGAAATACTCATACCGGCCCGTCTGGCACCAACAACCATGCCACGCTCAAAATTTCTTAAATCACCTTTCTTTCCCATTCTGACATTCAGTTTGGAGTTCAGGAGATTGTCTTGACCAGGACCACACCCCTAAATGCATTGAAGCAACTGCCATGTGATTGGTTGATTAGATAATTGCATTAATGAGAAATTGAACAGGTGTTCCTAATAATCCTTTAGGTGAGTGTAGGTGTCACAGGCTAAATTTCACCTAAAACCTGTCAGACTCACAGATTTATCTTTCAAAAAAAATTACATAAATTTGCTGCTAATTTGTTTAGAGGTTTCCTTATCTTGCGTTATTCTAAAAACAAAGTAAATGGTGATGTCATTTAAATCCACAAATGCTCCAGGTCACATTTAGCAGAGTTCCCATAGTGCACTCTGATGAATAATACTATTTTGTTTGGAAACACTCTTGTCACTTTTGATCAAAACACATTTTCCTGTTCCTATCCACAGAGCAGGAAAAGTCCAATAATTTATTGTGTAGATTGGAAGCTGTGCCAAAAACAAACTGCGGATGAGATACATGTGTGCTTGAAGCAATAAAAAAGTGGCCTCACAGTTTGATATATTAACAGGACTTTAATCCACAAACATGCTGTAATTATATGAAACACCACGGTCCCTCCCTGCGAGACTGGGAAACAGATTAAACACTGAAGTAAGGGCCGAGGACGCCAATCACACGCATCACCTCAGTAATCCTTGTGTCTCCTGAGGTCTCTGTGAGAATAGTTGAAGAGAGGTTATCACCCGGAGGGTATAACCCCCCATTCTCGACCTTGTTACTAGGGACCCCTCAGTAACCTCCAGGGTTCATCCTGTGAGGTCTGAGCAGTCCTAACAAGGCACTCTGACGCCCCCTAAAGAGCTCAGTGAATAAGATGAGAGAAATAGGCCTCGTTGCCTTGGACACAAACAGTAGCCTGAGACCAATCAGACCTGATGGATCTCTTCCTCTGTAGACGGTCATCATGAGGGGAAAGGGAGGTGGTGTCATTGAGGAAGTCACTTGGAGCTGGATTTAGCTTGAGAAGTTTAAGGGTTTTCTCTTCTTTTTTTTTTTTTTGAGTGTGAAAAGGGACCAGCATGTTTCTTTATTAGTATAATTATTATCAAAGTATTTTGATAGGACTGGATCCAATAAAATGTTCCATGTGAGTACTGGATATATATATATATAATAAAGACACAGTTCAGGCTCCAAAAAGTATGTGAACACTTATAAGTCACACTTAAAAATGCATGAATGTGTTTCATATAACCAAATATCAAACTATAAACAACATTTGCCTAGTCCACTTCAGACATTCTACTAACTATAAGCAACTTTGCAACTACATGTCAACTAAATCTCTATAGAGTATTAGTAGACTGTCAGTAGACTGTTAGGTTATGGTTAGGTGTTAGGGTTCGGGTTAGGAGAATAAGTTGACATGTAGTTGCAAAGTTACTTTTGTAAATACTTTAGCTGTGCTTTTCCATGAAAATATTTGCCAAGTTACTTATAGTCAGAAGAATATCTGTTGGGGGATCATCAAAATAAAGTGTTAACATATCAAGCATGCAGTCCACTAATAATCTAATGAGAGTTAGTTGACATGTAGTTGCAAAGTTACTTATAGTTAGTAGAATGTCTAAAGTGGACTATCGAAATAAAGTGTTACCAAGAAAAATAACACAAACACAAGCACTTTATTTCACAAAAACATGCTTTTGGTGCTTATGATATTATCATATTTAAACAAATAAGTATGGCCTGTTATTTAAAATGAAGACAAAACATGTATTTGAGCACTTTCTGGTTGTCAGAAATTAGTTATTATGATGAACTACACCTGTGTTGTGAAGTGATCTGACTTTGAACAACCACTAAAAGTTGTTTTGGCACTAGCTGGTTACAAGTGAATGTTTGCAGATGCCATTTGGTTATAAATCACATTCAGATATTTTTAAGTGCAATATATGTGTCTGAAATTATTTTTGTACTTTTGATGTTGTTCTTTCTTTTATTAGGATTTCAAGTGTCAGAACCAGTGTTGTATTTCAGCAGATTTTTGTAACTGGTATAAATCATATTTTTCAATCCTGATAATCTCGATCTACCCCTTAAGTAAAGCACTCTATACACATTCTAAAGTCAGTTGAATTGATTTTTGCTTGCACTGATCAATCAGAGTGGTGCTGGAATTAGCTGTTATTCTGGCATCATGACTCTCCAACAGATACAGTTAAAAGGCAGGATAAACACTTTGTTTGGGCTGTTTTCAAAAATATTGATCTCTGAACCTGCTATTTGCTCTGACATATTGAGCACAACCAAATCGGATGGCATATTGGTGAATCGAAAATTTGATGTAAAAGTCTCTGTGCTGTAGCCATGGACAGCATATCCACTATAATGATCATTGCAACATAATAAAATGCCTTCGTACAAGCCCTAAAATCAACCCTCATACGCCCGCATTCCACTCTCAGTTGGAGCTGTCACTCTGTGTGGACATTGTCCCGAGCAAGAGCTGATAATGTCCAGTCCACTCTGCTCTGTTTGTCTAACTCATGAATGGGAGCATAATGGCACTCCTGGCTCCCGCCTTCCTAGAGCCGACCAGGGTCTGATTTGTCTCAGTTTGGGGCACCAATCTCAGGAACAAAAGTGGTCTAAAGGGAGGGGGTCTCCTTGTCGTGAGGTCCTCGGGTCAAGGCCTGAGCTAGCGCTAACAGGCTATTTCTCTACTTCAGGGTCCCGACTGGGAAGGAGACAGTGAAATTCTGACAATAGGATGAAAGGGACCTTCTGAAGGCATTTGTCTTTAAGGAAGTGATGGCCATGAATGGTGACAGAGTCTGAATGAGTGCTTTCAAGGTGTGATGTACGCCTTGTTAGCAAGCATTGTGGGGGCAGCAGGGGGTAGAGTCCATTTATTCCCATGAGGAACTCATCCTTCAAGAAGGCAAGCAGCTCTTCAGAGACGTGCTATCAGAAACCTCCAATGTAATCATCAACGTTCCCCTGGGGTGATCAATGAACCCTAGGGATACCGTTGGTCTCCTGGAGGAGGAGGTAAATCAAACAGCAGTTTGCGTAATGTGGTGAGTTCCACGCTCTGTCTTCTGGATCCCAATGACTGATGGATGTTCTTTGTCATGACAGAACATCCATCAGGATCCTTTCATTAACCTCTTAGGAGATGAGTGTTCTCTCTTTCTTTTGTTGTTAAGATCTTTCAGAGAATATAAGAGCTACTCATGTAATTGGTGTTGAGGCACAAAAACTGGCGAAAACTTCCATTGCATCTTCTAAGAGACACCTTTGTCCTTTTTTTATAGAGATAGACACACACATACACTTTTGAAGCCTTCAGAGACAAATGGATGTGTTTGTTTAACATAGAAAGGATTAGTATGAATCAGTCTTCTGGATTGTACAGTTCTGTCAACTGGGAGATTCTTTTCAAGTGACTAACATTTGTAAGACATTGTGGTTATGACAACAAGGTTAGCGGAGTCAAGTTAACTAAACATCTACATTCAAATCCTGGATTGCGATGCTTATATTCAGAGTTAATAATATCTAAAAATAAATAAATAAAAAGTATATTAACTATATACTTTTATATATAAAAAATAAAATATTATATTTATAAAATATTTAATGTAATGTAAATAAACTTCATGTTTAACATTTTTTTAACTTAATGTAAAAAAACTTCAAAACTCAAAATAAATATTTATTAAAATGAAATGGTCTTTTCATGTATTTTCTTAGAATCCATATTGTCAAGATTTATTGTTTACTAGTTTGTTGTTTAATTTTCACACATTTAAAAAATAAATAAAGCGAAAAAATAAAAATAAAATAAAAATATTAGATGGGAAAAAAACATATACAAAAATTTGATATGATGTATTAGCAACTAGTTGAAATAAATAGTTTAAGCTGAAGTATTAAAATGACTAAACCTGAAATTTAAAAACTGAAATAAAAAAATGATTGAATATGAACAGAAATATAACTATATATAATAATTTTTGTTTTTTTGTTTTTCAATTTTAATAATTTAGTTTTTTTTTGTTAGATTTAGTTTATATATATATATATATATATATATATATATATATATATGTATATATATATATAACTAAATCTAACAAAAAAAACTAAATTATTAAAATTGAAAAACAAAAAACAAAAATTGGAAAAATGTAAAAACAAAATCTAATTCAAAATATTTATAAATAATACTAAAATGATACTGGAACTAAAATGTAGCGAAAACGACATTTTCTATGTTTAAATAATAATAATAACAGATACATTTTCTCATCCTGCAAAAGTGCAGTCATTCTTTGTTCTCAAAGCATGCTAAATTATTTAGCAAGTAGACATCATCATAAATCTTTGCTATCGTAAGAGACGGTGTTAATTTGCAGAGGGAATAAGATATATGACTAAATGGATTTGAACCTCGCAAAGCTTTTGGCTGATCTAATATGTCAGCGCTTTAAGCATAGTCGAGGTTGCTGAGCCATCTGGAGAAATGAGCAAAGGCTTTAAGCAGATTTATTCTGGTGTGTTCTTTAAGATTATATCACTAGCATATGCATAGGAAACACTGGGGAGAAATAACTTAGACTCATATATCATTTACTCTGTGTACCTTCTTAATGCGTTTCATACTTTAAAAAGTCAATGTAATATAAATGTAGTCTGGGACGGGAAATAACCCTTTAAAGTCGAAGGGAGCAATTTTTTCAATTTTAAAATTCATTCTCTTATGCTATCTTAATGTGCAGAGACAACTACACTCACCTAAAGGATTATTAGGAACACCATACTAATACTGTGTTTGACCCCCTTTCGCCTTCAGAACTACCTTAATTCTACGTGGTATTGATTCAACAAGGTGCTGAAAGCATTCTTTAGAAATGTTGGCCTATATTGATAGGATAGCATCTTGCAGTTGATGGAGATTTGTGGGATGCACATCCAGGGCACGAAGCTCCCGTTCCACCACATCCCAAAGATGCTCTATTGGGTTGAGATCTGGTGACTGTGGGGGCCATTTTAGTACATTGAACTCATTGTCATGTTCAAGAAACCAATTTGAAATGATTCAAGCTTTGTGACATGGTGCATTATCCTGCTGGAAGTAGCCATCTGAGGATGGGTACATGGTAGAGCCCGACCGATATGGATTTTTGGGGGCCGATGCCGATACCGATATTAGGGAGTAAAAAAAGCCCGATACCGATATATCGGCCGATATTATTTATGTGTATATTATAATACAGTAGCAATATTATTTATGTGTATTATAGTACAGTATACCAGTCAAAAGTTTGGACGCTTTCCTATTGGTGTGTACAAACTTTTGATGGGTACTTTACACAGTAGCTATAAACAGAATAAATATATTTTATAAACACGTTTTGCAATGATCACTCAAATGTGGTAATCAAACACTTGTGTGACACAGATATGTAATGGAGGCAGGGGGAATGATAGAATGAGAATTATACAGCTGAGCTGTAACCAAACTAGTTTGCATTGCATGTTATATTATATTATATTATATTCTAAATACTATTGCATAATCTTCACTAACGACGACTTTGTCTTTTAATTTAGTCATAACTTGTATCAATAAATATATAAAAAGTGTCACTGACAAAACCTTATTATCTTCTATTTTTACTCTTAATTCCTCTAATCTCTACCAGTGGAGGAAGAACTCAGATCTTTTTAAAGATCTTTTACTTAAAGTAAAATGAATAATATCATAATGAAAACGTTTTTAATTACATATGTACAGTACTTTTATACTATTTTAAATAATTAGTAAGCAAAATGTACTAAACGTGAAACTAGGCTACTCTTAATGCAAAATGGCCCTATATAAAGTGTTATAATTATATACATTTTTGGAATATTGCTTGATGTTGTAACGTAGCGTTATCAGGCAGAATGAGCTTTAACACGGTGTCTACACCGGACGCGGCCGTTACTGCTCGCGTCGCAACAGCTGTTTACCCTAGACAAAGCAGAATCAGTTTACTGTCGGAGATCGCTCGCGCCACGCATTTTAATCAATGTTTCATCAACCAATTGCCTTAATAAATAAGAAGAAGGCCTAAATATAGCAGACAATATAATCAGGACTTCTCAGCTGCGCGCTTGCAATAGTCACAAGCTCACACAATACGTGACAGAGGCTTGTAGCAGAGAAATCAATTCTGTGAATTACACTGCGCAAATCACAAGTAGGCTACTACCCACCGGATGAAGAAGGGTTGGCTCTCAGTCTCCACAGGCTACATAAAATATTCATTTTATTTTATTTTATTTTATTTTTCGTGTTTGCATTTATGAGGAAAAAACAATGTTACAGACGCGACAGTTCAGCACTACGGACGTGAGCGCTCTGAAAGCGGCACTAATGCTTTGAAACTTTCACATCAAACAGAAAGCACAAAACCTTTCGTTTCAAAGTGAATTTCGTTTTGTATTAATTGTATCTTAATTTTAATCAATGTTTCATCACCCATTTGCCTGGATTTAATTTATAAGAAGTAAATTTAGCAGACGATAGATAATCTCGACACGGAGGCGCCTGCGGGTGAACTGGAGCTCGTCTCATGAACCGAAACTCAGCGTATAGACCTGAGAATTGAAATATATCTATATTGAAATGTCTACTTTTAAACAGAACAATTCAAAACGAAAGACAGACAGACTCATGTAATCGTATGAAATGTGCATTTCTCTCTGGCGCGCGCTCACTGAAGATCGCGAGTCAGCATCATCAACTTCATCTTTGGCTGACACTGACTGAAAACACTTGTTTATTAATAAACAATTAAAATGTCTCCTTGCTATATTTGTTGTATTCATAATCATTATTTTTGCCAGTTCTTGTGACAGCTTTTAGGTGCTTTATTGGCAGCGCCACCCTTACATGAATCACCGTACCCGCATTTTTAAAAATATTCATTTATCGGCCATTATAAATGCCAGTACCGATAGTTAGGAAAATGCCTAAAATCGGCCGATAATATCGGCCCGCCGATATATCGATCGGGCTCTAGTACATGGTGGCCATAAAGGGATGAATATGGTCAGAAACAATGCTCAGGTAGGGCGTGGCATTTAAACGATGCCCAATTGACACTAAGGGGCCTAAAGTGTGTCAAGAAAACATCCCCCACACCATTACACCACCACCACCAGCCTGCACAGTGGTAACAAGGCATGATGGATCCATGTTCTCATTCTGTTTACGCCAAATTCTGACTCTACCACCTGAATGTCTCAACAGAAATCGAGACTCATCAGACCAGGCAACATTTTTCCAGTCTTCAACTGTCCAATTTTGGTGAGCTCTTGCAAATTGCAGCCTCTTTTTCCTATTTGTCGTGGCGATGATTGTTACCCGGTGGGGTCTTCTGCTGTTGTAGCCCATCCGCCTCAAGGTTGTGTGTGTTGTGGCTTCACAAATGCTTTGCTGCATACCTCGGTTGTAACGAGTGGTTATTTCAGTCAAAGTTGCTCTTCTATCAGCTTGAATCAGTCGGCCCATTGACCTCTGACCTCTAGCATCAACAAGGCATTTTCGCCCACAGGACTGCCGCATACTGGATGTTTTTCCCTTTTCCCACCATTCTTTGTAAACCCTGGAAATGGTTGTGTGTGAAAATCCCAGTAACTGAGCAGATTGTGAAATACTCAGACCGGCCCGTCTGGCACCAACAACCATGCCACGCTCAAAATTGCTTAAATCACCTTTCTTTCCCATTCTGACATTCAGTTTGGAGTTCAGGAGATTATCTTGACCAGGTACACATCCCTAAATGCTTTGAAGCAACTGCCATGTGATTGGTTGATTAGATAATTGCATTAATGAGAAATTTAACAGGTGTTCCTAATAATCCTTTAGGTGAGTGTATATAGTAAACCATTCACATGTTGACTGTAAAGACTGTGGATCAGTGTCTCTTTTAAAACATTGCTGTTTTTTTGAGAAGTCCAACATGTCAACTTTTTGTTCAACCAATGACGTGAGTTTGGGGTGGAACTACCTACAATAACTGACCGAAAGGAGCAGGACGAAATGGGCGCAGTGTGTTTTTGGGAAATCTGCTTGAAAACAATGCCTATTTGTAATAGTATTTTTCTGTGTATAGTTAAGTAGGGTTATTCAGAGCCGCTTTCATAAAGATAAAAAAACAATACTGCAACCAAATGATGTTCGTTTCCATTAATAGTTCTTGCAAGTGCATTTTTCCACCAATGTGGACAGACCACTGTACTAAAATAATCTTGATACTGTACTACTTAGTCAGTGAAGTTGCAACACAAAGTGAAACAGACAGCGCAACAACCATTGTAGGACTCACAAACCAATGACTCTAATTAGTCAAGTCAAGTCAAGTCACCTTCATTTATATAGCGCTTTTAACAATATAGATTGTCTCAAAGCAGCTTTACAGTGATAATAGGAAATTAAAGTAAGAGATTGTTTTGGCTTCACAACAGCTCTAGGATAAAGTTATTGTCCAGCTAAAGTTAGTTTTTGATTGATTCACTTCTGTTGTAAAGATTAACTTAGGGACCGCTAACACGACACCGTTCTAACAGAAAACAGAAAACTTTTAATATCTTCTGTCCGTTCATTTGCACGACAGCAGTGCTTGGTGGTTCGAGAACGCAAACTTTGAAATAGGTTCCAAGGTGCCAGTTTTGATTTTGTTTTTTTAACATTATCTTTAATTAAACATTAAATTAGACATCTCATTTTTAGCCAATCAAAAACATTGTTCACAACCAGTGTAGTTTCTGTCCCTATAACGAATCACTCTTATAAATCGATTCTTTTCAGTGAATTAAATCAAAATTCACAATAATCGTTTTAAATGTTTTGATTATTGACATTATCTCATCATTTGGCAATCAAATTGCATTTCTTTATTCAAGATTTTATTTTCAATTATTAAATTGTTAAAGGAACCATTAATGACCTAAACAGTTTTGATTACAATTCCCATCACTATTTCTGAGTCTTTCATGATGCATCCAACAGAACTCTGACTTTAGTTGGAATCATAGGAATAAAATAAAATAAAGTTCATGTGTACTGTTTATTTGCACTGATCTGAAGACCCTTTATAATGAGACTGACATACTTTGTGAAGAAGAAGCAGAGCTTGCTTCAGATTTACCTAAATGAAACATTCCAGTGGGGTTACCTCAGGTTTACTCAAAAAGAAACAACATATGTTAGCATAAGCCCCCACCCTATGGCTTGTTTCTGTCCAAAGGAATGCAAAGGCAGTGTATGGTTTCTTCAAAATATCATAGTCATTTGAAGTGGGACGGTATATTCGTGTTTTATGAGGAGATTTACTTTATGAGTATGTAACATGTCTGAAAAGCATGGTATAGGAAAATGTTTGATCTTGAATGCTTTCAACTTTGTAGGATGAAGAAGATTGATGGCAGATTTGTTTTTTTCTTGAGTGTAGCTTATACTGAAGCCTCTCTATGCTTTAAATTTCCTTTTATGTATTTAAGTAGAGACCAATAAAGTACAGCAGTGGGTTGCAGGGGTGTAGAAAAAACTTGAAAAGTGGGCTGGGACATTATAAACCTTTATAACATTATAGCTCCTTAATATTAATTATGTGACACGATGTTTGCAGAGAAGGCCTAGTCCTGATTTGCTGAAAGCCAGATTAGTAAATAGGTGAAATTTGTAATTAGCCAGTACAGGATTTACTGATAACACTTCAGTTTGGTCATTCGTTTTATGTTTTAATGCACTAATATGTCACTAATGCAAAGCAAAACTAAAGTATAAAGTTATAACGGATGGTACATCCCTAGTGGAGAGGTTAAAACTATAGTAACTATGCTACAAATACATACTGCACAAATAGATACTGGTCAAACTGTACCTGTTTACCTTTAAAGTCAAAGGTCAAATGAGGGCCACAGACACATTAGAGAACACAAACCCCGAAATAGGTTCCAAGGTACAAGCCCTGAAAAAACAAAAAACAATAATAATTTTTATCTCTGCGCAAACTTTAAAAACGCAAACCTGTAGTCTTTCTTTGCAACTTGACCTCAACAAATTACTTTTCTGGCACAAATAATCTGGCATAAATAACCACTTCCGCATAGCCATGTGAACCGGAACTATTTTGACAACGTTTTACAGACGTAAAGGGAACGAGAAGGAGACTTTCACAGGGGAGAGACTAGTTGACACTTCAGGACTACGTTGTCGTTGTGTCCAGGTGCAAGTCCATCATCAGATCTGGATACGGCCTGGATCCGGCGGACTGCGGTAAACCTCGGGATAAACAGAGCGGATAATATTAGTGTAGACACCATTCTTCTTATGATGTACCAAGTATATCAGGATTTATGGGGAGTGTTCCCGGTTCTGGGTGACCTAATCTATGCAGCCTAACATTGAATTATAGAAGTTTATAATGTGTCATGTGTATGCTAGGTGAGATGTGTTTTTAGTCTAGATTTGAACTGACAGAGTGTGTCTGCTTCCCGGACAATGTTAGCAAGACTATGACTATGAAGACTATGACTATGAAGACAATGTTCCAGAGTTTTGGTGCTAAATAGGAAAAGGATCTACCGCCAGCAGTCGATTTTGATATTCTAGGTATTATCAACTGGCCGGAATTTTGAGATCGCAATAGACGTGAAGACTATAATGCGTTAAGAGCTCGCTCATGTACTGGGGAGCTAAACCAAAAGTAAGCAGCAATATTTTAAAATGTATACGATGTTTAATAGGGATCCAATGCAGTGTTGATAGAACCGGGCTAATATGGTCATACTTCCTAGTTCTGGTAAGAACTCTAGCGGCTGCATTTTGGACCAGCTGCAGTTATTTTATTCGTGCAGCCTTATAAACATAAAAGCCTACAGGTTAATATACATTAAATATGTTGAAGAGATTATGGCACACAATAAAACCTGACCTTTGCTAATATGTCACACGTATGAAATGGATGATCTTTACAACAGGACTGAGTCAACACTGAATTGACTTGAACAGTTGAACAATAATCCTCCTGAAATGGTTAAGAGAGCATGTTATAGGCAGATATGGGCAGATAAGACAGAGCTACTGCAACATGCATCACTGCCACAGATATGGCCCACCGCAGATGAGAAGCTGCCTGTGTATCTCTTTAGCAAGTGACGTGCAAACTGCCACAAATGAAACTGAAAGTTTGCCGTTGCATCCTGAAGCTTAACACAGTCATCTTCATTAAAAGTAGTGAGAATACATTACCGGCGATGATGCTGCTCTCTCCTATGGTGGTCTTTGATCTTGAAATTGAAGATCGGATTTACATTTGTTTTGCAGAGTAACATTTATGCGGCTAAAGCCCTATTCGGACGGGATTAGTTTTACAAGGGTAGATGGAGTAATGTAATTTTACCACAGGACATCTGTAATATTAATGACCAATTCGCAAGGGATAATATCATATCTCAGTAAAACTAGCAGAAGTGGGAGGGGTAACTCGATTTACGCACCGCAGTCACCGCTCTGTCATCATGTGCGTATTATGTTGTTTCCTGATATCATGTGCTCACACACATATAACCTATATTTATATATTTATAAAACAGTTAGGTCCGGGTGAACAATGTATTAAGTTCAGATTGGATTACGTTGGTAATAGTCAATTTTACCTAATGCTAAAAGAAGTTCCATGCCTCTATAACAAGTGCTTTCGACCTTCTTTTTAATCTGAATGGTATGTGGAAATCACTTGAGTTTTGCCACAAGTCAAATCAAGTCACCTTTATTTAAAGTTTGTTTCTGCTGTACAGCAGATCTAGAAGAAAATAGCGCCATAGTCGATAGACTTGTCCCACCGCCTAGAACACAACTGAATGCTTTTTCTAGCGCCTCCATAATTGAAAAACCACGGAAAAACACTTTTACACAGGAAATGACGGAATATTTATGCACATATTTACAGCGGGTCTATTTCGCACAGGATTAGTATTACCTGAGGTAATTTTTCCGGACCTTTTTACAGAAGGTAAAAGTCGCCGTAATCTTTACTGAAATTGTCCGCAATGATTACTGAGATGGCACATTTGGACGGGGCTAAAATCAATGAGAAGCTCTGGTAATAATTACTTTACCTAACCTCTCCATGTTAAAGTAATCATGTCCGAATAGGGCTTGTGTAAATGGAACAGTTTTAACAAAATGGGATGGCTTACACATAAAGTGACCAGGTGTACCAGGTGACCAGGTGTAAAAAGGCCCTTATTTAATTGTCTTTGCCATCTTATACTTATAGTATCATATTGATGTTGCAAAAAAAAAGTCCTAATCTATTTACATTATTAGTGTGTTATATGACAGACCAGGCAAGTTTGGTTGGTACTTGGCACCTTTGAAGTCTTTTTAAATTATTCAGCCCTTCACTAAGTTAAACTAACATCATGTTCTCTTTAATCTATAAGCAGCTGAGTTTCCCAGTGAGCAAGCATCTTTTCACTTCTTGGCGGTCTGGATTAATCTAACCTAAAGAATGCTAGTGACCAAGTGTGTGAATGCAGATCCACAGCTCTCTGGGTGTACTGAAGAAACTTGTCTAGACTGTAATTAGGTTAGATTTAAATAGCCTGTTTTATAGCTCTCTCAAGGAGGTGGCCATATGTTGCTGAGCTCAGAAATCTTGGCTTCCCATATTTGTGATGGGAGTGCAGCAGAAGCATGCTGGTGTGTTATTCACTTCGGCAAGACAACATTACAGCCAACCAAAAGCATTTTTTCTCTGGCCAGAATAGGCCTGCTGGGTGGTGTGTTGTTTACATGTGGTCAAAATCTGGAGAAAGAAAGGCTGGAACAGCTCTGGCTCATTTCTAGAGATAGAAGTGTCCAATAAACGGCCAAAACCAAGCTAAAACATCCTCCTGGCCCACTTATTATGCATCAATGGAGAGCCATATCAGTTGGCGGTGTGTATGGTCAGAGTACCGGCAACATGTGAGAAAGGCCGGTACTCAAGAAAAAGTGATGGTACGCTAAAGATTAAAATTCAGACTTGCTGTGTACCGGTCCACTTCAAACACTAAACAGAGTACATTGGACCCTATTTTTATGGACTTTAGATAGTAGTATAGTATCTCCATAGTCTTTCTTTAGCATCCATCCAAGAATGGAATGTGAACAGCTTGTCTTGGATTTTTTTTATTATCTTATTGTCAATCTGTTTCAAGAATAACTGACACTAGTGATATACTAACAACTACAATTTTCAGTATTATGACAGAACCTTAGCTATTTTCAAAACAGAATTTATTGTACACAGAGCTTTACAGTCGAACAATGATGCAATTAGAATGTTCTAAATTATCATTTAGATTATTTAGGAAGTCATTTTTCTGCACTGTAAAAAAATATTTTACAAAGTTGTAAATAAAACAGATATTCTTTACAAGAATCAAACAAAGTCTTTACAACAAATTTTTCAAGAAAGAAATCTTTTGGCTTAAAACTTTCACGTTTAATTCAATGTGTTGCCATTTCTTTGTGATATGTGAAATTTACCTTTTTTTAATGAAAATTATTTTAAAGTTTTTTACAATGAATCAGTTCATTCAGATGGTTCATTTAAATTAACGCTCTATGGCATGGTGTTGCCCTCAGGCAACAAACTACCTTTTTGGACCTCTCACCGCCCCTTTAATTTTTATATATATATATATATATATTTTTTTTAAATATATAATATCACCTGACATGTCTGTTCAATGAAATGAGGGGCTGAAGTGGGTGTGACCTTTTGTTTGGGGGTGGAGCAGTCCTTTAATGAAGCAAAGCCACATGGTACAAGGTGCCACCAATTAGTAAGATAAAAATACGTTTTTTAACATGTTTAAGTTAAAATAACGGTTTCACTTTATTTTGATGGTCCCTTTAACACATTCTGTTGTCTATAAGTAACGTTGAACCTTCATGTCTACTAACTCGCATTAGAGTATTTGTAGACTGGTAGGTTTAGGGTTAGAATAAGTTGACATGTAGTTGCAAAGTTACTTATAGTCAGTAGATTGTCTGTTGGAGGACCATCACAATAAACAGTTAGCAGATATTAAGCACTCTTTTAATGATATTAATACTCTAATGAGAGTTAGTTGACATGTAGCTGCAAAGTTACTTATAGTCAACAGGATGTTCAAAAGGGACCATCAAAATAAAGTGCTACCTTTATTTTATTTTTATTCATATACTAAAACTGTGTTTTTTTTTGTTCGTTGCCTCAGGGCAACACTGTGCAGTTAGACAACTTTTGTTGAGGCAATATCATAGGGTTAGGACCATATGGTGCATTCAACTTCTCTTGGGAAGTGTTTTTTTACAAATTCGGAAAACTCAAATAATATGCATTATACGTGTCATTTATGTTTTGTTGTTGTTGTAATTAGTATTATTATTATTATACTGCCACAGAAAATGATGGGAAATGTAGTTTGGTCACTCATGCCTATCAGCTCATAAACTGGCTAAAGAGAAGTGTTTTCTGGCGAACTGTATCTCTCTTCTTCATTAACAGTACACATAATGCGTACAAACTACATTGTACTGTCAGCATTCAGAAATAAATTTATCATTATTGAAAACTATAAAGACTTTGTCGTGGCAATCATGTGCATTCAAATCGTAATTACAATATTTCTGACATGACTTGAACGCACCAATAGGCATAGTTCATAATGTTTTTGCGATCTACTGATACTTGCAGGAAATGGACACAAGAACATTGTAGCAATGCTCAGGGAAGAAGGAGGCGGGAACCGGCGAACAATCCAATGAACTTTATTTAAAATAAAACAAACAAACCAAAATACCGCCAGCAGCCCCTCGCGGACGACTGCTGGCTAAAATAAAATACAAATACAAAAACACAACACAACTAAAGTACAGGCCTGTTCCTCTCTCGATCATCAACGTCGTCGCTCCTCCTTTATGCTTCCGCTCCCCCGTGAGAGATGCGAGACCGGTGTGCTACACAGGTGTTGCTCATTAGCAATCACACCACCGGCCTCGCGCCGTTCTCTCACGTCCCTCGGCCATCCTTCGCCACAAACATTTTATGGGCGAAATGAACATGATTACATTCCTTCTGAGTGTGAGGACAGTGAGCTTGAGGAGAGTCAGGAAGAGTGGATCCCTGAATCAGGTTTGAGGTACAGTTAGGAGGTCAGGGGTCAGGCAGGGGTCAGTCAGCAAAGTAACGTGTGTGTGTGTGTGTGCATGCATACTCGCATGAATATGTGTAGTGCACGCGCATATGAGTATGTGTAGTGCACGCGCATGAGTATGTGTAGTGCACACGCATGAGTATGAGTAGTGCACGCGCATGAGTATGTGTAGTGCACGCGCATGAGTATGTGTAGTGCACGCGCATGAGTATGTGTAGTGCACGCGCATGAGTATGTGTAGTGCACGCGCATGAGTATGTGTAGTGCACGCGCATGAGTATTTGTAGTGCACGCGCATGAGTATGTGTAGTGCACGCGCATGGGTATGTGTAGTGGACACGCATGAGTATGTGTAGTGCACGCGCATGAGTATGTGTTGTGCACGCGCATGGGTATGTGTAGTGCACACGCATGAGTATGTGTAGTGCACGCGCATGAGTATGTGTAGTGCATGCGCATGAGTATTTGTAGTGCACGCGCATGAGTATGTGTAGTGCACGCGCATGAGTATTTGTAGTGCACTCGCATGAGTATGTGTAGTGCACGCGCATGGGTATGTGTAGTGGACACGCATGAGTATGTGTAGTGCACGCGCATGAGTATGTGTTGTGCACGCGCATGGGTATGTGTAGTGCACACGCATGAGTATGTGTAGTGCACGCGCATGAGTATGTGTAGTGCACGCGCATGAGTATGTGTAGTGCACGCGCATGAGTATGTGTAGTGCACGCGCATGAGTATGTCTAGTGCTTGGTTGTTGTAAATGTTTATACTACAATAAGAACATTAATAGATGAGTTGGTATGAGGTGTTAGTTGTATTATATATTATATATTATCAGGGACCCCCAAGCTCCCAAAAAATTGGGTGAAAGATTTTTTTCCCAAAAAAAAAAAAAAAGTCAGGACATAGAGGGTTAAGTGATTATAAAAAAAATCACAGGTCAATGTGCAGATTCTGCATTTTATAGCTTATATATATATATATATATATATACTACAGTTTTTCTCCAAATGAATAGTTAATCTCAAAATAATTAACACTGCAAACTAAACATTCTTATGTTGGCCAAACAGTAAAATTTTACTGCATAATGAAGCACTACATTTTATTCAATTTATTCTATTTATAATGCATTTATCAAAAATAAACAGTAACGTGTATATTATTGTAAATATGCAGACAACAGTAAATATGTGTGTTCTCTATTGATTTGATAACAAATTCAGCTGTAGATACACAAATACATTAATGAAAATACATGTTTTCATGTTCTTTAATCATGTTCTTTATCAAGTTTTTTATGCCGAGTTAAGTTGTATAACGATAAGACTTAATTGGTTGTAAGGGTTGAGATCATATACTTTCCATCTCCAAGAGGAGAATCTCGTGGAAGGAACACCATCCTGAAATGTGGATTAGCTCAAACCACTCTTGCACAAGTGCTGAATGGTGAAATTGAAAATTGTCCCAAACAACAACACTCAATTTACTCCAGATCACCATGCGGAAAGTGGATTTCATGGGACAGCCACGGACATTTTACATTAAAAATTTCTTGTTCTTTCCACTCTATCATCTCTTCTCCCTCTACTCCTCTTTCTACATCCTCAGCTTGTCTTGCTTCCCTTAAATCCTCAACTCTTTTTGCTCTTCCTATACCATCCATTCCTTTCTCCTCATCTCTTTCTACCTCTTCCACTGTTCCTCTCCCTCTCAATATTACCCTTCCTCTATCCTCTCCAAAATCACCCACTCTTACATGTCTTCCTTTTCCAATTCTTTTTTTTTAATCATTTTTTCTTTCCCCATTTTTTTTAATCCCCTTAGTTTTTGGTTGAGATAGCTGTGTATTTGCATTTCCTGTGTTGTGTGTATTACTAACTCAGCAGATATTTATTTGGGGCTAATTGTGAACATTCCAAGTGCAATTGAGGATATAGCAAATTACATAGTTTTGTTTATTGTGTTTGGAAACATTGTGCACAAATTATTGTGATTTTTGTAAAACCAATAAAAAGAGCTGCAATTGATTTTTCCTGATATATTAAAGTTTTGGTTGGCTGTATGAGGTAATGTGCAAAACATTTGAGAATTGTATACAAAAAATTATGCATGTGATTTGCAATTTGGATTAAATTAAGGAAAATGTAGGCTACAACCTGTTTAGGGCAATTACCAAGTGTTCAGATCACTGTTTTGAGAACAGTGACCTGAGTTTGGAGAAATATGTCAAACCGACTGAGAAAAACTGTAAATAGTATTATACAATAACTTAATAATATTTAGTTAAATACAATGATTCTTTTTTTTAAATCAGTTGCATAAATTATGTTTTTGTGTTGTCTCATGTGTTGAGTATGTCTGTTCATGTCTGAGATCTGTTGATTGGTTCAGTTGTCAATCAGTTTTCTATGGTTACTGATTGAGTTAGTTCTGTTCAGCTGTGTCTAGTTAATTAGCCCTCTCTTGGTTTCTGTCCATGTAAGCCCTTACATAGACATAGACACCAAGTAGTTGGTTGTTCCTAAGATTCTGATTTGTGAAGATTTGAGTTTATTTTTAAATAAAGTCTGCTGCACTTCGATCCTGTTTCTTCTCTGGTGCAACCAACACTGACATATTGGTGGTATTTTGTTTAAACTGATTTGTTCACATGATGTTTAATACTGACAACTTTATTGAGGTACTCGTTTTTTGTGTGTCAGATAGATAGAAAATAATCGAATCGTTAGCTATAATATGAGCTACTAGCAAAAGATAGCTCTCAAAAGGGTAGCTTACATAGATTATTTAAAAAAAAATGTTTCTATACAAGATATTTACAAATGAAATGTTCAATTTATTTGTATATTAGTGTCCCAGATTGTTAAATGAACATGGCTAATGAATCAATAAGTCTCTACTGTACTGCAGCAGTGGTGTTCCCTTCCCTTCACTTCACGTGAAATGAGCTTTTAAATGTCAAAGGCATGTTTTAACAATCAGCCTGTTAATAATTAGGAAACCGATTGTTTGGGCTCATTAAAACCAGACACATGAAGTAGTTAACCAATGTAGACAGGAAAGAGAACTGTGGGCTATGATGTAGCCTATGGTAAACCATGATTTCACTTGCAAATACCTGTAGCACTTTAATGAAAAAAAAAGATTATACCTGTCTCAAAGCTTAGTGGAAACAACCCACTAAATGACTAATATTATACCTGACTCAAAGCTTAGCAGAAAAAACCCCAATAAATGACAGAGTTTCTCAAAACTACTTTTGTTCACTGACTCCCACAGATCTACTCCAAGTTATAGAGCATTTAGAGTTAGTGAAAGTTCAGTTGGATCTTCACTAGCTTTCTTAAAGCCCACAGAGCTGTTGTCAGCATGCTAACCACCTCTGCCTTAATGCTCAAGGATCAAATTGGCATCAATGAAGTGAACAAATTGGAGCAAGATTCACCATTGTCACATTCAATCATTACAGCTCCCAGAAGTTTAATCCAAATCAACAATGAACATTTCAATAGTGTAGAATCGGGGTTATATATTACCATTAAAGGGCACCTATTATGGCCCTTTTTACAAGATGTAATATTGGTCTTGGGTGTCCCCAGAATGTATTTGTGAAGTTTCAGCACAAAATACCCCCCAGTTAATTTATTATAACCATTTGAATGTGTCATTTTTGGGGCCTGTTTTGAAACAAGCTGTTTTGAGGCAGACGACCTTAAATGCAAATGAGCTGCTAATCCCCACCCTGCCGCTGGATGTGGGCGTAACTTGCATAACTATGGCAATTAACAGTCGGTAGAACCATAATGGCCGAGAGTGATAGAGCCGCAATTGTGTATGGCATTCGGCCGTATGTTTGAACCAGAGTCCGACCCAGATGACGAAGAGACTCCGGCTGAAGAAACACAATCGAGAATGTACCAGGATGTCTCGGAATGGTTATTTTTATACATTTATGAACTCATTGCGTTGTCATCGCTGTGCAGAGATGGGGACTCGAGTTTGAGACTCGGACTCGAGTGCGACTTAAGTCGCACACACAGTGACTTCAGACTCGACTTGAGACTCGTCCTCGAAAGACTTCAGACTCGACTCGGACTCAAGCTGCGGGACTCGTGAACAATGTTTATTTTTAGGAAACGTCTGATGAGCACGCTGTTATTCCCCTCCCTCTGACCCGTTACCTAAAACCTGCCTACATAACACGTACTACGTGCGCGCGCGCGGCCACACATGAGAGGACAACAAACAAACATGTCGACTGCACCGGCCGTTGCTGTGCCATTCATCGTCAGCTTTGGGTTTAAAAACTTCAAACAAGACGGGCCAAACAAAAGAAGCGCTCAATGCAAAATATGGGGTATCTGCGCGCGTGCACCTCATGGTGTTCCAGAGCGCGAGAGGTGGGTGTACGAGAGAGAGAGCGAGAGACGTGCGAGAGGTAGTGCTGCGCGAATGCGCTACGGCGCTCTGCAATCAAATACGATTTTAAATAGGCTTAGTAAAAATAAAAAAATAAATCGAAAATCAATGTGTGGCGGGCCGCCACAAATATATGAACCATGTATTTCACGTCATTTGGTTGCAATAGTGTTTTGCATTTAGCTACTGTGATGTTTTGCACTATGTCAATTTTAGTGCTGTGAGGTAGGCTATAACATTTTCTATATTTGGTCTAATGGCTCCACAGAGCCAGCACAATAGGAGCCAAGGCCTTTCATTATAATTCAGCAACAGACATGAGAGTCCTTTTTCTTCAGAACCTCAATTTTTACAGATACAGATATTAACTTAAAAGTAAAGTATTCTTGGTGTTTTTGTCATGTTGAAATAGCCTGTTTACACTGATTATATACCTAAATCAAAGCTGATATTGTATGCTATTAGATAAAGGAGTCATAATAACATATTACATGCTTTGAATTCCTTAATAGCTATGCAGTGTTCTAAGCAGCCTGGATGGGTCGCTGTACGTGATGCAACACTTATTATAACCACAAGAGACTTGAGACTTGACTTGGACTTTAGCTCAAAGACTTGAGACTTGACTTGGACTTTAGCTCAAAGACTTGAGACTTGACTTGGACTCTAGCTCAAAGACTTGAGACTTGACTTGGACTCTAGCTCAGAGACTTGTGAGCATCTCTGTCGCTGTGCAACACACACACAGACACACACAAACTGTGATAACGTTGACGCAAATGTTTGAAAACACAAACACAAATACCGATAATAACAATAACAATATCTTAAAAAATATATGAAAACGTGTGGTTATTTAAAAGGTTTAAATTACATAATTCATACGACGACGACAACAACATTTGTTGTCGATGACTATTAACGTTACCTCAGAAATCATAAAATACACTTACTTCTTCAGGAATTGTCGTTGGATCGCGAACACTAAGCAACGATCCACCCTTGAGGATTAATTTTGTAGCAAGACCTGCTTTGAATTGACCGCCGTTCAAAAAACAGTCACTCTCAAAATGATTTGAGCAAACATAAACGTACTTCGGGAGTGTAAGAGGCGCATTTCCTTCAAAAATAAAATCCACCCACCGCGTTTTCAGTGGCTCTGATGTCGGAAGCAAGTTCAAACAACTATGCGAAGTATTACAGCCCACAACAAAACACTTATTTTTCTTAGGAGGCATTTTCTAGAAGGCAGCACAAATCTTCAGAACAGCGGTCCGGCTGTCGTTGAAACAACAATGGAGGATCAGATCACGGAGGGAGGTACCAACCACCAACCACACTGTCAATCAAACCCCTTTCCCATGTTCTACGTCACAAAAATCTGAATCTTAGAACAGCTCATTCTGAGAGAGTGCATATGAATTATTGAGATTGTAAAAAAAACACTGGGTGCATTTTTATCATTCTAGGGTGGTTTTGCTCACACACTGCCAACACACATTTATGTTCAAACAGCATGTAAAAGTGAATTTTGCATAATAGGTGCCCTTTAAGGCAGTAAAGGGAATAATTAGCCATGGAAGGGGATGGTTAACCAAATACCTCCAAAAAGCTTTGGAAAGAGGAACAAAGCTCATTACTAGAGCATAATAATACTGATGTACAGACTAAGTAATTAAGGCTATGAGACATAACTTCTGGGTTTAAATGCATTTATTGGACAAACAAAGTAGCATAAACATTGCAGTTCAGATCGGCTGTAGTTCCTTGACACATGATTATTTCCATCCACCGCTTCTGCAGTAATTAGAGATGACTTTAACCCACTGAATAGACACCCTGGTGTCCGCTAATGAAAACAAAGTCTTTTGTTATGGGAGAGTAACAGCATAACTAATTGAATTTCCCCTGGTACCTCTCCAACAAATGACCATGTCACAGCCCTCTCTGAGAAAATTTGGCAAGCTCAAGATGTGCTATAATTGAGGTGGACGGAGGAACAATTACAGTAGTCTTATTCCCAAACAATCCATGATCTTCTCTGAGCTGAGGGAGACTTTCACTGATGGGGTCACAGGGGCAAATAGTTAAAGCATAAGAGAGTTGTGTAAGAGAAACCCCAGTTTAAGATCAACATTCTTTGCAGATATCATGTCTACATAACCACAAATTCTCAAAATTTCTTGGCTTTTACCACATAGCAAGCAGACACCCTTTGATTTAATAGCATATTTAGGTTTATTACCATGTGTTTAGAAACCTTTAATGGCCGCAACATTTACAGGTTGTAATGTGTGTTGATAATTGGCTTTTTTACTATCTGACAATCAGCATTGATTGGGGGTGATTAGCAAAGGTGAAAGGTCATCTAATTAACAACAATTAGGCCACGTCCACAAGAAGCCCGAGCTTTCCCTATCGGATCTTTTTTTGCCTCGTTCTAAAAAAAAAATATCCGTAAACACGGCGCCGTCTCAAGAAATATCTGCGTACACACGAAACCACTGAAAACGACTCAAACCGATGTAGTATACATGCCAGACCAGTATGAGGCGCTGTATTTATGACACAGATACACTAAAAACCGAGAAGAAGACTTGCGCATAAACCTTTCGCGCTGTATACAATAATATACAGTATCTAATATTAGGCACAGTAGCTTTTCTTTTTTACCAATAACTTTATTGAACAATATGAAAAACCATAAATGGCCTGGTACAAAATAGGGATGAGTCACGATATTCGATTAGTTAGCTAAAGCATAAAGCTTGCCACAAAGAACCGGCAAATAGCCTAATCATTATGAATGTATCAAATATAGCAAGGAGACATTTTAATTGTGTATTAATAAACTAGTGTTTTCTGTGACGATGCTGACTCGCCACCTTCGCAGTATTGTGAAGGTGCCTACAGAGAGAAATGCGCACTTCATACGGATTATTAGAGTTGTCTGTTTCTTTTCGTTTTGAATTTTTTTGTTTAAAAGTAGACATTTCAAGCTTAGATATATTTCGGAGTTTCTGTTCATTTATGAGACAAGCTCCGTGGGATGCAAGTTATATCGCATCGGCGCCTCCATGTCCTGATTATAGGCTATTGTCTGCTATATTTGCTTCTTATTTATTAAATCCAGGAAATTGGTTGATGAAACATTGATTAAAATTAAGATACAATTTATACAAAATGAAATTCACATTAAAGAAAGGCTTTATACAAAACAAAACTTAATGAAGTGGTCAAAATGATGTGTACATTGCGCATCTTATGATTAGGCTACTCACGCTGTTCACTTTTCATATAATCAACATATATGAAATGTAAAAAAATAACATAATATTCAAACAAAAATATGAAACTAACTTTTCTTTAATGGCTACAACATGTAGGCCTACAGTAGGCTACAGAGAAATTTAATGTCGGAGCGAACGCCGTGTTACCGGTGAGCATGAGGGGGCAGAGGTGCTTTTTTTGAATAATAATAAAATAATTCACAGCGATCGTTGAATATTATTTTTGCTTGAAATGCCCATCCCTACAAAATATGAAATGTCTTAATCAGACAAAATACAAGCATCATAGCATCAAGCAAGAAATATAAATAAATAAAGAAGTAAAATAAAGAAATAAAATAAAAATCCATTAAAGTAGGCCTAAATAATAAATAAAGAAATAAAAGAGGCTCAGTAGCTTCTGAAGCATGAACTCAAGCAAGTAGTCGCAGTTGTTGTTACTGATTTAGCTTGTCTGACTAGTCGACACGTGGGGTGATGACATCATCATTTCACAAAATATACGGTTTGGCCGTACACACGAAAACACAAGGGTGTCGTTTTCAGATTTATCCACCCTGGGACCCGGTTTCAAAAAATACCGGTTTCAGTCTCCCAAAACGCCGGATCCGTCTGGACGAAACGCCGATCCGTTAAACATATTGTATGTATACAGCTAAACGCGTCTCCGTGTCGACAGGGCCTAACTTGGACAAGTGATGAACATTTTCAAGCGTCTTTACTTCTATTGCCTTGATGTCAAAACAATCAATGAACATTAATCTATTTTATTGATGTAGTTTGTCTGGAATTATCATAAAAATGTAGAAACATTTTATAAAGCACTTTAGACAGCTGATTTAAGACAGACAAACATGTTAAGCTGTCAAGAATGCAAACCTTAAGCATGTTTATCAGACATTGGATTTCAAAATTCTTTCTATTTAATGTATCAAATTTCAACATTAAGTCATGAGGTGTCCTTAGTCATCATTGCTATAAAATAAATTACTGTATAAGCAGAAATCATTAATGCTGGATAGACAATTCTACTAACCGTTTAATTGGGCTATTTTTTTAAATGTCAAACAAATTGAGCTTCTCTGAAAACAGCAGGCTGATGCAGTTCTCTATCAAATTAACATAAATCAATCAAGCCTCTGATAAAAACCTTTATAAACTAACTAAAGAAATTTTACAAGCAGGCTTCATTCCAATCTATGACCTATTTACTAGTCTACTGTCTACCGCACCTCATTAAAGACATACCTTAAGGGCTTCCCCTGGCTTATTCAGGGTCAAAGGTCATAATTAAATTAGCTGCTTGGCTTTATCTTCCACTTCAACAAGAAAATCAAAAAAAAAATTATGTATTTTTTTGAATGATTTTTAAATAGTGAGTGTTTTCAATTTCAAATCTGATTATTTTGTTAAATGTATGCTTCTTGCAACAAAATACAGTCCAAAAGAGTGGTGATATAGCTATTAGTGGTAAATATATGGCAATACATTAAGTAACTCACAAGCTGAATTACTTCCAGTAAATAAATGTGATCTTAAGCAAGTGCTTTACTTTAGATGTCTGTCAGAAAAATTAGAATCACACTGTACATATATTGACAGTTCAAAAATGTAATTATATTTTATGTGGGGCAAGTGGAAATACATATGCACATACATGTATGTGAGTCCAATGAGGCAGCAGAAGTTCACGGCACATGAAGCCAATCAGATGGAAGTGAGACGTAGGTTGGTTGAAACAATTATTTAATACAATGCACTGTTACGACCCCAGTGTGGGTCATATTGTGTGGGTTCGGTTGTCTTTGTTACTTGTTTTGTAGGTTGGAGTTGGAGTGAGTGACTTCATGATGACTGATGGTTTATACCTGTGCTAGAGCTGATGCTGGTAATCAAAAGCAGCTCCCTTCGGTCGTGACGGGGCGCGCTCTCCCCTTGTGCCATTTTGTTGTTGTCCTAGTTATTGTCTTGCTCCTGTTTTGGTCTATTCTCTTACTTTATTATTTTTACTTTAATAAATGTTATTCCTTTTTGCATACCACTTTAAGGTGTCATCTCCTTCTTTGTCGCGGCTTGCGAGTCGGCCGTGACAGCGCTTATTACTGTATACACATATATTGTACTTACATTTAAAAATACCTGCATGTAATTTTTACACGTACAGTAATCTGTGGACAGTTGCATAAACTACTCTACGACTAGTCTTACAAGGTAGTAATTCGTTGTTTTTTTGTTCTTGTGGTTTTTTTAAGACTGTTTATAACATTTAAGTAAATAAAAACACAGATTGGTCTAATATAAATTCGAAAAGTGAAACTGCTAGTTGGTCAGACTAGGTTTTAGTAATAGTCTTAACATAGTTGGTATGCAACTGACCACTGCAATTCATTTCTATAAGTGAGTCTAAAATTACACTGTTGATCAGACCCCTACCATTGTAAAAACCCTTAAACCTAATCGTACCATTAAGTAGTAGTTAAAGGAACCTATCAAGTTAATTATAAAGTTAAATATAAACCTATAAATGAATAATATAATACAATATAAAAAATGTAATGTAATGTATAATATAATATAAGATAATATAATAAATATCGAACAGTCTGAAAACTGAAAAAAAAGTTTGAAAAGTACAAAAATAATGTACAAAATAGTTACGACTGTTCACAATTTGTAGGTCACTAATCTGAAAAGTGAATTTGTGGCACTGACGATATATGCTTAGCTGGAACTGTTTTCCTCAATATAGTTGCAGCATTTCCATGGTGCACATTCTACTGTTTTTCTCTATATTTCACAGACATCCATCAAATCAATTGTCAGTTTTGCAAGATCTCTAAAATTACAATTTCTTCCAGAATGATTATGACACAAAGATGAATCTACACTAATTTATCTGTTTTCCAACCCAACACTTCTGGTTAAAAAAACAATGACAGTCAACCTCTATGATGATCTCTTCGAGTTATGACTTTTCTCAAGTGTATGCTGACAATGTTGCACTAAAGCAATTATAAATGTTGTTGCATAAGGCCACTGGGGAGGTTTTAAAGATATACGGTCATTAAATAAGACAGGGACCTAATGTGCCGGCTCCTCAGGCGACATTCCCAAATCTCTCCCTCCGCTTATTCCCTCCATCTGCTAGGTGCTCTTTATAATGTTGCAAGAGTTTTGTTACACAATCATGCCATACCACATGTGAATCCATTTACGACTTCTGTTCTTACTTCTAGTGGGAAGTGCGGGTCATGGTGAAGAGAAAAATAAAGAGAAGGAAAATAATGTGACTAATAGCCCTAAAAAATCAATTCTAAAATGCAAAGGATGAACAGACTACCAGAGTAATATAAAGCAACTCTGAATGCTACTATATCATAATAATTTGTTGTATACAACATACAACAACCAATTCTGAACCTCGAATTTGATAGTTGTGGACATTTTTGAATGGCTCCACTATACCAGTAGGTGGGGACAAGTGTCTGTCAAAGTTATTGATTCCTTGAATCATTCATTCAAGTGATATGTCAAAATGATTTGTTCAAACAGGAACAGAACAAGTTACTGCTTAGTGAGTCATTGAATAATTAACTCAACCAATTCGTTCAAAATTCGTTCCACTATCATTCCTGTCCCCAAAAAAAACAAAATCACTGGACTTAATGACTACAGACCTGTCGCTCTCACGTCTGTGGTCATGAAGTCGTTTGAAAGACTGGTGCTGGCCCACCTGAAGGACATCACCGGACCCCTGCTGGATCCCTTTCAGCTTGCTTACAGAGCAAACAGGTCTGTGGATGATGCAGTCAACATGGGACTGCATTATATCCTGCAACATCTCAACAGACCAGGGACTTATGCAAGGATCCTCTTTGTGGACTTCAGTTCGGCCTTCAATACCATCATACCTGGTCTTCTCACAGCCAAACTGACCCAGCTTTCCATGCCATCCTCGATCTGTCAGTGGATCACCAGCTTCCTGACGGACCGGCAGCAGCGAGTGAGACTGGGGAAACACATATCCAAGACACTCACAATCAGCACTGGCGCTCCCCAAGGGTGCGTTCTCTCCCCACTGCTCTTCTCCCTGTACACTAATGACTGCACTTCTAAAGACCCCACTGTCAAGCTCCTGAAATTTGCAGACGACACCACTGTCCTCGGTCTCATCCAAAACGGTGATGAGTCTGCTTACAGACTGGAGGTTGAACAGCTGGCTTTCTGGTGCAGTTATAACAACCTTGAGCTGAACACGCTCAAAACAGTGGAGATGATCGTAGACTTCAGGAGGAACAGCTCAGCACTCCCTCCACTCACCATCATGAACAGCACTGTGGAAGCAGTGGAGTCATTCAGGTTCCTGGGCACTATCATCTCTCAGGACCTGAAGTGGGACAATCACATTGACTCCACTGTGAAAAAGGCCCAGCAGAGACTGTACTTCCTTCGTCAGCTGAGGAAGTTCAACTTGCCACAGGAGCTGCTGATTCAGTTCTACTCAGCCGTTATTGAGTCTGTTTTATGCACTTCCATCACTGTCTGGTTTGGTTCAGCTACCAAATCAGACATCAGGAGACTACAACGGACAGTCCGGACTGCGGAGAGGATTATTGGTGCCCCACTGCCAACCCTCCAGGACCTGTACTCTTCCAGAATGAGGAAGAGAGCAGGTAAAAATCATCACATCCTCCACTCACCCTGGACACCACCTGTTAAAACTGTTACCGTCAAGACGGCGACTCAGATCACTGGCCACTAGAACATCTCGGCACAGGAACAGTTTCTTCTCACAGGCCATCTCCCTTCTGAACAGTTAACATATCTCCCAAGGCATATGCCAGTGAGTGCAATACTCCCACTGTTTAGTGCAATATCTTAAAAATTCAGGTGATATTTATATTTATTCATACTATACAAAATACTGTAAATATGTTCATTATCTGTAAATGTTTATTTATGACAAAACCCAACTGTGACCATATATTTTTATACTATTTTCATATTTTTATAATTTTATTTGTAGAATTTGTATTACTATTTGTATTGCTGTTACTTGTTGTATCTGTATTTGTAAATCTGCACTGGAGTGCCTCAGTACCAAGGAAAATTCCTTGTGTGTGCACGCACACTTGGCAATAAAGCTCTTTCTGATTCTGATTCTGAAAAAACTGAATCATTTAGGAACTAAACACCACTACAGTATAGAACAAGCATTATTATGTCTGAAATGAAAGTTAGTCAGCATGAACTTCTTCTAAATTGAACAATAAAGAAATATAGCATGCAAGTGTGCCACTGTATTAAATATATTGCACAAACATCACTGCACAGCATTACATCTGCAGCTGGCTGCAAAATCTTTAGTGTAATCTTTTTTTCTTTTCTGTTTTTATTAAATGTCATATTACAAGTCTCGCGTGCTTGCAGAAAATGCTGAATTTTAGCTATGCAAGGAGTTCTTTTTTTTATCTTGACCTGACTTGCTTTCTAAGTTGTTGTGCAATTTGTCTAGTTTTAAATCCTTTGTGTACCACATGGCGAAACTCATACTTATGGAACAACAAGGCATCAATTTATAACTTTTTGTATCAAAGATCAAGTAAAAAGTATTTAGAAATCATGCTATTATATATTTAGTTTGCTTTTGCCCAATCTTTTAGTGAAGCAAATCCTAGATATGCATGGTTACCTTATTCATGAAAAGATGATCCTGCAGCAGTTTTTACTAACACATCCTGTTGTGTCAGCAATGTTTCCCTCTCCCGGAGTGTATGTAGAAGAACAGAAATAGGCCAAACATCACTGATACAACACAGGCTCAATGATGAGTGGGAAATAAACCTGTGTAATATACACAGACAAAGATATAATCACAGACACGCAAGCAAACACATACAATACATGTGCCTGCTGTGTTTGCAATATAATATTATTTTTGTTGTTTAACATGCATGCACAAGGCGCCAAAAAGTAAATGCAGTTGGATACTCATGTCACACTTTAAGTATAACAAAATATCAAACCAAGTGACATTTATTTTAAATCAAGGTATCAAAAGCATTTCAAGATAAACATTTTACAAGGAGTCTATGCTTTCAATTATAAACTGCTGACACAGACATACTGTTTAAAATTAAGATAAAGTATTTTGATAATCCATCAGAATCTTGCCTTGCAGTAGGTCATCAATGTATTTTATGAATTAGCATATTCAGACATACTTCTCATTTGATGTGCTGCTTTTTGCTTAATAGAGAAGCAGACATATTTAGACATTGGGTTAAAGTCCAGTTGCTTAGAAAGACCAGTTGGTTAATTACAAAATTTGCTCAGAAAAGTCAACTTTATTCTGAAAATAGTTCTAAAATGATTTGATTACAGATGACACTGAGGGTTTAAAGTCAGGATGAAATGAAAATTCACCCTAACTTTATGTTTTATCTTATTGTGAACGATTCATTATTCACATATGGTTAATTTTTACTTTAGATTTTTATAAATGATGTTCAATCAAAATGTCATAAATGGATTTTCCATTGAAATGACAGACTTCTCTCTGGTAACATATGCAGGACTTCTACAATCCCTTTGGCTGCCTCCATTCAATAGTGCTGTCCGATTCTTGAAAGAATCGCTCTTTTAAGTTGGTTTACTTCCAGGTTGCTGACAAAAACTACAGCCGAAGTACCACGCAAGAATCGAAGGAGCCTTTTCAACTAACTGTCGAGTTTGCCGAGGACTACCGAGGAGTCGGATGAGTGAGTTGCTGAAACTGATTGTTCTTGTGGGAGTGAACAGAAGAGTGATCATGGAGATGTGGGTAGGTTTTTTTTTTTTACCACAGCAGCTCTGTGGTTTGACAGTCCTCACTTTAATCCTGTTAGAGCTTTTCAAAACTGCTGCATCCACTCAGATGAGCAGATAGAAGCCTGTCTGCATTTGTGTGTAAATTCCACCTGTAAGGGAGGGTAAGAGAGAGAGAGCAGAATCACACAATGTCTTTTCCTCCCCCGCCCCCTTTTATTGTCCATTTAAATTAGCTAAATCTGTGGCCAGGATGGAGGAGTTTCTGGTTCACCATCAGAAAATCATCTGTTTATTCAGTTTTAGGGGTGTCCCAGAGACTCAAATGATGGACGTGTAAAATGATAGAAAGTTACCTTCTTATTTTCCCTTCAAAAGGAAAAAATGTTTCTCTGACTCTGTCAAAACCAGTTTGTTTTAGCAGAATAACCTCTTTTCCTTTCCGATAACCTATTTCTGTCAGTTATTTTAGTTTGAAGAGACACCCTTGTCCAAACAGCCAAAGGAGATTAAACAACCCTTCAATACGTACGAATTGAAATAGACTATATAGCAAAGAAACATCCCGGGTGATTTGAACAACCCTTAACAAGTTTATGCCCTGTGTCAAAAGAAATACACAATCTTTTTCACTTCCTATCAGATTACTTGCCTTGAAAGGACAGCTGTTTCTGTGAAGGGAATGATACAGTGCATGGCTTGAGCTCTTAGATATAACAGCATATTGTGTATTGGATTTCCACACAGTTGGTTGTTGCAGGGATTTCCGGAATCCGAGCGAGCAGCATTACATGAGCCATGTGTCATTATTCCCGTGACCAAAAACTGAGCTTCAGTCTCATGGAAGCCTGACAGCCAATTATGGATGTGCTAATGGTTGAAGTGTTATTTCAGTTCACTTCACAACAAAATTAGCTTGCTCGAGGAAAACTGAATAATGAGACAAAAAACCTAATAGTCATGTTAACAATATTCAATTCCAAGGAATGTTTATTGGCTGTTTTATTAATAATCAAAGCCCTGCTTAGTGGTTTTGTGGGCAGTGCAATGTGAGAATGATGTCACTTTATAAAGCAGACTCTAATGTAAGACTTCCATCCTTAATTGGCTTTAGAACAAGATCCCTCAAGCCTGGCTCGTACCCTGTCAACACATTCCACATATAGAGCCAGCATAAGAGATGCTGCTAATGCCTGGACTGGTCAAGTCCAGCACCAGCCAGCTCTAGATCGCAAAGGTTTTAAATGGGTGTGTTTCTTCAACTAAAGACACATTTTTTTTCCCAGGGGGTGACTATATATATATATATATATATATATATATATATATATATATATATATATATATATATATATATGAAGACCACATCTGAACTTTCACTCTTAGGGCCCTATCATACACCCAATGCAATGCAGCGCCAGGCAAGTGTTTTTTGCTAGTTTCAGCCCGACGCAGTTATCATTTTCACGTCCTGCACAATGTTGTTTAAAAAGCAAATACATTTGTGCACCCATGCGTGCTGGTCTGAAAACAAGGTGTGTTCAGGCGCATTGTTGGCTCGTTGCTATATTGAGGCAACTGAAATGACCAACAAAATCCTGGTCTAAAGTCAATGGCGCAAATTTTTTTTGTTTTTTAAAGAGCGCGTTAGTAATATGCGCTTATAGAAGTTAGTCTACATGTTTACAGAGAAGACAAGAGTGTCAATAGGAGCATGCATAAGATGAAATATGAGATGTGAAGAAAACATACAAATCAAGGTAAATTTTATAAATATTATTTAATTGTGTGTATTTAGGGTATATGAAATACTAGCAATGAATTTATCAAGACTGCTATTTAGTTCCAAAAATAATATTACAACAAAAATGACAGAAGTCTGGGGTGCCTGTATTTTACATTCACTGTTGAACAACTTAAGTAAACTAGTGAGAGTGTGAAAAGTCTGTTTTAAGAAAACATATTTTCTAGTGCTTAGCCGACATACATAGCCAACGAAACACCCATTTACTGTATGCCATTCAGTCACAAATTCTTCCACATATATTTAGTATATAGTTTATATCCGTATGACATACATAGTTTGTGTTGGAATGATGACTATTGGCATTGGCACACATTCCCTGGTCAGCAGTGAGCAACACATCAGGCTTGTCACACATTTAGAGGGCAATCGTAATGAATGGCAAAGCTAATCCAGTTAACACACTGATTTATAATTGAAAAGTCACATTTGTCCTGTCTCTGGAGTTTTACATTAACAAATTAGCACTAAACATGAAATACATGACCTGAATTGGCAAAACTAAAATAGACTTGACCTCGTTGATGTGCCAGACACGTCTATACATTGTTTTAACTCATTATGTTATGCGTAGACAGTAAAGCCTAGCTCGGTTTGTGTACTCTAGTGAAGTTCAAACATAGGTGTAGGTATATATGTGTGCGTTCACGTGTGTCTGAGTGCAATGTGATCAGGCCTGCATGTGAAGTTCTGGCTGGTGAGCGCAACATTTCTCACTCTCCCATTAATCAGCCTGTGTGTCAAGTTCGACGGATGTGTTCCTAACTTAGCAAGCTGCACTGCTTCTTCTGTTTCCAAGAAGGCACCAGAACCTTTCTCCTACTCTTTTGAAAAGGTATATCAGATTATGTCTATAGGATTATTGGTAACACTTTATTATGTTGGTCCCTTTTGAATATTCTGTTGACTATAAGGGGGCTTTCACACTGGCAGTTTAGTTCGGAACGGGGCACGGTTCGCATGAAAAATCGCTAATGTGAACGATGTCATGTGGACCCTGGTGCGCACTGGGTCCCGAACCCGAGACTACCTGGAGGAGGTGGTCTGAGTTCGGTTGCTCCCGAACCGTGCTGCGGTTCGCGTGTATGTGAAAGCAACACGGACTCAGGTGCGCACTTCTTCAGGAAGTAAAGTGTCCTGCGCATGCGTTTTAGCCGATTATGATGTATTTAGTTAAATAAAACACACGTAAGGGATGAAGATTTACCTTGAATACGAGCAAGAGTGAGTCTGCAGTGTTTTCGCGCATAGTGCGTGCAAT
The DNA here is from genome assembly GCF_051911475.1 of Siphateles boraxobius. Classification (NCBI taxonomy): domain Eukaryota; kingdom Metazoa; phylum Chordata; class Actinopteri; order Cypriniformes; family Leuciscidae; genus Siphateles; species Siphateles boraxobius. The sequence continues at coordinate 12,508,269 of NW_027508876.1, read as the reverse complement.
CAGGGCAACAAATTAATGGAAATCCACTGTCTCCTCAAAAGAGTCCATTTGCAAGCAGCGGAAAGACAGTTTATGCGACACACACACACACACACACACACACACACACACACACAAACACACACACACACACACACACAGACACACACAGACACACACACACACACACACACACACACAGTTAACCTGCGTTGTACAGCTATGCATAATAGCACCAAATTAATAAAAAAACACAATATATTGACCTGCGTCGTGTTTTCTATCACGTGCACGTTTGCAATGACGTAAGATGCACGCAAACGCACCAGAGTTCGACAGAATCAAGTTGAGTGTGAAACCAGACCAACGCTGCGGCGGGCGCCGGGAACAATCGTGCCTGGGCTCGGACCGCAGCAAACGAGCCCAGTGTAAAAGCCCCCTCAGTAACTTTGTAAACATGTCAACTAGCTCTCATTAGAGTATTAGTAGACTGTCTATATCTGCAAACTCTTTATTTTGATTGTCCTCCAACAGACATTCTACTGACAATAAGCAACTTTGCAACTACATCAACTTATTCTGACCCTACAAGTCTACTAATACTACTAATACTCTAATGAGAGTTAGTAGCTGTAGGTGCAGTGTTACTTATTAGACAACCAAATGTGTTAAAGGGACCATCAAAATAAAGTGAAACCGGATTATTATTATTATTTGCTCATCTGCCAGGTGGAAATCGTTAAAGTTGGCATGAAACAGAAACTAAGATAGTCTTTTCTTACCAATTGTGACATAGATCTTAGTGAAATGGCTTCTGGAATTAGAACCCAATCTAGGACTGGGATTGATTTCATCCTTCGGGAATTGATTGGATCGTAGGAGTTGGGTGTGAGTCAAAATCTGATAAGGGAATGGAATGACAATTTTAAAAAGAGTTTTTTTACAAAAGGATCAGCATTTTTTTTTTTTTTTAATAAGAGACAATAAAAACTTTCTGCATAAAACCACGCCTTTCCTGGAAATTTTTTTTACTTGATTTTCAAAAGTCAACGCATTTGCGACATCTGAATGTAACATTTTCGACAAGCCAAACTCCAAAATCTCTTAGTCTCTGAGTATTATGCAAGAATAATGAACAACACACAAAAAGCATTTTAAACGTCTCCAGTATGTTTTATAATTACGCAAAAATCAAACACAGTTCACCCCTCACGCACATTATCTCATTTGTCAAAAACTTAGTCTGGCTGTTGGTTGGAACTAAACGCATCGACATACACAGTCGTGGGCATCAATCACTTTACTGAATACTTGCAGGCTATAAAAATAAATAATTATTACCTTATGATCCATCGTTTTTCAAATCCACCTCATTTAAATACCACAACATCGATGTCTGTCAAAACATAACATGCACAATACACGGTATAGTATTTACAAGAAGCAATGGTCCAGCGACACACATTTCCAGGAAAACCCACACTCTCTGATGTTTTGACTACATCATTGCTTTCGAAGAAGAGGGAGAAAATGGCGGTCTGTCAGCTTCAACATGCTGTCTATCAGAGACGATAAACTACGTAATACATTACGCACCTGAGTATAAATTTGTTCTTACTCCACACTGCATGCCAAAGAGAATAAACGTCATTCCAATCGAAAAACTTTGCCGGGTTTGTGAACATTGTTCAACATGCGTTGGTTTTTGACTGACATTTTTTTTATGCACGAACTACGCATTCATTCTGATGCTGACATTTCCGATTTCAATATTTTCAATAATTTTATATACTTGAATGATCTTTTTTATATTTTTGGCAATAGATGAACGGTTAAGTGAGTGACCTTGAGATGAGTCCCTAGTCGTCCGATTTGATATGCTAATGTAATAAATATTACAAACTTGACAGGAAATTTCTATAAAATGTAATTTGATCACTGGGTTTCTGAGTTGTATAAAAAATTAAGGCAAATATCAAAGTTTGATAAAATGTTGTTTTATTGGAAAATTAAAGATGATACATTTTCACATGATTTGCTACATTTAATTACCCCATAGCAGATTTTTACTCAGATCTCAGTTTGCAGTAATTTGTTTTGGATATTTTAGGATACACACGTCATGAAGAGAGCATACATCGTTTCAAGGGGGAGAGGAGGTTCACGTTTTTGATTGAAGATTATTATAATAATAATGATGTGCACAGATACAATACACAATAAGCACTGTAAAATTCTGTAAAAAAAATAAAATAATATTGATAACATGGTGACTGTAACCAACATTTGGCAGGGAAAAAAGGTGCATTGTCTATTGTTGATAGTGTAGCATTGTTGATAGTGTAGCAAGCAATGATGAAGCAAACATCACAAAGAAGTCCAAAACCAAACAGCTTTCTGTTTTGGTCAACAGTTCAAATTTGCATGACCAAACTTAAACCCTTTGCACAATCTGCATGGGGATATCGTACTTATGTGAAATTCCCAATTGCGTGGATTTCTTTTAAAATGGCTGGATTTAGCTTACAAAAATTTGCAAAACAATGGTAAATGTTTGATCACTTAGAAAAGTGATTACGACAATTAATGATTATTGAAACAATGATTAAGAAAACAACTTAGAACAAAATCTTGCAGTTAAGACATTGACAAAGGTTTTATAAAGGTTTTCTCAGCACAAAATATTAAATTGACATCCAAAATTTTGAGTTAGCCATGGGGTGTCAAAGTATTAAATATTATTGACAAATTAATGACAACATTTTTTAAAAAAAATTCTATCGGAAAGCCGTACGAGTGCTTTTATTTCAAGACTTGGGGTAGCGTAGCAAAAAAAAAAAAAATCTGAACCTATGAACAACAGATATGTAAATGACATTGCTTAGTCGCACATATTTAAACATAAAATTCTGAGGTAAACACGGAACATCATGGAATTAAATGATTTTATGGGGAAAAAACATACTTTTGTAACAATTCGACCCCCTTTTATGCATTAGGGTTACAACTTTTTTCAGAACCCTAACCCGAGTATAGGCAATAGTAATAGTGATGGTTGACTTAAAGCACACAGACACACATGCACACACATTATTTTTTATGGGGACTTTCCATAGGCATAAGGATTTTTATACTGTACAAACTGTAGCCCCCTAACCCTACCCATAATAGAAAACCTTCTGCATTTATAAATTTTAAATTTAAATTTTAAAATGGTTTTACTTAGTGTGATTTGTAAGCTGTATTCCTCATTGGGAACCAAAACATTTCCCCACAAGGTCAAGGATTTTGGATATTGCCATCTTTGCCATCTCTTTTTGATTTCTTCCCCATAATGGTTTACCTAAGCCAAACCCACACGCGCGCACACGCACACACACGCACGCACGCACGCACGCAGACACACACAGGTCTCTAATTTGGAAACTCCTTATCTAACTGACAAAAATCCCCCTCAGAATTATCTGTGTAGCAGTTGTCTGAAGCAACTCTTTACTAGAACTGATAATGCTATGCAGTGTGACAATAGTAGTCAACATGCTAACAACAGGCCTTATGCACGAGCAGTATAATTCCTAACACATGAAGTCTGTGATTATAACATTTCTTGGCTTCGTTTGGGCCGAGTTAGGTGTTGCATGGTGAATGAGCTAAATAAAACAAAGCAAAAAAGCCCTCCTCCTTTAATGTCGATCTCTAAGCACCATTTCTGTGTGAGCCTGAACCACAGACACTTAGCATAATGCTAACTAGGTGTCGACTAAGGACTTCAAGGAATTATTATGAGTTTACCACAAACGCCTGACCACAAAAAAAAAAAAACACTGATTTGGCAGTGAATGAAAGGGGAACTACATCACTTAGCTAAGTCGCCTGTATGCAGGTCTTTAGGGAGGAAATGTCTTTATCACTAATTAGCAAATGCGCCACAGCACCATGGACAGCAGTTTCTGGTGTCCTAGTAAACAGTGCCGTAATACAAATTACAGTCAAGGGCTCCAGGGAAAGGTATAGGAAATCACAAACAAATTTTCCCAGCAGGAGGTACAGAGTGATGCCTTCTGACTGATACTGACATGCTGACTATTCAAGAGTGTGATGTTAAATCCGTACCACCATAGATTATCACCTTTGAGCCTTTCTCATAATTCTATAATACCATCCTCTTTATATGTCATCGTGTTTGTTTATTTTATTTATGATGCATTCAATTCATCATGTCTGATTAAAGTGGTGAGGCTCCAGAGGCTCCAACCTTGGAATATTTACCATTATTTTCTATTGCAATAGTAAAACTCATTATTTGGGGAACATTTAGTTATTATATGAAGTAAAGAGAAACAATACATTTTTTAAATAATTTAAATATTTAACAATGCATTGCATACATAAAATAAATAAAAATGTTGTAAAAAATAAGCATGTATGCATAGATTTAATTATAATGTATGTTTACTATGGTTACACAAATTAACAAATGTGTAATTACACAACATGCTTATCTACCCGATATAAAATTCAATAAACATTAGAATATTCATGTAATTAGAAATATATAAATTCATAAATACATAAATACAGTTGTGGTCAGAATGAATGGCACCCCTGGTAAATATGATCAAAAATGGCTGTAAAAAATATTTATGCATTGTTTATCCTTTTGATCTTTCATTCAAAAAAATTGCAAAAATCTAACCTTTCATTGAAGTAAAATAATTGAAAGTGGAGGGGCGGGGGGGAAATAAATGAGTTTTCTCCAAAATACATTAGCCACAATTATTGCCACCCCTAGAATTTTTTGCAGTAAAATATCTCTGAAGTATATCCCATTAATTATTTACCTCTTTTTACCACAACAGGGTGACTAGAAACATGAAATTGTCTAGCTATGACTTCTTGATTCACAGGAGTTTAAATATGAGGAAACACCACAAAGGCCAAATTCCCTTAATCATCCATCACAAAGAATATAGTTCTGATGTGCATCAAAAGATTGTTGAGCATTACAAAATATAAAGTGGCTGTAAGAAAATAGGTAAAGAATTGAAAATCCCCATTTTGACCATCAGGGCAATAATTAATAAGTTCCAATCAACTAAAGGTGTTACGAATCTGCCAGGAAGAGGACGTGTGTCTATATTGTCTTAATGCATGGTGAGGTGGAAAGTTTGAGTGGCCAAAGTCTCTCCAAGGATCACAGATAGAGAATTGCAAAGATTAGTTGAGTCTTAAGGTCAGAAGCCTACCAAAAAAAACACCCTACATCTCAACGTGTTGTTTGGGAGGGTTTCAAGAAAAACCCTCCTCGCTCATTCAAAAACAAACTCCAGCAAATTCAGTTGTCAGACTGGAACTTCAAACGGCACAGGGTTCTGTGGTCAGATGAAACTAAAAAAAGAGCTTTTTGGCAGCAAACACGCTAGATGGGTTTGGTGCACACAAGGATAAAAAGTACTCCATGTGTACAATTTAATATACCATTGGATCTTTAATGTTGTGGGCATATTTTTCAGCTGGAGGTCCTGGACATCGTGGACAGATACATCGTGGATTCTATCAAATATCAACATATAAAAAATCTAAACCTGACCGCTTCTGATTGAAAATCTTATAATGGGCCGTGGTTGGATCTTCCGTCAGGATAACGGTCCAAAACAAACATCAAAATCAACACAAAAACTTGTTACGGAGCACAAAATGAAGCATCTGCCATGACCGTCCCAGTGCCCTGACCTGATGAGTTGAGTGTTCTCCAAACTCATCAGGCATTATAGGAGAAAACTCAGAGCTGTTATCTTGGCAAAAGGAGACTGCAAAAAGGGTGCCAATAATTGTGGCCAAAATGTTTTGGAGAAAAACATTTATTTCATAATGTGATTTCCTCCCAACTTTCAATTCTTTTACTTCAATGAAAGGTTAGATTTGTGCAAATTTTTTTGATGAAAGATCAAAAGGAGAAACAATGCAGATTTATTTTTTACAGCCATTTTTGATCATATTTAGCTGTGATGCCATTAATTCTGACCACAACTGTACATACTAAACTTAAGTGTACTGTCGATCATCTTTTTATATCCTATGTTCGATCTTTTTCATCCAAATTTGCAAAAATGCAAAGATGAATAAAGTATAAATATTTAGAATTTATAAAGGTATTAGTATGTTAATAAGTCGAAAGTAAAAATCAACAATGTACAAAGTTTCGTTCATTCGAGACTTCAGGTATTTAATTGCACTCTGGCATTTAACTCTTGGCTGACTGCTACATGATGGCTTCTGTTTGCAATAAGCACTTTCCCATTACCTTTATAGCAACTCCTTTGAAGTATTACAACCCTTTCCTTCCACAATATACATATAAAACACAATTTGCTTTTCTTCTCTGACTTTTGTCAGGCAGGAGCGCGGAATTGGGAACCTTGAGCGAAGCCCCCCTGCAAAGCTCCCTTCATTTCATAAAGCGGTGGAATTCTCCTAAATGAAGGGAAAAGCTCTCACTTCCCCCGTAAACGACACAACTGGGCCGTTTAACAATCTCTGCTTAAATAGCCTCCAACCAAAGTAAATAGCCTTGATTGCTGGTTAATTTATTAGAGACAAGCCGGGTGCTGAGATCAAACAGGTCGTGGTCGCTAGCAGCACCTCCACTGCAATGAATTTGCTGACCCTGCAACCCTCAGCATTTTTCTAAAAGGGCATGTGAGCGACAAAGCCAAAGAGAAGAGGAGAGGATTGGGGTGAAACCCAAGGGAGAGGCTCACATGTGGTTTGGGTTTACAGTTTTTTTGCCTTTTAATGTTGAGGTCTCTTTTTGATCAAGCAGGGTCGAGAGCTACTGTTACATGCTAACAGGGAACAGAAACACTCTGGAAGTAGGAGTAATGATGCCATGGTGATATGTTAGCTGAGAGAAACCAATTGTTGGTTGATAAAAGGCACAAAAATACCCAGGTGCTGTTGTCTTCACAAAGTGTTGGGTACATCCTCAGCAGGGCATGCAAACATGCAACAGAGCTAATGTCTCACATAATGCACAAATACCACACACAACTACTGAAAATTCAAGTGTAATAAAGTTGTACGAGTTGACTGATGGCCTATTAACTTTGGAGCGTTTGGTCCTTAGTTTGCTAAAGCCATTATCTGGTTTCATTAGTGCTTGTTTTAATAGATGGATTATGGGTTGAGTGAAAACACACACACACACACACACACACACACACACACACACACACACACACACACACACACACACACACACATACACACACACACACACACACACACACACACACACACACACACACACACACACTGGGCTACAGAAAGACTCAGGTTTTAATTTTCAGCATCAGAAGTCACATTGTTTAGCCGAAGCTTGAGGCAGAATAACTGTAAACTTCAATTTTGTGGATCACTGCTCTGAATTTGCAAATGTGTTATCATAAACAATGTTACATTCATGTTGTGTAAATATTAGTACTGCGAATTTAACATGTTAATGTGTGTGCTTAATCATCTTCTTTACTTTCTTTTTTTTTTTTTTTTTTTTTGCATTGTTAATGCATTTATTTATTTGACATAACTAATTTTGCGTGAGATTTTGACTGATCAGAACATCTGGAGCTGTTTGGAACCAAACACAGGACAAATTAATTTCATATCAGTTCTTACAAATATTTATTCATGCCCTTGTGAAAAGAAAATCACTTAATTGTATTAAATATGTACTTGTGTGCACTTCAAATCATAGAAGTATATGCTATATTCTTTTTTTTTATGTACTTGCAGATAATATGATATTAATGAAATAAAAGGCTACTTAAGTGCATTTAAAGAGTATACTTTCATGACAATTAATGTCCATTTACTTTGCAACCTTTACAAATGTGTAATTACAAATATGACATTTCAGTTTCAGTAAAAAAGACATTGTTTATTTGTCAGTACATTTTGGCTGTACACTTTAATTATATTTTAAAGACAATGGAAATGAAATTACATATAATTATAGTTTTAATTTATTTTAAATGTAATTAGCTGAACTTTAGAGTGCTTTTTGATGCTACGAAGTGCATTAAAAATTACTCTAAAGTTCAGCTAATTCCATTTAAAGGTGCAGTGTGTGACTTTTAGCGACATCTAGCGGTTCGTTTGCGAGTTTACACTAAGGGCTCAGCCCACCGCTCACCCCTCCCTTTCGAACAAGCTACCGTGGCGAAAACGGGACAAACATCGTCGTCTGAGACGGCAGAGAATAGCCAGAGTAAACCAAGTTTCTGTACCACAGTCCATTATAAACCACATCATGGATAAAGTTTACAAAGCCATAGTCAGGTGAGGATCAAGGGTCTTAATACGTAATATAATAATAGTAATTAGTTGATTGTCTCACGAACGTAACCAGCACATTTCTCCCCACATAGAAAACCCATAATACAGCGAGGGAGAAGAACCACATGAAACTATGCAACTATATATTTTTTCTAACAGGGTAGTAAAAGTTTAGCTGGCTAATATGAGCTGTTACTGTGGCTGAGCTGGTTAAAGCGTTAAGCCTTGTTTATACTGGACTCGTCCGCATGAGCCCAAAGCTGCCTGCGGCAAAAATAACGTGATTGTAACAGCGCGCGCGCCTCCGCATCCACTAGACACCATTTACTACACAAAATAGGCTTTTTTTTCTCTGATTTTGGAAACTCGATCGACTTAAAATGGTTCCCAGATCGATGGGTTGGTGATTCCTGTAACTGTTTTACGGTCAATGACAAGAGTGCTAATCAGCTGTCTCACGAACGTAACCAGCACATTTATCCCCACATAGCAAAGCCATAACACAGCGAGGGAGAAGAATTAAGTTACATGAAACAATCCAACTACATATTTTACACCACTGACAAGGGAAAAGTCATTACTCACGGTGTTTATGGCTAGCTTCTAGCTTTCTGCGGCTTCTCTTTCAAGGTAGTGACAAAACGCGCTCTGTAACGCTGTTTGTTCGCTGTCGGCTACGGTAGAAACATGACGTCACAATATGTCGACCTTCATAGAAGGGGATTCCCGCGCCTATGTAGATATAAATGCCTCATTCTAAGGTAATAAAAACATTACGGTTTATTAAGTAAGTTCTTTATACACCACTGAACACATAGTTATGGATGTCATATTGCATTTCTGTTAATAGATACTCAAAATTTTTACACATTGCACCTTTAATATAAATGTATAATATATAACAGAGATGGGGGACTCGAGTCACATGACTTTAAGTCGCAAATTTAAGGACTTGAGACTTGCTTGACTAAATTAAGAAAATGACTTGACTTGACTGACTTGAGATCCAATGACTCGAGACTTGACTTGATCTGTATGACTCGAAAATGACTTCATATACATTTTTATATAAATCATCGCAACATCAATTGATGAACAAAATGAAAGCAACTTTTTTTAATAAGCAAAGCAACATTGACACCAGTCATCTGATTCTGCGCGATTGCGTGACGCACAGAGCACAGAAAAAACATACACCTCAGTGAGCGCGCTAAATACAAAAACATCTCCCAGCTTCGTTTCTTTTTGGATATAAACAATAGAAATTGACCATATTCATACAAGAAGATTTGCTGTACGCATAATAACTGCAAGGGATATCGGACACGACCATCACAACCTCGAACTTCCATCACCACGTCTAAAAGTAAGCTAAATCTAGAGAGAATAACGGTCAAAAACAGCATGCCTCTTTATACAATATTATGATTTCAAATATAGCTTAAGGCTGTCAATAGATTCAAATGATAATTAATGGTGGCATATGTTTTGTAGCCTATAACGTGCATAAATTCACACAGACATTTGCCACAGTTTCTTTCAAATCACGCTATAAAGCCAAATATGTCGCTCTTTCCAATGATGTATTGTCGTGTTTTATGTTTCTCAGGGGGGGGGGGGGGGGGGGGGTTGGGGGGGCAAAATGTGAGTGGAATTAATATGCACCCAAAATTCAAGATGTGGAAAAAATGTCCCTATAAGTTATTTTTATATTTATAACATATGATATTACAAAATATTTCCAGAATATTTGCGCGATTGCAAATGTAATAACGATTTTATACAACAGTTCAGTAAACAAAGAGTGAATATTGTTGTGACATTTTAGATGTAATATTGAAAATATTCTCTTTTTGCTCTATTTCTCCAATGACAGTAGTTCCAAACAAGCCACAGAAAAAGAGTTGTACGTATCCAAACAAATCCAGGGTTTTTGTGATTCAGTGACCTAGTTTCTTAGTTCCAGAATGAATATACCGCTTTGAATGAATCAGTTGAATGAATGCTTCTATGACTCGCTCATTAAGACGGTGATTTGGCGCCACACATTGCAGTTTTAATTTCATAATTAAAAAAATATAATTTATTATTTTTTAGCATCAAATTTTTTTCTATATTAAAATGATTATATTTAATATAATATTTATTTATTTATCATTAATCTCAACATTATTTATGGTGTTGTAATGGCAGTGTAAATGCATGGTTAGAAAAAAAATAGTTGGAACAGAAAAAAATTACCCTGGAAATCAATTTAAGGGGTCAAATATGGGCTATTAATGGGAAAGTTAATGTCTGCCGGTGATATTGCATAATAAAAATACATAAGCAAAGTTAAACCTATGACATTTACTATAACACCAATATAAGTAATGCATCACACACTTGTGAATTTACCTTCAAATGTATTATCTTCAAAATTGTTCATATAATTGTTATTATAATAGCCTAATAATAATTCCAAATTTTGATAATCATAAATTCATGATGTAATAAATTATATGAATATTATTAATATTACAATATAAATGTATAAGACAGGTAATCAAGGTAATCAAAAATAAAGTTGAGGCCAATATATAAAAAAAAATCTGTTTGGCATTGTAACTTGACTTGGACTTGACCCTTAGCAGGACTCGACTTGACTTGCTTTAAGTGAACCATTGACTTGACTTGACTTGGTTGTGTGTACTGCGACTTGTTGACTTGCTTGAGACTTGATGGTAGGGACTTGAGACTTGCTTGTGACTTGAATAGGGTGACCAGAGGTCCCGTTTTTCCCGGGACAGCCCCGTATTTCCACTCTAATTTTAGTGTCCCGACTTATTCTGAAAAAATCATGTTTTGTCCCTTATTTCATCGTTAATATATATATATATATATATATTTTTTATATATAATAGGTTTCGTTTCCGAAATGCTAAGTGAATATATATGTTACGTTCAAACCGTGTAGCGCGCGCATGACAGAGAGGGAGAGACCTTGTGTGTGTGTGCTAGTGTGCCTAATGAAGCGCATGTAAGACGCATTAATAGAGGGAATGCATTAACGTCACTTTCCCGCCGGAACACGCCCCCTCAGCCGGACTGAGTGGCAGAAGAGCAGCTGCGTGACTGGATTTAATAGGGGAAACTGCGAAAACGCAAGTAAAACAAACGATTATCAGTTTAAACTAAAGATTGGACTCAATATAGTGTTCCTTACAACTTACTAAAGATCCAGTGATCCATGGATATTAACATGCAGCCAGGAATCGTGTTTCCTGACATTTATATGTGCCTGATTTCGACACCAGGGAAATACATACAGCAAATTTGCCTGTGAATGCTTTATATAAATACAAAATAGGCAGGTCTAAATCCAGGTGATCACTTATCAATGTTATATATATCATCATATCGTCTAGAGACTTAAAACTTGTATAGTTTTTTGTCAGTGTTTATTTAAAAATGTCAAATTATACAGAATATACAGTGGTAAATATTTGATTGATGAGTTGTCACTGCAATATATAACAATACAATATATAGAGAATGATTTTACCACTAAATTCAGCATATTGACACAAAAAGGATAACTGCAAATCCACCTTTCGCTGCCTGGAGTCCAGTTGTTTCTATGAATTGTAGCGATCTATTTGCTTCTCTGTACTGTAGCTTTAGGTAGTCTGTAAAAATATTCCTCATATTTCTTGTCAAATCTAGTTGTACAGTCAGTCTCAAAGCTCTTTCCCGTTTTAGACGCGTTTTGTGTGTTTTTCCGCAGCATTCACACTGAAAACCAATGCTGCCGCTCAGTCTTTTTGCCACTTGTGGGCGTAACTGCAGTCACTCCGGCCAACGGTGACGTCACGTGCATTCCCTCTATACGCATGCGTTCTGTATCTGTCCCGTATTCCACTCCGAGAAATCTGGTCACCCTAGACTTGAACATGTTTGACTTACTCCCACCTCTGATATATAATATAATATATTTTAATTTATTTGTGATTAACATTAAGTGTCCGAAAACATTACAATCAGTTCACACTTTAGTAGCCCATATTTATTAAAAGTATATTATTTCCGTAATAAGTAGGGCTACTCTTTTTGAAAGTATGCTATGAAAGTTGTACTTCTTTTTCACAGGCTGGGACGTGACACACACATGGCGCTGAAGACACACAATCTTTTATAGCTGCTGCACTCTACTACTAATCAACATCAGTTTTCTTCAAACCAAAGTTAGGTCTTCAGCCGACAGTTTAGATCCCGTCTTGCCAGTGCGCTCCCCATAATGTTAACGCATTAGGTCAGTAGGCGAAGAGTAGGCGGTCTTTTGTGGTTGTTCGAACACATTCGACCACATGAGTGTCTAACACCACGAAAGCAATCCGGTCAAATGCGTTTACGACTACTCCTGGAAGTGATCAAAAGTGGACAAGCTAAAAACGTTTTAGACCCCATTTACACCGGTATTTAGCATCATCCACTTGTGATTGGATGGACAAAAACATTTCTTAATACCAGGTGTAAACAGAGTCTAAAAATCCCATGGCACTTCTTGTAAATAACTCCTCATAAATCATGGCCTCTTGATAATCCACATCAACTGAATTGGCTCTATCACTCTCTCTCTCTCCACCTATACTGTAGCTGGTGCGTGGTGAGCCCATTGGCGCAGATACACTGTGGCTGCTGTCACATCATCCAAGTGGATGCTGATGGTGGTGGTTGTGGAGGTTTTAAAATGATGTCTCAATCCAGATGGGCCTTGCCACTGGCACAGTACTCATTGTTTTACATCAAGCTACACCTATAAAACATCTTCTATTGCTACTTAAGGGGAACCTTTCAAAAGGTTTTATAACCAAGTGATGTCATTTACAGTCAACAGATGATCATCGTTAAGAGCTGTGAGCTGAGCAGTTCATTGAAAGATGTAATGCCTGAAACACAGAAAACATTTTTAGGTTTAGTAATAAATAAAAATGAAATTGAACCATTTTCAGTTTCCAATCAGTCTTAATCTGAGACCTGGCCGACAGATACTGTACTCCGGAGGAAACTCTGGCACAGAATGAGTGACTGAGGCCCGCAGCCCTACTGTAAATTACCCAATACCACTGGAGGAATGCTGATAGTAAAAATTCCAGAAAGCAGCTGGAATGATGAGAGAGTAAATATGACTTGGCCATATGTGGGCAAGATGGGAAATTGAGCATGCTGCTTTCACAGGCCCAAGGAAGGAGAATGTTCTGTTTCCCCTCGCTGCTGTTCAATATCAAAGCCCTTTGTCCCTCTTAAAGGATCTTTTCCTCCACTGCTGTCATGGTTATGTGCTCTCATTGTGCTGGAAAGGTTTCAGGAATAGGTAAACGTACTTATATGGTGATAATTTTGCAGCCAAGAGCTTTGAAGGGGATTTTACTGAAAGTGAGAATACTTTGTGCTTCTACGCTACTGAAATCAAGGATTTCCAAAGTGATACAAACATCCTTCTTATCTAGTTGGTCTGAGAGGTGTTTAAAAGATATGTTAGCTTTCAATTTCTGTGTATATCTTACAATAAGAGATTTTCCATTAGGTCTGCAACAACTAATCGATAAAATCGATTATAATCGATTATGAAAATCGTTGTCAACGAATGTCATTATCGATTAGTTGGTCTGCTTACGTCACGGGGAGCGTTTACTGGTACGCACACACACGCAAGGTCTCTCTCCCTCAGGCGCTCTGCCGAGCGCGCGCGCTACACGGTTTGGAGCAGTCTCTTCTGTCTATGCGAGACAGAAGAGACTGCTCCAAACCGTGTAGCGCGCGCGCTCTTGCTTGCGCGCTCTAGATTTCGGGAATCGGGAGTTTGAACTAATTCGTGGGCATCAGGGAGCCGCAATCAATATGCGGGAGACTCCCGGGACTTCCGGGATGTCTGTATTTTGTCTCGAGCATCAGGTTGTGCAATCAGTTCGCTCGCAACGTAAGTGATGGATTAAAATAGCGCTACCGCAGAAATAGGTTAAATTAAAACGGTGTTTACAAAGTGAAGCATTAAATACAAAGGCAGTTAATAACAGCAGCAGTAAAATATTGTTTTTTAGTCACTGTACTCAGTGGTTTTCAGCGAATGCTTGTGCACTAATGCATAATTTCTCCTGTCCTTTACTCAAGCCTGTTAGCTTGCTGGGTAACGTTACCTCCATTCCGTTCTCTTTTTATAGCATTTGTCGCTCTACATTCACACAATTGTTTTCAGTCTTTCTATATTTATTTAATCAATTTATCCTTATATTTGTCGTAATGTGGGTTTTGTGTCTTGTCTTGTTTTGTCATGTTCAGTGGTTCCCTGTCTTGTTTATTAGTGATCCCAGGTGTTTCTCGTTCTCCACGCCCCCTGGTTATCCTGTTAGCTCATTTGTACTTCATTATTTAAGCCCTGTGTTTCTGCCCTGTCCTTGTGAGTTGTTGCATGAATGTATGTATGCTAACGTTGGTGATTCCTGGTAACCTGTTCCCGAGTCCTTGTAACCTGTTCCTGTCTGAGTTTATAGTTTGTTAATAAAGCCACACTGCATTTGGATCCAGCCTCCTCCATTTCTACATCACCAGCATTACAGGACACTACAATATTATATTCTTTTATATATTATATATAATATATATTATATTCTTTATCCTTATATTCCTTATATATAATTAATTTTAAATAAAAATTAAATGAATGATATATTTTAGATGTTTTTAGTTTGTTTTTAGTTCAGATATTCACATCTGAACAACATGTCTGTGTAAATTTGTTTTAACAAAAATAGTGTTAAAACATAATATGTTGGATATCATTTTTTTAACAATAATCATGTTTGTCAACTTGCCATCAGCAATTATCATTAAAAACAATGCAAATATTGATATTAGTAAAACTCAATGTGTGGCTTTTGCACTTTTTAAAGTACACTTTTACACATAAATACCCTGATTTACGGTTTTATTTAGGTATAATAAAAAAAAAAAAGTAATTTAATTTCTATCCGATTAATCGAAAAAATAATCGTCCGATTAATCGATTATCAAAATAATCGTTAGTTGCAGCCCTATTTTCCATACAAGTGTAGAACTTCTATGAAAGACTAACAACGACATACAAGGGGATAAAGATTAAATTAATACCCTTGAGTCTTCAAGTAAAGTAATAACGAGCACTGTTTTAAAATAAATAATGCGGGGAAAGCACAACATTTCTTCTGTCCATGACTAATGATACTTTTATGACCATTTTGTCAGCATAATAATAATCATAAAAATTCCTGGTAACAGTTTACTATTCAGGCATTACGTTCCCATAGAAAACCTCCTTAGCTTTTACCAGCATGGATCTCATCAAATATACAATCGTTTAATAAATAAGTAATAGATCATTTGCACAACAGTCATTTAAAAATAGTTTTCAGATAATTTTTTGTACATGTGTGCAAATGCAACAAGTTTTTACTAGCATTTATGCTTCCAACAATGTCAGTGCGACTGAAGATACGTTATCTGAAATAAATACTTAAATACAGAAATACTGATCAAGACGTACAGTATACTTAAACTAAAAGAAAGATTTAGCGAAAAAGTGAACTACTGTTCATCATCCCATGATCTTGCTCTCAAGTTTTCCATCTGAGACTATAAAAGACAAGTGTGTTTGCCTAGACTAACCCCCATTTGCCTCCTGTACACCTTCTCATTTCATGCTTTATAACAGTCATACCACTTGTCTGCCTCCAGTGGTTTAGATGACCGTGTCACTGCGACTCTAACACTCTGTTTGGGGAGGGCAAATAGGAGTGCAGTCTTGACATGGCTGGATTATCACCGGGACGAGACCTTTAAAGAGGAGGACTGGTCAAACAGCAGAGGAGGATAGGAAGTAGACTCAACATGAGTGGAGCAAGGGGTAATTAGAGCCATAAATATAAACCCACACAGACACAAACAGTTCCACAGCCAAACATACTTTTACCAACATACACTGCAAAGAATAATTTTCTTTCTTTGTGTGTGTGTGTGTGTGTGTGTGTGTGTGTGTGTGTGTGTGTGTGTGTGTGTGTGTGTGTGTGTGTGTGTGTGTGTGTGTGTGTGTGTGTGTGTGTGTGTGTGTGTGTGTGTGTGTTAGTGTGTGTAATTTTGTCTTACTTTCTGTTAAAATTTGTTCTGATTTTTATGATAGTCCTCACTAAATTTCGCTTTTAAATCAAGTAATTTTTCATTTTTAAATAATTTTAATTTTAAGAAACACAAGAAAATCTATACTAAGACAAAATTGACATACTGTACATACTGCAACTCGCTGTCACTTTTAGCATGTGGGAGTTGATTTAGGATTTGCAATTTCGATTACAGAGATTACAGAGGGGAATAGGGAATAAAATTGGGAAAAGTTGTTCAGTTGGCTTTAGGTTGGTTTAAATATCCAGCATTATGTTAACTGCAAGGGGAAAGAGGAATGGAAACTAGCTCAGGTGTTTAGGGGAAGAACATGACATGCATGGACGGAAATGTTGCATGTTCATTCCGCTTTTAAGGAGCTTTATTACACTGATCTGTCTAAAAATGGAAAAGGATGAGAAAGGGCGGACGTCCAACAGTCTGACTCCCAGAACCGTTCACAGCCCTCTGGAGCACATCATGTGGTGTTTGGAAAGAGTTAGTGCAGTAAATTAAACTCAGTGAGGAATCCTTGCAGTATTCACATCCAGGAGTGGGACATGTTCTTACTGATATATATAGAAAAAGAAACAGAGGAAACAACTGCCAGAAAAGTGTGTATGCAAACCAGCCATGAAATTGTACAAAACCCAAAGCTGTTCACAATGTTAGCCATGACCGCCACTAATGGGAAAGGTGGGAATGAATCTAGGTGTCTCATCCAGGGAATGTCCACAACTATTAAAGTAGGATTGATGTAGGATCCAGTTGTTGAAAATGTGGAATAGACTCCAAATCCCTGAGAAGGGGAATGAGACACTGCATCTGAACAAGACACTATGCCTACAGCGTGACCAGTGTCAGAAGCATGTGTCTGAATGCACCAATTGCATTGGCCGGCAACAGCCTAGATGATGTCACCATAAGTATGAAAGGGCACCTGTAATCCACTTCTATGACTGAAGGGGATGTAGCAGGCATTCCAGAAGCAAGGCAACAAGACTCAGTGTCTCTCGAAAAGGAACTCGCACTGCGATTCAAAGATCAAGATCTCAAAGGCTTGGAATCATACCTATTGAAAAACTCCTTTAAGGGA
Source organism: Siphateles boraxobius (assembly GCF_051911475.1). Lineage (NCBI taxonomy): Eukaryota > Metazoa > Chordata > Actinopteri > Cypriniformes > Leuciscidae > Siphateles > Siphateles boraxobius. The sequence goes on along the minus strand of NW_027508876.1, from coordinate 12,490,691 downwards.
ATATGGCCAGGCACAAAAATAGACCCTGGGCTGTCACTTAAGGGGGAGATAAAAGTGTCAACTCCTAGAATCACCAGGGAGGTTGGCTTCCTCTACCCTTGCAGAAAAAGCCTATAACCTGTCTGTCAAGCAGAATCTCTAGATGCAATACTCTCACAGAGGCCTCCAATGAGAAGGTATTTCAAAGAGGCAACCAAACTACACCAGATTGTAGAGATGAAAGTCCTAGAAAGTATAGACTCAGCATACTGACCCTCGAGCAAGGGGAGTAACTCTACTTAGCCCGAATAAAGGTTCTACGGGACCTATACAGCACATAAACATAGCTCTGAGGGAGTGGAATACTCTACATAACAACCCTCTAAAATAAGGGAAGTACTAACCAAACTTAAACAGAGAGTCCTTCAACTCAATATTAATCTATAGATCTCTTGGGAGCGGAGTACTTAGTATAAAAACACTTTATATCAAATGGGAATACCAACCAGGCTAGACTTGAAATCAGCTTGTCGAGGAGGCTCACAGGAGGCCATACAACTCAGCAGCTATTCACAGAGCTCTAGCTGAGCAGCTTCATCAAGGAGGCTCAAGAAAGCCTACCAACTTGACGGTATTGCTGTACACAGATCTCTTGGGAGCGGAATACTTAGTATAAAAACACTTTATATCAAAGGGGAATACCAACCAGGCTAGACTTGAAATCAGCTTGTCGAGGAGGCCCACAGGAGGCCATACAACTCAGCAGCTATTCACAGAGCTCTAGCTGAGCAGCTTCATCAAGGAGGCTCAAGAAAGCCTACCAACTTGACGGTATTGCTGTACATAGCCCCAGGGAGACAAAGCACTCTGCATAATGACCCTCTCATATGAAGAGAGTACTACACAAGATCGACCATGGAGACAGCCTGTCCAGAAGGCTCACAAAGACTGATTAAACTTGACAAAATTGCTGTAAGGGCTCTAGGGAGCAGGGCACTCTGCATAACGACCCTCTAGAACAAGGGGAGTACCAAACTCAACTTAAAGTCATACTGTTTAACTACTTGATATTGAAACTGAGCAGAGCTTCTAGGGAGCGGAGTACTCTGTAAAACAACCCTCTAAAGCAGTGCTTCTCAAATAGTGGGGCGCACCACCCTGGGGGGGCTCGGAGCGATGCAAGGGGGGGGGGGGGGGGGGGCGCGTGTGACTAGGGGTGTGCCATATCATACCGTCCACGATAATACCGGTATACATTTTTACATGATAAAAAAAGTGTCATATCGCGATATCAATGATATAGCGACGCGATGACGTATGGCGCATTTACGTTCCCTAGCACGCACAACAACAACACCTGTCTGAGCGCGAGGGCAGCCTGTCAGCCTCTGATGACGATTTAGCAATTTCACAAACAGCTTGAGTGTTCAGCGGGGCTGCCGACGCGCGTCTTCTCTCGCGCGCGTTTAGGAGTCGGGACATGACTGAATGGTCTCTTGCACAATCGGGCCATCAGTGCATCGTAACTAAAGTTTATAATTTTGAAGTCTTCTTTATTCTTATCAGTTTAAACATTCAAGCGGTTTTAAACCATCCAGTAAGCTAAGTTACTCGCGCACTCTCTGAGAGAGTTGCACTGCGTGCATACATAGAGTACAGCTCGCGAGAAACTAAAGTTATTTTTCGCGGATTATATCGCTTTAATGGGGGGAAAAACGCAAAATTGTGTAACACTTCCGGTCTTGGTAAGTATACTCATAAACATAGTCGGTTATGTATAAAACGCATGTGAGAGTGTGACAGACAGTATAATGAAAACAGCAATGGATCCGTGCACTAGCTGTAAAAGTGACAGCAGCCGCTATGCGTCTGTCATTAATGTTGTCGTCAAAACAACAAAAGATAGCTTTAATTGTAATGAATGAGAATTATTAGCCTATGTATTTAATTTAATCAGGAAACAGAACTAAAAGACTATGTGTTATTTTACATTTGATTACTTTATTATGTTTCTGTAGTATTTCTGAATACTGGTGTTAGACCTACACACATTTAACATTTAATTCAAAGATTGAAATCAAGCTTCCTTGTGTTGTGTAAACTTTTAACAACAAAATTACCACATTGTAAAAACGCAATGAGTGAGCAAACATTTAGGCGAGATAAACATAAGAAAATGTTCAACAATAACAAAAAAAATTTCTATATCGTCATAAATATCATTATCGCAAATATTCTTGAAATATTGTGATAGAATTTTGAGGCTATATCGCCCACCCCTACGTGTGACCCTGGGGAACATGCTTTTTTTGCCGCAGGGAGTAGGTTTTTTTGCGCCGAAAAAGAGCACAGCACAGAGCAGGAGATATGAAGTGCATATAACAAACCCTTAAGAGACACCATGGAAAATATTTAACAGGGATGAAAAGAAAGTCGGAGAGAGACGGAGATAATGAGACTGACGTAAGTCTCCCGAAAGCCAAGACGTGGAAATATGACAGCGTATGTAGCGCTTGGCTTCACTGTGACCACGGTGGGAGACGAAGAAAGACCGGTATGTTTACTGTGTCTAAAAATGTAGGCAGCGGACAGCATGAAGCCAAATAAATCAAGGCGTCACATATTAGACATTAAACCCCAATCACGCTGATAAGCAGATTGAGTTTTTTCAGTGAAAACGAGAGTTGAGAGTTGCAGTATCATACTTCAAACCCCGCTTCGAAAAGCTGTGCACTGCAAAACGTGCTCATTGTAGCTTTTAATCCTGACTTCCTCATTTTGATAAAAAAAAGAGCACAAATTGGTTTATTCATTTTTGTTTTATAGGTCAAAGTGTTTTATATATTGTGCTCCTGAGTTAATGTTACTGATCAATTTGAATCTATTATTATTTATTGATTATAATTAATTTTATTTTTCAGTATCAAATGGTCAAAAAATGTTTACAGTTTAAATAAGGATTGACATTTTTTTTAATTTCAGGCAAACTGATGCACTTTAAATCTTTTCTGTTACAGACTAAAAAACAATGTTAATAAAGTTATTCTTTGTTGTAAGTTGATCTATATTTCTTTATTTTTTTGTTTTCTTTAATGTTAATAAGGATACAATGTTATGCAGATGTACTTATAACAATTTCATAGACAAATGATACGATTTACAGTCGCGGCGTAGAGTTGGGGGGCGCAAAATGTTTACTTCTTCCTAGGGGGGGCGTAACAGAAAATAATTGAGAAGCACTGCTCTAAAGTGAGGCAAGTACTAGCCAAACTCACATTTACATAAACCAGATTTACCTTATCAAGGATGCTCACAAAATAGCCCTACCCTTTCATACAATTCAAGTCAAGTCACAATTAACAATATAAATTGTTTCAAAGCAGCTTTACAGTGATAATAGGAAATGAAAGTAACAGATATTGTTTGGGCTTTACAGCAGCTCTAGAATAAAATTATTGTCCAGCTAAAGTTAGTTTTGATTGATTCACATCTGTTTTAAAGATCATTAGTTATTAATGATCTTACACTACACCATTCTTACTGAAAACGTACTCGGTTACATACGTAACCTCGGTTCTCTCTAGAAGAGGGAACGAGTATTGCGTAAGTTGCTTACGCTACGGGTAGTAGCAAGTAGTAGTTTTCTCAAGATATTGAAGCCAAAAATTATTCTTAATTTTGCATTTATTGTCAACGCAGTGCAGCAGCCAGCAGACCTAGAGCAGGTCATCTCACATGCTCATTGGGTGCCGTGCGGCAACTTTCATCAGCTGAAGCGAAAATCGCTTGTGGCGCCTGCACGGTCCGGTTACGCAATACTTGTTCCCTCTTCTAGAGAGAACCGAGGTTACGTATGTAACAGAGTACGTTCTCTTACGAGTTCTCTCGTATTGTGTAAGTTGCTTACGCTACGGGAACCCATTGTCAACGCCGTGCGCACCCAGCCTCCACTTCATGAGTCCCAGGGATTCCCGGGGAACATAGATAAGTGGGAAACAGGTGGCCAACAATGCGGGCCAGCACATGTTATAAGCACATACAGGGTATAAAGAGCAGCGTCGCCGGTCCATATAACTATTCACCATATAGTGCAGCTCAACCAGGAGAGCTAACGTCCAGCCTGCTGCCTCACAAATGTCTTGAATGGAAATTCCGCTGGACGAGGCCACGCCTCGGGTAGAATGCGCCCTGATGCCCAAAGGGGTATCCATTGATTAACCATACGTGCAGAGATCAGCACTCTGGATAGGGATGCCAGATTGAGCCGCAGGCTTGAGAGAGGAGATCTCTCCTCACCGGAATCGACCAAGGGGCTGTGTGAGACAGCCACAACAGCTCTGGGAACCAAGTGTAGAGATTCTGGAGTCTCCCAGGTGGGCATCTTCAACCTCACAGTTGAAAACTGGCTACTCCCATAACTGTTACATAGCGTTCTTGATACCTCCAGAATGCGTTTGGTCTGAACAACAAGAATATGTAACGAAATATAAAGTAAAGTGTATTTTTATTATGTTTTACCATCCTTAAAGATCGAAATGTCTGTAGACTGTAACCCCCCCCCCCCCCCCACACACACACACGCACACACACAAGGAGCTCTCTCTTAAAACAAAGAGCAATAAAACCAGAACTCCCGCTCGTGATTTCCAACTCTCTGATTGGCCGAGCCAACACGAAGAGGTTGGACTCCTCCAAAGGTATAAATGTCTTTTGACGCAAACAGGTCGACTTTCGCTTTGCCGAAAAGGCGCCACAGTAACTGGACTGTCTGGGGGTGCAGGGACCATTCCCCTGGGGGAATGTAGTTCCTGTATAGTTTGTCTGGACCGTCGTTCAAGTGGCCTGGCACATGCGCAGCTCTCAGCGAGCGCAGGAGGTACTGAGACCATACAAGAAGGCGTTCTGTCAGATGGCAGAGGCTTCTGGATCTGACACCACCCTGACGGTTTATGTTGGACACCACAGACGTGTTGTCCGAGCGGACTAGCACATGGTGTTTTTTTAAGAACGGGAGGAAGCGTTTGAGCGCGTTCTCAACCGCTATTATTTCCAGACAGTTTATGTAGAAGCGTCTCTCTTGGTCTGACCACAGGCCAAAGACCGGTCTGCCCTCGAAGACGGCGCCACAACCCAAGCTGGAGGCGTCCGTCGAGATGACCTTTCGGTGTGAGACAGCCCCCATTGTCACTCCCCGCTGGTACCAGTCAGCCGCTAACCAGGGCTGCAGAGCCAAAACGCAGCTCTGAGTCACTCTGATTCGTCTGTAGCCTGAAACCCAAGTCTGGTGAGGCACTTGGGCGTTCAGCCAGCGTTGTAGCGGGCGCATGCGCAGCAGGCCCAGGCGAAGCACAGCCGCAGCTGATGCCATACAGCCTAGCATTCTCTGGAATGTCTTCAGAGATGTGATGCTGCCCTCCTGAAAAGACGCGGCCAGGTGTCGAACACGGCACGCGCGCTGTGTCGATAGGCGGGCCGTCATAGCCACAGAGTCCAGTTCTATTCCTAAAAAGGAAACTGACTGACTGGGCAGTAATGAGCTCTTGGTCCAGCTGACCGTGACGCTCAAGCTTTCCAGATGGCTGAGAAGCACTGTTCTCTGCGATAACAGTTCTATCTCTGTCTGTGCTTGAATCAGCCAATCGTCCAAATAGTTCAGAATTCGCAGCCCTTTCACTCTCAAGGGTGCGAGAGCCAAATCCATGCACTTCGGAAATGTACGGGGTACGGCATGTACAGGCTTTAGACGGGAGGGCAGACTTTGAGCGCCATCTCGCAGAGGGCAGGCAAAGGTGTGCTGCGACCGCCTCTTCCACTTGGGGGATAGCTCTGTACCCCTTCTCGGCGGCGCCGTCCACTTGGGAGAGCGCCGAGGAGACATGTGAGTCGAGCCTCGCGGAGAATGGTGCGTTCCACGACTTAGAAAGCTCGGCATGAAGCTCTGGCAGAAATGGCGCAGATCTGGACACGGGCGGGAGGGCGGCAGCTGTGAAGGAAGCAGCCGTAGAGCCTATTGGGTGCGGGCTCCTTAGGCGCGGGCTACTTAGGCGGTGACCAATCTAGGCTGAGTTGGTCGATGGCCTTTGAAAGGAGGCGCATGAGCTCGGCGTCTACGCCAGCCCGAGTCCTGCTGGATTCCTGGATCAAGGAGAAGGCAGAGTGATGAGAACTCGACCACTCCTCGCTGTCCGATGCCAGTATGGAACAGCTGTCACCTGGGTACACTCCTTCAGCTTCGTCCGCTAAGGCGGCGGCAGTGAGGGCCGAAGCCGGCAGCTGCATGTCCGGGAGGGGCGGAGAAGGAGAGAGTGAGGCTGGCGGGATGCAATCCGGCGAGCGCTTCACTCTGGCTTCACTCTGGCTCTAGATGTAAAGAAATCATCTGCTTTCGACATAGAATGAGCCCGAACCCAAACCAGGTCTCCCTCTTGGAATTGTACAAATTTTCGTTGGGCATTATAATACCTGGCTTGTTTGGTGTGCACTTTCCTCATTGCCTTTAAAGGGCACCTATTATGGCCCTTTTTACAAGATGTAATATTGGTCTTGGGTGTCCCCAGAATGTATTTGTGAAGTTTCAGCACAAAATACTCCCCAGTTAATTTATTATTACCATTTGAATGTGTCATTTTTGGGGCCTGATTTGAAACAAGCTGTTTTGAGGCAGACGACCTTAAATGCAAATGAGCTGCTAATCCCCACCCTGCCGCTGGATGTGGGCGTAACTTGCATAACTATGGCAATTAACAGTCGGTAGAACCATAATGGCCGAGAGTGATAGAGCCGCAATTGTGTATGGCATTCGGCCGTATGTTTGAACCAGAGTCCGACCCAGATGACGAAGAGACTCCGGCTGAAGAAACACGATCGAGAATGTACCAGGTAGGGCTGGGCGATAAATCGATTTTATCGATTAACTCGAATGTGTAGTTTACGCCGATTTTTTTGAATGAAAATCGTTTTTTTCTTTAACAACCGCCGACGCTCCCATCTGGGCTCCCGTAGTTCCGACCGGGCTCAGCGCTTGCCATGATAGAGATACACAAACAACATGGCAAATGAGCAAGACCGCGGCAGCAGAAGCACACGCGCCGAAAACATTTACAAGCTGAATCTGCAGGGCCGCCAACTCTCACGAGTTACCTGTGAGAGACGCAATTCTGTCACTTTTTAAACGCTCTCACGCCACACATCCATTTTCTCGCGCAGAGAAAAATCGCGAAGCAAAGAGGACACTGACACCGACAGACAAGACAGAGCAGTTTACTATCGATATGAAACAGATTCTCAGCTCTCAGATTCTGTCATTTTTCTTACAAAATTCAAACAATAAACAACGTTTTGGCGCTTGTAAATGTGACGTGAAAGAACGCTGACAGATCTCAGTTCAAGCGGCACGTGAACCAAACATCTGTTACTCTTTACTACAAACTTACCGAGATGTAATAAAATCGATCGATCAGTGTTTTTCAACCGCGGAAAGATGTCCATAAAAAGGCTGGAGAACAACATATGCCACATAACGTTATATTTACCTCAGGATGGCTTTTAATGACCCATAGCACGCATGTTAGTTAGACGCATTATAAAATAAAAAACGCATTATATTTAATTTGAGTTAGTTTTAACCTTTAATAATACCAGCTGACAGGGCTCTCTGTATGTTTACAGCATTAGATGATTTTTTTTTTTGGGAGAACAATTAACACATTAACGTATCTACTTTTAGATAGTAGTATATACGATAGTTCTTAGGTAGTAGTACGTAGCTACTACGTACCTATTTATCCAAAGGAATTTATATTGAATCAAGATCAGAATCAAATCACAAAAATTGAATTGAAATTTGTGTTAAGCAATAATAAAAACAGTAGCAAACCAGTAAACTTAATAAAATTATGTTTAGTTACCAAATCATTTGACTATCACAATACACTTATTGTGATGCAAATTTTTTGTTTTTTTACACATCCCCCCCAATCCCAATCCACCCATTTTATTTTATGTTACATTTTCATTGTTTTCAAAGACAGGACCTGTCCTCTTGTCTTTTTGGCTTGTTGTTTCTGATTGCACTTTAATGGAGATCAAATCCCAGAAGGGAATATTAAAACAAAATAAAGTTAAAACTTGTTTTGAACAATTTCTTTGTCATCTGCAGATTGATTTTAAGTACGTAGAGAAAAAAATCGATTTAAATCGTAAATCGGATTTTTTGTGAAAAAATCTGGGATTTTTTTTTTAGGCCATATCGCCCAGCCCTAGTACCAGGATGTCTCGGAATGGTTATTTTTAAACATTTATGAACTCATTGCGTTGTCATCGCTGTGCAACACACACACAGACACACACAAACTGTGATAACATGGACGCAAATGTTTGAAAACACAAACTCAAATACCGATAATAACAATAACAATATCTTAAAAAATATATGAAAACGTGTGGTTATTTAAAAGGTTTAAATTACATAAATCATTCGACGACGACGACAACAACATTTGTTGTCGATGACTATTAACGTTACCTCAGAAATCATAAAATACACTTACTTCTTCAGGAATTGTCGTTGGATCGCGAACACTAAGCAACGATCCACCCTTGAGGATTAATTTTGTAGCAAGACCTGCTTTGAATTGACCGCCGTTCAAAAAACAGTCACTCTCAAAATGATTTGAGCAAACATAAACGTACTTCGGGAGTGTAAGAGGCGCATTTCCTTCAAAAAATAAAATCCACCCACTGCGTTTTCAGTGACTCTGATGTCGGAAGCAAGTGCAAACAACTATGCGAAGTATTACAGCCCACAACAAAACACTTATTTTTCTTAGGAGGCATTTTCTAGAAGGCAGCACAAATCTTCAGAACAGCGGTCCGGCTGTCGTTGAAACAACAATGGAGGATCAGATCACGGAGGGAGGTACCAACCACCAACCACACTGTCAATCAAACCCCTTTCCCATGTTCTACGTCACAAAAAGCTGAATCTTAGAACAGCTCATTCTGAGGCCCCGTCCACACTACTGCGTTTTCGTTTAAAAACGGAGAATTAAAACGAAAACGATCTCCGTCCACACCAGCGTTTTAGCTGCGTATTAGAATTGATCTCCGTCCACATTAAAACGACTGAAAACTCGGATCACGTGACCATTCTCCAACACTGTGCATGCGCGTGCCGGTGTAAACGGGAAACGGATGGACTATTCCTCAGATTTGATGAGGAAGCAAGTAACGTTAGCTACCTCTGCAAAGATTAGAAAATGTCGAAGACCAGAGATTTCTTTTCATGGACCGCCGCTGCACACAGGAATTGTCATAGATCGCTCGAATAATAGTTTGCCTCCGGCGCATGTAGGCAGTTATAGCATTGTAAAATGCAGAATTTGCTTGCACAACAGCTGCTAACAAAGACATCAAAGTCAGTAACGCTTGTAATTCGTTATCCATGTTGCACTCACTAACATCAGCTACGTAGTCCAGGATGTTTTTGTTTGTTTTCTTCTGGTGACGGGACATGTGATGGGTGGCTGACGAATCAGGGAAGGATACGTCATGGGTGATGACACCCAATGATAGAGCCGAGCGTGACCTTCTACGTCATCGTTTCTAAACTCCTCCGTTTTGTCCCGTTTACACTAAAACGCCCTCCGGAGATTCAAAACGAAAAACGGAGCTGCAGCGTTTCTAAACTTCTCCGTTTTGGGTCTTGGTTTTTCCCGTTTTAGTGTGGACGGGAGGTGCAAACGTAGCAAAAGGTCTCAGTTTTTAAACGAAAACGCAGTAGTGTGGATGGGGCCTGAGAGAGTGCATATGAATTATTGAGATTGTAAAAAAAACACTGGGTGCATTTTTATCATTCTAGGGTGGTTTTGCTCACACACTGCCAACACACATTTATGTTCAAACAGCATGTAAAAGTGAATTTTGCATAATAGGTGCCCTTTAATGCATCCTGCTGGAGTTGTTGTTGTCGTTCTATGAGGGAATATCCTGATTGTCCTGGATTTGGAGGATGAGCAACAAGTCGTTCTAGGGGAGCTTTCAACTGCCTGCCCAGTGCAGCAGGTGAGTGTCCTGTGGTCTCATTGCGAGCAGTGTTAAAGGGTTAGTTCACCCATTTAAGACATGAAGTTGTATGTAATCCTTACCAGCACTATAGTGCATACACACTGACCCACTCTGTTGTCACCTCCCTGGTCAGAGTTCTGGCCGCTGGAAGTTTTTCAATAAAGTAGGCTACTCCTGGTTATTCCGGGGGCCACAAAACTGTGCGTTTTTACGTGAAAAACTGATTTGCGTTTCAAAGCTTGATTAATTTACCACACAAAAAACACGCCGGTCAAAATTCATTTCTCAGTTTTAATTGGCACTATTTTCTATCCATTTCTATCAATCCATTCCTAAACATCAGCTTGTTTACCGTACAGTTTAGACATGGGATCATAAAGTTAGTAAATAGAGCTTACCCGTGGTACTGGTACAGCAAAACTCTTTAATTTTCCTTTTCCTCTTTGGTTGGGGATGTAATCGTCTTCGCTGAAGTGAGCACTACACACACGAAAATCCTTTATTCTGGATATTTTGGCTCCCGCAGAGTAGCCGATGGCAACCAGCCAAAGCTGTCTCATAGTTATATTCGAAACAGGATGGAATCTGGACTTTGATCCCGGCACATCCTTGTGGTCACAGCCTGGGAATTTACAAGTTCGCACCAATGTTAATTTAATACTTTTTATGTCGTTGTCAATCGATTGTGTAAACACTACAGCTGATCGGAACGTAGAACGTGTTGACGTTGACAGCAGCGCGGATTGATAGAAATGGATAGAAAATAGTGCCGATTAAAACTGAGGTATGAATTTTGACCGGCGTGTTTTTTGTGTGGTAAATTAATCAAGCTTTGAAACGTCAATAATTTTTTCACGTAAAAACGCACAGTTTTGTGGCCCCGGAAAATAACCGGGAGTAGGCTACTTTATTGAAAAACTTCCAGCAGCCAGTACTCTGACCAGGGAGGTGACAACAGAGTGGGTCAGTGTGTATGCACTATAGTGCTGGTAAGGATTGCATACAACTTCATGTCTTAAATGGGCGAACTAACCCTTTAAAGGGGTCATATAATGCCATTTTTGTACAAGTTAATATGAATCTTTAGGGTCTAAATGAAAACTTTGTTACATACTTTTATTAAAAATTCTCATTAGTATTGTAAGAAAACACTAATTTTACCTGGTCAAAAACAGCTCTCAAAAACAGTTTTCAGCACGTTGTTTTAGTGCATATGTCTTTAAATGATAATGAGCTTTGCTCACTCTCTGTGTGTCACCTCTGTTCTGTTGGGCTTTTTGACAACGCACGTGGAGTGTTGCCGTGATAACAGTTGAGGGTATATTTTGGAATAAGAATGGCAGCGGGAGTCTCTGAGGACACATCTGTACAACCGTATCAATTTAAACCGGAGTCGGACCCGGAACTAGATGACGGCCCCGAAGAAGTTCGACAATTAAGGCTCGAACAGGACGTCTCTGAATGGTTGGTTAACGTAATGTCACTTTGATCTATTTTTGTATGTACTGGCAGGGTTTTTAATAACACATTAACCATAACGCGTTGTTCATTATAAACATGGGATTATTAATTATATTGAGAACGTTGTAACCAGTGATGCGCGGGTCAATGTATAAACAACCCGCACCCGACCGACGTTTTCAACTAACCCGCCCTCAACTCGGAGCGCAAAAAAAGAAAGAAAATATTGTACCCGACCCGCTTCCTGACCCGCATTTTTTTTAAGTTGTAAATGCTCATCGCACGTCATTGGGCCATAGACGTAGGAACTAGGGGTGCGGTGCGGTGCGGTGTGCGATGTTTATGTTTCGACCCTGCTGGAAGAATTCATCAGCAGGTCAACTGAGAGAAAAGTGTGAAAGCCCTTAGGAGCGCAAACTGTTATTTTTCTGAATGCTGTATGATATAGCCTAGTTTTATGTTATAAAGGCTTGATTTATTCATTTATTTCGTTTCATTTTCTTAACAATTAAGATGCTGCATGTGTTTATCCAGTCTAATCGAAGTGTGCGTCTCTCCCCCTACTTTCCCAACAAAAATCCCGCCCCCTCTCAGAAAATACATAAAACTGACATTACCGAGCTATATGCGTTTAAAAGTAGCGTATTAAAATGGTACAATGGCATTGCTCAGTTCAACGTGTTGGCAAATCGGGCATTTTTTCCCGCGTTTAAAGGTTTAATTGGCATCTTTATTTCAAACGACCCGACCGACCGCGACCTGAATATCATTAAAAATACATTTGGATGACTCGTAACCACGGGTGACCGCAGGCACCCGCTCATTTTGGATCAACCCGCGCATCACTGGTCGTAACGTTACATAGAAAACATGCCGTAATATACCCTGAGTGTAAACATTAGAGGCATTCATCAAGAAGCGTGCAAGCGATTTGCAAAGATTAATATTTAAAGGTTAATAAAACGTTACACTCACTAGTTGTTCGGTTTTTGTTGACGGGGGGGTATTTGGATGGGGCTTACATACGCTTCATGAGGCACGCACGCACATTTGCGCACACACGTAAGGTCGCTCTCTCCCTCTCTGCCGTGCGCGCTACACGATTTGGAGCTCGCGAGCTCTACTTGCGGGAGATTTGAACTAATTTGCGAGCATCAGGGAGCCGCTATCAATATGCGGGAGACTCCTGGAACTTCCGGGAGACTTGGGATATCTGTGAACGCATACCTCTCTGTCCAATCATCTTTGGATCTGGATCTGGATCTGCCGGATCCAGGCCGTTTCCAGATCTGACGAAGGACTTTCGCCTGGACCTGATGACAATGCAGTGCTGAAGTGTCATCTAGCCTCTCCCTATGGAGGATCCCTATACCACTCTACAGATAAAGCGTTGTGGAATTTTTCAGTTCGCGTACCTACCCAAAGTGATAAGATAAAATAAAATTCTGCATCAAAATTTATAGACAAGTAGTTTGTTTAGGCATGGTTTGTAAGGAATTACAAACCTGCGCACATATATTCAAACGCACATAACTATAGAATCAATTCTTAATGCGCATGTGAACGCCATCAGCGTCTATCACAGGTTCACGTTTAAAGTCTGTTTAGAGAGAACGGTGTCATCTTAGCGGCCCCTAATTTAATAACAAATGATCATGATCATTTAGACGGAAGTGAATCAATCAAAACTAACTTTAGCTGGAAAAAACATTTTTCAAGAACCACTATGAAACCAAACCAATCTCTGTTACCTTAAATTATATGATTATCTCTGTAAAGCTGCTTTGAAACAATCTACATTGTTAAAAGCGCTATATAAATGAGGATGACTTGACTCTTGAAATACGTCGTAGATCGTTGGAAATATTCCCTTCAAAAATAAAACTCAGCCACTGCATCTTTAGCGGTTCAAATTTAGGAACACCAAAATGACTGCGGTGTTCCTTATTACACCCAAGAACAGAACACCACAATCGTGTGTCAGTGTATCAACAATGGTGGACTACGATGACAGCTCGCTCATGGCGGGTCTGTGTTGCAACGCTGCTGTCAATTATCAATCGTGGGAGGGGTGTCCGATTTAGTGACGTCACTAAATCGAACAGCTCAATTTGAAGCGGGGGAAAACAATATAAGGAGATTAAAACAAAAACACTGGATGGATTTTTATCATTATATGTTGGTTGTGTACAGGCACTGCCAACACACATTTCAGTACAATCAACTTGTAAAAGTGCATGTACCATTATATGACCCCTTTAATAGCAAAACGAAATTCAGTCAGCCACCTGTCCCAGTCACAAAAGCTTTCACCTACAAAGGAGGCAATCATGGTCTTGATGGTTCGGTTGACTCGCTCTGAGAGATTCGTTTGAGGGTGGTAGCTGGTGGTTAGCTTCCTTGTTATTCCCCATCTCTTACACAGATCCACCATCAGCTGGCTTAGAAACTGGGGCCCGCGGTCTGACAGTAGGAATTTTGGAACTCCCCACCTCGTAAACACCTCCTCTTGCAGAATCTGGCAGATTCTGTGCGTCTTGCTATCTCTGATGGGAAACAGCTCTACCAATTTGGTGAAACATAAATCGTCAACATACACCGCTAAGGGGACATCACAATGTTGAGCCTTTGACAAGGCATCAGGCACTACATTCATCCGTCCCTTTCAGGTACTGGACCTGGAAGTGAAACCGCTGGAGCCTTAAGGTCCATCTCGTTAGCCAAGAGGTAGTTTTGGGTGAGTTAAAGGCCCAGGTCAAGACAGCATGGTCCGTATACACCACAAATGGTACTCCTTCCAGGTAGTGGTGCCACTTTTCGACGGCCCAAACCACTCTTTCTCTGAGGTTGAATAATTCACCTCTGCTCCCCTCAATCCTCTCGTGGCATACGCAATCACCTTCTCTTCTCCACTGATGTTCTGGGTTAGAACTGCTCCCAGGCCAATTGAGCTAGCATCCGTCTAAACCTGGAAGGGTTGCGACAGATCAGGTTGAGCTAGTACAGGGGCATGTTGCAGAGCATGTTTGAGACTCTCAAAGCTTAACTGGGTTTCGTTGGGTCCATGTCCATTTCATGCCTTTCCTTTTAAGGTGGTTTAAGGGGGCAGCCAGTTCAGCAAAGTGTGGGATAAACTTATGGTACCATCTCACCAACCCCAGGAATCTCTGAAGTTCCAACACGTTTTGAGGGGTTTGGTACCCACTGGTCGACTTTTACTCCCTCCTCGGAAACAACATGTCCCCAAAACTTGAGCTCTGCTTTCATGAAGTGGCATTTCTTTAGATTTAGGGTAAGATTAGCCTCCTTGAGTTTCTGAAAGACATCGTTAAGATCTTTTAAGTGTTGTTGTTGGCTTGGGGAGTAAACAATTACATCATCTATGTAGACGAAGCACACCTTTCCTCTTAGCTTACCCAACACTCTCTCCATCAACCTCTGGAACGTGGCCACAGCATTTTTCAGCCCGAAGGTCATGGTTAAGAAATGAAATAATCCAAAGGGGGTTATAAAGGCTGTCTATTCCCTGCTGCTTTCTTCCATTCCGACCTGGCAGTATTCAGATTTTAAGTCGAGGGGACTGAAATAATGGGCACCTTTAGATTGCAGATTACAGTATTTCGTGAATGAGAGGCATCGGGTAGGCATCTTGGGGAGTTTTGGAATTAAGCCGGCGATAATCCACTCAGAACCTTAGACTGCCGTCTGTCTTTGGAACCAATACTACTGGAGATGCCCAAGGGGATTGAGACGGCTCGATGATACCTTCTAGCATCATCTTATCGGTCTCCCTTTCCATCACCTCTTTCTTCAATGTAG
This sequence comes from Siphateles boraxobius, assembly GCF_051911475.1. Taxonomy (NCBI): domain Eukaryota; kingdom Metazoa; phylum Chordata; class Actinopteri; order Cypriniformes; family Leuciscidae; genus Siphateles; species Siphateles boraxobius. Next base: position 12,475,367 of record NW_027508876.1, on the reverse strand, counting down.
ACACTCTATAGGTTCTCGACCGAACTGGTATTTCATCTGTTATCACAATCTGATGAATGGCTTGATTAGTTCTCCCTAGAGTTCCAGCACAGACCGTCGCCCATTTATTTAGGAAGGGCTGGACTTCTGGCGGTTGTCTTGCTATAATATATTTTCTGATAGTGGCTACCGCAGTGGATGTCTCGAGCTCTCCACCCTTCTCCATGGGCACAGCCATGAACAAGGAGATAACCGGTTCCCTCTTCAGAATGCACTGCTGCTCCCACTGTGGTTGCTGAAGAAAAGGATAGACTCTATCTTGCCCTTTGACCTTCAACTCATAGCTCATCGCAGCAACGTTCAGCTGTACCTCCGTTTGTCTCAGGAAGTCCAGTCCGAGGACAAGAGGAAATGCTAGGTGTTCATTTGACATTATATAGGTGTCATTATATAGGTGCCAGATCATTCCATGCCACTCATAAAGTACAGGAGTTCTACCCTCTGATACGTGAGCCTTTCCATCTGCTACCATGAATGTCCTGCTCAAAACCTGTTTCTGCATTAAGTCAAGTCAAGTCAAGTCACCTTTATTTATATAGCGCTTTTTACAATACAAGTTGTTTCAAAGCAGCTTTACAGAGATAACAGGAAAGTAAAGTTGTAATAGTATTGTTAAATTCAAAATTAATGTTAAATGTCCCCAACTAAGCAAGCCAAAAGCCAATGGCGACCAAAACTCAATGGCGAACCAAAACTCCATCAGGTGACAGAATGGAGAAAAAACCTTCAGGGGGCCAGTCCTCCTTTGGCCAACAAACGAACAGTGTATGATTATGATTTAGGCGGCATAATAGGTCTGAAGTCAGATTGGATCAGAACTTTCACAATATTTATCCAGTTCATCTGGTTAGGGGTCGGAGTCATCACGCCGGTGTGGAGATGAGTTTGTTGAGGTGTCCATGAGGCCTTCACAGTGTTGATGAGGCTGGCAGTTCAGGCGTGCAATGTCGTTGTGTCCAGGCGCAGGTCCTTCATCAGATCCGGATACGGCCTGGATCCGGCGGACTGCGGTAAACCTCAGGATAAACAGAGAGACTACTATTAGCGTAGACGCCATCCTTCTTACAATGTACAAAGTACATCAGGATTTATGGGAAGTGTTCCTGGTTCCGGCTGATCTAAACTATGCAGCCTAACATTGAATTATAGCAATCTAGAATGTGTTATGTGTATGCTAAGCCAAAGAGATGTGTTTTTAGTCTAGATTTGAACTGACAGACTGTGTCTGCTTCCCGGCCAATGTTAGGAAGATTGTTCTAAAGTTTTGGTGCCAAGTAGGGAAAGGATCTACCGTCAGCAGTTGATTTTGATATTCTAGGTATTATCAACTGGCCAGAATTTTGAGATCGCAATAGACGTGAAGGACTATAAGGGGTTAAGAGCTTGCTCCAGTACCGCGGAGCTAAACCATTTAGTGCTTTGTAAGTAATCAGCAATATTTTAAAATGTATACGATGTTTAATAGGGAGCCAATGCAGTGTTGACAGAACCGGGCTAATATGGTCATACTTCCTGGTTCTGGTAAGAACTCTAGCGGCTGCGTTTTGGACCAGTTGTAGTTTGTTTATTAAGCGTGCAGGGCAACCACCCAGTAGAGCATTACAATAATCTAGCCTTGAGGTCATGAACGCATGAACTAATTGTTCTGCATTTGTCAATGAGAGCATATGACGTAACTAGATATATTTTTAAGATGGAAAAATGCGCTTTTACAGATACTAGACACGTGACTTTCAAATAAGAGATTGGTATCAAAGAGCAAACCCAGGTTCCTAACTGACGACGAAGACTTGACACAGCAGCCATCAAGTGTTAAACAGTATTATAGGTTATTGCGTGTAGAAGTTCAACTATTTAGTATTCGTCTTACCACCTCCTCTTCTGGCAAGTTGTCCCTCCATCTCAGGAACAGAGCTCTATAATCTTAGGCAAAATACCGAATACTCTGGTTAGGACCTTGAATCATAGCCTTGAGCTGGTCTTCTAACTCTGTCAGGTAATTAGTAGAAAGGAAGGCAGACATGAAGGAGTGTTTGAACTCATCCCAGTTACATATCTTTAAATTTTCAGCTGCCCACCAACTCCTCGCAGGACTTTTTAGCACTGCATTGATTGTGGGTAGCAGTTCCACATCTGTGAGTGGTCTGAGTGACAGGAAGTTTTCACACTTTTCAATGAACTCCAAAACATCACAGGTTTCACGGTTTTGACCAAAGGTAGGAAACTCTAGGTTGATAGGAGGCTTAGGTGCAGTCGGAGAAGGAATCGCAGAGGGAAGATGTCCTGGATCTGAAAAGCTATGGTTAAAAGGGTGGGGCGATACAGGCGTACTGGTCGTCTTTACTCGTGTCATTTCTTTTTTCCAGTGCTCATCACGTCGCTTAAGACAAATCACCATCTCTTTCTCTAAATGGTTCAAAGATCTATTCATTCCTCTTTCAAGTGCCTCAAAATGTTGATCAATAAGCATCCCTGAAGCAGGCCTCCCAGTTAACAATGTTATCGTTGCTGGCCAGGAAATCACTTTTGAGTGTTTGCACCTCTGTCTGCAGAGCTTGAAGGGTTGAAGAGAGTTTGGTTATTTGAACTTCAAGTTGTTCAAACATTCCTTCCCTCAGTTTCAACAGTGGGGGTTCATCCTCTTCACTTCCTCCAGCCTGGCCATCAATATACATATCACTCATCATGGAACTTAATTCTATTACTGGCAATGGTTCTCTAAATGAGACACCAGGGGGAGGTTGATAAGGATGGGCCTCTGGACACTCTTCCCCCTCACCCGCCACAGCCTGTTCACAAACATTATCTGATGGATTATCCATGATTTACAGACAGACAGTTTAGCAAATATATAAGGTACAATATATATTTTTTTCAATTTCTCACAATAATCCTTCCCCGTACGGGCCACCATCTATAACAACTTCAACTTTTCCTAAAAGGGATGAATCATTATAACAAGGGGAGTTGACTATTGTTCCCTATTATTCTTTATCAAAATTGCTACACAAAAACAGCATGATTGCAAAGACAGCAAAGTCCCCAAAAAACATTGTATTGAACATATAAAGGCAGCTTAGACACTTGTAAGGCACACGCAAACACAACATAAAACTGTTGACTCTTTGTATAAAACTGTTGACTCCTTGTATAAAACTAAAAAAAATAGTTTTTCTCCATATGGAGAAAGTTCAAGATTAAGTCCGTGCAAGCAAAATATAAATAACAAAGATAATACTCAACAGTCCTGTCTCAGTGCTTTTTTGCTTTGGGGTAGGTAGACAATTAAAGTCTGGATGAAAAAACAATGTCCCCAAAAAGAGAAAAAAAAAAGTATAAATCCACTGGTTGAGGCCCGACAAAAAACAGGTTATCCTCCAGTTGAAAAAAGTCCCCAGAGTATAGTCCACCACGTATATCTCAGACCAGAGCGTGCACATATGGAAAAAAAACTGCCACCTCACCAAAAATACACCTTTCAAAATGCCCGCTCCCCCTTCTTTAACCCTAGGCTCATCATAATAAGAGTCCTAAGAGTCCAACAAAAGTTCCCCTCCAACAAAAAAGCATAGGCGAATGCTCAAAATCAACATACATGAAGATTAAAAAAACAAAACAATAAACATTTTGGCATGGCATCTATGCAGACGGTATACAGTAAATATATATATATATATATATATATATATATATATATATATATATATATATATATATATATATATATATATATTTAACTTAAGTGACCATAGTGCAGGTCTTTACTGTGGCAGTGTCACAACAGTATCTAGTGTAAATGATAAATCACATTTGAGATTTGTGCTGGCTACTTTATACAGGCCAATAGGGCACCATACAGACCATACACCATACAGAAAATAGTCCAATGCCATGGAACAACGAGCACACTCAGGCCCTTAAGAGACCAGCCAGAAAAATGGAGCGCAACTGGAAGAAAACAAAACTAGAGTGTTTTCGCATTTCATGGAAAGAGAGCACGACTGCATACAGAAAGGCCTTAAAAACAGCTAGATCTGCTTATTTTTCAACCCTTTTAGAAAAAAATAAACAAAATCCAAGGTATTTATCAGTAGCTAAATTAACGAAAAATAAAGCTTCAACGCCAGACGTTTCCAAGCAGCACAGCAATAATGACTTTATGAACTTCCTACTTACAACATTGATAATATCAGGGAGAAAATTATAACTATGCAACCATCTACTAACTACAGTATTGCATCCGACAGTGCAAAAAAAATGTTCCCCTCCAACAAAAAAGCATAGGCGAAAAAATTGTTTTTCTCCATATGGAGAAAGTTCAAGATTAAGTCTGTGCAAGCAAAGACTTGCACAGACTAGTCTCCCTGAGGAAAAATTCGATTCATTCATTGCTATAGGAGAGGAAGAATTTTCTAAACTCGTTAAATCATCTGAATCGACAACATGTACAGTATGTTAGACCCTATACCAACTAAGCTATTGAAAGAGATGCCTCCAGAGGTCATAGATCCACTTCTTAATATCATCAATTCATCTTTGTCATTAGGATACATACCTAAAACGTTAAAGCTGGCTATGATTAAACCGCTTGTTAAAAAAACGCAACTTGATCCTACTGAATTAGTCAATTACAGGCCGATCTCCAATCTACCTTTTCTGTCAAAGATACTAGAAAAGGCAGTATCCAAAATTAACGGAATGCATAGCTGATATAAAAAACTTGATGACTAGAAATTTCCTATTACTTAACTACTTTTCCTACTGAAAAAAACAGAGATTCTAATTATTGGACAAAAAACGTCCTCACGTAATGGCTGCTGCTCTGTCGTCGGTTAGGAACCTGTGTGTGTTCTTTGATCTGTAAAACCACATTCTTCCATCTTAAAATATATCAAAATTAAGTCATATGCTCTCAATGACAAATGCAGAACAATTAGTTCATGACATCAAGGCTAGATTATTTTAATGCTCTTATGGGTGGTTGCCCTGCACACTTAATAAATAAATAACAGCGGGTCCAAAACGCAGCAGCTAGAGTTCTTACCAGAACCATGAAGAATGACCATATTAGCCCGGTTCTATCAACACTGCATTGGCTCCCTATAAAACATTGTATACATTTTAAAAATATTGATGATTACTTACAAAGCACTAAATGGTTTAGCTCCCCAGTACTTGAACCAAGCTCTTAACCTCTTATGGTTAACTCTAGTTATTCACGTCTATTGCAATTTCAAAATTCCGGCCAGTTGATAATACCTAGAATATCAAAATTGACTGCTGGCGGTAGATCCTTTTCCTATTTTGCACCAAAACTCTGGAACAGTCTTCCTAACATTGTCTGGGAAGCAGACACACTCTGTCAGTTCAAATCTAGACTAAAAACACATCTCTTTGACCCAACATACACATAACATATTATTAACTTCTATAATTCAATGTTAGGCTGCATAGATTAGGTCAGCCGGAATCGAGAACACACCCCATAAATCCTGATGTACTTTGTACATTGTAAGAAGAATGGTGTCTATGCTAATATTAGTCTCTCTGATTATCCCGAGGTTTACCGCAGTCCGCCGGATCCAGGCCATATCCAGATCTGATGAAGGACCAGCGCCTGGACACGACGACAACGCAGTACTGAAGTGTCAACTAGTCTATCCCCTGTGAAGGCCCCCTTCTCCTTTCCTTTACATCTGTACAGATAAGACGCTGTCAAAATAGTTCCGGTTCACATGGCTACTCGGAACCAATAACGCATTTTGCAAATGAGCGGGCTGGTGCGTGTTAAGGGTTTTCTGTTCCTATTATCACTGTAAAGCTTCTTTGAAACAGTCCAAATTGTTAAAAGCGCTATATAAATGAAGGTGACTTGACCAACTGTGAACCACGGCGCGTTTGGGCATGATCATTCGTATTTATCAAATTTACATTACATTTACATTTAGCAGACACTTTTATCCAAAGCGAATTACATCTGAGGACTAAAGCAAGCGAGTCATCGTGAAGAGGGAAGAACAACGCAAGAAGTGCTCAAAATATATAGTTCAGGCATTTTTTCAGAGTAGCAAAACACAGACAAGGGAAGATTTAAAAGAGAAGAATTTTTTTTATTTTTTTTTATTTTTTATGTTAAGTACTCACGGAAGAGATGAGTTTTCAGTTGTCTTTTGAATGATGTCAGGGATTCTGCATTACAGACGAGGCTGGGGAAATCATTCCACCAGCATGGAACCGTGAATGAGAATGTTCTGGAGAGTGATTTAGTGCCTCGCTGTGATGGCACCACGAGCCATCGCTCCTTGGCCGATCGTAGGCCTCTGGTAGGGACGTAGACTTGTAGTAGGGAGTGAAAGTAGGACGGAGCTGAGTCTGTGGTAGATCTGTAAGCAAGCATCAAAGCTTTGAATTTGATGCGAGCAGTGAGTGGTAGCTAATGCATTGAGATGAACAGAGGAGTGACGTGAGCCCTTTTGGGCTCGTTGAAGACAAGGCGGGCTGCAGCATTCTGGATCATTTGTAGAGGTTTAGTAACACATGATGGAAGTCCAGCCTGAAGAGCATTGCAGTAATCAAGCCTAGAAATAACCAGGGCCTGGACGAGAAGTTGTGTTGCATGCTCATTTAGGAAAGGCCTGATCTTCCTGATGTTACATATTGCAAACCTGCATGATCGAGCTGTCTTTGTAATGTGGTCTGTGAAGGTCAGCTGGTCATCAAATATTACTCCAAGATTTCTGACCGACCTTGATGGGGTGATTGAGGATGAATCTAGCTGGATAGTGACGTCGTGCTGTAGAGACGGTTTGGCAGGGAGAATGAGAAGCTCAGTCTTTGCCAGGTTGAGCTGCAGGTGATGTTCCTTCATCCATGCCGAGATGTCCGCCAGACAGCTTGAGATACGTGCAGCTACTGTGGGCTTATCTGGTTGAAATGAGAGGTGGAGCTGTGTGTCATCAGCATAGCAATAGTAAGAGAAACCATGTGCCTGTATGATGGGTCCCAATGACGTGGTGTAGATGTAGAAGAGGAGCGGTCCAAGAACTGAACCCTGAGGAACCCCTGTGTTCAGTTGATATGCTTTGGATACCTTGCCTCTCCATGTAACCCTGAAGGACCTACCTGTGAGATAGGACTCAAACCAGTGGAGGTAAGTTCCTTTGATGCCCAGTGATGAGAGGGTGGACAGAAGGATCTGATGATTCACAGTGTCGAAGGCAGCAGAAAGATCCAGCAGAATGAGAACTGAAGATTTGGAAGCAGCTTTTGCGATCCGCAGGGCTTCTGTGACCGACAGTAGTGCAGTCTCGGTTGAATGGCCTTTCTTGAAGCTAGATTGGTTGACATCTAGCTGGTTGGTCAGAGACAGGAAAGATGACACTTGGTTGAAAGCAACTCATTCAAGTGTTTTTGCAATGAATGGTAGGAGAGAGACAGGTCTGTAATTCTCTAAAAGGGATGTGTCTACTGTTGTTTTTTTAAGCAGTGGAGTTACCCGAGCCTGCTTGAATGCTGTAGGGAAAATACCAGTGTGGAGGGATGAGTTGATGATGTGTGTGAGTGCTTGTAGAAGTGTGGGAGAGATGGCTTGTAGAAGGTGTGAGGGGATAGGGTCTAGAGGGCAGGTGGTAGGTCTACTGGAGAGGAGAAGTTTAGATACTTCTTCCTCGGTTAGCGGAGAGAAGGTAAAGAGAAGGTTTCTGGTAGTGGGAGAGGATGATTTGGGTTCCTGTGTGTGTGGAGTTGAGAACTGACTGCTGATAGAGGTTGTTTTGTTGGTGAAGAAGTTAGCAAAGTCATCAGCAGTTAAAGAGGAGGTGGGTGATGGTGGAGGTGGACAGAGGAGAGAGTTGAATGTCTTGAAAAGTGTTTGTGTGTTAGAGGCGCTGTTGATGTTGCTGTGTAAATATGAAGATTTTGCAGCGTGAACATCAGCAGAAAAGGAAGAGAGCAGAGATTGATACATACTCAGGTCAGACGTGTCTTTTGATTTGCGCCATTTCCTCTCCAATACCCTGAGTTTGGTCCGGTTTTCACGAAGAACCTCAGATAACCAGGGGTTAGAGGGAGTAGCGTGTGCTGGCCTGGAGGAGAGAGGGCAGATATTGTCTAAAGAAGAAGTTAAAGTGTAGCATAAAGTATCTGTTGCAGTATTCACATCTAGAGATGAGAATTGTGAGGGTGAGGGAAGTGAAGATGACACAGCAGAGGAAAGATGGGAAGGAGAAAGTGAGCGCAGGATACGTCTGAAAGTAACTGGTAGGGGGAGTTGGTGGAGCATGGGTAGTAAGTTGTAGATTGAAAGTAATGAGGAAATGATCTGAAACATGGAGAGGTTTCACCAAAATGTTGTCTGGGATGCAGTTGCGTGTGTTAACCAGGTCCAGTTGGTTGCCTGATTTGTGAGTACCTGTGGTGATGAGCCGTTTGAGATCGAATGAGGCTAGAAGAGAGAAGTCTGTTGCATACGCCTTTTCTAGATGAATGTTGAAATCACCAAAGACTACGAGTGGGGTGCCATCCTCAGGGAAAGAGGACAGCAGCAGATCCAGCTCCTCAACAAAGCTTCCCAGTTGACCTGGGGGGCGATAAATAACTACAATATGGATCCTAATGGGAGTTGTAAGTGTAATTGCATGATATTCAAACGAGTTGTTATTGCATAGAGAAGAGAGAGTTGAGTATTTCCAGTTGTTAGAAATGAGAAGACCAGTACCCCCACCCCTCCCAGACTGGCGAGGGGTGTGGGAGAAAGAGAAGTTGTTAGAGAGAGCAGCAGGGGTTGCTGAGTCTTCTGGACGGATCCAGGTCTCAGTCAAGCCCAATATATTAAGAGTAGAATGAGATGCAAAGGCTGGAATGAAGTCAGGTTTATTGACTACTGACTGACAATTCCATAGACCCATAGAAAGAGAGAGAGGTGGGTGTGTGGATGAGAGAATAGGACGCAGATTAGCAGTATTGCGTTGCCTTCTGTGCGTGATGAGTGCACGTTGTCGAGAGACAACAGAAGTGTATTGAAAGCACATGTTGAGAAAGGGAAATACGATAGAAGTGGGAAAGGAAAAGGAGAGAAGACGATACTAAGGTGGCTTGCCGGAGGCCTTGCTCGGTGGAGTCGCACAGGTAGAGTCGATGGTCTTTACCAGAGTCGGTCTTCACACAAGGAGGCTGAAAGCTTCCGCTGGCGCTTCCGCGACAGCGCACACACTACATAGATATAATGCGTACTAACGCCTGAGTGAGGACAGCTGTTTCTGCCCAGCAATTAACACAGCAAACGCAAATTACCCGAATAATGGGAGAAATCGAAACTAGCTGTTGGACAGCGCTCACTTAAGTGCTATAAAATTTAAACTGCAACACTATTCAAATTACATTCATAATCGACCTTACAGTCGTTAAGTGTTTCCCCGGCTTTAGAGACCCTGTGATCCCGGACTGGCTAGCCTTCTGAACCTGTCTCTGGTCCTGTGACGAAGAGCTTCTCACCCAAACAAACTACGCACAGGCCATGTGTGTCATCTTGAGTCAGATAACGTGGACACGGATCCACACCTGCTGAAACTTTTGCATTCACTAGCCATAATAAAATATTACAAACACGTCACAACAAATGGCCCCTATAGATGAAGAAGAGGATGACGTGTTCCTCAGGCGCTCTTGTCGCGCCGACTCATGGTCGCACCGGTGGTGACGTTACAGGCTATCGCAGGTCAATGCAATTGTCGAGTTTGGACAAGTGCTTCAGACACAGATCATGCTGGAGGTGTTCCCCATAGCGCCTTGTTCAGACCCAGCATAAGTTCTCATTCGAAAGGGAACATTGACAAACCTTATAATTAAATGACTACAGCTATATGAATACATTATTGTATATAATCCAGCTAAAACAGAGTTCAAAGAAATGATAATGAGGAAAAAACAAAGAAACATTGTGAGAATGACTTAACCAAGATTCAAACATTTTGCCCACACATTAGCTTCACCACACAAGGTATACAGCCATGTCCCTGTCTGAACTTTAACAAACAAAAATGTGAATGGCCCAGATCAATTTACAGCCTGGGGGCCCAGAATTTATAGCTATGGCCCTGATGATAGCAATATGTTCTCAGATTTTAACATTTTCAAATGAGTGAATAAACATATGCTAAGCACATCAGCCGACCAGCATTTGAAAGTGAAAGTGACGTGTGAAGGCCAAGTATGGTAACCCATTCTCTGATTTTGTCCTTAACCCATCCAAGTTAGTGCTGGAATCTAACCAGCAACCTTTAGGTTACCAGTCGGACTGGCTAACCATTAGGCCATAACTGCCTTTTGTGTCACCACTTAAAAACCCTGTTGGGTTCTTTCATAGATTTAACTCTATCTCCCACGCAGCATGGCTGCTATAACGTATATTTAAAAATTTGGCATATGGTTCAGAAATTGCTTGGGCTTATCTCCAAGTATGTCCATCTGCTCAACCGTCAATGTCATGGCTTATTGATTTTTGATGTGCTGGTGATAAACCAGCTGTGATGTTCTTCCAGAATAACAATCATTTCAACCACTAAGGTTCTGGAGATATGGAGACCAGCTGATTCTGAAGTTTTCAAAGAGAACAGAGAGCAGTGCTCATGAGAAATGCAGACCTTGCATCTTTATACATTTATCTATCATTCCTCTCTCTTTCAAGCCTAAAAAAGTTGTGTTTCCTGTCAAAAAGGTTTCTCTGTAATGGAATGAGGACGTTTGGCCAGTGGTTCTCAAAGTGGGGTCCCTTTGCCAGGGGGTCCGTGAAATAATTTTAGAACCCTATGAAAGGAATCGCGGAGTCCAGTCAGACCATCGGGGAAATTCTTGGCAGAGCGCTCCTGCTCTCTCTCTTTCTCTCCCCCACAAATGCGCGCGCATATCCAGAGAGAACAGTGAATCCGCGAATATACAGTAGCCTAGCCTAGTTGTAAAATCAAAGTCAAGAGGCTAGGTTTAAATTTTTCAGTTCTTTTTTTTTATCCGTCAGTTTATTTAAACTGTTTTAAATTAATATTGTTTAAGACGTTTAGTAGCTTGCCTATGTCATTTGTAATGGATGCCCATTTCCGCCACTGAATACAAAAAAGAAAAGAAAAGGTAATTGTGACTTTAAAATCAGAATTGTGAGATTAAAAAGTCTTTCATTCTCTTTGATAGGCGGCATAGGCCTACATGAGTAAAAATGTATGAGCCTTTTGCCTTTACACAAGAGCGTCATCTCCAGAGCTGCTATGAGTCACTTTGAGAACGTTTCAGCATTTAATTTGATACAAAAATAGGGGCGGTTCTAGGGTCAGTGGATATTCGGGGCTTTAGCCCAAACTAAAATTGGGTATTTTTATTTAAATTAATGAATTGATTATAAAAGTGATTTAAGGGAATAAAGAAAAAGAAAGGTTTATTGTATTAGTGAAATAATTACAGTTGTAAAATATTAAATCTTTATCTACTTACATTTTACCAGGCGTTCGTTCATGTTAACATCCTTCTGTGAACTGTAAGTCCCGCATTCTTTAATCATTTTGATATTGATGAGCTAGACCGCTGAACTTTTTGTCATCCAACAAACAGAGCGGTGCGTAAATGAGTAGCATTAGAGCAGAGCAGCATCAAGAATATCAAATACATTGCAGTGAATCTCTTATTTGCATCTTAAGGTTATTGCCAATGTAGAACTCGGTGAGCTCGCGCAAACACATCTTCAGCACGCGACTTGTTTAAACGCCTCTGATTGGCCGATGCGTTCAACAGACATGTCTGTAATTGGCTACAACGCTCAACGCTGCAAAAGCACGTTGTAAGTACCTTTAATGCAAAGGGGAAAATATAAACTGTAATATGCACTTTTCATGATTAGGTAATCACGGCAGCTGTAATCTTATTCACATTTGTTTTTCTGATTAATTGTTTTGCTCTATGAGAAAGACAAGGTAGCAAAATCTTTTATTCACTACAACCCACCAAAATAAAAGTTTGGTTTAACTTATTACTAGGATGTGTTCTGCAACAGTGTTAATTCTGTTATGATTTGTTGATTGTTCTGCCATTGATATAAGGTGCAATTAGTTCATTAATTTAAAGCTAATGCACATAAAGTCACATTACATAATTTAAATTTTATTTTAAATGGAAGGTTCGCCCAAAAAAATTTAAAGTGTGTCACCATTTGCTCACCCTCAAGTTGTTCCAAACCTGAATGAGTTTCTTTCTCCTGCTGAACACAAAAGAAGATATTTTGAAGAATGTGGGTAACCAAACAGTTTCTGGTACTTTAAAAAAAAAACATATGGAAGTCAATGGGGTCCAGAAACTGTTTGGTTACTGACATTCTTCAAAATATCTTCTTTTGTGTTCAGCAGGAGAAAGAAACTCATTCAGGTTTGGAAAAACTTGAGGGTGAGTAAATGATGACAGAATTTTAATTTTGGGTGAACTATTATTTTAATGTAAAATATTAAAGTTTTAATTTTAATCTAGGGAATTTTAATGTTTGGTTTTATTAGAACAAGCCTGTGCTTGCTGTTTTGCTGTTGATTTTAAGAAAACTTTTAAGATAAATTACTTAGTGTAAATGCTATTAAGTCCAAATGCAATTTGAATAAAAGACCCACTGTTTACAAGTATATAAGTTGTATTAACATGATTTAAACTGACATGTGTTTCTGTTCTATAAAACAGGTCTTAAGTTTTTAGGGTGAAAAAGATTACAATGCAATTAATTCCAATGGCATTTAAGAGTACAAATAGTTTTAAGCATATTAATCACAGACAGTTATTGTTATGAGAGGGGGTCCTTGGAAATTTTTCTACGCTCTAAGGGGTCCCTGGTCCCAAAAAGTTTGAGAACCCCTGGCTTAAACAATGTGTGAAACAAATAAGATGGTGATTAATTGACAAATATTGATAGTATGATAATTGTTTGGCAGAATTCAACAAATTAAATGGTTACTTTTAAATAAAATTATCCCAGAACAAAAGATTTGTCTTTTGGTTTTGTGAAGATACACGAGTAAAATATCAAATCTCTCAGCACCAAAAGCGTCTCTCAGCTTTTCATCTCAGATAAAATAGTAGACTCAGATTTAATCAAGCAGAAAAGATAATGCCATTCAAATGCCAAATAGGATGTTAATTTGTACAAAGCGGCACAGACTGACTGTGAGAAGTGCGCTACAAAATCTTGCTAATTGCATTAGGACATGCAGGTTGCTTTGTGGGACGGGTGGCGAAGCCAAAGGTCACTGGCAGCTTGTAACAAAAGCCACGCCACATTACACCCAACAAGAGAAATAATCAGCCTCTTCACCGGGGCCAATTAGCAAGCCATGCCTCTGATTGACTTTTACCAGCGTTGACATGGCAGCACAAGCCAAGCCCTCTGCATCTGTTTTGGTCTTGATGACACAGCCCTTTTTGATAATTAACATTTGTATCATTATATTAAAGAGACTGACTATTGTGTACGTAGGGCTTGAACGTCAGTGCTGGAAATGGCTTTTGCAATAGTTGAAGACCATATTAGAAACCTAAACTGTTTACCAAAGATTTCATCCTTAATTATTATAAAACAGATCCTGTCCAGGATGATGATTGGACAGTACCACTTTTCAACCTGAAATACATTATATAGTATGAACTATGATAAAATAATGGTTTAATGTACATTTAACATATTATTATTTATTATTATTATTACTATATTCACATTTTGTCTAGCAACATTTTATTAAAGCTATACGCCACTTGAGACCATGCAGTATTGTGAATATACTGTAGCTGCAGCTAAGAGGGTCATGTTATATTGTATTGCACTACTGTTCAAAAGTTTGAAGTTGGTAAGATTGTTTTTAAAAGAAGTCTCTTATGTTCACCAATGCTGCATTTATTTGATCAAAAATGAGTCTATAATATTGTGAAATATTATTACAATTTAAAGGGACACTGTGTATTTGTACACCATCGAGGACATATTTATGAATAAAAATATTGATTTTAGATAATAAAATACCTAAAAAACATTGTACCTTTAAAACATAATTTAAATTAATTTTTGTTCAAAAGTTATGATGGCATGAATTTAATGCTGTTGACTCAAAATTAGAGATGCTATATGTCGGCCAAACCTTGATCTATTGAAACGAAACTTGGTATGCTTCATCAACACCACGATCTGAGGGTACCTGTGAAATCTGAGAACAGTGCAACCTATGGGTCATGAAATCTTATTTTCTTTTATATTTGCTATTAACTTTTTAAATGTTTGTGAGATAATCATCATCTAATGGCCAAGAGCCAATCCTGAATTGGGCACAACGCCCAAGCATTTATAGAGCCCTTACACATGAGGAATGATTTGAGCGGTTAGTCATGTCGTATGCGATAAAGGGCCCTTCGTCGATCAGATTCAGCAGGGTTGCTGGGGAGGCTGCACAATTGTTGAATGAACCACTTTGTTCTGGCTGCTGACAAGGCAGAGATGGTGTGTGATAAACCTGTAAGCCCAGCTCTGCGTGTTCAATAGGTCTGCTACTTCCTGCTAAATAATAGTGCTCTCTGTCCATGTATATGGGCTAGTCAGCCGCTAGTGAGTAAAACCTATTTCCCTCTGCACCATGCAGTATTCCAAGAACAGACTTTTTCATTCAAGGAATGAAAGGATATGCCGTTTCATATTTTTGTCAGCACAACCTTGAAAGCTCCAGACAGCTGAGGAACACAATTCAAGTTATTTGTTTATGTGAAAACTTGTATAATATATTGAGTAAGCTTTAAGTTAGGGAAAAACTAGTCCAGATGAAAAATTTTCTGCTAAAACGGTCAAAAACTTAAACCATTTCTGTAAATGAGATCACGATTTTACAATAAGCTCCATAATTTAAAAAAGTGCTGCTTCTGACATTGTCAAAACATGTTATCTGTTGTACTCATTAATAATGAAACTGCTGGCTTTTATCATTGTATTGCAGTGATACAATACCTTTCATCTACGCATCAAATCAACTGACTCTTTAAAAATCAAAGTGAAGTATAAAAGTTTATGGTATTACAGTACTAACATGACCAACGGAAAGTCTCACATGAATTTCCTGTACACTTCTTGTAATGCCATCCTACCATCCAAAGGTCTATTACGGGAAAGCATGTGGGGTGTTTTATTATCTATAAAACAGTGGTAATGGTGATTCCAAAGAGGCAATACAATAAATGCAAACAGGAAGTGGGTTTGGCAGCTAAAGAAAACGGTTAATCTAGCTTTGATCTCGCCGGCACATAAATTGCTCACAGGGCAAATATACTAAATTAATATTCTGCTCTGTTAAAGGGATAGTTCACCCAAACATGAAAATTCTGTCAGTATTTACTCGCGCTCATGTTCTTCCAACCTCGTAAGACCTTCGTTCATCTTCGGAACACGACTTATGATATTTTTGATTAAATCTGAGAGCTGGATCACTCCTCCATAGGCTTCTAAAGGGATTGAAGCTTGCCAGCCCCTAAAAGTTATTAAAGATATTGTTAAAATAGTCCAAGTGACTACAGTGACTCAATCTTAAGTTTATCAAACGACGAGAATACTTTTTGTGCGCGAAAAATAAATAAATAACGACTTTATTTCAACTATTCGCTTCCTTCTCTGTGGGCCTCGAGTCAGTTCACTAGTGATATAGCGCAGTTCTTCTGTTGTTGTACGTATGCTATCACACTAAGTTAACTGACTAGAGGCCCACAGAGAAGGAAATGAATAGTTGAAATAAAGTCATTATTTTTGTTTTTTTTTGCACACAAAAAGTATTCTCGTCGCTTGATAAACTTAAGATTAAGCGACTGTAGTCACTTGGAGTATTTTGACGAAATCTTTAATAACTTTTCGGGGCAAGTTTCAATCCTTTAGAAGCCTATGGAGGAGTAATCCAGCTCTCTAATTTCATAAAAAATATCTTAATTTGTGTTCCGAAGATGAACGAAGGTCTTACGAGGTTGGAACAACATGAGGGTGAGTAAATGCTGACAGAATTTTCATTTTTGGGTGAACTAACCTTTTAAATTGGGTAAGTCCAATTTAGATCAATGAGAATGTTGGGTAATACTTATATGGTGGTCACCCAACAGACATACTAACTATAAGTAACTTTGCAACTACATGTCAACTAACTCTCATTATACTACGGTGCTGAATGCTTGAATCTGATTGGTTGACGAACGTTCTAAGGTGTTCAATTATTTTCATGGAAACGCACAGCTAAAGTATTTACAAAAGTAACTTTGCAACTACGTGTCAACTTATTCTACTAACCTGAACCCTAACAGTCAACTAACAGTATAGTAATACTCTAATGAGAGTTGACATAGTTACAAAGTTACTTATAGTTTTGTAGAATGTCTAAAGTGGGCCATTAAATTAAAGTGTAACAGAATGGTTTTGTTGTAAGCAAAAGATAGTGCTAAATGAAGTGTTATATTATTTAAAGCTAGAAAGAAAAAAAAGAAAAAGAAAAAATCTATTTTGTTTCCTGAAATACTATAAAAACAACAGTCTAAAATAGCTGAGATCCCAACGGGGTGATCAGGTCTTGCATCAGCCTGAAGGGGTTTATTCTGAGATAACAACCGGCTGGATGTACATTATCCCACATATTACACGCCAACTTGTCAAATAAGTAAATAATTAGACACGAAATATAGATCCGAGATGAAATATTTTATTAGGTCTTTAATCACAAAGCTTCCGCAGAGAGAGCAGTTGCTGGAGCGGCAAGTTCAAACTAGACAGACATTTAAGGGATACGGTACAGTCATACCACTTATTACACAAATAATTATGGGTATAAGAGATATTGATTTGAGATGAAACTGTTTTAAAATCGTTCCTGTTTGTTATCTTATAATCCAACAGTGTACAAAGACAAAGACAAAAGTCTTAAAATGGCAGCAGCTGCGTTTGTAACAAGAGAGAGCGAGTCCACGATACTGAATGACATGATTAAATAACAAAATATTGATTTGAGTTTTAATATTTTATTAGCTGTATATATGTACAAATATAATATTTCCGGTAACTTGTCTTATTTTCCAATAAATATATCTGAACAGTTATAAAAAGATACATTTACTAGAGCAGTAAAATTGTATGAAGTTATTAAATACTAGATATAATGTAAGTAGTGACAGATGTTTTCTTTCATATTGTAATGATCAGAGTGAAAAGGCTGGGTTTAAGCAGCCTAAATGATTGGATAAGTCATGTAAGTCTGGCTTACATCACCAGAGAGAAGTCTGTTGTTTTACCAGAAGACTGAGTTATGACATTTTGATTAAAAATTATAATGTCAAAAAAAGATATACACACGAATTGTAAACAATAACCTCAATAACATTAATTTAGAATATAGACAGGTGAATTTAAATTTCATGTTTACTTTAATGTGTTCATCTATGTTCTATAGCAGTTTTTATGCACAAACCTCACTCAATTTAAGTGAACAAATCAAGCAAACAACAAAACTTCATAATTTGAATAGAAAACAAAAATATGTATAAGATTTTTGCTGTTTATTTCATAGCCTCTCCAGTGACAATGTGCTTAAAGTTGAATGTGCACACTAAATATTCCACAAACATTCAATCTTAATTTTTTTCTTGAACAAGTTATGCATTCATGCGCAATGCATTTCAGTGAGAAAGACAGACAGTATACCCGAAATACCAAAAATATTTCCTGCAGTGTACTGTATATAATGTCTGTAAATTCCACAAATAATTTAACAAGAGAAAAAGCAATTGAGCAATTCCTATGCATAACTTTACAACTTGTCTTTATCCCTTATGATTATGAAAACTTTGATCTGCAGCCCATGTGACTCGTGACATCCTTTAATCAACTGCCTGATGGGAAAGTTGTAATTAATGTCTAAATGTATTTTTCTGTTTTCTATAATGTCCAGGTGCTCCATAAAGCAATTACAACATAACACATATGTGGTTCCACTGTAAATTAGGGGTTGAAGTCATTTCAAAACCACTCACTTTATCAAAAGCAGCACTGATGTTGAGGAATGAGATGCCTCTTCGTTTCATTCTGTGGCTCAAGAGGTGATTGAATTTTCTCACAGTTAGATCAGAAGGCAGATAAAGACAAGAAGGATGGTCCTTGCGGAATATCTGACTGCATGCCTACAGCTAAGAACATAAATCATCACAATATATAGTTTTTTTAGAATTAATAAACAGGCCTTTGAAGAGCAAATGCAACTGATTCACTAGCACTGAAAAAGTTAAGGTGTGACCCTATTGATCTTTTGTATGCAAATCATGTATGGATGTTCTTTTGTGATTGTAACATGGGATTATAATACAGTATGACATGCACTGGATGTGTATTGGGACAAAGACATATGTGCTAACCTTGTGAAAAGGAAAGAGGAAAGGTAGATAAATGGGTTGGTTTGGAGTCAGTAGCAAAACAGGACAATGGCAAAAGGGATTCCATGATACGATCATCAATCACATGAATGTGAACACATGTACATGCACACTCTGAGAGACAATGCATAATTACACTCCATCTCACATGTGCATTTCCACTTCCTTGCAGGACGCAGTGCTATACACCTATGGCCTTTTAGAAGTTATGTGCTATAAATAAAGCCATCTGACCAATTGAAATGGTAACAGCGGATGCATTTCAAGAACAAAAGTTCTACCACACAGAATAGTGTGGAAAGTATGCCCTCGTGCTATCGATACGCAGAGCCAGGAGATCCGGTTGACTGTTCTTATACATTGTGTTCATATAATAAATATTCACAATTCATCCAAGAATGAAAATTATGTGATCATTTACTGTTTAAACAGTATAAAAAAAGGTTAAATTATTCTCTAATTCCCCTCCATTTTAGGGACCGAAAGAATAATTTAAACAATTTATCCAATTATTTTGGCAAGTACATAAACGTAAATGTAAGTAGAATTGATTTTTTTTTTTAAATCTAGCATGATAAAATCAATTTTAAAAAGGGGAATTAAAAAAGAAATCACCAAAATATGGGTTGCATAAGATGTTTTGTAATAAAATTAAAAAATGATAGTTAAAATTAAAACAAATAAGCAAACAAATAAACATAAAATTGGGACGTCAAGTGCTTTTTACCCACTTTCCTACACAGTTGTGCTTGTTTGCACTCATAGCAAGAGAATGTGTTGTGAAAAAGGCTAGATATTTAGATAGATAGATAGATAGATAGATAGATAGATAGATAGATAGATAGATAGATAGATAGATAGATAGATAGATAGATAGATAGATAGATAGATAGATAGATGGATAGATAGATTGATAGATAGAGAAACTCACTTTCTCATGTGTGTGTAGATGCCATCTGAAGGTCGATAGTCTCCTAGCAACAGTGCCAACAAGAGCGAAGTGACTGGCCAGTCAGATTTTGTTTACTGGTTTCTCTGCTGACAAGTGTTTGGGTGCTGAGGGCAGAAATTAGGCCATGTCTAGTGACGTGAAAGAGACAGAGCGAGATGTAGGCCGGGGGGGGGGGGGGGGGGGGGGGGAGCGCAGGGTTTTGTTACATAAATGTAAAAAAGTTACAGAGGGCGCAGGGCTGCTTATTTAAAATAACAGGAGGATGAAGTGGACAGATAGTGTAGTTGTGTGTGTGTGTTTTAGAGCAGTTCATTGGGTTAGTGTGTTACTGTGTGTTTCTCAGATTGAACTATAATCCTGCCCATATCGGCTTATGATACCGCTGTGATCATGCAACAACATTGTTTTTGTTTTGATTCATGTTTGTGAACGTCCGTGCGATTTCTTTTTTAACCGGTTGGATTAAGTCTCTGAGAAAACAGTTTTTGAGAGTTTTTATGATCTCAAAATGAATAATAATGTGATTTAAAAGTGATTGTAGGGTACCTCCTGCGATGAAGATTTTAAGATAAATGTTTTTGGACTGATTTGCGTTGCATTCTTAGCTATAGCTTTTTTCACACCCTAACACGTTTCAATAGTTTTTCATTGACAGTGCTTAGAATCACTCTTATGTCATCTTCCAAGACTATAACATTACTTTATAATCACTGTAGATAGTTAATGTAGTTACGCAAACATAATGCATACACTTGTTTGTTGACAATCAAACATGAAGTTTGATAAGTGAACTGCTACTGTAACATCCTTACATATAGCAACAATCCATCAAGGTACAGTCAGCTAAATTAACTAGACAGGGGTCTTGTATCCAGAAGCGGTTTTATTTTGTGAAACATGTTACAACAGACACATGAAACTAGCACATGTAGGAAGTTGCCACATACAAGGGGTCAATTATATACTGTAGTTTATCTGTCATTATTCAAAAACATTTTATTGCAGTTCAATCAGAACCAACAGTATGACATCAAATATCTTGGATATTAATTTGTTGAATAAAAAATAAGATCCTTTATAGTTATACTATCTGGGTCACTTTTGGCAAGTGTGATAAATGCCATTTGAGTTCTACCAACTCATCTTAAATTCAGATCATTGGTTGGCGTCTTCTTATACATTTTTCATTGTTGAGCTCCTGCCCTTGTTCTTTGGGCTGTGAAAACCCTTTGTGGAGCTCCCTGGTTTTCAGCTCGGATATTAATCTTTTAATGTGTTCCTCTCTCTCTCTCTTTCGCTCACTCTCTTCACGGCCTCCACCTCTGTATGAACATAAATGTTACGGTGTTTTATAGTGACAGCTTCCCCCCCTCACTTCACCATCTATCCGTTGCACATGTTTAGGCCTCACACTTTGATGGCCGGCTGTTATTCCAGGAACGAGAGGTTTGTGAGGCTATAGGACGCTCTTAAATCTGCAGCAGTGTGAGAGGCCCTGTTTCCTGACTCTTCCTAGAATGACTTTCAAACGTGCCTGAAACGCTCCAGTGCCGACGGGGGAAATGGGTAAGCAGAGGCATGATCTTATCTGCACCGTCATAAAGCTTTCACACCAATTAAGTGGGAGAACCGTTTCCTTGTCACTCTCTGTGTCTTTCTCAGGGCTACTGCCTGCTTTAAAAAGAGCTTTATAGGATGAGTGGAAGAAATCCTGAGGGATAGTGGGTGTAAAAGTGCACTCTCACAGTAAATATATCCATGATGCACTACTGAGCTACCTGTATGCGCTAACTGTGGAAGTGTTTGGCCTGCATTAATATAAAACACAATGCAGGAGGTAAAGATACAGTGAACTAAACACTGAACTAAATACTACAAACACATTTTTATTAAAATAATTTGACATACCTAAAAAGTATGATTTGATCAAATACAGGGGTACGGGAAGAGCGAACTCACAGAATGATTGTCAACTATTAAACACAATGTCTGGCAGTACATTAAGGACTTCTTTGAGGTTGTGGACTTCCTGTTCTCTCTGAGACAGAAAGTAACAGGTGCCCCTGGCTCATAAAGGACATAACGCAGTGAAACATGATTGCTTCGCACACCCACAGGCACTAGATGAGGCTCAATGGCTCAGGATATATATTCTTAATGGGGGAGACAGTTGTTCATGAAGTTTAATGCAATTAATCATCAAATCCTAATCAGAAGGCTCTTGTTCATTCATAAATATCTATACATTACATTAACATTTTTCATTGTCTTATTGTTATTTTGTAGTAATAGTTATTGTATTGTGTAATTTTGTCTTACTTTCTGTTAAAATATCTAAATATTTGTTCTGATTTTTATGATAATCCTCACTAAATTTCGATTTTAAATCAAGTAATTTTTCATTTTTAAATAATTTTAATTTTAAGAAACGCAAGAAAATCTATACTAAGACAAAATAGACATACATAAAAATGTAAAAATGCAGAATGTCTCCTGTGATGGGGAGGTTTAGGGATAGGGGCAGTAAGTGATAGAATATACAGTTTGTCCAGTATAAAACCATTACGCCTATGGAATGTCCTCACAAATCACAAAAACAAAGCTGTGTGTGTGTATTGTATGTATAATCCATTTATTATGCATAATATAGTATAATATAGTACTATAATAATAATAATTTTATTTATTTATTGCCTTTCTCTATATTACTTCATTATATTTATTTTAATGGAATATGAATATATATTACTAATGGATTAATAACAGGTTGATATTTTTGCAGGCTATATGAACATATTTTTACTTGTTTTACTACTATACATAATTTTGCTGAATATATATATATATATATATATATATATATATATATATATATATATATATATAATTTTGCTGAAAAAAAAAAATATAAGGACGTTTAATGTCAAGTTCCACTGTGACAACTTATCCCACAAAACGTCAACATGTGTTCAGTGAACGGTCTCTTTTTTTCCTGGGCTGTAGCATTGATACTGTTCAATAGCTTGTGTACACAGAATACACAGAAAATGACACACAGAAGAATATTAACTGGAATCAAATATATATATAGTCAGTTACTGAATGTATTGTTTTTTATTCTTTCATTCATTCAATGATTAATTAATTTTTGCCCTTTTTGGGAGCAAATTTATTCTAATGAATTATGCATGTTATGCAAATAGACAAAGCAGTCACAACGGCTTTTTAAACAACTCTGTTGAGAGTCATGATTCATCTTAGCAGCTCTGTTCAGGACACAATCCTCCAGACTAATGCACACTCATTCATAATGCCAGATAACAAGCTGAAATGAAACATGATGTACTATTCCGATTAAGTATCTGTCCTCCATCTATTCATATTACGGATGATATCTCGGCTGCCTTGGAAACCACTGACTCAGGTAAAGAATTCACCTTCAAAGGAAACTGCCCGGTGTTGTTTCTGCCTGACCTGCCTAAAGAACGTTAAAAGCCTGAGGAGATCCTTCATTGCCCTATTTCAAAGAGACCGTGACATACTTGAGTGTTCAGGCTTTCTCATGGGGAGCACTCGAGGCTCATGTGCAATGAGAGACAATGATGGCGGCCTCTCCATACGCCACAAAGGCAGAAAGAGAATTATGGGTTTTTACAATGGCCAGAGAAAGACAAATACTGTCTGTAAGTAAGAGAGAAAACAGAGCTATCATGTACAAAAACAGAAAGAAAAGCACTAAATGACAAAAAAAAAATCGAACACCTCAGTATTTTCAATGATTACCATTCTTATATTTTTTAACGTAGAATTACATGCATAGGCTATATACATTTAATTATGTTTGCATAAAACATTATAAGTTAAACACCTCTGATAAGCCATTGCGTTCAAGAAATGCCTACATTGCTCAATGCTGCAAAAACACGTTGTAAATAGAAACTTCTGACGCAAACACAGGTAAGCCACAAAATTCACAATTCGCACAAAATGGTAAACTCGTAAAATAAGTATGATTTAGCAAATAATCGTACAAATTCATACAAGTGACGTCGTTTGAATTCGTACGAATTAGCCACCTCGTAAAATACGTACAAATTGCCGTGAGATCGAGTTCGATAAGTACGGGAACATTTGCCAAATCTGTTTTGCCAATATGCTGTTATTACAGAGAAAACTGATCCTAGACCAGCGGTTATGGGCAGCAGGCAGTGGTTTGAGTGAGAAAATTCCATGATCTCCAGTCTATGGCCAGGGGAAGACTAAGCTCTCCACTATTATTATCTTTATGATCCTTTAGATTATTTTTTCAGTCACATTTATTTAATGGAGTTGGCCCGTTTGAAAGGATTATATAATTTTAAATAAGACTACACTTTAAAATTTTACAATGAATAAAAATTCTGTAATTGTTTAAACATGTACTCGTAATACTGTATATTATTTGCTAAGGGACACGGCAATTTTTTTTTTTAAAATACTGTGACTCAAAAATAACAACAAAAAAAGACACCATGAACACAAAAATATTTAATATAAATCACAGCCGCAAGCTAGAAACGGTACAACACTGTGAATTAATATATCATATCTGATCCTGTGAGCGAAATGACACATGGTTGTGTTACTGACTGACCCTGAAAAGAAGCTTGGTAAATTGATTATTCCTTTCAATCAGTGTGTAATCTAAAAATATGACTCAAAAACAAACAGAAAATCTTTTTTTTTTCAGCAGGTGCCTTTGTTTATCTGTATTTACCTTTTTATCTGATGGCCCTTTCACCTTTCCTTCTTTTCACTGCTCATCTCCCTCATTTTGGCTGTCCAATCATGCATCGGTAAAAACACAGCCTGTCACTACTGTTTTCAAATAAACTCATAAATGACTCATTACTGAAATAAAGCAGAAAATATCTTGCGTCAGATTCACTGATTATGTTTGTATTGTAAACGCAGGCTTTCTGTTTTGTGGTTCCATTAACCCTCATTTGTTGTCAATACAAACACACCTTGTTTGTGACCTATATTCGACTATCATTTTGTTCAAGTTTCCGGCTTTACAAACATTATATCAACACTGCCAGTAATCTAAACTCTACACAAACATGCCGTGCCCATTTAAGACATGTAGGTGAGAGTTGAGGATTTACAGTAGGCCAAATGACAACTGAGTGTAGAGACTCGTGCTCTGGTAAGAAAGCTTTCACACTGTCATTGAAGCTGTGTTATGATCTGAGGACTCATGTACAAACAAACTGAGCACTCTCTCTCTCACGTGCCAGTTCAAACTGTGAAAAGATTCAGTCTCAATTGTTCACCAGACCCTCCAAGACTCAGATCTGAATCAATACTAGAGCCCTAAGACCTAAACCAAGACCAATATCAGACCCCCTATAATCCAGATTAGCATGTAATATTTCTACGGTCAATGGAACAGTCGCAAAATGACGTCACACACTGCGACATCTTTTTTTTAAACTTGATTCAACATATAACACATCAAAAATGTAAAAATATGCAGTCTACTCAACTTTACTGCAACAATTCCATCATGCAGATTTAAAGTTAGCGTTCTTTTAATTGAACTAAAAGGTCACACTGTGGAGTATCAAACTTCTATAAAATCCAGATTCAGAACCCCAGATCCAGAAAAAAAAAACCAGACCATTTAAGATCCAGACCAATACTGATACAATCCCCCACCCCATTGATCTAGATCAAGACCCAGATGTAATTTTAATTTGGTCTTGGTCGATGGTCTTCTTTTTAAACAGCTGACTCCAGCGGGCTTTGGACTCATTGACGTCTCGCGGACTACAGGTAGAGGTGGTGGTATTATAGTTGTCTATAAGCTGCAATATAAGATACACCCTGTGTCCGTACCTCCTTTTAAAACTTTTGAATGTCTTGTTTTTAATATATCTGCTTCTCATGCTGCTCCCCATGCTGCTGTGGTTACTATCTACAGACCTCCTAAATCGAATAAGGATTTTTTGTCTGAATTTGCTGATCTACTGTCTATATTGTGTGTAAAATTTAAGAGAATTTTGATTCTGGGCGACTTTAATATACATGTAGATCAGAAAGCCTGTACCTTGGCCAAGGATTTCCTATCACTCCTGGACTGTTTTAATCTTTCTCAGTTTGTAAACGTCCCTACTCATTGTAAAGGTCATACATTGGATTTAGTTATTGCAAATGATTCTTTTCTCTCTAATTTCTCTGTTACGGATGTTGGACTCTCTGACCATCTAGCTATCTTCTTTAATATTAAGATACTCCATTCTAGTAGAGAGACCACATGAACCATTTCATTCCGCAAATGGCAATCAATTGATCACACTACTTTTGTAAATTCGATTATCAGTTCATTAGATGTTTTGTCCTCTGCACCTCTTGAGGATAAAATCGTAGTTTTTAACAATGTTCTTACAGCCAACTTGGACATCTTCGCACCCATAAAAACACGTAACGTCTCATTTGTTCAGTCAGCCCCCTGGTATAATGATGATTTGCGATTACAAAAGGCTGCATGTCGGAAATTGGAGCGTAAATGGCGTTGCTCTGGTTTAATTGTGTTTCACCAAGCATGGAAAAATGGCTTGACACAATATAGAGTAGCTATTGAAACTGCTCGATCTGCACATTTTTCAAATATTATTGAAAATAATCAAAACAATCCTAGACAGCTCTTTCATACAATTAATAGTCTTCTTAATGCAGATGGTGTCAGTTCTCTGACTTCATCTGATTGGATGTGCAACGAGTTTCTCAAATTTTTCAGTGAAAAAATTAACAATGTTCGCAAAATTATCTGCACTTCTTTTGGGTCTGCTGATCGTACAGCTGATACACTAAGTTTCTCTGGCACTCCTTTTTCCAAATTTACTACTTTATAATCTGAGATGCTCTGCAAGCAGGTTTCTCGTATGAAAACTTCCACTTGCATACTTGATCCCCTGCCTTGTAGCCTTTTTAAATCTTGCATTGGTCCTCTGTGTCCCTCAGTTCTTGCTATAATCAATGACTCTTTGTCATCTGGGGTGGTACCAGCAGCACTTAAAACTGCTGCTGTCACTCCCATCTTAAAAAAGCAAAATTCTGATCTGAAAATTCTTACAAATTATCGTCCGATTTCAAATCTTTCATTACTGGCTAAAATCCTGGAGGGTGTGGTTGCGTCTCAATTAAACATACACTTAATTGAAAATAATCTATTTGAGCCTCATCAATCTGGGTTTCGGAAATTACACAGCACTGAGACTGCATTAGTTAAAGTCACTAATGACTTACTTATAGCCTCCGACTCTGGCTCCCTGTCCCTTCTCATTCTCTTGGATCTTAGTTCAGCATTTGATACAATTGACCATGCACTGTTACTTTATCGTCTTGAAAAAGTATTTGGTTTGTCAGAGACAGTTCTTGGCTGGTTCAAGTCATTTTACTGACCGCAGTCAATTTGTTTTTATGGGTGGCTATAGGTCCAAAGTTGGTGCTGTTCATACTGGTGTCCCACAGGGGTCAGTATTGGGTCCCTTACTTTTTAGTATGTATATCGATCCACTTGGTCAACTATTAAGATCTCTTGACCTTAACTATCACTTTTATGCTGATGATACGCAGATTTATATCCATTCAAGACCGGGTCAGCAAGTGGATGCTGCGCATCTTTCCAATTGTATTACTGAGATCAAGAGTTGGATGTCTAATAGTTTCCTGTCTTTAAATGGCTCTAAAACCGAAATTATGCTCCTTGGCTCTCCTCATCAACTGCGAAAGGCTGGGTCTCTCACTCTGTCAGTTGATGGTGTTGCCCTGGAGTTTCAAAGCAAACTAAAAAATCTTGGTGTCATATTTGATGCCACACTGTCTTTTGAGCCTTTTGTGCAGAATACGGTTAAGACATCCTTTTATCACCTCAGAAATATAGCACGTTTACGTCCTATGCTGTCCTTTACAGTTGCTGAGAGGTTGATAAACTCTTTTATCTTTTCACGTGTTGACTATTGTAATGGTCTCCTAGCTGGTGTATCTAAATCATCAATCGACAAACTGCAATATCTGCAAAATTCGGCTGCCAGAGTATTGACTGGGGTCAGGGCTAGGGATCATATTACCCCTGTCTTGGAGTCTTTGCACTGGCTCCCTGTCAGGTACCGTATTGATTTTAAAATCCTTATGCTGGCATATAAGGCTTTGCATAATCTGGCTCCTCAATACTTGACTGATCTTTTACTGCCTTATACACCATGTCGTAATCTGCGTTCCTCTCAGAGTGGTCTGTTGGTTGTTCCCAAGACACGGCTTCGTTCTAGGGGTGATAGAGCATTTTCCTTCGCTGCTCCCAAGCTCTGGAATTCTCTCCCGGCTGACATTAGGAAAGCAACTACATTAGTGACTTTTAAATCTCTTCTTAAAACATTTTATTTTAGGATTGCTTTTATCTGATTACTTATTTTACCTGCTTATTTATTTTACCTGCTTATTTTTGTGTTTAAAGTGTGTTGCTTTTCTTTTCTGTTGTTATGTTTGTCTGTAAAGCGCTTTGAGAAAGCAAATTTTAAAGGCGCTATACAAAATAAATGTATTATTATTATTATTATTAATTTCTATTTATAAAATTATTTTTTAAATTCAAACAATTTAAACATCCATTATGTTTTCGCCTTATTTTCCATATTTAATTTCCCCCCTAAAACTGGCATTTTACATATTTATAAAGAAAGTTATATTATAATAATGCCTAAATAAAACAGCGTTTTAAATAAAGAAATCAATCATTCAATCAATCAATCAATCAATCTTAAGGACACCAAAGGTACAGATTTCCAATTATTTGTAATAGACTGTAGTCTTGTTAAGGACCATAAGCCGAGGACCAGAACTGGACCAAGGTCACACTTTAGTGGTCTCAGTTAGTGTCAAGATCTGTCACAAATTATGTTCAGTTAGTTTCATTATCATGGACTTTTAGTTTGTTTCCATGTTCATCACGTGTTCCTTTGTTCAGTTTTCCCGCTCCTCATTGTTAGATAATGTGTCAGCAGTGTTCTACTCATCCTCATTGTGTTTGCTATATGAGATGGTCCCCTCACATTCATTCTCTGTCCAATCACCATTACGTTTAGTTGTGTTTGGTTTAGACCATGAACATGCAAATGTGTTCAATTTTAATTATTGAAATCTCAGGAAGTAAATATTTACCTTTTTTAAACACACTTGATAATTCTAAATCCTACGTGTTTAAATGTCCCTGATTTTTTTTTTTTTTTTTGTATTTCCAGAGTGTCGGTTAAGAGTGAAGGTCAAGGATCGTTGGCAGCATTTGTTGTGTATAAACAAACTACTTGCATGTTACATAATGCAAAATAACAACACGGCTGTTGTCATTTAAACGAGATCAGCCAGAACACTCGGAGTGATTGCGTGTAAGGGAGCATCTCTGTGTGCATCTGTACATACTCACACACACATCAAAGTCTAGACACCTGTTGCTACCCCAGTGATGAGAACTCAACCGATGTGATCATTAATCACAGAAGAGAACAGTGCATGATGGGACAGACAAACTGCCATGTGATAAATTTGCTTTGTCAACCTTCAAAGCCAAAGCAGTGCCACTAGAAGCATGCGTTCTGTTTTTAAACAAGGAAAAAGTGTTTGTTTTGAAACCAGTCATGCAGATGCAGAGTGTACTAAATATTTAGCCACAGCTGGTTGTTAGTTTACTAGTGGTCAGTTGAGATAAATGCAGACATGTTATGACTTCTTTAGCTTTCAATCTGTTTATCCCTTAAGGTTTAACATAAAAAAATAAAAGGGTAATGCGGCAAACAGGATGGCCGAGGGACGTGAGAGAATTCCGGCGCGAGGTCGGTGGTGCGATTGCTAATGAGCAACACCTGTGAAGCACACCGGTCTCGCATCTCTCACGGGGCAGCGGAAGCATAAAGGAGGAGCGACGACGTTGATGATCGAGAGAGGAACAGGCCTGTATTTAAGTTGTATTTTATTTTAGCCAGCAGTCGTCCGCGAGGGGCTGCTGGCAGTTATATTTATTTTCGGTAGCCAGCAGTCGTCAGCGGACTTCACAGGTGTTGCTCATTAGCAATCGCACCAACGGCCTCGCGCCGTTCTCTCACTCCCTCGGCCGTCCTGTTCGCCACAGGTAATTTGTTGGATAAAGTTTGAAATCATATTGTGAGATAAAAAGTCGCAATTAAAAGTTATTTTTTAAAATATTCTTTTCAGTTTTTCTAAATCTTTTTCTAAAGCAGGCATCCCTTTTAATATTGCTCATTTTGGATTTGAAAAAAAACATCAAATATTATTATATTTCAACTCAATATTATCACATCTATTTTTACATGAACAAGAGTCATTCACATTTCCTTAAAAAAAATCTAATTATTCACAATTTAGCACTGCTGACAAATGATATAGGTCCATAAATGATCTACACATTTTCTTTAGGTTTTCTGCACCGTTTTGTGGGGGAAATTTTAATATAAAGATAAAATAAAAGATTTAAATATGCTTAAATAATGTTAAACTGAGTTGCGATTACATCTGTAACTAAGTATGATTATTAACTTATTTAGGCCAATTTAATACATAAACCTTAATGGAGACAACGTATTTGTAAGTTTGTCGATGATGGTGGATTTCTGAGGGTGCAGATTGTTAGACTGGTGAGTCAGCTTCTGTGTCTTCCGCATTCCAGAATATTCCCTTCGGATTTGACCCTTGAGTTCGAGAAAATTCTCCATCACGCCTTTGACTTTGGGAGGAGTGACAGCAGATATTGACTTTGAGCTCTGCTGTATGAATACATGCGTGACTCCTCTGCCCTCAGAAGCCTCTGATCTTTCACGCTGAAAGGGACACTAAAGTCACACCAAATCTCCCTGGAGAGGGATACAAAGGGACTCTGAGGTCAAACTAACAGTCTCTGGAACGACAAACAGCGATAAGGCTCGGTCGTCTCAGACGAAATCAACATTACGACGGAGCTGTGGCCTACGACATCACCCAGGAGTGATGAATAAAACATGCGATGAGCGTGTCGACACAGCATTGACTGCATTATTCATGCTCACTGCCGCTGCTGTGTGCGTGTGTGTGTGTGTGTGTGTGTGTGTGTGTGTGTGTGTGTGTGTGTGTGTGTGTGTGTGTGTGTGTGTGTGTGTGTGTGTGTGTGTGTGTGTGTGTGTGTGTGTGTGTGTGTGTGTGTGTGTGAGTGATGCAGGGATGAGGTGTGGCTGAGATGCAGCATTAGAAGAAACTACCACTATAAAAGGTGCCTTAGTTGTCTTTCTTTTAAAAGTGTCTCTCGCTCTCCTTTTCACATCTTATTTGACATTTAGTCTGTCTCACTAGTTATGTGCGTTTAGCTTTCCTAGTATCACACTTTATCTCACAC
This sequence comes from Siphateles boraxobius, assembly GCF_051911475.1. Lineage (NCBI taxonomy): Eukaryota > Metazoa > Chordata > Actinopteri > Cypriniformes > Leuciscidae > Siphateles > Siphateles boraxobius. The sequence continues at coordinate 12,444,513 of NW_027508876.1, read as the reverse complement.
TGTCCCAAAAACATGTGATTCATAAGAGACAAATCAGTATGATATGCTCACAACAACAAGCCTCAGACTGTGATGCTCAAAATGCTCAAAAACAAATTCAGAAAATTCAAAATATATCATGTCCATAAATAAATGTTCAAATATATTTATTACACAAATTTAGCATCACACAGACATCATGATTAAATTCAAAAGCTCTTGATTCAATTCCATACGAACCTAGTTCAATTCAATTCCAGTTTATTTTGATTTGATTCAATTCCAATTCATTAGGGCAGGTTTTCCCAAACTGGTGTTTGTGAGGGAAATGCTGGGGTAGAAATAAATATAAATAAAAACAATCAAATGAAACACTTACTAAAAAAGTGAAATATTTGATTAGTTTTACTGCATTTAAAGATAACAGACATTAGAGATTTGTAAACATGCAAATGTGTTGTTAAATTGTTGCAATATTTACTTCAAATGTTTTTAGGCATTTAAGGAGCGTATTTTATGTCAGAAGGGTACGACTGAAAAAAAAAAAGTTTGGAAACATCTGAATATTATGGTATTTAAATATTATTTGATAATGTCAAATCAGTAATTATTCGATTTTTTTTACTATTCATTAAAAGGACCAGGTCATAAAAGTCATTAGTTTCAGTAATTAAGCTACACTGGTCATGCTGTATGATAACTACAATCAGAATTTTGAGATTTACAATTTGAAATATCCAACCACTAACATGTACAACCATACCAAAACATCAACAAACTGACAGCATCGCTACTTTATTTATCCATCCTATATTTCACACTTGATTGCTTTGGCAGCGTTAAAAAAAACGGTTTAAGATATAATATCACATGAGGCCAAGTGAGGACAGAACTCATGGCAGCTGGCACTGTAATGTAAATGACAGAATATCACTGCGGTGTTACGAGTCCCTATATAACTTATGGAAATTTAACACTGATGTGTGTAAAGCATCAGTTTAATTTGTGTGCGTTACTCTACTGAATGACTGAATGGATGTGTAAGTGCTGAATCAGTGTTTTCCAGGCTCCTGACTCCCTATAGACCAGAAAGACTGACAGAGAGAGAGACAGAGTGATAGAGATGGAAATAGAGAAACATATAGAAAGAGTAAGGAGGAAGCGAATGAAAAAAGTTGGTGCGACTACTCCACCTGCAGGCCCCAAATTTATATTTAGGTAAATGTATATTTGTGAGAAAGTTCCTCGTATTAAGTTGTGTAACACAAAATAAACACAAAAAAAGAGTTCACCTAAGGCCCAATTTGTTTTAAAGACAAAGACACACTGAACTGATCATATGTGACACAGACATTTATAATGTTACAAAAGACATTTCAAAATAATGCTGTTCTTTTTGTATTCATCACAGGAATAAATTACATTTTAAAATATACCATATTAAAGTAGAAAACCATTTTAAATAGTAATAATATTTCACAATTTTAATTTTACTGTAATATTATATTACTGTTACTGTATTTTTTAATAAATGCAGTCTTGGGGAACATAAGACTCTTCTTCAAAAGCATAAAAAAATCATATTGAACCTAGATTTTTGAACGCTGGCATATACATTCAGCCAGTTTTAAACTGAAAAATAAACTCATTCAGGAGAAACAAGAACGTACTCGGTTACTATCGTAACCTCGGTTCCCTGAGAGTAGGGAATGAGTATTGCGTAGCTATACGCAGTGGGGAAACTCTTTTACTCAGATTATTGAAGCTTTTATGTAAAACGCATTGCAGCTGCACAGCGAGCACAGTGAGAGACTGGCTCACTCATTGGCTGTGCTACAGCAACAGTACATCCAACGGCGAAGGCGCCTCTGACGTGTGCACCAATCCGCTATCAGAGAGCATAAAGGGAACCCAAATTTGCCATAATAGCAGGTTTAATATATATATATATATATATATATATATATATATATATATATATATATATATATATATATATATATATATATATATACATATAGGTCTCAATCATATGTATAGTGATGTCACTAAGCTCGTACCCCAAAATAATATACTAATAGACCGGATACCCGGATACGGGTATAATTATATATATGGACAAAAAACAGCCAAAGCTGGTTTATTGCAAGGGATAGTGTGCTTATGAACAGTGACCTGACACATAGATGAGACCGGACCTCATCGAGTCTAATCATACAGAAAGGACCTTCGCCTGCAGGGAAGGGACCTCCATATTATAGAACCTCACAAAAACGGTGGAGGGCAAGGACCAACCGACCGCCGCACCAAGTTAATTCTTCCTAGCGACTGGCCAGCCACTGGAGTATGATAAGCTGCTATGGCTGCCACATATCCTTTGAGCGTGGATGGGGAATGGCCCGCGTCTAACAACTCCTGTAGGAAGGAGAGAATCACTGACACCTCACATGACTGAGGTTCAAAGTGTCTAACCGAGCACCAGCCGGAGAACACTGACCATTTCAGGGCATAGAGACGCCTGGTAGACGGGGCTCTAGCCTTAGTAATCGTGTTCATGACCTTCACAGGGAGGTCCCCGGGTACCTGTTGAGGGGCCACACATGTAGGGCCCATAAGTCGGGACGAGGGTGCCAGATCGTCCCTTTCGTCTGCGTGAGGAGATCTCTCCTCAGTGGGACAGGTCATGGGACTTTGTCCACCATCTGAACCAGCTCTGGAAACCATGGTCTGGACTTCTATAGGGGGGCCACTAGGAGGACAGGGCATCCCAGTTCCCTGACCCGTTAGATGACCTGGGGGATCATGGAAACGGGGGGAAACACATACTGGGCCAGGGATGGGCCAGCGCATCCCTGTTCTTTGAAAATAACACTGCGCAGTGATTGTTGTCTCTCGAGGCAAAGAGGTCGACCTCGGCCTCGCCGAAAACACTCCCTTATCAGACGAACCGTCTGAGAGTTTAGAGACCAATCGCCTAGGGGCGCAGTGCAGCGGGACCCTTCTCTACAATATAAAATTCTCCAGCCACCTGAGCTGAACAGGGAGCTGTGAGGTTTGCGGGTTTCTTTGAGGGTGGTCCGGCTAGAGCGAGACTCAAGCCCTCTCTTTTCACTCCTGTTGTTAGGAGGTCTTCGGAGGCCTAGGGTCCAACACAATGCTGGGTCGGGGGCCCTGGCGCCGAGGCAGTGGGTAGCGCTTAGCTGGCTGCGAGTGGCGGTGGGTAACAGCTGCAGGGCGGGGCTGAGGGACCTGCTTTGCTGGCTTAGGCTGGGGAGAAGGCGGCATGGTTTTGGGCCTACTCGACGCGGAGCTAGAGCACATTGGCAGAAAGTGTCTCATAGCCTGAGAGAACTTCTGTGCTTCAGTGAACCTCTCTGAAAACCCCTTCACCGGCTGGTAAACCTGCAGCATGGCCATCGTGTGCAGGGCTGAAGCAGCTTGGGAAGTGCGTTGTCTTGCTGGAAGTAGGCATCAGAAGATGAGTACACTGTGGTCAAAATGGACGTGGTCAGCAACAATACTCAAGGTGCCAAGAAAATGGTGGGGGATCCACACCATTACACCACCAGCCTGAACCATTGATTAAAGGCTGGATGGATCTATGCTTTCATGCCAACCAAATTCTGACCCTACCATCTGAATGTCGCAGCAGAAATCGAGTCTCATCAGACTAGGCAACATTTTTCCAATCATTCTGTTGTTGCATTTTGTGGACCATGAGAATTGTAGCCTAAGGTTCCTGTTCTTAGCTGACAGGATTGGCTGATGTGTCAGGTGTCGGTGTGTCGATGTGTCGGTGTGTCTTCTTCTGCTATAGCCCATCTGCTCCAAGGTTCGAGGTGTAGTGCGTTCAGAGTTGCTCTTCTGCAGACCTTGGTTGTAAGAAGTGCTTATTTGAGTTACTGTTGCATTTCTATCAGCTCAAACCAGTCTGGCCATTCTCCTCTGACCTCTGGCACTGTACATTTAGGATATTTTCTCTTTTTTAAACAATTCTCTGTAAGAGAGATGGTTGTGTGTGAAAATCCTAGTAGATCAGCAGTTTCTGAAATACTCAAACCAGCTCGCCTGGCACCAACAATCATGCCACGTTCACTTAAACCACATTTCTTAGTTTGAACTTCAGCAGATTGTCTTGGCCATGTCTACATGCCTAAATGCATTGAGTTGCTGCCATCTGAGTGTAGATTTCAAGTGTAGTGCTACAAATAAAAACCTTCTAGAGTAGGGTGGGCTCAATTGTCTGTGGAGGCCGAGAAATCTAGAAAATAACCAGAATACTGTTCATCAAACTTTTAGTCTCATATTCTATAGTCAGATAAAAAAATCAAAATACCAACTGAATGAATGTTAAAGAACACAAAAGTGTATCTTAATAGTAAATTATGATACATCCAATTGTAAACTCACAGCAAACACGCTTATAATGCTAACAACTTTCATTAGTAAAAGCTGCAGTGTTGCTTTCAAAATATGAGAGAATTAAAGAGTTTATCAGTGAATAGTTGCTTCATCGGTTTGTTGGACCACAGGTTTGGGAAGTGTTGCAGAAACCTCAGAGCCCGATTGCATGATACACTACATGAATGGGCACAGCAATATTTCATAATACACACACAACGGAACCATAAGGTGGAAGTATGTTATCATTTAGGCCTGAATTTCTCAATTCACTGTCTTTTAAATATTGTACATACGATTAAACTCTGCTTGAGCTTCAATTTTTGAATCCCCCTCCCTCACTTTTTTCGAATGATACAGTTCCTTTTCACACTTCCCCCTCTGTGGTCAAACATCCTCTTTTCTGATAGAAACTGTTAACTTACAGGACACAACAGCCAGTAGTGAGACAACCACCAAACAGGAAGGCCCATCAAGCCAGACCCTCTCCGGCTTCAGGGTGCTGGCTTCTTTCTGATTTCACACATCCTTCATTACCTACAGTACAGTGGCCCATTCATGAAATCGGATGTGACTGAGATCCAAAATGGCTGCCCTAGTGCCACAAGACACGGTTTGCACAGTCATCAAGGCCTCTCCCAAAGATTTATATGCTTTTGACAGACGAGTAACTGTCGCTGCCTTCTAGCTAACCACAGTGTGAAGAAATACTCTGACTTTTACCCACGATTAAGCCACTACTATGACATCCAAACATTAAAGAAGTGGCTAATATTGAAGGAACAGCTTGCATTAAATGAGAGGTATCAAACACAAAATGCCTGGGCACTACAAATACACAAACAAATACAAATTCATACTTACTGGTGCAGTTATTGATGGAAGGACAAACATTTACAGTTGAATGGCTCATCTCTTCATCATTCCTTGCATTCTGTTCTGTGATGCCTCAAGATTGTATTCCTTGAGAACTGCAATTTTCTCCATGTGGATCAGGCAGGTACCTGTAACAAGAGACCAGAAATATCCGGCTTTAATATAACATCCAGTTATAGTCTATAAAAGGATGCATAATCAAATTATATATGATTTTTCAGGTTAAAAAGTATTTGTATATATATATATATATATATATATATATTTTTTTTTTTTTTTTTTTTTTTTTTTTTTTTTTTAGAAAATTACAGATCCTTTCGCTAGACCCTTAGTCATCGGCTGGGATCGTGTAGAGCCCTTTGAAGATGCATTGAAACTGCAATTTGGACCTTCAACCCGTTGGTTCCTGTTGAAGTCCACTAAATGGAGAAAAATCCTGGAATGTTTTCTCAACCTTAATGTATTTTCAACTGAAGAAAGAAAGACATGAACATCTTGGATGACATGGGGTTGAGTAAATTATCAGAACATTTTAATTCTTAAGTGAACTACTCCTTTAATGCTTCAGGAATGTTAGCCTAATTTTAATTTAATGCACAAGAGCAACCAGTACATTCTTCAATTACACTATACTATCATGTTATTTATTGAGATACAAAAAATAAGAAACATTAATGGAGACATTTTTTGGCATTTTGAATAAACATGGAGACCATCAATTCAAATAAAACAAGTCCTGCATTAAACAAATAAATACAGTAACAGTTTCAAATTAGTAGGGAAAAAATACCTGAATTGTTAATAGCAATTTTTTGAATGTTTAAGGAACTTGCTTCATAATTACACCTTTACTGTAACTACAACATCTGAGATAGGAGGTTGTCTGGGTGGGTCTTGTCACAGCTCCTAAAGTTTTTATTTAAACACAGGCCTCTTCGAGATAAGATTACAGGGCACAAACTGAGCGTGGCCACTTATATTTCCTTAACTAAATGACAAACTGGTTGGGTTTAGAAGCAACAGCATAGATGAAAAATTCTCAGGGTCATGGATGACAGGGATCCCTGACCCATTAAAGGGATATTTATTCATACTCCGCTACCGACCTTTAGCAGAATGAAAAATAATAAAGTGTGGAAGTATTTAACACTTTTGTGACCTTAGGGTTAGGTTAGGGAAAGTAAGATTAGAGGCCTTAAGGAAGCTGTGAGGTATATTGGCTGTCTGTCGAAAGCCCACACGCACTGTCATTGGAAACTTTTCCTGCTTCCTTAGAGATAATGATGTACTACTGTTTAGCTGAGCTGTAATTAGTCTAGGCACATCGTTAACTGACAAAAAATTAAGCTAAAGAGAGGCACAGCAGCAAACACACAGACAAACAAGTACACACAATCAATCATTGGCCAAAAATTCCCACTCTACAAATCTAAATCTGGATAGACGTTATATTCAATTTCACACAAAGAAAAATAAGGCTGAAAGGGACAGAAGTAAATTAGATTCAAAATGTACTGACATATGGTGCGTTCAAGTCATCTCGTATAGATCGTAATTCCGAGTTGAATGCACTTGAACGCCACCACAATGTCGTAAATACCAGTGGGGAGCTCGGGATTTTCTTTAAGCCCCGATCTGTACGAGTTGGGGGCGTGTCAGTGAGAAACATGGCGGAATCAATGGATGAAACGTCTGTAGTTGACGGTACATTTTAATTGAATTTCAATGTTTAGTCGTCCAAGAAACTGTCATTTATCATGATCCTCTTTAATCTTGTTAAAAGCAGCAAGTTAATGAATTACAACAAAAAATGCTAACAGTTTACATGGCTTCATAAGTTAATTAAAAAAATACAAATAAAAACACACCTGATGCGCATTCTTTGTTCTTCATTTTCTATAAGCAGAGTTAACAAACCTTGCTGTATAAAGAAGGTACACCGCCATCTTGCTCCGACAAAACTGACTTGAACGCACCTCACGTCGTAAACACGACTTCCCACCTCGTACGAACGAACTTCCCAGGACTTGAACGCAGGGGTGTAGTACCAAATTTTGGGCCCTGGGTACAAACCATCTAGCTGGGCCCCCCACCACGGACTTTTGACTTGAGCTCGGCGACTTCTCCAATGTGGCAACTTCTAAGGTCGTTCCTTTACCTGCCAGCTTTAAAAAAAAAGAAAAAGTTTCCAGCCGGTGCCAGCTTTTTTAATCATTTTCACAAAAATGTCATGGGCCCCAGAATATTTTTTGTAGGAATATCTGAACATACAATATATCAAAAGAAAGAACAGACCCTCTGCTTTTAAACAACAAAAAAACTGTTTTATTCAAGCTTAATGCAATGTGTTTTTTAAACACTTAAATGTAGATAAGTTTAATAAAAAAAGCAATATTGAGCAAAAAGCTGAGATCGGATTCAGAATGATGATCAAAAAATAGATGGTCTATCAACAGCCCCAAAGCTTGCAGAGTTCTATACCTCGTCCTGGGTCAACGTTTAATTTGGTAATCTTAGGCCGTTTTGATATGCCATTTAATGTTGATGATTGCGTTATTTTACATATGCATCTGCTTATGCATATCCGCTCATCGAATGTTTCTGCTTCTTTTTCGCCTGTGTTTTGATACAGGGATTCTGCACTCTTTCAGAAGATCCCTAATAGCACCCCCTAGCTTATAACAGTGAAAACAGGGAAAGACGTACAATTCCGTCAAGCCGTTGTCTCCTAAATAATTGAAAATCCTGTCAATGGCAGGGAAAGGGTTAACCTAAAAATTGCACATTTAGCCTTTATTTTTATCTTTTTTCGCTGATTGAGGTCCTATTTTACTGTAAAAGGAACAGAGTTTTAATAAGCCAGTCATGATCATCATCTTTGCTGCTAGAGGACCATCTGATCTAACATTCCAGATTATGTGAACCAAAAGCAAGATGAACCTCAATAGTAAATTTTCTTTATACCATTTTATAACATTATATCACCCTCTCCTCAAAGCAAACCACAATTGGCATTCCTTACTGGTACAGAGCATGGCCGTTGAAGTTTTGACATCATTTATTAACTGTTGAGGAAAGCTTCACTGATTAATACAACAAATTACAGGAAGTGGGTCTGCAAGTGTCAGAGCGTTGAGGGGGTATCAGCAGATAGCCGTTGTCATTCTTAGAAGAGTACACCCAGGAGAGGTGGGGTTGCAATGTGTAAGGGCATTGTGGTTTGGCTGTCAAGGTTGGCTCCCACAGTCTCTCTGCTCTTCAGCAGAATTCCCCCAGAATGAATTTCAGTGAAACCAGAGGCCGTTTAAGCTCTTTATTGGTTATGTGGGCTCTTCACCAAAAACAGTTTGTCAGATGTCATCTGCTGTTTGCTATTATTTCATTGTGTTTTTCTGGTGGGATTCAAAAGTGTTGAAATAAGAAGTTTTGTGTAGAGGTGTTTAAGATTGAAAATTTACTCACATGACTTAACATTCCCCAGTGCATTGTACTTTATAGAGCAAAGCATCAAGCTACAACAATTTCAGCTTTGACCCCATTACATGCTGACCTTTCGAAACAGATAATAATTGCTGTAGAAGTAAAAGATCCCCCACAGAACCCCTAACCTCCTTCCCCAATGTCAAAAACGTAGTGCGATATATAGTTTATCTAAAGAGCTTTTCTTAAACAATTAGCACAATGCTAAGCTAGTAGACTGAGCTGTTAGCTTGTTAACCAAAAACTAACTAAAAACATAAAGAAAGGGAAATATTTGACCATTATTATTTGACTTCAGTAACATAATTTGATATGTAATTTAAAAGACTAATGGCCAGTTTGACAGACAAGTCAATGCATGTTTGAGCTGTCTTAACTGCAAGAAACAATCTCTGACATATCTTAAAATACGTCAATGCCATTTTTTGTCTCAAAATTCACACCAGTAATGTTTTTTTCCAAGTAACATTTATTAAAGCTACTTAAATGTCCCAATTAAACTACATCAATGCCATTTTTTGTCTCAAAATTCACACCAGTAATGTTTTTTTCCAAGTAACATTTATAAAAGCTACTTAAATGTCCCAATTAAACTACGGCCTAAGTCTGGTTAAATCTAAGCCTTGACTGTAATACCCGGTCATATTTTCATTATTAATAATACATACTACAATGAGAATATAAAAAAATTCTCTCAGCCAAAAGAGTGCAACAGTCGGGTTCCATAATTCTTTTCCATGGAGAAATTGCTTTTTAATGACAACATATAAACATTTAAATATAGACCTACTGGGAGTTATGGGGTTGTTAATGATTGGTTGCTATATGGTTTTGTTGAAGCCTTTATCCTGCATTATTTTTACTGATTTTTTTAAATAATTGTGTTTGACTGTGTCAGCTCTCTGAAAAACAATAGGTTACTGATTGTAACCCCGGTTCTCTGAAACATCAAGTGGAGAGATCCACCTATGGGAAGGGCATCCACACCTGACCTCTGCAGAAGCATCCAATTGCACCAAGTTTGGCCTGACAGATAGAAGTGCATGTCCAATGCCCGGTAAGGGACCCGACCCTTACCAAGTGTTTAAAACACTAGCACGCACTATCATGCCTCAGTGAGCATATTCGCTTCTCGTGCAGCAAGCGGGGCAAACTTGGTGGATCTCTCCACTCGATCTTTCAGAGAACCGGGGTTACAATCAGTAACCTATCATCTAGTGTTCAAGATCCACCTATGGGAGATATGGACAGCTTCCCGATTGGCTTTCAGGGCCTCATTGTAGTGTATTGGGCAGAGGACGGTCACCTAGAAAGGCGGTGCATGACACGTCACAAGGAACCCACCACACAAAGAGAGGAAGACACATTAGCAACAAAGAATAGCATATGGTAACATGCATTCGTGAATAAACCTGACCACACTCATAATGGTGAATATATGGTGCCAGGTGCAGGTTAGAAACATGCTTAGTGAATTTAAAAGTGCTGGACTAGGCAACCCAGACATAAAGAGGGGTGGAGGGCCTAAGAGCACAAAGCTACAAAGAGCCAACACCCAGGACAGAATGAGCAAACGGTGTTCTGGTGACATCGAGCCGGTAGTATCTGACAAACGTATGGGGAGAGGCCCAGCTTGCGGCGGTACATATGTCCTGGAAAGAGACTCTCTTAAATAGAGCCCAAGAGGCAGCCATACCTCTGGTGGAGTGAGCTCTGATTCCCTCTGGAGGCTGCACTCCCTTTGATTCACATGCCAAAGATATAGCTTCCACAAGCCAATGAGAAAGGTGTTGCTTGGAAATGGGGTTCCCTGAGTGCAGGGGGCCCCAAGCGATGAAAAGCTGGTCGCTTTTTCAAAACGAGCTGGTCCTGTCTAAGTATGCCCACAGGGCACGTACAGGCAGTGTTGGGAAAGATACTTTCAAAATGTATTACGTTACAGAATACAGAATACATGCCCAAAAATGTAATTTGTAATGTATTCCGTTACGTTACTCAATCTGAGTAACGTATTCTGAATACTTGGATTACTTCCACATTGAATTGCCTTTAAAAGTGTAAGAATGCGGCCATCAAATCCGGCTTACAAAACAGGCCTATTCTGGTGGGGTGGGGGTGCGGTGGTGACGTGTTCATGTAACATGTAAAGGCGGCGCTGCCAATAAAGTATCTAAAAGCTGTCACAAAGAACCGGCAAAAGTAATGATTATGAATATGTCAAATATAGCAAGGAGATATTTTAATTGTTTATTAATAAACAAGTGTTTTCTTTGTCAGTGTCGTCTAAGATGAAGTTGACGATGCTGACTCGCGATCTTCAGTAGTGAACGTGCCAGAGAGAAATGCACATTTCATACGGATTACAAAAGCAGAGAGCAGTCTGTAGTCTGTTTCCTTTCGTTTTGAATTGTTCTGTTTAAAAGTAGACATGTCTGTGAGGCAAGTAGGCTACCTTATACGCTGAGTTTCGGTTCATTTATGAGACGAGCTCCAGTTCACGCGCTGGCGCCTCCGTTTCGTGATTATCTATCGTCTGCTATATTTACTAATTATTTATTAAATCCAGGCAATTGGTTGATGAAACATTCATTAAAATTAAGATACAATTAATACAAAACGAAATTCAATTTAAAGAAAGTTTTTGTGCTTTCTGTTTGATGTCTCTGTGAAAGTTTTAAAGCATCTTTTAGTGCCGCTTTCAGAGCGCTCAGGTCCTTAACGGAGAACTGTCGCGTCCGTAACATTGTTTTTCCTCATAAATGCGAACACGAAAAATAAAATAATATAAAATGAATATTTTATGTTCTGTGGAGACTGAGAGCCAACCCTTCTTTATCCGGTGGGTAGTAGAATTACTTTGGTTTGCGCAGTGTAATTCACAGAATTACAAAAAAATATTTTGCCACCTAAAAGTTAAATATTGTTTTGTGTCACGCATGTTTCCCTCATATTAAATATAAAACCCATGTGTAGACAAATATTTTTCTAATGTCTGGACTCCTTTATTAAGGGAGTATGGATATAAACAGACGTTTCAATATATTGGTATTAAATGCATTTTCTGAGAATTTATATTTCAAGTTTTGACTGTAAATGTCAGATTTATAACGGAATTGGCCAATTTTAAAGAATTTATCTTCAACTAGTTTTGTGGTGTAGGTCTACGTATTTTATAATGTTAACTTCAAATAATACTAGTAATTTGAAGATGTGGTAGCATTGGATCTGGACGAGAAGACCCAGGAAGATCCTCCCTTCTCTTTCTTTAATGTGAAATGCTGTTTGAATTTCCAAGATACAAACGTATTCTTGCCCTGGATCTGTTGTTACGGCTCCATCTACCTCTAGCTCCTGCTGCTCCTCTTCCGACTCCATTGTGACTTCACTGATCACGCAAACCGTGCATTTTTTCGTTTTCATATTGGGGGTTCTGGGAAATGCATGGAGTTGCTTTAATTTATTTAGAGAGTGAATGAACTCATGAAGTATCGTCATGTAATCCATTGATCTCAAAAATGTAACTGTATTCTAAATACCAACTATTTAAATTGTAACTGTAACGGAATACAGTTACTCATAATTTGTATTCTGAATACGTAACGCCGGTACATGTATTCCGTTACTCCCCAACACTGCGTACAGGACACAAAGCGTTCAACCTCTGATCCTCTGTGGAGAAGAAAGGAGCTGGGTGAAACACGGAAAGCTCAATCACCTCACACGTGAATGCCGGGAAGCATTCTGGCATAAAGGCTGGGTTGGGCCTGAGAAAAACTTTATCTCCACTGAGAGAGAATTTCGTGCACGAGGGATGAACAGAGAGTGCATGCAGATCACTGACCCGCTTGGCAGATGCCAAGGCCAGGAGCAGAGCTGTCTTGAAAGACAAATTCTTAAGGGAAATACTTCCCAGGGGCTAAAACAGCTGTTGAGACATTGCATCCAGCACCATGGAGAGGTCCCACTCAGGAACTGCTCTCCTCGGACTGGAAGAGAGCGGCATGCACCCTTCATAAACCTAAGAATAAGGGGGTGTTGCATGCACTGTAGCGCTGTCGAACCTCACATGACATGCAGCGATAGCCGCTAAATAGACCTTAATAGTGGAAAAGGATCTTCCCTTATCCATAAGGTCCTGCAAAAAGCATCAAATGTCAGTGATTGAGCCGTCTAAGCCTTGATTTAGCTTTGGATTTCTTTCTGTTTTGAACCATCATTTACTATCATTTCTAATTGTTAATACTACTAATTACAGCTTACTTATCATTCGCTAGCTTCCGTTATTCTTAGCACGACACACTAGTAACTCACTAGTAACTCACTGGGGACATTTAACATTTAATTTTGAATTTAACAATACTATTACAACTTTACTTTCCTGTTATCTCTGTAAAGCTGCTTTGAAACAATTTGTATTGTAAAAGCGCTATATAAATAAAGGTGACATGACCTGACTAGTCTATTTATTTAGTCGCTCAGTTTATTTATTTATTTTTCTCTCGCGCGCCCGCGCCTCTGAGTTAATAAAAGCCCAGGTGAGTAAGAATCAGTCAACAAACACGTTGAGTAATGTCTTGTCCTGTTATTGTCACCTGCCCTTCATGCCACATGTTTAGTATAGCCTTCCCCGTCGGCAATATAGGATATATATGTGATAAATGCAAGGAAACAGTCAGGCTGACGGAGAAGATTTCAGAACTACGGACACGCATCCAAACTTTAATTGAGGATAGTAAGTGTGCAAGAGCTTTAGATGCTATTTTGGATGCGCCTAGCATAGTGAACCCTTTACATGATTCGGTTCCGGCTGAATTATTGCCTGTGCAGCAAGGCAAATGGGTGACAGTGAGGGATCGCTCTAATCGCGGATCAAAAACCACTCTTCCGTTCCGATTACCACAACAAATCGATTTGCCCCACTCAGTGAAACACCGACTGAGAATTCTGTTGATTGTGCCCTGGTAATTGGCGATTCTATTACACGGAACGTGAAAATAGAGACACCAGCCAGCATAGTCACATGTTTGCCGGGAGCAAGAGCGCCTGACATCAAAGCAAATTTAAAAGTGCTGGCTAATGCTAATCGTAAATTGTCTAAGATTATTATTCATGTCGGCACTAATGATGTTCGACTTCGCCAGTCGCAGATCACCAAAATTAACATTAAAGAGGTGTTTGAACTCGCAAGTACGATGTCAGGCACTGTAATTTGCTCTGGCCCCCTTCCTGTTTGAAGGAGTGATGAGATAGTTAGTAGATTGTGTTCACTCAAATTGCTGGCTGTCTAAGTGGTGTCCGCAAAATAATATAGAATTCGTAGACAATTGGAAAAGTTTTTGGGGCAAACCTGGCCTGTTGAAAAGAGATGGTATTCATCCCTCCTGGGATGGTGCTGCTCTTCTCTCTAGTAATTTGGCTCATAGTCTTAGAGATAAAACATGACAATCTGGGGCTCAGGTCAGGAAGCAGACAGACTGGCTAAACCGACCATCTGCTAGCGGCCAAGCGTCACCAAGGTCAGATTAATCCCATCACATAGAGGCTCTTTCACCTCGATATCATCATATAGAGACTGTGTCTGTTCCCCGAATTTGGAAATACAAAAAACTTCCAAACCTATCTAAGGTTAAAAATGTAATTGATGTCCAACAAATAAAAAAACAGATATAATACAGAAGAGCTAACGATAAAGCTTGGGTTGCTGAATATTCGATCCCTTACTTCAAAAGCACTTATTGTTAATGATATGATTTCAGATTATAACCTAGATGTGCTGTGTTTGACAGAAACCTGGATAAAACCAAACGATTACATTACTTTAAATGAGTCCACCCCGCAAGATTACTGTTATAAACATGAACCTCGTCCGAAAGGCAAAGGGGGAGGTGTTGCTGTAATTTATAGTAATATTTTCAAAACTACTAAGACATCTAGTTTTAAATATACTTCTTTTGAAGTGTTGGTGCTTAATGTAAAAATATATAGTATAAATGATAAATCGTGTTTGAGAATTCTGCTGGCTACTGTATACAGGGCACCAGGGCACCATAAGGACTTTATCAAAGAATTTGCTGACTTTCTATCAGAATTAGTATTGGCTGCAGAAAAAAGTACTAATTGTTGGTGATTTTAATATACATGTAGATAATGAAAAAGATGCATTGGGATTGGCATTTAAAGACATTGTAAACTCAACTGGAGTTAGACAACACGTGTCAGGACCTACTCATTGTCGTAATCATACTCTAGATCTAATATTATCACATGGAATAGATGTTGATGCCGTTGAAATACTGCAGCAGAGCGACGACATCTCAGATCATTATCTAGTCTCATGTAAATTACATTTAGCCAAGGCTGCAAAGCCGACTCCGTGTTATAAATATGTTAGACCTATCACTACTGCCACGAAATATTGCTTTATCAATAATCTTCCCGATCAGTTTCATCATCTCAGCATCCCAGATAGCTTAGAAGAACTCGATATTGCAACAGAAACTTTTAACTCTCTCTTTTCCAGCACTTTAGACACAGTTGCTCTGCTGCGCTTAAAGCACACTCAGGCCCTTAAGAGAGCAGCCAGAACAATGGAGCGCAGCTGGAATAAAACAAAACTAGAGGTATTTCGGATTGCATGTAAGGGGAGCTCGATTGCTTACAGAGAGGCTTTAAAAGCTGCTAGATCTGCTTATTTTTCAACCCTATTAGAAGAAAATAAACATAATCCTAGGTATTTATTTGAAAAAGTAACTAAACTAACGAAAAAGAAAGCTTCAAGCGCAGAAGTTTCCAAGAAACACAGCAGTAATGACTTTATGAACTTCTTCACTTATAAGATCTATAATATCAGGGACAAAATTATAACTATGCAACCGTCTACTACAGTATCGCATCAGGGAGTGCATTGTAGTCTCCCTGAGGAAAAAATGTATTCATTTGTTGCTATAGGAGAAGAAGAATTTTACAAAATCGTTAACTCATCTAAATCCAGAGGATTTAGAGGTCATAGATCCTCTTCTCAATATCATTAATTCGTCTTTGTCTCTAGGATACGTACCAAAACCCTTTAAGCTGGCTATGATTAAACCGCTTGTTAAAAAAACACAACTTGATTCTACAGAATAAGTCAATTACAGGCCGATCTCGAATTTGCCTTTTCTGTCAAAGATATTAGAAAAGGATGTATCCTCACAACTGTGTTCCTTTCTTGAAGAAAATGCTATCTGCGAGGATTTTCAGTCCGGATTTAGACCGTCCCATAGTACTGAAACTGCTCTCATTAAAGTCACAAATGATTTGCTCTTATCATCCGATCGTGGTTGTATCTCTCTATTAGTGTTACTTGATCTTAGTGCTGCATTTGACACCATTGACCACAACATTCTATTAAATAGACTAGAAAACTATGTTGGCATTAGTGGAATTGCACTAGCATGGTTTAAATCATACTTATCTGACCGTTATCAGTTTGTAGCAGTAAATTAAGAGATGTCTTATCGGTCAAAAGTTCAGTATGGCGTACCACAAGGCTCAGTACTAGGACCGCAGCTGTTCACTCTGTACATGCTACCGTTAGGAAATATCATTAGGAAACACGGAATTAGTTTTCACTGTTATGCTGATTGTACTCAGCTCTATATTTCCTCAAAACCTAACGAAACTTACCAATTCACAAACTTAACGGAATATAACTAGTAATTTCCTACTACTAAATTCTAAA
The DNA here is from genome assembly GCF_051911475.1 of Siphateles boraxobius. Taxonomy (NCBI): domain Eukaryota; kingdom Metazoa; phylum Chordata; class Actinopteri; order Cypriniformes; family Leuciscidae; genus Siphateles; species Siphateles boraxobius. The sequence continues at coordinate 12,428,057 of NW_027508876.1, read as the reverse complement.
AAAAACAAATTCTAATTATTGGACAAAAAACTTCCGCATGCAATAACCTAGAACAGGGGTACACACAGTCCTACACACAGTATCTACACACAGTCCTTCCTGAATTTATCCGCACCTCTAAATAGGCTTACTAACATTAAAACTATAACTGGTCATCACATCAGTACAACAGCTTGTTAAAAGAATGTTTACTGCACACAACGGCTGCCACATATTTAATTTATTTATTTACTCAACCGCCCGAGGGCATAATCAGGTTCACTTCAGGGATGCCAACATGTATGGTCAAAAAAGAGAGAGGCAATCGAAGCCCTCGCCCCGCGGCAAATATCCAGATACTTACATTGCCGCCAACCCCTGCCACCCCTATGCACATTTAGTAAAATGAAATTCAAATAAAGTTTTAACATAAAAAGGTTTTATAAAAAGATAAACCTCACATATTTCAGCCTTTAAATCATTTTTATCAAAAGAATGAGTCAAAAAAAGATAAATTACTTGACATTTACATCGATGCACATTAGCTTAACTTTTATTATTAGCTAATAGTAAAATTCGGTCCGATTTTCCCGTGCCGTCTGTCATTGCTATGCGCGCTCTCCACAACTTAGTTGTGCTTAGTAGCTAATAGATTTCCACCACCGAAAAACGCTTGCTGTAGCTCTGCTACAAGATTTATTTACGGAGAAGAGAAAAACACACGTAGTGTTTGGGTGCACGTGCATTCTTACATTCTTCATTGACTGAGCTTTCAATGTTTGCGGAAAGGATGAAGCTGATTTGTTTGTTCTTGTCACATGAACAGCGGTGCGTTTGCGGCATTATGAAAAGTTGAGGTGTTTTCATCTCGCTGCGCCTAAAAAAATGAGTGCGTCACTTCAATTATGATCCCACTTGCCGCGTGCCTACATGAAATAATGAACTTGAGAGCGCAAAAGACACGATATATGAACGGCCCCTTGATGAGCTACCTCCAATCAAGCGACGTGTTGGAGACCCCAGTAAAAGATACGCACCAAGAAGAAACACTAGCGTTTCACGCTTGCGCGCATACTGCTGTTTTGACGTGCAGTATTCTGATTTGCTTATTTCCTATTTACCTGTTTGGTGGAGGCAATTCAGAATTACTGTTGGTGAAATTATAATCAGACAAATATTTTATATAATGACAAAATATTTGCCTCTGCCGCTTTCCTCTTCAGAGAACCTGTTGCTATCCACCGATCCATGTTGTGGTTCTAACGGCACTGAACTTGAACGTCACGGCCGAGCACCACTAGCCTATTATAGTAATCACACAATAACCAGACAATTTAATTTAAATTTTATATCAATAGAGGCCTACATATTCTTTTTACTTTTTTTATGGGGATTCCTGGTAAAATGAAGGTAAAAAATATTATTTTATATTTTATTTTGCCTTTCCACGGACCACCTGCAGTACCCTCACGGACCACTAGTGGTCCGCGGACCACAGTTCGGGAACCACTGCCCTAGAATACTGTTTAACACTTGATGGCTGCTCTGTCAAGTCTTCGTCGTCAGTTAGGAACCTGGGTGTGCTCTTTGATAACCATCTCTCATTTGAAAGTCACGTGTCTAGTATCTGTAAAAGCGCATTTTTCCATCTTAAAAATATACCTAAATTACGTCATATGCTCTCATTGACAAATGCAGAACAATTAGTTCATGCGCTCATGACCTCAAGGCTAGATTATTGTAATGCTCTACTGGGTGGTTGCCCTGCACGCTTAATAAACAACTACAGCTGGTCCAAAACGCAGCCGCTAGAGTTCTTACCAGAACCAGGAAGTATGACCATATTAGCCCGGTTCTGTCAACACTGCATTGGCTCCCTATTAAACATTGTATACATTTTAAAATATTGCTGATTACTTACAAAGCACTAAATGGTTTAGCTCCGTAGTACTTGAGTGAGCTCTTAACCCATTATAGTCCTTCACGTCTATTGCGATCTCAAAATTCTGGCCAGTTGATAATACCTAGAATATCAAAATCAACTGCTGGCGGTAGATCCTTTTCCTACTTGGCACCAAAACTTTGGAACAATCTTCCTAACATTGTCCGGGAAGCAGACACAGTCTGTCAGTTCAAATCTAGACTAAAAACACATCTCTTTGGCTTAGCATACACATAACACATTATAGATTACTATAATTCAATGTTAGGCTGCATAGTTTAGATCAGCCGGAACCAGGAACACTTCCGATAAATCCTGATGTACTTTGTACATCATAAGAAGGATGGTGTCTACGCTAATATTAGTCTCTCTGTTTATCCCGAGGTTTACCGCAAACCGCCGGATCCAGGCCATATCCAGATCTGATGAAGGACCATCACATGGACACGATGACAACGCATCCCTGAGCAGTTTCCTCATCAACACTGTGAAGGCCTCATGGACACCTCAACAAACTCATCTCCATACCGGCGTGATGACTCCGACCCCTAACCAGATGAACTGGATAAATATTGTGAAAGTTCTGATCCAATCTGACTTCTGACCTATTATGCCGCCTAAATCATAATCATACACTGTTCGTTTGTTGGCCAAAGGAGGACTGGCCCCCTGACTGAGCCTGGGTTCTCCCAAGGTTTTTTGCTCCATTCTGTCACCTGATGGAGTTTTGGTTCCTTGCCACTGTCGCCTTTTTTTGCCTTTATTCGCCATTGGCTTTTGGCTTGCTTAGTTGGGGACATTTAACATTTAACAATACTATTACAACTTTACTTTCCTGTTATCTCTGTAAAGCTGCTTTGAAACAATTTGTATTGTAAAAAGCACTATATAAATAAAGGTGACTTGACCTGACTTAACCGCTTCACACCACTCTTCGAACACATCCCACTTACAGTTCTAAAGGGACCGTGTCGAAGAGGCTCTGGCACACTGAATGGTGGCCACAACACATAGGGGGAGCCCGAACACATGGGGGGAGCCCCAATGCGTTTAAGTTGGCCCTCTCACAGGCCATGCCCAGAGGGCCACCCTGTTTGGGTGCGGTTGGTAAATTTCCCCATTCGCTTGGGACAAAAGGTCTGTACGAATTGGGAGGGGCCACGGCTGGGCATACAGCAGAGGGATAATCTCTGCGAGCCATGGTGCCCTGGGCCACCTGGGAGCTATCAAAGTCATGTTCAAGCTCCGTTCCCTCACCCTGGCCAGAGACAGCGTTATGAGGTAAAGGTAGCGAGAAGAACATAGGACAACGGGTGTTTTCGCGTGAGGTGAAGAGATCTACGGTTGCCTGGCCGAACCTCCTCCACAGTAGACCCACTATCTGAGGATGGAGGCGCCAGTCCCCGTAGAGAGGGTTCCCCCTTGACAAGAGGTCTGCGTCCCTGTTCAGTATGCCCGGGACACGAGCATAGGAGCGCATCCCACCCGGTGGTTGATATATGCTACAGCTGTCGTGTTGTCGCAGCGCACCAGGACATGATGCCCCTGCAAGCGGGGCAGAAAGTGATTCAGTGCCTTCCGAACAGTGAGGAGCTTTAAATAATTTATATGGGCTGAGTAAAGTGTGCTTGGACACACACCATTCACTGTTCTGCCCTCTTGCGTGGCTCCGCAATCCTGTTAAGGACGCGTCTGTCGTTACTACTTTCCGCAGCATAATCGTCCCGAGAGGGGTCCCATGCGTGTAAAACTCTGCGTTCCTCCAGTGGCGCAGCGCTACTGTGCACGAGCACATCACTGTGACAGAGCGCGGGGAGATTGCTTAAAGGGCTGAGATGAAGAGATAAAACCCACTTCATGAACACCCTTCATTCTCAGAAGGCCCAAAGGCAGGACGTGTATAACCACAGCTATAAGACCCTGTAGCCTGAGACATTCGCGATAATGTACTCTCGTTCCTTCTCTGAATTGTGAGAGGCAATTCATTAAGGAGAGAACACGCTCTTGTGAGAGACTTGCGCAAATTGTAACCAAATTCAGCTCCAGACCCAGAAAAATAACTCTATGCGTGGTAGCGAAATTCCTCTTGCTCACATTCACTCTGAAGCCGAGCGCTGTGATGTGAGCGAGCACATGGACAGTGTTTTGCATGATGATCTCTCTCGAATCGGCTATAATCAGCCAATCGTCCATGTAAGTCAGGATTTTGAGTCCCGCTATTCTCAGAGGGGCTAACCCCACTTCCGCACACAGACAGAACACTCTTGGACTGAGTGCTAGACCAAACGGAAGCACTGTGAATTCGTAACATATGCCTTGGAAGGCGAAACGAAGAAACTTCCTGTGTGGAGGATAAATGCTTATGTGGAAAAAAGCATCTTTCAGATCGATCGATGTGAACCAATCGTTCTGTTTTAATGCACGAGAGAGAACGTTGTGGGTTAACATTCTGAAATTGTATTTCCTTAAATGTTTGTTCAACACTCTGAGATCATTATAGTAAGAATCAACCATTCTGGAGCCGACACAGACTGCCAGGCTGTCACGTGTGACGTGAGAGAGCCCACATTTCTTATCATCGCACCATTGTTGCATAAGGGCAACAGCAGGGCCAAAAAGAGCCTGGCCTGGTTCCACTGGGGCTCCTGCTATGAGTCTTTTTTCGCTGTTGGGCAGACCAGAGAGATTGGGCAAGAGGGCGCGTTCCCCCACAACAGATAGGGCCATAGAACGTCCGCCGGCTTGGACAGCCTGGCGGGCGTTGCGCTGTCTTTATAAAGTATATTATTATTAAACTGTCTGTACACTTACAAAGTTCTCAGTGCTTCGGTTTGTATGTAGAGACCCCCATTAAGCTACCGTGTTAGTGTGGGGCTATTTTGAGCCTTGTTAGTGGTATTAACTAGCGATCTCTTTTTACTTATTATATGCCCCATATACTAGCGTTATAAGCTAAACAGTTTTTAGAGATAAAACTCTTTACACTCGATTATCATGAAAACAAATCGCAGAGAACAGTCGACTCAGTACCAATGTGTTATTACACCCCAGGTTCATTTTGCGCCGGAGTTCTCCTTTAAGGGGTCTGGCAATCGAGGGCTCGATGGTGGGAGGGTCGCCCATGCCTCACGCTGCCATATCCTTAACCTCCAGACCGCCCAAGCCGTGCTTCAGATCTAGCGCATGCTCAGGGAAGTCCCCAGAGCAAAGAGGTCGCGAGAAGCGAATAACAACGAGGATCTCGGTGGATTTCGAACACGAGATGATGAAAGAGAATCTCGAACGGTGGATCTCGAACACGAGATGATGAAAGAGAACAACTTTACCTATGATTCTGCAAAGAAATCTACACCAATAAGAGAATCTCAACAAGCAAATTGCACAAAAATAACTCTTTAGCACCCGTCCACTCTCATGAAGCACTGCAAATAGTGTAATCAACGTAATTCTCTCTTTAAAGCAGTTGAGTACAGCCTTGAACCTTTATTTTTTTGTTCTGTTTTCAAGTACTTTTTTGCTTCAAATCAAAGTTGTAATGTTGTAATTAGGGGTCAAGCACCAAAGGTGCGATGATACCTACTGTATCCATTAGTTTCCTTATTATTATTATTCCGCTTCTTTTACTTCTTCCGCTCTTGAAGTCTATAGCATCCTATAGAACCGTATGGTAAAACGTTGTGAGATTTGGCACAAAAATAGAGGACAGTCCAAACATTCACCAAAGCAAATTTGGAGTCTCATTCTCAACTCAATCCCTCTAATGCCACCAACTGTCCAACTGTAAGGGCTAGAAATAAAAATAATTTTAAAAATTAAACATTTTTTTCCTCTGATTCCTTGGCTCAAGCTGATTTAATTGCATCCTATAAGTCATTTTCCGCAAATGTTAAAACATTTCTAAGTCCTCCTCCACGAAAATCAATCCAGATCACCTTCAGACCATGCTGGTTAAATGTATCAAAAGCTTATTGATATTCTCGTATAACGCATTAACACATTTGACGAAGAGCACACCAAATTGGACGCCATGCTATATCTCTGCAACGTTGTAGCATATTTAGACCAAACTTGGTACATATCATCACAAGCATAACCTGAGGCCACTTGCAGCGTTTCGACACAGCACCATCTACTGTTCCGGAGATATGAAAAATGGCTATTTTTGCTTATAACTTCTGAATGGTTTGACCATAAAATTGGTCTTGTTAGATGTGGTACTACATCCCGAGACGAATGATACCCACTTTTCCAATATAGGCCATTTTGAATGTCGGGCATTTTAATTTTTTTAATAAAATGTTGTATTTTATGAACGCATCAGTGTACCATTACAAAACTTGGTATGGGTCATCGATGCCATGTCCTGAAGGAGCTTGATATGTTACGGGTCAGCCCCACCTAGTGGTAAAAATAAAAATGTACATGCTTGTAACTTTATAGCATGACTTTCTTTGAAAACCTACTTTTTCGAACTCCTTCTAGACCGTTGATCTGATTTACACCAATTTTGCCCAGATCCTCTTCAGACCATGCCAAAAATTTTAAAATATCAAAAGCTTTTCAATAGACCAAGCAATTCTCAAATAACACATCAATGAAATTGTAGGCATTATGCCAAGCTGATTCTGAGGTAGAAACTCTGCAACACTTTGGCATATTGCTACCAAACTTTGTATGTGTCATTATCATCTCACACTGACCACTCTATAATAATTTGATAACAGCGCCTCCGATTGTTCAGAAGTGATAAGAAAGTTAATCATATTACACTTTGGCACATTGCTACCAAACTTTGTATGTGTCATTGTCATCTCACACCGACTACTCTATAATAATTTGATAACAGTGTCTCCGATTGTTCAAAAGTGATAAGGAAGTTAAGCCATGAACCAAACCAACCAGATACAAGGTGAAATATAGCTGCAAGCTGCAATTATCGGGGCCAAGCCCAAAAAGGACCAATGAGACATACAGGCATGACTGTGAGCTTCAGTAACAATGAGTAATTAAAGACATTTTAGTCAAAATGGCAGGGACATCACAAATACAATCACTTGTAATATGATTAAAATCCAACACAAAGTGTAGATTAAGTATATGCAATATATATATATATATATATATATATATATATATATATGCAATAGATATTCTATGCAAATTAATAAATACAGTAGCAAAATAGTAAAAACACCCATAAGTAATGTTATCTACAGCACTTGTCACGTGGAGGCCAAAAGTGTCGGAAGGGCCGTTAGCCAAGGTGGTTTTATCACAGTCCTATTTGAAACGTCTGTGCTACTAGCACTTGGACTATTCACATGATAAGACTCTTTAGATAGCTAGACTATGTCTTGGTTACAGTCCCAGTTGTGGTTGGTAAGAGGAATCCCATAAGTGAGTGGGTGTTAAAGGAGAGAGTCCTGCAGTTGTTGAAGTGTAAATTACACCTCTGTGTATATACTGACAGCGCCGGCACTTTGTGAGGGGCCCCATGTCAAACCACATCCTCTGTAGCATTCAGTGTCCACTCAAACAAAGACCTTGCCAAGTCTCAGTCACATTACATAATTATGAATATCAGACCAACATGACACATAGACAGAACCTCTGGTCCAAAACATAGTGCATTGCTTTGCTCCCTACAAGGGCACATGTCCTTTAAAGGTGCATTTACATGAACGGCAATTGACCAGTGTACACATTCCTACTCGTCTCAACTTTGCTGCATTGCTAATGAGTTTTTTAAAATGACAAAAATATGCTATTTTAATTGAAAATTAATGATTTCTAGGGTCTGTTGCTGCTTATCACTGTCAGCTTGAACATCCCTTAATGCGGCCTTCTAAATTAAATCACATAAGCGAGACTTGATTTCAATAGTTTGACATTAACATGTTGCTAAGCTAACATCGTTAATTTGCATAGATATACAGATACATAGAACTCAAAAATGTCAAACTGTCAAAACTAATTTATGAAAATGAATCAATCTTTATTTAATTTGTACTTATTTGAATTTTTAATCATCATTCATTAAATTTAAGTGATTTAGTAGCTAATTAGGTTTGGAACTGAGCAAATATGTTTGTACAGGATAGAAAATCAATCAGTTGGACCACATCAGAGAGATCTGAAATTTATGAATGGGAAAACTTTTTATTTTCCTATATCTGCATGTGAATGTGACTTGTAGAAGAACAAGACCTTCCTCTTTGCAAAGTCTTTTAATAAATACCAAAAATTGTGAGAGTTGGCAAGTAACAGTTTTGTGGTTTACCAATTTCTTGTGTCATGAGATAGCATGTCCTCCTTCTTGGCTTGTGAATTCTCAGAAACCGTATAGTAACAGTTTCATATTCCCTTACCACACGAGATCACACCAATCCATGACATTTAAAAATAAATAAATAGGCAGAGAAAAGTAGGTTTATCTTAAGGTGAATGTGCTGCAAAGTTGTATTATATTAAATATATTTATCATTATAATAAATAAAAAAATCTAAATTCTGTCATCATTTACTTTACATAAACGATTACTTTAAAAACATGTTTTTTAACCTTACATACAAATGTAACAGTTGCCCGCTCATTTAAAAAACAAACAATAGAAATAGTAAAAAGTTCATACCTTAAGGCTAAGGGTAAGGTGAAACCTGAAGAAAAAGGTCAATATCTGCTATGAGAAGATAGGCCTGTTTGAAGAGAGTTCACAACATCAAAAACTGTTCGGAAGTTCACTGATAACAACGATTTTCGCAGCCATTTACAAAATTAACAGCAACCAGAATTACTGCAGTATATTCCTCCAAACACTTTAGCAAAGCTATTCAAATGAATAATGTTTAACAGGAACTTTGTAATTTAAGTTTTAATCTATTCATTTCAATTGCTTAGTGCTAATCTCACTTACCTCATGTATTGTAGTTAATTTTTTCTCATCCTTCCTATTCTAGTAGGCCATCCTCTTCTGACCTCTAGCATCACCATGGACACAGTTTGGGGGAGGAACCCCCCAAGGGAGAAAACATCATTCTGCACCAACATACATTTGAAACCTTTTTACACTACTCATGACCACCTTTACCAGAATTTATCACTTTCTATTGTATTTTATTGTGGTACATTTTGACAAACTTGCAGAATTTTTAATAGATTATATGTTAAGGGAATAGATTTTTCACTAAAGATTCATATTACAACTGTGGCATGTTGTATAGTTTTTGAATGTGTAGGTTGCTATTTTTCATTAAAAATGCTGGATAAAAAAAGAGAAAAGTGCAGGAAAAGTGGCATGCGCCCCGCCCCGCGGGAATAAACAGGAAGCGGGCGCACGCACTCATTGTCTTTTGCTTCGGAGCCGAGCCACCCCTGTCCTTTGGGGCTCCACCTGACGATCAGATGTCGATCGCAGCATCTAAGGAGGAGCTCCAGTCCTCTGGAGATTAAGATTCGGCTGCATTACCCCCTTCGGTGAGTGTAGCGTTGCCCGAGTCTGATCCAGAATGGGCAGCTATGCTTTCCATTCTGCTATGCTTTCCATTCCAAATAGGTCGGGCTTGCGTGGAACCTTCCATCACGTCCCGAACCTTCCCGGTTGGACGATTGGTTTCTTGGGGCGGGCCGTGCTGGTTCTCAGTGCGCCACCCCGGTACCATTCTTCCCGGAAGTGCATGAGAAGCTAACAAGGATGTGGACGGCGCCGTATAGTGCCAGACGCCGTCCTATTAGCTCCTACCTCCTAACCGCCCTTGACGGCGGAGCAGCTAACGGGTATGTGGATGTCCCGCCGGTGGAGCGGCTGTTGCGATGCAATTGAGTCCAGCGTCCGCTTCCTCATGGCGGGGCAATCCACGCCTCCCGTCCAAAGCATGTACGTTTTTGTCCGGTCTGACGGCGAAGGCTTACAGAACCTGTGGACAGGCTGCTTCCGCCCTCCAGCCATGGTGCTTCTGCAGGTCCACCAGGCCCAGGCGCTAATGGACATGAACGAGGTTGGTTCCAACCCAGATCTCCTCCGGGAGCACCGTGTGGCAACTGACCTCGCTCTCCGAGCAACGAAAGAAACCGCACGTCCAGTCGGTCAGGAGATGTCCACCTTGGTGGTCCAGGAGCGCCACCTTTGGCTCAACCTGGCGGACATGAGGGACACCGATAAATATCAGTTCCTGGATGCCCCTCTTTCCCAGGTTGGGTTATCCGGCGACGCGGTCGAGAGCATCGCCCAAGAGTTCTCGGACGCCCAGAAGCAGACGGCCACCCGACACACCCTGCCCCTGCGGACCGCTGCTGCTCCCACCCGTCCGCAGACCGTCCGTCTGCTCGTCACCGAGGTCGACCTCCTGCGGCGTCCTCCGCTCCCGCGAAGCCTCAGCAGCAGCCACCATTCAGGCCTCAGCGTAGAGCAGCCCGCAGTAAGTCGACCACGCCCGTCCAGGCCACTGCCAAACCAGGAGGCAAGCGGAGGTGCAAACGGCCCTGAGACGGGCGACCCAGAGGTGGATCAAGTTGCTCTTCAGGAGATGAGCTCCTTCCCCCGGTGGAGGGCCGGGCGGAGAATATTTTGTTTCCTTTTCTTTCTGTTCCGCCACTGACCCACGGGCCAGTGGTACCCACAATTTCAACAAAAGAGCAATTTCAGAAACCTCTGGGTCCCAAGAGGGCACGCTTGGCGGTCCACCCTCAAGCCACATTTCACCCTCATCGCCAGCGAGCAGCAGTGGCTGTGTCCCGGACGCACTGACGCCTCCGCACACTCACTCTGCCCTTCGATGGAAGCAGGTACGTGTTGCACCACACACTCAGACCCCACGTACCCCCACGTACGACAGGGTACGTCTGTGGTGCCGTTGGTCCCACTTGCGTGGTGTCTGGGAGCCTGGCTAGCGCTTCCCAGCCCGTCTCGCTTGCTCATCTGTACTATCAGACTCAGCTATGCAATTCAGTTCGCCCGGCGTCCCCCTGTGGTCAAGGGCATTCTGTTCACCTGTGTTCTGGCGGACAGTGCCCCTGTGCTCAGGGCAGAGATTGCAGTCCTACTGGCAAAGGACGCGATCGAGTCGGTCCCTCCAGCCGATATGAAGACCTGCTTGTACAGCCCGTACTTCATTGTGCCCAAGAAAGGCGGTGGGTTACGGCCAATCTTGGACTTGCATGTCCTAAACCGATCCCTTCTCAGGCTGCCGTTCAAGATGCTTACGCAGAAACGTCTGTCTTACGCAGAAACGTCAGCTTCAGTTCTGTGGATGGGGCCTCAACTGCATTGGCATATCAACTGCCTCGAGATGTTAGCAGTACATCTTGTGCTGGGCCACCTCAAAAGGCTGCTTCTAGGCAAGCATGTACTGGTCCGTACGGACAGCACTGCGACCGTTGCGTATATCAACCGTCAGGGTGGTCAACGCTCCCGCCGCACGTCACAACTCGCCTGCCATCTCCTCCTTTGGAGTCAGAAGCATCTGAGGTCGCTTCGTGCCATTTATATTCCGGGACTGCTCAACCGTACAGCCGACGAGCTTTTACGGCAGCGAGTGCTACCGGGAGAATGGCGACTTCATCCCCAGGTGGTCCAGCTGATTTTCATGTGTTTCGGGACCACACAGTTGGACCTGTTTGCCGCTCCGGACATGTCTCACTGCCAGTTGTTCTATTCCCTGACCGAGGGGACCCTCGGCACGGATGCTCTGGCACACAGCTGGCCCCCGGGCCTACGCAAGTATGTGTTTTCCCCAGTGAGCCTTCTTGCACAGACCTTGTTTAAGGTCAGGGAGGACGAGGAGCAGGTCTTATTAGTTGGGCCGTATTGGCCCAACCGGACCTGGTTCCCTGAACTAATGCTCCTTGCGACAGCCCCTCCCTTGCTCATTCCTCTGAGAGAGGACCTGCTCTCATAGAGACGGGGCACCCCATGGCACCCGCGTCCAGACCTCTGGAAGTTCAAATGTCTGGTCCCTGGACAGGACGCGGAGGTTCTTGGTGACCTACCCCCAGCGGTAGTTGACACCATCACTTCCGCTAGAGCCCCCTCAATGAATGGCCTCTATGCGTTGAAGTGGAACCTGTTCGTTGATTGGTGTTCTTCTCACGAGGAGAACCCCCGAACTTGCTCGATCAGAGCTGTGCTTTCCTTCCTGCAAGATGGGTTGGAGCGAAGGCTGTCTCCCTCCACCCTTAAAGTGTATGTTGCCGCTAAACCAATCCTCCTATAAACATACACAAAATTATGACACAATAACATATATCTGACACTATCTTATTTGTCAGTCCCCCTACAAACAACGCATATGATTTCACCAGACTCCGAGTGTCGTGCGCTGGCGTGGCGCCAACAGTGACATCATAAGCGTGCACCGCTCACCCGATCAGTTTCGCCAGTGCCACCAGCCAGTACGGCTACAACAAACACTTGCGACACACGACAAACAAATCACAGAATACACGACACATAAACAAGACAAAAATGTGTGTGGTGTCCTATGTATGACCGGAATATTACAGGGGATTGTAGTGTGTGATACTGTCCATGGGCTATCGGCCTGTGTGTGCACCCGCACCACCGACAGCAGACAATCTACTCCATCACACCTGTAAAACAGTACTCCTGGTTGCACTGGCCTCCATCAAGAGGGTAGGGGACCTGCATGCATTTTCGGTCGACATATCATGACTGGAATTCGGCCCGGCTAACTCTCACGTGATCCTGAGACCCCGGCCCGGATACGTGCCCAAGGTTCCCACCACTCCCTTCCGGGACCAGTTGTTGAACCTGCAAGCGCTACCTTCGGAAGAGGCAGACCCAGCCCTGGCTTTTCTCTGTCCCGTGCGAGATCTGCGCCTGTATGTGGTCAGAACGCAAAGCCTCAGGACCTCAGATCAGCTCTTCGTCTGTTACGGAGGCCAGCAGAAGGGAAAGGCTGTCTCCAAGCAGAGGATGGTCCACTGGATAGTGGATGCCATCGCCTTGGCTTACAAAGCCCCCCTGCCCGCCCGGGTTGAGGGCCCACTCCACTAGGGGTGTTGCTTCTTCTTGGGCACTGGCACACAGCGCCTCGCTGACAGATATAGGTAGAGCTGCAGGCTGGGCGACACCTAACACGTTCGCTAGGTTTTATAGCCTACGTGTTGAGCCAATTTCTTCCTGTGTGCTCGCTTCAACCAGCCGGTAACACCAAAGTTCCCGCTCTAGTGATCCCATATGAGTATTCTTCCACGATCAGCTCCCTGTGGTGAGCCCGTGTTTTTCCCTTGGCAGAGTACGCTCTTTCGTCACTGTCTGGTGTAGCCTCCCCCTTCTCAGGCTGGAGCCATCGCAGTGACATTCCATATGTTGCACTGCCCCTACGGCCAGTCCATATGTGTATTCTTAACGTTACCTCCCTTCGGGCAGGATGTGGCTTCCGCAACGTCCCTCTCCCCTGGAAAGGCATGCTTTCCCAGTGTTATCCAAAGAGTTCCACTGTGTGGGGTTTAATGGAACAGCAGTTCGAACTCCCTCTACGCAGGCCTTCTGCCCCAGCCAGTTGGGGGTCTGAGAGTCTTGCGTAGGCCGCTGGATGTGGCAGTAACGTCCCGTCGCCACGGTAGCTGACCACTGGTGTACGGCCATCACAATCTCGTCTCCTCAGCGAAAAACAATGAGTGCGCTGCGGGGCAGGGCACGTGACGCTTTTCACGCACGCCAACGTTCATTGGCTCGTTCTGTAGACACTCGAAGTTGATAGGGCTCCCTGAAGTGATCCCAATTAGGTCGTCACGTCGACGTTGCGTCTCCCGTTCCCCCATTCAGGGAAAGAGGGTTACATTAGTAATGAGACGTTTTCTGCTGATAATGACTAAGGGTGTCACGATTCCGATTTTAAAACGAAATCGATCGAAATTAATTCACAAACTCAAAAATCGAAATAAAAATGGAATTGTCGATACTGCCACGCCCCCATGTCGCGCCCGTGATGGAAAGTTCGGATCGTTTTACTGACTCTATTGTTCAATCTCGTTCATCAAAATTAACTAATCTTTTTTCTAGTCATTTCAGGGGCTTTAAATGTTATACTTTTAACAGGCAAATTCCCTGAACACATCCAACGAAATCTTGATCATATTCTGAATTAAGAAATCATTATAATGCAGTCAAAAGTAATTTACAGGGAACATTAATACTTGACCTTCCGAGTCTTTTGGTCATTTGTCGCGTGACAGAGGCAATGAACGGATCGTTCATGAGCGACTCATCACGGCGCGGGAAAAAAACACACGTGTTGAAAGGCTGTGAGTCCTCTAACTTGGATTCTATGCCCGAGCCCGAACTTGGCCGATATTTCCCGTCAGTATCCTCGGGCCGGGCTCTTGATCTATAGACGTGCACTCCCAACGCAATAGAGTGCGGCGCGGGACTAGATTTGATGGCCGAGTGCGAGCGCGGGCACACTCTGTGTGTGCGGGAGAATAAAAAGATTTGCGGGACTCCCGCAAACTAGAAATATCTATGAATAAAACGTATAAAAACTAATACATTTTTTTCACCTGTTGAAGAAAAGCAACAAGAACAACTAAAACAAAATAGAAACGATCTACAGGCCAGAGTTTCTATTTATAACATGTTTGCAGCGTTGAGCGATTTAGCCAATCACAGACATATGTGTTGATTTCTTGAACGCAATGACCAATCAGAAGCATTTAAGATAGACTCTCCTCACCGCTCAAAATGGACTTTTTGTTCAGTGCTGAATTCTGTAAGCTGGCAAATCCTCTAATTATAACATACAAAGTGTAGGCTATATACTATGAAAGATTCATTGTGCAGTCAGCTTCACTGATAATAACAGAGATGTGTGAGATTGCGATGAACTGATGTCAGCTTTTTATGAGCAACAGCAACCTGTGCTTAAAAAAAAAATCGAGAATCGAATCTAACCGTGACCTTAGAATCGAAAATGTAATCGAATCGAGGATTTGGAGAATCGTGACACCCCTAATAATGACAGATATTAGGAAAAACCTGGCTTTTAGATATTTCAAGAGATGACAGGAAATTAACATTTTCAATATAAGAAAATGTTAAGTAACTTTAGTTTGACCTACCATGACACTTTGATTTAGAAAATTCTGTCAAACTGATAAGTTTTTAGGTGCTTAAATAAAATACATTATCATATATAAACAATTGTTAACTAGGCTATTACTTTATTGCAGTTATGTTATCAATGCATGTGCGGATGATACCACAAAAGAACATTTTCCAAAAATAAATAAATAAACAAATAAATAAATATTATTAGGAGCATGCCCTGGGACCCCGCTAAATGGTTCACACTTCAACCGCCCCAATGTTCAAACCAAAACCACGCCCTTGAGCATCACCAAGGCATTTTTTTGCTCACAGAAATGCCGCTCACTATATTTTCTCTTTTTTGGACCATTCTCTGTAAACCCTAGATATGGTTGTGCATGAAAATCCCAGTTGATCAGCAATTTCTGAAATACTCAGAAATACAACCATGCCAAGCAACTTAAATCACCCTTCTTCCCCATTCTGATTCTCAGTTTTAACCTCAGCAGATCGTCTCAAACATCTCTAAGTGCCTAAATGTATTGCCATGTAATTGGGTGATTAGATATGTGTGTTAACACGCAGCTGAACAGGTGTAATAAAGTGGCTGGTGAATTTGTCTGTCTGTCTGTCTATCTATCTATCTATCTATCTATCTATCTATCTATCTATCTATCTATCTATCCATCCATCTATCAACACACAAAAAAAATGTGCTGATACATTTCATTGCAACCCAAAATGTCCCGCATCAAGCAAACCAAAATTATATGTGCATCATCTTTTCTCTAAAGTATTTCAGTGTTGCTACTGCCCCACCCATTACACGACCTGTTTTCCTAAACTCTTTTTCAACATCTGCACTCTTTGTCCCTCAATCCAGAATCTCTCTCTCTCTCTCTCTCTCTCTCTCTCTCTCTCTCTCTCTCTCTCTCTCTCTCTCTCTCTCTCTCTCTCTATTCAATTCAAATTAGCTTTATTAGCATGACTGTGTAACACAATGTTGCCAAAGCATCAACATATTATATGTAAATAATAAAACAAACAGTAAACATATATGTATAAATCATGTCATATGTAGCATTGTAAATAGATAGATAGATGAACACAATCTATCTTAATAAATAGATAAATAAATACATTTGATCACTCTAGAGAATTAGCTGTCTCTGGCGTTGTGAATAGCTAGCACATATTTAGCCGCTAGTGCAGCTGTATTAACATCTTCTCAGAGTAAGAAGGACATTTTTTCAGTGTCACTCAGTTCATAGAATAATGGGATCAAGGCTTCAAATTTGGGCAGAAAAGTTTCTCTTATATCGGTGTATTTAGTACATATGAGCAGAAAGTGTTCCTCATTCTCTATGTGCTGTAGATCACAGTGTCTACAGATCCTCTGGTCTCTCTCTCTCCATGTTTGTCTATGTCTACCTCTCTCTATCTCTAGATCATGGTCACTTAATCTGTATTTGGAGAGGATTTGTCTTTCTTTAAAATGTTTAATAAATAGATAACTGGCCAATTTAGTGGTTCTATTGAGGGTCGAGTAGCATTGGAGTTTATTCTGCAGGTCAAAATGTGCTTTTAGTGACTCATCATGGGTGTCTTTTAGATGTGTGTGTATTTCTTTAACAATAGTTTTGGGGCTGTATCTGTGGTCAGCGGGGGGTGTAGTCTGATGGAGGAGTTGAAGAGCGAGTGTGTGTAGAGGAGGAGGTTCTGCTGAGCTTTCATTGGCGAGGAGGGCTTTATATTGGACTGACTCTGGATCAGACTGATGGAGGTGATGCCAGAACTGAACACATCTCTTCTGGATCTCGATGTTCAGCGGGTACAAGCCTAGCTCAGCCCTGCAGGCGGCAGTGGATGTGTTTCGGTGAACCCCTAAAATATTTTTGGCAATTTCCAATTGTAATTTTTCTACTGGTGTTTTATCCCAATTTTTAAAATTTTGTACTGGTCCCCAAATTTCACATCCATATAAAAGAATTGGTTTTATTATTGAATTATATAATTTGATCCAGGTTTTAATGGGTAACTTTAAGTGGCCGCATCGTGAATTTATAGCACAAAAAGCCCTCCGAGCCTTTTCACTGAGTGTTTTGACAGCCAGACCGAAGCGTCCCGAAGCGCTGATGTCGATGCCCAGATAGCTATAGCTAGTGCTGTGCTGCAGGACCTGGCCTTTATACAGGAACTGGTGTTTGTGTCCCTGAGATCTGGCCTTCTTCTGGAACACCATGACTCTGGTTTTGTCCAGATTGACGGTCAGGGCCCAGTCGTGACAGTACTGTTCCAGCAGGGACAGGCTCTGCTGAAGGCCCTCAGGTGTGCGGGACAGCAGGACCAGATCATCCGCGTACAGCAGACATCTGACCTCTGACCCATGACCCCTGACCTGTGTGTGCTGTAGAGTGAGGCCGGGGACAGTAGAGCTCTCCAGCGCTGATGCCAGATCATTGATGTAGATGTTGAATAGAGTCGGGCTCAGACTGCAACCCTGCCTCACTCCACGGCCCTGCTGGAAGAACGCGCTTCTGTGGTCGCTGATTTTCACCGCACTTTTGCTGTTGCTGTACAGAGATTTGATAATATCAAACGTTTTCCCTCCAATGCCAATTTGTAGGATTTTGTATAGTAGACCATCATGCCAAATTGAGTCGAATGCTTTTTTAAAGTCTACAAAACATGCAAATATTTTCCTTTGTTTGTCCTTGATGTTTTTGTTGATGAGAGTGTGTAGAGAATAGATGTGGTCGGATGTGCGGTGTTTTGGTAAAAAGCCAATTTGTGCTTTATTTAAAATGTTGTGTGATGAAATGTGTGAGACAATGCGTGTGTTTATGATCCTGCAGAACAGTTTTCCTAAAGCACTGCCCACACTGATGCCGCGATAACTATTGGGGTCGAATCGATCACCTTTCTTAAATATGGGGGTGATGATTCCTTCAGACCAGATATCAGGGACGCTTCCGGACCAGAACACCAGATTAAATAATCTGGCTAGAGTTATAATCATGCTGGGACTGCTGAGTTTAAGCATTTCATTACTAATGTGATCTTTTCCACATGCTTGCTTTAGTTTAAGATTTTTAATATGTTCTAATATTTCAGATATTGTTATAGATTTATCTAATGGATTTTGATAATTTTTAATTGTTTTCTCCAAGTCTTCTAATGTTTTCTGTATTTTACTCTGAGGTTGGTTAAGGTCCGCTGGTGCAATTTTTCGATACAAATTTTCAAAGTAAGATTTCCAAATTGTGCCATTCTGGAGTGACATCTCTAATTTGGGTTTTTCTAGTTTTTTTATATAGGTTCCAGAAAGTGTTTTGATCTACCGAATTATCAATTTCATCAATTTTGGATTAAAAATATTTTTCTCTTTTGTTCCACAAAAGTCTTTTATAATTTTGCAGACAGTCTGACTGGTAATGTCTGGCTGGACGGGTCTTTGTGCTTTTTGTTAGAGAGTCTCCTCAGCTCTTTTCTGAGACCTGCACATTCATCATCGAACCACACATCCTTTCTTATTCTCTGTTGATCTGTTTTATGTTTGCTTTGCTGTTTAATGTTAGATCGAGTCATCAATGTTTTGAATATGTAATTTAAGTTTTTTGTTGCTAAATTTATTCCATTAATATCTAAAGTGAAATCAGTCGACATAAATTCATCCAGCATTTTTAATATTGTAGGACTGTTCATATTTTCTTTGAATTGATCCGAGTTGGATTGATTCCATTTAAGTTTGGGTTTCAAAGGAAACAGTTTTTCAGAATCAAGTGGAGAAGTTTTAGTTATTTCACACGGAGGTTTCAGATAAAGCACAGTTTGGCAGTGATCGGAGATCGGGAGCTGAGGTCTGACTATGAAGGCATTAATAAAGCTCTGGTCAATATCTGTTATTGAATAATCAACCACACTGGCTCCTAATCTGGAGCAGTAAGTGAATCTACCTAAAGTATCTCCACGAGTCCTGCCATTGATGATGTAGAGACCTAAACCTTTACAGAGTTTTAACATTTGTTTTCCATTAATGTTCACTGAGTTATCATAGCTGTTTCTTGGTGTGATATTCAATGAGGAATGAAACGTGGTGTCATTGAGGATGTGGTCATTATCTACAATATTTACATAATCAATTTCTCGCCCTGTTCTGGTGTTTAAGTCTCCGCAGATTAGGACATTTCTCCTGGACTGAAAGTGTAAGATGTCAGCCTGTAATGTTGGAAAGCTGTCCTCTTCGTAATAGGGAGAGTCATGAGGTGGGATATAGACGGCACAGAGGTAAAGATTGGACTGTGAAATGATGGATTTCACTTCAAGCCAAATAGAAGGTTTTCCACTTTTAGCAATTTTAATCGAATGTTTTAGATCATCTTTGTGCCATATAAGTATTCCACCTGAGTCTCGGCCACATTTTATTTTAGAATTTTTTGATGAAGGAACCATCATTTCCTTGTAACCTATTGGACACTGTAAAGTCTCATTACTACGACACCACGTCTCATGAAAGATACAGATGTCCATACCAGTTACACTGCTGAGTAAGTCTTGGTCTTCAGTCTTATTACCAAACGTAGAAGAGTGCAGACCTTGTATATTCCAACTACTGATTTTAAAAGATTTCATGGGTGCTTCTATAATGTGTGTGTGTGTATATGTGTGCGTGTGTGTGTGTGTTATGCAGGTTATGTCCTCAGTCTGGAGCAGATGATGTTCAGCAGATGTCTTATCTGGTTGAGTTCAGCGGCTGCAGGGTTCTGGGGTTGTTGAGCGGCCGCTGCGTAGCTCTTGTGTTGTGATGGAGGTCCGGGTGCCGGTCTGGGCTCTGCTGGAGGACGAGGGCTTCTCGGTGTTGTGTAGCTCTAGTGTTGTGATGGAGGACGAGGGCTTCTCTGTCTTGTGTAGCTCTTGTGTTGTGATGGAGGACGAGGGCTTCTCGGTGTTGTGTAGCTCTTGTGTTGTGATGGAGGTCCGGGGGCCGGTCTGGGCTCTGCTGGAGGACGAGGGCTTCTCGGTGTTGTGTAGCTCTTGTGTTGTGATGGAGGACGAGGGCTTCTCGATGTTGTGTAGCTCTTGTGTTGCGATAGAGGACGAGGGCTTCTCGGTGGCTGAGAGCTTCTCTTGTTATCGAAGTTTCTGCTGTTTCTTGCTGTGTTTCCAAGAGCTGTGCTTTTCAGCACTCTGGCGAAGACTTTCACTCCTTGCTTATTTAGATGTACGTAATCATACATATGATGAGGCTGTATGTCTTTGTGATGGGCGAGATGAACATTAGGAATAAGTGCGCAGCTTCTGGAGAGTTCCACATTATTCCCGTGGATCACGTGGAACGGCACGTCGGTGCGTGGCAGCAGTGTGGACAGAGTTATTCTAGCCTCTGGGAAATGTTGTGTGGCTTTGATCGCCACCTCGCTCATCACAGGAGCCACACGGCCCTTCATGGCCCTAAAATCATTTGTCCCTGTGTGGATTATGATGTGCTTGTAGTTTTCATGTTTACTCTCAGACAGGATCTGAAAAGCACTTCTTGTGTTTGGACACCAGATTTTCTTGGCTCTTATGTTTGGTAATAGGAGTTTCTCATTGACATATTTCCCATTCGAGTCAGTCAGGATAAGAGCGTGTGTCTCTCCCGGGTCCTGTGCAGCGGAGCTGTGGATCTGGGAAGCTGGATCAGTCGAGCAGTGAGGCTCTTCCACTGGTAGCTGTTCAGGTCGAGGATTCTCCATGAGCATCTCTGGACGGATCAAGTGTTTAGCAGAAGATTCTGTAGGTGCTGAAACAGAACTGAGTCTTTCTTTTAGGTCTGTGATGAGTTCGTCTTTGGTGCGAAGAACTGACTTTAAGGCAGAGAGCTCCTCCTCCATTTCTTTTCTAACGTCTGTTAGTTGTCTTCCTAAAGTGGATTTTACTTCCCTCAGTTCATCTTTAGTGTGTTGAAGTTCTGTTGACATTTCTTCTCTGTGTCTCTGCAGATATTCAACTTCTTGTTTTAAGTTCTTTATGTCAATTGTCACTTGTTCCATGTTGTTGTCTTTCAGGTGGGACAGTATTAACTCTTTTATCTCCACTACTTCTACTTCCAGAAGTGAAAAATTGTCTTTCATTCTTGACATTGGAGATGGGATCGCAGTTGCTGAAGTCACTGTCATCTTTTGGACTGCTCTTCCAGGGGAGGCATCAATGTTCATATTCTTGTCCGCTTCATCAGACAGGGCCAGTGTTTTTATTAGTTCAAAATCCTTGATGAAGACCTTGAGAGCAGACTCTGATCCCTGGATCATGACAGTGCCATTTTGATACAAGTTCAGGGTCAAAAATCTTGTTTCATCATTTTTTTCAGCGTCTTCAAATGCTAAGATCTGTCTGCCTTTAATGATGCCTCTTTTCTTCGTGAAGGTGAGATGTTGACAGAAGGCAGTGTGCCACAAAGGGCTGTGTTCGGTGTAGAAGAGCAGGTTGTTCATGGCACTGTGATCTTGTAGTTCAGCAAACAGTGTGTCAGGGCTCTCCTTCATCTGCTTGTGTCTGACCATCTACCTGGAGTGCTCAGAGCTCTTCTGAGGGTAGATGAAGGGGCGGGGCCAAGATGATGCGCTGGCCATCATTGATTTAGAATATCAACAACCAACTGAAATAACTGCCACTGTTTTGATTTGTTTTGTTTTTCATTTCTCAGTGAAGATATAAAATAGGCAAAAATGAGTAAATAAGCCAAAAATGGGAACAATATGACTTTCACTGATCTCTTTAAAATTCCTGTTGTGTCCAAAATGTCTAAAAATGTTTTTCTGTGCTGTTCTTTCAAACAGAAATTAGGCAAAAGTCCAAAGAGAGATAAATAGCATTGTCTATTTAAAATATCTTTACCTCTCTTTTCCTGTAAGTTTTCTTATAGTAGTTGTTGTTGTTTGTTGCTTGATGTTATCCTTTCCAACATGAATATCCTCTTCTGCAGAGGATTATCCTGTGATCAGCTTCTCTTGAACTTTTCCTCAGATTCAGGTGTGACAGTGTAAAAAATAAAATAAAAAAAAACTGTCCAGATTCAGCAAAATCTTTATTTAGATGTTGTCTAGGTGTTGTTGTATGTTGAATCCTCTATTTTCTTTAGCTTTGTTGGCAAATAAATCTTATTTTTCTTGCAATTTATCTGGAGCTCAACTCAAGTGTGACCATCTCTCATGGAACACTTTCTCTCTCTCTCTCTCTCTCTCTCTCTCTCTCTCTCTCTCTCTCTCTCTCTCTCTCTCTCTCTCTCTCTCTCTAAGAGTTTTACTGACATAATGCAGAGCCCTGCAGTGTTTCTCCATCCTCGCTGACCTCCATACATGCCCTTAATGCAAAATTACAACGACCACACCCTTCTCACAGCCTGCAAACCCTTGAATGCAAGCATGTTAAAACAGTCTGATTTCATTCCTACATAAGTCAATAAGAACAGAAAAGATAGATCAGAGCAGATCTTCAATGGTAACACATTAACAGACTTTTTAGATAAGCACACATTGCAAAAAACAAATCAGTTCCA
Organism: Siphateles boraxobius; assembly: GCF_051911475.1. Classification (NCBI taxonomy): domain Eukaryota; kingdom Metazoa; phylum Chordata; class Actinopteri; order Cypriniformes; family Leuciscidae; genus Siphateles; species Siphateles boraxobius. The sequence goes on along the minus strand of NW_027508876.1, from coordinate 12,405,554 downwards.
ATCTGACAGGGTGAAGTGATGCAGTAATCCTTTTGGCCAATTTTGATCACAAAGTCTAGACACATTATTCGCTATTTCTGTTGTTTTCTAACTGTTTGCACAAATTAATATTTTTCCGTGGTTGTCGATTACTGTAACAAACCATTTCAGATACACCTACCCCTAAACTATAGATTTATTAATATTTCAGGATATAAAAACAAAACAAACAAACTGTTTGCTTCAGACGATCTTGTGAATCCAGTTAGGAACCTGGGTGTGCTCTGATACCAATCTTTCATTTGAAAGTCACGTGTCTAGTGTCTGTAAAACAGCATTTTTCCATCTTAAAAATATATCTAAATTACGTCATATGCTCTCATTGACAAATGCGGAACAACTAGTTCATGCGTTCATGACCTCAAGGCTAGATTATTGTAATGCTCTACTGGGTGGTTGCCCTGCACGCTTTATAAACAAACTACAGCTAGTTCAAAACGCAGCCGCTAGAGTTCTTACCAAAACCAGGAAGAACGACCATATTAGCCCGGTTCTGTTAACACTGCATTGGCTCCCTATTAAACATTGTATAAATTTTAAAATATTGCTGATTACTTACAAAGCACTAAATGGTTTAGCTCCCCATTACTTGAGCGAGCTCTTAACGCATTATAGTCCTTCACGTCTATTGCCATCTCAAAACTCAGGCCAGTTGATAATACCTAGAATATCTAAATCCACTGCTGGCGGTAGATCCTTTTCCTATTTAGCACCAAAACTTTGGAACAATCTTCCTAACATTGTCCGGGAAGCAGACACAGTCCGTCAGTTCAAAGCTAGACTAAAAACACATCTCTTTGACCTAGCATTCACATAACACTCTATAGACTGCTTAGATTAGGTCAGCCGGAACTGGGAACACTTCCCTTAAATCCTGATGTACTCGTTACATCATAAGAAGAATGGCATCTACGCTAATTTTAGTGTCTTTGTTTATCCCGAGGTTTTCCCGCAGCCTGCCGGATCCAGGCCGTTTCCAGATCTGACGAAGGACTTTCGCCTGGACCTGATGACAATGCAGTGCTGAAGTGCCAACTAGCCTCTCCCTATGGAGGATCCCTATACCACTCTACAGATAAAGCGTTGTGGAATTTTTCGGTTTCGGAATTTTTCGTACCTACCCAAAGTGATAAGATAAAATAAAATTCTGCATCAAAATTTATAGACAAGACAAGTAGTTTGTTTAGGCATGGTTTGTAAGGAATTACAAACCTGCCAACATATATTCAAACGCACATAACTATAGAATCAATTCTTAATGCGCATGTGAACGCCATCAGCGTTTATCACAGGTTCACGTTTAAAGTCTGTTTAGAGAGAACGGTATCGTCTTAGCGGCCCCTAATTTAATAACAAATGATCATTTGTAAGGAAGTGAATCAATCAAAACTAACTTTAGCTGGAAAAAACATTTTTCAAGAACCACTATAAAACCAAACCAATCTCTGTTACCTTAAATTATATGTTTATCTCTGTAAAGCTGCTTTGAAACAATCTACATTGTTAAAAGCGCTATATAAATGAGGATGACTTGACTTGACTTGAATAAGCTGCACTGTTGACCAGACTTTGTGCCAAAATTCAAACATGACTATGCTATGCATAATGCCACAACTTAATTGCATATCACCAGATGTGTGCTAATCATTAGCATACACCTTAGCAACACTGCATTTGAAAAAAGTAAACATTTCATAATAAAAATGAAAGCATTTTATTTCCTCTTAAGATCATGTTGTCATCACATGACACAGGTTACGATCTATCACAGTTTTTGAAAGCTAGTTTTCAGATAAAAAAAGAAAAACAGAAAATTATAACACCTATGAAAAAAAGACTTCAAGAACTATAAAAAAATATAAAACTTGAAAAGATCCATCAATTAATCTCCATTTTTCATCTCCAAGTACCATTTCAAAACATAATTTAAACTTTTCCTTTACACAAAATCAAACAGACAAATGAATTTGAAACATTAGTTTTCTTTTAAATAGAAGAAATGTAATCATTTTGCCATGCAGGTGGATGTAACATTAAATATTAATTCAAACAAAAATAATATATTTCTCTCTTTTTATATAATTGTGTGTATTGAGATCATATAGATAATATATAGATATTTATATTCAAGTCAAAACAAACCCTCCCTTTCTAGGGAAACAAGCTCAATTAAAACATTTACCACAAATGTAATCTATCAATGCTTTCATAGCTGCCATCAATAGCATGGCTTTTAGGAACATTAAAAACAAGGGATTTCAGCAAAACCATTTTGGCACAGAAAACCACACATAACGCCAGTAGCATCTGCTTTGTAAAAAGACAAGGAAAGTTTAGAGAAGCTGATTTTTTCTGTTTTATAAAAAAAAAAGGAATTCTGTGCATAGCTTTAGTCCAGGAGAGAGAGTGTATGTGCATCTCCTGAGCATTTGCTTGAGGCCAGTGGTGTATGTCCCAGAGTTTGTTGCTACTGCAGCATGCTTTTAATGGTCTTAGTGGTTGACTCGTCATTAAGATGTTTTGTTGTGTACCTGCACAGAAGACATTAAGTATTAATTATATTTGCTGAAGCATTTTGCCACGTCAAGCCATCTTCAGCACTGTTGCCAAACAAGCATTATTGTTCAGCAGAGCATAATCATGATCCAGGATGCATTAAAGTGCATATCTTGCATAAAGTGCATATCTCATAACACTTTATGTGGAATATTTCTCACATTAAAGGGGTGGTAAAACACGATTTCACTTTTCTAACTTTAGTTAGTGTGTAATGTTGCTGTTTGAGCATAAACAACATCTGCAAAGTTACAGCGCTCAAAGTTAAAAGCAAACGGAGATATTTGCTTTTAAAGAAATCAATTTCTAAGGACTACAGCAAACAGCCGGTTTTGGACTACACAACATTCCTCCAGGGTTGCTGATGTCAGCAACCCCAATAAACCCCTCCTCCGAGAATACTAAATAAGGCCATTTTATATTGCATTGGAGAAGAGTTATTGTGGTATAGGAGTGTTGTTGCCAACGCAATGTCGTCGAAACGCTGTTATTTTCATCAGTGCCCGGATTGCAGGTCCACTTTGTTCAGCCTTCCTAGGGTCGCGGGAGTTGGGGATCAATGGTTAATTATTACCCAAATCTCGCTCTCTTTGCTGCACATTTTACGGAGGAAAACTTCCACAATCTTGGCGAGTTCAATGCAGGATTCGCACAATGGCTTGTCCTGAAAGATGGAGCAGTTCCAACTTTAAGAACAGAAGCTGTTGTTTACGGGCCACAATCTGTAAGAATGATTTATTTTTCGTCGATGTGTTTTCCTGTAATAGTTCGTATTGTTAATTGTACGTTGTAGCAAGGAAGTAAACAAATGACAACGCTGTTTGGCTCTGCAAACCAGCTTGTTAAATGCTCATTCATACTTAACGTTATCCGATAAACACCTAACGTTACAAACTTTTTTTAAATTTTAACAGCGAACTTGGAATTAGAGTAAATTATTCTTTGATTAGAGCTTTTATGTATTGTTTATCTCTTGTTTATCTACAGGCATGCTAAACATGGTTCTGTGTTTGATTTGGCTACTGCAGTAAAGCCAATGTTTAGTGTTCGTTTTGGGTTAATAGTTCTGTCGACAGATATTTGGCTACAATCGTTCTAAAAATACAAAAGTAACCGTGTCATACAGTCAGTAACGATCAATAGATCCGAAGTCTTTACTAAAAAAAGAAATCCCTTTGAGGACTGTAGTATAATTTGTTAGAACGATTATATGAAATTCTTGTTTATGAAGCTTATTTTTTTGTAATACTATAATAATTAGTACAATTAAATAACAGCGTATCTAAAAGGTAATGAGACAACAAAAAACAAACCTTTCTGAAACGTCGTTTAACAGCTTCTCTTGAACAGGTTCTGCTCGGTCTTCTTCACTAACATTCTCTTGGTCTGATTCAGGCTCAAATTGGTATGATTTTATTGACGCCATCGTTTAATAATACACCAAAGCACAAACTAGGCTACCGGTAAAGGTACGGGGCGTGACGTTTCCGGAAAACGCGCACTAGTCGGTTAGCGAATCACAACACACTGGGCCAGCTAACCAATCTGAGCCCATTTGCGTAGTTTTGAGGGACTGGCTTCGTAGAACCCGGAAACCATCAGACTGTTTTTACAAGGAGGGACAGAGCAGTGTAGAATAAAGGTAAAATATATGAAAAAATAATGATTTTTTTTTTAAACTAAGCATGAACATGGTACAGTGCACCCCACAAACACAATCAATCCTTTGAAAAAATGTGTTTTACCACCCCTTTAAGCCACCAAAGAAAATATGAAGAAAATTTTTTTTTCTAAATGTGTCTTCATGGTTTTTGTGACAAGTGCAGTTGTGTGATGGACACTGACTCTTCCTACATATATGGCTCTGAGAGTGACACAATAAAATAATATGTAAATGAAAATCTAAATAAATTATGACTTATTTTATAGGGGCTATATGTAAGAATTTCTATGTATTGATCGCTTTTTTATGCATTAATCAGAGATCTTGTGCAAACATATCCACATCACTATGATCAGATGCTTCTTAACTGCTGTTTTCTAATTGCTGTCATTTTTGTTGCATTAATTTTGTTATTAAGAGTTATTACAGCACATATTACACAATCATGTAAATGTTGCACTCAGCAGCATGGACAGCATCTGGATGTTTGTTAAAAGTATATAGTTGTGAAGGTATTTTCCAACCTTATTACTAAGTGAAGAACAAAAAATAACTTTGTCGTGAATATGTGGTTACCCTGAATCACATTCAGTCTCTTGTACGTTGCATATGCACAAGTGCGAGCACAAGCAGTAAGTCACTGGCTAGTTCACATAAAGGCCACCGGTGTCGCTAATAACAAGGGTTTCTGAATTTCCCGTTTATTTAAATTAATTGAATTTGAATTCATAAATAACTATTTCATTATAATAATTATTATTTATTTGAACTTAAATGTATATAATTGAATTTATTAGTTTAAAAATAACTATTTAAATTGTGATGAATAAGACTTGTTTTAATGGCATTCATTATTCGTATAAAAACATATATTTAAATTATTTTATTTTTTTGTATTTGAAATTGATTTAATAACTAATTTTTATCATAAAAATTTCTTTTTAAAATAATTTATAAAGCAAAATAAAGTAAAAAAATAAATAAGGCAAAATAGCTTGTTGTAAACGGGAAAGAAAAACTGAAATGGTGAGATTAACTGTATTAGCCACTGAATGTTGGCTTGTTGAACACAGTACCTGAGAGCATTTAGAAGACCTTCCACACCGTTTGGTGGCTGATCTCTGAGCACTTTAATGCAGCCTTTCATCTGTTTGGGGGGGAAAGGCCATGGTTAGAGTGGCACAGTAATGACAGCATTGAACCTCATGAGTCATGACACTGTGAGAGAGCCATCACCACATTTTATAAGCACTGTCAGTCAGTTGACATTATCAGTCAGTCCTAGTGCCTAGAGGGATGGGAAAACAGTTAGGAGTTGGGTTTGCAAGTAACGGGAGATGATGGTTTCACTCACGTCTATTTTAGAGGACTTTGCGAATGCGCCGACAGGATGGACGTAGTCGTAAAGTATGATGACGCCGACCATGACACGCAGACAGAAGGAAACGGTTTCATCACTGCTGAAGCGGCTGCGATAGTCTCTATATCCAAACAAAATCATCCAAACAAAATCAGAGAATAAGCAAAATATTTACCTCCCAATTTCTAGTTCATTGATTCTACTTTGTTTTTTAATAGACTGCAAACTTTACAGTTTCATCAGATAGATGAGAAAATGGCAGACTTACGGGGTTTCCAACATAACTTTGCACACGCTTGCCATGGTGCTCAATACATCTGTGGTGTTTTCAATGGGCAAATTTTTATTCTGTTGGGGAAAAGGCAAATAATTAGTTATTCTTTAGAAGTTATTTTTTGAAAATATCACTGAGAATTGATTTTAAACATTTTTGTTACCTCAGAAACAAATTTTGTTGTGCCATCACTTAATGTCTTCAGCATGGGCGTGGCATCAGCATAAAAAAGAGATATCCGATTGGCCAGCTCATTATTCACTTCATTTTCTCCCTCTGCCTATATAGACAGATACCAAAAACATTGTTAATGGAGTTAAACAAAAAGGAACACTAATTTTATTTTAAGAAGAACAGTTTAGAACAGATTCTTCTTTCTGACCAGTTTCTCAGAAATTGTCACAGTCAATGCCTCATGAAAATGATTAATAGTAGTCAAGTCACCTTTATTTATATAGTGCTTATACAATACAAATTGTTTCAAAGCAGCTTTACAGAGATAACAGGAAAGTAAAGTTGTAATAGTATTGTTAAATTCAAAATTAAATGTTAAATGTAGACCATAAAGGGAACATAAAGGGAACAATGTGAAGATGGATAGGCATCAAGAGGCTTTTTCTCCTGTGCCCCAATTTCTCAGGTAAAAAATTTGTCAAAAATGCTAATACATTATTAATGTCAAAAAAATTAGTTTTTCACAAAAAAAAAATGGATGGATGATTCTCAACCCTTTTGCTAAATGGGGAGGGAGTGTATATCAGCCAAAGTTTTGCAAGTTCATTATAACAATTGAATATCCTTCAATACCATAAGTCATTTTGGTTAATGGGATAGATAGGTTCTGTGGAGAAACAGTGATTTGGGAGAAAGGTGGAAAAAGTGAAGACACCCCCAGATCTAAACAGAAAGTTAAGTTTTAGTTATTTCTCAAAATATGTTATAAATAATTGGAAATATTTTCAGTGCTATGAAATCTGTCTAAATCTACTGATTTAGCAGTTACTTGAAAACGCATTTCATAAAAAACAAAAATATCAGTTTCCCAATGAGGACAGCCAGACAACAAATGTATTTTTTATTTAATAAGAAAGCAGTTTAATCTTAAACTGCATTCACCTGCACATTCTGGTGTGTTAAATCTAAAAATATTAAACTATAGTCTAAACTGGGGCTAGTGGCAGATGTGGAGATGTGTTTCCAGAGTGATGTATTTAGCTCTCTTTCAGTAGTAGGGCCCTGGAGAGCCACAGTGGGGCTTCTGAATTCAAACTGGGAGAATATGAGGGGAAAACCAGCGTCATTTCACTAAACAAGGTATGCAGACTTGCATGGTGTCCCCCAGGGCTATGTATGTGGCCCGCTCTTAGATCAGATATTTAGTCCTAGGAGGATGTATCTGGGGAGGACAGGCACAAAAGCTGACCACAGATCAGGTGTCACACTATATTGGTGCACCTCAATGCACTTCAGTGAGCATCTCAGAACTCACTCGCTCTCCCAGTGGGAGACCATTTTCTGTTTGGGTCCTCAACAGTCCCCTGAGGGCTGGTGTATGCAAGTGGTTGAGTGCTTGAGTTTTGTGTGAAAAAGGAAGTATGTTAGTTATATGGAAGGGGTTTATATCAAATCAAGAGTTGCTTCATAGATGTACTTTTAATTTAAAGATTATATATATATATATATATATATATATATACATACATATATATATATACACACACACATATATATATACATACACATATACATACACACACATATATATATATATATATATATATATACATACATACACACACACACACACAAACACACATATATATATATATATATATATATATATACATATATATATATATATATATATACACTGTATATATATATATATATATATTTGAATGTGTGTGTGGATAAAAAGTTAAACGGGGAGAGAAATGTAGCACAGAAAGATGAATAGAAAAAGAGAAAGAGGGAAGAGGATGAGAGAAAAGACTACAAGAAAGTCATAGCAATAGAGAGGTGACAGTTTCAATTCTTGAGAAAGCTCACAGGAACGTTATTGATCCTCATGCGACTTAGGGTCCTCCTGTAATAACTGAAGTCATTCTGAATAGCAGGATTTGTCATCTGAAAAAGAATGAACACCAAATGTACTGTTTAAAAGGGTTCTCTTTTTAAAGAAATTTGTACTTTTATTCGGCAAGCATTAAATTGATAAAAAAAATTATAGAAATCTTTTGTAACAATACTACTTCAAATAAATGCTGTTCTTTTGAATTTATATCCATTAAAAAATCTTGAAAAAATAAAATGTATAAAATTTTTTTTATAAAAAAATAAAATGTACCACAAAATATTAAGCAACCAAACTGTTTTTAACAAACTGTTGATTTTTTTTGTCTGCTAGGCGGAAATCACAAGTCTGACCCTTTAGAAAAGTAATAGCTCATCTCTCAGAGTAACACAATCAAGTTTAATACTCAAAGTTATGGGTTTATAAACAACCCGTAATTCCAAGTATGAACAATAGAAACAATGATGCTTGCTTTAACAAGAACCATTAATAAAATTAACCAATTAATAAAAAAAATTGTGTATGTAAGGGTGCTTCAAAGGGAGGCAAATCTCCATGCAATTGCTGGTGTGACAGGACTGAGGTAGACAAATACAGGCTGAAGGCCTAGAAGGCAAAGAACACTTACAGGATTAGCTAAAGCTTTACTTAAATGACTAACAGTTCCTTTAGGTAATCAGAGCAATCTTTATCTGTCAGGACCTAGACTATCTGGGACCCATGGATCCCCTATTGAAGTATTGTTTAAACCTGAAGAGTAACGCAGTAGACTCGAAGTTTGTGACAGATGGATAAATATGCTTTTTAATGAAGAGTCATGTTCAGTTTAGTTTTGGGTGACACATTTTTGTGACAAAGGAGGGGGTGATAATCAAGACCACAGTGGAGATGGCTGAAAAGACAAAGGTCAGGGTGAAAAACGAGCTCTTTAGGATTTGAAAGAGCAGAGATCAGCTAAAATTATCCCAAATGTTCAATGAATATTTGACAGATAGTGATTAATAACCCTGTAAAGCCTGAAATACCATATAAAATAATATTCAGAAAAATCTAATAATTTGAAATGGAACAGAACAAAAAAGGTTACATATGTGTTTTTTTGTTGAGCATCATATTTGATACATCAGGCTTGTACTGCTCATATAGTATGATATAAGAAAACATTTTATTCAGAGGCCCAAACAAAAATATGAAATATTGTACAGTTGCTGTTATTTATACGGCCATAACTTAGGATGAAATTATGATGGCTTAAATCAATAAGATCTTTATAACAGTACAGGCTACTTATATGAAATGCATATACATATTTGTTGTCGCTTTATATCTCCCAATAATGTCTTAAGATGTTTAGCTTCAAGATCCAAGCTCTGTAGTTTTTATTGTGGGGGCAAAACATATAATGCAATGCAATACAATAATAACTGAGAGATCTGAAAGTCTGATGTATCATATTTAATTTAAAAAAAAATCTAAAAAGGATGTATGGATAATCAAGTAGATCCAATTTGCTTCAATCCAGTAATTGTTCATATTGAACGATTGCTAAAAATATCACAGCAAAAAGACACATGTACATGTGTTTACTTGCTACTTGTATAAACTATCAATCAGAAGGGATGTGGCAGATCGTGTACAACAGGTTTTTCCAACAAAGATTAATTACAAAGATAACTCTCAGATTAAATGAATACAATGTTCTCAATTGACATCCTGGTCCACAAAACTAATGCAGAGCTGGTATTCAGTTCATGAACTGTCAGAACCGCCAGACAGATAGACCCTTCCTATCCCATCCCTGCAGTGTACGGCACTACGGCATTGGCGGGCTGAATTAGGTCACTGCGCCAAGCTGAGAATAGGCCATGGTTGGATGGAGGTTGGCATGCCACCTTACACCCCCTACTTGTTCACATTTAGCAACCCCATCTGGGGGGGGGGGGGCATTTTTAATTGGGACATCCTAGCTCTGTGTCGCAAGGCGTCGGGGTGTATGTGAATGCTTGTATTAGAAAGATCAAGAAATGTGCTAGTGTTGGTGCTGAGACAAATAAGAAAACGGCTAGACGAAACATGATTTGATTTTTTTGGTTACATAACTGGGACAAATTAGGTGGTTTACTGTTCAGTTATTTAGGGTTGTGTGAGTGTCTGGGGTTCTGACATGGTCAGAGGAGTGAAAATCAGAGCACAATTTAGCTCAGAGTGATGTCGTCTTGACATAAGAACTTTTAATTGCCCGTTCTGCATTATAAATTTGGTGAGAAACAGAAACAGCAGGTGTTTAAGCAGAGGCTAAGAGAATGAAAGAGAGCCAAAGCTCAAAAGCTCCTATGATCTTAAATGTTGATAAAGGTTTGGCAAGCACCTGAGGGAGCAAAAACTGGCTGGTGCTATTGGAAAGTAATTATTTTCTCATTAGCTGGTTTCTAATCACAATTAGCATGCCATTAGTGAGAAGGGGAAGCTTTTTAAGGCATCACATCCAGGTCAGTCTCATCTATCGCATGGTAATGTGTAATAGCAGGCTGCATGTTAAAATTCTGCTGACTTACATGATGAGCTCATATTTTAACCATGCATTTCATTTGACTAGAGAACACTAAACTAATGAATAATTTCTACTCATTGACATAAAAATAGGCGAATCACATGAAAAAAAAAAGGTTTAGGTCACTGCAAAAATAAAATAAAAATATTTTACATAAAGACCTGAAGCATGTTTTTACGTCCATTAAGATTTTTTTTCATATTGAAACATTATTAATGTATATAAATTATTTGCATGACAAGAATTAGGGATATTTTTCCCAAATACAGATTACCGTACCACATCCGAATGTTTTCATTGTTTTAAAAAAGTTAGGGCTTTTTCATAATTCTTATTATTCTCAGAAGCGATTCTCATTAGATTCCCATTACCATATTTGTTTTTGTTAAGTCAGTATAAATTAAAGGCAATATAACAAATACTACCATGATGCATGAATACTTTATCTTTATTTAAATTATGATAAGGATTTAGATAGGTGCAATGTTATTATATCATGATAATACACACATAATTATAATAAATACAAAAGTTAATGGTTCAACAAGGCTTCATTTTCTTTAATAAAATATAATTTCTTATTATACGACTCAAACAGATTATCGTAAGGTTTCGTGAGACCCAACTGACATTTGACTATTGAATCAGCTGTCTAGTATCAGTGCACATTCAATGCTGAATAAACATTTTAATTAACAAGCATTTTGAAATGCAAATCAGTTTTGAAGGAGTTACACTGCACTCACGATCATCAAGGTGCCAGACAAACAAAACTCAAGATCTCAAAAAATAAAAAAACTGTCCGCACACTTAAATCCTTTAAGCAAATTTAATCACCAAGCTTTCGGTCAAATGAGGATGGTCATTTGACCGAAAGCTTTGTGATTAAATTTGCTTATCAGTGAAAATTAATAGGATTTACTTGTATTATGCATTATAGTTTTGCTTTTATGCAATGTTTGCAACAAAAAAAAAATGACATTAAGTAATCAAAGGATATTTATTGAGGTATGGTCCTCACCTTGAGCTCATCAAAGCGCAGTGTGAAGTGTAGGATCTCCGCGAACTGTTTGGCGAGGGCCTGCTCTCTCTCCAGATGCTGTGTGGGGTCATCGTATGTCTCACTAGTGAGTGCTCTCAATAGACTGTGCAGTGCTGCTTCTGTAGAGTCACACAGGAGTCCGTTCAGGTTCATTTGGACCTCACTGAGTACAACTTTAATGGTTCCATTCAGTATAAGATTCATTTGAGCAGCTTATTGATTTAATAAATTACTTATAAATAAATGGTTTAAAAAAATACAGTACAGTATAGTACAGTACAGTCGATAGCACCATGTCAGAGCAATTACATTACATAAGAGTCAGTCCAGCAGCCATAAACGAGTTTATGGTTGAGGTACAGTATGATCTCAGTATGGCCACATTGACCCAAGGTCCAACTACTTTTTAATTCTGATCTCATTTACAAGTCTTAAAATATACATATAAACAAAACCAAACAGAGGTGCCTTTAGAATGATTCATTTTTTGCTGTTGCAAGTATTGCGAAATTGCTCAAGTAAGTCATGCTGCATCTTTAAAGAAAGCAATGGAAAGAAAAAAGCAATGGTGGGGTGATGTGGCTTTAAATCCATGCATCAACAACAGTTGAAGAACAAGTGAGCATTCAGGTTAAGTCTGCTCTAGAAATTCAAACAATATTGGGGGTTTTCAGCTTTATTTTTATTGGCTTGTTTGGAAATTGCAGGAATCATTCACGACTGAAGAGGGTATGACAGAGTGTAGCTTTGTCAATAAACCTATTTTTCCCATATGGCTCTGAGAAACCAAGAGATTTCTAGATTTAAAGTTTTACAGTCTGTACAGTCATACAGAGTTCTACGCACAGCGGAGCGAGAAAGGGGGGGGGGGGGCTGTTGGGGTTGGGGTTGAGTTTCAGGCTGGTGACTCAAGCGGCAGCAGTATGTAGAGTAAATTGAGTAGATTTGAATACGGTAATGACCTCCATCTGCTTTAGTCAGCTTGGCAGGGCAGAGGAGCGGACTAAAAATGGCCAAGGAAGCACACTATTCTCATCCCAGTCAAAACAGAGCTAGAGACGAGTGGCTTTTAAGAGTGCTTGCTGAGAATGGAGCGTGAGGACGAGGTCGGCAGATGAGAGGAATGAAAGGGTGGGGTGAGGGAGTACACGTCACATCTCATCACATCATGAGAAAGCGTGAGAGATGACACGAGATACGCGGGCAATGTTAAAATGATAGATATATACTGAAGAATGACAGTAGTTTAAGATGAACCAGTTGACTTTAAACTGAATAAATAAATAAATAAATAAGTTAAAACAGGAAAAAAAAAAGCCAAGAAATTTCATTAACTAAATAAAGCATAGATTGTAAATACATTTAATTTTTCCAGTACATAAATTATTCAAAAACAAAACTGTAGTAGATTACATTTAGTTACTTTTTAGAGTTTTAATAAAAAAAATATTCATTACATATATTCATTATTATTTCTTTAATACAGACAGGTTCATCATCATATGAAAGAACTACATGCAAAGTGATCACTGTAGATTAGCAAAGCATGTCAGGCATGAGAGCTTGTGCCAAAATTAGTGTTCTGGAGCAGAAAGAGCGGGAAAACAAGATGACCCAGTTCGGCGAGTTATGTAATGTATGGCAGACACTTGGCGAGGGGCTGCGCTCATTGACTGATGGTTCAAAAGCCATTAAATGGACTTAGAGGACAGGGCTTCAAGGGCTTAAGGGCAAGATCACCTTCAACCCACTTGGTCTTAGGTCGCTAACATTCCTGTGTTTTGATGGGCAAAACAGCTAAGGAAGCAATTAGATATCATGATCATTTTTGTCTATGCATTTCAGTGAGAGGTTTGTAACATTTATAGCATTTAAGCCCATCCATCAGCTAGTGTGCTACCCCAACCATTGTTACCCAGTGTTTTGCATGAGATTATGAAAAGACCAGCTGGGGTACTTCCCATGGGTGTGTATTTAATTTTTTAAGATGTTTACAGCTTTAAAAACTCGCTGAAACAGATACTGCCAATGGCTCTTAAGCACATTTAAAGAGACAGTTCACCTACAAATGACAAAACTTAAGGTAGGGCTGCATGATTAATCAAAAAACAAAACTCAAGTTATGGCATAGTAAATTATCAAATCACAAAGACTGTAAATATTATTGTTATTATTATTATTATTTTTTACAACTTTATAGTCATATTGATATAGAACCACAAAAATTTTGGCCACATTGTGTAGCCCTACAAACAAGAACATCAAACTTTTTATTATTATTTTTAAATCACATTCTGTAATTATTCATCAGAAAAATCCCGACAAATATCCCCATTTTCCCCCCTAAATCATGCCATCTGCATAAACTGCTTTTTTCTACACAACATAAGAAAAGATGTTAAGCAAAAAGTTAATACTAATTTCTTGTAGACGGGCAAATTAAGACAATTAATTAATTTCAACAGTACTTATGGTGCTTTCTTGACCTTTTTTGCGACTCTGTGGCCATTTGCTTTCATTATATGGAAAAGAGCAGCCTGGACATTCTGTTAAACATCCTTTTGAGTTAAATTGAAAAATCATCAACTCAAATGACATAAGTGCAGAATGTTCACTTAAAATGTTGCATAACTACTAGGGGTGTAACAATACAAGGTTATATCGAGATATAAAAATGCAACAATATGTATTGTTGGAGTAAACTATATGATCTACGATATAGAGTTAGTTTTATCCAAGGCTCAGTTTACTGTATTTATAATGTATAGACTAATTTACCCAAAAATTTTAATTCTGTCATCGTGTAGGCCTACTCACCCTCATGTCATTTCAAACCTATAAGATTTTCATTCAAATTACAAAGACAAGTGAAGACATTTTTTATGAAACCTATTTCTGTCCCTCTATTTAAAGTCCATTTCCCTAAAACTTAAAAGATCAAAAAAATGTCACAAAGGCATCGTAAAAAAAAAAAAAAATCAATCGAGTGGTCTAATCCAAATCCAAGTCTTCTGAAGAGACACAATAGCTTTATATGATGAACAGATTTACAGTGGCGTGCATGCTGTAGTAAAAACAACAAGAATGACGTGTGAAAACACCATGAGAGTGAGTAAATACAGAATTTACATTTTTGGATGAACTAACCATTTACAGTTTGGGAATAGTCATTTTGACATGCTTTCTTGTGACTGCTATTGATTACATTGACCTTCTGAAAGGCACTCCTCAAAGTGGAAGGGCAAACATAATTTAAATCACCATATCACATTTAGGTGTAGCAGTATAAATATTCAAAGCGGTTTAGATGGTTTATTCTTATATGTAGTGCATTAATAGCAGGAGAGACAGTACATAGTGAGCACCTGGAGAGTCTGTGTAAGAGATCCAACAAATGCCTGCATTGAAAGCACTAGTATTTCGTCAGAAAAAAAATCAAGTTAAAGGAGTTTCAGTGACATTATTAGATTAAACTACTATATATAATGTTGAATATAATGTATAATAATGCAATGGGGGAATATTGGTGGGTCCTGATAATAATACAATAACAATAAAGTAATAATAATAAAAAAAAAACTCTTCTTTATTTTGACTTAAAATATCGTGATAGTATCATATTGTGAGTTCAGTATGGGGAGTTGTATCAAATCGTGACATGAGTGTATAATAATAACTACTTAGAAAAATAGGCTAACATACCTAATCTCTGTGAAAATTGGTAGAACTTCTTCAGTTTGCCTACTAATGGCACCACAGCAGCCCACGCCTGGTCTTGTAATGCCTCGTCATTAGGGTTCTGGATCGCCTGAAAAAACAAACATCACAACAACACATCATAAATAATGTATCCACAAGTCTAAATGGAACATATTATTTTATGACATCATGAGAATTGTGTACGTGGGATGAAGCTTTTAAATGATGTCCTCTTGAGGGCAGCAATTTAAGTGTGTAAATGATGTCAAATCCAAAACCAAATACACAAGATGTTTAAAGTTTTTTTCTTTCTTTTTTTACATTAATAACATCTGGTTAATGCTTTCTCTCTCTACCTCAGTGTGCTTTTCAATTTCCAAATATGTGGCTAATTAAAATAACTACTGAGTATGCTGACATAAAAGGAAGGGACCATGTTCTATTGAGCAAATTAGAAAAAAGAAATAAAAGAAAACATTCACTTTCATTCTGCAGAAGACGCCAGTCCTTAGCAACTGTATCTATGTAGCAACAGTATCCGTGGCAACCAGAGTATCAATCACACTGACACTCACTCGTACAGAGGCGCGATTGAGCGGAGCAGAGAATTTCAAATAACGCACACACAAGATGAGCTGTTTTAAAGCCACCAATATTGTTCCCTCAACTAATTTTGAGTAGATTTATTTACTCAAGGAGACAAATTTTACATGAACAACTATATGTGTGTGCATATATAATATGAGTCAAACATAACAGATCACGCGTGTACCTCTCGTATCTCTTGGCCCGCGCCTTTATACGCCTGTAGTTCGTCAAGTATTCCCAGAGCATCCTTCAGGACCACATCCACTTCTTCCCACGTTTCCCGCTCTGCTTCTGTTGGCTGGGCATCTGGAGGTAGAGGTAGAGGTAGAGGTAAAGAGAGAGAGAGTAGGTAATACCTTAAGTAGACTTCAAGGTCTTTAATCAAAAGGTCTGTCAAGGTCACATTTTGTCAATGTCTGACACATTAAGAGTGAACATACTGTACGTATACAACTCATGAACAGGAATCAGAGCTTTATACCTTATAGATTGAGGCAAGTATAAAATGAAGAATAGAACAAAGAAAATGGATTAGTTAGTGACACTTTGTACACTAGATTTAACCATGTTAAGTTGCAGATACTATGGGCAAATTCCACTATCACTGTGCCCTACCAACTCCAAATAGTGAGTACTCTGAAGAAGGGTATTACTGTAACATTTGGTACATCATACACATTCACTACCATTTAAAAGTCTAGGAGAGTGAAATAATTTTTTTAAAGATATTAATACTTTTTGTGACTCATTAAATTGAGCAAAACTGACCAAAAAAAAAACATTTAAAAAAAAAGTTTCTTAAACTTTCTCTTAATATTTTGAATAAATTGCATTTTAAAATGTATTAAAATAGAAAAAAATTAAATAAATATTTTAAACTAGACAAAAACATAAAAAATTTTTTTTTGAAGAAAACAAGAACAGCGCTCTTACTAATGGCTTGCCTAACAGATTTGTCATTTATGTAGTGCAGCGATTTTCACTTAAACCATGTTGTACGTATAAAGTTGCAGCTTTACCTGCAAATTACAATTCCTGTTCATCAATAAGGTGAGAACCAGACCAGTTATAAAAAATATTTAAAGGTGTACTATCCGAGCAGTAACAGAAGATGCTTGTTGTTGTAATGGTGAAAGTAACGCACACACACTAGAAGCAGCTGTTACTTTCTGGTGTAGTTATCCACACTACATGATACCTCGAGTTCAAATGATCTCGTGCCCAAGCCCACCTCTTCAAGCGGGCCAGGGCATGGTACAAAGTGATCACACTAGTTAAGTGAACGACTTAGGGTGCCAAACGTGCTTGAGCATGGCTCCAATCACCTAGGGTAAGTAGACCCTAACAAACCATTTGTTAAGTGATTTGCTTTTTCATATTTATTTGGAATGTTCCTTCCTGTAGTGCTCTTCAAATTTGCAAAAACAGCATCTGAAATTTGCCCATAACTAGACTAAATAAGTTTAAACTTGGAACATGAACGTTGCATATACATAGTCCAAATGTGACATCACTATCAGTTTGTTAAAGTGTTTGTCAGGCCATACAGACTGTTCTATAATATAATTTTTTTTTACAGTATTCAAATTTTGGGGTGAATTACTCATTTAACAGAGCCTAGCTGGGGCCTTAAAGAGTATTTGAGTCAAACCTCCACAGCTGAGCCAGTTTCATGTGTTCAAAAGGCAAAGTGTGGAATTTTAAATGGTGGAAACTTCAGGCCCACATCTAAAGAGAAAACTCAATTAGACATTGGCAGCTGTTAACTACAGCTGGCTTCAAGTGCAATTTAAGATATGAAGGGCCACCTCCTTTCTCACCAAGCATTCAGATACCACACATTAAGATTGTAATAGTCTTTCCGATTCTATGTTCACATCTTGATACAGTAGGTCCTGTTCCAGTGCTCTGTGTCTTGGAGTCTCTCGCACTCCCATCCTCTTTATTAGTGTTACATAACCCTTGTTCTTATAGGTGTCTGCCTGATGATCCATGAATGAGCCAATGATTTCGAAGTGATCTCCATATCGCCCCCTTTCTTTCTTTAAAGAAACAGCTACTGTGTCTAAAAATTGAGACAAACATTGTAGGGTGGAAATGTTCTGTGGGCAAGGGCAATAAAAGCCAGGAAACTTATTTTCCACTGTCTCCTTTTCTTTGGTTCATTCACCTTCCTTTGCTTTGAAGGGAGTTTTTAGGTTTAGACAAATGAGGTGGTAGCAGATTGTGTGTGGTTTAACAAATCTCCAGGGGGAAGGCCTTTTAGATAGTATCAAGTCCCAAAACGGAACTGGCATTATTTATATGGTGACCGGGTGATGACCTACACATCTTAATGGCTAAGTTGATGACAAAGTGCCCGAACATACCAACAAGGACACATGAGATACTAAAGTAGTGCATATGGTTAAGGAAGCTTTAAGAATGTAGACCGTTTACAAGTAATAAATGAAAGGGAGTTTTAGAAAGGGGAGAAATATCTCACTTTCAAAATCGAGGAAGAAGTTGGGCTCTTGTTCAAGGTCTGTGCATGTCAAAACTTTGAGGAGGTTCCCCATGACAACGTACCTAAAGGGAAAGAGAAAGAGGCAGAGTTAAGTGACACATTTTGAACAGAAAGCATGATAATGGCGGTCAGTTTAAGGTGGGGGCACTTTAGTGCTCTACTTTGATTCCATAACAGAGCTTAACTCCCTGTTAACGGTCAAGAAACCATCGCCCCTCCAACGCCCAGTCGACGCTCCTTCCCTTTACCCTACAGCTTCCACTCTCCAGACACATTGGTTTTCCTGTGCAGGGCCTTGGGTCGACCAGATGTCACTACTGTAACCCCCCTCCTTCAGCACACACACAGAGTTACGGGAATCCCTGCGCTTAGGTGGCCAGTGCCAACTGTGCATGTCATGCCTATTGCTCACGTTCAGTTCCCTATTGAGGGGCCCCAGGCGTTCAAAGTCAAGATTTAGGAAGTAGACTAGTGTTTTCAGATGTAAAAACAGCCCTCTAAAAACCATTAATTCTCTTGGGATAACTGAGGCCACTGGGTTTACCATTTTGCTTTTGCAAAACGTGAATAACAGTAGACACAGACAGTAGACAGGGGTGCGGTACAGAAGCAAGGCCAAACAATCCTTCCAAACAGCTAAATCAAGGAAGGAAAAGTCACATTTCATTCAATAAAAGGGTAATTTTAATAGAAGACAGGACTTAATTTGTGGAGTTACTGACTTTATGAACTAATAAAAAGTATAAATTGTACTATCTTCGATCCCAGTTTAAAGCACAAACACATATTGAAGCCCAATATACTTCACTTTTTACAGGTCAGGTAGAGTACAGTATGCATTCAATGCGCATAAAGTAAATTGTATCATCAGTGTATGCGTGTAAGCCAGTGTTTGCCTTGTTTGTCCACAATGTGAACACCGTTTTGTCCCGTTGTTTTACAAACAAAAAAGAAATGGAAAAGACGGAACAACATCTTCAATTTTCTGGAGATGCAACAACAATAGACACCCATGTTGATGAGCACAGTCATAACTTTTGGAGAGAAATAGCGCAGACATTAGACAAGAATGACATTTTCTAGTGTGTTTTCTAATAAATCTAGTTTTAAATATACTTCTTTTGAAGTGTTGGTGCTTAATGTAAAATATATATAATGTAAACGATAAATCAAATTTGAGAATTCTGCTGGCAACTGTATACAGGCCACCAGGGCACCATAAAGATTTTATCAAAGAATTTGCTGACTTTCTAACAGAATTATTATTGACTGCAGATAAAGTCCTAATTGTTGGTGATTTTAATATACATGTATATAATGGAAAAGATGCAATGGAATTGGCATTTAAAGACATTCTTAACTCTATTGGAGTTAGACAACACGTGTCAGGACCTACTAATTGTCGTAATCATACTCTAGATCTAATATTATCACATGGAATCAATGTTGATGCTGTTGAAATTCTGCAGAAGAGCGACGACATCTCAGATCATTATCTAGTGTCGTGTAAACTTCATTTAGCCAAGGCCGCAAAGCCGACTCCGTGTTACAAGTATGTTAGACCTATTACTTCTGCCACTAAAGATTGCTTTATCAATAATCTTCCTAATCAGTTTCATCGTCTCAGCATCCCAGATAGCTTAGAAGAACTTGATATTGCAACAGAAACTTTTAACTCTCTCCTTTCCAGCACTTTAGACACAGTTTCTCCGTTGCGCTTAAAGAAGATTAAAGAAAATAGTCCAACGCCGTGGTACAACGAGCACACCCGGGCCCTTAAGAGAGCAGCCAGAAAAATGGAGCGCAACTGGAAGAAAACAAAACTAGAGGTATTTCGGATTTCATGGAAGGAGAGCTCGATTGCTTACAGAGAGGCTTTAAAAGCTGCTAGATCTGCTTATTTTTCAAATCTATTAAAAGAAAATAAACATAATCCAAGGTATTAATTTGAAAAAGTGGCTACACTAACGAAAAGAAAGCTTCAAGCCCAGAAGTTTCCAAGAAACACAGCAGTAATGACTTTATGAAGTCCTTCACTTATAAGATTGATAATATTAGGGACAAAATTATAACTATGCAACCGTCTACTACAGCATCGCATCAGGGAGTGCATTATAGTCTCCCTGAGGTAAAATTTGATTCATTTGTTGCCATAGGAGAGGAAGAATTTTGCAAACTCGTTAATTCATCTAAATCGACAACATGTATGCTAGACCCTATACCGACTAAACTACTGAAAGAGATGCTTCCAGAAGTCATAGATCCTCTTCTTAACATCATTCATTTGTCTTTGTCTCTAGGATACGTACCAAAAACCTTTAAGCTGGCTATGATTAAACCGCTTTTAAAAAAAACGCAACTTGATCCTACAGAATTAGTCAATTACAGGCCAATCTCAAATCTACCTTTTCTGTCAAAGATACTAGAAAAGGCAGTATCCTCACAACTGTGTTCCTTTCTTGAAAGAAATTGTATCTGGATTTCCAGTCAGGAATAGACCGCACCATAGGACTGAGACAGCTCTCATTAGAGTCACAAATGATTTGCTCTTATCATCCGATCCTGGTTGTATCTCTCTATTAGTGTTACTTGATCTTAGTGCTGCATTTGACACCATTGACCACAACATTCTCTTAAATAGACTAGAAAACTATGTTGGCATTAGTGGAATTGCATTAGCATGGTTTAAATCATATTTATCTGACCGCTATCAGTTTGTAGCAGTAAATGAAGAGATGTTTTATTGATCACAAGTTCAGTATGGCGTACCACAAGGCTCAGTACTAGGACCGCTTCTGTTCACTCTGTACATGCTACCTTTAGGAGATATCATTAGGAAACATGGGATTAGCTTTCAATGTTATGCTGATGATATTCAGCTCTATATTTCTTCCAAACCTAACGAAACTCACCAATTCACAAAATTATCGGAATGCATAGTTGATATCAAAAATTGGATGACTAGTAATTTCCTACAACTACATTCTGAAAAAACAGAGATTCTAATTATTGGACAAAAAACTTCCACACGTAATAACCTAGAATACCGTCTAACACTTGATGGCTGCTCTGTTAAGTCTTCGTCGTCAGTTAGGAACCTGGGTGTGCTCTTTGATTACTGGTGGAGGTTTTGTTCAGCGTGAGTTCTGTATGCTCACAAATCCTTTCATTACAACCAAAAAAGTATAAACACGATGTCAATGCAAATTAAATGCAGTGTCAATGCAAATATCAGTGTAAATGCAAAACAATAGTGCTGCCACTTTTTCTATGTAATGTATAATGTTTTACTTTGTTGTTCACTTTACAAATCAGTCACTCAGTGATTTTTTTTACATTTAATTTTACAGATTTTTAAGTTTTAAACGCACTTGTTAAATAGAATTAAATGAGTTTTTAATACAAATACTGTTTCTTTGCATTTGTTTTAGATTTATTGTCAGTACTGAGTAGGGATGGGACGGAATGAAAATTTCATATCACGATTATAGTGACCAAAATTATCGTGATTGTCAATATTATCACGGTTTTGTTAAAACAAGATGAAAGTGTTAAACAATAACTGATGCTCACACTGAAAACATTTCAACAAGTTTTATATTTGAGAATCAACAAACAACAAATAAAACGAGCAGCTCTATGCACTTTTTAAAGTAAGATTCTATTCTGTGGGATTTCCTTCCTTATAATGACCGTCGTCAATAGCAACATATTATAACACAGCGCACATCCATGTAACGTATCACAACGGACGCACTCTCTCATTTCATTAAAATACAACTTATCTTGCGTCTCCGTTTTTTATTGTATTGAAAATGAAATCAGAGTTGTTTCATTGTTTACAGAATTTGATAATATTGTTGTGATCATCTTGTCTTGATAAAATATTTCAACTCAAAACAACAGTTTGTGCCCAATTATTTCCCAGATGTAGTTTTAGTATTGAGATCAAAGTTAACTTGCCTTGTGTTCGCTACAACAGTGGGTGATGGTCACACAAGACGACTCGGCAGATTTGAAGTGTTTACCCCTATCACTGCGACTTTTTTTGAGCATGTTCTGCAGACAGGGTGACCATCCTCGATTAAGTTTCCCTCAGGATTTTTGTAAAAGCCAAAATATGACCACACCTCAGATTTAGTCCTCTTAAAAGGCTGAAAAATCTCCCGAACACGGTCACTGCCTTCCGTCATTCCTTCTTGAATAAAAAAAAGAAAAAACAACAGTGCGCGCCTGCGTCAGACTGTTGTAGGCTGGACCGGATTTGAAAAAAATCGCGATAATCAAACACGGTTTTAATGATAATTGGATTTTAAACGATAATACTAACCGTCAGTACATTTTATCGTGGTTTATAGTGAAACCGGTAATCTTCCCATCCCTAGTACTGGGCTTGCAGTTCTGAGTTGGGTACTTTGTACCGTATGACTGTGTTCATCTGCCACCACTGAAGACCGTTTTTGATCCAGGAAAAACCCTGAAATGAGGTATACTTTAAAAAAAGTATGCATTCAGCTGCACGTATGTAAAGTGTTTGTGTTAAAAATAACATACTTTGGGCTTTATGACGACAATTTCGAGAGTTGAGTGGCCCAACTCAAACTTTTTTGTCTCAAAGTTTCAGGAGGAACTGTTTGGTACAATGCAATTAATTTTCAAATTTAGCTTGGTGATGCTAGTAACACTTTTAAAGTCTAAGAGTCAGAAAGAAGCTAGACAAAAACATGTTATAAATTACTATTTTGGAAAACTTGGCTAAAATTGAAAGTGGACTTCTAATGTTACAGATCTTTACAAAATCGATCCAACACCGTTATAAAAGCACTGCATAAGTGTTTTCAGCCTGTTAGAAAGTCAACTATACAAGGATGATTCTGAGAAATCACACAGAAGGAAAAAATCCTTCCTTCCTAGTATATATCAGTGTACTCTAAAACAGTCACCTGACATATGACCAGATAAAACACTGAGAATAGTGGTGGAGGCATTTTCCCAGCGACTTACAATGATATTTCTCTGTATAAAAGTTGTTTTTACCAAGAACTCCAGTGGTCCTGTAGGTAAGCCTCTTGCTTTTATTGGCAGGAGTGTCTGGTTTGAATCCTGTAATGTATTTTCTTGTTTGTTTTGTTTTGTTTATACATTTACCAAATGCAAAATTTAGCAGCATATCATCTATTAAAACGACACCAAAACAAATGTTTGTGTATGTTTTTATTATGTTTAATTTAGGACAAAATTTGAATTTTAATATCAGTCATAAGTAAGAAATATTTAATGATTGGCCGTTGAATTATTAGAACAATAATGCACAACCGAGGTGGTAAGGTGGCCACGATGCAAAGCAGACACATTTTTTGTAGGACTAATTTCTTATAAATCTCATCCCAAGGCTCCATTGAAAATTCCAAAACATAATTTTTGAGCTAGTAACGGAGGCTTGACTCTTTAGCCATTGATTTGTAGGCTAATGTCACAGGTATCTGGGTGCATCCTTTGAATGCGTGCACAAAGAAAACTTCTCACATAGCATGAGATTACCAAACTGAGTTTTCTTTTGCATCTTCTTGCGCTTCAATGTTTATATTAGCAAAGTTTTAAAAAAATGTGCAAATGATAAATTTTCAATATCATGCAGCACTGGCCCGATTGGGACAGTGACAGTTCCATCAACTGCCCCGAGCGTCTTTTGTGCTGGCCCCTGGCTATCGGGCACTCCTTATTGTAGAGCCCTATAATAATACAATACATAATATAATACAACACTTTTGGGTGGGCACTGGCCATCTTTGTTTACCTAAAAACACACGCACACACCTAACCCAAATCCTTAAACTAAACCTACCCTTAACCCAATTATAACCTTATCCTTAAAACCAAGTCTCGACCCTCAAAAAGGCTTTTGAAGGGGTATCAGAAAGTGAGGACCACCCAAAATGTCCTCACTCCAGTGGTCTCAAACTGGTCCTTACAAAGATAGTTTCTCTCTCTCACTCACACACACACACACACACAGACACACACAAGCTTGTCGTAAAGGTAGCTGGATCATACATAAAGGCTGAACAACAAAAAAAACCTGTGTTGTGTTTACGTCCACCTGGTACAAAAGATGAAAGAGGAGAAGCAAGCAAACGAGAGGGAGAGGGTCAATCTAGGCCATAACAACAGCAGCGTATTACCCATGATTCCTGCGCCTCTGGCGGGAAGGGAGAGGAGTATAAGAACACACACATAAGCATGCAGACAGCTAGATGTAGGTCACACACATGAGTGTTTATGTGTGTGTATGAGTGTTATATAATCTAGCTGATGGTGAGACAGGACACTTCTAAAACAAATGCAAATCTAGACAGCATGTGAAACAGTCACTCCTTCATGCCTGTCATTACAATTAATGTTGGTCATGGGGTGAAGTATAAATAGCAAATCACTGAATGGTTTGGAGTGAATTATATTGGCAGTTGGTTTATGTAACTGGTTAGTATGTGCAGAGTCAAATACCGTATATTTTCTTAACATACAAGAGTTTAGGTTAAATGTATAAGGGAAGGTGTAAAACTTCATCCTTTAACTCATCACCTTTTATTTTTAAATTTTCACTATCTATTTTTAATGATGAATTTAAGAACAATTATTCCATTTATTCTCTCATTTAATGTAGAATTATAAAGTAAGAATGAAATTATAAATTATAATAAACTAAATTGACAGCCTTACTTATAAGTAAAGATGTCAATTTAACATCTCAATTTAGTGTGACTTATAATACAAATAAATAAATAAAATCAGCTGAGATGCTTAAAAAAACAGTGAAATGCAACACAATTTATGTGACGGGCAAATATTTTACAAAAGACCAACAATTATTTACAGTATGTAAAAACAATTACATTTAAAAAGTAAATCTAATATACTTCTAGTTTTTGTCTTGTCAATGATTTTGTCTGCTGCAATCATTTCATTGAATTAACTTAATTTGATTTAATTAACTATATATATGATGATGATAATAATAATAAATATAGCTGCAAGCAGCCATTACCGGGGCCAAGCGCAAGAAGCGGCAACAGATGCCATCATAGGTGGGAGTGGCAGACCAACTGCAGCAAGGAGCAATTAAAGACATTTTAAGAGAATTTTGGCAAAATGGCTGAAAAATCATATATTCAGTAACTTTTAAGATGATTTAATGGTTTATTTTCGACAAATAGGTGGCGCAGTTATGAAATCGATGTGATGTGGTGGTGACAATGACACACACAAAGTTTGGTGTCAAAATGTGAAGGCATTGCAGAGATAAAGACTTAATAGTCATTGTGGCAGCATGCCTCAAATTTGCTGTTGCGCTATACGAAAACGGTTTCGTCTATCGTCACGAAATCCATAACTTTTAGTCGCCATTGTCTGGAGATGAAATGATTCGATTTTGGTGAAAATCAGACGAATGGTCTAGGAGAAGTTCGAAAAAAGAAGGTTTTGAAAGTAAATAAAGATGGCGGACAGGAAGTTCGTCCGAATACGTCAAACTTGGTATCTATGTTCTCGGCATGACCCAAGGAATCTATTAAGACCAGTGTCATTACAATAGGCATATTTTTAAAAACTTATTAGGATTTTTGGAAATATAATTTTAACTTTTGACAAACATGTGGTGCTGTCTCGAAATGTTTGGAGTACCTTCAGGGGATGGTGCTGGTGGCAAATTCTGAGTTTCATAATGTTACAGTAATGCATTTGTTAAGTATAGCATTTTACATCACAAAACCATATTGACATCAATGGGAATTTCATGTTTTGTTCTATTATAGCGCCACCAAGAGGCAAAATCCCACAATTTTTTTCATGTGTCCTCTGAATGAGGTCATACATGTGTGTGCCAAATTTGGTGAAAATATCTCAACTCCCTTCAGAGCTATAGACATTTATATGAAAAAACACGTCAAAAATGACTGACACGTGACTTTGATTGAATTTTACTACCCCTTACTATCAATATTTTGACATTTGGATATTGGAGTTTAATTAACCAGCTATGGTATCAAACTTCTGATGGTGGTTTCGTCTTGATCGGACTTCGGTTTCGAAGATATCGGCAAATGTTTTTTAAGTGCTAAATCACAACGCTACACAAACTGTGCAAACCTAGCATGTTTGGTATCTGTGGATTCGGCAAGGATTCAGGAACCTAAGAGGATGACTCCTGTGAAAATAAGTCAACCACACCCAGAGTTATAAGCATTTGAAAAGTAAATTTTACCACTAGGTGGCGCTATTTCAAAACTTCTCAGGCTCCTTCAGGGCATCATACTGATGACCCATACAGAGTTTCGTAACAATTCGTTCATGCGTTCAGAAAATACAGCATTTTAGCACATAATTCAAAATGGCCGACAGCCAAAATGGCCGATCCGGGATAATTGGATATCGCTCGACTCGACGTGATGCCCTGAATCTAACGAGACCACTTTTATGATTTTTGGACAGACCATTCAGAAGTTATAAGCAAAAATAGCCATTTTCTGTATCTCCGGACCAGTAGGTGGCGCTGCACCGAAACGCAGCATGTAGCCTCAGGTCATGCTTTTGATGACATGGACCAAGTTTGGTCTTAATACGCTAAAGCGTTGCGAAGATACAGCCTAACGACTGTTTTTGCAAGCGTTACGTAAAATTTGTTCGAACGTTTATCAAAAACGATTTGACGAATCAATTTGATTTTAATAACTTTTTGTCAGCACTGCCTGAAGATGATCTGGTTCAATTTCCGTGCAAATCGGACAAACCGTCTAGGACGAGTTCGAAAAAGTAGCTTCTTGAGAAGATTCAAGATGGCGGCCATATTTTTATGACGGAAATTGACCTCATGGAGTGCAATCGAATCGTCATGAGCTCAGGAATCAGAGGGAAAAATTATTTTGTTGATTGGCCTTACGGTTCAGAAGTTATTAGCAAAATAAAAGTGAAACTTCTGACAGGTGGTGGCGCTAGAGGGAATGACTTAGAAACACCAAAATTGGTGTATTTAATGTTGGGACTGTCCTCTATCAGAATGTCAAACCAAAACAACTTTCCCGCAATCGGTTCTATGGGCTGCCATAGACTCCAAGAGCGGAAGAATAAGAAGAAGAAGAACGCCAACGATTGCCTCCGCACCTTTGGTGCTTGGCCCCTAATAATAAGAACCGGAACAGATACAATAGATGCCTCCGCACCTTCGGTGCTTGGCCCCTAATAATTATAATAATAACCGGAACAGATACAATAGGTGCCTCCGCACCTTCGGTGCTTGGCCCCTAATAATAAGAACCGGAACAGATACAATAGGTGCCTCCGCACCTTCGGTGCTTGGCCCGTAATAATAATAATAATAATATTAAAATATAATATAATATTATTTATATTAAATAACATTAATTGTTATATGTATTGGCTTAATTAATTGACATCATGCAATTAATTTAATCATTACATTTGGTATTAATTTAATCAATCTGTTCATTTAATCGATGGAAATCCCTTATAATAATTAATTAAAAACATTTAATTTAATTTCATAGATATTAATTGTAGATATAACACACCCCATGACACTGCTGGAATTGCTTGAAATTTCATGTCAACTAGTCTGGTGTATGTCTGGGCTGGGAACACGGCAGAGAGATGGAGAGGGTGTATGTACAGTGACAGGACACAGGCTGCTGACAGGTGGAAAGTTGAGACATGAAGAGGTAGACAGGTAAACGGGACAACAGAGACAGAGAGTGTCTAGAAGCTGAGGCAAAGAGACAGTGGGCATGAGATTTGACGAGGAGTGATGCAGGGGTTTAAGTCAGGTGAAGTGTCTGAGCTGGGATCATCTGTGTGTGTGAGGGTCTCAAACAGTTACGGGGACTGTATATGGAAGATACTGACAGTAAACCAATGATCAAAAGCATTGTAACCCATTCTGACAGAAGACAAACTCACCTGACCCAAAATACTCTAACTGATTCAGACATTCAAACTTTATAAAAGAGACACATGGACACATGGTGAGGGACAGCGACAGGTTAATGCTAAATAGAGGATCATGTGGAGGTCAAGGCTTAGCAAAACTCAGGATTAGAGTTCAAGGTCAGTGGTGTGAGTCAATCTCACGAAACAACCGCTGAAGCAGGGCAAAATAAGAGTATCTTCCCTTGGCTTGCTTGCAAAGGTTAAGTTTTTAGGTGTGCAAAAATTTGTTACATAGAGTGTTAATTTTATGGACAACCAAAAACAACAGGAAAAACCCAAGCCTAGAGAAATCCAAAATCACCTTATTAATATAATAATAATAATAATAATAATATAATTAGTGCTGGGCAACGATTAATCACATCCAAAATAAAAGTTTGTGTTTACATAATATATGTGTGTGTACTGTCACGGTGTATAATTATCAATTTGTATATAAATACACAAATATGCATGTAAATATTTAAGAAATATTTGCATGAAAATACTGTATATATATTTATACATAATTTATATTATATACACAATATAAATATTTTATATATAAATAAAAAATGTCTTAAATATATAGGCCTACATGCATGTGTATTTATATATACAAACACATATATTATGTAAACACAAACTTTTATTTTGGGTGCGATTAATCGTTGACCAGCACTAAATATAATATAATATAATATATAATATAGTACAAAATAGTATAGTATAATATAATATACCGTAATCTAATCTAATATAACAAACTATATTTAATGCTTTTGCGCGCGCTTTACTGTGTGTTCATACTGATGGAAAGTTACTAAAAATAATTTTGATCTGAATCCAAGCCATGCCAAAGATGTACTGCTATCAAGTGTGCCAACCCCAAATCCCAGCCAGCGCTCCCTCTAACCATTGGGGGGTCATTCCAAGGACGCCCATCTCAAAAATCCAATATTGCACCAAATTTTCACTGACAATCATATTTCGTATTAAAACAAATAAGCAAACAAAAAAAAGAAAAATATTTATTTAGAGAAAGATCTTTTTTTCATAGACAAAATACATAAATTCAAAAGTTTTCATTTGTGGTAATGATATCATTGGCTTAAAAGTCCTAATTACTCCTCATGACAACAACAGGGTATGTGGGCCACACTGATGCAAGAGTGAAGATTATATTAGGCTCAGTGCATTTGCCTCTCAGCTTCATTCACAGCGGTCCCAAAGGGTGAAGGCGAGCTCCCTATACGAGTGCTTTCCGACAGAGAGAGGCTCTGACCTGGTTGTTTTCTTTTGGAAGCCTCCTGCTGGGAGATTGCGTGCTGGAGGAGAGGAGCTACGATGGGATCTGGAGAAGGAGGGGGGCAAAGGGGGGCTCATCTAAGCCTGCTGGGCACTTACCATTCACTACTACATTCTTATTGGCTGCATGCAAAGTTCTCCTTCTCCTGCACTCCACTGTATCCATGGAGCTGAAAAAAAGCTGGTGCTACCAAAAACACACCGACAGCCAATCAGAAAGCGATTGGCGAGGTGGAGGGGAGGATGAGGGCACTGGAACAGTAGTCCTGACTTAAGAGCTTGCGTATGAATATATGAATAGCAATGAGGTAATGCGCCAAAAATGCATAACTAGCGCAACAGCGACACACTCATTAATCACAAAATTCAACCAATAACTGACATTCCAGTCTGAGGATGCAGAAATACATCATCAGTTAACCAGGTTAAAATGTAAAATAGAATGAGCTGCTTTTATACCCGCTCCATTATTTTACAGTAATCTAAATGCATGTATGTAATGCAACTGATATATGGCATGCTGGAATTCTGCAAGAGCACTGCAGCATGGGAATCCACGTGCTCCGCCATACTACGCTATAGCTGTGGCGGCATAGGAAAAAAACAACAATCTTTCCCCCCCGTCACGTGGGCTCAGCCGTGGAGTGGCTAACCGGCTGCCTGGGGCATCGAGGGGGAGGGGAGCGAGTGAATTAGTGTGTTTTCATGTGCTTGCTTATTTGAGTGAGTGGATGTAATAATCCAGTTATGTATGTGGTGAAGTATGTGCAGAATTGATCCTAATGTGAGAATATTGCTAGAAGAGCGACACCTAACATAGCAGCCTTGTCTAAAATCAAATTTAAAGATGCTTAGCCAGAGATTTATGCAATTCAGGCTTAAAATACACATTTATTGATAATCACTTTCCAAAAGTGCGTATCTGTGATATCTGTTAATGCATGCTCAAGTATGAGTAATGTGTGCATGCCTGTGTTGCATCATAGAGTGTCACTCTACAGCAGCATCACTTACATACTTGTTTTACTTGACCTAAATTTCCCAGTGCGTGTCGCCACATCGTATTAGCCGAAAAGCTGTGCTCTGATTTCACCCCTAACCCTTGAAACCCACTCAATCAAACAGAAAATGGGGGCGCAGATACCCTTCATCCACCCTAAAAATCCTGCATGACCTGCCTGACCCCACCCGGCTGAGGTGATGCATTAGATAAAATGAAGGAATTTACAAGAATCATGGATGAGGGGAGGGGAAGCGTGCGTTTGTTTTTGACTTGTAGCTCCGCCCACGCTGGCCACACTGGAGTAAACAGCCGCTTTAATGCCCTCTTTAAGCACAAAATCAAAACAAACTGCTGGATAAGCCAATGAGGTTGCGGTGCTCTTGAGGGATGTAAGCTATTGGTGCATCTGGTTTGAAAGTTACTGCAACAACACTGTCAAATGACAACCGTGACATTTGCAGCTTTGATGTAACCTGCACCATGACAAATAGTGACACACAAACAGCGTGATGTTACTGCTGCTCCCTTATAATTGTTATCATTTAAAAAATTTGCATAATTGCTAAGTAGGTGGTGGTGTATGGTGATAACCGAAGAGGTTGAGAGTAGGATTTTTGGTTTATCTCTCCTACAATAGGAAATGTACCTTTCACGATCAAAGCCAGAAACCATGGCAACCGAATATCATAAGCCGAAAACAGGGCACCTCATCTGAAATGTTGGGAGAAGGAATTTTAAGCCGCACCATTCCAAACGTTCAAAGTCTGTTTAATCGACAAACATGCATCACTTCCATTTCTGAAGCTGTTGAGATTAATATAATCTTTCAGAGTTCCTTATATTTGGTAAAGGAACAATGAGTTACACCTAAAAAAAAGAAAAACGAAAACTGAGAGACAGAACTTAATGCATCCTGCCTCCTAAATGTCACAGGTAGTGTAACATCCATGTTTGCTTCAAAAAACAGCAGAACTGGAGAGAATTCATGTGTTGGTGTCCTTCTTTTACTGTGAAGGTCTTTAAGATCTGAGAAAGTCATTTGGCGCAAGACAAGCGCAGGACGTTTAGCCTCTGCATACAGATTAACACTGGCTGTGGCACTTTCACAGCCTGAAGATGGAGATCTTGGCTAGGAAGTTTGCATGTGTAAGAAATACAATGTCTGACCCCCTTTTTGAAGCACTGATGTCTCTTGGCTATCAAATAAAAATAAAATTGACATTATTTGATAAAAAGAAAATGTCAAATGCTTGTTTTTAGTTTCTTTTTGGTTTGCTTAATTCAGAGTAAGTGTGTGGCAGTCAGGAGAGTTGTACATGCGGAGTGCGAAGGGTGGGGCACTGTCAAACTGTGATGGGATTTTTGGGGTTGTGTACAGCATGAGTTGGATTTACTAAGAGGCTTGAGATGGATTTTTAGGCACAGAGCACCCTCTGCTGAAAGGTGTGTGCAGTCGACCACTCCCTATTCTCTGTAAAATAAAATAAAATTAAAATGTATATTGCATCAAGAAAATACTAATACCCACAATTCTTAATCTAGGACTGATGTAAATTTCATAATAAGGTAAGAAAATGGTAAAGGAAGGTGAAAACAGTTTATCATGAACAATAATTTTTTTAATATAAACCATTGGGGATTGGACTGATGAATTGGCCACCAAGACCAAGAACATGTATTAAGAAAAAATTGGAAGCCTGCACTATTTTCATTACAGACTTAATGTTAAGATCATTCTCCATTGACCATTTTTACTAAAGTTTTATGAAGCCATCATTAACACAGCAGGGGAATGACAGCATCTGTAAAACGTCTGTGGTATGCATGGGTGGGCGGTAAGTGCAGTGTGTATATGACACACAGTAAATGAAAGGGGAGCTAAACCAATGAATATTTAACTAATCCTTCCTCTCCCTTCAGCTGCATCATCATGTCTCTGAGAGCAGGCACTGACTGACTCACAAAACACACTGCCATCCTTCTCATACCTAAAAGATGTCTCAGATCTCTGTGGCTGCGTCTGCTCGCTCAGCACCAAATTCACCTCATATCATGTCTTAAAAGGGCAATTATTGCCAAAGGTCAATGGAAAAGCAAAAGTGAACTTAAAAACACAAGTGTATCCAAATTCAAACTGAAATATCTATATTTAGCTTTGTTGAATGGAAACTTCTTCATTTACTTGTTACTTTCTACTTTGTAGTAGAATTAAAAGGTTAGATCACCCAAAACTAAAATGTCATCATTTACTCACCCTCATGTCGCTCCAAACCCGTAAGACCTTCGTTCATCTTTGAAACACAAAAGATATTTTAAATGAAATCTGAGAGATTTCGGTCTCTCCATTGACAGCCCACGTACTACTTTGCTTCAAAAGGTTCCTAAAGAGATCGTAAAACTAATCCAAATGAATTGAGCAGTTTAGTCCAAATCTTCTGAAGAGACAATTGTGATGAACAAATTAAATTTATTTATTCACGGATAAACATTCATTAACGCACGTATCAGTTATGGTAACTGGAAGCTCAAGCATATTCGCCTGACATGCGAGAATCAATGAGGTTCCTTCTCGTGTATTACACAGCACGTTTGGACTTCTGCAAGAACCACTGAGATTTGTTCTTACGCATCAAGCAAGTACGGTTGAGCTTCTGTTTCTGTTTGATGTTTATATGTGAATAAAAGCCTGAATCCAATCTGGTCAAATGTGATCGTGTCTCTTCAGAAAATTTTGGACTAAACTGCTCGATTAATATGGAAACTTTTTGAAGCTTCAAAATGATCATTGCCTAGCCGCCATTGGAGGGACAGAAAGTTCTCAGACTTCATAAAAAAAAAGTAATTAATTAATTAATGTCAGAATTTTCATTTTTGGGTGAACTAAACACTTTAAGTCCTACACCCACAGCTTTGGTCGAATATAATAATACGTTTTGCCTTCAAATAAATTACTTTTATTGTCAATTTCACTTATTTATTCTCATCATTAGTTTAGTTACCTACCCCAGTATGGAGTTTCATTCAGCTTGTCATTTCTTTTGCTTGTCTGACAGAGAACTAATGTCTTGTAGATCTTGGGAAAGATAGATTGCTGTGATAGTAAAGACATTCTAGGGTTGGTCACTAATGTCTCTTCACTGCCCAGCTAGAGACAGGTGGTAGTACAATAACATTCAGAAATACCACCCATACATTTATTCAGTTCACATCAGATTCAATCATCTAATTCAAGTCAATCTACATTATCATTTTTAGGAATGAAGATAGTTACCAAAATAAGTTGCCACACAAAAAAAGTGATGAAAGTGTCTTAAATCCAGAAACACACCCGTGTAGGACAATAACTTATAAGTTTGCAAATGGCGCCACCTGCTGTACAAAATAAACAATTACCTCACCAATCCAACACCACCAAATGTGCATTACATCAACCACTACCGAACATTTCCAAAAGCTCGAAATCAACTGAATCAAACACTGTTTTCCATTTTAACTGCAAAAAACCTTTATAAATATGGTAAACAACAGATTATTTACTACACACTAGATTCAATAGTAGATTTTCCCTGTAGGACAATAAAAGAGGCAAAACCATGAACCATGTCCAGAGAGCAGAATATTAGTCATTTGGGATGGACCTTTTTTTTTTTTTTTTTTTTTTTTTTTTTACAACTCAGGCAAATAGCAAGGTACTAAAAAGCATTCAAAACATCTTCTCAACCACAAAAATGCAACCTGGAAACCACCCAGAACTCCCTAGATTTGTGTCATGGCATTCACATTCATACTAAATTGCATATTCTACTCTGTCAATCAGGGATCCAACACTTTCCAACACCAATGAATCTTCATGATTTCCAGTCATTCATGACTCTTCCAGTTAATCAAGCTAACTGATTTTTTAAAATAATTTTATAGAGGTAATAAAAAACAAATATAGCGTTGATTTTTAGTTGAAGAGATACTTTACAACGAAGCAGAATCAATTAAATGACTGTTCAAAAGTTTGAGGTCAATACGAATTTTGACAAATGTTTTTAAAAGAAGTCTATAAGGCTCACTAAGCACGAAAATACAGTATAAAATAGGGGTGTCGAAATGAATCGTTTCTACGATGCATCGCGATGCAGACGAGGACGATTCGGTTATCGGTTCAGTAATAGACCATAACCGGTTATAATGTACTGACGCTTTTCTGACGTCATTTGTCACGTATGTGCTTTGTCGTGATACCATACACTGGCAGAGGGAGGCGAGATGTGTGCGCATAATTAAAAATGCTCCAGCTACTTTAAAAGCCTACATCTGGACACATTTCGGCTTTTATGAACAACCTGGTAAGCACGACCTGGAGAACACACGCGCTGTGTGCGCTCATATGTCACGCACAAATAGAATAGGCAGGAGGTAATAGCTATATTAACTTGATAAACAATGTTAGCCGTGTTCACCCCGAGCTGTTAACTTACGCCTGGCAGTGCCGGACTGCTTTAGAGTAAGAGAATGAGCTTCAACGTCACCCGAATCCGCAGCCAAAACAAATAATCCACCCGCCTCAATATTGTTCTCTGATTTAAGTATTCGCTGCCAGCCGATGGTTAAATTACAATTATTCTGTGTTGTTACGGGTGATTATAAATTATCGTCATCTTCAACAGTGAACTCTCGACGGTTGATGCGCGCCTCTAATGCTGCGTTCACACCGGACGCGAATAGCGCGTCAAATTCGCGCCTATGGAAAGCCAAGAGGGCCAAAAACACGCGAATTTTTACGCGTATTTCACGTGTAAAATACACGTAGAAATTCGCGTTGATTATGTCACGCGTATTTCACGCGTATTTACGCGTGAAATACGCGTTAAAAATCAGTATGAATGGGTCGGTGTCATTGGCTGCTGAAGACTTGGGTCTAACCATTTCTGTGAGCTTAGAGGGGTGTACCTTTCATAGACTAGGCTACCACCAGTTTACATTCTATAGATCAGCTTATTCAGGTTTTTTGTATAACCTATATGAATAATATATTTAAATAGCAGTTTTATGACAATTTAGATAAAAATAAAATTAACTTGTTTTTCTCCACTAATGCCTTTTTGTAAATAAACACATTAGTGGACATTCTAGCTTTAACATCAAAGCATTAAGGTGTGCGGGGAAATCAGTTACAGTGGAGGTAACCAATGCAGGTTTATGATCACTGCAGGTTTAAGATACAGACCACTGTAATCAATATCTGTCTTTGGAAAACAACGTGAGCTTTTGTTGTGCTTACATTTACAGCTATAGCAAGCAGGGGGCGCTTTTTCAAACCTTTTTGTTTGGTGATATACAGGTGATATTATCAATTTAAAGAAATGTAATGACTTAAAGTATTTAAATATGTTATTTAAGGCTTTCAGGATTAGAATAAGAGCTTGTGCTCAGGTCAGGACAGGCATAAGAACTTGATTTGGCTTTCCTGACAGCAGACGTATTTTACAGGTCACCTTGGTAATTGGTATTAAAGCAATTTATCTGTAAAAATTATTAGACACTTTGGTAAAACACCATATAACATTTAAGTAAACATATAAACATAAAAATCAGTGACGTAACTTTGTTTTAAAAAGTGGGTGGAACAGGTGGGGTGGGGGTTGCTAATAAAATGCTAAATCAGATTTATGTATTTATTTATTTATTTATTTATTGTTTATTTATTTGAATAGGGACAGATACAAAAAAACATAGATTATTACATAAAGAACAATCCGATGCCTGTATCACAGTGTTTATAGCCAAGGCTAATTCGCAACACCTGTCCCAAGAAGGGCTTTTAACAGTTAGGATAATAAAGGAGTACAAAAATGACAGTGAATACAATAAAATGTCTAGAAACCAGTTAGCACCAATAAAATTAGTAAATAAACACATTCACTCGAACTTACACAGATGCACACCTCACATACACACGGATATTCCTTTCATATGGCATGATTACACTGCTGCTGCTGTATGAACCAGGCTTTTGTTAGTTTTTTAATGGTGGATAGTTTAGTTAAAATCTTTATATTTGTAGGAAGCCAGTTCCACAGATTGGCTCCTTTCACTGAAAAAACATTTTGGGCAAAAGAAGTTTTAAAAAATGGAACTTTACAGTCTCCACGAGTAGCAGCCCTTGTTGATCTGGAGGGTTCCAGCCTGTTCACAAATTTACAAAGTGGCTCAGGTGCAAGTCCAGTTAAACATTTAAAAAACAACTTAATGTGTCTGAGATTAACAAAATTTACAAAATTTAAGATTCTATGTTTACTTAAAATATAACAGTGGTGGAATCGAATGGGCTTTTCATCTAAAATTTTTAGGGCCCGGTTATAAAGCCTCTCAATAGGCTTCAGGGTAGTTTGGCTGGTCTGGGACCAAACGGTGGTGCAGTACGACAGATGGGACAGGATCATAGTGTTAAGAAATACATGAGCACATTCAAATGTAAGACAGCTCCTGATCATTCTGAAACAGTTCATACTGGCCTTCATTTTTCTTGAAATGTTTTTTATATGACTTTTAAAATTTAGCTGAGAATCTAAAATCACTCCTAAATATTTTTCTTGTTCTACCTGATCGATTAGTTCGCCATTCATTTTAATGTTAAGATCTTTTATTGTCCGAGCTCTTAACGAAAAACACATAGCCTTAGTTTTCTTCAGATTAAGTGTTAAACATGATTTGTTTAGCCAATTAAACACTTTCTCAAGACATTTTTGGTCAGTGTACTGCCGACAACAGCAGGGCTTTTGCCGGACACATAAACCACCGTGTCATCGGCATACATCTGAAGACCCACTTCAGGACACACTTCAGGCAGCTTGTTCACATACAGGCTGAAGAGAATAGGCCCTAGTATGGTTCCCTGAGGGATTCCGGTCTTAATTTTACATGGGGCAGATTTTACATGATCAATTACTACACATTGTTCTCGTCCCTGTAAATATGGCTCAAACCATGATAATGCCTGGTGTGACATTATAGGTTGACAGTTTTGAGATAAGACGGCTATGGTTTACTGTATCGAATGCCCTCTTTAAGTCCAGGAATACTGCACCCACAATGTTTCCTTTATCAAGCGGCTGCACAATATTTTCCAATAAAGCGCAGATAGCTGATTCAGTGGAATGGTTCTGTCTGAAACCATACTGTTGAGGTTGTATATATATCTGTGTTTCTAAGTATTGATGTAGGCTACAATAACATTACGACGTCCATCAATCGATTTAAATAGTAGGCTACATGGGGTTTAATTTGTCGTTTAATGAGATAAAGTATAATGTATGTTGTCAGTGCCGTGTTGTCTCTAATATTTAATGTTAGAATATTTACTCTGCATTTTCTGTTTCTATAGAAAACCACACACTAATACATCCACAACTAAGTACAACCATTCAATCCTTGTTAATAAGGCTTAATAAGGGCTTAAAGGGATAGTTCACCCATTTACTCACCCTTATGTTGTTCCAAAGTTTCTTTCTTGTGTGGAATTTCCATACTATGTAAAACAATATTATGGAAGTCAATGGGGACCAGCAATGTTTGGTTACATTGAAAGAGGCTCATGCATGTTTGAAACAACATGAGGGTGAGTTAATGAAGACAGAATTTTAAATTGAGTGAACAATACCTTTAAGATAGGACGTTTCTGTAATTTGGTCCCTGCGAAGCAAGGTTATGTTGTTTTAACAGATATTCATTACAATTGCATTGATCAAGAACCACATCTGTAAACTTTTCCACAATCAAATGTTAACTTTTAATATTAGAAATCTTGAGTTGGGTTGATTGGTTTTACAGATAAATTCCTACTTTTCCTGTAGCTCAAACAGTGGAATGTTGGCGCTTGCAAAATTAAGGTCATGGGTTCGATTCCCAGGGAAAGCAAGAACTGATAAGAATGTAAATGTGCACATTGAAATGCAATGTAAGGCACTTTGGATAAAAGCATCTGTCAAATGTCAGGGACTGCAGATGAAATTGAGCTCTGTAGCTAATTCTGGGACAGTTCTTTACTGTCCATTGTCCCTGTTATAATAATAATAATATGTAAATGTACTAAAATGCAAAAGGGGGCAATCTTGGTAAAAATATTTGTTCATAAAAATGCAATCTATCTATTTTCTTTGAGCTACACAAGAAAACGAAGAAAAAGAAGAAAAAAAAAGAAAAAGGAGCATATATTTAATTTTGGTAGCAGTAAAATAATTCTGCCGTCAGGAAAGCCACATCAAGTTCTTATACCTGTCCTGACCTGAGCACAAGCTCCCATTCTAATCCTGAAAGCCTTAAATAACATATTTAAATACTGTAAGTCATTAAATTCCTTTAAATTGATAATATCACCTGTATACCTAATTACAGTTTGTCTGAGTGCCCAATTTCAGAACAAAAAGGTTTGAAAAAGCGCCCCCTGCTTGCTATAGCTGTAAATGTAAGCACAACAAAAGCTCACGTTGTTTTCCAAAGACAGATATTGATT
Source organism: Siphateles boraxobius (assembly GCF_051911475.1). Classification (NCBI taxonomy): domain Eukaryota; kingdom Metazoa; phylum Chordata; class Actinopteri; order Cypriniformes; family Leuciscidae; genus Siphateles; species Siphateles boraxobius. The sequence goes on along the minus strand of NW_027508876.1, from coordinate 12,366,410 downwards.
ACAGTGGTCTTTATCTTAAACCTGCAGTGATCATAAACCTGCATTGGTTACCTCCACTGTAACTGATTTCCCCACACACCTTAATGCTTTGATGTTAAAGCTAGAATGTCCACTAATGTGTTTATTTACAAAAAGGCATGAGTGAAGTAAAACAAGTTAATTTTATTTTTATTTAAATTGTCATAAAATTGCTATTTAAATATATTATTCATATAGGTTATACAAAAAACCTGAATAAGCTGATCTATAGAATGTAAACTGGTGGTAGCCTAGTCTATGAAAGGTACACCCCTCTAAGCTCACAGAAATGGTTAGACCCAAGTCTTCAGCAGCCAATGACACCGACCCATTCATACTGATTTTTAACGCGTATTTCACGCGTATTTTACGTGTAAAATACACGTGAAATACACGTGAAATACGCGTGAAATACGCGTGAAATACGCGTGACATAATCAAAAGTATTTCACGCGAAAAATACACGTGAAATACGCGTAAAAATTCGCGTGTTTTTGTCCCTCTTGGCTTTCCATACAATTCGCGCCGTTCGCGCGTACTTAACGCGCAAATGAGGCATGTTCGCGTCTGCCGCGCCGCGCTCCACGCCTCATTCGCGCCGCAGTCATTTTTTTACGCGCGTAACGCGTCTTTGCATTGACTTAACATTGAAATCACTCGCGCCTGACGAGAGGTAATAAAAAACAACTATAGCGTTGATTTTTAGTTGAAGAGATACTTTACAACGAAGCAGAATCAATTAAAAGAATGTTCAAAACTTTGAGGTCAATACGAATTTTGACAAATGTTTTTAAAAGAAGTCTATTAGGCTCACTAAGCACGAAAATACAGTATAAAATAGGGGTGTCGAAATGAATCGTTTCTACGATGCATCGCGATGCAGACGAGGACGATTCGGTTATCGGTTCAGTAATAGACCATAACCGGTTATAATGTACTGACGCTTTTCTGACGTCATTTGTCACGTATGTGCTTTGTCGTGATACCATACACTGGCAGAGGGAGTGTGCGCATAATTAAAAATGCTCCAGCTACTTTAAAAGCCTACATCTGGACACATTTCGGCTTTTATGAACAACCTGGTAAGCACGACCTGGAGAAGACACGCGCTGTGTGCGCTCATGTCATGCACAAATAGAATAGGCAGGAGGTAATAGCTATATTAACTTGATAAACAATGTTAGCCGTGTTCACCCCGAGGTGTTAACTTACGCCTGGCAGAGCCTGAATGCTTTAGAGTAAGAGAATGAGCTTCAACGTCACCCGAATCCGCAGCCAAAACAAATAATCCACCCGCCTCAATATTGTTCTCGCTGCCAGCCGATGGTTAAATTACAATTATTCTGTGTTGTTACGGGTGATTATAAATTATCGTCATCTTCAACAGTGAACTCTCGACGGTTGATGCGCGCCTCTAATGGTGACATATACACTGATGATTGAGCGCTGCTTTAAATAAACATTTCTTTAAAACAAAATTTTAAACAGGCATAAACAGGCCTTTGAAATTCAAACTGGAATGTCACTGTTTCTGTCACTGCGACTTCCCGAACAGACGCACACACACGCACGCGCACGGATCACTTTTAAAGTAAATTTGAAAATTGAGGATGCGCTGCATCGAAATGCATTGTGATACCGAATTGAAGTGAATCGATGACATGATAATCGTAACCTAACCGAACCGTGAGACCAGTGTAGGTTCACAGCCCTAGTATAAAACAGTAATATTGTGAAATATTACTACAATTTAAAATACTATTTTATACTTTAGTGCGTCATACTTCAGAAATCATTATAATATGCTTATTTTTTGCTCAGAAAACATTTCTTATTATTAACAGTGTTGAAAACATTTGGGCTGTTCCATATTTTTGTGGAAACCATGATACATTTTTCAGAACAGGATTTATTTGAAACAGATTTTTTTTTTAATATTATAAATGTCATCACTTTTGTTCAATTTAATGCATCCTTGCTGAATAAAAGTATTAATTTCTTTCAAAATAACAATCTTTTAAGATTTTAATTTTTATTATCATTTCAGACCTTTGAAATTCTCTGCACTGTAGGAAAGCAGTTTAAGACACCACTTTAATTATAACCAGAATTACATACACATGATGTGGAAGTGACATGTTTTTCAGTTTCGATTATTATTTAAATAACCAAAAATCCAAACACTCATTTCTAATCAAAATGCAGATGGACAGACTTTAACTGTCAAACTGACACCGCCAGACATCTGACAATAATCAGACATTAATCGTACAGTTAATACAAAAACAAATAGCTCAGAGCAATCGTGTAAATCCTATTAAAGTGGTGAATCCTCTTGTAGAGGCAGTTTTCAAGATTACCAGACAGTGGCAGCATTGGCTGACATGCAGGGGGAGGGGCTGACACTGTTCAAGATGACCTCAGGCTTCACTGTTAGGCATATATAATCCATCCTCGCCTTGCAAAACTACAAGGCGTTTTCATCGGCTCCCAGCCACACGATTTGGAATAATCCAAATGCTAAAATGAAAATTTGTGTGTACATTTTATGAACTAGATGTCTGCTTACAGATATATGTCAAGATGAAAAGGGTGTGTTCTCAAAGTCAGCAATTATGTGTGCACCAGCTTGTCAATGTATCCATGGAAACAAAGGCAAAAATAAACATGGGTGGTTAGGGGAAGGAAATAATAGAAATAAAATAATTTGGGGGAGGAAAAAGACGCAAGCTAAAAAAGTCATAAGGGTGGAGGAATGTTGTCATCTAAAAAAAGTGATCGTTTGCTTTTGCTGCGATCTCATGTGAGTGACCAGGAGAGGAGAGGTTGTAGTACTGCCCTCAAGCCAGCGAACACGTCATCAGAGAAAAGATGATATGTTGTTGCAAGGGGGAAGGGAAGTTATTTTGATTAAAGATTACAAGGGCACATGTATAAATCCTTTATAATAAAAGCTGCAATATTCCATAAAAAAATAAGAAATTTTGATTTCAAATTTTTTTCTGTCATTTTAGACAGAAAGATAGACAGACAGATAGATGATACAGACAGACAGACAGACAGACAGATGATAGAGACAGAGAGACATATGATAGAGACAGAGAGACAGACAGACAGACAAATGATAGAGACAGACAGACATGATGGAGACAGACAGACAGATAGATGATAGACCAGATGATAGACTAGACCAGACAGACAGACAGTTGATAGACCAAACAGACAGACAGACATATGATAGAGACAGACAGACAGACAGACAGACAATACAAATTCATCATCTAATAACTTCCATTTGTACTATGTAAGTCAATAGAGACCAGCAACTGTTTGGTTGCCAACATTCTTCCAAATATCTTTTGTTTTCAACAGAATAAAGAAACTCAAGCAGGTTTCGTACAACTTGAGGGTGAGTAAATGATTACTGAATTTTTATTTTTGGGTGTACTATCCCTTTAAATCTGACAGAGTTAAAGCATTGCGCTAAGATTGCATTTATTCTGATTTGCCAGTTTAAGATAGTTTCAGTTATTTACAGAAAATTACTTTTATATTTAAAGTTGTTAACTGTATTAAAGGGATAGTTCACCCAAAAATGAAAATTATGTCAGTATTTACTCACCCTCATGTGTTTCCAACCCCTTAAGACCTTTGTTCATCTTCGGAACACGGATTAAGATATTTTTGATGAAATCTGAGAGCTGGATCACTCCTCCATACTATAGTCCATAGGCTTCTTCAGGGATTGAAACTTGCCGGCTGCTAAAAGTTATTAAAGACATCGTTAAAATAGTCCAAATGACTACAGTGGCTCAATCAAGAGAGAAGGAAATGAATACCGTAGTTGAAATAAAGTCATTATTTTTGTTTTTTTGGGTCACAAAAAGTGTTCTCGTCATTTGGTAAACTTAAGATTGAGCCATTGTAGTCACTTGGACTATTTTAACAATGTCTTTAATAACTTTGAGGCCAGCAAGTTCAATCCCTGAAGAAGCCTATGGAGGAGTATGGAGGAATGATCCAGCTCTCAGATTTCATCAAAAATATCTTAATTCGTGTTCCGAAGATGAACGAAGGTCTTGCGGGGTTGGAACAACATGAGGGTGATTAAATACCAGTGTTGGGCAGTAGCGTCGCTACAAGTAGTGACGCTACTAGTTTAACTACATTTCTCAGTGGCGTGGTGGTATGATTTACATTTACATTTCTATTTAGGATATGATTTACTCTATAACGCGGAATTTCAGGGAATTCGTCAGATCTTGGATGAAAAGGTAAGTAAACTTAAATAAAACCGCGATATAGACTAGTGTCTGTGAATATTAAACCGCTTAAAGACTATTTAAAAAGGAATCATGCATGTTCTGCGTGTCTCTGTGAATGAATGGCTCAGACGCGCGAATTCATTTACCACACACTGAAGCACCCATGACGCTTGCGATATTTTCAGTAATGGATCGATGGTCTTCATCTACACAGCCGCTCTGAGGGTCACTTTAGCAGCATTTTAGCTTGATTTGAGAAAAACTATCGTCATATCAAAAAAAAAAAAAAAAAAACAGAGACTCAAATGTCTAGCTACATGGCAACCTGTCAAAATAAAAGGTTGATTTAACCTTTGAAGAAAGTTGTGCTTAAATCATTAGGCCTACATTTTAAATAATTGGTCATTACAATTTAAACCATTAAAAAAAACTATAGATATAGAGCCCTTAAAATGCAATTTATTTAAAAATGTTAATAAATTATTGTTAAATTAAATACGTTTCATGATTTCAATTAATTACACGTTTTTTGATTACTAAAATGTTATTTAAACATTAAAATGGGAGTCCAGAAAAATGAAAACAAAATAAGACTGAATTTGGAATGTGGGACGAAATAAAACGGATTTCATAGGGTCCTACAAACCAGCTTTTTGGTGCATTACCACCACCTTCTGCTCCGTATGGTGTGACATCACGTACCAATATCAATACTTGGGCTGACACGTGAGAAATGGAAAAAGATGCACACACTCTTGACACCTGGTTTTGTTATAGTTTTATATAGTTATATGGTTTTATATAGTTATGTATATAGTTTGTTTGTTTTTTGGCCAAATTGGTTTGGAAAAGTTGTTGAATAAACAACTGAACTGGCAAATTATGCCTGCCTATATGTTTGATTGACAATTTTATTGATCACTGAGATAGTTTTGACTTGGAATTAAGTTGGTTCAATATAAAAATTAAATTTGAAAAAGTAGCTTTAGAAGTAGTAAACTACTTTTGCCATATTGCTGTAGCTTAGCTTGCTACATTTCCCAGGGTGGTAGCTTCAGTGTAGTGAAGCTACATTTAATGTAGAGTAACTGCTAGCTTAGCTCACTATATTTTCTAAGTAGCTTGCCCAACACTGGTAAATACTGACAGAATTTTCATTTTTGGGTGAACTAACCCTTTAATCTTACACTGCAAAGAACAAAGGATTAAATTAATCACAATAATTTGTGATAATTATTTAATGAACAAAGCACACACACACAAAAAAAGATGACAAAGCCCTAAAACAGACAATCGATCACCATAATCGCAATTATTTCTTTGACAATTAATTGTCAGCCAAATTTCATAATTGTGACAGCCCTAGCCCTAATAATAATAATAATAGTTTCATCACATAATGCATTTCCAATGTATAACATCTAAGCATTCTTGCCCATCTTTCATTCTTGACTGAAAACTGGCACGCATTCAGTACCCTCTCCATGCTCTGAGAAAAACCACAAACAACTATTCGCTTGGCTTTAGACTCTCCTCCATCATGCATATAAATGGGGACACCTTCTCTAAACTGATTACATAAGCCGCCATCCTAGAGGAACAGGAAGCTGCATTACTCAAGCTTTCTTTATGTCCCACAATGCCATTCACTTCCGCAGTGGCCTTGTTACTAGGGGTGTGGAACCCAAAGCTTCTCTCAACGCTCAAACCAATCACAAATACTAAGACAGATGATAAACTCAAAGACTATTTGCACCTGCAACACATCAACAGCCGTGAGGACAGGAGAACTCCACTACCAGGAAACAATGAATCAAGAATGTCCCTGGGCACAGAGCAGAATCATTCGAGCTTGAGCACCAGGACACCCAGAATGCTGAACTGACAAAAGAGACCCATTGCTAAAATATCAGGGGATGAACTGTGGTGTCATTCAGATGTGAAGGTCTTGCAATCCACTCAAAACAATTTACAATGAAAACTGAACACCTTTACATGTTCAAGATACAGAACATGAACACTGTGTCCAAAACAAATGTAATAAAACGATCAAACGTGTTATTCCTAACCAACTTTGTGCATCAAGTCATTTTGACAGTCACATTTTTTGTTGCACTGTCAGTAGCTCCACCCACAGTACAATCTCATTGGTTCAAATTCCTGCTCTGCGTGTTTGTATTTTAAATGTCAAATATGTTTTAACTGGCTGTGATTTTGTTGCTTAGTGCAACATTTGGTGCAACAAATTTGATGCGTTGTGCCTAGCTAGGAAGAGGTGTAATATGAAAAGCAATTACAGCACAGTAACTGTAAAATGGCAGTGGTTTTAAATTGGTCATATTTTACCGTACCATGTTAATGTAAGTGCATTTTCAGAATGAGCTGATTTTTTGTGGTTTAGTTTCAACAAATTCTTCATGTTGGTTCTGAAATTTACATATCAAAAATTTATTTGACTTCATTGTTTGAATTCATTGTATTTAAGTAAGTGTATTTATTTACACTACCATTCAAAATTTTCTTTGCATTAAATTGATCAAAAGTGACACTTAAGAATTTTACAATGTTACAAAACATTTCTATTTAGAATAGAACATTTCTATCTATTCAACAAAACATTTCTATCTATTCTTAATAAGCTAATTATCCTAGAGAAAAATATTACAGTTAAAGGGGTGGTAAAATGCCCTTTTCACAAGATGTAAAATAAATCTATGATGTCCCCTGTGTGTGTGTGTGTGTGTATAAAGTTTTAGCACAAAATACCCCACAGATATTTTTATATAGCATGTTAAAGCAGAACTAAGTAACTTTTTTTACCTTAACCGAACAGCTTTGGAGTCATTGTAATGTTTATATTACTGATTTCGTGTTGAATGGTGGTCGTCTTGCTACCCCCTGGTGCCTGTGAGCCGCAAAACCACCCTTGCAACTTTGGGCCAGCGGGCCGCTGGCCTCAGTGTTAGGAAGTATCGTGTGATATCAGGTCTCGCGAGGTAACGAATTGCTTTACAGCACTGCACGCGTACACGCCCCCATCCAGGATACGGCTAGCTATAAGAACAACTATCGTCCCATGGCAAAGCTGCCATATAAGCAGCAGAAAGCTAGAAAAGCATTGTCGGAGGAACAGAGAAAGAGGAAATGGCAGACTGACCGAGCGAGGAGTCAGACACGAGTAAACATCGGACCTGCGTATTCAGAATGCCGAAAAAAAACGAAGAAAGCACGGTCGGAAGAGTCTAGAAAAAGGTAACGAGAATCTGACAGCACGAGGAACCGGACAAGAGTCCCAATCGCTCAGTCTTTCACTGTTAAAGTTGATTCCTGCGATTATCATGAGAACAGTTGTCAATATCTCACATAATTATCAGGACATAAATAAGCCTACATGTTGTAAATAGTGTAAATGAGCGCAATTTGCAAACTATTATGATAAATTGCAATAATCATGTCTAATAACATCATAACGGACATTGTTAAGAAATCTGGGCTCTCAAGTGTCACGCATTGAGCGTGACAGTCACTCATTTCGGTCTTTTGTCACGCTCTCCCGCCACACATTGTATTTCTCACGATGAAAAACTATTTGTAATATATTTAATATGCCTAAACTCTGGCCGCGCCGCTCTCACTGTGGAACCGGCAGGAATCAAGCGCGTCTCCTCTGGTGTTGTTCGTCGAGCTACACAATAGCCAATCAGAAAATAGCACTATTGTATCTGGGTAAGATTTAATGCAACAACCAATGACAAAAATGTATCTGTCGGCTGGATGTCACTCTTGCCTGTCTTCAAAACTTGAGAGCCCTGCGAAATAATGCGACGTACATGATACACTTTATTGGTGCCATCTGGCATTTAGGCTCAGGTAAGCCTAACGCTGTAGGCTACTTTATTATTATGAAGTGCAGAGGCCATGAGTGCAGATACGCTCTAGGTGAGTGGTGTTTACGACAGTAACGTTAAATACAAGTACTTCACAGCGACTCTAGGGATCGCTGTTTGACAAAAACAGAAATCCTGCATAGTGCCGCTTTAAAGTTGTCACTTTTTGAGGGTTAGCAAAAATGCACCGTATTGTGCCTGGCCCTTTAAATGCAAATGAGCTGCCTCAGAGGGCGGGGTTTCAAGAGCTCTTGTGTTAGCAGCTGCGATTACCTCACGCAAACACACTAAAATGACAGAAACTGTTCTGCCTTTAATGTTAAAACAGAGTCAGACAAAGATGGAGAGACTCAAGAAGAAGTGACAACATGTAGAATGCAACAGGACGTCTCTGAATGGTTAGTTGATGAATTTATGTTGCTGATGTGGGGTTAACTATCTTCAATTAGCATATTCTGTCATGATAATCTATAAATCACTCGTATAGGAACTGTTGTGAGATGCACACAGAGTGACTTTTTATTGCATGTGAAAAGAAGGATGCTAAAGTTTGAGCTGGACTAATTGTGTCGGGGGTTTATGTACATTTTATGGTTGCTGATGTCATTAACCCGGGAGGAATGTCGTGTAGTCCCTACCAGCCGTTTCTTGTAGTCCTGTTCTTTAAAAGCAAATATCTCCCTTTGCTTTGAACTTTGAGCATTGTAACATTGCAGATGTTGTTTATCCTCAAACAGCAACATTTCACACTAGCTAAAGTTAGAAAAGTGAAATCATGTTTTACCACCCCTTTAATACACAAATTTGAAAAAAATAGTTCCTTCAGTTCACAACAGTAGTAAAATAACTGCACAGTAGTTGTAACAGAGCTGTGATTGTGTTGAGATGCTTACCAGCAGAGAAGCAGAGGAGGTGACAGAAGGGAGGCCTAGCCAGGCACTCGCCAAGGTCGCAATCCTACAGAAGTACTAACAATCTGCAAAAAGAGAAGAGAAAAATAATTTTCATTATCACCGCTAAAAATAAGCAAAATAAAAAGAAACAGAGCTGTGATATCAATCACTGAATGTGCTTTTAAGCAGCATTTCTCCTTTTCAATTCCTCTAAAAATGTGTCAGTCTTTCTCCCCATTATTTCACAATTCGTAGCCTAGCCTATAATCCTTAACACACTAAAGCCAGACTAATGCATTCTCACGACCTAATCACTTAGTGCACATTAAGTTCTTGAATTTAAACTTGCTTCAGTCGTCCTTTAGTGTCATGTAGGTTTGTTATACCACGCCTGAATAATTTGCCCATAACCACAGAAACAAACAGTGTTTCGTCTTGTGTCAAAGTTATCAAAACATCTACTGTGCGCAGCTTTGGTCTAACTGCAGCAGTGAATCAAACCCTCATCCCCACAAGAGTCAAGCTTGCAGATGTGTGGTTTGATCAGGGCAGGGGAGGGGATGTGCTAGATTTGTAATAATTATGTTATTAACATTCAAGATGACTTTGTGTACTCTTCATGTAATGCCTGTAGGGTGAAAAACTGCCCTAGTGGTAAAGCGTTGGGAGGTGTTCTGGCCACTTCCTCTTGTGCAACACTTCCTCCCATTCACGACAGACTTCAGCTTTCCATTGTGCTTGCTAGCTTCACCCCTACCTTGTGTCAGTGTAAACCATATAGTGCTGTTATTTTACAAACCCTAACTCTACTAGACATCAGTGTGTAACAGATTCTGCATCGTTTGTGCTAAGAATGTGGATTATGCTCAAATCATGAAGTTTGTTGAGAAGAGTGTTTTATTCTTTTTCTAAACAATCAAATTAATGATTTTTGCATGGTGGATGAGAAAATGGGCAAAGAAAATAAACACACGCACGTACACACAATTTAAGAAGGGACCAGAGCCATGTTGAGACCAGAATATCATAAAGACTAATGAGCTCATTTGACTTGGGCTAGCAACAAACCATCCAGAACACTCTAGCATCATAGCAACTATCCAGAACACACTAGCAACCACCTAGCAACTTTCCAGAACACCCTACTGCTACTTAGAAACACCTTAGCAGAAACCATCCAAAACACATTAGCAACCACCTAACAACGTCCAGAACACCCTAGCAACCACTAAGCAACATAAACACCCATAAAACCTTAGCAACCATCTAAAACACCTTTACCACCTAACCAGTATCCAAAAAACCTTAGCAACCACATAAAAACCCATTCAGAACACCCCATCAGGCCATCCTTAAAAATATTCTTGTTTGCCGTAACCCGACCGACCCTGTCAATTTAGGACCGACCCAATTATTATTATTTTTTTCCCTTTTAGTCCGACCGACTTGCTGGTTGTAACTTGCGCGAAGACCGACCGATTTTTTATTACTCTTCAAACAACTAATACAAATTAAATAAAATATTAATTATATTTTAGTTAGTATTGTGAAAGTTTCTTATGCCTACATACAAACGTAGGCTACGTTCTTTCTTTTAAATAAAAACCCGTGCGCCGTCATCGTCATCAATGATTGTTTACACCATTGGTCTACGCATGTCACACTATGGCTTGTACATTCGTTTCGTTTCATTCACTGTTCGCGCTTGGTAATGATTAGGGATGAGTACCGAAACTCGGTATTAAACGGGCCCAGGGGCTGAATTTCAGCCATTTCTATATATGATAATATTAAACCATTTGTCTGTGATGCAATTTTGCTATTCGCAGTCCAGAAGAGAGAGAGAGCGATCTCTCACGCGGAGCCACAGCGCTCACACACGACAGCCCTGCTTAATGAGTGACAATGAGGACAGAACTAAACATTCAAACGTGGTTACACTTTAGATCTGGGATATTATTCTAATTTTATTTTAGATTTCGGCTTTCAAAGATTAGAAAAAAAAGATATTTGAGATGAAACCATTACAACTCATCCTGTCTAGCGCAACTTCCTTCCCTTCACAGCGATGCGCTATCATTTCTTCCTAAAACCCAAACGTACCGTCAGAATCAGCACGATCGGTGATTGTAGTTAAATGTAGACTCTACTGTTGCTAAATTGCGGACGCGTTTAATCATTAAACGAGCTATTAAAAGCACAAAAATCTGCGCAATAGTTGCTGTTCACAAGGCGACCTATTAGCGCTCCGAAATGGACTGCAAAGAGAGAAGAAAATTATACTTAACTTTGGGCTTCATGTGCGCATCTTAACTATCAAATATTCATAAAATATAAAAATGACCAGCTCTGAGATTCACCGAAAAACAGTTTATGTCTTAAATGGACGTAAATAGTTGGGAGAAAATGATGGTGCATCATTAACCTATTAGATCTGCACTCGGTCTTAAAGGGGCAGCGTCTAATAAACCTGCTGACGATTGAGCCGTTAATGCGAATCAAACAACAAAAGGCAGAGAAAATCACCCGAAGCTCTTGAATGAATAACTTAAACTTTAATAAGCATTAATCTATCCATGAAAAACTATGCAGTGTTATTTTACATTTGATTAATAAATTCAATTTCTTTTCAGACAGAAACACTTAGGCCTACCTGAAAAGTAATTTTAGACCTTCCTGAAATTAAAGCACTGTGTATATAATTTGTATCTTTGTTTAATTGTATTCTTTTTTTGAACATGTGTTTGTACTTGTTTTTGCTTATCGTATTCTATCTCAGGTATATAAAACAAAAAAGCCTGAACCACTGCTGCATAACAAATAGCCTAGATATTTTATTCGTTTTGTTAATGCATTGATTTTTCTTTTGCTATAGATATTTTACATTTCAAAATATAAAGCAAATGTTAATTATAACCCGAATGTAAAAAAAAAAAAAAAAAAAAAAAAAAACACCAAAAAGAACCGATAAGAATACCGTTCAAGTACCGGATCGATAAGCAGTATCGGTAAGAGTAGTAATACCATTAAAACCTTAACGATACCCATCCCTAGTAATGATGCAGTAAATAAAATGTTCACGGTCACCGTTCAAAGTAACATGGGTTTGGGCACCATAATAAATGCATTCTAAAAAATGCATTAAAACATCTCAACACCGCTTTAACTTGGCACGAAGTTCTGGAAAAACTGTGCCCAGATCTTTTCCCCTCCTTCTCACCTGTCTAACGGTGATCGTGTCGACTGACCTGAAGGAAACCACTAAAATGTTGGTGGAGGAAACTCAAACTATTGAGGACGTGCTACAATTTGACCCTAAAATCAAAGTGGTTTCTTTTAAATTGAAATTTCAAAGTGAGCCACCAGTACACAGAACATGTAGGATGTTGGAAAATAACAATGTCTTTTCTGTTAACCAAATGCTTTTTAAAATTCGCTACTACTTCAATGCAAGTGAACTTGCTCGCCGTTATTTGTAGCTTAGTGACGTGTGCGTTCAAGTAAGCCAGAAATGCGCAGATTCTGCGCAATACGCTGTATTTAATATATCATGAGGACTCACGAGTTAAGTATTTGCGCTAAATCCGCGCAGATTTGGTTCCAAAGTTCATTTTTACCCTTATTTGGCGGGTTGGAGGGTGTTAATTTCAATCCCTGAATGTTGCACTCCTGTTTGTCATTGTGCACAAAACAATCATCAGAAATATTGCTGACTTGTTCGCGTGTCAAGAGCCCTCTTTGCGTTAGTCCTAATGTCTGTTAGTTGTCTGTGGGGAAAAAAAATTTACATTTTTTTTCCCCATTATATCTTGAAAAAAAAATATATAGACCTACCTACCGACCCTTTTTTTTTTTTTTTGCTGTTCCTGCAAACCAAAATATTTTTAAGGATGGCCTCAACCAATTATTGACAGCCTACCAACCAACTAGCAACAGCCCAATAATCATCCAGAACACCTTGGCAATCACCTAGGCCTAGCAACACCCTACCATCCAAAATGTCCTAACAACTGAATAACAATGCAACAGCATAAATCTGGTTTATATTCATATCCTGTAATGTTTTTTATATAAATTAAAGTTTCTTTAGTGGTTCTTGAATGTCTGCATTCTAAAGCAGATATCTGAATTCTTTCTCAGAAGCACTAAAAGAACGAGTTTAAAATATATAGGCTATAATTTAGTAACTTCAAATCAAACCAACATCATGAAATTCCTTACAATCCTTTTTGCAAGCTTTTATTCACTATTCAATTAAAAATGTAGCCTAATCTAATATTATGTCAATTTGGTTTAAGTTCATTAGGGCACTAAATTCAATTAATGCTAAATTAATCAAAACAATACACACCATCCCATATATTCACATGAGCTTTTAAAGAGTTTGATTACACAAAAAATTTTGTCATCACATGTTTCAAGTATTTTATTCATCTTGGCTTCTCCAGGCTTGCTGCTCCAGTCGGTGTTAAAACAGTACACTGATTACATTACTTGGACACAGTGGCACCCACTTCCACTGTAGTTTTTTTTTTTAAATAGAAAGGACACTATAATTAAACTGAAAGTGTCTGCTCAGCGCCATACAGCATGAGCTGCAGAGTCGCAACCAGTGTTGGGTAAGTTACTCAAAAAAAGTAATCCACTACAAATTACTAATTACTACTTTAAAATTGTAATTTGATTACATTACTGATTACTGCATGTAAAAAGTAATCAGATTACTAATTACTTTACTTTCAAGTTACTTTGAAAACCTATTAAAACTACAAGAATACACTACAAAGTGAAACTCAGTTCTTTCTGTAATTTAATATTGCAGAATACAGACATCCCAAGTCTCCTGGAAGTTCCGGGAGTCTCCCGCATGTTGATAGCGGCTCCCTAATGCCCGCAAATTAATTCAAATCTCCCGGAATCTAGAGCGAGCGAGAAAGAGCGCGCATGCGAGACAGAAGAGAGGGCTGTTTCTCAATATGTTCTTGTGGACTTGTGAAACGTCATCAGTCGCTGCCCAAGTACTGTTCCAATTCAAAGTTCACATCTAGCCAAGTCCAGTTCAAGACCCCTGATCCGCCCCTTTTACCCAGGATGTATCGAGAGGTGACTTTAACTTTGTAGCCTATTAGAGAGCTGACTTATGTTTGACTGAACTGTTTGCTTTATTTCTAATTGTACAGCTTCTTATACCTTTTAGGCTACTTATACTTTTATACTGGATATCATTGAGCATTAAAACTGACATTTAACAAAAAGAGACAGGGTTGTGTAATTTTATTTTATATATTTTAAAATATATAGAATATTTTTTATATTTATTTTACTATACATTCTCTTCACTGTATGTACACGTACAATAAAATAAAATGACAAGTCTGTCTCTGTTAAATGTCAGTTTTAATGATCAATAATGTTTCATATTTTTAAAATGAAAACAAAAAGAAGCAGGGTTGTGTTTTATATATCGTGTTGTTATAAATATATGCAGTGAAGATAATTAATGTATGCGCACATTTGTGTGGCCATTAGCCTAATATGTTTAAGATTTTTTTAAATGAAAAGAGGCAGAGTTGTGTTTTATAACATATTTTGTTTTATTGTTGACGAAAAGAGGCAGAGTTGTACTTTATACCATATTTCGTTTAATTGTTGCCTGAAATATAGCTACATAAAGAGATAACCGGAGTAGCCAGAGCGTGCTGAGTGACGCGATCAAGAACGCCGGGGTTCTGTTTGCAGAATAACCGGACTTGCGTCCTCTCGTCCTCGGGAGTTCGTTCTCCTGAGTCGAACTTGGCAAGTCTGAACTAAGGACGCAAGTCCGAAGTTTGCGTAGGCTACTATTGAGAAACGGCCAGACTGTGCTCCAAACCGTGTAGCGCTGCATGTGTGTGTGTGTGTGTGTGTGTGTGTGTGCCTCATGAAGCGCGTTCTCCGGTAATTCATTAAAGCGCATGCTGACGCAGCCGGCCAAACGTGATTAGAAAGGCATTTTACTAAATATTTTTTTCTTAACAATACATTTGTAATGCAAGTAACTTAATTTTATTGACATCAGTAACTGTAATCAAATTACATAAATTTAAAATGTAATGAGTTACATTACTGCGTTACCACGAAAAGTAATTAGAATACAGTAACTTTGTAACGCGTTATACCCAACTCTGGTCGCAACACAGGGCAGTTTTGCCAAGTCCGCGGTTTTCCTGTGAAATTGGGCTACTTTCACACTGTTGCCGCAGGTAGTCTCGGCAAGAGATTTTTACCGGTAGACCCCTCCACCAGGAACGCCATTGGGCTAGTTTTGGCTGTGATTGGCCGTGAACGGATCGAGCTCAGTTGAATTGATTAAGGTGTTTACATGAAGGCATTTCAGTCTGATTGAGCAGTCAATTCGATTACTAACGGATTATTTGGTTGCATGTTAACGTAGCAAGTGAAATCTTTTCTTTAAAAACATGCGGTCAGTCCCCATACACAGAGTACAAGTGATCGTAAGTAAAAGTGAAAAGCAAGTGATTCAAAGGCGATTTCAAATCAAGAACCTGCATATATTAATTGCGGCTCCTTGATGCCAGCAAATTATAGGCCTATACACAGAGTAGGCTATGCATAATTGCATATTCAAAAGCGGAAGTGAAAAACGAACACGCGTTCATAAACAATTAAAACGGCTTAATTCATATGAGCTATGTTTACAGTGCCTGAATGAACTTCTTCCTCAAAGTTTTAGTTGTGTGGACTTTGAATGGAGGGACAGAAATCTCTCAGCTTTCAACCCTCTGAGGTCGACTATCGCGCGGGCGCTTGTTTTCTTATCAGTGCAAAAGAAACTCAAAATACTCTGTTGATTTTGATCTTACATATTAAGTGTTGTACATCATTAGATCCTGATAAGTGTCTATTTTTTGTGGATACTCACAATAAAAACAAAGTGTTGTGCTTTTCGCCAAATAAAGAAAAACAAACATGACGCGCGTTCTGCCTTCTCTCTGTCAGTTAAGTCCATTCTGAAACGCGTCCGAAAATTAACTGTAATTCCGCGAATACTTGTCATACAGGCACGAGTTTTTTTCCATAATGAAGCTTGAACTCTCTTCTTTTAAATGAATTAATTGATATAATAAAACAAATATTCTCAGTTTATGTAATCTGTATGAAAAGAGAGAGATGTCAGTCTTTTTCTTTCCAGCTCATTATACCTGATTACGCGTTAATGTGCCACGCCCACAGAGAGCGCGCGGTATTCAAACACAAATGATCTAAGGCAAGCCATTCAAACATGCCAACGCCCACCAGCTGGATTATAAAACACATCGTGTTTAGTAAGTATCTTACTACAGCTGTGTACACAGCGTATCCATACGCTGTGAATAATAATACTATCTAATAACCCTGGAATATGTACCAGAAGTGCTGGTAGTTTCATTTCGAGGAGCAACGGATCCAGCTGATGTAGTAAGTCATTTATTCTTAAGTGCTTTGTTCTAATCGGGATATTGGATAGTGTCTGACTGTAAACCGCAAAAAGACTGTTTAAATATGAATTGCGTGTCTGTGTGTAGGCTAAATGATGAACGAACGGCACAGGCGCACGCGCGCTTTGTTTACTACAGTTATACAGCCGTTGTCTGTGCCGTTCATTCACTCTCGCACCTACATTAGTAAACGTTATGTTTACATGAACACATCCAAACTATATTGCTATAGCCTACTAAGATGAGTAAAAATAGACTGAAATATGTTGAAATAAAATGTCAACAAAGCAACAAACTGCAAATTCACATGTATATGCTAATATATCATACAAAATATGTTACAGACTAAATATGAATGTTTAGACAAGATTTTGTGATTAGTTTTGGATAGATTATAAAGTTTTGACTGTAAAAAAAGACTACTGTCACATGAAATAGGTACGCTTTTGTTCACCAATTTCTGCTCATAGTTAAATATACTATAGTATGATGTTTTGTCAAAAATAAAGAAGGTATATTGAATTATCAACTAAGATGTTATTATAGTGTTTGTTCCAATATTCAAACTAATGAATCCTTACCCTTTTTAATACGTATGATAAAATGTATACTTTTTACAAAGAAATACACTTGAAATATTGTTAAAATTGTAATAGTTGTTGTAATTGTAACCTATTTGTAATTGGTTAAAATTTCTAATTGTAAAATATGTATATATATAGATAATTTCTTTTGTCCTTGCATTCTTTGGGACCCTGTGACACATCTGTGTCGAAGCTGCATATTAATTAGCCTCATTATGTATGTGGCACATTATCCGGCCTTTGTCTTCTCAGGTGTGAACACGCCTCCACGCATATTGCCTTTCCAAACAAAAGGTGTTTTATAAAATTTAAATCAATTTGTTGTTTCATGTAAATGATTAGGCAGGATGATTATCAGATCATTTTGAAGCAAAAATTCTAGGCAACAACACTCATTAGTCAAAAGTCTTGTGGACACATATTTAGTATGTGTTTTGTGGCCTTATTTCAGACCCTTTACGTTTCAGCTTTTTCAATAACCACGCATAAACATTTGTGTTTCGAAGATGAACATGATGAAATTCATACAGGATTAGAACGACATGAAAGTGAGTAATTGACCGAATTTAAATTTTTGGGTGAACTATCCCTTTAAATCTGAATAATAAAACATTCACCCTATTCTGAGCAGTGTGAAAAGCAAACATCACCATAAAAACATCCAGGACTCTAAAAATGCTTGACAAACTAGCAACTGCGAATTCCTGACCATGTGTAATGTTACTCTTTGTAAAATGATCTTAGCCTGACAGATTTGTCAGAAGGTCTGAACAAAGGCAGTTAAAACTCTGCTTGCACAAGTGTCATGTTTCCTTGAGAGGTGACATCATTCCATCCCTCCTCAAACACATCTGAGGTCAATAGGTGGTGGCTGGTGAGTTCAAACGGGCAGTTTCTTTGCCATTGAAATAGCAAAAATGTCCATTTGCTTGTTTCACAATCTTCAGTCAGTCTAACAATAATCCCCAACATGATAAAAATGCTGAAAATGGCTGAGTTTAGATCTAACATTGAGAAAATGTAACTCAACAGAGCAGATCAAACCATGAAAAAGAGCATGCCTAACCAACCATTCTGTATGTCATGACTACACATTGGTTCGGTGGTCAAAGGGTTGCGAGGACATGGTCATCTTGCTTTAATAAAATGGAACCCAGTTCCATTCACGGATTCACTGGCATTGTTGCGATGCTTTATATTTAGCTAACAAACCATTATTACAGGATATAACACGATTCTATCATGCGTAGACAGAAAGATGGATATCTGAGCAAAGAAGGCTGCTGAGTGGCAGAGGAAGTTTTTAATTAACAGTTCCAGATATGGTCTCTACTAGATCTTTCCAAAATCAAAGAGAATGTAGATGTAGATAATTCGCACTACATGGGAAAGTCTCCGAGGCTTATCTAATAGATTTGATCTTTTTAACAAAAAAACGAAGTTGGCATATTGGGTTTAATGGGCCTGTGCTTTAAGAGACACAGTCTAGCCAAACAAAAACACATTAATGATGTTAAACGTTAACCTTGCCTTCATACCTCCATACTGGGAGATGAGGAAATGGTCTATATAATATATGCTGCAACATATAAGTTGGCCTATACAAAAATTACACCCAATTGAGTTAACAAGCCTTTTGATGTCCACTAGCCTAAATTGTAACAGATAAACCAGGCATCCAGGACAATCCAAATATTATCCAACATCTGTTCATTCCTAACAATGTTGATGGAGAACAGCTTTGAAATCCAGTCACTGCAATTAGCAGAGCAGTGGGAAATGCTGGAGTGCAATCGGACCATCAGCTGCCCATTGTGTCGATGCTTTGAGAGCATGCTCTACTCTGCAGGAGAGCTAGATCTCAGATTAGAGTGAAAATCATTCAATGGACTGCCAGAGGCATAATGCAGATCATGCTTTGTGAGCTTTGCATGGATCACATTTTCTCTTGCATGTCTATGTAAAATTTCTCATTGCATGTAAACATTATGAAGCCAAATATTTATCTTCTACAAGGAAAGCACACCAGTCTTGCTTAATTTGCTCTCTAAAATACAACACAAAACACCTCTAGTTCCTCTAGTAGTGCACAATTCACTTGAAATACTGCATAATAATAATAACAACAATTATTATGCATTGGGTATCAAACTAACAATGAGCAACAATTTTTACTGTTAATGTTGATTTATAAATACATTGTTTTTATCAATAATACATGTTTGATTCATGTCATTCATATACACACACACGCAGACATTAACGTTTATGAACAACTGACAGCAGGGTTTCAACATCTCTCCCAACATTTCCTTCTCTCTGAATTTTAATTTTTCACCCTGAAATGTCACATTAAAAAAAAAAGTGAATTACAAACGGTGTTCAGGTCTAAACACAATATCCAAATTTAATTTTTCCCCATCCTGAGTCTGAGTTTCATGCCAGCTGATATCGTATACCGCGGGGTCTTAAAATAGCAACGGTATCAGTTTCAATACAGTCATTACCGGCACTTATATATAATAAATAAATATAATTTATTCAATGCCTAAAAATGCTTATGTAGTTGTCATCAAGTGACAGTGTGGAGGAGAAAGAGAGAGAGAAGGGAGAGGCGGTAAATACTGAAATAAAAAAGGTGACCGCGAGAGATGGAAACACCTCTAACCTAATGTCGCATCTCCGAAACAACCACCCACTCACTGCTGCGAGGATGCATTTTGCCCCGAGTTCATTAAATAAGCGCATTAGTTTATATTTTTAAAATATTATAATGTTTGTTTGTTTTTTTTTTCGTTGATAATGAAAACTGAACAGCACAAGTAAGATGGGATGCATCGGGAGTCAGACATTTATGGCGTTATTTTTTAGTCAAAAGTTATGAGCGTGTAAGACATGCTCACGAGCACATTATGTTATTTCACACGCGCAAAAATGAACCTTCAGCTGGCATAATAAAAGTACTCGCGCACAAATTCAACAACCGAGAGGTGTACAGGTAGCTGCGAGCGAGCGCCTGGCATACTCTCATAGGTTAACTCTGCTTGTACAGTGGAATCCTGCTCGCGCGCAGCGGGCTTCTGCTCGCGGAGTGCTGTTTTGCTCGCGCAGTGGATTCCTGCTCGCTCAGCTGATTTCTGCTCCCTCGAGTCTACATGACTTTTGACAATTTGGGGGCGGAAACCAAGGAGGGCACTGACCCTCTTATGATTGGTCACTTTCATCGTAATCGCAACCACAGGGACATCTTTGTACCTTGATTGACAGCTCTCATTACAGGAAGTCAGAGTCAAAGGATCTCACGGAGTTTTTTTTTTTTGTTTGTTTGTTTTTTTAAATGAATTTAAACTGTTTATAAAATCCTTAAAAACTTTGAAAGGTCCTAAAGCACAAAAAATATATGATACCCTAAAACACTTCCCAACTAAGATAAATGGATGAACAAAGACTGAATTCTCCCCTTATGTCATGTTATATTATAATTCCTTACCGTTTATTTAATAAAATGTTTATTTTGCTTACAAATATCTTTATTTTTGTACTAAGACTACATTTATATTCTTGTTGTATTAAGAGCTGCTCCCTCTGACTATATTGTCCTTGTATCCTATTCTAAAGAAAAGGAAGTTATGAAGCCATGTTTGTCTGTAAATCTTGATATTTCAATAAAAATAAAAAAAACTCCGTCAGATACTTTGACTCCGTGCTTCCTGTAATGAGAGCTGTCAATCAAAGTACAAAGATGTCCCTGTGGTTGTGATTACGATTAAAGTGACCAATCATAAGAGGGTCAGTGCCCTCCTTGGTTACGCCCCCAAATTGTCAAAAGTCATGTAGACTCGAGGGAGCAGAAATCAGCTGAGCGAGCAGAAATCCACTGCGCGAGCAAAACAGCACTCCGCGAGCAGAAGCCCGCTGCGCGCGAGCAGGATTCCACTGTACAAGCAGAGTTAACCTATGAGAGTATGCCAGGCGCTCGCTCGCAGCTACCTGTACACCTCTCGGTTGTTGAATTTGTGCGCGAGTACTTTTATCATGCCAGCTGAAGGTTCATTTTTGCGCGTGTGAAATAACATAATGTGCTCGTGAGCATGTCTTACACGCTCATAACTTTTGACTAAAAAATAACGCCATACACATTGACCACTTAATTAAGTTTCATTTTGTAAAAGGCCTTTCTTTAAAGTGAATTTCGTTTTGTATAAATTGTATCTTAATTGTAATAATTTTTTTATCAACCAATTGCCTGGATTTAATAAATAAGAATCAAATATAGCAGACAACATAATCATGACATGATCGTGCGCTGGCGTGCCACGGTCACTTGCATTGAAATCTCATCATAAATTAACCGAAACTCAGTGTATGTCTCACAGACATGACAGATAGGCCTATATCTAAATAAAGCTTGAAATTTCATTAAACTAAACAATTCAAAACGAAAAGAAATAGGCCACTCGCTGATTACTTAATCCATGATGTGCATTTCTCTCTATGCGCGTTCATACGGAAATGGCGATCATCAAATTCATTAAACGAAACTATTCAAAACGAAAAGAAATAGGCTAGCCTACTCTCTGATTATGTAATCCATGATGTGCATTTCTCTCTATCGTTCACCATGGAGATGGCGATTCGTCAATTTCTCTAAATGAAACAATTCAAAAGGAAAATAAATATAGGCAGCATACTCTCTGATTAATCCATGATGTGCATTTCTCTCTACAGGTGCGTTCACTACGGAGATATATATATCGTCAATTTCTCTAAACGAAACAATTCAAAAGGAAAAGAAATATAGGTAGCATACTCTCTGATTAATCCATGATGTGCATTTCTCTCTATAGGCGTGTTCACTACGGAGATATCAATCGTCAATTTCTTTAAACGAAACAATTCAAAACGAAAAAAAAAAAGGCTAGCCTATACCTTCTGACTATGTAATCCATGATTTGCATTTCTCTATATATATGCGCGTTCACAGGGAGATGGCGATCGTCAACTTAATCTTTGCAGCACTGACAGAAAAGTTGTATTAATAAAAATCAATGGACGCGTGTCACCGGATTTACAAATGCACTTATTCCTTGTTGCTTGTTAATTTAATTTAAATTAATTAATAAAATGAATACTTTAATTGTCATAATTAAAATAATCAAATATTACTAAGTGTCCCATTTTTTCTCATTTATAATAGTATTTATATCTACCACCCCCCCTCAGCACCTGGGTTAAAAAATTATTTGGCGCCACCATATTATAACGGCCCACGTATTAAAAATAGTCGAGTCTAAATAGGGCTCCGGCTCATAATTACATTTAATGCCGTCAGCCGGGATCAGACACAACGTGCACGGGTTGGCCTTGATTTTTGTTTTGGTTTTTTTGCCCGATCTGGTATTCAGTTTCTGAACGGTGTAGGCACAAGCCATCAGTTTGGTGACGCTGTCTGAGCTTTATGTCATAATTTTTAATTAGTCACGGTAATACCATATACCCCGGTAAAATAGGGAGAAGGTTTGACGGTATCAAAATTTGGATACCGCCCAAGCCTAGAGCATACTAAATGAATCATCTCCATTATTGCATAAGCTCATTCCTGTGGATGACTTTATAATCATCATCACTTGTCCGAGCCTGGGAATGCTGCATTACTATGGCAGCTGCTGAGATTCTGATACCCTAAAGGTCTAATGAGAATTCAGAACTCAAAAACACAGAACATCATACCTGGAACGTCACCAAGGCAACAGCTTGGAACCCCTTGGAACCCCAGGGCTGGAGCTCTGGGAGAGGACGGGAATCATGATGCCTTTTATTCGACGAAGTGAAGCTAATCACTCTGGAAATTGACTAGTTTAATTTACATAAGAATCACAGTGTAAACATTATTGAGTGAGTGCAGCAGAAGGCAATTTATTACATGTAGCATAATACATAGTTAGCAAATCCCATGAAATAATATAATTAGTGGTGGTGTTTGCTTATAACATCAATATATCTACTGGTCACATAGTAAAAAAATATTTTCTTAAGTTTGGAAACATTACATTTATTTATGTTTTTTGCAAGAAGTCTCTTAAGCTCCCTGAAAATTCAGCTTTATCATCACCTGAATAAATTAAAATTGTAAATGTATTAAAATAGAAACAATTATTTTAAATTAAAATAACATTTCACAGTATTCCTGTTTTTACTGTATTTTTTATTTTAAAAAATGCAGCCTTGGTGAGCATCAGACACGTCTTTCAAAAACATTAAACAATTGTAATGTTTCCAAAATTTTATTTAATAAGAAAACACTATTTCAGTCTTTGTACTTCAAAATGTCAAGTTTAATTTGTTTCATTGTAATTACTAGTGCTCAAATGCATAAGTATATTTGAATGGAAATTCCAAAGTAATAGGTACTGTGTTTTGTCATCTAATCAAATGATGCAAAAAACTTACGAATGCAAAAAAAAAATTATGCTGCTTAATAGCTTAGAATTCACTCTTTTGACATTAGAATTGGTGCACAGAGAGAGTCCACTAACATGTTTAATTCTTTCCTTTAGGAGACTTAACTAACCATGGTAAATGGTACAACGTTCAACTAATAAGCTATTTAGTAATATATGCAGCAAACTTTATTATATTCTTTTTGTCATTTAGTTTTATTGGTAGGTACTTATTCCTAAATGCAGATTCGGATGTCTATTTAAACTTTGTCAAGAACGATCACAGCAAACATTCAAATCTGCGTTTACGCTGCCGCTGATCCAGAGAGCAGTTGTTATGTAGGCCTATGGGTATGAAACAGTGTCACAAACAGTATCATTGTGTCTGTTCCAATAATATAAATTATCACAGATAAAAATACTGATACTGGGATAAAAGTGTATAGTTCGGATATAAACACTGATGTCTATGGTAGCGATCAAAATAGACTAAAAATCACCTTTTCAAAGTAAATTGATGCTTAAAGATTGTATCAATTTTTCAAGAGATTTGTACAAAAAAATTTTTTATGAGTGAGTCACTGAATCATTCACTCAAACAGATTTAAAAAAAGGAATTAATTCAAATTAAACATCATTTAAAAAGAATAAAGCCATTTACATTAGAGTTGCGTCATTTTGGATAAATTGACAAAATGTTGAGTACCTCAGAGGGAAAAGGATCAACAAATGATGCAGCCGGATTTAATCCCGTGCCGCTCGTTTGAGCGCCACAGCTCATCTTGTAAGAATTACACACAGATTGCTGAAGGACAGAAGGATTTTACTCACTGTGATCCATCAAAAATTTACCTAAAATCTAGCATATATTAAAGAGTTATCTAAATAAATACAAATAAAAAAACAAACAATTTCCAGGAAGCTGAAATCATTAACAGAATGATTTCTTCTCTATGCCTGCAGTTCAGAGACCAACAATACAGATGATTACTATTGGAAACACATGGAAAAGCAGCTTTCCTAATAATCACTCTCATCGTCAAAGCATCATAGTTTTGTTTCTGTCCGGTATGGTAATGTTACGATACAGGAATAGCTCACCCAAAAATTTAAATTCTGTCATTCAAGTCAGAAATTCAAGTCATTATTGACTGAAACTGAGTTTAACTCTAAAAGCAAATCAGGGTGGTATTCCAGAAAGCAAGGTTATCTTACCATCAAACATACCCTGACCTCTCGATTGATTAATCCAAACCTTGCTTAATCGAGGTATGCTGGTTCCATAAGTGTTCGGGACTTAGTTCAGCCAACCCATGGTTGAGTATATTAACGGTTAACGCACAAGACATTCTCAACAAAGTGACGAATCACCATGGAAACGGATGCTAAGAAAAAAGGGTTTAGGGGTAGCAGGTTCAGAGAGTTAGTACCTAGTTATATTACCCAGTTATTGTAATAACTATAATAAGTATGTACTTGTGGAACAGGACTTTAAAATAAAGTACTATGTTTTTTTTTATTATAGAAATACAGTATCTATAGCATAATTTTTTTTATTTACTGCAATTTGTATTATTCTGATTATTTGCTAAGAATTACGGTTATTTTTACCACCATTCTTCAAATAGGTTACCCCAATGCATATCACAATTGATGAACTCACATACAGTAGGTGTGTTACTGGCTACTGTTTTACTCAACGTCAAATGCAAAACACATTTATATGGATGTATTGGATATTATTCGATGCCGTGATGAACACAGCAATGCTGTAACTGCGGTTGCCTATGCTGCTGTCGTGTCCTTCGCTGGATGAAGGTACAGTAAGGTGCACACATTGAGTTGTGTTGACAGTTTAGCGATTCAGAGCGGAGGGAAAAATCACAGAATTCATTAATGAAGTTGTGTGAACAACCCGCATTATCCGTGTACATGTGCACTTCGGTCAGAGCGGTAATGTGGTAATGTTTACATGCCTGTTTATTACGATTAAAATCACCGTATGCCACATAGTATCCAATTGCATTATGAAAGTGAATGTAAATGTAGTCATTTACTCTGGTTCTGTGAACTGGATCAACTGATTCATTGAAATTATCTGATTCAAATCAATTATTTGTTCACAAATCGAATAAGAAAAAAACAGATGTCAAGTGAATAATAACTTTTGGTCTGTTCCTTTACATAAAGACATCATACAGCTCAGAAGACTTGAAATACAGCACACAAGTCACATGGTCTACTATTTTGGTAAAATGCTTGGTGTCTTTTTTTAAGCTTGAAATCTCCAGTCCTGTTCATTGTATAGTTGCATGGAAAAAAGCACCCAGTACATTATACAAATGTTTTCCATTTGTATCCCACAGATGAAATTAGGTCATACGGGTTTGGGAGAACATGAGGGTGAGTAAATGATGACACAAATTTTGGGAGAACTCTCCCTTTAAAGAGCAGAAAGTACACACAACTGCACAGGCCTAAGCCTACGCTAACTGTAGTAATTTATTTACCCAAGACAGACCTTGTCTAAAAGACAACAAATGCAGAGAAACTGCTTGCAGTGGGAGGTTGAGTCATCTAAGAACATTCTTTACTGCCTTCACAATTACTGTCTTTACCCCCCACACGCCTAGTGCTGTCTGTTTGCTTTGACCCACACTAAAACAGTGTGATGGACGGGGACATAGTTACTGTCCCCGAAGGTGAAATCGAAGAGGTCAGTGAGGACAGCAGCATGCGTTAGAAGGAAGCTGACATAGCACATATAAGCACAACTAACAGCTGACAAAAGCAACGGTGAGTAGAGACACGCTCACGTGCACAGTATCTGTAACTGTTCTCAGTATATTATACACACAACAACAAAAAAAAACCCTTTGAAAAATGATCATCTAACAAAAAGCATTGAGGACCAGAGAATGCAGCTAAAACCTCAACCTGGATTAGTGTGACTCCTAAAATGGACCTTAGAATGAAACTGAGTCTGACAAACGCTTAACAATGAAGACTATCTTCTAAACAACTGAAGAAAAGCAACTGGTTCCATTAAAGTCAGTGTTGTAACATTAATATTTAGTTGAGTGGAAACAGCGTCACAGCCCGCCAGATAGGCGTGGCTTAGCGTATAAAATAGGGGCTGTAGGCTGAATTCTCTGATTTTTCGACTCTTCAGCGAGCTCTTCGCATCGCTGGATTTGAGAGAAGCCACCGCCGCCGTCGAACAGCGAACAGCCAGCCTAGGACAGCGCTGAGGAAGCCGGCCGTCTTCGCCACCTTCAGCCATCCGTGCGAGCTACGCTATCCGGCGACGTATCCTTTTTTGCTTATTATTCTAAAAGAGCAGCAAGCGTCTTTTTAAAGATGCCGCGCACTTCCTGTGGCTCATGTAAAGCCCCGCTCAGCGCCGGAGACCGCCACCTGATCTGCGCTCTCTGCCTGGGCCTGGAACACGCAGAGCTCGCCCTCGCGTCCGGGGGCTGCGAGCTCTGTGTGGAGCTTCCGCTGTCGACTCTGCGGGCTCGACTCGAAGCTTTCAACACCACAGCAGTCACTCCGCCCCCTGTGGGACCGTGCAGAAAGAAGCGCCGTTCCCTGAGACAGCCGGAACCTGTGGCCACAGCGACGCGCTCGCCGGAGAACCTCCCTCGAGCCTCGCTCTCGCCTTCCCCACCTCTACTCACCGACGCGCAGCTGCCGCTTGCGAGCCTCACTGCCATCGCTTCGGAGGATGAGTCCGAGGGACACGTCACAAGAGACTGCTGCTCTATCCTGGCATCAGACAGCGAGGAATGGTCGCTTCACTCCGCCTCCTCGTCAATCCAGGAATCCACCCGTACCCACGCTGGCGCTGACGCGGAACTTATGCGCCTGCTGACGCAAGCTGTTGACCGTCTCGGGCTCGAGTGGTCGCTGCCGAAGGAACCCGCGCCGAACAGGCTCGACGGCTGCTTCCTTCAAAGTCGCCGCCGGGCAGTTTCAGAAACTAGGCCCACTCCATTCCTGCCGGAACTTCATGCGGAGCTGACAAAGTCATGGAATACACCGTTTTCTGCTAGACTTCAGTCACAGGCCTCTGCGTCGCTCTCCCGAGTGGACGGCGCCGCCGAGAAAGGGTACACAGCGATTCCCCCTGTGGAAGAGGCGGTCGCAGCGCACCTTTGCCCGTCCTCCGCGAGATGGCGATCACGGTCAGCCCTCCCATCTAAAGCCTGCAGAGCCACTTCCGCCTTGGTCGGCCGCGCTTATGCCGCCTCCGGCCAGGCCGCGTCTGCTCTACACTCGATGGCTGTGCTTCAGATCCTGCAAGCCGACCTCCTCCGTGAATGGGATGAGAAGGGCCGGGACCCAGCTGCGGTTACAGATTTGAGAAGCGCGACGGATCTCTCTCTCCGCGCCACCAAAGCCGCAGCCCAAGCCATCGGACGAGCCATGGCCGCGTTGACCGTGACGGAGAGGCACCTCTGGTTAACGCTTGCGGATATGAGGGAAACTGAGCGAGCCACCTTTCTGAACGCGCCGCTTTCCCCCACTGGTCTCTTCGGCCCAGCGGTGAACGGGATTGTTGACCGCTTCTCTGTGGTACAAAAGACCACGCAGGCCATGCACCTCTTCCTGCCGCGACGCTCGAGTTCTGCCACAGGCCGCTCTCGCAAGAGACAAAGCCAGCCTCCTGTGCGAACCAGCACCCAGCGTCCAGCACAGCCTCAGCCTTCGCAGCGACGTCAGGGCGGCCGCCCTAGATCGCGCTCAGACAGCCGTAACAGACCGCCGCCCCCCAGAGGGCCTCGGCAAAGAATCACACTGAAGTCCGAGCACGCGAAGCCCTCCTAACAGCGAGAGAGAAAAGACGCGCGTGTCCCGCTGCGGCCGGACCGCCGTCAAAGTTCATTTCCCTGTCAGTCCCCTTCGAACAGGCTACTGCAGTGGTTCAACTAGCAGCCAACGAGCCGGTTTATTCACCCTCTCGCCTGCACACAAACGCCGTTTTCACGGCGACCCAGAGAAATCTCAAAAAGAGTATAATGTTCCGGCTCACGCCGTCAGTGTTTTAAGTGTAGTGAATGTGCCCACGCCCCAGTGTTCACCCCTACACATAAGCACCCCAAATCCCGTGTCACTCACAGAGCACACTCTCATAAAGCGCAGAAAAGCCGCTCGAGTGTTGAATGTAAGAAATGTGTCCACAGTTCTGTGCCCACTATCTGCCCGCTCTGTTACACGATCAAAGAAGCAGATTATGAACGTAAGTCTCGTGCCCGCCAGAGAGCGCTCACGCTTGCTAACACAAACCTCCCCCCGGGCCCCGTCTGCGCGTTTAAGTGTTATCACAAAACACAGGGCGTTAATAAAGCGCTCCCCATCTATTATGATCGAGGCGTCAGATACAGTTGTCCCGCGTGCGCGCGCTCACGCTTACAGAGAGCTCTTTCGCCCAGAGCGCTGCTCGCGCGTCAAAGTGTGGTAAAAGTATGTTCCCCATACCTTATGATCGGGACATCTCACATAAGTCAGCCGGTTTCGGCTGTCAGCGAGCGGCCATTGCCCAGAACCGAGAGCGCGCGCGCCACACTCTCGGCTCCGGTTCAGTTTCACAAGCCCGCAAATGGCGGCGGTCTGAACCCGGAGGCCATTCGCCCCCTAGCGGCTCACATAGCTGCGTGGGAAACTATCCCAGGGTTTTCAGAATGGGTGTTGAGCACAATAAAGCAGGGCTATACACTTCAATTCATTCGCCCCCCCCGCGCTTTCAAGCCCGGACCGCGACGATAGTGAATGCAGAAGTAGCACACCTACTTCACGCAGAAATAGCAAAGCTGCTGTGCAAAGGGGCTATAGAAAAGGTACCGCCTTCTCTGAGCGAGTCAGGCTTTTACAGCCGATATTTTCTTGTACCCAAGAAGGACGGAGCCTTCAGACCTATCCTAGATCTGAGATATTTGAACAAAGTGCTTGCAAAAAGACCGTTCAAAATGCTTACAACCAGGAAAATCCTCGTGCACGTTCGCCCGAGGGACTAGTTTATTTCTCTAGATCTGAAGGATGCCTATTTTCAGATTCAGATAGTACCCCGTCACAGGCAATTTTTGAGATTCGCCTTCGACGGTCAGGCATATCAATACACCGTCCTGCCATTCGGCCTGTCCCTGGCACCCCGTACATTTACAAAGTGCATGGACGCGGCGCTCACCCCCCTGAGAAGTCAGGGGCTGCGCATAATGAACTATCTGGACGATTGGCTGATATTGGCACAGTCAGAGACAGAACTACTACCTCACAGAACAGTGGTTCTCAGTCATCTGGAAAGCTTGGGTCTCACGGTCAACTGGACCAAGAGCTCATTACTGCCCAGCCAGTCAATTTCCTTTTTAGGAATAGAACTGGACTCGGTGACCATGACGGCTCGTTCATCGACACAGCGTGCGCCGTGTTCGCCACCTAGCCGCATCTTTCCAGAAGGGCAGCTTTCTCCCTTTGAAAACATTTCAAAGGATGTTGGGCTGTATGGCATCAGCTGCAGCGGTGCTCCAGCTGGGCCTACTGCGCATGCGCCCGCTCCAACGCTGGTTGAACGCTCGCGCGCCTCGCCGAGCCTGGGTGTCTGGCGGCCAGAAAATCAGAGTGACTCAGACCTGCATAACAGCTCTGCAGCCCTGGTTAGTGGCCGACTGGTACCAGCAGGGAGTAATGATGGGAACCATCTCTTATCGGAAGGTCATCTCGACAGACGCGTCCAACTCGGCTCGCTGAGGGCAGCGCATGTGCCTGGCCCAGGGGTGCCGCTAAGGGGGGAAAAGTTAAGACGATTCTAAGGGCCCACACACTTTTGGGGCCCCCAGAGATCGATCTTATTAATGAAATGGGTGGGGTAGGGGGCCCAACCTCATATTCTTTCATAGGGCCCAACATTTCTAGCCGCGCCCCTGGCCTGGCCATTTGAACGACGGCCCAGACAAACTGTCCAGGGACAATGTTCCCCCAGGGGAATGGTCCCTGCACCCCCAAACGGTCCAGAAACTGTGGCGCCTATTCGGCAGAGCGGAAGTCGACCTCTTTGCGTCAAAAGACAACGCTCAATGCCCGACGTTCTTCTCGAAGGACGAGGACGCGCTGGCCCAGGTTTGGCCCAGCCTCCCGCTATATGCTTTCCCTCCGGTCTCTCTGTTGCCACAGGTGAACAAGAGGATCAGGGAAACGCGCCACTCGGTGCTCCTCATAGCCCCGCGTTGGGAGAATCAGACTTGGTTCCCGGAACTGGCATGGCTGTCACATACAGCTCCGTGGCCGATTCCGGTGAGGGCAGATCTCCTCTCTCAGGCTCGCGGCACGTGATGTGAATCTCCTCTGCCCTGTCAGAGTGCTGAGATTTTACATTACGCGCTCCGCCTCCTTCAGGCGTTCGGAACAGCTTTTCGTTTCGTTTGGTGGGCGCGCCAAGGGGCTCGCCTCCTTGAAACAGAGCCTGTCCAGATGGATAGTGGACGCTATAGCGGCAGCTTACGCAAAAGGTCTGCAATGCCCTCTGGGCATCAGGGCTCATTCCACGAGAGGCGTGGCCTCGTCGTGGGCATGGTCCAGTGGAATTTCTATCCATGACATATGTGTAGCGGCGGGCTGGAGCTCCTCGTCTACCTTTGTCAGGTTTTATAACCTAGAAGTTCCTGCCTTGCAGGCTAAACTGTTGTCAGTCTGAAAAAGAGGTGTATTCTGCCCAGATCTCCTGCTCAGATCACTTTCATGACTCAGCTCTCCTGGTTGAGCTGCACTAAGTAGGGTATGTGCCATATGACTATACAGACCGGCGCGCTGCTCTGTATTCCCTATGTGAGCTTATGTACAAGTGATGGCCCGCGTGGCTGGCCACCTTATTTTTTCCACTTATGGGGTTTCCCTCAAGCTCGGGGTCTCATGTGGATGCTTGGCGCGCACGGCGTTGACAAAGTGTTCCCGTAGCGTAAGCTAAACTTACGCAATACGAGAGAACCTCTCGTAAGAGAACGATACTCGGTTACTAACGTAACCTCGGTTCTCTCTAGAGAGGGAACGAGTATTGCGTAACCGGCCGTGCTCGCGCCACGAGCGACTTCGCTTCAGTCGTCGAAAAACCAGAGAATTAGACTACAGCCCCTATTTTATACGCTAAGCCACGCCTATCTGGCGGGCTGTGACGCTACAATGGCGTGGGCGCCCTTCATTGGGCGTGACGTCACGCCGGGCTCACTGGTAGGCTGCAGCAGTTGCCCGCAGGGCAGCCAATGAGCACGCGAGATGGTCTGCTCTAGGTCTGCTAGCTGCTGCACTGCGTTGACAAGGTATACAAAATTAAGGATAATTTTTTGGCTTCAGTATCTCGAGAAGATGAATCTTTCCCGTAGCGTAAGCTAAACTTACGCAATACTCGTTCCCTCTCTAGAGAGAACCGAGGTTACGTCAGTAGCCGAGTATCGTTCTCTTAGGTGGACTGTGTGACTGAGGGATGGACGATATGGACTTAAAAATATATCACGATATTTTCTGGCATGTATTGCGATAACGATATCAATGACGATATAAATATAATACCATATTCACCACTGTTTTTGGCTACAAGTGATAGCTGCATGCAATAAATATAAAATTGCCTATAAAATACAAATTGCCATACATAAAATAATTTAAAAAACAGTAAAAATCCAAACACCATCCCTTGCAGAAATGGAAAAGTTGCATATATACATTTCTTCTGTAAAAG
Source organism: Siphateles boraxobius (assembly GCF_051911475.1). NCBI lineage: Eukaryota > Metazoa > Chordata > Actinopteri > Cypriniformes > Leuciscidae > Siphateles > Siphateles boraxobius. Next base: position 12,334,117 of record NW_027508876.1, on the reverse strand, counting down.
TGCAGATATAAATAGTGCAACTATACTGAAAAACACCACACAGTTCAAATAATTTATAAGTTTGAAATGTGAAAAAACTAACAACGAATAGTTATAGCTACTAATACTACTACAAATTCAAATTCTAGAATATAACAATATAAACCGCACTAAGGATTGATGAACTGCTGGGTTCATGAATATTATCACGTCTGCGTTATTAGTAAATGCTGAATAATTCTGAATGAACTCCATTGTTTTTACAGGAAAATACAAAAAATAATATAATTTACATGTAGACGTCATGTACACTTCAATTCTGCATGGTATGTAAGACTCTCTCTCTCATTGAGTGTGTGAGAAACACTGAGCGCTCTCAGCAAAGTGACAGAAAGTCGTGCGCCTCACACTAGTGTTTACTGCGCGTCAAATACACGGTGTATTCATTGAGATGAACTGATATAGTGGGCTTTACGGATCACTTGACGGAGAGCGAAACTCTCAAGCGCTCAGTCAGTGCTCGGCGAGATGGGCGGGTAAAAATCTGTGTGTACCAGTTCCAGATTGTAGAGGTAGTAATGGTGTGTTCACACCGAACGCGAATACAGCGTCAAATACGCGTCTATAGCGTCTAGTTAGACGCTTGAACATTCGCTCGAGTTCAAATTTTTCAACTTGTGCGGAGGACATTTGCGGCAAACGCGTCGCCCAATTCGCGTCATTCGCGACGCCCGGCGCGAATGATGCCCTATTCGCCGCTTTGCATTGACTTTGTATGTAATCTACTCGCGCAAATAATTAAATTCGTGTTCGGTGCGAACACACCATCACTTGTTTAGCGATAAACTTCACCTCAGCTTCACGTCCACCTTCTGCCATGGGCGTGAGCTGCGAATGGGTCCCGTAATCAACTAGGCTTTATCGTTATTATCGCAGGAAGACTAATTCTTATCGTGTGGAGAAATTTTACCGGTATATCGCAAACGATAATTTATCGCCCATCCCTAGATCCTGATGATACAGAATGAAAAAACACGGTGTGTGTTATTAAATCTCCTGATGATAAAAGATAAATAAGCACTTAAACATCTAGTGAGGCACTTTCTTTGCAATATGACCAACACAGAATCAATAGGTGTTGGATCTCACTCCAAAATAATATTTCTTCTTTAAAATGGTTTCACATTCACCCTCAACATTGAAGTTTAAAATAAATAATGTACTTTGTAGGGCAATCTGAAAGTTAGCATAACCGTTGATCCTTCAACATCAGCTTTTGGATTATTACAGAACATATGCTCTGTGATTTGCTATAGTTTTAACTGTGGTTATCATGAACTAAATGTATGCTAATATGGAAGACCAATGGTTAATTGAAGGTACTTGTCAAAGTCAGGGCAAAGTCAGGCAACACAAACCTGTTTCATGAAACAATGACAGAAATGTATAAAAAAAAATCTATTAAGATATTTATTTTGTTTCTGAAAAAATGACTGGAAAAGTGTAAAAACTTTTTTTTTCCAACTTTTACTTAGGAGCAAAAATCTGCCTTTAAACTTGAAAGAAATGAAGATCTGGGCCCGTATTCAAAAAGATTCTAAGAATCCTCTCAGAAAACTCTTATTTTAGCTTAAAATCTTTTACGTAGGAGTCTTAGCTTAAGAGCAATTCGGGACCGATCTGAGAGCAACTCTGAGTAAGGAAAAGACAAAAACTTTTATCTTAGTGAGGAGGCGGGGCTGACCCCGTTGCTATGTATGACACAATCTTTTGAAGACTGTGATTGGTTGGTTGTCTAAGAAGGAAAAAAAAAAAGAGTGATTTTAAGTATAGGGTCTATTCTAAGCCTTCACTTTGAAATTACATGCGTATTTTTTCCTATTTGACCATTATCATACACACACACACATTATATTTGTGTATATAAATCCTTTTTAAATTTTTTATTTACCATACTGTTAATTTCCTATAAGGTATTTGATTGGATTAGAATGATAAAAATTGTTCCACTGTCTATTTAAGTGGTGGTTTGAATGTTGGTTTTAATGTAGCAAACATGGAATAAAAAAACAAGAATGACAAGAAAGCTCAACTGGACAGAGGAACAGTGTTTACTGTGAGCCCAGTTAATGAATGAACACAAGGCCATCCTTAAAGGAAAATCAGGCCGGGTGTCACAGCACAGAAGCAGACATGGGAGCTTTTAGCGGTTAATAATAAATTATTTACGGTTCATTCCCCCTCCTTGTGCGGAAGCCTGCAATATTCATAAATGCATTTTTTTGAGCCTGCAATGTGGGAATGTCCAGTGGAAACTAAATGAACTGCGACACAATAAGAGGTTCTGAAAGTGCTGTAATTGTTTGTGATCACTCTGCTTACAGAAGGTTGTGACAGACCCAAATCATCACTGCTGCGTTGATGCATTTTCCCAGCTGCCAAATATCTTAATGTACAGTAGTGATTTAATTTCTGGCACTACGCCATTCCTGCGCTGTGTCGGAGATGTTATTGTGTCTCTAATAAAATCGGTCACAAACATGATCCCTGCACGATCTAATCTATAGTGTCTTGTTAACTCACTGCCATCTATTGTCTGCAATGCATTTCTTCTCCCTCTTCGTCTTTCTGCCATTTTCCCCTCTGCTAAAAAACTCTTAAGCCTCTTAAAAGTCCTCATCCGTGCTTCTAACAATTTTGACCTTAAGACCTCTTTTAAGGGTTAAGATGCTTTCTGAATTACTTTTTTCTTTACTAGGATTTTTTCTATAATTTTAAGAGTAAACGCCCACATTTCTAAGAATTTTCTTAGAATTTTGTCACTAGGAGCTACTCTTTGCATTAAGATTCTTTATGAATAAAGAATTTATTCTGGCATTTATCGTAATAATTATTATCAATATCGACTGATATTAAAATCTTTATTGTGATAACTTTGTGGGCTATATTGCCCAGCCCTAATACCCGGGCAATTAAAACTGGAAAAAAAATTTTTCCTTTACATTTTATGGTTTTAGGTTTAATAGGCTACTTAAATTAATTTGTGAATATATAAACATTACTAGGGAATATTATTTGATGAAAAATTCTAGTAATTGTGAGTCTTTAGGGACCTCACAATCCGATCCGATTCTGGGAATCACAATCCAATTCCAAAATGATTCTTGATCTACTTTTTTCTTATTAACTAATAAGTTTACGAACTTGAACATTTTCTTAGAATTAACTAAAGAATTAAATAATTAGAATTCTAATTAGAATGTAATTAGAAGCACTTTTTAAAATAATTACAAATAAATAAAAAAATATATAAAAAAACTGCATGTTAAGAATTTAAACCAAACTAATATACCTTCAAAACATAAAAGTAGTCAATAATAAAGAGGAACAAAGAAACATTACAAGCAAAAAAACAAAGAGTGCTTTCAGTATCTGAACGTTTTCTATTCAAGAGCAGCGAGTGATTTTTCTGTCTCACATCTTTACTGTTGTTTGATTATTACTAATGACATCATAGACAGCGTGAAATCTAATAAGCTGCATTCACACTAATGCACAGATCTCTTTTGAAATATGAGATGTGATTTTTGACCTGCCCGTTTAATCCCTTAAGACATAACTGACTGTCTAAATTCATTTCTTGTCATTAAAGCATCTTAAGGTGCAAAAGTACATTTAACCAAATTTAACACTGAGTCGCACACAGTCACACAAGCACTCTTCACAAAGCGTAAGTGAACATTTGACATTGAAAGCAGCCTTCTGTCAGTTAGCTTCATATTTTTAATATACAAGCCTGCTGCATAACAGGCGATATAAATGATGCAAATATAGAGCATTTGAGGAAAATACCAGCGGATGAGACCACAAACTGCAAGCGTAACATGTCAAACAATTGAAGCAAATGATGCCTGCGAATGTGCAATGAAGCCTGTGAATGTCTTTGTAATTCTCTTAAATCTTTATGAAAGATTATTTTATGCCAAGTTCGAGTGGTGTGCGTGCATGTGTGTGAGGAATTGGAAGCAAGCAGAATATGTTTCTAAAGCACACACATGCATCCAGCAAGCGGTTAAAAAAACAAGCTCAGAATCAATTCTGAAATTCTCAGTATCGATCCAGAATTGTTGAAGAGAGATTCGTGATGCATCGATTTATTTCTCCCACCTCCAGTAAATTCACACATAAATGTTCAAATGTCTTTAGATTAGTAAAGAACACAGATTAGTAAACCTTTTCTTTTGGGTAAAGAGGAAATGTGGAGCCCTGGGGTGGACCATCTAAAACCAGCCAAAGCCTCAAGCATGAAGAGTCATGAGCTGACTAATGAGACAAAACACAAGCTTGACTGACTCATATCCTTTTTAGGCCCTGGGACACCTCAGACATCACCAAAATCAACCAAATTCTCACTCAGTGAAGCATGACCTCACTGGAATAAGCAATCTACAGGATGCTGCTTAAAGTTAGCTCTATTTAAAACACGCCACTTGTGTTTTCTGACTGAAAGCAGAAAATCTAGTATTCTGCTTTACTTAAGATTGGCATGTTAAAGGCAACAGATGGATATGGTTGGGTTTCCTTCCCAACCGTTGGCAAGTCATCTGTGCCGGTTGCCCTGTTCAGCAATCCTCACCATGGAAATGAGTGGGAGGAGATGCAGTGGGCACACAATATATGTAGAGTGACAAAGTGACACAGCAAAAGTGAAATCTGAAAACAGCCTCATTGTTGCCGAACAAAAGAAATCACAGAACTGCAATTTAGTTGGGCAATTAAATTCTAATTTCCCATTTAGATATTTTCTGCAGGTCTGACTTTTACTAAAAACATTTAACTAAATCTACATAACATTTGATTGTGTGTCTGTCTGTATTTTTATCTTTAAAGACATGAAATGGCATCTGCAACACATTTAACAAAATGTCTCACCTGTGCAGCTTTGGATAGACTAGCAGAAAGAAGTTGCTTAAAATATCTACATTTTAAAGAAAGTCAAACATAAAGAAAACTCTGTGATTAATCGTGAGCGATTATCAATTTCGGCTTCCAACAATTAAGAAAACAAGATAATCGAGGTAAACGATTATTGTGCTGCTGCCGCATCCCGTCCAGCGCATAGTTCATTTTTTTGATTGTCATCACTTTCTCACCCTCAAGTTGTTCCAAACCTGTAGCAGTTTATTTTATTTGGTTAAACACAAAAGAATATATATTTAAAGAATGTAGCAATTAAAATACTATAGTAGGAAAAAAAATACTATGGAAGTCAATGGCTACCGTCACCTGTCTATTTACCAACATTCTTCAAAATATCTTCTTTTATGTTCAACACAAGCAAGAAACTTACAGGTTTGAAACAACATGATGCAAGTAAATGACAATTTTAATTTTTGGGTGAACTATCCAGTTAAACAACGCTTTCAAAAGCACATTAAGCCGCAAAAGAGACACGGTTTCCGGGATGGCTTTATGCGTTTACGAGTTGATGCCGAACGTGAATAAGCAAATAGACTTTGGGTACGTGCCAAAACATCAATACACAAAAATGTCAACATGCCTTTTTGGAGAGTATTTACAAACACAGTGGGTTATATGTCTTAAAGGTAGGGTATCCTGATAAGAGTGACATCCTGATAAATCAATAATTAAGCAATCCTGATAAAGCAATCAATAATAGAAGTGGTCTAAATATTATATGTGCTCTAAGCGATGTTGGGTGACGTCACTTCTTGTTGACGTTCGAAGTATTGTCAAACAAAACGGAGGCTAGCTAGACCCTCCCTCCTCCTCAACCGAGCACTAACCCCCGAAACCCCACCCTCAAATCCTTCTTGTCGGTTATTGGCTGGAACAGTTTGTTATGTTTCGTGGTGCGGGTTAGCCCAGTTTGTTTTTGTTGCCATTTTTGGAGCCTGGGGTGTCTGCAGAGACCGCGTTTTTTTACAGTGTGTTCAGGGTAGGGCTGGGCGATATGGCAAAAAAAATTATCACGATAATTTTTTTATATTAGTCGATATCGATAATTATAAAGATAAATGTCAAATCTTTATTTCTTTCAAATTTAAAGGCAGATTTTTGCTCCTAAGTGAAAGTTGTAGAAACCAGAGCGTTATTTGTGGTTTTAAACTAATCTTTATTGTCAGAACATATGACAAACACTTGCCAAACAGGTGAACATTTCACAAATCTGAGGTAAAACATTCAAACATTTGTAATTTTTCCTTAAAATAAATATCTGAATAGAAAAATATATTTCTTAGTTTCTGCATGTGCTAATGGGGGATATTGTTTAGTGTAAAGTGACTTTGATGGCACGTAGCCTATCTTCAGCACAGTTTGCAGTTCAGGCTACAATATTAATATTACATGTTTTGTCTCAAAACGCATATTTGACAGTGAGTTGACGGTAAATCTGCATCGTAACTCAAGCTAATACTACTATGTTAAATGTATGTTAATTAAAAAAAATTATTCTGACTGTTTGAGTTTTATTAAAATTGACCATTGGTCATCCAGTATCATGCATTTAGATCATAACCACAGATAAAACCAGGCATAGCCTATAGCACCTCACTATCATGGCAAAATGTAACTTTATGGTTTTTATGGTATTTATGAAAAACAGTAGCCTAAATACATTATTAAATACTGTAATTATATTCCATTAGTCCTTTTATACATTGTCTACATTAATAATATAATACAATTCAATATGTATATCCCACATTTCATGGTGCAGTCAATATTACTAGGCTAACATTACAGTAAATCCATGGTAAATGGATTCAGTTTCAATTCAGATTCTGACTGTATCGCAACGCACAGTGTTTCTCCTGTTTGTCAGCGCTGTTTCATCTGCCTTTAAACTGATTTAAATCACTGAGACATTTGTGTTGTTCTGAATTCTGTGTTGAATCGCAGTTCTTCGCTGAATTCAAGCGCTTCTCACTGGATCTTGTGAGCGAAACGATCAGAGTGAACGCGTCTGCTCTAGTGAGCTCGCGCTGCCGTTTGGACTTTGAGCCGAGCGGATAAATGCTCCGTGTCACGCGCGGTTCAAATGAGTTTCGTTCCGCTTTTGGCGCATAAACATTATCGTTTTATCGAGAAAAATTATATCGCGATAAGTATCGTTATCGTTTTATCGCCCAGCCCTAGTTCAGGGGACAGGCAGCTAGCAGATAGTGAGGAGATGTTTGCTGTATGTGACAAAAAAATGTTCTGGCCTAAAAAACGCGTGAGAGCGCTTAGAGCACCTTTAATATATGTACATATATCTTCTGTGGAATCTCTCAAAAATGTCCGTCCAAATGATACAATGTCCTACCTGCCTGTCAACATATGTATTTTCATACCTTTATGCAAATGAAGAGCGACTTTTAGGAGCGACAACCTATAGGAGTGAAGTCAGAGGAGCGCACTTGATCAGGCACTCTTCAGTGCCGAGTCTGACCAAGGCTAGATGAATGACAAGCTCATTTTAGCATTCATGATATGTCTCCATGTATACGGTGTTACTAGCTGTGCTGACTCCAAGTCTGAATGGTTTCGTTTACCCAGATAGACTGACATTTGCCCATCTGTTGCAGTTGAATAGCCGCGATGGCAAAGAGCACTCACTGTTTCTCGCTCATCTTTAATATTCGGGCCGAAAACCAGTCAGTCTCTAGTGTGACCACCATTTGCCTCACACAGTGCAACACATCTCATTCGAATAGAGTTGATCAGGTTGTTGATTGTGGCCTGTGGAATGTTGGTCCACTCCTCTTTAATGGCTGTGCGCAGTTGCTGGATATTGGCAGGACCTGGAACACGCTGTCGTATACGCCGATCCAGAGCATCCCAAACATGCTCAATGGTTGACACGTCCTGTGAGTATGCTGGCCATTCAAGAACTGGGATGTTTTCAGCTTCCAGGAATTGTGTACAGATCCTTGCAACATGGGGCCATGCATTATCATGCTGCAACATGAGGTGATGGTCGTGGATGAATGGCACAACAATGGGCCTCAGAATCTCGTCACGGTATCTCTGTGCATTCAAAAAGCCATCAATAAAATGGCTGTGTTCATTGTCCATAACATACGCCTGCCCATACCATAACCCAACCGCCACCATGGGCCACTCGTATCACAAAATTGACATCAGCAAACCGCTCACCCACACGACGCCATACACTCTGTCTGCCATCTGCCCTGTACAGTGAAAACCGGGATTCATCCGTGAAGAGAACACCTGTCCAAAGTGCCAGACGCCATCGAATGTGAGCATTTGCCCAATCAAGTCGGTTACAACGACGAACTGCAGTCAGGTCGAGATCCCGATGAGGACGACGAGCATGCAGATGAGCTTCCCTGAGACGGTTTCTCACTGATTGTGCAGAAATTATTTGGTTGTGCAAACCGATTGTTGCAGCAGCTGTCCGGGTGGCTGGTCTCAGACGATCTTGGAGGTGAAGATGCTGGATGTGGAGGTCTTGGGCTGGGGTGGTTACACATGGTCTGCGGTTGTGAGGCCAGTTGGACGTACTGCCAAATTCTCTGAAACGCCTTTGGATACAGCTTATGGTAGAGAAATGAACATTCAATTCATGGGCAACAGCTCTGGTGGACATTCCTGCAGTCAGCATGCCAACTGGGCGCTCCCTTAAAACTTGCAACATCTGTGGCATTGTGCTCCTAAGGCACACCTGTGCAATAATCATGCTGTCTAATCAGCATCTTGATATGCCACACCTGTGAGGTGGATGGATTATCTCGGCAAAGGAGAACTGCTTTCTAACACATATTTAGACAGATTTGTGAACAATATTTGAGAGAAATAGAGTGCCGAAGTTATGACGTCACTTTGAAGGCCAAAACGCGGAAGTGAGCTAGCATTTTAGCACTTCCGGTTCCCTCGCCCTAAAGTCTATGGGTTTTTGCTAAATCGCCTGAAATAAGGTCTGTGGTTAACAAAGCCTCTAAATATTTTCACGTTTTGATCTATGACATAAACCCCACCAGTTATAACCTGCTTGTGGTTTTTTTAACTTTATTGTAGGGCTGAAACAACTAATCGATTTAATCGATTAAAATCGATTATTAAAATAGTTGTCAACTAATTTAGTCATCGATTAGTTGCTAAATAACTTTTATTTGCCGTAAGCGGCTCATTTCGTAAATATTTTAAATCTGCGTTGACCAAAGTGTGGCAGTAATGAGCCACCGGAGGTTTTACTCAGCCAGTACAGCAGGAGAAGTAGCGAATAGCCAATAGCTGGCCTCGTTTTATGTCACGTGCTTCCCGCACAGTGGCTCTGTCTGCGTCTCTGCAGCATTCAGGCGAGATGGCGGAGGCAGGCGACAGTGGAGTAAGCTCGAGAAAGAGAAAGAAAAAAAGCGCCGTCATATCTGGCTATAACATTACATATAGCCTATATAACACGCTCTCACATGTTTATTTTTTAGCATTTTTGGGAGGATTAAAATTTACATGTGGTTTCAACAACCAGATGCATTTACACTTGTCCAGTTTCTTCTGGAATGAGTCTCAGATCTCCTCCTGAAGCGGTTTGAGCGATCAGATTCAAATCAGTCTCGAATGCGTTTCTGAGGGCATTTACACCTGGTCTTTTCACAATCAGATAGCTATCCGATCTGAAAAACAATGATACTGTGTAAAAAGCTTTGTTTACTTACTTCAGGACAGTCACACTAGATCTATTTTGTCTCGAGCATCAGGTTGCGCAATCAGTTCGCTCGCAACATAAGTGATGGATTAAAATAGCGCTACTAAAGAAATTAAAACGGTGTTTACAAAGTGAAGAACTAAATATAAAAGGCAGTTAATAACAGCAGCAGTAAAAGATTGTTTTTTAGTCACTGTAGTCAGTCGTTTCCAGCGAATGCTTGTGCACTAATGCATCATTTTTCCTGTCTTTTTAATCGAGCCTGTGTTAGCTTGCTGCGTACCTCCATTCCATTCTCTTTTTATAGCATTTGTCTCCTATTAAGTTTTAATTGTTTTTCAAACGCAATCTACTGCGGCTCTACTACGTTCACATGCTTGTTTTCAGTCTTTCTATATTTAATTTATCAATATATTAAGGTTTAAAATGTAAAAAATAAAGATTATATTAGTAAAACTCAATGGCCCTCATTTATCATTCTTGCGTAGAAACGGGCGTATATGTTGGCGTAAGATTATGCTTACACTCCTCTCACCGCCTGATTTATGAAGCTGTGCGTACCTTTGAAATCCAGGTGTACGCAATACCTGCCCTTGATAAATGGCTCGGTTGAAAACGATCGTCATTAGAATAACACGCCCCTATATATTCAAGTATCCGCATCCCCCACACCCTCATTTTACGCCATGGACACACGGAAGACGGCAAAGGGGAGACACTTCTCTGGAGATCAAGACCATCACCATCATGAAAAATTATTATTAAATCAAACAACAATATTGTTGATGATAAATTCGAAGTTAATTGTATTTTTTTTTCAAAACGCTATAAATCCATCCATTTTTTGTCTAAAAAAACAACAACAAAAACAACAAGAAGAGAACATGCAACATATAATAAGTAGGGGTGTAAATCGGACAGTTCATCACGATACGATACGATATCGATTCTCTCAGCCAGCGATACGATTATTGCCGATACCTCAAAAAATTCTGCGATACGATTACGATTCGATTCGATTCAGGGTTATCAATCGATTTATCGATATTTAGATATTATGTGCCAAGTTTACACAACCAGTTACGTTTATTAACTCACAAATGCATCCAAAAATATATGAAAGTTTAATTAAACTCTTTGAAAATGGCACACCCTCTCCCAATTGGGACATTTACAAGTTGTTTGTTACAAGTTACAAGTAAAAAAAAAAACATGATAGCCTATATGAAAATGAACAAGAACGGAGTTATCTGTTTTTGCAAATGAACTATAACAGAAGAGGTTGTTTTGATTGAGTAATAATAACAAAAAAATACAGGTAAATGATCAAATAAAAGTGCATTGAAAGTATTATATATATATATATATATATATATATATATATATATATATATATTTTTTTTTTTTTTTTTTTTTTTTGTGTGTGTCTGGCAAAAGCAGATAACTCCACATTTCATGTTTCGGAGTTAAACAAAGCCTAGTAATTGCTATGATACTTAATAAAACACTTAATCGTTGTAACGTTAATCTCCTCAGCTGACATCTAACGTTAGACGCCTGTCAAACTTTGTTGTTGTGAATAACGTACACGCGATACAGAGAGCTTTTCCCTCACCACTAACCTGCTGTTTTAGCAAGATTCCGTGAAAAAGTTTCAGATCTTATTTTCCTTTTACGCCATGAAGTTCATCAAGTTCGTTGAAATCCATCCTCGATCACTTTTAATCAGCTTTGACGAAACTCCTCGCAGCTAGCGCGTCTTTTCAAAGTGACTAGCAGGCTTGTCACCCGACCTGAATACTGCGCAGTGCGCACTGATTCGCTAACACAGACTTTTCGGGTTGATTTCACAAACAAGGGTGCTTGTCGTTTCTGCTGTAAAAGATGAACTCGCGATGCCTTGACAGTGGAAAATACCCGCTTTTGTGACAAAGGGTTCTGTCAATCTTGTCAGGTGTCTATTTCAGCTGAGAAAAGTTCCGTGTGAGGATGTGGAGAGTGTCAAAATAAAGGTACCGTATAATCGATATTTTGTGTGTGGCATCGATGCATCGTATCGTTAGACTTTTGATCGATGCATCGATCCATATCGATGTATTGTTACACCCCTAATAATAAGGGACTCATACTATAAATTAATATAAATTAAATAAGTGCAACTGCATGAAATAAATAAAAGCCAAACAAAATAAATAGTAAAATAAATTAAATAGTAAAAATAAAATAAATATTTCCAATGTCACGTTCCAATATTGTCCACCATATAAAACAAATAATTTAAAAATAACACACAAATACAGTCCTTAAATACAACAATGTTAAAAATACATTCAAATCATTTAGTAACACATTTAGGCTAATAGTAATTCGTGCCGAACTTGAAAAAAGTAATGATAACAATATTCAGGCCTACTATTAGGCGTGTTGTAGCCATTAACTAAGTGCATTTAGTTTCATATTTGTTAAAAAATAATAATGTTATTTTTTCCCCATCTATGTTGATTATGAAAAGTGAACATAGGCTAAGATAGGATGCGCAATATATCGGGAGACATGCTCAGACATGATTTTGGTCACTTAATTAAGTTTTGTTTTGTAGAAAGCCTTTCTTTAAAGTGAATTTCGTTTTGTATAAATTGTATCTTAATTTTAATATTTTTTTCATCAACCAATTGCCTGGATTTAATAAATAAGAAGCAAATAGCAGACAATATAATCATGAGTCATGAAATGGAGGCGCGGGCGCGGTCCCTTGCATTGCACGTGAACTGGAGCGCATCTCATCACAAATTAACCGAAACTCAGTATATGCCTCACAGACATGAGAAATATATCTATAAAGAAAGCTTGAAATGTCTTTAAACGAAACAATTATAAACGAAAAGAAATAGGCTACTCTCTCTATAGGCGCGTTCACTACGGAGATGGTGATCATCAATTTCATCTTTGCAGACACAACACTAGTTTATTAATAGAAATAAAATACAAATTATTTTAAAAAATGGTGTTTATCGCGTTTTGGAGAAGAGCTCCTCATATCTTTTAGTTTGTCAGTGCGTTTTGTGGTGTTAGGAATTGTTTTTCTGCGCATTTCCGCACTGACTCAAAACGTGCGTACATGTACACCACCTCCTGACCTGGCGTAGGATTTGAGCGTGCCGTACGCCAACGTCCATATTGATAAATATCAAAGTCACCGTGGTTTTGGGCGTACGCCAGGTGTACGCTGGAAATTTGGTGTACGCACTGAGATAAATGAGGGCCAATGTGTGGCTTTTGCACTTTTTAAAGTACACTTTTACACATAAATACCCTGATTTAGGCTTTTATTTAAAAATTCTAAAAACTTGTATCCGATTAATCGATTAATAGAAAAAAAATCGTCCGATTAATCGATTATCAAAATAATCGTTAGTTTAGAGCTGCACGATTATGACAAAAATCATAAATGCCGATTATTCCCTTGAAATTGTAATTGCGATTATTAATTACGATTATCACAATTTACATTGAATATATATAGGCGTATTATAATACATGTTTACACAAAAATTGTTAACACACACACACAAGTACTGCCCCCTTTTAATTAACATACACATAAATTGTAAGAATGACTAATAGGAAAGACTACTAATAGGCCCCGTTCACACTGCAGGCAAAAGTGGCCCAAATCTGATTTTTTTGGGGTCAAGTGACCAGGTCAGACTTCTTCAGAGGTAGTGTGAACACTCAAATCTAGCCCAGATCTGATTTAGACCACATACATATGTGGTCCTGAATCAGACCCAGATCTGATTTTTTTCAATGCGGCCGCAGTGTGAACAATCAAGGTGGATTTGATGCGACTTTTACGTCAATCTACGTCGACATTTGTCACAATTATGCGCCGGCGAAGCCCTAGACACAACAGACACAGACAGTAGCCTAACATTAAAAACTTGACTAGATATGGAGAACAGGGATGAAGCGATTCAATGAGAGTGAGGTGTTAGATCTAAGTAGTATATGGGGAGATACTTCAATTCAAGCTAGAAGGACCTACCGTAACCGCTCCGTTTTTGAAAAAATTGCACACGAAATGGAAGAACGGGGACACAGGAGAACAGCGTCTCAGTGAAACTATTCATGTCATATTCCCACCACTCCTGGCTTCGTCTACGCATCCACACAGATGTCTGTAGTGAATTTGCAACCATAAACCCGCAAAAGTTTCCATTACACAAACATTATGAAATAAATGCGAATATGCTTACTTCCTCCATAACCTCCCGAACTTTAGTGCAACCGCGTGCTGCGTCTGATGTCATTGTTATTGTTCTTTTGCGCATGCCGGTTAGTTTGAAACCTCAAACAGTTCACACTGCAATCAGATATAGGTCACATTTTAAAAGGTAATGTGAACAGCCAATCAAAAAAACGGATCTGAGCAAAAAATCAGAATTGAGCATTAGGACTTGCGGTGTGAACGGGGCCATAGATAAACATTAGGACTATGCTAAAGCAATTAAATAGCAGTCCCAAACTAGTTTTTGTTAATACAATGTTGATATGTGCCTCCACAGTCATTTAAAAATATAAAAAATAACACAAAGTGAAAATAAAGAGGCATTTTGGGGTTATGGAAACGACAGTTACCATGTTGAATACACAATACTAACAAGAACTGTTAATGAAACAGCTCCTGGTGAATAGAATGAAAATTCTGCTTGCTTCTAATTTCTCTCTCTCTCTCGCTCTCTTTCTCACACACACACACACACACACACACACACACACACACGACACCGCTCGAACCTTCCGAAAAATAAGCTTTCATAAATTTCGGGGTTTAAGCGAATTACAAGGACAGTCGCGGGCTTCATTGCACAGGTTTTGCCGCTTTGATGTTACTCTTGCAGTGCGCGGTCTTGGCCGCCGGAATTTTCCTTACAAATGCTCCACAAAGGCATTATGTCTTTTGGAATGCAGTTGGCTTATATATTAAAATTATGAAAATCACTGAGAAAGCTGCTTTCATTTTAAAATACTTACGCGCGCTTTGTGAAGAGTGCTCGTGCATACGGCTGTGAGCGACTCATTGGGCAAATGTACTTGCATCTCAAAATGCTTTTGACGCGAAATTAATGTAAACACGGTCAGTTATATCTTAAACCAATAGGACAAACTAAATTTTCAATTTCAAAAGAGATATGTGCATTAGTGTGAATGCAATTTATCGTATAGGGGGAAAATCACTCCAGCTCTTGAATGGAAAACGTTCAGACAGCCTACTTTTAAATACTGAAAGCACTCTTTGTTTATTGCTTGTAATGGTTTTTTTTTGTTCCTCTTTATTTACTAGCTATATATGTTGAAGCTATATTAGTTTATAGTCCATTTAAAATTCTTAACATGTAATTGGTTTAATTAATATATATATATATATATTTATTTATTTAATGTATGTATACTTACACGTAATTAAATACATATTTTAAGTATTATTAAGATTAATTAATACGAAAAAAATTAGATCGGATCATGAGCTGCCTAAAGATTCCCATCCCTACTGTACAATGATTTATTGCTTGTCTTTGTCGACTAATACAGAAGGTAAAGAACTTAAAGTAATCGCATATTAAATCGCAATCGCAATATTGGTTAAAAAAAATCGCAATTAGATTATTTTCCATAATCGTTCAGCCCTATTGTGCAGCCCTACGTTAGTTGCAGCCCTACTTTATTGTGTCTGCTTGTGGTTTTTAAAACTTTATATAGGCTTCAAAATTTTGGATTAACTTGTAAAGATTATCTTGATAGACAAAACGTGTAAGGGTCACAACTCTTTGTTGAACACAGATCTTATTTTTTGCGATTTTCCAAAAGTCTATGGGGAAAATGCATAGCTTTGCGATCGAGGGAACCCATGCGCCGCTAACTTCCGAGTTGTCCTACAAAGTGACGTCATAACTTCGGCACTCTATAGGCCTTTTGTGTACATAGAAAAAGTCTTAGATCTTCGAGTTCAGCTCATGAAAAATGGATTCAAAAACAAAAGTGTTGCGTTTATAGTTTTGTTCAGTGTATATTTAGACTTTACCTTTCAAAATGTTTGTTTGTATTGACAAGAAAACTGATTTGTTCTACAACATGGAGTAACATTAGTGAATGTCACTCACAAACATTACTAGGCAACCAGTAGTGGGAACGCCTACTAGCGACCTCACCGCCAGCCACTACCGACATGCAGCGACAAAGTCGCTTGTAGTATGAATTCAGCTGTATGCGGTGTTCACGCCGTGCCGTAACCATAATTACGAGATGGCAATCTGTGACTTTCAAACCGGAGCTGTTAATGTCCTCAGAGTCAATATATCAATGCTGAAATGAATCTGCAGCAGTCAGGTGGTAAAAGTAAGAGCTTGTTAAGTTGTTTACAATCATTATTATTGTAATGTTATGTGCTTTGAGACATGAGGTAATTTAAAGCCATCTCTCGTCTTTGCAGACTCTGCTGTTCATGTCTTCTGAAGGAGGAGTGGCTTTGGAGAGCGTTCTGAAGGGAGGGTTGGATCTCATGCTTTAAAACTAGCTTGCTATTGAAAGCCTTTCTGAAATTGCCTACCAAAACAAAATCTTCAAAACAAACACAACCCAAAAGGATCACACCCTGATTTTGATGCATCTGCACCAACATTCACGTATGCATGCAACACAGTCAACGACTATGGCGGAATCTACCGATATACTTGCCGCCTGAAAGTATGAGGTCATCAATAGCCGCTTTGCCACTGTCGGGCCAGTGCGAGTCATGGCTTTCAACAGGCCAGGCTGGGCTAATAGCACAGAGCCCAAAACCACACTGCGTTTCCCCCGTCGAGCCAGAAGCTCCACAGCGCTTCACTAAAACCAGCCCGTAACACGCATCTCTGGAACAACGTCACACAAACTCATAATTTCACGCAAGAATGGAAGTTTTATCAGAAAAACGAATTAGAAAGAAATCACTGGAAACTAGCGAGATCGCAAAATGAACATGATAAAAAAAAATGTATGCACCTCTTAATGTTGTGATGGTATTTCCATCAAGATGTGCATAAATAAAAAGATTCTTCATGCTCCCTCCCAACCATTCTTTCACAATTTGAGCCTGATTAATCTTGACATTGTCATCCTGGAATATAGTCGATTAAGAAACAAAACGCTGAACACTCCATCAATTAGGGTTAGAAGAACTGTTGCCACACACACATAAGATCCTAGAAACATAATAATCACTGCAATAATGATAGAATCTAAAGCATTTGCCTATTTAAATCCAAACAATCCAAATTTTGTTTTGCAAGGCAGTGAAATTATTCATATTTTGAATTAGTTTTTATTTATATATTTTCCATTTTTATTTTAATCTTAGTTCAAGTTTAAGTAATTGTTTGTGTGTTTTTTTAATTCTTTTTTTTTTACAGTTTTATTTTAGTTTTAGTTATTTAGTACATTAAGTTAAACTAAATGAAAGTAAGAAATGTTGCCTTGGCAACTATAGCTGAAATAAAATACATTTTTGATATTTTATTTCATTTCATTTCAGTTAACCATTATTTTATTACCAGTGATGGATATTTTTTGTATGCTTTTAGTTTTAGTTTTGGTTAATAACCCTGAGTGGATAGTAGATATTGCAAAGTTCACACCTCCTTAAAACAATAGCTTGGGGGGGGGGGTAATCTTCGGAAATCTCTGCATTTCCGTTCAAGCACATGGGTACAAGTGTGTGTCAAATGTTTTCTTATCTATTCAACACTTCACAATTGAAATCTTAGAATCCTAATGTGGCAATCAAGGGAAAAATCGCACTACTCAGCTCAACAGTTACTGGTTGACATGTGGAGACATGAATATGACAGACATTACAAGCTGCTGCAAGACAGAGTACAGAGATCACCTGAGGTTAAAAAATCTATTCAAGTCCACAGGGGCATTTGTATGTGCTTTTGAAGCTTAACAACACATATCAGTTAATGACATCACACTATAACATCACTCAACCTTCAACATTCTTTAAAAAAAATACATACATAACGTAAAAATCTTTACAAGACAAGCATCTGTAAAAAATATGATTTACATTTCCAGTGGTAAAGGCCAATGTGAGGTAAAACAGGAAGTTTTGCGAGCCAGTTCAGAAGAAAGATTAGCACTAACAATAAGCTTCCTTATTTCTTTCATAGGCAAATTCTACAGATTAGCACTCTTAAAACAACAGGGCTACAGTATTGAGATCACACTTCTCCCACTATAAATTTTGCTATGTTTAACTAACTAAACGCACATCACATAATTATTCGTATACAATTGCTTTAAATTCATGTTAAAGAAAATGAAGAAAGAGTGCACAGGTTCAATTACAAAATGTATATCGACCATCACCGATTTGTACACTGCATTCTTGTGAGAGTTTTACAGCACCAATCCTTCACTAACCTCCAAATACACAAAACACTTTCCTAGAACTAACATTCTTACTGGAATGAAAAGATTAGCAATAAGATCTGATTACAAAAATGTATGCACACTGGGGCTCGTAAAATAAAAATTGGAGTAAAGGGACTGTGGGTGCATCTGTTAGATTTGAGGACAAATATATAGTGCACACCTGAAATTACACTACTGTTCAAATTACACTTGGTGACATGTTCTTTTTTGTTTTTAAAATCTCTTGCTCGCCAAGGCTGCAGTTTAATAACCAAAAAAATGTAGTAAAAACAGTAATATTGTTAAATTATTATTACAATTTTAAAATAAGCATTTTCTATTTTAATGCATTTTAAAATGTAATTGATTCCTGTGATCTGATCTGATTTTTTTTGTGGAAACTGATACATTTAGTTTCAGGATTATATTATGAAAAAAGTTCAAAAGTCTATGTCAAAAATCTTACTGACCCCAAACTTTTAAATTGTAGTGTATAAGCTATGCATTAAAAAAAATGTTTTATATTTTAAATCC
Organism: Siphateles boraxobius; assembly: GCF_051911475.1. NCBI lineage: Eukaryota > Metazoa > Chordata > Actinopteri > Cypriniformes > Leuciscidae > Siphateles > Siphateles boraxobius. The sequence continues at coordinate 12,315,477 of NW_027508876.1, read as the reverse complement.
ATGAAAACGTAACCTCGGTTCTCTCTAGAGAGGGAACGAGTACTGCGTAATATCTTACGCTATGGGGAAAACCTCTTTTCCACGAGATATTGAAGCCAAAAATTATCCTTAATTTTGAATTAATGTAAAACGCTGTGCAGTAGCATGCAGACATAGGCAAGATGGCTTGCACGCCTATTGGCTGCCCTGCGGCAACAGCAGCAGCCTATCGAGAGAGGCTCTGCGTGACACATATCCAATGGGGGCATTTCGCGCCCATTTCGTCACGTCCTGCCAGAAAGGGCGTGGTCTCGCCCAATAAACATAGCTCGATTAGGCTGGTACAACTGGTTTTCATCGCCGAAGCGAACCAGAGCTGTGTATGCACGGCAAGATACGCAGTACTCGTTCCCTCTCTAGAGAGAACCGAGGTTACGTTAGTAACAGAGTACGTTCTCTTACTAGAGTATCTCTCGTACTGCGCAATAACTTACGCTATGGGGAACACAATGCAAAATGTCGTGCGCACTGGGATCCGACACCAAAGTCCCAAGGGCAGTAGCCCTGGGCTCATATAGTGCATAATCACCATAGACTCACAGAGAGTCGGAGAAGAGAGGCTGCAAGCATCATTCCCCATGAAATAGCATCCTACAGGAGCTAGTTATGTTAACAGTGTTTCACGCAGACAGGGTGAACGTGTTCAGCCTGAACTGGGTAATAGTACGGGTTATTCAACACCCATAGAGCTGTTTTATCGCTCAGTGAGCGATGCACAAGCAAAACTCAGCATCTGGGCCGGCACAGCGGGGCAGATAGCACTGAATTCTATACCGACAGAAGCTTGGCTTGTAAGGCGGGAACCTCTAGGTTGTGAAACCTTATAAATTTAGACGGCGAGGCCCAACCCACGGCCGTACAGATATCGTAACCCCACTATACCACGCCCACGATGAGGCCACGCCTCTCGTGGAGTGCGCTCCGACACTCAAAGGACACTGCGGGCCCTTAGAAGTGCAAGCCAGTGCTATGGCGTCGATTATCCATCTGGATAGGCTCTGTTTGGATGCGGCCAGTCCCTTGGAGCGCCCGCCAAACAAAACGAAGAGCTGCTCAGTCTGTCTAAAGACCGACGATTGGGACACATAAGCTCTCAGTGCCCTGACAGGGCAGAGGAGACTCGCATCCTTCTCCTCATCACGAACCGGGAGGGCGCACAGGGAAATAACCTGGGCCCTGAACGGTGTGTTGAGGGATGTGGGCACGTAGGAGGATTCAGCCTCCGAGCTCCCCTGAGGAATCGCACGACCAGGTCGTTTTTCCCCAGTGACTGGCCAGACGTCGGTTTTGCAAACGCCGCTATGGCCGCCACGTATACTTTGAGCGTGGATGGGGTTCTGCCCTTATCCAGCAGCTCCAGAAGGAAGGAGAGCACTTCCGTAACCCCGCAGTCTGCGGGTGAAAAGCCCTGAGCTTGACACAAGGCAGAGAACACTGACCAATTTGAGGAATAGAGCTGTTTGGTAGACGGGGCTCTAGCCTGCGTGATTGTATTTAACACTCCCTCTGGGAGGTTAGCGGGTACCCGTTGATGGCCTATGCATGTAGGGACCATAATTCCGGGCGAGGATGCCAAATCGAGCCCTTTGCCCAAATCGGTACTTGCTGATCGATTGCTGTTCCTGATCCTGATTGATTGCTCCTGTCTGCCTAGCTGCCTGCTGTGTTTTGTTTGCTTCGAGGCTGTAAGCTCAGTCTAAGCCTCGTATTAGCTTTGTATTTCTTTCTGTTTTGAACCATCATTTACTACCATTTCTAGTTGTTTATACTACTAAATACAGCTTAGACAACATCTCAGATTAACCTGACATCGCTAGCTTCCGTTATTGTTAGCACAACAAGCTAGTAACTCGCTAGCCTGTTTACGCGCCACCCGTGCGCTCAGTTATTTATTTGTTTTTCTCTCGCGCGCCCACGGCTTTGAGTTCATAAAAAGCCCAGGTGAGTAAGAATCAGTCAACAAACACGGTGAGTAATGTCTTGTCCTGTTATTGTCACCTGCACTTCATGTTACATGTTTAGCATAGCCTTCCCCGTCGGCAATATAGGGTTTATATGTGATAAATGCAAGGAAACAGTCAGGCTGACGGAGAAGATTTCAGAATTAGAAACACGCATCCAAACTGAGGATAGTAAGTATGCTAGAGCTTTAGATTCTATTTTGGATGCGCCTAGCATAGTGAACTCTTTACATGATTCTGTTCCGGCTGAATTATTGCCTGTGCAGCCAGGCAGATGGGTGACAGTGAGGGATCGCTCTAGTCGCGGATCAAAAAAACCACTCTTCCGTTCCGATTATCACAACAAATCGATTTGCCCCACTCAGTGAAACACCCACTGAGAATTCTGTCGATTGTAGGGATGCACCGATCCACATTTTTTCACTTCCGATCCGATCCCGATACCTGAATTTGGATATCGGCCGATACCGATACTATTCCGATACCAGAGCTGTGTTTGCTTTAATATTATTATTATCATTATTGTTGATTTTATATGATGCTGCAATAAACTTCTCTCTACAGGCAAGTATGATATGTATGCATGTATGTCCCAAAAGGCAACTTGAGGTAAGTATAAGGTTAGAAACAAATAAGAGACAATAAGTGTAGGCACCAGCACCAAATCTGGTAAAACGTTACACATTGCTGTTTGTATTGTTGTAAAATACATTCATAAAAAACAAGATAACAAAAATCAAAAAGATAAATTATTTTATATATAGTCTAGCTACTATAAAATTAAGACATTTTTTTAATGTATAGCACAGCTGTTTATTGAGGCAGCAACATATGATAGATGGGACATTTAATAATCTTTCATTGCGCAAAAGTATTATGATATGATTATGAAAGACTCCAATACAGTGCGGCACAAAGCGCTTATGCGCATCCCGAGCGCAGAATGATGCGCTTGAAGCAACATGGAGTCACAGCGCGCAGCGCGTCGAGTCCGCATTGAAAAGTTCAACGCACAAAGGAAAGACATATTGATCAGCGTAGTGTATTGTACAGTATCTATCTATGCAATAGTTTATTCAGCCTTTTCTTTTAACAGTTTTAAATTTCAGTTACTGTGTGCTTGAAGAACAATTATAGTGCTCTCCAGTGTTGTGATCTAACAGACACGCGTTAAAAAGTAACAGGATTAAGGTACAGCAAGTCCAGCAAGATAATCATTTTATCCGAAACCATAGAGCTTTATCTACAGATTAAGTATAATAATAGTAATTGAATCATCTTGGAGAGTTTCATCGAGTTGACTGTCATAACCGAACGCGACGCGCTGTTGAATGCTGAATGAAGAATGATTGACAGCCGCAGCGGAGGGAACAGTTTACGTGATCTTGAATTTAATGACTTAAATATTCATTTCTATCTCACATTATACTATAGAATGGCTTCAGAACACTTATAATATAGTGCACGAACACTTAATGGTGCTTTATAATACTTTTGTGGGGCTTAACAATAACACAATAGTAAACACACAATATCGGATTTAGATCGGCCTTGTCTGACCGATACCCGATCCGGCAAAAATGGCTGTATCGGAGCCGATACCGATACTGGATCGGATCGGCCCCATCCCTAGTCGATTGTGCCCTGGTAATTGGCGATTCTATTATTTAAAAGTGCTGGCTAATGCTAATCGTAAATTCTCTAAGATTGTTATTCACGTCGGCACTAATGATGTTCGACTCCGCCAGTCGGAGATCACCAAAATTAATATTAAAGAGGTGTTTGAACTCGCAAGTACGATGTCAGGCACTGTAATTTGCTCTGGCCCCCTTCCTGTTCGAAGGAGTGATGAGATAGTTAGCAGATTGTCATCACTCAATGGCTGGCTGTCTAAGTGGTGTCCGCAAAATAATATAGAATTCAAAGACAATTGGAAAAGTTTTTGGGGCAAACCTGACCTGTTGAAAAGAGATGGTATTCATCCCTCCTGGGATGGTGCTGCTCTTCTCTCTAGTAATTTGGCTCATAGTCTTAGAGACAAAACATGAAAATCTGGGGCTCAGGTCAGGAAGCAGACAAACTGGCTAAACCGACCGTCTGCTAGCGGCCTCGTGTCACCAAGGTCAGATAAATCCCATCACATATAGCCTCTTTCACCTAGATATCATCATATAGAGACTGTGTCTGTTCCCCGAATTTGGAAATCCAAAAAACGTCCAAACCGATCTAAGGTTAAAAATGTAATTGATATTCAACAAATAAAAAATAGATATAATACAGATGAGCAAACGATAAAGCTTGGGTTGCTGAATATTCGATCCCTTACTTCAAAAGCGCTCATAGTTAATGATATGATTTCAGATTATAACCTAGATATGAACCAGACTAAAACCAGACGATTACATTACTTTAAATGAGTCCACCCCCCATGATTACTGTTATAAACATGAACCTCGCCTGAAACGCAAAGGGGGAGGTGTTGCTGTAATTTATAGTAATATTTTCAAAACCACTAAAAAATCTAGTTTTAAATATACTTCTTTTGAAGTGTTGGTGCTTAATGTAAAAATATATAATGTAAACGATAAATCGAGTTTGAGAATTTTGCTGGCAACTGTATACAGGCCACCAGGGCACCATAAAGATTTTATCAAAGAATTTGCTGACTTTCTATCAGAATTAGTATTGACTGCAGATAAAGTCCTAATTGTTGGTGATTTTAATATACATGTAGATAATGAGAAAGATGCAATGGGATTGGCATTAAAAGACATTCTTAACTCTATTGGAGTTAGACAACACGTGTCAGGACCTACTCATTGTCGTAATCATACTCTAGATCTAATATTATCACATGGAATAAATGTTGATGCTGTTGAAATTCTGCAGCAGAGCGACGACATCTCAGATCATTATCTAGTCTCATGTAAATTACATTTAGCCAAGGCTGCAAAGCCAACTCCGTGTTACAAGTATGTTAGACCTATCACTTCTGCCACTAAAGATTGCTTTATCAATAATCTTCCTAATCAGTTTCATCATCTCAGCATCCCAGATAGCTTAGAAGAACTTGATATTGCAACAGAAACTTTTAACTCTCTCCATTCCAGCACTTTAGACACAGTTGCTCCGTTGCGCTTAAAGAAGATTAAAGAAAATAGTCCAACGCCGTGGTACAATGAGCACACCCGGGCCCTTAAGGGAGCAGCCAGAAAAATGGAGCGCAACTGGAAGAGAACAAAACTAGAGGTATTTCGGATTTCATGGTAGGAGAGCTCGATTGCTTACAGAGAGGCTTTAAAAGCTGCTAGATCTGCTTATTTTTCAACCCTATTAAAAGAAAATAAACATAATCCTAGGTATTTATTTGAAAAAGTGGCTACACTAACGAAAAAGAAAGCTTCAAGCCCAGAAGTTTCCAAGAAACACAGCAGTAATGACTTTATGAACTTCTTCACTTATAAGATTGATAATATTAGGGACAAAATTATAACTATGCAACCGTCTACTACATCATCACATCAGGGAGTGCATTATAGTCTCCCTGAGGTAAAATTTTATTCATTTGTTGCCATAGGAGAGGAAGAATTTTGCAAACTCGTTAATTCATCTAAATCGACAACATGTATGTTAGACCCTATACCGACTAAACTACTGAAAAAGAGATTCTTCCAGAAGTCATAGATCCTCTTCTTAACATCATTAATTCGTCTTTGTCTCTAGGATACGTACCAAAAACCTTTAAGCTGGCTATGATTAAACCGCTTGTTAAAAAAAACGCAACTTGATCCTACAGAATTAGTCAATTACAGGCCGATCTCAAATCTACTTTTTCTGTCAAAGATACTAGAAAAGGCAGTATCCTCACAACTGTGTTCCTTTCTTGAAAGAAATGGTATCTGCGAGGATTTCCAGTCAGGATTTAGACTGCACCATAGCACTGAGACAGCTCTCATTAGAGTCACAAATGATTTGCTCTTATAATCCGATCGTGGTTGTATCTCTCTATTAGTGTTACTTGATCTTAGTGCTGCATTTGACACCATTGACCACAACATTCTCTTAAATAGACTAGAAACTATGTTGGCATTAGTGGAACTGCATTAGCATGGTTTAAATCATATTTATCTGACCGCCATCAGTTTGTAGCAGTAAATGAAGAGATGTCTTATCGATCACAAGTTCAGTATGGCGTACCACAAGGCTCAGTACTAGGACCGCTGCTGTTCACTCTGTACATGCTACCTTTAGGAGATATCATTAGGAAACATGGAATTAGCTTTCACTGTTATGCTGATGATACTCAGCTCTATATTTCTTCCAAACCTAACGAAACTCACCAATTCACAAAATTATCGGTCATGCATAGTTGATATCAAAAATTGGATGACTAGTAATTCCTACTACTAAATTCTGAAAAAACAGAGATTCTGATTATTGGACAAAAAACTTCCACACGTAATAACCTAGAATACCGTCTAACACTTGATGGATGCTCTGTTAAGTCTTCGTCGTCAGTTAGGAACCTGGGTGTGCTCTTTGATACCAATCTTTCATTTGAAAGTCACGTGTCTAGTATCTGTAAAACCGCATTTTTCCATCTTAAAAATATATTTAAATGACGTCATATGCTCTCATTGACAAATGCGGAACAACTAGTTCATGCGTTCATGACATCAAGGCTAGATTATTGTAATGCTCTACTGGGTGGTTGCCCTGCACGCTTAATAAACAAACTACAGCTAGTTCAAAACGCAGCCGCTAGAGTTCTTACCAGAACCAGGAAGTACGACCATATTAGCCCAGTTCTGTCAACACTGCATTGGCTCCCTATTAAACATCGTATAAATTTTAAAATATTGCTGATTACTTACAAAGCACTAAATGGTTTAGCTCCCCAGTACTTGAGCGAGCTCTTAACGCATTATAGTCCTTCACGTCTATTGCTATCTCAAAACTCCGGCTAGTTGATAATACCTAGAATATCTAAATCGACTGCTGGCGGTAGATCCTTTTCCTATTTAGCAACAAAACTTTGGAACAATCTTCCTAACATTGTCCGGGAAGCAGACACAGTCTGTCAGTTCAAAGCTAGACTAAAAACACATCTCTTTGACCTAGCATTCACATAACACTCTATAGACTTCTATAATTCAATATTAGGCTGCTTAGATTAGGTCAGCCGGAACTGGGAACACTTCCCTTAAATCCTGATGTACTCGTTACATCATAAGAAGAATGGCATCTACGCTAATTTTAGTGTCTTTGTTTATCCCGAGGTTTTCCCGCAGCCTGCCGGATCCAGGCCGTTTCCAGATCTGACGAAGGACTTTCGCCTGGACCTGATGACAATGCAGTGCTGAAGTGCCAACTAGCCTCTCCCTATGGAGGATCCCTATACCACTCTACAGATAAAGCGTTGTGGAATTTTTCGGTTCGCGTACCTACCCAAAGTGATAAGATAAAATAAAATTCTGCATCAAAATTTATAGACAAGACAAGTAGTTTGTTTAGGCATGGTTTGTAAGGAATTACAAACCTGCGCACATATATTCAAACATACATAACTATAGAATCAATTCTTAATGCGCATGTGAACGCCATCAGCGTCTATCACAGGTTCACATTTAAAGTCTGTTTAGAGAGAACGGTGTCGTCTTAGCGGCCCCTAATTTAATAACAAATGATCATTTAGACGGAAGTGAATCAATCAAAACTAACTTTAGCTGGAAAAAACATATTTCAAGAACCACTATAAAACCAAACCAATCTCTGTTACCTTAAATTATATGTTTATCTCTGTAAAGCTGCTTTGAAACAATCTACATTGTTAAAAGCGCTATATAAATGAGGATGACTTGACTTAACTTGACTTTGCCTGAGAGAGGAGGTCTCTCCTCACCGGTATCGGCGACGGGGCAGTGCTGATCTTCCGCATTAGGACTGGGAACCAATTCTGGTTTGTCCAGAGCGGAGCCACGAGTAGCACTGGGCATCCGTTTTCTCTGATTCGTTCCAGCACTTGAGGCTGGAGCGAGACGGGGGGAAAAGCATAGAGGGGGCAGCGGGGCCATACGTGGGCCAGCGCATCCCTGCTCTTGGAGAAAAAGTTCGGACAGTGAGCGCTTTCTTGGGACGCAGGTGGAACAGGTTTACCTGCGCTCTGCCGAATGTCTCCCACAGCAGTTGGATCGTCTGCAGGTGCAGCGACCATTCCTCTGCTGGGACATTGTTTCTGGACAAACGGTCTGGTCCCAGATTCAGGCTACCAGGCACATGCGCTGCTGTCAGTGAAAGCAGGTTGTGCTGAGCCCAGACCAGGAAGCGTTCCATCAGCCTGTAAAGGTTTCGGGACCTGACGACACCCTGGTGATTTATGTATGCCACCGCTGACATGTTGTCCGACCGGACAAAGACGTGGCGGCCTTTTATCTGAGGACAAAAGCACCATAGAGCGTTGTCGACTGCCAGCATTTTTAGACAGTTTATGCGTAGGAGCTTCTCCCGTTCTGACCACTGGCCGAAGAACGGTCTGCCCTCGAGCAGCGCTCCCCATCCCGAGGTGGAGGCGTCTGTGGACACCACCGCCACACTCGAGGGAGTCCCCAGACTCACACCTGACTGATACCAGTCGGCTATTTTCCAAGGTTCCAGAGCCGAAACGCATTTCATGTCGACCCTGAGGTGAAACAGACCAGAGGTCCATGCCCGGGGTGGAACTAGCACTTTCAGCCATAAATGCAGTGGGCGTATGCGAAGCAGGCCCAGCTGGAGTACTGAAGATGCCGAGGCCATGAGGCCCAGCATTTTCTTAAACCTTTTGAGCGGGACTCAAAAGGGGAAAAGAGATTTTCTGGCTGGAAAAAAACAGCGAACTCTTCGCCCAATTGACTGTGACACCCAGATTCTCGAGATGCTCGAGTAATGTGGTTCTGTGTTCTATGAGCTCTGAATGTGATCGAGCTAGAATCACCCAATCTTCCAAGTATATCAAAACTCGCATGCCCTGAAGTCTCAGGGGTGCGAGGGCCGCGTCCATGCACTTCGTAAATGTACGGGGTGCTAGGGATAGGCCGAACGGTAGGACTGTGTATTGATATGCCTGGCCCTCGAAGGCGAATCTCAAGTATCGCCTGTGACGTGACGCTATTTGTATTTGGAAATAGGCGTTTTTCAGATCTATTGACATAAACCAGTCTCCCTGGCGCACTAGCACGAGGATTTTCCTGGTTGTCAGCATTCTGAACTGGCGCTTCATAAGCACTCTGTTCAGCTGTCGCAGATCGAGAATGGGTCTGAGACCCCCGTCTTTTTTCGGTACCAGAAAATATCTGCTGTATAGCCCCCCTTCGCTCTGAGCCTGAGATAAAGGTTCTATGGCCCCTTTGCTCAGCAGTTTCACTATTTCGGCTCGAAGTAGATGAGATATTTTGTTGTTTACCGTGGTTTCGACTCGCGCCGTGTAACGGCAGGGACGTCGAGCGAACTGTAGCGAATAGACTCTTTTTATAGTGTTCAACACCCATTCTGATACCCCGGGAAGCTTTATCCACGCATCTGCGTGAATAGCTAGGGGTAGAATGAAAACCGGGCTCTGGCCGCAGCATAGTGGAGTGCAGAGCTTCGGTGTGCTGAGACATAAACACTGCTCGAATTCTCTATGACACGTTGTGGAGAGAGAGCGAGCGGAACAAACCCTGTGGGGTTGAGCGTGTCTGTGAAGGAATGTGGGCGCGGAACGGCGGGCACACTCACTGCACTGAGAACACCGTCGGCTTGTGCTGACCGAATGTGTGTCGGTTTCGTTTTTACAAAAAACGAGGGAGTGTTTGTGGGCACTGTGTCGTGGGCACATTTACTACATTTTTGCACAATCGACATGAGTCGATTTTATTTGTGCTAGCCCTGAACTGTGGCGGGCTGTGTCTCTGTGTGGGAATGGGCACTGAGAAGTGGGCATTCTTACAACACTCATAACACCATCGGCCGTGGCCGGAATACCAGAAAATACACTCTTTTGGGATTTATCTGGGTCGCCGTAAAAATGGCATTTGTGTGCAGGCAAGCGGGTTGTGGTGCCGGCTTCTTTACTGCGAAATACACTGGAACAGTCACATTGTTTGGAACTGAACGAGCGAGAAGTTTCGGTGGAGTCTGGCCGCGGCGAGACTTAAAAACACCGTGGGTCTTAGCTGACTGTATGAGTGTTGGTTTCGTTTTACAGAAAACGTGGCACATGCAGTGTGTAGTGTTTGTGGGCACTGGGTTGTGGGCACATTCACTACATTTAATGCACAATGACTTGAGTCGATCTCATTTGTGCGAGCCCTGCACTGTGGCGGGCTGTGTTTGTGTGTAGAAATGAACACTGGGCTGTGGGCATTTTTATTACACTCATAACACCATCGGCTGTGGCCGGAATACCAGAAACTACACTGCTTATATGATTTTTCTGGGTCGCCGTGGAAACGGCATTTTTGTGCAGGCAAGCGGGCCATGGTACCGGCTTGTTTACTGCAAAATACACTGGAACAGTCGCATGTTCTTGGAACTGAACGAGCGAATAGTTCGCGGCGAGACTAAATTTTATCTGCTGCGAGACCTGGGATCGAACACGGCTCTCCCGTGCGAAGGCTTTGGGTTTTGCCACTGAGCCACACGGGGAAACGACAAAAGCTTAAAATAGCTCGAGCAGATAAGAGAGGGTCATCACAGTTTGTGTGTGTTGGCGTTTGTTTGCAGGCGTGCGAGTTATACAACAGGCTCATTGCTGCAATATTGACATTTTCAGCCGCTCAAACTAAGAGGAGCTGAGAAATGTTTGAGAAATGGAGATTGGTCCGGCCTCGGCGGTACCAAAACACACTCTTTCCTCATTTCGCCGGTGACGCATGTCCACGGGGGGCGGGGTAGATTTCTTGTAACGTAAAGAAAGCTAGCCGCCCAGCGGTTTTGATGCTGGCCCGTTTCCCTGACGACTCGCAGGCAGAGGGGGGAGGTCCACAGAGCTCGCCCAGTCCTCACTGTCCGACGCCAGGATAGAGCTGCTGGCCTTCTCTACAGATGCAGCTATCTCATCGTCATTAACGGCAGAAGCGGCTGCATGCGGCGGCCGTTGTCCGTCAGCGAGCGACTCGAGTGAAGCTGGTGAAGCTGGCGTGGTAAACCGGCGAGCTATCACGGGCTGGAGAAGGCTCGGGGCTGTTTCGTCGACCTCAATGGCGGAAGCGGCGGCAGACGGGGACTCGAGCGATGCCGGTGAAGCTGGCGGGCGACCTGGCGAGCTTTGGCGGGCAGGAGAAGGCTCGGGCCGCGCTGGGCACGGCACTTTTACGGCGCGGCGCTACAGCGGGCTGAAGTGCAGGCTCTGAGAATGATGCCAGGCGAGTCCTCAGAGTCACCATCGGCAGTAGCTCACAGTGAGGGCATCCGCCGTCTACGAGAGCGAGAGCCGCATGATTCTCACCCAGGCAGGAAACGCAGATGACATGGCGATCCTCTTGAGTGAGTGTGGCTCGGCACGAGCCGCAGGATCTATGCATCTTGAAAAAGACGCAGCTCTCTCAGAGAGAGACATGGAAAAATTTGTGTCGCAGCGGCAAACACACACACACACTTGCAGAAAAGGATATAACGCCAGAAATCGTAGCAGGTACGGCGGCTAAAGGCGGCGATGCCAGCGACTTCAGACTCAAAGGCTCGTTTGTGCTTTTTCTCAGACGGCTTGGCTTCTCACTCCGGATCCAGCGATGCGGTGATGCTTCGCTGAAGAGATGAAAATCAGTTGTACCAGCCTAATCGAGCTATGTTTATAGGGCGAGACCACACCCTTTCTGGCGGGACGTGACGAAATGGGCGCGAAATGCCCCCATTGGATATGTGTCACGCAGAGCCTCTCTCGATAGGCTGCTGCTGTTGCCGCAGAGCAGCCAATAGGCGCGCAAGCCGTCTTGCCTATGTCTGCATGCTGCTGCACAGCGTTTTACATTAATTCAAAATTAAGAATAATTTTTGGCTTCAATATCTCATGGAAAAGAGGTTTTCCCCATAGCGTAAGATATTACGCAGTACGAGAGATACTCTCGTAAGAGAACTCCAAAAATACTAATCTTATACTTTAATATCTTAGGGGTAAAAATTGTTTTTACCTCAACAGACTGACTGGATTGCAATCAAATCATGGTTTGTCAGAGTGTCTTTGGATATGCGAACACTTTAATTATTATTTTAATTATTGAAGTATTTTAAGTATTACTTTATTTCCTTTCTCACTGATTGCGAAGGAAGGGTCTCAGTGTATTTTTGTTTGGGCAGTGTGACAAACTACAGCTCATCATCATAACATTTCATGAGGTCTCTAACAATAAAAATTATTCATGATCTTTAAAAAAAAAAAAACAGTTTTGAATGCACTTTCCTCAACAAAAAAAAAATGAGGAATTTCCACTTTTGCAGCTAACAATAAAATATGCACTGCGCAAATATTGCTTGCAGCGATATACAGTTAATATACAGTTAATGAACATCCCGACGCTGCTCACACTGCTAAGAGCGATGTTTAGATGAATATGCAAACATGTGCAGCACGCTTTCATCTCAATAACAAAATGAACAACAAAAATAACAGCAGTGAGAATACAGCCGTTAAGAAGCATCTGATCATAGTGATGTGGATATGTTTGCACAAGCTCCGCAATTCACCGGCATCATGTCGACAGATGAGGTAATTAATTACACTGCTATGATAGTTTTTATTATAAAGTATATTTGATACTATAGTATAGAATATAAAGATCTGGCTATGTCAGACAATAGTCTGAATTAATCCCTTTTCTTTGCATGATACATTGACATTACAGTACAGAATGGCTCTTACGGCATTACCCTGAACACTGTAAAAACATTCTGAGTAATACATAAAAATCAGTCTACTACAAGCTTTAAATGACCTAGAGTCTGGGTAGGTCTCGTATTAATTACAAGCTGTTCACACATGGGCAATAAAAAAAGCAATTAATTCATGACAAATCTTATATATAGTCCCTTTAATACTGTTAAGGTCACAATTCATTCAAAGCTTCAATTGTGGACAGTTATACAATTGTATATCATTAATCTAAACGCTTACTAAGGCAGTCCTCTCTCAAACAAACAAACAAACAAACAAACACTAATGGACACACCGATCACTTCCACATCAGATACAGAAGCGGATTACGAGTACCTTTATTTACGACATCTGTCCGTTAAACAAGCAGACCCACAATGTTTAGTCCTCATGGCCTGACATGCAGGCAAAGCAAAGCCTGAAACCTGGTCCAAGTTTTGGAAAGTAGCCTTAATCAAGTGACTTGATAGAAAACTGTTACTTTATTTTTGATCCAAATATATTTTAAAATATTTATTACTCATTTATTCCTGTGATAGCAAAAATAAATTTTCAGCAGCCGAGTTGCTTCAGTGTCACATGATCCTTTAGAAATCAGTCTAATAAGCTGATTTGCGTCTCTAAAAAAAATTCTCATCATCAAAGTTTAAAGTGGCGCCGATAGTGATAAATATGTTTTGGAAACCTTGATTCTTTGAGGAACAAAGAAAAGCATTTATTCTAAGTAGACTATTTTTAAATCTTACTTCTGATCAATTTAATGCATTATTGCTGATTTTATTATTTTTATATGCGTCTATATTGTGTAAGACTATATCCATCATCACCAAGCCCATTATATTTTTTATCAAACAATAAAAAATAATAAACATAATAAATAAAAATAAACATAAATGATGATCCATTCAATTTACTCCCTGAACAACAATGATATAAAATGCAATGCCAGCAGGCAACATCCTCCAACACAAGCAAACAGGTTACACATTTAAAAACAAATCTCAATCTAGCAATGCCTTAAAATATAGGCTACGGCACTTGCAAAAACCGCCACATCAGAGCCTTCCTGTATGCTTGACTTCAAGCCTCACCTACATACCATAAAAGGAAAGGGAAAGAGAGGTGATATGTTAATCAAATGATATGAACTCTTAGCTGCACGTGAATAACTATGATGACAGATATGTATCCAATGGTATATATTTGGAAATGCCAGCGTAATACATGACAAGGTTTATAGAGTGATAAGACTATATTCATCAGGGTTCATGATTGATCTCAGATGGGCAGAGATGAGCTTGGGATATACAATCACACAAACCATCACTCTATGCCACACCAACACTCGATAATGTCACATTATTATGACTTTTTAAAGGAAAAGAAGGAAATTGCATGATATTAAGATACTGAACCTGACATTGCTATTGCAAATGCTATTGTGACTACATCAAACTAATGATTTTAATAAGCCAATCAAACAATTCTGACATCTTAATCAGTTTGGAAACAAAATGTTTTGCAAGTACTTTCAATAAACTGCACAATGCACATGGATGACCCACATTGGACATTTAGTGCACTACACTTGAACACTAGATTACACAGTAACCACTTGGAATCTGTGCAAAAGCATCAGATGGACATTTGACTAATGAATTTTCATGATTGGTCAATAATTTTACAAATAATTTTATATTAGACATTTCTAGACAAATAAATGTTGTAGACCTGAGCATGACCAGAAAATGTGTAATTAGTCATTTACATGTTTTTTAAGATACAAAATCAAATACCATGACGTTTCCTTAACTATCAGATATTTTTAATATCCTGATATTTCAGAGTTTTCCATGACGATGGAAACAGAACAGCAATAGTATATATTTCGGCTTATGAAAAGTGTTAGCCCTGTGTTGCACAATGCATGGTAGAAGTTGCACTGTATAGCATTGTATGACACAAATCTGCTTTACTTTTTTCCACCCATAAATGCATTTAAACATCGTCATACAATCATATTTCATTTGTTCCTGTCTATAACGTTACGCTTTCAAACAACGGATAACCACGGGTGCCATCGTGCTGAAACCACACGTACCGCTCAGTCACATGCTGTACTACAGCAACCATGCATTGAGTTAAGAATATAAACAATAAAGCGCAGTACATCAAGCATAAAGATGTAAGAGAGGAACGAAAACGCACCTTTGAATTTTAAGCAATGAGGGGGAAAACGTATGGAGTCCAGGTAGCACGCTATAAGCTCCAGAGAGAAGGCTTTAGATCTCTCTCTCTCCTTCTCTGTATCTGAGTCTCTCTCGCTATCAGCTGTTTTACCGACTGTTATTTCCGGGTTAATAAAACGTCATTGTGTTCTTGCATTTTAAACCAAACGCTTAAATCAAGCACCACACATCATCATATAATATGAAATCCAAGGACATTACTTTACATTCTACATATTCTCATGTGCATTAGACACGCGACGATTTGTTTTAATATAGCTAAAGTTAACGTAGTTGTTTCAACACGCCCCCTGCCGGTCAACGCTTATGCGACACACCTGACGGAGGAACTCATTGCTGTTATGTAAACCTGTGCAAATGCAACAAGTTTTCTGTGACCCAATCACACATTGTGTGTGTCATATTCACATGACGAGCCATACTTGAAATTTTGATATAATCCCCCTCTACAAATTATTCTACTACCGGGCTAGGTTTCAACTAATAAAAAACATGTTTAAATCTGAATGCAGGAATTTGTGGTAGTTCAAACAGCCTATTAAACAGTCAATCAGTTACAGTAAAACAGCATCAATGATCACACTTTTTTATTATTATAAATACATTATTTATTAATAGCTATAGTGGAATAAAAATTGCACTGGTAGGCTATTATAGCCGCCACTGCCGTCAATAAATAAAAATGAATAGGCTAGATGAAAAATGATAGAAAGATTGCGAATGCTACAGTTATAAGGAGATAACAAACTATTTACTTTGATTTATGAAGAAGAAGAATTGTAGTAGACCTATGTGTTTTGTGTTGGGAGAGAATTATGGATATGATATTTTTTAAGTTGAGTAATTGTAGCTTTAAGACTATTCTAGTTAATTGCGGGCGTGGTCTTTAGTTTAGTTGTTATTGATCACACCAGGACTCAATCACCATCATCCATACTAAATCCTTCCCAATTAGTTACTATATAAGCTCCACTGTGGTTAGAAGTCACGTTAGGAACAAGGCATATGTTTGAAGTTCTGTAGTTGCTGTCTAAAACTTTAACTATAATATGGGCAAAGAAAGGATCCACGTTAACTTGGTCATCATTGGCCATGTGGACAGTGGTAAATCCACAACCACTGGTCATCTGGTCTACAAATGCGGAGGAATTGACCATAGAACTATTGAGAAGTATGAGAAGGCTGCAACCCAGGTTAGTTTCAACTTGAATTGCCTATTATGATTGTTTAGGTGGTAGACTTGAATTTGTCTTTTACTTTTGAAGATGGGAAAGAGTTCTTTCAAGTATGCCTGGGTGCTGGACAAATTGAAAGCAGAAAGGGAACGTGGCATTACAATTGACATTTCCCTGCTGAAATTCAACACTCAAAAATTCACTTTTACCATAATTGATGCACCTGGCCATCGTGACTTTATCAAGAACATGATCACAGGGACCTCACAGGTATTGATGCTATTCAGATGTTGACGTCTTGAATTTATCTGGGATTTTTTTTCTGGTATCCCAACCAAGTTGAGTAAAATGGTGATCTTTCTTTACTACTTAGGCTGATGCTGCTCTACTGATCGTCTCTTCTGCAAAGGGTGAATTTGAGGCTGGGCTGTCTCGCAATGGTCAGACAAGAGAGCATGCTTTGCTGGCGTACACTCTTGGGGTCAAACAGCTCATGGTTTGCGTCAACAAAATGGACCTGACCGAGCCACCATTTAGCCAGAAACGCTACGATGAGGTGGTGAAGAATGTTTCAGTGTTCATAAAGAAGATTGGCTTTGAGATTGGTGCTGTACCTTTCATACCTGTTTCTGGCTGGATTGGTGAGAACATTATTGCCCCATCTCAGAAGGTGAGGCCACTCTACGCACCCCATGAAGATCTAGACAAGTGGTGCCTAAATCCTTTTCCTGGACTACTACCCACCTGCAGAGTTTAGCTCAAACCCTGCTCCAACACACCTCTCTGTAATTTATCACATGCTCCTGAAGATCTTTATTCACTGGCTCACGTGTGATTGATCAGAGTTTGAGCTGAACTTTGGAGACTGGTAGATCTCCAAGAACAGGACTGGGCTGCTGATCTTGATTGCTTGTATGTTCTGCTTCAGATGCCATGGTTCAAAGGGTGGAAGCTCAAGAGGAAAGAAGGCCATTCAAATGGTCTAACCTTGTTGGAGGTGCTTGATTCCCTACTCCCTCCAGTGCGTAACGCGGGCAAGCCATTGCGCCTTCCCCTGCAAGATGTCTACAAGATTGGTGGTGGGTAAAACTGGCAAGTGGGCAAGGTCTCAATTTAAATCCATTTTGGATGGTACCCTTGACATATGCTATGCCCCCAGGTGTTGGCACCGTCCCTGTGGGTAAGATTGAGACGGGGATCCTGAAGCCGGGAATGGTTCTGACCTTCTCACCGGCGAAGTTGACTGCAGAGGTCAAGTCCATTGAGATGCATCACCAGGGGCTTCAGACTGCCCTCCCTGGCCACAATGTGGGATTCAACATTAAAAATGTCTCTGTAAAAAATCTTCGGAGAGGGGATGTAGCAGGGAATGCACAGCAGGACCCTCCGTCAGATGTCAACAGTTTTATTGCTCAGGTAGCTATGCTTGATTTGACATTCGTTTTGAACTCTGGCTGACAAACTTGTGATTTTCTCTTGTACACTTCAACAGATCATAATGCTGAACCACCCAGGCAAAATCAAGGTCGGTTACTCCCCTGTACTGGACTGCCACACGACCCATGTTTCCTGTCGGTTTGCTGAGTTGAGGGAGAAGCTAGATCGGCGTACAGGGAAGAAACTGGAAAATTGGCCCCAGTACCTGATGTCAGGAGATGGTGCCACAGTCAAACTTGTTCCAAACAAACCCCTATGTGTGGAGAGCTTCTTTCATTATCCACCTCTGGGTAAGGCACTGGATTTAAGTACTCAAAATACTGCTGAAGAAAGCCATATTTTTAAAGTCACTACTTTTTCCCCACCCTTCCAATCAGGTCGATTTGCTGTAAGGGATTTAAAACAAACTGTTGCTGTTGGGGTCATCAAATCTGTGGAGAAGGTGGACCAAGCCAAAAAGACATCACAAAAAGCTCCTGTATCAAAATGAGTTGATCATTTTGTTCCTTTTATAATTTCTTTACCAGCAGTCTGGTATGCGAGCCAAAAGGTTGTCTTTAAGTTGAGTATTTATGTATAGTTTTATGGAACCATACTTTGTTGCCGTAAAATGAAGTCTCTTTTTAAGTGTTTGCTGTATTTAGTAGTTTGAACTGAATGTGAGGTATGGCATGGCTGTAGATAAAGCATTATTTTGTTGCTGGACTGCAAATAAATTTAAGTTTTCACTTCAATTTGATTCATGCGTGGTCCTAACTTGACCATATTTTTTTAAACTGACAAATGAGACTTGGAGGCTTGTTTAACATGAAGCCATTTTATTGATAAGGGAATGAGGAACATGTTAAGACGATGGACACGTCCTCAAAATCTGCAGTTTAAGACACCTATAGAACATCACACTTCTCACAACTCCTCACACACTAGGTAGGTGCAGCAAAAGGGGTTAATCTTTATTTCAGTTACTCAAGTTGCAACTGTGCTAATTCTGACTAAACTTCATACAACTCTCATTTAAATTGATGGATAAACCTAACATAATAGAACCTTAATTTGTTGCCTCCAAGGATTGGATTGATAATCTCACATTAGAAACTGGTCAGTCAATTTAAAAAAAAAATGAGCAGCTAATGAAACTGTTCTTGAGTTGGAAGGATTACTGGCAGCATGGATGAAAATGGCATAGATTCCAATTACAGTACATCCATGTCTATCACTTAAATATAACATCTATAAACTGAGTAAACGACTTCCCTACTTTCAAAAGTATTTCAAGTAACCAAGATCTCTCAAAACAATATTAATGACAAAGGGTGACCTTTGTGGAACACCACTGGATTACAAAGCACTGTCCTTCAGTAAGACAGACAGTAGTAAATGTACTTGTGGAAAAAACACTGATTTGGGATCACAGAGGAACAACCTGTTCAAACAGGTAATGGTATATGCATTGCAGAGATTATTTTACACTAGGTAGCAAGAATGAAGAAACAGCAAACACAAAATAACATTTCACTCTGACATGCTTTAGTGGTGTTAGGAAATGTGAAGGTAAAAACACGTAAACGAAAACCAATGTAAAGTCCAGTTAAATCAGGAAGAGAAGTCGACTTCTATCTGTCCCTGCTATAGATGATGGCAACGATGGACACATTAAAACTTATTTGAACAAAACTGGCCCCAGCCGTAACTTACTGGCAGGTAGAGTACAAGTTCACAAATTTACTTTTCAGACCAACACAGGTTTCTACATTTACACACACAAAAAAAAAAATCACACACTCCTTGTGTGAAACACACGCACAAATTTATGTACAATCTTTTATACAGAGATACAGTATCAGTAATAGCGGAGGGAAAGTGCTGGTCTTTTAAGTGGGCGCAGTCTAGCCATTGTGCGGTAGGCTTTATAAAACGGTACGGATAACAGCGGTACAGTTAGACATTTTATTTACACTGTCTCTGACAATGGTAAGGTGATGTGTTTTTAATTGTGGTTCCATCTTCAAACTTGCATTGTTGATTCAGCAGCTAAGTCAAGTGCATCCCATAGCCAGATTGCGCTGGGTGGGAGGTGGAGAACCGACATTTGTGTGTCAATCAGACAAGATATGAACAAAAGACATGGGAAATACCCCTTTCCTCTCTGGCTGCCCCTCGATGTGCCCAATCTGAGGACAAAAAAGAAAGATGAATAGCTTAAAAAGAACACACACCAGAGAATTACCAATTAATTTTCAATAATTCAATGACCAGAACATATTGCTTGTAGCATGGTAGCACATGTACATGTCCATTTAAAGAGTTTGTCAAGCAATATTCAGGTTTTCATCCTTTAAAGGTGCAGTCTTGTAAGAATGACAACTATTGGTCGAAATAGGTACTGCAGTCCAAATTCATTTCTCCCGCCCCCTCCTCCTCCTCAGACTGGACGGTGCTCACACAGGTTGCCAGTTTGAGCACACGCAACAGGAACGAGCGCAATGGACAATGAAAATTGGCAAATTGGCAACGTGCAGTATCACAGACCAAAACAAAAACAAACATTCCAGCCTGGAACCACTCATTTCAAAGTAAAATAATTGGCTGTAGAAGTGTTTTTCAGAAAAACAAGTATGTGAACTTAGCATGTTTCCTCAATATATGCAAAGATATTAAAAAGCACCTTTAAAGACACTGTTTGCAATTTTGGTTGTATTCCAGGTAGCCTGTATGTTCATATTCTGTAAGAAATGCGTTCCCTTTTGGTGCAATAAACAGCCTAAGGTAGTTAGTTGATTTTGTCTGTTTCTTGTTTAAGATACATTAGGGAAAGTATTTAAAGAATCCTATAGCGAATATAGGGGGTTTCGTACCGGGTAGTTCTAGGAACTAGCCACCAGGATGGTTCCCCGAGAACTAATGGTTCCCTTAGGAACAATTTTCTGGTTGCATTCACACAGCCAGTAGGAACTCTGAAGTGACGTACGCCTCGCTTATTGTTGTGACATTTATTTTGACGGCGAGGCGGACCTTTATTTTGACGGCACTGAGAACTCCAAAGCCTGAGCGCACAGTGCTCGTATACATTAGTTTACTATCTGTCTAACAGTCCTTTCTAATACTTTATTAGATAGAGCTGTTATACGTAAGCAATAAGGTAATGTTACTCGAGGCTATGCTGTATTGTGAATAAGTCATGGCTGAAGGGCTTATTCACGATACAGTTCCAGACTCGAGTACCTTATTGCTTTTATAAAACGGTTACCACACAATTGAAATATTAAAGCTGAAAAATATATATATCTATGCAACTTTCATGAAGTAAAATCACTAAAAGCCTTCCTTCCGTTGGAAAAAATAGTCCCTGACCGTAAACAGCAACATACACATTATTTCGCCAAAGACTGTCTTAAAGGGGACCTATTATGCAAAATTTACTTTTGCATGGTGTTTGGACATAAATGTGTGATGGCAGTGAGTGTACACAACCACCCTGCAGTGATAAAATCCACCCACTCCTTTTTTTTTAAATCCCCATAAATCATAAGCAGCGTCTCCCAACGACCTGTTTTCAGAATGCGGCTTTAGTGACGTCACTAAAGCCACAGGCCCCGCCCACGAGTGTTGACAGACACTGCCGTTCTAGCATAGAACCGCCCTGATCGAGGTCACAGCGAGTTGAGAGTTGTACACATCCGCCATTGCTCCACTGACGAGAATGTCTCCCAAGCGTTGTCGGTGTTGTGTAGCTGGATGTATTATAATATGTTTACTGTTAGTTGTAACAAGTTTTTTTCGTACTTCGCTGTGTATGTTGATAATAATGAAAGGGAGAGGGAGAGAGTTTATGGATAATACTTTAATGCGGACTTCTTATGCAGTGTTTATTCAGCTCTTACAGTGATTTTCTAGAGTGAAATTGACGCTTCATCTTTTGTGTGATGTACAATAAACTTCATTGAACTCATCAGTATATTTTTACAACATTTGGACGCGGCCCGCTACAACAGGCTTGTACTAATAGTGGATAAAAGAAAGATGGAAAAACAAGTTATAACCGTAGTTAAACTAGACTATACCTGTTCAATCTCCATACAGCATATATTATCTGGCTCTGTGGGCATTATTGTCCGACTCCGGGTCAAAATGAACACTGCTACTGATAGTTTATGTTTTGATATTATCATTCCGTGAGATGAGAGATTGTCCTGACACACGTCCTGCGAGCTTGTGAGGCTCCGCCCTCTGGGCAGGCAGCAGCTGCTCATTTGCATTTAAAGGGATACACACTAAAACGGTGCGTTTTTCTGAGCCTCAAAAAGTGACAATTTAAACATGCTGTAAAAAAGTATCTGTTGGGTATTTTGAGCTAAAACTTCACATACACACTCTGGGGACATCAGAGACTTATTTTACATCTTGTGAACAGGGGCATAATAGGTCCCCTTTAATAAGTGAGTCAGTGCGGAAGACATTTAATGTTACATTGACTCATTACATTGACAAATTAAGATATTTTTGATTAAATCTGAGAGCTGTCTCACTCCTCCATAGGCTAGGTATGTCAGAACGTAGACTCACTATTGGCCAGCATCACACACATCACACACATGACCAGCGTCGGCCAATAGTAGGGGTGTCACGATTCTCCAAATCCTCGTTTCGATTAAACGATGTAAATCGTTTCTATTTTGGTTTAGTTGTTCTTGTTGCTTTTCTGCAATAGATAAATAAAAATTTATTAGTTTTTATATGTTTTATTCATAGATATTTCTAGTTTGTGGGAGTCCCGCGAATCGTTTTATTCTCCCGCACACACAGAGTGAGTGCATTACCGCCCGCGCTCGCACTCGGCCATCAAATCTAGTCCCGCGCCTCACTCTATTGCGTTGGGAGTGCACGTCTATAGATCAAGAGCCCGGCCCGAGGATAGTGAGGGGAAATATCGACCCGGGTCGGGCCAAGTTCGGGCTCGGGCATAGAATCTAAGTTTGAGGACTCACGGCCTTTCAACACGTGTGTTTTTTTTCCCCGCGCCGTGATGAGTCGTTCATGAACCTCTGTCACGCAACAAATGAACAAAAGACTGGGAAGGTCAAGTAATTATTAATGTTCCCTGTAAATTATTTTTGACTGCATTATAATGATTTCTTAATTCAGAATATGATCAAGATTGCGTAGGTGGATGTGTTCGGGGAATTTGCCTGTTAAAAGTAGGCCTATAACATTTAAAGGCCCTGAAATGACTAAAAAAAAGATTAGTTAATTTTGATGAACGAGATTAAACAATAGTCAGTAAAAAGATCTGAACTTTCCATCACGGGCGCGATTTTTATTTTTGAGATTGTAAATTAATTTCGATCGATTTTGATTTAAAATCGAAATCGTGACACCCTTAGCCAATATTGAGCCTACGTTCTGACGTACAACCCAGAAGCGCTGCGCTGTTACATTAAGTGAACTCAATCAGAGGACCACACAGAAGAAAATGAATAGTTGAATAAAGTCGTTATTTTTCAATTACAATCATTTCAATTACAGTCAGACAGCTCTCACATTTAATCAAAAATATTTTAATTTGTGTTCCGAAGTGAAACGAAAGTCTTACGGGGCTGGGACAACATGAGCGTGAGTAATTATTTTTGGGTGAACTAACCATTTAAGTTGCTAAGAGTGGTTGCTAGGGGTGTTGTGTAGTGATACATAGAACTGTTTGGTGAAGCGGTCATGTTTTATCGTGAATAAAACACAGCTATAGACCAATCAGAATCAAGGATTGGAATTATCCGTTTTATAAATAGAAAGTAGACAGTATATGAAAAGGCATTAGCGTATGCCCTGTGGTTGATGTCCAGTGTTTTGCTTGGTCCCCTCAAAGTTGCGTTGGATTTTCTCCTCAGCGTAAAGGTTAAGAGGGCCATCTATCACTGTTTTCTATGTTTTTAGAGTTAGTTTGTGGAGTAAATATATAGGCTATAATCTGTTTAAATGGCTTTTTTTTTTAAATGGCGGGTACTTCCGCCAATAGTTCTGATGTGATATGGTAATGTGGTCAACAAACCTTACACTATTTAATAGCCATGAAATATGGGAAATATTGCTTCTCAAGTCTCATGCTTTGTTGCATGTACTTGAAAATTTGGAGTGGTTACACTTACCCACCACTCCGGATCCTCTTCCCCGGTTACTATGATGACCTCACCCTCAACGAAAGTGAGCTCATCATCGTTATCTGCCTGACAATCATAGATGGTCTTCACCCTTCGCATTTTACTCTTAATCTGCAAAAAAAAATGTAAGACTCGTTTGTTAAAAGCACCTTGTTACTGACTCCCATGTACTTATCTGAAGCTTCTGAGACTGAATCCTCACCGGATTTATTTTCCGGGGCAATGGTACAGGTGTCTCCTGTGCTGATGTTGGACTTCCATTGGTGTCTTCACTAGACTGGACCAGCTGAGGTGACAGTTCACCTTGTTGGATGATTGTTGGAGTGTCTGGGGGTTGGGGCTTGGGAGCCACTTCTCCAGCAGGAGGTTTACGGAGGATCTCAGTGGTTACAGGTTTGGGTGGGGAGACATCTGTCAGGTGGGGTTTGGGCGGGAGATCTTTCAGCTGAGGTTTAGGTGGTAGGTCACCCAGCTGGGGTTTAGGGGGAAGGTCGGACAGCTGGGGCTTTGGAGGTAGTTCTCCTGGTTTAGGGGGCAATTCTGAATGCTGTGGTTTAGGAGGTATATCTCCAGGTTGAGGTTTATCAGCTAACGGAACTTTCGGTGGGGTGTCTGAACTCTGCAGAACCTTCTGGAACAGCACAGGTTCAGGAGGCTGGTTGTTTTTGTCCATAGATGGGTGGTGGATGGTGTCTATCTTACGCAGGGCAACTGAAAAAACAAGATAATATCAGCAGATTCGTTTTTCTGTCTAATATTTATTTTGTCTTTTGATATGGTTTAAGACTATTTTGGAAGACAAATGAGGAAATATTTCCCTCACAAGATGTTGAGCAGAGCACACTAGAAAGTGGGTATCCAAAAAATGTAAAAAGAATGTTTGAATGGTGATGTTTAAAATTGTTAAAATTTGACATTTGTAATATTACTTCATATTTTATTAATTTTGTTTTCTAATTTTTTTTAATGTATTATTTTTTTTTCCTTTTGTTAGTTTTAAAAGTGCATTTATTCTGTGATTAAAAATGTCATTAAGTGTTCATCTGTAAAACTTTCAAGAAAACACTTTTGCTTTTAAAGAAGTTTCTCAGCATCACCATCAGTGTTCAGTGGTAGTTGTAAGGGGAAATTTTGTGCTGCAGTGAAACAATATTTATTGTGAGAAATGTTATAACTTAATTTACTAATAAATTCTATATAAAATACATTGAACATTTATTTGAAAAGGATAAACAAGATACACTCTTAGCTTAATACAAAAACTAAATTAAATTAAAATACATACTTGAATGCAAATAACAATTCATTTAGTCAGTCACTTTAATCATAATCATCACAATTGTATAATTTCAACATTCAGATGTTATACCATTGCAATATTCACAAGCAGAAAGCATGTAACCTACCCTTCTGAGGTAGTTTGGGAAGGACCCGTGGACCAAGTGTGGGCTTTGTGGTGTTGAGACTAGAAATATGGAACATATGTAAAGCTCAAAGATATATCCGATAACAGGTTGCACGCTCTGTAAAATCAGCCATAATGTATTAAAGAGAACTGTTTTGCATTCCCAAATACACGATGACAAATTTACATGGATATATTCAAATGAAACACAAAAGGCCATGTATAAATATGCAGTCTAAAGTTTGCTGACATTTTTAATGCAAATATAGTTCTAAAGTTCAAGCTCGTTCTACAAAACTTGTGCTGAAATTTGTCCTTTCTGAAATCTTAATCAGTTTTGTTTGGATTGTTTTATTTGCTAAGTTAGAAATGTTGTTAGAATATGGGTTACCTTTGATGTTGCGGAATGCCTTCAAATCTGTTAGTTAAAGGGGACATCTTGTTGACAGGAGGTGGCGTTGAATCACTTCCTGCAATGGTGAGTTTGAGTTTAAATATATTTTAGTGGCAGAAGCCTATAGAGCCCCTAAGGTGACATTAGCAGAAAAAAATGTAGTGGGAATTTCACAGTAAAACTAGATATACACTGCCGTTCGAAAGTTTGTGGTCAGTAAGATTTCTTTTTTAAATGTTTCTGAAAAGAGACTTTTGTGGTCACCAATTCTGCATTAATTTGACCAAAAATCCAGTAAAAACAGTATATTGTAAAATAGTATCACAATCTGATGGCAAAGTTGAATTTTCAGCATCATTACTCCAGTCTTCAGTGTCACATGATCCTTCAGAGATCCTTTTAATATGCTGATTTGCTGCTCAGAAAACATTCCTTATTATCAATGTTAAAAACAGTTGTGCTGCTTAACAATTTTGTGGAAACTGCTATACATTTTTTTCAGGATTCTTTGATGAATAGAAAGTTTTAACAGAACAGCATTTATTTGATATAAAAAAAATTGTAACATCAAAACATTTCTTTACTGTCATTTTGATCAATTAAATGCATCCTTTATACACAAAAGTTTATCCACATAAAAGTTTGTGTACACATGAAAGTATCCAGGATTTCTTTTTAGCAAATGTCAGAACTTTGTATAAACTTATTCAAGCAAACTTAAAAAAAAAAAAGGTGCTATGATATAGCAGAGGTAACAGCACCAGGCCATGCTAGATAATGGTCTTAAAGGCATCTCAGTACATTTCAAATTATGTAATTATGTGAATCAACTGGCAGTTAATTAATATGGGTTATATCAATGCAGATCATGTAAGGGGATATACAAGTTGCAATGCATTTTAACATGTCTTTCACACATTAATATCTTCCAGACCATTATTTTACCATGCCTTGCACTTTGTCTTTACCCAAAATGTTAAGCATCATGCAAATCACTAAGGCAGGGTTCAATACAGAGGTCAAAAGATTATGGATGGGGTCATTAGGCTGAGCCTTTCATTGGCAACATTGTCCTCTCAATATTGTTTTTTCATATCTAAAATGTTCTAGAGTTTAACATGTAACGCCACCACAGAATGAATGGGATGCAAATGATCTGGTAATATACTGTAGAGATCAAACCAAAATAAACACATTCACCGTGGGGATGTTAAAATGTACTTAGGATTGACCTAAAATTGATCAAAAGACCATTTCTTGGAAGAATTTTATCTAAAAGACACTAAATTGATGTTTCCACTAAAAACAATAAATAAAATAAAACAATCGGTAACAATTTAATTTGATAGTCCACTTTAGACATTCTACTAAATGTAAGTAACTTTGCAATTACACGTCAAGTATAAGTCATTAGAGTACAGTATAAGTAGACTTAATTTGATGGTCCCCCAACAGACATGACTATAAGTAACATTGCAAGTTCATGTCAACTTATTCCACTAACAGGAACCCTAACCAAACAGTCTACAAATAATCTAAAGACAATTTGTTGACATGTACTAGCAAAGTTACAATATCTTAAGTGGACTATAGAAATAAACTGAATCGAAACCATTTCATGTGGATCTGAGTGGATGAAAACCTGCACAAAATAAATAAATAAATAAATAAAATTAAAATAAATAAAAAACGAGTAATCCTACAACTAGGGTTGTTGCTTAAGTGTAGCCCACCTTTACAGAGCGGGGTGTATGACAGCGGGGTAGGGGGGTCTGAAAGCGTGCGTTTGTGACCCGGGGGAGGGGGCGGGGGCCTCTTCTTTGACAGAGTGGAGTTGCCAATAGCGGGGGTCTGTGAGGCAGAGGCGAGGGTGGAGGGGGGCAGGTTTGACAAGGGAGGGGCTGGAGGGAAAACAACAACATAAAACAACAACATGCACTGATGTCAAGGTGAAGAATGGACACAGTCATTTAACAAGGGTTCTTTGGAGGGTGCGGGAGGAAGGAAGACTAGAAAGGAAAGTAAATAAAGTGAAAGACTGATGGTGTGGGTAACCAGTAGGACAGGATGATAAGGGTCACTGAAAACGAAGCAGGCCAGATAAGTGAGGCGCTTTAAAGTGGAAGTGGAGAAACTAGAGGAGTGACTTAAGTTGGAGAAGGGCATCAAGGGGGTTAGAGGAGGACATCCAGACACCACAAACAAGTTGAGTGAGCTTTTTTCTACATTATAGATTTTAAAAAGACAGTCAACAGCCAGTGAAAAGCTCAGTCAGAGATGCTTTGTGTAAGAAATATGCAAATGCATCACGTTAACAATTTCAGCAAATTCTGGGCTTTAGTTGTTAGTTACAATGGAAAGTCAAATTACCCATTTACATACAATAGCCAAACTGTAGCAGAATCAGAAGGCTCCAAATGAAAGTATATCAAGCAAAGAGGGAATCAGATTAACTAAATGATTGGATTGGACCTGATGGTGGATTCAGTGACTAAGTGTCCAAAACCAGAAATATGTTGCATTTAAAAGTATGAAGGCATCAAGGCATATACAAATTAAATATATGTGAAACATGCTGTCTACTAAGATGCTTATATCTAGTTGGTTAACACATGCATTCACCACCAGCTATGATATCCAACCATTCTGTATATGTGGATTAGTTGAAACAAGTAAATTAATTGATAAATGTTATTATTAATATTACACACACACACACACACACACACACATATATGTTTAGTTTCGACGATCTGTCTAGCTAATTTGCTCTAGATCAGGGTTGCAGAACTCAGTTCCTAGAGGGCCACAGTCCAGCAGAGTTTAGTCTGCTCCAACACACATTACCTGGGCTGTGTTCGAAATCGTCCCCTCATTCACTATTCCCTACATGAGTCCACAATATAGTTTACTAAGAGTAAATGTACACGAGTGAGCAAATTTGGACACTCCGTGGTTTGTGATTGTTTAAAAAAAAACATTTGAAACTTAGCAAACTTGCACCTCCAGTATAATTCTGTCATGGAAACTATAAACATTAATTAAACAATTTAATAATCAATTCAAAAGGAATGTATACCTGTATCATATGAAACTACCCTGTAGTCAGTGGACCAGCGGTTTGGAAAATGAATGGATGGATGATTGAGCCGAGGCTGCCATCTTCTGGCGAGACCCGGGAATTCATTCGGTGCAACCCTCACAGTGCATTATGGGTATTCTCTAGCCATTGAGTGTACATTGGCTGTACACTCGTTATTGCGGTGCATTATGGGATTGAACGAATGCACTCGATAATGTTTTGGACAACACTACAAATGGCTGTTCCCTCTAATAGTGCCCTATTTAGGGTATGGGGGTGATTACAGTTTTCAATTGAGCCTGAAGGACTTGATGAGCTGGATCAGGTGTGTTTAATTAGGGTTAAAGCTAAATTCTGCAGTGCAGTGGCCATCCAGGAACTGAGTTTTGCACCCCTGTTCTAGATCACTCAAATAATCTGAAATTAGTTTCTTTAGGGGGTACAATTCCATTCGAAAATTTGGGGTTCGTAAGATTTTTTAAAAGTCTCTTATGCTCAACATGACTGCATTTATTTAATCAAAAATACAGAAGAAAAAAAAAACAGTAACTTTGCCTGTGATCCAAAGCTGAATTTTAAGCATGATTACTCCAGTCTTCAGTGTCACATGATTCTTCAGAAATCATTCTAATATACTGATCTGTTGCACAAGAAAAATTTCTAAAATGTTGCAAACAGTTGTGCTGTTAAAGGACAATTCCGGCCAAAAATGAACCTAGGGGTAAATAACACATGGGTACCGAGTCGACCGTTCTATGGAATGCGTTTGCATGATAATCGAATGCACCCAGTTTTAATGTTATTTTTAGTTTAACCACAGATTAGCTTATAACGCCAGTGTATGGGGCATCGAATAAGTACGAATAAAAATCACTAGTTAATACCACTAACAAGGCTCAAAATAGCCTCGCACTAACACGGAAACATAATGAGGGTCTCTACCTGCAAACCGAAGCATTGAGAACTTTGTAAGTGTACAGACAGTTTAATAAGAAGATACTTTATAAAGACAGTACGCTTTGCGTATACAAGCAGGAGCCATCTTTGGTCAACAGTCTCGACCAGTCGAATCACGAACACCGTGCTACGTCCTGGTCTATAGCATGGTCGATAGCATAGATATATACACTAGATGTCGCCATGGGGTTCTAAGAATACGTCAAAACCGCAGCCATCTTGGAACAGGGGTCTTGTCATAGGAAGTAGCCATGTAACGCTGAATTCATGGATGATGCTGGACTTTTGTGCTGCGTATGGATGTTCACACGAACGAAATCTAAAAACCAGACAGCAAGGGATTACATTTCACAAGAATTTGAAATTTTGTAAATTTTTAAACATTTCTCTGGACTCAATAATAAATACATGTCTGACCATTGGAATGAACCAAAACAACTAGAAAATCGCATTCATGGCGATTTATGGTGATTTTATTTCCGTTAGACTTTTTCCTACATTGACGCTGATGAATTAAAGAGGAGGGGCTCCCCTGTTCCATGATGGCAGCTCTATTGACGCATTTGTTCCAATGAACTGCCATAGCCAGGGCAACATATAGTGTATATATCTATGGGTCGACAGTCACAGTTCAGCTCACGTAGCACAGCATTCGTGGTTTGACTGGTTGAGACTGTTTTCCAAAGATGGCTCCTGCTTGTATACGCGAAGTGTACTGTCTTTATAAAGTATCTTCTTATTAAACTGTCTGTACACTTACAGGGTTCTCAATGCTTCGGTTTGCAGGTATAGACCCTCATTATGCTTCCATGTTAGTACGGGGCTATTTTGAGCCTTGTTAGTGGTATTAACTAGCAATTTTTATTCATACTTATTCGATGCCCCATACACTAGCGTTATAAGCTAATCTGTGATTAAACTAAAAATAACCTTAAAACTGGGTACATTCGATTATCATGAAAACGCATCCCATAGAACGGTCGACTCGCTACCCATATGTTATTTAGTCCTAGGTTCATTTTTGGCCAGAATTGTCCTTTAACATTTTTCTACAAACCGTGATACATTTTTTCAGGCTTCTTAGTTGAAGAACATTTATTTGAAACAAAAATCTATTTGACATAAGTGTTTTTACTGTCACTTTTGATCAATTTAATGCATCCTTGCTGAAACATAACTATTCATTTCTTTAAAAAAATATTACTGTCCCCAAACTTTTTAACGGTCATGTGCTTTCATTTAAAAACATTCATTTGACATTGCAGCAGCCTTCAGTTTCGGACACAGTTATAAAATGTCATCAGACCAAATAATGAGGTCATTAAATAGATTCAATAAGCAGAAAGGGTGTATGCAAATAAAAAATTAGATAGTCACTGATGTATAGTCGAGTGCTAGCCAGAGTAGCATAGTGGGAATGAGAGCCAAGGAAAGCAAGATAAGGAGCTGTAAGAGAGACAAGACAAAGAGAGAAGAGAGAGAGCAAAGAAAAGATGGAAAAAGACCAGATAACATTTTACATAGTATGCCTGTTAATACCATATCATATCAGAAAGTCAAACCATAAACAAGTATCAAATAGAAAAGTAAACAAAGCTGGAGTCTGTGGCAAAGCATGAGAAAACAGGTTAAAAATAAACACATATACACAAATATTACAGTTACAGGGATAACGTTGTTACAGTTATATTTTCAGTAGACTATAAGTATTTAACATATAAAAAAACATTTAAATAGCTCTCTGGATAACTTGATTGTGATTGGTCAAGCAGTCAAGTATTTCCCAGTCCTCATTTTAAACACTTGAAGAGACTTTCATGTTTTTTTCAAAACATAAAATATACACTGCGATAACTAATGAATGTTAAAACTTTACATAGCTACTAACTACTGGCCTACTAAAGCTGAAATAAAATATAAATATTAGATGCCTTGGCAACTAATTGAAATAAATAAGTTTTAAAATTACAAAAATAAAACAAACAAAACAATAACAATAAAAAGGACAAATGCACATAACAAAATTAATAAACTACAATAAAAACTATATATATATATATATATATATATATATATATATATATATATATATATATATATATATATATATATACAGTGATGTGAATAAGTTAGGACACCCATGCTAAAGTTGCCTAAAAAGAGGAATAAAAAAAATCATCTTTTGGAAATTGATCTTAATGCATTAATTAGAAAAATGAGGAAAAATCCAACCTTTAAGGACACTAATTTTCTTTGTGTATGAATAATGTATTATAAATAAATAAATGTTTTAAAAAAAAAAAAAAGTCAGGACACCCCTATGTTAAATTCCTATAGAGTCAGGCAGATTTTTATGTTTAAAGGCCAGTTATTTCATGGATCCAGGATAATATGCATCCTGATAATTAAAATATCCCCACACCATCACACCCTTCACCATACCTAGAGATTGGTATGGGGTACTTTCCATAAGATCATCTTTCAATGCAAATCAAACCAGCTATTAGGCTAACTGAAATAAAACCATGCCAATCTCTAGGTATGGTGAAGGGTGTGTGATGATGTGGGTCAATTTTAATTCCAAAGGCCAAGGGAACTTTATCAGGATGCATATTATCCTGGATCCATGAAATAACTGGCCTTTAATAATAAAAATCTGCCTGACTCTATGGGAATTTAACATGGGGGTGTCCTGACTTTATTTATGATACATTATTCATTCACAAAGAAAATTGGTTAGATTAAAAAAAAGTTGGATTTTTCCTCATTTTTTAAATTAAGGCATTAAGATCAATTTCCAAAACATGATTTTTTATTCCTCTTTTTAGGCAACTTTAGCATGGGTGTCCCAACTTATTCACATCACTGTATATGCTTGCAAACTGCTATCCCACAACCAAAAAACACATTTCAAAAGCATTTAAGTATTTAAATCTTAGATGTTAACTAAAACCATTATATTATCTTTTGAAGCCCCCAATAATATTTAAAATATCAGTAAGCTTAATATATATATAATCATCATGTATTGGTTATTTTCAATTGGGAGGGGGAACCCTAACCTCTAAATTTCAACTTATGAAAATGATATATACTGTAAATAATTTTAGCAATTATTTCCATTTTTGTTTTTAAAAATATCTTTTTGATTTAAAAAAATATATATATATTTTATATTTACTTTGTAAATCATGAAACTATGTTAAAAAAAGTGTCCCGCATTTTCATGTCACAACTGAAACAGTGTATGTTTTAGTCCATTGGTTGAGACTGATTTTAACCACACCCCTACATTTTTGACCCCCTATCTCATAGCTACATGGTGAGTAGATAGGTCTCATCGTGTTGAGTTAAATGTGTTCAAAAGTCTGAAAGTTACTACTAAACAGCTTTTTTCAGCAATTAAGCAAAATTTTTTGGGTATTATTCCATATTTGTAGTTTTTATGTGCGTACAACTGTTTGGAAATGTGCTAGGTACCATGTACTAATTAGCATTATTAGCTAGGCTCAAAAGTATCTAAAATTGTCACTACTGAAAAGTGAAGTTTCGGTTGTGACATAATTTTTTTGGGGGGGTTATTCGATGAAATGTAGTTTTTGTGTGTGTACAACTGTTAAGAACTGTGCTAGCTAACCATGTGCTGATTAGCATCAGTGAAGTTTCAGTTGTGATATCATTGTTTTGGTAGTGACAAAAGGAACACATAATCGTTTATTTGGGGGAAATAAACTAAATTTTAGTACAGTTATGCAAATCACTAGTATTTTAGTATGTTTTAGTAGTGTTTTAGTATGTGAGTTCAAATTCAATAATATGTTGTGTTTACTACCAAAACATTACTGTCACTACCGAAAATGTGCAGTCATGATAGAAACATGGGATATTTTGTCAAAAATAAAGTACATTGAATTATCAACTATGATGTTATGATAGTGTTTGCTTCAGTGTAGCCTATATTCAAATTAATGAATCCTTAACTTTGAAATTAGTATGATAAACTTTATACCTTTTACAAAAAAAGGTTGGATTCAAAATACAACAAATCTCATAAACTACACTTGAAATATTGTTAAAATTGTAATTGTTATTTATTTACCGGTGAGCACTTTTGAATAAAATAGCAAAAATATATTTACAAGGTAGATTAATAGGTCAATATAACCCGGTAGTAACAAATTTGGGGAGAGGAAAATATTACAAAACTTTCTGAAAATAAAATATGAGAATTAACTGCACAATTACTAGAAATGCGTACCTAGATATCATACAATTTGCATACATACAAAATCTGTAATGTTTCCAACTTGGACTTTGAACCAATTCTGTAGAATGGCCCATAAATGGAATTGCAAAAATACTAACACAGTATTTAATAATACTAAAATAACACTGCAATTGCTATATAAGGACTACAACTACCAAAAGGATGTTTTTAGAATTGTTATATTTCTTGTTTAACAACTTGCGTGCAACATTTAAAAACCCCAAATTCAAAATTTCAAAATTCATATTTAAGGTATGATTCTACGGAAGCGTATTGCATTCACTTGAGGAAATAGAGCAAATACATTTTATTTCAAGAAAAAATTCTCATAACTTTGAGATAATTAAGTCATTAATTCAGAAAAACAGAGCAAAAAAAAATGTCATGAAAAATTATCTCGTAATTCTGAGATAATTAACTCATTAATTAAGAAAAAGAGCAAAAACTTTTTTTCCATGAAAAATTATCTCGTAATTCTGAGATAATTAACTCGTTAATTCAGAAAAACAGTAGATTTTTTTTTTTTCCCTTAAGTGAATGCAATACGCTTCCGTATGATTCAATGTAATTTATGTTATAAAACAAAACATGAAAATCTCTTCAAAGGTGCTGACTAAAGTCCTTACTCTTATATCAAAAACCCATTTGAAACTCCACAAGGAACACATGGTTCAAAAATGCAAGATTTTCTCTAAAACAGTTTTAGGACTACAAACTGAACTAAAATGACAGGAGCTGGGAGTTTGATTAATACATTTATACATACAAATATAATTATTGAAATTAACACAATTATGGAATTCACAAGAACGTGATTGGTTAGAACAAGTTTTATGTTCTGTGGCATCTGATTGGCTGTTGTGTTTCTGGGTTACCTTTGCCTGCATTCCTGGGTGGCAGAGGTGGGGCATCTGCGACGGGGGAGGATGGGCAGTCAGTGGAAATGCTGTACATCTGATTTGTGAGTGCAGTGTATGAGAGGCGCTGCTTATCACGCTGGCCAATGAAACCAGGCAGAGAGAGCTTGTCATGAGGAGAGAGACTGTATGAGTGACAGAAACTCTGCGGACGGGGAGAACGATCTTTCTTAATGGGACTGGGCTGGGAATGAAAGACAATGAGAAAATCGTTCAGTCTCTGAGTCAGAGGAGATTGAATATTTTAAGATAGGTTCAAAGGGTAATGCGCTACTTTGTCGTCCAGATCATCGTCACTCTCGTCCAGCTCTTCCAGTCTGAGATTCCAATCATATTCCACATGGACTTTCGTATTAAATTTTCCCGCAGCGGCTTGTACAAGCTGAAGCACACACACACACACACACACACACACACACACACACAGACACACACACACACACACACACACACACACACACACACACACACACACACACACACAAGTTAGATCTACAAAAACAAGCACATCTTTACACCTTGGGGCCTTCAGCACATCTCTAATACCCCCTATTGATCTTGAAGAACATCCATTAACTGTTTTCATAGGAGAGACTGTATCTTCTGCCCCAGAAGTTACTCACCGCTTCCTCACACTGGATGATCTTCATCCTTCTGGCCACATCCAGAGCGGTTTCTCCATTCTGATTGGCTGAAACATGAAGTCACATTTTAACCGGACCATATACATAACAGTGTTGATCATTATGAAATGCAAGCTTGTATGTATTTGGTGTCTAAGTAAATATATATGTGAGTAGTGATGCAAAGATATTAAAATTCTATCCAATATTATAGTTCTAGACTATTCTGTCTAAATAAACCAAAAATAAACCACTAAAATCAATCATTTTTAAATGCTACAAGTAAATTCAGGCATCACATCGCTATAATGTAGAGTATGAAAAATGGATATTCCTTTTGAGATTTGCTAAAGATTACATTTAACAGTGCTTTTTAATTATTTGCCTAAGCATAAGTATAATTAAACATGAACAAAATAAAAACAGCATGTGTAACTCACTGATATCAGTAGCTGGTTTGCCTCTCAGCAGTAGTTTGAGGCATTCATGTTTCTCATACATGCAGCAGTAGTGCAGGGCCGTGTTTCCTCTCTCCGTCTGTTTATCCAGATTCCCACTGGACAGAGACATGAGGAATCAAATTTTCCTTGATCTTATGACATATAAAAGTGTATTGTACTATAAAAAACACACTGTACATGTTAGAACTGAAAACTTCCAACATAAAGCAAAATAAACATGTATTAAAACCATTTAACCATTGTCTGCAACAATTTTGATGGTGAACATGTTAACAAAATCATCTGAGCACAGATTTTCAAATTCAAATCTTTCCTTGAGGCTGTGACATGAACAACATTTTCACTCTTAATGAGCTGCTTCATAATCTACATGAATTTGGGTCAACAGTGACTAAACTGCACACATGGGGAGAGAGCAAGTCAATGACCTAGTTCTGTTTACCTAGTGAGACTACAGAGAAAGTGAGAAACATAGAGAGGCTACACATCTACACCAAAACATCCCGATAGGCTACTTCATTCAAATAAATTAGGGGTGTAACAATACCCTCACAGGGATTCCCATATGTTCATTTATTTGTGGCGGCCCAATCAGGGTTTTTTGGAGTCGATTCCGATTCGTGTTTCTGGAATCGAAAGAATCGATTCCAAGAATCGATTCCTCACAGTTATTTTCTATTCTTTTTTTTTTAATACCAACACCATGTCTAACATTCTCGCGTCTTACCGTGCCACACAGCGAGAAACTTTCTACACTATATTGTATATCGATTTGTTACACCCCTAAAATAAATGTCATAATTCAATGAAATAAATTAACTTTACCATGCTACTTTTTCTCAGTGTCTGATTTAAAGCAGACAGAATTCTAGATCTAACAAGTCGTAGTTGACGAAAATAACCGTCAATTCCAGTCAAATAAGTGCTGCAAACATCAATGACAACTTTAAATTGTCAATGCTGGCAAATGACCATGGTATAAGCGACATTATCCATGGCTAGCTATAAACAAACTAGTATTTGTTTTCATACTATGGAAAACAATGGGGGCCAGCAACTGTTTTTGGTTACCAACATTCTTCAAAATATCATCATTTGTGTTCAACAGAACAAAGAACCTCAAACAGGTTTAGAACAACTTAAAGGTGAGTAAATGATGACAGAATTTTATTTTTGGGTGAACTATGCCTTTAATATGATATCATCAAACTAATCACCCTTACAACTGTACGGAAATTGCACAAGCATGATTTCACTTAATTTTAAAATAACCCTCTGAAAATTTAGCTAATCTGGAACTAACTCGGACGGGGTATCTTTCAAATGTGATCAGGATGCGAGTGATGAGTGGGGGAAGGAAAACCTGAAGTGGAGTTGGAGCAGAGAGAGCCAATGCGTCCAAAGAAATAATACAGTCCCAGTTGTCTGAGTTGGATTTATTTCCCTTCTGCTGTCATTTCTCTTAAACCAACCTTCAGTGCAAACCTGGAATAGTTTCAGTGTTCCAGTTCTCAGGGAAACCGAATTATGATTATTTACTAGGATGTGAACCAAGTATAGTTCTGGCTCAGGCATGACGTGATCTTCAAATGTTACGCAACTTTAATCCACACAGCAGAGAGCAAATTGAGCCAAAGCTGAACTTAAATTACTCTATTATCTGCATAATAATCCCTTCAAAAGTTCTAGA
Organism: Siphateles boraxobius; assembly: GCF_051911475.1. NCBI lineage: Eukaryota > Metazoa > Chordata > Actinopteri > Cypriniformes > Leuciscidae > Siphateles > Siphateles boraxobius. Next base: position 12,277,780 of record NW_027508876.1, on the reverse strand, counting down.
GCTTGTACATGAACACCTGTCACCCTAAGAAAAAAACACATTAAAAACTCATCCTGGTTTACCATCAAGCTCTGCATGATAACAGTGATGGAACAAAACAAGAAGTGACTGCCTGACAGCTGAGGACACAAGGTGAGGAGAAAACGAATGCTCGAATCATTCACTACAAAATACAGAAAACTGATAATCCAAACATGGTCAGCAGTGTATCCTCCCAGTTATTTTGTGGTAATATGCAGGTATTTAATACCTGTTTTGGACGAGGAAGTCGACCAGGTGCAGAGAGGTGTGGTCAGCTGTCCTCACGGCATAGTGCAGTACAGTCTCTCCTCCTTCCTATAACAAGAACACACACAAAAAAATACTCATTCAGCATGTGTTAACCCATTTTACTTTCTTAATAACTGTCTCATCTTATGGCGTAAAATATGAGGGATTTTTAGCATAACCAATAAAAATTTTAAATAAAGAAATCTATCAATGTATTATTTAAAACTGCTCATTTAATTTATGTTTTAAAAAATGTAATCCATTTTTATTCAACTTTTAAATTTCATTTAAATTGTATATATATATATATAGCACAATTTGTCTGTGGATGCTATATTAAAGACAAAAATTGGTAACTGATAATTAATACTTTTATTCAACAAAGATGCATTAAACTGCTGAAAAGTGACACTAAAAACCGTTATAATGTAACAAAATATTTCTATTTCAAATACTTTTAAACTTTATATTCATCAAAGAATGCATCACAAAAAATGTATAATGGTTTCCACAAAAAAATATTGAGCATCAAAACTGTTTTCAACATCGATAATAATAAAGAAATGTTTGTTGAGCACCAAATCAGGATATTAAAATAATTTCTGAAGGATCATGTGACACTGAAGACTGAAGAAATGGGTGCTGAAAATTCAGCTTTGCCATCACAGGAACACATTTAATTTAATATATATTCAAATAGAAAAAACAATTTATTTAAAATTGTAATAATATTTTACAATATTACTGTTTCACTGTATTTTTTTTTAAAGCTGCAGTCTGTAACTTTTTGTTAAAAATGTACAAAATATATATATTAAGCGAGTACATCATGAATCCATCCAAACAGTGTTTTGTCTTATCCTGAATCACTACGGTACACCTATAAGTGTTTATATTCAGACTGCTACGGGTCGTACCACATGTATTGATGACGATGATCCACTAAATATATATGGCTGATAGTGTCTCTGACATGGATATGGATGGACATTGGACACTGCTTCATGTTTGATGATTCAAAAAAAGATAAACCAAAAATCAGCTGATGCCCTAGCCAATAAAAATAAAAAAAATAAAAAGCGAAACCGAGATGATTTTAGATTGAGGATGTTTTTGCGACTACACCCACTCAGGAGCAGCTGTTGATCTCAGAGTCAGCCAGCAGCACAATCAGTAATACGCTGAAGGAACCAATGGTCTCTCAGTGCCGAAAACTGGGAGAAGATCAAGGCAGAGGATGTCGAGTCATGTCAAGAGTGTCTGCTTTCTGATATCCACCAGACCTCAAAATCGGTGCTCATCAAAGGCTCTGATGTGAATGAGTCATCCATCATGTCAAGTCATAGGTCAGGTCACACTCCGTTCCTGTGGACCTACTATCTCCTCCCAGGATCCTTGGTATGTTTCATATTCAAGCTTTAATAAATCCTTTCAGAGGCCACTTAATTGATTTTTCAACCAGTAAATGGAAAAAGTGCCTATGTGTTAATGATAGATTCGATCTCAGATGCTGTCACTCACCTGTCCTCCTTCAGGTAGTGGTTCCATAAGCTCCACCCCTTCAGCATACACCTGGATCAGACCTAGCAGGTCATGTGACCTGACAGCTTCAAACAACTCACTCATCTTGGCTGCTGCTGAGCTGCAGGTTTTTCTTGCAAACTTATGATCTACATACTTAGCATTGATGAACTCCTTACGAACAGTCCTAAGCGCGACATAAGAGAGGGAGAAATGAAAACAGTATTTAACATTAATATCCAAGACGTTCAAAAATGTTTGAGAAACTGCAACTACATAAAACAAATAGTTGAAATTTTTTTTAATTTGCATCAAATATATTATAACAATTTAATTTAATTTAAAAAAAAAAAATTCCATGCATTTACCCGCATGTCATTGTTCAGCACATTTGCCAGGCATACTTACATGTCACTAGCAGGAGTGGGTTTAGGAGAGGGGCAAGGAAGACTTCCCTCCATTATTTCATTAAAACTACTGTTCCCCACATTCTTGGCCAGCTGAAAGCAAAAAAAAGAAAGAAAACAAAATGAAATGAAAGATGAATAAACTACAACATATCTAATTCATAAACATATGATTCACTTAACTATTCAATATGGAATAAGTACATTGTTATGGGTCCAATGCACTGACCCCAAATATTTTATATGAAACAGGCTTTAATTGCTAAAGGGTTTTCAGGCGAAGCATAATTTTTGTTAGATGTTTTATAAAACAGAGTTGCATTTTCAGTCTGGCTTTTAATAAAGTGTATATATATATATATATATATATATATGTGTGTGTGTATAAATGTATATGTATATATATTATTGCATTTACCCCTGGTTATGATGCTGCTTACATAGCAATAAATAAATAAATAAGCTTTTAAATAATAATGATTGATTTATAAAGAAGTGTTATTTTAGTATTATTTATATTCGATGATAGTTTTTATTGATATTTTTAATTAGACTGTAAAAGTTTTGTTATAATTACTTTTAATTAATAAAATAAATTATTATTAATACAACTATTTAGGTTTCATTTACTTTTTATTTGTTTTAGTGTTCATTTATATACATTTTAATCCAATTTAAATTTTACTTGATACATTTTAATGTAGGAGGGACATTGAAACATTTAGCTTCTTTAGCTTTGGTATTATTTTTTTTTAATGTATATTTGAATTTTGTCACAAAAATTAGTTTGCGATTAAACAATAATTGTCAGACCCCCTCCCTTGGGATCCCCTGTTTGATCTATACTGTGTTTGAAAAGAAAATGTTTCCACCAAACAAACACACCAAGAGTTCAGAGGTTCCCAGTTTGTCTAGCTCCATAGACTGGATGCGTGAGATGTGAACTCCCATCTCCCGGTGAATGCCTGAACATTCGATGCACGTCAGGATTCCGAGGTTAGTCGACAACCATTTGGGATCTGAGAAAATAAAAAAAAGAACATGGGAAATTAGGAGGCATGCAAATGCTAATTTTTTTGCTAATTGTTTTTATTATTATTATTCTTTACCACAAGGGGTCCTCGTTGGATTTAATGTTCTAGAACAGACCTGGAAACCCTGGCACCCTACTAGAATGTTTCAGATGAGGCAGAGGCACTAATTTAAACAGCTGATTCAGCTCATCAGCTTCTTAATGTGTTGAATAGGGAGACATTTAAAGAATTCTGGGAGGTGGTCCTGATGACTAGAGCTGAGAAACACTGTTCTACAACATGGAGTTCTAAATATTGTAGGAGTTTAATTCAGAGTGGCATGTTATCAGCATATGAGAAATTATTTATTCGCGTGTCAGTGTTGACGACAGTTGTGTATGTGGCTCCATGAGCGCCAGTCATGTCTCCAGTGTAGAACCAGTGATGGCGATAAAGATAAGAGGACTGACACGCATACACACATCAGCTAAATATAGATACCGGTTTTCTTCAGCAGCACTCTCTGCATGCTCAGTAAATCCCAGATGTACTCATTCTTTATTTCTCTCATTCTCTGAAACACTCACAATCAGTCAGCATCAAATGCATTCATTCATGTTTTAGAAGTGATTCATTAATCAAACGTGCTCAAACAGATGAATCACTGTGTTAGAAGTCATGTTACTTGACACAGATTAACTCTGAGCTGAGGGACTAAACAACAGCTCAACACAGATCTATAAGACTATTACAGTCATGGCGTCACTTGAATGCGGGATGGCCTCCTGTCCTGCATTTAAGAGTTTGAATCACTGAATCAGTTTGCTAGACTGATTCATTTCAAGGAGTTCAAACATTGATTAATTTGAGTCGTAAGTCAAAATTCCCCACAGGTATCACTATTATTATTGCTTATACTTGAGTGGTAGGGTGTTTTTTTTTTATGTACAACTCATCCCACATTGTTTACGTGAATGATACATAAAATGATCTGACTTATTTTATACCGCAAGTGCATAAAATAACCATGGGTGGTTAACAACACCTAAACAACTGAGCAATAAACCGTACTCGGTTACTAACGTAACCTCGGTTCTCTCTAGAGAGGGAACGAGTACTGCGTAATATCTTACGCTATGGGGAAAACCTCTTTTCCTCGAGATATTGAAGCCAAAAATTATCCTTAATTTTGAATTAATGTAAAACGATGTGCGGCAGCATGCATACATAGGCAAGACGGCTCGCGCGCCTATTGGCTGCCCTGCGGTAACAGCAGCAGCCTATCGAGAGAGGCCCTGCGTGACGTGATACCCAATGGGGGCGCTTCGCGCCCATTTCGTCACGTCCCGCCAGAATAGGCGTGGCCTTGGCCTATAAATACGCTTGACAGGCTGATACAAACTGGTTTTCATCACTGAAGCGAACCAGCGCTGTTGTATGCACGGCAAGATCCGCAGTACTCGTTCCCTCTCTAGAGAGAACCGAGGATAAGTTAGTAACCGAGTACGTTCTCTTACGAGAGTATCTCTCGTACTGCGTAATATCTTACGCTATGGGGAAAACAATGCAACATGCCGTGTGTACTGGGATCCGACACCAAAGTCCCAAGGGCAGTAGCCCGGGGCCCATGTAGTGCATAGTCACCGTAGACTCACAGAGAGTAGGAAAAGAGAGGCTACAAGCATCATTCCCCATGAAATAGCATCCCAGAAGAGCTAGTTATGTTAACAGTGTTTCACGCAGACAGTGTGAACGTGTTCAGCCTGAACTGGGTATTTCAGTTTAGGCTGAACGGGTTATTCGTGTTCAGCCTGAACGGGTTATTCAACACCCATGGAGCTGTTCTATCGATCAGTGAGCGTTGCACAAGCAAAACTCAGCATTCTGCGCCGGCGCAGCGGGGCAGATAGTACTGAATCCTAGACCGACAGCAGCTTGGCCTGTAAGGCGGGAACCTCTAGGTTATAAAACCTTATAAATGTAGACGGCGAGGCCCAGCCTGCCGCCATACAGATATCCTGCAAGGAAATCCCGCTAGACCATGCCCACGACGAGGCCACTCCTCTCGTGGAGTGTGCTCTGACACCCAAAGGACACTGCAGGCCCTCAGAAGTGTAAGCCAGCGCTATGGCATCAACTATCCATCTGGAGAGTCGGAGAAGAGAGGCTACAAGCATCATTCCCCATGAAATAGCATCCCACAGGAGCTAGTTATGTTAACAGTGTTTCACGCAGACAGGGTGAACGTGTTCAGCCTGAACTGGGTATTTCAGTTCAGGCTGAACGGGTATTTTCGTGTTCAGCCTGAACGGGTTACTCAACACCCATGGAGCTGTTCTATCGATCAGTGAGCGCCCAGCCTGCCGCCATACAGATATCCTGCAAGGAAATCCCGCTAGACCATGCCCACGACGAGGCCACTCCTCTCGTGGAGTGCGCTCTGACACCCAAAGGACACTGCAGGCCCTTAGAAGTGTAAGCCAGCACTATGGCATCGACTATCCATCTGGATAGGCTCTGTTTTGATGCGGCCAGTCCCTTGGAGCGTCCGCCGCACAAAACAAAGAGCTGCTCGGTCTGTCTGAAGACAGGCGAGCGGGATACATAAGCTCTCAGTGCCCTAACAGGGCAAAGGAGACTCGCATCCTCCTCAACATGAACCGGGAGGGCGCACAGGGAAATATCCTCGGCCCTGAACGGTGTGTTGAGGGATTTGGGCACGTACCCGTGCCTTGGTTTGAGTATGACTTTTGAGTCATTAGGCCCAAACTCCATACATGACGCGCTTACTGAGAGCGCTTGTATGTTCCCTATGCGCTTCACTGAAGCGAGAGCCATAAGAAACACCGTTTTGAAAGACAGATGTTTCAGGTCTGACAAATGGATTGGCTCGAATGGGGCACCTTAGAGACAAAACATGACAATCTGGGGCTCAGGTCAGGAAGCAGACAGACTGGCTAAACCGACCGTCTGCTAGCGGCCTCGCGTCACCAAGGTCAGATAAATCCCATCACGTAGAGCCTCTTTCACCTAGATATCATTATATAGAGACTGTGTCTGTTCCCCAAATTTGGAAATTCAAAAAACTTCCAAACCGATCTAAGGTTAAAAATGTAATTGATATTCAACAAATAAAAAATAGATATAATACAGATGAACAAACGATAAAGCTTGGGTTGCTGAATATCTGATCCCTTACTTCAAAAGCGCTCATAGTTAATGATATGATTTCAGATTATAACCTAGATATGCAGTGTATGACAGAAACCTGGCTAAAACCAAACGATTACATTACTTTAAATGAGTCCAACCCCCATGATTACTGTTATAAACATGAACCTCGCCTGAAAGGCAAAGGGGGAGGTGTTGCTGTAATTTATAGTAATATTTTCAAAACTACTAAAAAATCTAGTTTTAAATATACTTCTTTTGAAGTGTTGGTGCTTAATGTAAAAATATATAATGTAAACGATAAATCAAGTTTGAGAATTCTGCTGGCAACTGTATACAGGCCAACAGAGCACCATAAAGATTTTATCAAAGAATTTGCTGACTTTCTATCAGAATTAGTATTGACTGCAGATAAAGTCCTAATTGTTGGTGATTTTAATATACATGTAGATAATGAGAAAGATGCAATGGGATTGGCATTAAAAGACATTCTTAACTCTATTGGAGTTAGACAACACGTGTCAGGACCTACTCATTGTCGTAATCATACTCTAGATCTAATATTATCACATGGAATCAATGTTGATGCTGTTGAAATTCTGCAGCAGAGCGACGACATCTCAGATCATTATCTAGTCTCATGTAAATTATAATGCAGCCAAGGCTGCAAAGCCAACTCCGTGTTACAAGTATGTTAGACCTATCACTTCTGCCACTAAAGATTGCTTTATCAATAATCTTCCTAATCAGTTTCATCATCTCAGCATCCCAGATAGCTTAGAAGAACTTGATATTGCAACAGAAACTTTGAACTCTCTCCTTTCCAGCACTTTAGACACAGTTGCTCTGTTGCGCTTAAAGAAGATTAAAGAAAATAGTCCAACGCCGTGGTACAACGAGCACACCCGGGCCCTTAAGAAAGCAGCCAGAAAAATGGAGCGCAACTGGAAGAAAACAAAACTAGAGGTATTTCGGATTTCATGGAAGGAGAGCTCGATTGCTTACAGAGAGGCTTTAAAAGCTGCTAGATCTGGGTTTTTTTCAACCCTATTAGAAGAAAATAAACATAATCCTAGGTATTTTTTTGGAAAAGTGTCTACACTAACGAAAAAGAAAGCTTCAAGCCCAGAAGTTTCCAAGAAACACAGCAGTAATGACTATGAACTTCTTCACTTATAAGATTGATAATATTAGGGACAAAATTATAACTATGCAATCGTCTACTACATCATCGCATCAGGGAGTGCATTATACTCTCCCTGAGGTAAAATTTGATTCATTCATTGCCATAGGAGAGGAAGAATTTTGCAAACTCGTTAATTCATCTAAATCGACATGTGTATGTTAGACCCTATACCGACTAAACTATTGAAAGAGATGCTTCCAGAAGTCATAGATCCTCTTCTTAACATCATTAATTCATCTTTGTCTCTAGGATACGTACCAGAAACCTTTAAGCTGGCTATGATTAAACCACTTGTTAAAAAAACGCAACTTGATCCTACAGAATTAGTCAATAACAGGCCGATCTCAAATCTACCTTTTCTATCAAAGATATTAGAAAAAGCAGTATCCTCACAACTGTGTTCCTTTCTTGAAGGAAATGATATCTGCGAGGATTTTCAGTCCGGATTTAGACCGTACCATAGTACTGAGACTGCTCTCATTAAAGTCACAAATGATTTGCTCTTATCATCCGATCGTGGTTGTATCTCTCTATTAGTGTTACTTGATCTTAGTGCTGCATTTGACACCATTGACCACAACATTCTCTTAAATAGACTAAAAAACTATGTTGGCATTAGTGGAATTGCATTAGCATGGTTTAAATCATATTTATCTGACCGCTATCAGTTTGTAGCAGTAAATGAAGAGATGTCTTATCGATGACAAGTTCAGTATGGCGTACCACAAGGCTCAGTTCTCGGACCGCTGCTTTTCACTCTGTACATGCTACCTTTAGGAGATATCATTAGGAAACATGGAATTAGCTTTCACTGTTATGCTGATGATACTCAGCTCTATATTTCTTCCAAACCTAACGAAACTCACCAATTCACAAAATTATCGGAATGCATAGTTGATATAAAAAATTGGATGACTAGTAATTTCCTACTACTAAATTCTGAAAAACAGAGATTCTAATTATTGGACAAAAAACTTCCACACGTAATAACCAATGTTCCCTCTAAGCTGTGCGCGTGCGCGGCCGCACACTTCTGATGCTGAGGCCGCGCATTTCTGAAGCTGCGGGCGCACACAAAATATTAAAATGCCACGCAGAGGACTGACGCGAAATGTGTGGGGAAATTCATTTGATTGTAGTTTAAGTGAGAAATAATTTCAGTGCTCTGGTCAACCGCTATAGAGTGAAAACTGGTGAAGGCAGTTTACAGGTTTCATAGAAAGAGAATGATGTGAGCACGTGTGATTGGCATTGAGTCTTGCGTGCGGACCAAATAGCTCATTACGAGAGGCAACGAGAAACGCAGACATGTGAAATAAAATCACATCATAATGTTTTAAAGAAGAGTGGTTTGATTAAAGTGGTAGAAATAACTGTTGATGGACACAGAACGGTAACAATTACACACCCACCCGCATGCAAATTCAAAATAGGCTATCATTAGTTTGTGTGTGTGGGGGGGGGGGGGGGGGTTCAGGCGTGGTTAGATTACTATAAAAGAGTTCACATATTCACTATTCTTGAAAATATTTAGCTATTCGATCTATTTCAATGCTTCAGTTTGTTGTATATTATAATCATATAATATATATTATATCACTTCAAATACTTCAATTCATTTTTTTTATATTATATTATATTAGGCCTATATTTTATTATAATATACCCCAAAATAAAGAATCTCACGGGCTCATTGCCATTAAAAACTTTGAAACCCCCTGCTAAAGAAAATATTGGAAATTCATAAGAAATAAACAATCATTTAACTTTGATGGTTTAATGCTTCCTGTACACAATTAATTGACTGTACAAAAACACTTTATGTTTTTCCCAAACCATCTCAGTGTAACAGCTTACTTTTCTTTCATACTATATTCTATTATTGTAAAGAATCGAACTGTCCTGCAGAAGATTTTGTAAATTATTTTTCATATGATTTCTTGGTAAAGTCTGTACAGTTAACAGCACTGTGAAAAAAATATCAGGTAACCTAAAATGTGCTTCATTTAGTGACTTCTTAATTAACTGCTTGTTTTTCAAAAATATGATTTAATACCAATAAGTTACATCAAGGGTCAAATAAAATAGAAATGCCACATTCAAGTTAAAAGTTACAACTGAATGTTGAAACCATTGTGTTTCTACGTATGCTGTACAGGTCATGTATAAAGAATATTTTTGCTCAGGTGACGAAATATGTCCGCCAAATAGAAAAATGTTTTGCTCAGCAAGAAAAAAAATTAGAGGGAACATTGGCAATAACCTAGAATACTGTTTAACACTTGATGGCTGCTCTGTTAAGTCTTCGTCGTCAGTTAGGAACCTGGGTGTGCTCTTTGATACCAATCTTTCATTTGAAAGTCACGTGTCTAGTGTCTGTAAAACCGCATTTTTCATCTTAAAAATATATCTAAATTACGTCATATGCTCTCATTGACAAATGCGGAACAACTAGTTCATGCGTTCCTGACATCAAGGCTAGATTATTGTAATGCTCTACTGGGTGGTTGCCCTGCACGCTTAATAAACAAACTACAGCTAGTTCAAAACGCAGCCGCTAGAGTTCTTACCAGAACCAGGAAGTACGACCATATTAGCCCGGTTCTGTCAACACTGCATTGGCTCCCTATTAAACATTGTATAAATTTGAAATATTGCTGATTACTTACAAAGCACTAAATGGTTTAGCTCCCCAGTACTTGAGCGAGCTCTTCACGCATTATAGTCCTTCACGTCTATTGCGATCTCAAAGTTCTGGCCAGTTGATAATACCTAGAATATCTAAATCGACTGCTGGCAGTAGATCCTTTTCTTATTTAGCACCAAAAATTTGGAACAATCTTCCTAACATTGTCCGGGAAGCAGACACAGTCTGTCCAGTGTATGACAGGCCAATTCGTATTTCCATTTTTGGCGTGCTATCAACACGCATAACCGCTTTTCAGCGTGTTTATCAACGCCTTTGACTTAACGTTATATTAATGTATTATGTATATATAAATATATGACCTACCCCAACCCCGTCCCTAAACCTACCCGTCACTGGGGTTAATACCATTTATGAGTGTTCTCCTACCATCCTAGGAAAAGAAATATCGCTCCACAGATGTAGATATAGATTTTGCTTCGTTTCGCTCGGACATTTAAGGGCGTACACATACACGCGGAATCACTCGGACATTTAATGGCGTAGACATAAACGCAAAAGATTTCGGCGTGGACATACACGCGGATAACTCAAAATGCGTATAGATAACACGCCACTTGACTTGAAAGTGGCGTGTATGTTTACGCAAAGTCATGATGTCATGTTGGTCTGTCAGTTCAAAGCTAGACTAAAAACACATCTCTTTGACCTAGCATTCACATAACACTCTATAGACTTCTATAATGCAATATTAGGCTGCTTAGATTAGGTCAGCCGGAACTGGGAACACTTCCCTTAAATCCTGAGGTACTCGTTACATCATAAGAAGAATGGTATCTACGCTAATTTTAGTGTCTTTGTTTATCCCGAGGTTTTCCCGCAGCCTGCCGGATCCAGGCCGTTTCCAGATCTGACAATGCAGTGCTGAAGTGCCAACTAGCCTCTCCCTATGGAGGATCCCTATACCACTCTACAGATAAAGCGTTGTGGATTTTTTTTGGTTCGCGTAACTACCCGAAGTGATAAGATAAAATAAAATTCTGCATCAAAATTTATAGACAAGACAAGTAGTTTGTTTAGGCATGGTTTGTAAGAAATTACAAACCTGCGCACATATATTCAAACGCACATAACTATAGAATCAATTCTTAATGCGCATGTGAACCCCATCAGCGTCTATCCCAGGTTCGCGTTTAAAGTCTGTTTAGAGAGAACGGTGTCGTCTTAGCGGCCCCTAATTTAATAACAAACTATCATTTAGACGGAAGTGAATCAATCAAAACTAACTTTAGCTGGAAAAAACATTTTTCAAGAACCACTATAAAACTAAACCAATCTCTGTTACCTTAAATTATATGTTTATCTCTGTAAAGCTGCTTTGGAACAATCTACATTGTTAAAAGCGCCATATACATGAGGATGACTTGACTTGACTTGACCTTTCATGGCTTCCAAAACCGTAGAAAGGTCCCACACAGGGACTGAGGGGGGTCTGGGAGGATTCAGTTTTGCAAACGTCGCTATTGCCGCCACGTATACTTTGAGCGTGGATGGAGTCCTGCCCTGATCCAACAGCTCTTGAAGGAAGGAGAGCACTTCCGTAACCCCGCAGTCTACGGGTGAAAAGCCCTGAGCTTGACACCAGGCAGAGAACACTGGCCATTTTGAGGAATAGAGCCGTCCAGCAGACGGGGCTCTAGCCTGCGTGATTGTGTTTAACACTCCCTCCGGGAGGTTAGCGGGTACCCGTTGATGGCCCATGCATGTAGGGACCATAATTCCGGGCGAGGATGCCAAATCGAGCCCTTTGCCTGAAAGAGGAGGTCTCTCCTGACCGGTATAGGCCACGGGGGAGTGCTGGTCAGCCGCATTAGGACTGGGAACCAAATCTGGTTCGTCCAGAGCAGAGCCACGAGCAGCACTTGGCATCCGTTTTCCCTGATTCGTTCCAGCACTTGAGGCAGGAGCGAGACGGGGGGAAAAGCATAGAGGTGGCAGCGGGGCCATACGTGGGCCAGCGCATCCCTGCTCTTGGAGAAAAGTTTGGACAGTGAGCATTCTCTTGGGACGTTCTCTTGGGACGCTGTCTCCCACAGCAGTTGGACCGTCTGCGGGTGCAGCGACCATTCCCCTGCTGGGACATTGTTTCTGGACAGACTGTCTGGTCCCTGATTCAGGCGACCAGGCACATGCGCTGCTTTCAGTGAAAGCAGGTTGTGCTGAGCCCAGACCAGGAGGCCTTCCGTCAGCCTGTAAAGGTTCCGGGACCTGACGCCGCCCTGGCGATTTATGTATGCCACCACTGACATGTTGTCCGACCGGACCAAGACGTGGTGAACTTTTAACTGGGGACAAAAGCGCCATAGCGCGTTGTCGACTGCCAACAGTTCTAGACAGTTTATGTGTAGAAGCTTCTCCCGTTCTGACCACTGGCCAAAGAACGGTCTGCCCTCGAGCAGCGCTCCCTATCTCGAGATGCAGGCGTCCGTGGACACCACCTTCACTTTTCTGAAACCTTTTGAGCGGGACTATAGAGCTGCGACAGAAGGATTTCGCGGACCGCTGAATGTCCAGTCCGCGCATCTGCGACGGACGTGCTGTCATGGACAGCGAGTCCAGCACTGTTCCCAGAAAAGGAATTTTCTGGCTGGGAAACAGCGAACTCTTCGCCCAATTGACTGTGAGACCCAGATTAACGAGATGCTCGAGTAATGTGGTTCTGTGTTCTATGAGCTCTGAGTGTGATCGAGCCAGAATCAGCCAATTTTCCAAGTAGTTCAAGACTCGCATGCCCTGAAGTCTCAGGGCTGCGAGAGCAGCGTCCATGCACTTCGTAAATGTACGGGGTGCTAGGGACAGGACAGGACTGTGTATTGATATGCCTGGCCCTCGAATGCGAATCTCAAGAATTGCCTGTGACGTGACGCTATTTGTATTTGGAAATAGGCGTCTTTCAGATCTATTGACATAAACCAGTCTCCCTGGCGAACTTGTGCGAGGATTTTTCTCGTTGTCAGTATTCTGAACTGGTGCTTCACAAGCGCTCTGTTCAGCTGCTGTAGATCTAGAATGGGTAAGCTTTGCCCACGCATCTGCGTGAATAGCTAGAGGTAGACTGAAATCCGGACTCTGGCCGCGGCATAGCGGCGACCGCAGAGCTTCGATGTGCTGACACATAAACACTGTGTTTACAGTGTGCGAGGCGGGGGGCACGCCGATCACAGCGGGCAGCGTGGTCACGCTTGATTTCTCTATGACAGATTGTGGAGAGAGAGCGAGCGGGACAAACACCGTGGGGTTGAGTGTGTCTGTGAGGGAATGTGGGCGCGGGACAGCGGGCACACTCACTGCACTGAGAACACCGTCGGCTTGTGCTGACTGAATGTGTGTTGGTTTCGTTTTTACAGAAACCGTGGGACACGCATTGTGTAGTGTTTGTGGGCACTGTGTCGTGGGCACCTTCACTACATTTTCTTGCACAATCGGCATGAGTCGATTTTATTTGTGCTAGCCCTGAACTGTGGCGGGCTGTGTCTGGGAATGGGCACTGAGACGTGGGCATTCTTACAACACTCATAACATCGGCCGTGGCCGGAAATCCAGAAAAGACACTCTTTTGGGGATTTATTTGGGTCGCCGTAAAAATGGCGTTTGTGTGCAGCCAAGCGGGCTGTGGTACCGGCTTGTTTACTGTAAAATAAACTGTAACAGTAACATTGTTTGGAACTGAACGAGCAAGAAGTTTCGGTGGAGTCTGGCCGCGGCGAGACTTAAACACCGTGGGCCTTAGATGACTGTATGTGTGTTGGTTTCTTTTACAGAAAACGTGGCACATGCAGTGTGAAGTGTTTGTGGGCACTGGGTTGTGGGCACATTCACTACATTTAATGCACAATTGACATGAGTCGATCTCATTTGTGCGAACCCTGCACTGTGGCGGGCTGTGTTTGTGTGTAGAAATGAACACTGGGCTGTGGGCATTTTTATTACACTCATAACTTTTTTATTTAACCTTTATTTAACCAGGGAAATCCTTTGAGAACAAGTCTCTTTTACGAAGGAGCCCTGGCCAAGAAGGCCGCAATAAAAGTTTCACAAAAAATACAAAATAAAATAAATACAATAAACATGCAAGACATAATACATTAACAATACAATGAATCAGCCACACTTAAAAAATACAATGGCCTAACAAAAGTTAGGAATACAATGTAACAAATTACAATACAATAGACTTAATTTGGGAAGCAGGGACAGTTGCCCATTGTGCCTGCTTCCCGATACTTTACTAGGCTCTTAAAGTGACCAAAGGAGACCAAGTTATCAAGTTTAAGTCATTCTGTAATAGGTTCCACGCTGATGGGGCAGAAACTCTAAATGCTTGCTTCCCTAACTCTGTTCGAGCCCTAGGCACAATCATGTGGAGATTATCATTAGACCGCAGTGAGCGAATGCTGGCCTTGAAGGACATAAGCCTACATAAATAAGGGGGTAATGTCCCAATAATGGATTCATATATAAACAATCGCCACCGGGTTAGCCTGCGCTGAGCAAGGGAGGGCCACTGGACCAGATCATACAGAGTGCAACAATTTGTAAAGGGTTTGCACCCTGCAATGAATCTCGTGCGCCATGATAAACTGAATCCAGTTGGTGCAAATATTTATTCGGGGCGTGCATAAATAAAAAAATCACCATAATCCATAAGTCAAAAGTGACGCACTGAGTCCTATCTGAGAGATAATTTTCAAACCAACCAATTGCCTTCACAGAAAGACCAATGTTGAGCAGTTTCCGTTTTAAAATACAATGGTTCACCGTATCAAAAGCTTTAGAAAGATCGATGAAAAGAGCTGCACACATCTTTTTGCTGACCAGTGCCTCAATGATGTCATTCATCACCTTCAATGAAGCAGAGAAGGTACTATGTTCCTTTCGGAAACCTGACTGAAACTCTGATAGGATATTATTAACGCTCAGGAATTCTTTCAGTTGTTCACTTACTAGTCGTTCTAAGACCTTTGACAGCACAGACAAGTTGGAGATAGGCCTATAGTTGTTTAACAAAGTAGGATCTCCTCCCTTTAACAAGGGGAGGACATAAGCAGATTTCCAGATTGATGGCATTACATTCTGAACCAAGGACAAATTAAAAATATACAGGAGCGGTTTAGCAATAAAATCTGCAGCAATTTTTAAAAAATATGGCTCTAAACAATCTGAACCGGCAGGTTTTTTGATGTCCAATGACATCAGGGCTTTATGCACATCATCGATTGAAAACGGGGCAAAGGTAAAAGAAAAAGGCTGGCCAACA
This sequence comes from Siphateles boraxobius, assembly GCF_051911475.1. Lineage (NCBI taxonomy): Eukaryota > Metazoa > Chordata > Actinopteri > Cypriniformes > Leuciscidae > Siphateles > Siphateles boraxobius. The sequence goes on along the minus strand of NW_027508876.1, from coordinate 12,262,248 downwards.
CAACATCTTCCCGCAGCATTACCATCAGAAGAGGAGGTTTTTGGAGATAAAGACCATCGTCTGTGGCCGGAATACCAGAAACTACACTGCTTATATGATTTTTCTGGGTCGCCGTGGAAACGGCGTTTGTGTGCAGGCAAGCGGGCCATGGTACCGGCTTGTTTACTGCAAAATACACTGGAACAGTCGCATTTTCTTGGAACTGAACGAGCGGATAAGAGAGCGTCATCACAGTTTTGTGTGTGTCGGCGTTTGCTTGCAGGCGTGCGTGTTATACAACAGGCTCATTGATGCAATATTGACATCTTCAGCCGCTCAAGGAGCTGAGAAATGTTTGAGAAATGGACATTGGTCCGGCCTCGGCAGGACTAAAACACTCTTTCCTCATTTCGCCGGTGACGCACGCCCACGGGGGGAGGGGTAGCTTTCTTATAACGTGGTTTTGATGCTGGCCCGTTTCCCTGACGACTAGCGGGTAGAAGGGGGGGAGGTCCACAGAGCTCGCCCAATCCTCACTGTCCGACGCCAGGATAGATTAGCTGGCCTTCTCTACAGATGCAGCTATCTCGTCGTCATAATGGCGGAGGCGGCGTCGCGCGGCGGCCGTTGTCCGTCAGTGAGCGACTCGATTGAAGCTTGTGAAGCTGGCGGGCGAACCGGCGAGCTTTCACGGGCTGGAGAAGGCTCGGGGACTCGTGAGTACGGCGCGGCACTACAGCGGGCAGGAGTGCAGACTCTGAGAAAAAATGCCAGGCGAGTCCTCAGAGTCACCATGGCAATAGCTGAGTGCGGCTCGGCACGAGCCACAGGAACGAAGCCTCTTTAAAAAGACGCTGCTCTTTTAGATAAAGAGAGAGAGAGTGTGAGTCGCGACGGCGAATACACACTCTCAGCAGAGTAAAAGGATATTGACGCCGGAAAGCGCAGCAGGTACGGCGGCTGAAGGCGGCGAGGTGAAGGCCAGCAGCTTCAGACTCGAAGGCTCGTCCCGCTGAAGGCTTACTATCAGACGCCGCGGCTTCTCACTCCAGATCCAGCGATGCAGTAGTGCTTCGCTGAAGAGATGAAAATCAGTTTGTATCAGCCTGTCGAGCGTATTTATAGGCCAAGGCCACGCCTATTCTGGCGGGACGTGGCGCGAAGCGCACCCATTGGGTATCACGTCACGCAGGGCCTCTCTCGATAGGCTGCTGCTGTTGCCGCAGGGCAGCCAATAGGCACGCAAGTCGTCTTGCCTATGTCTGCATGTTGCCGCACAGCGTTTTACATTAATTCAAAATTAAGGATAATTTTTGGCTTTAATATCTCGTGGAAAAGAGGTTTTCCCCATAGCATAAGATATTACGCAGAACGAGAGATACTCTCGTAAGAGCAGTGACCTGCTAACAACCTTTGTAACACCTTGGTTACTGCATAGCAATATAGCATTGTGATAACACCCAGAAAACCTAAGAAACGGAACAGGAAGATAATTTAACAACCACCCAGAACACCTTTGTTAACCCCCTGGAGTCGGGTAATCGCGCCGGCGCGATAGTCTCGCTTTTTTTCTTATCAGTGCAAAAGAAACTCAAATAACTCCATCGATTTTTGTCATACAGGCAAGTGTTATACATCTTCAAAAACTGTTAAATGTCTTCTTTTTTTGTGTACACTAATAATAAAAACAAAAAGTTGTGTTTTTCGTAAAATAAAGAAACAAAACATGATGCACGTTCTGTCTTCTCTCTCAATGTGAAGTTCATTCTGAAACGCGACAAAAAATGATCTGTAACTCACCCAATACTTGCCACCCACACATGAAAGTAATGTCTCTACAAAGCTTGAAGTCACCTTTTTTAAATCATATCAAAAACAAATATTCTCGGTTTAAGAAATCCGTATGAAAGCAATGACATGTACAGATTCTCCAGCCCGAGCTCATTATCTTTAATTTGACCACACCCCCACAAGCGCGTGCTGTTCACATGCAAATGATCCACGTGAAGGAACGCAGAGCTGTTAACGCCCTCAACAGCTCGAAACAAAGAATCAGCGACTCCAGTATTTCTCTACTTTTCATTAGTTTGGAAGACTGTTTGTGCTGTGGATTTACCTTGGATTTACCTCAGAAGAAGACGTTTTGAATATGAGAACAATTTTTAAGGTAAAAGGTAGGTAAAAGGTAGACATAATAGTAAGTGTTTTATTGTTGCATAAACGTTACATTGTAACTGGTGCCAGCCTAAAATGTTATGTAAATGATATACAAGTATGCTAGTATGAGTGTTTATTCTAATATGGTGAATATTTTAAATGTTTAGACCCCTGTTTACTGTTAAATACTGTGTTTGTGGATATCTGCTCAAACGAAGATGTATAATGTAACAATAATGTTTCATCGTTTGGAGCGGCTTGATCGCTGCACGCGCTGAGTTTGGGTCTGAGTCACGCTGTGTGTTTGAAAAGCAAAACACGCCACACATTAGGCTTCACGCCAAACTAATCTCATTTCATAACGAATAGAAATATTTGAAGTATTATGATAAACAATATATGTTTGTCTAGTGTAGTGTTACAGAAAAGTGTTCATTTTTAACGATTTATAGGCTGCCTTCTATCTAGGCTATTGTTATTATTTTATGCAGCCCTACACATGCCTATATACAAGTCACAACAAACTAGGTGTTCGTATATATATTTACAAAATACATATACATATATACACTGCCGTTCAAAAGTTTGGGGTCGGTAAGATCTTTAATGTTTTTAAAAGAAGCCATTATGCTCACCAAGGCTGTATTTATTTGATTAAAAATACAAAACAAACCCAGTAATATTGTGAAATATTATTTCAATGTAAAACAGCTGCTTTCTATGTGAATGTATAGTAAAAAGCGTAATTTATTCCCGTGATCAAAGCTGAATTTTCAGCATCATTACTCCAGTCTTCAGTGTCGCATGATCCTTCAGAAATCAGTATAATACGATGATGTGATGCTCAAGAAACATTTATGATTATTATCAATGTTGAAAACAGTTGTGTACTTTTTTTTTTTTTTGAATTCTTTGATGAACATAAAGTTAAAAACAACAGCATTTATTTGAAATAGAATCTTTTGTAACATTATAAATGTCTTTACTGTCACTTTTTATTTTTGATGAATAAAAGTATTGATCCATTTTATTTATTTCCCCCAAAAAATAAAAGAAAAAATCTTACTGACCCCAAAGTTTTGAACAGTAGTGTTTAATGTTACAAAAGATTATTTTTCAGATAAATGCTGTTCTTTTGAACTTTCTATTCATCAAAGAATCCTGAAATAAAAATGTAAATAACTGTTTTCAACATTGATGATAATGAAAAATGTTTCTTGAGCATCAAATCATCATATTATACTGATTTCTGAAGGATCATGTGACACTGAAGACAGGAGTAATGATGCTGAAAATTCAGCTTTGATCACAGGAATAAATTACACTTTACTATATATTTACATAGAAAACAGCTGATTTACATTGAAATATTATTTCACAATATTACTGGGTTTGTTTTGTATTTTTAATCAAATAAATGCAGCCTTTGTGAGCATAAGTGACTTCTTTTAAAAAACATTAAAAATCATACCGACCCCAAACTTTTGAACGGCAGTGTGTGTGCTAAAAACCACCTACACCACCATAGGAACACAGCAACGCTCTAATATCCTTGTTCCCGTGGTCCTATGTTCTCCAGATTTATATGGCACACAATGAACACATGAAAAAGGGTCACATGTTCTAATGGTCCTATGTTTCCTGAGTTTATTAAGCACATAATGCACTGGTTATCAAAATAATAGGCCTAGATTTAAGGAAACTAAACAAATGGTTGAGTAAAGGAATCACAAAAGGTCACATTTCCTTAGGTTAGAATAAGGGTTAGAAGTTTATACTAGGGCCTTGGGAAAATGAGTCCTGACCTTTTAAAAAGTTTGCTAGGTTTTTCCTGCATTGAAAATATTTTGGCGGTCGTCAAAATGAATCCTGCCAAAGATTTGATTGTTTGGGACGATGTCTGGCTTTCTGCAGTCCCGATTCTCTCTGATAGCCGGCTGCTTTAAAACGCTCCTGTGAGTGTTTGTGTAAGAGCTTTGTGAAGAGTGTTAAAGGCGTTGTTCTATATACAACGTGTTTTTGCAGTGTTGAGCTTGGGAGACAATCACAGACATATCTGTTGAGCGTTTGAATGCAATGGCAAATCAGATGTGTTTTAGTTGGGCAGAATCCACTCAAAACGGCAGAGCTTTTCATTATAACCAACAACGTATAAACACAATGTAAATAAAAGATTAATTGCACAGCGTAGATAGACAGCTTCATTGATTATAACCGGCTTTCGCAAGAGGGCAGTTTTTCTGTACCTAGTATTTAACTGAAGCAATTCATAGCTTCATTGAATATTCAGTCACAGATGAGCCAGCGAGACGCGCACAACAATTTGTCCTCTTTTGAACTCTGATATGCCTGCTATTATGTTGTATGGATTGCATTATTTTATGTATAGCTGTGCTATTGCTCTGCTTATTCAACCTTCACACTCTGCTCTTACATTCTCCTCTGTTTTTTCTTTTTTAGTTTTCGTTAGCATTATAATTATCATCCTTGGAATGAACAGCCCTTTATACTGGCACTATTTAGTAACAATGGTCATCTAAAAGGATAGCATCAAATATATTTTCATTAATAACCCTGAAAATGTATTAAAACTAGTGGTGGGCATAGATTATTTTCTTTTAAATCTAGATTAATCTCACCGTAATCTTGGAATTAATATAGATTAAAATGGCTCATTTGAATTCTGCCGAAGGCATTCAGAATATGTGTGCTACCCAAATAAATAACCTTGCAGGTAAGATGGGCAGGGGCGGAGCTAGACTCTCACCAGATGGAAAGAAGCGTAAATGGATGGAGAAGCATAGGTTACTGTAAAGCTACGTCTTAGTTGGTGATTATCTTGGCGAAAGCCGAGTACAAATCAGCATGAAGTTTTAACACCTACTCTCGTGTAATGGAAATCTCAGTACAGTGGGGGCGGAGCTTCATCATGGGGCCCTCTGCTACCAAGTAATTTTAAAATTAAAACCGTAAAAAAGAAACTTAAAATATGTGATGAATGCATATGTAATAATGTGTCACTTTTTGAGCCAAGTAAGCTTATGTTAAATATAACACAAAGACTATCTCGTTCTTTTCTTTTTAATGCGCCCGATTTATATTTTCTCTTTATTTTCGTAACTATTCTCTACATTATACATTTGCACCTCACGTCACCCACTGTACTCGTGAGGCAAGTAGGCCCACCTTATACGCTGTGTTTTGGTTCATTTATGACTCACAAGACGAGCTCCAATTCACGCGCCGGCGCCTCCGGGTCGTGATTATCTATTGTCTGCTATATTTACTTGTTATTTATTAAATCCAGGCAATTGGTTGATGAAACATTGATTAAAATTAAGATACAATTAATACAAAACGAAAAGTTACCTTAATGATAGGCTTTATGTTTGATGTCTCTGTGAAAGTTTTAAAGCAGTCTTTCAGTGCCGCTTTCAGAGCGCTCACGTCCGTAACAGGGAACTGTCACGTAACATTGTTTTTCCCTCATAAATGCGTACACGAAAAATAAGACAAAATGAATATTTTATGTTCTGTGGAGAGCCAACCCTTCTGTATTACTTTTTGTACTTTTGCTACCTAAAAGTTAGTTTTTTTGTGGCACGTCCGTTACGGATGTGTATTTCCCTCATATTAAATATAAAACGCATAGATTGATATTTTTCTAATGCCTTTATTAAGGGAGTATGGATAAACAGACGTTTCAATATTGGTACTAAATGCCCCCTAGTGCAATTCGGCTAGGTATACATCTGCGCTAAAATATCAAGGTGAAAGTCATCAGCTCCCAACCCAACTTTGAGAACATATTAACGGCGATATTTTTTTTATCGCCCGATATGAGTCTCACGTTAACGCAGCACGTTAACGCCGATAACGGCCCACCACTAATTAAAACACATTTATATGTATAAGCACATATTTCCCAGATTTATGGATTATTCATTGATGACTCATGACCCTTTACTGGGCCACATCCTCTTGTAGAGAGAGCAAACAATGAATGAGAAAAGGGCTGATCAAACAATCCCTGGAGCAGCATTCGCCCTATCAGAACATTCAGCACAGCCTGCATGAACCAATTACATAAGAGCGTGATGTAACAGCGCTCGACTATTCTGACTGCCTGATCCTCACACTGCTGCTGCTTCATCATGAGAGAGACAGACTCATTTCACTGGTAATGGAGTGAGAGAAACAGAAGTAAGGATTTAAAAAAAACTAGAGACAGATTGCTGGCAGAACACAAGTGGAGAAGAGACTGAGAGGAGAAAGTGAAAGGAGGCAGAGAAACCCAGACAGGTAGACAGATGATGGAGACAGACAGAAAGACAGACAAATAGATAGACATATAGAAAGATAGACAAATAAATGGACAGACAGACAGATATATAGACAATATATATATATATATATATATATATATATATATATATATATATTAGGGGTGGGAGATATAGCCTCAAAATTCTATCACGATATTTCAAGAATATTTGCGATAATGATATTTATGACGATATAGACATTTTTTTTGTTGTTGTTGAAAATTTTCTTATTATGTTTATCTCGCCTAAATGTTTGCTCACTCATTACGTTTTTACAATGTGGTAATTTTTTTGTTAATAGTTTACACAACACAAGGAAGCTTGATTTCAATCTTTGAATTAAATGTTAAATGTGTGTAGGTCTAACACCAGTATTCAGAAATACTACAGAAACATAATAAAGTAATCAAATGTAAAATAACACAGTCTTTTAGTTCTGTTTCCTGATTAAAATAAATACATAGGCTAATAATTTTCATTCATTACATTTAAAGCTATCTTTTGTTGTTTTGACGACAACATTAATGACAGACGCATAGCCTATGGCTGCTGTCACTTTTACAGCTAGTGCACGGATCCATTGCTGTTTTCATTATACTGTCTGGTACACTGTCATGCGTTTTATACATAACCGACTGTGTTTATGAGTATACTTACCAAGACCGGAAGTTTTACACAATTTTGCGTTTTTCCCCCCATTAAAGCAATATAATCCGCAAAAAATAACTTTAGTTTCTCGTGAGCTGTACTCTGTGTATGCACGCAGAGTAGCTTACTGGATGGTTTAAAACCGCTTGAATGTTTAAACTGATAAGAATTAAGAAGACTTGAAAATTATAAACTTTAGTTACGATGCACTGATGGCCCGATTGTGCAAGAGACCATTCAGTCATGTCCCGACTCCTAAAAGCGCGCGAGAGAAGACGCGCGTCGGCAGCCCCGCAGAACACTCAAGCTGTTTGTGAAATTGCTAAATCGTCATCGGAGGCTGACAGGCTGCTCTCGCGCTCAGACAGGTGTTGTTGTTGTGCGTGCTAAGGAACGTAAATGCGCCATACGTCATCGCGTCGCTATATCATTGATATCGCGATATGACACTTTTTTTATCATGTAAAAATGTATACCGGTATTATCGTGGGCGGTATGATATGGCACACCCCTAATATATATATATAGAGAGAGAGAGAGAAGAGAGAGAGAGAGAGGGGCAATTTAGCGGGTACAGCTTCAGTGCAGTTAAACTCACTGGAAAATAAAACTTTTTTAAAAACTGATTAAACTTTATGAGTTTTGAGGGCATCACTTCACAGAAACAAGTGCAACACAGCATCTGTACCTGGAGCCCCACAATCACAGCACACTTCATTTCCGGGCATGTGTAGCACATCGTCTATTATGGCTTTAGTGAGATCTTCCAGCCCGTCATCTCCTCCACCCTGCTCTCCTCTGAAGGCCATGTTTAATGCCTCCTCCTTACTGTTAGTTAACACTGAGATCCATCTGTAGAGGCAGAAACACTTTAACAAAATACCAGAAGAAATATTTTAATTTGTTTGTTTAGTTTTACGACAACCAAATAAACTGAAGAGCACTAAAACATTTTTCCGTTGAATAACATGCAACCACAAACGTATTAGGTAAGTAAATTGTATCATGCATGGTGATTGTACATAGTTGCTACTGTAAACCCTTAAAGTTGCTTGACTCTCCATCTCTGATTGGTTCATTGTTTCAAAACTGACACTGATTTGCTACATAATAAAAAGATGGATTATTTCTAACTTGACAAGCAGGGTCTTAAAATGCTCTGCCACATGATGCCGAAATACCAGTGTGCAAACCAGACAGCATTTCGCCTCAGAAAACAACAGCTAAATCCTAAACCAACATTTAAGCCCTTCTTTCAGACACTTTCCTTTCCGTTCCTATGTTTGTTCACTTTCCATTAATTCCCAAATAAGCTGTTTTACAAAAGATGGGGTGATATTACTGAGCACAAAAGCATGCCATAACCCCTTGTTAGCTAAATGAAAAGATCGGCTTTCGGCTTTTATCTTTTGTATTATGTTGCAGGTCAATTTGACCCGTTTTGATTTTTGAGTTGTCTTTTTTATTTTTTGCCTATTTTTTTTTTCTTGACATATTGTGACTTTTTCTCATTCAGTGTCAAGAACATGCATGCAAAGTGAGGATACACTGATGTGTTTTAAAGAGTACACATAATTTATATTATGATTTTAAGTTTGCGGGTCAATTTTTATGTGCCAAGGCAACTGTACAGACCCAAAATAAAAACATTTCCTGGTTTTATGTTTGTTTTTTTGTTTTTGTTTTACTATCCCATGATAGCAAAAAGGTACTGAAAGTACTGAAAAAGACTTAGGGAAAAAAATATATTTTATTTTAATCTATCTGAAATAGTATTTAACATGTTTATTATTGTTAATATTTAAAGGGATAATGTGTTGTTTTTTAGGTATTTTATTATCTAAAATCAATATTTTTATTCATAAATATGTCCTCAATGGTGTACAAATACCTCTGCCAATTATCTGACTTATCCTCGTAAACGAAGAATTTATTATCTTTATATACATGTGACGGGTAGGTACATGGAGGCTTCCATGTAGTTACGCCATCTTGAAAAACTATAATAGCAGAGAGGGTCAAAAAGTAGTAGGCCAACGCGTTTCCACAACGCGTTTTCGTTAAAACTCGACGAAGTGCTATTAGAAGACATCCTGTCATAGCTTTTTGGTACATAACAGCTACCGTATATGCAACACGCCTTTGAAAAAGCGAGACGCTGGATAGCACAATTCGTTTGAATGCAAAATACAATTTCACCGCTAGATGGGAGGAATTCCTACAAAATGTCCCTTTAACAAAAATTGTGGGAAAATCAATTTTTTTACCATCACAGTGTAATACGAAACCAACATACATTTAATTCCATGCTGTATGTCATGGCTCTTTAACTTCAGTCCTGAAGGGCCAGTGTCTTGCTGAGTTTAGCTCTAACCTTAACCAAAGAACACTTGAATAAGCTAAACAAGGTGTGCAGAATTACTTTCAAATTGTAGATGGGTATGTTAAATTGAGGTTGGTACTAAAGTCAGCAGAACACTGGCCCCACCAGGACCAGAGTTGAAGAGCCATGACATACAGCATGGAATTCAATTTATGCTGGTTTCTTATGACACTGTGAAGGTAAAAAAAATTGCTTTTCCCACAATTCTTCAGTAATGATACAAATAATACTATTAGTCAGGTGACGGTTTTAAAAATAGTCGTTACAATTTTTTTAAATATAAATCTTAAGTTCTGCAAGTGATTCTTTGTTGTTTTTCATTGTGTGATTTTTTGGAAAATGTATCAAATCCAATATGGGTCATTTGACCGACTCCATAAAAGCTGTACCCAGAAATCAAACTCACACCAAATTCACATTAAAGATTAAAAAAGATTCCTGTCAAAGCTGAGGTGAAATGACTGCAGAACCCCTGTATAAAGGGGTTTTAGCTCCTCATTCTTATCAATGTCTTTAAATAGTCCTATATAATGGTTGTTATAAATGGCTCCATGAGGGAGTTTTCTGACAGACACCAGGGAGTTCACAGCAGTGTGGGTACGAAGCAAAGCCAGCTGTTAAAAATACTCAGAGACGTTATTAGATGGTGCATGCTTTGCTTTTTGTGAGAATGTTTGCAACTAAAGGAGTCTTGGAAACGTCATTGTGGTGTCAGTGACCCCAATGAGTAAGTGGCAACTTCAGACAAGCAAATGCCACTTCACAGACTCCTCACCGCACAATACCCATCAAGTAAATATTTATCTTAATGAACTACAATTACTTTTTATTAACTAATGTGCCATAAAAGTAGTCAAAACTAGTCATAAGAAAAGGAAAGAGGCATTCAGTTCCAGGCAGATTGCTATAAATGTTAAATTGCAGAGGAGGAAATACCATAATCGGCATATAAACCATTTCTTAAACATCACTGCATTCACAGAGAAGTTAGATTAGAGGGTTTGCATACTTGAGATGCAAAATGTTGAAAATCCCACACACACAAAAAAAAATCTTACATCAGAAATTCCTGCTCATCTTCAGCCTGGAAGTGATATGTGCGGTTATCTGAAACAGATGACAAGTAAAATATGAGCCGTTTGCACATGAAGTTACTTCCACTATTAAACACCAGAAGATAGTATTAGAGTCATAATTCACAATAATGGTACAATTACACAACTATTTAAAAATGAGTTTGACAATTTTCTTCCAAGATTCGGTATGGTAAAGTAAACAAACACATTATCATAAGCTACCAAATCACTCATGTGGTTTCCCACAAGAATCTCTTCTTGACTCACGGGAAATGAGATCGAAGCACTTCCTGTCCTCAGCGCTGGGCTTGACCTGACATGTGAGCAGGTTGAGTTTGACAGGCTGCCTGTTTGACTGAAACAAAAAAGCGACAACAGGAGAAATAAAAAAATAAAAAAATGTAAATGTAAGAAATGCATGTTTGACTACTTCATATTCCTGCTATAACTTCCAAACAGCATCAAAAAGGTTTTACAATCAAGTTTGTCAGTCTGTCCGGGGTAAATTCAGAACAGAAAGTGTTTCTGCACATCATCTGCACCATTTTATTTTACACATGTGCTAGACGGATATCTTAGGCAGTCTCATGTTTTACAGTGTCTCGTACCACATATACTAAGTCCATAGATAAAAAATAAATCAAAAATCTTTACAAAACCCTTGGACGTAACTTGCAAGGTTTGTCATTTAACTATAGGAAAGGCTCAATCGCGCAGAGTTGTGCATACTGGCTATTGACTGAACAAAAGTGTCGAAAAAACGCAACGCATATGTGTTCCATTACACGGACAGAGTCAGTGCAGACAGATTGTTATGCATATGGCCTGATTTGATTTGATAATGAAATGTGAGGCACAGGACATCATGAGTGAATAAAACATCATGTGGGTAAAGAAGAAAATTGATGACATACAGTATGATGCGGAGGGTGAGTTCATGACCTTAGACTGAGAAAGAGATGCTAACAATGCTGCTTGTTCAGTTAAATTGTAGTCATATTTACCGTTGCTCTGTGAAATTTTGCAGGCAAAATCCACTCATTTCAATAGGAATCACCGCGAAAGGGAGTTTCATATAAGGGCGAAAAAGTTCCCCACAGTTTTGGTAACGCAAATTTGCTAGTTGAACAAAAGAAAACTTCTGTGTGAGCTGTGCTTCATGTATTACTACACTACTGACAATGCACTTTTATTGTCTGAGAAATGTAGCCAAAATTTCGATAATGTAACTGGCACTGTGTCCAAGACATTGATGTTTAGAATGCAGTAAAAGCCTTAGCCCACCATATTTGAAATAAAGTGAATGAAAAGGATGATATGGAGGAGGCAAGATAGTAAATTTGATAAAGTGGTCAACACTCAGTTGCTCATTTCCCCAGTGTGTGGTTAAAGAGGGACAGCGGGATGTCTGGGTTGTTATGGAAACATTCAGCAAAAGTTCAGAAAGCTAATAGAGGGAATGCTTTAACGTCACTTTCCCGCCGGAACACGCCCCCCTCAGCCGGACTGAGTGGCAGAAGAGCAGCTGTGTGACTGGATTTAATAGGAGAAACTGCGAAAACGCAAGTAAAACAAACGATTATCAATTTAAACTAAAGATTGGACTCAATAGAGTGTTCCTTACAACTTAATAAAGATCCAGTGATCCATGGATATTGACATGCAGCCAGGAATCGTGTTTCCTGACATTTATATGTGCCTGATATTGACACCGGGGAAATACATACAGCAAATTTGCCTGTGAACGCTTTATATAAATACAATATAGGCAGGTCTAAATCCAGGTTATCACTTATATCAATGTTATATATATCATCATATCGTCAAGACTTAAAACTTGTATAGTTTTTTGTCAGTGTTTATTTAAAAATGTCAAATTATACAGAATATACAGTGGTAAATATTTGATTGATGAGTTGTCACTGTAATATATAACAATACAATATATAGAGAATGATTTTACCACTAAATTCAGCATATTGACACAAAAATGATAACTGCAAATCCACCTTTCGCTGCCTGGAGTCCAGTTGTTTCTATGAATTGCAGCGATCTATTTGCTTCTCTGTTCTGTAGCTTTCGGCAATCTGTAAAAATATACCTCATATTTCTTGTCAAATGTAGTTGTACAGTCCCCGTTTTAGATGTGTTTTTTTGTGTTTTTCAAGGCATTCACGCTGAAAACCAATGCTGTCGCTCAGTCTTTTTGCCACTCAGTTCGCGTGACCTCAATCACTCCAGCTGACGGTGACGTCACGCGCATTCCCTCTATAAAGCCTTTTCACTGTAAATGTTAGACCTCTGTTTAATAGACTGATTGTAGGATGACATGGTTTATAGTGAACAGAGTAAATCACATGTGTCTGAGTTACTCACAGTGGCATGAGAGATGGTGAGAATTCCTCCTTTAACTGAGCACTTCCTCCTCTGCCACACCTTCCTCAACCTACAACACAATTATATTTCTTAATACTACTTACAGCAGCCAGCTGGAACTCATATCAGTCAAAAACCTCATATAATTGAGGGTGTGTGTGTGTGTACCCATCACTCTTCTTCATTAGATAGCCTTTCTTCTCACAGCCAAACTCTTTGTTTCCTTGCAGCTGGTGCATACTGTAGCCAGGCTGCTTGCTCTGAGAGTCCTGCTCGAGTACACACACACACACACACACACACACACACACACACACACACACACACACACACACACACACACACACGCTTTAAATAGCTATATGCAGACACCAATCCAAACAGATTCTGTATAGACAGCATTTTTGTAAAAGATGTGAACAGATCTTTAATATTTCTCACCAGATTTGCAACCTTTTAAAAACATCAGCTTTATCTGAAAACCACTTATTTAATTTGCACGCACACAATGATCTCCATCACAAACACACGTCATGCTGTACATGCTGAACACTTACTCTTCTAGACTTCAATCCACACATGAAGCGGGTGAGAGAGAAATAGGAGAGGGTGTGAAAAGCATGTGTTGGTACTACTAAATCGAATAAATACACTACAGTAATGCTAACTTACAAATTAGCTGCTCCTATGACTTATATAAACTCCTACCATGTTACCATAATTACATGAAAATTTGCTGTCATGACAATATGTTGACAACAATTATTCATTAGCTAACTACCTATTAATTGTCATTCATTTTAAATGTCAATTATTAAACATGATCAGCACCTCTTCTCTGAGCAACCAGTGGGGCACAACACTGGTTACCAGCAAGCCCCATTTCATACTGGCTACCAGCATGGTACAGCACTGGGCACTCCCTCTCACACTCTCCCCTGTACAGGTCGAGCATTAGGGAGGGTTATATGTTAGACCCACAGATGTACTGCAAAATTCATCCCATAATATTTCATTCTGTATGGTGTCATGCCATTGAACAATTAACTATAACTCTATATGTGTACATTATTCTAAATATGAAGTATATACACTCTGGCAAACCATATGTAAATGTAATCATCACTACTGAAACTGTTTAATCCCAAACAAGTCACTTGGTTGGCTTTCACAAACTAGTTTGGGCAATTAATTGAGAATTTGCTTTGGTCCTAAGATAGAGCCCTGAGGCACACGACACCATACACCTACCTCCTTTTGTTCAAGCTGTAGAGAGGACTTAATGAGATCCCTTAGTGCAGTGAGCTGCTTTTTCTCTTCATCTTGTGTTTGTTTTATCTAAATCACACAAAAGCAAAACGTACCCACACACCATTAGGCGTGCAGGAAAAACAATGATATTGTAAAGTACTGAATTATTTTACCTCATAATACAGTCTTAATATTCTCATGCTAAGAATACATTTTTATTTGGACCAAGTCCAGTACAGTAAAACATGGCAAATATTAGTAAATGCACAATTATTTTTATTTGACCAACACTCTTAGAGAAAAAATATATATAACTGTGCACAGCACAGAAGTGTAATGCAGCTATAAGAGAAACAAGTGAGTATAAGATTGCAATATAGTTTTATATTACTACACATTAAAAAAATATCACAATGTGACCCAGATACTATATTGCCAGATCCCATCCATAACAAACCAAGGTAAAATGTTTTTTACCCAACCAAATAGTTTTAGGATAAAGTAAGGTGAGGTACATACGTTGTAAAGATCAGCTGCTAATTTCTCAATGTACTGCTTTAGCTTATCTGCTGTCTTCAAGCCATCTTGGAAAAAGCTGATAAAAAAAACAGAATTAACAATTTTTTTTTATATTGCAACCAACTATCATTACAGACCATACATATTCTGTCAATACAGTCAGGGGAAATTATAGAAAATTTCACAGTCTATACAACACAGAAACTTGCAAACATCAAGTAAAGATGGAGTTAATTAGTAAAAGTAAAAAAAAAAGCTTTAAAATAAGCAAAGCTTTAAAATAAACAAAAACATGCAGTTTTTGAGTAAATGTGGTGGAAATGTCCAGTTTTAAATACTAGCAGGTGACTAATATAGTGCCAACACTAACAAACTGCCAAGAGTGTGAGTCAAATTGGATGAGTCAGTGGTTCAGAATCTGCGGCCACACGTTCTGCTATCGAGACCCATCTGATGTTTATGTATGAGATTTGAGCATGATTCTGCATTAAAGTGACCTTGGGGTATTTTATCAAAGTAATAAAGAAGTGTAGAGAACTAAGCAAAGTATGCATAATGCCTTTGCTATAACTTCATTAAAAAGTTTAAATTGCGATTAAGTTAAAAGAAACAAAGGTAACACTCGACAGTCCACTTTAGACATTCTGCTAACTAAAATTAACTTTGCAACTACTCAAGTCATTCGAGTATTAGTAAACAGTCTGACTAATATCTGCTAACGCTTTATTTTGATGGTCCCCCAACAGAAATTTTACTGACTAGGCAACTTTGCATGTCATGTCAACTTTTTCTACTAACCCCTTATACCTAACCCAACCCTAACCTGACAGTCTACTAATACTCTAATGAGAGTTAGTTGGCATGTAGTTGCAAAGATACTTCTAGTTAGTAGAATGTGGACCATTAAAATAAAATGTAACAAAAAAAAAGTTTTTTGTTTGACACATTCGGTTACTTTTAAAAGAAAAGAAATCTGAAAACTTTTTTAAAAGTTAATTATCTATTAAAAGGTCCTTTCCCTTAATTTATTGATAAACGGGTGCTCCGCTAGAGACGTTAGTGCTTCTGATAGGTTTTCTTAGAAACCATATAGAACAAAGTGAAACTGTTAAAACAGCATAATAAAATGACAGCAATAACCATATTTACTTAATCGCAAACATTAACTTTGTCTTAATAATGAGCCATGAAAGTCTTGAAGTGCAAGGTAAAGGTTTCTCGTAAGTTTCTGCTGATGCATCTATAGGTCAAAGACAACACTAGCTCAGAATAACCTTAACCTTTAGAGTGAGAGGGAAAAAAGTGCAACACTTTCAGTTCTTTCTTTCAGATCATCACTTTTTTTCAGACCATTAGGCTAGTGACACTTGCAACACTACATGGATCAATAACACTTTCAGTTAACAATTTCCTCATGTCCCATACACATTTATTTTGACAGTTTTACAAACTAAATGTATGATGTATGGACTTAAGGGATTTTTTGGACTACTTATTTAGTATACTGATATTGCAAATATCTGTTTAAGGAAAAACACACACAAACGCAAAAAATGTGACTTACTTGCACTGTGCGTGGTAATACTTGATCAAGTTCTGAAGAAGGTCAACCCCTTTTTTGGTCTTTATTTCATTCACTTTGATCAGGTACTGCAGAGACAGACAGAATTTGATAACAACACAGTTCAGTATTCCAAAAGTAGAACCAACAGATATTTCGACGCTTAAGTGATTTGAAAATTTATTTGAAATACATGACAAATCTACAAGCATAATTCTGGGGGCACATATTTAGGTGTAAATATTTGATTGAACGATTATGCATAACTGTTCATATTTCAGTAGCAACTAAAAAGGGACAAAAATCTTATCTTCTAAATCTCAAACGAACTTCACTTTAACTTCTAAAGTGACAAACCAATTCCACAAAACAAATGAATTAAACTTCATCGTAATCCCAGTTTATCCCGGAGGGGTAAATTCCAGAACATTTTGCAAAGTCATGCCACTTAACAATTTTTTGGCTATGCTCAGAAACTTAATCCGTCCTGTTTGGCCCTTTGCATATCTGAATATATCATGGGACAAAATGGCACACATTCCGCTCATCTTAGAGTGAGTGATTTTATTTGTGCACAACCTTTGAGTCACAGTTATTTCATACACAATGTGAGTCATACATCAGAATGAACAGTTTCCTAATTAAGTGTGTGCTTATCTTTGTTATATATAACGCATGTAGTAGGTAGCTGTATGTGTTTGCTAAAGTTGTCTTGAGTTTTATATTTCCTTCGATGCTTCCTGTATATGAACGAGTCATCTCACTGCATAATTCATTATTCATTGCTGTCATATTTGGATTTTCATGTGTAACCACCATGAAAGGACAACAGGAAACCACCAAAAACAAAAAACTGCTAAATTAGGACAAAGTCAAGACCATCATAAATTATGTCATTGATTTTCAGTAATATCCAAATGCATCTTTTACATTACTGCTTGATTATTAGGTAAAATGGGCAATTGAATTAAAGTATTAGATTGTATCATGTGATTTGGTCCAGGAGCATTTGAAAAGCAACCTAACAAACCCTTGATGCACAATTAAATGAATTCAAGATGCAATTCTAAATGACAAACCCAATTCATTAACATGTTAAATAACCCACAGCTATCCTCCCTAATGAACAAAAACAGCATTGATGATTATGAATCCATGAAACAAGCTATCACCATTTGCTCAAATGCTGAGAGAATCATTAAACTGTAAGATAAACAGGCCATTTTCACTAAAATGGCAGCATTATAAACTCCTGATTTCTATTAGGAAAATCAATCACAACAGCTAGTGATTTGACTACTAATACAGCAACCTGTAACAGTCAAAGATCTATTTAAGGGCTCTGATTAGCTGCATCTGTGGTTTTATGAATGTTAATATCAATTACAAAACCTGTGGTCTCATGCTGATGAAAATTGCTGTATAGACAGATCTGTACATTATCAGTACAAAGTGTTTTGGGTTGTAATAGTAGTAGAAAATATCCCTTCCCATGGCTTGTACATGTATGTAATTCGTAAGCCTTTAATCTGGAAAAGATATTTAAAAGCACCACAACTATTGAAATATTCCAATATGGGCTACATGTAATCAGCATAATCTGAGAAAAGAAAAAAGAAAAAAGAAAACAGGAAGATTATTTTCCTGCTATTCTCTTCTGGAAATATTGAAGATGCTCACTTGCCATTTAATATGCTGCATCTTAGTAACATTGATCCAGACCAAAATTATACAGTATGTTAAGTGTCCAAAATTGTGTTTCTTGAATAGCTTGACTTTTCACAACTGTCTGTACCTATTACCATTCAAAATGAACAGAATATTAATTTATATATTAGTAAACAAAGTTAAAGTTTATATTCCGAATATGATATGGCATGTATAGCATGTTTCTGGTAAAAAAGGACAAGTTGAGTGCACTACAGACCTCACACATCTGTAGTTGGAAGAGCCTCCGTTCTTTCTCCATCTCCTCTGCGATCTCAGCACCAGTGATCTCTGTTCGGATCATCCCGTGCTGCTTGGCGTGCTCACGTTTTTCCTTCTCGATTTTTGTACTGAGAGATTACAAAAATTTGTAAATTTGTATATTTAGCACAAATTCATCTGAGTTGGCGGGTAATAAGAGTACTGTGTATATTTCACATTAATCTCACATCTACGGGGGAGAAAATTATCTTGCTCATGCTTTTTGATGATGCAGTTAAATTACTGATAATTGCAACAGCCCACAGACAAAGTAATCGGTCTGAATGGACAAAAGTGTATAAAGACACACTAGCTCAATGGTTTTCATTCCTGATCCTGGGTGTGTCTCAATCAGTTCCCTAGTTCAGTAATCAGGGCACTGATCAGGGAGTCGGCCATTTTAAGGGCTGTCTAATCATTGATGTTGTACACGGAGGACATTGTCATGTTGCCAGAAATTAGAGTCATGTAGTGAGCCTGGGTCCTTACTGTCCTTACCAGTGTCCGAATACGTGTAAAGCTGCCCTTTTAAAATGCAAGTCATGTTCATTTTTAAGTTAAGTTTAAGTAAACAGGATAACTTAAGTTTAATAACTAAACTATAAAAACTATGTGTTTCCTCACCTTATGCGGTACAAATTAGAGCATTTAATTTTGATCAATAATCTATTTTACATTGTTATTTCATGTTAACTATTGTGTTTCCTAATGTCAATGGATACAACTTTATGTTATTGATGCATTTTTATTTTATTTGAATTGTCAAAATAGGTTTATGGTTGTTATTAATATTGGTATTGTCATCACAAACACTAATACTTTACCTCACGGTTGACATGGGGAAAAAAGCACGTAAATGACAACACCAATAGTAATATAATAATAGATATTATATATAGCTAAATAGGTTCATAATTATAGCCTTGTTAGACTACTATTTACATCAAAGCTCCAATGGTAAAAACTGATACATTTTGCTCTTTCTTAAATTCTTTCTCCTTTCCGTTGTTGGAAGTACAGCAGAACTCATCAAACAGTAAATAAAGTAAAACAATTACAGTCACAAAATACATTTTCTTTTCCTTCCATTTACAACTCTACTAAAATTCACATCAGAAATTAATCTCATTCAGAGCTTGCGAGAGCTGCAAGTACACACACTGAATGTATAACGTTGCTATGCCAGTACGTTTACAGTGTCATTACACACAATGACACTGTAAACGTGCTGGCATAGCAACGTTATACATTCAGTTTCCCTTTCCACACGTATGTCCTACAAAGGCCTACTGTACTACTGTACTGTAGGTTGAGGACACTTCACATATATCATCCTACATAGGATGTGTGCTATCTAGGATGCAAACTTCGAAATGAGACACATCGAGTGTTTCAGATACATACACGGTGGTGGGTTTTCCAGGACCAGGATTGAAAACCATTAGCTAAAATTCATTGAGCAAACTTACAACTTCGTTTCGTAGTCCTTCCAAGCCTTGTCAAAGGGTTTTTTCAGGTCCTGAAAACAAAAAAGGAAAGTATTTAGAAAAAAAAAACAAATGAGCCAAGTGCAGTAGTTAGAGTGCCTCATGTTCACAACAAAGTAGATGTCAAAGACTAGGTAGTGCACTAATCCATCTGCATCAGAGGTGAAGGATGATATCTTTCCAGCAGTAAGGTAAACAGCACATTAGGATCACAACAGCCTCATTACATACTTGTTTTGATAAATATCTAAAGCACCAATTCTAGATATGACTATTACAGTTACTTGTGGTAGCTGACAAATCCCTTAGTGGGTTCTTCTGATTGGCTACAGTTGCATGAGTGAGATGTCTGATCTTCTGATAGACAAGACATCAAAAATCAAAATAAAATCAAATTTATCGATCATCGATTAAGCAGGTTCATGGACGTGTGTGCTGCTCAACCGTGAAACACGTAAAGCGAGCGTGCCGGAGTTATGTTTGGGACTATTTCACACCATCATGACTATAAGTTTATCTGTGCATTCGCAGCCTTTTGTTTTGTGCAAATGTAAGTTGTAATTTTGTGTTTATTTTGTGTAGGCCTATCTATATCGGACTAATCTCATATAAGATGCATTTGGTAAAAAATGTATGTAGTAAAGTGTACGGTGATCCTCTTCAGCTTCAGAGCTCAAACGGCAATGCACGACTAATAATGACTATTGGGACTGTCATATTACATTACATTATAAAGAGAACAATATTGTATAAAACACTGAATTATTTTGGTTTAGTTGCTGTGTCGTGTTGCTCCAGGAAGAACACGTCCACAACAGTCTTTCTGAATGGCACATAACTTAGTTCAAATTCACTTATGCATTCTCGTAATTTTGTGCAGATATAATTTGTAATATTATGTTTATTTTGTCTTTTATTTATTAATCTCACATAAGATGCGTTTCTTTGAGTTAAATAACGCACTAGCAAAGTGCTCCAGTTCACCAGTATTCATTCAGCGCATGCAGCTCAAACAGCAATGCACGGCTAATAATAACGATTATTGGGACTGTCATATTACAAAACATGAGAACACCATTTTGTTAATTCATTGAGAATTCATTGGGTTTAGTTACTGTTTTCAGCGCATTGCTCCAGGAAGAACGCGTCCACGACAGTCACACACTCTGACAAGCACGCATCTGAGACGCCATTGGTGACGCATTGTATTAGTCGTTATTTGATCATTCAATCATTAATTTAATTAAATGATCAATCACATCGAAGCATTTTACAATCCTACTAGCCCTTTATTTAGATTTAAAAAACATTCTCATTCATTAGGTGAGGAACATCTAGTTTTGAGCAGCATTTGTCATGCTGTTGGCCATATGCCACTGCAGTAGACGCATATTGCAGTATTAAGGCTAACGATTAATCGATTAATTGATCGTTAATATGACGATCGATCATGGGAATTTGTGAAAATTGAAATTTTTCTAGTTAGGACTGGAACAGAGCTCAGGTACTTCTACAGGTCAACAACATCATATTTTAAGATATTATTTATGTTTCTGGGTTTGTTTCCAAGTGCAATTGGTGGATGAGAAGAGTTTTTATGCATCTGCATTTGTATTTGGCCTCTACACGTCTGACGATAGAAATTAATGTAAAATATTTCTCACCCCCTTCACGCCTTTCAGGTCGCCTTTCAACAGAGAGTCCAGAGTAAAGATCACATTATGACTCAGATTCTGGAGCTGCAGGAAGAGACGGTGAAACAGAGCGGAGACTGTGTTAATACGATACATGACACTTGGCACAGCATAAGCACAGCACATAAGAAATAAGAGGAAACATATCAGATACAGCCATCCACACAAAGAGCCTGTTGAGAGAGAGAGACGGAACCGTATCAGGATGAGCAGACCAGCATTGTCATCCAATACTCTGGGACAGATCTTTTAAATTAATCAACATTAATGTTTCAGACCCAAGAGGCCGATAGTTTGGAATCAAGTAACAAGATGAGACCCACTGACGTGCTACACTGTCTTATAAGAGCTTAAAATAGTGATAATAATAATAGATTAAAGACCAAGAAAGAAAGATGATCAAAGGGTGGATAACTGATATATTGTGCATGAGTGCATCCCAAAGAAAATATATTATGTCCGACTATAAATCTACATAATTCCGTCAGTTTTTAAACAAACAGCATTCAACAAATGGTAAAACATTATAATATAGAGCAGGGATCCTCAAATAGCAGACCGCGACCCGGTTCCAGACCCTAGCTTGGTTCCAACCAGACCGCGAGACATCATGATTTTACATTTTCTACTGTTTAAAGTGAGAAGCTTCATAATAAACAATGTTATAAAAAAATATAAAAAGTTATATTTCAGTCACATGGCCTTCAGTGCCATACATACAGTAGATATCTAAATGTAAAAATAATAATAGCGTGATAAAACATCTGATCTTATCATTTATTAGTCATATCCAATTGAGCTAAAATGGTGAATTGTACCAAAAACTTTTTTTTTTAATTCTTAGACACCACTGCTTTGGCTCTGAGGGCTCAATATACTCATCTTTGATGACTATTTTGACTGTTTACACTTTTATATTAAATATATAACTATTCCAAAAATTTTAGGAAATGTAAAGACCGGACTTCATGGAACTTCATTGAGTAACCGTTATATAAAGTATAAAAGAACTGTTAAGCACTTTTGAAACCTTGCATAGAAAATAAAATACAGTTTGAAATGGAAATGTTCTTTTGTTTTCATTATTGGCTAAATCAGATGTCAAATATAAAATAAATATAAATAATTTATATTAAATAAAACATAAAATGCCATTTGGAATATTTTGACAATTGGGAAAAAAAAGTCAAAAAATGGAAAATAAAAAGACCAGTGTGCAAAGTAAAAAAGTAAAAAGTAAATTTCTAAAGTCACCTGAGATGCGTGTGTTTAAGGTCAGAGTGCAGATAGTGAGATAAATGTGTTTAAACAGAGTCTTTTTCTTTAGTGTGTGTAGTATCTGATGTGATGAATAGCTCGCCTGGCTGATAATGCTAGTGGCAAACTTTATCAGCTGCAGTCTATATTTAGACTGCACTTCTAAAGACCCCACTGTCAAGCTCCTGAAATTTGCAGACGACACCACTGTCATCGGTCTCATCCAAAACGGTGACGAGTCTGCTTACAGACTGGAGGTTGAACAGCTGGCTGCCTGGTGCAGTTATAACAACCTTGAGCTGAACACGCTCAAAACAGTGGAGATGATCGTGGACTTCAGGAGGAACAGCCCAGCACTCCCCCACTCACCATCATGAACAGCACTGTGGAAGCAGTGGAGTCATTCAGGTTCCTGGGCACTATCATCTCTCAGGACCTGAAGTGGGACAATCACATTGACTCCTATGTGAAAAAGGCCCAGCAGAGACTGTACTTCCTTCGCCAGCTGAGGAAGTTCAACCTGCCACAGGATCTGCTGATTCAGTTCTACTCAGCCGTCATTGAGTCTGTCTTGTGCGCTTCCATCACTGTCTGGTTTGGTTCAGCTACCAAATTAGACATCAGGAGACTACAACGGACAGTCCGGACTGCGGAGAGGATCATTGGTGCCCCCCTGCCAAACCTCCAGGACCTGTACTCTTCCAGAGTGAGGAAGAGAGCAGGTAAAATCATCACAGACTCCACTCACCCTGGACACCACCTGTTTGAACTGTTACCGTCAAGACGGAGACTCAGATCACTGGCCACAAGAACATCTCGGCACAGGAACAGTTTCTTCCCACAGGCCATTTCCCTCCTGAACAGTTAACACTCCTCCCAAGGCATATGCCTGTAAGTGCAATACTCCCACTGTTTAGTGCAATATCCTACAACTCAGGTGATACTTATATGTAGATTTATTTATTTATAATATTCAAAACACTGTAAATAGGTTCATAATCTGTAAATCTGAAAATGTCTATTCTGACTAAACCCAACTGTGATAGTTTTATTCTCATATATTTATATTTTTGTTTTTTATTCTTATAATTTGTAGTATTATGTTTCATGTTGTATTTGTATTTGTATATGTCCACTGGAAGCCTCAGTACCAAAACAAATTCCTTGTGTGTGCAAGCACACTTGGCAATAAAGCTCTTTCTGATTCTGATTCTGATTCTGAAACGAACACCAATATAAAAGATGCACTGGCCCACAGAAAGGCTGGTTGAGACACCAACAAAGAGCAGTTCTTATTAAAGTTCTTCTTCATTTCATACAAATGTGAAATTTTCATAAATGAGGTTTGTTGTGATCGGGAGATAAACCACAACGTAGTACTTCTGTTCACTTCCTCTCGTCCTCACTATTCTTCATTCTCTCTTAATGGACGCTCTTGTTTCAGAGTGAAAAATACCTCAGCTTTGTGCCAAAACAGTCTAAAAGCACCGCAGCCAGACAACAAAGTGTCTCTTTTGAGAGAGAGAAGAGATAGCAGAAGACCAAAATAATGAATTCTGCAGTTTAACTCGGTTTCATATAGATAAGTTATTGACAGCTGAACTATTTTAAGTTTGAATGTGTATTTCAAGCCTCAGTTGCAGGAAAAAAACAATTAGCCACACAGCACAATGCCAATAGTTCCATGGTTTAGCAGACGCAGTGTGAATGCTGATAGCCTGCTATGTGTGTATTGGTCCATCAGCGTTCCAGTCAGGCTATGGTCCTCAGGAGAGTGTTGTGGAAATGGAGAGGATATACTGATGACACAGGAACCAAAGGAAATGAATCAGGGAAATGTTAATGCTGTTGTCAGGAGAGGATGACAGCAAGACCGAAAATACACACACAGGAAACCGTACATTAGTACACTGGACTGGTGGAAAATCATGTACACATTCCATAAAAAAGTTAACCAAATTACTAAGATAAAACGGTGGTAGCTTGGTATAGGATGCATCTTTTATCCGAGGTTTGGAAAGTTTCTAACACAGGACATTTTGCTGTATTATATCTTAATGCATAACCCATATCGACAGATATGGGTTATTTTGACGGTGGATGCTGATGTAGATTTCTTAGAAAGCAAGGTAGGCAATAGGGAGTAGGGTTGGGTATCGTTTGAATTTTAATGATTCCGATTTTGATTCCGATTCTTATTGATTTCTAATTTCGATTCAAATAAGGTAAAAAAAAATGATATTCACATGTAGTCTTATTTCAAAACATTTAATTGTAGCTGAATATCATGAACAGAAAAAAATCAACAAATAACATACACAAGGAACGTTTGCCTGTGGTTTAAAAATATCATAGAAAAACAATTAGCCTAACTAATATATAAATTTCAAGCATTATTAAAGACAAGTAAACACTCAGTAGTTAAAAATGAACAAATAAAAAATTAGCAATCACAACAAATAGATACAACTGAACAAAGATTGAAATAAACAGTACTGTTTTAAGATTTTCTGATATTCCGGTACAGAAACTGTAATCAAATGTAAAATAATGCTGCACTTTATAGATAAAATATATATTGCAAATATAGTTACGAAAATTATTCAGTCAAGAACAAGTAAATTTTCTCTTTGTTAATATAGAGACCGCAGCTGCTGTAATTTTAAGAGTTGCCCAATAAAGTTACACATACCTTGAATGGTTTAAAAACACTTTTTCTGTGAGCAAGCAGCACAGAAAACAGAGCGCGAGTCGTCTTGTGCTTGAATTGTATAAAGTCATATTGATATGCTCACAAAGGAATTGATAAAAGGAGCAAAAATGTAATTTTGTAACAAGTATCCGATTCCTGACCTCAAGTAGGGCTGGACTGGCCATCGGGCATACCGGGCACTTACCCGGTGGGCCGACGTGCTTTTTGCTTTTTATACAGATCATTCTTTAAAAAAAATTTTTTAAAAATGCTGGGATCTTTGTGCCGGTGTAATGCATTGGACAAAAAAAAGTCAGCGTAAGTTGTTTTTTATTCAAAGACCGGCCCATGAAACACGTAGATCAGCGGCCCATTAGTTATTTTCTTGATTGACACTGGGCTGGTCCAATCACATCTTTAAACTCCTCCCCCTTTTGGGCTCTGTGCGAGCATGCCGTGTCAGTCTGTATCTGTCAAAATAGTCAGAGATAGAGAAGAAACACAAGGAATGTGCAGAGAAATAGCGTGAAAAAAAGAAAAGGGGCCCTTCAAGTGTCTGATGACAATATTGAGGAGGATCAGGAGAGAATGAGTGAGTGTACAGAACTGTGGTAAGCAGAACTAGGCAACTTTCAGAACACTGAGGCGATGAGTGTAGGAACCCATTACCCAGTTACGCATTATTTACACATCTGCATAGTTGACGATTACGCATTTTACTATAATTGTAATGAGACGCGTTTGTAAACCATGTTTTCCGCCAAAATAAAAGATCATGTGTTTATCTCTTTCAAGCATAGAAATTAGTACAAAACTTATTATGAAAGCTGCTTTTATTTTTCAGTGCATTTGTTTTACAATATATGGCTATTACTGTCATGGGATTAATAATATAACTATTATTATGTAGTAGTGTAATGCAGACAGACACTATATCAAAGCTAAAAGAGATTTGAGTTTTTCTTTGTTCAATTTGCACACTGATTATTGGTTGGAGCTCTTAATTTTTAACTCTCAAAGCGCACCAGATTGATGAATTTAACATTAAAAAGCACCATTTTTTCTTAAGGGGGGCTCCCCCGAACCCTCCTAAAGGGACAGAGGTCCACCCACCACAGATTTACCAAAAATTCTGTGTCAAACACTGATATTGCTATGCCAATGCAGCTTATAGCTTGTTTTAGGATTCATCATTGTGGAGTAGTTCGATTGTATTTTACAATTAGTAGTTATTTCATCTATTAACTCTTACTCATTCCTACTCACTCATTACATGGCATTAGTGGTTTAATAGGAGTTAGTATACATATTCAGGGGCGTGAAAAGATCGGTTGTGTTTATGATTATATGTAGTGGGCCAGTCTGGGGTGTCAATACAGAAAAGAATTGCGATATTTTGTGTGGGTAGATTGTATAGATACATAGACGCCAAGAATCTATCTTTTAAGGGCCTGAATTTTGACTCAGGATTACGAGTATTGTGCATAATTTTACAAAAAGCTCTATTGCTTATAATGTGGGAAATAATTATAATTTCAAATCTTTCTTTTAAACTGTAATTTAACACAGAGAGTGAGTAAAAAAAAAATTACATTAAAAAAAAATTAGTTTTTTACTGTACATCTGGCATTGTCAAAATAATTAAAGTGATCCAGTTTAAGATGGTTTGTTGGTCTTAGTTTGTTTCCGAATCTGGTCAGACTGCTCTGGTTTGCTGGATGGAAGTGTGTTGTTTTTTTTTGGCACTTGTCAGCTGGTTAGTTTTGTCTCTTTAGCTAGACCAGCTGAAAACCAGCTTGTTTAATATGCTTTTCATTATGGTTATGCAAAATTAAATGTTTTTATTAGGAATAGGAATTTATTGTATACTGTATATTGTACAATATTATTTTATTGCCATACAGTCATGTAAATAAACAGTGCTGCATGATTTTTTGAATAAACATTAAAAATGCAATTTTAAAAAAAGGTTCAGGCTTGCAGTGTTTTTTTTTGCAGGGCCACAAAAAAATGGGATTATAAATCAATATGACTACAAAATATTATTATATTAACAATAATAATAGTTATTATTAATACAAAATAAAAATATTAAACAAAATAAATATTAATATTGTAGTATTTTACTGTACATTTCATATGTAGTATTTAATTATACTAACAACAACTGTAGAATTACAGTACTAATTTTTATGGTTGTCTTAATTTCTTAATTTTCTAACACTGAAAACACTGGATCATGAGCTTTACGCATGTAAAAGAACACAGAGCTTCACCCTGAAACACGCAGCGCATATATTGAATTAAATCACAGCCTTTGTGATTTAATAATCGCACTAAGCCATATTGCAATTTCAGTTTTAATTTCGATTAATCATGCAGCCCTACAAGTAAAGTATTTTGAAAATGAAAATATATGTTAAGACGGAGCATTGATAAAAAGTTAAATGAAAATGAAAATAATGAACTTTATCCTTTTTCTAGCAGCTGTGCAGTGCTGGAACACTGAGCCTCCGCTCACACAGATACGACTTCCCTTCCGCAGAGCTCGCCAGCATTCACACAGTGATTTAGGAATGTGTGTGTTTGTGTGCGTGTGAGGGGTGAAAAGGAGACGCGCTGTAGCTACTGCAACTCCAACACTCGAAATGTATGGCTCTATCTCCACGTTTCTGCCAGGAGGAGAGATCAGGATAGATTACAAAAGCCCCTCTAACTCACACATCCACTAGACAAACAATTTTCACACATTTCACACATCTCTGAACGCATCTGCCTCTGAAATCCAATGCAGAGAACTCTACAACCTGTGAAGGACACACACTTTAAGCTCTTTAACACTGTCCCAGAGTCTGATTCACTCTAAAAGGATCTAGTATTCTGTAAAGCCTTAAATCTGTCCCTATATTGGGCTTCAACATAAACCAAAACAATCTACCCACTTGTAAGTGCATTGAGTCTTGGATATCCATTCATTGTGGTTTAAAGATCTGTTCACATAGAAGACTCACCAGGTTCTTGAGGAGGGTGGAAAGCTCTTTAGTCAGAGTAGAGAACTTAACAAAGGCTGTGCCCAGATCTGGATTATCCCGACTGATGAAGTTACTGCCAAACTTATCCAACGCTTGGGCATACATCTCCTCATTTTGAATGTGATCTGACAAAAGAGCACAAATGAACACAATCATGTTGTATTGTTTATGAATGTCATGCATCTGAAAAGTACACATCCTCCCTCAGGTGTTGGTAGCATGTTGTCTGGTTCCTTAAAGACTGCATGAAATCATTTCATTCCTAGGTACAATTCCCTAGTGTTAATGGATATCATTTATCAGTGCATTTTTATGCAAGGAATGTTTGGTTTCATTAAGCTGCAATAACTTTCTGCACCTCTGAAACAACTTATCTGCTTATGTAACCAAGATCAAGTTTCTTCATGGGGGTCATTCTATGAAATATGCCTTTTCCATTGTCATAAGTATTTCAAGATGAATCAGACAAATAAATCGCATTTTGCTATAACAATCTAAATTAATACATTGTAATATACACTACCGTTTAAAGTTTGGATCAGTAAGATTTTTTAATTTAAAAGCCTTTATGCAATATGCATTATAAAGGTATTCATAATGTTCTCTATAATGCATTATATCTTTTCATAAATTGTAACCAGAGTTCAAATGCATTTTAATATTTACAGATTCCTTGTTACATCTGAAATTGGATTAATGTCATGTGTTTTATTGCATTATACTTTATAAAGTTGTGTTTAATAAATGTACAAGTATTGTAATGTATTATAACTGTAATTACAAATTATTCATGAGACCAAACAATGCATTATAAGGTGCATTAAAAGGCATATTTAATGCAATGAAATTATTCTAATATACTGATTTGGTGCTCAAGAAACATTTCTTATTAATGTTGAAAACAATTGTGCTACTAAATATTTTTGTGGAAACCATGATAAAAAAAATTCAGGATTCTTTGATGAACAAAAAGTAAAAATAGCAGCATTTATTTGAAATAGAATAACTTATTTTTTGTGTGAGAGAAAGAGAGAAAGAGAGAGAGAGAGAGAGAGAGAGAGAGAGAGAGAGAGAGAGAGAGAGAGAGAGAGAGAGAGAGAGAGAGAGAGAGAGATACATACACATGATATACGTGTATAGATACACACCTGAACGCAGCAAGTTTCAGAACAGTATGTGTGTGCGAGAGAAGTATGTGGGTGTGTGTGGGGGTGGATAAAACTAGCTGGCGTGGTGTCCGCCAGGAACTTGTTGATCACGCTATCTGTGATCTATCCATTTGTTTTAACAGATTTGTCTACAATCACAAAAAATACTGTACATGCATAATCCATGATACTGCCTGTAAAATATAAGTCACCATGATTTCAATTAGTGTGTTTATTTGTATTAAATCATTAACAAAATCAGAATTTGTGTGTGTGCGTGGTTGTGTTCATACCTTGGCCAGAGTTATAAATGGCTTTGACTGACTTCTTAACCTTCTGCAATGAGTTTCTGTCCTGATCCAAAGCCTGTGGACAAACAGATAAGAGATGGAATCACTGAAGCTGTACACTTGTGATGTGACCTAACAGGAACGTTATACTAGAAACTATGAATAAAATGTAATAAATTACGCACTTATAAATCCTTAAACAGTGTTTGTGCTGTAGTAAGAATTCTGCCCAGAATTGTGCCACACTGACCCCATAGAATTGCATTCAACTACTTAACTGCGGAACAATAAATCAAGCAAACAAAAGTATTGATTTATTCAGGGCAATTTCCTTGCAGCAGATGTAGAAAAACAGTTTGAGGCACAAGATGTTCTTTACACGAGTATGTGAAACGCATGCTACTAGATGCAAAGCTCAGTTTCATGTATATTTCATATTGCTACAGCATTCTCAGCACTGACACAAGGGACGCTATATCAAACAAATAAACTGCACAGCTTTAGTTTGTAAGCTAGTCATGCCACGCCACGGGGTGTGGTGATGGCGCAGTGGATAAGACACATGCCTTTGGTGTGAGAGACCCGGGTTCGAATCCACTGTGAGACACCAATGTGTCCCTGAGCAAGACACTTAACCCCTAGTTGCTCCAGAGGCGTGCGACCTCTGACATATATAGCAATTGTAAGTCGCTTTGGATAAAAGCGTCAGCTAAATGAATAAATGTAAATGTAAAAATGTAAATGTTTATAGCTAGCTAGCTACATCAAAAACAATGCATCTTGTTTAAGTACCGACATTCGCAAGCAACAATAGAACCCTTTGTGTCATAGAGAAAGTATGTTTTTGGCCAAACTTTTTCACTATTTTGTCCCTCAAAAGACAATGAACACGTCAACCAGAAATTATTCAAAATCACTAACTAATCAAGAGAAACGTTGTGTTGCACTAATTGGTCATGATTCATCAACAGTCCCTAATTAGATTTTTGGTTTTATGCAACACACACACACTCTTCACAAGACTACAGGTTATGCATGATATTAGAAGCTGATATCAGTCAGTGAGCAGTGTGCCATGGGAGGATCTCCTGTGTTGTGTTATTCCTGCAATGACAAGAACATTTAACCCCTCACTCTTCTCTGAAACCTCAAAGTCTGTTCCTCTTCCTCTAACAATAAGCCACAATTTGCCCATATTGCCTGCTATTGCTACTGGATTCCTGATTCAATTGGATTCTGACTCACAAGTTCTCAATTCGATTCAATTCGGATATGAATAGTTCGGATATGTCATACTTAATAGTAGTTTTGTAAAACATCAAAACATTTGTCTATTAAATGTATTTTATCAAAGTATTCCATCACTGAAAGTAACTTGTCGATTCAATTACTGCTGTGACAGATTTAGTAAATGATCCATCAGAATTTATTTTTAAAGAATTGATATCAGGATAACTCTAAATGAAGATTAATCAAAAAAATCTATATTTCAACCCATTGATAATGATAATCTGGTTTGACCTGAGAAACAGGGCCGGCCCGAGGTATAACCCTGGCCACCAGGGGGCCCCCCAATCGAGTTTAATTATTTATTTTTTTTAGATGACTTAAACAAGTGACATAAATGAATGAATGAATATGAATGAATAATTCAAGACAAGAAAATTCTGATTTCATGATCAATATACGTGCCAACAACTGCTGCTATGTCTGCCAGCGTTTAAGTCATGCGCATAATCTAGTCACCTCGCGAGTGCATAGACAATTCGTGCGCAACTGCGCATAGTCACGTGACGCATAGGCCCCATGTGACGTCAGATCCAATGGGGGCGCTTCGTGCCTTCTGCGTCGCGTCACGTCCCGTCGAAACGGACGTGGTCTGGGCCTATAAATATAGCTCGATGGCTGATATAATCTGGTTTTCATCGCTGAAGCGAACCAGCGTGTTGAAGGCACGGCAAAGATACGCAGTACTCGTTCCCTCTTCTAGAGAGAACCGAGGATACGTTAGTAACCGAGTACGTTCTCTTACGAGAGGTTCTCTCGTACAGCGTAATAGAGAACACTATGCAAAACGCAGTGCGTGCTGGGATCCACACCAAAGTCTCAAGGGCAGGTGCCCGGGGCACATATAGTGCATAATCACCAGGGACTCACAGAGAGTCTGAGAAGTGAGGCTAGAAGCGTCATTCTCCACAAGTAGCATCCTCAAGGACCTAATTATATCAACAGTGTTCCACAAAGTCAGGGTGAAAATTGTATTCGGCCTGAACTGAGTAAAATTAGGCCGTGGGTGGGTGTGCATTAGGTGTGCAACTGGGTGTGCATTAGGTGTGCATTACTGGTGTGCATCAGGGATCGCTGATCCCTCTATCCTGATCGCTCTATCCTCATGTGCGCATGCACCAGCGTGCATGCAGCCTGTCGCAGTTGCCCAGTTGTTCGTTGCCTTATTATTAACTCTTAACTTTCTTTTAAAATTTCATGTGCGATTTGCGGTCTACAAGTAATTTAAACTTGACTTTCTCTCATCATGCAATGTGAGAGAGTGTTGGAAAACCACAGAATTGGTGTGCAGCAACTTCATTGCCGCCTTGTTTACAATCGCATACAGCTGATCGCGCTGAAGTCAACCGCGGCGCCTATGCCCACAGACATCCCCAGAGAGATCTGGAAGAAGACACACAGAGGTTGCAGAGGAGGAACGAAATGGCGAGGGAAGAGGGGATCCAGACAACAGAGACTTAGGAGAATGAGATTTAAACCGTGTCTCCCCTCTCTCATCATGGGCAATGTGAAAATCATTGGCGAATAAGATGAACGAACTAACAGCGTTAGCCCGGAGTCAGAGGGAGTTTCGGGAGTGTAGTTTAATGTGCTTCACAGGAAACTTGGCTGCACTGGGATATTGCTGATCACAACATCTACATCGACGGATTTCAGATTGTTCAAGCGGACAGGGACGGCACTGAGAGCGGTAAGTGCAAAGGTGGGGGTCTTGCCGTTCTTGTTAACAACAGATGGTGTAATCCTGGTCACATTACGGTTAAACAGCGTATATGTGGCCCGGACACTGAACTACTTTCTGTGGGACTTCGGCCATACTATTTGCCACGAGAAATTTCACATGCCATCGCCGTAGTTGTTTACATTCCGCCATCGGCAAACCCGACGTCAGCGTGTAACGTTATCTACTCCGCCATAGCTGAACTCCAGACTCAACACCCGAGTGCCCTCATAGTGATCTCCGGTGACTTCAACCATGTTAATATGAACACCACGCTAACAAATTTTACTCAGTATGTAAGATGCCATACTAGAGAAGAGAGAACCTTGGACTTGCTGTATGCTAACGTTAAGGAGGCATACAGCTCTTCCTCCCTCCCCCCCCCCCGGGCAGGTCTGACCATAACTTAGTTTATATTAATCCTTGTTATGTGCCTCTGGTGAAAAGGCAGCCGGTGTCCACAAGGATGTTGAGTAGATGGTCAGAGGAGGCCTATGAGACACTTCAGGGATGTTTTGAGGTGACAGACTAGGGTGCACTCTGTGAGCCACTGAGGATATAGATGGGCTTACTGAGTGTATCACTGACTACATAAACTTCTGTGTAGACTGCATTGTACCAGCAAAAACTGTACATTGTTACCCAAACAATAAACCATGGGTAACAAGGGACATCAAGGAAATCTTGAATGCCAAGAGGAGGGCGTTTAAAAAGGGAAAAAGGAGGAGATGAGGGCCATTCAGGGGGTTCTGGGTTCATGGAAACGACGACAACGCATCCCTGAAGTGCCAGCCTCATCAACACTGTGAAGGCCTCATGGACACCTCAACAAACTCATCTCCATACTGGCGTGATGACTCCGACCCCTAACCAGATGAACTGGATAGATATTGCGAAAGTTCCTATCCAATCTGACTTCTGACCTATTATGCCACCTAAATCATAATCATACACTGTTGGTTTGTTGGCCAAAGGAGGACTGGCCCCACGACTGAGCCTGGGTTCTCCCAAGGTTTTTTTCTCCATTCTGTCACCTGATGGAGTTTTGGTTCCTTGCCACTGTCGCCTTTTTTTTTTTCGCCTTCATTCGCCATTGGCTTTTGGCTTGCTTAGCTAGGGACATTTAACATTTAATTTTGAATTTAACAATACTATTACAACTTTACTTTCCTGTTATCTCTGTAAAGCTGCTTTGAAACAATTTGTATTGTAAAAGCGCTATATAAATAAAGGTGACTTGACTTGACTAAAAGTATGGGTCTTATTAAAATGCCCCTGGGGTAATTTTATCGATCAGCGAGCGATGCTCAAGCAGTTTCAGTATTCTGAGCCGAAACAACGGGGCAGACAGTACTAATTTTTAGACCGACAAAAGTTTAGCCTGTAAGGCGGGAATCTCTAGGTTATAAAACCTTATAAATGTCGACGGCGAGGCCCAGCCAGCTGCCATACATATATCCTGCAAGGTAACCCCGCTAGATCATGCCCACGATGAGGCCATGCCTCTAGTGGAGTGCGCTCTGATACCCAAAGGGAACAGCAGGCCCTTGGAAGTGTAAGCCAACGCTATGGCATCAACAATCCACCTGGCTTTGTTTCAAAGCGGCCAGCCCTTTGGCACGTCCGCTGAATGAAACGAAGAGCTGCTCAGTCTGTCTGAAAACAGACGAGCGGGACACATAAGCTCTTAATGCCCCGACAGGGCAAAGGAAGCCTGCATCCTCTTCCTCGTTGTACACCGACAAGGCAGACAGAGAGAAAACCTGAGCCCTGAATGGTGTATTGAGGGACTTAGGCACGTATCTGTGCCTGGGTTTGAGTATGACTTTCGAGTCATTTGGCCCAAACTGCATACACGTTGTGCTTACTGAGAGCGCATGTAAATCCCCTACGCGCTTCACTGAAACGAGAGCCACCAGAAACGCTGTCTTGAACAACAAATGTTTCATGTCTGACAGATGGATTGGCTCGAACGGGGCACCTTTCATGGCTTCCAACACCGCAGAAAGGTCCCATATGGGGACTGAAGGGGGTCTGGGAGGGTTTAGCCTCTTAGCTCCTTTAAGGAAGCGGATGACCAGATCGTCCTTCCCCAGTGACAGGCCAGTGGCCGGTTTAGTAAACGCTGCCATGGCCGCCACATAAACCTTGAGCGTGGATGGGGTTCTGCCCTTATCCAATAGCTCTTGAAGGAAGGAGACTACTTCCATGACTCCACAGTCTGGGGGCGAAAAGCATTGAGCTTCGCACCAGCCAGAGTACTCAGACCATTTTGAGGCGTAGAGTCGCCTAGTAGACGGTGCTTTAGCCTGCGTGATCGTGTTTAACACTCCCTCCGAGAGGTTAACGGCTGCCCGTTGATGGCCCATGCATGTAGGGACCACAGCTCCGGGCGAGGATGCCAAATCGAGCCCTTGGCCTGGGAGAAGAGGTCTATCCTCAACGGTATCGGCCATGGGGCAGTGCTGGTCAGCTGCATAAGAACTGGAAACCAGGCCTTGTTTTTCCAGATCGGAGCCAAAAGCAGCACTGAGCATCCGTTTCCCTAATTCGGTCCAACACCTGAGGCAGGAGCGAGACGGGGGGAAAAGCATAGAGCAGGCAGCGGGGCCAGACGTGGGCCAGCACATCTTTGCTCTTGGAGAAAAACTTCGGACAATGAGCGTTTTCTTGGTACGTGAACAGGTCTACCTGCGCTCTGCCGAATGTCTCCCACAGCAGCAGGACCATCTGCGGATGCAGAGACCATTCCCCTGCTGGAATATTGTTTCTGGGCAGTCTGTCTGGTCCCAGATTGAGGTGACCAGGCACGTGTGCTGCTCTTAGTGAGGCAGATTGTGCTGAGCCCAGATCAGGAGGCGTTCCGTCAGCCTGTGAAGGTTTCGAGACCTGATGCCACCCAGGCAATTTATATAGGCCACCACTGATATGTTGTCCGAACGGACCAAGACGTGGTGACCCTTTATCCAGGGACAAAAACGCTTCAGCGTGTTGTCCACTGCCATCATTTCCAGACAGTTTATCTGTAGGAGCTTCTCTCGTTCTGACCACTGGTCAAAGAACGGTCTGCCCTTCTAGCAGCGCTCCCCATCCCGAGGGGGAGGCGTCCGTGGACACCACTTTTACGCTCGAGGGAGTTCCCAGATTTACACCCGACTGATACCAGTCGGTTGCTTTCCACGGTTTCAGGGCTAGGACGCATTTCTGATTGACCTTGAGGCGAAACAGACTAGAGGCCCACGCCCGAGGCGGTACTCGCGCTTTTAGCCTCAACTGCAGCCATCCGAAGCAGACCCAGCTGGAGTACTGAAGATGCTGAGGCCATGAGACCCAGCACTTTCTGAAACCTTTTGAGCGGGACTATAGTGCCGCAGCGGAAGGATTTCGCGGCGCGCTGAATGTTCACTCTGCGCTCCGGCGACAGGCGTCCAGTGAGTCCAGTTCTGTGCCCAGAAAAGATATTCTCTGACAGGGAGACAGCGAACTTTTCGCCCAATTGACTGTGAGACCTAGATTCTTGAGGTGTTCAAGTAATATGGTCCTGTGTTCTATGAGCTCTGAGTGTGATCGAGCTAGAATCAGCCAATCATCCAAGTAGTTCAATACTCGCATGCCCCGAAGTTTCAGGGACGCGAGAGCCGCGTCTATGCACATCGTAAATGTACGGGGTGCCAGGGACAGGCCGAACGGCAGGACTGTGTATTGATATGCCTGGCCCTCGAAGGCGAATCTCAAGAATCGCCTGTGATGTGACGCTATTTGTATTTGACAATACGCGTCTTTCAGATCTATTGACAGAAACCAGTCCCCTTGGTAAATCTGCGCAAGGATTTTCCTGGTCGTGAGCATTCTGAACTGGCGTTTCACAAGCACTTTGTTCAGCTGTCTCAGATCTAGAATGGGTCTGAAACCCCCGTCTTTTTTCGGTACCAGAAAGTATCTGCTGTATAGACCCCCTTCGCTCTGAGCTTGAGATAAAGGCTCTATGGCCCCTTTGCTCAATAGTTTCGCTATCTCGGCTCAAAGTAGATAAGCTACTTCGCTTTTCACCGTAGTTTCGACCCGCGCCGTGTAACGGCAGGGGCGTCGAGCGAACTGTAGAGAATAGACTCTCTTTATAGTGTTCAGCACCCACTCTGATACCCCGGGGAGTTTTGCCCATGCATTTGCATGAATGGCTAGGGGTAAAAGGAGATCTGGGCTCTGGCCGCAACTGAGTGGCGGCCGGAGAGCCGCGGTGTGCTGTAAAGTCAACCCTGCGCTTGCAGCATCTGAGGCGGGGGGCGCGCTGATCACAGCGGGCGGTCTGGACGTGCTCGATTTCTCTATGGCAGTTTGCGAAGAGGAAATGAGCGGGGTGAAACCCGTGGGTTTTAACATGTCTGTGAGTGAGTGTGGGCGCGTGACAGCGGGCACATTTACTACGCTCAAAACACTGTTTGCCTTAGCTGACTGAATGTGTGTTGGTTTCTATTTTACAGAAACCGCAGGACATGCATAGTGTAGTGTTTGTTGGCACTGGGTTGTGGGCACTTTCACTACGGTTAATGCACAATCGACATGAGTCGATTTTATTTGTGCGAGCCCTGCACTGTTGCGGGCTGTGCTTGTGTGCAGTAATGAACACTGATTCGTGGGCATTTTTATTACACTCATAACACCATTGGCTGTGGCCGGAATACCAGAAAATACACTCTTTCTGATATTTATCTTAAACTGGCTTGTTGGCTGCAAAATATGCTAGAACAGTCACATTTTCTGGAAATGGATGAGCGGGAAGTTTCGGTGGGAGTCCGGCCGCAGCGGGACTTAAACACCGTCGTTTTCCTAGCAGTGCTAGGAAGGCTTTGAGGCCTCGGGCTTGACTTCAATCCTTGACCGGGGCCCGCACGGAGGGGGGTGGCGGCTAGCAGAGCGAGAGCGTGGTCTCTGGTCCCGGGCCTCGCAGCGCTGTGAAGCGGGTGCGGGCGTAGGCTGTGGCTGAGTGCTTCGTGCAGACAGCTGTTTCGAGCGACCTGCAGCGGAGCTAGAGCGCTTCGGGAGGAAGTGCTTCATAGCCTGTGACGTTTTATGGGCCTCTGCGAATCTGTCCGCGAGATCTTTGACGGCAGATCCGAATAGGCCCGTTGGGGAGACGGGCGGGTCGAGGAACACAGAGCGCTCCGAGTCCGGCATCTCTGACAAGGTCAACCAAAGGTGTCTCTCAGCAACGGTGAGAGAGACCGTCCACCGCCCCATGGTCTGTGCAGCGGGTTTTGCGGCGCGAAGGGCGAGGTCCATAGTGCTTCTCAGATCCTTAATAGTGATAGCTTCCGGTCCTTCCTCATCCATTTTGCGGAGGAGGTCGGCTTGGAAGATTTGAAGAATGGCCATGGAGTGCAGTGCCGATACAGCTTCCCCAGCAGCAGCGTAAGCGCGACCGTGCATAGCGGAGGTG
Organism: Siphateles boraxobius; assembly: GCF_051911475.1. Taxonomy (NCBI): domain Eukaryota; kingdom Metazoa; phylum Chordata; class Actinopteri; order Cypriniformes; family Leuciscidae; genus Siphateles; species Siphateles boraxobius. The sequence continues at coordinate 12,223,961 of NW_027508876.1, read as the reverse complement.
GCGTGGCAAGCTTTAGAAGGCGGCGCTGTCTTTGCTCGGCGTCCAGCTGAGGGCAGGCAAAGGTGGGCTGCAACAGCTGCTTCCACTGGGGGAAGAGAGAGATATCCTCCTTCTTTAGCACCGTCCACTTTGGAGAATACTGGGGAGACAGAGGTGCGCACTCTGGCGGAGAATGGGGCGCTCCAGGACTTTGCGACTTCTTCGTGAAGTTCAGGAACAAAAGGCGCAGGCCTGGACGGCGGTGGAGCGCGGCCCTTTTTCAGGAAGCATCCATCCAGTCTGTTGTGCGCCGGTCCCTTCGGGATGGAGAAGACTCGGGAACTCGCTGTGTGCGGCGCTTTTTACGGCGCGGCACTACAGCTGGTACTAGTGCAGGCTCGGCGAAGGATGGCAGGCGAGTCCTCAGAGTCGCCATGGGCAGAAGCTCGCAATGATGGCAGCCGCCATTGGCGAGAGCTGCATGGTCTTCACCCAGGCAGGAAACGCAGATTACATGGTGGTCCCCGTCGCTGAGTGGGGCTCGGCACGAGCCACAGGAAGGCATCTTTAAAAAGACGCTAGCTCTTTTAGAGAGAGAAAGAGTGTGAGTCGCAACGGCGAACACACACTCAGCAGAGTTTTTAAAGGATATAGGCGCCGGAAAGCAGAGCAGGTACGGCGACTGAAGGCGGCGAGATGAAGGCCAGCGGCTTCAGGTACAGAGGCTCGTCCCGCTGAAGGCTTTTTCTCTACGGCGCGGCTTCTCACTCTGGATCCAACGATGCGTGAGCTTCGTTGAAGAGATGAAAATCAGATTATATCAGCCATCGAGCTATATTTGTAGGCCCAGACCACGCCCGTTTCGGCGGGACGTGACGCAGAGGGCGCGAAGCACCCCCATTGGATCTGACGTCACATGGGGCCTCTCTCGATAGGCTGCTGCAGTTGCCGCAGGGCAGCCAATAGGCACGCAAGCCGTCCCGCCTATGTCTGCATTGCTGCTGCAATGCGTTTTACATTAATTCAAAATTAAGGATAATTTTTGGCTTCAATATCTCGTGGAAAAGAGGTTTTCCCCCAGCGTAAGATTTTACGCAGTACGAGAGAACCTCTCAAACACAACAGTAATGACTTTATGAACTTCTTCACTTATAAGATTGATAATATTAGGGACGCATCAGGGAGTGCATTATAGTCCCCCTGAGGTAAAATTTGATTCATTCATTGCCATAGGAGAGGAAGAATTTTGCAAACTCGTTAATTCATCTAAATCGACAACATGTATGTTAGACCCTATACCGACTAAACTATTGAAAGAGATGTTTCCAGAAGTCATAGATCCTCTTCTTAACATCATTTATTCGTCTTTGTCTCTAGGATACGTACCAAAAACCTTTAAGCTGGCTATGATTAAACCACTTGTAAACCACTATCAAAGATCTTAGAAAAAGCAGTATCCTCACAACTGTGTTCCTTTCTTGAAGGAAATGATATCTGCGAGGATTTCCAGTCAGGATTTAGACCGCACCATAGCACTGAGACAGCTCTCATTAGATTCACAAATGATTTGCTCTTATCATCCGATCGTGGTTGTATCTCTCTATTAGTGTTACTTGATCTTAGTGCTGCATTTGACACCATTGACCACAACATTCTCTTAAATAGACTAAAAAACTATGTTGGCATTAGGGGAATTGCATTAGCATGGTTTAAATCATATTTATCTGACCGCTATCATTTTGTAGCAGTAAATGAAGAGATGTCTTATCGATCACAAGTTCAGTATGGCGTACCACAAGACTCAGTTCTCGGACCACTGCTTTTCACTCTGTACATGCTACCTTTAGGAGATATCATTAGGAAACATGGAATTAGCTTTCACTGTTATGCTGATGATACTCAGCTCTATATTTCTTCCAAACCTAACGAAACTCACCAATTCACAAAATTATCGGAATGCATAGTTGATATAAAAAATTGGATGACTAGTAATTTCCTACTACTAAATTCTGAAAAAACAGAGATTCTAATTATTGGACAAAAAACTTCCACACGTTATAACCTAGAATACTGTTTAACACTTGATGGCTGCTCTGTTAAGTCTTCGTTGTCAGTTAGGAACCTGGGGGTGCTCTTTGATACCAATCTTTCATTTGAAAGTCACGTGTCTAGTGTCTGTAAAACCGCATTTTTCCATCTTAAAAATATATATAAATTACGTCATATGCTCTCATTGACAAAAGCGGAACAGCTAGTTCATGCGTTCATGACATCAAGGCTAGATTATTGTAATGCTCTACTGGGTGGTTGCCCTGCACGCTTAATAAACTACAGCTAGTTCAAAACGCAGCCGCTAGAGTTCTTACCAGAACCAGGAAGTACGACCATATTAGCCCTGTTCTGTCAACACTGCATTGGCTCCCTATTAAACATTGTATAAATTTTAAAATATTGCTGATTACTTACAAAGCACTAAATGGTTTAGCTCCCCAGTACTTGAGCGAGCTCTTAACGCATTATAGTCCTTCACGTCTATTGCGATCTCAAAGTTCTGGCCAGTTGATAATACCTAGAATATCTCAATCGACTGCTGGCGGTAGATCCTTTTCCTATTTAGCACCAAAACTTTGGAACAATCTTCCTAACATTGTCCGGGAAGCAGACACAGTCTGTCAGTTCAAAGCTAGACTAAAAACACATCTCTTTGAACTAGCATTCACATAACACTCTATAGACTTATATAATTCAATAATAGGCTGCTTAGATTAGGTCAGCCGGAACTGGGAACACTTCCCTTAAATCCTGATGTACTCGTTACATCATAAGAAGAATGGCATCTACGCTAATTTTAGTGTCTTTGTTTATCCCGAGGTTTTCCCGCAGCCTGCCGGATCCAGGCCGTTTCCAGATCTGACGAAGGACTTTCACCTGGACCCGATGACAATGCAGTGCTGAAATGCCAACTAGCCTCTCCCTATCGAGGATCCATATACCACTCTACAGATAAAGCGTTGTGGAATTTTTGGTTCGCGTACCTACCCGAAGTGATAAGATAAAATAAAATTCTGCATCAAAATTTATAGACAAGACAAGTAGTTTGTTTAGGCATGGTTTGTAAGGAATTACAAACCTGCGCACATATATTTAAACGCACATAACTATAGAATCAATTCTTAATGCGCATGTGAACGTCATCAGCGTCTATCACAGGTTCAGTTTAAAGTCTGTTTAGAGAGAACGGTGTCGTCTCAGCAGCCCCTAATTTAATAACAAACTATCATTTAGACGGAAGTGAATCAAACAAAACTAACCGCAGACCACTCCCACTACAGTAGCTAGCTTAACTGCAGATATTTGTGCAATGAACCTGCCACGTTAGTGTGTTAACAAAATGAAAATAAACTTACTTTACAGAAAGACGACCATTTGACCCTGTAGGCTTTGGCTGACGTTGCCAGTTGACCTTAGGTATTCTAAAGTAGGTCTCCAGGACGCCACTATCCATATGGGGTGCGAAACTCGGGTAAGCAACAACACACACGTCCGTGTCATCCTCCGATTTCGTAGCACCGCTGGAATTCTCGGCAGCAGACAGACTCTTGTTCTGTGTCCATTGGCGCACAGTGAGAGCACAGGCACCACCAATCTGCCCCAGCTCGAGCCATTGCGGGCTCCTCGTCCGCGGCAGGCAGATCGTCTGCATCGGCTGTGGTGGCAGCAGCTTCAGCCGCCTCCGGTTCCTCCATAGCACTCAGCTGCTCGTCACTATACTGTGGCTCATAAAGGTAGCCACGGACATCCGTTTCTACCATAACTTCGTCAAAATCCAGATCCTCCATAATGCATCCGCCTATGCAGTGTTTCCCCTAGAAATTTTTCCAGCAGCGGTGCTGTTATGTGCCCGAGGTTGTTACCAAGCCGCGTGGGGTGGGGTCCGGGGGCATGCACCCTAGAAGATTTTTTTTTAAAAATAACCCCTTAAACCATGACTTCTGGCAAGTTTTGTGGATAGAAATGGACATTTTGAGAAAAACAAATATGACATACCATCAACTGATTCAAGGCATGATTATTGCAGCACGTACCTTGAACTGCAGTCACAAACAGAAACCTTAATTTTATAATTTTAGACAGGATTGTTCATGTTTTCTTTTGTGTTCATTTTCAGCTTGAAAAATGAAACGGCACAACCCAGAAAAAGATTATTTACAATTTATTGAAATTTTTATCTTAATGGGAAAGGCCACACCCAATCTGTGAGCACTTAAGTTTTCTGCGCTTTTTATAGAAGATCTCTAAGGCTCTTTGGTAATTGAATGATATTGTGGGGGTATTTTTTGTTTTTGCAAGAAGTCTTATGCTCATCTAGCCTGCATTTATTTAATCAAAATACAGAAAAAACAGTAGCCTAATATAGTGAAATATTATTACATGATGTTCTTTATAACTTTTTATTAATCAAAGAATCTTAAAAAAAAAAAGAGCATCACATATCATCATATTAGAATGATTTCTGAAGGACAACAACAAGTTTAGTAGACTCATCTGAAAAATTAAATATGATTTAACGTTAACTATCAGGACTATGAGCAGTAGGTGATACTTCCTCGTCATCATGGAGAGCGCAGTTCGTACCGCTTTCTCCTTTCCACAAGCGCTTGCTCTCCCGTGGCGTCTGTCGTTGCTATGCAACCATGAACAGAGGCGCGCTTGAAAAAACGAGCGCGCCGGCCGCATTTGAAATAATGAATTTGCACGCGCAAAAAACGTGCTATGTGAACGGCCCCTTATGGCAACGTGACATTAGTCTAATCGAAAATATTTCCATATGTGGCTCTTTCCTCCTTGTTAACAACGTGATTCAGAGCCACTGCATGCAGCGCCGCCGGTCGCCATGTCTCAGTGTTTTTAGGTGTGTAAGTGAATGAAGTGAATGTCGTGATATTGCTGATCATGGAAAGATTTTGCAGCGGCGCTGAAAATCCAGCGGCGGCGCTGCGCCGCTGCTGAATACATTGTAGGGGAAACACTGGCCTATGTATTCAGTACCTTCATCCATATTTTCAAAAAGTTTCTCCCGGTAAAATCGAACGCACTGGCACTGATCTGATAGGTCTGTTAGCGCATTAGGTCCAACCCCCTATGGGCGGGTTTGAAAGGGTGGGAACTAGTGCTTGTAGTCTTCACAGAAATCCCCCCCTTTTACACTTCCTCCTACAATGACGTAAAATGACGATTTTTGCGTCATTGTAGGAGGAAGTGAAAAAGGTAAATAGAGGATTTCTCTCGTCTCAGGGGAAAATGAAAGAGTGTTGCACGACCATTCAATAGTATGACTGGATTTCTAACAATGGAAATCTTAATGCAAATGGGTGGATTGACCCTTTAAAATAGCAATATAACAAAAAAAATAACAAAAAAAAAAATATATATATTACATAATTATATAAAATTATATATATAAATAAATAAATATATATATATATATATATATATATATATATAATTATTTAAAATGAATGAACATTTAATTACTTATTCATAAAAAAAAAATGAATGCACACATACATTTTAATATACAATAATATAAGATTTAATATACAAATACATTAACAAGTACATAAAAAAATAATAATAAATATCTCACTGCTTCTCGAGAAACAAGCATGACTAGCAACCTGAAACTTCAGAACTTCAGAATAAGGCCAATATAAACCGTTTCTCAAAACCTGCGGTTTCGGCTACATTGTTAAACCACTAAATGTAGACTCCAAAATATAAATGTACCGTGACCTACATTTCATCAACATTTTTTGATTGTGTATCCATAACATACACAAACAAATTAACATAATAGGATGTAACCATTGAGAAATAAACCAAATTATCTGGCACATTAGTGATATAAAAGATTAATGGTGATACACATATAAGATCAATTGGCTTCAGTGCTTAGAAAGCTAAAACAGCAAGCGTGCTAAGTTTCTAGGGGCCACATGAATGATCCTCCATGGGAGCTTGCTAAACTAGGCTGTGCTGTGCTTGCTTAAAGAGTAAGTTGGCGCTTCTGGATTCTGTGGTGTAGCCTCAAGGCAAGAGACAACAGTCACCACTAGCATCTCCACCCAGATGCTAAATCCAGCACGAGGCTGACATAGAAGGACTTCGGGCTAAACCTCCTCCTCCTCCATATCGAGAGCCACGCTAATAGAGGGCACTGTTTACGCCCCAAGCATTAGCAAGCCTGCAGACGATTTAACTGCATCGCCCAACCAAACATAATGCTAACAAGCTATCTAACAACACTGAAAAGACTGAGAGGAATAAATCAATACTACTAAAATCATTTACTTTCCCCGCCACTGACGGAATATTCTGGCTGCCGTGTTTTCACTGTTCCTAGCCTTTTGTCAAAAATTTGCTTTTTTTATGAAACATATCCACATTTAAGTGTTGATATAAAAAATTCATGAAACTAGAATACAATTTTATTATTTTTTAAAGCAGAGGCTCTGTTCGTTCTTTTGATATATTACATGTTTCATATATTGCATTCATACAACAAAATATTCTAGGAGTCATAAAGTTTTTGTGGAAATTATCAAAAATACTGGCGGTGGCTGCCAAATTTTTTGAAAAAACACTGGCGGGGAAAGAGTTATTATTTATCAATAACTTGTTGTTTTTTACGTGCAGAATATAGACAATTATATTCTTATATGCAGAGTTATAGTCCAAAATGAAGATTTGCAGAATGGACATTATTATTGTTTTTGTTATTATTATTCAAATAATAATTTCATACAAGTGGGAAGTCCCTGCTGCAGGTAATATCTCTTGTTTTCTATTTAAGTTTTGGGCTAATTGACAGCTACAATTTGCCAGCTTGATCATTTTAGTTAAACCCCTTCTAAACAACCTTACTGTGAAATTCCATGTGGCAGTAATTTGTTCAGTGATAAAATGTAAAACAAAACTGGCAACAAGGAACAGCAGATGAGCTGCTCTCAGCAGGTGTCAAAACGAAATGTCAGTCTTCTTGATTTCCCTGCCGTCTTCATCAGAAGTGTTTACATGTTCCTCTTTTGAATTGGGGATGATGAAGATGCTTTTGACTTCACACTCTCAGCTCTCCATTAGCCTCATAAAAAAAAGGTACACCCGAAGTTGCAGCAATAAACCTCAAAACACTTCAAGTGCAATTCATGATACTTTCAGTTAATTAGTCGATTTTTACTGACTTTCTGAAAGATGTGAGAGTGGTTCTTGCCATTGTAAAACTCAGTCCACCAATGCTTCAAGATGAAAGAAACTCCTCAAATGAGTCTTCTTGGATGTAATCAAGAATGTACTGTTGATGAACCCCATTGACTTCAATAGTATTTTTTTCCTTCTATGGAAGTCAATGAGGTCCATCAACTGTCTGGTTACCGACATTCTTCAAAATATATTTCTTTGTGTTCAGCAGAAGATAGAAATTCATACAGGTTTAAAACAACTAGAGGGTGAGTAAATGATGACAGAATTTTAATTTTGAAGCGAACTATTCCTTTATTTCTTTAATTCATCCAGCTGTGACTTGCATCTGGCTGGCGAGGTCCAGGATTGGTCACGAACAACGCTCAGGCTGATCCTCAAGGCCAAACCATCTGACTTTCTTTCCTCGCTATGAATGCCTGAATCCGGATTATGTTCCTCATGGATAGAGTTCCCATTGCAGATCTGTCTGGCTCATGGGGTGGCAGTGATAATCAGATGCACACAGACAAACACAGCTGTTTGGCTAACACCACTGCAGGATGTATGTCACACAAGTATTTCAACGGAGAGGATGGATTATGCCACCCCACGCACCAACCCCGATGTCTCAGCCTTAGCAACAGCCGTATGCCATTTACTTTCTGATCTTTCTCAATCCACTAACCTCACCCTCTATCTTGCTCATCCATAACAAACACTACGGACAAAAATAACAGCATTTTGATGTGTGGATGATTATACAATGAAAAAATGTTAATTTTAGGGATAAATTATGCCTTTAAGGACAAATAAGTATGCGCATATGAGTGGTGCACAGCATTCGTAAACACGTCAAATCCCGACTGAGCATTACACGCATTAAGTAGAAGGAGATAAACATGTCTGACTTTTATGTCGGTCCATCTATCTCTCTTTACAACACTGGCAAGGCATCAAAAGCTTACGTGACCTAGCATGACATCTGGCATTTCCGCAGATGATAGCTTTATGGGATGGTGGATCTAATTTGAGTGCTGACAGAATGGCAGAAAATTGGTACTGAGGAAGAGGAGACCTTTAGGAGGAGCAATATGTGGCATAGCTATTTCTGAACAGGCTGTTGAATCATCATCTGACGTGTATTTGTGCTGATGTCTTATCACCAGCAGGACTCAAGGTATCATCATCTCCATCCAACACCGCTGCAGGACCGAAAGAAAAAACAGCACGTTTCTCTTTATAATCAGTGTATTTTCGCAGCATGACGATAAACTCAAAAAGTATGAATTCATTAAACATGTCAGTATAGGTCAGGATGGTCAAATGGTCATCTAGTTATCCAACAGCTGACTATTAAATTACCTAGTTTAGAGAGATTTTTATTTTCTTATCTTTACAGGTACACTTATGTAACTTTTGGCCCTCTGGCGGACAAAAAACAAAACTGCATGCCTTTTGGGGAAGAACATTGTTTTAGTTGTGCTTCGGCTCTGTGTGACTGTGTGGATGAATATGGTTATCCTACTGCTTATAAAACATTCACTACTAGGCTTAAGAGATATAAACAGTTTAGATGGAAAGGATCTTAAGCTGACTAGCTTAATTGTGCTCCTTATCAACCTTTCTCATTGTGACAACTAACCTATGCAACTCCCACACCATACACTCGTCAAAGTAGACGAAGCAACTTATCTTTACTTACAGATATGAACATACACACACGGGAGAGCAATGAATGTATGCAACACATTTCCTGTGAAAACCTTTGTCAGGTCTAAAACACAAGCTATTATAATAGCCTTACCATAGTAAATCAGGGTAAGACAAAAATACATTTTGAAGGATTGATTATGTATTTAAAGGAGCATTTCACCCATTTCAACATTCATCTTTATTGAAAGTCGGTCATATATGTAGTCGAAATGTAAAATAAATTTTGAATTTGGTGCCTTCTTGACCGAGGAAAGACAGAAAATAACTTTAGGGTGCATTTGTATGAAAGACAACTCCTCCCACAATGCACCACATTGCAAAGCTCCGCAAGCCACTCCCACTATTCGAGAACAGCGCCTATGAGGTATCTGCCTATCAGAGAAATCACTCTTCCATCTATAAGGCTAGCTACCACCAGAGCTTGAAATTCATTTCACACAAAATGTCTAGTTAGTTGACAAACTCATTAGTGAATTACTCCTCGTTTGTATTTCTTTCGAAATGGTGAATTATTGCATGATACCGGGATGTTCAGTCAGAACATATGCGGTGCGAAACTAGGATGGTTCACATCCCAACACAAATGTCCATGTCCTCGTCTGATTCAGAGATTTCGTCCAGGAGAAATTGCCATTGTTGAAATTCTTTGGGTGTTCACATCACTAGGGAATTTGTGCAATAGTGACAAAATTAAAACAGGAAATGAGAAAACTCTATATCATCAACTCTCTCATGGCATATGGGGATGAATAAGACTGCATGCACTAAAATAAAGCACTTTAACGAATGCAGTACACTCAAGTCATCAATAATTCAGCCCTTCACATCTGTCCTTGTGGTCTGAACTGCAGTCATGTTAGGTAAGAGGCGGAAAATAGCACACTACCGTCTCGTCACCAAAACGAGTGCGTGCTTCAAAAACAAATCCTGAGGTACGCACTGAACTGGAGGGAAAGAGAGAGAAAATGATAGGGAAGAAATGGCTGTTCTTAAAATAATTCACTTCGTTGACAGTGCGTCAGGCACATGTAAACTGTACCCACTTTCAGCCAAGCTGAAAAATAATAAGCACTTACAAGACACTAAAATAGCAGCGCATTAAACATTCAGTCTGGGGATTTGCCAGGAAACAGACACAATCAAACATTGAACAATATTAAGGAGACATGCCAAGTTTAAAATTGTAGGTCTTTGTTAGTTCAATATTGCATATATTAAAAGAGCTAAGAATGCAAAACTAACAACATTTAATCAAAAAACATTTGAAGTAAGAAATCTCATGAAGATCAATTCAACACTGGCTGACTTTATGCAACTTCCTGGAATAAGGCCACATTTTTGTTTTATTTCAGTCCACATGGAAACAAAGTGTAAAGAATGTACTTAAGGTGACATGGCAATCTTTCTAAAAATATTAATAAAACCAGACCTACCAGAATACTTAAACGGTTAAAGTAGAAATAAAAACTTTATGTGTAGGCGTTTAGGTTTGATGTTTACTTTTCCATATCAGATTAATGAGAAGAGACTTGTCTAAATGCGTTTACATAGCAAAATGAGATAACAACTGCCATATGTAACCATGTCTACTTTGGCATGCTTTCTAAAGGTTTCTTATAGCTAGAGGACTTTCTCGTATTTTGCTTCCTAAATAGTCTACAATATGTCCACTTCCTATGAGAAACTAAGAAAACACTTTATCACCTTTTACATGCATTCTCTCACTCAGACCAAGTGTGTTTATACTTATAGCAACATTAAATGGCATCTGCAAACCTTTTTATGTTCATAATGTAATATGTATTTGTGAGTGAAATTGGATATTTAAAAAGAAAAAAGGTAGGGCAGTTTTTTTTTTTATTCATTGGTGATTAGATTATAAAAAGTGGGCATTACAAACTAGAATACCATGATACCATTCTTGGTTAATTTATTTATTGATTACTATTTTTCATTTTTATACAGTTAGAATACAGTTCAGCACCAAATTAATTGTGCATAATAAGACCAGAAATCTTTATTTAAAAAAGTTAATATACTACCATTCAAAAGTCTGGAGTCAGTAATATTTTTTAACAAAATTAATACTTTTATTCAGCAAGGATGCATTCAATTTATCAAACATAACAGTTTAACATTTCTACTCAAAGAATACAAAAAAGTATCCCAGTTTCCACAAAAATACAAAGCAGCACAATTTTTTTTTCAACATTAATATAAATAAGTAAGTAATGTTTTTTTGAGCACCAAATCAACATATTACAATGATTTCTGAAGGACCATGTGACACTGGAGATGAGAGTAATGGCTGCTGATAATTCACAATAATGAATTCATTTTTACATACATTAGAAAAGAAAAAAGTTATTTTGAAGTATAATATTATTTTACAGCCTTAGTGAACATAAGAGACTTTTTTTAATAAACATTTATATTCTTACAATCTTACTGACCCCAAACTTCTGACCCACAATGTAGGTCATTTTTGATTTCATGTTAGGGCTTGAACAAAAAACTACATAACGGAGTAAAAAAACTTTCTAGGTTAACTTAACTTGCATCCATGAGTTAAAGTAAAGCACAGAAAATGGTTTCCTATTGGACAACAATGCTTCACTGTGTTTTAATCCAGGGAGTGGGCTTCTTTCTTTCATCAGTCACACACATGATAGAGGCTGTTGGCTTTCACGACAATGCGGCTCCGGCATGACTGGAGGATTCAGTCCCGTTCTGGAATGCTATGACGAGCATGTGGTGTGGGATGACACAGACTTGAGGGAGTTGTTGAGTTGCGCGGTTGCCTGGGCGATAGAGAAGACCATCTGTGAGGCGGCTGACACAGATATACTGCGTCACTCCCAAAGCATGGGCGCACACAAACACACTTCAGCTCTAAACATTAGGGAAATCTGGTGTTAGCGAGATCCTTCAGACAGTATTACTAATGGTGTCACATTCCAAATTAATAAAACATGCTACTTTAAAGTCACTGCAAAAAAGCTGCAATGCTACACCTTGTTTTATCAAATGTTTGTCATGGTTTCTTTTACCATAATTTAGTTTCCATGACCATTTACATCCCTCTCTCTAGCCACAGGTTGTTTTTGTTACTATACCTTAAGTATAGGTAAATTACCTCTATTATGATCGGATGATTTCAGTGCACAGCAAACAAGGAGCTCATGAGCCGTCTTGGGGTGGCAACTCCTTTTGAAATTAATTAAGGTAGCACAGGATGAAGAATAGCAATTCAAAGACACTTGAATTTTGTTTGTTTGTTTGTTTGTTTGTTTGTTTGGTTGGTTGAATGGATGAAAAATTGTCCCACCGGTTAATCGACATGTAACAACAGGTAATATTGGTATGACCATGGATGGATGGATGGATGGATGGATGGATGGATGGATGGATGGATGGATGGATGGATTTCAAGTCATACCACAACACACACAAACACTGCACAAAAATGTCAAGTTCAGCACAGGCAATCATCACTCACATTTTCTTCTGAAATCGTAAAATCTAGTTGCTGTAGCTTCTATGCCAAAATAAACAGATAAAATCATTTGTCAGAGGTCAAATAAAAGTAATAAAGCTCAAACAAATACATCATGCACATTTAACCACATCAGTTGCTCTCGTCTCAGGGTGTGTAAAATGCCCTCTCTCCATCACACACACAGGGGTCTGTTTCTCTCCAGTATGTAGTATTGGCAGAGGCCATGGACAGACCAGCGCACAGCAGTGAAATCTGGACAGCCGCCATGAACCACTCATCACCGGCGGACCGCCTGCCACCCCGACGGGCCTTCAGACCTGTGCATCTGTAGGGGGTGTGCGAGGAATCCACAGGTTTTTCGTGGTGCACTCCCTTCCTGCTGATGCTTTCAGAAGGCTACGGTTCACATGAACATTTGTAGCTTTCACATGCTGGGACATTGCGGCTATTTTTCACCTCATAACAATGTGAGTTCTGGCCTGGATGACACACGGGCTTTTACAAGATTGTGGGATGAGTGAGTGCCTACATAGGCAACATTTCTGTTACCCGTTGAGTTCTGTGGTTTTATAATGTGGATTAAGATGTCAAAACCAATGATTCACAGCTGGAGGATTTCATTCAGTCTGATTTCCTAGTGGCCTGTCAGGGCACAACCCTGATTTGAGCACAAGGCAAAGGTCAAAGGGTATGAAAGCATGCCTAAATGACTAAATAGATTAATTCTGATTAAACCGAAGGACAAGAAAATTATTCTGCATATAAAAGCCTGGGTTTTCATTTTCATGCGATTAATTTGATCATTTAGATTACATGCATGAATCTACAGTACAAATACATGAATAATGTTACTGTTTTTGTACTTGGACTGAGACAAAAGGGTTGACTAGTTTTTGATGACAAAAACTATAACAAAAATATCCTGACCTTCTTGTCAACGAATGAAAACGAGACGAATGGATGGTTAGACTTGACTTTGCATTGAGGGCGCTTTCACACTAGCACTTTTGGTCCGCACCCGGGTTCGAATGACGTCAGAGTTCATTTCGTTTCGATGATGTGAACGCTGTCTTCTGAACTCGGGTGCGCACCCACGAACCCTTTAAAAAGGGTGGTCTGGGGTACGGTTCATGTGAACTCCAGTACGGTTCGCTGCTGATATGAATGCAATCGAACCCAACCGCGTAAGTGAACCGCTATTGATGACGTATAATGTATAATGTGTTCGACAGGACAGTCGTCAGTGCGTGTGTGGGTGTGTGTGTGTGTGTATACACTGCAAGCAGAGAGATGATTTATGCTTGCCGCAAAAATTGTCTTTGGCTGACAACCAGCTGTCTTTGGAATGATTTTAAAACTTTTGCTGCAGACAGATGCAAGTGTGTTTCTGTATCTTTTCTTTGAAAACCAAACCAAAGGTTAAAAAAGAACAAATGTGAAGCGAGCAATTCTATCCATTTTGACGCCTTTTCATTCATAGCGGTGCCGGTTACCAAGCAACACGATTATGAGCCAGCTGCAGCTTGATGACGCAAGCGTACCGCGGTTAGGATACAAATAATAGGGACTTTAATGGCTCGTTTCCACTGAGCGGTATGGTACGGTACAGTTCGGTACGGTATGCAATTAATTGCGTTTCCACTGTCAAAAGTTGTGAATGGTACCAAAAAGCCGAACCGTACCGTAACACTTTTTGGGTACCCTTCCGTTCCCTTCCTACCTAGCACAGTGGTACGGTACTAAAAGGTAGAGCTAGTCTCACTGCAGAACGTTGATTGGTTGACAGAGTATCGTCACTTGCGCTTACAACAAGGGCATTAGAAGCGCCATTTTTTAATATACAGTTGAAATATAATACTACTGTTATTGTAGTTGTCACGAAATGTAGTTTTAAGAGTTTTTCAGGCGAGAATGTATTTTTTTAAAGCTCAAATCTGTGGTTTATTTATAGATTTATGATAATTTGACTGAGATCCATTCCAAGCAATCACCGGGCACTCGGCGCTCATGTACCCCGCCTGGAACAGCCTTTCCTCGGCTAGTCGTTCTGATGTTTGCCGCTGACTCTGAGGTCTCTGTAGTGGTTAAACATGAGAAATAATTCGTCTTGTATAGACCTAACAGGCGATCTTTGGTCTTGTGAATCTATAATTCGTTCCCTGGCCAATAGTTTTGGAAGAAGACTAAGTGAAGTTTCACATTTTTGAGCGCTGAATTTGTATATTTGACTGAATTGTTTGCTTTATGTTATTAAAGCTTTACTGTATAGCTTTTTGTACCTTTCACTTATACTTTAATAATGGCAATTATTGATAAAAACTGAAATTTAACAAAAAGACATAAGGTTGAGTTTTGTCATTTTTTATTTTATTACAAGATCATCTGTAATGTTGTTTATTGCAACATTTGTACCAATGCACATATTGCCTGGAATAGGTTTAATATTTTTAAATTTAAACAAAAAGAGGCAGGGTTGTGTTTTATATTTAGTTTTGTTATAAATATAGGCTACCGCATACATGCAGTGAATATAGCCTAATCAATAGGCTATGCGTTGCCTAAACCACATTTGTGTGCTTATAATGTTTAAAATGTATTTAAATGAAATCGAAAAGCAGCAGAGAGGTGTTTTGTAACATATTTCGTTTTATTGTTGCCTAAAATGTACATACAGAGATAACCGGAGTAGCAGAGCGAGCTGAGTGGCGCTTTCAAGAACGCACTGTTCCATTAGCAGAGTTACTGGACTTGCGTCCTCGGGAGTCATTCTCCTGAGTCGGACTTTGCGTAGGCTACTTGCCTAATGCCGGCGCTTGTTTCTTGTGACAAACATGCCGAGAAGCAAGAACAAGATCTGCTGTATGTCATCCTTTGTTGTTTACTTTGCTTTCTTCTTCGCGCGAAAATGACGTCGATCGCTTCTTTCCGGCAAACACCCCGCCTATCAAGAAGGGTACTGTTGGCGGTGGAAACGCTAGCCGGATCATGGTTTACCGACCCGAACCGTACTGTACTGCACAATGACATTCTGGCGTTCTATTGCGCATGCGCGACTTTAACTGCTACTTCACGACGTATTACTTACTGCAACCGTCTACTACGGGACTAAAATATGACAAACTAAAATGTTTTAGTTCAAAAGATTGATTAAAAATAAATAAAATTTGCTGTCAAAATGAACTGATTATGATGTTATATAACTTTTCAACAGCACGTTCATGAACAGCACGTCTATGCCGTCTGTCTAAAAACCTTCTGCATACTGGAAAGTGGAAAATCTGCGAAGTTACACTTAAATAATCCCTGTAATCCGGATTTGACAACATTTATAAGGTTAGCTATATAACATTAACACAAAGCAGCATAATCCTGAATAGAGGAATGGTGGGAGGAGGGGAAAAGACAATGATATTGGGACATTAAAATCACAGATTCCATGCTAAAATAATAGCATAATTGTAATCAAAACATCATTATGCAACTACCACCTAATAGGGCTAAAGTAGCAGTATTACTGTCCAATGCCCCATAATAAACATTAAAAACCATATATAATCCAGGAAGTGTATTGTGCAGTACTGCAGTAGAGAGAGAAACTCACAGAAGGGAAACACACTCAGAGTGGGTCTGCCAATTAATCAGACTCTTTTTACACTCATGACATCATATCCTGCCAGGAAAAGAGGTATGTTTGCCAGCAGATTATTTAAAGCGTGTTTTATCTCAACATCTTGTGTAGTCCCTCTTTTGTTGGGAAAACTACAATAATAGCAGGCAGCAGACTGATCGGAGATACAGACAGTTATAAATAGGCTGTGTCGAGCCCTAACAATATATGACAGCAAATGTGATTTAATGAAATAGAGAGAGGTTTAACAAGCCATGTAATTGTGATCCGATCAGATCTTGTCATGGTTCATTTATCGATAAAAAGTCAATGAAAAATATTTAGGCCTACCTGATGTAACCTAATAATTCCTGACAGTGCATTAAAGGTAGGGTAGGCAATTTCAGAAAGGCTAGCAATTAGCAAGCTGTAGCTTTGAAATCATAAGATCCCAGCTTCGCTTCAGAGATCAGATGTGGAAAGCAGATTTAAATTCAAGGGTGAACTATCCCTTTAAACTATTTCAACCGATCTCCTAATATGACATTACAAGCTCATCAGAAGACCATTATTACATTATATTTTATGATAGTTTGTAATTGCTTAGCTCTTCTGAGAAATGGACACTTTAAAGTCAATTAGAAAAATGATCCATCTTTCATTAGAGTGAGGGATTGGGTGTCCTGTAATGAATATATCATCTAAATTCACAAGCTCTTCCGAGCTCATGGAAATTCATTTTTGTTTAATACTGCCAATTTATAAACTTCAAGTTCTATAATGTTATCTACTCTAATATCCTATTACCAAGTCATCATATAGTACAGTTCGGAAGAGACCTGGCTGAAGTAGTGGAGGTGCTAATGGTTCCCATGTGGGCCTGTTCCAGCCCTCAGGTTACACCATTAAATATTCACTCTGTAGCTCTGCATAATTTACCCTGTCAACACACAAGAGAATGACTCTGCTGAAAAAGAGACAGCTGTCCCTAGGAAAAGAGAGAGAGCAACTGCATTTATGAATACTGTCAGGAGGAAAAGTCATTGTAAAAGTGAAGTTCTGACATGAGTTAACAAGAAAGAGAGAGAGAGAGAGAGAGAGAGAGAGAGAGAGAGAGAGAGAGAGAGAGAGAGAGAGAGAGAGAGAGAGAGAGAGAGAGAGAGAGAGAGAGAATTAGAATTTGAAAACACCTTTATTACAAATTTTCTTTTCTTTTTTCAAAACATTAAAAACACCCTACTTAAAATAAATTACATAAATTGCATAAAACAAAGATTGTCATCTACAACAGAGCACAAAGCCCCTCCATAACACCAAACATCCTCAAACATGGCAAGACATGAAGTAGCTTTATAAAACCTAAAATCAATCAAAATTCTTGACTTCACCATGGCACCAAACATAGACACCAGATCAAAATCTTGATTTTTTTCAATTTTTTCTCTCAAACTCATGTATATTGCCATTTTACTTTTGCCCAAAACAAAATTTAACAACTGACACTCTCTCTTTCTTCTTTTTGAATATTTTACCCCAAAGATAAAAGCTTGCATTGAAAATTCTTCATCAAAAGACTTTTTGTAAAAACTCAAATAAAGGTTTAAATCTATGACAACTCATAAAAACATGAAAAACAGTCTCCCTTTGTGGGCAAAATGGGCATTCATGGCCTACCTCAGGATTCAACACAGATATAAAGGCATTTACTGCAATAATACAATGTAAAATCCTCTACTGCAAATCTCCAATTTTCTTATTTAATGGTGGCTTGTAAAAAGTTCTCCAATTTGGCTTAAAAACTTCCTCCAAACCTAACACTGTTCGCCAAGGTGTATCATTTTTCCCATTTAATGCTTTTTTATTAAAACATTTCACACATGACTTGTACAATCTCTTACCATTTACATCTTCAAAGTCCATGACCACTACTTTTTCTGATTCCAAAAAAATTCCACCTTCCTCCTCTAATTTAGGTGAAACCATCAACCTTGGAAAACAATCTTTATCATTGGGAGTAATTTCTCCCTCACAATGTCTCTTGAGTAAATCGGTCTCTTCCTCTGTAAGGATAATCTGTATCTTTCGTAACAGTTTTTCAACCAGTCGAGTGGATCTAATCCCCAGTTGTATTGCCAACGCATCCACTTCAATAAAATCTGGTCCTGCCAGACTCATCAATTGAGTCACCACTTTAGCCTTTACAAAGGCTTCTGTCAGTGACACTGATGCATTAGTAATGTCCAGTCTTGCACCATAAAGCAAAGGCTCTTCCAAAAGCCAATACAATGATGTGGGATTATTTTTTCTTTGGAGTTTAAAAAGACTCCATACTTTAAAAAGATTCCGATAAAAAAACTGGGAAATTCTCCACATTTAAAGTTTTTGGATCCAATAAAAATAAAGATTTGTCCAGAGTTAAACCTGCAGCAGTTTTTAAGATAGCACTTGCCACTGGTCTCCAACTTACAGACTCTGGGCCTGTCAGGAAACGTTGTATGAACTGTGCACGAAAAGTTGCTGTCCGACTTTGTAGATGCACAAGCCCTTGTCCACCTTCTTCCTTTGGTAAGTACAAGATGTTATGGATCACCCAGTGCATCTTATCCCAGAAGAAATCTATCAACATCGATTGTATCTTAGCAAGAAAAAGTAGTGGTGGGTCAACACAAATCAGTCGATGCCAAAGAGATGAAGCAACAAGGTTATTAATAATAAGGGTTCGACCCCTATAGGACAATATTTTCTTAATCCACTTCCATTTATCCAAGCGGCCCTTTATTTTCTCAATCATTCCTTCCCAATTTTTTAATTGAAAAGACTCATCCCCCAAATAAACTCCCAAATACTTTATCCCATCTTTTTTCCATGTCAGACCACCAGGGAGTTTGGGGGGCACTATTATCCGCTCTCCCACCAAAACAGCCTCACTCTTTGACCAATTCACTTTTGCAGCTGATACCATTTCAAACTCATCCAAAGTTTTCATTAAAAGGTTTACATCATTTTGCTCTTTTACAATTACAACAACATCATCAGCATAAGCTGATAAAACAAAAGAACGTTCACAGTTCATCAATGTGAGGCCATTTAAAACCCTTCTCAATCTTTGCAAAAGTGGTTCTATTGCTAATGTATAGAGCATGCCTGATAATGAACAACCTTGCCTCACTCCACGCTGAACTTTAAAAGGAAAACACAAGCCACCCATTAAATTTCAACATACTCTCAATGTCATTATATAATACTTTAATATAATCTTTAAAAACCAAGTTAAAACCAAAGGCATCTAGAGTCTTCCATAAATAATCATGCTCTACGCGGTCAAATGCCTTTTCCTGATCAATGGAAATCAAGCCAAAATTAACACTACAACTCTTTGAAAGATCCATCAAATCTCGTATTAAAAAAATGTTATCAAATATAGATCTTCCAGGCACACAATAGGATTGGTCAGGACTAATTATGTCATCTAAAGCTTTCCCTAATCTAATCGCCAATACTTTAGACAGAATTTTATAGTCAGAGCACAGTAAAGACACTGGTCTCCAATTTTTAATATCACTCAAATCTCCTTTCTTTGGGAGGAGTGTAAGAACTGCTCTCCGACTACTACGTGGTAAAAAACCAGAGAGCAAACTATCACGAAGAACTGCAAGCAAGTCTTCTCCTATAATGCCCCAGTATGCTTTATAGAATTCAAAAGGAATCCCATCTACCCCTGGAACCTTCCCGTTTTGCGTACTCTGGAGAGCTTCATACAGTTCAATTAAAGTTATATCTTCACTAAGTTTTGCATTGGTACTTTCTGATAATTTTGGCAGATCTTCAAAAAAGAAACCATCAACATCTTGATCTTTCCTAAGATCAGAGCTATACAGATTTTTATAAAATCTAACAGCTCTTTCTCTCATTTCGACTGGGTCTGATAACAGAACCCCAGCTTCAGACCTTAAATTCTGAATATAACGTCTTTGACCATTCTTTTTTTCTAATCCGAAAAAAAACTTTGATGGAACATCCATCTGCTCCACATCCTGGAAACGTGATCTGACCAATGCCCCTTGTGCCTTTCTGTTATAGAATTCAGACAATGCTGATTTTTTTCATGAAAAGAGAATCTAAATGGTCTTGATTTCCTGTTTCATGAATTAAAACTTGAATTTCTATAATTTCCTCTTCTAACTTTTTTATAGACTGAGTTAAAACTCTTGTGACATTTAGAGTATATTGTTGACATAATTGCTTAATGTTTTCTTTCCCAATGTCCCACCATTCCTGTAAAGAGGAAAATTGATCTTTTTGTTCTTTAAAAGACTCCCAATAAAACCTAAAAACATCTTTAAACTGTAAATCTGACAACAAAGTCACATTTAAATGCCAATAAGAACTACTTAATTTAACAGAACTAACAATCATTCTACACACAACCAAACTGTGATCAGAGAAACCTACTGGAAGAATTGAGCCATTTACAAAAAAACTAAGATGATGTTTGAAGACATAAAACCTATCTAATCGTGCCATTGACCACACATTTTCACGAGCATGCGTCCATGTGTATTGTTTAACATCATGATTAAAGTTTCTCCATACATCACCAAGCTCATTCCCTTCTATCATTTGTATCAGTTTTCGGCGTGAAGCCATGTGTGGTTCTACATGATTCCTATCTATATTTCTTTCGACACAATTAAAATCTCCTCCCACAACCAAAAAAACTTCATTATCACATGTTTCTATTACTGTATTCAATTGATCTAAAAACAACATTCTTTCTGTCTGTGAGGTTGGTGCATATACACAAATAAAAACAAAAACATGATCTTCAAAATGAGCTTTTATCTTTAACAATCTACCTTTTACAATCTCCTCTACTGAAAAAGATGAGGGAGCGAAATTTTTATTAAACAAAACTGCAACTCCTCCACTGAGTGAAGTATTGTGACTCAGAAAAGGAAGACCACCCCATTCCTTAGCCCATTCAACAGCAATTTCCACATCACTATGTGTCTCCTGTAAAAACAGGACATCAATTTTATTCTGTTTCACTACTTCATAAATCTGAGCTCTCTTTCTGCAATCTCTAGCCCCATTCACATTTAGAGATGCAATGCGAATGTCACTCATAATTAAAAATGAAAGAGAAACTACAGCACAGAAAGCAATACATCCAATAAGGGCATACATACTAAACCATTTCATCATCATTATTCAATTGGAGTTGGATTTTTGTGACAATTTTTTTCAAACGATATACTTCTTTATCTATAAATCTTCCTTCACTCATTGAACTCTTAATATTTTCCATAAGTCTTCTGAGATCTGGAAAATATTCCTCAACTTTCACTCCTCTCATATTTTTGGTCACCTTCAAGAATTTCTTGATCTCATCCACTCCATATTCAAGACATGACCAACTGGATTGCGAACAAACGGAGTCGCTAGAGTCAGAGCACTCACCCTCACTGTTTTCATTATCCACTTTACTCCCTTCTTGATCCTTTTTAGCCTGTTTCAAAACCATGCTCTTGTCATTTTTCTTCCTCTTCAGAGGTGTTTTAAAAACAACCTGATCCATATCCATTAAAGTGTCCTCATTTTGAATTACACTCTCCACTTGTGACTCAGTATCAGAGAACTGATTTAAGCTCATTTGTGTTTTATCAAGAGCTTCTCCACAATCAATACTGTTGCTTTCAACACTCTCACAGGTTACAATTTCAGAAATGTTGGCGTTTCTTTCATCAATTTCAACACTTTCTCTAGTTAGATCAGATTCAAAAATTTTTTCTTCCGACACTACTTTTGGACCACTAGAATTCGGCGCATTGTTGGAGGTACTGGCGACTTCTCCGTCTTTATTCTGCTCAGCGTTAACGTTACCTTTTGCACCATCATTCTGCCCACTGCCCTGAGCGCTGTTTTCCGGGCGCCCTCGGATCAAATGACCAGACTTTCCACAACCAAAACACCTCATCGTTTCTGTAGTTACAAAAACGGTGTAATCAAAATCATCCACTTTAAATTTAAAATTTACCTCAAGATCAGTTCTATTTCCGTTCAGAATCATAAACGTGAAACGCCTGAACGACACTATATGTTTCACTAACCCCGATTTACATCCTATAGCGATCTTTTTTATGGGAGCAATCAATTTGCCAAAGCTTGACAATTCCTTTATCAACATCTCATCTTTAATAAAAGGAGGTATATTTGAAATTGTGACCTTTTTAGCGGGAGTAGAAAGAGGTAGTACTGGAGTAAATAACCCACGGATGTTTATTCCCATTCCTACGACCTCATTCGCTTTCTCGACTGTATTCAAAAACAATACAATTGAGTTATTCATCTTAGACGCCGCTAACACACATTCATGACCAACAACATCACCGACCGCAACACTACACTCCTCCACACTCCCCACAGCCACCACCTTCACACCGTGGCGCCGCGTGAGTGAATCGAGAACACTTTGAGTCGCCATGCTTCCCAGTGCAAAACACTGGTTAAGGCAGGCGCTCAGTACCACACAACAAATAACAAACAAAACAACAAAAAACACAAAAAAGTAAGAGGGGGGAAAAGTCTTTTAAAGCCACAACGGGCACAAAAAAAAGACCACACACTCACCACACCACTCACTCCGCTCAACAAACGCCCGCACATGCGCACAGACAGAGAGAGAGAGAGAGAGAGAGAGAGAGAGAGAGAGAGATAGTAGAAATACTCCCACATACATTTTATTTTCCACATAAATTAAATTTTCTAGACCAGTGGTTTTCAAAAGTTTTTGCTTCAGGGTCCATTATCACATTGGACATCGAAGTGAAGAATGTTTAGAGCACAAAATAATCAAAAACAATGGTTTCATGCTTTTGACAACCTATTTGCCACTGAAAACGTACTCGGTTACATACGTAACCTCGGTTCTTGTAATTGTTTATGTATATCATTAAATGCCTAAAGCATCCCTCTCCTGCTTTTTAAAATCACTTTCTTTATTTGTATTTTGTCAAATGATTAAATTGTCCCCTACGCCATACTCTTCACTGTTGCTTAGTGATTTTTGCGTTCTTTACCTACAGCAGTTAACAGTTTAGTTCCAGCTGCTGTTGCCGTTCCATCAGCAGCTGTTGCTTAAAGTCCCTAATAAAATGTGAACACAGTTCATCAGGGGAAGGGGGAGGGGGGAGCAATTGAACTCCGGTTCGGAACAGGTAATCGAACCAAGTGTGAAAGCGCCCTTAGATAACGTACTGATCTACCTGGCAGGTTAATAGCATACACTTGCTGTTGCTGTATGTCTCATCTGTGAGAAAGATAAAAACAGACATATGGATACATCACATCTGATGTCAAGGAAAACACGACCATTTGTAAACTGTGTGGAGAGACAATCTCCAGGAAACATAGAAATGTTCTATTGTATGTAGGCTATTTGTTCTTATGTTTGTTTCTTATTTACTGAATGTTAGATTTTAGTCAACTAAATCTATTAGATATTTATTTATTTATTTATTTATTTATTTATTTATAAGACTAAAACTAAAACAATTTAGATGACTAAAATATGACAAACTAAAATGTTTTAGTTCAAAAGATTGATTAAAAATAAATAAAACTTGCTGTCAAAATGAACTGACCAGTGGTTTTCAACTGTTTTTGCTTCAGGTTCCATTATCACATTGGACATCCAAGTGAAGAATGTTTAGAGCACAAAATAATCAAAAACAATGGTTTCATGCTTTTGACAACCTATTTGCCACTGAAAACGTACTCGGTTACATACGTAACCTTGGTTCTCTCTAGAAGAGGGAACGAGTATTGCGTAAGTTGCTTTCGCTTCGGGTAAAATCTTTTCTCAAAATATTGAAGCCAAAAATTATCCTTAATTTTCCATTTATTGTCAACGCAGTGCAGCAGCCAGCAGACCTAGAGCAGGCTATCTTGCGTGCTCAATGGCTGCCCTGCGGCAACTGCTGCAGCCTTCCACTGAGCCTCGCGCGTGACGTCGCGCTCTCTACACGTCACAGCCCGCCAAAATGGGGGTGGCTTAGCGTATAAAAGTCAGGCTTGGAGGCTGCATCACTGGTTTCATTAGCTGAAGCGGAAATCGCTCGTGGTGCCTGCACGGTCGGGTTACGCAATACTCGTTCCCTCTTCTAGAGAGAACCGAGGTTACGTATGTAACCGAGTACGTTATCTTACGAGAGGTTCTCTCGTATTGCGTAAGGGAACCCATTGTCAATGCCGTGCGTGCCACCATCCACTTCATGAGTCCCAGGGATTCCCGGGGAACATAGATAAGTGGGAAACAGGTGGCCAGCAATGCGGGCCAGCACATGTTATAAGCACATATAGGGTATACAGAGCGGCGTTTCCGGTCTACATAAATATTCACTATACAGTGCAGCTCAACCAGGAGAGCTAAGTTCGCGTGAGAGTACTCTGCGCATGATAAATCTGGGCAGGACATACACACCGCTCATACTGACAGAAGTCTAGCCTGCAGGGCGGGAACTTCCAGGTTATAAAACCTAACAAATGTGGATGGAGAGGCCCAGCCTGCCGCCTCACAAATGTCCTGAATGGAAATCCCGCTGGACCAAGCCCACGACGAGGCCACGCCTCTAGTGGAATGAGCCCTAATGCCCAAGGGGCATTGCAGACCTTTAGACACATAAGCAGATGCTATATTTTCCACTATCCATCTGGACAGGCTCTGTTTCGAGGCGGCGAGACCCTTGGTGCGCCCACCAAATGAGACAAAGAGCTGTTCGAAGCGCCTGAAAGGGGCGGAGCGCGTAATGTAAGCCCTCAGAGGAGATTAACATCGCTCTCACTATCCAATGCTGGCAGAGCCGATAGAGAAATGACTTGCGCTCTGAAGAGAGTGCCCAACACTTTAGGGACATAGCCATGCCTTGGTTTGAGGATGACTTTAAAAGTCATTTGGTCCGAACTCAAGACACGCAGCGCTAACAGATAGCGCGTGTAAATCCCCCACACGTTTTACTGATGACAAAGCTGTCAGAAAAACGGTTTTGAGCGAGAGGTACTTTAGGTCCACGGAGTCTATCAGTTCAAAGAGGAAAGCTTTCAGGGCCTCTAGGACCAAGGAAAGATCCCACAGGGGAACCGACAGGGGTCGCAGGGGATTCTTTCCCCTGGGGGAACGTAGGTCCTGGATAGTTTGTCTGGACCGTCGTTCAGGTGGCCTGGCACATGCGCAGCTCTCAGCGAGCGCAGGAGGTGCTGAGACCCTACGAGAAGGCGTTCTGTCAGATGGCAGAGACTTCTGGATCTGACACCGCCCTGACGGTTTACGTAGGACACCACAGACATGTTGTTCGAGCGTACTAGCACATGGTGGTCCCGTATGAACGGGAGGAAGCGCTTAAGCGCGTTCTCGACCGCTATTATTTCCATACAGTTTATGTGGAAGCGTTTCTCTTGGTCTGACCACAGGCCAAAGAGCACCCCATCCTAAGTTGGAGGCGTCCGTCGAGATGACCTTTCGGTGTGAGACAGCACCCACTGTCACTCCCCGCTAGTACCAGTCGGCCCCTAACCAGGGCTGCAGAACCGAAACACAGCTCTGAGTCACTCTGATCCGTCTGCGGCCTGAAACCCAAGCCTGGTGAGGCACTAGGGCATTCAGCCAGCGTTGTTGCGGGCGCATGCGCAGCAGGCCCAGCTGAAGCACAGCCGCAGCCGATGCCATACAGCCCAGCATCCTCTGGAATGTTTTCAGAGAAGCAATACTGCCCTCCTGGAAAGATGTGGCCAGGTGTCGAACGGGCCGTCATAGCCACAGAGTCCAGTTCTATTCCTAGAAAGAAAACTGACTGACTGGGCAGTAATTAGATCTTGGTCCAGTTGACCGTGAGACCCAGGCTTTCCATATGTCTGAGGAGCACTGTTTTGTGAGACAACAATTCTATCTCTGACTGTGCTAAAAGGGGGACGGCGAGCGAACTGAAGTGAATAGCCCTGTCTTATTGTGCTCAGCATCCATTCTGACACCCCTGGAATAGCCTCCCATGCTTTTACATGTACAGCTAGGGGCAGAATGGACTACGGGTTCCGATCGCCGCACTTCGTGGGCTCGGGAAACTGAACCGGAGGTGTGTGCGTGGCGCGCGCGCCCTCGGATCTCGGGAACGGCGGCTCGCTGAAAGCGGTGGCTGTCTGTATCACTTGTGATGACCCGATTGCTTGGAATGGGGAACATTTTGTGATGATATTGTGTGCGAGCGGACCCTGAGGCGAAGTGTTTGTCAGAAAGCATGAGCGCTCACGAGCGGGCACGTGACTTACATTTATAACTTGGCCGCTGTGAGGCTGTAGAGCCTGTGGCGGCTGGACGAGTGCGATCTAGGGCGGCCGCCCTGTCGTCGCTGCGAAGGCTGGGGCTGAGCTGGACGCTGGCTAGCGTTTCGTACAGGCGGCTCACATGGGCGACTTGCAGCGGAGCTAGAGCGTCGAGGCAGGAAGAGGTTCATGGCCTGCAAGGTCTTCTGTACTTCGGAGAAGCGGTCGACGATTTACCGCTGGGCCGAAGAGACCAGTCCCTACTGGCGCGTTGACAAACGCAGAGCGCTCAGATTCCCTCATGTCAGCAAGTGTCAACCAGAGGTGCCTCACTGTGATGGTGAGCGAAGCCATGCATCTCCCGATCGCTTGAGCCGCGGATTTCGTAGCACAAAGGGAAAGTCGCGCCCCTCAAATCCTTGATGGCGGCTGGGTCCTTACTTTTCTCGTCCCATTGACGGAGGAGATCAGCTTGAAGGATCTGCAGCACAGCCATCGAGTGCGGGGCGGAAGCAGCTTGTCCGGCGGCTGAAAACGCGCGGCCGACAAGGGCTGAGGTGGTCCAGCAGGCTTTGGACGGGAGGGCAGACATTGAGCGCCATCTCGCATAGGGCTGGCAAAGATGCGCTGCGACCGCCTCCTCCACTGGGGGGATTGCTTTGTACCCCATCTCGGCGGCACCGTCCACTTGGGAGAGCGCCGAGGAGACATATGAGGGGAGCCTCGCGGAGAATGGTGCGTTCCACGATTTAGAAAGCTCAGCGTGAAGCTCTGGTAGAAAAGGCGCAGATCTGGAAACGGGCTTTGGAGGCCGTCGATCCTATTGGGCGTGGGCTCCTTAGGTGGTGACCAATCCAGGCCGAGTTGGTCGACACTCGGTATACAGGAGGCGCATGAGTTCAGTGTCCACGCCAGCCCGAGTCCTGCTGGATTCCTGGACGCAAAAGATCTGTTGCAAGGAGAAGACGTTCCCAACGCCTGTAGCGAACTGTGATGGGCTATGTAGCTCCTATGGTGAGAAAAAACAGCTATGCAAGAGCATTCTGTCTTTTTTAGGGTCTCATTTTGTAAAATCACGCCCTGTTTTTTGTTTGTTTAGATGTCTGAACCGCACTAGTTTGTTTGGCAATCCAACTGCTCAGGGGTCTCAGCCAGCTTGTTTGGTGGGCACCAGGCTTCGTATGGCAGCGTTCACACTTATTTAAATAAACCGCACTAACAAAGCACCGGAGTTCGTTTTAATTAAACCAATTTGCCAAGTGTGAACACACCCTTCACATAATGTGTGTTACCATGATGGTGTTTTGGGTTTGTGTGATAGGCTAACACACAATATATAACTGGTGGAAAAGCTGCTTGAGATAAGCTTTTATTTATCATGTCTCACCTGTGTTTTTTGGTCGCTGTCAACGAATTATAATGATACAAAACAGATTTTAGTAGGCTACTTCAGTAGGTTGATATATTAAAATGATCAGTTAATGAAATGTGTTTTTTTAACTGTAAAGTTAAATCCGTAAAAACCTAACCTTAGAACAGAACTTTGATCATGACCAACGATTTGCAGTGGTTCCCAACCCTGCTCCTGGAGTACCCCCAACACTGCACATTTTCTTTGTCTCCCTAATCAAACACACCTGATTCAACTCATCAGCTCATTATCACATGTGCAGTGTTGGGGGTACTCCAGGAGCAGGGTTGGGAACCACTGGATTAGAGGACCATCATTTTAAAAAGTTAAAAGAAAATTCTTTATTAACTGTCAAAAAAGGTTGATGCACGAGTAGAAAGAGGAAGCATCAACCTCACACTACCTTTTTTAACCTATAAAGATGCCTATGGGCAAACATAAACCTCAGTTCCTTCTGTAAACGCCTTCTAAATCTCAATATTTTTCTATCATCGTTTTTACAGGTTCAAGTCCACAATACCGGATGAAAGCTGGAATTCCGCTTGGTCTTTACAGG
Organism: Siphateles boraxobius; assembly: GCF_051911475.1. Classification (NCBI taxonomy): domain Eukaryota; kingdom Metazoa; phylum Chordata; class Actinopteri; order Cypriniformes; family Leuciscidae; genus Siphateles; species Siphateles boraxobius. The sequence continues at coordinate 12,195,643 of NW_027508876.1, read as the reverse complement.
GTCGGAGGCTATAAATTAGACCCACAATGAACTAACATCTGCTGAGCGTAAACAGAGCTAACATTACCCTACACAAAGCTACAATGTCCCCAGAGGAATTCGTTTAAATTTCACATTGTGTCAAGATGGAATTCATCAAATGAGCTCAATCCCAGAGGACTGGCTTATTGTTTGAGACCGAAACATGTTAGGCAATGCCTTGTTGGAGCTTTTCTTACAGAAAGAAAAGAGCATGTCATGTGATCTCTTGGCCTTCCACGCTCAAATTCTGGGGCAGCTATAGTCACTAACTATAGTGCACATGGCGGCCTCCTGAATCTAACAGATGGTTTTCGTTTAGGCTGTGGTCTGCAGAGCTACGAGGCAACCAGCCAGAGAGGTGATTCATCAAGTGGACTTTTCCTCATTATGATTAAAAAACGCTGCCTGTTGCATGGGTAAACAAAACCGATGCTCTGAGAGAGGGCAAAAACATACTGTAGAGGAAAATTAGGCATTTAATCCAATTGAGAATGTCAATGTTTCATGCACACACAGAGCTGTGAGACGACAGGGCAACTGTGTTGATGTGAAGATGTGATCCATTACACGAGGGCATGACATCACTGTAAAAGCAGAGCACATCTTGTAAGAGAGAACTTGGTGTCGGCATTAAGAGCAAAATGAAACGGGGCACTTGGGACACGATAATTAGGCATAAATGACAGAATGACAGTTCTGCAGGAATGTAATACAACCCAAATGGGTCTAGCATTAAACCCAAAACGTCTAGCATTATACAACCCAAAACGTCTAGCATTAAAAGTAGGCATGTACCACATATGCGCTGTATTGCAATTCAAGCAATCAAAAGACACCCTCTGCACTTAGCGGTCTCCTCTTTAAGTCCACACTTTGGGAAAGTATAATGCTAAACTGTAGACAGTTTTTTTTTTTGTGTGCAATATATATTGCGATATTAACAAATATCACCAGATTATTTGAATAGCTCTATTTATAAAGAATTAATCATTTTAGATCATTTAGTGCATCTGCATAGAAAATAATAAACAAATTACAAGAATAGATAAATACAATAAAACAAACATAAATTAAATAAGCAGTGCTTTATGGTTTTCAGGTAAATCTAACTGTATTCGGGTGCAGATATTAAATAATCAAATGTAAAATAACACTGCATAGTCTTCACTGTATAAATAAGAAGCTGCAGGTATATTAGGAGGACTTTATGCACGGATCCAATATAATTGATACACATATACTTACCGAGATGGGAATTTTGACTTCATTTTGCATGCACGTTCTAGTTCAAATTAAAGCAAAAGAGAACTGATGTCGGTGTTCACGTGCTGTCTGCGTGGCTCTGTGTTCGCGAACAAGTTCCAGTATTCTTGTGCTTGATGGTTAAACTGACAGGACTTAAAACGCATACAAATGATAAACTTTCACTCTATTATGCTTAAACTTTGCAATTAATCCATGAATCACAGCCAGGCTTTCTGAACCCTCTCGCCCACATGGATCACGGATCAACTACAATCCCTATACTTGAAATCGAACATCCTGTGATGTGACTTTCGCGGATGCGCATATCACGATATCGATGCAAAAACGATATATCGTGAAGCCCAACTGAGAAGTGAGATGTTACTAGTTTTTAAATTACCAATTTAAGAAAAAAAAGAAGTGAAAAATTTGTCAGGGCAAGTAAAAATGTTAACATCTGCCCCAACCAAGCCAGTAGAAAAAAATCCTTTGTGTTGAGCCCTGTACATACTTGTGTAAAGTATGTCCCTGGTCTAAGGGCAACTACTTCATTTGTGACCCTGGACCACAAAACCAGTCGTAAGTCGCACGGGTATATTTTTAGCAATAGCCAAAAATACATTGTATGGGTCAAAATTATCGATTTTTCTTTTATGCCAAAATCATTAGTATATTCAGTAAAGATCATGTTCCATGAAGATATTTTGTAAATTTCCTACAGTAAATATATTTATAAAATAGATTTTTGTGAATGGATGCAGCAAAATCACGTAAAAAAAAGTCAGAAAACACGACCACAAACTTCACTTGCTGCTGTCCGCTCTTTGGGAATTACCCACTCAAGTTTGGTATCTATGTCAAGCTTAGATTTCCCCCTTTCGGGTTCATAACTCTACACAATGTCATTAGAGCAGTAAGCCAAAAGAGAGCATTAAAACAAACCCTTCTCGTGTAAAAAAAAACTGTTTTCTTCTTAGCAACGGTCTGCTACAGCGCCTCTCATTGGCTGGCGACTTCTTCGCGTGCACAGTGTACACAATCCGCAACGGTTACGGTGCAAGCCATGGATTCTGAGATAGCGCGTTTGCTCAATTTCAACTTTAATGACAGCAATAATTTAACGAACATAGTAAATGATTTTTTCGCAAATGATTGGGAAGATGATACAGAATGTCCAGAGACTGGCTTGGCAAAGGAGGATGACCTGAAAGACGACGAATTCGATCAATGTGTTGAACAGTTTTGTAACCACACACACACACTTGCATTTAGTGGTGGGGAACTCATAATGGTGTAAATGGTGTTCATTTATTTCCTTTCATTAGTAATGCGTTGCTAAGGACTTCATTTGGAGAACTTTAAAGGCGATTTTCTCAATATTTTGATTTTTTTGGCCCATCAGATTCCAGATTTTCAAAAGGTTGTCTCTCGGCCAAGTATTGTCATATCCAAACAAACCATAGATCAATGGAAATCGTATTTATTCAGCTTTCATGTGATGTATAAATCTCAATTTAAAGAAAATGATTTTGTGGTCCAGGGTCACATATACTTCAAACTATAGACTAAACATGAAGAATTGCGATGTTAGTGTATCAACTAAATATCATAGTATTGTATTCCGTTTAGTAAGTTCATTACGTGTCCAAGGGTTTTACAAATGCTCTACTGCTAGTTACCAATACTTTTCTGAAAAAACTACATTTCGCATTAGTTACAGATGTGTTGTGTCTGCCAGTAATGGCATGTGTAGCAGATGTCAGTGGGATAACCATTAGTTTTGGATTTTTCCACTCGCACTGACCAAAGAAATCAGGCCATGTTTACATTTCAGGAAACAGAGACAAAACATCCCCGTGAGTGAGAAAGTAAAGACAGAGCAGTGTGAACTTCAGTGAGAAGCAATGAGACACTCTCACTGAGGAGTCTTATGTTTAATTGTCTAGCAGTGGAGACAGGAAATGCAGCTTGTACAACTCTCTAATCCAACTGTTGTCTGTTGCTGTAACCTTTTGACACATGATGAGAAGGGACAAAGATGGCGTGAGTCCGAGAGGCCTCCCCGTAGTGCATGAATGCCTGTGTTGATTAGTGTCCAGCCACTTTGCAGCCCCACATTGTGAGCTGGATGTCATGTGACCTGACTGAGTGTGTATGTGTTTATATCCCATAAAGAGAGGCCCTGAGTCATTCAACTAAGTCTGTCTGCTCTGACTGAAACCATTAGGACACTGTGTGTATGGTTACACCAAGATGCGGTTAGGCTAGTGCGTCGTAGAACATGTAGGCTTAATATGCATGAGGAGAAGACCTTTGGCTGCCAGATATCACATATACTCCTCCACACTCCCACTCTCTCCTCTTCCTCGCTCTCATTTTCCCTCAAATTCCACATTCTGTTTGCCACATTCACACTGCAGCTAAAACCAGATGTCACTCCTCTTCTGAATGCTATAGACCTTACACCTTGTTTACACCCGATGCAACCATTGTTGCGTTGTATTGCATCGCATTGCAGAGCAACAGCTAGAAGCTGTCCACACTGGACATGACAAAGCGACCGTAGCAACTCTATTTGTCCTTCGTGCACAAATGCTTGAAGTACATCAGAAATAGAACGGGGCATCAGTTTACCGTCGGGAATTTTTCTTGACGTCCCACATCCAGTGTAGACAGCATCACTGATTATAATGGGTTCTATTAGGGCTAGGGGTGGCACGATCCGCCTTTTTTGCCTCCGATACCGATTCCGATACCTGGGACTCAGTATGGGCCGATACAGAGTACCGATCCGATTCAATACTAAAATAATAATTAAAAAAACAGTGCCAAATTAACTAATAAACTGTATCTGTATGCCACACTGTGTGGAAGAGACTATGATTATTCCTTTGTTAAAGGCATCAAAGCTTGACTTAAACATTATTGTCCTTACTTTGTAAAACAATATACAGACAAAATATATACTATATAATTAAAAGACATTTCTTTTAAAATTTTAAGCGCAACTTTTTAATGAAGCAGCAACATTTGATAGATTGAATAGAACAACTAAGGCTATCAATAAACTGCCATTGAGCAAAAGTATTGTAACATGAAAAGCTCCAATTCAGAGCGGCACGAAACACTTATGCACATCCCGTGCACAGAATGATGTGTTTGAGGCAAAATGGAGACACGGCGTGCAGCACTTCGCATTGAAAAGTTCAGAGCACAAAAGTAAGATATACATATATTTCTTTATTTATTCATTAGTTTGAACCTTTTAACAGTTTTAAATTTCAGTTAATGTGAGCGTGAAGAACAATTATATCGCTCTCTACTCCAGTGTTGTGATCTAACAGACACCTGGTAGAAAGTAACATGTAAAACTCCAGGAAGTTAAAGTCCTTTTATGCAAACCATAGACCTTTATCTACAGATCTACAGAATAATAATAGATACATTGACTCATCTTGGAGAGAGTTTCATAGTGTTAACTGTCGTACCCGAGCGTGACGCGCTGTTTGAATGATGAATGGAGAATGACTGACAGCCGCCGCGAAGGGAAGCACTTTGGTGAACTTGAGTTTAATGACTTAAATCTGTACCTCACATTAAACTTTATGTAATGGCTTCAGAAAAATTGGAATATAGTACACGAAAACATTATGGTGCTTTATAATGTTTTTGTGCCTTTTGTGTTGTATAACAATAACATACGTACAATATCGAAATCTGATTTGGATGGTCTCGTCTGTTCGATACCCGATCCGGCAAATATTGGTAATATCGGAGCAATACCAATACTGAGTATCGGATCGGCGCACCCCTTATTAGGGCTTGATGATATATTGAAATTACTGAAATATCGCAAATGTACATCTCGTGAAATGCGTATCGGAATGGCTTGCGATATCTGAATGATTTTATTAGGCTACTTCAAAAGTCAAAGTCGGAACACAGGTTGAGCCACTGTAGTCACTTGGACTATTTTAACGATGTTTTTACTAACTTTTCTAGGCCGGCAGAATGAAATTACATAGAAGCAGGGTGGGAAATTAACTTTTTTGCCCACCAGCCACAGTGGCTGCTGGATGCCCAATTTTACCAGCCACTTGTATTATCTACCAGCAACTTTTTCTGGAATTCAAATTTATGAATGAGAACTGTGACTTTGATAACATTGACGTCCATTACAAATATGTAATTCGTTTTATCCATTTAACAATATGAGTTATGCTGCACTCAGGCGCCAATTTATGTTTTCCTCCGTGGATGCTCACGGGCGCACGCCCTTTTTTTTTTTTTAAAGAAAAAGCACTATTTAGCACAAACAGGGCTACCAGAATATGTGAGCAACATGTATGTACATGTTTGTATTTTTGAGAGAATTTTATGCATGGTTATTTTACAGTTTAGTTTTTAATATTAGTTAAGTCTGTATGACCATAAATGATGGAGTATTTAAATGTATTTTGCTGCTATTTGAAAAAAAATCCAACAAAACGCGCCAGCGCGTTTGTCGACCCCAGAGGCTTAACTTGATAATAAAGCCGTAAAGTAGGCTATCTTTCAACTCAGGACAGCACCACTTCTCACAAATACAGATAGGATTGGAGATGAAAAGTTTAACTGACACATAATCGAGCTCCGGAGCACCCACGGTATCGGCTCTTATCATCGGCTCCTATCTATCGGCTCCTATCCTGCTAAAACTATCGCTAAACTAAAAAAACGATAGCTATCTAGCCATCACAAAACACAACTTCAAGTTAGTAATTTACTTACTTGCACATCCAAACGTAGTCCCGAAAAGGTCTGCCCTTTTTGCCGATCGCATGGACGTTTCTGAATAGAATTGGTCATATTCATTATTGACTCTATTTTAAGGTTAGTTGTTCCTCTAATGAACAAATTGTTTGCATTTTCGGACGACGCATAGGTTCGACAGTAAGTACAGTGCATGGACTGTGCGACGGGAAGGTAGGCTAACCATTCCCTCGTTTTCCCTTCGTCATCAATGCGCCACTTGTTCGAAAAGTACCTTCACTTTTTATTTACTTCGCCCTCAATAGTTTGTACATTCATATACTGCTGACTCCGCGGCGGGCCTCTTAATACGGCGGGCCTCTTAACACCGGGTATATGTCGCCACATTTTTTTAATTTTCCTTTCGTCTGTAGGCTACCTCAGCTCAGCTATATGTGTCACGGTCCGTTCAGCGTCGTGTCCGTGCGCTGTGTCCGTGACGCACAGCGCTGAAAACCAATCAAATTAGTTACTCGACAAAAGTGCATTATTTTTACTTAGCAACAGCGTTCTTTGACAAAAGATGTCCAATCCGTTACAAGGAATGTTTTAAATAGTAACCAATAAAAATATGTTTTACAATCTACCCGCCACTGTGGCTGGTATACAAGGCAAAGTCACCTAATTTCCCACCCTGCATAGAAGCCTTTGAAAGAGTGAGACAGCTATCAGATTTCATCAAAAATATCTTAATTTGTGCTCCGAAGATGAACTAAAGTCTTTCGGGGTTGGAACAACATGAAGATGAGCAGGGACGTGCAGAGAGTTCCTCAGGGGCAGGGGCTCAAATGTAAAAAAGGGGCATATATATATGTTTGTTTTATTTATTGTATTTGTCCTATTGTTTGCAATTGATTTGTGTCATTGCTTTTTATGCATCTATTTTATGCTTTTCCCAGAAAGAATGTGAAATATATACAGTACCCTTCATAAGTATTGGGATAGTTAAAACAAAAGTGCTTTCTCTGCTGTGGAGTCAAGAAATCTATATAATTAAAAGATGAATATGAGACAAAAGTACAGAATTCCAAATTATATTATCGGCTGTTTCAACACATACATGTTTTACTAACACAGAAAAAAAGCACTTTTAGAGTTTCAACCCTCAATCTAATGTGAGCATAAGTATTTGGGACAATTGACACATATGTTTATAAGTTAGCAGCAGTCTCCTGTAGCATTAATCGTAGCACAAGCCAGGATGTAGACAAGGGAGCTGACTTTAAGAGAAAAGCAAGCAATTTGGATCCTAAAAGAAAAGAGGAACTAAATTAGAGCTACAGCTTAAACATTGGGAATAGCCAAATCAACTGTTTGGAATGTCCTGAATGTCCAATAACGACCAGGTCGGTCGAGAAAAACAACAAAAGTCGATGACAGACAAATCCTAAAATCTGTGAAAACTAGGGCTGGAACAAACTATAATTTTTCAATCGATTAAGCTTTTTTTTTAGAGGTCGACCGATAGTGGATTTTACCGATACTGATAACTAGGTTTGACTGTACGCTGATAACCGTTTAATTAACCGGCATTTTAAAATGAATACTGGATGACAAAACATTCCAAGTAAAACAGTCCTGAACTGAAATGTGCTAAATAAAATAGATATATAAATATGAATATATTCTACAGTTCTTACATATTAGAAAGTTCTACAGAAATTTAAACATTATTATATTACAGGTTTCTTTAGCTATAACCAATAAACATAGGTAAATTTCAAAGGTAACACTTTGCAAGTCCCATTTGTTAACAAAGATTTAAAAGCCAGCTTTTATGAACTATATGCATTATACATTTTTTTAGAGCATGTATTAATATTTGAGCAAGTGTACCTTGATCATTCATGTTAGTTCATAGTACATTAACTAAGGTTAACAGATAAAATAAAAATTAAAACTATTTCAAATGTATTAGTAAATGTTGACAACAAACTAACAATACTACAGACAATATTACAACATGTATTAACCTTAGTTAATGCTAAAAATGTAATCTTATTGTAAAATGTTACCATTTCATATAAATCCAAAGAGTCTGCTATGCTTAAAAATGGCCATCTTTAAATATCTGCAAAGGCCAGAGCATTAAAATAGCATAAATGTATATCACATGTATAGTCTCTCACTTTATTTGCTTCTATATTAGAACACTGGATGATTATCAAAATCAAAATAACAAGATGTGTTGAAGTGATAAAAAAATAATTGAATCGAACGCATTTCTGATTTGTTCATGTTTCTGTCGGCTGCATGAACATATCAATGTTGAGAAAGCAATCACGTCACTAGCTTTAAATATGCAACTTCGCCAGCTAATGAATGCATACAAGTGACCAGCTGGATATAAACTAATGCAAATAGATGTTAACAATTGCGACATTAAGCATTTGGGTCAGGTTTGCTTGTGTTTTTTTTTGTCACATTGTTTTAACCGCTTGAGGTACTAATGTTAGAGTATACTCACAGCTTTGACGGCAAAGCTAATGCAGCATCTAATCAACAAATTAACTACTTTATATGGCATCGGCAACATGGACTGTAGTGTTCTGTATTCATACATTTTCTTTGTCGGTGTTTTAAATGCGCATCTGAAGTGTCAGCGCTCCCCGTGCAGCTTGTGATCTCCGTGCTGGGCACAGCCTCACGTGTTACAATAAACAACACGCATGCCAGTGATAGTTTGTTATTTGGCCTCTAGTGGCTGCTCTCGCTCTGTATAATGCCATCAGTCTCTTCTCAGCGCTCTCGTACGGTGTAATGACAGTGCACTCTTCTCAGCTGCTCCAGGAACAGAAGCAACCCAGAAAAACTATCGGTATGGATTTTTGCCAATAACGATAGTTCCACCAATCAACTATCGCTACCGATATTTCGGCAAAACCGATGAATTGGTCAACCTCTAATAATTTTTTTCCTCCTGGTTTTTCCACCAGATTTTTTTCAGAATACTGTAGATAATTAATTTGTTGGTTCATTTACCAAAAAATAATAACCAATAATGACAACCGTATTTTAGTGCTGTCTAATTTCAGCGTAATGATCCAAATACTTACACTGCCATCTCAACGTTTTGAGGTAGGAGAGCCCTGGGATGTTTTCTTTCTTTTCAGATGCTCCTGCACAGAAGTTGTGCAGATGTGGTTTGCCATTTTGGTTATACAGAGCTTGCAGAGCACTCTGACTCTGTTTAAAAAATGTCCACACTTCAGATGCATGCTCAGGAGCCACCGTCATTGGGGAACATAAACAGCGCAACGAAACGATGCATTCCATGCAAAGTGACTAATTTACAAAATCGACGTAATCAAAAACCTGAAGTCACAACTGCATTCTAACTAACCATAGGGGTAACCATAGCGACAGCGTCAAACATAGCGGTGTCCATTAAAACCGTGAAGATTTACCACGATTGACAGCGCATAATTAAATAAATTTGCCCAATTGAGGCATGAGTTCATCCATATATTTTTAATAACCAACAACAGCGTTAAATGCTCTGTAACCGGTTGCAGTACGTTTGAGCCGTGTGCCATCAAGTGATGGTAAAAAAGTGTGGAGAAAAAAAAAGGAACTGTAAATGATCCAAAGCATACCACCTCTCATCTGTAAATCATGGTGTAGGTAGTTTCATGGCTTTGAGCAGCATGGCTGCCTCTGGAACAGGCTCAGTAAACTTTATTGATGAATTAATGAATGATGGCAGCAGCAGAATGAATTCAGATGTTTACAAAACCATATTGGATACTAATATTCAAGAAAATGCCACCAGACTCATTGGGAAGCGATGGATATTGCAACAGGACAGTGACCCAAAACACCCTGCTAGTGATAACTCAATAAAGGAGTTTATCGGGGGAAAGAAATGGAAGGTAGGGGTGGGAGATATAGCCTCAAAATTCTATCACGATATTTCAAGAATATTTGCGATAATGATATTTATGACGATATAGACATTTTTTTTGTTGTTGTTGAATATTTTCTTATTATGTTTATCTCGCCTAAATGTTTGCTCACTCATTACGTTTTTACAATGTGGTAATTTTGTTGTTAATAGTTTACACAACACAAGGAAGCTTGATTTCAATCTTTGAATTAAATGTTAAATGTGTGAAGGTCTGACACCAGTATTCAGAAATACTACAGAAACATAATAAAGTAATCAAATGTAAAATAACACAGTCTTTTAGTTCTGTTTCCTGATTAAAATAAATACATAGGCTAATAATTCTCATTCATTACATTTAAAGCTATCTTTTGTTGTTTTGACGACAACATTAATGAAAGACGCATAGCCTATGGCTGCTGTCACTTTTACAGCTAGTGCACGGATCCATTGCTGTTTTCATTATACTGTCTGGTATACTGTCACATGCGTTTTATACATAACCGACTGTGTTTATGAGTATACTTACCAAGACCGGAAGTTTTACACAATTTTGCGTTTTTCCCCCCATTAAAGCGATATAATCCGCAAAAAATAACTTTAGTTTCTCGTGAGCTGTACTCTGTGTATGCACGCAGAGTAGCTTACTGAATGGTTTAAAACCGCTTGAATGTTTAAACTGATAAGAATTAAGAAGACTTGAAAATTATAAACTTTAGTTACGATGCACTGATGGCCCGATTGTGCAAGAGACCATTCAGTCATGTCCCGACTCCTAAAAGCGCGCGAGAGAAGACGCGCGTCGGCAGCCCCGCAGAACACTCAAGCTGTTTGTGAAATTGCTAAATCGTCATCGGAGGCTGACAGGCTGCTCTCGCGCTCAGACAGGTGTTGTTGTTGTGCGTGCTAGGGAACGTAAATGCGCCATACGTCATCGCGTCGCTATATCATTGATATCGCGATATGACACTTTTTTTATCATGTAAAAATGTATACCGGTATTATCATGGGCGGTATGATATGGCACACCCCTAATGGAAGGTCTTAGAATGGCCAAATCAGTCTCCAGATTTATATCCTACTGAACATGTATTTCAACAGCTGAAGAGACAACTAAAGGCAGAAACTTAAAGGCTTGGAATTTTTATTCATTTTTTTATGAAACCAAGAGGCTACTACTGTGATTGCATGCAGGGGATTTGCAACTAAATACTATTGCTTTTAAGCTTGTACATTTGCTTTAGGTTCAATTGTCCCAATATTTGAGCTCCCATTAGATAGAGGAATGAAACTAGAAGTGCTGTTCTTCTTAGTTGGTAAAACATGTATCTTTGAATCTTTGAACATGAATCTTTCAAGAACTTCACATTTCTTGACTCCACAGCAAATAGAACAATTTTGTCTTTACTATCCCAATACTTATGAAGGGCACTGTATAGCAGTTATATAATTTTCAGTTTTTAAATATAATTTAAAATCATTTTACACATAATCGTATCACATATCGCATTTTTCATCAATATTGTGCAGCTCCACAACTGTTTATGAAGCTTTACATTGTATGTTTATGTTTACATTGCAACATGTTTATGTTTTGCCTCTGACACAGAGAGAAGATAAGATTCAAGAGGCAGCATGATCGACAAAATATTCATTTTTTATGTTTTACATTCATTCATGTAAACACAATAGGCAATGTATCCAGGGGCGATTCCAGGATTTTATAAATGGGGGGGCACAGGGGGGACCAAGATCCATTAAGGGGGGGCCCATGGGAAATCAGAAAATTCAAATGGAAATAAATACTTGTTTAGAAAATATTAAGCACGATTTAAAAAAATCTTTGTAACGCTCAGTGACCTAATATGGTATTAAATGTGGCACCGAACAAAAGCCTCAAAATCATTTTGTATTTTACATTGATTGGACCACACAGTTTTGTTCTAATAAATAAAAAAACATTGCCTAGGCATTAATTAGTCATTTAACATGGTTTATTCTCAACACAAACATTGAATGTGTGTGTGTTTGTGTGTCGGCGAACGTTATCTGCATGAAATCTGTCTTAAAGAAACCTTGGATGTCCTGTTGCGGTGTAAAAATAAGCAAAAACCCATTCAGTATAAATTACACAGAGTTGCATGTAAAGTTCTCACATTTTAATGTTTACCACGGCTCTGCTTTTTTTGGAAAAAGATCATAGTGCCTTTAGTCTTTAAAACAAAGGATAAAGTAATATGTGGGTCATTCCTGGTATGCGGTGACATTTTGGCTTTATAAGTGTTGGGAAAAAGGACATGATTTTCATGTTTTTAGCATTCTATCAAAATTTTGACATGTTTAACTATAAGGAATACATATACAGGGATTAAAGTGAAAAAAATTCTTCTGACTGAAAATTTTTTTCAGGCCAAGTCATATTCCTTTAACTTTATTTAAATAGTCGAGACCAATATCGTTTTAAGGGGAGATGTTTTAAACCGCTTTAATATTGCCAGTTTGCATATTTTAAAAGCTATTTTAATCTATGAAAAAAAATTACTTAGCTTGACAAATAATCAACCATCTACATAACTTTTCAGTGCATGTTTTTATTTATCTTATAAGACCAAACAATGCTAAATTATATTAATATATAGTTTGTTTAATGGCAAATCGTTTTGGCTGAGGGCAAAGTGAAGTTTCATAACTTTATATATTTAGGCTATTTAACTTTAACTGTGTAGCCTATTAGAGAGCTGACTAATGTTTGACTGAATTGTTTGCTTTATTTCTCATTGTATAGCTTTAGCTTCTTATAGCCTACATATTAGGCTACTTATACTTTTATGGATATTATTGATAATTAAAACTGACATTTAACAAAAAGCAACAGGGTTGTGTAATGTTATATATTCTAAAATATATAGAATATTCTTTATATATTTTACTATGCATTCTCTTGTATGTGTACATGCATAATAAAATAAAATGATACAACCCTGTCTCTGTTTGTTAAGTCTGTCAGTTTTAATGATCAATAATGTTTCATATTTTTAAAATGAAAACAAAAAGAAGCAGGGTTGTGTTTTATATTGCGTGTTGTTATAAATATATGGAGTGAAGATAATCAATGTGCGTTATCTGAACCACATTTGTGTGGCCATATAGGCCTAATATGTTTATGATAATATGTTCATTTATAAATGAAAAGAGGTGTTTTGTATATATTTCGTTTTATTGTTGATGAAAAGAGGCAGAGTTGTATTTTATACCATATTTCATTTTATTGTTGACTAAAATATACATAAAGAGATAACCGGAGTAGGCAGAGCGAGATGAGTGACGAAACCAAGATCGGCGCGGATCCGTTTGCAGAATAACCGGACTCGCGTCCTCGGGAGTTCGTTCTCCCGAGTCGAACTTGCCACGTCCGAACTATCAAGGACGCAAGTCCGAGGTTTGCGTAGCCTATTGGTATTGAGAAACGGCCAATATTGACCCGCGTTCTGTTTTCTATCATGCGCCGTGCACGTTTGCGTTGACGTAATATGCACGCAAACGCACCAGGGTTCGATAGAATTAAGTTGAACGTGAAACCAGACCAACGCTGCGGGGGGCGCAGGGAACAAACTCGCTCGGATTCGGACCGCAGCAAACCAGCTGTAGCCTGACATGCACTTCTCCAAAACTAAGATTAATTGAGTGAACACGGAGCAGTTTTTCCGTGAGCGGGAATTGAAAACCCGGACTGGACCATAAGCGAAGTGATTACAGAATGTTAGAGTGGAGAGAGGAACGTGCTTTCGCTCCGATCCAGGCTTTATCACATCCCCCTTAGCAGGGTGAATACACCTCGTCTTTCCTTAATTTAAGACCTATTCAAACTAAAATTAAGACATTTATCACACTATTTGAGAAACGAAAGCCTATTTACGGCCTTAACATTATGAAAAGTGAATTTAAGACATTAAGGACAGACGGGAACCCTGCAATTGACGGAAATCCGTCATAGACTCGCTGCAATTAACGGAAATCCGTCGTAGCGACGGAGAACTTTAATCCCTGCATATAGGTCAAGCTCAGGGACTCTATAATAATAATTATTGGTAGATTGTTCAGACACTGTCCATAAAAATATTACACCCTGTTAGGGACATATACATAGTTATCACAACATGTTAATAATGTAAATGTTAAACAATAACATTTACGGGGCAGTCGTGGCCTAATGGTAGCAGAGTTGGACTGGTGACCCAAAGGTTGCTGGTTCAATTCCAGTACCGGCAGGAATATGACTGAGGTGTCCTTGAGCAAGGCACCTAACCCCCAATCGCTCCCCGGGCGCCACTCAAGGCTGCCCGCTGCTCCGGGTGTGTGTATCCACGTTTGCAGTGTGTGTGTGTGTACACTACTCACTACTCTGCTCCTAATGTGTGTGCACTTACTTGGATGGGTTAAATGCAGAGGTCAAATTCCAAGTATGGGTTACCATACTTGGCCATCACGTGTCACTTTCACTTTCACTTTCACTTTCAATAACTTGGCTTAAAGCTTAAATAATAAGCTTTTCTTGGATAGTATATGTCCCTTATGCCATCTTAGATATTTTTTTTCTTCTTGAAACAAGCAAAACAATTTTTGATGAATAGAATGTGTTTCACAGTCCACCCTGTTAGGTTTATAGATTTAACAGGGTGGAAAATTCTGAGTTAAGTTAGCCATAGCTCTTTGAGTGATCAACATTTGGAGCTAACCTTCTACAGATGAACAGAACTTTTATAACTATGTCAGATTTCTTTTTACATTTTTTTGATTGGACAAACATTCACCATAACATAGCCTAACAGGGTGGAACTTTAAGGGTGGGACAAGCAGGATAACATTTCAAAAACTAAAAACAAAGTTAGGAGTGAGAGTCGAAGCTTACCTCAGTTTGTACAGTTGAATTCCAGCAGGTAAAAGGAATGAAGTCACTTCTTGAAAACGGTCTCAATGAAATTGCAGTTGGATTTGGAAGGCAAAAAAGTACATACTAACAGGGTGGAAGATGACTTCAGGTATGCAGTAATTGAAGAAAATTTTAAGAAATAGACCTATATTTCCACATGATTTATATGTATGATTAGAGGCAATTTAGCCTAGTCTATAACATAATTTAAAAATATTTTGAGGTTTTTGTCATATCATGGTTTCTATTTCTTGCAGAAGTTACTGTGCACTGAGGACATGATATAATTGATTGCATACATCAATTAAAATTGTGTCAAATACAAAATAGTATTTTTAATGTCTATTATCTCTGTTTAATTCGTAAAGAATACTTAAATCTATAATTTAAGCCATTTATTATAAATATGTGACTAATTATATGTGACTAGAGAAAATATGAGTAAATAAATCATTGGGACAGGAAAGTCACCGCATACCAGGAATGACCCATGTATCTATTTTATATTTATATAGACGCGCTGCCGCGGAATAACACTGATAAGTCATCTGCCGAAGTTACGTTAGCTAATCTAACTTTACTGGCTTGATCAGTCACACATGAAAGTAATCAGACCAACATATGGTGCGATATTTCAAAATATATACTGTAATTGAGAGTGTATACCATAAACAGTGACGTGTCGAGGTGTCTCTCTCTCTCTCCTACTGTTTGAAAAACGCAGACCTGTGATTGCGCTTTGCGAATCGCAAATCAAGCAGTGATTGACAGCGCTCTGATCCAATAGCGTTGGGCATTGTCAGGTTGACAGTAAATCTAGCCCAATGATGTTGGGGGGGCACCAGGGGGGGCCAATCATATTCCAGGGGGGGCCAGTGCCACCCCGTGCCCCCCTTCTAGACACGCCCCTGAATGTATCGTGTCATCAAAAATGATCGATTTGTCCATATATTGCGCGATAAGTCGATATATTGATTATTGTGGCAGGCATAACAATTAGAGATGCTCCGATAGCAATTTACTTGGCCGATTCCAATTTCTGAAGTGTGACCTGCCGTTACCGATTTTTCCTGATTCAGATTTTCTTTCAAATAGCCTAACTATAGGTTAATTGACAACATACAAACAAACATCTACTTTTCTTCAAACCAAATTTTTATTTTCATTAAAAAAACAAGTTAAAAGAAAGTAATAAAATAAGAACAAATAAACAAATTTCAAACAAGAGCACAAATGTATGCAATAGGATAAAGAGAGATATGAAATAGACATGGTTTTAAGTTTTTCAGGTGGGTATACAGTAGGGGTGTAACAATACATCGATATGCATCGATGCATCGATCAAACGTCTAACGATACGATGCATCGATGCCACACATAAACTTTCGATATACGGTACCTTTATTTTGACACTCTCCACATCCTCACGTAAATTTTCTCAGCTGAAATAGACGCCTGACAAGACTGACTGAACCCTTTGTCACAAAAAGCCGGTATTTTCCACTGTCAAGACATTGTGAGTTCATGTTTTACAGCAGAAACGACAAGCACTCATGTTGTTTGTGAACACAACACGAAAAGTCTGTTTTGGCAAATGAGTGCGCAGTATTCAGGTCAGGTGACAAGGCTGCTCACCAAGACGAGCATTTTGACATAATTTTGTGTGTATTTGACCTTTTAAACACAGTAAGGCACTCATTTTGGTACTTTTGTGCGCTGCACATACAGATCAGTAGTGCACACACTTTTGCTGTGAGAGCAAAACCTGCGGGAATTGGTAAAATTATGAGCAACACAAGCACTATTGAACCGGACCGAATGAGACAAGTGAGTGAGATGAGGCGGGTGCGTGTCACTTCACCGTTGGAGAGAAGAAAGAATGCGCAGCTGACGTTATTGCCTGTGCCGCTGGCAACAAAATGGACAAGCTAGGAATCAGAAAGACGTGAGACTGAACGGCCGGTAGTGGGGCAACGGATCATCATTGATCCGTGATCCGTTCGGATCAATATCTTCGGTTCGGCACACACGTGATCCGCGGATTGATTTATGAAAAAAAAAAAAAGTTGTGCGCATGTTCAGTCCACACACAGCGTGGTCATGGCGAGCGGAGGAACGGAGGAGCTTGAACGCCCCGCGTCATTTAAATCCCCTGTATGGGAGCATTTTGGCTTCCCTGTCAAATATAATGATGAAGGAAAGAGGTTAGTGGATAAAACCGTGACAATGTGTAGGCACTGTGGCAGCATGGCCACGCATTTGAAGCGACATCACCCCGATGGTCATCACCAAAAGACATCACTGACAGGAGTGAAAACTAAGGCTGCTCAACAACCGCTTATCACTGCAGCATTTAAGCAGCCCCTTGTTGCACAATCAGACTGGGCTAAAGCCATCACAAACGGCATTCGCGCAGCACTACCCCTCGCTCGTCCCTCTCTCTCTCTCTCTCTCTCTCGCGAGCGCTCTCTCTCTCCCTCATATAAGGTGCCATCTAGGGCTTAAATCAAACTTCATTCACGCACACATATATGAAACACTTGCATACACATACTAAGTAGTCAAACATACATGTATACTGCTGAATGCTCAAACAACATATGAAATGCACAAAGACACACCTAAAGTCGCTCACGCACATACACGCAAACTCTACACACGCGAGATGCGCGCACACAAACTCTCCACGCACATAATCATATGAGACGCACGCACACACACAGAAACTCGCGCACAAACTCAATGAGACGCGAGCGCACACTCACAAACTCTCCGCGCACATACTCATATGAGACGCGAGCACACACACAAACTAGCGCACATACTCATATGAGACGCATGCTCACACAGTACATGATGCATATGATTCTCAGTGTGAACGTAAGTCACACATTGGTAAGACAAGAAATGCATTTTTTGTTAACAGAGAATGAGAGTCCCTTGCTTTTATTGTTTTTGGTTGTTTTGTTCATTTATTGCGGATATTTAAAATGTTTTCAGTGTTAAATAGTCTTTAGAAATAAAAGTTTATTGATCTTTGAAAAGCTATACCTGCATTATTATGCCATTATCATTATTTTAGATGAAAATGGTCTCAGAACGACAATATTATCGTTTATTATCAATATTATCGTTTATCGCAATAATTTCTTGGACAATTTACCGTCCAGCAAAATTTGTAATCGTGACAGGCCTAACTATCGGTGTGTTTATAGGTGCAGACATGAGGCCATTTATTTTTTATTTTTTTTGCTGATCCGAAAAATGATCCGATCCGTTACTCTGATCCGAGAAACGATCCGAACCGTGAGTTTTTTGATCCGTTGCACCCCTAACGGCCGGTTACCGGTCAGGGCCAGTCATGTGGAAAATAGTCCAATGTCGGTACCTGTCGGGTCGATCTGTGCATCTCTAATAACAATCGGCCCTAGCCATCGGCTGTTTTTAATCAATTTTTGCAAGTGTCTGTCCGATAGTGCACTGCAGATATTTGCTTTTATCGGCCAATACATTGGTGCATTCCTAGTGTGCATTAATAACATTCTGCTAACTCAGTTGTGTCTACCAATATCTATCAGTCCCACTGAATCTGTCCTGCATTTGTTTTTCTGTTTCTGTTGTTTTATCTCTCTTGCCTGCAGTCGGGTGGCTCTGGCTCAGGCTTTGGGTTTGATGGCACTGAATAGATCATTGCTGTGAGGACTGTGTGTTGCGTAATAGAGCAAAGCATCAGACTAAGCTGGAAGCTTTCAGCACACATCCCCCCTCGTTGCGTCTGTAACATCAGCACACTTCATGGACACACACCACATAAATACACTGCCAGAGGTGCGATATGCACCACAGAAGATTACAAATGCATCATAGCACATGACACACAATTGCCTCAATTACTGATAAGATGACAATGTATGCAAGATTAACAATGTTTGATGTTCACACAATGTCACTGATTAGATTGATTGATTAGACATACAAATCGTAAACCAAGTGTGATATTTGACCAAAAAAAACATCCAAAATTTAAGCTATTCAATAACATGATTTTGCAGCTTGGATCAATCTGGAATTTTATCATCTCCAATCTCCACATTAAGTGCTTGGGATACACACTGATCCAATGAATATACCGGTAACTAGGCATTGCATTTTAAGATAAGACTGATGTGTTTGCAATGTGTTTGAATCCTATCAAAATATCTTGTCCATTGGAACCTAATCATGTTCCTCACTTAATTTGATCCTTCTTCTTTTGAAACCACAGGTATGATTTTAAAGAAAGCATGCATTTTGAGACTACTGCGGGGTTTTCCGGGGTCAAAAATGGTGTTCTGTAGTGGCGGACAACCACGGTCCTATGGTACAAAGTACCCAACACATGTGAACTGCGAACCCAGTACTGACAATAAATCCAAAATAAATGCAAATAAACAGTTTGTAATATTAACGTATCCTGTTTATTATTAAAATAAAAAAGAATTACTGTCAGGTTAGATCATAAACCAAAGTGCTTATAACTATTTTAAATTTAAAAATCTGTAAATGTACATGTAAAAAGTCTCTGAGTGACTGATTTGAAAAGTCAGTAATAAAATGAACAACAAAGTAACATTACACATTGCAGAAAAAGTGGTCTGTTATTTTGCATGTACACTCCAAGATTTAAAGCATGCACAGATCATTTGACAGACAGTATCAGATTGTTTTGTTCCATCCATTGGTTCAATTGGTTTCAACCGCGGATTCAAATATGGTTGTCAATCCAGAACTTTGCCATGAAAAATATATATTATACACAGAAAGCAAGCAAATATCACTGCCATTATAATCATTGAAGCTGTCAATTATAATGCAATGTATAAGCTGCACTCTTGCGAAATATCCTGTTATAATCAATCGGGGTGTAACAATAAACTTATTCTTATTGAACCGTTCGGAACGAGGCAGGTTGGACCATTTTTTCTAGCAGTCGCGCTGGCGTGACCACCACAACAACGTTGCCCAACATCAAATGGCAAACGTAATGAAAGCGGAACGAAACTGCGCTACTCATTATTTTGTGCTTCACTGACCGATTATGAGTTTGGACCAATGTCATTGCAGTGCGAGCCGATCTTGATCAAGCGACACTGTACAGAGCTAAGAGATCCAGTAAAGAAAGCATTTGAATTCACCACAGAAGTAATAACATCGCTGCGAGATCTATTCTGAAGTAGGGCTGCAACAACTAATCGATAAAATAGATTATAATCGATTATGAAAATCGTTGTCAACGAATGTCATTATCGATTAGTTGGTCTGCTTACGTCGCGGGGAGCGTTTACTGGTACGCACACACACGCAAGGTCTCTCTCCCTCAGGCTCTCTGCCGAGCGCGCGCGCTACACGGTTTGGAGCAGTCTCTTCTGTCTATGCTCTAGATTTCGGGAGTTTGAACTAATTCGCGGGCATCAGGGAGCCGCAATCAATATGCGGGAGACTCCCGGGACTTCCGGGATGTCTGTATTTTGTCTCGAGCATCAGGTTGTGCAATCAGTTCGCTCGCAACGTAAGTGATGGATTAAAATAGCGCTACCGCAGAAATAGGTTAAATTAAAACGGTGTTTACAAAGTGAAGCATTAAATACAAAGGCAGTTAATAACAGCAGCAGTAAAATATTGTTTTTTAGTCACTGTACTCAGTGGTTTTCAGCGAATGCTTGTGCACTAATGCATAATTTCTCCTGTCCTTTACTCAAGCCTGTTAGCTTGCTGGGTAACGTTACCTCCATTCCGTTCTCTTTTTATAGCATTTGTCTACTAAGTTTTAATTGTTTTTCAAACGCGATCTACTGCGGCTCTACATTCACACAATTGTTTTCAGTCTTTCTATATTTATTTAATCAATTTATCCTTATATTATATTCTTTTATATATTATATATATAATATATATTATATTCTTTATCCTTATATTCCTTATATATAATTAATTTTAAATAAAAATTAAATGAATTATATATTTTAGATGTTTATAGTTTGTTTTTAGTTTAGATATTCACATCTGAACAACATGTCTGTGTAAATTTGTTTTAACAAAAATTGTGTTAAAACATAATATGTTGGATATCATTTTTTTAACAATAATCATGTTTGTCAACTTGCCATCAGCAATTATCATTAAAAACAATGCAAATATTGATATTAGTAAAACTCAATGTGTGGCTTTTGCACTTTTTAAAGTACACTTTTACACATAAATACCCTGATTTACGGTTTTATTTAGTTATAATAAAAAAAAAAATCTAATTTAATTTCTATCCGATTAATCGATTAATCGAAAAAATAATCGTCCGATTAATCGATTATCAAAATAATCGTTAGTTGCAGCCCTATTCTGAAGCATTCAAATTTCTCGGTTATTAACCGTAGATCTCTATTAGATCAACCAAACAGTGCTGACGTGGAAACCAGGAGAAATATTGTGCCATGAATGAACTAGTTATAGGCTTTAAGTCCACAAATCAGCAACATTCACCATGGATTTAATGGAGAAACACTAACTGTAACCATGGAAGTTTGCCAGGAATAGTAAAATGCTTTCAAGTATGTCACACATCTTTTTCCAGCACTTCAAAACTCAAATATTATTATATATGTTATTTTTAATGTGATGACCAAAACATTATTTGTTCATCCTTCAAAGATTACCCCCATTTATAAAACTAAAAGTTTCAAGATGTAAGAAAACTCACACTTAATTAAAAAAAAAAAAAAATATATATATATATATATATATATATATATATATATATATATATATATATTATTAAAATATATATTTTTAAAAAATCAAGAAAATTTCTCTAGCATTTCTTTCTTTTTGCTGTATCGAAAATAGGGTTGGGTATCGGTTTTGTTTTATCCGATACCAGTGCCTACTCGGTATTTTTTAAACGGTTCCGGTGCTTAAACGGTTCTTGAAACGGTTCTTAAGCAAACGAAACCGCACACACTTTGTCAAACAGTA
Source organism: Siphateles boraxobius (assembly GCF_051911475.1). Classification (NCBI taxonomy): domain Eukaryota; kingdom Metazoa; phylum Chordata; class Actinopteri; order Cypriniformes; family Leuciscidae; genus Siphateles; species Siphateles boraxobius. The sequence continues at coordinate 12,173,762 of NW_027508876.1, read as the reverse complement.
ATACCCTTTTATTTACAGGGCCAAACTGGACACAATATTAACTTAAATCTTTAAACAATATAAATACAAGTAACATATGGTAATAATAAATAAACCAATATAAAATAAAAATTCACATTTACATAATATCAAATAAAACAATATTGTATCAAACAATGTAATAATACTGGAGATTAATAGAGATTTCAACCAGGGTAATCTAATCTTGACATGGCTCCAGGTTCCCATGTTTTGTCTGCTTGAACCAGTCATGTAAGTTATCTGGTGGTTGTACTAGTTACAGCAGCGCTTAGCTTGGCGAGTTTGGTATTTCGTTCCCACTGCATCTTAGCTACGCTGCATTGAGTGAACCCATGAAAGAGAACGTCTCTGGTTACTGTATGTTCTCTGAATAGGGAACGAGACGCTGCGTTCGCTGCCAAGATCCTCGCGCTGCCGACAAGCTTCCTTTTTCGGCAGAGAAATTTGAGGAGCAGATGATGCGCGCGCTAATATAATATGACGACGTAAGAGCGTCGAGGCGGCGCCCGCGCCATCAGTCAATGCATTGGCGTGATTCACACCCAGAGGGCGTTCTGACACGTAATTTTACAGGTGAAATTAGGGCTGGGCGATATGGACCAAAAGTCATATCCCGATATATTTTGGCTGAATATCGATATACGATTTATATATACCGATATTTTTTTCGCAAAGTGAGAGCAAATGTTCAGTCAAAGTCAAAGCCAAATATAGTCTTCACTGTATAAATTATACATTGATTCGTATTAAAGCTACTATTAAAGTTCTCAGTCAAGAGCAGTGAGTGATTTCCTCTGTGTTTTTGTTGTTTTATTAACATTAAATAGATAGTTCTCCCAAAAATTTTAATTGTCATCATTTACTCTCTCAAGTTGTTTTAAACCTGAATAAGTTTCTTTGTTCTGTTGAAGATAATTGGAAGAATGTGGGTAACCAAACAGTTGATGTACCCCAGTGATTTCCATAGTATATTTTCCCAATGGAAGTCAATGGGGACCCACATTCTTCAAAATATCTTATTTTGTGTTCAGCACAAGAAATAAATTAATACAGGTTTGGAACAACATTACAGTGCATAAATAATGACCGAATTTTTATTTTTGGGCGAACTATACCTTTAAGGACAAGCAGCTGCATGTTTACTACTAGGGCTACTGTCTCTTTAAGACCTGTACGCGACGCGTCTATACACGCATTTGGCAAGCAGATTTCTCTCAATTTTCTCGGTTTGCTTTCAGTTTAGACATAAACAACTTTCCTTATGTAAACTTGTGTGTTTTTGAGAGTATTAGCAAAATAAGACTCGAAAGATAACTTAGTCCAGTAACCAGGCGCTGTTTGTTAGACAGGCTTTTAGTGCATGTGCGGGTGCATGTGGGTGTTCGCGCTCAGTAAAGCGCATGTTAGAACAGCGCATCAGCAGTGAATGACATGTTTAACCGGCAAGGCTTTAAAGCAAATGCAAATAATGAACTTTTGTGAACTCACTGAGCTGATGTGTCCCTGTTCCTCTGTGTTAATATTTGATGTGAGTATTTGTCGCGTTGTACACTAATGCTGTTGAGACGGAGGCGCCAGAACTGCTACTGATAGAATGCACAATATACTATATATTTCTACAAAAGCAGTCAGCAGCTTGCTTGGAGCAAGGATCATAGCGCAAATTTGAACTATATCGATATATGCGATATGGTCTAATTCCATATCACATTTAAAAATATATCGATATATTTTTTATATCGATATATCGCCCAGCCCTAGGTGAAATGCAGCCAAACCTTGGAGCGTTTTGTCTTCGGCATCTTCATTAATCCCCTCGCTATCAGCAGACGTTCCGGGAGTCTCCCGCATATTGATAACGGCTCCCTGATGCCCGCAAATTAGTTCAAATCACCCGCAATCTAGAGCGAGCGAGCAAGAGCGCGCATGCGAGACAGAACAGACTGTCCTCCAAACCGTATAATGCGCGCACGGCGGACAGGGAGAGAGCGAGAGACCTTGCGTGTGTGCGCCACATGACACAGAGAGTCAGGCACCGAAACAGGCACTGAAATTTTCGTTCTTATTCGGTCTGGTTACTACCGTTTACGTCGGAACCGGTTCCCTATTGGCACCGCGTTTCGGTACCCAACCCTAATCGAAAATCCAACGAACCGGACTGTGAATTGTGTGAACCGTTACACCCCTAATAATCAATGAAGTGGTCTATGCTGTGCAATGAATCTCTTATTGACAATGTGTTATACTTTTTTTGATTATAATTAGTAAAGATTCGAAAGCACGCTGGAGTTGTTGAGCGGATTCGGACTAACTTAAATAGATTTGATTGCGTTTACATGTTCATAAGATATGTCTGTGACTGTGAGGCTTCAAAGCTCAATGCAAATTGAAATTGAAACCTTTGACACTCTTCATCTTTCACACAAACACACAAGGGAGCGTTTTAAAGCAGCCGGCTATCAGCGGGTACTGGTCCTGCAGAACCGCAGGTTCAAATAAACAAATTAATCAAATAAACCTGGTGGGACAAAGATTCATTTTGGCAGCCGCAAAAATATTTTCAATGCAGAAAAAAAGCCTGTGTGTTGTTGAAGATGGTCATCTCTACTTACTTTAAAAGGGAAGTGGTGATTAAAGTGGTATTTCATCACTCTGTGTTCAAGAACAGCTTCCTGTCTTCCACATATATGCAGAAGTGTTACAATTGCATGCTGCTAAATGTTATAAAGATGCCATGATGCTTCTAGTGTGACACGTGTTGACATTATCCACCCTCTTAAAACCCACATATATGGTCAATATTTTAGATGGTTTGCATCGCCCAAATCGTGTCTAGAATATCTAGTTAAACAGGCAGAAAGCAGGTGTTCAAAGGAATCTTAGCACAGCTATGACTGACTCAATAGGCTATTTTAAGAATTATTTTAAATAACAACGGACTATGCCAAACAAGAACACAACTACAGAGAAGCAAGTTAAAGTAAAGGTAAGTAAGAATCCATCCAAGCAAACTTTTCCTGCTTTTAAATTACAGAATGTCACAAAATGAGATCATACTTAAAGCTGCCGTCGGCAACATTTTTTTGATCATATTCAGTGAAATCGACACTATAATCCGACAGAACAACATAAATAAAGTGGTTTTAGAAAAAAACCCGAGCTTCTAACTCCACCTGGAGCATGTTATTTGTTTTGCAAAAATCCACCGCTCCCGGATCATCGGGTCCAATCAGCGCAGGGGGTGTGAGATCTGACTGTCAATCACAGGTCGTGCACACACCACCCTTCGCGCACGTTACAATCACATGCACTCGCCTGAAGTTCGCGCAGTAACGAAGAGTGATGGCGGAAAAGATTCCAATTCCTCGATTAACCTTAAGAGCTAGGAGGTCAAAAACAACACAGGAAAAGAGAACACCTGCTGAAAAGAAAGAAAGTGACCGTGCCCGTAATAAAGCCAGGATCAACATCGGATCTCCATTTGAAAGGTGGAGAGATTTACGTGATTTAATTGGGTTCAAGCTGGATGCAGAGCTTGCAACATTTCTTCTCGACAGGTAATTGTGCTTTATCAACCAGTTACTTTATTTCTTAGTGTTATGTTAGTAATCTAAGTGTGTTTGCCAAATGTGTTGGTATGGACAGCTAACCTAAGCACTTGTTGGGCAGTTTCTTTGCTTTGTTTGCACTGAAATCCGTGTGAACGTAACGTTAGGTGGATAAACATGTCCAGATGAAGGTATAAAGTTCGGCTTTTTGGAAGAATGAATGCTACTCGATCTTTCTTACAAGAGTGAGAACAGTAGTAAAGCTACTGTTATTGTATGTGCTATCTGACTAGCTCTGTTATAAAGCAATAGAACAATGTACAATGACCATGTCTGCCGCATACACCATACAGTAATAATCGTGTTTCAGCCAGACGATGGTGTTTATTTACGTTTAATTGGTGGGTAATCCATTTCGTAACAATCTACCATCTGAAGCAGCTAGATCATACCATCCATGGTGTTGATGGATGCTGATGAGACGGGCGTGTTCACAGAAAATCTGGTGCACATGCACTGACGAGCACAAACTCGGTGGGAGAGTATGAGAGTTGTAAACATTCAAAATTTCGCCTACCGTATTTTCCGGACTATAAGTCGCACTTTTTTTCATACCTTGGCTGGTCCTGCGACTTATAGTCAGGTGCGACTTATATATCAAAATTACCAAGATTTACTCGTCACAGGATCGCTGACGGCCCCAGATTATTATTTGCGAGATTTTGATGTATTTGTGGTATGACGTGAATGCATCATTTGCCGAAATTGGGGGTGACATTACCGTCTACAGCCACGAGAGAGCGCTCTATGCGCTCTAGACTACAGCTAGTTTTACCGCTGAAAAAATCTCTCTTCAGTGATGTGGAATAAGATCGCGGGAGCTTGGTGAAATTGCTTTACCGATAACTGTTGGACTCGCTTCGCTGTCTTATGTTTTTTTGTTTTGTTTTTTATCCTATTCAGCCTCTCAGGTATGTTCTTTATGCTATTTTGTAGCTAACTGTTGATGTGTTACGTTAACAACATACCGGAAACATATTCAGCCTGTTGTTCTTTGTGCTATTGTGTGTAGCTGAATAACTAAAATGCCTTCTGTTTTAATGAATTAAAGTCTGTTTAAATAACTTTTTCTTGGTCTTGGATTTTGTTAAATAAATTTCTAAATAAATGCGACTTATAGTCCAGTGCGACTTATATATGTTTTTTTCCTCGTCATGAGGCATTTTTGGGCTGATGCGACTTATACTCCGGAGCGACTTATAGTCCGGAAAATACGGTAAGTCCACTCAATCTGCCAGACTTGCCGACTGCAGCTTTAAGGGTGTCTTATGAAAAGGGAGTAGCTCCTGAATCCCAACAAAACCTCGATATGCATTTTAAAGTGATTCATGCACAAACACATGCTCTCAGGGGCCTTTTACCATAAATTAAACTCAACCATTCTATACATCAGTTGCTTGTTATGAATTACAAAAACATCCATATCCATCCAATATATGACTCTCAAAGCTGGCATAGAATTTAAACTGTTGTACACCCACTGAATCATCCGTGGAATCAGAAGCCAGACCAGCTGGCTGAACAAAACTGCAGCCCACAATGCAGACTGTTGCTCACTGCCTCTCAGATTTTAATATCCACTGAAAATATGCAACATATTTAATGAACTGTAAAAAAAGAGATTAAATGTACTAAAGCAAAATAGCAATGAAAACAAATATGATGTACCAATGTAAAGCGATGCATGTATACATACAAATGCAAAGAACCATTGCAAACAGATTAAAAAAATACCAATATTAACTGACACAATGCTCCAATATGATGCAATAAGTACAAAAGTAAAAAGATGCAGTAATGGCAATGCAATAATTTACAAATGCACTACCTCAAAGTACCAAAAACGAAATGTCGGCAATATAGGCTACTACTGATACAATGTACAATGTAAACAGATGTAATAAACTAATATGCAGATGCAATGTATTAAGCGCCAAAGTAAAGAGCTTAAATATATTGATATATTGAGAAACTCAAAGAAACCGTAAACACACGTAATGGACCAATTAAAAATAGCAAAGTTAATAAATGCAATGAACTAATGTAAAGAAATGCTACTAAAAACAGATCCAATACAGTAATGCGCCATCACTGTAAAAAGATGCAGTTGACAAATGCAAGATGCAATGAACAGATGCAAAAGACAAATGCGAACAGTAGTGCACTAATCAAAACAGATATTATGTAGGCCTATGCACCTCTGTAAAGAGGTGCAGTAAAATAACATGTATTAACGCAATGTATTAGTAAATAAATGCAAAGCACGAACATAAACAGATGCACAAAAAATACTGCAACGTAAAGAGGTAGGCTACTAATAGAAACAGACGCAACAAAGTAGCAGTGTAAACAGATGCAATCCACTAATGCATTGCAGCAGGAGAAAAGCAGTTTCGTACCTCCTCCAACACGCCAACTGTATTCCTGCAGCTCTGCAAGCGGGTGGTGAAGCTGGATGTAGTGGGAGAGTTGTAATCCTCTGTTGTTTCCGACAGAAACTCCGACACCGATATTTGATCCGGCATCCTAAAGCGTGGGTTCGTCCAGAGAATAGATAGAAATGGGTGTTCAGACGACCGAAAGCATTAAAAGGAGAAAAACAAACGAACTTCCGAGGCCGTAGAGATGTTGAGCTAACGGTGCGCGAGATGTCTACTGCAGCAGCACGCACAAAACAAACTAACGTTACTAGCACGCGCTAAGCGATTCTCCCTCCGGAAAACAAAACGACCTGTTATATTTGGGTTCGGTCGCTCCCCCTGGGACTGGGATAGCACGCTGTCTCGCCCCTTACCCCTCGAACATGAAGCTCGGAGTTGATCTGAGTTGTTTAGTTGCGATTCCAACAGCACGCGCCATGAAATGATGCCCACATAACGTTCCCCTCCGTGATGTTTAAGACAAACACTGCTGTTATAGCGTCGAATTATTTTGCAGTGCATAGGTGTCTATGAATGCAATCATACTCCGCTGTTTGTCAAACGCCTGCCTGATCGCTTCATGCACTCAGATCGTGTGAAATGCGCAACGCGGAGTGTGTGACATCCGCGCGCGCGCGCACACACACACACACACACACACACACTCACTCGCGCGCTCTGCTCTACATTCGCCCACCCCTCTGCGCATGTTTCGAATCTCACTACCCACTCACATAGCCAGGCTCCGTTGGCAGCAGTCCAGTTGTTGGCATCATTTAGGTTATCTGTAAAATGTTATAAAAGTGTATGTTTCTGACATAGTCACTTGATCAATGTCACGAGAGAGTTAAAGGGAAACAACTAAAGAAGATCATTTTTAAGAATGTAGGTAACCAAACAGTTGACGGTAGCCATTTACTTTCTAGAAGGGGGAAAAAACGATGGAAGTAGTTCTATACCGTCAACTGCTTGGTAACCAACATTCTTAAAAATATCTTATTTTGTGTTAAGCAGAAGAAAGAAATGTATACAGGTTTGGAACAACTTAAGGGTGAGTAAATGATGACAGAATATTTATTTTGGGGTGAACTGTCCCTTTCTGACATTTTTATACCAAATTTTATATTTTATATCGTCAACATTCTTAAAAAGAGGCTAAACTGGCAAAGTTTTTCTAGAGTCAAGTATGTAGAAATTGTTTTTAATTAAATATATTTAAATATACTAAAAATGTGAACGGAATCCTGAATTAGATATTACGCTGTAAAAGTCATCTCATTTTAGTCATAGTCATACTAGAGTCATTCATAGCTCATTTTCTGCATAATATACAGAAAATAAAACCTGTAACACTATTACAGCAACTAGAATAAATTAATTAAAAGTAAATAAGTTTTCCAGTCTTATTTTTCAAATTTCTAGTCAAAGTTAAACAACCCTCTCTTTTTTTCAAGCACCCCCCCCCCCCCCCCCCCCTTTACAATAAACCTCCATGCAATGTGTATTTGTTATTCTTTGTTTTATGACAGAAAATTACTTTGATCTAGGCCTACTGTATCTCACTGTACATAATGACTGAAACATTACTGTAGAATCTTTTGGAAATGGAATAAAGGTGTTAGTAATATCATTGTAATAAATCATTAATTTGAGCTTTAGTTTATGTATGTTTACGTATGTATCCAGCATTGTTAATGCAAAAAGTGGGACTTCTACAGGTCAAATGGTGAAATGCATGTAAAGTTTACTCAATGCATTGTATTTTTGGCACATTCCTGTGAAAAAATGGACAGTTATCACATATTTAGAGCTACCTTTTTTATCAATATATTTAGTTTTAAGACATTTGATCGCTAATATATCTAAAAACAGAACTCCTTACCGGTTCCATATTGGTTCCTTCGAGGAAAAACTGAGGCGAGAGGATGATGATCTCATGACTTCAGCTTGTAGCTTTAATGTGGAAGAACAGAGATCATAATGGATGAGCTCTTTCTTTACAGATCTATCTTTACTTACATTCCTAACCTTATAGGCCTATATTAATTTAATTCTAAAACAAATAAATCCAACTTAAGCCACTCAAGAAAATCAGTTTTCATAATTTGCTTTATGCTCTAGATTTTTGTACTTAATATATCAATAAACTTAGTTTATGAGAACCTTTCATTCAAGCGATAGCTCAAAGAGATTTGCATGTAAAGTAGCCTACATGTAAAGTACAATAATATATGTAACCTTAACAGAAATATTAAATATGCTATAGTACTCACCAAGATTAATCCCTGAGTTCTGCTGCCATCCTCTCTTCAGTGAGTTTACTGGGTTTTGGGATATTATCTGCCCCTGCTCGGAGAGGAAGGGAGAAGCGACTATGTGTGCTGAAAAATAGCCTGTTACAATGGCTACAGGATCCAGAACCTAATGACTCAGGAACTACGGAAATCCAGGAGACCTGGGACAGGAAATGTGAGATCTGTGTAAACATGTGCCTTCTCAAGTGAAGTACCCTCACGCTCACACAGAGTGATATACCACACATGACTCTGTTGGATGGGGAGCACAGGGTCACGCTTGACTCTATGTAGAATAACAATATTAGATTCAGTATTTTTTTTAAAGTATTTCAGTTCAGATGAACTGACTCATGCTTTTGTGCCAATAGATTTTTAAAATATACTTGAACAGTTTAAGCCTTGAGGATTTGGTTCTTTCATGAAAATCATGAAGATAAATCCCATTGTGATTCACTGCACATCACATTTAGTACCTATTTTATTCTTTTCTCAAATGAAGTCACACAGCTACAGTGGTAGTTTGTCTATTTTCCATTCTGCATGTGTCATTTTCCTGTTGTTGTTGTTTTTTCAGAGGGTTACCATTTCTTTAAAAGGGAAAAACGTGATTCCAGTCAGAAAGAATTATATATAAAGCCAAGATGATAACACATGGTGTTGTGGAAATTCTTTCAACACCTTATACAACAGTTGAAGAACAAATGAAGATCTCGAAAGTTATAAGTATACGTATTTATTTCTTGCAAGAAAGGCAGTTCACACACAGACAGAGTCTGACATGAGAAGGGCAAAGTCTTCTCTTTTCACAGAGTTTATATACCCAAAAGATCACCCCTCCTCTGAAGATCTTTGGACTAAGGCCCCTGCACGTGGACAGTTTTCAGTTCCCCTACCCTTATCAATGCATCTCCACAGTCAGCACAAATGTCACTTTAAGAAACACCTAACCAAACATGTCTCGCTCTTGATGCACTCTAAATTATCTATTGCTAAGAAAAACTAATCATTCTGTCCCCTTGCACTGTCCCTTTGACCTCTTTGCAAAGAAGACACTATTGAACTATTTGCAAAGAATATTAATGCATCCTGCAACTTCCTCAACACATCTATGTTTTGTAAAACACACAAGCAGATATAAGTTTCAAAAGATACATTCAAAAGAAATTTCCATTACAATGGTCATCTAAAGAGGAACTGCTGAGGCGGGGTTCCTGGAACCTGTAATTTTCCGACAGTTTTATTGGGAAGTACCATAGTTAAAAGTAAATGTTTTGTCTGTGCTGACTCAGACAGTATAGGGGATGAGGTGGGGAGCTGGGGGTCAAAGGAGGTTGTCTCTGGATATTTTCTCTGAGCTTGGGAGTCATGTAACTAGACTAATATTCATCAAATAAGTAAATACTTGCTCATTAAAATATTGATTTGAGTCAACCAAAATAGAAATTTTCCATACATCTTATATTTTTCCATGACCAATTGAGAGATCTTTGTTGATACCTATAGACCATCAAAATCTTCTAATCGAATCGAACACAGTGTACATGGCCGTTCCGACAATTCCCTTATGGGTATACTTGAATTCCTCTTGCCAACTACTAAGCGGCTTCCCTCGTGTTTTCCGTCTATAGAATGTCTCCTCAAATCTCTGGGCAACAAAAACAATGCTGGAATGTTGAAGGAATCGTGGAATCCTTATGCTAGAGAAGCACATTATTTTATCTTATGGAAAGACAACAGTCTGCTAATTGATATTTAACATGCAACAGGGCATTCACTTGCTCTTAAGAGTTTGGAAATAAGGATTTTAAACAAATATAATATATACAATACACAAATCATAACACAAACAATGTAAAACAGAAAAACATGTTACAGTTCTGTTTGCATTTGTTTTATCTTCATTTTAACTTTTATGTAGCCCACTGATACCTTATCCTTTAGCTAAACAACTTCCGTTGTTTTCATCTTCCTATCCACTTATCCATGATTGTGATGAGGCACACATGTGCCAAACTTAAAGAATCACAAGAAACCGTTTGTTAAGTCTGTGCTTGTTTTATTCCAGTGACAGTCACATGAAAGGTGCACATTCCATGGTGACTGTTATCAGTAAGTAGAACATACAAGGTACAAGATACAAGTTAAACAAATAATGTCTTAATATTAAGATGAAACTGATGAAGCTACTGTACAAACAACTAGGCATTAAGGGAATCATAACTACACCTTTTCACCCTCAAATAGATGGTTTGGTAGAACGGTTCAATGATACATTGAAAAACATGCTTTAGAAGTTTGTTGATGAGTCTGGGAGGGATTGGGATAAATGGCTTCCTTTCCTACTCTTTGCCTATAGAAGAGTTCCTCAATGTTCAACCGGTTTCTCCCCTTTTGAACTTCTGTTTGGCAGGCAAGTTTGTGGTCCCCTGGACGTGCTCAAAGAGGGATGGACAGCAGAGGAACCAGCCCAGTGCAGTATCACTTCATATATATTATAGATGAGGGACAAGTTGGAGAACTTTAGGACTCTGGCTAAAGAGAATTTATCTGCTGCCCAGAAAAGGCAAAAGGTATGGTACGATGCACATGCCAGGGAAAGGGACTTGGAACCGGGACAGAAAGTTCTGGTACTGCTTCATCAGGTACCAGTAAATTGTTGGCCAAGTGGCAGGGTCCGTATGTCGTGACACGGAAATTTGGCCCAGTAACCTATGAGATCTTGTCCTGAAAGGAAGAAGACTAAGCAGGTCCTACATGGTAACCTTCTGAGGGAATTCAAGGAGAGGGTGTCTGATCTTAATGGTCCTGCAGATGTTAAAGAACAAGCGATGATGGTGAGGACCATAGTGGAGGAAGAGGATGAAACCGATATGGAACCAGTGCGATCACCGGAAAAGGCTCCTGGATGGTCTACACATTTGAATAACCCTCAACAACAACTAACCGAGGTACTTCAAACATTTCCCTCTCTTTTCCAGTAAAGACCCGGCCGTACCAAGATCCTCACCCACAATATCATCTTGAAAGACACTGCTCCTGTTCGACAAAAACCCTATCAAGTCTTGGAGAAGATGGTAGGACGGTTAAAGGGTGAGATCGAAGTCATGTTGGAAATGGGGATTATAGAACCGTCCAACAGTGAGTGGTCAAGTCCCATACTACTCGTCCAAAAAAGGATGGAGGAATTCGGTTCTGCACTGACTTCAGAAAACTAAACAGTCTATCATGTTTTGACTCTTACCGAATGCCTCATATTGATGAGTTGATCGAGAGACTGGGTAAAGCATCCTTTATGTCTACATTAGATCTGTGTAAAGGATATTGACAAGTGCTCCTTGATCCGTCTTGCAAGCCCTATACTGCCTTTTGATCTCCCACAGGGTTATATCAATGCACAGTTATGCCCTTTGGGTTACATGGAGCACCGGCCACGTTCCAAAGATTGATGGATCGGGTACTTGCTGGATGTGAGCAGCATGCAGCCGCATGCCTCGATGACGTGGTGGTATACAGTGGGTCTTGGCAAGAACATTTACCAAACCATAATTCTGCCCCAAACTAAGTAACGGGTGTTAGTTATCAGGATCAGTAGCCAACTGTGAACTTATTCTATCCCTGAGTTTGTTTTTGTTTTGTGAGGAGTTGTACTCTGAACAAATTCTTTTGTTAGTTTGTTTTTCCGTAGAATTTCTGAGTGAAACTTGAACTTACAAAGGACATTTTGCTTGGACTGTGTTGCATTTTTTATTTTATTCGTGGCACCCCGAATTAAATGAGAATTTTCCATGGACATTTTTGAAGCTTTTCCATTCTTTGCTGCCTGTTTAGCCAACACACTGACCATCCTCACAACAATGATGTCCACAATAATTACAAAACACTGCTATCAACATCAAACAAATGCTGAGATTTTGGCGAATCAATACACTGCAGAGAGTTATGGGTAGAGTGCATGTGCATTGATTTCAATCTACAGTGGAGTAGAAAATGTTTCTGTAATTTCAGAGGTCCGAATGGACTATAGATTTGTCTTGCTGTACTACAGGTATAGTTTATAACTGATCTTTGTATACAGCATATGGCAACTGTCACAATACACACAAAGTCTAAAGTGAAGTCTGTTCCAGACTGAGTATTTTGTCCTTTGTTTTTACTGACATATTATTTTATGTTCTGTATTTATTAACATTGCGCTTAACCATTTTATTGTTGCAAATTATATTCAGATAAATGTAGAATAAAATGCTATTAATAATCAGAAGTCCTGTCTGTGATTATAGATCATTTTAGATCATAAAATCCATGACAACATTTTGATAATTAATATCACCACCTTGTGGTTATAAGCGGTAAAGATAAAAAAACACATTTATGTTCTTGACTGACTCAATTTCTGTGATGTAAGATGATGGAAGTTATATACAATATAACAAAAAATAAGTAATTTATTTTTCTTTTGAAAAGAACTAAACTGTTTTACAGGTTGAATGGGCTCTTTTAAGGCTGTTCAAACAGTCATATTTTTTTAAAATAAAATTCCATATGGTATTTTACTTCTCATTAATGAATGAATGCACAAAAGTTTTAACGTTTTTGAATGTTACCATGTCTTACCTGCTAATTAATTTACCACATTTGTATTATTATTTTTTTTTGAAATTCTTTGAAATGTAAAATTTTTCAAGAAATATGGCAAAACAGTGTGATGCAAGAAAAGATATATTATCAATATTTATGAGAAATTTTGGTAACACTTTACAATGAGGTTTCATCTGTTAACATTAGTTGAACTAACCATGAGCAATACATTTGTAACCGTATTTTTAATCTTTAACGTTAGTTAAACAAAATATGATTTCAAACAAAATATATTAACTTTACTTTTAAAAAAAACATATAAAAGAAAAATGGTTAAACCAACTTGAATCTCCTTTTTACTCTGCAATGGGTTATTAATAAATGCAGCCCCAATGGGAAGGAAATAATGTGTATGTGTGTGTGTGTGCAAGTGTAGGAAAGAGGGTAAATTTACAGTAATTTGAGACAAATCTAACTAATATACAAAAAAGAAAAAAAGAAGCAGCAGCAGCAAACTTTCATGTGTAAAGCCACAGTTCACTTTCGGGTCAAAACGGACCCAAACGCAAAAGGTGTAACAATTTAGTTTAAATGCTTAAATCTGAAAAAATAAAATAAAAATCTGAAAAAATAAATGTGTATTTTGACAGTCTTAAACTTAAAAAGTTTAATATTAATTCTAAAAACAATGGATTTTTAAAAGATTTGTATGTACCTCTTCCATTTCAAAATGGACCCAATTGAAAAAGGAGGATATATTTTTATCATCATTAAAAAAAATAAAAAATAAAAAACACAATAGTAATAACAATATGAATTCAAAATATATAAAAAAGGAATAATTAGTAATAGTATTAGAAACATCTGTTGAGGTCAAAAATGAACCATAAAGTATTTGATTGCAGGTTAGCATTATATCCTGATGATAAGAAAAGGTCACACAGACATCTGGGAAGGAAATTTTTATGGCTGTCAGAAATGTAAACAGATCTAAAAAAAAAGGAATGCATTCACATAAATCAATTAATAGAAGTCAATCAAGTTCCATAAGAAATCATATATTCCCAAATAAAAACAGTGATGAAATTCATTCATAGTGCTAATAACAAAACAGTTAAGCAGCAACAGTTTCAGGAGGAAACCATTTGTAAAGACATTTAATCGTAAGACAGAATTTAATAGACATAATGTAATAGAATTTTTTTTTTTTAGAAAGCATCACAGCAATCCTAAAATCACAAGCAATCCTAAAACAATCAGTAACTTCTTGGTGATGAAAACATCTCATATACACTCAAATAATAAAACAGCAATAATGATATTATTAGAAAATAATATCATAATAAAATATCCATAAATATACTTTTGATAAGGAATGGGGACATACTGTATCTATAACACCAAAAACAGCAGCTATGATGTGACATAAAATGGAACACATAACATTGGTTTTTGACCATTAATAAATCCATAATAACTGTCACCAACGTAACTAACCCATGCTATATTATAGTGACTAGACTCCAATCTCTGATAACTGTATTAGTGCATTCGTTGAGGCACTTTACAAGCAATTAAGTGCAAATAATTTAAGAGTGTTTCTGTTCTACTAGACACCATTACTGTACCTCAATATTCTCTGCATCACATATCATAGTTTAAAGGGACATTTTAAAGGGATTGAGTCAGTGTGTAAATATAGTAGTGATATACTTTTAATCAGTATTGTACTACTGATTTACTAACACAAATTTGTCTTTTGATGATAGTAATTTGTGCTGCGTCTTATCCATTATATATCTAGGTTGAGAAGAATAAGCTACAGGGACAATTGCTTACTATAAATCCTACAACCCGAAGCTGCTTGGACTGGTGGACTGATATGTGGGTATTTGACTAATAATTTAAGCACTATTAAGTGCACTGAAATTGAGGTAATGAATACAGCAGTACTGGAACTGTTCACACAGCATTAGTCACTCACTCCTTCAACCAAACCTGCAGAGAAAGAAAAACAAAGAAATTACATTATTCAAATGCTATGCTGTCTCATGCAAAAAAAGTTTTCCTTATTACACTATGCATTTTCGACATTGTAACAAACAACAGCGTTGACACTATGACGTAAAAGGAAATTAATTCAAGCTTTAATTAGAACAAGGGTCCAGGAGAAGTAAACGGTGTATGCAATAAGAAAAAAAAATCCTTCAATAGACAGAACAGCACTGTGAATTATTATATGCTATGCACTCACTCTGTGGAGGATCCACATCCATGGCCCGCAGCGAGTTACAGGAGCCGTTCTGTTTGGGTCTAGCGCCAAGCTCCCTGTTCTCTTTCACTGAATTGGTGTTCAGACTCTGAGTTTGACTTTGTGTTTTAGTTTCATCTGCCTTCAGGATGAAATAACCACCTTCTTCAGCTACAATCTTCTCAACCTTCTCCATCAGCTGAGGCAGCTGCGGGTGCTCGCCAAAAATATAGTTATTGATAACGTGGTACCTCTTCTTACACTTGTCCACCACCCACTGAAGGTCACGACCTTCCCTTCGTATATGCCTTTCTATGGACTTGTCCTTCAGAATTTCTGCCCAGGTGAACACCACCAAGGTGTGCTTCCACACGTCCTCTCCGAACAGCGCCAAATTCTCCTCTATACGAGCCCGGTCGGTTTCGGTGAACATGCCCACCGGTATGACCAGCAGGAATGCGTGGGGTCCAGGTGTGCACATACTTACACCTCGGACCATCTCCTGCTGATAGTCTGCTGGTGTGGTCTGGGCTGAAAACCAGCCAGGAGTGTCTATTACTGTTACTTTGCGCCGATCCACCTCGGTTTCGCGTTTCACGGAGAATTCGGCAGCACGCTCCAGACGAAACTCTTCACGCCCCAGGATGGTGTTGCCGGTTAGGCTTTTCCCCGGCCATCTCCAGCCCAGCAGGATCAGACAGAGCTCAGGGAGACGGTTAGCCTCACGGGCGGCTGCAACCAACCGCTTCTCTTCCTCATCAGCTGTAGGGTACCAAGACATTAATATTATGAGGGTCAAAAATGGCAATTAGGGGCTGGTAAGACTATTTTAAGACAGAAGACATAAACAATAAAAATGTTTAGCTGCTATTGCTATATTGTGCAGTTTACCATGGCTTAAACATGGCTTTGTTTTGACAAATCAGCATCCAGGATTTTAAAAGTGGTTTTATGCATATTGATAACTTTTTTTATTTATTTATTTATTTTTTTTTTACAAATTTCTTTATTTCATATGGAAGCTTGTTTCTGCCATGAAAAACAAAAAATGTAATTGCGACTTTTTAATCTAACAATTCAGACTTTTTTCTCGCATTTTCAAGTTTTCATCTCACAATTATAATTTTTTCTCAGAATTGCGAGATATAAACTCCCAATTGCAAGTTATAAAGTCAGAATTATGAGACATAAACTAGCATTTCTGACTTTATAATTCGCAATTGCGAGTTTGTATCTCGCAATTCTGAGAAAAAGTCATAATTGCGAGATGTAAATTTGCATTAATGCGTGAAAAAAAATCTGAATTGTGAGAAGTTGCAATTATCTTTAAAAAAATATTCTGTGACGGAAACAAACTTCTATGAATAGCTGCCTGTACATTCTTCAGAATTTCTCCTTTCATGTTATACAGAAGAACATTTTAATCAATTAAAATAATTTTACTAAACTCGCAATTGCGAGAAATGTCATAAATGTGAGGAAAAAAAGTCATAATTGGGAGATAAAAACTCCAAATTACCTTTTTATTTTTTATTCAGTGGCGGAAACAAGCTTTCATAATTTTATGAGTTTTTAATATATATTTATTCCTCTGATGACAAAGCTGAATTTATCAGCAGCAATTACTCCAGTCTTCAGTGTGACATGATCCTTCAAAAATAATTTTAATCTAATGATGATTTGGTGCTCAATAATAATTTATTTTCATTAGCTATAAAAGTTGCTTAGTAATTTTTTTTCAGGATTCTTTAATGACAAATAATAAATAAATAAAACATTTTTATTTTACTTTACTGACACCAAACTTCTGAACGTCAATGTAGGTTTGCTTAAAATTTTAATTATTATGTATAATATATTGAAAGACATTTGGATATAATAATTCTGGGAAAACACAATAACACATACGTCAAAGCATTGCCCAGAATGGATTTTCCCAGTGATGTAAACTCTGAAAAAACAGGGTGTTTTTATCTGAAAAGTGATATTGTGACATCTAGTTTCTCCTTCAGGCTTGAGCAGGAAATAGAGGACCAAAACCTCCATATTCACCTAAACTGCCAAGCAACAATAATATTTAAAAAGCAAAACACTTATTCCTATAAAAACTCGCTATTTAGAGATTGTATGTAACTTTTAGGCTATATCGTCTTTCACCGAAAGAACTAACATTAACGGACTAAATGGTGTTTATGTGTAAGTCACTGTAAATGACTCTTTAATATTTGTTGATAAAGAATACCTCCTTTCACATGTAACTACTTTTCACATGTTTTTCGTCATGTGAGAGGGTTTGTTGTGACTTTAGTCCACCTGTGAGCGTCATACCTGTCTGAATGGGCAGCGGAAACAGTGAGACGTGTCACATTCACCCGAAACACACACGCTACAATAGAGCGCACAAACCCAAATTTAAGTATAAGTGTTGTGTTATAAGCACTGTTCAACAGTACATTTTAAAACAACTTACCAGTTGAATTTGGTATGTTTAAGCTCATGACGATGTCGTTTTTGTAACTTTAATCGTGTCAGTAATCCAGGTCAGGAGAAAAAGCGATTATTTCCTGCTTGCTTCTTGAAGGGCGCGGGAGGGAGATGTCTAATAGTCATGAACAATTCTTTTGATTCGGATCTTTTCAATGAATCGGTTGAAACATAGTTCACGGTTCTTGGTCAAACTGTTCATCAGTTGTTTTCTCGGGATGTTGCGAACAAAATATGTAAAATATGCTTATGGCTTGAATGTGTAACAACACACATCTTTTCAACACAGAGATGGAAATAGAAGTATTTTTTCAATTTGTTTAAAATAAATTACTTTAGTTGTAGCCTATGTGCCGAACTAAACTGGCACACGTGGCAGTTTACTGGATTTACTGTAGCGTTTAAGCGACCACATAATCGCGTAATTAAAAGATGATTCAAAAGAACCGATTCAGAAGGAGCCAGACTTCCCGTTACTAGCGGACAAGGTTCAGCCCATAGACTGTAAAAAAAATAGGTTCAGACCATAGATATGTAAACGTAGGAAACTATGGCAAGCCAAAGTGTTCATAAACGCCTAGTCAGGCGTCTGATTGCACACTGACCCGTCAAAAGCGTGCCTTTCGACAGCCAAACGCACGTCCCTGACGGGATTTACCATAAAAGCGCGCGTTGTTAACGTGCGCTTTGTGGTCATGGAAACGTGCGTCAGACACCTTTATAAATATATATAAATATTATATAAAATATTAAAATATTTGAAGACTAGTTATCAAAAAAAATGACAGCAATTGATAAATACCAATATATTCTTCATTTGTGATGTGGAGGCAAACTAGCCTACAACACACACTTTGATTCTTTCCGTACATTTTTATATGTGTTTTAGAGATTGAATTGAAATCAAATATTAGCATTACTGCCCTAACTATTTCTGAATAGTATGTGTACTTCATAAATATTTGGAATAGTATGGAAATATAAGGTTCAGATCACTAAAAACATGTATGGAAATCGAAATGAAGTCTGGATGTCATCTAGTGGAAAAGTTTGGTACTGCGCACAAAAAAATCTTTACTAAAGCTCATTTATTGAGACATCAACCTAAAATCTGGCCCAAAACTTGTTCAGATATGTAGCATTGGTTTTCTTGATGTTTTAGAGATAAAAATGTTTTGTAAATATATATATATAAAATGCAACAATATGTATTTTATATATTTTTTAATTTTCATACACTTCTAAACTTTTAAACTTTACTTTTACATCTTTGTTTTAATTCTTTAATAAACTGAGGAGTGTGCCCTTTTAGTAGGGCCGGGACAATTGAAACACGGGACGGATGAAACATTGAGATTTCCTTGAAAACCACTCAGGTCAAGTACGTCAAATTTCGTCAGCACGTGCAACACGCAATGCCGAAAAGACCCGCGAAAACATTTTTCTTTACGTCATGCCGTTTTAAAGTTAAAGCCGGGAAGCTGATTTTGAGCGCGGTTAGTGAATTAATTTGTTAGGTACTTTTTTTTGACTGACAAGTTGTATTTATGTTTTCATGTGCCATTGTAATTATAAAACGGAAGGTGTATTAGTACTGCAACACAAACTTAAGTGTGTAATATAAGAGTTTTTTTGTTAAAGGGCAAAACAGGTTTAACTGGCAGGAGGCGCTGTCGGGACAGTTCAAACAAGTGTTTCAACTGTCCCGACAGAACCTCCTGCCAGTTAAATCTGGTCATAGGAAAACCGCTGTTAATGTGGAAAGACTGTGTTTAAGCATTGAATGAAAAAGTGTTTTACAATAAACAATGAAAACATTGGTAATGCATAAGATGTGTTTTCGATGTTTAATAGTTATTTAACCATATGAACCTACAGAAAATGCCAAGAATAAGGAGAAAAACTACAAGGAGAGGAGAGGTTTTTGCCAGAGGTATATGAAAGGGCCTATTTAGATATAGTGTCTAGGGAGGTCAGCATTAGGTGTGCAGCTGAAATACATGGCCTCAACCATGTCACCCTGTCACGGTACGTGAAGAGGAGAGCTGAGACAACCCTGCAGCAAGTTAGGCCCCCAGGCTACTTGAACCCGAATAATAGGGTGTTCAGCCCAGAGCAGGAGGGCAAGCTACAGGCTTATCTTAAAAGAGCAACTGCAATTTACTTTGGCTTGAGCCCTAAAGAGGTCAGTGTGAAGAAAACAGGGAAACACAAAATTAAACTACATACTACTTTCACACATGAACAACAATAAATACAGAACTATATACAGTTAAATATGAATACAAATAAATACAGAACTACATACAGTTTAATATGAATACAAATAAATACAGAACTATAACTATATACAGTTAAATATGAATACAAAACACACACATATCAAGATGATTACCAAGATAAGTTATAAAAAATTTTATGTTTTATTATAAAAATGTTCCAGGAATTCAGGTACGCAGGCTTGCATACCAATTTGCAGCAAGATTTCACTGCAAATGCCCTGCCTCCTGGGAGAACAAGGAGATGGCAGGGAAGGACTGGGTCACATCATTTCTCCAGCGTGCCACCTCCTTGTCCATCCGCCGCCCCCAAGCCACCAGCATTCAGCTGGCAACTAGTTCCAATGTGAACAATTTGAACAATGTGAACTCCTTCTACCTCAATTTGCAGAAGATCCTGGACTGCCACAAATTCACGGCAAAGGTTATTTGGAACGTGGACGAGACAGGTATATTCATGAAACTCATGTTAATAAATAAATAGATAGATAAATAAATAAATACAATACATCCATAAATAAATACTAGTCTAACTATAAACGTGCTTAAGTTCATATAAAAGTTAACATATCATTTATTTTTGCAGGCATTACCACTGTGCAGGTGCCGGACAGAGTGATAGCCGCCACGGGGGAGCGGCAGGTAGGAGCAATGACTTCTGGGGAGAGGGGGACATTGGTCACCATCGCCTTCGCGGGTAACGCGCAGGGCAACCATGTCCCCCCGTTCTTCATATTCCCTATACAAAAATTCAAGGACCACTTTGTCAGGGATGGTCCTGCTGGCTCCACTGGGTCTGCAAATGGATCCGGGTGGATGCATGAGGCAGATTTTTTGCTTTTTCCTCCAGCATTTTGCCATTCACACCCGTGTGTCCAAGGAGTCTATGCTGCTTCTGTTGCTGGACAACCACCACTCCCACATTTCAGTAGCAGCAATAGACTTCTGCAGGGCACACGGGATTGTGATGTTGTCCTTCCCACCTCACTGTTCCCACCGCCTCCAGCCTCTGGATCGAAGTGTGTTTGGTCCACTCAAACACTATGTCAACACAGCTGCAGACCTGTGGATGAAAAACCATCCAGGCCAGCATATGACCATATATGATGTCCCCTCCCTGGTGGCAGCAACACTACCCCTGGCAGCAACAACATCTAACCTGGCGGCTGGGTTTTACTGCACCGGGATCTGGCCCCTGAATCCTGAGATCTTTGAAAAGGATGCCTTTGCCCCATCCTTCGTGACAGATCGTCCTCCTCAGCCACCTCCTACCCCATCACACAGTGCAGACCAGGTGCCGGAACCCTCTGCGACTTCAGGTACGATGGATGGATGGATAAATAAATGAATGCATGTTAGTAGGCCTACACAGGGGCGATTCCAGGATTTTATAAATGGGGGGGCACAGGGGGGACCAAGATCCAGTAAGGGGGGGCCCATGGGAAATCAGAAAATTCAAATGGAAATAAATACTTGTTTAGAAAATATTAAGCACGATTTAAAAAAATCTTTGTAACGCTCAGTGACCTAATATGGTATTAAATGTGGCACCGAACAAAAGCCTCAAAATCATTTTGTATTTTACATTGATTGGACCACACAGTTTTGTTCTAATAAATAAAAAAACATTGCCTAGGCATTAATTAGTCATTTAACATGGTTTATTCTCAACACAAACATTGAATGTGTGTGTGTTTGTGTGTCGGCGAACGTTATCTGCATGAAATCTGTCTTAAAGAAACCTTGGATGTCCTGTTGCGGTGTAAAAATAAGCAAAAACCCATTCAGTATAAATTACACAGAGTTGCATGTAAAGTTCTCACATTTTAATGTTTACCACGGCTCTGCTTTTTTTGGAAAAAGATCATAGTGCCTTTAGTCTTTAAAACAAAGGATAAAGTAATATGTGGGTCATTCCTGGTATGCGGTGACATTTTGGCTTTATAAGTGTTGGGAAAAAGGACATGATTTTCATGTTTTTAGCATTCTATCAAAATTTTGACATGTTTAACTATAAGGAATACATATAGGTCAAGCTCAGGGACTCTATAATAATAATTATTGGTAGATTGTTCAGACACTGTCCATAAAAATATTACACCCTGTTAGGGACATATACATAGTTATCACAACATGTTAATAATGTAAATGTTAAACAATAACTTGGCTTAAAGCTTAAATAATAAGCTTTTCTTGGATAGTATATGTCCCTTATGCCATCTTAGATATTTTTTTTCTTCTTGAAACAAGCAAAACAATTTTTGATGAATAGAATGTGTTTCACATTCCACCCTGTTAGGTTTATAGATTTAACAGGGTGGAAAATTCTGAGTTAAGTTAGCCATAGCTCTTTGAGTGATCAACATTTGGAGCTAACCTTCTACAGATGAACAGAACTTTTATAACTATGTCAGATTTCTTTTTACATTTTTTTGATTGGACAAACATTCACCATAACATAGCCTAACAGGGTGGAACTTTAAGGGTGGGACAAGCAGGATAACATTTCAAAAACTAAAAACAAAGTTAGGAGTGAGAGTCGAAGCTTACCTCAGTTTGTACAGTTGAATTCCAGCAGGTAAAAGGAATGAAGTCACTTCTTGAAAACGGTCTCAATGAAATTGCAGTTGGATTTGGAAGGCAAAAAAGTACATACTAACAGGGTGGAAGATGACTTCAGGTATGCAGTAATTGAAGAAAATTTTAAGAAATAGACCTATATTTCCACATGATTTATATGTATGATTAGAGGCAATTTAGCCTAGTCTATAACATAATTTAAAAATATTTTGAGGTTTTTGTCATATCATGGTTTCTATTTCTTGCAGAAGTTACTGTGCACTGAGGACATGATATAATTGATTGCATACATCAATTAAAATTGTGTCAAATACAAAATAGTATTTTTAATGTCTATTATCTCTGTTTAATTCGTAAAGAATACTTAAATCTATAATTTAAGCCATTTATTATAAATATGTGACTAATTATATGTGACTAGAGAAAATATGAGTAAATAAATCATTGGGACAGGAAAGTCACCGCATACCAGGAATGACCCATGTATCTATTTTATATTTATATAGACGCGCTGCCGCGGAATAACACTGATAAGTCATCTGCCGAAGTTACGTTAGCTAATCTAACTTTACTGGCTTGATCAGTCACACATGAAAGTAATCAGACCAACATATGGTGCGATATTTCAAAATATATACTGTAATTGAGAGTGTATACCATAAACAGTGACGTGTCGAGGTGTCTCTCTCTCTCTCCTACTGTTTGAAAAACGCAGACCTGTGATTGCGCTTTGCGAATCGCAAATCAAGCAGTGATTGACAGCGCTCTGATCCAATAGCGTTGGGCATTGTCAGGTTGACAGTAAATCTAGCCCAATGATGTTGGGGGGGCACCAGGGGGGGCCAATCATATTCCAGGGGGGGCCAGTGCCACCCCGTGCCCCCCTTCTAGACACGCCCCTGGGCCTACATAAAATTAACCCGTTTTTTAAAAAAAATGTCATCCTTCCGTTTGTAGACATCGACATCCTTGAAGCTGCCCAAGAATTTAGCCCGGAGGCAGTCCGTCCTTTTCCTAAGGCTGGTCCTAGGAAGGAAAACCAGAGAGGAGGGAGAAGGAGGCAAGTGAAGTTTAGTGTTTGACTTGCCTTCCTTTCCAGTCATGTGCAGCGAATTCCAAGCCTACATTAAAACATGATGCAAACACTTAGGCCTATGTAAATCAAGATAATTATTGTCAATTTCCTGTTCCAGGACAACTGCGATCCTTACAGACACCCCAGTCAAGGCGGCTTTAGAGAAGGATGAGGAGCAGCGTCTTCTGAAGAAGTCCTCTAAAGCACCAAAGAAGCGACTTTTCTCCATCCCCGCTGCCGCCGCCTCTGCTACAGTCGCCCCTACCTCCACCCCAACTGCAGTTGATCCAGCTCTGAAGAAGCGCTGTCATCCAAAGACACAACTCTTCTCCATCCCTGCCACCGCCGCCTTTGCTGCAGTCGCTCCTGTCACCACTCCTGCCACCGGAAACACTGGTTCCCAGGAGGAGGAATGTGTGGTGTGTGGCGAGGCCTTTAATTCCTCCATGCCCGGAGAAGTGTGGGTGCAGTGCCTGTTCTGCCTCCACTGGTCCCATGAGGCCTGCACCGATGGTTCAGAGCATTACATCTGTGATCATTGTGACATGAATTAAACCTGTTATTTATATATTTGTTTATATATATATATATATATATATATATATATATAGT
Source organism: Siphateles boraxobius (assembly GCF_051911475.1). Classification (NCBI taxonomy): domain Eukaryota; kingdom Metazoa; phylum Chordata; class Actinopteri; order Cypriniformes; family Leuciscidae; genus Siphateles; species Siphateles boraxobius. The sequence goes on along the minus strand of NW_027508876.1, from coordinate 12,149,557 downwards.
ATTATAGTTATATATATTATATATATATTATATATTGTTATTTAGCATTTATTCATAAATGTTTATTTAGCCTACTGTTCATAGATTCATATATTGTTCCATGTTATCTCTTTAATAATCATCAATTGTTTGATCTTCAATAAATGTACTTTATCATCTTCCTGTTGACCACATTTTCTTCAAAATAACAGGCTATTCAACTAGCAAACACCCAATATGACTCAAGGAAGAAATATAAGAAAATGAATTGTAAACGGATTTGTCTGTCTTCTTCAAAATAGCCTATTAGAAAGATTACGCAAAATGCGCAAATGCTTATCGCCTATTGTTTATTGGGCGACAGAACAAAAATGTTAATATGAACCTTTAAATTAAAATGAATTACACAATATGTTTTTAACAATATGTACATAAGTTACTTAGATTACTTAGTTACTTAAAACAAGCATTAGATGAATAGTTACCATTTAAACTGTTATGTTTTCATCCGTCCCACCCCTGTGTTTAAATTGTCCCGCTCATGAGGGATGATTGAAACAAAGCACAACTACCGTTCAAAGTAAATTTTTACTTAAATCATTCTATATTTGTACCGAATAACACATGATACTAAGAGAACACATATGTGAGTTGTTGATCACAACAACAAAAAATCTATCTGTAACCTTACCTTAGAAACCGACGTTTATCTGAAAAGTGTTTCAACCGTCCCGGCTCTCCCCTACCCTGTTAGTTCGCAGTGCATTAAGTAATGTTAACAAATACAACTTTTTCTTATAATAATCAATAGTACACGTTGAAATTAACATTAGCAAAGATCAATAAAGGCTGTAGAAGTGCAGTTCATAATTAGTTCATGTGAACTAATGTAGTTAATATATGAAACCTTATTGTAAAGTTTTACCGAAATTACAACTGGACAATGTGCGAGATGGTCTGGAATGACGGGATTAAGGGACTGTCGAGGTGCTGAAATAAACACCAGTGAACGTGAAACCGAGAGTTGTTTTTCTTTTTTTGTTTCAAACACTTCTGAGGCATAAAACCCCGGCCGACAGAAACAATCTCATTATCTCAAATCCCCCCACAACCATTTTAATGAAAAGTTTCATGTTCTCATAGCAAAACTGTCTGTTGTCTTTCTTTCTTTCTTTACCTAAATGCTAACTATACTGGATTGATTATAATAACTCACCAATTATAATCCTCTCCTCTGTCAAATTTGCCATTGGTAATTCCATGCCGTTTTGCTTGGGTTTAATGATAGGCTAATACAAAAGTCCTAAACCACATATAGGGACAAAAGCATGAGAGATTCGATCAAGAAGTGAGCATACGCTTTCGACTGCGATTTCGAGAACACTATAGAGAATTAGGACGTTCTTTTCGCCCGTTTGTACATGTCACACACGTTTGCACTGCCTGCTAGGGTTACCTGTTTACACGTTCATAACGTACGTTTTGTCCTACTCAAAAGACACGAATTCGACGCCCATTTTTGTTACGATAAACGAGCGTCAAAAACGTGCGTTTTCGGTGACCCTAAAGCGCACGTCGATAACGTGCGTTTTAAGTAGCAGATGTGTTTGATGTTTGGCTGTCGAAACGCACGCTTGACGGGCAGTGTGCAATCAAACGCCTGACCAGGCGTTTATGAACACTTTGGCATGCCATAGGAAACACATTTGACCGCTCCAGACACGTCAGCGCACTCACAGGAATCATGCCACAACATTGCTCAGCTTCTAGTTGTAAAACCACCCATTATAAATTCCCAAAGAAATTGGATAACCTTTCACAGGTGGGAATTTGTTGGTCTGTGTTTTTATATGCATTGACTCAACATTACAGATTTTACAGTTTTTGATGTTTACTTTTACCATAAAAAGCCCGCAGTTCACGGACCGGCTTTGACCGTTCCAATATGGCGGATGGCTTAGATATACCATAGAGAGTAAAAGAAATGGACACAGCGACCCCCTTGATTTCAACGGAGAGAATTGAAGCCCAACAGAAGCACTCACTTCCTGATAGCCAAGCGTACTGCGCAGGCTCAAAACTGAGCTTGACGACGTATATAAACAGCCGCTTGGGCATCTATAGTTCAAACAAGCGCTGCTCTTTTTCAAAAACACCGTACTAGCATGGTTGCTATAATAACTAGAAACATTTTCGTTTTATCTGCAAAATATTTAATTGAACTGCCAAGCAGATATTTTTCGACATAACTGCTGTTTTGGAATATAGGTAGGTACTTTGTAGTAAGTGTAATTGCAAATGTGTGTCAAAACAAAAATTGAATAAAACATTATAAAATCACTCTTAAATTATGTATTTGATATGCAATACATTTGATTTTTAAAGTTTATTTTCAATTCAAACCCCAGTATTTTACATTTACATTGAATTAAAAATTAACAGTTTGATATCATTTAATCATAAATTGCTACACTATTTACACCAAGTTGCCAGCAAAGTAATCCTTCATCTTAATGATCAACACATAAAATAATTAGTTTTAATACAATATACAAATGTTAAGCTTGATTTCTTTACTTTTTTTTCTTAGAAAAAGCTTTTGCAATTCTTTGCAGGATGTAGAACTAAAAGTGAAAGTGAATGTAAAGCAGATAGAAGAAAGAGCATTTGTTATGCACTGCTGCTTATGAAGCCCAGGCAGCCAACCTCTTCATATCATGATCATCCTCCACTCTCTTCTTGGAGGCTGAAAGAGTGAAATAACAGACATTTCAATGACACAGAGAATGTATAAATGGGCCTGACTGGTCTTTTGACAAATTTTAAAGCGTTTGTAGATACTAAATGTGTGGGTGTCATTGCATGCATACTTGCTTGGCGGCTTGGTCTTGTGCTAGGCAGTTTGGTGGTTGGTGCACTTGGTAATCTGCCCATATTCTTCATACTTTCTTCATGTTCTTCTTGTTCCAACTCTGCCAGCTCAGCCAACAATTCATCCTGTAAAAACATAAAAAATTGTAAAGAACATCTCATAAACTGAAGGCTATCAATTGATTAAAACAATGAAGCATGTTCTCAGTTTTAACAAATTATCTTGAAACTGCTGAAATGTTCCTATAAATATATTTTCTTTCCAACTGTGCATTCTGAATTATAAATAAATATATTTCCCCAGCAGTAACCTGCAGCAGTCTAGAGCTGGTCTTCTCATTAACAGTGTTTTTATCTTACTGATCATATTTGTTGAGTTTAAATTTATTAATGAATTTCACTGATAAAAAATATTGCTTATGTGTGCTGGTGCTCTTAAAGTTCTTCATGTTTTCTTCTCTAAAGTTTTCTAAACTTCTCTAAACTTTAGAAAAGTTTTCTTTTCTAAACTTTTCTAAAGTTAGAAAAGTTCTTCTAGTTTGGATGGGCACGATAAAAGTGTGTTGTTTTAATAAGGGTAATTTAAGGCTTTGTGTTGGGGGAAAAAAATTATGATTAGTGTGTGAAAAAGGAGTGCAATCTTGTATTATTCCTGACTCTGTTTTGATGTGAAGTAAATGGAGTCGAGGAGTCAATTCTGTCGACTATTATGGTTAGAGCTGGGAGATGGAGTTGAACATCCCTATTTGTAATATATATATATGAACATCCCTATATATACCTCATCAAACTGATCACCAAAAGGTTTTGAGATGGCATCACTGATCTCCTGAGCTACTTCCTGTTGTTCTGTAATGTCCTGCATGAGGGAGTCAATGTTATCCAGATCTCTGAAAATGAGAGAAACAGAATGATTGATTATTTGTTGACATTTGCTAACAACTGTTCAATCCACTGGTACATTTGAAGATGTATGCAGCAGTTATTTATCGGCATTATACAAAATATTGTACTACAAATATCTGTAGTTTTGTAGAACTGATCAATCAAAATCAAGTATTCCTGAGAACCATGTAATAAGCAATGATCTGTTTTTTTTTTTTTGTGAATAACTGAGTGTAAAGTACAGCAATAGGTGCCTTCACACTGTCGTAATTACCATAATTATGAAACTTCAACTTGTAAAAAGCGTTGAAGAGCTCGTAATTACACATTTTTAGATCGCTCCTACTTGTACCACGTGATTGCTGTAGCACCTGACAACTGCAGATTAATTTAGGCATTGATAGTGTTGCCATAGAAATGCATAATTCCCAGTCCGAGGAAGTGAACAGCTCTGAGTAGAATGTCACGTGTTGTCATCTCGAAATTACGGTAATTACGACATAGCGTGAATGCAGCAAATGATGAAACGCACATATTCTGGTGAACCCCTTTGATGGCTTTAGCTGCGTAACCCATGTTCTTCAGAACCTCTGTGTTTGTGGTGGCATTCTCAAGGGCCTCTCGCTGGAACTCAATAGTGGACAGGGTACCGTCGATCTGAGTCAGCTGCTGCTCAAAACGTTTCTTCCTCTTAAGAGCCTGAAGTGCACCTGAGGAAAAATATTTTTTATTGTGGTCATAATCATCAAATATTTCACTGAAGAAGTCAAATACTTTCCCTAATTTTTAAGGATTAATGCTGTTAATCATACTGAATGTGATCAACTGCATTTTATGTAGCATAATAGCATTTTTGAATACAATGTGCCTGCATACCTGTATACCTGCATGAAGAAAAGTTGGAAGACATATTTGTTTAACCTGTTCTCTTTCGAAAGAGAAAAAAGCGAACAAAAGAAACTGGCAGCAACTGGGTAATGATGTTGATAGGCTACTCATCATTTCGAGTTAATGGTATCTCTAAATTGGAATTAATCAACAACAAAGGGAAACTAAAGAAACTGAAACAAAAAAAACTGGTACTGTATAAAGTATATTATTATTAAACTGTCTGTACACTTACAAAGTTCTCAGTCCTTCGGTTTGTACGTAGAGACCCTCATTAAGCTACCGTGTTAGTGTGGGGCTATTTTGAGCCTTATTAGTGGTATTAACTAGCGATCTATTTTACTTATTATATGCCCCATATACTAGTGTTATAAGCTAAACCGTTTTTAGAGATAAAACTCTTTACACTTGATTATCATGAAAACAAATCCCAGAGAACAGTCGACTCGGTACCCATGTGTTATTACACCCCAGGTTCATTTTGCGCCGGAGTTCTCCTTTAAGATGCTCACCAGTAATGTTTTAAGGTATGTTTATAAAAGCTACTTCAGTGTCCTTATTGAACTAATGCCTAATCCTGGCCTAATCTAAGTCCTGTCTGTGAAACCAGGCCTAAGATTTTTACTCAAGTCGTATTGAAACTGGTGACATGTAACTTGTAATGGAGTCATTTTAGCTGTAAGGCATCTGTAATTTTACTCAAGTATGGTTACTTATCAGGTACTCTTTACACCTGGCTCTACCTGTGATGCCTGTGTGTAAACGCCATGCTCGTGGTAATGCACAAGTTGACAACTGTAAACGAGGCGAGTCCATATACCTGTTTTAGGAGCAACAGCTGGGCGTCACTCCACAAGCAAAAGCCATGTTTCAGTGGGGTGTTGTTACACTTTCAAAGGCAAATTATGTAACTAACAGTTTTCTCTTAATCATTTAGTTTAATAGAGTAAAACAAAATGTCTTGGAGAATTTTATTATTGCTATATTCAAGTACTGTATAGAAATATTTTTAAAATAAACTATGAAAATCCATCATAAAAATATGAATTACATGTTTAAAACTTCCATATTTAAATGAAGTGTGGACTAAACCAACACTTTTGTGAAAATCATTTTTATAAACCTTCACATTTCTGGTGTCACATAGACACAGTTCTTGTGCCTTTTCCGCCAAAAACAAAAAAGTAGCCTAGTTGTTTATGGAGACAACAAGAGATTGATTGAGATAAATATGATCAAAAGGAAAATATTACTTGTGACCACAATAATTTCATTTTGCACCGTTCAATTCCTAATTTTATCAAGATAGGCTACGCAAAATATTAACCTTATCAGTTATCACGAACGACGAGGCGGCGAAAATATATTTCAAATGTCATTTCCAAAGCTGCCATGTACAAAAATATAAAAATGACAGAATAAAATTATCTTATAATGTAAAGACCACATGGCCAAAATTGCTCATAGAAGGAGAAAGTCCCATACCTCTCTTGTTTTTTGTTCCATTTTTTTTGGCAAAGGTAAGCTCCTGCTCGATTCTGCTCTCCATGTATTGCTGTTTTTTCGTTAACATGGCCTCTGTCTCTCTCAGTTTGTTGATGGCCTCCTGTGGTGATGCACCCGACCGGGACCGGTGCTTAGATCTAGAACTGGATCCAGAACTAGAACTGGGTCTGGAGCTAGATGAGCTTGACGAGCTTACTTTAAAAATCTTTGAAATTTTACTCATTTTTTCCCGAAGGTAGGCTATTGCTTGTAATTATAGATAAAGATCCAACGTGCTTAAAATCAAAATTCTTAAAAGGATCGCGAGAGAAAGTGGCTATTCTTGACAGTCTGCTTTTCAGATTCAATTCAAAACACCGTAACTTCCTGAAATTCAACACCTGTACGAACGTAAATTGCTCCACACAGAGCCATAGAGAGAAAGAGTTACGACACTCCCAAAGACCGCCATAGGAACTTTGGAATGCGCAAGTAACGCGTGACGTTAAGCAGCCAATAGGTCCAAACACTGATAGTTCCAGCATTGAACCCCATTCATTTTCAGTGTTTCCGAAGTACGCTCGCTGGTAAATTAATGAAATTATTGTAGCCTATTTTTTTACTTTTACACACATTAGCCGACCTCTCGTGAATCTAGTCAGTAGGCCTAGTTATATTTCATGTAGCCAGTTTGAGTTAATGTTTATTGGAAGAGAATAGGTTAATTGCAGCCAGACATGGGCAGTACTTCAATTAAATGTATTTTAAATACGTATTTAATTTTTTTAGTGTATTTTGTAATTTGTATTTTGCAGGTGTGGAAAAAAATAAAACGTAGTTTGTAACAAAATATTGTGAGGGAGTGTATTTAGAGTATTTCAAATACTTAAATACTTAAGAAAAATCACCATAGTAAATGATTTTGCCATATTTTCGGTCTGATGTTGGCAATGTCCAGGTTAGATGCACAAAAATCACGTGACACCCTGTAGACCGGGCTCCCTCCAAGAAGTGAATGAGTTTTGAACTCTTAAAAACGGCATTAAGGTAAAGTGTTTTGTGAAAAATATACAGTCTACACACACACATATTGCACACTGAACGGCATTAGCCTATAGAGAAAATAATTGTGCCTTATGAGATCAATGCACTGTGTTGTCATTCATAAAAGGACATCATAGACCCTATTATGAAACAGCGCGTCTGTCGTAACTCCACTGAAATCTCCATGCTAAGCAAGCGTTCACAATATAACATCCATCTGCAGTTTTTACACGTTCGTAAACGTATTACATATGAGAAATATTGATATTGATTCTGTATAAAATAATCAGCAATCCTATTGTTTTTCAGTAATTGCGCACGCAACGCGATTCTACTATGGAAAAGGCATACGCGGTCAGGGCAGTTAGTCTCGTGTGTAAAACAAACCCATATTGGGTCTCATTCATGAAACACGAGCAGAACGAATTTTTGTGTAAATCGTGTGTAAAGTGGTTCTGGCGTAAATTTTCGGATTCATTAAAACGTTCGTATTTTCCAAATGTTAGTTGATAGGCTATACGCAAGAAATCTACACCTGCTCCCAGCCACGCGTAAATGCGCTTAAAACCCGAACATTTTGCTCATTAATAAGGCTGCATTTTAATTCACCTTAATCGGGTTCATATTTACACAGCATTTTGAAAAATATTATATATAGTAATTAAATACGGTTTTTCTTATTATGAGAGCCAGTAATAGCATCTGCGATGGTGGTCCTTCTCCAGTTTAAATACGATTTATCCGAAGTGAACTAATTAGTTTTTTGCTCTCAAGCTTAATGTCGAACCATTTTCTTCTCACTTCTGGGAATGTTCGATTAACAGATGAAACTCCATTGACTGCATCTGTAATATGCTGCCAAGCTTCCTTTTTTTTAGGACCCGATACGCCACTATGTATGCTTGAAAATAAAATGTGGCGTTTTGAATGAACTTCTGATAATAAAACTTCAATTTCTGCATCGGAGAAATTTTTCTTTTTCATTCGCATTCATGTCATAATATGATGCCCAAATATAGTTGTCAGTCGGATTTAATGGGCGGGATTTATGGTAATTGAGAATGAACGTGCACGCGCATCCCATTTACGACTGATTGGAATTCATTAACACACACACACATTTCACTATCACATCTGACGTTTACGAAGTATTTGTGAATCAGGAGAAGAGTTTTCAGGAAGGTCTCTTTCCGCGCAAATCACTCAAATATTTACTAGAATATTTACGAATGTTTCATGAATGAGACACATTATGATTAATCATATATTAAAATGGAATTTTGATTTTGTGACGAAAATTCTCGGTCTGTTATTTTTACACAAAAATCGCTGCAAAAGATGCTTTCCAACAGGTTTTATCGTAGTTTTTGTCCAACTCCATTGACTTGTATTGGATGTTCTGTGAGGTACGGTATTACTCCGCCGCCAGAGACGGAAATGGGGTTGTTTGTATTCTTTCTGTAGTCTTCCAGTCGCGGTATCGTAGGCTGCGGTACCGCAGGCTCATAGCGTAGACTACGCTATCCAAACATTGGCAAAGGTGCATTATCGCCACCAACTGGGCTGGAGTGTCTTTATTCAAGCTTTCAACAGAAGAGTGTCCGGTTGTGAGGCGTTAGGAAAAATAGGTCCACAGTTTTACAACGAATGGTAAAACACCTGTTGGAAAGCATCTTTTGCAACGATTTTTGTGTGAGCATATCAGTGACCACTCTTTGTAAACTAAAGTTTAATGCATTTTATGAAAGATTGTTCCAGTGCCCCTATGAAACCATTGTGGAGGTGGGGGGTGCTAATACAGAAACCGAAAATTCTCGGGACAGCAGCATTTGTCCAAATTTCAATCTTAACCGTTCTATTTCATCAGAAAAGATCTTAAAACAGGGCTTTAAGTGTAAAATACCGAACTCGTCCTTTAAGGCACGAGTAGAGTAACGGTGATAAAATGGCTACGTAGCCTACATAAAATACGTTTTGCTATTAAGGGCAGCCTACCACACCATTGATGTGAACTTAGCTATACGTGCCATTTACGTCAGAGGGAGCTATTTCAGGCCCTGTAGAGTTTTAGTGAATTGCCCATACTTTTTTATTTTGCTACTTCGCCATTATTGTGGGAGTATTTTTGTATTTTCAAAATACTAATTACTTGTATTTTATTTTAAATACATTTTTCACATCCGTATTTTGTATTTTATTTTGTTACATTTCATGAGCCAGTATTTGTATTTTGTAACAAAATAGTTTTTGATGTATTTCTGCCCACCTCTGATTGCAGCTATAGCTTACGTGACACTAACGTTAGCTAACTTACGGTAACCTGATGTATATAATATTATTAATAATAATATTAATAGTATATACTGTATATATATATATATATAATATATTATATATACACGCATACACACACACAATTCATTTATTTAAATGGGTTAGGGTTATGTGTGTATATATGCATATTTGTCAAAATGTGTGTTTGTGTAATACATATAGGCCTACATAAATACAAATGCATGCATATATGTATATATATATATATATATATATATATATATATATACACACACAATTAATATATTATATGTATGGGTTAGGGTTAGTTATGTGTGATTGAAATATATATACATGTGTACTGTACACAGTACATCGTATACATGTATTTGTGTTAGTTTTCTGATGACTGGTTTAGTCTACGATTAGGGTAGGATGAAGGGGTACATTAGCCATACTGAAATGAATCCCGTTAACAGTTATTTAGCTACGTATTTAGGAAAATAGTTAATTCACTCATTAGCCTACTATCTCTCCGGTTTCATTTTATTAAGTTAATATTTACCGAACATTGCTGCAAATATAGTCGTTGCTTTCTACGTTATGGGAGCAGTCCATTTCCCTCCTAAATCATTCATTTGTACATGCACAGCATAATTATTTATATTTTATGTTGGTTGGAATTCTGAACAGAGCGCCACTGCAGACCTCTTTGCGTGATCATGAAGGTAGGCTAATGGCTGAATCGGAATTTAAAAGCAAGATCACGGATCAATAGTCTAATACAGCCCAGTTGTGCTAAAATAAATATCATGAGACGTCCATCATCAGATGAAAGCTGCTAAAGCCAGTGCTACTACTCATGCGAACATGAACACTAAGCTTTTCCCTAAAAAAACCCCCTAAAACTTATCTAAGTAATATAGGCTGCAGTATTTCGTTGTCCCCCTGCCTCTCCAAATGCAAAACTGACATTAACTAAATGCAATAATGCAGTAACAGCTGAAAAAGTACTTGGGTGTGTGTTTTATTTTATATTTATCGTTCAATAATGTAATCGCTGCTGTCTGTCCCATAGAAGAACATGACAGCTAGCGTATGTTTTGGAACTATTGGGGCTTACATGAACCACGTGACAGCCATAGCGGCGACATCAAAGCATGTCGCAACTCGTTCTCTCTATGGCTCTGGCTCCACACAATAGTCTCTGAAGACACGCCCATTGAAATAGAATTAGCCGACAGAATGAAGTCACACAATGGGCACGTCAAGGAAGCCCGAATATTATGGAGGACCAAACCTGCAGAAATTAAAAATGTATAAATGAATAAATAAACAAATATGCCAATAAATGCAAAAATAAATAAATAAATGACTATTTATACCTTTATTTCCTTATTTATGTATAATTATATTGTTCCCACACTTATTTTTTTCATTTATTTATGCATTTATTTATTTTCAATTATATTTATTTATTTATATATGTATTTATGTCTACATTTATTGCTCTGTATGCTAATGTGGGGGGCGTGTTTTACCTAAGACATAGCAATCGAGTGACACCTTGTGGTGTGACCAAACAATGCGCAAGAGGTTTGTGGGCGTGACTTTACAGGTCACGCGGAAATAAATGACTTAGATGGGAAATATGGCCAAAATCTTATATCATGGTTTATATTTTAAACTGTTGACTTTCAATCAGTTTGGATTTGCCAGTAGGGGACTAGTTCACCACAGATGTCCGGTTAGAGACATGAAGAAGCTTTTATTTTCTCCACAACAATTCCATAAAGCTTCAATAAAAGTTTAGCACATAAGTGCTGATGAGTACAACCCTAATGCCATGAGTATGGGTGTGGTCTAAAACAGTACATAATATATATATATATCAATATAACATAACAGAAACAAATTGATAAAATAAATACAATGAAAGGTAGCAGAAATGCTTCCATAAACATAAGCAACATCATGTAAATGAGTTAACAAATCAAATCACTACTTCTGTGTGAAGTATCCTTAAACATGGAGTAGACAATAATATCAAACAATTAACATAAGTTGAAATACATAAACCTACTTACTTGTATAATATACGCACACATCAATGGCAAGACAACACAGAGTCTGTTTGCTACACTCACCCCATGCAGAGCGATTACATACAAATGCTAATCAATGCCACCTGCTGGAGTGCCTTTTCACATTGCTGCTTTAACAGCGTGCTCTGCCATTGGCTGATTGCCACAGCAATTCTCACAGACTCAAACACAAATACAATTACACTGAGCCTTTTTAAAAGCCGCCCCCAGATTTTTAAAGAATGAGGAAATCTGCCCATTATAAAAAAGGTCAAAGTCAAATTTTAGTCTGGAATCTCAGGCAGCTGTATAACCTTAGCCACAGGTCGCACATAAAACTTGTCCTTAATTCTCACTTCAACAGTCCTGACTTTATTATCCATCCCAGGGAATACTTGTGAGATCTGACCAGTAGACCACAGGGCCCTGGGGAACGACGTAAACTCAGTATTTCACCTTGAGGGTATATCACTAGAGGAAGTGATGAATCAGGCCGTCCAATAGGGAGCGAATTAGGAGTAATAGGAACTGGATCAGAGGCATTCAAGGAGATATAACCAAGAGGTCTAGAATTTAAGATCCCTTCAATCTCAATGAGTGTAGTGAGAAGAGTTTCCTTGGGTATAGGCTGAGTTCCCAGAGTGACCTGTAGAGCTTGTTTTAGGGAACGAATCTCCCTTTCCCAACACCCACCGAAGTGTGGAGCATGAGGTGGGTTGAATCGGAAGTTAATCTGCTGATGGGCAAGCTGTTCCTGAAGCTCTCGAACTAGTTCGCCAAATGCCTGTCGTAGCTCCCTTTCCCCTCCTTTAAAATTCATACCTTGATCACATAAAACTTCCAAAGGCTTCCCATGTCGGGCTATAAAACACCTGAGAGTCATAAGGAAGGAGTCTGTATCAAGTCTGGGAAGGAGGCCGATGTACACCGCACGAGTAGTCATGCAATTGAACAAGATACCCCAGCATTTCTCATTCCTGCGTCCAATTTTTACTATACAGGTATATGGCCCGAAACAGTCGATACCAGTAGAATAAAATGCGGGTTTGAAGAGACGTAGTCTGGCTGGAGGCAGATCTGCCATTCGGGGTATATGTGTGTTTTTACGAAGCTTCTGACACTCTGAACAATCCTTATGCTGATAACGTTGGATTGCTTCTCTACCCCGAGGGATCCAATATTTCCTACGCATTTTTGCCAATACTCTCTCCTGGGTGAAGCAGCTTGGTATCATAGTCCTTAATGAGAAGGTTAGTGACGGGATGATGGGAATCCAGCACAATAGGATGCATCAACTCAGGCTCAATCTCTTCACAGCAGCGAAGATGACCTCCTACCCTAAGAAGGTGACTTACACAGTCAAGTTCGGGAGCAAGGCTAAGGAGCCGACTGTTACTATTCAGTTGTTTCCCCGCTGTAAGTTGTGCCATATCAGAGGGAAAGCTTTTCCATTGGGCTTGCTAAAGGATAGCTATCTCAGCCTGTTGAAAGGCTTCAGCTGATGGATTGACCCCATCCTCCCGGACAGATTCTGCAATGACTGTCACGTCAGTAATTCTTGAAAGGTCAGAAATTTGCTGAGATCGAGCATGGGCAAACAAGGTGCATTATTAGTCAGACCACAGAATGTAGAGTTTCTTAGTTCATTGCTGTCAATAAAATAGGATGGGGGTGTAACCTGCCACTGATCAGGTGAAAGGTGAAGGAATGAGGGACCTGTATTCCAATGACTTTGTGGCCCTAGATCTGCCAGCCTTTTCCCTCGGGTGATATCATCTGCCGGGTTGCTATCTGAAGTCACATAACGCCATTCACAGTGGCTGGTAAGGTCCTGAATATCTGTCACCCTTGTACCAACAAAAACCTTGAATCGACTGGATTTGGATCTAATCCAGGTCAAAACAGTGGTGGCATCAGTCCAAATGAAAACTTGTCGAATAGGCAAAGTCAATTCCTTCTGAAGGGTCTTAGCCAACTGCGCACCAGTCAGGGCTGCACATAGTTCTAGGCGAGGTATCGACAGCCGTTTCTTAGGAGCCACTCTTGATCGGGCCACTGTGAATGTGATTTCCACCTCTCCCTGCCGGTCTTCTATTCGAAGATAGGCGACCGACCCATAAGCTGACTCAGACGAGTCATAGAAAATATGAATATCTCGCTGGATGGAAAGATCATCCTTCGGTGCAGTACAATAGCATCTGGATAAAACTATTTGTTGTAGGTCACTAAGCTCCTCTGCCCATCTGTTCCAAGCATTCATCAAATCTTCTGGTAACCTGGGATCATCCCAATCTCTCCTTTTGTCCCATAGTCGCTGCACAATTACCTTGGCACGTGTGGTGTACGGAATGATGTAACCAAGAGGATCATATTGGCTGGCAAGCACCTTATATATATATATATATATATATATATATATATATATATATATATATATATATATATATATATATTGCGCATAGTAACTTCTTGGCACTTTACAGCACGGAACTTATAAGACAAAGTATCTGTTTGACAGTTCCACTGCATCCCAAGCACTGATTCATGGTTTGAGGCATTACCCTTAACAATCAATTGCTCAGCACTGTCCGATCTGGATGCTATCTAAGTGACTGATAGTAGAAAGCGCATTACTGGCCCATTGCCTGAATTTGAATCCTCCGTCTGCCAAGGTACACTGCAACTGGGCCACCATGAGCTTTGCTTCATCTAGAGAGGGCAGACTTTGCAGGTAATTGTCTACATAAAATGCCTTCAGTACAGCAACATGTATCTTGTCACCAGGCTGACTATTTTCCAAGATATGCTTCTGCAAGGCAAAGACAGCGCAACATGGCCTACTAGTGGTCCCAAAGGGGAGAACTTGCCATTCAAAAACGGAACTTCTGGCTGAACTTCTCTTTCTTGGTCTCTCCATAAGAAACGGAGAAGAGGTCGATCTACAGGAAGGAGTCTTATCAGGTGGGACATTCCTTTTATGTCGCTACTAATAGCGATAGAATGTTCTCTGAACCTTAGTAGCACAGCCAGTAAGGAAGAAGTCAGAGTGGGTCCTGGAAGTAACAGTTCATTGAGGTTGTTTCCTTGAAACTGAAATGAACTGTTGAAAACTACTCTATGTATCCCATTATGTTCAACTATATGGTGTGGGATATACCAACTTACTGGAGTGCCTTCAGCTCCTGGCCGCAGTTCAGCAATGTAACCTGCTTGCTCCAGTCGTTTAATCTCAGCCTGGTAGATAGCTGCTTGATCAGGAGACTTACTGAGCCAACGCTCTAGGCTTCTTAGATGAGGCATTACTGCTGCTTTGGGTGCATGAAGGGAGGGCATATTTTGAACTCTGAGCAATGGGGTAGCATATCGCAGAATCCCATCGACTTGAACTCTGACACTTTTTTGTTCCAGTAGTTTTAGTGTCTGCTGGTTGCGTACTGATCTAGTACTTTTCTTCTCATCCCTCCAAGGAAGGACACCCATTTGCCAGAGTCGTTCAATTGTTCATGCAAGGCAACAGCAGGTGACAAACTTGTGAACAGACATTGTTGCTCTGTGAAACTGTGTTGCAGAGCCTGAACTGTTCCTTGCAGAGTCCACCCAAGGAGAGTTCTAATCGCTGCTGGACCTCCTAGTGGGCCCAAACGAACTGGTTCAACTGCAGTAATTAAATGAGGGTAGTCTGATCCAATGAGCAAAACTGGATGACCAGTTATAATCTCTTGGAGGGGAAGTCCCTTAAGGTGATGGTACCTTTCCTGTAAAGCCTTAACAGGATGACAGTGCAATCCAAGCCCCAGCTCTGGCACAGTGAAGGCTCCACTGATTGGATATACCTTGTCTGGCTCACAGGCTGGTGAAAGGTTGAATGATACAGCCGCCCCATGTAGGACCTTTAACTCTTGTCTGACTGTACGCAGGGGCAGATCCTCCGATTTACCTTTCAATTTCAGCTGACGTGCAGCAGTGTGTAGTAAAATGCTCCTTTCAGAGCCATCATCAAGAATGGCATAAGCTCTCATGAATCGATCTCCATTTCTCAGAATGATTTTACATATTTTCAACAGTAGCTTCCGACTACCTGATGGCTTGTCAATGTATAATACATCGTTGGCATCCTCCCCCCTGATAAGGCTAGTAGATGGGTCCTCTCCTTCTACTGTGCTGTCCCTGCTCCGTGCATTAACTTCATGAAGAACAAGTAAGTGACCATTACATGCCTTGCAGCGCATCTTAAGATTACACTCTGCTGATCTATGGCCCCGTCCACAGCGCCAACATCTGTTGTGGCCCTCCACCCAATCTTGCCACTGAAATTTGGAGAGTTGAGAGAAATTGCCGCAGTTATTCAAATAATGTCTGTTATTATCACAGTAAGGGCAATAAGGGTTTGCCTTGGTGGTCTTAACTGTGACTGTTGATGGAGATGCTGAAGGGTATTTCTCAGTGCCAAATAGAACTTCTGTCCCTTTGTGAAATGATTTGGTCTTCCTTGGTGGATCATCCCAGGATGACCTAGTCGAGTACCCTCTACCAAAGTGGCTTGCATATCTTGTGGAATCTTCTTGCACTTGGATTTCATATTCCAACCAGTCTGAGAAGTCAAGAAGGGTGGGCATCTTTACCTCCAATGGATAGATGAATCTTCTGAAACTGCTTCGCAGATCATGTGGCAATTTACCCAGAAGTCTGGACACATGTGATTCACATTTTAATTCTATTTTCCCAGGCTTACCTAGCTGTCGCAACATACCCACCAAGGATCTCACCCTCAGAGCATACATTCGGAAGGTTCTGATATCTCCAGTATTAATGCTTGGTCCCTCCATCAATTCCACTATGCGTTGCAAAGCCAACTGATGTGGCTGTCCATACTGCTTATTGAGGGCACCCATTGTTTTGGTATAAGGATGTCATGAACTGCTGTAAGATTCAGCCATTAACTGAGCTTCTTCAAGCTTGAGATGTTCTAGCAGAATATGGAATTTAAAGTGCTCTGTGGAATCAACTGGCAGAATGTTTTCCAAAGCAATTTTAAGCCGTGCAAACTCTCTGGGGTTTGGGTGAATCAGGTCAGGAATCGTAGGAGGAGGTCCACGATATACTCTTTCTTGGTCAACCAATAAACCTGGAGAGTGGTGGTGTTTACTACTCCTAGATGATAACTTGTCCCGTGACCTGATGGAAAATTGTGAAGATGGTGCTCGGACACAACTTCTTGGAACCATGTTGACCTCCGGTCTTCTATCTGGACTCCTACTAATTTGTCTGTCAATCGGTGGGTTTGTGTTAACCTTTTGAGGCCTGGATGAGCACAAGCATAGGTTTCTCATGCCATCATCAACAGAAGAGGAATCACTTTCTTGACTGCTTGAGTCCTCTGAGCTTTCCGAACGTTACACTGTTCTACGATCTTGTAATGCTTCATAAGATGCCTGGACATTTTTACCATTTGATGCAGGTTCAGTTACTCTGGACCTTCGTGGGGCTGGTACTGGTCTAGAGCACTCTTGGGTCTTTAACAGACCAGATACAGGAAGTGGAGATAACATCTGAGGAAATTGTGACTGCTGATTTCGCCAACTTCACAATTCTTTCACCTCTTCCAATTGAGACATCAGCCAGACAAAAGCCAGGAGAGATGGCTGGGAAAAGTATCAGACAAATTAAGTTTGTTGTGACCAAGTTAAATGTTTTTTATCACTTATTAAAGTATATTTTTTTGTATTTTAATAATTTCTAAATAAATAATAACTTTGTTCATTGTAATGCCAGTCATCACCTCCACTACTAGAACAAGTAAAAGTGAAGTACTAGAATATTCTACATAATGGTAATTTGTTCTACTTATACTAGTCTCTTTTAAAAAGGCACATTTAAAGGAACACTCCATCGTTTTTTTAAATATGGCTTATTCACCATCTCCCCTACATTAAGATAGGTGGGCAAAAGCATTTTTGTCTCAGTGCATGCGTTGTCTTAGTTTGGTAGCGCCGACGCTAGCTTAGCTTAGCATAATGAATGGAATCCTACGTTGTCAGGTAGCATGTAGTGAGTAAAAGTGATAAAAAAACAAACAAACAAAAAACCCGAATTACTTCTTGTGGCCTGCGTATTCACAACGAGTACAAATAGAAATTCAGATTAAGACTAGGCGATTTCCTGGGGAGATATTGACTTGGGACTATATTAGGGTGAATCACAGGTGAAGCACTGCTTCCCCCAACTTCTGTCAACATACCGGCGTGACTATTAGCTGGCTATTTTTCCGACAGTAGACATAGTGAATGGCGATGGATATGGGGGATTTTCTGCGAGACGAAGAGGGCGACTTCTCAGACAGTCAAGATCCAGAACCATACCTCTACAAACCAGAGTTTTCAGAAGAGGAGCTGTGTGCAATGTAAATAGACAGACAGAAGGAGCAGGTTGCGATCGCTCATCAGACAGGACGCGAGCCAATATTTTCACAGATAACGATAACAGCAAAAAAATAATAATAATAATTCAATCATGCTGTTCATGTTAAACAGGTTGAACTCAACATGAGTTTATAATAGATGAGGGAATTTGAACCATACTCTTACTTATATACAGCTTCTCAACATCTATCTTACAACTGAATAAAGACACAGATTCGCGCAAGGAAGAGTAATAAAAGACAACTAACATGTGCACTTTTTTCTGCCTGTACTTTGAAAATGGATGGGACGGTCATATCCTTCAGACGTAGTTCCGTCTTGGTATAGCATTTTTCCAACATAGTCCTCCGTTACAAAATGCTCTTCGCAAACACGATACTGGCTAATTTTGTTGTGAGGTGTTGAAGTACAGATATCCAGAGCTAGCAATCGATTTCTCAGTTCCACATTCAGTGAAATTCTGTGAAACATTACATTCGTGTATGTCCTTTGCTCGTTCTCACAACCTTTTGCTATGCAGGTAATTACAATATTACCATACCATTACCTTAAATATGCTGTAACTTCTCAAAACTAAACATAATCCAAAAGCGAAGATACTCGGTTCAGGTCAGGTCAAGCCGGTATGTTGACAGAAGTTGGGGGATATCAGGTGTTGCGTTATATGAGTGCGCCCAAGTAGCAGTGATTTGCTTGTGATTCACCCTAATATAGTCCCAAGTCAATATCTGCCTAGGACATCACCCAGTCTTAATCTGAATTGCTATTTGTACTCGTTGTGAATACGCAGGCCACAAGAAGTAATTAGTTTTTTTTAGTTGTTTTTTTTATCACTTTTACTCACTACATGCTACCTGACAACTTAGGATTCCATTCATCCACTAGCGTCCGCGCTGCCAAACTAAGAAAATGCCTGCACTGAGACAAAAATGCGTTTGCCCACCTATCTTAATGTAGGGGAGATGGTGAATAAGCCCTATTTCAAAAAACGGTGGAGTGTTCCTTTAAAAATAAATGTTTGCCTGTTTATAAAAGCAACCAAGAAAAAGGCTGAGAAAAAAAGAAAAGAAAAACAAACAGGTTCTTCGAAATACGGTCCTGCACCCCCACGTTATACAGGCAGAAGAGCTGGCCCTTGGGTTGAATATGAACGACCCATTGTGAAGGGCATCCCTGTGTTCAGCTCTTCCTCAGACCCACAGCAGGGACCAGTAGCAGCAACTCCTTCATTACTGGTAAATGAACTTTAAATGATCTTAGTACACTGTAAAATAATTTGTTTCTGCATTAAATTAAGTAGGCCTATAATCCAAATGGCTGGTCCAGTCATATCAGCTGTTAAACCTTGAGTAATGAATTGCTTTGACTTTGCTTTGCTTTGACTACATGTAGTTAATGTAAAAAAATATGTTGCCATGAGTTATTGATCACAATTCCCCCCCAGTGTACTTCATTGTAATGAAATTGTGTTTTCCTCTTTTGTGCAGTTTTAAACAATACACCAACACTTTTATCTGTTCCCAAGCAAGTGGTGGCTGAAGCATGTGCAGTACACTTTGAAATGCCCATTTTTTCCCCAATGCACAGGACAGTGAAGAAACCCTCTCAGTTATCTGTTAGTGCATAAATATCTTTACTTAAAGGGTTAGTTCGCCCATTTAAGACATGACGTTGTATGCAATCCTTACCAGCACTATAGTGCATACACACTGACCCACTCTTTTGTCACCTCCCTGGTCAGAGTTCTGGCTGCTGGAAGTTTTTCAATAAAGTACTCCCGGTTATTTTCCGGGGCCACAAAACTGTGCGTTTTTACGTGAAAAAATGATTTGCGTTTCAAAGCTTGATTAATTTACCACACAAAAAAACACGCCGGTCAAAATTCATACCTCAGTTTTAATCGGCACTATTTTCTAATCCATTTCTATCAATCCGCGCTGCTGTCAACGTCAACAGTGCGCACGTTCCGATCAGCTGTTCCATAGTGTTTACACAATCGATTGACAACGATATAAAAAGTATTAAATTAACATTGGTGCGAACTTGTAAATTCCCAGGTGTGACCACAAGGATGTGCCGGGATCAAAGTTCAGATTCCATCGTTTTCCTGTTTCGAATATAACTATGAGACAGCTTTGGCTGGTTGCCATCGGCTACTCTGCGGGAGCTAAAATATCCAGAATAAAGGATTTTCGTGTGTGTAGTGCTCACTTCAGCGAAGACGATTACATCCCCAACCAAGGAGGAAAAGGAAAATTAAAGAGTTTTGCTGTACCAGTACCACGGGTAAGCTCTATTTACTAACTTTATGATCCCATGTCTAAACTGTACGGTAAACAAGCGGATGTTTAGATTACATTATAAAACACGTGAAAAGATGTCTAATATAAAAACAGTATATCTTATCGTATTGGTACAATTTGCTGAGAAAACTATTTGATTGAACACACACAATTGAGGTTTTGTGTTGCAATCAATAACATTTGATTTGATCTTGTATACTCCGGTTCATAAAGGTATCCCTTTGTCGTTGTGCTAAAATTACTTTCATCATCTGATCCGTCTGACATTGTGCTACAATTGGTTTCATCATCAGAAGTTTCGCAGTCAGACATGTTGTTAGCGAGTCGCGCTATCAACCAGTTGACGTTGACAGCAGCGCTGATTGATAGAAATGGATAGAAAATAGTGCCGATTAAAACTGAGGTATGAATTTTGACCGGCGTGTTTTTTGTGTGGTAAATTAATCAAGGTTTGAGACGCAAATCATTTTTTCAAGTAAAAATGCACAGTTTTGTGGCCCCGGAAAATAACTGGGAGTACTTTATTGAAAAACTTCCAGCGGCCAGAACTCTGACCAGGGAGGTGACAACAGAGTGGGTCAGTGTGTATGCACTATAGTGCTGGTAAGGATTGCATACAACTTCATGTCTTAAATGGGCGAACTAACCCTTTAATTTACACTTGAGTACCTATTATTTCTGAATGCAATATGATTTACAGGAGTCCACATCTACAGAAAGGCTTACAGAAGAGTCTGAATAAAGCAGTGATACAGAGGTGGGCAGTGTTGTACTTTTCCTTTAAATTTTTGTTGCATAAGGCATGTGTTGACAGGTTTACCCCAACCCCTAGCCCTAGAAAATAGAGTATTTTGGGGAAAAAAACTTCACAACTTAAAGAACAAAACTGGCACTAGAGATAGAGTTGCTTCAAAGGAACCACAGAGTAAGTGCTAATATATTATTTCACACGGAGTACTATTGCTGACCTTGCATAATATCTCTTATTGCATGCAAAAGATGACTTGATCACTGGCTTTTCTTTACAAAGAACAATTAAAATAAAACTCAAAGAACTAAGCATATTTGTCTTGTCTTTTATTAAACATTTAATTAAATGTTTTATATATTTTTCTGATGGTGGCAATGTTGTGTAATGTGGCACATGCAATATCACAGGCCCTGTCAGGTGCAACCCTCAGGCTTTTCAGACACTGAAATCTTCCCTTTAGTTGGCCAAAGTTCACTTCATTGTGTGCCCTTGTCCTGGCTAGAGCTGCATTGTAACTGGTCTGGGGTTGGGTCAGGGAATGGGGTCATAAAACACCTGTCTCCAGAAGGATCCTTTTGTAATCACCTGTATAATGGGAAAATGCAGTTCTGTTAGGATCAGCATAAGTGTATGTAATACAGTGAGCTTGATATTTAAAATTTTCCTTACCACGTTCAAATAATGTGCATAAATGTGAATCTCTGAAAATTCTTGAGTCTTGCATGATCTTCATTCATTATAATATACCTGCGTTGGCAAAAAAACAACAAAAAAACAACAACCCTGGTTTAAGCTCAAATCTTGGGTCTTAAGTGGCTTGCAAATGCCTGAAATCAGCATTCTCATCCCGCAGGGCTTCCATTTGCCGGTCCCACTGATCCGTTACATACCACCGTTCTGGACTGTGAATATCACTATGATGTGCTGTTGCCTGTGGGGTGTCCATCCTGACCTCCTTGTCAACAGATGCAGCACGAGAAGATTTATAATGCCGAGTTCAGACTGCACGATTTTAGCCCCGATTTTGGCTCGCCGACAGGTTTTGAGAAATCGCAGACAAATGCCCGAATTCACAGGCAAATCGGTGCTCATTCACGCGAGTGACAATCAAGCAGTGTGAATGAGCAAAGACGCGATCTGAGAGAATCGCCGACGAGTCACCGACGCCCGTGAGATATTTGGCATGCTAAATATCTGGACCTGTTGGCGATTCACAATCCTGCTGTGTGAAAAGTGTTCTGACTGAAAACTACATCGGCGATGACCGACAGTCAATGAGAGAGCAAGATACAGGACAGCAGGATGTTCAGGGAGGAGTTATAGACCAGAATATCAGTATTTTAATAGATAGGCCTATATTTACAATTATATCAAACAGAGACAAAGCACAAACACAGTCCTTTCTCCCCTCGTCTTCCCAACCATTTCCTCCTGCATAAACTGTTTATTTTTCTCATTTTCGCTGCAAATCAGCGCACAGACAATTTGGATCGCAATCTTCTTGTAGGCTATAATTTTTAACAACAAATTCTGTGTCGCGCGACAACTCCAGTCTCACGCATGCTTATCTTCCGTAATTTCCTTATCACTTCTCACGTTTGTTTGGTTGTGAAACGTAGTTTGCGGACCAGGCAGAAGTTGTCAGCGATTCTTTCTTTTGTAAAGTCATGCAGTGTGGAACCTCCTGTTGCCGATCCATTGTGCAGTGTGAACACAGCAGCAACTGAATGTTACCCCAGATAGTCATGCAGTGTGAAAACAACAGTGACCCGATTATTTTGAAAATCATGCAATCTGAACTCGGCATAGTTGGGTGGTGATAAGGATCTATGTAGTTTATAACCAGTCAAATCATAATCCTGCAAATGTGCTGGAAAAGACGATCATCTCCTGGGCTGCTCCACAGGGCTTTCAGCTAATAACTGCTCCTCCATAACTGTGGGAAGCTCTATCTCCGGCTCGAAGGACCATATTTTAAACTGTCGACTTTCAATCAGTTTGGATTTGCCAGTAGGGGACTAGTTCACCACAGATGTCCGGGTAGAGACATGAAGAAGCAGCAGAAGTTTTCTTTGTAGCTTTTATTTTCTCCACAACAATTCCATAAAGCTTCAATAAAGGTTTAGTACATAAGTGCTGATGAGTACAACCGTAATGCCATGAGTATGGGTGTGGTCTAAAACAGAACATAATATATATATATATATATATATATATATATATATATATATATATATATATATATATATATATATATATATATATATATATATATATATATATCTCAATATAACATAACAGAAACAATTTGATAACAAAATAAATACAATGAAAGGTAGCAGAAATGCTTCCATAAACATAAGCAACATCATGTAAATGAGTGAACAAATCAAATCCCTACTTCTGTGTGAAGTAGGCTATCCTTAAACATGGAGTAGACAATAATATCAAACAATTAATATAAGTTGAAATACATAAACCTACTTACTTGTATAATATATGCACACATCAATGGCAAGACAACACAGAGTTTGTTTGCTACACTCTTCTTCTTCTTCTTACTTGGGCTTATTGGCGGTTCGCATTCTTAAAAAGAGCATTACCGCCATCTACTGTAAATAATGGATCAGAGACATTATATCCCCATTTCCAGAACACTCAGGACTCATGCTTTCAATGTTGCTGCGTGTTCAGCTCCTCCATCTACAGCTCAAGTCCTTCACATTCCAGAGAAGGATAATGATACCTTTAATAATAATAATAATAAATCTATATTCTATAAATCAACTTTGTTTTATTTAAAAACTTTATTATTAAACTACTCCCTTCTACTGAGTTTAAAAGTTTCATTATTATTATTTGTCTGTTGCATCATGAACAATATCTGTAGGATCTCCAAAACTATATCTTGTCTAGTTTCTGATTTTTGTGCTTCCAGACACATCAAGGCTGAACTTGAATCTGAACATATTAAACTTTTATTAATTCCCATTTCATTTATTTTATTCAAAGCTACCATAATTGCTAGTAACTCTCCTGTAAACACAGAGACATGATCTGTTATTCTTTCCCCTCTTGTCACATTCATTCTTGGAATGATATATGCTATCCCCACCTGCCCACTCTTCCCTATTCCACCAAAGCATTTTTAGAGCCGGTTCGGAGCCGGTGCCTGCGCGCGAACCAGTTCTTTGTGTTTCGACAGCCAAAGAACCGGTTCTCGGCCAGGAAAACTGGTTCCAAAGCGGCACCAACTCTTGCTGGACTAGAACCGTTCTTTTACCATGTCATGCTTATGTCACCGGGGTGACAAAGGCAGGCGGAACCTTTTAATCACGGCCGGGTTTCCGAGGGGAGGGATTTCCGGTGTGGGACCCGGAAGACTCCAGTTCCGGAAAACTCCGAGCAGAGACGGAGGATGATTAGTTGATACAAAACAGGTGCGGGAGAGGATGATTGCGATCGCGATTGGGACGCGTTGTCAGTTGGGAAGGATAAAAGGACATTTCATCTTCAATGAAGGGGGAAGGAGAGAGGAATAGCGGCGGGAGATATTCGGGTGAATCTGGAGATGTGGAGAGGAGAACTGTGGCGGATAAGAGATAAGTGCTGTTGATGTTTGGAGTGAGAAATGAGAAATCTGGTGGAGGACGTGATGAGAAGATAAGTGCTGTTGATGTTAGGACTGTGATATGAGAAATCTGTTTGGAGGATGTGATGAGGCTGCATGAAGTGTAATTTTGTCTTTTTGGAGGAAGTTGAATGCCCCACGCTCCATTGGAAAAAGTCCAAGAGATTGTGAGAGGTGCAGTGGACCAGACCCCCTGTCTCCGCCCTAGTTTGTGAGTGACGAGACTTTGCAGTGTTGTTCATTAATGTAAACACGTGTGCAGATTTGTGCGAGTTGCAGTTGAGCACGAGTGGAGGTGTAATGCAGTGACATTGGGGAAGCGGTCCTGGCTGTGGAGACATCGTCCGCGACTCATTGGATGGAGACCGTTGGAAGAAGTCATCTAGTGGTGAAATTCTCCTTTTCTCCTCTTTAATCGTTACGGGGCATTGTGAAGTGTTAGCTTTGCTGTGGAAACCTCATCTTCTCTCTGTCTGAGCCCTGTGAATGGAGCTAGCTTTGCTGTGGAATCCTCATCTTCTCTCTGTCTGAGCCCTGTGAATGGAGCTAGCTTTGCTGTGGAATCCTCATCTTCTCTCTCTGTCTGCCGGAGCCTTGTGAGTAGAACCAGCTTCACTGTGGAATCCTCATCTTCTCTCTGTCCGAGCCCTGTGAATGGAACTAGCTTTGCTGTGGAAACCTCATCTTCTCTCTGTCTGAGCCCTGTGAATGGAGATAGCTTTGCTGTGGAATCCTCATCTTCTCTCTCTCTGTCTGCCGGAGCCTTGTGAGTAGAACCAGCTTCACTGGGGAATCCTCATCTTCCCTCTGTCTGAGCCCTGTGAATGGAGATAGCTTTGCTGTGGAGTCCTCATCTTCTCTCTCTCTGTCTGCCGGAGCCTTGTGAGTAGAACCAGCTTCACTGGGGAATCCTCATCTTCCCTCTGTCTGAGCCCTGTGAATGGAACTAGCTTTGCTGTGGAAACCTCATCTTCTCTCTGTCTGAGCCCTGTGAATGGAACTAGCTTTGCCGTGGAGTCCTCATCTTCTCTCTGTCTGAGCCCTGTGAATGGAACTAGCTTTGCTGTGGAATCCTCATCTTCTCTCTGTCTGAGCCCTGTGAATGGAGCTAGCTTTGCTGTGGAATCCTCATCTTCTCTCTGTCTGAGCCCTGTGAATGGAGCTAGCTTTGCTGTGGAATCCTCATCTTCTCTCTCTGTCTGCCGGAGCCTTGTGAGTAGAACCAGCTTCACTGTGGAATCCTCATCTTCTTTCTGTCTGAGCCCTGTGAATGGAACTAGCTTTGCTGTGGAATCCTCATCTTCTCTCTGTCTGAGCCCTGTGAATGGAACTAGCTTTGCTGTGGAATCCTCATCTTCTCTCTGTCTGAGCCCTGTGAATGGAGCTAGCTTTGCTGTGGAATCCTCATCTTCTCTCTCTGTCTGCCGGAGCCTTGTGAGTAGAACCAGCTTCACTGTGGAGCCCCGAGAAGAGAGCCAGTCTTGTGGCTGATTCCGTACTCCTCTCCGTCTAGCCGAATCCTGGGAAGAGAGAGACAGTTCTGCTGTGAATCCGAGAGAAACAGTTTCGCTGATAACTCTTACCGGTTCTCTGCCTGCCTGTGCCCCGAGAAAAGAGCCAACTCTGTGCTGATTCCGTACTCCTCTCCGTCCACCCGAATCCTGTGAAGAGAAAGACAGTTCTGCTGTGAATCCGAGAGAAGCAGTTCCGCTGATAATTCTTACCTGTTCCTTGCCTGCCAGAGTCCTGAGAAGGACCAGTTATACGGCTGAAACCTCACCTTCCTCCAGTTGGCTTGAGGTTGTTTTTACTTAATTTATTCAATAAAGATTCTGTGTTTTTCTACATTACTTTGCCTCTGTGTCCTCTGTGGTGTTGGCTCCTCGCGGTGGTACGTGAGTCGGGGGCTGGGACGGCCGGTCATCTGGCGTCCACTCCTCCCCCGACCCGGTGACACTTACGTCGGGGGCTGGAGGCCGGTTTAGTTGTGTTCTAAACATCTTTTCTGACCATAATATAAGATCGCAAAGCCAGGATAAACATTTGCAGAAACACGATGTAGTCCGCCATTGTAATTGTTATGCTTGAAGTTGGCGCAAGCGTTTCTAGTTCCCCTTCAGGGACTACCGCTGCGTGAAATCGCAGTGGGAACGCCCTCAGCGTGACGCGTCTGAAGCATGAATGAAATCAGTCAATGGAGAGAATGAACGTACAGCGAGTGACGTCATTGACCAGGAAGCTATAAATATCCCCTGAGAACTCTGCGCTCGCGGCGATCGCTCTTCGAGGAGAGTGATTTGCTGCGAGCTCCCCGAGGCTCGGGTCCCGCTTCTGTTGAGACAGAGCGGCGGCGCTTGTCTTGGGGCTCGCAGATGGATCTCGCTGGCGACGTTGAGACGGGCTCCGCCCTATCTCAGCTATCTCCGACGAGATCTAGTGCCTCTCACCCGGCTCTGGAAGCACGCGCTGCGGCGGTTACTTCTGCCCGGGTGGAGGCACATGATGATGTTGAATTGAGATTTTCCAGTTCTGAGGAGCTGGATGTCGAAAGTTTTGCATCAGAGAAAACTAGTTTATCACATTATACTGCAAATGAAGAAGGTTTGATGGATGTATTATCTCGGGCTGTTGAAAAGCTAAAAAAATAAAAATAAAAAAATAACAGTATCGAGTGGCCAGCTGATAGACAGGTTTCTAGAATTAAAAGCAATCTAGATGATAGATTTCTGTCTGCACGACCTCAACCTTCTAGCCGGTGCTTACCGTTCTTCCCAGATCTTCATGCTGAGGTTTCAAAGACCTGGGTTAGACCGGTTTCAAGCAGAATTTACACAAATCAGTCCAATGCTTATGGTAACATTGTTGGTGCTAAATCTGCTGGTTATGTGACGATACTGTAGGCGGAGGAGACACTCGCGAGCTATCTCTCTCCTGCTTCATCGTCTTCACTTAAAGCACCGGCTCTTCCACCAAGAAATAAATAAATATATATACCTCTGTGCTGGTGGGGAAGGCTTACTCGGTGGCTCGGCAGGCGGCTGCATGTTTGCATACGATGACTTTTATGCAGGCTTTTCAGGCCGACCTGCTCAAAGGAAATCTGAGGGGGGTCCCCGCCGAGAGAGACTTGCGTTCACCTCCCTTAAGGGTGCCCTGTCTCTCCCGGTGCCCTCAGGGGCCCGTCCTACTAACCCTGCCGAAACAGGGCGTAGAAGGGTCTGGCGAGTGCTTTCCCGAGGGACGCTCGCCGCCTCTAAGGAGGGTTCTAGTGTGTTCAGACCAGTCGTTCCCT
The DNA here is from genome assembly GCF_051911475.1 of Siphateles boraxobius. Taxonomy (NCBI): domain Eukaryota; kingdom Metazoa; phylum Chordata; class Actinopteri; order Cypriniformes; family Leuciscidae; genus Siphateles; species Siphateles boraxobius. The sequence goes on along the minus strand of NW_027508876.1, from coordinate 12,121,651 downwards.
GCCGGTGCGCCGTTACAGGGCACTGTGTCTGTCACGCAGAATGTTCAACCAGAGCAAAGTCTTTCGTCGAGTTCGTCTTCCAAAAGAGCACAGCAGAAGCGGAGTGTCACGTCTTTTGCCCCCCTGCAGAGAAACTGGAGGGACGAGGCGGGGCGCTCTCCGGCGCGGCCTTCTCGGGGCAGGACTGATCTGAGGACAGTCATTGTCGCCAGAAAAGCCGCGTCGAAAAAGTCCTGACGGGCTGAACGTCAGGACTCTGAGGGTGGTCCCCATCGGGAAAAACTTGAGTTCACCGCACAAGAACACGGTGCCCTGTCTTTCTCGATGCCCTCAGGGGTCTGTTCTACTAACCCTGCCTATACAGGGCGTAGAGAGACTCGGCGAGCGATTTCCCGAGGGACGCTCGCCCCCTCCAAGGAGGGTTGTGGAGTGCTCAGACCAGCTGTTTCCTGCCAGTATGTTACAGGGCGCTGTGTCTGTCACTCGGGATGTTCATCCGGAGGCCAGCCTCGAGAGGCTGGTTCCCTTAGTAGAGTTCCTGGCGGAATGGGTCCCCCACCCAGCAGGGAGTTAGGATACTACTTCATCGAAAAAAAAAAAATCCTGACGTGCTGAACGTCAGGACTCTGAGGGTGGTCCCCATCGGGAAAAACTTGAGTTCACCGCACAAAAACACGGTGCCCTGTCTTTCTCGATGCCCTCAGGGGTCTGTTCTACTAACCCTGCCTATACAGGGTGTAGAGAGACTCGGCGAGCGATTTCCCGAGGGACGCTCGCCCCCTCCGAGGAGGGTTGTGGAGTGCCCAGACCAGCTGTTCCCTGCCAGTACGTTACAGGGCGCTGTGTCTGTCACTGGGGATGTTCAAATCAGATCCGAGGACTGGTTTGTCATGATAGATCTAAAGGACGTTTACTTCCATGTATCTATCCTCCCTCAACACAGGAAGTTCCAGAGGTTCGCTTTCGGGGGCGAAGCGTACCAATATCGTGTTCTTCCGTTCGGCCTAGCACTGTTACCCCGAACATTCACGAAGTGTACGGAGGCTGCTATAGCCCCGCTGAGGTTACAGGGCATCCGCTTTCTGTACTATATAGACGATTGCTTGATTCTAGCTCAATCGGAACAACAGGCGGTTCGGCACCGAGATGTCGTTCTTGCTCATATCAAGTGACTGGGGCTGAGGCTCAACGCCAAAAAGAGTGTTCTTTCTCCATTACAGAGAACCACTTTTCTAGGTGTAGTGTGGGATTCAACGACGATGCAGGCACGATTGTCACCTGCTCGTATTGCTTTGATTCTCGCTGCAGTAGATCAGGTCAAGCTAGGCCAGTCATCCACTGTAAAACAGTTCCAGAAACTGTTAGGTCTCATGGCAGCTGCGTCCAACGTGATACCTCTTGGCCTCTTGCACATGAGACTGTTACAGTGGTGGCTCAGGACCAAGGGATTCTCCCCGAGGGGAAATCCGCTTCGCATGATCGTGAGTTTGCGACGGTGTCATCACGCCCTGATCATGTGGAAAGATCCTTGGTTTCTGTCCCAAGGCCCTGTGTTAGGAGCTCCTTGTCGTCGCGTTATGCTAATGACAGATGCCTCTCTCACGGGTTGGGGGGCGATCATGGATGGTCGCCCGGCTCAGGGTCTGTAGGAGGACCATCATCGTCTGTGGCACTTAAACTGCCTAGAGATGTTGGCGGTGTTTCAGGCTCTGAAACACTTCCTCCCAGAGCTAAGGGGCCACCATGTTCTTGTCCAGACAGACAACACATCGGTGGTTTCTTATATCAACCATCAGGGGGGTTTGCGTTCTCGCCCGCTTTACAAACTGGCACGTCAGATCCTTCTATGGTCCCAGGGGAAAATTCTTTCTCTGAGAGCTTTTATCTCCCGGGGTATTTTAATCAGGGGGCAGACATCCTGTCAAGACAGGGGCCGAGGCCCGGGGAATGGAGTCTTCACCCCGAGGTGGTGGAACTCCTATGGAAACATTTCGGTCTTGCCGAGGTAGATCTATTTGCTTCTCGAGAAACATCACACTGCCCGCTGTGGTTCTCTCTCAGCCATCCAGCCCCGCTGGGGTTGGATGCGATGGTACATCCGTGGCCGAGGTCACGCTTGTACGCCTTTCCCCCGATCGCTCTGCTCCCAGGAGTTCTGGACAGGGTTCGCCGGGACGGGCTCAGTCTCCTGCTAATAGCCCCGTTCTGGTCGGCCCGGGTATGGTTTGCGGACCTAGTGTCTCTCCTCAACGGCTCTCCCCTAGAGATACCGATCAGGAGAGATCTGCTCTCTCAGGCGAGTGGGTCGACCCTCCACCCCCGTCTAGAGCTATGGAGGCTGTGGGCTTGGCCTCTGAGGGGGCCCAGCTCATAGATTCTGGTCTCTCGGCTGAGGTCGTTGAGACCATCCTCCGATCCAGAGCTCCCTCCACGAGGAAGTTATATGCCGCGAGGTGGAAACTTTTCACCTCTTGGTGTGGAGAGCGCCAGCAGGACCCAGTTAACTGCCCGGTTGGTACAGTCCTGGATTTCCTGCAGGACCGTCTCTCCACAGGGTTATCCCACTCCACACTGAAGGTGTATGTGGCGGCCTTAGCTGCTTACCACACCCCTTCAAGTGGAGGTTCCCTCGGGAAACACCCACTTATGTCTCGCTTCCTTCGTGTCACCTTGAGGCTGAGGCCTGCAGTTCGCACCAGGGTACAAGCTTGGGATCTGGCCATCATCTTAGAAGGTCTCTCCCTTGCTCCTTTCGAGCCCATCGAGGAAGTTTCGGAAAAGTTTCTTACTCTAAAGACTATCCTTCTTCTCGCTATCTCATCTCTAAAAAGAATTGGAGATATTCAAGCACTTTCGGTGGCTCCCTCGTGCTTGGAATTTGCTCCTGGTTGGTTAAGGCCTTTCTCTTTCCGAGACCAGGTTATGTTCCTAAGGTTCCAACTGTTTCAGTTAGACCTATAGTTCTGCAGGTTTTCTGTCCTCCTCCTTTTCTGACGTCAGACCAGGGAAAATTAATTTGCTGTGCCCAGTTTGGGTTTTGATGCTTACGTCCACAGAGCTGCCCTGTGGAGGAGATCGGAACAACTGTTCGTCTGTTTGGGTCACCTAAGAAAGGGTGTCCTGCATCTAGAAAAAGGATGAGCAAGTGGGTGGTCGAGGCCATCCCACTTGCTTATGGTTCGGCCCATCAGCCTTCACCTTTGGCTGTAAGGGCTCATTCCACCCGGAGTATGGCTGCTTCTACAGCTCTTCTTTCAGGAGCTTCTCTTCAGGACGTTTGTGATGCGGCAGGCTGGTCCTCACCGCACACTTTCGTTAGATTTTATTCCCTCGATCTTAGCTCCACTCCCGGGGCTCAGGTTCTCTCGTCGGTTTGTGTCTCCTAATGACACACGACGGGGATTTGGTCGTATGGGGATGTGGGTATTGCGTTCCCACTGCGATTTCACGCAGCGGTAGTCCCTGAAGGGGAACGTCCCGGGTTACGTATGTAACCCTAGTTCCCCGAAGGGACGGACGCTGCGTGTCCTGCCATACTCTCGGCATCCCCTTGGGTCGCTGCTTCAGTAACTTTTAAGCTGGCGTATTGTGTACTCAGGGGATATTTATAGCTTCCTGCGCAATGACGTCACTCGCCGTACGCTCATTCTCTCCATTGACTGATTTCATTCATGCTTCAGACGCGTCACGCTGAGGGCGTTCCCACTGCGATTTCACGCAGCGTCCGTCCCTTCGGGGAACTAGGGTTACATACGTAACCCGGGACGTTTTTTTTTATTGAAAACATTATGTAAGCAAAGAAGAAAACAGAATATAGAACAAATAAATGGAAAGAAAAAAAAGACACAAGACAGGGGTACATAACTAATAAGAAAAGATTACATATCAAAGGAAAAGGTTAAAAAACTTACATATTTCAATTGTTTTTAAAGCCTTTTTGGTTCACAAGAGATAATCGCAAAGTAATGTTGTAGGTTTGCAAGCGTTTCTAGCTAAGACGTATAGCGACGTACACAGTGACGTAACGACGTCGTTCGCTGGGCGCTCTAGTCAGTGGAAAAACAAACAGGTTCTAAGAAGGTTCGCAAGTTGAACCAACTCCAAACCAACTTTGAACCAGCACCAGTTCCGAACCAGTTCTTTTTGGGTGGAAAAGGGGTATCTGTGGATCCTTAGATGAATCTGTGAAAACCTGTATATATTTGTCATACTTAGTCCCAATATATTCTCTTGTCATCTCTACTTCTAACACCCTCTGATCTTTATCTTGTATTGATTCCAATAAGAATAAGTCTATATTTGGTTGAGGTAAAATCCATAATGGTGTAGTTGGTAATATTACTGCTGGAATAACACTAACCCCACTTAATTTCATATCCTGCACTAAATCATTAATGATCCAACCAAAACTGTTAACTTTCTTTTTCCCATGTTCCCAACATGCTTCTAGTATACCTTTTGTTGGATGGCTATCCAAACTATTTGTTTTACATTTATTAGTTATGTTTTCCCCGTCGTGGGTTTTGTTTTGTGTTTATGTTTTCTTTTGATCTTCTTACACTTATCCTCCATCTTATTCCATGTACCTTTTGTATCAAACCACATAGGTAAAAATCTTATCACTTTAACTTGTTCTATCTCTTTATTATATAATTTCATCTTTAAATCAATACTTGACCTTTTATTTGTAAACAAAATCCATTTAGTTTTCTCAACTGAGAATTTAAAACCCCATTTTTAAGACCACCTCTCAACATTTTTTAAAACTAATTGCATTTTATTAACAATATACTCTACATTCCTACCTCTAAGCCATAGAGCTCCATCATCGGCAGACAACGATTTATTTATTCTCTCATCTATTGTTGTAAATACGTCATTACTCATAATAATAAACAACAAAGGACTTATGACACTACCCTGAGGAGTTCTATTCTCAATTATTCCTTTCCTTGATATATATTCCCCAATATTTACTTTAATATTTCTTTCAATTTAAAAACTCTTTAATCCAATTATATACTTTTCCATCTAATCCAATTTTATCTAATTTTATCAATAAACCCTCTTTCCATTACATATCATAAGCTTTCTCTATGTCAAAGAATACTGCTACTATAATTTATTTATCAAAGCTTTCCTAATATCTGTCATGTTTCTATGTGTTGAGTTCTGTTTTGTGATCTTGGTTTCCCCCGTCTTTGTGATTTTGGTTCAGTCCTGTTAGTTTTCCCGCTCCTCGTTTGTGTTCAGTTTCTTCACCTGTGTTCTGTTAATTATCCCATTAGTCCCAGTTCTTTTAAGCCTTGTGTTTTCCCTCAGTGTTTGTTGGTCGTTGTCAATGTATGGTTGTTTCCCCCTGAAGTCCTGGAGTTTATTTTGTTCTTGTATGTTCCTGAAGTTAATTTTGTAAATAAATCAACTATACTTCAGTTCCCGTGTCCTCGTCTTCGGCATCCTGCAACAACCCTGACAGAACGACCAACCATTAAAAGAAAAAAACTCCAGTGAAAGCCTCCAGTGGAAGATGGAGATCGATTAACAGTCTTTTTTAGGAACCCGCAAAGCAATTTTCCGTGGAATCCGTGGAGGTCACAGGGGAGGATATGGGCGATATGGGTCTAGACAACTTTTTCAGCATCAACATCTCTGCGTCCAGCCCAATCCTCATCTCATCTGCCCTGTCGAGCCGGTCTTCGAGCAAGAGCCAGAGCCGGTCTTCGAGCAAGAGCCAGAGCCGGTCTTCGAGCAAGAGCCAGAGCCGGTCTTCGAGCAAGAGCCAGAGCCGGTCTTCGAGCAAGAGCCAGAGCCGGTCTTCGAGCAAGAGCCAGAGCCGGTCTTCGAGCAAGAGCCAGAGCCGGTCTTCGAGCAAGAGCCAGAGCCGGTCTTCGAGCAAGAGCCAGAGCCGGTCTTCCGAGCAAGAGCCAGAGCCGGTCTTCCGAGCAAGAGCCAGAGCCGGTCTTCCGAGCAAGAGCCAGAGCCGGTCTTCCGAGCAAGAGCCAGAGCCGGTCTTCCGAGCAAGAGCCAGAGCCGGTCTTCCGAGCAAGAGCCAGAGCCGGTCTTCGAGCAAGAGCCAGAGCCGGTCTTCCGAGCAAGAGCCAGAGCCGGTCTTCCGAGCAAGAGCCAGAGCCGGTCTTCCGAGCAAGAGCCAGAGCCGGTCTTCCGAGCAAGAGCCAGAGCCGGTCTTCCGAGCAAGAGCCAGAGCCGGTCTTCCGAGCAAGAGCCAGAGCCGGTCTTCCGAGCAAGAGCCAGAGCCGGTCTTCCGAGCAAGAGCCAGAGCCGGTCTTCCGAGCAAGAGCCAGAGCCGGTCTTCCGAGCAAGAGCCAGAGCCGGTCTTCCGAGCAAGAGCCAGAGCCGGTCTTCCGAGCAAGAGCCAGAGCCGGTCTTCCGAGCAAGAGCCAGAGCCGGTCTTCCGAGCAAGAGCCAGAGCCGGTCTTCCGAGCAAGAGCCAGAGCCGGTCTTCCGAGCAAGAGCCAGAGCCGGTCTTCCGAGCAAGAGCCAGAGCCGGTCTTCCGAGCAAGAGCCAGAGCCGGTCTTCCGAGCAAGAGCCAGAGCCGGTCTTCCGAGCAAGAGCCAGAGCCGGTCTTCCGAGCAAGAGCCAGAGCCGGTCTTCCGAGCAAGAGCCAGAGCCGGTCTTCCGAGCAAGAGCCAGAGCCGGTCTTCCGAGCAAGAGCCAGAGCCGGTCTTCCGAGCAAGAGCCAGAGCCGGTCTTCCGAGCAAGAGCCAGAGCCGGTCTTCCGAGCAAGAGCCAGAGCCGGTCTTCCGAGCAAGAGCCAGAGCCGGTCTTCCGAGCAAGAGCCAGAGCCGGTCTTCCGAGCAAGAGCCAGAGCCGGTCTTCGTTTTGTGTCTGTCCTTGTGGCCGCTACTGGTCTAGTGGCCACTGAGCCTGTGTCTGTTCCCAGTGTCTTTTGTGTCTGTCCTAGTGGCCGCTACTGGTCTAGTGGCCATTGAGCCTGTGTCTGTTCCCAGTGTCTTTTGTGTCTGGTCTTCGTTTTGTGTCTGTCCTAATGGCCGCTACTGGTCTAGTGGCCACTGAGCCTGTGTCTGTTCCCAGTGTCTTTTGTGTCTGGTCTTCGTTTTGTGTCTGTCCTTGTGGCCGCTACTGGTCTAGTGGCCACTGAGCCTGTGTCTGTTCCCAGTGTCTTTTGTGTCTGTCCTAGTGGCCGCTACTGGTCTAGTGGCCACTGAGCCTGTGTCTGTTCCCAGTGTCTTTTGTGTCTGTCCTTGTGGCCGCTACTGGTCTAGTGGCCACTGAGCCTGTGTCCAGGGGCGTGGTAGCGGGGGGAAAAAGGGTACCGAGTACCCAGGGCAGGGGGGGGGGCCCTTAGAAGACGCCGAGCTGAAGTCAAAAGTAAGTAGCCGTCTTTTAAGACTATATGAATGATTACTTTTGAGTTGAGTAAGGCCTGTTATTTCATATTTAGGATAGAGCGCCTATGGCAAGATGTCTGGACCTGTGTCACTCATCTGTACTATGAAGTTCTTCACAGTCTATAAGAAGATGGCCTGTTGGATTTGTCAGATGCTGTCCATCTGTTTTGTGCCCATTATGTGTTCCTTCCGCGTCTGGCAGAGGCCCTTCACACCTTCACAGAAGGCTGGGACAACCATCCCTTACGATCTGAAGGTGGACTCACCCCTAACCAACTCTGGGTTCTGGGTCACATGCAGAATCCTTGTGACGCAGATGAAGATTTGCAGGTTTGTTGAAGCTATCTCTCAAAGTGCAGTTAAAAAATGCAGTTAAAATGTTTTCAACCTGAAGGTGTGGATTATGATTAATATAAAAAGCTGAAATTTTAAAATTTTGAATGGTGTCAATAACTCTAGGAAAAAGTTATTGAATAATAATATAGATTTAAGAGAGTAGTGTGTTGCTTGACTTAAGCACACAATTAGACGAAGTCAACTGAGCTTAATTTATGATAGATTTTTGTCTTTATTTTCTTTAGTCAATGCACTAGACCTTTGTAGGTCAATGTGTGCTTGGCAGTGTTTTCAAATATTTCTAAAGGTTGTTTCATACAAATTAACACTTTTTTCAGAACATGGAGCTGTTTGGAACTGACTGGGAGATGTTTGAAGGTGTGCCTGAAGAACCTTATGGAGTTGAAGTCCCAGAAATTGAGTGCCCGCTGACTCCAGCTAGTATTGAAACTGTACAGTCCATGATCAATCCCTCTGCATCGTCAGAATCATTTGGCAGAGACATTTATATATCAATGGTTCGGTGCATTGAAAGTCTATGTGTGACACAAAGAAACATCTAAGATATAATCAGTCCTTGCAAAAGATTTAATGGAATGAAGTTGAACATTTGCAAACAGACACAGTGCGCTGAGATGTGATTGTACGACTGCAAGCGCTTGCAATAGGAAAACAAACAGTGTGATGTGTGTCACAGTCATGGTGGAATTTCACATTAATGTCAAAGTTCTTCTTTTCACTTGGCAGAAGGGGCTTGTGTCCCTGTTCGGTGAGCCACTGCATGATTCGTCCAACAGTCAAACTTTCTGGAGCAATATTGTTGTTGCTTGGGCCATCTTGTTCTTAAAAAAAGAGATTAAATGTGAGTCTGGATAAAAAAAACTATTAAAAAGAGGCTGCCTTCCTTTAGTTTTCAAGTTAATTCACGAGTTCACACTTACATACAATTAGAGGGGGTAAAGTATAATGCGTATTTGGCGTGCTGTCCGGAGGGAGGGCTCCGAGCTCGGAGTTCGGCCCGAACCCAGAGTACTCCCCCCCGTATGTAAAGTGGTTAGGACTAGAAGGGGTGGTGGAGGGACGCTGCTAAACTGTCAATGAAATGAGGTGAGACTGCTGAGTCTATATATACACATTTTAATCATTGATATTGAGTGGTCTCCACTCATGGTAATTATCTGAACGTGCTCCTCCCGAACTTTGTTAATAAAACATCATTACAATTAATACAATCCCTCAATTAAATCAGATTAACAGGTTAAGCATAGCCCCTTTTTGGGTTGGGAGCAGGGGGTGTTAAAAGCCCTGGCTGTCTAGTTTATGGCTGTAAAATTTCATGAAGCAGTGTTATTCTAGGTCATAATATTAAATATCACATTTTACATCAAGATTCTGCAAAAGAAACGTTAAGAATGTGAATTTATTGGAGTATTTAAATTCATAGCTAGTCGTTTCCACTGTGCTGTATAAAAATTACTGCAAGACAGCAGAAGAAAAGCTTACTACTTCTATATTATTCAATATTGGCTAAAACACACCAGAATCCTCAATTTCCTGAAGGTAGTCCTGGAAAAAGTTCATGATGTTTGTTTCCATGCGGTGTTTGGCAGAACCAATCTCACGGAAGACAGGGCGGCTGTTCTCTAGAATGAAGACTGCATCCACCTTTAAGAAGAAGAAAATACATTTCAGTCTGCATTCAACAGTAATTCTTGCAGAAAACATAAATGCTTAATTAAAAGCAAACAGAAACCCATGTCAAGCTACTAGGACGAGTTGTTACAGTCCCTATGAAGAATCTGCACTTTTTTGGAACGAATCCCCACATCCTTGAGGAGCCTGGTTGTTAAAGTGACTACAAATGAGTATGCCAGCCGTACAGTTCTGCCTCGGCTGCTAGCTCTGTGTACTTCTGGCTTTTCCATTCATAAGCCCATGGTACTGTAAGCACCAAGATGTACAGCGACTTCTCTAAGTTGACCACAAAATCAGGTCTGGCCTAAGAGTGGTTGAGACAAGAATGTACCTTATCATCTTCCCCTGTAACAAACAGTGGTTGGCAAAGGTCTTGATGGGTCTTCATGATCTTTGGTAGTTCATAGAGCTGCAGGCCTTTTCTGAGCTGGTCGAGCATTGGGATGAGTGTCATGGTGGAGTAAAGTATAACAGCTCTAATAGACAATATAAAAGTGTTTCATCAGGAGAATCTACTTTTGTGGTAAAACTGTTTACTGTAGAAAAAATTAGTCATCAGCATTTTTTTTCAAATTATAATTTGGTGACATTTGTAGTAGAAATTTTAATAGTCATTGATCCCAAACAGGTATCAGAAGAGAAAGAACCTATTCAATGTATAAAAGTATATGTGTGTACGTGCTTGTGCGTGACGTTTCAGGAACTTATGGGACAGGACCTCTGACCTTAGGGACGGTCAGTTTTGGCCAGTTTATTTCAGTACCAGTTTGTGTCTTTAAGTAGAAACTGAACAGCAGTAAGGACCTTATCTGGGTGGGTGAAAGTTACAGCGGGTGAGGAGGAACCTTAAAAACAGTATAAAGGCTGTCTCATATCTTCCTGTTGTGTGTCACTCTCTTGCACAGCGTAACTTCTGTGTACTAGACTGAACCTATTCTTGCAAGAATAAATACTTTCCTTTTTATTAATTTGACTCTGAGTGTCTCTTACGCAGTGATGATGTTTAACAGAATTTTTGCCACAACACATTTAAAAGTGGTTTTACAACATAGCTTTGCAAGAAAAGAATTCCAAATCAAGTCACAAATTGTTGTACAATACTCCCTTGCCATAATGAAAACCAAAAATGTTAATATACCTTATCATGCTGTCCCTTTTATCCACAGACACAATTCCAGTGTATCCACAGGTCACAATGTCATCAATCAGGTCGCTGATGTTGTCATCACTGGCGCTGTTTATCTGAAAGTTGATCGGTGTTAAGTGAAAGTTGTTCTCATTGCATCATTGTGCTCTACAGTCAAACAAACAAGTCATTAGATTTGTGCAATCCATATCATAATGAAGTTAATACTATTATTGACCTTGATAAAATTGGACTTACCTTTACAATTAGCTGTGACAGTTCTAAATCTGTGACATAACTGGCAGACACTTGAATACTGTCAGAGTCACCAGAGCAGAGATATCTGAAGCACCACTCACGCAGGAAGTTAGGGCAAGGTCCGCCTTGTGCCAGACTAGCTGCCATGACTTCTCCTGCAGTCCTAATAAACGAAAGAATTAAACAATTGAAACACAGCATATAAACTAAAGTAGTACTGCAATTAATACGATTAAAGACAACATGCAAAAATAACTTAATTGGACACCTGAAGTTGTTACAGTCCAAACTGTTAAGGCAGTAAACAGGATTCTTCCCTTTCTTATCTGGACCTTCAACAATGAGTGTCTTTTCTATTTCTACCAGCATTTCTGGAAAACAACAAATACAAGGTCTCTTCAATGTTAATTTTTTCATCCAATACGTGTCTGATTTAACAAATATGGACATACACCTGTACCTGTGAGGAATTCTTTGGTAAGGGCACCAGTATCAACGCCTGCCTCGGCAAAGAATGTGACCTTAAGTCTACATTTGGGTGAGGTCTTCTTCTGCCGTTGCCACTGTTGCATGCCTCTGTTGTAGAGATCAGTTCGCGACACACAGATGGAAAATGTGTTTGTCTCATCAACTTGACAACCGATCCAATTCAAGATGTCCTCAGAACTGGAAAAAAAACAAATACAGACATTGAACATTTTGAATCACAACTAAATCTATGAGTGGTTTTAGGATTTCATAGGTGTTTGCTACTGTTTCTAAGGGTGGTCGTTAGGCCTGGTACAATACTCGCACATCCTCCTATACTGGTGACGTTCTCAGGAGTGAGGCCTCAATGCAAGTCCAAACGGGCAAAATATCACAAACATACCATGTTTCTGGATTACTAGATTTCTCTATGACCACACATAACATCACTTTTCAACAGGAAAAAGCTAATTGATACTGCAGTATCTCTTTAAAGGTTTATTGTTCAGATAACATCATTCACCACCATAATTCCCTAATATAAAATTTTACCTTAGGTAAAGGTACTGATTGGATTACTTGACTCATGGTCATCATCATCTGAAGTTCTGCACACAAAGAAAGCAGATTGTCCTGAATTAACAATAAACAATTACATTTAAAATTTGGCAGGAAATCTCCTTACATCTAATTTATTGTCAAATCAACATGGTATACATAAAGTAGCACTGAAACCAACATTACCGTAATCCGCAACTGTCTGCATGGATCTCAATGATGTCAGGATGAAATGCATTTGTGCACACAGGACACTCAGCTGTCTAACAAATGAATTTACAATGCATGTGAATAAAGTGTCACACTACTCCTGAAATATAAGAAAACATATCTAAGCTAAAGAAATTTAAAGAGCACTTGTAGAGCCTAATTTATAGCACCAGCAAAGTGACATGTATAACACCATGACCTACAATTGGTGCAAAGAAAATACCTTGGAAAAGACCAATCACAAGTTACAATGCTGTTTTTGCATATATTTGCGAGTGCTGATAAATGGCATTTGTAAATTAGGCTCTTAACTTAAAAATAACAGCAAAAAGTATCTTACCTTGTCTGTCTGGTAGCAAAGTGCAGCTGAGAATACATCATCTTCTTCCTTGCAGCTTTCCTGGGGATGAAACACAAAACAACACTCAGTACACAATAAAAACATGTAATTTTTCAATCCAATAAATCCTGAAATAATGGCTAAAAGACCAAGCATACTTCTTCAGCAGAATCACACAAATCTACAAGTTCTTTCTTGCATTCCTTAATGTGTCCTGGAAGAATCTGAAGCGGAACCATTTTCTTGCAGGTTGTACACTGAGCTTTGGGCATCTTCTCAAATTCCTTTTCGTCTGGTGGTAAAGGAATTGTATCCAGTTCTTCTTGTAAAGGAGCAATGTACATTGTGTATTTTCCATTCCCGCTCACTGCTTTTAGCTGCTGGCCGGTGTATCCATTTAAATCTGGAGGGATAACAGCCAATCTCCACTGCCCACCCCCACCTAAAATTGAACAGTAGTAGACTAAATATAGCCAATCTGGATATACAGCAATTACTCATCTAGGGAGTACACTGAAACACAATTTGAAACCATGGACATTAATACAGTGTACAGTCATGGTCAGGAATTGATGGCACCCCTGGTAAATATGATCAAAACTGGCTGTAAAAAATAAATCTGCATCATTTATCCTTTTGATCTTTCATTCAAAAAATGGCCAAAAATCTAACCTTTCATTGAAGTAAAAGAATTGAAAGTGGGGGGAAAATCACATTATGAAATAAATGTTTTTCTCCAAAACACGTTGGCCACAATTATTGGTATCCCTAGATTTTTTTACGAGTAAAATATCTCTGAAGTATATTCCCATTAATGTTTACCTTTTTTTAGCACACCAGGGTGACTAGGAACATGAAACTGTCTAGCTATGACTTGTTTCACAGGAGTTTAAACACAAAGGCCAAATTCCCTTATTCATCCATCACAATGAGTAAAACCAAAGAATATAGTTCTGATGTGCATCAAAAGATTGTTGAGCATCACAAAATAGAAAGTGGCTGTAAGAAAATAGCTAAAGAATTGAAAATCCCCATTTTGACCATCAGGGCAATAACTAAGAAGTTACAATCAACTAAAGATGTTATGAATCTGCCAGGAAGAGGAAGTGTGTCTATATTGCCTTAATGCACGGTGAGGAGGAGAGTTTGAGTGGCCAAAGACTCTTCAAGGATCACAGATGGAGAATTGCAGAGATTACTTGAGTCTTGGGGTCAGAAAGCCTATTTAAAAAAAAATCAAACAACCCCTACATCACCACATGTTGTTTGGGAGGGTTTCGAGAAAAATCCTCCTCGCTCGTCCAAAAAAAAAAAACTCCAGCATATTCAGTTGTCAGAATGACTGGAACTTTAAACGGCACAGGGTTCTGTTGACAGATGAAACTAAAAAAGAGCTTTTTGGCAGCAAACACGCTAGATGGGTTTGGTGCACACAAGGATAAAAAGTACCCCATGTGTACAATTTAATGTACCATTGGATCTTTAATGTTGTGGGTATATTTTTCTGCTGGAGGTCCTGGACTTCTTGTTCAGATACATGGCATCGTGGATTCTATCAAATATCAAGAGATAAAAAATCAAAACCTGACGGCTTCTGCTAGAAATCTTATGGCCATGTTTGGATCTTCCATCTGGACAACGATCCAAAACAAATATCAAAATCAACACAAAAATGTGTTACAGAGCACAAAATGAAGCTTCTGCCATGACCGTCCCAGTTCCCTGAGCTGATGAGTGGAGTGAACTGAAGAGGAGAAGCACCAACATGGATCTGGGAATCTGCAGGATCTGGAGAGATTCTGTATGGAGGAATGGTCTCTGTTCACCTGTCAGGTGTTCTCCAAACTCATCATACATTATAGTAGAAAACTCAGAGCTGTTATCTTAAAAAAAGGAGATTGCAAAAAGTATTTAATAAAAGGGTTCCAATAACTGTGGCCAACGTGTTTTGGAGAAAAACATTTATTTCATAATGTGATTTCCCCTCCACTTTCAATTCTTTTACTTCAATTAAAGGTTAGATTTTTGGCAATTTTTTTAATGAAAGATCAAAAGGATAAACGATGCAGATTTATTTTTTATCATATTTACCAGGGGTGCCATTAATTCTGACCATGACTGTATATGCCTACATACCTGTGGACTTGTGCAGCAACCAGCCACCACAGATATTTGCCAGTCTTGGATATGTGCTCAAAAGCAAATTTGAAAACTAAAATGACAGAAGCATGATTAAAACTGTATCAAAATGATTTTTATTTTGTCATACTAATTTATTACATCAAGCATTAATATGAATTGTAAGATGGGTGTTTTTAATCTTTAGATATTACTTTAGGCAAGGCAGTTAATTAATGATTACATACCTCTGAATGTGTGATGTTTTCATTAAGGGCTAAAGAACGTTTTCCAAGGCCAGCCAGTATAAGCTGCAGTTCCTCTTCTCCATTTGGTGTTTTTTCACGTTGTTTTTCAAGAAGAAAAAAGTTCACCAAAAAGCTCTTTCCAGGTTGTGTTGGTGTATATGGTGCAAAACGCTTTTTGCCTCTTGCCTCCTTTCGAAAAAATCCAGGAAAAGACCTAAACATATAAGATGGCAAACTATTATTCTCATATGTTATCATCCATCAACACAGAACAACCTAACTTAAAATAGTTACATTCTCAATTACTGATTATGTTAGGGTAAATAAAGTTTACTTTATGTTTTTATCCAACAGTGGTAATGACAGCTCCATAAAATATTCAAAGCGAAATAATCTAATGTTGAAAATCTGTACCCTCCCCCCCTTTTGCTTACATTAGAATCGGGGGCCTAGTTTGTCTAAAAGTACCTACAATGGGCGTGCAAGTACAAAATGAATGCAGACAAACGACCCATGTATCCTACCGAGCCATTTCTTGTTTCACAGATTGTCCAAAGTCATTGCGCTGAGGCCTCACTGTCGGCACTGACTGCGCTCCCTGTCCAACAGCAGCTTCTCCTGTAACTGCCCTGACTGACTGGCCTGACATTTACCGGTACACTGTTTCTCAGCAGCAACACCAGGTTTTGGGCTGTGCTTAAGATGTCTGTTAATTGGACCTGAGTAATAAGAAAGACAATAACTAAATGCCAAATGTCATAGGTATTTCTTAGTATTGTTAAGAATACCTGCAAAACCCATTAATCATAGCAGGGCTTGTCAACGCCCGGGTCTTGGTCCACATTCAGACCAAAAAGCAATCTCGTCCGAACCCATGCAGTCCATACCTCCTGCGGCTGGTCTCAACCAACTGACTGCTGGCTAATAATGCCATATATCCCACTACAGTGGAATGCATGAATGTACTGATGACCTTGAATGACTGGTTTTGAATAAATGTTGCCATTACTTATCAATAAGTTAATGAAACGTTATTTTATTACCCTCAATCGTTCAGGTCCTCTGGTCGTGAATAAAAAGCAGATACTGAACCACTGAGTCAAAAGTTTGTATTAGCACATTATGCTCCATTAACATTACAATGACTTGCTGGTTGACGTTAACTCATATATCTGGCTCGTTGTTAACACTACTGATTTGGTCGACATTGCTAAACATATGATAACAGTACAGTTTAGTTCTAACATCACTAACTATAACGTTACTTTCACACGCTAATCAACGCTAACGTCGTCTAGCACTAGTTACCAGCGAGTAAATATCGTTTGCAAGCTAAAGCAATAACGTCTTTGAGTTGCAGAAATGTATATCATTATAAAGTGCTATCAAAATAGTAAAATCGTATAAAAAACAATAAATAAACACGTTATTTACTTTACCTGTGATGCTGAGCCTAGGCTAGCAGCCTCAGGTCGGTTGTTAGCCATATTTCGCCTTTGACGCATGCGCGTTAGATGGGAATCGAGGTTCGATTACCTGCCCTGTGAAGGCAGTGACGTCATTTTCAACTGTTCTTTACTCGTACCAACAAACTTGAATTTGTGTTCATAGAGAAGAATTCGTAGTCGTAGAAATCAGAGTTGTACTCATGAATGTTTACAGTCATAGCTTCTAGAGTCACACTCGCATAAAAACACAAATGTAATTTTATTGACTCACGTGTATGAAAACGTAATTTGCATGCCTAAGTTAATTTACGCACAAATGTTTACAAATACGAATACGAATGCTTAAAGTTGTGCATACATCTTTTTGAGAGTAATCTTACCCCATAAAACAGCAACTCACCACACAGAGTGCATCCCTGCAGACCATCGGCAAGACATTGAAGGGAACTGTGGTAATTCTCAACACTCACAGTTGTAGGGTCTGGACCAATCAGACACACACTAATTATTCATATTCACTATATTTAATGAATATAAAGGTCTACGAAACTCTCCCCCAAAACTAACCTCACAAATGAAGTTACTTTGTCAGCCGGGTTTCCGGTTACAGAACACTTTAAGACTGATAACAGACTTTACGACCTCAAAGGAATGTGGCCACATGCGCCACATGCTTAAGAGAGAGAGACCATCTTTAATTAAATAAACTTTGCGGTGTTACTCTGATCTATGAAGGAACATGCCTCACAGAAACTGTGATGATTTACTGTCTCGTGTACTATTAGGTATAACAACATGGTATGTTTGATTGGGGTGTATGTGGTTGAACGACCACCCAACGGTCAATATAACCTCACCTGTATCATGCTTCCTAGCAAATTAATCCTCATTTAATGACACACACTTTGATGTACATCACCTTCTCTTAGAATGCAATGTGAATTTGTTATGTCTATTTGAGCTTGAATGAACAGTCTAAGCATGCTGGGGACAAAGACCATAAATCAACTAAGAGCCGCTTCCCCTCTCGGACATGTCACCTTACTCATAGGTCCATTCAAACCTTAGGGGTTGGTTCTTTCTCAGGGTATATCAGAGGCAGGCAACAGTGACCGCCCTCTCTTAGTTTTTTCATCCAGCCATAACACTGTTCTGGTGAGACTGGGGAGCCCCCTCCCCCTCCACGGGGGCCCCAGGGCCCAGCAGGCCTCGATTCCAACCAGATCCGGCCTCATGGAAAAGAGAGAAGACTCTCTCACAAAGAACCAAGGACAATCTCAGGAGTTTTGGAACAAAGACTCCAACCAACAAAGACTCCAACCAACAACGACTCCAATCACCCATCCTTCCGACTTCCTCACTTCTCCTGGGTGCTCGGCGTGGCCTCAACAGAGTCCCAGGCCTTCACCAAACCAGTCATGCGTTCCTGGAGAAAGAGAACGCTCAACCAACTTCCACTTGACACTGCCGTAACCATCAACGACTCCAATTTTCAACAACTTCAAGAATTGTTCCCATTACAAATGCAAGTATTCAATTCAATGAAATGTGAAAATGAAATTCTGATGGTTCTTCTCATAGACCCTCTTCCGGTTTCCAATTTCATCCTATCACTAACCTATTTATGTATTCATGTGTGTATGTTGTTTAGTTTATTTATATTCATATAAATATCTATATTTAGTTAATAAAACTTGTACATAATATGTATTTGGTTCTGTTTTGTTTGCAATACAAGTCACTTTACGATCACGATTTTTGCTACTGGCTCAAAGTACTGTACAGGCGAAGAAATAATTATTCTTCGGTGGCCATGGAAGATACCCTTTATAAGAATAAATTAATAATCAAAAGAGTTCGTTGGAAGAACTGATTAATTGATTGTAATATTAATTCAGCCACATCAAGTTAATCCAATTAACTGACCCAAATATTTATAATTAATAATAACAAGATATTATTGATTATTAATATTTCCAAAAAGCTGAGTTCCTTACATAATGGTGGAGAATTTTAAGGCATCGTATTAAACATTGTATGCAAGCAGACAGTAATCAATCATATGTTGTCCCATAAGTTTTATTAACATCTCATACATGCACGTACAAGTTTCTGAGTAAATCAGCAAAACTATAGCTTGAATATGCCTTCCTACGAATGGCAGAAAGTTCACAAATGCTATAATGCATATTTAAATCGTACGATAAGAAACTCCTGATATTAGCGAAGAAAGCCTAATTTCAGATATAAATCGAGCATAAGCCTTCTCTGACGAAGAAATCTCAGATTAGCCGCGCGCATAAATGGTACCAGAACTAATTAACCTGATATGGACGAAGAAATCTCCATTTTCAGCATTTTTGAATGTGATCTGAGCGATGTTCCTCAATCACCGATTAAGGCCTTATTATGCGTTACATCATTGTATTCATATTAAACCGCTGAAGCGCTCATATGAAACAATCGCGTCGAATTAGTGGTATAAATTCTAGCTTAGCTAACTAGTAATTTGCCATTGTCTGAGAAAGAACGGTGCTGTTTTGATTTGTTAAAAAGAGTCACTCACACGCAACGTCGTGTCTAAGCGAGAGACTCAGTGCAAACTGTCAGCACAGCTCGATCGCTGCTCGGAACGATCTGTGTTGTTGGTTGGCATTGCGTCCGGAACGCGAGCAGGCGTTCCTATCTAGTTTTTCTGACAACAGCACCAATCTCACAGACCCTCGTGTAAACAAGCGACGGTTGTAGCCAATAGCTCCCTCAATCCTAACTTACACGCATGACTTACAAGTAAAACCCTCTACCTCGAGTGATAGTTTTAGCACCGCCTAAAAACTTAGACACGTTAGAGCGTAAAGTGTAACCTTAAACCAAAGACTATAGATTTTGCGTGATTTGAACTGAGTGATTTGAACACGAGTAATGAGAGTCAAAGCTCTTCGAGGCTTTGAATCAAAGGAGTCAACTGAGTCACAAATGACTCTTTGTTTGAAGCGCCCTCGCTGGCGACCCCTGCTGGTCAAAACAGTGGAAGTGAAGCGGAAACTCAAATCAAAGGAAAACCTTTTACAAACCAATCGCAAAGGTTTTATCAAAAGGTGTAATCAGGTAATGGCAATCCGCGAGCTACCTAATATCGTTTAATATGAGGTGTCTTTCAAGGCATAATATCTTAGTAAACCGTAGGGCTCGTTTTATGAAAGCTTGACTTGAAAGTCAATCAGATCCTTTATCAAATGCGTCATTAAATGTGTACGAATCTATAAAGTGATACGAGATCACATAGAGACCAGATACACAATGGTTCACGAACCGTTGAAATTTAAAACAATTTCGAAACAGCTATGACGTGTAACGAAGCCCAGCTTAATAAAATCACGTGACCTTAGCAGTGATACACTCCGAATGATTTGAGACGAATGATTCACCCTGGTGTCAGAGCTTCACGAAGCACGTCTCATAAGAGGGTTAAACCACCCTCTTCTCTCTCTCTTTCTCTCTCTCGACCCCTTCCTCTTGGTTTCACTTTCAGATTGAAACCCAGATACTTTGGGTTTTTATTTGTGTTTCTTTTATTTTTACTTAAATCTACCCCTATTTTATTTTGTGTATTTACACCTGTTGAGCCTGAATAGTCCTATTCAGTTAAATTGAATTTAATTAAATTGGGAATTTAATTAAATCAATTTGCTTAGTCAAGTTCCCCTCTAGTTACCAGAGCTATGAGAACACACAATGTTTACATACATTTTTTTTATTTTTTTTATTTTTATTTCAATTTTGTTATCTACGTTTGTTTCAGCCTGAATTCTTATATTCAGCTAAAGAAAAAAAGAAGGGCTTAACTAAATTTGAAATTTAATTAAATTACTTGATACGCTTCCCTTTCCTTTTAGTTTTCTTAGAGCTATAAGGACGTTCTAACTTTACCTTTACCTTATTTTAGATCACTAGTCACTATCCTCATCTTCTCTCTCTCTATAGGATTACAATATCTAGCGACTGTTGTTTCCATAGCGAGTTACACAGGTCATTAATATCCTACTTCCTGTCTGTGTTTTACCCATCCTCACTCCTTAGCACCAAGCTAAGTACATGAAGTACGGCTAAACACAAACGCACAGTAGGCCCCAGACAGAACTGGAAACACTTCCCATTGTTTCTTCTTCTTCTTTTGGACCTTGAGATGTCTGATGTGTCCCTGGTAGCTTAGTCTAACAGCAGCATAACCCATAAGTGACTCCTGTTTCCCTATGTCTCCTAGCTAGACCTAAATAGGTAAAACACTCCTTTCTTCCTCTTCTTTTCTGGTTTCATCCCATTGTTTTATTTTGGTTTTGCTCTATCTGTTACTCTCGTAGCACAACATGTGAGAAGAACCATCAGCATTTTTGAGTAATAGGTTATGACATGTAAGAGCCCAGTCATCAGTCGATGCTGCTTAAAGCATGTCAACTAAGATACTCAAAACTTTTTTTTTTTGTTGTGTGTGCTCACCAACACTAAATTTTAGCTGCTCCACATAGCCATTCTCCCACACAGATAGCTCACCACCTCTGTAGAAACTTGCATTTGCCTTTGCCATTTCTCTCTCGTGTTCCCACAAGTGTTCCAGTAGGCCTCAGACACCCAGCCCTGCCACCAGGACCACCTGAAGACCCGGCAGAGCAGTGTCATGGACATCCTTCAGCCTGAAGCAGGCAACGACCTGCCACGGCAGAGGAAGGAACAGTTAGGCAACAATGAAAGCAGACGTCTGACACCCAGCCTGAGCCACCAAGAGCTGACCAGCATTATCTTCTCCTTGGCCATGCTCCCGCAGGCCTCAAACAGGAGGTAAATGAACTAACGCTGCCAGCCACAGGACTCCACAGAGAACGAACCCTGCTCAACGGGAGAAGGCACAGGACAGATGCAAGGACCCTGACAGAGCAGAGCAACTGAAAGAGATCATCAGTTTTCAGGCGGACGACAGCTCTGAGCACCTGCAAACCGAGGGGTAAAGAACTGTTTCACTCAAAGAACTTAAAGAAATGGTTGAACTCAAAGAGAGCTAAAGCCATCAATGTGCAGCGGAAGTCCGAACACTGACTTAGTGATGCTGTAACATTATTGACGCACTCCATGTGGTCCAAAGAGAGCTGCAACAGTCCAACCCACTGCAAATGGACCACACAAGAAAGATGGACCCTGCTGACCTTCACATTAGCAGCGTAAGCTTCCCCAGCCCTGCACAAAGGGGGGAGGAGCCAAAGCCCTCGGCTTAACACTTCACCAGATAGTGCCCTGAGAGCCCCTGCAGCTGCAGGAGGAAAAGGTAAATCAGACAAACCCTGAAATGGCACATGAAGTGACACTCAACAATATCAAGTGAAAGGTCAGAAACATCCCTGCCAATCTACGAGACATTGATTTTCACCTGCAGTCTCCAACCGGTATGGCACACCGAGACAGACTCCATCTGATCTGGACACATCCAGCCCAGCTGGGCCCTGCCCAAACACGAAGCAGGACAGACCTAGAAGGCCCTGTGCTACCACCACCAACTCCGAACGAGTTGTCTGTGGAACTTACAACGAACCTGTGACGGAGGAGGACACCAGCTTCAAGAAACTTTTCCTCCAAAACCAGTTAGTCACCATATTTTCACCTGCCCCCACGCAATGCCCACTCAACGATGTGTGACCTGATGCGGAAGGCCTCTAACACAGAAGGCCTCCCCAGAAAGGGTTCCTAAGACCCCATTGATCCTGAACTGCAAAACCAGAAGCCACACAGCATGAACACAATGCAAGACTCTGCTAAAAAGTCCCTGGTCAGCATAGGAAATAAAACTTTTAAAGTAGATGAAAATGGGTGCTCAAAGAGCAGCAAGACTCTGCATTAGTAAAAATAGAATTTTACTGATATAAAGAAAATCTTGAATGGACGTGTAAGCCTCACCTGCCAACAGACTATGCACAACTCTTTTGAAACAAACATTTGCTACATGCTGGTTGAATTGGCACTGCTACATTAGTTTCCATGACAATGAAGGGTTACAGGAAACACTAGCTCCAAATAGGGCATACCTTGACGCCATAGTGTAGGAAAACCACCTGAGTTTTAAACTACTGTTAACCTACAGGCGTGCATTTGACCATTGCGGTCCAACTGGAACACAACATGCGATACGCATTTTGATCACTGGTTGCTGGCTTGTCTAAATGCAGATAAAACGATAGCGGGAATTGACATCTCTACTGTAAGTGAAAGAGTCTTAGATTTCCAACTGGTATCAGTAAGTTCAGCATTAAAGCGTAAGTCTGTTTGACAAAGGAATCTCATCTCAGCAGCTTGTAAACTGTACCGTTATCTATCCTGCTTTGGTTAAAGAAATCCAAATTGCAGTATTGCTAAACCTGTTTCTGAAAAAGAAAGCTCAGGACAGTGTTATATATATGTAGACCTGGGTGATGCTCCCCTTTCTACAATGTAAAGGCCTTACAAATTATTGTTAGATTGATGTAATTCACCTAAATTTTTAGCTGCATCCACAAGCAGAGAGCTACCTAGCGATCAAAACTGTTCACTCGCTGAAAAGTCAGCATTTATGCATGAGAGGGACGTAACTATATAGGCTTAGACAAGCTTTGACTTACAGCAAATCTATTTCCTTACTTTGTAAACGAATAGAATAAGATGTGGAAAGTAAAGAGAAGAGTTCCATGAGTAAAATTAGCAAATGCCAAAACACATTAGCATTTTACTGAATGTAACATCAAGTTCTTGAAAGACTTAAAGTATAGGCGCCCCCTTTTAACCCGTTTAAACATGCATAACTCAGTAAAATGTGTAGACATTCTTCAGGTACTGTTGAATTGTTCTGCACTGGTTCCCATGACAACGACTTGTCACAGGAAGTGCTAACTCGTGACGTCATTTTGTAATCAAACCAGCCTAGGTGGCTAAGCTAACTTAACCTAGCGTCCATCCAGCTTAGGCTAAGCTAAGCTAACCTAGCATCCATCCAGCTTAGGCTAAGCTACATAATAACTTCTACAGTTAGCGGTTAGCATCATTTACTTGAAGCCTTAATTACAGCTTTTATGTATACAGCGCAAAGTATTCTAAAATACTTTCTTTAACCCCATTTAGGGTTTCTAATTTTTCTCTTTCCTTACTTTCAATTCTTCTCAGCTGAATTTCACCTTCACTAGTTTAGGCATAGTCCTTGCTGAGCGCTGTAGGCTAAATTTGCAGATGCCCTGGCAATTAAACCCAAGTTTAATTACATGTAAGCTGTGTAGCTAGAGAAGATTTATTATAGTTATGAGAATTTTCATCAGCATATTGACTAAACCTTTGGAGGGACACACACGGTGTGGTCTTAAACACGCAACAGCTGTGACCCACTAGGGAGTGTTGGTCCAGGCAAATCTAAAGGTTAGTCACTAGTGCTATTGATTATTCTCAATTTCAGATCATTACCGCTGTTTTGATTACTTACTTTATTTTTTTATTTTATTCTTTTATTTCCACTTTGATAATAATAGCAGTCAGCTATTCCCTTGTCTATTCGGTCATCTATATGATTTAATTCCATTTCCTCTCTTGTTCGAATGTGGTTCTATTTCCCATTGGGCCCAGAAAGGAAACAGAGACACCTTTATTTGTGATTGTGTTTATTTTCAACAAGTGCACTCATTTTTGTGACCCTGCGACACAAGTAATTTCAACAATTACTAGGGCATAACTATAGTCCTGAGGATTGATAATAAGCATAATTTGAATAGGAAAGCTGTCCCTTTTCCTCCTATCCTTTACTTCGTCAAGCCGCAGTGAACCACCATTTAAGTCCAGAGAAATAATTTAGTCATAAGAACCATCTTAAGTCATTTATTTCATCTCGGCTGTGCCCTTTCCAGGAAATACTCTAGGAACCACACAAGTCTTAGCCTCCTAACATCCACAGCTAAGATGATAAAGATACAAGAGACACATTACTAGCTAGATACACATGAAACACCTAACTTTATGCTACATATCTAGCGAACCCATTAAACAGTGGTTCTGAACTTTTAGGGTCATGAATTAGTCTCTCACCACAAGTGTGCCAAAATGTCACAGAGCCTCTGCTTAACCTGACCCCAACCTTCCAGCTTACCAAAGACTATGACAAACCAATGGACACTATGAGAAACCACCTCTAACCCCTCATACCACCCACGAACGCCGTCTGCACCCACCGACAACCCCAGACAACTGAAATCAACAAGCAAACGCTGCGTGCACAGGACAACACTCTGTGTTATGCACCTGATGACATCGCTGCGCCAAAGCTTGTGGTGCCACAGTGCAAAAGGGGGGTTCATGCCAGTGTATGCCCATGACGCAGCATGTGCTGCACACCGCAGCACCAGAACACCGAAGCAATTGGCATACCGGCGTCCTCGAAGCGGAAAGACTGTCCTAGCCAACAAAGGACGACAGTCGCTGAGATCTTTCCTCCCTTTCTCTCTCCCTCTCCCCTTTGTCTGTTCCAGGATGCTGCTGTGGTTAGTCTTCCTGTGCCTCCAGCCAACCAGAGGACAGCCGCAGTCGGTCATCTCACCAGGTCCGGTATCAGGCAGCGTCCCGAAGGAACAACCGGGACTCCTTATCACCAACTGCAGGACCCACACCCAGAGAGTGTATGTTCGACTCCACTCCCTCGCCCACGCTGAGGCCAATGTCGACACATGCTCAACCAACTTGAAAAAAAAAAATGTCACACAAGCAGAGCCAGATGGACACAACCGCCACTGCCGTCGGAACTCTGTTAACATTGGCATGTCCAGTGTCAACGCACTGAACCTAGCCACCGTGAGACAACGTGTGGCTGAAATTCAAACTGAAATCCCACAGCTAAAAGGGCAACTCACAACACAGAGTGCCTCCCTGCCGTCCATCGGCAAGACATCGAAGGGAACTGTGGTAATTCTCAACACCCACAGCGTTCGGCTGAACCAGACAGTGAACTCCATGAAACAGCTGTTTACTGTCTTCCAGAATGACTTTACTCAAACTCAGCTGGTCTGCAGTCTCTGATCCAAGACACACGCTGCCCTGCTGAGGCCAAACCTGAATCAAAGCTGGAAACCTCATCCTTCTTCAAGAACCACAATTTCACCCTAACTCCAGAATGACAGGTGATACCCAGTCAAGGCACCTTCTGCCCCAACACCTGCTGCAGAGACCTGTACTGGGCTACTGTCCACATCAACCGCCGTGGAACGACCACCACTCCAGAAGACGCGAGCAACCAGAGGCCACCATGGCCTTCCAGCCTTCTATGACAAAGGTGTGTCTGATCTGTCGGCACTTTCAACTTCGATCATGGTTGTCCTTGAGGGGGACAACAACGGTCGAAAGGGGGGGATGTAGGGTCTGGACCAATCAGACACACACTAATTATTCATATTCACTATATTTAATGAATATAAAGGTCTACGAAACTCTCCCCCAAAACTAACCTCACAAATGAAGTTACTTTGTCAGCCGGGTGTCCGGTTACAGAACACTTTAAGACTGATAACAGACTTTACGACCTCAAAGGAATGTGGCCACATGCGCCACATGCTTAAGAGAGAGAGACCATCTTTAATTAAATAAACTTTGCGGTGTTACTCTGATCTATGAAGGAACATGCCTCACAGAAACTGTGATGATTTACTGTCTCGTGTACTATTAGGTATAACAACATGGTATGTTTGATTGGGGTGTATGTGGTTGAACGACCACCCAACGGTCAATATAACCTCACCTGTATCATGCTTCCTAGCAAATTAATCCTCATTTAATGACACACACTTTGATGTACATCACCTTCTCTTAGAATGCAATGTAAATTTGTTATGTCTATTTGAGCTTGAATGAACATGCTGGGGACAAAGACCATAAATCAACTAAGAGCCGCTTCCCCTCTCGGACATGTCACCTTACTCATAGGTCCATTCAAACCTTAGGGGTTGGTTCTTTCTCAGGGTATATCAGAGGCAGGCAACAGTGACCGCCCTCTCTTAGTTTTTCATCCAGCCGCAACACTGTTCTGGTGAGACTGGGGAGCCCCCTCCCCCTCCACGGGGGCCCCAGGGCCCAGCAGGCCTCGATTCCAACCAGATCCGGCCTCATGGAAAAGAGAGAAGACTCTCTCACAAAGAACCAAGGACAATCTCAGGAGTTTTGGAACAAAGACTCCAACCAACAAAGACTCCAACCAACAACGACTCCAATCACCCATCCTTCCGACTTCCTCACTTCTCCTGGGTGCTCGGCGTGGCCTCAACAGAGTCCCAGGCCTTCACCAAACCAGTCATGCGTTCCTGGAGAAAGAGAACGCTCAACCAACTTCCACTTGACACTGCCGTAACCATCAACGACTCCAATTTTCAACAACTTCAAGAATTGTTCCCATTACAAATGCAAGTATTCAATTCAATGAAATGTGAAAATGAAATTCTGATGGTTCTTCTCATAGACCCTCTTCCGGTTTCCAATTTCATCCTATCACTAACCTATTTATGTATTCATGTGTGTATGTTGTTTAGTTTATTTATATTCATATAAATATCTATATTTAGTTAATAAAACTTGTACATAATATGTATTTGGTTCTGTTTTGTTTGCAATACAAGTCACTTTACGATCACAATTTTTGCTACTGGCTCAAAGTACTGTACAGGCGAAGAAATAATTATTCTTCGGTGGCCATGGAAGATACCCTTTATTAGAATAAATTAATAATCAAAAGAGTTCGTTGGAAGAACTGATTAATTGATTGTAATATGAATTCAGCCACATCAAGTTAATCCAATTAACTGACCCAATATTTATAATTAATAATAACAAGATATTATTGATTATTAATATTTCCAAAAAGCTGAGTTCCTTACACAGTGTTCTGCTGAACCAGATAGTGAACTCCATGAAACAGCTGTTTACTGTCTTCCAGAATGACTTTGCTCAAACTCAGCTGGTCACAGCCCTGATGAGAGACATGCTGCGGGAGGTGAACTCCTCCATTGACAGCTTAGCCATGGGTAGAATTACACCATACCTGATACCCTTAAGCCTTGTGCAAGCCGTGCTGGCTTCCGCCAGCACCATGCCAACTGACCCTCTACAAATTCACCTTGCCTACTCCCTGGGTAGCGCCATCCCACCACAACAGCGACACACAGCTGTACCTGGTCCCGAACCTGCACATGTGCACCCTAACCAAAGACATTCACTATCTCTGCCCTAGCAAACCCTTCCTCAGAGACAACACTGACGGAATCTGCGGGTTGCAACCCATGATCAGCGACACAAGCTGCCCTGCCGAGGCCAAGCCTCGAACTCAAGCCACCGAGACACGAGCAGAGATTGTAGGCAACAGGTGGCTCGTTAACACCCCAGTGCCCATAGCTACACTCACCTACGACCAACATGACACTGCCCCCGGTGTCACCTTGCTCAACCAGAGCATGTGGATTCAAGTACCGAAAGGTGCCATCCTCCACCTTGATGACCTGGCATCGTACCATCTTCCAAGCGAAGAGTATCAATCAGAACTGGAAATCCCATCCTTCTTTAAGAACCAAAACTTCGCCCTAGATCCAGAACTAGAATTGTGGATCGAAAAAGGGGAATCCCAGCTAATTGCATTGCTCCTATCGACACAGCCCTCCAAGCTTTGTCTCGACTGCCCATCTCGACTACCCCACCTGTCGTCCAAGCCTGGACCGCAGCTGACACCTCGCTGTGTCTCACTACAACAGTAGGTTACGCCATGACCCTGGGCCTGGCCTTCATCCTGTTCAAAAGAGTCAACCAGATGCGAACATCTACAGCCAAGCTCACGAAAGCCGTGTCTGGAGGTTCCCGACGGGACCCCCGGAAAGAGGGTACCACGACAGAAACCACTTCAAACCTCATCAAGCTGACTCCTCAGCCCTAATGACCACCTGCTACACGACCATCATGATTCACCTGCCATCCGTCCATTGTGATGGTTGTCGTCCGGTGATGTCCACACAGGGACTTCATCTGACGAAAAGAGGGACTGTAGAGTATCTGGACCGTGTCAGCGTGACTCATGCAGTCCAACATATGAAAGTACTTTTAACATTTGACTCCTATCCGTAACTCAGGCCTGGTACCACACACACACACACACACACACACACACACACACAGCCGGGGGTCAGGCCTCAAAGAGATTGCTATCTCCTCAAAGGAATGCCAGATGCGCAAATGGACATACACAAACATACTCACACACATATCCAAGGACTTTCACTAATTTCCTCATTTAGTAGACTTTACTGAGATGTATTGGATATGTTATGTTCGTCTGATTGCCCAGGTCCTATGGAGGGATCTGTGAGTGTATAGTAGTTGTAGTGTCTGGACCAATCACACACACACAGATTGTTGGTTTTGACTAGTAAATAGTCCGGCAAACTCACTCTCCCAGCAAGGGTCTGTCTAACTTCCCCCCGAAAGCTAAAACCACTGGCAGAACTAGGACACTCACAGAATCCTGTTACAATAGATAAGGATTTTTACGACCTCTAAAAGGGAATTCCTGAGAGATGTGAAACTCACTTAATTCTCCTGAGGAGGAGAAATAAATATTATATATATATATATATATATATTGTGGCGAGGGGGGCGTGGTTTTGCGAAGTCTGTAGCGAGAGACGAGTCAGCGAGCTGTGCGGTGAGTAAGTAGGTCAAGTGCAGATGATGAACACCTGTGTCTGATTGCAGTGATTGGCGTGGAGACCGCATATAAGCTGCCGGGAATGAGAGAGCGGGGAGAGAGAGCTGGGACTCGCACGCGACCCGCAGCACGCACTGGCAAACGGACTGAGTGGAAATAGTGGTCATCTGACAAGACTATGAGAGCTGGAGACATACAGCGTGAGCTGGTACAGCGGGCAGAGTGTTTATATATTGCTGTAGTGTTTCACTACGGTGAAGGCGCACGAGCGCACCTTTTGTTTTCTTTATTTTTATTTCTAAATAAAGTGCGAGTCCCAATTCAGCCGACCCTGTCTTCTTCTTCCTACACCCACGCTGAGTTGTACTACACTGGTGCCGAAACCCGGGAAGAAGAAGACTGCCGCCGCCATGCAGACCCCGCCAGGAACGCCATTTGCGGACCTCATCCGAACGCTCGCGGGTCTTCACAGGGAACAACACCATGCCCTGCTGGCCGTAAAGGAGGAGCAAGACCACCGGTTCCAGATGCTTCTCCAAGGCCAGCAAGAAGACCGCGAGCTGTTCCGGAGCTGGCTCGACCGGGAGATTCGGGCCGTCCCCGATCCAGCTACGGCCTCGGCCCCGCCCCTGCCTCTCAATAAGATGGGACCCCAGGATGATCCAGAGGCATTCCTGGACCTTTTTGAGAGGTCGGCCGAGGCCCGGGGATGGCCCCGAGCGGACTGGCCCATGCGACTCATCCCACTGCTATCGGGAGAGTCGCAGATAGCCGCCCAGCAACTGCCAGTCCAGAATCTCCTGGTATATGAAGACCTGAGGCGTGCCATTCTTCAGCGGGTCGGCCGGACCCCTGAACAACATCGCCAGCGGTTCAGATCCCTGAGCCTGGAAGAGTCCGACCGACCCTTCGTCATGGCGCAACAGCTCCGGGACTCCTGCCGCAGATGGCTGATGGCCGACGGAGGCGACGTCGAGGACGTTATCAACAAGGTGGTACTGGAACAATTCATCTCCAAACTGCCCAAGAAGACCGCACAGTGGGTCCAGTGCCACCGCCCGACGTCGCTGGACCAGGCCATCCACCTGGCGGAGGATCACATGGTGGCGTGCCCAGGGGTCGGCGAGCCCCTTCCATCTGCCTCTCTCTCTCCCTCTCTCTCTCTCTCGTCCCCTTCTCTCCCCAAACCTGTTCCCCTTCCCAGATCTCGTGGGGGGCTGATGCCCCGGCCGGCGCCGAGGTGGAAAACGGGGGCTCCGGCGGAGCCTGTCCCCGCATTCAGGGCCCCACCCAGGGGGGCTGCGTCCAGCGACCACTCCGCCCTGATTCCGGCAGCCCTACGCTCTCCACGCCAATCCCTTGACCCGCTTCCCGCCACTGGGGCGGCGGGGAGGCCTGGGCCGGCCTGTTGGCGCTGCGGGGACCCGGGACACTTTATCGACCGGTGTCCGGTGATGGAGGTGGGGACACTGATCCGGGTTCCCGACGCGCCACAGGCTGCCCCCGATCAAGCTGGCCTGTACCAGATACCAGTGAGTATCAAGGGGGGTACTTATCAGGCTTTGGTGGATTCAGGCTGCAACCAAACCTCCATTCATCAAAGCCTGATTCAACCTGGGGCATTGGATCACAGCCGCATGGTTAAGGTGCGGTGTGTGCACGGGGTGGTGGTAAGTTATCCTATCATGCCTGTGGTAATTCAATTTAGGGGACAAAAGCATAGCGTAGAGGTAGCAGTTAACCCGCACCTCCGGCATCCGCTAATTCTGGGAACGAATTGGCCTGCTTTTAGTAAATTATTGGGGTCTTTATGTACGGATGCCTCTTGGGAAAAGAAAAGCAAGGGAAAGACAGCGTTTGTTCAGGTGGGAGATGCTGAGCCGGGACCTCTGGTGCCTGCTGCAGGGGAACGGAGTACTCTGGAGAGAACTATCCTCACAGAGCGCGATGATTTTCCCCTGGAGCAGTCCCAGGACGAGACGTTAAAACATGCGTTTAATCAGGTCCGTTCTATCGACGGCCAGGTACTCCACCCAGACCAACCGCTCTCTTATCCCTATTTTGCTATTTTAAAAGATAAGTTGTATCGGGTGATCCTGGACACCCAGTCAAAAGAGGATACAACGCAGTTGTTAGTTCCTAAAAGCCGCCGGGAAATGCTTTTTCAGGCGGCTCACTGTAATCCAATGGCCGGGCATTTAGGTCAAACGGCGACACTAAACCGTCTCATGGCCCGGTTCTTCTGGCCGGGCATTCACGAGAATGTGCGCAAGTGGTGCGCGTCTTGTCGTGAATGTCAGTTGGTGAATCCACCGGCCAATCCAAAAGCACCATTGTGCCCCCTTCCGCTAATGCAGGTCCCCTTCGAACGAATTGGTATGGACCTCATCGGGCCAGTGGAACGGTCAGCACGTGGACACCGCTTTGCGTTAGTCCTGGTGGATTACGCAACGCGGTATCCTGAAGCAGTCCCACTCCGTAACATTTCTGCCAAAAGTGTTGCGAGCGCGCTCTTTTCATTCATCTCCCGGGTGGGAATCCCCAAGGAGATTCTCACCGATCAGGGCACGGCGTTTATGTCACGAACTATTCGCGAACTTTATGAATTATTGGGCATTAAATCGATTCGCACTAGCGTCTACCACCCACAGACAGACGGATTTGTGGAACGGTTTAATCGCACTTTGAAGTCCATGATTCGAAAGTTCGTTCACGAAGACGCCAAAAATTGGAATAAGTGGCTAGAACCCCTCTTGTTCGCTGTACGTGAGGTTCCCCAAGCTTCCACGGGGTTTTCCCCCTTCGAGCTTCTCTATGGGCGTCAGCCCCGCGGGGTGTTGGACATTCTTAGAGAGGCTTGGGAGGACGGACCGTCCGCTAGTAAAAACGAAATTCAGTATGTCTTGGACCTGAGAACAAAACTCCACACTTTGGGGCGGCTATCAATGGAGAATTTGTTACAGGCCCAGGACAGACAGAGTCAGCTGTACAACAGGGGTCTAGACTTCGTCAATTTGCACCGGGAGATAAGGTGCTTGTATTACTCCCTACTTCTAGCTCGAAATTACTCTCAAAGTGGCAAGGACCTTTTGAGGTCACACGGCGGGTTAACGAACTCAACTATGAGGTAGTTCGAACAGATAGGGGCGGGGCACAACAAATGTATCGCCTCAACCTCCTCAAAAAGTGGGTTAGGACAGAGTCAGTGATGCTGGCGACGGTAGTGAGCGGAGAGGAGGATCTCGGGCCAGAAGCGAACACAAAACCACAATCTCTCGCGCTGGCTCTTGGCGGAGATCACCTCTCACCCTCCCAGCTCACTGACATTAAAAATTTACAAGCTGAATTTGCTGATGTGTTCTCTCCCCTGCCTGGTCGAACAGACCTCATTCAGCACCACATTGAGACGGATCCGGGGGTGGTGGTGCGCTGCCGCCCGTATCGTTTACCTGAACACAAAAAAAAAGGTAGTTCAGAACGAATTAGAGGCTATGCTGGATATGGGGGTAATAGAAGAGTCCAGCAGTGACTGGGCAAGCCCGATAGTTTTAGTTCCTAAAACCGACGGCTCGATCCGTTTCTGTGTGGACTATAGAAAGGTGAACGCGGTGTCTAAATTTGATGCTTATCCAATGCCGAGGGTTGACGAATTGCTTGATCGGCTGGGTACTGCTCGTTTTTATTCGACACTGGACTTAACAAAGGGTTATTGGCAGATCCCCTTGTCTCCCATGTCCAAAGAAAAGTCAGCTTTCACAACGCCGTTTGGATTACACCAATTTGTCACCCTTCCTTTCGGCTTGTTCGGGGCTCCGGCGACTTTTCAGCGTCTGATGGACAAAATTCTCCGGCCGCATGCTGCATATGCCGCTGCCTACTTGGATGATATTATCATCTATAGTAACGATTGGCAGCGTCATATGCAGCATTTGCGGGCTGTCCTGAAGACGCTGGGAAGGGCTGGGCTCACGGCCAACCCAAAGAAGTGTGCGATTGGGCGTGTGGAAGTAAGGTATCTGGGCTTCCACTTGGGTCACGGACAGGTGCGTCCCCAAATTAATAAGACGGCAGCGGTTGCGACCTGTCCGAGACCTAAGACCAAAAAGGAGGTTAGACAGTTCCTGGGGCTAGCGGGATATTACAGGAGGTTTGTACCTAATTATTCGGACCTCGCTAGCCCGCTGACTGATCTAACTAAAAAGGAAGCACCAGATACGGTCCTGTGGACGGAGCAGTGTCAGCAGGCTTTCACCCAGATAAAGGCTGCTCTGTGTGGCGGGCCGCTTTTACATGCTCCCGACTTCTCTCTCCCTTTCATCCTACAGACGGACGCATCGGATAGGGGGCTGGGCGCGGTCCTGTCCCAGGAGGTGGAGGGTGAAGAGCGGCCGGTGCTGTACATCAGTCGGAAGCTCTCTAAGAGAGAGACGATGTACAGCACCATCGAAAAAGAATGTTTAGCCATCAGGTGGGCTGTTCTCACCCTCCGCTACTACCTCCTGGGGCGGGAGTTCACCCTCTGTTCGGACCACGCTCCCCTGCAGTGGCTCCACCGCATGAAGGATACCAACGCGCGGATCACCCGTTGGTATCTAGCTTTACAGCCTTTTAAATTCCAGGTGGTCCACAGGCCGGGTGCACAGATGGCTGTGGCTGACTTCCTCTCCAGGAGGGGGGGGGGGGGGGGGGGAGGCTACAGGCCGGACGGCTCCCCGGCCTGAGTCGGGCGGTGGGGGTATGTGGCGAGGGGGGCGTGGTTTTGCGAAGTCTGTAGCGAGAGACGAGTCAGCGAGCTGTGCGGTGAGTAAGTAGGTCAAGTGCAGATGATGAACACCTGTGTCTGATTGCAGTGATTGGCGTGGTGACCGCATATAAGCTGCCGGGAATGAGAGAGCGGGGAGAGAGAGCTGGGACTCGCACACGACCCGCAGCACGCACTGGCAAACGGACTGAGTGGAAAGAGTGGTCATCTGACAAGACTGTGAGAGCTGGAGACATACAGCGTGAGCTGGTACAGCGGGCAGAGTGTTTATATATTGCTGTAGTGTTTCACTACGGTGAAGGCGCACAAGCGCACCTTTTGTTTTCTTTATTTTTATTTCTAAATAAAGTGCGAGTCCCAATTCAGCCGACCCTGTCTTCTTCTTCCTACACCCACGCTGAGTTGTACTACATATATATATATATATATATATATATATATATAACCACTTGAGAAATGTATAAAGATGTATCTAATTTTCACATCTCATGATTTTCCTTCGGATGTTGTTTTGGCCTTTGTTTTCTTGTAAACTCTAATGGGTTAATGTTTTAGACTTTGCATACAAATATTTGAAGCATATTTGGTCTCTATAAATTCCAATCTTCGTTCCCCATTTGTTAATATACATTACATTTTGTTAACTTTGTGACACATGGGTATTATAAGAATCTTGAAGATTCTTTCTCTTAAACACCCAATAAAATTACAGATTCAAATGTGTTGTCTGAACACAAAGAGTCATAAAATCTCCCTCCAAAGGAACGACTTCGGATTGGCTCACATACCCCCAGAGGGTGTGACATCATCACCCTTTTAAATTTACTGATCAAGATCAGTCGCTCCTCTCTTACCTCTCTCCTCTTCCACGCATCATGTAACTCCTGATCCCCCTCCGGGGATCTTTTCCTTTGTTTGTTTGTTTCTTTAAGTTTTTATTTTCCCTTTTCGAATTCTCCTTTGTTCATTTCCACCGACGAGTAAAATTAACTTAGCCTGAATTTTCAACCGGCAACTTCACCTCAAACGGACATTCAAAATCGCCGCGTTTGGCTCGCTCTGGATGAACGAGTGAACACATGACGCTCCCATGATCGAGACACACACGCCTTCTTCATATCAGCCACACAAAAGACCTATAGATGTGCAAGTATTTCGTTTACTAAGCTTTCATAGCATTAAAGGTCCCCTGACATGAAATTTTCACTTTCTGAGTTTTTTTAACATTAATATTAGTTCCCCTAGCCTGTATTTGGTCCCCTCGTGTCTAGAAATTTCAGTCGGTGTAAACCGAGTTTTGGCTATCTTTCTCTGCCTGTGAGAAAATGAGATCTCAGACGGGCTGATCTTGAATCTCCCCTATATGACGTCATATAGGGGAAAGGTTACCTCCCCCCTCTCTGCTTTGCCCGCCCAGAGAATTTGACCCGCCCATGAGAAAACGAGCTAGGAAATACGAACGCGCGCGCGATCTTAGTTTATCTTCGAGAGATATCATGGCGTGTGACCGATCGAAGCACAAAAGTTGAATAGAGAGATATAATGGCTTGCAAAACGAGCGAAGCATGGCAGTGTATCAGTGTTCGGATGTACAAATGAACACAAAAGTATTTTTTAGTTCCTTCATACGAGCCTCTGAAGAAACAATAGGTTAATTTTATTTTCTATGGAAATGCGCCGACAAAACTTCCCAAAGTTTTGGATGGTCCAAACATTTCACCGACGACTGTTTCCTCAACTTGGACCAATACAGAGCTGGCCTCGATAAACGTCTGAAAATAAATCGATCGAGCTACCAAGCAACAATTCAAGTTCAAGTTCAGAAAGGTAATCTTTCTCTCAAAATCGTTCAATACTGTTAATGCATCAGTAAGTCAAGCCAGTGACTAAAATATCACCTTCACATCGTTTCTTTTAGTACGATAAAAATAATCTTATTTAAATTGTGAACAAATTATTTACAGAAATCGATCAAAGAACAATTTTTCACACAGCGCGAGTTTATCTGGACAACTCGTTATGAAATCAATGACGCACGTGACTGCACAACGAAGCTCGTACTGTATGTACATCACCGTGTTAGCATTGGTGAAAGCATTAGAGAGAGTGCAGAAACTGCGTTGCAATGATAAGATCTTCAGTCTCGCGATCTACAGACTGTCATCTGCTTGCTCAATGTGTCACGCACAGAAGAGAGACACAGAAGAATGACAGGTGAGAAGTTTTATTTAATAAGCAGATGGTGGAAGTTCACAAGCCTGAGGTAGATATTGATGATAATCAGGATCTTTCAGGAGTGACAGGGAGTCTAACATTCTCTGACGAGACCAGACAATAAATGAAGGGACGTGAGGGTATTTAAGTGTTGGAAGTGATGAGCGGGTGCAGGTGTAGTGAATTAGTATTCAGGAGATAATGAGCGAATGAGTGGATTTGGGTTATTAGAGTCTGATGGTGTGGCAGGTGTTACAGATGACTCTGTGACAGTACCCCCTCCTCCATGGGCGGCTCCTGACGCCCCAATGACTCGTCGACGGGGTCGGCCTCGACCCCTAGGGGCTGGGCGGTTGGGATGAGCCTCGTGGAACTGGGTGAGGAGGGATGGATCCAGAATGTCCTCCCTTGCGACCCATGTGCGTTCTTCAGGTCCGTATCCCTCCCAGTCCACGAGATACTCCAGGAGGCGACCTCGTCGACGGGAGTTTAGGATGTCTCGGACGCGGTAGATGGAATCTTCTTCCGCGACATCAGGAGG
Organism: Siphateles boraxobius; assembly: GCF_051911475.1. Taxonomy (NCBI): domain Eukaryota; kingdom Metazoa; phylum Chordata; class Actinopteri; order Cypriniformes; family Leuciscidae; genus Siphateles; species Siphateles boraxobius. The sequence continues at coordinate 12,085,231 of NW_027508876.1, read as the reverse complement.
AGGAGGTATGTCCAGGACATCAGACCCTGGGGAAGAGGAAGTTAGAGGGTCAGTGAAAGGTTTTAGAAGGGAGACATGAAATGACGGTGCAATGCGGTAGCTTGGGGGAAGGCGAAGCCGGTAGGTGACTTCGTTGATTTGTCTTTCAATGGGGAAGGGACCTATATATCGAGGACTCAGCTTCTTGCTGGGTAAGCGAAGACGGATGTCTCTGGTGGATAGCCAGACCTTTTGACCTGGTTGATACACAGGGGTAGTACCTCTCCTAGAGTTAGCTTGATTCTGATGACGTCGTACCGCTCTCTGCAAGTGGACGTGCGCAGAGTTCCATACCCTTTCACTCGTCTCAAACCAGGTGTTGACTGTTGGGACCTCCGACGGCTCCCCCGACCATGGGAACAAAGGGGGTTGGTATCCGAGTATGCATTGAAATGGTGTGAGACCGGTGGTATACTGGCGTAGCGAGTTTTGAGCATACTCGGCCCATGGGAGGAAGCGACTCCAGCTGTTTTGATTCTGATTGCAGTAAGTTCGCAGATATCTCCCAATTTCCTGTATTTTCCGTTCCGTTTGGCCGTTGGATTGAGGGTGGTAGCCTGAGGATAGGCTGACTGAAACACCGAGCAACCTGAAGAAAGCGTGCCAGACGCGGGAGACGAATTGGGGACCTCTATCAGATACTATGTCTTCTGGAAGACCAAAATGGCGGAAAACGTTTTCAAACAGTTTGTTGGCGGTTTCGAAGGCCGTGGGGAGACCCTTCAAAGGGATCAGTTTACAGGCTTTGGAGAAGCGGTCTACTACAACTAGAATGCAGGTCTGTGAGTCGGAAGGAGGGAGGTCGGTCATGAAATCTATACCCAGATGGGACCATGGTCGACGAGGTATAGGTAGGGGTTTGAGCTTACCCTCCGGGAGCCGACGTGGGATATTGGTGGTGGCACAAATCGAGCATCCTCGAACATAGCGGGAGACATCCTGTGCGATGGTGGGCCACCAGAACCGGTTACTGAGGAGTGAGAGGGTTCGGTGGCAACCAGGGTGTCCAGAGCCTAGGGACGTGTGGACCGAGTCTAGGAGGGGTAGGCGTAGTGAAGATGGAACATATGTCCTGCCTTCAGGACCTCCTGGTGGAGCCGGTTCAGCACGGGTTGCCCTTTGGATCTGATTGTCTAGGGTCCATTCAATTGGACTGACGACTACGGTAGGAGGGAGAATGGGCTCCGGAGGTGACACTGTTGATTCTGGCGCCTGAAGGCGGGAAAGTGCGTCAGCCTTCTGATTCTTATCTCCGGGACGATAGGTCACACGAAAGTTGAAACGGGTGAAGAAGAGCGCCCATCGAGCTTGGCGAGTGTTCAGACGTTTGGCTTCACGAAGGAACTCGAGGTTGCGATGATCCGTTATGACCTCGACTTGATGGTGTGCTCCCTCCAACCAGTGTCTCCATTCTTCGAATGCCAGTTTGATGGCCAACAGTTCACGGTTTCCGATGTCATAATTTAGTTCAGCCGGGGACAGTTTCTTTGAATAGAAAGCACATGGATGGAGTACTGGCTGTTCTCCTTGGTACTGGGATAGAACGGCTCCCACCCCGGTTGATGAGGCGTCCACTTCCACCACGAAGGGAAGATCTGGATTGGGATGGATCAGGATGGGAGCAGAACAGAAGGCTTCTTTGAGTTGTTGGAAGGCTTGAACCGCCGCTTGGCTCCAAGACAAAGATTTGGGTCGGCCCTTGAGGAGAGAAGTCAGCAAGGAGCTGATGGAACTGTATTGGTGGATGAAACGGCGGTAAAAGTTTGCGAAACCCAGGAACCGTTGAAGTTCCTTTGTGGTGGTGGGCTGAGGCCAGTTCCTGATGGTATCCACCTTCCTCAGGTCCATTTGGACTCCCAGAGGACTGATTACATAGCCTAGGAAGTGGACGGTGGTACGGTGGAACTCACATTTTTCCAGTTTTAGGAAGAGTTGATGCTCTCTAAGTTTTTGTAGAACTTGGCGGACGTGATGATGGTGTTCGGTTAGATTCTTGGAGAAGATCAGGATGTCGTCAATGTACACTATTACAAACCGTTGTAAGAACTCTCGGAATACTTCATTCATGAAGGATTGGAAAACGGATGGAGAGTTGGACAATCCATAAGGCATAACGAGGTATTCGTAGTGCCCCGAAGGAGTGATGAACGCTGTTTTCCATTCGTCGCCACTTCTAATGCGTACGAGGTTGTAGGCACTTCTGAGATCCAGTTTGCTAAAGATTTGGGCACCACGTAACTGTTCCAGGGTAGCTGGGACAAGAGGAAGGGGGTAGCGGAACTTGACTGTTCGCTCGTTGAGCGCACGATAATCAATACACGGCCGTAAGCCTCCATCCTTCTTCCCCACGAAAAAGAAACTAGATGCTGCAGGAGAGGTGGATGGCCGAATGAAGCGTTGTTTCAGGGCTTCCTTTATGTACTCATCCAATGCTTTCTGCTCTGGTATGGACAGCGGATAAATTCGGCCCTTTGGAGGGATGGTACCGGGCAACAGGTCTATGGCGCAATCCCACGGCCGGTGAGGTGGCAATTGGGTGGCACGTTGTTTACTGAATACATCTTGGAACATCTGATACTCAGGAGGAATCTCTGGCTGGTAAGACGTTTCAGGACTTTCGATCGAAGTGGAGTTGATATGAAGTTTAGAAGGATCGTGAAGTTTATCAGGTGGAGGTTTCAGAAGACCGGTCTTGATGACTGGCAGTATGCATGATGAGAAACAGGAATGCCTCCACTGGATGACCTCACCCGTTGTCCAGTCCACTTGTGGAGCATGGACTGACATCCATGGACGACCCAGGATGATGTCCACTGTAGACCCATCCAGCACCAGAAAAGAAATTTCTTCCTGATGTAGAATTCCAATGCGGAGTGTAACAGTGGGAGATTGGTAACAAACTTGACCTCGGCCCAGTGGCTTACCTAGTATGGTTTGAATTTCTAACTTCTTTGGGGACCTTCGCCTCGGGAGGTGGAGTCTCTTGAGGAGCTGGACGGAAATGAAGTTGCCCGAGGAGCCAGTGTCAATGAGGGCGTACGCTGGAACAGAGCGAGAACCAGTTATGACCATCACTGGAGTGCGTGTTAGCGGAGAAATCATGGGAGGAACACAAATGGAACTCACCGCAGCGCGTGGTGGTCTAGTTGGACATTGGCTGATGAGATGTTCACCCGAACCACAGTACAGACAGAGGGCGTGGTTAATGCGTCGCTGACGCTCTGAAGCGGTGAGATGGAAAGAATCCACTTCCATGGGTTCTGGTGCCGGAAGGGATAGAGATGATGTAATACGTCGGGAGGGTCCTGCAGACTGATCCAGAGAACAAGCTGATAAACGTTGGGAAATTCTAATGGTGCGTTGGATGATCGCTTCTAGACCCATGACATCATCATGGACAGCGATCTGCTGACGAATGCGGGGATTCAGTCCTTGACGGAAACAGGTGATAAGCGCAGTCTCATTCCACCCACTGTTGGCCGCTAGAGTGCGGAACTGAAGCGTGTACTCACTCACCGAGGCATTTCCCTGACGATGGTGGTAGAGCTGATCATGGATGGAGAGAGCGGAAGTGTTAAGGCCGAAAACCTCCTTAAAATGCGCGATGAATGCTTCCCATGAGCGAGTGAGAGCGCTGTTTGAGTCCCAGATGTTTTGGGCCCACTGGAGAGCGCGACCTGAGAGGAGGGAGATCAGGCAGACAATCTTGGTACGATCAGTGGGAAAAACCTGTGGTTGCGCCTCCATATAGAGCGAGCACTGAAGTAGGAAACCGTTGCAGCCCTCCGCTTCTCCGGAGTACGTAGTTGGACGGGCGATAGGACTGTAGATCGTCGGCGGTGCATGTGGGTCAGGAGCGGGAGGAACTGCCTGGTTGCCGGGAGGTGTTTGTTCACCGCGAGGGACCCGTGGCTGGCCTTCTCCAGTACCTGTGGCTCCTTGCATATTGATGGTCTGGTCTTCTGTCACGCACAGAAGAGAGACACAGAAGAATGACAGGTGAGAAGTTTTATTTAATAAGCAGATGGTGGAAGTTCACAAGCCTGAGGTAGATATTGATGATAATCAGGATCTTTCAGGAGTGACAGGGAGTCTAACATTCTCTGACGAGACCAGACAATAAATGAAGGGACGTGAGGGTATTTAAGTGTTGGAAGTGATGAGCGGGTGCAGGTGTAGTGAATTAGTATTCAGGAGATAATGAGCGAATGAGTGGATTTGGGTTATTAGAGTCTGATGGTGTGGCAGGTGTTACAGATGACTCTGTGACACAATGCTCATCACAGCAACATTTTATGTGATGGGAATAGATCTAAATACTTTAAAAACTTGTCACGATTCGTTAATCTCGATAGCTGTATTAGTAAAAACTTATAATAGCAGTAGTAAAGGTATTCGAGAGAAATTCAAATGTAATACGTAGCTATTTCATATGCACGCATGTCAGCCAATCACAGCAGTGGCCGCGTTTACACTGAATTCCACAGCAGACACGCCCCTTCAAACAGAGTGTTCAAATCAGAGGCTAAAATCAGGCTAGGAAAAATGCCTTTTATTTCTAAATTATGACTATTTTTGATCTAAAAAACATACTAACATTATAAGGGCAACCCAGGAAACATTATAAAATAATAAAATAACCCCATGTCAAACCTTTAAGATTTGTTTACCCCCGTTTAGGGTGATGTTGATTTCTTGTGGTCTCTCGGAGGGTTTTTGTCCAGGTGAATTTTGCAGAACTGTGATCCTTACGGATCTCTCTCACTCTCTCTCTCTCATTCTCTCTCTCTGTTTATTGATGCATTCTCTTTCATTGTGTCATTGCCATTATTGTGTTTGTAAATAGATTTATTGTTTGTTATAACCGGTATACATAACTTTGCCTTAATTAAATGCATTATATTAATTTATTGATTCTGTCTTTTCGCTCATATGTCCATTTAATGTTACGATCCAGCTACGAGCTTTAAAATTGTAGAATACTTTAAATAGTATTGTTTCAAAACAGGAAAGCTATCTTTCACGGCCGGAAAGATCGTCTTTCCCTGCGAGTCCCTTAAGGGTAACTTCTCTATAGGAGTTGATGACGATCGCATGATCAGTTTGCTGGACAAACAGATCCATTCGATGACGAATTAATTCCCTTAGAAGTTATCCTGGGAACCTATATATTCTGGACAATTTGTATAGGAATGTTGAATAATAATTCGTTATGATTTGATTATTTATATATATATAATTGATCTATTTTTGCCAATATGTGGGATGATTGATTATAAATCCGTTGTATTCAGTCGTTCATACAGATTGGCAACGTATTATCCCTTTTTTGGGAGATTAAACATGTATGATTATCTGGGTCAAACCTTATGAATAATTATTAATTTTGAAATTACTATTTTTTGAATACATATCCCCAAAGCCTGAACCAGGTTCCTTACACTATCTTTCTTTCTTTCTAACTAATATATGTTTCTTTCTTTCTAACTAATCCATCTTTCTTTCTTTCTTTCTTTCTTTCTAACTAATCTATCTATCTTTCTTTCTTTCTAACTAATCTATCTTTCTTTCTTTCTTTCTAACTAATCTATCTTTCTTTCTTTCTAACTAATCTATCTATCTATCTATCTATCTTTCTTTCTTTCTAACTAATCTATCTTTCTTTCTTACTAACTAATCTTTTTTCTTTCTTTCTAACTAATCTTTTTTTCTTTCTTTCTAACTAATCTATCTTTCTTTCTAACAAATCTCTTTCTTACTTTCTAACTAATCTTTCTTTCTTTCTAACTAATCTTTCTTTCTTTCTTTCAAACTAATCTATCTATCTTTCTTTCTTTCTAACTAATCTATCTTTTTTTCTTTCTAAATAATCTTTCTTTCTTTCTAACTAATCTATCTTTCTTTCTAACTAATCTATCTTTCTTTCTAACTAATGTATCTTTCTTTCTTTCTAACTAATCTATCTTTCTTTCTTTCTTTCTTTCTAACTAATCTTTCTTTCTAACTGATCTCTTTCTTTCTAACTAATATTTCTTTCTTTCTACCTAATCTTTCTTTCTAACCAATCTATCTGTCTTTCTTTCTAACTAATATATGTTTCTTTCTTTCTAACTAATCTTTCTTTCTAACTAATCCATCTTTCTATCTTTCTAACTAATCTATCTATTTGTCTTTCTAACTAATCTTTTTTCTTTCTAACTAATCTATCTATCTTTCTTTCTTTCTAACTAATCTATCTTTCTTTCTTTCTAACTAATCTTTCTTTCTTTCTTTCTTTCTTTCTAACTAATCTATCCAGCTTTCTTTCTAACTAATCTTTCTTTCTTTCTAACTAATCTATCTTTCTTTCTTTCTAACTAATCTTTCTTTCTAACTAATCAATCTTTCTTTCTTTCTTTCTTTCTTTCTTTCTTTCTTTCTTTCTTTCTTTCTTTCTTTCTTTCTTTCTTTCTAACCAATCTTTCTTTCTTTCTAACTAATCTTTCCTTCTAACTAATCTTTGTTTTATTGAAACTAATCTTTCTATTTATCTAACTAATCTTTCGTTTCTTTCTAACTTATCGTTTTCTTTCTTACTAACTATTATTTCTTTCTAACTAATCCATCTATCAAACTTCATACTACTTTAAACTTCAAACAATTTTAAACTTCTTCAATCTCTCTGGCCGGCTTTTTCAAGGCAACTTAAAGTTTGTCTCATCAAACTTTTTTTCTAGTTCTGTGTTGTCATCATTTAGTTTGGATTTGATCTTAGAACTACTTTAAGAAAAATTACAAAGCAGCTGATATTGCCGTAGCGACAGCAAAAAGCTAGTGGATAATGATGGGAAGTCCGGCTCTTTTCAAAGAATCGTCTTTTAGAGCGGCTCGTTCGCGAACGACACATCAACACAAGTGGACTGCCGAGTCGCTTTCACCCCAAAATGGCGGAAGCATAGCGCTGATGCTGGGCGCTGGTGTCATAGGCTGGTGTTGCATAACGTTCGATTGGCTTTCACTTCTTGTCAATATACGTTCTTTCAGGTGTCTAAATCAAACATTGCAGTTATTAAACTAACCAAAAATAAAGACTAAACATATAAATAAAAAAAATTAACTAAACGAACAAAGGAACATTACCAAAAATAAATAAAAAAATGTGTATATATATATATATATATATATATTGAAGGAATACAACTTTGTCAAATGTTTAATTTAGTTTCATATATAAACTGAGAAAGTTCTGTAACTTGAATTTAGCATTCAGCTGTGGAGCACGAAACTCCTGTCTTATTCTGTGTCTCTATATACAGCTGTCAGACGGGTTTTCTTTCTATTGTAAGTTAAATGAAACATGTTAATGAAACTCTTGGAGACTCTCGCGAGCTTTTGTCTTAGCAAGAGAGAGTCCTGTCACTCCTGTTCTGGAGTCTCAGGGTTTGAATAAATTTTTCCCTCTCTCTTTTAATACAGGTTCCTAAACTGGTATACGACTTTCCACCATCACAATGTAATCCCTCCCTCTTATAATGTATATATATTACAATGTTTGACTCAAGAAGTCAGACTTGATTGAGATGACTACAGCGACGAAATAAAGAACTTATACCTCAACAATCTCCTGGTCTGCAGCTCTATCTTTTCTACACGTTAGAAGAAAAAAGTTCACAACAGATGGTGCCGTGAGCCGGATGGAGCTGAAACACCTGAATCCAGAACTGAATCTCAACAAAAGATTTCAACAAAGACTGAATTCCAGACTGAATCTTGAAACTTCAAGCTCAAAAAAGAATCTCAACAAAGAATGAACTTCTGACTGAATTCCAGACTGAATTTTGAAACTTCAAGCTCAACAAAGATTTCAACAAAGAATTATCTTTCTGACTGAGTTCCAGACGGAATCTTTCCGTACAACTAAAGATTTGGTGAGTTTCACTCTATTCAAAGAGCAACTGCAGACCAGTACAAATGTGTTTTCCTCTGCGCCGCCAGAGAAAAGAGTTAACAGACAGCTGTAGAGTTTGCTAACTAAAGTTACCCTTTAAAAGTTTGCTTTTAGAGATGAAAGATATCCTCTGTTTTTGTCAGGCAGGGAAGTTTTAACATTAGCCTACGTGTTAATATATTGGTTTGGTTACCCTCTGGTCACAGAGAAGGTTAGCATTACGTGCTAATAATATTTTGATTTTATCCTCTGAATAGTCAGGGAAGTTGTTTGTATCCTCTGATTCAATCAGGGAAGATTAGCGTAAAGTGCTAGTAATTTGTGTTACCCTTTGCTCTGTCAAAGAAGGTTAACAATAGTTTACTGTGTTAGCAAGTGTACCCTCTGTTGATCAGAGAAGTTTTAGTGTTTTTGATTGTGTGATAAAGAAACATCACAAAATGGTTAGAAGAAATGCTCGGCTGGTTCCAACAACGGAAAAAGGTGGTCTTGCGACCCCTTTGTGGTCAGATAGTGAATTTAAAACACTGTTAGGAGAACAAATGAACCTAATAGTCACAGAAAAAGTTAGACAAGAACTAACACAGAAATATGAGATTCATCCAGACAAGATTTGGTCGGTAGATGAGTGTAAAAAGGTGCTTGGAGCAAGTATCCGCAAAAAAATGTGAAAGGGATATTATGCTGCCATAGAGAATTTGGTTTAGCAGTAGCTACACAACAGTCTCAGCATAACTCAGAACTAGAAAAAGAGAACAAAGAGCTACGTGCTAGAATTTCTTCTTTGACTAAGAAATTGAACCGCAACAAACCTATAGAAAAAAATGATGTGGAAGAAGTTAGTCAGCCGGATAACATTTACCCTGACTTACGAGCGTTCTTTGAAACAGATGCGGCTTTCCGCCTAGTAATTGATGTGCCTGTAAATTCAGTAAATGTGTGTGGTGCTAGAAAGAGATTGCAGGGAATTGAGAGAACTGAAAGTGTTCCTCCCAACTCTTCTGTTGTCCAAATCCAAACTGTTGCAAAAGCACTTGGACCTTAAGACATAGAGCGACTGTCCCAGAGCCTACCTTCAACACGTAAACAGTTTTCTGAATTTAGAAGGACATTAATCAGCAAAATGCGTCTATATGACATGTCGTTGACAGAGGTCACACAGTTAATGTCATAAATTTTAACTGAAACTGAATTCAACAGTTTTGAATCTGCCGTGACTTCAGAACTACAACATGCCAGTAGAAGTGATATGAGAGAAGGTGTTTTGAAAATCCTAAAGAATATCTTAGGGCCCAAAATAGATTGGTCTAGAATTACTAGCTGTGTACAAAAGAAAGATGAAAATGTGTGCGAATATACTGAGAGGTTTTGTCAGTCAGCCGTAACGTACAGTGGAATAGTGGATGACTCTGAAAGTGTGCTTTGACAAAGGACCACTGATTCGTATCTGGTCAGATGGTCTTGTTGCTGAATAAAGAAGAGCTTTGCCATTCCTAGATATAGCTTGGTCTAACAGAACTCTCAGAAGTAACTTAGACAGTTTGGCAGCATGGGAAAGAGATGCTGATGTTAAAGCCAAAGTGAGAGTAGCAGCAGCAGCTACATTTAGCACAACACCACCAGTAAACAGGTGGTCTAAAAAAGAAGGCAAATGCCACTACTGTGGAAAATTAGGACATTGGGAGAAAGAGTGTAGGAAGAAGTTGCAAGATACAAAAAGAAATGCTATGCATAATTCTGCTCCTTCTCAGCCTGCATACAACCCTTAAATAGTTCCGCAAGTGTCCACTGAAACTTTAGGACAGTTAGTTCAGGCTCTTCTAAGAGCACAAAAAGACCAGGAAAAAAACTAATTGTTGGGGCTGTGAGTAGCTACCTTTCACCTGTAATCCATCATAATGACAAAATAATTTTTGTGAAAGGTAGCATACAAGAGAAAGAAATTGATTTTTTGCTTGATACAGGTGCAGAGATTACAATAATTCCTACAAAATTGGCTAAAGGTTTAGACATACCGTACAAGAAATCCAAACTTTCTTTAACTGGTGTAGTAGGAGAAGATTCTGTTTTACATTTATTCATTTAGCTGACGCTTTTATCCAAAGCGACTTACAATTGCTATATATGTCAGAGGTCGCACGCCTTCATATGTTTTGTATGAAACCCCGCCCATAGAGGTACAATTTGGCCCTAAAACTCTGACTACAAAACTGCTATGTGCTCCATTAAACACAGGTGCAATTTTAGGCATGGATCTCCTGAGACAGGTACATCTAACTTTAGACGTCCTCAGAATCTGCTAGCATTCAAATTTCCTCAGCACAAGTTTCTACCAATAATGTAATCCCTCCAGGGTATGCTTTCTTACAGAATCATCCAATTTGGGCTAAAGACAAGGATGATTGTGGTTTGTTGACAGCTGTAGAACCAATAAAATTGACGGGGACTCCACCTCCGGTCACCAAACAATATCCGATCAATAAGGAAGCTATACACGGGATTAAACCTATTGTAGAAAAGTTGCTGACGCAAGGAGTGCTAGTTAAAACCAACAGTCCCTGTAACTCACCCATTTGGCCCATCAAGAAATCCAATGGGACATGGAGACTTACAATAGATTACAGAGTAGCCAATAAAAATATTGATAAAATCACCCCTCTAGTGGCAGATCCTTCCACAATTTGTAATGGCATACCATTAGAGAGTAAGATTTTTTCAGTAATTGATATGTCTAATGGATTCTTTTCTGTACCGTTGCACTGACAGCCAGCCATGGTTAGCTTTCACAGTTGACTATGAGCAATACCAGTGGACACGTTTGCCACAGGGATTTCAAAACTCCCCAACCATATACCATCAGGCTGTCAGAAGTGATTTGTGTGACCCAGAATGTCCGGTAAAACAGTCCACTATGATCCAATATGTCGATGATATTTTGATTGCCTCAACAGATCACGAGGTACATCAAACTGAATTGGCATCATTGTTGGACTATTTGCATAAGAAAGGACACAAATGCAGCTTTCACAAAGCTCAAATGGCTAAAAAGCAAGTCACATTTCTGGGTCAAACAATTGGTGCAGGAAATAGATCCATTACACAGGATTGAGCGGCTTCAGTCAAAGCCATACCCCCGCCTACTACCATTAAAACACTCCGATCATTTTTAGGAACAGCAGGTTACTGTAGACCTTGGATTGAAGACTATGCCTCAATTGCACAGCCGCTCTATGACTTGTTGAAAGGCCATGGTAAAGATTCTGATACTGTTTGTATGGAAGAATGTCACCTCAAAGCGTTCAATGATTTGAAGAGAGCACTATGTCAAGCACCAGCATTAGGAATTGCCCAAACTGATAGACCATTTGTGCTTTATGTCCATGAACATTTAAGCTTTATGACTCCATGTCTTCACAACACACTTCGTGGATGTACGGGGTGCCAACGATAGACCGAACGGCAGAACGGTGTATTGATAAGCCCGGCCCTCGAAGGCGAATCTCAAGAATGGCCTGTGACGAGGATTTATTTGAATGTGAAAGTAAGCATCTTTCAGATCCATTGTGACAAACCAATCCCCCGGGCGCACTTGCGCGAGGATATGTTTGATAGTTAACATTTTGAACGGCCGTCTCATGAGAGCTTTGTTCAAATGTCTCAAATCTAGAATGGGTCTGAGACTCCCGTCTTTTTTCGGAATCAGAAAATAGCGTCTGTAAAAACCCATATTTTTTTAGCGCGAGGGGAAATAATTCTTAGGGCTGGGTAAAAATATCGATTCATCAATGCATTGCAATTATTTGTTTCTCAATTCAATATCGATTCATCAAATCCTATGAATCGATTCAGCCCACCGGCCAGTTGCGGCGCTGTGGGCAACACTCTAGTGAGAGCGTTCAGCGTTGTACAAGACGCGCTTTACCAAAACAGCAAGATGACGGACAGTAGCTGCACTCCGTTCAAGCCTGCACCACCAACCAGGGACGTTGTTAGGCCTATTTTAGGGGGGCTGAAGCTACCCCAAAATGTTCCTAAGCCCCCCTAAATGATAATAAGAATAACAATAAGTCTCCGGGAGTCTGCCGCATATTGATAGCGGCTCCCTGATGTCCGCAAATTAGTTCAAATCTCCCGAAATCTAAAGCTCGCGAGCTCCAACCCGCGTAGCGCGCACGACAGAGAGAGAGCGAGAGTCCTTGCATGTGTGTGCGAATGTGCGCGTGTGCCTCACGAAGCACATTTTTTTTATGAGTATGCACATTTTTTGTTTCTGTTTACATTTCATTTGTAACTTGAATGTATAGGAAGAAAGAAAAGAAATTACATGCACTTTTGAGGTGTGTTAATAAAGCACCTGTTTGTTACAGTTGTGGTTTGTATTCAACATATGTACAATATTGTACAGTTTGTTCTGCTAAATGAACCATGACAGGAAACATGCTGGGGTCAATATGTTCTTAAACATTGGTAATACTGCACACATTATTTAAAAATATACTCAGGTACTTAATTACTTGTGTATTTACTAATTATTGAATCGTTATCGAAGCTAATAAATCAATATAGAATCGAAATCGAATCGAAGCCTAAAGAATCGATATCGAATCGAATTGTGAAATTCCTAACAATACCCAGCCCTACTAATTCTATCGCCCCTTTTGCTAATAGATTCTGTACTTCGGTGCGAAGCACGTGACCCACGTTGCTTCTCACCGAAGTCTCGAGAACGGCCTGAAATTTCGGGGGTCTGCGAGCGAATTGTAGCCTCGCTTTATAGTGTTTATGACCCAACTCGACACATCGGGGATAGCTTGCCAGGCTAGAACCCGTGTGGCTAGGGCTTGACACACTGATTGGGGCTGGTCGCCTAACGTAGGGGACCTGATACCCTTATATTGTGATTTGTGCACACATTGAGTATTGGACTGACTGTAAAAGCATTTACGTGTGGGGAAGTCAGTGTTACAATGGGGGAGGGGCCGCCTAGTGAAGGGGGACCGTGAACCCATATATTGTGATTTGTGCACACATTGAGTATGGGACTGACTGTACATTCATTTGCGTGTGGGGAAGTCAGTGTTACAACGGGGGAGGGGCGGCCTGATGAAGGGGGACCGTGAACCCATGTTTTGTGCTTGTGAAACTGATAGCTAACATTTTGAACGGCCGTCTCATGAGAGCTTTGTTCAAATGTCTCAGATCTAGAGTGGGCCTGAGGCCGCCGTCATTTTTCGGAATTAGAAAATAGCGGCTGTAAAAACCTGTATGTTTTAGCACAGGGGGGACTAATTCTATCACCCCTTTTGCTAATGAATTCTGTACATCGGTGCGAAAGATGTGACCCACGTTGCTTCTCACCGAAGTCTCGAGAATTGCCTGAAACTTTGGGGGTCTGCGAGCGAATTGGAGCGAGTAGCCTCGCTTTATAGTGTTTATAACCCAACTCGACACATTGGGGATAGCTTGCCAGGCTATAACCCGCGTGGCTAGGGCTTGACAGACTGATTGGGACAGGCCGCCTAACATAGGGGGACCTGATACCCTTATATTGTGATTTTTGCACACATTGAGTGTTGGACTGACTGTACAAGCATTTGCGTGTGGGGAAGTCAGTGTTACAACAGGGGAGGGGCCGCCTAGTGAAGGGGGACCGTGAACCCATATATTGTGATTTGTGCACACATTGAATGTTGGACTGACTGCACAAGCATTTGCGTGTGGGGAAGTCAGTGTTACAACAGGGGAGGGGCCGTCTAGCTGATCTCCCTCGAACAGGACCGGAGATGACTGAGCTGGAGAGAGTGAAGCACGCGGGGACGTGGCCGGCGTGCGATCACAAACGTCAGTGCTCTCTGGATGCCGTTGGCTGCGGCGCTTCTTCTTCCTCGGCTGTAAGTAGGGCCGGAGAAGGAAGCGCGGGTGACGCAGAGAGAGCTAGCCGAGTTCGCAGCACGGAGATAGGCATGCACTCCCAGGCCGCACATCCGCCGACAGAGAGTGCATTCTCTGCGTGGTAGAGTCCCTGGCATGAAATGCAGCTCGGGTGTTCGTAGGCCTCGCTTAACACAAGTTACACCTCGTACAGATATAAACACATAATAAACAGATATTGAAAAGGATATCGCCGGATAGCCACAGGAGAGACGGCGTCAGGAGAAACACGGTTGAGATGTATAGTCTGCTGAGCTGTAGCTCGCTTATGGCTCGTTTCCACTGAGCAGTACGGTACGGTACAGTACGGTTCGGGTCGGGTCGGGTCAGTAAACCATGATCCAGCTAGCGTTTCCACCGCCAACAGTACCCTACTTGATAGGCGTGGTGTTTGCCGGAAAGAAGCGATCAACGTCATTTTCGCGCGAAGAAGAAAGCGACAAAGTAAACACCAATGGATGGCATACAGCAGATCTTGTCCTTGCTTCTCGTCATGTTTGTCAAAAGACGACAAGCGCCGACATTAGGCATTTCTCAATACCAAGTATGTAAAGTTCTCAGCAGAAGGACTCCCGAGGACGCGAGTCCGGTAATTCTCCAAATGGAACAGCGCGTTCTTGAAAGCGTAACTCAGCTCGCTCTGCATGTACATTTTAGGCAACAATAAAACGAAATATGTTATAAAACACCATTCTGCCTCTTTTCGTTTTCATTTAAATAAATTTTAAACATTATAGGCACACAAATGTGGTTCAGGCAATGTATAGACCTGATTATATACATGTTTAACGTTAGCCTATTTATAACAAAACGAAATATAAAACACAACCCTGCATCTTTTCGTTTAAATTTAAAAAAATATTAAACATATTCCAGGCAATATGTGCATTTGTACAAATGTTGCAATAAACAACATTACAGTGATAATCTTGTAATAAAAAATTACAAAACTCAACCCTATCTCTTTTTGTTAAATTTCATTTCTATCAATAATAGCCATTATAAAAGTATAAGTAAAAGGTAACGTTACAAGAAGCTATACAATAAGAAATAAAGCAAACAATTCAGTCAAATATACAAATTCAGCGCTAGTCTAACGTTAACTTTACAACGGAAAAGTTATAGCCTAAATATATGAAACTTCACTTAGCCCTCAGCCAAAACGATTGGCCAGGGAACGAATTATCGATTCACGAGACCAAAGATCACCCATTAGATATACACAAGACGAATTACCACTACAGAGTCAGCGGCAAACGTCAGAACGACTAGCCGAGGAAAGGCTGTTCCAGGTGGGGAACATGAGCGCCGAGCGCCCGGTGATCGCCTGGCATGGATCAAATTATCATAAATCATTATAAATAAACCGCAGATTTGAGCTTAAAACAACTACATTCTCGCCTCAAAAACTCTTAAAACTACATTTCGTGAAAGAATAACCGTAGTATTATATTCCAACTCTATATTAAAAAATGGCGCTTCTTATGTTGCCATTCCCCTTGTAGCTCGCGCAAGTGACGATACTCTGTCAACCAATCAGCGTTCTGCAGTGAGTCTAGCTCCACCCTTTAGTACCGTACCACTGTGCTAGGTACCCCAACGGAAGGGTACCCAAAAAGTGGTACGGTACGGTTTGGCTTTTTGGTACCATTCACAACTTTTGACAGTGGAAACGCAAATAATTGCGTACCGTACCGAACTGTACCGTAGCGTACCGCTCAGTGGAAACGAGCCATTAGGCTGAAGGCTTGTTCGACGGCGAAGGCTCAATAAATGGTCAGAGACGTGAAGTTTGTCGCTGAAGGAGTAAAATCTGCTATAATGGCGAATTGGGGGACTATTATAGACTGAGGTCACGCCCCCTTGGCGGGCTCTGACGTGCATGACGTGCCCGCGCCATTGGATGTGCAGTTGCCACAGCGCAGCCTATGAGCGAGCCAGACGCTTATGTTCTAGCTGTGCAGCTGCAAATGCGCTTTACATAAAGGCTTCAGTAAATCGAGGAAAATGAGTTTCCCCACTGCGTATAGCTACGCAATACGAAGTGACCATTCGAAAGGGAACCCCAGTTATGCAGTTGGGGCATGTTGTAACACTGATAGCAAAAAATATCCGCACGGCTTCTTTTTGCCGCCGGCCCTAAGCTGTCGGTGCATCCCACTGGCAGGGATGAAACGTTTGCCGCCGAATTCGTCACTCCCATTTCTTGCGTGATGCCGCCGGCGAATAGCTGGCGGGCCGACTGCTTCATTTTCTCTGGCGGTTGCCTCCGTCTAATGGACCGCGGCCGGCTGGCGGCAATCCGCTTTGAAATACAAGGATTTCTACTTTCAAAATCGACCAGCCATGTTCATGTTCATGTCAAACTCTGATGCGATTATACAGTAAAATATATTGAATTATTTTATGCACTTAGGTGAAAATTGTTTACATTTCTTTGATTGGTGCACATTTAAGACATGCACCAATAAACCAAAAAGAATTTTTTTTTGTAAAACTTATCTGGCAATAAATATCTTTGTGATTAGGTTTTAAAATAGATATTTAATTCATGGTATGAACAATTTAGCTGAATAAATTGATGAAGTTAGACTTTCCACCAATGCCTGACTATCAGTGAGCACTGAAAGACATCTGCAACATGGCCAAAATCTTGGGTATACAAAATCTTTTTTATTATTATTAATTTGCAACCATGGTAATATCTATAAGAATAAACATGAAAATCCCTGTTTTGACGTGAAGGATAAACTCAATGAAAAAGCTAAATTCTCCTCTGGTTTCAGTTTCGCAGAAATTTTGTTTATGTCTTTATTTTTTTTCCAACCTCGTTTCCAACGATTTTTTTTTTGTGATTTTACCTTTTACAAGTAAGGGATTAATTTGCACTAACAGTCTGTACACATTTAAGAAAGTGTTAAAGTCCCTGTAAAGGCAATTTAAAAAAATCTAAACGCATTATAAATGTTAAAAATGTATTGCTAAAACGCATTACAAAGACTGTGAACTGTGAAATACTGAATGCATTGTGGAGTTATACCGCACCTGCTGTGTTCAGGATTCTTTTGGGCGGGGCTAAATCGCCCCTACTGTTGATGACGCACTGGAGCTACTGAGGCTGGACCCTCCCGTAACAACATTCGCATCAGTTTGCCGCTCAATCACGAGTTACTCTAGCCTACAGTTTGCTAGCTAGCAAAGTCATCGACTACCATTGTTTAAGTACATGTTTCCTTTTTGTGTAACGCAATATTATGTTTACATTTTGTTTAGTTTATCTCTTTAAAATATCTAAGTTAGTCATCTTTGTTCTTGCAGTATGCTGCTAGTCCAGTAGCTAGAGTGGCTAGCAAGTGTTAGCTTACACATGCTGTTTTGTCTTTGTTACAGTACACACTGAGGTTATGCAATGTTGCTAGTAATGTTACATGTAGAAATGTAAATAGCTACTTACAGTAGTTAGCCAACGCTTTACATCTAGAAGACTAAGTATAACTTGTGTTTTTTTCTAACAAAATATAATGATGTATATAGGTTGTGTAAATGATTTTGTTTGTCCAAACAAGTATGCTGCTAGTTCAGTTCACAATGTAGCTACAGTGGCTAGCAAGTGTTAGCTAACACATGCTGTGTTACTACTGCACTTTTAGGATTTAAGGGGATAATGATGAGTTCTATTTCTCTGAACTTTTGTACTTTTTATGTTTGAGGACAATGCTGTGTTCACTTGAAACACTGCACTGAATGAATACATTTTATGTTTAACAATTTTACTGTTTCACATTTGGCTGTTCAGTTTTTTTCCCCACAGCATAGCTACTGTATATTCCTAACATTAACAATGTGGTTTTGTTCACATTTTCTTGCAGATACCTTGCCCAGAGCATAACCAGTTATCTTCACACAAGAGACATACTGTTGGACAATTGTTTTGGCTTTAAAGGTAAATGCATTGTTAGTCACAATGTCTAGTTACCGGGCCAAAAGGAGAAGAATATTGAAAGGAGTTGAGAGGGACAAACAGGAAATTGAAGCTGCAAACAATGCTCTACTTGCTGTTATTCCATAGTTTGACCAAGTAAATCCTCCTGTTAATGAACATCAACATGGAATGGCTACAACAAGCCATGGACAAATTGTAATCCCTGAAGCACAGGAAATAACTGTAGATGAGGTATATGAACCTAGTGAAATGTTTTCCTCAAGGACAGAAGATACGTCGCTTTACCCATATAGCAAATGTGCAGAAGAAATATTATCTTCTTACTTGCCCGGATGGAAAGGCTGGTTTTCCATTAATCTACTTGTAAAAACACACTTTTTTTGAAGGGGTGAGAATTTTTAATGTTATTGATTCTGCTTGGAAATTAATCAAAATGTATACTTTATGCTAATCTTTCTTCTATTTTAGATCATGTTTGCCATTGTTCAGTTTATCAACGAGGAGAATCTGCCATTTGCAGTGGTTCTGCAAGTGTGGCTAAGCAATGACATGTGCTATTGGCCCCCATTTAACCTCCGCAAAAAAAGACAAAGGAAACAATTTAGCCATCCGCTGTACGTCTCCACACAGCACCTGGGAGAAACATCATTTTTAGTTTATAAAGGGAGCAGGTAAATGGGTTTGACTTGTGCATTTGATTTTCCTGCATTTCATCTGTGTCATTTCTTTGTCTGTTTATGGTGGATAACTGACTCTTTCATTCATTATTCCCTGCTCTAGAATCTTGGCAAGAGGCGATGAGATATTAGGTGCGCTTCCAAACGACGAAACGACGGATGATGACAAGAAGGGAAAGCGAAAGAGTCAAGTCAAGTCAAGTCATCCTCATTTATATAGCGCTTTTAACAATGTAGATTGTTTCAAAGCAGCTTTACAGAGATAAACATATAATTTAAGGTAACAGAGATTGGTTTAGTTTTATAGTGGTTCTTGAAAAATGTTTTTTTCCAGCTAAAGTTAGTTTTGATTGATTCACTTCCGTCTAAATGATAGTTTGTTATTAAATTAGGGGCCGCTAAGATGACACCGTTCTCTCTAAACAGACTTTAAACGCGAACCTGTGATAGACGCTGATGGCGTTCACATGCGCATTAAGAATTGATTCTATAGTTATGTGCATTTGAATATATGTGCGCAGGTTTGTAATTCCTTACAAACCATGCCTAAACAAACTACTTGTCTTGTCTATAAATTTTGATGCAGAATTTTATTTTATGTTATCACTTCGGGTAGGTACACGAACCAAAAAAATCCACGCTTTATCTGTAGAGTGGTATAGGGATCCTCCATAGGGAGAGGCTAGTTGGCACTTCAGCACTGCATTGTCATCGGGTCCAGGCGAAAGTCCTTCGTCAGATCTGGAAACGGCCTGGATCCGGCAGGCTACGGGAAAACCTCGGGATAAACAAAGACACTAAAATTAGCGTAGATGCCATTCTTCTTATGATGTAACGAGTACATCAGGATTTAAGGGACGTGTTCCTAGGGCTGGGTATCGTAACACAAATTTCGATACTGATACCGATACCGATACCTTGACTTCGATACCGGTTCGAAGTCAAGGTATCGAAACATCATTAGTGCCGACGTGAATAACAATCTTAGAGAATTTACGATTAGCATTAGCCAGCACTTTTAAATTTGCTTTGATGTCAGGCGCTCTGGCTCCCGGCAAACATGTGACTATGTTGGCTGGTGTCCCTATTTTCACATTCCGTGTGATCGAATCGCCAATTACCAGGGCACAATCAACAGAATACTCAGTGGGTGTTTCACTGAGCGAGGCAAATCGATTTGTTATGGTAATCGGAACGGAAGTGGTTTTTTGATCCGCGACTAGAGCGATCCCTCACCGTCACCCATTTGCCTTGCTGCAGAGGCAATAATTCAGCCGGAACCGAATCATGTAAAGAGTTCACTATGCTAGGCGCATCCAAAATAGTATCTAAAGCTCTAGCACACTTACTATCCTCAATTAAAGTTTGGATGCGTGTTTCTAATTCTGAAATCTTCTCCGTCAGCCTGACTGTCTCCTTGCATTTATCACATATAAACCCTATATTGCCGACGGGGAAGGCTATGCTAAACATGTAACATGAAGTGCAGGTGACAATAACAGGACAAGACATTACTCACCGTGTTTGTTGGCTGATTCTTACTCAACTGGGCTTTTTATGAACTCGGGCGTGCGACAGAAAAATAAATAAATAACTGAGTGCACGTTAACAGGCTAGCGAGTTACTAGCGTGTTGTGCTAACAATAACGGAAGCTAGCGATGTCAGGTTAATCTGAGATGTTGTCTAAGCTGTATTTAGTAGTATAAACAACTAGAAATGGTAGTAAATGATGGTTCAAAACAGAAAGAAATACAAAGCTTAGAGAATCTCTGATGAAGAGGAGTCTAGTCTTCCAGATGCAACAGCAGTGCTGTCGTTTCAGCAACCTCTTTTGAGCTTTGAGAACATTGTTCCCGGTAACAAGGTTTCAGTGCTGCCCAATGCTCCAGAAGTTGCATCGATTCCAGAAAACCAGGAAATGTTGATCCATCTGTAGATTTCAGAGCTGGTATGTAAAATGTATTGCTGTGATGTTTGATTTGTGATCCTGCCACTAAACTATACACTTTGTTAGATTTTCAAATTTCTGTTTCCTCTTTCTCAGAACCAGGTTTCTCCCCAGTAATCCAGACTCCACTTCAGTGACCCAAGAGTTTGAGTACAAGTAAGTTATGTAATTTGTAAATGATTTTTGTCTTGGAAACTATTGTTTCTATTTAAGATGAGGAATCCTTTAATCATCATCTGTTTTTCATTAGGACACTTGACGGGTTACTCGCCGCAGCAGTTTCTGGATGAAAGGTGTCGAGGTGTGTTGTACATTCCATTAGCTTTGCACAGTTCAATTATTGTTTCATTACTGAATATGCAATACTCTGCAGTGAAATTAAAGCTGCTATGTTTGCTCCCCCAGCTCGTCAAGTATTAAGCTTTACACCCCCAGCAGCAAATTTACCCTGACAGCATATGGGTGAAAACGCTGGAGGTATGTAATACGTTGTGCTAAACTAAGTGTTACATTTAAGTCCAATTCATTACATGTATCCAATAACTTCAAACATATTTTTAATTGTCAATGATTATCAATTATCAGATTATCAGGAGAAAGTCATCGCTCAGTTATTGGTCCTTGGACTCCCCTGGCATCTCGTGTACAGCATGAAGGTATATTCTAGGCCTATGTCTTAGTGTCCAGTGTTTTAACAGTATTGAAAATAGTGTCTTTATAGTGTATTTTTTATTATTTTTTTAAATGTAGATTTCCAGAGACTCCAGAATGAAAAACAAGCCGTGATTGATGAGAACCGAGCCCTGAGGGATGAGAACCAAGCCTTGAGGGAGGAGAACCGAGCCCTGAGGGAAAGCAATGCACCAGCAGGTGAGAACATGCACTCCTTCTTAAATTTTACTTTTTTGTGTGTGATGTAGGTCCAAAATTACCACATGCCTGTCATTTTGTAGCTTCGGATGACCATGGCTCACTTCAAGACAACAAAATGGACACTATGCTGCAACATTTCAGTGCCAATGTGTCTGTTGAGTATATTCTCTAATCACCTTTCCATCAATACAACCTGGACTGGTGTAGGGGATAAAGTATGTTTTAGAGACATGTTCCTGAAGACAATTGTTCAAAGTAAGTTGGATTTTTTTTTATATTTAAGTAGATGTGTATGACCATATGCCATTCAAAAGGAATGACAGATCTTTATTTTCTATACTGTCCTTGTCCAGAAAGGAAATAAAGACATTTGAAGCATCGGAAATACATTTTGGTCAAAAAATAACAAAAACTACGACTTTATTCAGCATTGTATTGTCTTCCGGTTCTGTTGGGGATCCGCGTTCACGAGTCCGCAGTGACGCTGATGACGTAAGACGCTGCTGACGTGTATCTGGTGCGTCCGTGTATTCGGGTTCAAATAAATATGTCTGGGCAAAAAAATGCAAGTCTTCCTCTGTGTGGAAATCCTTAGACATGTTTGTGAAGATTGTTTTGTTTCCAGCGTGCGTCTCCCTCAGACTGTAAACGAAGCTCTGGCGCACCAGACACACGTCAGCAGCGTCTTACGTCAGCAGCGTCACTGAACGCGGATCCCCAACAGAACCGGAAGACAATACAATGCTGAATAAAGTCGTAGTTTTTGTTATTTTCGGACCAAAATGTATTTCCGATGCTTCAAAACATTCTAACTAACCCACTGATGTCACATGGACTACTTTGATGATGTCTTTATTTCCTTTCTGGACAAGGACAGTATACCGTTCATACATTTTCAATGGAGGGACAGAAAGCTCTCGGACTAAATCTAAAATATCTTAAACTGTGTTCTGAAGATGAACAGAGGTCTTACGGGCTTGGAGCGACATGAGGGTGAGTCATTAATGACATCATTTTCATTTTTGGGTGAACTAACCCTTTAACTATTCTATTTTTAAATATAGCTTGTAAGTTCTAGATTATACATCTAATACTTGATATCTGACCATTATCTGGTATCAAATATTCTACTTACCGTGACCTTAGTATTGGCTTATTTCATTACGTCAGTGCTTAACGATTCTAATATAGTTTGTAAATCCTATTTCATGCCTGAAATTTGATATTGCACATTAACTAGTTCCAAAAATTCTACTTTCATTCCATCAGTGTGCTTATCTATTCTATTAAAAATAGCTTGAATACTATTTCATACCTCTGATACTTGATATTGTAAATTACCTGGTACCAAATGTTCTACTTCATTCCGTCATAGTGCTTAACTGTTATTCTATTTTTAAATATAGCTTGTAAATCCTTGTGCCACAGGTCAGCATTGCAGTTATAATGGTATATTCTACTCCAGAGCTTTACTCTAAATTATTACCACTTATCCTATTGTTAGAAATTACTTGTAAATATGATGTTATTACCTCAATTTATTTGGTATCCTGCACTTTCTTTGGTACCAAATATCCTCATTGCTTATGTTTAATGGTAATTCTTTTCATCCTAGAGCTGACCTCTTTATATTATTAACAATTATTGTAAGTGTTACAATAGTGTTTTTTACAAAAGTGTATATATATGTGGCCAGGCTGGTGGTGGCACTAAAAGAGGAATCACCACCAGAATCTAACTGTCCGACAACACCACCTGGGGACTTCCACCCCAGGAAATGCTCTATTTCTGCTTTGACTAACCCTTTATACAGAGGCTACACAGGTTTATTGAAGTAAGACAGAAACGTGGTTCCAAAAGAATAACTTATTTATTGATAATCGGTAACTGGAAGTGCCTGAAAAGAGGATGGTCAATAATACAAATAAATAATCAAATTACAAGGTAATATAGAAGTTTATTCCAAATTCGGCAAACAAGTAACTTATTTTATTTAAAACACACTCCCAGTTATTACTGATTATTGAAATAAACAAAAAGACAGTGGGCCAGGGCCAGCTGTGGGGAGGCAATCTAAGGCTGAATCCCAATTCTCTGTCTTACCCCTTCCCCTTACCCCTTCACCTTCGTCTTACCCCTAGCCCTTGTCCCTTGAAACCGAGTGGTAAGCGCTAGTGCAAACATACCCCTATGAAATGAGACACCACTCGGTTACGTCATGGTGAGACGCCACTTGGTTACGTCATCTTACATCGTCCTTAACCGGCGTCTGTGTCACCCGGGGCGACAAGCGTTTATCACAAACTTCTCGAAACTTCTCGAAACTTTCAAGATGCCGCCTGCAAGTATGTTTATGTCGATTGCGTGGGTACTGGAGATTTATTTGCGATTGTCAGCAACAAATCGCAGAAATCAAGGGAGAAGAAGAGGTCTACAACGCCTACGAATGCTGGTGGATCCGCTTATGGTATTTATGGTATGTATGGATTGGTAACAAACAACGTTTACCGAACTAACCAACACAGTAAGCTGAGCTGTTAGCTAACGTTAAATATATATATTTTTTTGTTTCAGTTCAGCCCTGCTAACGTTATGTGCTTTGTTTGATTCTTTGATGAATAGAATGTTTCAGAGGTTTCTGAAATAGAAAGCTTTTGTAACGTTATAATATAACGTTACTGTTACAAAACCTTTCTATTTTGATTTGTGTGTAATGTGAATTTTTTTGAGATTCAGTGGAAATGACATAGGCTACACTGTGAGATAGCCTACAGTACAAATATTATGAGTGTCCCGTATTTTTCTATTAAAAAAAAAATACTATTTTGAATCTTTATCTGAAGTTGGTAACCCTGGAGACAATTCTATTCACTATGTGCTTTTTTTTGTTGACGTAGCTGTAGCCATTATGTTGTGGCAGACATAAACAGTTTGAAGGGGTCAAATATTTTTCAAACTCAGCCCATTAATGGTGTGAAAGGTTTTCTTTTCCAGACTGGTACTCCAACGAGATACTGTGCCATAAACCACAACATGCCTATACTGCGCATGTGGTTCAACGCTGAAACTGAGCTGAGGCAGGATTTCCGACTCACCAGAACAGCGATGCACAGCCTACAGAGGCTTTTGCAAAGGGAGCAGGACCATGGCTGGGGTAATGAGCTTGAAGTACTCATTTACACCTATTGGCTGGCACATGGACTCTCTTATCGGGTGGTGTCCAGTGTCTTTAATGTTCCGAAGGCTACAGTTCACCGCATCATCCACAGAGTGGCCCAGCACATATGGGACAATCTGAGAAGAGCAATCTGCTTCCCTCTGACAGTGGACCTGCCTGCAGTTGGTCAGGGTTTTGTCAGCATTTCAGGAACCCCTGCATTCCACAATGTGGTTGGCGCAATCGATGGCAGCCACATACGAATAAAACCACCACAGCGTCACCGGTTAGATTATTTAAATTATAAAGGATTTTACTCCATCAGCATGCAGGCAATATGTGACTCAAATGGCAGGTTTCTGGACATTTATGTGGGGTACCCGGGGTCTGTCCATGACACACGAATTATGAAGAATAGCAGTTTTTATATCGCAAGACGGTATCCACCAACGGGCTACATCCTTCTGGGTGATGGTGGGTATCCTTGTTTGGAAACGCCGATTTGCCTCATCACCCCATTCAAGGAGCCAGTGCATGGAAGAGTACAGCAACAGTTTAATTACTGTCAGTCAAGGGGGCGCAGCATTATTGAAAGGGCGTTTGGCATGATGAAGACCAGGTGGAGGTCAACACTCTTCAGAGCTTTGGAGGTCAAGCCCACGTTTGCACCCCAGGTGATCGCCTCATGTGCTTTTTTGCACAATGTGCAAAAATATTTGCATGTGCCATGGCAGAGGCAGAGGCAGAGGTAGAGGGTTCTGAACTGCTGGCTGCAGAAGTGCTGGCTGGGGATGAGGGCTCAACAATCTCCTAAATAGTCAAAATTTGTTATTCAACAGAATAAACAGTCCCTGGACCACAAAAATGCAGTACTAAAGTATTAGTAAATGTTGAAATTAACATGAACAAAGATTAATAAATGCTGTATAAGTGTAGTTCATTATTAGTTCATGTTAACTAATGTAGTTAACTAATGTTAACTAACGAACCTTATTGTAAAGTGTTACCATTTTTGCCTTTGTAGGGCAGAATGAACCATTCATTCATCAACTGAAAACAGGATGACTAATCGATTGTTGGGATTTAAGAATCGATATTGGTTCGTAAAAATGAGAATAGATTAAAATCGAGAAATTTATATTTTTTTACCCAGCCCCTAATATATATATATATATATATATATATATATAAGAGTATTACAATAAGAACATGTTAACATGTGCTGCATTACATACCATGAGGATTGCAATGGGATCCTCATAAAAGGATGCCACCACCACAGGAGGGTCCAGTGAGGGCCTGGCACCCAACACCTCATGCATATCACCATAATATTGCCAGGTTGCAGCGGTCACTTCCCCCCTGTCTGTACCTGACCCTGTTTTGGGAGTTCTTAGTTCCTGGAAGGACACACTACACACAAAAAAAATTAAATAATGCCTAGAACTAGGACTTTATTTAAGAGTATTGATTGGATACTAACAACCACATGTTTACACACAAGCTATCTGACCGATTAGGCACTATCAATTATGTTATTTTCATAATTGTTGGATCTTATTTTCATAATCGTTGGAAGTCGAAATCTAATACAAAATACAATAATAACTTATACAGTATGCATTCATTGCCTTGCATTGAGATTGAAGATGTATGTTTTTTTTCTTTAACAGAACATCACATAAGTTACCTTGTATCTTTGCTTTAGATTTTCCCACTTCTTTGATGCCTGTTGGCCAGAAACCCTTCCCTCCAAACCCATTTCTTTCATCAGTGTCCTGTATCATAACCAACAACAATGTACAGGTGCATGAACAGGAATGAATTACAAATGATTAAAATAATACAATACAATAATGAATGGCTACAACATGAACGCATGACTCACTCCCATAGTTGCTTTGCAGCATATTTTGATCGTAAAAACTTCAGCTCGTTTTCATCCCGAAAGTGTATCAGCTGCCTGGTTTCCTCATGCGTCCCTGTGTGATACAGGACAGTATATGTAAAGCACGTATTGATGACTCCAGGGTGACATACAACGTCTTCCTTTTCCCGGACATGTCGCCTGGATTTCGGGATCGCTCAAAATGTCCGGGATTCGGCTTTTGCTTTCTGCCTTCACTATTCATTATGTTTACATGCACAAGGTGTTGTTTCAATCGGACTGAATTCGTTCATTTAAATCGGTGAATCTGAATGTATTGTTTATCTAATATTACCGTGTTGATCGTCTCCAGTCGGGATCCGTTTGAAGCTGAATGCATCACCTGATAAGCTGATCACGTACGTGTCATTTTCAAATAATGTACAGATAATGAATGGCAACTGTAGAAAGCAAAAGCTGAATCCCAGACATTTTGGGTGATCTCGAAATGTGGGACTCATTGTGCAAATCAGCAATGTAACGTTAGCATAGCCTAGCGTAGCAAACTAGCGATTTTTAAAAACGTTAAAAACGTTTCAAAAAACAACATAGTTGCAAATATATATGTACATAACTGTGTAGAGCACAAAACAAGACTGTCATAAATTTTTTATCAATCATTTAAGCCGAAAAAACTTACATTTATGAGACACTCTGGATGGTATGTCCGCCATTGTTGCCAGTTGCGCAGTGCATTCTGGGTACCCCTTGGTTTCAAGTAAGCTCGCGAAAATTCTTGGTCTTAAGGGGTAAACACCCCTTCCCCTTACCCCTACCCCTAGATCAAAATGAGAATTGGGATAGCCCTTACTCTCACGTGAACGTGCAAAACTAAGGGGAAGGGGTAAGGGGAAGGGGTAAGACAGAGAATCGGGATTCAGCCTAACTAAGAGGGTTCTCCAGGGATGCGCCAACTTATCCACCGCATGTGCCCACTGCAATCGATAGTCACTGCAAACCAGTTCACTGCAAATCGTGTCCCCAGTGCTTTCAACACTACAATCAGTGAAGGAACCCACACTAGCGTGCCTAGCCTCTACCACAAGCCGACCACTAGAACCACTGAAAAGAACAAAACAACAAGTTAAATAAAACACAATAGGTCAGTTGGTTATATCTAAAATACAAATATAATCAACTAGGGGAGTGCCACCTGGAGGTGCAACAATTATTACAATCCTAATTTAACAAAGGCAAAACAGCAGCTGACCACCTACAATTAAAAACACATGCATATTAGCAACAAATTAATAAAAGTAAATAACAGTTACCTCAGGTAGTTATCATACCCTACTTGTTACTCCTTAAGCTTCTTATACC
Organism: Siphateles boraxobius; assembly: GCF_051911475.1. Classification (NCBI taxonomy): domain Eukaryota; kingdom Metazoa; phylum Chordata; class Actinopteri; order Cypriniformes; family Leuciscidae; genus Siphateles; species Siphateles boraxobius. The sequence goes on along the minus strand of NW_027508876.1, from coordinate 12,057,488 downwards.
TTAACACAGTGTTCTGTAAGGAACAATACATCACGCCACTCCAGACAGGAAACCTTGGAATCAGCCAACCACATAAAACAAGCGGGCAGCAGACTGCTGCAAAACATACAACCTCAGTCATTGGGAAAACCCAATAAAACATAAGACAGGTAAGGATGGCTGGCGCGAAACAGACGTTCCGAAGCTTTGCGAGATCCCGAAGCAAAGATGATTCGAAACACTGATCCGAAGCGTGATTCAAAACACCCACGTCACGTGACAACGGCTAAATGAAGCGTCTAAGTGTTGCATCAGGTGGAGTGCTCCTCCGAATCAGGGTTTCATTGATTGGTCGGTTCGGGAACAAATCACACAATATAAAAGTTTTGTCAACGCATTTTCATATCGTGGGTTTTTGTGAGAGGAGTTTGGTTTTGAGATAGCGGATTTTTGGTGATATAGTGACATTTATAGTGCGATTTGTTTAGTTATATTTAGGATTTAATTTACATTTACACATTGATTTAGAGACACACAGAGTACATATAGTGACACATTAATAGATGCATTGATAGAAAAAAAAATATATATATATATATATATATATATATATATATAGATTAATAGATAGATACATATATTACAGATACATATAGATTATTAGATAGATAGGCTACATATAATAGATAGATAGATAGATAGATAGATAGATAGATAGATAGATAGATAGATAGATAGATAGATAGATAGATAGATAGATAGATAGATAGATAGATAGATAGATGGAGGCTCCACAGAAGAGATGCCGTACATCTGTGGTGTGGGAGCATTTCCATTTGGAAACCCCAAATAAAGTGAGATGTGTGTATTGTGATCGGCAGCTAGCCTACTGCAACAATACATCATCCATGATGCGCCATTTGAGGAGCATTCATCCTGCCATTCTGCAGGGTGCAGAGGATGGTAGTGTTCCCCCTGTACCAAGGCCTGCTACTGACACTGCTGGGCCATCTAAGCAAGGTATGCATTGTTTGAAATATAGGCTAATTATAAGTGAAATATAATAACTAAGTGTTGGGCCATTGTTTAGAAAGGCCATGGACTAAGACATGCATAACATCCCAATCACAACTGCCAATCACTTTAAAAACAAATGTTGTCAATATAATATTATACTTTGTGAATATACATTTTATATGTCTACATATGAGTACCCAATCTACAGCCAAGACATCATTTTGTTTTTTTGTAATTGTTGTATTTCTATAATGCACTTTATCTTTCTCTGCACACTGAGCATAAATATTCATAACATAACTTTGTTTAGGAAGGTTTCCAAATGAACCAGTAGACTACTTTCACGGTAGGCTACTATTTTTCCAATATATTTGTCTGAAAGTATGTTTTATCTTCTCTTTTAAAAGGCAGACAGAGGGAATTGAACGAGGCTCTTCTGAACATGGTGGTGAAGGATCTGCAGCCCTTCACCATCGTGGAGGATGAGGGTTTCAGGGCCTTTGTGAACAAACTTGATCCAAGCTATGTCCTCCCATCCCGGAAGGTGCTTAAAACAATGGTCAGCGAAAGGTACAACACAACCAAGGAGAAGACAATGGAGGACCTACAAAAGGCGTAATTTGTTAGCCTTACGGCTGACATGTGGTCTTCCATTAATATGGATGGATATCTTGGTGTAACATGCCATTACATATAGGGATGGCCCGATACCATTTTTTTTCAAACCGATACGAGTACGAGTATTTACATTTGTGTACTTGCCGATATCGAGTACCGATACCGATATTTCTACCGCAAAAGTAACTATAGGCTCCCAGAAAAGAAGACAGAAGACTATTTTAGAACACAGGTTAGAAGACTGTTTTTATTTTCTTCTCTGCTTGTTTTAACAAGTCTAAAAATAAATAATAATGAGTAAAATAATAAATGTATTAACACACAAACCACTGTTAATTTAACATAAAAGCAAGCAGTTACTGCGTGCATGGTCTGACATGACTGAATGCGCCCAAAGTGCGCTCCCTTAATAGTCTAATTCCTAAAAAGCTGACAGTTCATCGCGATCTCACACATCTGTTATTATCAATGAAGCTGACTGCAAAATGAATCTTTCATAATATCCACACTTTGTTTGTTATAATTAGAGGATTTGCCAGCATACAGAATTCAGCACTGAACAAAAAAGTTTTGAGCAGTGAGGGGAGTCTATCTTAAATGCTTCTGATTAGCCATTGCGTTCAAGAAATCAACACACATGTCTGTGATTGGCTACATCGCTCAACGCTGCAAACATGTTATGAATAGAAACTCTGGCCTGTAAATCGTTTCTATTTTGTTTTAGTTGTTCTTCTTGCTTTTCTGCAACAGATGAATGAAAATCTATTAGTTTTAATATGTTGTATTCATAGATATTTCTAGTTTGCGGGAGTCCCGCGAATCGTTTTATTCTCCCGGAACCCGCACACACAGAGTGAGTGCATTACCGCCCACGCCCGCGCTCGCGCTCGGCCATCAGATCTAGTGCCGCGCCGCACTCTTTTGCGTTGGGAGTGCACGTCCCTATGCCTCAGTTCACCTCGACAAAGCACTCGCGGCGGCCAGTTTCGTTTCGCAAAATGTACGTGGTATCGGGGCGTGATATCGGCGAATTTTTATGAGTACGAGTATATGAGGACAGTATCGACCCGATCCCCGATGCCAGTATCGGTATCGGGCCATCCCTAATTACATAACACCAGAGGCAACAATGGCAACTGTTTTACTGGGTGTAAGGAGGTTTTACCAAACCCACACAGCCCAGCATCTCATGGAGGCTAAAGCCTTGCTAATGGCTGAGTGGGGAATAACCTCCAAAGTTCACTGCATGGTGACTGACAATGCATCCAACATGATCCTAAGTGCCCAGCTACTCAACCTTCGCCATGTCCCATGTTTTGCTCATAATTTGAATTTGATAGTGAAAAAGGCCCTGGATCAAACCCCAGTCATCAATGAAATTCGCCAGAAAGCCAGAAAGATAGTGGGGTTGTTCAGATCCAGCTGCAAAGCAAAGGACAAGCTTGTGGAGATGCAGAGCTTGATGGGCAGACCAAGTCTGAAAATGATACAGGAGGTTGAAACGAGATGGAACAGCACATTCGACATGCTACAACGCTTGTATGAGCAACCTGAGCCAGTGGGTGCTGCACTTGCCAATTTAAACAGTGATACTGCTCCCCTGACAAGTCTTGAGTATGACATTATTCAACAGTCATTGACACTTCTTCAACCATTCAAACTAGCAACAACAGAGATGTCAGAGGAACAGAGAGTGTCTGCTTCAAAGCTCATACCATTGTACAGGATGTTGCAGCACAAGCTTGCACAGAAAAAAGGAAATGCAACGCAGGAATCAACTGTACAATTAGGTAGGACACTATGACCACACGTGTAATTGGCCATAACTCTCATATTGTTGTCATTATTTTAATTAATATGGTTTTCTCTTGTGTTGGCTCATAGGCTCACATCTACAAGAAGGTCTGCACTCCAGATGTGGAGGGTACGAGACTTTTAGAGCCTTGGCACTGGCTACACTGCTGGACCCAAGGTTTAAAAATGTGGCTTTTGGAAATCCTGCCAAAGCCCTGGATGCTGAAAAGCACATCAAACTGGAGTGTGCTTCACTGATGCGTTCAAACACAACTCCTGGTGAGTTTCAGTCTATGTTATCTTATGTAATGTGATTCATGAAATTTATACTTCATATGTGTTGTCAGTTTATGATTTGTTACTAATTGCCGTTTTCTTTTAATTCAGAACCACAAATGTCAACATCAGGCCCATCATCATCAACACCAGTTGAAACACAAGACAGTTTATGGGAACATTTTGACAATCGTATCCGTGAGACCCAGATGATACACAATCCTACAGCTGATGCCACAGTGGAAGTGAAAAAATACCTCAGCGATGCGTTTTTGCCCAGAACTCATGATCCTCTAACTTACTGGAAAGAGAGTGCAGTAATCTTTCCTCATTTGTATGTCCTAGCTAAAAAATATCTTTGTATGCCAGCAACAAGTGTCCCTTGTGAGAGAATTTTTTCAAAGGCTGGAGAAATTATCTGTAAAAAAAGTAGTAGGCCTTCAACAGCAGAGAAATTAATATTTTTGAATAAAAATCTATAAGAAAGGGAGACATTGTGGCTTGATTTATTTTTATTAATATTCATTTTTCATGACCAAAATCACATTATGCAATGTGAAGAGACTACAGGTTACAAGCTTCATATATTACAAAAATACAACAACAAAAAAAAACCAACACATTTTTTTATTAGCTCTTTGTAAAGGTTGTTTCAGATCAACACCTGCAACTGACCACTAGGTGTCACCGTGGAGACGGGTTTCGGATTGATTCGAAGCCTCGAAACAAAATGGCACATTTGCTTCGACTGTTTCATTGCTTCACGAAGCCTCGATCTGCCCATCACTAAAGACAGGTTTGTTTTACTCTCACCTACCTAAACGTCACAGAGGGTTCATGTGGCAACCTACAGACAGGAAAAACAGCAAAGAGGCAGCCATGATACTACAGCTGCCTTAAATAAGCCCATCTAATGAGGGGGGTTTGACCTGGGTGGAGCTAATTTGATGCTCTAGAGGTACACTCAAGAGCAAGGCTAAACACCTGTAAGTCTGCAAAGAACCACACACCACTACATATATATATATATATATATATATATATATATATATATATATATATGTTTGTATTTTTCTGTTATTTATATTTCAGTGATCTGACATCTTATTTCAATGACAGTTACTGTACTTTGAAATGTGGAATTATAACGCCAAATGGAAATTTATCTGGTTTGATCAATCATTATTCTTGATAAACTGCATGTTATAAATATAAATATATATGTAGGCCTATATACAATAAGCGGCGGCAGATCGCTCGAAAATAGCGTTTGCCTATGACGGCCCGCTGAAGGAAGGCGGCTGCCGCTTTTAAACAGCGGCTGCCGCTGGCGGTGCGCCGTCAAACGTGTTTGCGATATCGCCATTCTGCCGCTTCTACTGCCGCCGGAGGACCGCCAGCGGACTGCCGACTCGTTGCTATCTGGTTATTATGCTATTATATTCTATACTTTTATGAATTCTATTCAGAAAACATGAGAAACATGTAAATAAAGACTGAGAGCCAATGTTCAGAAATTATTAATTATTATTTTGTTTTGAACTATGCTGTATAACTGTGTTTTCCGGTGTGTTTGTTGTCAAACTCAAAAATTAGTTTATTTTTAATTATTAAAAAATCCCATTATTTTATCTGCAAACGCTTTGCAGTTCTTTGTTCAATTTGCACCATCAAAATTAACCAAATGAAAAATTGGTTTCGAACTTTCATTTTCCATTTTTTTGGAATAATTCACAAACGGATAATTGTCTCTCAGTTCAATTTTCAATTCTACAAGCCTGGTTTTTGGAGTCTGGTTTTTGAAAAAACATTAAAAAAAACGACTCATTGCTCTGATTTTCCATTTCTCTGTGTTTTGCTCGCGGTTGGACCGTACCAGTTCCGCCGGGGATGGAGCGGGGGGTACACATGGATGCATTTACCCAGAGCGCTGTACGTAGCGTTATGTATATGGCACGTCTGAGTCTGACCATGAAATCTTTATCGCCAGTGGCAACGTGCTGAGATAGCTTTCAGACACGACATTCTTCTCTTCTTTATAGCTCTTTTGAGGCAGTTTCTATCGTGTAATTTTAATAACAACTGTCAAGAGCGTATTATTGTAACACTAGAATGGATGTTAATGCGCGAGAGCGAATCTCATCACAGGTGAATTCACTCTCACACGAATCTCGGGGCGCGCTTTTTATTGCGAGTGCACGCTCAATCTTGGTCCTTTTGACTTAATCTCAATACTTTTTTATAGAATTATCTTATCTCTTTTATAATGTGTTCATAATTTGTCGACAAACAGAATAAGACATCACCGATTAAATAAGGATTTATTATATAAGTCATCATTAGTAGGCTAATTATTGTTTTAGGTATTTATATAGGCCTATAGGCCTACTGTATAGGGTGAATTCAGGGTTTTCCAAGTCACTCCAAGACACATTTCTAGAGATGGAGATACAATTTGATGTCAGATAATAATAAAATTCTATAATAATGATGTTGTCTATATAAGTTGGTCACAATTGCAGCTGTGGTTGTAAAATGGGTACTTATAAAATGTATGGCTATACAAATACAGACAGATCAAAAGATCCAATTGCAGGAACCACAGGAATTTCAAAAGCCATGCAATCCAGGGGTTCCTGAGGGATACAACCCTGCTCCAACACTGTTTTCGAATAATATTCTGATTTATAGCTGAAGTAGGTGAGTTATAGGATTAACATGGGTAGTAGAAATAAAGCATGACAGAGTAGTGATACTGTGGTTCAGCATCATCATTAAAAAGATATCTGCTCAGAAATCACTTAGAAAAGATTTGAGAAATTAAATATTTATGCTTTTGAAGGACAGTCAGATTCACATAAAGACATTTCTGGAAATGAAGATGCTGATAAGGTAGCAAAGAAGGGTTTCACTTAGTTCCTGGAGGGCCACTGTCCTGCAGTGACGTGACATATAGCAAAGTATGGTGTCCCATATTTGGAATTTTTTCAGCTCTGCACTTATCCCATCCAAGTGCACACACACACGAGCCGTGAACAAACACACACCATGAACACACCCGGAGTGGGCAGCCATTTTTTGCTGCGGGTGTTTAAATGCGTTTTGCACCATATTCACTGCAGCAACTGTAGCAAAAATGTGAGCGCACGAGTTTATTAATTTGTGATTTGTAGAATAGGATTTGTGCACCTGCAATGAAGAATTTGAGAAGGTGTAACTGTAGTGTTGTGTTTGTGGGAGAGAGAAAAAAGTCTACAAGTTTGCAACTCTTAAAACATTTCTCTCTGTGACTTCAAATTTACTGATACACGTGTGGCTATTCTCTACATCTATAAATTTCACTGTCACAGATGTTCAGTTGTTTTACACCAAAAATACCTTCATAAGACTCAGGGGCGGCTGGCCAATAGAGGGCGCTAGGGCGCCGCCCCCCCATGAGCCAGACCACAGTTTAAGAGCCACAGGCAATACATAAATAACTAAATACATACATCGATTGTGTATACAAATTGGCAATATTTGTGTGTTTGATATATTAAATGCACCCAGTATATGTGAAAACGTGATAGAAATTCTAAATATCTGTTTTTTCTACACGTCTCCACGACCTCTGTGCACGTGTCATCAGCTCTGGGGCACTGGAGAAATCGCCCCAGGGAGGCGGGTCTCTGGAGCAGCTTAGCCAATTGCTGATTTAAGAAATAAATGTTTGTAATAAACTTTAGCCAATCAGCGAGCTCAAATATAGTCTATTATTAGACTAAATCTATTATTTGAAAACAGTGTTGGAGCAGGGTTGTGTCCCTCAGGAACCCCTGGATTGCATGGCTTTTGAAATTCCTGTGGTTCCTGCAATTGGATCTTTCTATCTACATTTACATTACATTTTATTTTATCCAAAGTGACTTACAAATTTTGAACAATAGAAGCAGTTAAACTAACAGTAGGACAACAATACGTAAGTGCTATACTATATAAAGTGCTATTTTATTTTTATTTTGAAATAGAATAGAAGAGAAGAGAAAGTGTTACTACTACTGAATCAAGTGCTGCTGAAAAAGATACGTCTTCAGCAGTTTCTTGAAAGTGGCTACTGACTCAGAAGCTCTGGTTGAGTTAGGCAGATCATTCCACCAACAGGGAACAGTCATGGTAAAGGTCAGAGAAAGAGATTTTGTGCCTCTTTGAGATGGTACCACAAGACGACATTTGCTAGCAGAGCGCAAGTTTCTGGATGGCACATAAGTCTGAAGTAATGAGTTTAGGTAGGAGGGAGCAGTGCCAGTGGTTGTTCTGTAGGCAAACGTCAGTGCCTTGAATTTAATCCGAGCGGCAACTGGCAACCAGTGTAATTTTGTGAGGAGAGGAGTGACGTGTGCTCTCTTCGGCTCATTAAAGACCACTCTGGCTGCAGCATTCTTGATCAATTGTAGAGGTTTGACAGAGCAAGCTGGAAGACCAGCCAGGAGAGCATTACAATAGTCCAGTCTGGATAAAACAAGTGCTTGGACAAGGAGTTGTGTAGCATGCTCTGTAAGGAAGGGCCTGAACCTCCTAATGTTGTGCAAGGCAAATCTGCAGGACCGGGCAGTTCTAGCAATGTAGCAATGATAGGAAAAGCAATGTTTCTGAATCACACATCCTAGTAATGTCTTGTAGATGGAGAAGAGGAGTGGTCCAAGCACTGAGCCCTGATGCACCCCAGTAGCTAGATGTTGGGTCTTAGATGCCACACCTCTCCACGACACCCTAAAGGACCTACCTGAGAGGTAAGACTCAAACCATTGGAGTGCAGTTCCCGAGATGCCCTTCATCTTTAGGATTGACAGGAGGATCTGGTGGTTAACTGTGTCAAAAGTAGCAGACAGATCCAGCAGGATGAGGACTGAGGATTTGGAAGCTGCTCTTGCCAGTCTCAGAGCTTCAATTACTGAGAGCAGGGCAGTCTCAGTTGAGTGTCCGCTTTTGAAACCAGACTGATTGTTGTCCAAGAGGTTGTTCTGTGTAAGAAAGGAGGAGATCTGGTTGAAAACAATTAGTTCAAGTGTTTTCGCGACAAATGGAAGAAGAGATACCGGTCTGTAACTTGTTAGATGTGCTGGATTTAGATTGGGTTTCTTAAGCAGTGGGGTTACTCGAGCCTGCTTAAAAGCTGTAGGAAAGGTACCAGTGTGAAGAGAGGTGTTTATGATGTGCGTGAGTGTGGGTACAACTGAGGGAGAAATGGCTTGAAGTAGATTAGTGTGGATAGGATCAAGCGGACAGGTAGTAGGCCGATTGGAAAGGAGGAGTTTAGAGACTTCTGCCTCTGAAAGTAGAGAGAAGGAGGGTAGAATGTGTGCGTTTGTTGGTAAAATGTGTGTGTCAGTTTGTGGATTGGTAGATTGGCCGCTGATGGTGGTTGTTTTTTCTATGAAGAATGTTGCAAAATCGTCAGCTGTTAGGGTTGATGAAGGAGGAGGAGGGTTAAGAAGAGAGGAGAAGGTTTTGAAAAGCATGCAAGAGTCAGAAGAATTAAAAATTTTGTTGTGATAGTAAGCCATTTTAGCAGTAGAGATATTAGCAGAGAAGGAAGAGAGGAGGGATTGATAAAGACCCAGGTCTGTCGGATCTTTCGATTTGCGCCACTTCCTCTCTGCACCCCTGAGTTTAGAACGATGTTCGCAGAGACTATCAGATAACCAGGGGGCAGAGGGTGTGGCGCGGGCTGGCCTGGAGGAGAGGGGACAGAAGTTGTCCAAGCAGGATGTTAAAGTGGAGAAAAGAGTATCAGTTGCACTGTTAGTATCTAGTGTTGAGAGCTGATCAGGTGGAGGAAGTGTGGATGAGATCTGTCTGTATTTGTATAGCCTTAAATTTTACAAGTACCCATTTTACAATCACATCTGCAATTGAGACCAGCTTATATAGACAACATCATTATTGTATCATGTTATTATTATCTGACATCATATTGTATCTCTCTCTCTCTCTAGAAATGTGTCTTGGAGTGACTTGGAAAACCCTCAATTCAGCCTATACAGTAGGCCTATAGGCCTATATAAATACCTAAAACAATAATTAGCCTACTAATGATGACTTATATAATAAATCCTTATTTTATTTAATCAGTGATGTCTAATTCTGTTTGTCGACAAATTATGAACACATTATAAAAGAGATAAGATAATTCTATAAAAAGTATTGAGATTGAGTCAATAGGACAAAAATTGAGCGTGCACTCGCTCGCAATAAAAAGCGCGCCCCGAGATTAGTGTGAGAGTGAATTCGCCTGCGATGAGATTCGCTCTCGCGCATTAACATCCACTCTAGTGTTACAATAATATGCTCTTGACAGGTGTTATTAAAATTACACGATAGAAACTGGCTCAAAAGAGCTATAAAGAAGAGAAGAATGTCGTGTTTGAAAGCTATCTCAGCACGTTGCCACTGGCGATAAATTATTTCATGGTCAGACTCAGACATGCCATATACATAACGCTACAGCGCTCTCGGTAAATGCATCCACGTGCACCCCCCCCTCTCCATCCCCGGCGGAACTGGTACGGTCCAACCGCAAGCAAAATACAGAGAAATGGAAAATCAGAGCAATGAGTCGTTTTTTTATGTTTGCTCAAAAACCAGACTCGGACGCAACAACCCAAGCTTGTAGTATTGAAAATTGAACTGACAATTATCCGTTTGTGAATTATTCCCAAAAAATTGAAAATGAAAGTTCGAAACCAATTTTTCATTTGGTTAATTTTGATGGTGCAAATTGAACAAAGAACTGCAAAGCGTTACACGGACCCTTTTTCTGCCCTTTTTCAATTTTACTTTTGCTAAATTGTGATTTCAGAAACAAACATTTGAATAAAGAAATCTAACCGATTTTCTATTTTTCGTCTTGTAATTTGCGCCGTGGGCTGGACCATTAACACGGGGGTGTTGCCGTGGACTAACTTTACCATCATTTCATTGATGCAACTGCTTTATTTACACTGCATGCACGTTGAGGAGAAGACGGAACACAGGACAACATTTTTCACCCGAAGTGCCAGTTTTTAATTTTAATGTTAATAACTGCACTGTTAACCCTTGCTAAAAAGGCCAAATTCTGACAATACCATTTTCCATTAAAACAGTGTTGCCAGTATTTTACTGTAAAAAAAAAAAAGGTCTAAAAGTGTGTGCTAAATGTAGAATTCAGGAGCAGCGGGCGAAACTGTGGCCTGGCTTATTTCGCCTGCTGCCCCGCTGGCTTGTATTTATCTAGGCTAGCCTATTATTCCTTATTACTTTATTATATTGATGCATGCCTCGGTGCCCCCGAATGATTTAAGTACTCGCCATTTGATAACCGAAAAAAAATATGAATCCGCTACTCTTGACATGCAGCATATCATTAGTTACGTGCTTCTCACAGCTTCTCATACGCTTAAATTTAGCAGTTATATTTAGCATATGTATACATATGCTAAATAAAACTGCTAAATATAACTGCTAAATTTAAGCGTATGAGAAGCTGTGAGAAGCACTGAAGTTCAATGTTGCCGTGGAAACAAACAATGATGCCCTCGAGTGAAAACATCTGCATCTGAGGAGTTTATGTAGGCCTAAATATTTTGTATGTTTGCATGTAGTGTAACCGTCCAACTGAGAACTCTCTGAAGGTTGAATCACAAATAAATTTATAAGGGAGGACTTCATTGACTAAAATTGATTTGAACCAGATTCAGAAACTCTCAAACCAAATCCAAACACAGAGGTAAATGCAAACCATATTTATATCAGATAAGTCACACCACAATATACAACTAGTGAGTCAACATTTGAAGATATACCCGTGTTGTCTGGTGTGATACCAGGAGTGGGGATGGTCCAACAAGAAAAGAGCAAAAATCCAGCAGTTCAATTCAAGCTCTACGCTTCATTAAATCCATGTATTAGCTTAGGGTCCGTTGCAATAATGATGTCCTTGCAGCATTTAAACATCTCAGATCTGCGCTGATCCAATACATCAAATGATGATATTGGCATAATCAAATAGTATCCCCATTAGAACCCGTACAGCATGGAAGGGAAGATGTCTCAATACCGTAGCATAAGAACGATAACTCAGTGGACGCGGTATATCCAAGAAGTCCTTCTAAACAACAACATACAGGCTAACATTAATACCACAAATATAAAATGAGATGACCAACCAGCAAAACCAAAAAATTACAATACAAAATGAACAACACTTACTTGGATGAGCTTAAAACCATAGTTTTTCAACCCGGACTTTACACATAAGGTTAGCAGAAAGAGGCCATGCTTCTCTCTAACCAAACATACCCAACTCTACTTCTCCCTGTTTTTTATCTAAAGGAAGAGAAGTCTGGAGGATAGTAGTAGTACTACTGAGCATAGTAGTAGTACTACTGCTCAAGACCAGAGTAATTGCTCTAAAAGCCGTTACAGTAGGCTAAATGAGAAGTGAATAAAAGCTAACAAAATAAACAAACATTTGCTAAACCTTATAACTGTAACAAAATTATGAAGAAAGGAAAAGTGAAAAGACAGCTAGGGAATCAGTTCAGACAGATTTGAAACATTTTGCCTTAAACATATAGCCTACTGTTATTTATAATAAAAAAAATCATTTAATTACTATTGCTATGGTTTTATTTCAATTTATATTACATTTCATTATTTTTGAGTAGACCTAACATGGAACCTTCAATAGGTTCAAACCATAGACTATAAAAAAAGATGGACGACGCCCCTTCGCTCTCTTCCATTGGCGAGAAGTGAAGCCGCCATTGTCCCGATATGGCGCTGACATCTTGGGACTTGAGTCTGGCAGTTGCGATTTCGGGACCAGACATACGCAGTCGTGAGCAGGAAGTAAAGCCAAAATCAACGTCCCGCCCTCACTCTCGCTGGATTAATCACAAGCACACGCCTCTGCTGCAGACCCATTATGTCGGTGTGAAATAATTAATTATAGATATTTAGATATTAAATTTAAAGCTCAAATCTCATCATTCCTCCAAAGATCCCGAAAAAAAGTCTGTTGTTGTTTCAGTGACTACTTCGCTCAGAGAACCTGTCAATCACAGCTGTCAATCATGACGCCACAGCGCCGTTTTTAAAGCATTAAATAACTAACTAAAAACAAACTTATTTTAAAAACAAACACTTGAAATTACATCGGTGTGATAAAAACTACAGTAAATGACAGAAACTATCTTTGGAAAAAAGATACGTGAAGTGTAATTTAATTGTTTAGTTGGTCTCACGTCCCATTGAATAACATGGGGAGGCGGGGTTTATGAGCTATACTAGGACCGGTCAACGGGGGGCGATCAAGACGTTTTGGCTTCACTTTTCAGGGCTTGTGCGGCACGCTTGGTTCAAACTAGCCCAAAATTAAAAGAAAAAATAATAGAAATAGCAGTAGTAATTAAATGAAAAAAATTGTAATAATTAACAGTACATGTTTACATAAGGCAAAATGTTTAAAAACATCTAAACACTGTGTTTCGTAATAGAACTCTATCGAGATACACGTGTGTGTCAACTTACCCCGCTGGCCACCTCGCACATTTCCCTAGATTTTGCAATGACTTTGCATTACACAATACCATTTAATATGCCAGTTTTTAGGGCACAGAATAATGTTTGTGATGATACCAGTTACATTTAACAGTCACATAAATATAATAAGCTATTCATTGTGGAGTGTGCATGGTGAACGTCCTGGTTGCGTATGCAACCCCCGTTCCCTGAAGGAGGGAACGGAGGTTGTAGTCGACGGTCGACTGAATGGGGATCGCGTCAGAGAGCCTATCATCTTCGAGTACTATTGAATGAGCCAATGTAATTGACGTGCGTGATTCGCATCACACACTCCGCCCCCGCGGCGCGGGTATAAATACGGAAGTGGATGCACGCACTAGTTGCTTTTTCGCTGAGGAGCCGAGCGTAACCCGGAGTCAGCGGTGGTCCAGCGTTAGTGGCAAGGGGACTACGTCCTCCGTTCCCTCCTTCAGGGAACGGGGGTTACATACGCAACCAGGACGTTCCCTTTCAGTCGATAACGTCAGACGTAGTCGACGGTCGACTGAATGGGGATAACCTTTGAAAGCGCCACTAAAGCTGCCACCTTCCAGTGCCTAGACAAAAGCCTCCTGATGCCCCCGCAAATTTAAGGCGGGGAAGGACAGGGCTTAGGCCAGGGAAGTCACTGCTGTTCCTACAGGACCACTGGAAAAGCGTTCCCCGTACATTGGAAGGAAGGGACCCTGCGGAAGCCACAACCTACCCAGAGGGAGGTAACGTGGAGAATACACATATGAAATGGGCGGATGAACGGGCAGTACAACATATGGAATGTCACTGGGGTGGGTCCAGCCTAAGACGGGGGGAGACTCACCGGACAGTGTCAGACACGGGCTCGCCGTATAGTGGAAGAATACACATATGGGGTCGCCGTAGGGACCGCAACATATGGACCAAGCCTAACACAGGTTCCACACTGCTTACAAGTGGTAGGCCTAACACCAGACGTACCGCACGTCCGACGTCGGAGGGGTGTGGAGGAACGTCCAGCCCCAAACTTTAGAATTTTTTAGCAAAGCATATCGTCAACGCCCAGGCGGAGCACTTTACACTCATGATAGAGGAGCTCAACACCTAAGTGGACATGTTGCATCTCGGAATTTTTTACCGAAATGAAAGTAGGCACTAAGTGGCCAACTTTGCTTGGAAACAGCCTTCCCTCTCTGCTGAATTCCTAACAGATATATCTAGAGCTGGTCTGAGGTCTATGGCTTGTGTAGGGTATGGACCAATCAGACAAACCCTAATTATTCATTATATACAAAGGTTTATGAAACTCCAAAACTAACAACCCAAATGAACGAACACAAGGGCAGAAACAGTGTCATGTTACAAGGGCTGATAAGGAGATTTTACGACCTCCGAGGAATGTGGCCACATGCACAAGAGAGAGACAATGGAAAAGAGAACCCCTCTTTAAAACAGACTTTGCTGCATTAATCATAGACTAACTGATCTATAAATGAGCATGCATAAAACTGTGAAAGAAACAGTGTAAATGGTTTACTGTCTCGTGTACTATTAGGTATATATTATGGTATGTACCCTGGTATACAACCAACTAACAATCAAGGTAACCTCACCTGTATCATGCCTCCTACCTAATTAATCCTCATTTAATGACTCACACTTGGATGTACATCACCTTCTTCTAGAATGCAGTGTGGATGTGTTATAGTTATCTGAGCATTTATGAAGGTATAACCATACGTGGGAAAAGACTCGTAAATCAACTAAGAGCCACTTTCCCTCTCAGACATGGCACCTACTTATTGGTCGAGTTCAGCCCTTAGGGGAGGATCTTTTCCAGGCTTTATTAGAGACAGTCCACATGTGACCTCCCTCTCTTAGTTCTTTCATCCAGCCGGAACACTGTTCTGGTGATACTGGGGAACCCCCTCCCCCTCCATGGGGGCCCCAGGGCCCAGCAGGCCTCGATCCAACCAGATATGGGCTTAGGCAGGAGAGAGAAGACTCTCTCACAAAGAACCAAGGACAATATCAGGAGTTTTGGAACAAAGACTCCAACCAACAATGACTCCAATCACCCACTCTTCCGACTTCCTCACTTCTCCTGGGTGCTCGCCGTGGCCTCAACAGGGCCCCAGGCCTTGACCAAACCAGCCATGCGTTCCTGGAGAAAGAGAACTCTCAACCAACTTCCACTTGACACTGCCGGAACCATCAACGACTTAAATTTTCAACAACTTCAAGAATTGTTCCCACTACAAATCCAAGTATTCAATTCAATGAAATGTGAAAATGAAATTCTGATGGTTCTTCTCATTATACCTTTTTCCGGTTTCCAATTTAATCCTATCACTAACCTATTTCTGTATGTCTGTATATATGTGTGTTTAGTTTATTTATGTTTATGATTTAGTTAATAAAACTTATGCACTTTATGTATTTGGTTCTGATTTGCTTGCAATACGAAGTCCCTTTACGGTTTTTGTTCTTGCTACATGTCAAGTTAATCCAATTAACCGACCAACATATTCATAATCATAAAAAGTTATTATTGATTATTAATATTTCATAAAGCTAAGTTCCTTACACTTGCGTTCTGTACACGTCTGACCGCTATAAGCGAACGGACGGAGAAAGCCAGGGCTGGATCTGCCTCCTCCGGGGCAGCGCTTGCAGGCTCACCACCTGCTCCTATTACGGGAGAGGTAGGAACCTTGGGCACAATAAGAGCCGGGGTCTCAGCTTGTGAGAGTTAGCCGGCCCGAACTCCAGGCACAATACGTTGACCGAAAGCGAGCAACTCCCTACCCTCTAGTAAAGACCATGCGAGCAGGAGAACTGATATAACAGAATTTTTAACTCACTGCCTGCAGTGGCTCAGGGGCGGTCTCTGCAGTGCAGTTGCACCAGAGATAAGGCCCAAGAGGATAAAGAGGGGCAGAAGGATTTACATTACCTTGCTCCTCAGGAACCTGACGATCAGGACGTGCTTCTCCATACTTCTGCATCACGATGAGCGTTGTTTAAACACCGAGGCAACATCATTTTAAGGGTGAAGGAAAATAGCCTACTCCAACCCATCTTGCAGGAAAGAGAGCACTGAAATGTTCGAAAGCTTTCAGGATCTCCTCTGGAGAGAAGACACACTCAACGACTAGGTTCCACTTCTAAAGGCGTAAGCACGCTACCCATTTCTAGGGGGTGCTCGCAGAAGTGATGGTAACTATCACATGTCCCTGTGCTAGCCACCTGAACCTCCGCGTTCAGACGTAAGACCGCCCGGAATCTCCAGGGGTAGAACGCGGGTGCCATCGTGCCCCGTCCCTGAAAAAGTGTTCAGTGGAAGTCAGGAAGGGTGTCGATGAGAACCAGGTCTGGTTGGGCCAATAAGGGGCAACTATGAAGACCTGCTCCCTCCTGACTTGCCACCGTAGGTGCACTGCTCAACACAACATGTGAAGATCACTGAGCTTCAGGAGCATTTCTGCTCAGCACTTGAGTGTGATAAGTTCACTGAGCTTCAGGAGCATTTCTGCTCAACACCTGCGTGTGATAAAATCACTGAGCTACAAGAGCATTTCTGCTCAACACTTGAGTGCGAAGAACTTCACTGAGCAACAGGAGCATTTCTGCTCAACACTGAGTGCGAAAAGGATTCACTGAGCTTCAGGAGCACTACTGCTCAACACCCGAGTGTGATGAATTCACTGAGCTACAGGAGCATTGCTGCTCAACACCTGAGTGCGATGAACTTCACTGAGTTTCAGGAGCTTTTCCGCTCAACATGAAGTGTGATGAATTCACTGACTTGAGCAGGCGCAAGGCGACCATGAGTCGAGTCGCTTTTAGGAGGCTCACTGGGGAAATGCATTTCTGCAGGCCCCCGGGGCAGCTGAGAGCCAGTGTCTGTCCAAGGGTAGTCCACTCGGACAGAAACACTGGCAGGAAGACTGAACCGGAGAGGCAACTGAGCGGCCCGGAATGGTCATGACCCAGCTGGACCCATGGGATGGAGTCTCCACTTGACCTGGCTATAACTGTCGTGAGGCTCATTGCCGGCACTATTGAGTAGAGCGGGAAGAGTGGAACAAAGCGTCCTCAGAAGCTTCTGACTCCAAGGAGGAGGTGACGGGTGAGTTGTGACATGCAAGGCAAGCTTGTGCAACGGTCACAATGTCTAACAACTCGAGGCACGAATGCCCGTGTAGTCGAGGGTCGCCCAGGCCCCCGTTAAAACACGCCCTTGGTACATGGCCCCTCAGTTGAAGAGGGTTTGGCAGCAGACCGAGCTGGGTGGTGAGGGTGAGCTGCTCTGCCAAGGTCACCTCGGGACCCGATCGTGAAGCTAGCGCTGAAGCGGTCATCATATGGAGGAAGCCAATGGCTGCATCTACCATATGCCCCAGGAGCCTCTGAAAGTTCTTTCAGTGGGACCCTTTCTCACTTCAACACCAGCTGAACACATTCTCATTGAAAAGACTTGTTGGACCGAGTCCATCTCCAAAACTGAAAAAGAGATACTCAACCCGTGGGCGAGATTACTCCCAGTTGATCTGAAGACCCAACGGGCTCTGGAGCACTCGAAGGGAAGGACTCTGTACTGATACTTCAACCCTCACAAGCAACACACAGGACGGCCTGCAACGCTGAAGGTAGAGATCTGAAGCACATATCTTTCAGGTCGGAGCTGCAGACCAATCTTGGGCCAAGATGGTCACGACCCACCACCTAGTAGCATGAAGAAAGAGTTTACAACTGGCCTTCATACCGGCTGGAGGAGTGGCTATATCAAATCCTTCGCCAGCAGGATAAGATAAGCACGCACAAGTCAGGAGCACTGCTCAACACTAGGTGTGATGAATATCACTGGATTTTCAGGAGCACGTCTGCTCAACACCTAATGTGACGATTATCACTGACTTGAGCGGGATAGCCGAGCCTTAGGTGGGGCAGCAAAGTAGAGAGTGGTGTTAGTGTGCTGTGCAACACTTACCTGTCTCCACTAGCGGCAGGGGGCACGTGAGAAGGCGGATGACCGCGTCCTCAAACGCACCAAGCTGCCTTCTGGCGACCAAGGGGGAGCTGAGGGGTGTAAGGCTATACAGGGTCACACCCGCCAGACTGGCCCTCTTGGGACCCAGGAACAGATGATTTTGCTCTCTCTCTGTAGTGTGGTTACCGCTTGCTCCGCTTTTTTTTTTTTTTAGGGAGCCAGCGACGGAACAGACACACACACAAACAAAGACTCCATCCGGCTCTCACCCGGGGGGAGGGAGTGATCGTGCCACTCCAAGAGCATCTCACCCCCCTTGCCACCTGGCTTGGCAGCGCCTGGAGCGGGCTGGGCGTCTCTACTGCGGCCGGCTCCATGCTGAGGCCTGGGTGGAGGCTGCTGCGGAGGCCCAGCGGGAGCGGCGGCCGGGGAACGCCGTTGGCGACGAGCAGTCGGAGGAGCTGCCACCGGCGGTGGGTGAGAACAATGAGAACATGAGCCGTCCACAAAAGCTGCCTCAACCGGCTGAACATATAAATATATATATATAGATTTTTATATACATATAAATACATAGCCCAAACATGTGATGCAACAATTTGACCGTCAGAGAGGAAAAGGGAAAAGGGAACGACCGCATCCAGAAACGCACAGGTGGAATGACATCTTGAAAAAGACGCAAACGCACCCGTGTTGCTCTTTCAGAAAATAGGACTGTCACCAGTGCCGGAGCACACAGGGGAATGACCGCGGCAACACTGAACAGTGAACTGAAACAGTGAAGCACTCACTTTTCCGCCCTCTAACCAGCCATCAACACACACAAACATTTAGAATTTGTTGCTGTTAAAACAGCAGTTGAGAGCTCAAAGCTCGCGATCACCGCTGCACTCGCGCTGTAGAACACCACCACTGGGAGAGCCTTCCTGAAGAACACCGACACACTTGCTCGTTCGTTCGTTGTAAACAAAGCACTCTCAGAGACATCAAACGATCGGCACCGAAGCGAAAGGCAACTAGTGCGTGCATCCACTTCCGTATTTATACCCGCGCCGAGGGGGCAGAGTGTGTGATGCGAATCACGCACACCAATTACATTGGCTCGTTCAATAGTACTCGAAGATGATAGGCTCTCTGACGCGATCCCCATTCAGTCGACCGTCGACTACGTCTGACGTTATCGACTGAAAGGGAACTGAAAGTCTTATCTTAGAAAAAAAACTTTTGCCGATATCTTCGGATCGGAGATGCGCCCGTTGTTCAAATTTCCCACGATCAAAGAGGACACTAATACGCATGTGCACAGCAAATATCACAAATTGTGCTTGCTGCGCACGCAAGTTATTTAAGGTGTTTCAACTGTACACATGTCTCAACTGTACACAGTCTACCCGACACTGTTTTTAATGGAAAATGGTATGATATCGTCAGAATTTGGCTTTTTTTGCAGCAAGGTTTAACAGTGCAGTTATTAACAATAAAAACTGGCTCTTCGGGTGAAAAATTTCGTCCTGCACTGAGTGAAAAGAGCTGTAATAGGGCATGTAAAACTCCTGAGTACTCCTGTGTACTCCACAAATAAACGTGTGTGTACGGGAGTTTGCTGTCCCGTCACATAATCCCGAATACTCCTGGATATGTACCAAGTTTGGGGCACAGCAGGGAGCCACTAAGGGCCATCAGTTACCATGGTGAATAATCCCCCGGTCGGGGTCAATGCAAGGGAAAATTAGCATTTCACACCTTTGGCACACAAGGCACTGGCCTCCTTCAATTGGTCAGAGGTCTTACATAGGATTGGCTGCTCAATGCTTTGTCCCTCCTCTAAACCCCCACACTATTGGTCCAGTTTATGGCCTCATTTGGGTTTATTATTACTCATTATTAATATTTATTATCATTGGTGTTCATGGTTATAATGTCAAGACAATCAGATAGACAAAGTTGAGTTTGTTATTTTTATTATTTGTAAATGACACTGGGCACATGACATATATATACACACATTCAAAATTCTATAAATAAAAATACATTAGCACAGAATACACTTTACTATTAGTCATACAATATATAACCCCATATAATATATAAGGTCTGTGTATAATATATTGAAAACAATATAATATACAAATACTTTAGAATATATAAATAGTACAATATATAAATAATACAATTTATAAATAGATAACAATATGGAATTGTATTGAATATATAAATGCAGTATATACATAGAAAACTATATAGAATTATATATAATACAATCTATAAATAATACTTCATAATATAAATAATACTGTATATAAAAAAACAGCAGAATATTCAAATTATACTATAGAATAATATTTAGATGCGTAATACTAAAATAATTCACAGGCCACCTTCTGTGGTCTCCACCGCGACTCGATCTGCACCAACTCGTGCATGATGAGTTCCCAAGTACTTCTGGTCTGCTTCCAGTCTTTTTTGTAGCACCCCAAACAGCGCAGACAAAACTGTACTGCGGGTTGGAGGTCGAACAACCCACACTGACTTTCCATCCAAGATAGCATCCTCCTCCTCAGACATGTGGTCAACTGTTGTAGTCTTCCAGATAGCTGCCTCTTCCTCTTGTCTGGAGAACGCCAGTCCTGCTGCTCAGCAGCTGCAAAATAGGAGGGAAAAAGTAATTAAACCACTGAAAATATCAAATTGGTTGGGATGGGAGCCTCTCCCAGGCTGAGTCTTTTACTGAGATTTATATTTATTTACACTTACTCTTCTTTTTCTTTGTCTCATGCGCACAATGATCCTGCTGTCCTCCATCTTGTCTTTGTTCTCATCTTGGGCCATCCTGGAACCCCTTCTAATAGTTTCAAAATACGTCTTGCAGGATGCTAGAGAGAGGAAGATAGTGAGGGGGGAGAATGTGTTTATTTATAACTAACTAATCTATACAAATAAATAGTTGTAGCCTTGGGACATTCTCTTGTGACTTACCTTTAGAAACAGCAGGATCTACGTCCAGTACAGCCATGGAGACGCCATTATAAAGATAGGTTGTGACCTCAAGGTTGTGGGGGGAGGATAGACTGTGGAGCAGTAATTAAAGAAGGTTGATTAAAAATATCATTTAGAAGAAAGGACTGTTATGAAACAATAGTTTTAAAGATATACACCAGTCTGTTTTCGTTCGGACTCTGAGTTTGAATAGCCACATTTTCCCAACGTAAAGGAGTAACATCTCTACTCTGCTCTCCGTAAAACTCCAGCGATCTTTTGCAAGCCATCTTGAAGAGCAGAGGACACCTCGATACAAACTGCTTTTCAGGGTCTACAGTCTTTGTTGTAGATTGACACAATGTAAAGCACTTATCAGCCCACCTTTCCTGAATACTAATGAGGGGGGCAGGGGAATAGGGGCAATCTTGAGCTGCCAGTCCCAAAACAAATTAGCATTTACAAAGCAAGCCATCAACTAACAGCATGTGGTCAGACAAGTTCCTGTTTTCGGGCCTTTGCGGGCATTTACAGGTACGCGTAACAAAGTTCCAAAGATCCCTGCCAAACAGCACATTTAGCGGGCGTATTCATTGTCTGAATTCTCCCGTATACACCCCTTTTGACGCAGTGCTGTGTTCGGTCTTTTAAACTTCTCCTCAACCTGCATGCAGTGTAAATAAAGCAGTTGCATCAATGAAATGATAGTAAAGTTAGTCCACGGCCACACCCCCATGCTAAAGGTCCCGCCCACGGCGCAAATTACAAGACGAAAAATAGAAAAATAGAAAATCGGTTAGATTTCATGTATTCAAATGTTTGTTTCTGAAGTCACAATTCAGCACAAGTAATATTGAAAAAGTGGAGAAAAAGGCAACTTTCCATTGATAATGTAACTGGAAAAACAAGAAAAATGAATGTCTGGTTTCAATTTTTAATTTTTGCATTTGCATTGTATGGTCTGAAAATTGAATTGTGAAGCGTTACACGGACCCCAAGCCACCGTCTTAACGAGAAAATTCAGGCAACTGATTCGTTCTGTAAGAAAACACCGAGTGTTCCTTAGAGGCGCAGCAGTTCCCTGTCCTTTCCTCATAATGAACTTAAAACTTTTGCTACTTCTCTTTCAAATTAAAAAGCTACTACAGTTGTTATATACCTATAGCAAGCTATATACCCCTTGCAATAACTTACTTTGCTATTTTAATGTTGTTCTTTAAATTTTAATATTTTTTTATTTATTTATTTATTTTCTCTACCTTGTCTTTCATGGTTGAAAATATGATTTGAGACTTCATTGCTGTTATTTATTGTAATTTGCAACTACGTCTGCCTTTTGAGAATTGTAATATTCCAAACTCCACAGAACCGCTGCCCCTCTAAGCAACACGTGGTGTTTGGCTCATTGGAAATACGTTACTCTGCCTACATTTTTGCAAAACCTGAAATACGTACCTCCAGGTACTACGTTTCTCTGCACTTTTTGAGGTGCCACACAGCCCAGTCTCACTACTACGGAGTCCCTAAAGGGACGTGGTGGTGGAAAAAAATTTAGGATGGGAGAATTAAAAAAAATATATATTTTGTGTTCCCTCGCAAAACTTTTGCGTTCCCCCGAAAAAACTTTGCGTTCCCTCGCAAAACTTTTGCGTTCCCTTGGAAAGATATTTGCGTTCCCACGCAAAAGTTTTGCGTTCCCTTGCAAAGATATTTGCGTTCCCACGCAAAACCTGTTGTGAGCTCGGACAGACACTTCCTGTTTAATGTCAGTGCTTCAGACATTAATGGCATGTCATTCTTTAATGGCAGTGCTTCAGAGCTCGGTACGTTAATGGAGCGTTTCATAGTGTTAGAACTTGGACTCAAATATAAAGAAATGCGGTCAGTGCTTAACTCAAGGAACTTCCCGGATCAATATTCTTGAGCTAAACGTTGTTAAAATACAAACAACACCTATTTATAATCACTGTACTTTATAATATAGGCTAAATGGATCTTTATGTGCAGGCGGCTGAAAGACAATTCAAGGGACCATCTGCAAAGTGCGATATAACCCAAAAAACGACTACAGCGTCAACTCATATTCAAAAATACAAAATAGTCATTAACTTCAATGTTACAAACTGTAGTGCCACCCAATTCAGCTTACACATCAATGGTGACCCACTGGTCATACTACACTGCTTTTACACATTTTTTATATTATGAAAAATATTCAATAACTTCACTGAGGAGCAGCAGTTCCCTGTCCTTTCCTCATAATGAACTTAAAACTTTTGCTACTTCTCTTTCAAATTAAAAAGCTACTACAGTTGTTATATACCTATAGCAAGCTATATACCCCTTGCAATAACTTACTTTGCTATTTTAATGTTGTTCTTTAAATTTTAATATTTATTTATTTATTTATTTATTTATTTATTTTCTCTACCTTGTCTTTCATGGTTGAAAATATGATTTGAGACTTCATTGCTGTTATTTATTGTAATTTGCAACTACGTCTGCCTTTTGAGAATTGTAATATTCCAAACTCCACAGAACCGCTGCCCCTCTAAGCAACACGTGGTGTTTGGCTCATTGGAAATACGTTACTCTGCCTACATTTTTGCAAAACCTGAAATACGTACCTCCAGGTACTACGTTTCTCTGCACTTTTTGAGGTGCCACACAGCCCAGTCTCACTACTACGGAGTCCCTAAAGGGACGTGGTGGTGGAAAAAAATTTAGGATGGGAGAATTAAAAAAAATATATATTTTGTGTTCCCTCGCAAAACTTTTGCGTTCCCCCGAAAAAACTTTGCGTTCCCTCGCAAAACTTTTGCGTTCCCTTGGAAAGATATTTGCGTTCCCACGCAAAAGTTTTGCGTTCCCTTGCAAAGATATTTGCGTTCCCACGCAAAACCTGTTGTGAGCTCGGACAGACACTTCCTGTTTAATGTCAGTGCTTCAGACATTAATGGCATGTCATTCTTTAATGGCAGTGCTTCAGAGCTCGGTACGTTAATGGAGCGTTTCATAGTGTTAGAACTTGGACTCAAATATAAAGAAATGCGGTCAGTGCTTAACTCAAGGAACTTCCCGGATCAATATTCTTGAGCTAAACGTTGTTAAAATACAAACAACACCTATTTATAATCACTGTACTTTATAATATAGGCTAAATGGATCTTTATGTGCAGGCGGCTGAAAGACAATTCAAGGGACCATCTGCAAAGTGCGATATAACCCAAAAAACGACTACAGCGTCAACTCATATTCAAAAATACAAAATAGTCATTAACTTCAATGTTACAAACTGTAGTGCCACCCAATTCAGCTTACACATCAATGGTGACCCACTGGTCATACTACACTGCTTTTACACATTTTTTATATTATGAAAAATATTCAATAACTTCACTGAGGAGCAGCAGTTCCCTGTCCTTTCCTCATAATGAACTTAAAACTTTTGCTACTTCTCTTTCAAATTAAAAAGCTACTACAGTTGTTATATACCTATAGCAAGCTATATACCCCTTGCAATAACTTACTTTGCTATTTTAATGTTGTTCTTTAAATTTTAATATTTATTTATTTATTTATTTATTTATTTATTTTCTCTACCTTGTCTTTCATGGTTGAAAATATGATTTGAGACTTCATTGCTGTTATTTATTGTAATTTGCAACTACGTCTGCCTTTTGAGAATTGTAATATTCCAAACTCCACAGAACCGCTGCCCCTCTAAGCAACACGTGGTGTTTGGCTCATTGGAAATACGTTACTCTGCCTACATTTTTGCAAAACCTGAAATACGTACCTCCAGGTACTACGTTTCTCTGCACTTTTTGAGGTGCCACACAGCCCAGTCTCACTACTACGGAGTCCCTAAAGGGACGTGGTGGTGGAAAAAAATTTAGGATGGGAGAATTAAAAAAAATATATATTTTGTGTTCCCTCGCAAAACTTTTGCGTTCCCCCGAAAAAACTTTGCGTTCCCTCGCAAAACTTTTGCGTTCCCTTGGAAAGATATTTGCGTTCCCACGCAAAAGTTTTGCGTTCCCTTGCAAAGATATTTGCGTTCCCACGCAAAACCTGTTGTGAGCTCGGACAGACACTTCCTGTTTAATGTCAGTGCTTCAGACATTAATGGCATGTCATTCTTTAATGGCAGTGCTTCAGAGCTCGGTACGTTAATGGAGCGTTTCATAGTGTTAGAACTTGGACTCAAATATAAAGAAATGCGGTCAGTGCTTAACTCAAGGAACTTCCCGGATCAATATTCTTGAGCTAAACGTTGTTAAAATACAAACAACACCTATTTATAATCACTGTACTTTATAATATAGGCTAAATGGATCTTTATGTGCAGGCGGCTGAAAGACAATTCAAGGGACCATCTGCAAAGTGCGATATAACCCAAAAAACGACTACAGCGTCAACTCATATTCAAAAATACAAAATAGTCATTAACTTCAATGTTACAAACTGTAGTGCCACCCAATTCAGCTTACACATCAATGGTGACCCACTGGTCATACTACACTGCTTTTACACATTTTTTATATTATGAAAAATATTCAATAACTTCACTGAGGAGCAGCAGTTCCCTGTCCTTTCCTCATAATGAACTTAAAACTTTTGCTACTTCTCTTTCAAATTAAAAAGCTACTACAGTTGTTATATACCTATAGCAAGCTATATACCCCTTGCAATAACTTACTTTGCTATTTTAATGTTGTTCTTTAAATTTTAATATTTATTTATTTATTTATTTATTTATTTATTTTCTCTACCTTGTCTTTCATGGTTGAAAATATGATTTGAGACTTCATTGCTGTTATTTATTGTAATTTGCAACTACGTCTGCCTTTTGAGAATTGTAATATTCCAAACTCCACAGAACCGCTGCCCCTCTAAGCAACACGTGGTGTTTGGCTCATTGGAAATACGTTACTCTGCCTACATTTTTGCAAAACCTGAAATACGTACCTCCAGGTACTACGTTTCTCTGCACTTTTTGAGGTGCCACACAGCCCAGTCTCACTACTACGGAGTCCCTAAAGGGACGTGGTGGTGGAAAAAAATTTAGGATGGGAGAATTAAAAAAAATATATATTTTGTGTTCCCTCGCAAAACTTTTGCGTTCCCCCGAAAAAACTTTGCGTTCCCTCGCAAAACTTTTGCGTTCCCTTGGAAAGATATTTGCGTTCCCACGCAAAAGTTTTGCGTTCCCTTGCAAAGATATTTGCGTTCCCACGCAAAACCTGTTGTGAGCTCGGACAGACACTTCCTGTTTAATGTCAGTGCTTCAGACATTAATGGCATGTCATTCTTTAATGGCAGTGCTTCAGAGCTCGGTACGTTAATGGAGCGTTTCATAGTGTTAGAACTTGGACTCAAATATAAAGAAATGCGGTCAGTGCTTAACTCAAGGAACTTCCCGGATCAATATTCTTGAGCTAAACGTTGTTAAAATACAAACAACACCTATTTATAATCACTGTACTTTATAATATAGGCTAAATGGATCTTTATGTGCAGGCGGCTGAAAGACAATTCAAGGGACCATCTGCAAAGTGCGATATAACCCAAAAAACGACTACAGCGTCAACTCATATTCAAAAATACAAAAATAGTCATTAACTTCAATGTTACAAACTGTAGTGCCACCCAATTCAGCTTACACATCAATGGTGACCCACTGGTCATACTACACTGCTTTTACACATTTTTTATATTATGAAAAATATTCAATAACTTCACTGTAACACACCAAATTTAGTTCACACATCACTGCTCTAATATTGGTTATACAACACCTTGTCTTCCAAATGCATTACTGTAAATGTAACTCTTTTATCCAAAGGTACACATTTACATTCAAATGAGTTCTTGCTCTTCCCTGTGAATTGAACCCATGACCGTGGCATTGCAAGCACCAACTGTCACATGCCTATCCTGTCTTGTGCTGCACATGGGTGTTTTGTTATTTTGGGCCATGTGCTCGTGTCATTGTCTGATCCCTCCCCCTTGTTATCTGATTATTGTTTGAGTTCATCCACCTGTTCCCTCCTGATTGGTTTCCCTTTTTAAGTCCCCTCTTGTTTGCATTCTGTGTCGGTACGTTGTCTAATGTTTCCCGTTCCCCGTGATCCTCCAGCACGTTTCATGTTCTGTTGTTATTTTGTATTCATTAGCTATGTTTTCCCCCTCGTGGGTTTTGTTCTTTTGTAATTAAAGATCATTCTCCTGCACTTGAGTCCTCGCCCCTGTTTGCATTGTACCAGCCGTGACATAACGTACCGACCATATGAGGACTCAGCGGAGAAGAGGTGCGCAACCAGTCTCCTGTTCGCAATGGGAGCGGATGCTCCAATTTAAGGAGCTAATCTCCCTCCGTCAGCAGGAGACGGAGGTGAGAGAGTTCAGCCGGAGGTTCAGTTGTGCAGCTGAGGGGCTGAACCTTGGCGAGGAGGCTCGTAAGGATTTTATTAATCATGTGCTTGACGAGCCGATGGACTGGCTGATGTTCCGGTGTCCCTGTTCCGGTGGTCCCGAGTCCGGGGGTCCCAAAATGGAGGAGGAGAAGGAAGACTTCCTCCGTGACTGTCCCGGTGGTGCCGAGTCTGGTGGTGCCGAGTCTGGTGGTGCCGAGTCCGGTGGTGCCGAGTCCGGTGGTGCCGAGTCCGGTGGTGCCGAGTCCGGTGGTGCCGAGTCCGGTGGTGCCGAGTCCGGTGGTGCCGAGTCCGGTGGTGCCGAGTCCGGTGGTGCCGAGTCTGGTGGTCCCGTGACAGGTGGTCCCGAGTCCGGTGATCCCAGTTCCAGTGGTCCCGAGTCGGGTGGGCCGGAGATGGAGGAGGAGGAGAAAGGCCTCCTCAACGACTTGTACGGTGGCTCCTATCCCAGAGACCATTCAAGAGGTGACTGCCATCCCTGACGCGCCGCCCAGGGGCCTCGCCTCGCTCTGACAGCGCCGCCCAGGCGTCTCCCCCTGACGGCGCCACCCAGGCATCTCGCCATGACGGCGCCACCCAAGCGTCTCGCCCTGACGGCGCCACCCAAGCATCTCGCTCTGACGCCGCAACACAAGCGTCTCGCCCTGACGCCGCCACATAAGCGTCTCGCCCTGACGCCGCCACACAAGCGTCTCGCCCTGACGGCGTCACCCAACGCCTCGCCTTGTCAGCTCCGCTCCAGCTGCTCGCCAGCGCTCTCCCAGGGCCTTCGCCGCTGGTCCCGTCCAGCCTGGGACCTCCGCCGCTGGTCCCGTCCAGCCGAAGGATCTTCACCGCCCTGGCCGCCCGATGGGTCGTCTACTCCTCCCTGGCCGCCCGAGGGAAAGTCTCCGCCCTGGCCGCCCGATGGACTGTCGTCTCCGCCCTGGCCGCCAGATGGATTGTCGTCTCCACTCGTGCCGCCCGCTGGACTGACATTTCTGCCCTGGCTGTCTGCACAGTCTGCTCCACCCTGGCCTCCCGAACTCTGCGAGCCGCCCTGGCCCCCCGAAATCTGCGAGCCGCACTGGCCTCCCAAACCTAAACGTTTTGTCCCGCCCTGGCCTGTCCCTCCCGTCCCGCCATGGCCTGTCCCTCCCGTCCCGACCTGGTCTGTCCCTCCCGTCCCGCCTAGGTCTTATGGAGCATCTGGTAGCCGCTCCGTAGGGAGAGGGTAATGTCACATGCATATCCTGTCTTGTGCTGCACATGGGTGTTTTGTTATTTTGGGCCATGTGCTCGTGTCATTGTCTGATCCCTCCCCCTTGTTATCTGATTATTGTTTGAGTTCATCCACCTGTTCCCTCCTGATTGGTTTCCCTTTTTAAGTCCCCTCTTGTTTGCATTCTGTGTCGGTACGTTGTCTAATGTTTCCTGTTCCCCAATGTTTCCCATTCCCCATGATCCTCCAGCACGTTTCATGTTCTGTTATTATTTTGTATTCATTAGTTATGTTTTCCCCCTGGTGGGTTTTGTTCTTTTGTAATTAAAGATCATTCTCCTGCACTTGAGTCCTCGCCCCTGTTTGCATTGTACCAGCCGTGACACCAATGCTCTACTGTTTGAGCTAAAGCTAGTTGGGAAGTAATTGCACATAAAAAATAAGTAGGCCTATTATTTACACAAATTATATTGGTACTGTGCGCAGCTAACATAATAGTTACAATCATAGCTTATGCATTATATTTGCTAACTGAATTTCGATGGCATTACACTGTATAACAGTGTGCAGTTATTGATTTTATTTCATAAAAAAACATAACAATTATGCTTTTTTTTTAATCAAACTAAGTATTGTAGTATAACCAGCAGGAGAGCAGTGATGTGTGAACTGAATTTGGCCACAGTAGTGTCATAGTGAAGCTATAGAATATGTTTAATAATATAAAATGTGCAGAAGGATTTGGGGATTTGCACTTTGCAGACGGCCCCTTATTTGGACTGGTCTCTCAATCGGCTGTTTAGAGATAAATTTATATTATGAGGCGAATTAGCTCGTTGTCTAGGTTACTGTGAATGTAAATAGATGTCGTTTGTGTTTTAACAACGTTTAGCTCAAGAATATTGATCCGGGAAGTTCGAATAGCCTATTTGAATATATTGCCAGCTGAACAGTTTCAGTTTCGCGTAACAGTTTCACTGAACTCCTTGAGTTGAGCACTGACCGCATTTCTTTATATCTTTATCTATATCTTTAAATCATTGCGAGGGAACGTAAAACTTTTGCGTGGGAACGCAAATATCTTTGCGAGGTAACGCAAAAGTGTTAAGAGGGAACGCAAAAGATTTAAAAAAAATATATATATTATCCCAGATAGCAATGAGTCGGCGGACCACCGTCGGTCCTCCGGCGGCAGTAGAAGCGTCAGAATGGCGACATCGCAAACACGTTGGACGGCGCACCGCCGGCGGCAGCCGCTTTTTAAAAGCGGCAGCCGCCTTCATACCGCCTTCGTTAAGCGGCCGGCCCGCGGGCCAACCGCCGTTCCGCCGCCTTTATATTGAAGGCCGTCCTTCCGCGGCCCGCCGGAGGCAAACGCTATTTTCGAGCGCTCTGCCGCCGCTTATTCTGGCTATATATATATATATATTATTTATAGCATGCAGTTTAGCAAGAATAATGATTGGTCAAACCAGACAAATTTACAATTGGCATTTTTATTCCACATTTCAAAGTACAGTAACTGTCATTTAAACAAGATATTTCAGATCACTGAAACATAACAGAAAAATAAATAAATCAATATACTAACATGCAGGTTTCCAATTCAATTTTGGTTAAACAGCCTTACAAGCAAATTACAACACTTTCAATAAATGTTCATATAAAAAGGACAGCTCTAGGGTAAAAAATTACCAGTAAACATTATGACAAGTAAAGAGGATATTTGATACCAAATAATGTGCAAGATACCAAATAAATAAAAGTATAACTACATTTACAAGCCATTTCTAACAATATGATAAGTGGTAGTAATTTATAGTAAAGCTCTGGAGTAGAATAGGCCATTATAACGGCAATGCTGACCTGTGGCACAAGGATTTACAAGCTTTATTTGAAAAAGAAAAAAAGAAAGTAATTTCCACAGTGAGTGAGTGTAGTCTGACACTTCTGACTTCTTTAGGGGTCTTGATTCTACTGACTGCAAGATAAAGAAAGGATTCCAGTTGTCAGTGATTCTGGGGTGTCAGTAGTCAGTCTAGTTTTAAGTGGTCGGCTGTGGGTCCCTCTCAGCTGTGCGGCGCCTTTTTCTGCCTTCACGGTCAGATGCTCCTTTCAGGTAACGCGTAACGTTAACCTGGACCGCCTCATCAGTGCATCCTGGGTTGCCGGGTCCTTCCGGATGGCTAATATAGAAAATACAGATCTGTCATTTAATTTGAATTGCATGAGGACAATAGGACATACACATCTACTTAAATCTAAAAAAAATATCCAACTTACTTTGAACAATGGTCTTCAGGAACATGTCTCTAAAACATGCTTTATCCCCTACACCAAGCTGAAAATCCAAAAAAGTGTTACAAATTACATTTCTCTGAAGCTTCTCATAAATAAATAAAAAATGTGAAAGGCTAAGGATTCAGACTGTAATATATGCAGTATACAATCTTAAATTTTACTTTATATCTAGGTCTACTACATGTACAGGTAGCCCCAGTGGGAATTAAACCGACAACAACAGGTGCTGTTTGCAAGTTGTGCCTAATTGCTCAGTGAAAGCAAACGTCTTCAACATTGTTTGTTGAACTTGTTTCACCTGCTCTTGAAGTAAGATTTTACAATTCGTATTTTTATATGTAATATTGTAGTGTTTATTATAAATGATTTATCTGTGCACTTCATTATTCTTTTAAAATTCATGTAGCCTTACAATCTTTAATCAAATACGTTACCCTTCCCTCCCCCCTCGAAACGACTTCTCTTCTCTTCCGGTCATGTGCTATGGTGCGAGGGCGTGGCAACTCCCCTCAAACCGTGCTATGAGCAGAGATGGAGAAGAGGAGCGCTAGAGTAAAACCCTGCCCTCCGTTCAATATACCGTTTCACTTTTAAATACGTCACAACACTGGAGAAAAGTCGTTTGTAACTTCCGGTTCATGCCGACATCAAATAGAAGCAATAGTTTCCAAGACAAAAAAACTTCACAAATAACATCACTTACTTGTACTCAAACTCTTGGCTCTGTGAAGTGGAGTCTGGATTACTGGGGAGAAACCTGGTTGCGAGAAAGAGGAAACAGAAATTTGAAAATCTAACAAATGGTATAGTTTAGTGGCAGGATCACAAATCCAGCATCACAGCAATAGATTTTACATACCAGTTCAGCATTTTTCTGGTTTTCTGGAATCGATGCATCTTTCTAGAGTTTTTTTTTTTCTTGAGACTTCCAAGATTCTAGAGTAGGGAATAACGAATGAAAGAGTCAGTTATCCACAATAAACAGAAAATAAATTACACAGATGAAATACAGGAAAATCAAATACACAAGTCAGACCCATTTACCTGCTCCCTTCATGAACTTAAAATGATGTTTCTCCCAGGTGCTGTGTGGAGGTGTGCAGAGGATGGCTAAATGGTTGCCTTCGTCTTTTTGCTGAGGTTAAATGGGGGCCAATGGCACATGCTCTCGCTGAGCCACTCTTGCGGAACCACTGCAAATGGCAGATCCTCCTCGTTGATAAACTGAACAATGTGAACCATCTAAAATAGAAGAACATTTTGCATAAAGTATACTTTTTGATTAATTTCCAGGCAAAATCAATAACATTAAAATGCTCACCCCTTCAAAAAAACGAGTCATTTTCACAAGTGGATCAACAGAAAACCATGTTCAGACAAACACAATCATATACATATACACACACATATATACATATAAACACATATATACACACATTATATATATATATATATATATATATATATATATATATATATATATATATATATATATACACACACACACATATATATATATATATATATACACACACATATATATATATATATATATATATATATATATATATATATATATACACACACATATATATATATATATAAACACCAAAAGTTGATGTAAAAGTAGATGTAAAGCATTGGCGATTTACTGTAGCTAGATACATTTCAACATGTCGAACATGCTTGAATTCAGTGAGTAAAAAAGGCGAAGCAGCATGTGTTAGCTAACAATGTAAGTTAAACTAGACTAGCAGCATGGTTGTCGAATCAAACAAAACATCATTATGTTTAGTTAGAAAACAACACAAGTTATACTGATGGTGGACGGCACTGATCCTCAACAACTCGTCTCAACACCGGCGTGATTACTTGGACTTCCAAAAGATGGAAATGGATAAATATTCTAAATGTTCCGATCCAATCTGACTTGTAATGCTGCCCGAATCATAAATCATGCACTGTTCCTTCGTTGGCCAGAGGAGAACTGGCCCTCCGACTGAGTCTGGTTTCTCCCAAGGTTTTTTTCTCCATTCTGTCACCTGATGGAGTTTTGGTTCCTTGCCACTGTTGCCTTGGCTTTTGGCTTGCTTAGTTGGGGACATTTAATATTCAATAATATTATTGATCTGCCTTGCTTAAGGTGGACGTTGACTCAATTTTCTTTTAGAAACAAACTCTGTTATATTATTTTCATGTTATCACTGTGAAGCTGCTTTGATACAATCTGTATTGTAAAAAGCGCTATATAAATAAAGGTGACTTGACTTGACCTGATGAGTCTTTCTTGTCGTAAAGATTTTGCTAACGTTACCATTCCCACGTGGGCGGGAGAATTGTCCTTCAGGATTTGGTTACGTAAGTTAGTTAATTATTCGACTGACCAATACTATCTTAAACCACATACTGTAGTACTCACACTGGCATAAACATACGTAAATATAGTTAAAAGAAGAAAAGAAAAAACTAACGCCAGGAAGTAACTAAGTAACGTTAGCCTAACTAACGTTAGCCATGTCAGAAACATGACGGAAACTTTGTAAACAAGGCTAACTTACTAGCTTGACTAGTAAGGCAAGAACATATTTGAAAAAGATGAACTAAAAATGTAAAAAATGAACATAATATTGCGTTACACAAAAAGGAAAAATGTACTTACTTTAAAGATCGTAGTCAATGACTAGATAGGATATCCTCTCCAAATACTGAAATCGTGTGACGAGTGGCCACTGTTGTGTTGGTAAATCTGCTTCCGTTTTTTAGGTACTGCCCCTCTCGGCCGGTGGAGGTACTTCTCTGTTTGTGCTTTAATACTTTCTTAAACATTTGTACAGATTGCAAAACTCTCAATTGCAAATGAATCCCTTATACCGGTAAAAGGTCAAATAAATAAAAAAATCGAGCTTGTAAAAAAATGAAAGACATAAACGAAATTTCCTGGGGTGACAGAGAGACAAAATATTTCTAAATATTTCACTTTATCTTTCAGGTCAAAACAGGGATTTTCATGTTTATTATAAATATTACCATGGTTGCAAATTAATAAAAAAAATCTAAAGCATACCCAAGCTTTTGGCCAAGTTGCAGATGTCTTTCACTGTTCACTGATTTCAGGCATTGGTGAAAAGTCTAACTTCATCCATTTATTCTGCTAAATTGTTCATACCATGAATGAAATATTTATTTTAAAACCTAATCAGAAAGATATTTATTGCCAAGTAAGTTTTACAAAAGGAATTCTTTTTGGACTATTTGTGCATCTCAATTGTGCATAAATCAAAGAAATGTAAAGAATTGTCACCTTAAGTGACTAAAATAATTCTATATATTTTACATAGGCATATCACTGAATCGCTTCAGAGTTTCAACGTAATTTAAATGTATTTTCCTAAACCTTATCATGGAATATCTGTCAAATCTGTTATAAACCCTAATGACTTTGGAGCAACAACAACAACAAAATTTGATATAATTCACATAATAATTATAATCGCTTTAAATGTGAAAGTTAAAATGCTGTCAGTTCCACTCATGCCAATGACATGGCTGGTCGATTTCAAAGCGGCTTGCCGCCAGCCGGCCGCGGTTCATTTAGACGGCGGCAACCGCCAGAGAGAATGAAGTCGGCGGCCCGGCGGCTGTTCGCCGGCGGCATCTCGCAAGAAATGGGAGTGACGAATTCGGCGGCAAACGTTTCATCTCCGCCAGCGGGGCGCACCTATAGCCGACAGTTTGGGGCCGGCGGCAAAAAGAAGCCGTGCCGATATTTTTTGCTATCTGGGATCCCATCCTAAAATTTTTTCCCACCACCACGTCCCTCCGTAAACGGCAGTTCGTGATATGGTCACGTCATTTAATCTATTGGTTCGTGATACGGACACATTTATTTCGTTATTTTCGTGATATCAGCATGTTTTTTTTGTTGTTTTTTTGTCACGATTCTTTCTGCTAGTCGGGCTGCAGCAGATAAGCTGTTTAATTTGCCTTTATTGATCACGAGATCTTATCATGGTTTATATGTATTTATTTTAATGTTATTATTTCTGTCTTATTGCCAGGGAAGCTGGATTGCTTTGCTGTTTATTGATTTTTTTTTTTAAGTATAAACGACTACGCAAATTTTATCAGTAGGAAATCACGCTCCTTCCGAACACATCACGATATTTGGCATCAGTGTGCCAGATGTTGGTAAGTAGTCGAAAATACACTGTCCTCATAATGTTTAAATATAATGTCTTTTCTGATGGTCGATATGAATCAGATTAGCTCATGTTCAGTCACTGCATTATATCTGTCATCTCCTCGGAGGCTTTGCGTTTCATTGCTTTCTAATTCAAAACAAGGTGATTAAACACTGTATGTCACGTGACGTGCTATAGGAAGTAGTAGAATTAGTTCCAAAGTGGTATTTGTAATAGAAGCACAGTAAAAACAACACTTACCATGCTTTTGCCACAGTAACCTTAGTTTTACTGTGATAAGTGTGGTAAAAGGACAGTAGCCAGCCACAAAACTGTCCATGCTTTTACCTCAGTAATGGTAGTTTTAAAGTGATATTTGTTGTAAATGCATATTAACCACAACACTTACCATGCTTTTAATGCCTAATAATGGAACAACCAATATTTGCAAGGTAAATCAGTAATTTGTCCTTTAAATAATCCTATATATTACACATAATGATATTTTCTTTTCTCTTTTTTTCAGCTGAAAAGACCAAAAGGTTCTTTCGGACAAAGTCAGCCCATTATTGTTTGAGGAGAAGTAAACTGAGGAGATACTCGATTATTTTGTCATGATCAGATCAGTTACACTGCTGATAACTGTCCTGTTTGCATGTAAATCGTGCTGTTTTTTTTACATGTTATCATGTGACATATTATATCATTTTATCATAATCACTTTTATTATTAAGTTAATATGATTATTGCATGCTATTAAAGACATACTTTCATTCATAGAAATGCTCACATATCAGTGAACTTATTACATAAAAATGCTTTTAATATATAATTATGCAACACTCCTTACAGAAATAAATCCTAGAATTATATATAAACTGACTACTTGCAAGTAATGTATTAAAATTACCTGCCTTTCTGTTTTGCAGGATTACCTTTTTTTAAAGGTCTACAATATCAAACTCGACAGCTCTTTTAAGAGCCAACCCTCACAAGAGCTATTAGTGAGTCGCAGCGAATCTTGCCATGATCAGCCCTTCCCAGGTAAAGTTTCTAGAATATTTCAATCAGTATTTACTAATCAAATGTTCTCTCCTGAATCGTATAGTAAATTAACTTAATTATAACTGTGGTAATTGGTATGTTTCAAGAACAATAGTAACTGCACATAGAGTAAGTAGAGACTTTTTTTGTTTTACAGCAGAGAAGGAAGACCAGTCCTTATATCAACGCAAGCTAATTGAATAAGTCCTTTGTTTAGGTAAGGAAGGAACATCTGGTGCCCAAAGAAGACAGAATGGTGCGCAAGTCCATGGTATGCCTTGTATTTAAACAATGCTGTAATATGTATTACATAATTTGATCTTGACAATTTTACATTGTACAGATTACCACTCGATTTTTATATGGGTAAAACTCTTTTTCTTCAGTACTTAGCTTATATTATGTGCTTCAATATTATATATATATATATATATATATATTATATATATATATATATATATATATATATATATATATATATATAATACTTCAATGTGTATATAACATAATGTACTGACTGCTGCTTTGTAAATTTAAATAAGGAACAGGCAACTCTGATCCTTTGCATTCTCCTTTTTGAGGTTGAGAGTTTACATCAAACCCTAATTGAGCACATCTGAAATTTTTAACCAAAGTCTTCAGGTTTACTTGTAGAGAATAGGCAGGTGGGTTTGAGGTTGGAGCTAAATCTGCAGGACAGTGGACACTGAGGGCCAGAGTCGCCCATCACTGCTTTAAATAAAGCTACACTGTTAGTGCAGCAGATTAATGGCATATTTCAAGAGAATCGTTCAAATTGGTATAGAAGCATGAAATTTGGCACAGATACTCTCTAAGGGTCACTTTTTGGAAAAAAGGTGTTGGTCACCCAAAAATTCAACATGGCGGCCATTTCTTAAATCAATTTTTGGAAACAGTGGCAATGAACATAGAAGGGCAGCCATCTTCAAAAAATGTTTCCTTCCTGAATTTTTACTGGCCACTTCCTTTTTCTAACAGTGGCCCTTCCTCTCTGTGGACTGCACCTTACCGTGGTGGAGATGCTTGTGTACTCCAATGAACCTAAGAGCTATGCCGGCGGGGATTTTATATCCCTGGCAAGTTTAACTAAGCCTTACAGGTCAAAGGAGAGGAGGCAGACATTGACTATTTGACAGAAATGGTGGCCATCTTGAAAATGGTTGCCATCCTGAATGTTTGAGTGGCACATACCTTTTTTCCAAAAGAGTGTTCCTTGAAGAGTATTTCTGCCAAATTTTATGCTTGCATCACCATTAGAACAATTGAAATAATTCATATTCGACAGGAACGGTGGCCATCTTTAAAAATGGCGACCATCTTGAATTTTTGAGGGACAAGCATCTTTTTCTATTAACATGTTCTTAAGAGAGTATTTGCATCAAATTTTATGCTGGATCACTATTTGAATAATTGATATAATAAGCATTGAATAGCAATGGTGGCCATCTTGTAAATTGGTCGCCATATTGAATTTTTGAGTGGCCAACGGCTTTTTCCAAAATAGTGGCCCTTAGAGAGTACCTGTGCCAAGTTTCATGCTTCTATACCAAAGTGAACGATTTTTTTACTAATCTGCTGCACTGTCATTTTTTAAGTTGATTCTTTCCCAAAAAAAAAAACACTTTGTTCTTTCAAATTGTATGTGATAATTCATGTGTAATTACTTCCACCAACTAATCAAGTACTCTCGTAAGTGTAGAATCTGCCATTCAGAATACATACGAGCGAGTCGCTCGAATGGTGGCAGCCATGTTGCGCCTCCATCTTGAAAATACATTAGCCAAAGAGGGACATACCTGAAAAATTCAAGCTTCTCCTTTCGGGCCTTTACTTTGTGGCACCGTGACGAATGCGAGGGGGTGATTACTCATAATAATACGGCCACAGTAAGAGTTAAAATGCCCTCGGAATGGGAGGGGCTAGAAAGTAATATTCAGTTGGTAGTCTTATACAATTTCACAGCTATATGGGAGAAAATTTTACACAATGTAGCTTTAAATAACGCAGAATATAAGCTGACCTGACTGTCCATTAAACAGCTTAATTTGAATTGTTTGTGCTTTTTTGTTTTACTTACAGACCAGGACTGGAGAACGCCTGACGATGGGATGTTGCGATTGCTGTTCCTGATCCTGATCGATTGCTCCTGTCTGCCTAGCTGCCTTCTGTGTTTTGTTTGCTTCGAGGCTGTAAGCTCCGTCTAAGCCTCGTATTAGCTTTGTATTTCTTTCTGTTTTGAACCATCATTTACTACCATTTCTAGTTGTTTATACTACTAAATACAGCTTAGACAACATCTCAGATTAACCTGACATCGCTAGCTTCCGTTATTGTTAGAACAACACGCTAGTAACTCGCTAGCCTGTTAACGCGCCACCCGTGCGCTCAGTTATTTATTTATTTTTCTCTCGCGCGCCCGCGCCTCTGAGTTCATAAAAAGCCCAGGTGAGTAAGAATCAGTCAACAAACACGGTGAGTAATGTCTTGTCCTGTTATTGTCACCTGCACTTCATGTTACATGTTTAGCATAGCCTTCCCCGTCGGCAATATAGGGTCTATATGTGATAAATGCAAGGAAACAGTCAGGCTGACGGAGAAGATTTCAGAATTAGAAACACGCATCCAAACTTTAATTGAGGATAGTAAGTGTGCTAGAGCTTTAGACTCTACTTTGGATGCGTTTAGCATAGTGAACTCTTTACATGATTCGGTTCTGGCTGAATTATTGCCTGTGCAGCCAGGCAGATGGGTGACAGTGAGGGATCGCTCTAGTCACGGATCAAAAAAACACTCTTCCGTTCCGATTACCACAACAAATCGATTTGCCCCACTCAGTGAAACACCCACTGAGAATTCTGTTGATTGTGCCCTGGTAATTGGCGATTCTATTACACGGAACGTGAAAATAGGGACACCACCAACGTAGTCACATGTTTGCCGGGAGCCAGAGCGCCTGACATCAAAGCAAATTTAAAAGTGCTGGCTAATGCTAATCGTAAATTCTCTAAGATTGTTATTCACGTCGGCACTAATGATGTTCGACTCCGCCAGTCGGAGATCACCAAAATTAATATTAAAGAGGTGTTTGAACTCGCAAGTACGATGTCAGGCACTGTAATTTTCTCTGGCCCCCTTCCTGTTCGAAGGAGTGATGAGATAGTTAGCAGATTGTCATCACTCAATGGCTGGCTGTCTAAGTGGTGTCTGCAAAATAATATAGAATTCATAGACAATTGGAAAAGTTTTTGGGGCAAACCTGACCTGTTGAAAAGAGATGGTATTCATCCCTCCTGGGATGGTGCTGCTCTTCTCTCTAGTAATTTGGCTCATAGTCTTAGAGACAAAACATGACAATCTGGGGCTCAGGTCAGGAAGCAGACAAACTGGCTAAACCGACCGTCTGCTAGCGGCCTCGCGTCACCAAGGTCAGATAAATCCCATCACATAGAGGCTCTTTCACCTAGATGTCATCATATAGAGACTGTGTCTGTTCCCCGAATTTGGAAATCCAAAAAACGTCCAAACCAATCTAAGGTTAAAAATGTAATTGATATTCAACAAATAAAAAATAGATATAATACAGATGAGCAAACGATAAAGCTTGGGTTGCTGAATATTCAATCCCTTACTTCAAAAGCACTCATAGTTAATGATATGATTTCAGATTATAACCTAGATGTGCTGTGTATGACAGAAACCTGGCTAAAACCAGACGATTACATTACTTTAAATGAGTCCACCCCTCATGATTACTGTTATAAACATGAACCTCGCCTGAAAGGCAAAGGGGGAGGTGTTGCTGTAATTTATAGTAATATTTTCAAAACCACTAAAAAATCTAGTTTAAAATATATTTCTTTTGAATTGTTGGTGCTTAATGTAAAAATATATATTGTAAACGATAAATCAAGTTTGAGAATTCTGCTGGCAACTGTATACAGGCCACCAGGGCACCATAAAGATTTTATCAAAGAATGTGCTGACTTTCTATCAGAATTAGTATTGACTGCAGATAAAGTCCTTATTGTTGGTGATTTTAATCTACATGTAGATAATGGAAAAGATTGCAATGGGATTGGCATTTAAAGACATTCTTAACTCTATTGGAGTTAGACAACACATGTCAGGACCTACTCATTGTCGTGATCATACTCTAGATCTAATATTATCACATGGAATCATAGTTGATGCTGTTGAAATTCTGCAGCAGAGCGACGACATCTCAGATCATTATCTAGTCTCGTGTAAATTACATTTAGCCAAGGCTGCAAAGCCAACTCCGTGTTACAAGTATGTTAGACCTATCACTTCTGCCACTAAAGATTTCTTTATCAATAATCTTCCTAATCAGTATCATCGTCTCAGCATCCCAGATAGCTTAGAAGAACTTGATATTGCAACAGAAACTTTTAACTCTCTCCTTTCCAGCACTTTAGATACAGTTGCTCCATTGCGCTTAAAGAAGATTAAAGAAAATAGTCCAACACCGTGGTACAACGAGCACACCCGGGCCCTTAAGAGAACAGCCAGAAAAATGGAGCGTAACTGGAAGAAAACAAAACTAGAGGTATTTCGGATTTCATGGAAGGAGAGCTCGATTGCTTACAGAGATGCTTTAAAAGCTGCTAGATCTGCTTATTTTTCAACCCTATTAAAAGAAAATAAACATAATCCAAGGTATTTATTTGAAAAAGTGGCTACACTAACCAAAAAGAAAGCTTCAAGCCCAGAAGTTTCCAAGAAACACAGCAGTAATGACTTATTGAACTTCTTCACTTATAAGATTGATAATATTAGGGACAAAATTATAACTATGCAACCGTCTACTACAGCATCACATCAGGGAGTGCATTATAGTCTCCCCGAGGTAAAATTTGATTCACTTGTTGCCATAGGAGAGGAAGAATTTTGCAAACTCGTTAATTCATCTAAATCGACAACATGTATGTTAGACCCTATACCGACTAAACTACTGAAAGAGATGCTTCCAGAAGTCATAGATCCTCTTCTTAACATCATTAATTCATCTTTGTCTCTAGGATACGTACCAAAAACCTTTAAGCTGGCTATGATTAAACCGCTTGTTAAAAAAACGCAACTTGATCCTACAGAATTAGTCAATTACAGGCCGATCTCAAATCTACCTTTTCTGTCAAAGATACTAGAAAAGGCAGTATCCTCACAACTGTGTTCCTTTCTTAAAAGAAATGGTATCTGCGAGGATTTCCAGTCAGGATTTAGACCGCACCATAGCAATGAGACAGCTCTCATTAGAGTCACAAATGATTTGCTCTTATCATCCGATCGTGGCTGTATCTCTCTATTAGTGTTACTTGATCTTAGTGCTGCATTTGACACCATTGACCACAACATTCTCTTAAATAGACTAGAAAACTATGTTGGCATTAGTGGAATTGCATTAGCATGGTTTAAATCATATTTATCTGACCGCTATCAGTTTGTAGCAGTAAATGAAGAGATGTCTTATCGATCACAAGTTCAGTATGGCGTACCACAAGGCTCAGTACTAGGACCGCTGCTGTTCACTCTGTACATGCTACCTTTAGGAGATATCATTAGGAAACATGGAATTAGCTTTCACTGTTATGCTGATGATACTCAGCTCTATATTTCTTCCAAACCTAACGAAACTCACCAATTCACAAAATTATCGGAATGCATAGTTGATATCAAAAAATGTATGACTAGTAATTTCCTACTACTTAATTCTGAAAAAACAGAGATTCTAATTATTGGACAAAAAACTTCCACACGTAATAACCTAGAATACCGTCTAACACTTGATGGCTGCTCTGTTAAGTCTTCGTCGTCAGTTAGGAACCTGGGTGTGCTCTTTGATACCAATCTTTCATTTGAAAGTCACGTGTCTGTAAAACCGCATTTTTCCATCTTAAAAATATATCCAAATTACGTCATATGCTCTCATTGACAAATGCGGAACAACTAGTTCATGCGTTCATGACATCAAGGCTAGATTATTGTAATGCTCTACTGGGTGGTTGCCCTGCACGCTTAATGAACAAACTACAGCTAGTTCAAAACGCAGCTGCTAGAGTTCTTACCAGAACCAGGAAGTACGACCATATTAGCCCGGTTCTGTCAACACTGCATTGGCTCCCTTTTAAACATCGTAAACATTTTAAAATATTGCTGATTACTTACAGAGCACTAAATGGTTTAGCTCCCCAGTACTTGAGCGAGCTCTTAAC
Organism: Siphateles boraxobius; assembly: GCF_051911475.1. Taxonomy (NCBI): domain Eukaryota; kingdom Metazoa; phylum Chordata; class Actinopteri; order Cypriniformes; family Leuciscidae; genus Siphateles; species Siphateles boraxobius. Next base: position 12,014,862 of record NW_027508876.1, on the reverse strand, counting down.
GCATTATAGTCCTTCACGTCTATTGCGATCTCAAAACTCCGGCCAGTTGATAATACCTACAATATATAAATCGACTGCTGGCGGTAGATCCTTTTCCTATTTAGCACCAAAACTTTGGAACAATCTTCCTAACATTGTCCGGGAAGCAGACACAGTCTGTCAGTTCAAAGCTAGACTAAAAACACATCTCTTTGACCTAGCATTCACATAACACTCTATAGCCTTCTATAATTCAATATTAGGCTGCTTAGATTAGGTCAGCCGGAACTGGGAACTCTTCCCTCATCTCCTGATGTACTCGTTACATCATAAGAAGAATGGCATCTACGCTAATTTTAGTGTCTTTGTTTATCCCGAGGTTTTCCCGCAGCCTGCTGGATCCAGGCCGTTTCCAGATCTGAAGAAGGACTTTCGCCTGGACCTGATGACAATGCAGTGCTGAAGTGCCAACTAGCCTCTCCCTATGGAGGTTCCCTATACCACTCTACAGATAAAGCGTTGTGGAATTTTTCGGTTCACGTACCTACCCAAAGTGATAAGATAAAATAAAAATTCTGCATCAAAATTTATAGACAAGTAGTTTGTTTAGGCATGGTTTGTAAGGAATTACAAACCTGCTCACATATATTCAAACGCTGATAACTATAGAATCAATTCTTAATGCGCATGTGAACGCCATCAGCGTCTATCACAGGTTCACGTTTAAAGTCTGTTTAGAGAGAACGGTGTCGTCTTAGCGGCCCCTAATTTAATAACAAATGATAATTTAGACGGAAGTGAATCAATCAAAACTAACTTTAGCTGGAAAAAACATTTTTCAAGAGCCACTATAAAACCAAACCAATCTCTGTTACCTTAAATTATATTTTAATCTCTGTAAAGCTGCTTTGAAACAATCTACATTGTTAAAAGCGCTATATAAATGAGGATGACTTGACTTGACTTGTTGAGACTTCTTCCTCTGAGAAAAAGCTACACCACATCAGTGATCACATCTTCTGTTCATCATTAGTTTTGTAGGGTTCAACTGAACAAATTGTTTTGACGAGGAAGAAGAACATGAACATGATATAGACATGTACAGGGAAGAGCGAGAAACCAGTTTAGCTGTGATAATGAATCATTATTTTCCAACACAATATAAAATCTGTTTTCTATATCATAGGGGACTGGGTAGGAATATCTGGCCCTCATTTGTGAAGCTTCAGCAGCTGTGAATGGATTACTATGATGTTAATGTATTTTTGAAGGCTCATTTTTATTTATCTTGAATCTCATTTTTCTTTATGCTACTTTATCAACTTTATGTTGTGTCCTCCAATAAAGTGTTGTGTAATAAAGATTGGTGAATATTGTGTATTGAAAGTGGTATTTGGGACAGAATTTTATTTGAGAAATTAAAATTTCTTATTTATTTAGATTAGGTCATAATTTAAAAACAACTACATATAACCATAATTATTTTACTTGGGACATAAACATTTTGTTGTGGTTAAAGATATTTGGGACAACAATGCAACAAAAGTTGCACATACTTACATGTATGACAGTTTTCAGTGAAATAAAGACAAGGTGTGTGACTAACAAGAGGCTGCAGTGGGTTATCTTGCTACAAACACTTTAAAGGGGACCTATTATGCAAAATTCACTTTTGCATGGTGTTTGGACATAAATGTTTGATGGCAGTGTGTGTACACAACCAACCAGCAGTGATAAAAATCCACCCACTCCTTTTTTTTTAATCCCCATAAATCATAAGCAGTGTCTCCCAACAACCTGTTTTCAGAATAGTTACTTTAGGGACATCACAAAAGCCACAGGCCCCGCCCACGAGTGTTGACAGACACTGCCGTTCTAACATAGAACCGCCCTGATCGAGTTCACAGCGAGTTGAGAGTTGTACACATCCGCCATTGCTGCACTGACGAGAATGTCTCCCAAGTGTTGTCGTGTAGCTGGATGTATTAATCCACATAGCTATGTTTATTTACTGGAGCGATAGGCCTAACATTATTGATCATGGCAGTAATGAAAGTGAGAGCGCGCACCTTATTACAGTTCATAGGAGTTGTTTTACGGATATACAGTTTACCAGTTTATTAAGCACCCCCTGAAAAGGTGTGTATAATATTTGTTTACTGTTAGTTGTAACGAGTGGTTTTTGTACTTCACTGTGTATGTTGATAATAATGAAAGGGTGAGGGAGAGAGTTTATGGATAATACTTTAATGCGGACTTCTTATAACGTTAGCAGTGTTTATTCAGCTCTTACAGTGATTTTCTAGAGTGAAATTGACGCTTCATCTTTTGTGTGATGTACAATAAACTTCATTGAACTCATCAGTATATTTTTACAACATTCGGACGCGGTCCGCTACAACAGGCTTGCACAAAAAACTTGTTGGAAAAACAAGTTATAACCGTAATTAAACTAGACTATACCTGATCAGTCTCCATACAGCATTTATTATGTGGCTCGGTGGGCATTATTGTCCGACTCCTGGTCGAAATGAACACGGCTACTGAGAGTTTATGTTTTGATATTATCATTCAGTGAGATGAGAGATTGTCCTGACACATGTCCTGCGAGCTCGTGAGGCTCCGTCCTCTGGCCCGGCAGCAGCTGCTCATTTGCATTTAAAGGGATACAGACTAAAACGGTGCGTTTTTCTGAGCCTCAAAAAGTGACAATTTAAACATGCTGTAGAAAATTATCTGTTTGGAATTTTGACTCTGGGGACATCAGAGACTTATTTTACATCTTGTGAAAAGGGGCATAATAGGTCCCCTTTAAGCATAATTGAAAATGATCCATGTTGATCATTCTAGTACATTGACTGCATTTAAAATGAAAGCATAGACATTACTGATGTCAGGTAAATAAGCAGCAGTCAGGGGGTGAAAATGATATTTTGGCACTGTTTTTGTTTTTTACTGAATGCTGCATTATCCTTGTAGCCTGGCAAGCCAGACCTATCAAGATGTTAGGTCTGGGAACTCACAATTGGCATACCTCAATCCGAGGGGCGGGATAAACAGTTGTCTTTCAAATTCCCTCTGCACGCAATAGGACAGCGCTACAACCAACCAGAGCAACGAACGGCTGTGGCTGAGTGAGTCCCATGCGTTTTTCCACCAACGGAGCTAGTTGATATATTAAACTTTTGCCGTATCGGGTCGTCAAAACTCCAAACACATCTTCCTTTTTTAGGAATGACTTTAGTGACGTTCTATTAACTCCAAGTCATCCAGAGTCGCGGCCAAAGCCGATTCGAAAGACCGCTGTTCGCCAACAGCATCTTCTTTGTTTTCAAGTAGCAGGGAAATCACGCGGAACTATGCGCGGAACCGTCACAACTCTGCCGTCATTATGTTAAGCCCGCCCCCCAACTCTATACACGATGTGATTGGCCTGACCAGAGTTTGGTTTTTCCAGCTCAAAAGTCTATGGAGAGTTGCTAGACCACCCTTTCTGCAAAATAATTTTTGCTGCCGCTAGGGTGGGTCTAGATTTCTAGGCTATTATCCTTGTGATATAGTAACAGTTCAAAATCTAAAATCTGTGTAGATTGTACTGCCCGTCCACCACCAGGGGTCTAGCAATGGCCCCCAGAAGAGCCATTTTTCAAATGGCTGTAACTCAAAGTCCAATTAGTGTATCAAAGAGAAAGTCAGCAGGACAACTGCTTATGCTATGTTTACTAAATAATGTTGGGCACCGTTTTCAGACGTATATGGCAAGCTGGCATAAAGGTTATTTTAAAAGTGCTCACAGTAAAATATCAAATTTCAGCCTGTCCCTCATATATGTCATAAAGGTTTGCACAATGAACAAATTTAGATATCCAGTTGTCCATTAAAAAAATAATATTTATTTAACATTAATTGTTTTATTACTAAACATTTTAATACTACATTACCCACATATCTCTGTCATTCTATCAATGGAACAGGAAACAGTGTGCTGTAGTTAATTGAAATGTGCAGAAATGCTTAGGGTTAGAGTTGGGATCTCGGTAAAGGAGAAATTTCTCACAACATAGACACTTTCTAGTTACCTTAATGTATAACTAACGTAATGATAACACCAAAACATACTTTGTAACATGAAGCGCCGTTTTATATGGGTTAAAAGATAGTCCTATCACAGCAAGTTCTGCGATAAAGTCACAGCCAATAAAAACCCACCTGAACAGATGTGACACATTTACTTGCCCATTTATGGTAAATGATGACAGATGATTCCTTAAATATTTAATATTTGAGCTGTTAAATATGTATTCCTTCTAATTAAATTATTAAACTCACATTTAAAAACAAAAAGACTCCTTTGTGTGGTTCTCTTACGAGAGGTTCTCTCGTATTGCGTAAGTTGCTTACGCTACAGGTAAAGTTCATCTTTTCTCGAGATATTGAAGCCAAAAATTGTCCTTAATTTTGTATTTATTGTCAACGCAGTGCAGCAGCTAGCAGACCTAGACCTATCTTGCGTGCTCATTGACTGCTCTGCGGCAACTGCAGCAGCCTATCGTTGAGTCTGGCGTGACATAACGTCCAATGAGGGCGCTTCGCGCCCTTTACGCTTCTGAGCCCGCCAGAATGGGAGTGGCATAGTGTATATAAGCCAGACAGATAGGCTTGCTACTCTGATTTTCATCTCTTCAGCGAAGCTCTTCGCATCGCTTGATCCTGAGAGAAGACGCCGCCGTTGAATCCAGCGACTGCAAGCAGAGGAAAGCGCCTGAGGAAGCCGGTCGAACTCGCCGCCTTCAAACATCCGTGCCTACTACGCTATCCGGCGACAGTATCCTTTTTGCTCTACTGTGCGTGTTCGCCGATGGGAAACCTTTTTCCTAAAAGAGCACGAGACGTTTTTGTAAAAATGTCACGCACTTCCTGTGGCTCGTGCCGAGCCCCTCTCAGCCCTCTGCGGGATGGCGTTCAAAGTCTGCCCTCCCATCTAAAGCCTGCAGGACCACGTCAGCTCTCGTCGTGCCTTTTCAGCCGCCGAACAAGCTGCTTCTGCCCTGCATTCAATGGATGTGCTACTTATCCTGCAAGCCGATCTCCTCCGTAAATGGGACGAGAAAGGCAGGAATCCAGCCGCTATCTTGGATTTAAGGAGTGCGACGGACCTCTCTCTTCGTACTTCTAAATCCGCAGCCCAGGCGATAGGAAGATGCATGGCTTCGCTGACCGTCACAAACAGACATCTCTGGCTGACGCTCGCGGACATGAGGGAATCTGAGCGCGCCTTGTTTCTTAACGTGCCACTCTCCCCTATAGGTCTCTTCAGCCCAGCGGTAAACGGGATCGTCGACCGCTTCGCTGAGGTGCAGAAGACCTCACAGGCCATGAACCTTCCTGCCTCGACGCCCCCAGCTGCAGGCTGCTCACGTGACCAGCCTCCTGCGCGAAGCAATAGCCAGCGTCCAGCCCAGCCGCCTTCCTCTTCGCAACGACGACAGGACAGCCGCCTAGAGTATCGCTGAAGCCCGAGCATGCGAAGTCCTCCTAGCTAAAGCGCGGAGGAAAAGACGGTTGAGTCCCGCTGCGGCCGACCGCCGTCAAAGTGTCTCGCCCTGTCAGTCCCCTCAGAGAAGGCTACTGCAGCAGTGTTTTTAGCAGCCAACGAGCCGGCATATCAGCCCTCTCGTCTGCACACAACCGTCGTTTTTACAGCGACCCAGAGAAATCTCAAAAAGAGTATAATGCCTGGTTATCCGGCTCACGCCGTAGGAGTTCAAAGTAGTGTTGCACGGTGCACCGATACTTCAAAAGTATCGCGATTCTCGGAAATTAAAAACATCACGATTCCAAAATGTATTAGTATCGATACTTCTATGAATGACGGCGTTCCAGATTTGTAAGTGACGTATATCATGTTGGTGTGTGCAACGCACGCTTCCAGTGCCTCCCTCAAGCACACAGCAAAGAAGCTCTAGCTGTCATGAGACAAACACTACAGCGAGATGACTGCATGTGCGAGCACAAGTGATACTGTGGCCGCTGGTCAGTAGCGGAGTGACAATCGGGAGGGTCGGGACTTTTCCCGGTGGGCCGGTAGTGTTTAGAGCCCGCGAGGGCCGGTCTGATAGTTATACATTGCAAGTTCTTAGCAACAGCCCATCCGGCTGCCTGGTGTGTCGCCGCTGCCCACTGGTCAAACTGTCCAGAGTAGAGAGTCCTCGCAACGAATGGCCTACCGCAGGGTAGTTTGCAGTTTTTTAATTAAAGATAATTACATGTATTAAAGTGCTTCTGTGTATGTGTATTAATCAATATCAATTATATAAAAAAATTTAACAAAACCATAATGAATGCACACAATTTTGAAAGCAAATTCCAATATTTATTGTCAAACTATTTAAAGACAAAGTAGTGCCAAAACTACTGCACAACAGTATAAAAATCTGTTAATTATAAACAAAACAAAAAATCCAGATACAGGGGCAATCTATTCTACAGTAGTGACACATACAGTTACGTTAAAAAAATCGCTGAAGTTATATTTTTACAAACCACGAGTTGAGATTCAACTTTGTCATGTGAAAATATATTTGTTTCTTCCCTTTAAAGAAAAAATAGGTGAAAACTTAAGCACAACATTTTACATTCTCAACTTTAATTATATATCCTTGTGATTATTGGTCAGTTTTATTGTAACTAAATGAAAGGCAACTTAAAATAGTTAATTATTATAAATTATCCATCATGGTGGCACGACCGATGTTTGCGGCGGCCTCTGCTGATACTAGTGAAAGTTTTTTAGTGCTAAAAAATATAGTTTTGTCACTGCCCTGCAAAGAAAATGGGCGAAAACATGTATATGACCGTGACTTTCTATTAGACATAGGGCTGCTTTGAGTGTACACAATGGAACATTTTTAAGGAAGCAGCAACATCTGTGGACTGTATAAACCTAGAGGAATATGCAGATATAACCTCTTGGGGCCCTTATCACAACCAGACGCTCGCGGCTAAGCGACCGTCAGAATTTTAAATGTTTACCAGCAGGCTATCCCAATAAAGGGAAATAAAAGGAAAGAGAGAGAGACTGGAGTATTATAAAAATAGAAAATGTATTTTGTTCTCTCAATAGACACACAGAAAACAGACATTCAGGCACCAAAGTCCAGAATCGAGGTGTTGGGATAAATTACTCAAAAAAATGCAACAGACTCAAACACAGAATAAATAGGGCACGTCACAAAAATCACATGCACAGATATAACCCAAAAAAACAAGTCACACTCAGTAAACTAGTGGCCACACAACTAAATTGTTACTGCGTAACCACACAAACACCAGATGCAGATTTCAGCATGAACTCACTTCAACTTGTACACCAACAGCAACAGTCTGTAACAGCACTAATCCGGAAAACCGCCAGCTTGCTGGATTTAAAGGTGTAGCGCCAAACAGTCCCCACCTGATTTCAATCAAGGTGCAATTCTCACTAACTACGCCCAACCTGCTACACTTACTCCCCCTTAAATGTCACCGTCCCGGTGACCAAAACAAAAGGTCAAACCCAAGGCCTAAAAACAGCACTATGGGAAGAAATTGTTAAAGTGCTTTCTATCAGGTGACTGCGACGATACACCAGTGTACCAGGGGGTAGAAGTGGCAAAGAAACCAAATTATTATTTGCTCGTTGTTGAGCAGCTGCCTCCAAATGCGCTCGAGCCTGGCTATAAATTACAGAGAGATGCTCCTGATGTTCTTGGACCCACTCTGTAGTAGTAGTAGTAGATTCTGATGGGGTATCAATGGTACCCAAAAAAGAATCAAGTGGAAGAGTGGGCTTACGCCCAAAAATCAGTTCATTCGGGGAAAACCCCGTAGACTGATGGACTGTGGTGTTATAGGCAAACAAAACCTGTGGCAGATGGTAAAGCCACCGTCTCTTCTTGTCAGGAGGTAATGTGCGAAGCAAGTAATGCAATGTGCGATTAAATCGCTCACACTGTCCATTACCCTCTGGATGTTATGGGCTAGCCCGGGATTTATGAATTCCATGCACTCTGCACAATTGTCGGAGCAGCTCACCCTCAAAATTGCGCCCTTGGTCAGTATGGATACGTAGTGGGACACCATAAGTATAAAACCACTGCTCTGTCAAGACTCGAGCTACTGTTGACGACCTCTGGTCTACAGTAGGATATGCCTGCGAGAATTTAGAGAACACATCCGTCACAACCAAAAGATTCTCTTTCCCATCACTTGATTTCTCCAATATGGAAAAGTCAATGGCTACTATTTCTAAGGGCCTTGATGCCATCAGATTACCCATAAAGGTCCTCAATTTTGGATGAGTTGCCTTGGCCACCACACACCGCCGATATTCAACAGCACCGGTCAACATCCTTCCGCATAAAAGGCCAATAGCATCACTGGCGGACGAGACTGACTGTTCGTTCCACCCCCTGATGGCCATGATCATCATGCGAGGCCATGAGCACTTCTGTCTGAAGAGCCTGGGGAAGCAGTAACTGCACAACCCCTTTAGTGCTCCCAGGGACATGTCTCTTCCTATACAAGACCCCCTCATAAACTACTAGATCTGCCCATTGACGAACAAGCTCCACAACAGCCGGGGACTCAGTAGACCTCTCTGGAGCTGTAGGGGACTGCCCCTCATCCAATATACGAGGAAGGCCTTCAAAATAGGGTCCTCAGCCTGCAAAACTTGGAGATTGGCCTTAGTTCTTGTAGGGCATGCATCTATGGCATGTATTTCAACCGAAGGGGACATGACCACACTCTTAATTTCAACTGGCACAGAAATCCCCGAAGCCATCTCCTCCATAGAGACTGGGGCTGGTGGTAACGGCAAGCAGGATAGCGCATCCGCATTCCTGTTACATGTACCAGGGCGATACTCAATGGCGAAATCAAAAAGTGCTAATTGCGCAGCCCAACGTTGCTCCACGGCTCCTAACTTAGCTGGCCGTAAGTAACAGAGCGGGTTGTTATCAGTCAGAACAGTAAATTTAGTACCCAGCAGTACCCAGGGTACCTTTAGTACCCTGCCCACTTAAGTGCCAACAGTTCAAGTTTCATGGCCGAGTAATTATCCATGTTTCGTTCAGTTAGTCGCAAGCCCCTGCTTGCATAAGCGACTGGACGCCGCAGTCTTCCATCCTGCTCTTGGGACAAAACTGCCCCGAGCCCCAGTCCACTAGCATCTACCTCAAGAAGAAATGGTTTACTAAAATTGGCATAACCCAGAACTGGCGCACTTATCAGTTTGTCCCTCAAAGTGTTAAACGCTTGATCACAGCCCCAGTCCCAATGGTCCCGCAAAGTGGCATTACGCCCCGTCCTATTCCTTTTAGGGTGTGGCTGAAGCTTTGCCACCAACGTATGCAGAGGAGCTGCATACCTCGCAAACCCCTGCACAAAACGCAGATAATACGACACAAACCCAAGGAATGATCGCAGTTCGGCAACTGTCGAGGGAATCCTCCAATCCCTAACTGCACTGATCTTGTCAGGGTCCGTAGAGACCCCGGAGGCCGAAACAACGTGGCCCAAGAACTTCACTTCAGGCTGAAAAAAATTACACTTCTTTAATTTGAGCTTAAGACCGTGCTCGCGTAGACGACTAAATACCGACTCCAAACGATCCAGATGTTGTTTAAACGTAGATGAAACGATGACCACATCATACAAATACAGAAGAAGGGAATGGAAGCGCTGGTCCCCAAATATTCTTTCCATCAGCCGCTGGAAGGTCCCGGGTGCATTGCACAACCCATATGGCATCCTCTGGAACTCAAATAGGCCAAATGACGTACAAAAAGCAGTCTTAGCCCGGTCCTTCTCAGCGACTGACCTGATTATAACCACTCGCAAGGTCAAGAGTGGAGAAGAGAGATGTTCCTGTAAGAGCATCCAAAGACTCCTCAATTCTCGGCAATGGAAAGGCATCTTTCCTAGTCTTTGCATTTAGTTGTCTATAGTCAACACAAAGACGAATAGATCCATCAATTTTTTTCCACAACCACAATGGGTGAAAAATAAGGACTACAACTTGGTTTTACCACTCCCTGATCTAACAGCTCCTGGATATGTGCCTTCACCACATCATACTGGGATGGTGGCAGTCGTCTGTAACGCTGCCACACAGGAGTGTCGTCAATCAAAGGAATCTCGTGCTCAATCAAGTCAGTACAACCTAAAGGTGCCTCACTACAACTAAAGGTATCACTATACCTCTGAAGTAAGGACTTTGCTTCCCGTTGCTCGGATTCAGTTAAATTAGGCCAGGAAAGATCCGCAAAACCCAACAATGGAGTTATAGCCACCTCCAGTGATCGAATGAATGCAACAGGGCCTTGGGTACCATTTTCTTCCTGGAAGCAGATGGATTTGCTAGCAGAACGGGCAGTGATCAAGTACATTTCTCCCAACAGGGTGCGTGGTTTTATCCACCGGTCTACCTGGCCCACATTAACAACTGGCACTTGTACTGTGCCATTTCCCAAGGGGAGCAATGAAATTGGAACAATTAAATCTGGTGGCAACTGCCACCCTGCCTCTGCTGGTTCTAACAATACAGAAGGAATCAATGGGCCAAGCCCCTGCCTACAGGTGGCTGACACAAATTTTAAAGATCCAGCTGGGACACAAATGGAGGACCCAGGAACAGTCAAAACTCTACCTAAAACACCAGATGTAGAAAACGCCTCGAGGCGTTGACACGCTAATAAGGCATGTTCCCAAACGGCAGGGACTGTTAACCCAGAAGTAAACAGATTTGCACCGTCTTGGCAAAAAAACTCTTGCAAACAACAACGGAGAACATTCATTCCGATCAATCCTGGGACCGAGTTCTTGCTTGTCTTAAGCCTGGACTCAGGTGGATCCTGGACCACCAAAACCCCTATAGAAGGAAGAACTTTCCCTAAAACTTCTACATCCAATTCTAAGTAACCTCGATATGGGATATCTAGGCCATTGGACGCTTTTAACTGTAACCAACCACAAGAACGCAGCTGGTCACACCCCAGGACTCGAAAATGGTTGTTAAAGAAGGACTCTGTGATGGTAGATACCATAGAACCGGTATCTATGAGACAAGTAATATTTACCCTGCCCATCTGAACGTCTGCCACGGGGCACTCGCCCACCAATGCCGAAGGACAAGAAAAAAGAGATGTAAGTGAAACTGAGCCTATCAAACCCCCTTCCAGTGCTTGGCTCCATGCACTAGAGGGTGCTAGTTTCCCTGATGGCGGCTAGAAAAGTCATCCCCCCCGTTTCCAACGGACGGCCTGGACCCAACCCCCACACGCTGTGTCTGCCGTGAGTCAACCGGGCAATCCCTAGCCATATGGCCTGTTTGCTCACAGCGCAGACAAATATGGCGCTTTTCCACTGCATGGTACGGTACGGTACGGTTCGGTACGGTTCGACTCGGCGCGGAAAGGTTCGGCTCGCTTCGCTTTTCCACTGCGTGGTACGACTCGACTCGGTACGGCACGGTTCGGTTCGCTTTAGCTCGGTTGCTTTTCCACCGCAGTTAGTACCCCTTCAAAGTGGGTGGGACTGATCGTTATTTGCGCCGCCTCTATTGCCATGACATCATCGTAAACGCGCCAAATTTCAAACGCAAAACACAGGAACAATGGAGCCTATCGAGGGGATGGTGTTCCTGATTCTCGGCATGTGGATGTTTTTAACTGCAAGACGGAGAAATGTGTTTAAAATGAGGCTGATGGCAGCAAAACAAAATACTGCTAAAAAAAACAAAAGAGTCTGGGAACTCTTACAACGAAGCACAGATGACGACATCACTCAGTTTGCCCGACGGCGCACTAGGGTAAGCTAATCTTGTTTAGGGTCTCAATCGCTATATCGTCACAAAGCATATAATGAATTTAGCTGGCAATATTATGTATTAAGAAGTGTAATCTGTGTATTTCAGATGTATCATATTTCGCAAAGTCGCCGCCACAGACCATCTGTACGTTTAACAGAGTTTCTGAGTGGTGGGATGTGATTGTTCCTGGTTTTACAAACACGCAGTGGTTGGAGAACTTTAGAATGTCGGAAGAAACGTTTATCCATTTGTGCAACAAACTGCGTCCTGCGATGGAGCGACGGGACACAAACTTCCGCGTGTGTGTACCTCTAAAGAAGAGAGTAGCCATTGCAATGTGGAAGCTTGCAACCGGCTCTGAGTACAGAAGTGTTGGACATCTTTTTGGAGCAAGCATTTCAACTGAGTGTCGGTGTGTTCAGGAGTTCTGTGCTGCAGCAGAGACGTTGTTGGTACCTGAACAAATTTGTTTTCCAGATCAGGAGAGGTTTAAAGAAATGGCTGCCTACGTTGAGAACAGATGGGGACTCCCACAGTGTATTGGTGCTATTGATGGATCACACATACCCATAATAGCACAACAACACTATCACTGTGACTATTTCAACCGTAAAGGCTGGCACTCCATCATCCTTCAAGGTGTTGTGGATGGGAAGGGACTTTTCTGGAATGTTTTCACAGGACTGCCTGGAAGCCTGCATGATGCTCGGGTTTTGAGACTATCCACGCTGTGGGAGGTGGCAAGCCGTGGAAACCACATACCAGCTAGCACCAAAAACATTGATGGGGTGAATGTTGGCTACTACATCCTTGGAGACTCTGCCTATCCCTTGCAGAACTGGCTCTTAAAACCATTCATTGACACTGGACGGCTGACAGCGGAACAGCGGGTCTACAACACGAAAATATCCAGAGCACGTGTAGTGGTGGAAAATGCTTTTGGAAGATTAAAAGGAAGATGGCGTTGCCTTATGAAAAGAAATGACTGTTCGGTCGACCTTGTGAAATCTATGGTGCTGACATGCTGTGCTCTACATAACCTTTGTGAGAGTCATGGAGAGGCCTATGAGAGTGCATGGGATCCACCTTCAGCAGCAAAACCTGTGCTGGCACTGCCGCAGCAAAACATGTGCTGGCACTGCCACAGCCTGTAGAGGAGGAGGGCAGGGATGTCCGTGAGGCTCTGATGCGTTACTTGAACAGTTGACTATGTCTGTTCTGTAAAGTGTGTCGTCAATAAACTTTTGTGCAGTATTTGTAAATGTTTCCCTTGCATATTTCTTAACCCCTTTCACGGAAAAGATCACAGATCATTTTAGTAAAACATTTCACCACTCGTTAAAACATCACACTCTTACTTGATCTGGAAAAACTTTCCCTCATTATAAAGATTTAAGACTCCAGCTTTGATATTTGACCACTTTTATGATAAATCTGCTTTGCAGTGACATTAAATTCTTAATTTATTCCAGGAGTGCGAAATTATTAATTTGTAACATTTGATATTTTGAATAGGAATCATCACTCATAATGCAGTCAATCATGTTTTCTCAGGTTTATTTGTGTTCACTTACATGCAATATACAGCATCTGGAGAAATAATTATCACATGTTTTTTAAATATTTTATCATACAGAATAATATTTCTATTAATTTTATGTCATAACACTATTTTAAACCGTGACCGGAATCTGATACAAATACTCGATGGTGGTTTAAAGTGAGTTTTAAGTAAAAGTGTATTATTAATATTTTATATTGTGTAAATGTAGCTTGCTGATACCTGTTGCTTTAATCCACCTGCTGGAAAAGCTATTCTATTACATAATTCAATTTGTTAAAAGAATTCACATAAGGTCCCAAAAATATGTATAAGGTCCCAAAAATATGTATATATTTTGTTTTTAAACAAGACTTAAAATAATAGGTGGATTTTGCATGTATAGTAGGATGACATGGGTGTCGATGGCTAAGCATAATGCCAGAATAAAGGCTATAATGGCTGAATTCAAACAAAAGAATAACAATAAAAGAATAATGAAGATTAAGTCTCATACCGGCAGAGGTGTGAAAGGTATGTCTATTGACTACAATAAAGCATAAATGGGACAGTTCTCCTCACCCGACATTAGTCAATAGACTGTAAATGGGTGTCTACAGGGCAATAAAATATTTGATAAGAATCTAATCAGCCTTCTCTTAAAAAAAAACTCCCCATATATACTCCACAGCATGGATATTTTTAAGAAATCTTCAGATTTAAAATGGAACAGGAACCCAGGTTCCTGCTCCATGCTTCCTTGAGCTTATATATCTCAATATTAATAACAGTCTGATTAATTCTGAGTCTTGAACTGTAAACTCTTACTTCTAGACTTGGCTTTCTTAATATATGTTGGTTATGTCTCCATTCAGAATAGATTATATTCAAGTGGGGCATACATGACACCCAGAAAAAAAAGGTTGCTGCTCATAAGTCACAGCAACCCCTTTTTATTTTGGGTGTCATGTATGCCCCACTTGAATATAGTCTATTTTGAATTTCAAAGGTATAATTAGCTATATTACATGCTAATGAAATATTAAAGCATTAAAAAGGAAAGTACACGTTTAACAAGTAAATTTTATTGAAGAAAAATGTAAACAGATCAAACTTCAAACAAAGTGCAAATATATTTACTGAAAAAATAAAATATATAAAGACATATATAAACAAAAATTTAAAAGTAAAAAATGTACACCAAGCGAACTTGACATTTTGTGCAAATGTATGTAGTGCAAAAAATAAATATATATATAAAATATAAAGACGACATATATAAACACAAATTTAAAAGAAAAAAATGTACACTAAGCAAACTTTAAACGTCGTGCGCAAACGTATTATACAAAAAAATTCAGAGAAAACAAGTTAAAAAATAACTATTTCTATGAATTATGGACTAGAGAGGTTTTAGTCGGGCAGAGAGGTCTGTTGTTGCCGGCCACTCATCGCCTGTACAAGCATCCCCATGACGTTGAGGAAGGCTTGATTGAATGCAGCCGTTTGTGCATTTTCCTCCGTCCTTAAGGCCGCTTCCTGCTCCCTCACTTGCCGGGCCTCATCGATTGCCATCTGCAAATGGAGCTCCCTCTGTGCCCGGTTCAGTTCCTGCTGTTGAATATCAGCCACCTGCATCTCTCTTAAAACAGCTAGACGCTCCTGATGGTGCATGCTCCTTTTCCTCTTGCCTAGATACAAAGGAAGAACAGTTATAATTGTGATTTTTTTTCTAAAGGTAAAAAAAAAAAAAAGGAGAGTTAAAATAAAGCTAACAGAATCACATATCAATTACTTTATGAAATAACTGTTCATTAACAACCCTTACATGATCTACAGTGTGAACTAATCACAAAGTTACAGTAGCTAGCAATAATGTATTTATGGTGAGCAACAGGATTTCATGATATATCAAATTTTATTGCAGGCATTCAAATCGACATAAGAAAAGGATTAGGTAAGCTTAGTCTAGATATATGATTTGTAACAGAAAGTGTTTTAGTCGTATTTCATACCTGGTACCACACGCTCTGGTGTCCTGCTTGTGCTGGAGGTTGCTGGTGTAGGCGGTCGTGCTGGTGGCGAAGCTGCTATCACCATTTGGGACGTTGAGGCATCACTGCACGGAGAAAGTGCTAACGAGTCAATCGTAGACAATGCATCTGAAACAAAAAGTTACACAAATTATTGCAACACAAATCAAACTAGCAACAATAACAAGTCCAGAACATTTAAATAATTAAATAGTCATAGATGTATAAAAAAAATCAAAATAAAGCTTTACAGTAGATGGTCAATAAAGTGAAGCTTTCAAACTTAATATATTGTTAACTTAACACAATGTACCATCATCGAATGTGTTGTCTAACAACCAGGTGGCCGAGTCCAGGGCACCCTCTCTCCCATTGCTCGAAGGTCGTAGATAGCGTCCATTTGGTCGAACCACTTCCACGTTCTCCTGTTCGCACCACTCCGGCAGTTGTGATCCTTTATGGTTCTATAGTCACTCTTAAGTTTTTTTAATTTGTCCCTACACTGTTTGTAGGTCCGGTAATAGCCGTGTGCGGCTAAGAGCTGAGCTACTTCTTGGAACACTTTTTCATTCCGTTTTGCCCCATCCAGCTCTCGCTGGATCCGCTCCTCGGCAAACAACGAGAGGAACGTCTGCACCTCGTTCACTGACCACGATTCAGCCATTTCTTTTTTAAAGTTTTGATCTCTTTTTTTTCAAGAAAGTAAAAAACAGATGCTAACGCGTTGGCTGTTGTCTACTGGTTATTTAAATCTAGCGGGTTTAGTGTCTCGTGTCGCAAATCCAATGACGCTGGTAGTGACGATTCTATCTGACCAATCAGTGATCTGCAGTGTTTTTACGTCACATTTTAGTACCGGTACGGTACGCTTGGAACCTCAACAGACCAGGTACCATTTAAAGCGAGCCGAAGCGAGCCGTACCGTACCGTACCATGCAGTGGAAAAGCACCACAAGTGAGCCGTACCGAATCGAACAGTACCATACCATGCAGTGGAAAAGCGCCAAAGCGTGCCGTACCGAACCGAACCGTACCGTACCATGCAGTGGAAAAGCGCCAATAGGTCTGCCATTTACATCAAAACGAAAACGCCTCTGATAATTAGTCTGCCTATTAGGTAGGTTGAATGACCCTGAGCCAGGAGACAAATGTTTAAGAATGGTATCTAATTGGGCCTGCTGTCTACGTAAACAATCTTTGAGCTCGGTCAATTCATTACTTGGTTGTGCTACCACGACCTGGGCGTCTGCCTGCCACGGCCCCACCGCCCTTGAACTGGCATCACACGAAAAAGCCCTTGCTCGAACAGGACGGGGCCCCTCGCCATCATCAGCCCAACGAATTACCTCCCGACGCAAGTCTAAAAAGGAGGAATCAGGATTAAGGCGGATGTATCGTTTTAATTCCCTACGCAACATTTTGTCTCTAACGTTTTCTGCAAACTGATCATGAAGAACAAAGTCAGGTTTAGCAATTTCAGTTGTATTCTTACGTAGTGCGACTTCATTTAGTGACATCAACAAATGTGAAAATTCACGCAACGTTTCTCCCTCCCGTTGACGACATTGAAAGAATTTTTGTCGAGTGTCAATATAAGAATGGCTACACACAAAAGTCTCAGTCAATATAGAAAAATATTTTCAGGCTCAGATCTAACTGAAGCTGGCTGGAGTTTAATTTCTAGCTTTGCCTCCCCATCCAGAAGGTCATACACGAAATACGCCTGCTCGCCTATGGACATCTGCCTAACCTGTAGACATCGACGGACCTCCTCAATCCATTCCTCTACCGAAGAAGACTCTGAACTACCAGAGAACCGGGGGTATTTACGTTCTCTATGAACATACACATACCTCAATCCAGAAGACCCTGGCTCCTGAACATTTGGCTCTTGGTGATTTAACACTCGTTGACTCTGCTCTCCCTGTTCTACAGCCCCATCAGATGCTACATTTCCCTGACGTAGCCTTGCATTATCACCTTGCAACTGGTTAATCTGCTCCATTAGCTGCCCGACCCGCTCCTCCAGCTACTGAGACATTTCAAACAAACGGGGAGAGAGAATTTTTTTTTTTTTTTTTTACACACCACTTGGCACTTGCAAAACCACTTTACATGCCCAATCCTCAACCACTGTTTTCCTGTACTCCACCTGCACTCAATGCACACACATACACACCAAAAAAAATAAATAATAATAATTACACCAGTCCCAATCTCAATCCTGCCGACTGCGCCAAAAATAACCTCCTGGGGCCCTTATCACAACCAGACACTCGCGGCTAAGCGACCATCAGAATTTTAAACGTTTTCCCGCAGGCTATCCCAATAAAGGGAAATAAAAGGAAAGAGAGAGAGACTGGAGTATTATAAAAATAGAAAATGTATTTTGTTCTCTCAACAGACACAGAAAACAGACATTCAGGCCTCTGGGTAGCAGAGTCAGGGCAGGGCTGGGGACAACAAAGTCCAGAATCGAGGTGTTGGGATAAATAACAAAAAAAAATGCAACAGACTCAAACACAGAATAAATAGGGCACGTCACAAAAATCACATGCACAGATATAACCCAAAAAAACGTCTCAGGTTACGTATATAACCCTGGTTCCCTGATAGGGAACGAGACGCTGCGTTTGAGACGCGATGGGAACGCTCTGCGTGATTACGTCGTGAAGCACGTGTAAAATCAGTCCAATGGAAGCCCACTACGACATAGGTGACGTCATAGACCAGGAAACTATATAGCAGCCCTGAAATCAGACCGCGACAGCTTCTGAAAAACCTGAAGCAAGTCGATCAGGGCATGCAGGAAGTATGGCAGGCAAACGCAGCGTCTCGTTCCCTATCAGGGAACCAGGGTTACATACGTAACCTGAGACATTCCCTTTCAAGGGAACTCGAGCTGCGTTTGAGACGCGATGGGAACCCCATACCCACTACGCCATAGTGACAAATGCCCGTTCTGTGTGAAGTCCTGCGCACACTAAGAAGCAAGCAACCTCGCCCCAGGAGTGGAGAGGTCAAGGTCATAAAACCTGACAAATGTATGCGGAGAGGACCATCCTGCCGCATTACACACGTCAAGAAGGGAAACTCCCGAGATTAAGGCCATAGAGGCCGCCATACTCCGAGTAGAATGGGCCCGCACAGCCATAGGTGAAGGCTGTCATAAGCCAATGAATAGCCTCGACTATCCATTTACTCATCACCTGTTTAGATGCAGGGCATCCTCTCTTGAGTGACCCAAAACAAACAAATAATTGCTCAGATTTACGCCACAGAGAAGCTCTGTGAATGTAGGCATCTAAAGCCCGGACTGGACATAACAGGTTAAGCTGTTCCTGATCTGGGGTATTAAAGGGAGGAGGATAAAAGGCCTGCCGCACTATTGGGCCCCCAACATTTAGTGGGACCTTAGGAATATAACCCGGTCTAGGGTAGAGGAATGCTTTCACCATACTGGGTGCAAATTCCAGACATGAAGGAGACATATTCCAAATGTCTCCTCGGCGCCCTGAAGCGGCGAACCGGCAGGGAACACCCGAACTGGCAGCGCTGCGACCCTCCTCAGAGAGTCGCACCCCAGTGGGAGCCGAGGAGAAACGATTTCTCAAAACCGTCCCTCCTTTTATTTTTTCGACAGGACTTCTTGTCTAAGCTTTATTAGAGATGACGACAGTCCTCTTTTTATTTAGATCTTGCCTACCTCTAACAGCTTAGTTCCTACGACCCTCCTCGGAGGATCGTTGGAAAAAGCAGGCACCTCGGCACCCTGAAACGGCGAACCGGCAGGGAGACCGAACTGACTGCTCTACGACCCTCCTCGGAGGATCGTATGGGGACGCTGACACCTCGGTGCCCTGAACGGCGAACCGGCAGGGAACAACCGAACTGGCAGCGCTGCGACCCTCCTCAGAGAGTCGCACCCCAGAGGGCGCCGAAGAGAAACGATTTCTCAAAACCGTCCCTACCCCGGAGGGGACCACCCTTAGAAGCCTGATAGCCTCAGCATCAGGTCTTCTTCTTTGCACTCTATGCCAGTTTAAGGAACATAGATTGGGAAGAGAAACCTCTGGAACGCCGCTGAAAGGTTTAGTTTTCTTGAAAGCGGAGCGTCCAGAAGAACAGACATTTTTATCTTTCTTTTTCTTTATTTTTATATCAGAAAAACGTATACATATAAACATATATATATATATATATATATATATATATATATATTCTCAAATATATTCTCGAATAGAGTCAATGCTGACATCCTCACATTCATCTATGTCCTTAAATACTTTACCCACCAGAAATGCCTCGTAAAATTTATTTATTATTAAAGATCGCTGGTGGGTAACGTCGGGGTTAAAAATGATGACGCCGACTCGGGAGAGAGAAAGCTCGCAAGCGTCTCTATAATCCAAGGCACTGTCATACCATGATACTTCATACCCATAACCAATACTCTAGTTAAGACGTTTGGGTATTAAACACATAAAATAGAAACCGGTTTATTCCACAATCTCGACACCTCAGTGTGGAGATAGGGAAAAACCAGTAGTCCCCGACGAGGAGGCTGATATACAGAGTTTTCCTGTTTTTTTTAGATACATTTCATCTAATAAACTCTTTTTATTTTCACTCTCATAATGTTCAGCTGTCCAGTAAATATTTAACTAGCAACAGCATTAGAAAAACCTCCTTTAAAAAGCTCATCTTTACTCAACAGAGTTATGAGCTGCCCATTTATTGAAAAATCAAACATCTGCCTTTTTCTTAATACTTTTATTTGTTTTGTTCACTTTTTCGTAACAAAACACTAACGATACCAATTCCTCGGAACTGGAAATCGCAGCACACTGGATCTGCAGGTGAAAGCTAAGATTGGGCGGAGCCCGTCCCAACCCACGCTGTCAGATCCATTTGCGAACCCCAAAATGCGAGTCGCCGCCGTGTCTAGGCAACAGCGGGACCCGCGCGGGTAGCGCGAACCGAACCGTTCTCCTCAAAGAACGATCGGCGAGAGCGGAGCGTCTTCATAGATAGACTCATACAATGCACACAATCAGCCCCCTCGAGGACTGACTGGGCATGCTCCACTCCCAAACAAGCAACACAAAGCTGATGTGTGTCCCCACCCGTAATATAACGAGGGCAGGGAACAACACACCGTCTATAATCTTGCTTGCTCGCCATAATAATGATAGATTGGGCTTGACAGACAACAATTAATAGACAAGGACAGATATACAGAGAGCGCTTGCTGAAGGTACAGAAGCTGTCGCGGTCTGATTTCAGGGCTGCTATATAGTTTGCTGGTCTATGACGTCACCTGTGTCGTAGTGGGCTTCCATTGGACTGATTTTACACGTGCTTCAGGACGTAATCACGCAGAGCGTTCCCATCGCGTCTCAAACACAGCTCGAGTTCCCTTGAAAGGGAACAAGTCACACTCAGTAAACCAGTGGCAAAACAACTAAATTGTGAGTATGGGAAAAAGTTGGCAAGTAATTTTATTGACACTAGGGACACAAGGCGGCTATGGCAGGGATTTCAGGCAGCTATAGGCTATAAGTCTACGGTCCAGACAACGGAAAATGATCCCTCTTAATACCAGATAATCTTAATACCTTTTTCTCTCGGTTTGAGAATACAGATGACAAACTAGCACAAAGGCAGGTTCTGCCTCCTATCAACCAGGCACTCCAGCTGACGTCAGATAGTGTGAAGAGGGTCTTCTCTAAAATTAACCCACGAAAGGCGGCTGGTCCAGATTACATCCCAGGTTGTGTGTTGAAGAAATGCGCAGAACAGCTGAAAGATGTCTTTATAGACATATTCAACATTTCCCTCAGCCAAGCCAGAGTGCCCATCTGTTTTAAAAGTGCAACTATAATACCTCTGCCCAAGACGCCAAATCCAGCCACCATGAATGATTACCGTCCCGTAGCCCTGACCCCAATAGCCATGAAATGCTTTGAGCGGCTTGTTATGAATCGCATCAAATCTTGTCTCCCAACCAGTTTGGACCCATTGCAGTTCGCATATAGAGCAAACCGATCAACGGAGGATGCTCTATCTACTCTGCTCCACCACAGTCTGACACATCTGGAGAACAGAAATACTTATGTAAGAATTTTATTTATTGATTTTAGCTCTGCTTTTAATACAATTTTGCCACAACAACTCATTGAAAAGTTGCTAATGCTAGGAGTGGATCTTGGCATGTGCAGATGGATTTTGGACTTTTTGACGGAGAGGCGGCAGACGGTCAGAATAGGTAACAAAATTTCAAAGACAACCACAGTGAGCACGGGATCACCACAAGGGTGTGTACTTAGCCCTTTACTGTTCACTTTGTTGACACATGACTGTTCTGCTAGTTTTAACACCAATCATATTTTAAAGTTTGCTGACGACACCACAGTTGTTGGCCTCATCACTGACAATGACGAGACGGCTTATAGAGAGGAGGTGGAGCAGTTGATAGCATGGTGTAAAATACACAAGCATGGTGTAAAACACACAACCTTGCCCTTAACACCAAACAAACCAAGGAGATGGTTGTCGACTTCAGGAGGACTAGTCATCGGCACCATCTCCCACTGACCATCAACGGTTCAGAGGTGGATATAGTACACAGTGTAAAGTTCCTGGGGTTCCATCTGACCGATGAGTTAACCTCCAGAGATAACATAACAGTAATAATCAAGAACAATGGTGTCTTCATTCTCTTCGTAGACTGAAGAAGGCGAATCTCCCTATTCAAGCTTTGACCATGTTCTACAGAGGCACCATTGAGAGCATTCTCACATATTGCATCTCTTGGTGGTTGGGAACAGTACGGCAGACGAGAGACATAAACTGAACAGGATTGTGAGAACTGCTGAAAAAATCATTGATGCTTCACTACCACGTATTCAGGACATCTACACAGAGCGCTGTATGCATAGAGCAAATAGCATTATTAAGGACTTAACTCATTTCTTACGTGACATGTTCATACTCCTTCAGTCTGGTAAAAGATACAGAAGCATTAGAGCAAGAACTAGTAGGCTATTAAATAGCTTTTTCCCCACAGCTGTTAGACTGCTTAACCAGAGAACGTGATTTGAAATTGATTATGTATTTTATTCTTTTATTCTTTTTTTTTAAAGTGTATTTTAGTATATTGGTTGGCTACTATTGCACTGAATTACCGAGTGGTAGAGGTGTGAAACACAATTTTGTTTTTATGTACACCATGAAAATGACAATAAAGGAATCTAATCTAATGTCAGCAAGAAAATGATTCTATAAAATACATTCACGGGTAGGCCTTTATTACAATTACATTAACCAGGTAGTGATGTAATGATACTATAGATGTAGTTATGGTGGACATATAGTGACCACTATAATTAAAGGTTTAATGAAGCTAAATGTAAAACATTAAGTCCATCTAAATGTAAAGGTAACAAACTCAGAATAATGCCCAGTATGTCAAGTGTGTCATTTTTTGTAATATTCTTTCAGCACCAATCAGAATTCCAAAAATATTGATTGTTTCAATAGGTTTTCCTGAACACTCTCACTATCTTCAATTGTTCGGAAATATAGAAATATACATTTGATTATTGCATCATGTCACTGCATGACTAATGGATGGCAATGAATATATCCTTTAGCAAAACACCTGATGAGCACTGACACTTTTTTGATAAAGGCATTAGGCAGACCTCAAGTACAGTTTATGAAGATGAAACGAGAAAACTAAATTCTTTAACAATATGGAAAAAGATAAATGACTATTTTAAATATTGGTTCTGCATATATCAGAGATCATAGGAGTGTGACTCCACATGAAGACTTTCAAAAACTGTGACAGAGCAAAGGGAGCACCTCGCTGGACACATCCTACACATGCCCTAACAACACCACCCAAAGACAGTTATGAAGTGGACACTCACAGGAGGATCAGGAGACAGGGAACACCAAGGAAGACATGGAGACAGAAGTTTCACAAAGACCTGAAGAATGTCAGTGTCCTATGGGAAGATGTGGGGAACTTGGCCACGGATCGAATACGTTGGAGGACACTTGTTGCCCAATGTGCCCAGGACTTGATGATAATGTTGTGAGTTTATCCAGAACTGTGGGATATTTTTCTGTAAGGATTGTTGCATAATTAAATGTTAAATGCATTTATGTAATAAGTTCACTGATATGTGGGCATTTCTATGAATACAAGTATGCCTTTAATAGCAAGAAATAATCATATGAACTCGTTTAAAAATAACATGATTTACATGCAAACAGGACAGTTATCAGCAGTGTAACTGATCTGGTCATGACAAAATAATCGAGTATCTGATGTCATGTGACAGGTCAGATTAGCTTTTCCACTCTTGCAAACAGAGGAAGGTTATGAAGTGTGGAGAGAAATCATGTATCATTGGAACATAGACAGGGTCCAATTTGTGACAATTTTAATGAATACAATGCAATTAATATAAACTTTTTTGACAGTGTATGGGACATCAGACTACTTTCCAAGAAGGCGCGCAACTGATTTACAAATATAGCGATGAATATGTTGGGCTAGAGGAATTGAGGCACTAGCCATTGACAGCACTAGGAGTAAAAGCTGCATGATTACGAGTATACAAATATAGGGCTGTGTTGAAAAAATCGATTCACCAATTCTGAATCGATTTTCATATGAATTTCTAAAGATCGATCCGTAACTCAGAGGATCGATTTAATAATAGGCCTACATTTTCCCCGTGAACTTTAACTTGCCGCGTCATTGAATTCACGCATGCGCGCGAGGTGGAAGGACATTAAAACAACGAACATGGCGGTCAGTAACGTTAAGCAAGCGGTTGCTTTGAAAACTCCAGAAACGCTCAAAGCTGCGATCTGTCTTGTACCTGGAGTACTTGAAGGTTTTCACAAAACTGTGACACACTTGTGTTTTCTAAAGGTTTTGTAAGTTAAAATTTTATTTACTACTAGGCTGTATCACGTGCCGTTTGAACTGACGCGCTACAGCGATCTGTCACATTTAAAAGCGCCAAAACGTTGGAAATATTGACAGAATCTGACAGCTGAGAATTTGTTCCATATCAAAAGTAACCTTCTCTGTCTAGTCTGTCGGTGTCAGTGTCCTCTTTGTCCGCGATTTTTCTCTGCATGAGAAAATGCGGTGGTCCAATCAGTCCAAATCAGCCTGAACTTGCTTATAGTAATTCGGAAATTAGTGCACATGAGTGGAAAAAAATACAGCACAGAAGAATGTCTAATTTAGCGTGAGATTTCTTTGTTGAGCGTGAGACCGTGAGATTGAGGCTGAATCAGAGGCGCCTCCAGAAATTTTTCATAGGGGTGGCCAGATGGGGCCACTTAAAATCTTGGGGTGGCACACCAAAACTATAAACCATAATTTCAGAATTTTATTCTACTGTTGTAGTAAACCGGCCTGTAGAAAACTTAAGGAAACTTAAAACTTAACTTAAGACTTAAGGAAACTCCTCCTGATATACTTTGGTTTATTGTGTTATATTTAATGTTACTAATGATATCAGTAGGGCCCTACTAATATATATTATATTATATATAATGATATATATTATATAGATATGATATATATAAGGGCCCTCGCCCCATGGCAAATTTCCAGATACTTACATAATTGTGATGAATTTAATCCTTTTTAAATTATTATTTTGCAGTGTAAGATTACAGTTAACACCTTTAAATATTACATAAATGTATTATGAATTTTTAATAAACTTAATGAGTGTATAAATTAGCATCAAAAAGTAATTCTTGAAAAAATCTGCACAGTGATTTTATAAAATCTAAATATGTTAATAAAAACAAATTACTATTAGTTATCTTATAAAATTCAATCAGGCAATCATACATTTCGCAATTTTATATTTATATAGGCTATTAATGTCAAGAATTCAGAATTGCATATATACCCTACACTACAAAGAAATAATATACAATTAAATTATGCTTATTTTAAATGTATTGAGCAGGCTAGGTATAACGAAATATATTGGCTTTTAATAATATTCCAGTGTGCAAACCCATGATAACATGAAAAAACAGAGCGCACACAGCGTGTATGCGCAACGCGGGATTCGCGGGGGCAGAAATGATGGGTAACACTTTACAATAATAGTAGGCTACATTACTTCAGCGCTGCGCTGCATAAGTGCGCATTTAAAAGTTCGCGTCAGAAAGCGAAGAAATGTCGAGCGCACAAATCCTAGTGCGATTTGTTCCTTTGTTTCAAAATTTTAAATTCCAGTTATTGTGCGTTTGATGCCAATTCATAGTCCAACAAGCACACGGTAGTGAGTCGTTTAAAAACAGCAGCAACAAACTCCACCAAAATAAAGTAATTTTATGCAAATCTACAGCCTTTTATCTACAGATCATGCATTATAATGTGAATATATCATATTGGAGAGAGTTTTACCGTGCATCCAAGAGGCGCGCGCGCTGTTTGAATATGAATGGAGAATGACTGACAGCCGCAGAGGAGGGAAAACGAGTTTCCTACTTTAATGATGTAAGTAGACTTCTGTCCCTCACATTAATCCGTGGAATGACTTCAGATGACTTTGTCACCCAAACTGACGTGAAAAAAGCGGGAGGCGCCGAAAAGCGCGCTGTTTGCATCCCTGCTTGTCAAAACGTGGCAAAGACACATCGAAAAGCTGCTGTAACAATATACTGTAACCATTTGGCACTTAAAAAGCACGTCACGACACATAATTCCCTGTCTTCTTTTACTAAAGAATATTTTTGACTTATTTATGAAATGCATAACTGATGCTACTAAAATTTATACTGGCCAGTGGGGTGGCCAGGAGTCGGCCAGGGGTGGCCACGGCCACCCCTGGCCACCCCCTGGTGGCGCCACTGGGCTGAATGCGTGAGTGTCACGCCAGATGCGTGAGAGTTGGCAACCCCGACTCCATTAATTTACAGTTGAATGTCTATAATAATAGTATCAATATGTTGCATACCTGTAATTCAGGTAACAGCTGGAAAAAAAATGCTTTTTTCAAAAACACTTATCTAAATCTCGAAGATCGGATCAGATCGGATCGAATCGAATAATGATAATCGATTCAAGATCTTGAGAATCGGAATCGAATCGATTCTTGAAATTTGAATCGAAACCCAGCCCTATACAAATATGTACAAGTATTGTACGAATTTGACAGCTTGTTAAATCTTGTGAATTATTTAGACTTTGAGACTATGTTTGTACTGATTGGGCTATGGGTTTTGTAAGAAAAGGTTTAAGAAACAACAAATGCTTGATAAAATGTTTGATTTAGGTTAAACCAGCACATACCATTGCGAATATTTGCCTTTGCAGCTTTTCGTCTCCTCGGTTTAATTCTCCTCAAACAATAATGGGCTGACTGAGTCCGAAAGGCCCTGTTGTGGCAAAAATTCTGTTAAACATCATCACTGCGTAAGAGACACTCAGAGTCAAATTAATAAAATGATAAGTATTTATTCTTGCAAGAATAGGTTCAGTCTAATACACAGAAGTTACGCTGTGCAAGAGAGTGACACACAACAGGAAGATATGAGACAGCCTTTATACTGTTTTCAAGGTTCCTCCTCACCCGCTGTACCTTTCACCCACTCAGATAAGGTCCTTACTGCTTAAAGACACAAACTGGTACTGAAATAAACTGGCCAAAACTGACCGTCCCTAAGGTCAGAGGTCTTGTCCCATATGTTCCTGAAAAGTCACGCACAAGCACGTACACACATATACTTTTATACATTGAATAGGTTCTTTCTCTTATGATACCTGCTTGGGATCAATGACTATTAAAATTTCCACAACAATTCCCCCCTTTTTATCATTCAGATTACCCAATCATAATAATAAAAATAATAGAACAAATTTTAAGTCATTTCATCACACTTATACTCTTCATCTCTGGTTTTCACATAACTGACCACTCTCTTAAACATTTGTGAAATAACATTTGGAAAAGTAAAAAGCTTAGGCTGTTTTTGTGGGGATAGTCCCTTAAGTATTAGCAAGCAAGTAAAGACTTTATCTGCAGCCGGGCTGAATGAATAAGCACTGTTATTGCACTCCCGACCTAGGTCGGACCCTCAGTCACCTCAGTATAAACAAGAAATAGTGTATAGTTTAAGTAGGAAACACATCAATTTAACACCTTGAAACCCACATGGCATTTCAACAGGCTAAGAAATACGAAGAAATAAAAGTAGAATAAAATCCCTCATTTCGACCCCTCTCCTTGTACGTCATCACATAGCGGATAACCACAGCTTTTAACCTTCTGTTCATATCAAAAACATTCATAGAAAGAAAAAAAAAAAGAAAAGGAAACCATACAATTTAACACATGTCACAGTAGCTCCCACTACTTGCATCATCATATTTTGTTCATCCAATTGAACAGACTCCCAGCTTTAACCAGTCTCTGTACTGAGCTGGAAACACATTATAATGCATGGTAAACATAACAATATTGATAATCCTATCGCTGAAATTGGTAGTACAGTACCCCCAACCCCCCAAAGATTAACCAATCTTATCCATTTACCATCAGTCCACGCCCATTTCCATATATCACCTCCATTTTCCTAACCATATTTTCTTAACTTTTAACTCGATTCAGCCAATGGTTTTACTTAGTAAGCTCTATTTAACACCATATTTAATAAAATCTATCCAGAAAAGGTTTTATATTTTTTTATCCATTCTTTTAACCAATGTAGTTGTTCAAAATTAACTCTAATATTTCAAATACGGACCATCTTTTAGCTTATTACCATACATATTCTCCCATGATCGGCCTTTCTTACCCTTAATGGAAAGCCTAATCAAGTTTCTTCAATAATAATCCCTATAATTTACCTGAAATATTTTCTAATGAATCCTTAACCAATCAAATCATTTGATCTAAGCCCTATTTTGATTCAATCAAATAAAATCATCAAAATCATCACAAAAACACATTCTTTTGCTAAACTCAAACCATTAGTTGGTGCATCTTCCTCCAGGTGTGTTGGTCATCTCGTTTGCCCCATGGACATTCCGTCTTCACCAGGGTGACTCTTTGCGAGTCGTTGCCGTAGTCTTCCATCGCCGGTGAGGGAGGCTGTTACTAGCACGAGCCTTTGACCCCTCACGTTGTCCTCATATTTGATTGTTGAGGCCTGTCGGTGTAGTCTAAGGTGAGAGGCTTCGACCCAGGTGTCCCACTCTCCAACCATTTTCTGATCATTACCAGATTTGCCCCTTAGATCACGATGCACCCCTACTGGAGTGAACCATCTCCTGCTTTGACCTGTGAATGGAGACCTTAAGTATTTTGTTAGTGACCGCTTGTCTTGCCGCTCCTGCCTATTGGTGTGACCTGTGGAATTTTCACCATTTGTTCACCTTGCTGATGATATGCATTAAGAATTTCAAGTTTATTCTCAACACTTGTCCAATTCAACTCTGTTTCTTCTCATTTTACAAATCATCTTATCACTAAATAATTTCTTCCTCACTTAATAGCACTCGGGGTCCTTTTACCCTGAAAAACACTCAACCCACTTTGCTCATGTCCACAACACAATATTTATACATTTGGAACAGAATTAGTTCTGTTTTCTGCAATCCTTCCTGACATTCTGCAAAAGGAAAATCTTAAGTTATGCGCTGCGCAGGTGTGGCCTTGTTTCTTTCTGCCACAATAACAATCCAGGCCAGGATAGTAAGTCAAATTCATCCATAACCATTATTTTATTGGGCACATTCTGCCCTGCATCAAAAGTCTGCATGCTCTGTAAAGAAAAACAAATGTCGAGGTTATTTTCAGATAGTAAAGTACACGTAGTTTCTTTTGTCTGCTGTGCTGCCACGGCCTTCGCTGCTGCATCTGCCCTGGCGTCTCCTGTTGAAACAGTCCTGCAATTTTGTTATCAGCGTGTGCGGCACACTTACAGACAGCAATTTTGTTAGGGAGAAGAATGGCTTCTTGCCAGGCTTTTACCCTATTAAGCCCCTTGTCCTCCCAACATATACCGTCCCTTAATAAACCAAATTTTGTCAATTGTTATCCAAATTGTTACCATCCCCCCTTTTGATGCATGAATCATCTCGTGCATCAATCTAACATAATGGTGTTTGGATAAAGTTTGCCATCAACACTAACCCAAACGTTGTCCCAAAGCCAAAATTCCTCCAGACATCTTTCTCTGCCTCTGAAACAAAAATATTACTTAAAGCCACAAACACATCTTCTTATCAGAGTATTTGGAGGGCAACAGCCCTCAGTCTTACAGTGTATCCTGCTTTTCAGGCCTGTTGTTTGGTCTCTTATGCCAGTCATCTACAAACATTTTCAAAGTCATCAATTGTTTCTGTCAGGTCAGGTCGCGCTGTACAGACTTGGTCAATGTCAGTCAAACAACATTTTCCCCCTTTGTTCACAATATTCATAAATGTGAAGGACTCTCTGGATAATTTGATATTGACTTAGCCAATATGTCACTTTGTTATTGCCTTCAAATCTATAACATTTTAGTTTATCTCAACCCATGATGGACATCTCTCTACATAAATGCTTTTAATCCATAGATTGATTCCTAATTACCAGTAGCAGACAGAGCTGGATAACTAATCCATTTAAAGCTCGTCCCATTTTCTGCATCATCTTGTCATCAGATTGACTCAAAACTATTAGCTTCCTTAAAACTTGTCATTTGCCTTAACCCATCTGTAATGATAAAACCCTCATTCCAGAGGTTAATGACACAATATACACACTATTCAGACGCAGTATTCGTACCCCAAACTAACACATACAAGACATAGAGTGCAGTCACCATCACACACACTCATATTAGACACATATTTTAACTGTTCATTTTTAATGTTCGCTTTTCATTATATCATCTCTAAAAAGATTTAAATTTTAAGTAAGATTTTAAACTTCACATTTTACTGTAGCTTTTACCTAATTTTACATGGTCTCTTAACCAGTTTCAAAGCATGTCTGTTCATTATTCATTTCATCTTAGCAAAGTCAGCTGGGTTGTTTTGGTTCATTATCACTATTTTGTTCTTTAGCTTGCTCTAGCAGGCCGATAACAGAAAGACAGACACATTTACCATCCCTTCCTCCACTCAAGCAGTCTCTCTCACTATAAACAAATAATCTTTTTCAACAGCCTCCTAAGACTGTAATTTAGACAAATTGTAATATTAAATTTATTACATTAACCTTTTACCATTCACCTTTGTTATCCAGACTCTTCTCAAATCTACAAAAGCCTGTCTTCATCTTTAGCCACCACCATGCCTAACGACCTTCAGGAGTTAAAACTATGTTATAGACATATTAGCTCAACATTAAATCTTCTATACATTTTACTTGCCCATATGGCAATCAACATCATGTCCCTCATATAATTAAGTTTTGTTACTGTCTCCGCAGCAAATAATGGCAATCACCTCATGGAATCAGCTGGCTTTTGAAAGTCCACTCCCGCTAATCATTTATCTTTAATTTTCTTCTCTTCAGGGTGTCGTCCCCTGACATAGTTGCAGACACTTGTCACAATGAAAAACAAGCCATACAACGAATGCGGTTTCTGGTGAGTGGTATAGAGGAACTCACATTTCTGGGTCAGACTGCCGTAAAGTTAATTTTAACCTCACAGCGCATCTCACCTCTCAATGCTCTGCTGACCCCGGTGGCCTCCAGTAATCAGCGCTCAACTCTCATACCTTTCTCACAAATAACACCTGTTTCGTGACCCCCTGCGTTGGGCTGTCCCCTGGCCAGGAAGATCATCCCGTCATTGAGTAGCCACTCGTACACACGTACACACTGGTGCCCGCTCATTCCCAATACAATCAGTTTTCTTCAACAGAACTCAGCTGTTTTCTGGAGCTTAGGAAAGGCACGTTCAAGAGTCACCAGAGCCATTCCGATTGCCTAATAGTGTTCACAGGGAGACAGATTAATAACAACAGTATTTAATCACTTAAATCCATTAACTATCTTAAAAGCAGAAACCTAGCTGCTTAGATTATACTCAGTGAATTTAGATCACAACCGTACATTCAGTGTACTTCATCTGTAGCCGGAGCCATCGGTCCTGAATGGTGGAGACTAAATGAGACAAAGTTGTTACTGGTCCTAAAATACGCTAATCAAAATGTCACCTCTATCGTTTAAGGTCTGCATTATTTTAAAGACTTCTTTAAAGTCATTCAGTTTTACTTTTAACATTTTTAACATTTAAATACAAATTGCCCTCTGAACGGTAATGATTTCTTTTAACATCTCCATGTCTATGATTTTCAACTTAAACACTGTGCTTTACTTATGACACAGGCTCAGATAACAGCTTTTAGCTGACATTGAATCAGAGAGAGACTCTGAGGCATTCAGGACTGGTACACTGCATTTTCATAAAACTTTTAACATCAGACTTTATCTACCATATTTTAACTCTAGCCCAGCTTAAGGCATCTTTGCCAGAAATTACATGTGTTTTCAAATAAACATAGTTTTACAGTTGTCTTTTGCCCACGTCAGGGAATCTAGACATTACAAATTTCCATTCAGATTGAGTCTCTGTCGCCCTGGCAGTTTCAGCCACAGCACACATCAGATTCAGATAAGCAAACTGTTTCATTACAGCCAATAACAACCTTATCTTTTGAAAGCAAAACATCAGCTTCTAGTTCTTTCATGGTCAACTTTTCAAGCTGTTTGTTTAATCAGATGCCTTTCAACACATTTTACATTTAGCAACTGTTAATTCGGTAGCCTACTACTTCTGCTTATTTGTTCTTACATAAAAATAATTATTCTAGTTCTCAATAACGTTTCACATTTCTCAATCTCCAATTAGGATTTACTTTTTGACGAGGCAAGCACTCTCTGCTTGTGATACTTTTGCAGTTATTGTAAATCATCTGTGAGATTTGTCTCTCTATATACTCTAAACTCCTTTTTTAAATGTTTAATTACAACACAATCATCCTGTTAGTTACTTTGATATATTTTGCTACTCACATTTGTTGGAGTCATTAATTTTACATCAACCTGTATTCATCAATTCACTTTTAAAAATTACTATTATAGATCTTTTCTTTAAAAGGATTCACTTTAATACTTCAATCTCTTGACCTTGTTTTTATCCCTTACTCTTTCTCAGACGAAAACTTTAATATCGTTATATAAACACTGATCTACTTTCAAACCTACATTATTACCAGAAATGTGTCACTATATTACACTTTGTTTTTTTACACCTTCTCGGTGGGCATTTACAGTTACGTGTTAAATTGTCCTGCTGACCACAATCAAGACACTCTCTGTCATCTAGTGGGTTCATGTGTCAGCCTCAACTACAGCATCAGACACCTGTCCTTTACTATAGTTTGATCACTGTGAGCTTGCAAACGGCTCCAACTTACTGCACACCCTTGAAGCAGTGTGTGTCTCATTCAGGAATGTAAACAGAGCCACTGATTAAGCAGTTCTCTGTATTCTTTTACAGTCCACCAGTGGCGGATTTAATCACAATAGCCAAATCATAATCTTCATCATTATCATTGGCCGCACATTAATTTTAATAAGCTGCATCGAAATGCTCAAAATATTCTAAGTTGTTTTCACAAAGTTTTCGTTTAACTTTAGTCATACTTGTCCAAGGAAATTATCCTGACCCATAATTTCATTTATAAAACAGACAATATCTTTTGCTTCAATTACTTAATATCAACAAAATATCCAACATTATACATTATTGATTTTCAGAATTTTTGGTCAAAGTTGTCTTTACATTTTACTAATTTGGTATTATCATCAACAACCCTAATTACAGAACAAGTACATATCTAACATCCGGGAACCGGGCTGAATAATCAAACCCTGTTTCTGTACCCCCAGCATAGCTGGACCCTAGGTTCAAAACACAATGGTTGTCAAACTAAAACTAAACCTAATTTCAATCATTATTTTACCATTAAAATATAGAATTTTTCCCATTTTGCTTAATGAAACATTCCTTATCTTTATATCACATTAATCCCCGTTAATCATACTCAATGCCTTATTTTTATTCTGAAACTCATTTTTCATACCATTTAAACAGTTAATTTGACTTCCATAAATTCTGTCAGACATTTTATTTTCATCACATATAGTTTTCTACTATATTCCTTCTCAATCTTTCCCTACATGCCAGTTCCTTCTGCATCCTCTGTTCTACATGCTAATTCTTTCTTTTCTCTACATGCCAGTTCCTTCATTATCTAACCAGTACATGATTGTTTGCTAACAATCCCCACACACATATCTCACACACCAACCTTTTTGTTTTTCACTTCCCTCTTCCATCTTTCTCTCTCACTTACAGTTCCCTCTATTTCACACAGACAGCCTTATTGCTGCTTGCTACTTCAATCCTTATCATGTAAATTTAAGTTCTCAGACATCTAATGTCATGCATCCATTTACTGGATGAAGAAGTAAAAACTTTATTTCTCCTGGCAGTTCGACTTTTTTATCTGCCTATTCACACATGTTGAATGCAGCCATAACAACCTTTTTGTTTCTCACTGCCCTGTTCAACTGATTCTCGCACTACTTTCAGTCTAGTTGTGCTCAGTGTTCCCTCCCTGGGGAAATCATGGTATTTTCTCAGTTTTTTCAATATCTAAAACATAAATTTTCCCCCATAATTTTCTCATTTGATAGAAAAACCGGTGTATCAAATTTTGCATGCTTACCTTGAGACTTCCCCGTATTGGCTGCTTCTCTGTGGATTTCTCTTCAACGCGCGTTTTCCTGATCTGTTAGGCGTCCCCAACAGACCCGATTTTTTCTTTTAACCCAAATCGGTCGGGTTGCACTATTAGTGCCCTCCTAATTAAGGTTTACCAAAAACTGTTCTGGTTCCCCCTAATTAGCCTCAGTACCTAAAAACAATTTGCTCCGTGGCGGAACAACTCATTTTCAGGTTACCTATCTGTTTGAAATCTCTTGATCTGTTACAGACCTCAATTAATCTCAGATAATTTCCTCTCGTATCTGTTTGAAACCTCTTGATCTATATATAGATCTCAATTAATCTCAGATTACGTACCACAGAAACAGCCCTCAGCCAATATGGTCGCTCACATTTCATACCCGAAACAAAATACTTTTCCCCAAAAGAAAATATTTTAGACGTCTCTTACCAGAGATATGTTGGTTGCCACGGGTTCGCTTTCTTTTGATTCCAGTGGAGCCCCTCCCGGACCCGATAGCGGTCGGCCCCTCTCTCTCAAGCTTACGAGGTAGAGCTGGAACAGCTCAGTCCAGGTGGCCAAACACCGTCCGTTCTCAGGTCCAGAAGGCACTTCAAAGGAATCCCACTCTGACACCAAAATTGTTGTGGAAAAAATTCTGTTAAACATCATCACTGCGTAAGAGACACTCAGAGTCAAATTAATAAAATGATAAGTATTTATTCTTGCAAGAATAGGTTCAGTCTAATACACAGAAGTTACGCTGTGCAAGAGAGTGACACACAACAGGAAGATATGAGACAGCCTTTATACTGTTTTCAAGGTTCCTCCTCACCCGCTGTACCTTTCACCCACTCAGATAAGGTCCTTACTGCTTAAAGACACAAACTGGTACTGAAATAAACTGGCCAAAACTGACCGTCCCTAAGGTCAGAGGTCTTGTCCCATATGTTCCTGAAAAGTCACGCACAAGCACGTACACACATATACTTTTATACATTGAATAGGTTCTTTCTCTTATGATACCTGCTTGGGATCAATGACTATTAAAATTTCCACAACAGCCCTTTTGGTCTTTTCAGCTGAAAAAAAGAGAAAAGAAAATATCATTATGTATAATATATAGGATTATTTAAAGGACAAATTACTGATTTACCTTGCAAATATTGGTTGTTCCATTATTAGGCATTAAAAGCATGGTAAGTGTTGTGGTTAATATGCATTTACAACAAATATCACTTTAAAACTACCAATACTGAGGTAAAAGCATGGACAGTTTTGTGGCTGGCTACTGTCCTTTTACCACACCTATCACAGTAAAACTAAGGTTACTGTGGCAAAAGCATGGTAAGTATTTGTTTTTACTATGCTTCTATTACAAATACCACTTTGGAACTAATTGTACTACTTTAAACCTAATATGAATATGATTAACTGATTGAAGGTGTAGGCCTATAGCACGTCACTGACAGACAGTGTTTAAACACCCTGTTTTGAATTACAAAGCAATGAAACGCAAAGCCTCCGTGGAGATGACAGATATAATGCAGTGACTGAACATGAGTTAATCTGATTCATATCGACCATCAGAAAAGACATTATATCAAACATCATTAGGACAGTGTATTTTCGACTACTTACCTGTACTTACCAACATCTGGCACACGTGAACTGATGCCAAATATCGCGATGTGTTCGGAAGGAGACTTCTTCAGCTCGATTTCCTACTGATAAAATTCGCGTAGTCTTTTATACTTTTTTTTTTTAAATCAATAAACAGCAAAGCAATCCAGCTTCCCTGGCAAGACCCAAACAATAACATTAAAATAAATACATATATAAACCATGATAAGATCTCGTGAATAAATGTCGATTAAACAGCTTAACTGGCAGAAATAATCGTGCGTTACATTAGTTTAAAAAAAACTTTAAAAAAATGCCGATATCACGAAAATAACGAAATAAACGTGTCCGTATCACGAACCAATAGATTAAATGACGTGACCATATCACGAACTTCCGTGAGACTGGGCTGTGTGGCACCTCAAAAGCGTTGAAATAATTCCTAATTTATATTAAAATGACTGTATAGGCCTACTGAGAAGTCTGGACATTACTGATATTGTCGTTTTATAACCTTTATTTAACCATCTGGAACGGAGATAAAAGTATACCACTTAGCGCCTCTTGTAGACTTTTCACCCGAAAAGTGCAGGGAAACGTACCTGGAGGTACGTATTTCAGGTTTCGCAAAAATTTAGGCAGAGTAACGCGAATCAGTGGCCTATTTGAACGAGTCGTCTGAATTAATGAATGAACCCACTCGTTAAGACGGTGGCTTGGCACCACCTACTGGCTGTTTTAGTTTCATAATTAAACGTATAATTTCATCGATCATTTCATATTTCAATATTCAAAATGTTATATTAAAAAATGAATCTCATAAAATTATTTATGCAATTGTAATTGCAGTGTAAATGCATCCATGGCTCCTCTGCATAAACAGTCTGTGTAAATAATATCTAATGCCATTCAGAGTCAGCGTCTGCACGTCACAGTTGCAGTGCGAAGATGGATTTTGTTGAAACTGATCTTATTTTACTGGTAACAGTTTATAGTAGTGCCTTATTAATTGCATTGATCAGTTAAACTTAAGAACTTACACACTGTAAAAAATTTAAAGTTGTCTCAACTAATTATTTAGTAACTAGTTCCACAGAATTTTTACGTTCACTCAATTTCTCTCTTCAAAGTGTTGCTTCAATTATTATTTATTAGTTGGCCAAAACTTGACTCCAAATTAAAAAAGTATGTTTGCTCAACTAGTTTTATAGTTCATTCAACTAAAATGTTTTAATTGGTCCAAACTTGACTCCAACTTAAAAAAGTATGTTTGCTCAACTAGTTTTATAGTTCATTCAACTAAAATTTTTTATTCTGGATTTATTATTTGGTAAAAAATTGTTATATAGTTATATATGTCTTATACAGAGGTTAACAAAAGTATTTACTGGTGTGTATTAAATCACATAAAAACACAAATGAAAACACGTTTGTCTTTATTTCACAACAATCTGCACAAACTTAACATACAGGCTAAAGTGCTCAGTTGATAAACATTAAATTCAATTGCCAATTCCATTTCAAACATTTATGGAACTAAAAAACATTTACTAATCTGTCCCTAAACTGAGCACAATAAAGCACATTTTAAATTGTAGTAAAAACTACAAACTCTGCAAGTAATTAATACATAAAAGAATTAGTGCTGTCAAGTTGATTAATCACATCTAACATAAAAGTTTGTGTTTATATGTGTGTGTATATATATATATATATATATATATATTATGTGTGCACGTGTAGGTATATGTAAGGACGTCTGCCTTTACAAGCAAATGAACTTTAATGACCCCATTATTAATCTGTAGGGTTTAATATGGAGTTGACCCACCTCTATAACATTGCCTCTATAACATTTTTTGGCCATTCTTTTAGAAGCGCGTTTGTGAGGTGTTACACTGATGTTACACCTGGATAACGGTTTCTGCTCTAATTCATCCCAAAGGTGTTCTATCTGGTTGAGGTCAGGACTCTGTGCAGGCCAGTCAAGTTCCTCCAAACTAAACTCTTCATCCATGTCTTTATGGACCTGCTTTGTGCACTGGTGCGCAGTCATGTTGGAACAGGAAGGGGCCATCCCCAAACTGTTACCACTAAGTTGGGAGCATCAAATTGTTCAAAATGTCTTGGTATGCTGAAGCCTTAAGAGTTCCTTTCACTGGAACTTAAGG
Organism: Siphateles boraxobius; assembly: GCF_051911475.1. NCBI lineage: Eukaryota > Metazoa > Chordata > Actinopteri > Cypriniformes > Leuciscidae > Siphateles > Siphateles boraxobius. Next base: position 11,976,872 of record NW_027508876.1, on the reverse strand, counting down.
GGGCGAGCCCAACACCTGAAAAACAACCCCACACTGTAACCCCCCCTCCCCCAAACTTTACACTTGACACAATGCAGTCAGGCAAGTACTGTTCTCCTGGCAACCACCAAACCCAGACTAGTCCATCGGATTGCCAGACAGAGAAGCGTGATTCGTCACTCCAGAGAACACGTCTCCAGTGCTCTAGAGTTCAATGGCGGCGTGCTTTACCCCACTGCATCCCACGCTTTGCATTGCACTTGGTGATGTAAGGCCTGGACACAGCTGCCCGGCCATGGAAACCCATTCCATGAAGCTCTCTATACACTGTTCTTGAGCTAATCTGAAGGCCACATAAAGTTTGGAGGTCTGTAGCTATTGACTCTGCTGAAAGTTGGCGACTTCTGCGCACCCACAAGGCTGACCCCACTCTGATTTTATGTCGCCTACCACTTCGTGGCTGAGTTGCTATTGTTCCCAATTTCTTCCACTTTGTTATAATACCACTAACAGTTGACCGTGGAATATTTAGTAGTGAGAAAATTTCACTTTTTGAATTAGAGCAGAAACCGTTATCCAGGTGTAACATCAGTGTAACACCTCACAAACGCGCTTCTAAAAGAATGGCCAAAAAATTTTATAGAGGCAAAGGGTGGGTCAACTCCATATTAAACCCTACAGATTAATAATGGGGTCATTAAAGTTCATTTGCTTGTAAAGGCAGACGTCCTTACATATACCTGCATGTGCACACATAATATATATATACACATATAAACACAAACTTTTATGTTAGATGGGATAATCGTGATTAAAAGATTTGACCACTAAAAAGTATTAAAAAAAACTGACTGGTAACAAAATGGTGTCAGAGATATTTCATAAGTATAAAAAGTATTAAAACACAACAACTGAATATTTGGCATCATAACACTAAGAGTGGTGCAGGGATGATTAAGTACAATGTAAACTACACACACATACACCCCAAACGTTTTTATAATTGTCTTATCATTGTAGAATAAATTATATAAGTATCATCAACTTGTTTACCACAAACCTCATTTCACTAACAACTTTAAAAAGCCCTTTATAAAAAAAATAAAAGCTTAGGAATATTTTGAGGGAACCAGTGGCGAATTAGTTTTTGGGGTTTTGACATCCCTGCACCACCTCTGACCTCTAAACAAGATCATCTTTTTTCTTTTCTTTTTTTACACCTGCAAAAGTTTGGTTCTCAGTGACTGAATTCGAGCGGAACACTTCTCACTGTCGAGACCCATAAATACCTTTTGCACTGCTTCAAAAAGGTACTTCCACTGATTGGGATAATCAATATATAGAGTGTAAAGCAGTCCGAAGAGCACTCCAAAGGCAGTTGGTACATCTGAAACGTTTAGAAGAACTTCTTCCTCCACCACTACAGCGACATCCACCACTGAATCCAGGCCTCCAGCATCGATGGTCTCCTTGAGACAGTCAATTTGCATCCCTCTGGTCTGCCTTTTGACATCATCTCCTCTCTGGTTTGAACCACATAAGATAAATGGGAGGGAAAAAGATAATTGTTATAAGAGATAATAAAAACAACTGTTCATCAAAACTACTTGAAACTTAATTTTCAACGAATTTTCAACAGCTGTAAAATTTGACAAGCCAAACATGTCAGTCTCTAATAACGTCAATTATTTAATTCATGAAAAAAACATTCCGTAAAACAAGTATTTTATAAAGCAAATTCTTTGTGCATAAAACAAATGTACCACTTTATTAATCTCCAATGCGCGTTCACACAAAGTCTGCTCAACATACATGCATTGTGGTGCTTTCGTCAACGGTGTTGGGAGATTAGTCACAGATTACTTTAATGTATTTACTACCTTTCGGGACCTTGAAAGTGCTAGTTGCATTATGCTGTCAATGGAGGGACAAAAAGCTCTCAGACTTCATTAAGTAGATCAAGAACACATTTCATTTGTATTCCAAAGATGAACAAAAGTCTTACAGGTTTTGAACAGCATGAGGGTGAGTAAATGACAGAATTGATAATTTTTGGCTGAAATAACCCTCTTAAGTGACAGCAGCCTAATAAACATGCTTGAGTCCGTGTGATTAATGTTAATGAAAGAAGACAAAGAAAACCATTCACTGCTCGACTTAACTTTTTTAGCTTTAGTAATGAGTAATCTATTTAATTTATCTCTCAAGTAGCAGTATTGTTTTGAATTTTTACTTACCTGAATCGTCTTTACTAATGTTATATTTTCTCTGAGATAAAACTGAAGACCTCTGAGTGCTGCTGACCTTCGGTGCATTGGTATGTCTGTGGTCTGCATTCAAAAAACATAGGTTAAATTTTTACAAATTCATTCATTTCACAACAGCAACTAGAATGTAGAGTGGCCAGGAGGCAATAGAGACATCTTATAACTCACAATAATGTGACATTATGACATAACCAACAATTAATTAAAGTGGTCATATGATGCGTTTTCATGTTTTTCTTTTTCTTTAGTGTGTTATGTAGCTGTTTGTGCATAAGATCTGCAAAGTTACAAAGCTCAAAGTCTCCAACAAAAATATGTATTCTATCTAAAAGAGAAGGCAGAATCAGACCTAGCTAAAACACCTCGATCAACTCCTCCCTCACACCAAGCTACGTCACACGGTGAAAATATTTGCATAATGCCGCACAAATGCATACCCAAAGAAAGAAGGCGTGGCTTCAGTTGTCAGTAGTGTTGTTGCCGCCATGTTGTGGAGACGCTGTGTGTTTCTATGCGAAAGCAAAATCACTTTATTTGGCCTTCCGAAAGTGGACCCAATTAGGAATCAGAGGTTAAGATTTATTTACAACACTGTTCCAGAACAGTACAATCCAAATGTTTGTGTGTGTGCAGCGCATTTTACGGAAGACGGTTTCCTGATGTCAACCTGGGAGAGCACAAGACCGGCTGTGCACAAAGGCTATTTCTAAAAAAAGGGGTAATTCCAACTTTGCAAGGGCAGTCTGGTGCTTCTGAATCAGAGACTGCAAGTATGTTTTTACTATTTGTTAAAGTGTTTGCTATTGACAGTTCAAATGTGGATTTTTGTGCAGTGTAGAGTAATGCATACTGTTTGTCTGTCTTACGATCAAAAGTATGTTTACAGACATAGTATCCTCTGTTCTCCGCTTATAATTGGTTGCTCATGTAGAGCTGAAGCAGCATGCGTGCCCTGTGCTTTCAAACTGGCGGTGTTTGTCACGTTCAGCTGAACCGCAGCTTGGTGTAAAGTTTCTACTTTGATGTCATAAAACGATTGGTCTGTGCAGCGACAGTTCAAGTCGAACAAGCCAAAGAAATTGATGCGGTTTAGAAAGACGGGCATGGATATAATTTATCATGATAATTATCGATATTAACTGATAATAAAAAATTCTATTGTGATATTTTTTAGTGATATTGCACAGCCTTACACACAAATACTTTAGTAAATCCAAGCCAGAGTGATAATTTACCTGCTCATCTAGGCTTGTTAGCACAGCTTTCAACTCATCTTCGTTATCGCCTCTTCTGGAACGATACATTGCGATCAAACCTTTGGCATTGACTTCCAGGGATTTGTGGAAAGTTAAGTTCAGCTCAACACCAGTGATTCTTTTAAATTCTGCATAGACCTGAAAAACAAAATTTTATAACACAAGTAAACATTAAGGACAATGTGCAGATTTGTAGTTCTATGTTTTGATACAACTTGACTTCACAACATTTTACATCGGACCATTCATATATGCCTAAACAAAGAACCAAGTTTTTTTTTTACCACTTTCTAAAACAAATGCTCCAAATGAGCCAAGTGTGAAAATGCCCTTAAAATAGGTTAACTTTATACTTGATAAACTTACTTGTTGTTCCAAGAAAAGTGCTGGCCATCTTAGTCTGATCGTAGTAACAGGTGGTTGATCAGAAATCACCTCTCGTCTTCTTAGGGAAAAGGTCAGGTCCATTTTGTCATCGACTTGGGTTAGATTTACATTCTTCTTCCTGAGTTCTTCTTCAAGCCACATTCTCTCCCCCTCCAGTGCCGCTTCATCAAGTCCAGTCGGGAAATCAGGAAGAAAGTTAATTTCTGCCCTTTTGGGTTTTTTGAGTGTTCCACCTTGTTTACCTCTTTGTCTTTTGTTGATCTGTACTCCACTACAGCCTGTAGAGCGTAGTTTTTGTCGATAATTGGCCATTTTGAACTTTAAACTCACTTTCCATCCCTGCCATCCGGTACCAGGCCCTGGTTCACTTAAGCATGGATGCTTCATGACTAAAGCTTTAGCAACTTTCTCGTACTCATTATCAGCAGGGTATGCTGAAAAGGTATACATGGACTCTGCCAACTTTTCCAGGATGTCAATTTTCATTTCGCGAGTTACTTTTAGAGGTTTTTTACTTTTTTCATATTCATCATTTCCTTTTCTTAGCCTTAGTTCAAGCTCATAGGAAAAGGTTGGTATAATAAAGTTGGCTGGCCATGGACCTGAACGTCGACACTGGCTGAAGGAGGCTGTGGACTCAGAAGACATGCCTGCAGTGTCCAAGGTGAAATCAGATGTAGTTTCATCTTGAACTGACGTTAACTCAATCTCCCAAAACACTTTAAGAGTGACTTTGTCATCAGGCAGGTAACTAATGTCGTTCAGATTACAGAGTTGATTGTCAAATGCAGGGTCTTCAAATTGAAGTGTGATGCCACGTGTAATTTCAAGTTTTTGACAGATGATACCCTTCAGCTCTTCTAGTGATGATGGCTTTCCAGGAAGGTCAAGCCTCTGAATGTTGTCTGGGCCCAGTATAACACGAAGCAACATGGTTCTAATGGATATCTGTACAGAAATATAAGAGACAGTAACAGAAATAAATCAATCAGATCATCATATAGTTATATAAAATATTAGTGTGTGTGGGTGTACACATTACTTACTAGCAATGAATATACCTCTTGAGACACACCAGATGCTTTCCTCCAACTTTGTACACTGTAAGAGGGTAGAAATCATTCAGTTCTTTGAGAAGCTTTACGTGTAGTTCTCCAAAGGCACTTCCAACAACTTCATAAGCACGGAGATGCTCAATGTACCATGAAGCCAGGCTTTTCAGGATCAATGAAACCTCACCGTCAGTGATCAACATATTCTGGATGATTCTGAACTCTGGTAATCCTGAACATGAACCAACAGAGACAGCCATACCCTTTGTGTAAGTTGTTCCATGAACAGCGACTGTTGTAGCAAAAGAAAGAGTGTTCCGACACCCAAGCTTTGTTTCAATGGCAGTCTTCAGGTTTGGTTCTAGTGAAGCTGCTCTGATGGTTTTGACCTTGCTGACTTGTAGCACTGGTTTAAAAAAACTAGAGGACTCTAGGACATATGCCTGCATCAGTTGATGTCGATTTGCTAAAGTTTTCAGGATGTTTTTGGTATTCTTGCTGTCACGAACAATCCTTTTGAAAAAGCTATGCTTTGATTCAAATCTCATAGTCCACAGGTCAAGCAAGGGCCCAAAGCAGCGGATAAGATGAGTGTAATGTTCAACAAAGTGATGCTTGGGTTTAAGCTTTTCGTTAGCAAAAACCTCTTTGAACAACTGCCTATGATCAGAAATTTTTTAGTCCAAATAGCACAGTGTGTCTTCTGAAAAAGTTAGGGACGTTACAAGCTCAACTATGTCCTTAAGGTCCATTAAAACTTGCCATGCCTTTTGTTCTTCAGGTACTAGGCTACCTATCATAAATGGAAGAAGTCTCAACAACGTCCAATTCTCATGGCCGTTACCACCAATACTTTTCTTTTTGTCAGATGCAAATGTTTTTGGAATTTTTTGTGGCTTATTTACCTTATCAGTATGGTCATATGGAAATAACTCAATGATGTTGTTAAGCTGGTCCAATGTGAGAATCTTTTCAGAAATCAGCTTCCGCAAACAGAGAGCAATTTCAAAAGGGACAATCCCTTCAAAAAAATCATGGAGTAAATCCGGAGGGAATCCAGTTAATGGATGAAAATAAGACAGGTGCTCTCGCAAAACACAGCCTCGCTTCACACCATTAACATCGGCCAATTTTTCATTAGATTTTAGCTGCTCCAAATTGGAATCATGCAATTCTGGTGTCCTTAACTGAAAGTTTCCTTCTTGTACTTCAGTCGTTTGAATCTCACTCTTGGAGGCTAGACAAAACCGACAGAATTTGGCCATGTCCACACGGGAGTTTTTCCTACAGCGTTTTTAAAAAAAATCCCGTCCACACATGCTCGGTCTCCGTCTACATGAAAACGTAAAAACACGCAATCAAGCGCGGTCAAGAGCATGCCACGCCAGCAGGCGGTGATATAAACCTTAACCCTAAAGCCACGTTGGCCAATCAGAAGCGCAAATCTGATGTCAAACACAGCTGATAACGGCGCACACTCTGACGTCGCAAGGCAAAAACCCCGGTTTCACTGTCTACACGACAACACTGTAACCGGCGTTTCTGAAAATCCTCACCCTGGCAGGGGTTTTCAAAAATGTTCGGTTTCAGTGCGTTTTCGTGTGGACGAACGGCCGAACCGCGTAAAAAAAGTCACGGTTATAAAAATACCCGTGTCCGTGTGGACAGGGCCTTTATCCACCAGAAAGTTTTCATAAAACCCTGCCAGACCATGGGCACCAAGATTATCAGCTGAAACGACAAAAATGTTTCCTTTGATTTTTTCACCCAGCTGCTCTACAAAAATGCCTTCTCTTTCAAGAATCTTTAAATCATTGAGTAGAGGACCAAAGAATCTCTCATAACCAAATTCTTTGACATTGTCACTTCTTCCCAAAAGGGCCAACTGAATGGAATCAAGGCTTGACCGAAAATGTCGTGGCCAATTGAGTATAACCCAGTAAACAGCTGTTATCTTGTTTTTTTTACGCGACGTCCCCAGTGGGTTGGCAGTTTCAAAATCATCAATGTACAAGCCTAGGCTCAAATGTAAATATTCATTTTGAAAAAGTTTGTTTCCTTTATAATAGTGTCCATCTCTGAATGAAGTATATAATCCAGTTGTTTCCGTTGAAGAATTGAAAGTGTTTTCAAAAACTTCGGATCGGCTCAATAAAGTCTTTAAAAGCTTTAGAATAGGAACATAGACAAATGACTTTTTGTGTGGTCTTTCAAAAACATATTCCACGGGTTCAACTACAGTAAAGTTGTTTTTGAAATATGCTAATCGTTTGTGGTGTGTTGCCAGTGACCCTTTTCCACTATTGACAAGTAAAGGGTTAGATTTATGTATGAATTCAGATATTTCTGAAATTACAGTTTCATTAACAGTACAATTGTTTCTTTTCAAAATGTCCTTAATAACACTAGCTGTATGCAAGCTTGAAAAAGACAGTAAATCGTTAAGATTTTCAATTATTACCTGAATCGCATTAGTGGATAAATGAAGAACTGTTTGCATACACAGTAATAGTGCTGCAACTTTGTGCTCTAATGAAGTATTCAAATCTAAAGTATCATTCTTGCTAGTGCTGTTCACAAGTGGAGCATTAGTTTCCTCAATATCCTCACTCCCCTCCTCAATTAAAAATTGTTCGCAATTCGTTAAAACAGATCCTTTTAAATCCTGTGGAGTTTGTCTACTATGTTTGCGATTTCTGTGCGTTTTAAAAGTTGATAATATATTTGTTTCAAATGTACAGTTTGCAAAAGGGCATGTTACAGTTTCATGTTGCTTTAGATGGCTTGCAAGATGGCTAAAATATGTTTTTTTCCTCACAAATGTCACTGAATTCACAAACTGAACAACTGAATGTAGAAAACTTTCTTGCTTTTTTTTCGGAGTGAAATCTTGCCAGATGAGTCTTTAACGCACCTTTGGTTTTGAACGTACACACACAATGTATGTAAATGCAGTGGAGTGTTCTGGTCACATGCCAGTGTTTCAGTAGATAGTGCTGTAGGAGTATTGACTGGCTTTCGTCTGAAAACTTGCAATGACGACAGAGCATCACTTTGGCCACAACCTGATGGGAGAAATAAAAGTACAAATGATCACAAAAAATATAATAAAAAGATGCTTATTAAATAATTTAACATAACTACATTAGTTAGACCTATTTTAATAAATTTGAGATGAAACAGGAGTTGCAACCAATTTTACGGCATATTGCAATGTATTTATAATTGAAACATATTTTGGCTATACAATACAAAGCGTTTAAAAAATTGAAAAACTCTAATCCAAGATTATGTGATCACTAATATAAATCACTTACCAGTGCACGAATTTGAGTACACAAAATAATAGTATGAGCTGATTCACGACCTAGGAAGCTTATCGAGACACCCACAACGGCCTTATGAAATGCCGTCCTCAAGAGGTCAAAACGCTGTTTCAAAATAAGCGCCATTTTATCCAACATTATATATTCAGGTTTATGTCGGTTATGTCAGGTTTTGCACGGGACAATTGCAAAAGTTTTCACAATCTTAAAGTAATTAATCACGCTTAAGTTACCCTAAAATAGCGCATTAATGTGTTTAACATAAGTTTCATAGATTTCAGTAACTCGCATCCACAAAAGTAACTCAGGCCTAACGTTACGATTGGGCTATAACTTAATGATGAAAGACCGCGTTCTCTTCATATCAACTCTTCACGTTACGGAAACACAAAAAATATCATAAAACATCCCTAAATTAAAGCTATTACACACTATAGTAGTAAATTTTACATGTTTTATTAATCAAACGAGGTAATATACCACGTTCCCCTAGCTAAACGTAAGTTGCGTTAACGTTATAATGGCGGTGTTCCGGAAAATTGAGTTCCCCTGTTTCCCCTTCAGCGCGCATGCGCAACAGCAAGACGAAAATCATGATCTCACGTCATTATTCCGCGCAAGCTCCTTGTGCATCGCGGTGTTTTTACTTATTCTCCATCACAGTAATGTACATTTTACGCTGTTTGTTTGCTAATTCGCAATTACATGCAGGTTTTAAAGCATAGAATGTATATTTTCAGATGTTTATGGCATAATCAGATGTAGATAACGTTACATCGTACTTGCTAATTCTAGTTATACGTTCTTTTTTATTATTATTATTTTTATTACTGTGTGTCGTTTTGCTGAAGACATAAATAAACTATATTGCACTGCACAAATAAGTAATCTGTGTTGTTATTGTATTGATCAGTCTCTTACACTGAGCACACAGGGGGAACCGTTTTACCCGCTGGCCCAGAAAAAGTGGTTCCCCCCCCCGCAATATTACATTTTCAGTATTCATAACACACTGCAGTGATGCTGGTGATGTATTTAAGTGTCATCTTCATGTGTAAACACTGTCATCCATCCATCAGTCTCTTACACTGAGCACACAGGGGGAACCGTTTTACCCGCTGGCCCAGAAAAAGTGGTTCCCCCCCCGCAAAATTACATTTTCAGTATTCATAACACACTGCAGTGATGCTGGTGATGTATTTAAGTGTCATCTTCATGTGTAAACACTGTCATCCATCCATCAGTCTCTTACACTGAGCACACAGAGGGAACCGTTTTACCCGCTGGCCCAGAAAAAGTGGTCCCCCCCCCCGCAATATTACATTTTCAGTATTCATAACACACTGCAGTGATGCTGGTGATGTATTTAAGTGTCATCTTCATGTGTAAACACTGTCATCCATCCATCAGTCTCTTACACTGAGCACACAGGGGGAACCGTTTTACCCGCTGGCCCAGAAAAAGTGGTTCCCCCCCCCTGCAATATTACATTTTCAGTATTCATAACACACTGCAGTGATGCTGGTGATGTATTTAAGTGTATAATAGGGGATGTATAACAATACACTGAATCTGTTAAAGGTGCAAAACGCAAGTCTCTGAGTTTTTGCAGAACTACGCCCCCTCTGGCGACAAGCGAAACTGCAACCATAGTTGTGCACGCTCATGGACCACACGCACACATGCACGAGCACGAGCTGTTCATAACTAAAGGAGCATCTGCCGCACAGATCTTTGGTGTACAGCCAAAATGTCTTCAGTGGTAATAAAGTTATAAATCTGCAAGTCATTTCAAAAATATGGAAGGAAAGACATTTGAGTAAATTACTCTTATGTGTGAGGGGAAAAACGGGGGTAGTAGAAAACTTTGTTTATGTTTTTACTGTATCCACCTATGATTGTATTGTTATGAAAACACGTTCATGAACAATATAATTGATTACTTCGCAAAAGCTCAAAATAATAATCATACCATACACAGTTGGTCAACAACGTTCACTCAAATGTCTCAAGGTAATAAACAATCAAATGTCACCATGACGTTTTCATAAAAGCCAAACAGGCTAATCCGCCGAAGACTTGCGGGGTTCAGCCTGTTATTGATCTGCTAAGTAGAATATTCCAATAAAAATACATCCTTTTTCTGTTATAATTTACTCAAAATTTCTGTCTAATTATCGGTCATTTTATCAGCATGTTATATCACACTCAAGAATCTTGAACTGTTTTGCTAATCACTAAACTACATGTAGCGCTGATTTATTTAGTAGATATTTTGACAGGGACAATACACACTGACAAACATTAATGTGAAATGTGTCAATACTTTATTTAGTAAATAGTTAGTCTGCTAAACAGTATGAGTAAAGTAAAAATATTTACCCCTTTACCATTGTATTTCCCTTCCTGCAATGTTCAGAATAAAACATGTATTTTATCACAATACCAAAATATTTTACGTTTTCCTCGTTTTGATAGAATACGAGCTCCCACATACCTCATATATACTACATACAAAATGTACCACATTCACGGGAACAATTTACTATTTTTACCGAAAAATACAATATAGCCAATGCAACGGCGTTCTTCCTTGTTGGTCAATGACATGAACACCTTAGCATGTTAGCAATGGACACAAGGCTAACGTTACCGGTAGGACATACACAAAAACATAGTTAGCATCTTTTATTGGATATGTTTTATGTTTCATGTTGTACTATTCTTCCGAATACAATTCCTAGTTTATGAAACTGTTCACTAACAATGGTAGTAAAACCAATTCTGATTGTACATGTGTCTAGCTTACGCTAAAGCATTACACATTTTACGCATCGTCATTTGTTGTCATACATAGATTGGCCGTATCAAACATTAGAGACTGGGCTATATCTTACCGTTTTATCAAGAAAAAAGCCAACTTAGGATCCCGTTTGAGACCAAGAGCAGACCGGAGATCTCTCCATTTGTTGAATGCCTTCCCGAGGTAGACTCTCGTCTTACTCCGACGCCTGTCTGACTCCAATTTGGACCTTTTGGTGGCACTAGACGACAATTTTCTTTTCTTTACTTTACGTGGAGTTTGCGTTGGGGTTTGGAATGGACTACAAGCCGGTCTCTTTGAATCCATCTTCTACCTTTGACGCACGAGTTGTCTTCGCTGATGCGGAGAATGGCGGCGCCGGCGAAAACACAAACCTGCGAGACATAGCCTGGTGAGCGTGAACGCGCATGACGTCACGCCCAGTCTCAAATTCGAACCCGAATCCCTCTTATTTATTTTACTGTACAGGATTATAGAGGCAATTGCAGTGATCAGAGAAGGGCTCATTCAGTCCATCAGGCAATTGTTTATGCATGTATGGGTTAGAAAACGTGTATTTTTAACATGAATTGTTGCGCAATGCACCTTTAAACTATAAACATTTTTTACTAAACAAAAACACAAAACCTACACACTTTACATACTTTCAACAACATACACACTTTCGAAAACTCACAATTCAGCTTTGTCGCAATGTGGAGAAAGGACCAAAAAGCGAAAGCTGGTTACTGAGATTTACTGTTCAGTGACATAAGGCAGTCTGGCAGTCTGCCATTCACCGGCCATCTTGGCGGACGCAGAACTAGAGAAGGAAACTCAAAAATGGCCTGGCAGCAACCAAGCGGAGTGTAAGAGATATGCTTGTAGACAGGATACACTTAGGGACATATGAGCGCAGACTCAGTAGCACAGAGAAGCAGTCTTGCAGGCAGCTTCACTGAGCAGAGCTCACGATGGACATACAAGACAGGAAAGGACAGGACTAGGCTAGACTGGACAAGGTGGGTAAATCACAAAGTAGAGCATCTATAAATAGCATGCACACCACAGTCAAACAATAAACTGACAAAGAGGTGGAAAAACAGAGACTTAAATAGCAGAGAGATCATAGCAAAGGATCAACAGGTGTAATTTTCATGAGCGCAAATGCAGTGGATGAACACTGCGATAAATGATAGTTTACAGTTGTGTCAGAGAACATGTGCAGGATAGAGAGCCTAAACAAGATAAGGAAAAATCTTGGTCTATAATTTACCTTGGTCTATGTAGTGCAAGCTGGGCAATAATAATCTGCCTCTGCTGGTGGGTTGCCAACACATGACTGGTGGTACCACCTGTCACATCCATCACAGGCAATCTGAATGATCATAAAATATAATGTCACAAAATAATTTTATTTCAACATTAGATTAGATTAATCTGTTACAACTATTTTTAAAATAAATAAACTAAAAACTAATTTAAAAAAAGTCCCATTACCCAAGCAGGTGGCAAGACTGGGTCACTTGGATTTTCTTCTCCACAGAACCTACAGAGATCACTCAAATCTTCTACAAAAGTGTACAGAGTGTCAATAACATTTAGACACTGGATTAATCATAAAGCAATCAGCCATAGAATTAAAACCACTGGCAGGTGAAGTGAATAACATTATCTTGCTACAGTGGCACATGTCAGGGGGGTGGTATATATAGGTTAGCAGGTGAACAGTCAGTTCTCAATGTTGACGTGTTGGAAGCAGAAAAGAATGAGCAAATTTAAGTATCACAATGCTAACATTATATTCAAAAATATACTTACTCATTATAATAGCATTAACTGTTTATGTCCAGTTTTGTCTGTGTTCCTTGGTTTTTAATTGAATGGCATAGGCCTACCTGTTACTGTTCTAGTTAATTTTCTCTATCTGTGTATTTAAGCCCTTTGTTTCTTTGTGCAGTTGCTCTGTTGATTTGTCACCTGCATATTTCTCCTATTCTTACTAAAAAAGACTTTTGGAATTTATTCTGATTTGTGCATGTTTTACTATACCGAAACACTAGAATTGCATAGGTTTCTAGCATTAGTTGACCATTTCTTCTTTAATTAAATCATAATATTACAAAACACAATGTGCTTAAACATAAAGAACAAGAATATTTGTACTTGTCGATATGTAATGCACTGTTTATACTCATTGGAAACTGAACTTTTTTGCATTCTGTTAAAGTAATACCCCTTTACCAGCAGTTACCTGATTCCTGCATAAGCTTCATTGCCAAGTTTTTTCTTAAAAGGTTTACTGCCTTTTCTGTGTTTGCGAAGACTATTGACTGGCCTGTCAGGAGTTTTTCTGCAAACTAAAAAGTAGTATTTCAAATAAACATAACTAAACACACTTATTACAATCTAACAATCTATTTTATGCTTACCTTACATACAAAAACACCACAAGATGTGCCGTCACGTTGCACAGGGTGATGAACTGTGTCACACGTCCACCTTGACACTTTGCAGCCTTTACTCCTCATAAAGGCTCTACAAAGAAAATTGATAAATTCATGTAACAATTCCATTGTACCTATAAGAAAGATAGTAAATATTCTTTGCATTTGTTACTTAGCTGTTTCCAGGCACTTGTGCAGTTTGCGTGATGATTCTCCCATAGGATCCAAAAAAATTGTTCTTTTTTGGGATGGATAAATGGCCTGAAAATTAACAAATCACAACATGTATATTAGTTGCTACATATTGAAATAATTTTCTAAACTGTTGCTTTTATTTCACAAATGATTGAGAAAAGTAGTCTCTGTTTGCTAACGTTGGATTATCTGTTTTGCTTTATTGACTAAAATGTTTTGTTGTTTAGTACCTTGTTTACCTTCATCATCATTGGACATTAAACGTTACACATATTTGCAAGACTTACATTTGATACAAGTTTAATGAGATTTGATTGCAACTTTCTATGGACTTCATTGTGAGGTGTATTCATGGTTACTCACAGCAATAGTCCAGTGATCATGCTCATTTATCACACCCAGAAGAACTTTATACTGGCGTGGATCACACTAAAATAACAATAATAATAAAAACAGATTACTAAATCAAATTAATAAAGCAATACAGAAAAGAACCAATGAAGAAAAAGAATCATCATTAGAAAAGATTGTTAAATCAGATAAGGACATTGTTTTGTAAAATATTTATTACATAGTCTCAGTCCGATAAAGTTACCCTGCTTAAGGTGTGATATGACCCTTCCCATATTTTGGTCATTGCGTAGGAGTCTATCATGTACTCCTGGTCCTCGTTATCCTGGTTATGCTTCCTCACCAACATAAAAATGTGTGCATTAATAACCTTCAGAGAAACAAACATATTGGTGTTACATTGGTCCTGGATTGTAACATGTTTTGAATATATATGTGTGTGTATGTGTGTGTGTGTGTGTAAATGTTTTATATACTGTATATTAGTATTCTTTAGACTGAAAATGCTGAATACTGTACCTCACTCTCCACTTTCCTGCCAGGTGCAACCTTTGATATGTCCATGGCAAAAATTTTGTATGGCCCAATTTTGGCCATCAGGACACAAACATTTTTGCCAGACCAAATTGAATTGATGCCTGTGAAAATTATGTAAGGAATAAATTACAACAATAAATTACCTTGGTTCAGAACTGAAAAAATATAATATAATTGTAATACATAATATATTATAATTGTCACGGATTCAACCATTCCATCAGCACTAGATGCACCTGCTAACGCTCTCTTCAGTACATGATTAACTATTTCATCTGAAGCAGGGACATTTGTCTGTGGCCATATCGTCAAGGACTCAAACACAATCAAATGGGTAAACTGAGTGCAAGATACAAGAGTTTGGACGTTACCAGAGGTAACGTTCAATATGTTTGTTTCTGCCACAACCATCTGTGCTGATGGTTGTGGCAGTATGACCTCTGGTAACATCCAAACTCTTGTTTGGAACAAATACCTACCCTGGGCTGAGTATACACAAAACTCTCTCAGTCAAGCCACCACCGGTCTCACACCGTTCCAGTGTATACCCAGTTACCAACCATCCTTGTTTCCCTGGTCAGGTGGTGTATACCCAGTTACCAACCATCCTTGTTTCCCTGGTCAGGTGAGCCTTTGGAAGTTCCAGCTGTGAAGCACTGGATGCAGGAGCGTGAGATACTATATTAAATACTATATTTAAGATGCAACTTACTTTTCTCAATATCACAGACCGGGACCGTGGGCACTGTGCCTGGGACCAGGGGCACTGTGCCTGGGACCGGAGGCGCTGGGCTTTGGACCAGGGGCACTGTGCATGGGACCGGAGGCGCTGGGCTTTGGACCAGGGGCACTGTGCCTGGGACCGGAGGCGCTGGGGTTTGGACCAGGGGCACTGTGCCTGGGACCGGAGGCGCTGGGCTTTGGACCAGGGGCACTGTGCCTGGGACCGGAGGCGCTGGGGTTTGGACCAGAGGCACTGTGCCTGGGACCGGAGGCGCTGGGCTTTGGACCAGGGGCACTGTGCCTGGGACCGGAGGCGCTGGGGTTTGGACCAGAGGCACTGTGCCTGGGACCGGAGGCGCTGGGGTTTGGACCAGAGGCACTGTGCCTGGGACCGGAGGCGCTGGGGTTCATGAAGGGCCCCAGAAAATCTCTGTCTAACTTCCCTCCTTTCCTCTGCTGACTTCGGACGTTCCTTCTGAGCACCTTTTCCCCAAGAACAAAGGTGTGAATTACAGCCCTTGAAGCTTTTTTTTTTGCTTTTATTTTTTCCCTGGAGGCTTGCATATTTTTATTAACTGCCTCATACACTTTGTCCTGCATCTGTATTGCGGGCTTGATTAGCTCTTCCTGGAGCACATCTTCCACTGTTTCAGTTACCTAGACAATAATAGGAAATTGTATATTTATAAAAGTAGATATTAAAAAATTATTAAAACAAGATGCAGTGAATTAACTCACACTAAAAGATTCAGGAACTTCTGAGAAGTAGCGTGCCTCTCTTCCAAACATCAGATAAAATGGTGAATACTGTGTAGTCAGTTGTTTTTTGGACCTGATGTTAAAGAGCACAGCATCAAGGTATTTGTCCCATGTTTGTGGTTTGTCTTGACACAGTTTTCCAAGCGCGCTGGAAAAAACAAAACAATTCTACTTTAATGCTATATGGCTACTGCTTATACGTTTGGGCAGGAGGAGTATAACTGAAGCAAAACACTGCTTTATTAAAGTACTATGAACCGCACTCATGTCTACCAATGTATGAACACTCATTGTCCATGTTATCAGGTCCACTTAACATATAGGTGTATATTGTGCATCTTCAGTCATTCATCCCTTTCTCTGTATCATTTGTTTGCCTTTTCTTTATGCTCAGGCCCCATAGGCCACCACTGTAGGTATTATTTGCTGGGTTCATACAGATACTGTAAATTGAAATTCCAGCGATTTCAAGGAGTTTTCAAGCACTATTTTTGGTTTTCAAGGACTACAATTTAATTACAATATTACACTTATCAAACAGTCTTTCATTTCTTTCAAATTCTAAAAAATTAAATAAATAAAAATATAAGAAAAAAAGAAAGCCCCTATATTTCATGCATCAAGTTTGTATGGACGAATAAATACTTAAACTTTTACAATTACTAATCTTACCTCTGAATTGTGCAATTCATTCGTTCCACTAGCCCATTGGTTTGTGGATGGTACGGTGAACAAAGACTGCGCTGTATACCGAACAAAGAACAAACTTCTTTGTTGATCTAGAGAAAATAAATATATTGGTATAATAAAAAAATATATAACAACATTAATAATAAAGTAAACAGATGAGCAAATGCAAATACAAACCTGATTCACAAACTCCCTGCCTTGGTCAGTGAGTATTCTTTTTGGCGCCCCGAAACGATAAAACATTTTTACAACGCACGTTGTAACCTCCTCAGCTGTTTTGGAGGCAAGTGGATAAGCCTCCACCCACTTTGTAAAGTAGTCAATAAGTACGCAAATGTACTGATTCCCACTTGAAGTCATTGAAAACTTGCCAATTAAGTCCATGCCTACCAACTCCCATGGTTCAGTCACCAACACAAACAAAGCAGTCAATGTATTTTTGGACAACATTTGTAGAAGAAGAAGAAGAAGAAGACGACTCACAATTATTGGAGTGTACTCTTCCTGGAGTTTGATAGGTCTATTCGCCTGGCACGCAAAACACAGTTTAATCTGAAGAGAGGAATAAAAAACATTATTTAGTAATTATTTCATACTTTTTTATAGGAACTGGCACTGTTTATACAATGTAACAAAATGTCAGTAAAACTCACCCAGTTTTCGATGTCAACTGACATCCCTGGCCAATAATATCTGCTAGAAATGGCATGTATTGTCTTCTCCTTGCCACTATGCCCACCTGCCTCACTGGCATGGAATTCTTTAAAAATGCTGTCTGCTTCTGCAGCACCTCTGACCACCTTTACTTTCAACTGTTTTTCTGTGCCCTTATGGCAGATATAAAACAGTACTCCATCTATTAAATTTTTTTTTTTAAATCATGGATGTCATGCACTTAGTATTTTTAAGAGGTCACCTTTCTTTTTCCTAACAACAGAACTATTTGTGTTTCATGTTGAAAAAAACGTACCTCGAAGTATCAACTAACACCAAAATAAAAATAACTACTCGGTTACTCACGTAACCTCAGTTCCCTGAGTTAGGGAACGAGTATTTATTTATTATTTAAATCCATGAGGCTGTGTTACGTGACTTTTGAACACATTTTTTAGTCACCTTCACAAGCATAAAAGTACTTATCTGTATTTAAATGTCAGACAGAAACATAAGATAAACTAGGCTATATGTTTGAAAACACTGAACAGTTATATGACGAGCACTGAGCGCGTCTGTCTCTAGCACAGGCACAAGCCCCCTAGGTTTGAATGGGGAATGACGCCTCTGGCTGTAGTGAAAACTGGACACCTGCAGCGCTAACATTTATGTGTTTTATGCTAATAGCAATGCCAAATATTGTTGGATACATGAAAAATATAAATAACTGTAAGTTACAGTCTTACCCTGGACAACATAGTGATGAGCACGTCGCCGAATGACATACTTTTCTGCTTTCGATAATTTCTCGGGGTATTCTCCACTACTTTTGTAGTTTAATATTTCCTTGTATTGTGTAGGATCCATTCTGAAAATAAAAAAGGTCTAAATTGAATCTTACTTAAAGTGTTTAGACTTCTTGTAATGTAGAACTATTTAAATGAGCTACACAATCGGAATAATTAGTAGGAAAGGAAACAATCACTATAATTATCACTATAATAAGTAGTAGGAAACAATCACCATAATTTACTAAAAAATAATGGCAGTAATGTTATTAATCATGACAAAAATGCATCATAGTATTTAATATACTAAATACAACACCAAAAAAAAAATTAAAAAAAATAGCACAGCAAAACTTACCTCATAAATGCTTCGATCTCATTCAAACGCAAGAAATAAAATAAAAACCTTTTTTCATTATTTTACTATAAGCCGATAACCAGTAGCGCATGCGTGTACCGTGCACTGTGCATACCATGAGAGATTATAAATCAGATATTAGTTATTTGTGATAAGCAATAATGAGAGTCAATAAAAGTGCGCGTTTGTGTTATAAAGTCAAATGTGCGTAGGTGGGGGATGGGTAAAAAGAAATCTGGCAGGAATATAATATGGTGGGATCCACTCAGTGTAAGAGACTGATCGATGGATGAGTGTTTACACATGAAGATGACAATTAAAGACATCACCAGCATCACTGCAGTGTGTTATGAATACTGAAAATGTAATATTGCGGGGGGGGGAACCACTTTTTCTGGGCCAGCGGGTAAAACGGTTCCCCCTGTGTGCTCAGTGTAAGAGACTGATGGATGGATGACAGTGTTTACACATGAAGATGACACTTAAATACATCACCAGCATCACTGCAGTGTGTTATGAATACTGAAAATGTAATATTGCGGGGGGGAACCACTTTTTCTGGGCCAGCGGGTAAAACGGTTCCCCCTGTGTGCTCAGTGTAAGAGACTGATGGATGGATGACAGTGTTTACACATGAAGATGACACTTAAATACATCACCAGCATCACTGCAGTGTGTTATGAATACTGAAAATGTAATATTGGGGGGGGGGGGACCACTTTTTCTGGGCCAGCGGGTAAAACGGTTCCCCCTGTGTGCTCAGTGTAAGAGACTGATGGATGGATGACAGTGTTTACACATGAAGATGACACTTAAATACATCACCAGCATCACTGCAGTGTGTTATGAATACTGAAAATGTAATATTGCGGGGGGGGGAACCACTTTTTCTGGGCCAGCGGGTAAAACCGTTCCCCCTGTGTGCTCAGTGTAAGAGACTGATGGATGGATGACAGTGTTTACACATGAAGATGACACTTAAATACATCACCAGCATCACTGCAGTGTGTTATGAATACTGAAAATGTAATATTGCGGGGGGGGGGGGGGGGACCACTTTTTCTGGGCCAGCGGGTAAAACGGTTCCCCCTGTGTGCTCAGTGTAAGAGACTGATCGATGGATGACAGTGTTTACACATGAAGATGACACTTAAATACATCACCAGCATCACTGCAGTGTGTTATGAATACTGAAAATGTAATATTGCGGGGGGGGGGGGGAACCACTTTTTCTGGGCCAGCGGGTAAAACGGTTCCCCCTGTGTGCTCAGTGTAAGAGACTGATCAATACAATAACAACACAGATTACTTATTTGTGCAGTGCAATATAGTTTATTTATGTCTTCAGCAAAACGACACACAGTAATAAAAATAATAATAATAAAAAAGAACGTATAACTAGAATTAGCAAGTACGATGTAACGTTATCTACATCTGATTGAGCCATAAACATCTGAAAATATACATTCTATGCTTTAAAACCTGCATGTAATTGCGAATTAGCAAACAAACAGCGTAAAATGTACATTACTGTGATGGAGAATAAGTAAAAACACCGCGATGCACAAGGAGCTTGCGCGGAATAATGACGTGAGATCATGATTTTCGTCTTGCTGTTGCGCATGCGCGCTGAAGGGGAAACAGGGGAACTCAATTTTCCGGAACAGCGGCCTTCCCCTCAGACATCAGGCTTAACGTTTTATGATTTTAAATGTAACTTACGCTTATAAATATCTACACAAAAACAACGAATATGTTTAAGTTGTACGAATATGTTGTACATATTACGTTTTTGTCGATAAACTTGAACATATTCTATAATTTCACATATTCCGTGCCGAGTGAACTTGACATAGGCCAAACGTCATACACTTCACTTTCTCTCGGACATAACTTCTAAAACATTTCTAAATACCAATAAATACGTCTCAGGACGTAACAACACAAACCCATCACATATGTTGTACATTGTTGTCGTTATTAGGTTTAAAATCGATCATTTATTCAGAGCCACTTACCTTATGTTAAGCATGACCATCTTTGACAAAATGTCTCCCGCAGAGCCGCCTGCCCGCCTTGTAAAACCCGCGAAGTCAAATGCTGTATCCTTCCGCAAAATCAGATGAGCCATAATCTAGATCCTTCCATTCTCTGTAGCGACGATGCGCTTTTTTGTATTTACTACCAAAAATAGACGGCTTAAATTCAAGATTTAAAAAATAAAGGTTTTATATATTAAAGTGTTGTATAGGATCCATCCACTCTCATAGTGCAGAAACGATTTTGACAATTTGATTTTGTTTTGATATTAGGCTATATCAAATGTTTATTAAATGTTTATGAATGTTCATTTTAACAACAAAACAACAAATATGTTCTGTTTTACGCATATTGTATAGCATAGCTGCATGGCCTTAATACTTTTAGCAAATATTGGCTAGATTTGTGATTATAAGTCCAGTCAACATTAGCCATCCATTAAATTTTTTTTCAAATATATTTTTGCAGACTTAATATAATATGTCTTCTTAACTAATCCCAAGCATGAATATTGGTTAAACTTAAATATTTTTGCTCTTCCAACATTTTATTAATTGGCGTTTTTACAGTGCAGGCTACATGATGATGCATATAGCCTATAATAAGGTATTACAAAATGCCCCAGGAAATCAGTTTATAGCGGAAATATCGCCTCTTAATGGAAAAGTTTGTTGCTGTCAACATTGTTTTTGGAAGTAAAAACGCAGTTAGCTTCTGTGTACGAACAATGCATGTCATAAAATATGGTTAGCCTAATAGTGGATAATTTGACGGCGTTCCGTGTCAAAGTGTCTGTTATCTGCGAATTCTGTTCATGTGTGCCCAGACTTTTTAGAAATCCCGACCTGCTGATGTTTTACGGCCATGTCCGGAATAAAGAGTAGGCCTATGTATGGTAAACCTATATAGCTACATACAGTTAAAGGACATAACATGTTAAAGGATATAACATGTTATGTTAAAGGACATATTAAATAGTATTAAAGGACATAAACCATGATATAAGATTTTGGCCATATTGTCCATCTCTAAGTCATTTATTTCCTGCGTGACCTGTAAAGTCACGTCCACAAACCTCTTGCGTATTGTTTGGTCAAACCACAAGGTGTCACTGTGGCCTCAATGCTTCAGCACTGCCACTCTGAGATCGATTGCTATGTTTTAGGTAAAACACGCCCCCCTCCTTAGCATACCGAGCAATAAATGTATAAATAAATTTAGACATAAATAAATGTAGACATAAATACATATATACATAAATGTGAAAATAAATAAAATTCAAAATAAATAAATGCATAAATAAATAAATAAATAAATGTGGAAAAATATATAATTATACATAAATAAGGAAATAAAAGTATAAATAGTCATTTATTTATTAATTTCTACATGTATTCGCATATTTATTTGTTTATTTATTCATTTATTTATTCATTTATTCATTTTTAATTTTATGCAGGTTTGGTCCTCCATATTGGCGAACCTTTGGCCAGAAATATGTTCAGCAGGTCAAATATGGACTTTTTGATGACCGATATGACCATAAGGAGTAATAGAGTATAAGTAGAAAGTTAGGGATCGAGTGCTCTTTGGCCAGAAACATGTTTAGTAGGTCAAATATACTGTCTTGCTGATGTATCATCAATGGGAGTCTATAAGAATAGTAAGCTACCTTTTGAGGACACTTTGCTGAGAATTATGTTCAGTAGGCTGTATCAAAATGGCTGATTTAAGATCAATAGGAGTCAATGAGAATGTGTAGAAAAGTTCAAGCTAGAGTTTTCATCAATAGGAATCTATGAATATAAATTGTCCGCTACCTTTTAGGGAACCTTTGACCTGAAATATGTTCAGTAGGTCAAATATGGACTACTGAAGCCTATGGCAGATGTAACATCATATGAGGCAAATCTGTAATTGTAGAAAGTTCAATATTGAGTAGGCCTACTCTTTGGCCAGATATATTTTCAGTGGGTCAAATATGGACTATTTTCTGTGTGATGCAAAATAAATAGGAGTCTATGAGAATATATAGTAAGCTACTTTTGAGGATCCTTTGGCAAGAAATATGTTCAGAAGGTCAAATACGGACTACTGTATGGCTGACTTAACATTCTGATGTAAAGACAATAAGTATTTATAGAAAGTTCAAGATCAATGACTCTACGGCCAGAAATATGTTCAATAGAAATCTATGAATATATATAGTCCGCTACCTTTTGGGGAACCTTTGGCCAGAAATATGTTCAGCAGGTCAAATATGATTTTTTTATGACCGATGTATGACCATAAGGAGTCAATGAAATTGCTTATTTTATTTAAGTGCAATAGCAAAGTTGAAACCAATACTTTAAGCCAGCAACCTGAAAAAAGTTGTCCATGCTTATATTTTTTCCCGTCTTGACTACTGTAGCGCACGTTATGTTGGGACCTGTCAAACACACATTGCCCGCTTACAGCTTGTACAAAATACTGCCGCAAGATTGTTGATGAATGGTGGGAAAACGGACCATGTTCCTCCCTTCTTATCTTCTTTAGGCTGGCTACATTCAACATTCTAGGATACAGTATAAGATTCTGATATATGTCTTTAAAGCACTTCACGGAATGGCGCCAGAATATTTAGCTGAGCTTATTAAACCGTACAGTGCGGGTGTAAGATTAAGATCAGCAAACAAGTTTCTTTTAACTGTTCCCCGTGTAGGCCTACGTCTCAAAATGAAAGGTGATAGTGCTTTCTCTGTCGCGGTTGAAACGCGGTTAAAAACATTTAAAAGTTGAAAACTGTTGAAAAGACAACTCACAGCATATTGTTTTTCGCATTGCTTGGAGCTCTTTAATTTGTGAACTCACGAGAAAACATCACAGAGCTGTCGCTTTCCAATTCATTGCATTGCACAAGTGTTTTGCATGGAAGGATAACATATACTGTAAGAGATATGCACTTTTTTGTATTGCAATGCATTCAAGAATTAACTCATTTCGTAGTGAATTGAAGATATCTGCAATGCAATCTGCTAATGCAAGAACTTACACATACGATCAAGCATTTTGCATTGAAGAATAACATTAAGCAATATGCACTTTGTTGCATTGCAATGCAATCAAGAACTAACTCATTCCGTAGTGCGTGGAAGAGATAACATTTGTGCTGTTGCGGTATATTGCATAAAATATCAAACTTTCTTCAACTAACCATTTTCAGTTCCCTTTCAAGGGAACTCGAGCTGCGTCAAACGCCCCTGCGTTGTGCATCATGAAGCACGTATGGAATCAGCCCAATGGAGAGTTGGAACGTCATAGGCGGGTGACGTCATCGACCAGGAAACTATAAAGCACCCCATAAACACCAAGGGGGTAATCCATCAGGCGGAAGTTGAAGCTGCCTCCGGGGGCCGCCATTGTAGCTGGCTATCACCTGCTGTTAGCATCCCATTGACTCCCATTCATTTTGGCGTCACTTTGACAGCGAATAACTTTACATCTGAGGCGTCCAAAGACTTCATTTGTCCATTATTTATTTCTAAAGAAACACGACAATGTATAAAAGGCTCCATTACTTTGTATCTTACGTTATGGCCCCGTAGAAGCCATTCTTGTAAAAATAGGCTAAAAATTGCGTCATAACCACACGACTTCATGTCGCACAATAGAGACATTACCGTATAGACAGGAGGAGAAGCTCGCACAGTCTCGCAGGCGTACTGACGTTAATTTTTAAATAAATAAATATTAAGCAAAATGACAAAATAATTAATCAGAATACTTACCAAAAGTTGCTGCAGGTCGCGCTTCACCGTCTCTGTGCACGATTAACGTTGGGTGACTGTCTATGGGTGATTCAGATTTGTCTTGGCACAGCTACTAGAAGATTTACAACTGTCAGTCAGGTTGCTCACGTGACATCTACGTCATCAAGCTCAGTTTTAGCCTGCGCAGAACGCTTGGCTATCAGGAAGTGAGTGCCCATGTTCGGCTTCAACTCTCTCCGTTGAAATCAACGGGGTCGCTGTGTCCATTTCTTTTACTGTCTATGATAAACACAAGCGCATCAGCTTTCTGTGCCTTCAGTCGCGCTATATGTGAATCTGTCCCTGAGTGAATATTGTCTGTCTTTACATACTCTGCACCACACAAACAATATATATATATATCGAGGAGAGCGGTTTGGTGCGCGCTCCCCGCGGTTCGGGTACCGCTCTTGCCGAGACAGAGCGATGACGCGTATCGTGGGGATCGCAGATGGATCTCTCAGCGTGGTTAGAGACGGGCTCTGCCTTATCTCTCCCTACACCTGTGAGATCCAGTGCCTCAGTCCCGTGTTCGGAAGCACGCGCTGCGGTTTCTTCCGCTCGGGCTGAGGCACCAGTTATAAATGAGGGAGATGTGGAGGATTCGCCACCTTACACGCCCGAAAGTGATGAGCTAGTGGAGGTATTAACAAGGGCTGTAGAAAAACTCAGCATTGTATGGCCAGTGACTAGACAGGAGTCTGTTTCTAAATCAAAATTAGATGAGATTTTTGCCGTCACGAATGCAGCCTCCACGCCGGTGCTTGCCGTTTTTTCCCGATCTCCACACTGAGGTGTCGAAATCGTGGAAAAAAACGGTGTCATATAGAGTGTTTAGTCCCCAGACTTCAACATATTCTAATATTGTGGGGGCAAAATCATTGCCTATCATTGTCATTGGTTATTCGGCTATGCCTCGCGTGGAAGAGACGCTTGCGAGTTTTCTCTCCCTCGAGGCTGCGTCATCTGTTAAGGCTATCATTGGCCTTAGGTTTTGGCCTTTGGCCAAAGGCATTAGGTTTTTATGGGTAAAGCGTATTCGGCGGCGGGTCAGGCTGCGTCATGTCTGCATACTATGTCTATTATACAGGCATACCAGGCTGACCTGCTGAGGGACGTGAGTGAGAGTGAGGAGGTCAGTCCTGACGTGGTTCGCGAACTGCGTCAGGCTGCTGATTTATCCCTGCGCGCAACCAGAGAGTCGTCCAAGCTAGTGGGTCGATCTATGGCAGCTCTGGTGGTCGCAGAAAGACATCTGTGGTTAAATCAGACAAATATAAAAGAAAAAGAAAAAGCTTTCCTTTTAGACACTCCTCTCTCCCCCCTGGGTTTATTTGGCGATGCTGTAAATTCTGTCATCAATAAATTCCAGGAGAAGGAAAAGCAAACAACAGCTTTTAAGAAATTTCTCCCTTTAAAAATTCATGTCCCTGGGGCTGCTCGGCGGGAGCGTCTGCAAGCTCATCATATAGGGCGCGAGTGTCGCGTCTCGTGCTCCCCCTGCTGGACAGTGGGCTCAGCCGCGGAACTCTCAGCCGAAATCTCCCAGTAATAGAACTGATCTGAGGACAGTTATATTAGCTAAGAAGGCTTCGGCTGAGAAGAAGTCCCGTCGCCACGGCGCGCAGGACACTGAGGGTGGTCCCCACCGAGGCGGAAAGGTGTTCACCTCTTTCTACGGTGCCCATTCTTCCTCTGTGCCCTCAGGGGCCCGTTCTGCCAACCCCGCCTTCATGCCGGGGCGCAGACGGTCCCAGCGAGCGATTTCCCGAGGGACGCTCGCTCCCTCTGAGGAGGGTTTCAGAGCGGTTAGACCAGTTGTTCCCTGCCGGTGTGCCGTTACAGGGCGCTGCGTTTGCTGCTCAAGTTACACCAGAGGCCAGTCTCGAGAGACTGGTACCCTTAGTAGAATTTCTGGCAGAGTGGAAAAGCCTTCCAAAAATATCTCATTGGGTCCTGTAGACAATAGAAAGGGATTATGCTATCCAATTCAGGTGTCGTCCACCAAGATTCAGAGGGGTTCTGCCTACAGTGGTGGGCCCCGAGCAGGCTCTGGTTCTGGAACAAGAGATGAAAGCACTCCTTCAAAAGGAGGCTATAGAACGGGTTCCACCTCCCAGTGTGGAGTCAGGCTATTACAGCCGATATTTCATCGTTCCAAAATAGGATGGGGGGTTGCGTCCAATTTTAGACCTGTGCCTATTGAATCGCTCGGTAGGGAAGCCAAAATTCAAGATGCTCACTATCAAGCAGATCATGTAACAAATCAGATCCGAGGACTGGTCTGTCACGATAGATCTAAGGGACGCGTACTTCCACATTTCCATCCTTCCACAAC
The DNA here is from genome assembly GCF_051911475.1 of Siphateles boraxobius. Classification (NCBI taxonomy): domain Eukaryota; kingdom Metazoa; phylum Chordata; class Actinopteri; order Cypriniformes; family Leuciscidae; genus Siphateles; species Siphateles boraxobius. The sequence goes on along the minus strand of NW_027508876.1, from coordinate 11,950,131 downwards.
ACAGGAAGTTCCTGAGGTTCGCCTTCGGGGGCGAGGTGTACCAGCACAGGGTTCTTCCGTTTGGCCTAGCTTTATCTCCCCGCACTTTCACGAAATGCATGGACGCAGCACTAGTACCCCTGAGGCTTCAGGGTGTTCGTGTCCTCAATTACATCAACGATTGGTTGATTTTAGCTCAGACAGAGCAGATGGCGGTTCGACATTGAGATGTCGTTCTCGTTCATATCAGGAAGTTGGGGTTGAGGCTGAACGCAAAGAAAAGTGTATTATCTCCTCAGAAGACCACTTTTCTGGGTGTCGTTTGGGTTTCGGTTTCGGCATCGTTTCGATTCTCTCAGCTGTGAAACAAGTAAATCTAGGCCAGCTACTTACTGTAAAACAGTTTTAGAGACTGTCGGGTCTGATGGCAGCAGCGTCCGACGTTATACCTTGCGGCCTGTTGTAGATGAGATCGCTACAGTGGTGGCTCAGGACCAAGGGATTCTCCCCGAGGGGAAATCTGCTCCGCACGGTCAAAGTCACGCGGCGCTGCCTTCGTGCTCTGGTCATGTGGAAACAAACTTGGTTCATATTCAAAGGGCCTGTGTTGGGGGCTCTTTGTCGTCGCGTAACGCTACGACGGATGCTACCCTCACAGGGTGGGGGGCGGTCACGAGTGGTCGTCCAGCTCAAGGGCTGTCGCAGGACCATCCTCTATCACGGCTTATAAATTGTCTAGAGATGTTGGCGGTGTTCCAGGCTCTGAAACACTTCCTAGCAGACCTGAGAGGTCATCATCTGTTAGTTCAGTCAGACAACACGTCGGTGGTCTCTTATATAAATCATCAGGGGGGCCTGCGGTTTCGCCGGCTTTACAAGTTGGCCCGTCAGATCCTCCTGTGGTCCCAAGGGAGGTTACTATTTCTGAGAGCAATGTATCTTCCTGGGTATTTGAATGTGGTAGCAGACTCCCTGTCGAGACAGGGGCCGAGGCCGGGGGATTGGAGACTCCATCCCGAGGTGGTGGAGCTCCTTTGGTTGAGTTTCGGTCGCGCCGAGGTGGACCTATTCGCTTCCAAGGAGACCACGCATTGTCACCTGTGGTTTTCCATCAGCCATCCAGCCCCTCTGGGGTTGGACGCTATGGTGCAGCCGTGGCCGAGGTCACGTCTGTTCGCCTTTCCCCCGATTGCTCTGCTACCTGGAGTTCTGGAGAGGGTTCGCCGGGACGGGGTCAGCCTACTATTAGTAGCCCCGCTCTGGCCGGCCCGAGTATGGTTTGCGGACCTGATTTCTCTCCTGGATGGCTCTCCCTTGGAGCTCCCGGTCAGGAGGGATCTACTCTATCAGGCGGGCAGCATGATATTTCACCCCCGCCCAGTATTGTGGGCTTGACCTCTGAGGGGGCCCAGCTCATGAACTCTGGTCTCTCAACCGAGGTTGTTGAGACCATTCTTCACTCCAGAGCTCCATCCACGAGGAAGCTTTATGCCTTGAAGTGGAAACTCTTCACTTCTTGGTGTGGAGAGCACCTGCAGGACCCAGTTAACTAGCCCAGTTGGTGCAGTGCTGGAATTCCTGCAGGATCGCTTCTCCACAGGGCTATCCCCCTCCACACTAAAGGTGTATGTGGCGGGACTGGCTGCTTACCACGTCCCTTTCAGTGGAGTTTCTCTTGGGAGACACCCGCTTATAACTCGTTTCCTTCGTGGCACACTGAGGCTGAGGCCAGCAGTTTGTACGAGGGTGCCGGCCTGGGATCTGGCCATCGTATTAGAAGGTCTTTCCCTAGCTCCTCTTGAACCTATCGAAGAAGTTCCTGAGAAGTTTCTCACGTTTAAGACTATCTTTCTTCTTGCTATATCCTCACTAAAGAGAATCGGAGATTTGCAGGCTCTGTCGGTTTCACCCTCGTGCCTGGAATTTTCGCCTGGCATGGTTAAGGCTTTTCTGCATCCTAGACCAGGTTACGTTCCCAAGGTCCTTACTAATGTTGTTAGACCTACAGTTCTGCAGGCCTTTTGTCCCCCTCCATTTCTGTCGTCTGACCGGAGAAACTTAATTTACTCTGCTCTGTTAGGGCGTTAGACGCCTACGTCCACAGAACTGCCCTGTGGAGGAAGTCAGAACAACTATTTGTGTGCTTTGGGCCACCCAAGAAGGGGTGTCCCGCGTCTAAACAGAGAATGAGCAAGTGGGTGGTCGAGGCTTTCTCACTTGCCTATGAGTCGGCTGGTCAGCCTTCACCTTTGGCTGTACGAGCCCACTCTACCAGGAGTATGGCGGCTTCTAAAGCCTTACTGTCAGGAGTTTCCCTCAGTGACGTTTGTGATGCGGCTGGACGGTCTTCACCGCATACTTTCATTAAGTTCTACGACCTACACTTAAGTTCTAACCCTGGGGCAAAGGTGCTCTCGTCCTCTGTGTGCTAGTTCTCACATGGCGGTCACTTGTTCCTATGGCGATGTGGGTATTAGCGTTCCCACAGCGTTTGACGCAGCTCGCGTTCCCTTGAAAGGGAACGTCTCGGTTACGTATGTAACCCTAGTTCCCTGATAGGGAACGAGACGCTGCGTCATTCCACCATACTCCCGGCATTCCCGCTAGCGCTTCCTTCAGGCCTATCAGAAGCTTTTGCGCTTGTGTTTATGGGGTGCTTTATAGTTTCCTGGTCGATGACGTCACCCGCCTATGACGTTCCATCTCTCCATTGGGCTGATTCCATACGTGCTTCATGACGCACAACGCAGGGGCGTTCCCACAGCGTTTGACGCAGCGTCTCGTTCCCTATCAGGGAACTAGGGTTACATACGTAACCGAGACGTTTTTATGAAGGAAAATCATCGCATTAAATGTTGAAAAGACAACACACAACACATTGATTTTCGCTTTGCATACAACTAATGTATTTGTCTACGAGAAAACATCACATGAGCTGTAGCTTTCCATTGCATGAAAGAACGAACTTATTCCGTAGTGCGTTGAAGAGATGTGCGATGCAATCTGCTCTTACTATTCTTAAAAGGTGTCTTATTTAAGTATCTATTTGATCTCAAAGACTCATTGACATAGTCAATCTGTGATCTATTAAACATATCTCTGGCCTAAGAATCCTCAAAAGACTCCTGATGTGAACTCGTGTCCATATTTAATCTACTGGACATATTACTGGTGAAAGAGTTCTCGATATTGAACTTTCTTCACATTATCATTGACTGCTTCTGCGGTTACGTCAGCCAGCCTGTATTTGACCCATTGCAAATATTTTATACATATTCTAACATAATTAATCTAACTTATTCTAACATAAAACATGAATCCATCTGATGTTACCTCTTTAGTAGTAAATATCTAATCTATTGAACATATTAATGTTCAAAGGGTCCTCAAATGATTTTGTACTACATAAACTCATAGACTCCTTCTGATGTTAAATCAGCCAGAGAGTTGTCCACCTGCTGAACACATTTTTGCCCAGAGAGTACTCTATATCGAACTCCCTACACATTCTCATTGACTACTTCTGATGTTTTTTCAGGCAGCCTATTTTTGACCCATTACAAATATTTCTGGCAAAAAGGTCCCGAAAAGGGAACATACCATAAATTCTCATAGACTCTTTCTGATGTTAAATCAGCAAGAGAGTTTAATTGAATCCTTCTGATGTTACGTCAGCCATACTGTATACAAAACTGTACACATCCTACTGAACATATTTCCGGTCAAACAGTCAGTAGCACCTCAATGCAGTACATGAGATCCAACAAATCAGCCAAAAAGTAGTCCATATTTTACTTGCCTAACATATTTCTGCCAAAGAGTCCTGGATATTGATTTTTCTATACATTCTCATTGACTCCTTATGATGTCTCGTCAGACAACTCTATACTCTATATCGAATAGTCCATGTTTTAACTACTGAACATATTTCTGGCCAAAGAGTACCTGATCTTGTAAGACTGGAAAACTGGAAGACCATTTGAACTCACTCTCGTGCTTCACCTCCCTCATCCTAATCTACATCTCTTTCTCTCGACCCCCACTCCCTCCCACTCGTGGTGAGATCTCCCAAACTCACACAAGAATCTAAATGGCTTAATGTGAATGATTATCATAGAGTTTTATACATGTTTAGTATTATTTGAAATGTCTCAGTGCGACTGGTACAAATGTCTCATTCCCAAAGAAGTAAACCAAAAGGTAATAAAGCTCTTTAGTTTGGAAATATATTCCACACAGGAGGGTGTGTCTTTGAGTTAACACCTTCCAACCATTTGTCTGAATGCAAATTTCCACTGCTAGCAAATGGTTATCCGCAGGTAAATTTCCACTGTGAACCATATTTAGATTTGAAATGAGGTCTGGGTATATAATGAAACGCAGCGAGAGCTCGTGGCCTTTTTCTGAATCTGAGATAGGCCCGTTAGGTCAAGAGCCGAGCCTCTCGCCTTCAAGCATTTCTTGTCGGGTAAACATTTTCCTCTTTGTTCTAGAGCATTTGATGTTTTGCATGGATTATCTTTGAATTGATTATGAAATTGTAATGATACATTTGACATATCAAATTGACACACCACATTGACACAACATTTAATTGATATTAAATTGTTATATTTGATTAATCTAATTGACTTTGACATTATTTTCATTCAAGAGTTTAAAAAGAATAGTAAAACATTCGCTCACATTTAATGATGCACGGATATCATTAAAACCTTTTCATTTATGGAGTCAGATGAAATAACGAGTATATACATATGACAAAATGTATTGATTTCAACCAAAAATACATTGCCACGAGAAAAGACAGTAACACGCAGAGACCTTCACCCGCTGATCAGAGGACCCCCATTGGCCTAATCGAGCGCGGCCTTACAATCTTGAACATTCTAAACATACTGAATGACTCTTTCTGATGCCACATCAGCCAGACAGTAGAACATTTTTGATCTAATGAACATTGTTCTGTGCAAAAAGTACTTGATTTTGAACATTCTATGCATAATGACTCCTTCTGATGGTACCCCAGCCATACAGTAATACATATCTGATCTATTGAACATTTTATTTTCAAAAGGTCCTCCAAATGTTTTTTTTGTTTGTTTTTTTGCCAGAATATGTTTAGTAGGTTAAATATGGACTACCATTCGACTGAGGTAACCCAGCTAGCAGGGAACGTTCTCAGAACTTTGGCTAACATTCCCTACAAGTTTGGTTAATGTTTTAAAGAAAACATTTGAATGTAATGTTCTAAGAATGTTTTATGAATGTTTTATCATTTCAAATAATGTTCCTATAAGGTTAAATGTAAACTAAGATATAACGTTTTAACTGTAACATTTTGAGGATGTTTTGGGAATGTTGTTGAGATAACAGATAATACAATGTTCAAAATAAAACATTGGCACAATGTTCCATAATAACAGGAGAGGAACATTATCATATCAACGTTCGTAAAATGTTTTGAGGATATCATTGAGGCCTGAGATGACGGAGTGTTTTTATAAAACGTTCTTGTAATGTGACGTGTTAACAAAGCAAGAACATTATAACTGTAACATTTTCAGGATGTTTTGGGAATGTTGTTGAGATAACAGATAAGACAATGTTCTCAATAAAACATTGGCACAATGTTCCATAATAATAGGAGAGGAACATTGTTATATCAACGTTCGCAAAATGTTTTGAGGATATCGTTGAGGCCTGAGATGACAGTGTTTTTTATAAAACGTTCTTGTAATGTGACGTGTTAGCAAAGCAAGAACGTTTTAAATGTAAAATTTTGAGGATGTTTTGGGAATGTTGTTGAGATAACAGATAATACAATGTTCAAAATAAAACATTGGCACAATGTTCCATAATAACAGAGGAGGAACATTATCATATCAACGTTCGCAAAATGTTTTGAGGATATCATTGAGGCCTGAGATGACGGAGTGTTTTTTATAAAACGTTCTTGTAATGTGACGTGTTAACAAAGCAAGAACATTTTATATGTAACATTTTCAGGATGTTGTTGAGGTAAAAGTTTGTAGAATCATCTTTTATAAAACATTGACACAATGTCCCATAATAACAGAGGAGGAACATTATCAAATTAACGTTCGTAAAATGTTTTGAGGATATCATTGAGGCCTGAGATGACGGAGTGTTTTTTTATAAAACGTTCTTGTAATGTGACGTGTTAACAAAGCAAGAACATTATAACTGTAACATTTTGAGGATGTTTTGGGAATGTTGTTGAGATAACAGATAAGACAATGTTCTCAATAAAACATTGGTACAATGTTCCATAATAACAGAGGAGGAACATTATCATATCAACGTTCGCAAAATGTTTTGAGGATATCATTGAGGCCTGAGATGACGGAGTGTTTTTTATAAAACGTTCTTGTAATGTGACGTGTTAACAAAGCAAGAACATTATAACTGTAACATTTTGAGGATGTTTTGGGAATGTTGTTGAGATAACAGATAAGACAATGTTCTCAATAAAACATTGGTACAATGTTCCATAATGACAGAGGAACATTATCAAATCAACGTTCGTAAAATGTTTTGAGGATATCATTTAGTCCTGAGATGATAAAATGTTTTTAATAAAACATTCCTTTCAATTTACTTTTTAACATTTTGCATGAAACATTTTGAGGATTTTTTTAGGGATGTTGTTATCTTTTATAAATCATTAGCACAATAACAAAGGAGGAACATTATCAAAGCAACATTCATCAAATGTTTTGAGGACATTATTGGCCTGAGATGACAAAATCTCATAATATGATGAGTAACAAAAGCTCATAACATTTTAAGAATATTTTAGGGAAGCTGTTTAGGTAACAGATTGTAGAATTATTTTAACCTATAAAATATTGGCATAATGTTCCATATTAAAAGAGGAGATTATCAAAACAGCATTTGTAAAGTGTTTTGAGGATATTACTCTGAACTGTTTGAACTGTTGCGCGAAATGTGTTTAGAAGAGACGAGAAGCTGATTGGGGGTCACTGTGGATCGACGTTTAAAACTACCAATCACAGCGTGATTTTCTCATGACGTAAGAACATTTGAAATCGACAAACAGCGCAAAGAAAGTAACGTTTTTGTTGAAGAAATCGGCGCAAAATGCCCGTTGTCTAAATTGACAAATTGCCAAACAACAGAACTCCTGGTCAACGGAAGAGCTCTTTCACAACTGTAAGTTTTTTTTTTGTGTGTATTTTTCAGTTTACATATAGCTTTCTCTTATCCTTTATATATGTCTTTCAGTGTTAGATTTTACTTTCTTAGAATTGTATGACAGTCGCATTAAATCTGAGTATATGTTACTTTTGAATAACAGCTAGATATGTTTTAATCCAGACTCCAAACTGCCTGTTTGAAGATGAATATAAAACCGATGACGCAATAAAGTCTCCATTTACAACAAAGGTAGCCTACTATAATATTGTGTTCTGTGTATATGAATACTCTATTTTTGCAACTTAAAAGTGTTAATCTTATTGTCTTTTGAAAGTAAAAGTTAATAATATTTCAGTAATTCATAAAGAGGTAATGGGAAAATTGGAAAAAGCATTCAGTCTAAAACGTTTTCAGTCTTTTGTGTTTCTAGCAAATATTGTATGTGCTTGTAATATCGTTGTATGTTGACAGACCATGTTTTAAAATATTTCAGGTAATTACTCTGGGGCTGATGGTCAATGTAAAGGACACAATCTGTCAAACATAAACCTGCAGAGGTGAATGGATATGGGAGCTAAAGAGACTTGTAACTGGTAGGTGGTTTTGTTACTTGTTGTAAATCTTCACAGAATTACCTTTATATTATACTACAGATTATAGTAATCTTGTTCAAATGTTAGGAAATAATTATGTTGGTTTAAGAAAGCCAACATATTGTTAACCTATTTGAACTAAATATTATTATTATTATTATTTTTCTGAGACAAAAATTTTCAACTCTTAACTCCTAGAGCTTTAGTGCTAAAAGCACCTAACACAGACCATAAATGATCTCATCGAAAAGACATCCAAAAATGAGAATTAGCCCATGATTTACTCACCCTCAAGTCATCCTTGGTGCATATGACATTCTTCTTTCAGACGAATACAATCGGAGTTATATTAAAAAATGTCCTGGCTCTTCCGAGCTTTATAATGGCAGTGAATGGCCCTTTCTGTTTTAAGTCTATAAAAGTGCATCCATCCATGATAAAAGTAATCCACACGGCTCTGGCGGGGTTATAAAGGCCTTTTGAAGCGAAGTAGTGCTGGGCGGTATACCGGTTCATACCGAAAACCGGTGTATATTTTTGTTATGATATTAATTTTTAATATACCGCCATACCGATGTATTTAATTACACAACGTTCGGAACGACATTACGCCACGCGACACTGTTTCAGACGGACCCTTTACAATGTTGCACTTCTAAGCAGCGACTGCGAGGTGAGAGTAAACAGCAGTGCTCTGGTGTTACGTTACAGGGAAGATGGATGCTGCAGAACTATGGCGTTATTTTCCTGTCAAATGTCGAGAGCGCATTATTGTAGCGCGAAAGTACATTAATATAATGCGCGAGCGCGAATCTCTCTGATCACGCGCGGAATATAATGTGCCGCGCTCTCAGATACACGCTGCTCACGTAAAGGCCTGTTCACACCGGGACGAATTTCGCGTGCGCTATTCGGCAACGTTTAACGCCTCGTGACTAAACAATGGGCGCCAATGTGAGTGTGCACACCGACGCGTAAGACGCCACGCGTAAAAGCGTAATTTTTTTTAAAACGCCTCGGGTTCGTTTTTTTGGTTTGACGCGCCGCGTCAAAAACTATCCGACCAATGAGATTGGCGCTTTTGCTCACGTGTCTGGAGCTTCTGAAGTTACAGTAAAACACAACTTGGGGGCGCTCAAACACAAAACGGTCTTGCCGAGCACACATACGTAATGGCGAAGAAGATATACATCGTTTACTAAACCAAACCAGAGAATGTCTAATGACCAAAGCCCGTCTACGGACATTCTCTTATTAGACATTATTATTATTAGACTTATTAGACATTCTCTGACTACACTCTGCCGGGAAGAAATAAGACGAGGAAGATGCAAGGCCAGATGAATGTAGAGCTGCTGGTCTTGTTGGTGTCTTTATAAAGAGACACCAACGAGAATAAAGAACTATATGACAAACGCGACAAACTTGCTCTCTTCTTCTGAGTGACAAGCGAGTGTCAGAAGCACTTTGTGGACCGGGGTATTTCTGTTTTACATTAAGCGCCATCTAATGTCAGGGAATAAATTTGCATGTTCACTCGGCTCATCGTCAGCGAAAATCGCTTGGGTGTGAACACAAAAAACGCGTTGAAAAACGCTGACGAATAACGCGAGCCGATATTCGTCCCAGCGTGTACGAGGCTTTAGAATAGGTCTATTTTCTCTGGACTCGCTCAGAGAATCCTGCACTTAAAACGTGTTCAGTGCAATTGCGAATCTCTCCTCTTCCCCAGCTGACAATTTTAGGTTATAAGAACGTTTTCATAACGTTCCCATTAAGTTATAAAAACGTTATTTCTGAATGTTATAGGAACATTCAAAACGTCCAGTTTTTTAGACGTTGTATTAACGTTATTTCTTGGTTATTATAAGACCTTTATTCAAAACATTATAAGAACGTTCAATTCTCCCGTTATATAAACGTTGTATTAACGTTATTTCCTGGTTACAAGAACGTTATTAGAACGTTAAGAAATAACAATTTTAGGTTATACTGGGCGCTATTCTATTCTACAATATTCACTAATGACAGTAAAATAGACCATCCTAAGTCAATTTACTGCAGTAATTCCTCTCTCAACCAGTAGAAAATGCTTTGAACACCTGATTATGCATGAGAAAAAGAAAAAAAACGTCATAAACCGGAAAACCGGCATCATTTTGAAAAAAAAACGTGATATAAATTTTTGGTCAAACCGCCCAGCACTAAAGCGAAGCGATGCGTTTGTGTAAGAAAAATATCCATATTTAAAACTTTATTGACTAAAATAACTAGCTTTAAAATAACTAGCTTAGCATATATTTCTTTCTGCTTTTGAAGTAACTAAAACGTACAGCTTCACTAATAGCAAAGAGATGCTGCACTTACAGGTATGATTAATTCACTCTAGAAATAGTTCTATCGCCAATACATTCAAATGCAGTGCTACTTTATCTGTATCTGATTTAAAACAAGCAGAAATCTGTAAGAAATGTAACGATCCATAGACAATATAAGCGCTGTTAAGTCAGAGCAATAGCCTCGTGGGCAGCGCTGTGCCATGCTGGAGCTGTGCTCACGGCGACCTGAGTTCCAGTCCTGGTTCGAGGTTCAGGCTTCTCAAGCCAACATCAACGTTTGTTCACATAATTTAGCCTCTAGTTGTGTTATTAATATGGATTAAGTATATGTTTTAAATTACAGAAACAAAAAAGATACTCATAAGGTATCATATTTATACTTTCAATAAATTAGTCTTTACATAATTTCTGATTACTAATTAGGCTGGCTAATTTTGAAAGTTTTCAATGTCAATATTGCTTGTGATCTTAATATGTATGTATTTGTATTCTTTCTGTTTACACTGTTGCATGATCTTCTTTTATAGGCTATGAGGAAAAACCCTACCATGCAAACAGAGAATAGAGTTCACTGCTGCTAACTGGGAGAGCAGCTGGACAACTAGAAGAGAGAACAGTAGAACACATATTAATACAGATGACTGTATTATTCTTCTGCAAGAACCAAGACAAGCAAAGACTGATGATGAGCGCTCTGAGCAAACACTGCAGTCAAGACGCATGATTGCACATTGGACTTTACTGATTTCTTCATTTAATGTTGGGCATTTACTGTACGCAGAACTTCTAATAATTTATGTGGATGCCATTTATAAACCTGTTAGATTCTGATGTTTTAGTTTTGAGATTAATAAAATTGTATGTTTTAACAATGTTATAGCTAAGCATTTTTTTTGTTTAAGAGAACATTTTGGGAACAAAAATAAAACTTCCCGCTAAAAACTTTATAAGAATGTTAGGGGATGTAATGTTCTAAAAATGTTATGATTAAACCTTTATAGAAGGTTATCACAAAACATTTTTAGAGTGTTCTTAGAGAATGTTATGCCATCTTTTAAGAGAACATTCTGGGAACAAAAATAAAACTACCCGCTAAAAATGTTATAAGAACATTAGGGAATAATGTTCTAACAATGTTAGCATTAAACATTTTTAGAATGTTTTTAGAGAATGTTATCCGATCTTTTAAGAACATTCTTGGAACAAAAAGAAAACTACCCGCTGAAAATGTTATAAGAACATTAGGGAATAATATTCCAACAATGTTAGCATTAAACATATTTAGAATGTTTTTAAAGAATGTTATTTGAACTTTTAAGAGAACATTCTGGGAACAAAAAGAAAACTACCCGCTGAAAATGTTATAAGAACATTAGCGAATAATGTTCTAACAATGTTAGCATTAAACATATTTAGAATGTTTTTAGAGAATGTTATCCTAGCTTTTAGGAGAACATTCTGGGAATCAAAATAAAACTACCCGCTGAAAACATTATTAGAACACTGCATGGTAATGTTCTCAGAACATTTTTAGAACAAAAAATTTCTAGCTGGGAACATCAGAAGGAGTAATTATGTAAAACAAATTCAAGATCAAGTACTTATTGGAACAGAAATATATATGTTAGGTCAAATATGGACTACTCTCTGGCTGATTTAACATCAGAAAAAGTATATGAGAATGTAAGGTATTTTGCCTTTTGACAACCCTTTGGCCAGAAATATGTTCAGTTGGTCAATTTTGTACTTGTGTGGGGCTGATATAACATTAGAAGAAGTGAATGAGAATGTATAGAAAGTTCATGATTGAGGACTGTTTGGCCATGTGTATAGGTCAATAGGTCAATTATGGACTACTTTATGGCTGAGATAGCATCACAAGGAGTTATTATGTAAAGAATGTTCAAGATCCAGTACTCTTGGTCCAGAAATATCTACAATAGGTACAGTAATGTACAGTAGGTCAAATATGGACTACTATCTGGCTGATTTAACATCAGAATGAGTTTATGAGAATGTATTGTAGTTGCCTGTTCAGTAGATCAATTATGGAATTGCCTATGGCTGACGTAACATCAGAAAAATTCTATAATAGTGTAAATTATGTTGCCTTTTGACAACCCTTTGGCCAGACATATGTTCAGTAGGTCAAATTTGGACTACTATATGGCAAAAAGATAAGAATGAATCAATGAGAAAGTATAAGTTCATGCTCGAAGACTTTTGGGCAAAAAAAATATGTTAAATATTGACTTCTGTCTGGCTGAGGTAACATCAGTAAGAGTCTCTGCCGAAACATCAGAATTTAGTCAATGCGAATGTGTAGAAAGTTAAATATAGAGTACTCTCTAGCCATAAATATGTTCATTAGGTCAAATAGGGCTGATTTAATATCAGAAGGAGTCTATAATTTTATATAATTTCTAAATTTCTCCAATTTCTTTTGAGGACCCTTTGACCAGAAAAAAGTTCAAAAGGTCCGATATGCACTTCTGTCTGGGAAACTTAACATACTTGGAACTCCTAAGGATATAAAGCTATACTTTGAGGACCCTTTTAACAGAAAAAAGGTCAGATATGGACTTCTTTATGGCCTATCATACATTCTAATGAAGGAAACTATGAGTATGTATAGAAAGTTCAAGATCAAGTATTCTTGGGCCAGAAATATATTCAGCAGGTCAAATATCTGTCATGTCATAAGAAGTCAGTCTGTATGTATCAATTGTAAGGTTAGCAAGCTATACTTTGAGGATCCTTTTAACAGAAAAAAAATTCAATATATTCAATATGTCAATATGGACTTCTATACGGCCTCTGAAGCATGAGAAGGATCATAAGAAGTCAATCTGTATGAAAAGTTAGTATTGTTCAAGAACACTTTGTCCAGAAATATGTTCAGTAGGTCAAAAAGGGACCTCTGTATGGCTGATTTACATCAGAAGGAGTCTACAAGTTTATATTGTGTAAAACGTTTTGAGGTCCCTTTGACCAAAAATAAGTTCAATAGGTCAGATAGGTAAAAAAAAATGCGCTAAATTAAGGGGTTTCATAGCACTTTACGTATTGTTGTCCTACTGTTAGTTTAACTTCTTTTGTTCTCAATGTGTAAGTCGCTTTGGCTAAAAGCGTCTGCTAAATGAATAAATGTAATGTAAATGACCAGAAAAAAGTTAAAAAGGTCCGATATGGACTACTCTTTGGCGGACTTAACATCAGAAAGAATCTATAAGGATATAAAGATATACTTTGAGCACCCTTTCAACAGAACTGACTTAATGTAAGAAAAGAGTCCATAAGGACATCATATAGTTTTATAAACCTCTTGAGGACCCTTTGACCAAAAAAAATCTCAAAAGGTCCGATATGGACTAAGGTCTGGAGGACTCAAAGTAAGAAAAGAGTCCATAAGGACATCATATAGTTTTATAAACCTCTTGAGGACCCTTTGACCAGAAAAAAAGTTCAAAAGATCCAATACGGACTGCTGTCTTGCGGACTTAACATAAGAAAAGAGTCCATAAGGACATCATATAGTTTTATAAACCTTTTGAGGACCCCTTGACCAGAAAAAAGTTCAAAACGTCCGATATGGACTACTGTCTGGCGGACTTAACATAAGAAAAGATCCCATAAGGACATCATATAGATTTATAAACCTTTTGAGGACCCTATGACCAGAAAAAAGGTTAAAAAGGTCCGATAGGGACTACTGTCTGGCGAACTTAACATAAGAAAAAAGTCCGAGGACATCATATAGATTTATAAACCTTTTGAGGACCCTATGACCAGAAAAAGGTTAAAAAGGTCCGAAATGGACTACTGTCTGGCGGACTTAACATAAGAAAAGAGTCCATAAGGACATCATATAGATTTATAAACCTTTTGAGGACCCATTGAGCAGAAAAAAATTTCAAAAGGTCCGATACGGACTACTGTCTGGCGGACTTAACATAGGAAAGAGTCCGAGGACATCATAAAGTTTTATAAACCTCTTGAGCACCCTTTGACCAAAAAGAAAGTTCAAAAGGTCCGATATGGACTAAGGTCTAGCGGACTCAACGTAAGAAAAGAGTCTATAAGGACATCATATAGATTTATAAACCTTTTGAGGACCCTATGACCAGAAAAAAAGTTCAAACGGTCCGATACAGACAACTGTCTGGCGGACTTAACATAAGAAAAGAGTCCAGAAGGACATCATATAGTTTTATGAACCTCTTGAGGACCCTTTGACAAGAAAAAAAGTTCAAAAGGTCTAATACGGACTACTGTCTGGCGGACTTAACATAAGAAAAGAGTCCATAAGGACATCGTATAGTTTTATAAACCTCTTGAGGATCCTTTGACCAGAATTTTTTTTTCAAAAGGTCCGATACGGATTACTGTTTGGCGGTCTTAACGTAAGAAAAGAGTCCAGAAGGACATCATATAGATTTATAAACCTTTTGAGGACCCTGCTATGACCAGAAAAAAGGTTAAAAAGTTCCGATACAGACTACTGTCTGGCGGACTTAACATAAGAAAAGAGACCGAGGACATCATAAAGTTTTATAAACGTCTTGAGGACCCTTTGACCAGAAAAAAAGTTCAAAAGGTCCGATATGGACTAGTGTCTGGCGGACTTAACATAAGAAAAGAGTCCAAGAAGGACGTCATATGGTTTTATGAACCTCTTGAGGACCCTTTGACCAGAAAAAAGGTTCAAAAGGTCTGATACGGACTACTCTCTGGTGGACTTAACATAAGAAAAGAGTCCATAAGGACATCATATAGTTTTATAAACCTCTTGAGGACCCTTTGACGAGAAAAAAAGTTCAAAAGATCCGATATGGACTACTGTCTTGCGGACTTAACATAAGAAAAGAGTTCATAAGGACATCATATAGTTTTATAAACCTTTTGAGGAGCCTTTTGACCAGAAAAAAAATTCAAAAGGTCCGATATGGCCTACTGTCTGGCGGACTTAACATAAGAAAAGAGTCCATAAGGACATCATATAGTTTTATAAACCTCTTGAGGACCCTTTGAGCAGAAAAAAAGTTCAAAAGGTCCAATACGGACTACTGTCTGGCGGACTTAACATAAGAAAAGAGTCCATAAGGACATCGTATAGTTTTATAAACCTCTTGAGGATCCTTTTACCAGAAACATTTTTCAAAAGGTCCAATACGGATTACTGTTTGGCGGTCTTAACATAAGAAAAGAGTCCAGAAGGACATCATATAGATTTATAAACCTTTTGAGGACCCTATGACCAGAAAAAAGGTTAAAAAGGTCCGATTCGGACTACTGTCTGGCGGACTTAACATAAGAAAAGAGTCCGAGGACATCATGTAGATTTATAAACCTTTTAAGGACCCTATGACCAGAAAAAGGTTAAAAAGGTCCGATATGGACTACTGTCTGACAGACTTAACATAAGAAAAGAGTCCATAAGGACATCATATAGATTTATAAACCTTTTGAGGACTCATTGAGCAGAAAAAAAGTTCAAAAGGTCCGATACGGACTACTGTCTGGCGGACTTAACATAAGAAAAGAGTCCGAGGACATCATAAAGTTTTATAAACCTCTTGAGCACCCTTTGACCAAAAAGAAAGTTCAAAAGGTCCGATATGGACTAAGGTCTAGCGGACTCAACGTAAGAAAAGAGTCTATAAGGACATCATATAGATTTATAAACCTTTTGAGGACCCTTTGACCAGAAAAAAAGTTCAAAAGGTCCGATACGGACTACTGTCTTGTGGACTTAACATAAGAAAAGAGTCCATAAGGACATCATATAGTTTTATAAACTTCCTGAGGACCCTTTGACCAGAGAAAAAGTTCAAAAGGTCCGATACGGACTACTGTCTGGCGGACTGAACATAATAAAAGAGTCCATAAGGACATCATATAGATTTATAAACCTTTTGAGGACCCTATGACCAGAAAAAAGGTTAAAAAGGTCCGATACAGACTACTGTGTGGCGGACTTAACATAAGAAAAGAGACCGAGGACATCATAAAGTTTTATAAACGTCTTGAGGACCCTATGACCAGAAAAAAAGTTCAAACGGTCCGATACAGACAACTGTCTGGCGGACTTAACATAAGAAAAGAGTCCAGAAGGACATCATATAGTTGTTAAACCTCTTGTGGACCCTTTGACCAGAAAAAAAGTTGAAAAGGTTCGATATGCACTAGTATCTGGCGGACTTAACATAAGAAAAGAGACCAGAAGGACATCATATCGTTTTATGAACCTCTTGAGGACCCTTTGACAAGAAAAAAAGTTCAAAAGGTCTTATACTGACTACTCTCTGGCGGATTTAACTTAAGAAAAGAGTCCATAAGGAAATCATATAGTTTTATAAACCTCTCGAGGAGCCTTTTGACCAGAAAAAAAATTCAAAAGGTTCGATATGGCCTACTGTCTTGTGGACTTAACATAAGAAAAGTGTCCATAAGGACATCAAATAGTTCTATAAACCTCTTGAGGACCCTTTGACCAGAAAAAAAGCTTGAAAGGTCCGATATGAACTACTGTCTGGCGGACTTAACATAAGAAAAGAGTCCATAAGGACATCGTATAGTTTTATAAACCTCTTGAGGATCCTTTGACCAGAAATTTTTTTCAAAAGGTCCGATACGGATTACTGTTTGGCGGTCTTAACGTAAGAAAAGAGTCCAGAAGGACATCTTATAGATTTGTAAACCTTTTGAGGACCCTATGACCAGAAAAAAGGTTAAAAAGTTCCGATACAGACTACTGTCCGGCGGACTTAACATAAGAAAAGAGACCGAGGACATCATAAAGTTTTATAAACGTCTTGAGGACCCTTTGACCAGAAAAAAAGTTCAAAAGGTCCAATACAGACAACTGTCTGGCGGACTTAACTTAAGAAAAGACATCATATAGTTGTATAAACCTCTTGAGGACCCTTTGACCAAAAAAAAAGTTCAAAAGGTCCAAAATGGACTATGGTCTGGCGGACTAAACATAAGAAAAGAGTCCATAAGGACATCATACAGTTGTATAAACCTTTTGAGGACCCTTTGACCAGAAAAAAAGTTCAAACGGTCCGATACAGACAACTGTCTGGCGGTATTAACATAAGAAAAGAGTCCAGAAGGACATCATATAGTTGTATAAAACTCTTGAGGACCCTTTGACCAGAAAGAAAGTTAAAAAGGTCCGATATGGACTACTGTCTGGCGGACTGAACATAAGAAAAGAGTCCATAAAGACATCATATAGATTTATAAACCTTTTGAAGAACCTATGACCAGAAAAAAGTTAAAAAGGTCCGAGACAGACAACGGTCTGGCATACTTAACATAAGAAGAGAGACCGAGGACATCATAAAGTTTTATAAACCTCTTGAGGACCCTTTGACCAGAAAAAAAGTTCAAAATGTCTGATACGGACTACTCTCTGGCGGACTTAACATAAGAAAAGAGTCCATAAGGACATCATATAGTTTTATAAACCTCTTAAGGACATTTTGACCAGAAAAAAAGTTCAAAAGGTCCGATACGGACTTCTATCTGGCGGACTGAACATAAGAAAAGAGTCCATAAGGATATCATATTGATTTATAAACCTCTTGAGGAACCTTTGACCAGAAAACAAGTTCAAGAGGTCCGATATGGACTACTGTCTGGTGGACTAAACATAAGAAAAGAGTCCATAAGGACATCATACAGTTGTATAAACCTTTTGAGGACCCTATGACCAGAAAAAAAGTTCAAAATGTCTGATACGGACTACTCTCTGGCGGACTTAACATAAGAAAAGAGTCCATAAGGACATCATATAGTTTTATAAACCTCTTAAGGACATTTTGACCAGAAAAAAAGTTTAAAAGGTCCGATATGGACTAGTGTCTGGCGGACTTAACTTAAGAAAAGAGTCTATAAGGACATCATATAGTTTTATAAACCCCTTGAGGACCCTTTGACCAGAAAAAAAGTTCAAAAGGTCCGATACTGACTTCTATCTGGCGGACTTAACATAAGAAAAGAGTCCGAGGACACCATAAAGTTTTATAAACCTCTTGAGGAACCTTTGACCTGAAAAAAAGTTCAAAAGGTCTGATACGGACTACTCTCTGGTGGACTAAACATAAGAAAAGAGTCCATAAGGACATCATACAGTTGTATAAACCTTTTGAGGACCCTATGACCAGAAAAAAAGTTCAAACGGTCCGATACAGACAACTGTCTGGCGGTATTAACATAAGAAAAGAGTCCAGAAGGACATCATATAGTTGTATAAAACTCTTGAGGACCCTTTGACCAGAAAGAAAGTTAAAAAGGTCCGATATGGACTACTGTCTGGCGGACTTAACATAAGAAAAGAGTCCACAAGGACATCATATAGATTTATAAACCTTTTGAGGAACCTATGACCAGAAAAAAGTTAAAAAGGTCCGAGACAGACAACTGTCTGGCGGACTTAACATAAGAAGAGAGACCGAGGACATCATAAAGTTTTATAAACCTCTTGAGGACCCTTTGACCAGAAAAAAAGTTCAAAATGTCTGATACGGACTACTCTCTGGCGGACTTAACATAAGAAAAGAGTCCATAAGGACATCATATAGTTTTATAAACCTCTTGAGGACCCTTTGACCAGAAAAAAAGTTCAAAAGGTCCGATTTGGACTAGTGTCTCGCGGACTTAACATAAGAAAAGAGTCCAAGAAGGACGTCATATAGTTTTATGAACCTTCTTGAGGACCCTTTGACCAGATAAAAAGTTCAAAAGGTCTGATACGGACTATTCTCTGGCGGACTTAACATAAGAAAAGAGTCCAGAAAGGACATCATATAGTTTTATAAACCTCTTGAGGAACCTTTGACCAGAAAACAAGTTCAAGAGGTCCGATATGAACTACTGTCTGGCGGACTTAACATAAGAAAAGAGTCCAGAGGGACATCATAAATTTGTATAAACCTCTTGAGGACCCTTTGACCAGAAAAAAAGTTCAAAAGGTCCGATATTGACTAGTGTCTGGCGGACTTAACCTAAGAAAAGAGTCCAGAAGGACATCATATAGTTTTATAAACCTCTTGAGGACCCTTTGACCAGAAAAAATGTTCAAAAGGTCCGATATGGACTACTGTCTACTGACTCTTTTCTTATGTTAAGTCATAGACTTTACATAAGAAAAGAGTCCGAGGACATCATACAGTTTTATAAAGCTCTTGAGGACTCTTTGACCAGAAATAAAGTTCAAAAGGTCCGACATGGACAATGGTCTGGCGGACTGAATATAAGAAAAGAGTCCATAAGGACATCATATAGTTTTATAAACCGTTTGAGGACCCATTGACTAGAAAGAAGTTCAAAATGTCCGATACGGACTACTGTCTGGCGGACTTAACATAAGAAAAGAGTCCACAAGGACATCATACAGTTTTATAAACCCCCGAGGACATTTTGACCAGAAAAAAAGTTCAAAATGTCCGATACGGACTACTGTCTGGGGGACTTAACATAAGAAAAGAGTCCATGAGGACATCGTATAGTTTTATAAACCTCTTGAGGACCCTTTGCCCAGAAAGAAAGTTGAAAAGGTCCGATATGGACTAAGGTCTGGCGGACTCAACATAAGAAAAGAGACCATAAGGACATCAAATAGTTTTATAAACCTTTTGAGTACCCTTTGACCAGAAAAAAAGTTCAAAAGGTCCGATAGTCAATGAGAATGTGTAGAAAGTTAAATATAGTCTACTCTCTAACCAGAAATATGTTCATTAGGTCAAATATGGAATACTTTACGACTGACGTCACATCAGCTGGAGTCCATGAGTTTATAAAGTTTAAAAAAAAACATGAATAACAAGAATAGCCAAGAGTTAATGAAAATATATAGTAATTTGCCTTTAGGGGACCCTTTGGCCAGAAATATTTTCAATGGGGCAAATATAGGCTGGCTGATGTAAAATCAGAAGGAGTCCATGAGTTTATATAGTAAACAAATTTTTTGAGGACATTTTGTATTTCCTTGTATATAACTGAGGACCCCCGTCAGTTTATATAGCAGAAAATACATTTTGCGCACCCTTTGGACAGAGATATGTTCAATAGATTAGGTATGGACTACTGTATGGCTGTATGAAAATATATAGTAAATTGCTATATATTTAGCAACAAGTTCTTAATCTTAATCTGACTTAACTTTGTAAAATGAGTTTTATATTGCGAAAAAAACATTTTTAGGAAACTTATTAACTAATTGATTTAACATTAGAAAGTGTCTTTGAGAATAAATAGTAAGTTGACTTTTGGTGACCCTTTTGCCAGAATTATTTTCAATGGGCTAAATATAGCCAATAATTCCGTAGAGCATTGCACATTCATGTTGTTTCATTCCATTGTATACAAAGTCTAACCTATTCCTCTGTAAAATGGAAAGAAAATACATAAAATAACACATGTGCATTGAATTCCCATACTATAACTAACTTATTCCGATTTGCATTGAGGAGATAACATTTTTGTTGTTTCCATTCCATTGCATAAAAGGTCTAACTTATTCCTTTGTGCGATGAAAAAACTAACCATCATCATTTGTGTATGAAGGGAAATAATTGCATTAGCTGTTGAAAAGACAACCCACAGCATAATGGTTTTCGCATTGCATACAGTTCATTAATTTGTGTACTCACGAGAAAACATCACAGAGCTGTCACTTTCCAATGCATGCAATAACTAACTCTTTCCTTTGCACAACGAAGAGATGAGAACTAACTCATTTTGTAGTGAATTAAATAGATGTGCATTTTCAGCATTTTCAGCACATATGATAAAGCGTTGTGCAGTGAAGAATAGCCTACAAGCAATATGCACTATGTTGCATTGCAATGAATTCAAGAACTAACTCATTTCGGTGTGCATTGAAGAGATGTGCAATGCAATCTGCTGTTGCATCGCATTGCACATACGATTAAGCGTTGTGCATTGAAGAATAACATATAAGCAATATGCACGCATTGTAATGCATTCAAGAACTAACTCATTTTGTAGTGATTTAAAGAGATGTGCAATCCAATATGTTGTTTTAATAATATTTTTGTTGTTTCATTCCATTGCATAAAAGGTCTAACTTATTCCTTTGTGCAATGAAAAAACTAACCATTATAATTTTTGTATGAAGATAAATTGCATTAGCTGTTGAAAAGACAACATCACAGAGCTGTCGGTTTCCAATGCATGCAATAACTTACTCTTACCTTTGTACAACGAATAAATGTCCTATGCAGCGTGCAGTGCAGAAGCGTTGTGCATGGAAGAATAACATAAAGTAAGATGCACTTTGTTGCATTGCAATGCATTCAAAAACTAACTAATTTCGTAGTGCATTGAAGTGCAATGCAATCTGCTGTTGCATTGCATTGTACACACGATCAAGCGTTGTGCATTAAAGAATAACCTATAAGCTATATGTATTTTTTTTTTGCGTTGCAATGCATTCAAGAACTAACCCATTCCGTAGTGCATTGAAGATATATGCAATGCGATCTGCTAATTTAATGCATTGCACATACGAAGAAGCGTTGTGCATTGAAGAATAACATATAAGCAATATGAAATTTGTTGCATTGCATACATTCAAGAACTAACTCATTTTGTAGTGCAAAAAAGAGATATTCAATGCAATCTGCTGTTGCATAGCACTGCACAAACGATTAAGCGTTGTGAAGTGAAGAATAACATAAACAATATGGACTTTTTTGCATTGCAATGCATTCAAGAACTACTAACTCATTCCGTAGTGCATTGAGGATATGTGCAATGCAATCTGCTAATGTTGCACTTTGTTGCATTGCAATGCTAACTCATTTTGTAGTGATTTAAAGAGATGTGCAATGCAATATGTTGTTTTAATAACATTTTTGTTGTTTCATTCCATTGCATAAAAGGTCTAAGTTATTCCTTTGTGTAATGAAAAAAACTAACCATTATAATTTTTGTATGGATAAATCAATGCATTAGCAATGTTGTTTAAAAGACAACTCATAGCATATTATTTTTCGCATGCATACAGCTCATTCATTTGTGCACTCACGAGAAAACATCACAGAGCTGTCGCTTTCAATGCATGTAATAACTTACTCTTTCCTTTGTACAACGAAGAAATGTCAAATGCAGCGTGCTGTTGTATTGCAATGCACAAGCGTTGTGCATGAAAGAATAACATAAAGTAATATACACTTTATTGCATTGCAATGCATTCAAAAACTAACTAATTTCGTAGTGCATTGAAGATATGTGAAATGCAATCTGATGTTGCATCGCATTGCACATACGGTCGTTATAAATTGAAGAATAACATATAAGCAATATGGACTTTTTTGGATCGCAAGAACTAACTCATTCCGTGGTGCATTGAAGAGATGTGCAATGCAATCTGCTATTGCATTGCACATACGTTCAAGCCTTCTGCATTGAAGAATAATGTATAAGTAATATGCCTTTTTGCATTGCAATGCATTCATGAACTAGCTCATTCCGTAGTGCGTTGAAGAGATAACATTTTTGCTGTTGCAGTATATTGCATATACTAAGGATAGTCAATTGATATTTTTATCAAACTTGCATCAAACCAACCATTTTCAGTTTTTATGAAGGAAAATCAATGCATTAAATGTTGAAACGACAACACACAACATATTGGTTTTCGCTTTGCATGCAACTGATATATTTGTCTACTAACGAGAAAACATCACAATAGCTGTAGCTTTCCATTGCATAAAATAACTAACTTATTCCATTGTGCGTTGAAGAGATGGACGATGCAATCTGCTCTTACTTAAAAGGTATCTTACTATTTGATCTCATAGACTCATTTTGAGAAGTCAGTTTGTTATCTATTAAACATATATCTGGCCTAAGAATCCTCAAAAGACTCCTGATGTGAACTCTATCCATAATCTAAAGGTCCTCTACCCATACTCTATATTAAATTTTTAGTCCATATTTAATCTACTGGACATATTACTGATGGAAGAGTTCTCGATTATGAACTTTCTGCACATTCTCATTCTCAGTAACTTCTGTTACTTGTAACTGAATGTTGTAACTTATGTTACTTTCAGCCAGCCTGTATTTGTCCAAATATGGACTACTGACTTAACTTTAGAAAAAGTCTATGATAATATATAGTATGGTTCCTTTTGACAACCCTTTGGCCAGAAATATGTTTAATAGATCAGATATGGATTTTTTTTATGACTGATGAAACAGGAGTCAATGAGTATGCAGAGAATAAGTTGTACTCTTTGGCCAGAATATATTCCAGTAGGTTAAATATGGACTACCATTCAACTGAGGTAACATCAGAAAAGAGTAATTATGTAATAAAAAAAAATTCAAGATCAAGCACTTATTGCAACAGAAATATATATGGTAGGTCAAATATGGACTACTCTCTGGCTGATTTAACATCAGAAACAGTCTATGAGAATGTAAGGTATGTTGCCTTTTGACAAACCTTTGGCCAGAAATATGTTCAGTAGGTCAATTTTGTACTTGTGTAGGGCTGATATAACATTAGAAGAAGTGAATGAGAATGTATAGAAAGTTTATAGGTCAATTATGGACTACTTTATGGCTGAGATAACATCACAAGGAGTTATTATGTAAAGAATGTTCAAGATCCAGTACTTTTGGTCCAGAAATATCTACAATAGGTACAGTAATGTACAGTAAGTCAAATATGGACTACTATCTGGCTGATTTAACATCAGAATGAGTTTATGAGAATGTATAGTAAGTTGCCTTTTGGTAACCCTTTGGCCAGAAATATTTTCAATGGGTCAAATAAAGGCTGGCTGATGAAACATCAATAGTAGTCGATGGAAGTCTGTAGAGGGTTCAATACTCTTTGGCCAGAAATATGTTAATTAGGACAAATATGGACTGCTATATGGCTGACGTAACATCAGAAGTATGCATTCATTATATATAGGTTGTTCAAGAGTGATTACTCTTGGCCCAGAAATATGTACTGTATCTCAAATATTCACTGTCAATGAGAATATGTAGAAAGTTAAATATAGAGTACTCTCTAGCCAGAAATATGTTCATTAGGTCAAATATGGCTGATTTAATATCAGAAGGAGTCTATAATTTTATATAATTTCTAAATTTCTCTAATTTCTTTTGAGGACCCTTTGATCAGAAAAAAAGTTCAAAAGGTCCGATATGCACTTCTGTCTGGTCAACTTAACATACTTCGAACTCCTAAAAGTCTATAATAACAAGGATATAAAGCTATACTTTGAGGACCCTTTTATGGATTCTATGGATCTAAAAGATCGATAGAAAAGTGTTTAGGCACAATTGTATCCCTTTGTAAGCGTTTTCATCTGGGCTTCAGTGTTGCCCCTCAGCTCACAATCTGAACTGGGAACTTGATGCAAAATAAATCTTAGTTAAGACGTCTCTTAATTCTCATTCCACAACCAGTTTTATTAATGGATACTGGTTCTTGACGGGCAGCTGGGTGGCATAGCTGTACATTTTTGTGGAGCAAATAGGACACTGAATTCCAGACCTGCAACCATCATCAATAGGGAAAAGGGGCGATCACTCCATGAACCACAGCTTTACTGGTCTGACTCGCAACAATGCTGCTGAAGGTTACATTGACTGTATAGGACTGTCCCTTATGATGCCATGAGAAGGAAACTATGAGTATGTATAGAAAGTTCAAGATCAAGTACTCTTGGGCCAGAAATATATTCAGCAGGTCAAATATCTGTCATGTCATTAGAAGTCAGTCTCTATCTATCGATTGTAAGGATAGAAAGCTATACTTTGAGGACCCTTTTAACAGAAAAAAATTCAATATGTCCGATAAGGACTTCTTTATGGCCTCTAAACCATGAGAAGGATCATGAGAAGTCAATCTGTATGAAAAGATAGTATTGTTCAAGAACACTTTGTACAGAAATATGTTCAGTAGGTCAAAAAGGGACCTCTGTATGGCTGATTTACATCAGGAGTCTACAAGTTTATATTGTTTGAAACGTTTTGAGGTCCCTTTGACCAATAATAAGTTCAATAGGTCAGATATGGACTTCTATATGGCTTATGAAGCATCAGAAGGAGTCTATATAGAAAGTTCAAGATCAAGTACTCTTGGACCAGAAATATGTTCAGTAGGTCAAAAAGGGACCTATCTGTGGCTGATATATAATATTTAAACCCTTTTAAAAACCCTTTGACCAGAAAAAAGTTTTGATATGGTCTCCTCTATGGCGGACTAAACACCACAAAGAATCTATAAGGATATAAAGCTATACTTTGAGGACCCCTTTAACAGAAAAAAATCAATAGGTCAGATATGGACTCTGAATCATCAGAAGGATCATAAGAACAATCTCTATAAAAAGTTAGTATTGTGCAAGAAATCTATGTCCAGAAATATATATATAGTTCATATAGATCGTATAAACCTCTTGAGGACCTTTTGACCAGAAAAAAAGTTTAAGAGGTCCGATATGGACTACTGTTCGGCGGACTTAACATAAGAAAAGAGTCCGAGGACATCATAAAGTTTTATAAACCTCTTGAGGACCCTTTGACCAGAAAGAAAGTTCAAAAGGTCCGAAATGGACTAAGGTCTGGCGGACTAAACATAAGAAAAGAGTCCATAAAGACATCATACAGTTTTATAAACCTTTTGAGGACCCTATGACCAGAAAAAAAGTGCAAACAGTCCGATACAGACAACTGTCTGGCGGACTTAACATGAAAAGACATCATATAGTTGTATAAACCTCTTGAGGACCCTTTAACCAGAAAAAAAGTTCAAAAGGTCCGATATGGACTAGTGTCTTGCGGACTTTACTTAAGAAAAGAGTCCATATAAAGACATGTTATAGTTTTATAAACCCCTTGAGGACCCTTTGATCATAAAAAAAAAAATCAAAAGGTCCGATATGGACTAAGGTGTGGCGGACTTAACGTAAGAAAAGAGTCCATAAGGACATCCTATAGTTTTGTAAACCTCTTGAGGACCCTTTGACCAAAAAAAGAGACCCTTTGACCAGAAGAGAGACCGAGGACATCATAAAGTTTTATAAACCTCTTGAGGACCCTTTGACCAGAAAAAAAGTTCAAAATGTCTGATACGGACTACTCTCTGGCAGACTTAACATAAGAAAAGAGTCCATAAGGACATCAAATAGTTTTATAAACCTCTTGAGGACCCTTTGACCAGAAAAAAAGTAAACAAAAGGTCCGATTTGGACTAGTGTCTGGCGGACTTAACATAAAAAAAGAGTCCAATAAGGACGTCATATAGTTTTATGAACCTCTTGAGGACCCTTTGACCAGATAAAAATTTCAAAAGGTCTGATACGGACTACTCTCTGGCGGACTTAACATAAGAAAAGAGTCCAGAAAGGACATCATATAGTTTTATAAAGCTCTTGAGGACCCTTTGACCAGAAAAAAGTTCAAAATGTCCAATATGGACTACTGTCTGGCGGACTTAACATAGGAAAAGAGTCCGAGGACACCATAAAGTTTTATAAACCTCTTGAGGAACCTTTGACCAGAAAAAACGTTCAAAAGGTTCGACATGGTCTAAGGTCTGGCGGACTTAATGTAAGAAAAGTGTCCATAAGGACATCAAATAGTTCTATAAACCTCTTGAGGACCCTTTGACTAGAAAAAAAGTTAAAAAGGTCCGATATGGACTAGTGTCTTGAGGACTTAACTTAAGAAAAGAGTCCATATAAAGACATGTTATAGTTTTATAAACCCCTTGAGGACCCTTTGATAATAAAAAAAAATCAAAAGGTCCGATATGGACTAAGGTGTGGCGGACTTAACGTAAGAAAAGAGTCCATAAGGACATCTTATAGTTTTGTAAACCTCTTGAGGACCCTTTGACCAAAAAAAGAGACCCTTTGACCAGACGAGAGACCGAGGACATCATAAAGTTTTATAAACCTCTTGAGGACCCTTTGACCAGAAAAAAAGTTCAAAATGTCTGATACGGACTACTCTCTGGCAGACTTAACATAAGAAAAGAGTCCATAAGGACATCAAATAGTTTTATAAACCTCTTGAGGACCCTTTGACCAGAAAAAAAGTAAACAAAAGGTCCGATTTGGACTAGTGTCTGGCGGACTTAACATAAAAAAAGAGTCCAATAAGGACGTCATATAGTTTTATGAACCTCTTGAGGACCCTTTGACCAGATAAAAATTTCAAAAGGTCTGATACGGACTACTCTCTGGCGGACTTAACATAAGAAAAGAGTCCAGAAAGGACATCATATCGTTTTATAAACCTCTTGAGAACCCTTTGACCAGAAAGAAAGTTCAAAAGGTCCGAAATGGACTATGGTCTGGCGGACTAAACATAAGAAAAGAGTCCATAAGGACATCATACAGTTGTATAAACCTTTTGAGGACCCTATTACCAGAAAAAAAGTTCATACGGTCCGATACAGACAACTCTCTGGCGGTATTAACATAAGAAAAGAGTCCAGAAGGACATCATATAGTTGTATAAAACTCTTGAGGACCCTTTGACCAGAAAGAAAGTTGAAAAGGTCCGATATGGACTACTGTCTGGCGGACTGAACATAAGAAAAGAGTCCATAAGGACATCATATAGATTTATAAACCTATTGAGGAACCTATGACCAGAAAAAAGTTAAAAAAGTCCGATACAGACAACTATCCTTTGCACAACGAAGAGATGAGAACTAACTCATTTTGTAGTGAATTAAATAGATGTGCATTGCATTGCACATATGACAAAGCGTTTTGCAGTGAAGAATAGCATACAAGCAATATTCACTATGTTGCATTGCAATGAATTCAAGAACTAACTCATTTCGGTGTGCATTGAAGAGATGTGCAATGCAATCTGCTGTTGCATCGCATTGCACATACGATTAAGCGTTGTGCATTGAAGAATAACATATAAGAAATATGCACGCATTGTAATGCATTCAAGAACTAACTCATTTTGTAGTTATTTAAAGAGATGTGAAATCCAATATGTTGTTTTAATAACATTTTTGTTGTTTCATTCCACTGCATAAAAGGTCTAACTTATTCCTTTGTGCGGTGAAAAAACTAACCATTATAATTTTTGTATGAAGATAAATCATTGCATTAGCTGTTGAAAAGACAACATCACAGAGCTGTCGCCTTCCAATGCATGCAATAACTTATTCTTTCCTTTGTACAACGAATAAATGTCCTATGCAGCGTGCAGTGCAGAAGCGTTGTGCATGGAAGAATAACATAAAGTAAGATGCACTTTGTTGCATCGCAATGCATTCAAAAACTAACTAATTTCGTAGTGCATTGAAGATATGTGCAATGCAATCTGCTGTTGCATTGCATTGTACACACGATCAAGCGTTGTGCATTGAAGAATAACCTATAAGCAATATGTATTTTTTTTTGCGTTGCAATGCATTCAAGAACTAACCCATTCCGAGGGCATTGAAGATATATGCAATGCGATCTGCTAATGCAATGCATTGCACATACGAAGAAGCGTTGTGCATTGAAGAATAACATTTAAGCAATATGCACTTTGTTGCATTGCAATACATTCAAGAACTAACTCATTTTGTAGTGCAAAAAAGAGATGTTCAATGCAACCTGCTGTTGCATAGCATTGTACAAACGATCAAGCGTTGTGAAGTGAAGAATAACATAAACAATATGGACTTTTTTGCATTGCAATGCATTCAAGAACTACTAACTCATTCCGTAGTGCATTGAGGATATGTGCAATGCAATCTGCTAATGTTGCACTTTATTGCATTGCAATGCTAACTCATTTTGTAGTGATTTAAAGAGATGTGCAATGCAATATATTGTTTTAATAACATGTTTGTTGTTTCATTCCATTGCATAAAAGGTCTAAGTTATTCCTTTGTGTAATGAAAAAAACTAACCATTATAAGTTTTGTATGAAGATAAATCATTGCATTAGCAATGTTGTTTAAAAGACAACTCATAGCATAGGGCCTATTGTTTTTCGCATGCATACAGCTCATTAATTTGTGCACTCACGAGAAAACATCACAGAGCTGTCGCTTTCCAATGCATGTAATAACTTACTCTTTCCTTTGTACAACGAAGAAATGTCAAATGCAGCGTGCTGTTGTATTGCAATGCACAAGCGTTGTGCATGAAATAATAACATAAAGTAATATACACTTTATTGCATTGCAATGCATTCAAAAACTAACTAATTTCGTAGTGCATTGAAGATATGTGTAATGCAATCTGATGTTGCATCGCATTGCACATACGGTCGTTGTAAATTGAAGAATAACATATAAGCAATATGGACTTTTTTGGATCGCAAGAACTAACTCATTCCGTGGTGCATTGAAGAGATGTGCAATGCAATCTGCTATTGCATTGCACATACGTTCAAGCGTTCTGCATTGAAGAATAATGTATAAGTAATATGCCGTTTTGCATTGCAATGCATTCATGAACTAGCTCATTCGGGTTGAAGAGTGGGTTGAAGAGATAACATTTTTGCTGTTGCAGGATATTGCATATACAAAGGATGGTCAATTGATATTTTTATCAAACTTGCTTCAAACCAACCATTTTCAGTTTTTATGAAGGAAAATCATTGCATTAAATGTTGAAACGACAACACACAACATATTGGTTTTCGCTTTGCATGCAACTGATATATTTGTCTAACGAGAAAACATCACAATAGCTGTAGCTTTCCATTGCATAAAATAACTAACTTATTCCATAGTGCGTTGAAGAGATGGACGATGCAATCTGCTCTTACTTAAAAGGTATCTTACTATTTGATCTCATTGACTCATTTTGAGAAGTCAGTTTGTTATCTATTAAACATATATCTGGCCTAAGAATCCTCAAAAGACTCCTGATGTGAACTCTATCCATAATTTAAAGGTCCTCTATCCATACTCTATATTTAATTTTTAGTCCATATTTAATCAACTGGACATATTACTGACGGAAGAGTTCTCGATTATGAACTTTCTGCACATTCTCAGTAACTTCTGTTACTTGTAACTGAATGTTGTAACTTATGTTACTTTCAGCCAGCCTGTATTTGTCCAAATATGGACTACTGACTTAACTTTAGAAAAAGTCTATGATAATATATAGTATGGTTCCATTTGACAACCCTTTGGCCAGAAATATGTTTAATAGATCAGATATGGATTTTTTTTTATGACTGATGAAACAGGAGTCAATGAGTATGCAGAGAATAAGTTGTACTCTTTGGCCAGAATATATTCAGTAGGTTAAATATGGACTACCATTCAACTGAGGTAACATCAGAAAAGAGTAATTATGTAAAAAAAAATTCAAGATCAAGCACTTATTGCAACAGAAATATATATGGTAGGTCAAATATGGACTACTCTCTGGCTGATTTAACATCAGAAAAAGTCTATGAGAATTGTAAGGTATGTTGCCTTTTGACAAACCTTTGGCCAGAAATATGTTCAGTAGGTCAATTGTGTACTTGTGTAGGGCTGATAATTAGAAGAAGTGAATGAGAATGTATAGAAAGATTATAGGTCAATTATGGACTACTTTATGGCTGAGATAACATCACAAGAAGTTATTATGTAAAGAATGTTCAAGATCCAGTACTTTTGGTCCAGAAATATCTACAATAGGTACAGTAATGTACAGTAGGTCAATATGGACTACTATCTGGCTGATTTAACATCAGAATGAGTTTATGAGAATGTATAGTAAGTTGCCTTTTGGTAACCCTTTGGCCAGAAATATTTTCAATGGGTCAGATAAAGGCTAGCTGATGAAACATCAATAGTAGTCGATGGAAGTCTGTAGAGGGTTCAATTCTCTTTGGCCAGAAATATGTTAATTAGGACAAATATGGACTGCTATATGGCTGACGTAACATCAGAAGTATGCATTCATTATATATAGGTTGTTCAAGAGTGATTACTCTTGGCCCAGAAATATGTACAGTATCTCAAATATTCACTGTCAATGAGAATGTGTAGAAAGTTAAATATAGAGTACTCTCTAGCCAGAAATATGTTCATTAGGTCAAATATGGCTGATTTAATATCAGAAGGAGTCTATCATTTTATATAATTACTAAATTTCTCTAATTTCTTTTGAGGACCCTTTGATCAGAAAAAAAGTTCAAAAGGTCAGATATGCACTTCTGTCTGGTCAACTTAACATACTTCGAACTCCTAAAAGTCTATAATAACAAGGATATAAAGCTATACTTTGAGGACCCTTTTATGGATTCTATGGATCTAAAAGATCGATAGAAAAGTGTTTAGGCACAATTGCATCCCTTTGTAAGCGTTTTCATCTGGGCTTCAGTGTTGCCCCTCAGCTCACAATCTGAACTGGGAACTTGATGCAAAATAAATCTTAGTTAAGACGTCTCTTAATTCTCATTCCACAACCAGTTTTATTAATGGATACTGGTTCTTGACGGGCAGCTGGGTGGCATAGCTGTACATTTTTGTGGCGCAAATAGGACACTGAATTCCAGACCTGCAACCATCATCAATAGGGAAAAGGGGCGATCACTCCATGAACCACAGCTTTACTGGTCTGACTCGCAACAATGCTGCTGAAGGTTACATTGACTGTATAGGACTGTCCCTTATGATGCCATGAGAAGGAAACTATGAGTATGTATAGAAAGTTCAAGATCAAGTACTCTTGGGCCAGAAATATATTCAGCAGGTCAAATATCTGTCATGTAATTAGAAGTCAGTCTCTATCTATCGATTGTAAGGATAGAAAGCTATACTTTGAGGACCCTTTTAACAGAAAAAAATTCAATATGTCCGATATGGACTTCTTTACGGCCTCTGAACCATGAGAAGGATCATAACAAGTCAATCTGTATGAAAAGATAGTATTGTTCAAGAACACTTTGTCCAGAAATATGTTCAGTAGGTCAAAAAGGGACCTCTGTATGGCTGATTTACATCAGGAGTCTACAAGTTTATATTGTTTAAAACGTTTTGAGGTCCCTTTGAGCAATAATAAGTTCAATAGGTCAGATATGGACTTCTATATGGCTTATGAAGCATCAGAAGGAGTCTATATAGAAAGTTCAAGATCAAGTACTCTTGGACCAGAAATATGTTCAGTAAGTCAAAAAGGGAGCTATCTGTGGCTGATATATAATATTTAAACCCTTTTAAAAACCCTTTGACCAGAAAAAAGTTTTGATATGGTCTCCTCTATGGCGGACTAAACACCACAAAGAATCTATAAGGATATAAAGCTATACTTTGAGGACCCCTTTAACAGAAAAAAATCAATAGGTCAGATATGGACTCTGAATCATCAGAAGGATCATAAGAACAATCTCTATGAAAAGTTAGTATTGTGCAAGAAATCTATGTCCAGAAATATATATATAGTTCATATAGATCATATAGTTCATATAGTTGTATAAACCTCTTGAGGACCTTTTGACCAGAAAAAAAGTTTAAGAGGTCCGATATGGACTACTTTCTGGCGGACTTAACATAAAAAAAGAGTCTGAGGACATCATAAAGTTTTATAAACCTCTTGAGGACCCTATGACCAGAAAAAAAGTTCAAACGGTCCGATACAGACAACTGTCTGGCGGACTTATCATATGAAAAGAGTCCAGAAGGACATCATATAGTTGTATAAACTTCTTGAGGACCCTTTACCAGAAAAAAAGTTCGAAAGGTCCAATATGGACTAGTGACTAGCAGACTAAACCTAAGAAAAGAGTCCAGAAGGACATCATACAGTTTTATAATCCTCTTGAGGACCCTTTGAGCAGAAAAAAAATTCAAAAGGTACGATACGGACTACTGTCTGACGGACTTAACCTAAGAAAAGAGTCTATAAGGACATCATAAAGTTTTATAAACCTCTTGAGGACCCTTTGAGCAGAAAAAAAAATACAAAAGGTACGATATGGACTACTGTCTTGCGGACATAACTTAATAAAAGAGTCCATAAGGACAATCCTATAGTTTTATAAACCTCTTGATGACCCTTTGACAGGAAAAAAGTTCAAAAGGTCCGATACAGATTACTGTCTGGCGGACTTAACATAAGAAAAGAGTCCAGAAGGACATCTTATAGATTTATAAACCTTTTGAGGACCCTAAGACCAGAAAAAAAATTCAAAGGGTTCGATATGGACTATGTTCTGGCGGACTCAACGTAAGAAAAGAGTCCATAAGGACATCATATAGATTTATAAACCTCTTGAGGAGCCTTTTTACCAGAAAAAAAATTCAAAAGGTTTGATATGGACTACTGTCTGGCGGACTTAACATAAGAAAAGAGTCTATAAGGACATCATATAGATTTATAAACCTCTTGAGGACCCTAAGACCAGAAAAAAAATTCAAAGGGTTCGATATGGACTACTGTCTGGCGGACTTAACATAAGAAAAGAGTCTATAAGGACATCATATAGATTTATAAACCTCTTGAGGAGCCTTTTGACCAGAAAAAAAATTCAAAAGTTTCGATATGGACTACTGTCTGGCGAACTTAACATAAGAAAAGAGTCCATAAGGACATCCTATAGTTTTATAAACCTCTTGAGGACCCTATGACCA
The DNA here is from genome assembly GCF_051911475.1 of Siphateles boraxobius. NCBI lineage: Eukaryota > Metazoa > Chordata > Actinopteri > Cypriniformes > Leuciscidae > Siphateles > Siphateles boraxobius. The sequence goes on along the minus strand of NW_027508876.1, from coordinate 11,916,433 downwards.
GAAAAAAAGTTCAAAAGGTCCGATACAGATTATTGTCTGGCGGACTTTGAGCAGAATTATTTTTCAAAAGGTTCGATATGGACTACTGTCTGGCGGACTTAACATAAGAAAAGAGTCTATAAGGACATCATATAGTTTTATAAACCTCTTGAGGAGCCTTTTGACCAGAAAAAAAATTCAAAAGGTCCGATGTGGACTACTGTCTAGCGGAATAAACATAAGAAAAGAGTAGATAAGAACATCATATAGTTTTATAAACCGTTTGAGGACCCCTTGACCAGAAAAAAGTTCAAAATGTCCGATATGGACTACTGTCTGGCGGACTTCACATGAGAAAAGAGTCCATTAGGACATCCTATAGTTTTATTAACCTCTGGAGGACCCTTTGAACAGAAAAAAAGTTCAAAAGGTCCGATACAGATTACTGTCTGGCGGACTTAACATAAGAAAAGAGTCTATAAGGACATCATATAGTTTTATAAACCTCTTGAGGACCCTTTGAGCAGGATTTGTTTTCAAAAGGTTCGATATGGACTACTGTCTGGCGGACTTAACATAAGAAAAGAGTCTATAAGGACATCATACAGTTTTATAAACCTTTTGAGGACCCTATGACCAGAAAGAAAGTTCAAAAGGTCCGATATGGACTACTGTCTGGCGGACTTAACATAAGAAAAGAGTCCATAAGGACATTATACAGTTTTACAAACCTCGTGAGGACCCTTTGACCAGAAAAAAAGTTAAAGAGGTCCGATATGGACTAAGGTCTGGCGGACTCAATATAAGAAAAGAGTCCATAAGGACATCGTATAGTTTTATAAACCTCTTGAGGACCCTTTGACCAAAAAAAAAGTTCAAAATGTCCGATACGGAATAATGTCTGGCGGACTCAACATAAGAAAAGAATCCATAAGAACATCATATAGTTTTATAAATCTTTTGAGTACCCTTTGACCAGAAAAAACGTTCAAAAGGTCGGATATGGTCTAAGGTCTGGCGGACTTAATGTAAGAAAAGTGTCCATAAGGACATCAAATAGTTCTATAAACCTCTTGAGGACCCTTTGACTAGAAAAAAAGTTCAAAAGGTCCGATATGGACTAAGGTCTGGCGGACTTAACATAAGAAAAGAGTCCATATAAGGACATCATATAGTTTTATAAACCCCTTGAGGACCCCTTGACCAGAAAAAAGTTCAAAATGTCCGATATGAACTACTCTCTGGCGGACTTCACATAAGAAAAGAGTCCATCATATAGATTTATAAACCTCTTGAGGACCCTTTGACCATAATAAAAGTTCAAAGGTCCGATATGGACTAAATTCTGGCGGACTCAAAGTAAGAAAAGAGTCCATAAGGACATCCTATAGTTTTATAAACCTCTTGAGGACCCTTTGAGCAGAATTTTTTTTCAAAAGGTTCGATATGGACTACTGACTGGCGGACTTAACATAAGAAAAGAGTCTATAAGGACATCATATAGTTTTATAAACATCTTGAGGACCCTTTGACCAGAAAAAAAAGTTCAAAATGTCTGATACAGATTACTGTCTGGCGGACTTAACATAAGAAAAGAGTCTATAAGGACATCATATCGTTTTATAAACCTCTTAAGGACCCTTTGAGCAGAATTTTTTTCAAAAGGTTCGATATGGACTAATGTCTGGCGGACTTAACATAAGAAAAGAGTCCATAAGGACATCCTATAGTTTTATAAGCCTCTTCAGGACCCTTTGACCAGAAAAAAAGTTCAAAAGGTCAGATACAGATTACTGTCTGGCGGACTTAACATAAGAAAAGAGTCCGAGGACATCATAAAGTTTTATAAACTTCTTGAGGACCCTATGACCTGAAAAAAAGTTCCAACTGTCCGATACAGACAACTGTCTGGCGGACTTATCAAAAAGAAAAGAGTCCAGAAGGACATCATATAGTTGTATAAATCTCTTGAGGACCATTTGACTAGAAAAAAAAGTTCAAAAGGTCCGTTATGGACTAGTTAATGGCGGACTTGACATAAGAAAAGCGTCCATAAGGAGATCATATAGATTTATAAACCTTTTGAGGACCCTAAGACCAGAAAAAAAGTTCAAAAGGTCCAATACGGACTACTAAAAATCAAAAGGTCCGATACGGACTACTGTCTGGCGGACTTAGCATAAGAAAAGAGTCCATAAGGACATCATACAGTTTTATAAACCTCGTGAGGACCCTTTGACCAGAAAAAAGTTAAAGAGGTCCGATATGGACTAAGGTCTGGCGGACTCAATATAAGAAAAGTGTCCATAAGGACATCGTATAGTTTTATAAACCTCTTGAGTACCCCTTTGACCAGAAAAAACTTTCAAAAGGTTCGATATGGTCTAAGGTCTGGCGGACTTAATGTAAGAAAAGTGTCCATAAGGACATCAAATAGTTCTATAAACCTCTTGAGGACCCTTTGACTAGAAAAAAAGTTAAAAAGGTCCGATATGGACTAAGGTCTGGCGGACTTAACATAAGAAAAGAGTCCATATAAGGACATCATATAGTTTTATAAACCCCTTGAGGACCCCTTGACCAGAAAAAAGATCAAAATGTCCGATATGGACTACTTTCTGCCGGACTTCAGATAAGAAAAGAGTCCATCATATAGATTTATAAACCTCTTGAGGACCCTTTGACCAGAAAAAAAGTTCAAAAGGTCCGATATGGACTAAGTTCTGGAGGACTCAACGTAAGAAAAGAGTCCATAAGGACATCATATAGATTTATAAACCTCTTGAGGAGCCTTTTAACCAGAAAAAAAATTCAAAAGGTTCGATTTGGACTACTGTCTGAAGGACTTAACATAAGAAAAGAGTTCCTAAGGACATCCTATAGTTTTATAAACCTCTTGAGGACCCTTTGACCAGAAAAAAAGTTCAAAAGGTCCGATACAGATTACTGTCTGGCGGACTTAACATAAGAAAAGAGTCTATAAGGACATCATATAGTTTTATAAACCTCTTGAGGACCCTTTGAGCAGAATTTGTTTTCAAAAGGTTCGATATGGACTACTGTCTGGCGGATTTAACATAAGAAAAGAGTCTATAAGGACATCATACAGTTTTATAAACCTCTTGAGGAGCCTTTTGACCAGAAAAAAAATTCAAAAGGTTTGATATGGACTACTGTCTGGCGGACTTAACATAAGAAAAGAGGCTATAAGGACATCATATAGTTTTATAAACCTCTTGAGGAGCCTTTTGACCAGAAAAAAAATTCAAATGGTTCGATATGGACTACTGTCTGGCGGACTTAACATAAGAAAAGAGTCCATAAGTACATCCTATAGTTTTATAAACCTCTTGACGATCCTTTGAACAGAAAAAAAGTTCAAAAGATCCGATACAGACTACTGTCTTGCGGACTTAACATAAGAAAAGAGTCCAGAAGGACATCATATAGTTGTATAAAACTCTTGAGGACCCTTTGACCAGAAAAAAAGTTCAAAAGGTCCGATATGGACTACTGTCTGGCGGACTGAACATAAGAAAAGAGTCCATAAGGAAATCATATAGATTTATAAACCTTTTGAGGAACCTAGGACCAGAAAAAGTTAAAAATGTCCGATACAGACAACTGTCTGGCGGACTTAACATAAGAAGAGAGACCGAGGACATCATAAAGTTTTATAAACCTCTTGAGGACCGTTTGACCAGAAAAAAAGTTAAAGAGGTCCGATATGGACTAAGGTCTGGCGGACTCAATATAAGAAAAGAGTCCATAAGGACATCATATAGTTTTATAAACCTCTTGAGGACCCTTTGACCAAAAAAAAAGTTCAAAATGTCCGATACGGAATACTGTCTGGCGGACTCAACATAAGAAAAGAATACATAAGAACATCATATAGTTTTATAAATCTTTTGAGTACCCTTTGACCAGAAAAAACGTTCAAAAGGTCGGATATGGTCTAAGGTCTGGCGGACTTAATGTAAGAAAAGTGTCCATAAGGACATCAAATAGTTCTATAAACCTCTTGAGGACCCTTTGACTAGAAAAAAAGGTCAAAAGGTCCGATATGGACTAAGGTCTGGCGGACTTAACATAAGAAAAGAGTCCATATAAGGACATCATGTAGTTTTATAAACCCCTTGAGGACCCCTTGACCAGAAAAAAGTTCAAAATGTCCGATATGAACTACTCTCTGGCGGACTTCACATAAGAAAAGAGTCCATCATATAGATTTATAAACCTCTTGAGGACCCTTTGACCAGAATAATAGTTCAAAAGGTCCGATATGGACTAAGTTCTGGCGGACTCAAAGTAAGAAAAGAGTCCATAAGGACATCCTATAGTTTTATAAACCTCTTGAGGACCCTTTTGTCACGGTTTATGAATCGGCTCTCTCACGCTGATGTGTCTGCGTGAGTGTATTGTGTGGGTGTGGTTACTCATTGTGCTGATTAGTGTCACCAGCTGTCATCCATTCCAGTTCCCTTTATATACCCTGCAATTCTCTCCCTTGTTGTCAGATCGTTGTGGTTGTTCCCCGGTGTGTTTCCTGTGCTCGTGCCTCGTCTGCTGTTCCTCGCCTGCTGTTCCTCGTCTGCTGTTCCCCGTCTGGATGTTCGTCAGTTCGTCGTGTCATCTGGATGTTCACTTTCCCTGGGATTCACTCGAGCACGTCATCACCTGTTTACCACCGGATCGCCATCTCGTCCCTGCTTCACTGTCCATCTGAGTGTCGTCCCCGACTTGTGCCTGCTTCATTGTTTCAGTCTGAATTATCCATTAAACTGAGTTTTACTTGCATACTGCATCCTGCTGTTATTTCCTCACAGAACGATCTGACCAACTATGGATGCAGCAAGTTCATCACAGCTCAACGATTTCATCGCTCACAGTATCTCACGTATGGACCAACAAGCAGAGAGCATCTCGGGCACAGGTCGTGCGGTGCAAGCACTCGTGAAGCAGGTGTCCGAGCTCACCCAACAGGTACAACTTTTACAGACTCCCACTGTGCCCCCCACACCGCCCGTCCCCCCACCACCGATGCCTGCAGCAGTTGAGAGACCAGAGCCACGCCTACCCACACCAGAGGGATATTCCGGTGAACCGGAGTATTGCAGAGCATTCCTCACAAGATGTTCTATGCATTTTGCCTTACAGCCACGCACTTTCCAGAGCGAACAGGCCAAAGTAGCTTTCGTGCTAACCCTGCTGTCAGGGAAAGCAGCACTTTGGGGAACGGCGGTGTGGGAGAACGGAGACGACTGCTGCACCTCGTTCCAGGCACTCTCCGAGGAGATGAAGAGGGTTTTCGACCGTGCAGTGGCGGGTAAGGAGGCGGCCAGATTACTCGCCGAACTGCGACAGGGAGAAGGCTCGGTGGCGGACTACTCCATTCGGTTCCGCACCCTGCCCGCAGAGTGCCGTTGGAACGAGGAGGCGCAGTGGGATATGTTCCTGCATGGGTTGGCTGACCGCGTTCAGAAGGAAATATACGCGATGGACTTACCAGAGACACTGAACGGACTGGTGGAACTTGCGCTGAGAGTGGACTCGCGCATGAATCGTGTGACCAGACTGACGCGCCCCAGCCGTTCCCAGTCCAGCCCGGAAGACCACCAGCCCGGTGGCGCGAGCGCGGTCAGCCCCGCATTCGACCACGAACCCATGCAGGTGGGGAGAGCTCGGCTTTCCCGGGAGGAGAGGGAGAGGCGGAGATCCCAGGGACTCTGTCTCTACTGTGGCCGGGCAGGTCACTTCATCCACTCCTGCCCGGTAAAAGAGCAAGCCCGGTAGTAAGTATGAGGCTACTATCGGGTGGGATCTCCGCCGAGAAGACCTCATCACCATCATCAACCCTCCTCCCGGTAAGACTGAGATGGCGACAGTCGACGCACTGCACCAACGCACTACTGGATTCAGGAGCGGAGGGTAATTTCATGGACTTCAAACTTGCACTTAAGCTTCAGATTCCCGTCACTCCTCTCTCGCACCAGATTACAGTCAACGCACTCAATGGTCAAGAACTTCCCCTAATTACACATGCTACTGAAGACATTACCCTAATCACTTCTGGAAATCACACAGAACTCATTTCATTTTTTCTCATGGACTCACCACTTGCACCAGTGGTTTTGGGACACCCGTGGCTTTCCAGAAACAACCCCCGGATCGATTGGTGCACAAACACTGTTTCCACATGGAGTAACCACTGTCATGAGTCTTGTTTAGTGTCTGCCTGTCCTTCTGTGTCTGGTTCTATGTTTCAGAGTGAGGCAGCGGATTTGTCTAACGTGCCCGCGGAGTACCAAGACCTGAAGGAGGTGTTCAGTAAGTCTCGCGCTGCTTCTCTTCCTCCGCATCGTTCCTATGACTGTGCGATAGATCTACTGCCAGGTAAATCTCCGCCTAAGGGCAAACTTTACTCTCTTTCTGTTCCCGAGAGGGAGGCCATGGAGAAATATATTTCTGATTCTCTGGCCTCTGGGTTCATCCAACCTTCCTCTTCTCCTGCGGGGGCGGGGTTCTTTTTCGTTGGGAAGAAGGATGGTTCTCTGCGACCTTGCATTGATTACCGAGAGCTGAATAACATCACGGTAAAGAACTCTTACCCTTTGCCGTTGATGTCTTCAGCTTTCGAGAGGTTGCAGGGAGCATCCATTTTCACGAAACTGGACTTACGTAATGCATATCATTTGGTTCGCATCAGGAAGGGGGATGAATGGAAAACCGCTTTTAATACCCCTAGGGGGCACTTTGAATATTTGGTTATGCCGTTCGGGCTTTCCAACTCCCCAGCGGTTTTTCAAGCACTCGTGAATGACGTGTTGAGAGACATGGTAGATCAGTTCATATATGTTTACCTGGATGACATATTGATTTTTTCTTCGTCTCTCCAGGAACACGTTCAACACGTCAGGCGAGTGCTCCAGAGGTTGTTAGAGAATGGGCTTTTTGTCAAGGCGGAGAAATGCTCGTTTCATGCACAGTCTGTTCCCTTCTTAGGGTACATCATCTCTTCTGAGGGAGTGTGCATGGATCCTGACAAGGTTAAGGCTGTGGTAGATTGGCCAAGTCCAGATTCCCGTAAGGCCCTACAGCGGTTTCTGGGATTCGCCAATTTTTACCGACGTTTCATTCGTAATTTCAGCCAACTAGTCGCACCTCTGACTGCCTTGACCTCCCCCCGAACGACGTTCAGGTGGTCGAACACTACCGAGGCAGTGTTCAACAACCTCAAAAGTCGCTTCGTTTCGGCTCCCATTCTTGTCACCCCTGATCCCACACGTCAGTTCGTGGTGGAGGTCGACGCGTCAGAGGTGGGAGTAGGAGCAGTGCTTTCACAACGCGCTTCCTCAGACGACAAGATGCATCCCTGCGCGTTTCTTTCTCATCGACTATCGTCTGCCGAACGTAATTATGACATTGGTAATAGAGAGTTGTTGGCAGTCAAACTAGCGTTGGAGGAGTGGCGTCATTGGTTAGAGGGTTCGGGGGTTCCCTTTATCGTTTGGACCGACCATAAGAATCTTGAATATATCAGATCTGCTAAGAGACTCAACTCCAGGCAGGCTCGGTGGGCTCTTTTTTTCGGTCGTTTTGATTTTGTTCTCTCGTACCGCCCCGGGTCCAAGAACATCAAACCCGACTCTTTATCTCGTATTTTTGATCCATCCGAACGCCCGGTGACTCCCGAGTGTATTTTACCTGAGAAAGTTGTCATCTCCACTCTGGTATGGGAGGTCGAGTCGAAGGTCAAGACAGCCTTAGAAGGGGTAACGCCTCCGCCTGGTTGTCCACCGAGCCGATTATTTGTTCCGGAGGGGTTACGGTCCGACGTTATTAGATGGGGTCATTGCTCCAACGTGGCTTGTCATCCAGGAGTGACTCGCACCAGGTTTCTAGTTAAACAACGATTTTGGTGGCCATTGATGGCTCGCGACATTCACGATTTTGTTTTGGCTTGCTCAGTCTGTGCCACTAGTAAGACATCTAACCAACCCCCAGACGGGTTACTTCGACCGCTGTCTGTCCCTTCGAGACCCTGGTCCCACATCGCTCTAGATTTTGTCACCGCCCTCCCGCCTTCCAATGGCATGACGGTTGTTTTAACCGTAGTGGACCGGTTCTCGAAGGCGGCACATTTCATTCCCTTGCCCAAATTACCTTCAGCCAAGGAGACAGCGGTCACTGTCATAGATCACGTTTTTCGGTTACATGGCCTCCCGATGGACGTGGTCTCTGACAGGGGTTCCCAATTCGTATCCAGATTTTGGCAGGAATTTTGTAAATTGCTGGGGGCCACGGTCAGTCTGTCCTCGGGCTATCATCCCCAGAGTAATGGCCAGTCTGAGCGAGCCAATCGAGACCTCGAGAGAATGTTGCGATGTTTGGTTGCCAAGAATCCGTCGTCCTGGAGCCAACAGCTTTCTATGGTGGAGTACGCCCACAATTCATTACCAGTGTCATCCACGGGCCTCTCGCCATTTAAGTGTAGTTTAGGTTACCAGCCACCAATTTTTCCGAGTCTGGAATCCGAGGTCGCGGTCCCCTCCGCTCACGCATTCGTCCAGAGGTGCCACCGTACTTGGACTAGAGCCCGTGAGACTCTACTCCAAGCAAGGAGGCGCATGAAGGCCAAGGCCGATCGCCACCGGTCAAAGCCTCCCGTTTACGTCGTGGGTCAAAAAGTGTGGCTTTCTACCAAGAATATTCCTCTCCGCTCCGTGTCTAACAAGTTAGCTCCTAAATTTATTGGCCCGTTTCCTGTCACCAAGATTATTAGTCCGGTGACAGTCCGACTCAAACTCCCTCCTGCGTACAGGAGAATTCACCCCGCCTTCCATGTGTCTAAAATCAAACCCGTGTTTCATTCTCACATTAATCCGCCTGCCCCGGTTCCCCCCCCGCCGCGACTCGTAGATGGGGAACCCACATATTCGGTTAACCGCATTCTGGACTCGAGACGGAGGGGACGAGGATTTCAGTACTTGGTGGACTGGGAGGGTTACTGTCCGGAGGAGAGAAGTTGGGTACCGGCTAGAGACATCCTGGATCACTCCCTTATCGATGATTACAATCGACAGGTAAGGGAGTCTGAGAACGCCAGGAGGCGTTCTTAGGAGGAGGGGTACTGTCACGGTTTATGAATCGGCTCTCTCACGCTGATGTGTCTGCGTGAGTGTATTGTGTGGGTGTGGTTACTCATTGTGCTGATTAGTGTCACCAGCTGTCATCCATTCCAGTTCCCTTTATATACCCTGCAATTCTCTCCCTTGTTGTCAGATCGTTGTGGTTGTTCCCCGGTGTGTTTCCTGTGCTCGTGCCTCGTCTGCTGTTCCTCGCCTGCTGTTCCTCGTCTGCTGTTCCCCGTCTGGATGTTCGTCAGTTCGTCGTGTCATCTGGATGTTCACTTTCCCTGGGATTCACTCGAGCACGTCATCACCTGTTTACCACCGGATCGCCATCTCGTCCCTGCTTCACTGTCCATCTGAGTGTCGTCCCCGACTTGTGCCTGCTTCATTGTTTCAGTCTGAATTATCCATTAAACTGAGTTTTACTTGCATACTGCATCCTGCTGTTATTTCCTCACACCTTTGAGCAGAATTTTTTTTCAAAAGGTTCGATATGGACTACTGACTGACGGACTTAACATAAGAAAAGAGTCTATAAGACATCATATAGTTTTATAAACGTCTTGAGGACCCTTTGACCAGAAAAAAAAGTTCAAAATGTCCGATACAGATTACTGTCTGGCGGACTTAACATAAGAAAAGAGTCTATGAGGACATCAAATCGTCTTATAAACCCTTTGAGCAGAATTTTTTTTCAAAAGGTTCGATATGGACTACTGTCTGGCGGACTTAACATAAGAAAAGAGTCCATAAGGAAATCCTATAGTTTTATAAGCCTCTTGAGGACCCTATGACCTGAAAAAAAGTTCAAACGGTCCGATACAGACAACTGTCTGGCGGACTTATCATAAGAAAAGAGTCCAGAAGCACATCATATAGTTGTATAAATCTCTTGAGGACCCTTTGACCAGAAAAAAAAGTTCAAAAGGTCCGTTATGGACTAGTTAATGGCGGACTTAACATAAGAAAAGAGTCCATAAGGAGATCATATAGATTTATAAACCTTTTGAGGACCCTAAGACCAGAAAAAAAGTTCAAAAGGTCCAATACGGACTACTAAAAATCAAAAGGTCCGATACGGACTACTGTCTGGCGGACTTAGCATAAGAAAAGAGTCCATAAGGACATCATACAGTTTTATAAACCTCGTGAGGACCCTTTGACCAGAAAAAAGTTAAAGAGGTCCGATATGGACTAAGGTCTGGCGGACTCAATATAAGAAAAGTGTCCATAAGGACATCGTATAGTTTTATAAACCTCTTGAGTACCCCTTTGACCAGAAAAAACGTTCAAAAGGTTCGATATGGTCTAAGGTCTGGCGGACTTAATGTAAGAAAAGTGTCCATAAGGACATCAAATAGTTCTATAAACCTCTTGAGGACCCTTTGACTAGAAAAAAAGTTAAAAAGGTCCGATATGGACTAAGGTCTGGCGGACTTAACATAAGAAAAGAGTCCATATAAGGACATCATATAGTTTTATAAACCCCTTGAGGACCCCTTGACCAGAAAAAAGATCAAAATGTCCGATATGGACTACTGTCTGCCGGACTTCAAAAGAGTCCATCATATAGATTTATAAACCTCTTGAGGACCCTTTGACCAGAAAAAAAGTTCAAAAGGTCCGATATGGACTAAGTTCTGGAGGACTCAACGTAAGAAAAGAGTCCATAAGGACATCATATAGATTTATAAACCTCTTGAGGAGCCTTTTAACCAGAAAAAAAATTCAAAAGGTTCGATTTGGACTACTGTCTGAAGGACTTAACATAAGAAAAGTGTTCCTAAGGACATCCTATAGTTTTATAAACCTCTTGAGGACCCTTTGACCAGGAAAAAAGTTCAAAAGGTCCGATACAGATTACTGTCTGGCGGACTTAACATAAGAAAAGAGTCTATAAGGACATCATATAGTTTTATAAACCTCTTGAGGACCCTTTGAGCAGAATTTGTTTTCAAAAGGTTCGATATGGACTACTGTCTGGCGGACTTAACATAAAAAAAGAGTCTATAAGGACATCATACAGTTTTATAAACCTCTTGAGGAGCCTTTTGACCAGAAAAAAAATTCAAAAGGTTCGACATGGACTACTGTCTGGCGGACTTAACATAAGAAAAGAGGCTATAAGGACATCATATAGTTTTATAAACCTCATGAGGAGCCTTTTGACCAGAAAAAAAATTCAAATGGTTCGATATGGACTACTGTCTGGCGGACTTAACATAAGAAAAGAGTCCATAAGGACATCCTATAGTTTTATAAACCTCTTGAGGATCCTTTGAACAGAAAAAAAGTTCAAATCCGATACGGACTACTGTCTTGCGGACTTAACATAAGAAAAGAGTCCAGAAGGACATCATATAGTTGTATAAAACTCTTGAGGACCCTTTGACCAGAAAAAAACTTCAAAAGGTCCGATATGGACTACTGTCTGGCGGACTGAACATAAGAAAAGAGTCCATAAGGAAATCATATAGATTTATAAACCTTTTGAGGAACCTAGGACCAGAAAAAGTTAAAAATGTCCGATACAGACAACTGTCTGGCGGACTTAACATAAGAAGAGAGATCGAGGACATCATAAAATTTTATAAACCTCTTGAGGACCGTTTGACCAGAAAAAAAGTTCAAAATGTCTGATACGGACTACTCTCTGGCGGACTTAACATAAGAAAAGAGTCCATAAGGACATCACATAGTTTTATAAACTTCTTGAGGACCCTTTGACCAGAAAAAAGTTCAAAAGGTCCGATATGGACTACTGTTTGGCGGACTGAACATAAGAAAAGAATCCATAAGGACATCATATAGATTTATAAACCTTTTGAGGAACCTATGACCAGAAAAAAATTAAAAAGGTCCGATACAGACAACTGTCTGGCGGACTTAACATAAAAAGCGAGACCGAGGACATCATAAAGTTTTATAAACCTCTTGAGGACCCTTTGACCAGAAAAAAAGTTCAAAATGTCTGATACGGACTACTCTCTGGCGGAATTAAAGGAGAACTCCGGGCAATTTGTAAGTTAATCTTGATCGTTAGACCTTTGTGAGTACTGACTATAGAAAAAAAAACGAACCGGATTGGTGCTTGCTACGCGGAGCTGCGACCGCGGATGCCCAGAGCTCCCCCTCAGCTAAAACGGCAGCTATGGGGGCATGGACATAAAGAGCGTTTTTGAGCCTCTTAACAGACAGAAAATGCAATTAAAATGTCTGTCCAACATGAACAGGGACCCTACATGTGAACAAGATGCGTTTAGCAACTTAGCCATTGTTTCAACTCACCTAAATAGTCTTTTAGACGGCAAGCTGTAGTCTCGCGCTGCAGTCCCATGCTGTAGCCGGAAAAGGTAAACAATGTCCAGGTGGGAGGAGCGTTGATCATGTGCGACGAGTCTTCGTACATGGAATGGCATTTTTCTTCAAACGGCCCCGCTGTGTTGAGTGTGTGTAGTCATCCTTGTCAAAGTGTTCACTGCAAATGCGGTAATCTTTAGCGCGTAGTACTTCTACAGGAGTTTGCACATCAAGTTAAAGTACAACTAGCCACAACTGCAGAATCTCGAGGTCAAGGAAAGGAAGACGATGAAAATTTAAGCTCTTATATTTTCGCATTCTGTCGCCACAATTCGGAAAGGTACAAACACGAACCATTTCTTCTTCACTTGTAAGCAACTGTGATCATAACTCGTCGCACATGATCAACGCTCCTCCCACCTGGACATTGTTTACCTTTTCCGGCTACAGCACGGGACTGCAGCGCGAGACTACAGCTTGCCGTCTAAAAGACTATTTAGGTGAGTTGAAACAATGGCTAAGTTGCTAAACGCATCTTGTTCACATGTAGGGTCCCTGTTCATGTTGGACAGACATTTTAATTGCATTTTGTGTCTGTTAAGAGGTTCAAAAACGCTCTTTATGTCCATGCCCCCATAGCTGCCGTTTTAGCTGGGTGGGAGCTCTGGGCATCCGCTGTCGCAGCTCCGCGTAGCAAGCACCAATCCGGTTAGTTTTTTTTTCTATAGTCAGTACTCACAAAGGTCTAACGATCAAGATTAACTTAAAAATTGCCCGGAGTTCTCCTTTAACATAAGAAAAGAGTCCATAAGGACATCATAAAGTTTTATAAACCTCTTGAGGACCCTTTGACCAGAAAAAAAGTTCAAAAGGTCCGATATGGACTACTGTCTGGCAGACTGAACATAGGAAAAGAGTCCATAAGGACATCATATAGATTTATAAACCTTTTGAGGAACCTATGACCAGAAAAAAGTTAAAAAGGTCCGATAGAGACAACTGTCTGGCGGACTTAACATAAGAAGAGAGACCGAGGACATCATATAGTTTTATAAACATCTTTGAGGACCCTTTGACCAAAAAAAAAGTTCAAACGGTCCGATACAGACAACTGTCTGGCGGACTTATCATAAGAAAAGAGTCCAGAAGGACATCATATAGTTGTATAAACCTCTTGAGGACCCTTTGACCAGAAAAAAAGTTCAAAAGGTCAGATACAGATTACTGTCTGGCGGACTTAACATAAGAAAAGAGTCAGAGGACATCATAAAGTTTTATAAACCTCTTGAGGACCCTATGACCAGAAAAAAAGTTCAAACGGTCCGATACAGACAACTGTCTGGCGGACTTATCATAAGAAAAGAGTCCAGAAGGACATCATATAGATTTATAAACCTTTTGAGGACCCTAAGACCAGAAAAAAAGTTCAAAAGGTCCGATACGGACTACTGTCTGGCGGACTTAGCATAAGAAAAGAGTCCATAAGGACATCATACAGTTTTATAAACCTCGTGAGGACCCTTTGACCAGAAAAAAGTTAAAGAGGTCCAATATGGACTAAGGTCTGGCGGACTCAATATAAGAAAAGTGTCCATAAGGACATCGTATAGTTTTATAAACTTCTTGAGTACCCTTTGACCAGAAAAAAAGTTCAAAAGGTCCGATATGGTCTAAGTTCTGGCGGACTTAATGTAAGAAAAGTGTCCATAAGGACATCAAATAGTTCTATAAACCTCTTGTGGACCCTTTGACTAGAAAAAAAGTTAAAAAGGTCAAATATGGACTAAGGTCTGGCGGACTTAACATAAGAAAAGAGTCCATATAAGGACATCATATAGTTTTATAAACCCCTTGAGGACCCCTTGACCAGAAAAAAGTTCAAAATGTCCGCTTTGAACTACTGTCTGGCGGACTTCACATAAGAAAAGAGTCTTATGTGTGCTATTACTTTGAACAGAAAAAAAGTTCAAAAGATCCGATACGGACTACTGTCTTGCGGACTTAACATAAGAAAAGAGTCGAGAAGGACATCATATAGTTGTATAAAACTCTTGACAACCCTTTGACCAGAAAAAAACTTCAAAAGGTCCGATATGGACTACTGTCTGGCGGACTGAACATAAGAAAAGAGTCCATAAGGACATCATATAGATTTATAAACCTTTTGAGGAACCTAGGACCAGAAAAAAGTTAAAAAGGTCCGATACAGACAACTGTCTGGCGGACTTAACATAAGAAGAGAGACCGAGGACATCATAAAGTTTTATAAACCTCTTGAGGACCCTTTGACCAGAAAAAAAGTTCAAAATGTCTGATACGGACTATTCTCTGGCGGACTTAACATAAGAAAAGAGTCCATAAGGACATCATATAGTTTTATAAATCTTTTGAGGACCCTATGACCAGAAAAAAAGTTCAAAAGGTCCGATACGGACTACTGTCTGGCCTACTTAACATAAGAAAAGAGTCCATAAGGACATCATATAGATTTAAAAACCTTTTGAGGAACCTATGACCAGAAAAAAGTTAAAGAGGTCCGATATGGACTAAGGTCTGGCGGACTCAATATAAGAAAAGAGTCCATAAGGACATCGTATAGTTTTATAAACCTCTTGAGGACCCTTTGTCCAAAAAAAAAGTTCAAAATGTCCGATACGGAATACTGTCTGGCGGACTCAACATAAGAAAAGTGTCCATAAGGACATCGTATAGTTTTATAAACCTCTTGAGTACCCCTTTGACTAGAAAAAACGTTCAAAAGGTCCGATATGGTCTAAGGTCTGGCGGACTTAATGTAAGAAAAGTGTCCATAAGGACATCAAATAGTTCTATAAACCTCTTGAGGACCCTTTGACTAGAAAAAAAGTTAAAAAGGTCCGATATGGACTAAGGTCTGGCGGACTTAACATAAGAAAAGAGTCCATATAAGGACATCATATAGTTTTATAAACCCCTTGAAGACCCCTTGACCAGAAAAAAGTTCAAAATGTCCGATATGGACTACTGTCTGGCGGACTTCACATAAGAAAAGAGTCCATCATATAGATTTATAAACCTCTTGAGGACCCTTTGACCGGAAAAAAAGTTCAAAAGGTTCTATATGGACTACTGTCTAGCGGACTTAACATAAGAAAAGAGTCCATAAGGACATCATATAGATTTATAAACCTTTTGAGGAACCTAGGACCAGAAAAAAGCTAAAAAGGTCCGATACAGACAACTGTCTGGCGGACTTAACATAAGAAGAGAGACCGAGGACATCATAAAGTTTTATAAACCTCTTGAGGACCCTTTGACCAGAAAAAAAGTTCAAAATGTCTGATACGGACTACTCTCTGGCGGACTTAACATAAGAAAAGAGTCCATAGGACATCATATAGTTTTATAAACCTCTTGAGGACCCTTTGACCAGAAAAAAAGTTAAAAATGTCCGATATGGACTACTGTCTGGCGGACTTCACATAAGAAAAGAGTCCATCATATAGATTTATAAACCTCTTGAGGACCCTTTGACCAGAAAAAAAGTTCAAAAGGTCCGATATGGACTAAGTTCTGGAGGACTCAACGTAAGAAAAGAGTCCATAAGGACATCATATAGATTTATAAACCTCTTGAGGAGCCTTTTAACCAAAAAAAAAATTCAAATGGTTCGATATGGACTACTGTCTGGCGGACTTAACATAAGAAAAGAGTCCATAAGGACATCCTATAGTTTTATAAACCTCTTGAGGACCCTTTGAACAGAAAAAAGTTAAAAAGGTCCGATACAGACAACTGTCTGGCGGACTTAACATAAGAAGAGAGACCGAGGACATCATAAAGTTTTATAAACCTCTTGAGGACCCTTTGACCAGAAAAAAAGTTCAAAATGTCTGATACGGACTATTCTCTGGCTGACTTAACATAAGAAAAAAGTCCATAAGGACATCATATAGTTTTATAAATCTTTTGAGGACCCTATGACCAGAAAAAAAGTTCAAAAGGTCCGATACGGACTACTGTCTGGCGTACTTAACATAAGAAAAGAGTCCATAAGGACATCATATAGATTTAAAAACCTTTTGAGGAACCTATGACCAGAAAAAAGTTAAAGAGGTCCGATATGGACTAAGGTCTGGCGGACTCAATATAAGAAAAGAGTCCATAAGGACATCGTATAGTTTTATAAACCTCTTGAGGACCCTTTGTCCAAAAAAAAAGTTCAAAATGTCCGATACGGAATACTGTCTGGCGGACTCAACATAAGAAAAGTGTCCATAAGGACATCGTATAGTTTTATAAACCTCTTGAGTACCCCTTTGACTAGAAAAAACGTTCAAAAGGTCCGATATGGTCTAAGGTCTGGCGGACTTAATGTAAGAAAAGTGTCCATAAGGACATCAAATAGTTCTATAAACCTCTTGAGGACCCTTTGACTAGAAAAAAAGTTAAAAAGGTCCGATATGGACTAAGGTCTGGCGGACTTAACATAAGAAAAGAGTCCATATAAGGACATCATATAGTTTTATAAACCCCTTGAGGACCCCTTGACCAGAAAAAAGTTCAAAATGTCCGATATGGACTACTGTCTGGCGGACTTCACATAAGAAAAGAGTCCATCACATAGATTTATAAACCTCTTGAGGACCCTTTGACCGGAAAAAAAGTTCAAAAGGTTCTATATGGACTACTGTCTAGCGGACTTAACATAAGAAAAGAGTCCATAAGGACATCATATAGATTTATAAACCTATTGAGGAACCTAGGACCAGAAAAAAGTTAAAAAGGTCCGATACAGACAACTCTCTGGCGGACTTAACATAAGAAGAGAGACCGAGGACATCATAAAGTTTTATAAACCTCTTGAGGACCCTTTGACCAGAAAAAAAGTTCAAAATGTCTGATACGGACCACTCTCTGGCGGACTTAACATAAGAAAAGAGTCCATAGGACATCATATAGTTTTATAAACCTCTTGAGGACCCTTTGACCAGAAAAAAAGTTAAAAAGGTCCGATATGGACTAAGGTCTAGAGGACCTAACATAAGAAAAGAGTACATATAAGGACATCATATAGTTTTATAAACCCCTTGAGGACCCCTTGACCAGAAAAAAGTTCAAAATGTCCGATATGGACTACTGTCTGGCGGACTTCACATAAGAAAAGAGTCCATCATATAGATTTATAAACCTCTTGAGGACCCTTTGACCAGAAAAAAAGTTCAAAAGGTCCGATATGGACTAAGTTCTGGAGGACTCAACGTAAGAAAAGAGTCCATAAGGACATCATATAGATTTATAAACCTCTTGAGGAGCCTTTTAACCAGAAAAAAAATTCAAATGGTTCGATATGGACTACTGTCTGGCGGACTTAACATAAGAAAAGAGTCCATAAGGACATCCTATAGTTTTATAAACCTCTTTGAGGAAATTTTGACCAAAAAAAAGTTCAAACGGTCCGATACAGACAACTGTCTGGCGGCCTTATTATAAGAAAAGAGTCCAGAAGGACATTATATAGTTGTATAAACCTCTTGAGGACCCTTTGACCAGAAAAAAAAATGTTCAAAAGGTCCGTTATGGACTAGTTACTGGCGGACTTAACATAAGAAAAGAGTCCAGAAGGACATCATATAGATTAATAAACCTTTTGAGGACCCTATGACCAGGAAAAAGTTCAAAGGGTCCGATACGGACTACTGTCTAGCGGACTTAACATAAGAAAAGAGTCCATAAGGACATCATATAGATTTATAAAACTTTTGAGGACCCTAAGACCAGAAAAAAAGTTCAAAAGGTCCGATACGGACTACTAAAAATCAAAAGGTCCGTTACGGACTACTGTCTGGCGGACTTAGCATAAGAAAAGAGTCCATAAGGACATCATACAGTTTTATAAACCTCGTTAGGACCCTTTGACCAGAAAAAAGTTAAAGAGGTCCGATATGGACTAAGGTCTGGCGGACTCAATATAAGGAAAGTGTTCATAAGGACATCGTATAGTTTTATAAACCTCTTGAGTACCCTTTGACCAGAAAAAACGTTCAAAAGGTCCGATATGGTCTAAGGTCTGGCGGACTTAATGTAAGAAAAGTGTCCATAAGGACATCAAATAGTTCTATAAACCTCTTGAGGACCCTTTGACTAGAAAAAAAGTTAAAAAGGTCCGATATGGACTAAGGTCTGGCGGACTTAACATAAGAAAAGAGTCCATAAGGACATCATATAGATTTATAAACCTTTTGAGGAACCTATGACCAGAAAAAAGTTAAAAAGGTCCGATACAGACAACTGTCTGGCGGACTTAACATAAGAAGAGAGACCGAGGACATCATAAAGTTTTATAAACCTCTTGAGGACCCTTTGACCAGAAAAAAAGTTCAAAAGGTCTGATACGGACTACTCTCTGGCGGACTTAACATAAGAAAAGAGTCTATAAGGACATCATATAGTTTTATAAACCTCTTGAGGAGCCTTTTTACCAGAAAAAAATTCAAAGGGTTCGATATGGACTACTGTCTGGCGGACTTAACATAAGAAAATAGTCCATAAGGACATCCTATAGTTTTATAAGCCTCTTGAGGACCCTTGACCAGAAAAAAAAGTTCAAAAGGTCAGATACAGATTACTGTCTGGCGGACTTAACATAAGAAAAGAGTCCGAGGACATCATAAAGTTTTATAAACCTCTTGAGGACCCTATGACCAGAAAAAAAGTTCAAACGGTCCGATTGTCAGGATTCAGGCTCGGAGACAGAGGTAAGTGATAAACATAAATGTATCTTTATTTAACTCAAGGTAAGTATGCAGGGTTTCGGGAGTTCAACGGTGATCTCGAAGAGGATATATGTGGCAGGAATGCATCCAGGTGAGTGAATCCTCTTCTTAAGGAATAACGTGGCGGGTAACACAGATCAATAACTTGAGTTTTTCTCTTTTTTCAGATCGTTCGTGGATAGGCGTGATTCAGGAAGGATTCCAGGTGAGTAGATCCTTTGAAGTGCACTTGACAATGAGCTCACCAGTTCAGTGATACTTTCCCTTTCTCTTGCAGCTCATCCAGTGGGAAACGGGACTCGTGGCGGATTCCAGGAAACGGAGAACACGAGTCATGGAGCGGATCCTGGGAACATCAGAACAAGGACAACAAGGTTAGTTTCTTTCAGGTAAGTATACTTTACGTCCGTTGCTGAAGGATGGCTCAGAGTGAGACAAGTGGTGACTGGTAAGGGTCGTTCCTGTTGGAGGCTTGACAATGACTGGGAGTGAATCGGGTGCTTTTGTGCTGGCTGGGAAGTGAGTGCTGAGTGGAAACAGGTGCAGGTGATCAGTAATCTGGGGACAGTGATCTTTGCGTGGTGACATGTGAGGGATCTGATTGGCTCCTGACACCGATACAGACAACTGTCTGGCGGACTTATCATAAGAAAAGAGTCCATAAGGACATCATATAGATTTATAAACCTTTTGAGGAACCTATGACCAGAAAAAAGTTAAAAAGGTCCGATACAGACAACTGTCTGGCGGACTTAACATAAGAAGAGAGACCCGAGGACATCATAAAGTTTTATAAACCTCTTTGAGGACCCTTTGATCAAAAAAAAAGTTCAAACGGTCCGATACAGAGAACTGTCTGGCGGACTTATCATAAGAAAAGAGTCCAGAAGGACATCATATAGTTGTATAAACCTCTTGAGGACCCTTTGACCAGAAAAAAACTTCAAAAGATCAGATACAGATTACTGTCTGTCGGACTTAACATAAGAAAAGAGTCAGAGGACATCATAAAGTTTTATAAACCTCTTGAGGACCTTATGACCAGAAAAAAAGTTCAAACGGTCCGATACAGACAACTATCTGGCGGACTTATCATAATAAAAGAGTCCAGAAGGACATCATATAGTTGTATAAACCTCTTGAGGACCCTTTGACCAGAAAAATTTTTTTTTCAAAAGGTCCGTTATGGACTAGTTACTGGCGGACTTAACATAAGAAAAGAGTCCAGAAGGACATCATATAGATTTATAAACATTTTGAGGACCCTATGACCAGAAAAAAAGTTCAAAAGGTCCGATACGGACTACTGTCTAGCGGACTTAACATAAGAAAAGAGTCCATAAGGACATCCTATAGTTTTATAAACCTCTTGAGGACCCTTTGAACAGAAAAAAAGTTCAAAAGATCCGATATGGACTACTGTATTGCGGACTTAGCATAAGAAAAGAGTCCAGAAGGACATCATATAGATTTATAAACCTTTTGAGGACCCTATGACCAGAAAAAAAGTTCAAAAGGTCCGTTATGGACTAGTTACTGGCGGACTTAACATAAGAAAAGAGTCCAGAAGGACATCATATAGATTTATAAACCTTTTGAGGACCCTATTGACCAGAAAAAAAGTTCAAAAGGTCCGATACGGACTACTGTCTGGCGGACTGAACATAAGAAAAGAGTCCATAAGGACATCCTATAGTTTTATAAACCTCTTGAGGACCCTTTGACCAGAAAAAAAAGTTCAAAAGGTCCGAAATGGACTAGTGACTGGCAGACTTAACCTAAGAAAAGAGTCCAGATGGACATCATACAGTTTTATAAACCTCTTGAGGACCCTTTGAGCAGAAAAAAAATTCAAAAGGTCCGATACGGACTACTGTCTGGCGGACTTAACTTTAAAAAAATAGTCTATAAGGACATCACACAGTTTTATAAACCTCTTGAGGACCATTTGAGCAGAAAAAAACTTCAAAAGGTCCGATACGGACTACTGTCTGACGGACTTAACATAAGAAAAGAGTCCATAAGCACATCCTATAGTTTTATAAACCTCTTGAGGACCCTTTGACCAGAAGAAAAGTTCAAAAGGTCCGTATCGGACTACTGTCTGGCGGACTTACCATAAGAAAAGAGTCCATAAGGACATCGTATAGCTTTATAAACCTCTTGAGGACCCTTTGACCAAAATGAAAGTTCAAAATGTCCGATACGGACTACTGTCTGGCGGACTCAACATAAGAAAAGAGTCCATAAGAACATCATATAGTTTTATAAATCTTTTGAGTACCCTTTGACCAGAAAAAACGTTCAAAAGGTCCGATATGGTCTAAGGTCTGGCGGACTTAATGTAAGAAAAGTGTCCATAAGGACATCAAATAGTTCTATAAACCTCTTGAGGACCCCTTGACCAGAAAAAAGTTCAAAAGGTCCGATATGGACTACTGTCTGGCGGACTTCACATAAGAAAAAAGTCCATCATATAGATTTA
Organism: Siphateles boraxobius; assembly: GCF_051911475.1. Taxonomy (NCBI): domain Eukaryota; kingdom Metazoa; phylum Chordata; class Actinopteri; order Cypriniformes; family Leuciscidae; genus Siphateles; species Siphateles boraxobius. Next base: position 11,894,780 of record NW_027508876.1, on the reverse strand, counting down.
TAAACCTCTTGAGGACCCTTTGACCAGAATAAAAGTTCAAAAGGTCCGATATGGACTAAGTTCTGGCGGACTCAAAGTAAGAAAAGAGTCCATAAGGACATTATGCAGATTTATAAACCTCTTGAGGAGCCTTTTAACCAGAAAAAAAATTCAAAGGGTTCGATATGGACTACTGTCTGGCGGACTTAACATAAGAAAAGAGTTCCTAAGGACATCCTAAAGTTTTATAAACCTCTTGAGGACCCTTTGAGCAGAATTTTTTTTCAAAAGGTTCGATATGGACTACTGTCTGGCGGACTTAACATAAGAAAAGAGTCTATAAGGACATCATATAGTTTTATAAACATCTTGAGGACCCTTTGACCAGAAAAAAAGTTCAAAAGGTCCGATACAGATTACTGTCTGGCGGACTGAATATAAGAAAAGAGTCTATAAGGACATCATATAGTTTTATAAACCTCTTGAGGACCCTTTGAGCAGAATTTTTTTTCAAAAGGTTCGATATGGACTACTGTCTGGCGGACTTAACATAAGAAAAGAGTCTATAAGGACATCATATAGTTTTGTTAACCTCTTGAGGAGCCTTTTTACCAGAAAACAAATTCAAAAGGTTTGATATGGACTACTGTCTGGCGGACTTAACTGAAGAAAAGAGTCGATAAGGACATCATATAGATTTATAAACCTTTTGAGGACCCTTTGATCAAAAAAAAAGTTCAAACGGTCCGATACAGACAACTGTCTGGCGGACTTATCATAAGAAAAGAGTCCAGAAGGACATCATATAGTTGTATAAACCTCTTGAGGACCCTTTGACCAGAAAAAAACTTCAAAAGATCAGATACAGATTACTGTCTGTCGGACTTAACATAAGAAAAGAGTCAGAGGACATCATAAAGTTTTATAAACCTCTTGAGGACCTTATGACCAGAAAAAAAGTTCAAACGGTCCGATACAGACAACTATCTGGCGGACTTATCATAATAAAAGAGTCCAGAAGGACATCATATAGTTGTATAAACCTCTTGAGGACCCTTTGACCAGAAAAATTTTTTTTTCAAAAGGTCCGTTATGGACTAGTTACTGGCGGACTTAACATAAGAAAAGAGTCCAGAAGGACATCATATAGATTTATAAACCTTTTGAGGACCCTATGACCAGAAAAAAGTTCAAAAGGTCCGATACGGACTACTGTCTAGCGGACTTAACATAAGAAAAGAGTCCATAAGGACATCCTATAGTTTAATAAACCTCTTGAGGACCCTTTGAACAGAAAAAAAGTTCAAAAGATCCGATACGGACTACTGTATTGCGGACTTAGCATAAGAAAAGAGTCCAGAAGGACATCATATAGATTTATAAACCTTTTGAGGACCCTATGACCAGAAAAAAAGTTCAAAAGGTCCGTTATGGACTAGTTACTGGCGGACTTAACATAAGAAAAGAGTCCAGAAGGACATCATATAGATTTATAAACCTTTTGAGGACCCTATTGACCAGAAAAAAAGTTCAAAAGGTCCGATACGGACTACTGTCTGGCGGACTGAACATAAGAAAAGAGTCCATAAGGACATCCTATAGTTTTATAAACCTCTTGAGGACCCTTTGACCAGAAAAAAAAGTTCAAAAGGTCCGAAATGGACTAGTGACTGGCAGACTTAACCTAAGAAAAGAGTCCAGATGGACATCATACAGTTTTATAAACCTCTTGAGGACCCTTTGAGCAGAAAAAAAATTCAAAAGGTCCGATACGGACTACTGTCTGGCGGACTTAACTTAAAAAAAATAGTCTATAAGGACATCACACAGTTTTATAAACCTCTTGAGGACCATTTGAGCAGAAAAAAACTTCAAAAGGTCCGATACGGACTACTGTCTGACGGACTTAACATAAGAAAAGAGTCCATAAGCACATCCTATAGTTTTATAAACCTCTTGAGGACCCTTTGACCAGAAGAAAAGTTCAAAAGGTCCGTATCGGACTACTGTCTGGCGGACTTACCATAAGAAAAGAGTCCATAAGGACATCGTATAGCTTTATAAACCTCTTGAGGACCCTTTGACCAAAATGAAAGTTCAAAATGTCCGATACGGACTACTGTCTGGCGGACTCAACATAAGAAAAGAGTCCATAAGAACATCATATAGTTTTATAAATCTTTTGAGTACCCTTTGACCAGAAAAAACGTTCAAAAGGTCCGATATGGTCTAAGGTCTGGCGGACTTAATGTAAGAAAAGTGTCCATAAGGACATCAAATAGTTCTATAAACCTCTTGAGGACCCCTTGACCAGAAAAAAGTTCAAAAGGTCCGATATGGACTACTGTCTGGCGGACTTCACATAAGCAAAAAGTCCATCATATAGATTTATAAACCTCTTGAGGACCCTTTGACCAGAATAAAAGTTCAAAAGGTCCGATATGGACTAAGTTCTGGCGGACTCAAAGTAAGAAAAGAGTCCATAAGGACATTATGCAGATTTATAAACCTCTTGAGGAGCCTTTTAACCAGAAAAAAAATTCAAAGGGTTCGATATGGACTACTGTCTGGCGGACTTAACATAAGAAAAGAGTTCCTAAGGACATCCTAAAGTTTTATAAACCTCTTGAGGACCCTTTGAGCAGAATTTTTTTTCAAAAGGTTCGATATGGACTACTGTCTGGCGGACTTAACATAAGAAAAGAGTCTATAAGGACATCATATAGTTTTATAAACATCTTGAGGACCCTTTGACCAGAAAAAAAGTTCAAAAGGTCCGATACAGATTACTGTCTGGCGGACTGAATATAAGAAAAGAGTCTATAAGGACATCATATAGTTTTATAAACCTCTTGAGGACCCTTTGAGCAGAATTTTTTTTCAAAAGGTTCGATATGGACTACTGTCTGGCGGACTTAACATAAGAAAAGAGTCTATAAGGACATCATATAGTTTTGTTAACCTCTTGAGGAGCCTTTTTACCAGAAAAAAAATTCAAAAGGTTTGATATGGACTACTGTCTGGCGGACTTAACTGAAGAAAAGAGTCGATAAGGACATCATATAGATTTATAAACCTTTTGAGGACCCTTTGATCAAAAAAAAAGTTCAAACGGTCCGATACAGACAACTGTCTGGCGGACTTATCATAAGAAAAGAGTCCAGAAGGACATCATATAGTTGTATAAACCTCTTGAGGACCCTTTGACCAGAAAAAAACTTCAAAAGATCAGATACAGATTACTGTCTGTCGGACTTAACATAAGAAAAGAGTCAGAGGACATCATAAAGTTTTATAAACCTCTTGAGGACCTTATGACCAGAAAAAAAGTTCAAACGGTCCAATACAGACAACTATCTGGCGGACTTATCATAATAAAAGAGTCCAGAAGGACATCATATAGTTGTATAAACCTCTTGAGGACCCTTTGACCAGAAAAAGTTTTTTTTCAAAAGGTCCGTTATGGACTAGTTACTGGCGGACTTAACATAAGAAAAGAGTCCAGAAGGACATCATATAGATTTATAAACCTTTTGAGGACCCTATGACCAGAAAAAAAGTTCAAAAGGTCCGATACGGACTACTGTCTAGCGGACTTAACATAAGAAAAGAGTCCATAAGGACATCCTATAGTTTTATAAACCTCTTGAGGACCCTTTGAACAGAAAAAAAGTTCAAAAGATCCGATACGGACTACTGTATTGCGGACTTAGCATAAGAAAAGAGTCCAGAAGGACATCATATAGATTTATAAACCTTTTGAGGACCCTATGACCAGAAAAAAAGTTCAAAAGGTCTGTTATGGACTAGTTACTGGCGGACTTAACATAAGAAAAGAGTCCAGAAGGACATCATATAGATTTATAAACCTTTTGAGGACCCTATTGACCAGAAAAAAAGTTCAAAAGGTCCGATACGGACTACTGTCTGGCGGACTGAACATAAGAAAAGAGTCCATAAGGACATCCTATAGTTTTATAAACCTCTTGAGGACCCTTTGACCAGAAAAAAAAGTTCAAAAGGTCCGAAATGGACTAGTGACTGGCAGACTTAACCTAAGAAAAGAGTCCAGATGGACATCATACAGTTTTATAAACCTCTTGAGGACCCTTTGAGCAGAAAAAAAATTCAAAAGGTCCGATACGGACTACTGTCTGGCGGACTTAACTTAAAAAAAATAGTCTATAAGGACATCACACAGTTTTATAAACCTCTTGAGGACCATTTGAGCAGAAAAAAACTTCAAAAGGTCCGATACGGACTACTGTCTGACGGACTTAACATAAGAAAAGAGTCCATAAGCACATCCTATAGTTTTATAAACCTCTTGAGGACCCTTTGACCAGAAGAAAAGTTCAAAAGGTCCGTATCGGACTACTGTCTGGCGGACTTACCATAAGAAAAGAGTCCATAAGGACATCGTATAGCTTTATAAACCTCTTGAGGACCCTTTGACCAAAATGAAAGTTCAAAATGTCCGATACGGACTACTGTCTGGCGGACTCAACATAAGAAAAGAGTCCATAAGAACATCATATAGTTTTATAAATCTTTTGAGTACCCTTTGACCAGAAAAAACGTTCAAAAGGTCCGATATGGTCTAAGGTCTGGCAAACTTAATGTAAGAAAAGTGTCCATAAGGACATCAAATAGTTCTATAAACCTCTTGAGGACCCCTTGACCAGAAAAAAGTTCAAAAGGTCCGATATGGACTACTGTCTGGCGGACTTCACATAAGCAAAAAGTCCATCATATAGATTTATAAACCTCTTGAGGACCCTTTGACCAGAATAAAAGTTCAAAAGGTCCGATATGGACTAAGTTCTGGCGGACTCAAAGTAAGAAAAGAGTCCATAAGGACATTATGCAGATTTATAAACCTCTTGAGGAGCCTTTTAACCAGAAAAAAAATTCAAAGGGTTCGATATGGACTACTGTCTGGCGGACTTAACATAAGAAAAGAGTTCCTAAGGACATCCTAAAGTTTTATAAACCTCTTGAGGACCCTTTGAGCAGAATTTTTTTTCAAAAGGTTCGATATGGACTACTGTCTGGCGGACTTAACATAAGAAAAGAGTCTATAAGGACATCATATAGTTTTATAAACATCTTGAGGACCCTTTGAGCAGAATTTTTTTTCAAAAGGTTCGATATAGACTACTGTCTGGCGGACTTAACATAAGAAAAGAGTCTATAAGGACATCATATAGTTTTGTTAACCTCTTGAGGAGCCTTTTTACCAGAAAAAAAATTCAAAAGGTTTGATATGGACTACTGTCTGGCGGACTTAACTGAAGAAAAGAGTCGATAAGGACATCATATAGATTTATAAACTTCTTGAGGACCCTCTGACCAGAAAAAAGTTCAAAATGTCCGATATGGACTACTGTCTGGCGGACTTCACATAAGAAAAGAGTCCATCATATAGATTTTTATAAAAAAAAAAAAAGTTCAAAATGTCCGATATGGACTAATGTCTGGCGGACTTAACATAAGAAAAGAGTCCATAAGGACATCATACAGTTTTATAAACCTCGTGAGGACCCTTTGACCAGAAAAAAAGTTCAAAAGGTCCGATACAGATTACTGTCTGGCGGACTTAACATAAGAAAAGATTCTATAAGGACATCATACAGTTTTATAAACCTTTTGAGGACCCTATGACCAGAAAAAAAGTTCAAAAGGTCCGATATGGACTACTGTCTGGCGGACTCAACACAAGAAAAGAGTCCATAAGAACATCATATAGTTTTATAAACCTCTTGAGGACCCCTTGACCAGAAAAAAGTTCAAAATGTCCGATATGGACTACTGTCTGGCGGACTTAACATAAGAAAAGAGTCCGAGGACATCATAAAGTTTTATAAACCTCTTGAGGACCCCTTGACCAGAAAAAGTTCAAAATGTCCGATATGGACTACTGTCTGGCGGACTTAACATAAGAAAAGAGTCCATAAAGACATCATATAGTTTTATAAACCTCTTGAGGACCCTTTGAGCAGAATTTTTTTTCAAAAGGTTCGATATGGACTACTGTCTGGCCGACTTACCATAAGAAAAGAATCTATAAGGACATCATATAGATTTATAAACCTTTTGAGGAACCTAGGACCAGAAAAAAGTTAAAAGGGTCCGATACAGACTACTGTCTGGCGGACTTATAAGAAAAGAGTCCGAGGACATCATAAAGTTTATAAACCTCTTGAGGACCCTTTGACCAGAAAGAAAGTTCAAAAGGTCCGAAATGGACTAAGGTCTGGCGGACTAAACATAAGAAAAGAGTCCATAAGGACATCATACAGTTTTTTAAACCTTTTGAGGACCCTATGACCAGAAAAAAAGTTAAAACGGTGCGATACAGACAACTCTCTGGCGGACTTAACATAAGAAAAGAGTCCAAAAGGACATCATGTAGTTGTATAAACCTCTTGAGGACCCTTTGACCAGAAAAAAAGTTCAAAAGGTCCGATACAGACTACTGTCTGGCGGACGTAACATAAGAAAAGAGTCCAAGAAGGACGTCATATAGTTTTATGAACCTCTTGAGGACCCTTTGACCAGAAAAAAAATTCAAAAGGTTTGATATGGACTACTGTCTGGCGGACTTAACTGAAGAAAAGAGTCGATAAGGACATCATATAGATTTATAAACTTCTTGAGGACCCTCTGACCAGAAAAAACGTTCAAAAGGTCCGATATGGTCTAAGGTCTGGCGGACTTAATGTAAGAAAAGTGTCTATAAGGACATCAAATAGTTCTATAAACCTCTTGAGGATCCTTTGACTAGAAAAAAAGTTCAAAAAATCTGATATGGTCTAAGGTCTGGCGGACTTAATGTAAGAAAAGAGTCCATATAAGGACATCATACAGTTTTATAAACCCCTTGAGGACCCCTTGACCAGAAAAAAGTTCAAAATGTCCGATATGGACTACTGTCTGGCGGACTTCACATAAGAAAAGAGTCCATCATATAGATTTTTATAAAAAAAAAAAAAGTTCAAAATGTCCGATATGGACTAATGTCTGGCGGACTTAACATAAGAAAAGAGTCCGAGGACATCATAAAGTTTTATAAACCTCTTGAGGACCCTCTGACCAGAAAAAAAGTTCAAAATGTCTGATACGGAATACTCTCTGGCGGACTTAACATAAGAAAAGAGTCTATAAAGACATCATATAGTTTTATAAACCTGTTGAGGATCCTTTGACTAGAAAAAAAGTTCAAAAGGTCTGATATGGTCTAAGGTCTGGCGGACTTAATGTAAGAAAAGAGTCCATATAAGGACATCATATAATTTTATAAACCCCTTGAGGACCCCTTGACCAGAAAAAAGTTCAAAATGTCCGATATGGACTACTGTCTGGCGGACTTCACATAAGAAAAGAGTCCATCATATAGATTTATAAAAAAAAAAAAGTTCAAAATGTCCGATATGGACTACTGTCTGGCGGACTTAACATAAGAAAAGAGTCCGAGGACATCATAAAGTTTTATAAATCTTTTGAGTACCCTTTGACCAGAAAAAAACTTTCAAAAGGTCAGATATGGACTAAGTTCTGGCGGACTCAAAGTAAGAAAAGAGTCCATAAGGACATTATACAGATTTATAAACCTCTTGAGGAGCCTTTTAACCAGAAAAAAAATTCAAAGGGTTCGATATGGGCTACTGTCTGGCGGACTTAACATAAGAAAAGAGTTCCTAAGGACATCCTAAAGTTTTATAAACACTTGAGGACCCTTTGAGCAGAATTTTTTTTCAAAAGGTTCGATATGGACTACTGTCTGGCGGACTTAAAATAAGAAAAGAGTCTATAAGGACATCATATAGTTTTATAAACCTCTTGAGGACCCTTTGAGCAGAATTTTTTTTTCAAAAGGTTCGATATGGACTACTGTCTGGCTGACTTAACATAAGAAAAGAGTCTATAAGGACATCATATAGTTTTATAAATCTCTTCAGGAGTCTTTTTACCAGAAAAAAAATTCAAAAGGTTTGATATGGACTACTGTCTGGCGGACTTAACATAAGAAAAGAGTCCATAAGGACATCCTATAGTTTTATAAACCTCTTGAGGACCATCTGACCAGAAAAAAAGTTCAAAATGTCTGATACGGACTACTCTCTGGCGGACTTAACATAAGAAAAGAGTCCATAAAGACATCATATAGTTTTATAAACCTCTTGAGGATCCTTTGACTAGAAAAAAAGTTCAAAAGTTCTGATATGGTCTAAGGTCTGGCAGTCTTAATTTAAGAAAAGAGTCCATATAAGGACATCATATAGTTTTATAAACACCTTGAGGACCCCTTGACCAGAAAAAAGTTCAAAATGTCCGATATGGACTACTGTCTGGCGGACTTCACATAAGAAAATAGTCCATCATATAGATTTATAAAAAAAAAGTTCAAAATGTCCGATATGGACTACTGTCTGGCGGATTTAACATAAGAAAAGAGTCCATAAGGACATCCTATAGTTTTATAAACCTTTTGAGGACCATCTGACCAGAGAAAAAGTTTAAAAGGTCCGATACGGACTACTGTCTGGAGGACTGAATATAAGAAAAGAGTCCCTAAGGACATCATATAGATTTGTAAACCTTTTGAGGACCCTATGACCAGAAAAAAGGTTAAAAGGGTCCGATACAGACTATTGTCTGGCGGACTTATAAGAAAAGAGTCCGAGGACATCATAAAGTTTATAAACCTCTTGAGGACCCTTTGACCAGAAAGAAAGTTCAAAAGGTCTGATACAGACTACTCTCTGGCGGACGTAACATAAGAAAAGAGTCCAAAAGGACATCATGTAGTTGTATAAACCTCTTGAGGACCCTTTGACCAGAAAAAAAGTTCAAAAGGTCCGATACAGACTACTCTCTGGCGGACGTAACATAACAAAAGAGTCCAAGAAGGACGTCATATAGTTTTATGAACCTCTTGAGGACCCTTTGACCAGAAAAAAGGTTCAAAAGGTCTGATACGGACTGCTCTCTGGCGGACTTAACATAAGAAAAGAGTCCATAAGGACATCATACAGTTTTATAAACCTCGTGAGGACCCTTTGACCAGAAAAAAAGTTCAAAAGGTCCGATACAGATTACTGTCTGCCGGACTTAACATAAGAAAAGATTCTATAAGGACATCATACAGTTTTATAAACCTTTTGAGGACCCTATGACCAGAAAAAAAGTTCAAAAGGTCCGATATGGACTACTGTCTGGCGGACTCAACACAAGAAAAGAGTCCATAAGAACATCATATAGTTTTATAAACCTCTTGAGGACCCCTTGACCAGAAAAAAGTTCAAAATGTCCGATATGGACTACTGTCTGGCGGACTTAACATAAGAAAAGAGTCCGAGGACATCATAAAGTTTTATAAACCTCTTGAGGACCCCTTGACCAGAAAAAGTTCAAAATGTCCGATATGGACTACTGTCTGGCGGACTTAACATAAGAAAAGAGTCCATAAAGACATCATATAGTTTTATAAACCTCTTGAGGACCCTTTGAGCAGAATTTTTTTTCAAAAGGTTCGATATGGACTACTGTCTGGCCGACTTACCATAAGAAAAGAATCTATAAGGACATCATATAGATTTATAAACCTTTTGAGGAACCTAGGACCAGAAAAAAGTTAAAAGGGTCCGATACAGACTACTGTCTGGCGGACTTATAAGAAAAGAGTCCGAGGACATCATAAAGTTTATAAACCTCTTGAGGACCCTTTGACCAGAAAGAAAGTTCAAAAGGTCCGAAATGGACTAAGGTCTGGCGGACTAAACATAAGAAAAGAGTCCATAAGGACATCATACAGTTTTTTAAACCTTTTGAGGACCCTATGACCAGAAAAAAAGTTAAAACGGTGCGATACAGACAACTCTCTGGCGGACTTAACATAAGAAAAGAGTCCAAAAGGACATCATGTAGTTGTATAAACCTCTTGAGGACCCTTTGACCAGAAAAAAAGTTCAAAAGGTCCGATACAGACTACTGTCTGGCGGACGTAACATAAGAAAAGAGTCCAAGAAGGACGTCATATAGTTTTATGAACCTCTTGAGGACCCTTTGACCAGAAAAAAAGGTTCAAAAGGTCTGATACGGACTGCTCTCTGGCGGACTTAACATAAGAAAAGAGTCCATAAGGACATCATACAGTTTTATAAACCTCGTGAGGACCCTTTGACCAGAAAAAAAGTTCAAAAGGTCCGATACAGATTACTGTCTGGCGGACTTAACATAAGAAAAGATTCTATAAGGACATCATACAGTTTTATAAACCTTATGAGGACCCTATGACCAGAAAAAAAGTTCAAAAGGTCCGATATGGACTACTGTCTGGCGGACTCAACATAAGAAAAGAGTCCATAAGAACATCATATAGTTTTATAAACCTCTTGAGGACCTCTTGACCAGAAAAAAGTTCAAAATGTCCGATATGTACTACTGTCTGGCGGACTTCACATAAGAAAAGAGTCCATCACATAGATTTATAAAAAAAAAAAAGTTCAAAATGTCCGATATGGACTACTTTCTGGCGGACTTAACATAAGAAAAGAGTCCGAGGACATCATAAAGTTTTATAAACCTCTTGACGACCCTCTGACCAGAAAAAAAGTTCAAAATGTCTGATACGGACTACTCTCTGGCGGACTTAACATAAGAAAAGAGTCCATAAAGACATCATATAGTTTTATAAACCTCTTGAGGATCCTTTGACTAGAAAAAAAGCTCAAAAGGTCTGATATGGTCTAAGGTCTGGCGGACTTAATGTAAGAAAAGAGTCCATATAAGGACATCATATAGTTTTATAAACCCCTTGAGGACCCCTTGACCAGAAAAAAGTTCAAAATGTCCGATATGGACTACTGTCTGGCGGACTTCACATAAGCAAAGAGTCCATCATATAGATTTATTAAAAAAAAAAGTTCAAAATGTCCGATATGGACTACTGTTTGGCGGACTTAACATAAGAAAAGAGTCCGAGGACATTATAAAGTTTTATAAACCTCTTGAGGACCCTCTGACCAGAAAAAAAGTTCAAAATGTCTGATATGGACTACTCTCTGGCGGACTTAACATAAGAAAAGAGTCCAAAAAGACATCATATAGTTTTATAAACCTCTTGAGGACCCTTTGAGCAGAATTTTTTTTCAAAATGTCTGATATGGACTACTGTCTGGCGGACTTCACATAAGAAAAGAGTCCATCATATAGATTTATTTACTAAAAAAGTTCAAAATGTCCGATATGGACTACTGTTTGGCGGACTTAACATAAGAAAAGAGTCCGAGGACATCATAAAGTTTTATAAACCTCTTGAGGACCCTCTGACCAGAAAAAAAGTTCAAAATGTCTGATACGGACTACTCTCTGGCGGACTTAACATAAGAAAAGAGTCCATAAAAACATCATATAGTTTTATAAACCTCTCGAGGACCCTTTGAGCAGAATTTTTTTTCAAAAGGTTCGATATGGACTACTGTCTGGCCGACTTAACATAAGAAAAGATTCTATAAGGACATCATACAGTTTTATAAACCTCTTGAGGACCCTTTGAGCAGAAAAAAAATTCAAAAGGTCCGTTATGGACTACTGTCTGGCGGACTTAACTTAAGAAAAGAGTCCATAAGGACATCATATAGATTTATTAACCTTTTGAGGACCCTATGACCAGAAAAAAAGTTCAAAAGGTCCGATACGGACTACTGTCTGGCGGACTTAACATAAGAAAAGAGTCTATAAGGACATCATATCGTTTTATAAACCTCTTGAGAACCCTTTGAGCAGAATTTTTTTCAAAAGGTCCGTATCGGACTACTGTCTGGCGGACTTAACATAAGAAAAGAGTCCATGAGGACATCATATAGATTTATAAACCTTTTGAGGACCCTATGGCCAGAAAAAAAGTTCAAAAGGTCCGATATGGACTACTGTCTGGCGGACTCAACATAAGAAAAGAGTCCATAAGAACATCATATAGTTTTATAAACCTCTTGAGGACCCCTTGACCAGAAAAAAGTTCAAAATGTCCGATATGGACTACTGTCTGGCGGACTTCACATAAGAAAAGAGTCCATCACATAGATTTATAAAAAAAAAAAAAGTTCAAAATGTCCGATATGGACTACTGTCTGGCGGACTTAACATAAGAAAAGAGTCCGAGGACATCATGAAGTTTTATAAACCTCTTGAGGACCCTCTGACCAAAAAAAAAGTTCAAAATGTCTGATACAGACTACTCTCTGGCGGACTTAACATAAGAAAAGAGTCCATAAAGACATCATATAGTTTTATAAACCTCTTGAGGATCCTTTGACTAGAAAAAAAGTTCAAAAGGTCTGATATGGTCTAAGGTCTGGCGGACTTAATGTAAGAAAAGAGTCCATAGAAGGACATCATATAGTTTTATAAACCCCTTGAGGACCCCTTGACCAGAAAAAAGTTCAAAATGTCCGATATGGACTACTGTCTGGCGGACTTCACATAAGCAAAGAGTCCATCATATAGATTTATAAAAAAAAAAAGTTCAAAATGTCCGATATGGACTACTTTCTGGCGGATTTAACATAAGAAAAGAGTCTATAAGGATATCATATAGTTTTATAAACCTCTTGAGGAGCCTTTTTACCAGAAAGAAAATTCAAAAGGTTTGATATGGACTACTGTGTGGCGGACTTATAAGAAAAGAGTCCGAGGACATCATAAAGTTTATAAACCTCTTGAGGACCCTTTGACCAGAAAGAAAGTTCAAAAGGTCTGAAATGGACTAAGGTCTGGCGGACTAAACATAAGAAAAGAGTCCATAAGGACATCATACAGTTTTTTAAACCTTTTGAGGACCCTATGACCAGAAAAAAAGTTAAAACGGTGCGATACAGACAACTGTCTGGCGGACTTAACATAAGAAAAGAGTCCAGAAGGACATCATGTAGTTGTATAAACCTCTTGAGGACCCTTTGACCAGAAAAAAAGTTCAAAAGGTCCGATACAGACTACTGACTGGCGGACGTAACATAAGAAAAGAGTCCAAGAAGGACGTCATATAGTTTTATGAACCTCTTGAGGACCCTTTGACCAGAAAAAAGGTTCAAAGGGTCTGATACGGACTGCTCTCTGGCGGACTTAACATAAGAAAAGAGTCCATAAGGACATCATACAGTTTTATAAACCTCGTGAGGACCCTTTGACCAGAAAAAAAGTTCAAAAGGTCCGATACAGATTACTGTCTGGCGGACTTAACATAAGAAAAGAGTCCATAAGGACATCATATAGATTTATAAACCTTTTGAGGACCCTATGACCAGAAAAAAAGTTCAAAAGGTCCGATACGGACCACTGTCTGGCGGACTTAACATAAGAAAAGAGTCTATAAGGACATCATTTCGTTTTATAAACCTCTTGAGAACCCTTTCAGCAGAATTTTTTTCAAAAGGTCCGTATCGGACTACTGTCTGGCGGACTTAACATAAGAAAAGAGTCTATAAGGACATCATACAGTTTTATAAACCTCTTGAGGACCCTTTGAGCAGAAAAAAAATTCAAAAGGTCCGTTATGGACTACTGTCTGACGGACTTAACATAAGAAAAGAGTCCATAAGCACATCCTATAGTTTTATAAACCTCTTGAGGACCCTTTGACCAGAAGAAAAGTTCAAAAGGTCCGTATCGGACTACTGTCTGGCGGACTTACCATAAGAAAAGAGTCCATAAGGACATCGTATAGCTTTATAAACCTCTTGAGGACCCTTTGACCAAAATGAAAGTTCAAAATGTCCGATACGGACTACTGTCTGGCGGACTCAACATAAGAAAAGAGTCCATAAGAACATCATATAGTTTTATAAATCTTTTGAGTACCCTTTGACCAGAAAAAACGTTCAAAAGGTCCGATATGGTCTAAGGTCTGGCAAACTTAATGTAAGAAAAGTGTCCATAAGGACATCAAATAGTTCTATAAACCTCTTGAGGACCCCTTGACCAGAAAAAAGTTCAAAAGGTCCGATATGGACTACTGTCTGGCGGACTTCACATAAGCAAAAAGTCCATCATATAGATTTATAAACCTCTTGAGGACCCTTTGACCAGAATAAAAGTTCAAAAGGTCCGATATGGACTAAGTTCTGGCGGACTCAAAGTAAGAAAAGAGTCCATAAGGACATTATGCAGATTTATAAACCTCTTGAGGAGCCTTTTAACCAGAAAAAAAATTCAAAGGGTTCGATATGGACTACTGTCTGGCGGACTTAACATAAGAAAAGAGTTCCTAAGGACATCCTAAAGTTTTATAAACCTCTTGAGGACCCTTTGAGCAGAATTTTTTTTCAAAAGGTTCGATATGGACTACTGTCTGGCGGACTTAACATAAGAAAAGAGTCTATAAGGACATCATATAGTTTTATAAACATCTTGAGGACCCTTTGAGCAGAATTTTTTTTCAAAAGGTTCGATATAGACTACTGTCTGGCGGACTTAACATAAGAAAAGAGTCTATAAGGACATCATATAGTTTTGTTAACCTCTTGAGGAGCCTTTTTACCAGAAAAAAAATTCAAAAGGTTTGATATGGACTACTGTCTGGCGGACTTAACTGAAGAAAAGAGTCGATAAGGACATCATATAGATTTATAAACTTCTTGAGGACCCTCTGACCAGAAAAAAGTTCAAAATGTCCGATATGGACTACTGTCTGGCGGACTTCACATAAGAAAAGAGTCCATCATATAGATTTTTATAAAAAAAAAAAAAGTTCAAAATGTCCGATATGGACTAATGTCTGGCGGACTTAACATAAGAAAAGAGTCCATAAGGACATCATACAGTTTTATAAACCTCGTGAGGACCCTTTGACCAGAAAAAAAGTTCAAAAGGTCCGATACAGATTACTGTCTGGCGGACTTAACATAAGAAAAGATTCTATAAGGACATCATACAGTTTTATAAACCTTTTGAGGACCCTATGACCAGAAAAAAAGTTCAAAAGGTCCGATATGGACTACTGTCTGGCGGACTCAACACAAGAAAAGAGTCCATAAGAACATCATATAGTTTTATAAACCTCTTGAGGACCCCTTGACCAGAAAAAAGTTCAAAATGTCCGATATGGACTACTGTCTGGCGGACTTAACATAAGAAAAGAGTCCGAGGACATCATAAAGTTTTATAAACCTCTTGAGGACCCCTTGACCAGAAAAAGTTCAAAATGTCCGATATGGACTACTGTCTGGCGGACTTAACATAAGAAAAGAGTCCATAAAGACATCATATAGTTTTATAAACCTCTTGAGGACCCTTTGAGCAGAATTTTTTTTCAAAAGGTTCGATATGGACTACTGTCTGGCCGACTTACCATAAGAAAAGAATCTATAAGGACATCATATAGATTTATAAACCTTTTGAGGAACCTAGGACCAGAAAAAAGTTAAAAGGGTCCGATACAGACTACTGTCTGGCGGACTTATAAGAAAAGAGTCCGAGGACATCATAAAGTTTATAAACCTCTTGAGGACCCTTTGACCAGAAAGAAAGTTCAAAAGGTCCGAAATGGACTAAGGTCTGGCGGACTAAACATAAGAAAAGAGTCCATAAGGACATCATACAGTTTTTTAAACCTTTTGAGGACCCTATGACCAGAAAAAAAGTTAAAACGGTGCGATACAGACAACTCTCTGGCGGACTTAACATAAGAAAAGAGTCCAAAAGGACATCATGTAGTTGTATAAACCTCTTGAGGACCCTTTGACCAGAAAAAAAGTTCAAAAGGTCCGATACAGACTACTGTCTGGCGGACGTAACATAAGAAAAGAGTCCAAGAAGGACGTCATATAGTTTTATGAACCTCTTGAGGACCCTTTGACCAGAAAAAAAGGTTCAAAAGGTCTGATACGGACTGCTCTCTGGCGGACTTAACATAAGAAAAGAGTCCATAAGGACATCATACAGTTTTATAAACCTCGTGAGGACCCTTTGACCAGAAAAAAAGTTCAAAAGGTCCGATACAGATTACTGTCTGGCGGACTTAACATAAGAAAAGATTCTATAAGGACATCATACAGTTTTATAAACCTTATGAGGACCCTATGACCAGAAAAAAAGTTCAAAAGGTCCGATATGGACTACTGTCTGGCGGACTCAACATAAGAAAAGAGTCCATAAGAACATCATATAGTTTTATAAACCTCTTGAGGACCTCTTGACCAGAAAAAAGTTCAAAATGTCCGATATGTACTACTGTCTGGCGGACTTCACATAAGAAAAGAGTCCATCACATAGATTTATAAAAAAAAAAAAGTTCAAAATGTCCGATATGGACTACTTTCTGGCGGACTTAACATAAGAAAAGAGTCCGAGGACATCATAAAGTTTTATAAACCTCTTGACGACCCTCTGACCAGAAAAAAAGTTCAAAATGTCTGATACGGACTACTCTCTGGCGGACTTAACATAAGAAAAGAGTCCATAAAGACATCATATAGTTTTATAAACCTCTTGAGGATCCTTTGACTAGAAAAAAAGCTCAAAAGGTCTGATATGGTCTAAGGTCTGGCGGACTTAATGTAAGAAAAGAGTCCATATAAGGACATCATATAGTTTTATAAACCCCTTGAGGACCCCTTGACCAGAAAAAAGTTCAAAATGTCCGATATGGACTACTGTCTGGCGGACTTCACATAAGCAAAGAGTCCATCATATAGATTTATTAAAAAAAAAAGTTCAAAATGTCCGATATGGACTACTGTTTGGCGGACTTAACATAAGAAAAGAGTCCGAGGACATTATAAAGTTTTATAAACCTCTTGAGGACCCTCTGACCAGAAAAAAAGTTCAAAATGTCTGATATGGACTACTCTCTGGCGGACTTAACATAAGAAAAGAGTCCAAAAAGACATCATATAGTTTTATAAACCTCTTGAGGACCCTTTGAACAGAATTTTTTTTCAAAATGTCTGATATGGACTACTGTCTGGCGGACTTCACATAAGAAAAGAGTCCATCATATAGATTTATTTACTAAAAAAGTTCAAAATGTCCGATATGGACTACTGTTTGGCGGACTTAACATAAGAAAAGAGTCCGAGGACATCATAAAGTTTTATAAACCTCTTGAGGACCCTCTGACCAGAAAAAAAGTTCAAAATGTCTGATACGGACTACTCTCTGGCGGACTTAACATAAGAAAAGAGTCCATAAAAACATCATATAGTTTTATAAACCTCTCGAGGACCCTTTGAGCAGAATTTTTTTTCAAAAGGTTCGATATGGACTACTGTCTGGCCGACTTAACATAAGAAAAGATTCTATAAGGACATCATACAGTTTTATAAACCTCTTGAGGACCCTTTGAGCAGAAAAAAAATTCAAAAGGTCCGTTATGGACTACTGTCTGGCGGACTTAACTTAAGAAAAGAGTCCATAAGGACATCATATAGATTTATTAACCTTTTGAGGACCCTATGACCAGAAAAAAAGTTCAAAAGGTCCGATACGGACTACTGTCTGGCGGACTTAACATAAGAAAAGAGTCTATAAGGACATCATATCGTTTTATAAACCTCTTGAGAACCCTTTGAGCAGAATTTTTTTCAAAAGGTCCGTATCGGACTACTGTCTGGCGGACTTAACATAAGAAAAGAGTCCATGAGGACATCATATAGATTTATAAACCTTTTGAGGACCCTATGGCCAGAAAAAAAGTTCAAAAGGTCCGATATGGACTACTGTCTGGCGGACTCAACATAAGAAAAGAGTCCATAAGAACATCATATAGTTTTATAAACCTCTTGAGGACCCCTTGACCAGAAAAAAGTTCAAAATGTCCGATATGGACTACTGTCTGGCGGACTTCACATAAGAAAAGAGTCCATCACATAGATTTATAAAAAAAAAAAAAGTTCAAAATGTCCGATATGGACTACTGTCTGGCGGACTTAACATAAGAAAAGAGTCCGAGGACATCATGAAGTTTTATAAACCTCTTGAGGACCCTCTGACCAAAAAAAAAGTTCAAAATGTCTGATACAGACTACTCTCTGGCGGACTTAACATAAGAAAAGAGTCCATAAAGACATCATATAGTTTTATAAACCTCTTGAGGATCCTTTGACTAGAAAAAAAGTTCAAAAGGTCTGATATGGTCTAAGGTCTGGCGGACTTAATGTAAGAAAAGAGTCCATAGAAGGACATCATATAGTTTTATAAACCCCTTGAGGACCCCTTGACCAGAAAAAAGTTCAAAATGTCCGATATGGACTACTGTCTGGCGGACTTCACATAAGCAAAGAGTCCATCATATAGATTTATAAAAAAAAAAAGTTCAAAATGTCCGATATGGACTACTTTCTGGCGGATTTAACATAAGAAAAGAGTCTATAAGGATATCATATAGTTTTATAAACCTCTTGAGGAGCCTTTTTACCAGAAAGAAAATTCAAAAGGTTTGATATGGACTACTGTGTGGCGGACTTATAAGAAAAGAGTCCGAGGACATCATAAAGTTTATAAACCTCTTGAGGACCCTTTGACCAGAAAGAAAGTTCAAAAGGTCTGAAATGGACTAAGGTCTGGCGGACTAAACATAAGAAAAGAGTCCATAAGGACATCATACAGTTTTTTAAACCTTTTGAGGACCCTATGACCAGAAAAAAAGTTAAAACGGTGCGATACAGACAACTGTCTGGCGGACTTAACATAAGAAAAGAGTCCAGAAGGACATCATGTAGTTGTATAAACCTCTTGAGGACCCTTTGACCAGAAAAAAAGTTCAAAAGGTCCGATACAGACTACTGACTGGCGGACGTAACATAAGAAAAGAGTCCAAGAAGGACGTCATATAGTTTTATGAACCTCTTGAGGACCCTTTGACCAGAAAAAAGGTTCAAAGGGTCTGATACGGACTGCTCTCTGGCGGACTTAACATAAGAAAAGAGTCCATAAGGACATCATACAGTTTTATAAACCTCGTGAGGACCCTTTGACCAGAAAAAAAGTTCAAAAGGTCCGATACAGATTACTGTCTGGCGGACTTAACATAAGAAAAGAGTCCATAAGGACATCATATAGATTTATAAACCTTTTGAGGACCCTATGACCAGAAAAAAAGTTCAAAAGGTCCGATACGGACCACTGTCTGGCGGACTTAACATAAGAAAAGAGTCTATAAGGACATCATTTCGTTTTATAAACCTCTTGAGAACCCTTTCAGCAGAATTTTTTTCAAAAGGTCCGTATCGGACTACTGTCTGGCGGACTTAACATAAGAAAAGAGTCTATAAGGACATCATACAGTTTTATAAACCTCTTGAGGACCCTTTGAGCAGAAAAAAAATTCAAAAGGTCCGTTATGGACTACTGTCTGGCGGACTTAACTTAAGAAAAGAGTCCATAAGGACATCATATAGATTTATAAACCTTTTGAGGACCCTATGACCAGAAAAAAAGTTCAAAAGGTCCGATACGGACCACTGTCTGGCGGACTTAACATAAGAAAAGAGTCTATAAGGACATCATTTCGTTTTATAAACCTCTTGAGAACCCTTTGAGCAGAATTTTTTTCAAAAGGTCCGTATCGGACTACTGTCTGGCGGACTTAACATAAGAAAAGAGTCCATAAGGACATCATATAGATTTATAAACCTTTTGAGGACCCTATGACCAGAAAAAAAGTTCAAAAGGTCCGATATGGACTACTGTCTGGCGGACTTCA
Source organism: Siphateles boraxobius (assembly GCF_051911475.1). NCBI lineage: Eukaryota > Metazoa > Chordata > Actinopteri > Cypriniformes > Leuciscidae > Siphateles > Siphateles boraxobius. The sequence goes on along the minus strand of NW_027508876.1, from coordinate 11,875,099 downwards.
CATAAGAAAAGAGTCCATCACATAGATTTATTAAAAAAAAAAAGTTCAAAATGTCCGATATTGACTACTGTCTGGCGGACTTCACATAAGAAAAGAGTCCATCACATAGATTTATTAAAAAAAAAAAAGTTCAAAATGTCCGATATGGACTACTGTCTGGCGGACTTAACATAAGAAAAGAGTCCGAGGACATCATAAAGTTTTATAAACCTCTTGAGGACCCTCTAGAAAATAAGTTCAAAATGTCTGATACGGACTACTCTCTGGCGGACTTAACATAAGAAAAGAGTCCATAAAGACATCATATAGTTTTATAAACCTCTTGAGGATCCTTTGACTAGAAAAAAAGTTCAAAAGGTCTGATATGGTCTAAGGTCTGGCGGATTTAATGTAAGAAAAGAGTCCATATAAGGACATCATATAGTTTTTTAAACCCCTTGAGGACCCCTTGACCAGAAAAAAGTTCAAAATGTCCGATATGGACTACTGTCTGGCGGACTTCACATAAGAAAAGAGTCCATCATATAGATTTATTTAAAAAAAAGTTCAAAATGTCCGATATGGACTACTGTTTGGCGGACTTAACATAAGAAAAGAGTCCGAGGACATCATAAAGTTTTATAAACCTCTTGAGGACCCTCTGACCAGAAAAAAAGTTCAAAATGTCTGATACGGACTACTCTCTGGCGGACTTAATCATAAGAAAAGAGTCTGTTGTGGCAAAAATTCTGTTAAACATCATCACTGCGTAAGAGACACTCAGAGTCAAATTAATAAAAAGTAAAGTATTTATTCTTGCAAGAATAGGTTCAGTCTAGTACACAGAAGTTACGCTGTGCAAGAGAGTGACACACAACAGGAAGATATGAGACAGCCTTTATACTGTTTTCAAGGTTCCTCCTCACCCGCTGTACCTTTCACCCACTCAGATAAGGTCCTTACTGCTGTTCGGTTTCTACTTAAAGACACAAACTGGTACTGAAATAAACTGGCCAAATCTGACCGTCCCTAAGGTCAGAGGTCCTGTCCCATATGTTCCTGAAACGTCACGCACAAGCACGTACACACATATACTTTTATACATTGAATAGGTTCTTTCTCTTATGATACCTGTTTGGGATCAATGAATATTAAAATTTCCACAACAATTCCCCCCTTTTTATCATTCAGATTACCCAATCATAATAATAAAAATAATAGAACAAATTTTAAGTCATATCATCACTTATACTCTTCATCTCTGGTTACCTTTACAAATCTTGAAACCCACATGGCATTTCAACAGGCTAAGAAATACAAAGAAATAAAAGTAGAATAAAATACCTCATTTCGACCCCTCCCCAGATAGCAATGAGTCGGCGGACCACCGTCGGTTCTCCGGCGGCAGTAGAAGAGTCAGAATGGCGACATCGCAAACACGTTGGACGGCGCACCGCCGGCGGCAGCCGCTTTTTAAAAGCGGCAGCCGCCTTCATACCGCCTTCGTTAAGCGGCCGGCCCGCGGGCCAACCGCCGTTCCGCCGCCTTTATATTGAAGGCCGTCCTTCCGCGGCCCACCGGAGGCAAACGCTATTGTCGAGCGCTCTGCCGCCGCTTATTCTGGCTATATATATATTTTTTTATTTATAGCATGCAGTTTAGCAAGAATAATGATTGCTCAAACCAGACAAATTTACAATTGGCATTTTTATTCCACATTTCAAAGTACAGTAACTGTCATTTAAACAAGATATTTCAGATCACTGAAACATAACAGAAAAATAAATAAATCAATATACTAACATGCAGGTTTCCAATTCAATTTTGGTTAAACAGCCTTACAAGCAAATTACAACACTTACAATAAGTGTTCATATAAAAAGGACAGCTCTAGGGTAAAAAATTACCAGTAAACATTATGACAAGTAAAGAGGATATTTGATACCAAATAATGTGCAAGATACCAAATAAATAAAAGTATAACTACATTTACAAGCCATTTCTAACAAAATGATAAGTGGTAGTAATTTATAGTAAAGCTCTGGAGTAGAATAGGCCATTATAACGGCAATGCTGCCCTGTGGCACAAGGATTTACAAGCTTTATTTGAAAAAGAAAAAAAGAAAGTAATTTCCACAGTGAGTGAGTGTAGTCTGACACTTCTGACTTCTTTAGGGGTCTTGATTCTACTGACTGCAAGATAAAGAAAGGATTCCAGTTGTCAGTGATTCTGGGGTGTCAGTAGTCAGTCTAGTTTTAAGTGGTCGGCTGTGGGTCCCTCTCAGCTGTGCGGCGCCTTTTTCTGCCTTCACGGTCAGATGCTCCTTTCAGGTAACGCGTAACGTTAACCTGGACCGCCTCATCAGTGCATCCTGGGTTGCCGGGTCCTTCCGGATGGCTAATATAGAAAATACAGATCTGTCATTTAATTTGAATTGCATGAGGACAATAGGACATACACATCTACTTAAATCTAAAAAAAATATCCAACTTACTTTGAACAATGGTCTTCAGGAACATGTCTCTAAAACATGCTTTATCCCCTACACCAAGCTGAAAATCCAAAAAAGTGTTACAAATTACATTTCTCTGAAGCTTCTCATAAATAAATAAAAAATGTGAAAGGCTAAGGATTCAGACTGTAATATATGCAGTATACAATCTTAAATTTTACTTTATATCTAGGTCTACTACATGTACAGGTAGCCCCAGTGGGAATTAAACCGACAACCACAGGTGCTGTTTGCAAGTTGTGCCTAATTGCTCAGTGCAAGCAAACGTCTTCAACATTGTTTGTTGAACTTGTTTCACCTGCTCTTGAAGTAAGATTTTACAATTCGTATTTTTATATGTAATATTGTAGTGTTTATTATAAATGATTTATCTGTGCACTTCATTATTCTTTTAAAATTCATGTAGCCTTATAATCTTTAATCAAATACGTTACCCTTCCCTCCCCCCTCGAAACGACTTCTCTTCTCTTCCGGTCATGTGCTATGGTGCGAGGGCGTGGCAACTCCCCTCAAACCGTGCTATGAGCAGAGATGGAGAAGAGGAGCGCTAGAGTAAAACCCTGCCCTCCGTTCAATATACCGTTTCACTTTTAAATACGTCACAACACTGGAGAAAAGTCGTTTGTAACTTCCGGTTCATGCCGACATCAAATAGAAGCAATAGTTTCCAAGACAAAAAAACTTCACAAATAACATCACTTACTTGTACTCAAACTCTTGGCTCTCTGAAGTGGAGTCTGGATTACTGGGGAGAAACCTGGTTGCGAGAAAGAGGAAACAGAAATTTGAAAATCTAACAAATGGTATAGTTTAGTGGCAGGATCACAAATCCAGCATCACAGCAATAGATTTTACATACCAGTTCAGCATTTTTCTGGTTTTCTGGAATCGATGCATCTTTCTAGAGTTTTTTCTTTTCTTGAGACTTCCAAGATTCTAGAGTAGGGAATAATGAATGAAAGAGTCAGTTATCCACAATAAACAGAAAATAAATTACACAGATGAAATACAGGAAAATCAAATACACAAGTCAGACCCATTTACCTGCTCCCTTCATGAACTAAAAATGATGTTTCTCCCAGGTGCTGTGTGGAGGTGTGCAGAGGATGGCTAAATTGTTGCCTTCGTCTTTTTGCTGAGGTTAAATGGGGGCCAATGGCACATGCTCTCGCTGAGCCACTCTTGCGGAACCACTGCAAATGGCAGATCCTCCTCGTTGATAAACTGAACAATGTGAACCATCTAAAATAGAAGAACATTTTGCATAAAGTATACTTTTTGATTAATTTCCAGGCAAAATCAATAACATTAAAATGCTCACCCCTTCCAAAAAACGAGTCATTTTCACAAGTTGATCAACAGAAAACCATGTTCAGACAAACACAATCATATACATATACACACACATATATACATATAATCACATATATACACATTTTATATATATATATATATACACACATACATATACACACACATATATATATATATATATATATATATATATATATATATATAAACAACAAAAGTTAAACTTTCTAGATGTAAAGCATTGGCGATTTACTGTAGCAAGATACATTTCAACATGTCGAACATGCACATTCAGTGAGTAAAAAAGGCGAAGCAGCATGTGTTAGCTAACACTGTAAGTTAAACTAGACTAGCAGCATGGTTGTCGAATCAAACAAAACATCATTATGTTTAGTTAGAAAACAACACAAGTTATACTGATCAGTCTTTCTTGTCGTAAAGATTTTGCTAACGTTACCATTCCCACGTGGGCGGGAGAATTGTCCTTCAGGATTTGGTTACGTAAGTTAGTTAATTATTCGACTGACCAATACTATCTTAAACCACATACTGTAGTACTCACACTGGCATAAACATACGTAAATATAGTTAAAAGAAGAAAAGAAAAAACTAACGCCAGGAAGAAACTAAGTAACGTTAGCCTAACTAACGTTAGCTATGTCAGAAACATGACGGAAACTTTGTAAACAAGGCTAACTTACTAGCTTGACTAGTAAGGCAAGAACATATTTGAAAAAGATGAACTAAAAATGTAAAAAATGAACATAATATTGCGTTACACAAAAAGGAAAAATGTACTTACTTTAAAGATCGTAGTCAATGACTAGATAGGATATCCTCTCCAAATACTGAAATCGTGTGACGAGTGGCCACTGTTGTGTTGGTAAATCTGCTTCCGTTTTTAGGTACTGCCCCTCTCGGCCGGTGGAGGTACTTCTCTGTTTGTGCTTTAATACTTTCTTAAACATTTGTACAGATTGCAAAACTCGCAATTGCAAATTAATCCCTTATACCTGTAAAAGGTCAAATAAATAAAAAAATCGAGCTTGTAAAAAAATGAAAGACATAAACGAAATTTCCTGGGGTGACAGAGAGACAAAATATTTCTAAATATTTCACTTTATCTTTCAGGTTAAAAAAGGGATTTTCATGTTTATTATAAATATTACCATGGTTGCAAATTAATAAAAAAAATCTAAAGCATACCCAAGCTTTTGGCCAAGTTGCAGATGTCTTTCACTGTTCACTGATTTCAGGCATTGGTGAAAAGTCTAACTTCATCCATTTATTCTGCTAAATTGTTCATACCATGAATGAAATATTTATTTTAAAACCTAATCAGAAAGATATTTATTGCCAAGTAAGTTTTACAAAAGGAATTCTTTTTGGACTATTTGTGCATCTCAATTGTGCATAAATCAAAGAAATGTAAAGAATTGTCACCTTAAGTGACTAAAATAATTCTATATATTTTACATAGGCATATCACTGAATCGCTTCAGAGTTTCAACGTAATTTAAATGTATTTTCCTAAACCTTATCATGGAATCAGACTGAGTCAAATCTGTTATAAATCCTAATGACTTTGGAGCAACAACAACAACAAAATTTGATATAATTCACATAATAATTATAATCGCTTTAAATGTGAAAGTTAAAATGCTGTCAGTTCCACTCATGCCAATGACATGGCTGGTCGATTTCAAAGCGGCTTGCCGCCAGCCGGCCGCGGTTCATTTAGACGGCGGCAACCGCCAGAGAGAATGAAGTCGGCGGCCCGGCGGCTGTTCGCCGGCGGCATCTCGCAAGAAATGGGAGTGACGTATTCGGCGGCAAACGTTTCATCTCCGCCAGCGGGGCGCACCTATAGCCGACAGTTTGGGGCCGGCGGCAAAAAGAAGCCGTGCCGATATTTTTTGCTATCTGGGTCTCCTTGTACGTCATCACATAGCGGATAACCACAGCTTTTAACCTTCTGTTCATATCAAAAACATTCATTGAAAGAAAGAAAAAGAAAAGGAAACCATACAATTTAACACATGTCACAGTAGCTCCCACTACTTGTATCATCATATTTCGTTCATCCAATTGAACAGACTCCCTGCTTTAACCAGTCTCTGTACTGAGCTGGAGACACACTACAATGCATGGTAAACATAACAATATTGATAATCCTATCGCTGAAATTGGTAGTACAGTACCCCCAACCCCCCAAAGATTAACCAATCTTATCCATTTACCATCAATCCACGCCCATTTCCATACATCACCTCCATTTTCCTAACCATGTTTTCTTAACTTTTAACTCGATTCAGCCAATGGTTTTACTTAGTAAGCTCTATTTAACACCATATTTAATAAAATCTATCCAGAAAAGGTTTTATATTTTTTATCCATTCTTTTAACCAATGTAGTTGTTCAAAATTAACTCAAATATTTCCATTACGGACCATCTTTTAGCTTATTACCATACATATTCTCCCATGAACGGCCTTTCTTACCCTTAATGGAAAGCCTAATCAAGTTTCTTCAATAATAATCCCTATAATTTACCTGAAATATTTTCTAATGAATCCTTAACCAATCAAATCATTTGATCTAAGCCCTATTTTGATTCAATCAAATAAAATCATCAAAATCATCACAAAAACAGATTATTTTGCTAAACTCAAACCATTAGTTGGTGAATCTTCCTCCAGGTGTGTTGGTCATCTCGTTTGCCCCATGGACATTCCGTCTTCACCAGGGTGACACTTTGCGTGCCGTAGCCATGGTCTTCCATCGCTGGTGAGGGAGGCTGTTACTAGCACGAGCCTTTGACCCCTCACGTTGTCCTCATATTTGATTGTTGAGGCCTGTCGGTGTAGTCTAAGGTGAGAGGCTTCGACCCAGGTGTCACACTCTCCAACCATTTTCTGATCCTTATAAGGTTTTCCCTTAAATCACGACCGCACCCCCACTGGAGTGAACCATTTCCTGCTTTGACCTGTGAATGACGACCTTAAGGTTTTGTTAGTGACCGCTTGTCTTGCCGCTCGTCCCCTTTGGTGTTACCTGTGGAATCAACAACCTGAAACATTATCTTCGGATAATTTCTTGCTCACTTAATAGCACTCGGGGTCCTTTTACCATGAAAAACGCTCAACCCACTTTGGGTTGTCCACAACCACAACACAATATTTATACATTTGGAACAGAATTAGTTCTGTTTTCTGCAATCCTTCCTGACATTCTGCAAAAGGAAAATCTTAAGTTATGCGCTGCGCAGGTGTGGCCTTGTTTCTTTCGGCCACACTAATAACCCAGGCCAGGATAGTTAGTCAAATTCATCCATAACCATTATTTAATTGGGCACATTCTGCCCTGCATCAAAAGTCTGCATGCTCTGTAAAGAAAACCAAATGTCGAGGTTATTTTCAGATAGTAAAGTACACGTAGTTTCTTTTGTCTGCTGTGGTGCCACGGCCTTCGCTGCTGCATCTGCCCTGGCGTTTCCTGTTGAAACAGTCCTGCAATTTTGTTATCAGCGTTTGCGTCACACTTACAGACAGCAATTTTGTTAGGGAGAAGAATGGCTTCTTGCCAGGCTTTTACCCTATTAAGCCCCTTGTCCTCCCAACATATACCATCCCTTAATAAACCAAATTTTGTCAATTGTTATCAAAATTGTTACCATCCCCCCTTTTGATGCATGAATCATCTCGTGCATCAATCTAACATAATGGTGTTTGGATAAAGTTTGCCATCAACACTAACCCAAACGTTGTCCCAAAGCCAAAATTCCTCCAGACATCTTTCTCTGCCTCTGAAACAAAAATATTACTTAAAGCCACAAACACATCTTCTTATCAGAGTATTTGGAGGGCAACGGCCCTCAGTCTTACAGTGTATACTGCTTTTCAGGCCTGTTATTTGGTCTCTTAATCCCGTCATCTACAAACATTGTTTCTGAAAATTCTGTTTCTGTCTGGTCAGGTCGTGCTGTACAGACTTGGTCAATGTCAGTCAAACAACATTTTCCCCCTTTTGTTCACAATATTCATAAATGTGAAGGACTCTCTGGATAATTTGATATTGACTTAGCCAATATGTCACTTTTGTTGTTGCCTTCAAATCTATAACATTTTAGTTTATCACAACCCATTATGGACGACGATCTACCACTTCACAAATCCAATTTAAATAAATGCTTTTAATCCATAGATTGATTCATAATTACCAGTAGCAGACAGAGCTGGATAACTAATCCATTTAAAGCTCGTCCCATTTTCTGCATCATCTTGTCATTAGATTGACTCAAAACTATTAGCTTCCTTAAAACTTGTCATTTGCCTTAACCCATCTGTAATGATAAAACCCTCATTCCAGAGGTTAATGACACAATTTACACACTATTCAGACACAGTATTCGTACCCCAAACTAACACATACAAGACATAGAGTGCAGTCACCATCACACACACTCATATTAGACACATATTTTAACTGTTCATCTTCAATGTTCGCTTTTCATTATATCATCTCTAAAAAGATTTAAATTTTAAGTAAGATTTTAAACTTCACATTTTACTGTAGCTTTTACCTAATTTTACATGGTCTTTTAACCAGTTACAAAGCATGTCTGTTCATTATTCATTTCATCTTAGCAAAGTCAGCTGGGTTGTTTTGGTTCATTATCACTATTTTGTTCTTTAGCAGGCCGATAACAAAAAGACAGACACAGTTACCATCCCTTCCTCCACTCAAGCAGTCTCTCTCACTATAAACAAATAATCTTTTCAACAGCCTCCTAAGACTGTAATTTAGACAAAATGTAATATTAAAGTCATTACATTAACCTTTTACCATTCACCTTTGTTATCCAGACTCTTCTCAAATCTACAAAAGCCTGTATTCATCTTTAGCCACCACCATGCCTAACGACCTTCAGGAGTTAAAACTATGTTATAAACATATTAGCTCAACATTAACTCTTCCACACATTTTACTTGCCCATATGGCAACCAACATCATGTTCCTCATATAATTAAGTTTTGTTACTGTCTCCGCAGTGTAGAAGATTTTATTATTTAGAAAACAAGTAATTTTGCTATATATTTGGACACAATTATTTCTTCTGTCTGTGACTTTGGATTTCCTCTGTGTATGTGAAAGACCTTGAATGGAATGTTGTTTGCAGCAGAAAATTCTATTCTGAGAAGTCACATGGTAAAAGACCTTTACCCAAAACTATATATAGGGTGTGTTACCTTCTTTGGAAGAAGATGTATGTATATAACTCTGAACCAAAAGATACTCGGGAGCGCACTGGAAGGCCAGAGGGCCAGAGAGCGTTAGAGCGCCGTTCTATGGAACGGGACGGCGTTCGAAAATAAAGTCTAATTATTTCTGGCATCAAAGATCTCTGCGAAGTTATTTTTCAGAAAGATTGAAAACCACAACAGCAGCAAATAATGGCAATCACCTCATGGAATCAGCTGGCTTTTGAAAGTCCACTCCCGTTAATCATTTATCTTTAATTTTCTTCTCTTCAGGGTGTCGTCCCCTGGCATAGTTGCAGACACTTGTCACAATGAAAAACAAGCCATACAATCAATGCGGTTTCTGGTGAGTGGTATAGAGGAACTCACATTTCTGGGTCAGACTGCCGTAAAGTTAATTTTAACCTCACAGCGCATCTCACCTCTCAATGCTCTGCTGACCCCGGTGGTCTCCAGTAATCAGCGCTCAACTCTTATACCTTTCTCACAAATAACACCTGTTTCGTGACCCCCTGCGTTGGGCTGTCCCCTGGCCAGGAAGATCATCCCGTCATTGAGTAGCCACTCGTACACACGTACACACTGGTGACCGCTCATTCCCAATACAATCAGTTTTCTTCAACAAAACTCAGCTGTTTTCTGGAGCTTAGGAAAGGCACGTTCAAGAGTCACCAGAGCCATTCCGATTGCCTAATAGTGTTCACAGGGAGACAGGTTAATAACAACAGTATTTAATCACTTAAATCCATTAACTATCTTAAAAGCAGCAACCTAGCTACTTAGACTATACTCAGTGAATTTAGATCACAACCGTACATTCAGTGTACTTCATCTGTAGCCGGAGCCATCGGTCCTGAATGGTGGAGACTAAATGAGACAAAGTTGTTACTGGTCCTAAAATACGCTAATCAAAATGTCACCTCTATCGGATAAGGTCTGTATTATTATTTTAAAGACTTCTTTAAAGTCATTCAGTTTTACTTAAATCCATTTACAAATACAAATTGCCCTCTGAACGGCAATGATTTCTTTTAACCTCTCCATGTCTATGGTTTTCAACTTAAACACTGTGCTTTACTTATGACACAGGCTCAGATAACAGCTTTTAGCTGACATTGAATCAGAGAGAGACTCTGAGGCATTCAGGACTGGTACACTGCATTTTCATAAAACTTTTAACATCAGACTTTATCTACCATATTTTAACTCTAGCCCAGCTTAAGGCATCTTTGCCAGAAATTACATGTGTTTTCAAATAAACATAGTTTTACAGTTGTCTTTTGCCCACGTCAGGGAATCTAGACATTACAAATTTCCATTCAGATTGAGTCTCTGTCGCCCTGGCACTTTCAGCCACAGCACACACCAGATTCAGATAAGCGAACTGTTTCAGCCAAATCACAAGCTTATCTTTTAAAAGCAAAGCATCAGCTTCTAGTTCTTTCATGGTCAACTTTTCAAGCTGTTTGTTTAATCAGATGCCTTTCAACACATTTTACATTTAGCAACTGTTAATTCAGTAGCCTACTACTTCTGCTTATTTGTTCTTACATAAAAATAATTATTCTAGTTCTCAATAACGTTTCACATTTTTCAATCTCCAATTAGGATTTACTTTTTGACGAGGCAAGCACTCTCTGCTTGTGATACTTTTGCAGTTATTGTAAATCATCTGTGAGATTAGTCTCTCTATATACTCTAAAATCCTTTTTTAAATGTTTAATTACAACACAATCATCCTGTTAGTTACTTTGATATATTTTGCTACTCACATTTGTTGGAGTCATTAATTTTACATCAACCTGTATTCATCAATTCACTTTTAAAAATTACTATTATAGATCTTTTCTTTAAAAGGATTCACTTTAATACTTCAATTTCTTGACCTTGTTTTTATCTCTTACTCTTTCTCAGACGAAAACTTTAATATCGTTATATAAACACTGATCTACTTTCAAACCCACATTATTACCAGAAATGTGTCACTATATTACACTTTGTTTTTTTACACCTTCTCGGTGGGCATTTACAGTTACATGTTAGATGGTCCTGCTGACCACAATTAAAACACTCTCTGTCATCTAGTGGGTTCATGTTGGGAGCTACAACTACAGCATCAGACACCTGTCCTTTACTATAGTTTGATCACTGTGAGCTTGCAAACGGCTCCAACTTACTGCACACCCTTGAAGCAGTGTGTGTCCCATTCAGGAATGTAAACAGAGCCACTGATTAAGCAGTTCTCTGTATTCTTTTACAGTCCACCAGTGCCGGATTTAATCACAATAGCCAAATCATAATCCTCATCATTATCATTGGCCGCACATTAATTTTAATAAGATGCATCGAAATGCTCAAAATATTCTAAGTTGTTTTCACAAAGTTTTCGTTTAACTTTAGTCATACTTGTCCAAGGAAATTATCCTGACCCATAACTTTTGCTTCAATGACTTAATATCAACAAATATCCACCATTATACATTATTCATTTCCAGAATTTTTTGTCAAAGTTGTCTTTACATTTTACTAATTTGGTATTATCATCAACAACCCTAATTACAGAACAAGTACATATCTAACATCCGGGAACCGGGCTGAATAATCAAACCCTGTTGCTGTACCCCCAGCATAGCTGGACCCTAGGTTCAAAACACAATGGTTGTCAAACTTAAAATTAAACCTAATTTCAATCATTATTTTACCATTAAAATATAGAATTTTTCCCCATTTTGCTTAATGAAACATTCCTTATCTTTATATCACATTAATCCCCGTTAATCATACTCAATGCCTTATTTTTATTCTGAAACTCATTTTTCATACCATTTAAACAGTTATTTTGACTTCCATAAATTCTGTCAGACATTTTATTTTCATCACATATAGTTTTCTACTATATTCCTTCTCAATCTTTCCCTACATGTCCAGTTCCTTCTGTATCCTCTGTTCTACATGCTAATTCTTTCTTTTCTCTACATGCCAGTTCCTTCATTATCTAACCAGTACATGATTGTTTGCTAACAATCCCCACACACATATCTCACACACCAACCTTTTTGTTTTTCACTTCCCTCTTCCATCAAGTCTCTCACTTACAGTTCCCTCTATTTCACACAGACAGCCTTATAGCTGCTTGCTACTTCAATCCTTATCATGTAAATTTAAGTTCTCAGACATCTAATGTCATGCTTCCATTTACTGGATGAAGAAGTAAAAACTTTATTTCTCCTGGCAGTTCAACTTTTTTTATCTGCCCCTTTAAGACAACAATCCATTGTTTGTCCACATTGCTTACACATGTTGAACACAGCCATAACAACCTTTTTTGTTTCTCACTGCCCTGTTCAACTGATTCTCGCACTACTTTCAGTCTAGTTGTGCTCAGTGTTCCCTCCCTTGGGAAATAATGGTATTTTCTCAGTTTTTTCAATATCTAAAACATAAATTTTCCCCCATAATTTTCTCATTTGATAGAAAAAACGGTGTATCAAATTTGCATGCTTACCTTGAGACTTCCCCATATTGGCTGCTTCTCTGTTCTCTGTGGATTTCTCTTCAACGCGCGTTTTCCTGATCTGTTAGGCGTCCCCAACAGACCCGATTTTTCCTTTTAACCCAAATCGGTCGGGTTGCACTATTAGTGCCCTCCTAATTAAGGTTTACCAAAAACTGTTCTGGTTCCCCCTAATTAGCCTCAGTACCTAAAAACAATTTGCTCCGTCGTGGAACAACTAATTTTCAGGTTACCTATCTGTTTGAAATCTCTTGATCTGTTACAGACCTCAATTAATCTCAGATAATTTTCTCTCGTATCTGTTTGAAACCTCTTGATCTATATATAGATCTCAATTAATCTCAGATTACGTACCACAGAAACAGCCCTCAGCCAATATGGTTCACTCACATTTCATACCCTGAAACAAAATACTTTTCCCCAAAAGAAAATATTTTAGACGTCTCTTACCAGAGATATGTTGGTTGCCACGGGTTCGCTTTCTTTTGATTCCAGTGGAGCCCCTCCCGGACCCGATAGCGGTCGGCCCCTCTCTCTCAAGCTTACGAGGTAGAGCTGGAACTGCTCAGTCCAGGTGGCGAAACACCGCCCGCTCTCAGGTCCAGAAGGCACTTCCAAGGAACCCCACTCTGACACCAAAATTGTTGTGGCAAAAATTCTGTTAAACATCATCACTGCGTAAGAGACACTCAGAGTCAAATTAATAAAAAGGAAAGTATTTATTCTTGCAAGAATAGGTTCAGTCCAGTACACAGAAGTTACGCTGTGCAAGAGAGTGACACACAACAGGAAGATATGAGACAGCCTTTATACTGTTTTCAAGGTTCCTCCTCACCCGCTGTACCTTTCACCCACTCAGATAAGGTCCTTACTGCTGTTCAGTTTCTACTTAAAGACACAAACTGGTACTGAAATAAACTGGCCAAATCTGACCGTCCCTAAGGTCAGAAGTCCTGTCCCATATGTTCCTGAAACGTCACGCACAAGCACGTACACACATATACTTTTATACATTGAATAGATTCTTTCTCTTATGATACCTGTTTGGGATCAATGAATATTAAAATTTCCACAACAAGTCCATAAAGACATCACATAGTTTTATAAACCTCTTGAGGACCCTTTGAGCAGAATTTTTTTTCAAAATGTCTGATATGGACTACTGTCTGGCGGACTTCACATAAGAAAAGAGTCCATCATATAGATTTATTAAAAAAAAAAGTTTAAAATGTCCGATATGGACTACTGTTTGGCGGACTTAACATAAGAAGAGAGACCGAGGACATCATAAAGTTTTATAAACCTCTTGAGGACCCTCTGACCAGAAAAAAAGTTCAAAATGTCTGATACGGACTACTCTCTGGCGGACATAACATAAGAAAAGAGTCCATAAAGACATCATATAGTTTTATAAACCTCTTGAGGACCCTTTGAGCAGAATTTTTTTTCAAAAGGTTCGATATGGACTACTGTCTGGCGGACTTAACATAAGAAAAGATTCTATAAGGACATCATACAGTTTTATTAACCTCTTGGGGACCCTTTGAGCAGAAAAAAAATTCAAAAGGTCCGTTATGGACTACTGTCTGGCGGACTTAACTTAAGAAAAGAGTCCATAAGGACATCATATAGATTTATAAACCTTTTGAGGACCCTATGACCAGAAAAAAAGTTCAAAAGGTCCGATACGGACTACTGTCTGGAGGACTTAACGTAAGAAAAGAGTCTATAAGGACATCATATCGTTTTATAAACCTCTTGAGAACCCTTTGAGCAGAACTTTTTTCAAAAGGTCCGTATCGGACTACTGTCTGGCGGACTTAACATAAGAAAAGAGTCCATAAGGACATCATATAGATTTATAAACCTTTTGAGGACCCTATGACCAGAAAAAAAGTTCAAAAGGTCCGATATGGACTACTGTCTGGCGGACTCAACATAAGAAAAGAGTCCATAAGAACATCATATAGTTTTATAAACCTCTTGAGGACCCCTTGACCAGAAAAAAGTTCAAAATGTCCGATATGGACTACTGTCTGGCGGACTTAACATAAGAAAAGAGTCCGAGGACATCATAAAGTTTTATAAACCTCTTGAGGACCCTCTGATCAGAAAAAAAGTTCAAAATGTCTGATACGGACTACTCTCTGGCGGACTTAACATAAGAAAAGAGTCCATAAAGACATCATATAGTTTTATAAACCTCTTGAGGATCCTTTGTCTAGAAAAAAAGTTCAAAAGGTCTGATATGGTCTAAGGTCTGGCGGATTTAATGTAAGAAAAGAGTCCATATAAGGACATCATATAGTTTTATAAACCCCTTGAGGACCCCTTGACCAGAAAAAAGTTTATAATGTCCGATATGGACTACTGTCTGGCGGACTTCACATAAGAAAAGAGTCCAACACATAGATTTATAAAAATAAAAAGTTCAAAATGTCCGATATGGACTACTGTTTGGCGGACTTAACATGAGAAAAGAGTCCATAAAGACATCATATAGTTTTATAAACCTCTTGAGGACCCTTTGAGCAGAATTTTTTTTCAAAAGGTTCGATATGGCCTACTGTCTGGCGGACTTAACATAAGAAAAGAGTCTATAAGGACATCATATAGTTTTATAAACCTCTTGAGGACCCTTTGAACAGAAAAAAAGTTCAAACGGTCCGATATGGACTAGTGACTGGCGGACTTAACATAAGAAAATAGTCCAGAAGGATATCATATAGTTTTATAAACCTCTTGAGGACCCTTTGACCAGAAAAAAGTTCAAAAGGTCTGATACAGATTACTGTCTGGCGGACATAACATAAGAAAAGAGTCTATAAGGACATCATACAGTTTTATACACCTCTTGAGGACCCTTTGAGCTAATAAAAAATTCAAAAGGTCCGTTATGGACTACTGTCTGGCGGACTTAACTTAAGAAAAGAGTCCATAAGGACATCATATAGATTTATAAAACTTTTGAGGACCCTAAAACCAGAAAAAAAGTTCAAAAGGTCCGATACGGACTACTCAAAATCAAAAGGTCCGATACTGTCTGGCAGACTTAGCATAAGAAAAGAGTCCATAAGGACATCATACAGTTTTATAAACCTCGTGAGGACCCTTTGACCAGAAAAAAGTTAAAGAGGTCCGATATGGACTAAGGTCTGGCGGACTCAATATAAGAAAAGTGTCCATAAGGACATCGTATAGTTTTATAAACCTCTTGAGGACCCTTGACCAGAAAAAAAGTTCAAAAGGTCCGATATGGACTAAGTTCCGGCGGGCTCAACATAAGAAAAGAGTCCATAAGGACATCATATATATTTATAAACCTCTTGAGGAGACTTTTAAACAGAAAAAAAATTCAAAAGGTTCGATTTGGACTACTGTCTGGCGGACTTAACATAAGAAAAGAGTCTATAAGGACATCATATAGTTTTATAAACCTCTTGAGGACCCTTTGGGCAGAATTTTTTTTCAAAAGGTTCGATTTGGACTACTGTCTGGCGGACTTAACATAAGAAAAGAGTCTATAAGGACATCATACAGTTTTATAAACCTCTTGAGGAGCCTTTTGACCAGAAAAAAAATTCAAAAGGTTCGATATGGACTACTGTCTGGCGGACTTTACATAAGAAAAGGGTCTATAAGGACATCATATCATATAGTTTTATAAACCTCTTGAGGAGCCTTTTGACCAGAAAAAAATTTCAAAAGGTTCGATATGGACTACTGTCTGGCGGACTTAACATAAGAAAAGAGTCCATAAGGACATCCTATAGTTTTATAAACCTTTTGAGGACCCTTTGAAGAGAAAAAAGTTCAAAAGATCCGATACGGACTACTGTCTTGCGGACTTAACATAAGAAAAGAGTCCAGAAGGACATCATATAGTTGTATAAAACTCTTGAGGACCCTTTGACCAGAAAAAAAGTTCAAAAGGTCCGATACAGACTACTGTCTGGCGGACTCAACATAAGAAAAGAGTCCATAAGGACATCATATAGTTTTATAAAGCTCTTGAGGACCCTTTAACCAGAAAAGAAGTTCAAAAGGTCCGATTTGGACTAGTGTCTGGTGGACTTAACATAAGAAAAGAGTCCAAGAAGTATATCATATAGTTTTATGAACCTCTTGAGGACCCTTTGACCGGATAAAAGTTCAAAATGTCCGATATGGACTACTGTCTGGCGGACTTAACATAAGAAAAGAATCCGAGGACATCATAAAGTTTTATAAACCTCTTGAGGACCCTTTGACCAGAAAAAAAGTTCAAAATGTCTGATACGGACTACTCTCTGGCGGACTTAACATACGAAAAGAGTCCATAAGGACATCATATAGATTTATAAACCTTTTGAGGAACCTATGACCAGAAAAAAGTTAAAAAGGTCCGATACAGACAACTGTCTGGCGGACTTAACATGAGAAGAGACACCGAGGACATCATAAAGTTTTATAAACCTCTTGAGGACCCTTTACCAGAAAAAAAGTTCAAAAGGTCCGATACAGATTACTGTCTGGCGGACTTAACATAAGAAAAGAGTCTATAAGGACATCATACAGTTTTATACACCTCTTGAGGACCCTTTGAGCTAATAAAAAATTCAAAAGGTCCGTTATGGACTACTGTCTGGCGGACTTAACTTAAGAAAAGAGTCCATAAGGACGTCATATAGATTTATAAAACTTTTTAGGACCCTATCACCAGAAAAAAAGTTCAAAAGGTCCGATACGGACTACTGTCTGGCGGACTTAACATAAGAAAAGAGTCCATAAGGACATCATATAGATTTATAAAACTTTTGAGGACCCTAAAACCAGAAAAAAAGTTCAAAAGGTCCGATACGGACTACTAAAAATCAAAAGGTCCAATACTGTCTGGCGGACTTAGCATAAGAAAAGAGTCCATAAGGACATCATACAGTTTTATAAACCTCGTGAGGACCCTTTGACCAGAAAAAAGTTAAAGAGGTCCGATATGGACTAAGGTCTGGCGGACTCAATATAAGAAAAGTGTCCATAAGGACATCAAATAGTTCTATAAACCTCTTGAGGATCCTTTGACTAGAAAAAAAGTTCAAAAGGTCTGATATGGTCTAAGGTCTGGCGGACTTAATGTAAGAAAAGAGTCCATATAAGGACATCATATAGTTTTATAAACCCCTTGAGGACCCCTTGACCAGAAAAAAGTTCAAAATGTCCGATATGGACTACTGTCTGGCGGACTTCACATAAGAAAAGAGTCCAGAAAGGACATCATATAGTTTTATAAACCTCTTGAGGACCTTTTGAGATCAAAAGGTCCGATATGGACTATCTGGCAGACTTAACATAAGAAAAGAGAGTCCAGAAAGGATATCATACAGTTTAATAAACCTCTTGAGGACTCTTTGGCCAGTAAAAAAAGTTCAAAAGGTCGGATACGGACTGTTGTCTGGCGGACTTAACATAAGAAAAGAGTCCAAAAGGACGTCATATAGTTTTATAAACCTCTTGAGGAACCTTTTGACCAGAAAAAAAATTCAAAACGTTCGATATGGACTACTGTCTGGCTGACTTAACATAAGAAAAGAGTCCATAAGGACATCCTATAGTTTTATAAACCTCTTGAGGACCGTTTGACCAGAAAAAAAGTTCAAAAGGTCCGATACAGATTAATGTCTGGCGGACTTTGAGCAGAATTTTTTTTCAAAAGGTTCGATATGGACTACTGTCTGGTGGACTTAACATAAGAAAAGAGTCTATAAGGACATCATATAGTTTTATAAACCTCTTGAGGACCCTTTGACCAGAAAAGAAGTTCAAAAGGTCAGATACAGATTACTGTCTGGCGGACTTAACATAAGAAAAGAGTCCGAGGACATCATAAAGTTTTATAAACCTCTTGAGGACCCTATGACCAGAAAAAAAGTTCAAAAGATCCGATACGGACTACTGTCTTGCGGACTTAACATAAGAAAAGAGTCCATAAGGACATCTTATATTTTTATAAACCTCTTGCAGATCCTCTGACCAGAGAAAAAGTTAAAAAGGTCCGATACGGACGTCTGTCTGGCGGACTGAACATAAGAAAAGAGTCTATTAGGACATCATATTGATTTATAAACCTTTTGAGGACCCTATGACCAGAAAAAAGGTTAAAAAGGTCCTATACAGACTACTGTCTGGCGGACTTAAAATAAGAAAAGAGTCCGAGGACATCATAAAGTTTTATAAACCTCTTGAGGAGCCTTTTGACCAGAAAAAACAATTCAAAAGGTTCGATATGGACTACTGTCTGGTGGACTTAACATAAGAAAAGAGTCTATAAGGACATCATATAGTTTTATAAACCTCTTGAGGACCCTTTGACCAGAAAAGAAGTTCAAAAGGTCAGATACAGATTACTGTCTGGCGGACTTAACATAAGAAAAGAGTCCGAGGACATCATAAAGTTTTATAAACCTCTTGAGGACCCTATGACCAGAAAAAAAGTTCAAAAGATCCGATACGGACTACTGTCTTGCGGACTTAACATAAGAAAAGAGTCCATAAGGACATCTTATATTTTTATAAACCTCTTGCAGATCCTCTGACCAGAGAAAAAGTTAAAAAGGTCCGATACGGACTTCTGTCTGGCGGACTGAACATAAGAAAAGAGTCCATTAGGACATCATATTGATTTATAAACCTTTTGAGGACCCTATGACCAGAAAAAAGGTTAAAAAGGTCCTATACAGACTACTGTCTGGCGGACTTAAAATAAGAAAAGAGTCCGAGGACATCATAAAGTTTTATATACCTCTTGAGGAGCCTTTTGACCAGAAAAAACAATTCAAAAGGTTCGATATGGACTACTGTCTGGCGGACTTAACATAAGAAAAGAGTCCATAAGGACGTCCTATAGTTTTGTAAACCTCTTGAGGACCCTTTGACCAGAAAAAAGTTCAAAAGATCCGATACGGACTACTGTCTTGCGGACTTAACATAAGAAAAGAGTCCATAAGGACATCTTATATTTTTATAAACCTCTTGCAGACCCTCTGACCAGAGAAAAAGTTCAAAAGGTCCGATACGGACTTCTGTCTGGCGGACTGAACATAAGAAAACAGTCCATAAGGACATCATATTGATTTATAAACCTTTTGAGGACCCTATGTCCAGAAAAAAGGTTAAAAAGGTCCTATACAGACTACTGTCTGGCGGACTTCAAATAAGAAAAGAGTCCGAGGACATCATAAAGTTTTATAAACCTCTTGAGGAGCCTTTTGACCGGAAAAAACAATTCAAAAGGTTCGATTTGGACTACTGTCTGGCGGACTTAACATAAGAAAAGAGTCCATAAGGACATCCTATAGTTTTATAAACCTCTTGAGGACCCTT
This sequence comes from Siphateles boraxobius, assembly GCF_051911475.1. Lineage (NCBI taxonomy): Eukaryota > Metazoa > Chordata > Actinopteri > Cypriniformes > Leuciscidae > Siphateles > Siphateles boraxobius. The sequence continues at coordinate 11,855,165 of NW_027508876.1, read as the reverse complement.
TGACCAGAAAAAAAGTTCAAAAGGTTCGATATGGACTAGTGTCTGGCGGACTAAACTCAAGTAAAGACTCCATATAAGGACATCATATAGTTTTATAAACCCCTTGAGGACCCTTTGACCATAATTTTTTTTTTCAAAAGGTCCGATATGGACTAAGGTCTGGCGGACTTAAAGTAAGAAAAGATATAGTTTTGTAAACCTCTGGCGGACTAAACTTAAGAAAAGAGTCCATATAAGGACATCATATAGTTTTATAAACCCCTTGAAGACCCTTTGACCATAATTTTTTTTTTCAAAAGGTCCGATATGGACTAAGGTCTGGCGGACTTAACGTAAGAAAAGAGTACATAAGGACATCCTATAGTTTTGTAAACCTCTTGAGGACCCTTTGACCAGAAAAAAAGTTCAAAAGATCCGATACGGACTACTGTCTTGCGGACTTAGCATAAGAAAAGAGTCCATAAGGACATCATATATTTTTATAAACCTATTGAGGACCCTCTTACCAGAGAAAAAGTTCAAAAGGTCCGATACGGACTTCTGTCTGGCGGACTGAACATAAGAAAAGAGTCCATAAGGATATCATATTGATTTATAAACCTTTTGAGGACCCTATGACCAGAAAAAAGGTTAAAAAGGTCCGATACAGACTACTGTCTGGCGGACTTAACATAAGAAAAGAGTCCGAGGACATCATAAAGTTTTATCAACCTCTTGAGGAGCCTTTTGACCAGAAAAAACAATTAAAAAGGTTCGATATGGACTACTGTCTGGCGGACTTAACATAAGAAAAGAGTCAATAAGGACATCCTATAGTTTTATAAACCTCTTGAGGACCCTTTGACCAGAAAAAAAGTTCAAAATGTCTGATACGGACTACTCTCTGGCGGACTTAACATACGAAAAGAGTCCATAAGGACATCATATAGATTTATAAACCTTTTGAGGAACCTATGACCAGAAAAAAGTTAAAAAGGTCCGATACAGACAACTGTCTGGCGGACTTAACATGAGAAGAGACACCGAGGACATCATAAAGTTTTATAAACCTCTTGAGGACCCTTTACCAGAAAAAAAGTTCAAAAGGTCCGATACAGATTACTGTCTGGCGGACTTAACATAAGAAAAGAGTCTATAAGGACATCATACAGTTTTATACACCTCTTGAGGACCCTTTGAGCTAATAAAAAATTCAAAAGGTCCGTTATGGACTACTGTCTGGCGGACTTAACTTAAGAAAAGAGTCCATAAGGACGTCATATAGATTTATAAAACTTTTTAGGACCCTATCACCAGAAAAAAAGTTCAAAAGGTCCGATACGGACTACTGTCTGGCGGACTTAACATAAGAAAAGAGTCCATAAGGACATCATATAGATTTATAAAACTTTTGAGGACCCTAAAACCAGAAAAAAAGTTCAAAAGGTCCGATACGGACTACTAAAAATCAAAAGGTCCAATACTGTCTGGCGGACTTAGCATAAGAAAAGAGTCCATAAGGACATCATACAGTTTTATAAACCTCGTGAGGACCCTTTGACCAGAAAAAAGTTAAAGAGGTCCGATATGGACTAAGGTCTGGCGGACTCAATATAAGAAAAGTGTCCATAAGGACATCAAATAGTTCTATAAACCTCTTGAGGATCCTTTGACTAGAAAAAAAGTTCAAAAGGTCTGATATGGTCTAAGGTCTGGCGGACTTAATGTAAGAAAAGAGTCCATATAAGGACATCATATAGTTTTATAAACCCCTTGAGGACCCCTTGACCAGAAAAAAGTTCAAAATGTCCGATATGGACTACTGTCTGGCGGACTTCACATAAGAAAAGAGTCCAGAAAGGACATCATATTGATTTATAAACCTTTTGAGGACCCTATGACCAGAAAAAAGGTTAAAAAGGTCCTATACAGACTACTGTCTGGCGGACTTAAAATAAGAAAAGAGTCCGAGGACATCATAAAGTTTTATATACCTCTTGAGGAGCCTTTTGACCAGAAAAAACAATTCAAAAGGTTCGATATGGACTACTGTCTGGCGGACTTAACATAAGAAAAGAGTCCATAAGGACGTCCTATAGTTTTGTAAACCTCTTGAGGACCCTTTGACCAGAAAAAAGTTCAAAAGATCCGATACGGACTACTGTCTTGCGGACTTAACATAAGAAAAGAGTCCATAAGGACATCTTATATTTTTATAAACCTCTTGCAGACCCTCTGACCAGAGAAAAAGTTCAAAAGGTCCGATACGGACTTCTGTCTGGCGGACTGAACATAAGAAAACAGTCCATAAGGACATCATATTGATTTATAAACCTTTTGAGGACCCTATGTCCAGAAAAAAGGTTAAAAAGGTCCTATACAGACTACTGTCTGGCGGACTTCAAATAAGAAAAGAGTCCGAGGACATCATAAAGTTTTATAAACCTCTTGAGGAGCCTTTTGACCGGAAAAAACAATTCAAAAGGTTCGATTTGGACTACTGTCTGGCGGACTTAACATAAGAAAAGAGTCCATAAGGACATCCTATAGTTTTATAAACCTCTTGAGGACCCTTTGACCAGAAAAAAAGTTCAAAAGGTTCGATATGGACTAGTGTCTGGCGGACTAAACTCAAGTAAAGACTCCATATAAGGACATCATATAGTTTTATAAACCCCTTGAGGACCCTTTGACCATAATTTTTTTTTTCAAAAGGTCCGATATGGACTAAGGTCTGGCGGACTTAAAGTAAGAAAAGATATAGTTTTGTAAACCTCTGGCGGACTAAACTTAAGAAAAGAGTCCATATAAGGACATCATATAGTTTTATAAACCCCTTGAAGACCCTTTGACCATAATTTTTTTTTTCAAAAGGTCCGATATGGACTAAGGTCTGGCGGACTTAACGTAAGAAAAGAGTACATAAGGACATCCTATAGTTTTGTAAACCTCTTGAGGACCCTTTGACCAGAAAAAAAGTTCAAAAGATCCGATACGGACTACTGTCTTGCGGACTTAGCATAAGAAAAGAGTCCATAAGGACATCATATATTTTTATAAACCTATTGAGGACCCTCTTACCAGAGAAAAAGTTCAAAAGGTCCGATACGGACTTCTGTCTGGCGGACTGAACATAAGAAAAGAGTCCATAAGGATATCATATTGATTTATAAACCTTTTGAGGACCCTATGACCAGAAAAAAGGTTAAAAAGGTCCGATACAGACTACTGTCTGGCGGACTTAACATAAGAAAAGAGTCCGAGGACATCATAAAGTTTTATCAACCTCTTGAGGAGCCTTTTGACCAGAAAAAACAATTAAAAAGGTTCGATATGGACTACTGTCTGGCGGACTTAACATAAGAAAAGAGTCAATAAGGACATCCTATAGTTTTATAAACCTCTTGAGGACCCTTTGACCAGAAAAAAAGTTCAAAATGTCTGATACGGACTACTCTCTGGCGGACTTAACATACGAAAAGAGTCCATAAGGACATCATATAGATTTATAAACCTTTTGAGGAACCTATGACCAGAAAAAAGTTAAAAAGGTCCGATACAGACAACTGTCTGGCGGACTTAACATGAGAAGAGACACCGAGGACATCATAAAGTTTTATAAACCTCTTGAGGACCCTTTACCAGAAAAAAAGTTCAAAAGGTCCGATACAGATTACTGTCTGGCGGACTTAACATAAGAAAAGAGTCTATAAGGACATCATACAGTTTTATACACCTCTTGAGGACCCTTTGAGCTAATAAAAAATTCAAAAGGTCCGTTATGGACTACTGTCTGGCGGACTTAACTTAAGAAAAGAGTCCATAAGGACGTCATATAGATTTATAAAACTTTTTAGGACCCTATCACCAGAAAAAAAGTTCAAAAGGTCCGATACGGACTACTGTCTGGCGGACTTAACATAAGAAAAGAGTCCATAAGGACATCATATAGATTTATAAAACTTTTGAGGACCCTAAAACCAGAAAAAAAGTTCAAAAGGTCCGATACGGACTACTAAAAATCAAAAGGTCCAATACTGTCTGGCGGACTTAGCATAAGAAAAGAGTCCATAAGGACATCATACAGTTTTATAAACCTCGTGAGGACCCTTTGACCAGAAAAAAGTTAAAGAGGTCCGATATGGACTAAGGTCTGGCGGACTCAATATAAGAAAAGTGTCCATAAGGACATCAAATAGTTCTATAAACCTCTTGAGGATCCTTTGACTAGAAAAAAAGTTCAAAAGGTCTGATATGGTCTAAGGTCTGGCGGACTTAATGTAAGAAAAGAGTCCATATAAGGACATCATATAGTTTTATAAACCCCTTGAGGACCCCTTGACCAGAAAAAAGTTCAAAATGTCCGATATGGACTACTGTCTGGCGGACTTCACATAAGAAAAGAGTCCAGAAAGGACATCATATAGTTTTATAAACCTCTTGAGGACCTTTTGAGATCAAAAGGTCCGATATGGACTATCTGGCAGACTTAACATAAGAAAAGAGAGTCCAGAAAGGATATCATACAGTTTAATAAACCTCTTGAGGACTCTTTGGCCAGTAAAAAAAGTTCAAAAGGTCGGATACGGACTGTTGTCTGGCGGACTTAACATAAGAAAAGAGTCCAAAAGGACGTCATATAGTTTTATAAACCTCTTGAGGAACCTTTTGACCAGAAAAAAAATTCAAAACGTTCGATATGGACTACTGTCTGGCTGACTTAACATAAGAAAAGAGTCCATAAGGACATCCTATAGTTTTATAAACCTCTTGAGGACCGTTTGACCAGAAAAAAAGTTCAAAAGGTCCGATACAGATTAATGTCTGGCGGACTTTGAGCAGAATTTTTTTTCAAAAGGTTCGATATGGACTACTGTCTGGTGGACTTAACATAAGAAAAGAGTCTATAAGGACATCATATAGTTTTATAAACCTCTTGAGGACCCTTTGACCAGAAAAGAAGTTCAAAAGGTCAGATACAGATTACTGTCTGGCGGACTTAACATAAGAAAAGAGTCCGAGGACATCATAAAGTTTTATAAACCTCTTGAGGACCCTATGACCAGAAAAAAAGTTCAAAAGATCCGATACGGACTACTGTCTTGCGGACTTAACATAAGAAAAGAGTCCATAAGGACATCTTATATTTTTATAAACCTCTTGCAGATCCTCTGACCAGAGAAAAAGTTAAAAAGGTCCGATACGGACGTCTGTCTGGCGGACTGAACATAAGAAAAGAGTCCATTAGGACATCATATTGATTTATAAACCTTTTGAGGACCCTATGACCAGAAAAAAGGTTAAAAAGGTCCTATACAGACTACTGTCTGGCGGACTTAAAATAAGAAAAGAGTCCGAGGACATCATAAAGTTTTATAAACCTCTTGAGGAGCCTTTTGACCAGAAAAAACAATTCAAAAGGTTCGATATGGACTACTGTCTGGTGGACTTAACATAAGAAAAGAGTCTATAAGGACATCATATAGTTTTATAAACCTCTTGAGGACCCTTTGACCAGAAAAGAAGTTCAAAAGGTCAGATACAGATTACTGTCTGGCGGACTTAACATAAGAAAAGAGTCCGAGGACATCATAAAGTTTTATAAACCTCTTGAGGACCCTATGACCAGAAAAAAAGTTCAAAAGATCCGATACGGACTACTGTCTTGCGGACTTAACATAAGAAAAGAGTCCATAAGGACATCTTATATTTTTATAAACCTCTTGCAGATCCTCTGACCAGAGAAAAAGTTAAAAAGGTCCGATACGGACTTCTGTCTGGCGGACTGAACATAAGAAAAGAGTCCATTAGGACATCATATTGATTTATAAACCTTTTGAGGACCCTATGACCAGAAAAAAGGTTAAAAAGGTCCTATACAGACTACTGTCTGGCGGACTTAAAATAAGAAAAGAGTCCGAGGACATCATAAAGTTTTATAAACCTCTTGAGGAGCCTTTTGACCAGAAAAAACAATTCAAAAGGTTCGATATGGACTACTGTCTGGCGGACTTAACATAAGAAAAGAGTCCATAAGGACGTCCTATAGTTTTGTAAACCTCTTGAGGACCCTTTGACCAGAAAAAAGTTCAAAAGATCCGATACGGACTACTGTCTTGCGGACTTAACATAAGAAAAGAGTCCATAAGGACATCTTATATTTTTATAAACCTCTTGCAGACCCTCTGACCAGAGAAAAAGTTCAAAAGGTCCGATACGGACTTCTGTCTGGCGGACTGAACATAAGAAAACAGTCCATAAGGACATCATATTGATTTATAAACCTTTTGAGGACCCTATGTCCAGAAAAAAGGTTAAAAAGGTCCTATACAGACTACTGTCTGGCGGACTTCAAATAAGAAAAGAGTCCGAGGACATCATAAAGTTTTATAAACCTCTTGAGGAGCCTTTTGACCGGAAAAAACAATTCAAAAGGTTCGATATGGACTACTGTCTGGCGGACTTAACATAAGAAAAGAGTCCATAAGGACATCCTATAGTTTTATAAACCTCTTGAGGACCCTTTGACCAGAAAAAAAGTTCAAAAGGTTCGATATGGACTAGTGTCTGGCGGACTAAACTCAAGTAAAGACTCCATATAAGGACATCATATAGTTTTATAAACCCCTTGAGGACCCTTTGACCATAATTTTTTTTTTCAAAAGGTCCGATATGGACTAAGGTCTGGCGGACTTAAAGTAAGAAAAGATATAGTTTTGTAAACCTCTGGCGGACTAAACTTAAGAAAAGAGTCCATATAAGGACATCATATAGTTTTATAAACCCCTTGAAGACCCTTTGACCATAATTTTTTTTTTCAAAAGGTCCGATATGGACTAAGGTCTGGCGGACTTAACGTAAGAAAAGAGTACATAAGGACATCCTATAGTTTTGTAAACCTCTTGAGGACCCTTTGACCAGAAAAAAAGTTCAAAAGATCCGATACGGACTACTGTCTTGCGGACTTAGCATAAGAAAAGAGTCCATAAGGACATCATATATTTTTATAAACCTATTGAGGACCCTCTTACCAGAGAAAAAGTTCAAAAGGTCCGATACGGACTTCTGTCTGGCGGACTGAACATAAGAAAAGAGTCCATAAGGATATCATATTGATTTATAAACCTTTTGAGGACCCTATGACCAGAAAAAAGGTTAAAAAGGTCCGATACAGACTACTGTCTGGCGGACTTAACATAAGAAAAGAGTCCGAGGACATCATAAAGTTTTATCAACCTCTTGAGGAGCCTTTTGACCAGAAAAAACAATTAAAAAGGTTCGATATGGACTACTGTCTGGCGGACTTAACATAAGAAAAGAGTCAATAAGGACATCCTATAGTTTTATAAACCTCTTGAGGACCCTTTGACCAGAAAAAAAGTTCAAAAGGTCCGATACAGATTACTGTCTGGCGGACTTAACATAAGAAAAGAGTCTATAAGGACATCATATCGTTTTATAAACCTCTTGAGGACCCTTTGAGCAGAATTTTTTTTCAAAAGGTCCGTATCGGACTACTGTCTGGCGGACTTAACATAATGAAAGAGTCCATAAGGACATCATATAGATTTATAAACCTTTTGAGGACCCTATGACCAGAAAAAAAGTTCAAAAGGTACGATATGGACTACTGTCTGGCGGACTTAACATAAGAAAAGAGACCATAAGGACATCATGTAGTTGTATAAACCTTTTGAGTACCCTTTGACCAGAAAAAAAGTTCAAAAGGTCCGATAGTCAATGACAATGTGTAGAAAGTTAAATATAGTCTACTCTCTAACCAGAAATATATTCATTAGGTCAAATATGGAATACTTTACGACTGACGTCACATCAGCTGGAGTCCATGAGTTTATAAAGTAAAAAAAAAACATGAATAACAAGAATAGCCAAGAGTTAATGAAAATATATAGTAATTTGCCTTTAGGGGACCCTTTGGCCAGAAATATTTTCAATGGGGCAAATATAGGCTGGCTGATGTAAAATCAGAAGGAGTCCATGAGTTTATATAGTAAACAAATTTTTTGAGGACCCTTTGTATTTCCTTGTATATAACTGAGGACCCCCGTCAGTTTATATAGCAGAAAGTACATTTTGCGCACCCTTTGGCCAGAGATATGTTCAATAGATTAGGTATGGACTACTGTATGGCTGTATGAAAATATATAATAAATTGCTATATATTTAGCAACAAGTTCTTAATCTTAATCTTTGCTGGACCCCTTGGGCAGAAATATTTTCAGTGGGCCAAACATAGAATGGCTGATGTAAAATGAGTTTTATATTGCGAAAAAGACATTTTTAGGAAACTTATTAACTAATTGATTTAACATTAGAAAGTGTCTTTGAGAATAAATAGTAAGTTGACTTTTGGTGACCCTTTTGCCAGAATTATTTTCAATGGGCTAAATATAGCCAATAATTCCGTAGAGCATTGCACTTTTATGTTGTTTCATTCCATTGTATACAAAGTCTAACTTATTCCTCTGTACAATGAAAAGAAAATACATAAAATAACACATGTGCATTGAATTCCCATACTATAACTAAATTATTCCGATTTGCATTGAGGAGATAACATTTTTGTTGTTTCCATTCCATTGCATAAAAGGTCTAACTTAATCCTTCGTGCGATGAAAAAGCTAACCATTATCATTTGTGTATGATGGGAAATAATTGCATTAGCTGTTGAAAAGACAACCCATTCTTTCCTTTGCACAACGAATAGATGAGAACTAACTCATTTTGTAGTGAATTAAATAGATGTGCATTGCATTGCACATATGATAAAGCGTTGTGCAGTGAAGAATAGCATACAAGCAATGCACTATGTTGCATTGCAATGAATTCAAGAACTAGCTCATTTCGGTGTGCATTGAAGAGCTGTGCAATGCAATCTGCTGTTGCATCGCATTGCACATACGATTAAGCGTTGTGCATTGAAGAATAACATATAAGCAATGTGCACGCATTGTAATGCATTCAAGAACTAACTCATTTTGTAGTGATTTCAAGAGATGTGCAATGCAATATGTTGTTTTAATAACATTTTTGTTGTTTCATTCCATTGCATAAAACGTCTAACTTATTCCTTTGTGCAATGAAAAAACTAACCATTATAATTTTTGTATGAAGATAAATCATTGCATTAGCTGTTGAAAAGACAACATCACAGAGCTGTCGCTTTCCAATGCATGCAATAACTTACTCTTTCCTTTGTACAACGAAGAAATGTCCAATGCAGCGTGCAGTGCACAAGCGTTGTGCATGGAAGAATAACATAAAGTAAGATGCACCTTGTTGCATTGCAATGCATTCAAAAACTAACTAATTTCGTAGTGCATTGAAGATATGTGCAATGCAATCTGCTGTTGCATTGCATTGTACACACGATCAAGCGTTGTGCATTGAAGAATAACCTATAAGCAATATGTATTTCCCTTTCAAGGGAACTTCGAGCTGCGTCAAACGCTGCGGGAACGCCCCTGCGTTGTGCGTCATGAAGCACGTATGGAATCAGCCCAATGGAGAGATGAAACGTCATAGGCGGGTGACGTCATCGACCAGGAAACTATAAAGCACCCCAAAAACACAAGCGCATTAGCTTCTGTGCTTTCAGTCGCGCTACATGTGAATCTGTCCCTGTGTGATATTGTCTGTCTTACATACCCTGCACCACACAAACAATTTATCCCTATATATATATATATTGAGAGATTATGGCGGACGAACAGCAGTTTAGAAAGTGTGTTCCTCCCTGCTCGCGTTATTTAACGAGCGGGGATACACATGATCTTTGTGTTGTTTGTTTGGGAGTTCAGCATGCCCAGTTTGCTCTCGAGGGAGCAGACTGTGAGCATTGCGAGCGTTTGCCGTTAAGGACGCTCCGCTCCCGCCGGTCGCTCTTTGAGGAGAGCGGTTCGGTGCGCGCTCCCCGCGGTTCGGGTCCCGCTTCTGCCGAGGCAGAGCGGCGGCGCTTATCGTGGGGATCGCAGATGGATCTCACAGCGGGGTTTGAGACGGGCTCTGCCTTATCTCTCCCTTCACCTGTGAGATCCAGTGCCTCAGTCCCGGGTTCGGAAGCACGCGCTGCGGTTTCTTCCGCTCGGGCTGAGGCACCAATGCTATCCAGTTCTGAGGAACTTGATGTTGTTAGTGTTGAGGGAGATGTGGAGGATTCGCCACCCCACACTCCTGAGAGTGATGAGCTTATGGAGGTGTTAACAAGAGCTGTTGAAAAACTTAATATTGAATGGCCAGTGACTAGACAGGAGTCTGTTTCTAAATCAAAGTTGGATGAGAGATTTTTGCCGTCACGTGTGCAGCCTCCACGCCGGTGCCTGCCGTTTTTCCATGATCTCCACACCGAGGTGTCGAAATCATGGAGAAAACCGGTGTCATATAGAGTGTTTAGTCCCCAGACTTCAACATACGCTAATATTATGGGAGCCAAGGCTCATGGTTATGGTGCGTTGCCTCGTGTGGAAGAGACGCTTGCGAGCCATCTCTCCCCCGAAGCAGCATCATCTTTTAAGGCACCGGCATTACCCACCAAGCCTTTAAGAAACACTTCGGCTTTGGTGGGTAAAGCATATTCGGCAGCAGGTCAGGCTGCGTCATGTCTGCATACTATGTCAATCTTGCAGGCATACCAGGCTGATCTGCTAAGGGACATGAGTGAGAGTGAGGAGGTCAGTACTGACGTAGTTCGCGAACTGCGTCAGGCTGCTGATTTATCCCTGCGTGCCACCAGAGAATCGGCCAAATTAATGGGTCGTTCTATGGCAGCTCTGGTGGCCGCAGAAAGACATTTGTGGTTAAATCAGACTAATATTAAAGAGAGAGAAAAAGCTTTTCTTTTAGATGCTCCTCTTTCTCCCATGGGGTTGTTTGGTGATGCTGTGAATTCAGTTATCGATAAATTCCAAGAAGAAAAGAAACAAACTGCAGCTTTTAAAAAGTTTCTTCCCCTTAAAGTTCATGTCCCTGGGGCTGCTGGGCGGGAGCAGCCCCGGCCGTCTTCGAGCTCATCACATAGAGCGCAGCAGAGGCAGAGTGTCGCGTCTCGTGCTCCCCCTGCTGGACAGTGGGCTCAGCCGCGACACTCTCAGCCGAAGCCTTCTCCCAGTAGAACTGATCTGAGGACAGTTATATTGGCTAAGAAGGCTTCGGCTAAGAAGAAGTCCTGACGCCAAGCCGTTCAGGATGCTGAGGGTGGTCCCCACCGAGGCGGAAAGGTGTTCACCTCTTTTTACGGTGCCCATTCCTCCTCGGTGCCCTCAGGGGCTCGTTCTGCCAACCCCGCCTTTATGCCGGGGCACAGACGATCCCAGCGAGCGCTTTCCCGAGGGACGCTCGCTCCCTCTGAGGAGGGTCTCAGAGCGGTCAGACCAGTTGTTCCCTGCCGGTGCGCCGTTACAGGGCGCTGCGTCTGCTGCTCAAGTTACACCAGAGGCCAGTCTCGAGAGGCTGGTACCCTTAGTAGAATTTCTGGCAGAGTGGAAAAGCCTTCCAAAAATATCTCATTGGGTCCTGCAGACAGTAGAAAAGGGTTATGCTATCCAGTTCAGGTGTCGTCCACCAAAATTCAGAGGGGTTCTGCACACAGTGGTGGGCCCCGAGCAGGCTCTGGTATTGGAACAAGAGGTGAAAACGCTCCTTCAAAAAGAGGCTATAGAACGGGTTCCTCCTCCCAGTTTGGAGTCAGGTTATTACAGCCGATATTTCATCGTTCCAAAGAAGGATGGGGGGTTGCGTCCAATTTTAGACCTGCGCATATTGAATCGCTCGGTAGGGAAGCTAAAATTCAAGATGCTCACTATCAAGCAGATCGTGTCTCAAATCAGGTCCGAGGACTGGTTTGTCACGATAGATCTGAAGGACGCATACTTCCATGTGTCCATCCTTCCACAACACAGGAAGTTCCTGAGGTTCGCCTTCGGGGGCGAGGCGTACCAGTACAGGGTTCTTCCGTTTGGCCTAGCTTTATCTCCCCGCACTTTCACGAAATGCATGGATGCAGCACTAGTGCCTCTGAGGCTTCAGGGCATTCGTATTCTCAATTACATCGACGATTGGTTGATTTTAGCTCAGACCGAGCAGATGGCGGTTCGGCATCGAGATGTCGTCCTCGCTCATATCAGAAAGTTGGGGTTGAGGCTGAACGCAAAGAAAAGTGTATTATCTCCTTCCCAGAAGACCACTTTTCTGGGTGTCGTTTGGGATTCGGTATCGATGCGGGCGCGACTCTCTCCGACCCGCATCGCTTCGATTCTCTCAGCTGTGAAACAAGTGAAGCTAGGCCAGCTACTCACTGTCAAGCAGTTTCAGAGACTGTTGGGTCTGATGGCAGCAGCGTCCAACGTTATACCTTGCGGCCTGTTGTACATGAGACCGCTACAGTGGTGGCTCAGGACCAAGGGATTCTCCCCGAGGGGAAATCCGCTCCGCACGTTCAAAGTCACGCGGCGCTGCCTTCGTGCTCTGGTCATGTGGAGAGAAACTTGGTTCCTATCCAAAGGTCCTGTGCTGGGGGCTCTTTGTCGTCGCATAACGCTAACGACGGATGCTTCCCTCACAGGGTGGGGGGCGGTCATGAGTGGTCGCCCAGCCCAAGGTCTGTGGCAGGATCATCATCTTTCGTGGCACATAAATTGTCTAGAGATGTTGGCTGTGTTTCAGGCTCTGAAACACTTCCTAACAGACCTGAGAGGCCATCATGTGTTAGTTCAATCAGACAACACGTCGGTGGTCTCTTATATAAATCATCAGGGGGGCCTGCGGTCTCGCCGGCTTTACAAGTTGGCCCGTCAGATCCTCCTGTGGTCCCAAGGGAAGCTACTATCTCTGAGAGCAATGTATCTCCCTGGGTATTTGAATGTGGTAGCAGACTCCCTGTCGAGGCAGGGGCCGAGGCCAGGGGAATGGAGACTCCACCCCGAGGTGGTGGAGCTCCTTTGGTTGAGTTTCGGTCGCGCCGAGGTGGACCTATTCGCTTCCAAGGAGACCACTCATTGTCATCGGTGGTTCTCCATCACTCTTCCAGCCCCCCTGGGGTTGGATGCTATGGTGCAGCCGTGGCCGAGGTCACGTCTGTACGCCTTTCCCCCGATTGCTCTGTTACCAGGAGTTCTGGAGAGGGTCCGCCGGGACGGGGTCAGTCTACTACTAGTAGCCCCGTTCTGGCCGGCCCGAGTATGGTTTGCGGACCTGATTTCTCTCCTGGACGGTTCTCCTTTGGAGCTCCCGGTCAGGAGGGATCTACTCTCCCAGGCGGGGGGCACGATACTTCACCCCCGCCCAGAATTGTGGAAACTGTGGGCTTGGCCTCTGAGGGGGCCCAGCTCATAGACTCCGGTCTCTCAACCGAGGTTGTTGAGACCATTCTTAACTCCAGAGCTCCATCCACGAGGAAGCTTTATGCCTTGAAGTGGAAACTTTTCACTTCTTGGTGTGGAGAACACCTGCAGGACCCAGTTAACTGCCCAGTGGGTGCAGTGCTGGAATTCCTGCAGGAGCGCTTCTCCACAGGGTTATCCCCCTCCACACTAAAGGTGTATGTGGCGGCACTAGCTGCTTACCACGTCCCTTTCAGTGGAGTTTCTCTTGGGAGACACCCGCTTATAACTCGTTTCCTCCGTGGCACTTTGAGGCTGAGGCCAGCAGTTCGTACGAGGGTGCCGACTTGGGATCTGGCCATTGTATTAGAAGGTCTTTCCCTAGCTCCTTTTGAACCTATCGAAGAAGTTCCCGAGAAGTTTCTCACTTTTAAGACTATCTTTTTGCTTGCTATCTCTTCACTAAAAAGAATCGGAGATTTGCAGGCTCTGTCGGTTTCACCCTCGTGCCTGGAATTTGCACCTGGCATGGTTAAAGCTTTTCTGCATCCTAGACCAGGTTACGTTCCTAAGGTTCCTACTAATATTGTTAGACCTACGGTTCTGCAGGCTTTCTGTCCTCCTCCATTTATGTCATCGGACCAGGAGAAACTTAATTCACTCTGCCCTGTTAGGGCATTAGACGCTTATGTCCACAGAGCTGCCCTGTGGAGGAAATCAGAACAACTTTTTGTATGTTTCGGGCCACCCAGGAAAGGGTGTCCGGCGTCTAAACAGAGAATGAGCAAGTGGGTGGTTGAGGCTATCTCACTTGCTTATGAGTCGGCTGGCCAGCCTTCACCTTTGGTTGTCCGAGCTCACTCTACCAGGAGTATGGCTGCTTCTAAAGCTCTTTTGTCGGGGGTTTCCCTGAGTGATGTTTGTGATGCGGCTGGATGGTCTTCACCGCATACTTTTATTAAGTTCTATGACCTAGACTTAAGCTCTACCCCTGGGGCACAGGTGCTCTCGTCCTCTGTGCGCTAGTCTCACATGACGGTCATTTGGTCCTATGGCGACGTGGGTATTCGCGTTCCCGCAGCGTTTGACGCAGCTCGAAGTTCCCTTGAAAGGGAACGTCTCGGTTACGTATGTAACCCTAGTTCCCTGATAGGGAACGAGACGCTGCGTCGCTCCGCCATACTCCCGGCACTCCCGTTAGCGCTTCCTTCAAGCCTATCAGAAGCTAATGCGCTTGTGTTTTTGGGGTGCTTTATAGTTTCCTGGTCGATGACGTCACCCGCCTATGACGTTTCATCTCTCCATTGGGCTGATTCCATACGTGCTTCATGACGCACAACGCAGGGGCGTTCCCGCAGCGTTTGACGCAGCGTCTCGTTCCCTATCAGGGAACTAGGGTTACATACGTAACCGAGACGTTTTTTTGCGTTGCAATGCATTCAAGAACTAACTCATTCCGTAGTGCATTGAAGATATATGCAATGCGATCTGCTAATGCAATGCATTGCACATACGAACAAGCGTTGTGCATTGAAGAATAACATATAAGCAATATGCACTTTGTTGCATTGCAATACATTCAAGAACTAACTCATTTTGTAGTGCATAAAAGAGATGTGCAATAAAATCTGCTGTTGCATAGCATTGTACAAACGATCAAGCGTTGTGAAGTGAAGAATAACATAAACAATATGGACTTTTTTGCATTGCAATGCATTCAAGAACTACTAGCTCATTCCGTAATGCATTGAGGATATGTGCAATGCAATCTGCTGTTGCATTGCATTGTACACACGATCAAGCGTTGTGCATTGAAGAATAACCTATAAGCAATATGTATTTTTTTTGCGTTGCAATGCATTCAAGAACTAACTCATTCCGTAGTGCATTGAAGATATATGCAATGCGATCTGCTAATGCAATGCATTGCACATACGAACAAGCGTTGTGCATTGAAGAATAACATATAAGCAATATGCACTTTGTTGCATTGCAATACATTCAAGAACTAATTCATTTTGTAGTGCAAAAAAGAGATGTGCAATAAAATCTGCTGTTGCATAGCATTGTACAAACGATCAAGCGTTGTGAAGTGAAGAATAACATAAACAATATGGACTTTTTTGCATTGCAATGCATTCAAGAACTACTAACTTATTCCGTAGTGCATTGAGGATATGTGCAATGCAATCTGCTGTTGCATTGCATTGTACACACGATCAAGCGTTGTGCATTGAAGAATAACCTATAAGCAATATGTATTTTTTTGGCGTTGCAATGCATTCAAGAACTAACTCATTCCGTAGTGCATTGAAGATATATGCAATGCGATCTGCTAATGCAATGCATTGACATACGAACAAGTGTTGCGCATTGAAGAATAACATATAAGCAATATGCACTTTGTTGCATTGCAATACATTCAAGAACTAACTCATTTTGTAGTGCAAAAAAGAGATGTGCAATGCAATCTGCTGTTGCATAGCTTTGTACAAACGATCAAGCGTTGTGTAGTGAAGAATAACATAAACAATATGGACGTTTTTGCATTGCAATGCATTCAAGAACTACTAACTCATTCCGTAGTGCATTGAGGATATGTGCAATGCAATCTGCTAATGTTGCACTTTGTTGCATTGCAATGCTAACTCATTTTGTAGTGATTTAAAGAGATGTGCAATGCAATATGTTGTTTTAATAACAAGTTTGTTGTTTCATTCCATTGCATAAAAGGTCTAAGTTATTCCTTTGTGTAATGAAAAAAACTAACCATTATAATTTTTGTATGGATAAATCATTGCATTAGCAATGTTGTTTAAAAGACAACTCATGGCATATTGTTTTTCGCATGCATACAGCTCATTAATTTGTGCACTAACGAGAAAACATCACAGAGCTGTCGCTTTCCAATGCATGTAATAACTTACTCTTTCCTTTGTACAACGAAGAAATGTCAAATGCAGCGTGCTGTTGCAATGCACAAGCGTTGTGCATGGAAGAATAACATAAAGTAATTGCACTTTATTGCATTGCAATGCATTCAAAAACTAACTAATTTCGTAGTGCATTGAAAATATGTGCAATGCAATCTGATGTTGCATCGCATTGCACATACGACCAAGCGTTGTAAATTGAAGAATAACATATAAGCAATATGGACTTTTTTAGATCGCAAGCACTAACTCATTCCGTGGTGCATTGAAGAGACGTGCAATGCAATCTGCTATTGCTATGCATTGCACATACGTTCAAGCGTTCTGCATTGAAGAATAATGTATAAGTAATATGCCTTTTTGCATTGAAATGCATTCATGAACTAGCTCATTCCGTAGTGCGTTGAAGAGATAACATTTTTGCTGTTACAGTATATTGCATATACTAAGGATAGTCAATTAATATTTTTATCAAACTTGCATCAAACCAACCATTTTCAGTTTTATGAAGGAAAATCATTACATTAAATGTTGAAACGACAACACACAACATATTGGTTTTCGCTTTGCATGCAACTGATATATTTGTCTACTAACGAGAAAACATCACAATAGCTGTAGCTTTCCATTGCATAAAATAACTAACTTATTCCATAGTGCGTTGAAGAGATGGATGATGCAATCTGCTCTTACTTAAAAGGTATCTTACTATATTTGATCTCATAGACTCATTTTGAGAAGTCAGTTTGTTATCTATTAAACATATATCTGGCCTAAGAATCCTCAAAAGACTCCTGATGTGAACTCTATCCATAATCTAAAGGTCCTCTATCCATACTCTATATTTAATTTTTAGTCCATATTTAATCTACTGGACATATTACTGACGGAAGAGTTCTCGATTATGAACTTTCTGCACATTCTCATTCTCAGTAACTTCTGTTACTTGTAACTGAATGTTGTAACTTATGTTACTTTCAGCCATCCTGTATTTGTCCAAATATGGACTACTGACTTAACTTTAGAAAAAGTCTATGATAATATATAGTATGGTTCCATTTGACAACCCTTTGGCCAGAAATATGTTTAATAGATCAATCAGATATGGATTTTTTTATGACTGATGAAACAGGAGTCAATGAGTATGCAGAGAATAAGATGTACTCTTTGGCCAGAATATGTTCAGTAGGTTAAATATGGACTACCATTCAACTGAGGTAACATCAGAAAAGAGTTATGTAAAAAAAATTCAAGATCAAGTACTTATTGCGACAGAAATATATATGGTAGGTCAAATATGGACTACTCTCTGGCTGATTTAACATCAGAAAAAGTCTATGAAAATGTAAGGTATGTTGCCTTTTGACAAACCTTTGGCCAGAAATATGTTCAGTAGGTCAATTTTGTACTTGTGTAGGGCTGATATAACATTAGAAGAAGTGAATGAGAATGTATAGAAAGTTTATAGGTCAATTATGAACTACTTTATGGCTGAGATAACATCACAAGGAGTTATTATGTAAAGAATGTTCAAGATCCAGTACTTTTGGTCCAGAAATATCTGAAATAGGTACAGTAATGTACAGTAGGTCAAATATGGACTATTATCTGGCTGATTTAACATCAGAATGAGTTTATGAGAATGTATAGTAAGTTGCCTTTTGGTAACCCTTTGGCCAGAAATATTTTTAATGGGTCAAATAAAGGATTGGCTGATGAAACATCAATAGTAGTCGATGGAAGTCTGTAGAGGGTTCAATACTCTTTGGCCAGAAATATGTTACTTAGGACAAATATGGACTGCCATATGGCTGACGTAACATCAGAAGTATGCATTCATTATATATAGGTTGTTCAAGAGTGATTACTCTTGGCCCAGAAGTATGTAGGGCCTACAGTATCTCAAATATTCACTGTCAATGAGAATGTGTAGAAAGTTAAATGTAGAGTACTCTCTAGCCAGAAATATGTTCATTAGGTCAAATATGGCTGATTTAATATAAGAAGGAGTCTATAATTTTATATAATTTCTAAATTTCTCTCATTTCTTTTGAGGACCCTTTGATCAGAAAAAAGTTCAAAAGGTCCGATATGCACTTCTGTCTGGTCAACTTAACATACTTCGAACTCCTAAAAGTCTATAATAACAAGGATATAAAGCTATACTTTGAGGACCCTTTTATGGATTCTATGGATCTAAAAGATCGATAGAAAAGTGTTTAGGCCCAATTGTATCCCTTTGTAAGCGTTTTCATCTGGGCTTCAGTGTTGCCCTTCAGCTCACAATCTGAACTGGGAACTTGATGCAAAATAAATCTTAGTTATGTCGTCTCTTAATTCCCATTCCACAACCAGTTTTATTAATTTATACTGGTTCTTGAAGGGCAGCTGGGTGGCATAGCTGTACATTTTTTGTGGAGCAAATAGGACACTGAATTCCAGACTTGCAACCATCATCAATAGGGAAAAGGGGCGATCACTCCATGAACCACAGCTTTACTGGTCTGACTCGCAACAGTGCTGCTGAAGGTTACATTGACTGTATAGGACTGTCCCTTATGATGCATGAGGAAGGAATGTATGAGTATGTATAGAAAGTTCAAGATCAAGTACTCTTGGGCCAGAAATATATTCAGCAGGTCAAATATCTGTCATGTCATTAGGAGTCAGTCTCTATCTATCGATTGTAAGGCTAGAAAGCTATACTTTGAGGACCCTTTTAACAGAAAAAAATTCAATATGTCCGATATGGACTTCTTTGCGGCCTCTGAAGCATGAGAAGGATCATAAGAAATCAATCTGTATAGTATTGTATAGTATAGTATAGTACAGATAGTATTGTTCAAGAACAATTTGTTCAGAAATATGTTCAGTAGGTCAAAAAGGGACCTCTGTATGGCTGATTTGCATCAGAAGGAGTCTACAGAAGTCATCAGAAGTTTGTATTGTTTAAAACGTTTTGAGGTCCCTTTGACCAAAAGTAAATTCAATAGGTCAGATTTGGACTTCTATATGGCTTATGAAGCATCAGAAGGAGTCTATATAGAAAGTTCAAGATCAAGTACTCTTGGACCAGAAATACGTTCAGTAGGTCAAAAAGGGACCTATCTGTGGCTGATATATAATATTTAAACCCTTTTAAAAACCCTTTGACCAGAAAAAAGTTTTGATATGGTCTCCTCTATGGCGGACTAAACACCACAAAGAATCTATAAGGATATAAAGCTATACTTTGAGGACCCCTTTTAACAGAAAAAAATCAATAGGTCAGATATGGACTCTGAATCATCAGAAGGATCATAAGAACAATCTCTATGAAAAGTTAGTATTGTGCAAGAAATCTATGTCCAGAAATATATATAGTTCATATAGATCATATAGTTCATATAGTTGTATAAACCTCTTGAGGACCTTTTGACCAGAAAAAAAGTTTAAGAGGTCCGATATGGACTTACTGTCTGGCGGACTTAACATAAAAAAAGAGTCCGAGGACATCATAAAGTTTTATAAACCTCTTGAGGACCCTATGACCAGAAAAAAAGTTCAAACGGTCCGATACAAACAACTGTCTGGCGGACTTATCATATGAAAAGAGTCAAGAAGGACATCATATAGTTGTATAAACCTCTTGAGGACCCTTTGACCAGAAAAAAAAGTTCAAAAGGTCCGAAATGGACTAGTGACTGGCAGACTTAACCTAAGAAAATAGTCCAGAAGGACAACATACAGTTTTATAAACCTCTTGAGGACCCTTTGAGCAGAAAAAAAATTCAAAAGGTCCGATACGGACTACTGTCTGGCGGACTTAACTTATAAAAAGAGTCTATAAGGACATCAAACAGTTTTATAAACCTCTTGAGGACCATTTGAGCAGAAAAAAAACTTCAAAAGGTCCGATACGGACTACTGTCTGACGGACTTAACTTAAGAAAAGAGTCCATAATGACATCATATAGTTTTATAAACCTCTTGAGGAGACTTTTGACCAGAAAAAACAATTCAAAAGGTTCGATACGGAATACTGTCTGGTGGACTTGACTTAAGAAAAGAGTCCACAAGGACATCATATAGATTTATAAACCTCTTGAGGACCCTTTGACCAGAAAAAACGTTCAAAAGTTCCGATATGGTCTAAGGTCTGGCGGACTTAATGTAAGAAAAGTGTCCATAAGGACATCAAATAGTTCTATAAACCTCTTGAGGACCCTTTGACTAGAAAAAAGTTCAAAAGGTCCGATATGGACTAAGGTCTGGCGGACGTAACATAAGAAAAGAGTCCATATAAGGACATCATATAGTTTTATAAACCCCTTGAGGACCCCTAGACCAGAAAAAAATTCTAAATGTCCGATATGAACTACTGTCTGGCGGACTTCATATAAGAAAAGAGTCCATCATATAGATTTATAAACCTCTTGAGGACCCTTTGACCAGAAAAAAAGTTCAAAAGGTCCGATATGGACTAGTATCTGGTGGACTTAACATAAGAAAAGAGTCCAAGAAGGACGTCATATAGTTTTATGAACCTCTTGAGGACCCTTTGACCAGAAAAAAAGTACAAAAGGTCTGATACGGACTACTCTCTGGCGGACTTAACATAAGAAAAGAGTCCATAAGGACATCGTATAGTTTTATAAACCTCTTGAGGAGCCTTTTGACCAGAAAAAACAATTCAAAAGGTCCGATGCAGATTACTTTCTGGCGGACTTAACGTAAGAAAAGAGTCTATAAGGACATCATACAGTTTTATAAACCTCTTGAGGACCCAATGAGCAGAAAAAAAATTCAAAAGGTCCGTTATGGACTACTGTCTGGCGGACTTAAGAAAAGAGTCAATGAGGACATCATATAGATTTATAAACCTTTTGAGGACCCTATGACCAGAAAAAAAGTTCAAAAGGTCCGATACGGACTACTGTGTTGCGGACTTAACATAAGAAAAGAGTCTATAAGGACATCATATCGTTTTATAAACCCCTTGAGGACCCCTAGACCAGAAAAAAATTCTAAATGTCCGATATGAACTACTGTCTGGCGGACTTCACATAAGAAAAGAGTCCATCATATAGATTTATAAACCTCTTGAGGACCCTTTGACCAGAAAAAAAGTTCAAAAGGTCCGATATGGACTAGTATCTGGTGGACTTAACATAAGAAAAGAGTCCAAGAAGGACGTCATATAGTTTTATGAACCTCTTGAGGACCCTTTGACCAGAAAAAAAGTTCAAAAGGTCTGATACGGACTACTCTCTGGCGGACTTAACATAAGAAAAGAGTCTATAAGGACATCATACAGTTTTATAAACCTCTTGAGGACCCTATGAGCAGAAAAAAAATTCAAAAGGTCCGTTATGGACTACTGTGTGGCGGACTTAAGAAAAGAGTCAATGAGGACATCATATAGATTTATAAACCTTTTGAGGACCCTATGACCAGAAAAAAGTTCAAAAGGTCCGATACGGACTACTGTGTTGCGGACTTAACATAAGAAAAGAGTCTATAAGGACATCATATCGTTTTATAAACCTCTTGAGGACCCTTTGAGCAGAATTTTTTTTCAAAAGGTCCGTATCGGACTACTGTCTGGCGGACTTAACATAAGAAATGAGTCCATAAGGACATCATATAGTTTTATAAACTTCTTGAGGACCCTTTGACCAGAAAAAAAGTTTAAAAGGTCCGATATGGACTAGTGTCTGGCGGACTTAACTTAAGAAAACAGTCTATATAAGGACATCATATAGTATTATAAACCCCTTGAGGACCCTTTGACCAGAAAAAAAGTTCAAAAGGTCCGATATGGACTAAGGTCTGGCGGACTTAACGTAAGAAAAGAGTCCATAAGGACATCCTACAGTTTTGTAAACCTCTTGAGGACCCTTTGACCAGAAAAAAGTTCAAAAGATCCAATACGGACTACTGTCTTGCTGACTTAACATAAGAAAAGAGTCCATAAGGACATCATATTGATTTATAAATCTTTTGAGGACCCTATGACCAGAAAAAAGGTTAAAAAGGTCCGATACAGACTACTGTCTGGCGGACATAAAATAAGAAAAGAGTCCATAAGGACATCCTATAGTTTTATAAACCTCTTGAGGACCCTTTGACCAGAAAAAAAGTTAAAAAGGTCCGATATGGACTACTGTCTGGCGGACTGAACATAAGAAAAGAGTCCATAAGAAAATCATATAATTTTATAAACCTCTTGAGGACCCTATGACCAGAAAAAATGTTCAAAAGTTCCGATATGGTCTAAGGTCTGGCGGACTTAATGTAAGAAAAGTGTCCATAAGGACATCAAATAGTTCTATAACCTCTTGAGGACCCTTTGACTAGAAAAAAAGTTCAAAAGGTCCGATATGGACTAAGGTCTGGCGGACTTAACATAAGAAAAAAGTAAGGACATATAAGGACATCATATAGTTTTATAAACCCCTTGAGGACCCCTTGACCAGAAAAAAGTTCAAAATGTCCGATATGAACTACTGTCTGGCGGACTGAACATAAGAAAAGAGTCCTTAGGGACATCATACAGTTTTACAAACATCGTGAAGACCCTTTGACCAGAAAAAAAGTTCAAAATGTCCGATACGGACTACTGTCTGGCGGACTCAACATAAGAAAAGAGTCCATAAGAAAATCATATAGTTTTATAAACCTCTTGAGGACCCTATGACCAGAAAAAATGTTCAAAAGTTCCGATATGGTCTAAGGTCTGGCGGACTTAATGTAAGAAAAGTGTCCATAAGGACATCAAATAGTTCTATAACCTCTTGAGGACCCTTTGACTAGAAAAAAAGTTCAAAAGGTCCGATATGGACTAAGGTCTGGCGGACTTAACATAAGAAAAAAGTAAGGACATATAAGGACATCATATAGTTTTATAAACCCCTTGAGGACCCCTTGACCAGAAAAAAGTTCAAAATGTCCGATATGAACTACTGTCTGGCGGACTTCACAAAAGAAAAGAGTCCATCATATAGATTTATAAACCTCTTGAGGACCCTTTGACCAGAAAAAAAGTTCAAAAGGTCCGATATGGACTAGTATCTGGTGGACTTAACATAAGAAAAGAGTACAAGAAGGACGTCATATAGTTTTATGAACCTCTTGAGGACCCTTTGACCAGAAAAAAAGTTCAAAAGGTCTGATACGGACTACTCTCTGGCGGACTTAACATAAGAAAAGAGTCCATAAGGACATCGTATAGTTTTATAAACCTCTTGAGGAGCCTTTTGACCAGAAAAAACAATTCAAAAGGTCCGATATGGACTACTGTCTGGCGGACATAACATAAGAAAAGAGTCCATAAGGACATCCTATAGTTTTATAAACCTCTTGAGGACCCTTTGACCAGAAAAAAAGTTAAAAAGGTCCGATATGGACTACTGTCTGGCGGACTGAACATAAGAAAAGAGTCCATAAGGACATCATATAGTTTTATAAACCTTTTGAGGAACATTTGACCAGAAAAAAGTTAAAAAGGTCCGATACAGACAACTGTCTGGCGGACTTAACATAAGAAGAGAGACCGAGGACATCATAAAGTTTTAAAAACATCTTGAGGACCATTTGACCGGAAAAAAAGTTCAAAATGTCTGATATGGACTATTCTCTGGCGGACTTAACATACGAAAAGAGTCCTTAAGGATATTATATAGTTTTATAAACCTCTTGAGGACCCTTTGACCAGAAAAAAAGTTCAAAATGTCCGATATGGACTACTGTCTGGCGGACTTAACATAAGAAATGAGTCCGAGGACATCATAAAGTTTTGTAAACCTCTTGAGGACCCTTTGACCAGAAAAAAAGTTCAAAAAGTCTGATACGGACTACTCTCTGGCGGACTTAACATAAGAAAAGAGTCCATAAGGTCATCATATAGTTTTATAAACCTCGTGAGGACCCTTTGACCAGAAAAAAAGTTCAAAAGGTCTGATACGGACTACTAAAAATCAAAAGGTCCGATACGGACTACTGTCTAGCGGAATTAGCATAAGAAAAGAGTCCATAAGGACATCATACAGTTTTATAAACCTCGTGAGGACCCTTTGACCAGAAAAAAGTTAAAGAGGTCCGATATGGACTAAGGTCTGGCGGACTCAATATAAGAAAAGAGTCCATAAGGACATCGTATAGTTTTATAAACCTCTTGAGTACCCTTTGACCAGAAAAAACGTTGAAAAGGTCCGATATGGTCTAAGGTCTGGCGGACTTAATGTAAGAAAAGTGTCCATAAGGACATAAAATAGTTCTATAAACCTCTTGAGGACCCTTTGACTAGAAAAAAAGTTAAAAAGGTCCGATATGGACTAAGGTCTGGCGGACTTAACATAAGAAAAGAGTCCATATAAGGACATCATATAGTTTTAAAAACCCCTTGAGGACCCCTTGACCAGAAAAAAGTTCAAAATGTCCGATATGGACTACTGTCTGGCGGACTTCACATAAGAAAAGAGTGCATCATATAGATTTATAATCCTCTTGAGGACCCTTTGACCAGAAAAAAAGTTCAAAAGGTCCGATATGGACTAAGTTCCGGCGGGCTCAACGTAAGAAAAGAGTCCATAAGGACATCATATAGATTTATAAACCTCTTGAGGAGACTTTTAACCAGAAAAAAAATTCAAAAGGTTCGATTTGGACTACTGTCTGGCGGACTTAACATAAGAAAAGAGTCTATAAGGACATCATATAGTTTTATAAACCTCTTGAGGACCCTTTGGGCAGAATTTTTTTTCAAAAGGTTCGATTTGGACTACTGTCTGGCGGACTTAACATAAGAAAAGAGTCTAGAAGGACATCATACAGTTTTATAAACCTCTTGAGGAGCCTTTTGACCAGAAAAAAAATTCAAAAGGTTCGATATGGACTACTGTCTGGCGGACTTTACATAAGAAAAGGGTCTATAAGGACATCATATAGTTTTATAAACCTCTTGAGGAGCCTTTTGACCAGAAAAAATTTTCAAAAGGTTCGATATGGACTACTGTCTGGCGGACTTAACATAAGAAAAGAGTCCATAAGGACATCCTATAGTTTTATAAACCTTTTGAGGACCCTTTGAAGGGGAAAAAAAGTTCAAAAGATCCGATACAGACTACTGTCTGGCGGACTCAACATAAGAAATGAGTCCATAAGGACATCATATAGTTTTATAAAGCTCTTGAGGACCCTTTAACCGGAAAAGAAGTTCAAAAGGTCCGATTTGGACTAGTGTCTGGTGGACTTAACATAAGAAAAGAGTCCAAGAAGGACATCATATAGTTTTATGAACCTCTTGAGGACCCTTTGACCGGAAAAAAGTTCAAAATGTCCGATATGGACTACTGTCTGGCGGACTTAACATAAGAAAAGAGTCCGAGGACATCATAAAGTTTTATAAACCTCTTGAGGACCCTTTGACCAGAAAAAAAGTTCAAAATGTCTGATACGGACTACTCTCTGGCGGACTTAACATACGAAAAGAGTCCATAAGGACATCATATAGATTTATAAACCTTTTGAGGAACCTATGACCAGAAAAAAGTTAAAGAGGTCCGATATGGACTAAGGTCTGGCGGACTCAATATAAGAAAAGAGTCCATAAGGACATCGTATAGTTTTATAAACCTCTTGAGTACCCTTTGACCAGAAAAAACGTTGAAAAGGTCCGATATGGTCTAAGGTCTGGCGGACTTAATGTAAGAAAAGTGTCCATAAGGACATAAAATAGTTCTATAAACCTCTTGAGGACCCTTTGACTAGAAAAAAAGTTAAAAAGGTCCGATATGGACTAAGGTCTGGCGGACTTAACATAAGAAAAGAGTCCATATAAGGACATCATATAGTTTTAAAAACCCCTTGAGGACCCCTTGACCAGAAAAAAGTTCAAAATGTCCGATATGGACTACTGTCTGGCGGACTTCACATAAGAAAAGAGTGCATCATATAGATTTATAATCCTCTTGAGGACCCTTTGACCAGAAAAAAAGTTCAAAAGGTCCGATATGGACTAAGTTCCGGCGGGCTCAACGTAAGAAAAGAGTCCATAAGGACATCATATAGATTTATAAACCTCTTGAGGAGACTTTTAACCAGAAAAAAAATTCAAAAGGTTCGATTTGGACTACTGTCTGGCGGACTTAACATAAGAAAAGAGTCTATAAGGACATCATATAGTTTTATAAACCTCTTGAGGACCCTTTGGGCAGAATTTTTTTTCAAAAGGTTCGATTTGGACTACTGTCTGGCGGACTTAACATAAGAAAAGAGTCTAGAAGGACATCATACAGTTTTATAAACCGCTTGAGGAGCCTTTTGACCAGAAAAAAAATTCAAAAGGTTCGATATGGACTACTGTCTGGCGGACTTTACATAAGAAAAGGGTCTATAAGGACATCATATAGTTTTATAAACCTCTTGAGGAGCCTTTTGACCAGAAAAAATTTTCAAAAGGTTCGATATGGACTACTGTCTGGCGGACTTAACATAAGAAAAGAGTCCATAAGGACATCCTATAGTTTTATAAACCTTTTGAGGACCCTTTGAAGGGGAAAAAAAGTTCAAAAGATCCGATACGGACTACTGTCTTGCGGCCTTAACATAAGAAAAGAGTCCAGAAGGACATCATATAGTTGTATAAAACTCTTGAGGACCCTTTGACAGGAAAAAAAGTTCAAAAGGTCCGATACAGACTACTGTCTGGCGGACTCAACATAAGAAATGAGTCCATAAGGACATCATATAGTTTTATAAAGCTCTTGAGGACCCTTTAACCGGAAAAGAAGTTCAAAAGGTCCGATTTGGACTAGTGTCTGGTGGACTTAACATAAGAAAAGAGTCCAAGAAGGACATCATATAGTTTTATGAACCTCTTGAGGACCCTTTGACCGGAAAAAAGTTCAAAATGTCCGATATGGACTACTGTCTGGCGGACTTAACATAAGAAAAGAGTCCGAGGACATCATAAAGTTTTATAAACCTCTTGAGGACCCTTTGACCAGAAAAAAAGTTCAAAATGTCTGATACGGACTACTCTCTGGCGGACTTAACATACGAAAAAAGTCCATAAGGACATCATATAGATTTATAAACCTTTTGAGGAACCTATGACCAGAAAAAAGTTAAAAAGGTCCGATACAGACAACTGTCTGGCGGACTTAACATGAGAAGAGACACCGAAGACATCATAAAGTTTTATAAACCTCTTGAGGACCCTTTGACCAGAAAAAAAGTTCAAAAGGTCCGATACAGATTACTGTCTGGCGGACTTAACATAAGAAAAGAGTCTATAAGGACATCATACAGTTTTATACACCTCTTGAGGACCCTTTGAGCTAATAAAAAAATCAAAAGGTCCGTTATGGACTACTGTCTGGCGGACTTAACTTAAGAAAAGAGTCCATAAGGACATCATATAGATTTATAAAACTTTTTAGGACCCTATCACCAGAAAAAAAGTTCAAAAGGTCCGATACGGACTACTGTCAGGCGGACTTAACATAAGAAAAGAGTCCATAAGGACATCATATAGATTTATAAAACTTTTGAGGACCCTAAAACCAGAAAAAAAGTTCAAAAGGTCCGATACGGACTACTAAAAATCAAAAGGTCCGATACGGACTACTGTCTGGCGGACTTAGCATAAGAAAAGAGTCCATAAGGACATCATACAGTTTTATAAACCTCGTGAGGACCCTTTGACCAGAAAAAAGTTAAAGAGGTCCGATATGGACTAAGGTCTGGCGGACTCAATACAAGAAAAGTGTCCATAAGGACATCGTATAGTTTTATAAACCTCTTGAGTACCCTTTGACCAGAAAAAACGTTCAAAAGGTCCGATATGGTCTAAGGTCTGGCGGACTTAATGTAAGAAAAGTGTCCATAAGGACATCAAATAGTTTTATAAACCCCTTGAGGACCCCTTGACCAGAAAAAAGTTCAAAATGTCCGATATGGACTACTGTCTGGCGGACTTCACATAAGAAAAGAGTCCAGAAAGGACATCATATAGTTTTATAAACCTCTTGAGGACCTTTTGAGATCAAAAGGTCCGATATGGACTACTGTCTGGCGGACTTAACATAAGAAAAGAGTCCGAGGACATCATAAAGTTTTGTGTACCTCTTGAGGACCCTTTGACCAGAAAAAAAGTTCAAAAAGTCTGATACGGACTACTCTCTGCCGGACTTAACATAAGAAAAGAGTCCATAAGGTCATCATATAGTTTTATAAACCTCGTGAGGACCCTTTGACCAGAAAAAAAGTTCAAAAGGTCTGATACGGACTACTAAAAATCAAAAGGTCCGATACGGACTACTGTCTAGCGGAATTAGCATAAGAAAAGAGTCCATAAGGACATCATACAGTTTTATAAACCTCGTGAGGACCCTTTGACCAGAAAAAAGTTAAAGAGGTCCGATATGGACTAAGGTCTGGCGGACTCACTATAAGAAAAGAGTTCATAATGACATCGTATAGTTTTATAAACCTCTTGAGTACCCTTTGACCAGAAAAAACGTTGAAAAGGTCCGATATGGTCTAAGGTCTGGCGGACTTAATGTAAGAAAATTGTCCATAAGCGCATCAAATAGTTCTATAAACCTCTTGAGGACCCTTTGACTAGAAAAAAAGTTAAAAAGGTCCGATATGAACTAAGGTCTGGCGGACTTAACATAAGAAAAGAGTCCATATAAGGACATCATATAGTTTTATAAACCCCTTGAGGACCCCTTGACCAGAAAAAAGTTCAAAATGTCCGATATGGACTACTGTCTGGCGGACTTCACATAAGAAAAGAGTGCATCATATAGATTTATAAACCTCTTGAGGACCCTTTGACCAGAAAAAAAGTTCAAAAGGTCCGATATGGACTAAGTTCCGGCGGGCTCAACGTAAAAAAAGAGTCCATAAGGACATCATATAGATTTATAAACCTCTTGAGGAGACTTTTAACCAGAAAATAAATTCAAAAGGTTCGATTTGGACTACTGTCTGGCGGACTTAACATAAGAAAAGAGTCTATAAGGACATCATACAGTTTTATAAACCTCTTGAGGAGCCTTTTGACCAGAAAAAAAATTCAAAAGGTTCGATATGGACTACTGTCTGGCGGACTTTACAAAAGAAAAGGGTCTATAAGGACATCACACAGTTTTATAAACCTCTTGAGGAGCCTTTTGACCAGAAAAAAAATTCAAAAGGTTCGATATGGACTACTGTCTGGCGGACTTTACAAAAGAAAAGGGTCTATAAGGACATCATATAGTTTTATAAACCTCTTGAAGAGCCTTATGACCAGAAAATTTTTTCAAAAGGTTCGATATGGACTACTGTCTGGCGGACTTAACATAAGAAAAGAGTCCATAAGGACATCCTATAGTTTTATAAACCTTTTGAGGACCCTTTGAACAGAAAAAAAGTTCAAAAGATCCGATACGGACTACTGTCTTGCGGACTTAACATAAGAAAAGAGTCCAGAAGGACATCATATAGTTGTATAAAACTCTTGAGGACCCTTTGACCAGAAAAAAAGTTCGAAAGGTCCGATACAGACTACTGTCTGGCGGACTCAACATAAGAAAAGAGTCCAGAAGGACATCATATAGTTGTATAAAACTCTTGAGGACCCTTTGACCAGAAAAAAAGTTCAAAAGGTCCGATACAGACTACTGTCTGGCGGACTCAACATAAGAAAAGAGTCCATAAGGACATCATATAGTTTTATAAAGCTCTTGAGGACCCTTTAACCAGAAAAGAAGTTCAAAAGGTCCGATTTGGACTAGTGTCTGGTGGACTTAACATGAAGAAAAGAGTCCAAGAAGGACATCATATAGTTTTATGAACCTCTTGAGGACCCTTTGACCGGAAAAAAGTTCAAAATGTCCGATATGGACTACTGTCTGGCGGACTTAACATAAGAAAAGAGTCCGAGGACATCATAAAGTTTTATAAACCTCTTGAGGACCCTTTGACCAGAAAAAAAGTTCAAAATGTCTGATACGGACTACTCTCTGGCGGACTTAACATACGAAAAGAGTCCATAAGGACATCATATAGATTTATAAACCTTTTGAGGAACCTATGACCAGAAAAAAGTTAAAAAGGTCCGATACAGACAACTGTCTGGCGGACTTAACATGAGAAGAGACACCGAGGACATCATAAAGTTTTATAAACCTCTTGAGGACCCTTTGACCAGAAAAAAAGTTCAAAAGGTCCGATACAGATTACTGTCTGGCGGACTTAACATAAGAAAAGAGTCTATAAGGACATCATACAGTTTTATACACCTCTTGAGGACCCTTTGAGCTAATAAAAAAATCAAAAGGTCCGTTATGGACTACTGTCTGGCGGACTTAACTTAAGAAAAGAGTCCATAAGGACATCATATAGATTTATAAAACTTTTTAGGACCCTATCACCAGAAAAAAAGTTCAAAAGGTCCGATACGGACTACTGTCTGGCGGACTTAACATAAGAAAAGAGTCCATAAGGACATCATATAGATTTATAAAACTTTTTTGAGGACCCTAAAACCAGAAAAAAAGTTCAAAAGGTCCGATACGGACTACTAAAAATCAAAAGGTCCGATACGGACTACTGTCTGGCGGACTTAGCATAAGAAAAGAGTCCATAAGGACATCATACAGTTTTATAAACCTCGTGAGGACCCTTTGACCAGAAAAAAGTTAAAGAGGTCCGATATGGACTAAGGTCTGGCGGACTCAATATAAGAAAAGTGTCCATAAGGACATCGTATAGTTTTATAAACCTCTTGAGTACCCTTTGACCAGAAAAAACGTTCAAAAGGTCCGATATGGTCTAAGGTCTGGCGGACTTAATGTAAGAAAAGCGTCCATAAGGACATCAAATAGTTTTATAAACCCCTTGAGGACCCCTTGACCAGAAAAAAGTTCAAAATGTCCGATATGGACTACTGTCTGGCGGACTTCACATAAGAAAAGAGTCCAGAAAGGACATCATATAGTTTTATAAACCTCTTGAGGACCTTTTGAGATCAAAAGGTCCGATATGGACTACTGTCTGGCGGACTTAACATAAGAAAAGAGTCCGAGGACATCATAAAGTTTTGTAAACCTCTTGAGGACCCTTTCACCAGAAAAAAAGTTCAAAAAGTCTGATACGGACTACTCTCGGACGGAATTAGCATAAGAAAAGAGTCCATAAGGACACCATACAGTTTTATAAACCTCGTGAGGACCCTTTGACCAGAAAAAAGTTAAAGAGGTCCGATATGGACTAAGGTATGGCGGACTCACTATAAGAAAAGAGTCCATAAGGACATCGTATAGTTTTATAAACCTCTTGAGTACCCTTTGACCAGAAAAAACGTTGAAAAGGTCCGATATGGTCTAAGGTCTGGCGGACTTAATGTAAGAAAAGTGTCCATAAGGACATCAAATAGTTCTATAAACCTCTTGAGGACCCTTTGACTAGAAAAAAAGTTAAAAAGGTCCGATATGAACTAAGGTCTGGCGGACTTAACATAAGAAAAGAGTCCATATAAGGACATCATATAGTTTTATAAACCCCTTGAGGACCCCTTGACCAGAAAAAAGTTCAAAATGTCCGATATGGACTACTGTCTGGCGGACTTCACATAAGAAAAGAGTGCATCATATAGATTTATAAACCTCTTGAGGACCCTTTGACCAGAAAAAAAGTTCAAAAGGTCCGATATGGACTAAATTCCGGCGGGCTCAACGTAAAAAAAGAGTCCATAAGGACATCATATATATTTATAAACCTCTTGAGGAGACTTTTAACCAGAAAATAAATTCAAAAGGTTCGATTTGGACTACTGTCTGGCGGACTTAACATAAGAAAAGAGTCTATAAGGACATCATATAGTTTTATAAACCTCTTGAGGACCCTTTGGGCAGAATTTTTTTTCAAAAGGTTCGATTTGGACTACTGTCTGGCGGACTTAACATAAGAAAAGAGTCTATAAGGACATCATACAGTTTTATAAACCTCTTGAGGAGCCTTTTGACCAGAAAAAAAATTCAAAAGGTTCGATATGGACTACTGTCTGGCGGACTTTACAAAAGAAAAGGGTCTATAAGGACATCATACAGTTTTATAAACCTCTTGAGGAGCCTTTTGACCAGAAAAAAAATTCAAAAGGTTCGATATGGACTACTGTCTGGCGGACTTTACAAAAGAAAAGGGTCTATAAGGACATCATATAGTTTTATAAACCTCTTGAAGAGCCTTATGACCAGAAAAAAATTTCAAAAGGTTCGATATGGACTACTGTCTGGCGGACTTAACATAAGAAAAGAGTCCATAAGGACATCCTATAGTTTTATAAACCTTTTGAGGACCCTTTGAACAGAAAAAAAGTTCAAAAGATCCGATACGGACTACTGTCTTGCGGACTTAACATAAGAAAAGAGTCCAGAAGGACATCATATAGTTGTATAAAACTCTTGAGGACCCTTTGACCAGAAAAAAAGTTCAAAAGGTCCGATACAGACTACTGTCTGGCGGACTCAACATAAGAAAAGAGTCCAGAAGGACATCATATAGTTGTATAAAACTCTTGAGGACCCTTTGACCAGAAAAAAAGTTCAAAAGGTCCGATACAGACTACTGTCTGGCGGACTCAACATAAGAAAAGAGTCCATAAGGACATCATATAGTTTTATAAAGCTCTTGAGGACCCTTTAACCAGAAAAGAAGTTCAAAACGTCCGATTTGGACTAGTGTCTGGTGGACTTAACATGAAGAAAAGAGTCCAAGAAGGACATCATATAGTTTTATGAACCTCTTGAGGACCCTTTGACCAGAAAAAAAGTTCAAAAGGTCCGATACAGACTACTGTCTGGCGGACTCAACATAAGAAAAGAGTCCATAAGGACATCATATAGTTTTATAAAGCTCTTGAGGACCCTTTAACCAGAAAAGAAGTTCAAAAGGTTCGATATGGACTACTGTCTGGCGGACTTAACATAAGAAAAGAGTCCATAAGGACATCCTATAGTTTTATAAACCTTTTGAGGACCCTTTGAACAGAAAAAAAGTTCAAAAGGTCCGATACAGATTACTGTCTGGCGGACTTAACATAAGAAAAGAGTCTATAAGGACATCATACAGTTTTATACACCTCTTGAGGACCCTTTGAGCTAATAAAAAATTCAAAAGGTCCGTTATGGACTACTGTCTGGCGGACTTAACTTAAGAAAAGAGTCCATAAGGACATCATATAGATTTATAAAACTTTTTAGGACCCTATCACCAGAAAAAAAGTTCAAAAGGTCTGATACGGACTACTGTCTGGCGGACTTAACATAAGAAAAGAGTCCATAAGAACATCATATAGATTTATAAAACTTTTGAGGACCCTAAAACCAGAAAAAAAGTTCAAAAGGTCCGATACGGACTACTGTCTGGCGGACTTAGCATAAGAAAAGAGTCCATAAGGACATCATACAGTTTTATAAACCTCGTGAGGACCCTTTGACCAGAAAAAAGTTAAAGAGGTCCGATATGGACTAAGGTCTGGCGGACTCAATAAAAGAAAAGTGTCCATAAGGACATCGTATAGTTTTATAAACCTCTTGAGTACCCTTTGACCAGAAAAAACGTTCAAAAGGTCCGATATGGTCTAAGGTCTGGCGGACTTAATGTAAGAAAAGTGTCCATAAGGACATCAAATAGTTCTATAAACCTCTTGAGGATCCTTTGACTAGAAAAAAAGTTCAAATGGTCTGATATGGTCTAAGGTCTGGCGGACCTAATGTAAGAAAAGAGTCCATATAAGGACATCATATAGTTTTATAAACCCCTTGAGGACCCCTTGACCAGAAAAAAGTTCAAAATGTCCGATATGGACTACTGTCTGGCGGACATCACATAAGAAAAGAGTCCAGAAAGGACATCATATAGTTTTATCAACCTCTTGAGGACCTTTTGAGATCAAAAGGTCCGATATGGACTATCTGGCAGACTTAACATAAGAAAAGAGAGTCCAGAAAGGATATCATACAGTTTAATAAACCTCTTGAGGACTCTTTGGCCAGTAAAAAAAGTTCAAAAGGTCGGATACGGACTGTTGTCTGGCGGACTTAACATAAGAAAAGAGTCCATAAGGACATCATATAGTTTTATAAACCTCTTGAGGAACCTTTTGACCAGAAAAAAAATTCAAAACGTTCGATATGGACTACTGTCTGGCTGACTTAACATAAGAAACGAGTCCATAAGGACATCCTATAGTTTTATAAATCTCTTGAGGACCCTTTGGCCAGAAAAAAAGTTCAATAGGACCGATACAGATTAATGTCTGGCGGTCTTTGAGCAGAATTTTTTTTCAAAAGGTTCGATATGGACTACTGTCTGGTGGACTTAACATAAGAAAAGAGTCTATAAGGACATCATATAGTTTTATAAACCTCTTGAGGAGCCTTTTGACCAGAAAAAAAATTCAAAAGGTCCGATATGGACTAGTGACTGGCGGACTTAACATAAGAAAAGAGTCCGAGGACATCATAAAGTTTTATAAACCTCTTGAGGACCCTATGACCAGAAAAAAAGTTCAAAATGTCTGATAAGGACTACTCTCTGGCGTACTTAACGTAAGAAAAGAGTCCATAAGGACATCATATAGTTTTATAAACCTCTTGAGGACCCTTTGAGCAGAATTTTTTTTCAAAAGGTTCGATATGGACTACTGTCTGGTGGACTTAACATAAGAAAAGAGTCCATAAGGACATCGTATAGTTTTATAAACCTATTGAGGAGCCTTTTTACCAAAAAATAAATTCAAAAGGTTCGATACGGACTACTGTCTTGCGGACTTAACATAAGAAAAGAGTCCAGAAGGACATCATATAGTTGTATAAAACTCTTGAGGACCCTTTAAACAGAAAAAAAGTTCAAAAGGTCCGATACAGACTACTGTCTGGCGGACTCAACATAAGAAAAGAGTCCAGAAGGACATCATATAGTTGTATAAAACTCTTGAGGACCCTTTGACCAGAAAAAAAGTTCAAAAGGTCCGATACAGACTACTGTCTGGCGGACTCAACATAAGAAAAGAGTCCATAAGGACATCATATAGTTTTATAAAGCTCTTGAGGACCCTTTAACCAGAAAAGAAGTTCAAAAGGTCCGATTTGGACTAGTGTCTGGTGGACTTAACATGAAGAAAAGAGTCCAAGAAGGACATCATATAGTTTTATGAACCTCTTGAGGACCCTTTGACCAGAAAAAAAGTTCAAAAGGTCCGATACAGACTACTGTCTGGCGGACTCAACATAAGAAAAGAGTCCATAAGGACATCATATAGTTTTATAAAGCTCTTGAGGACCCTTTAACCAGAAAAGAAGTTCAAAAGGTTCGATATGGACTACTGTCTGGCGGACTTAACATAAGAAAAGAGTCCATAAGGACATCCTATAGTTTTATAAACCTTTTGAGGACCCTTTGAACAGAAAAAAAGTTCAAAAGGTCCGATACAGATTACTGTCTGGCGGACTTAACATAAGAAAAGAGTCCATAAGGACATCATATAGATTTATAAACCTTTTGAGGACCCTATGACCAGAAAAAAAGTTCAAAAGGTCCGATACGGACTACTGTCTGGCGGACTTAACGTAAGAGAAGAGTCTATAAGGACATCATACAGTTTTATACACCTCTTGAGGACCCTTTGAGCTAATAAAAAATTCAAAAGGTCCGTTATGGACTACTGTCTGGCGGACTTAACTTAAGAAAAGAGTCCATAAGGACATCATATAGATTTATAAAACTTTTTAGGACCCTATCACCAGAAAAAAAGTTCAAAAGGTCCGATACGGACTACTGTCTGGCGGACTTAACATAAGAAAAGAGTCCATAAGGACATCATATAGATTTATAAATCTTTTGAGGACCCTAAAACCAGAAAAAAAGTTCAAAAGGTCCGATACGGACTACTGTCTGGCGGACTTAGCATAAGAAAAGAGTCCATAAGGACATCATACAGTTTTATAAACCTCGTGAGGACCCTTTGACCAGAAAAAAGTTAAAGAGGTCCGATATGGACTAAGGTCTGGCGGACTCAATAAAAGAAAAGTGTCCATAAGGACATCGTATAGTTTTATAAACCTCTTGAGTACCCTTTGACCAGAAAAAACGTTCAAAAGGTCCGATATGGTCTAAGGTCTGGCGGACTTAATGTAAGAAAAGTGTCCATAAGGACATCAAATAGTTCTATAAACCTCTTGAGGATCCTTTGACTAGAAAAAAAGTTCAAATGGTCTGATATGGTCTAAGGTCTGGCGGACCTAATGTAAGAAAAGAGTCCATATAAGGACATCATATAGTTTTATAAACCCCTTGAGGACCCCTTGACCAGAAAAAAGTTCAAAATGTCCGATATGGACTACTGTCTGGCGGACATCACATAAGAAAAGAGTCCAGAAAGGACATCATATAGTTTTATCAACCTCTTGAGGACCTTTTGAGATCAAAAGGTCCGATATGGACTATCTGGCAGACTTAACATAAGAAAAGAGAGTCCAGAAAGGATATCATACAGTTTAATAAACCTCTTGAGGACTCTTTGGCCAGTAAAAAAAGTTCAAAAGGTCGGATACGGACTGTTGTCTGGCGGACTTAACATAAGAAAAGAGTCCATAAGGACATCATATAGTTTTATAAACCTCTTGAGGAACCTTTTGACCAGAAAAAAAATTCAAAACGTTCGATATGGACTACTGTCTGGCTGACTTAACATAAGAAACGAGTCCATAAGGACATCCTATAGTTTTATAAATCTCTTGAGGACCCTTTGGCCAGAAAAAAAGTTCAATAGGACCGATACAGATTAATGTCTGGCGGTCTTTGAGCAGAATTTTTTTTCAAAAGGTTCGATATGGACTACTGTCTGGTGGACTTAACATAAGAAAAGAGTCTATAAGGACATCATATAGTTTTATAAACCTCTTGAGGAGCCTTTTGACCAGAAAAAAAATTCAAAAGGTCCGATATGGACTAGTGACTGGCGGACTTAACATAAGAAAAGAGTCCGAGGACATCATAAAGTTTTATAAACCTCTTGAGGACCCTATGACCAGAAAAAAAGTTCAAAATGTCTGATAAGGACTACTCTCTGGCGTACTTAACGTAAGAAAAGAGTCCATAAGGACATCATATAGTTTTATAAACCTCTTGAGGACCCTTTGAGCAGAATTTTTTTTCAAAAGGTTCGATATGGACTACTGTCTGGTGGACTTAACATAAGAAAAGAGTCCATAAGGACATCGTATAGTTTTATAAACCTATTGAGGAGCCTTTTTACCAAAAAATAAATTCAAAAGGTTCGATACGGACTACTGTCTTGCGGACTTAACATAAGAAAAGAGTCCAGAAGGACATCATATAGTTGTATAAAACTCTTGAGGACCCTTTGAACAGAAAAAAAGTTCAAAAGGTCCGATACAGACTACTGTCTGGCGGACTCAACATAAGAAAAGAGTCCAGAAGGACATCATATAGTTGTATAAAACTCTTGAGGACCCTTTGACCAGAAAAAAAGTTCAAAAGGTCCGATACAGACTACTGTCTGGCGGACTCAACATAAGAAAAGAGTCCATAAGGACATCATATAGTTTTATAAAGCTCTTGAGGACCCTTTAACCAGAAAAGAAGTTCAAAAGGTCCGATTTGGACTAGTGTCTGGTGGACTTAACATGAAGAAAAGAGTCCAAGAAGGACATCATATAGTTTTATGAACCTCTTGAGGACCCTTTGACCAGAAAAAAAGTTCAAAAGGTCCGATACAGACTACTGTCTGGCGGACTCAACATAAGAAAAGAGTCCATAAGGACATCATATAGTTTTATAAAGCTCTTGAGGACCCTTTAACCAGAAAAGAAGTTCAAAAGGTTCGATATGGACTACTGTCTGGCGGACTTAACATAAGAAAAGAGTCCATAAGGACATCCTATAGTTTTATAAACCTTTTGAGGACCCTTTGAACAGAAAAAAAGTTCAAAAGGTCCGATACAGATTACTGTCTGGCGGACTTAACATAAGAAAAGAGTCCATAAGGACATCATATAGATTTATAAACCTTTTGAGGACCCTTTGACCAGAAAAAAAGTTCAAAAGGTCCGATACAGACTACTGTCTGGCGGACTCAACATAAGAAAAGAGTCCATAAGGACATCATATAGTTTTATAAAGCTCTTGAGGACCCTTTAACCAGAAAAGAAGTTCAAAAGGTTCGATATGGACTACTGTCTGGCGGACTTAACATAAGAAAAGAGTCCATAAGGACATCCTATAGTTTTATAAACCTTTTGAGGACCCTTTGAACAGAAAAAAAGTTCAAAAGGTCCGATACAGATTACTGTCTGGCGGACTTAACATAAGAAAAGAGTCCATAAGGACATCATATAGATTTATAAACCTTTTGAGGACCCTATGACCAGAAAAAAAGTTCAAAAGGTCCGATACGGACTACTGTCTGGCGGACTTAACGTAAGAGAAGAGTCTATAAGGACATCATACAGTTTTATACACCTCTTGAGGACCCTTTGAGCTAATAAAAAATTCAAAAGGTCCGTTATGGACTACTGTCTGGCGGACTTAACTTAAGAAAAGAGTCCATAAGGACATCATATAGATTTATAAAACTTTTTAGGACCCTATCACCAGAAAAAAAGTTCAAAAGGTCCGATACGGACTACTGTCTGGCGGACTTAACATAAGAAAAGAGTCCATAAGGACATCATATAGATTTATAAATCTTTTGAGGACCCTAAAACCAGAAAAAAAGTTCAAAAGGTCCGATACGGACTACTGTCTGGCGGACTTAGCATAAGAAAAGAGTCCATAAGGACATCATACAGTTTTATAAACCTCGTGAGGACCCTTTGACCAGAAAAAAGTTAAAGAGGTCCGATATGGACTAAGGTCTGGCGGACTCAATAAAAGAAAAGTGTCCATAAGGACATCGTATAGTTTTATAAACCTCTTGAGTACCCTTTGACCAGAAAAAACGTTCAAAAGGTCCGATATGGTCTAAGGTCTGGCGGACTTAATGTAAGAAAAGTGTCCATAAGGACATCAAATAGTTCTATAAACCTCTTGAGGATCCTTTGACTAGAAAAAAAGTTCAAATGGTCTGATATGGTCTAAGGTCTGGCGGACCTAATGTAAGAAAAGAGTCCATATAAGGACATCATATAGTTTTATAAACCCCTTGAGGACCCCTTGACCAGAAAAAAGTTCAAAATGTCCGATATGGACTACTGTCTGGCGGACATCACATAAGAAAAGAGTCCAGAAAGGACATCATATAGTTTTATCAACCTCTTGAGGACCTTTTGAGATCAAAAGGTCCGATATGGACTATCTGGCAGACTTAACATAAGAAAAGAGAGTCCAGAAAGGATATCATACAGTTTAATAAACCTCTTGAGGACTCTTTGGCCAGTAAAAAAAGTTCAAAAGGTCGGATACGGACTGTTGTCTGGCGGACTTAACATAAGAAAAGAGTCCATAAGGACATCATATAGTTTTATAAACCTCTTGAGGAACCTTTTGACCAGAAAAAAAATTCAAAACGTTCGATATGGACTACTGTCTGGCTGACTTAACATAAGAAACGAGTCCATAAGGACATCCTATAGTTTTATAAATCTCTTGAGGACCCTTTGGCCAGAAAAAAAGTTCAATAGGACCGATACAGATTAATGTCTGGCGGTCTTTGAGCAGAATTTTTTTTCAAAAGGTTCGATATGGACTACTGTCTGGTGGACTTAACATAAGAAAAGAGTCTATAAGGACATCATATAGTTTTATAAACCTCTTGAGGAGCCTTTTGACCAGAAAAAAAATTCAAAAGGTCCGATATGGACTAGTGACTGGCGGACTTAACATAAGAAAAGAGTCCGAGGACATCATAAAGTTTTATAAACCTCTTGAGGACCCTATGACCAGAAAAAAAGTTCAAAATGTCTGATAAGGACTACTCTCTGGCGTACTTAACGTAAGAAAAGAGTCCATAAGGACATCATATAGTTTTATAAACCTCTTGAGGACCCTTTGAGCAGAATTTTTTTTCAAAAGGTTCGATATGGACTACTGTCTGGTGGACTTAACATAAGAAAAGAGTCCATAAGGACATCGTATAGTTTTATAAACCTATTGAGGAGCCTTTTTACCAAAAAATAAATTCAAAAGGTTCGATACGGACTACTGTCTTGCGGACTTAACATAAGAAAAGAGTCCAGAAGGACATCATATAGTTGTATAAAACTCTTGAGGACCCTTTGAACAGAAAAAAAGTTCAAAAGGTCCGATACAGACTACTGTCTGGCGGACTCAACATAAGAAAAGAGTCCAGAAGGACATCATATAGTTGTATAAAACTCTTGAGGACCCTTTGACCAGAAAAAAAGTTCAAAAGGTCCGATACAGACTACTGTCTGGCGGACTCAACATAAGAAAAGAGTCCATAAGGACATCATATAGTTTTATAAAGCTCTTGAGGACCCTTTAACCAGAAAAGAAGTTCAAAAGGTCCGATTTGGACTAGTGTCTGGTGGACTTAACATGAAGAAAAGAGTCCAAGAAGGACATCATATAGTTTTATGAACCTCTTGAGGACCCTTTGACCAGAAAAAAAGTTCAAAAGGTCCGATACAGACTACTGTCTGGCGGACTCAACATAAGAAAAGAGTCCATAAGGACATCATATAGTTTTATAAAGCTCTTGAGGACCCTTTAACCAGAAAAGAAGTTCAAAAGGTTCGATATGGACTACTGTCTGGCGGACTTAACATAAGAAAAGAGTCCATAAGGACATCCTATAGTTTTATAAACCTTTTGAGGACCCTTTGAACAGAAAAAAAGTTCAAAAGGTCCGATACAGATTACTGTCTGGCGGACTTAACATAAGAAAAGAGTCCATAAGGACATCATATAGATTTATAAACCTTTTGAGGACCCTATGACCAGAAAAAAAGTTCAAAAGGTCCGATACGGACTACTGTCTGGCGGACTTAACGTAAGAGAAGAGTCTATAAGGACATCATACAGTTTTATACACCTCTTGAGGACCCTTTGAGCTAATAAAAAATTCAAAAGGTCCGTTATGGACTACTGTCTGGCGGACTTAACTTAAGAAAAGAGTCCATAAGGACATCATATAGATTTATAAAACTTTTTAGGACCCTATCACCAGAAAAAAAGTTCAAAAGGTCCGATACGGACTACTGTCTGGCGGACTTAACATAAGAAAAGAGTCCATAAGGACATCATATAGATTTATA
The DNA here is from genome assembly GCF_051911475.1 of Siphateles boraxobius. NCBI lineage: Eukaryota > Metazoa > Chordata > Actinopteri > Cypriniformes > Leuciscidae > Siphateles > Siphateles boraxobius. Next base: position 11,813,639 of record NW_027508876.1, on the reverse strand, counting down.
AAACTTTTGAGGACCCTAAAACCAGAAAAAAAGTTCAAAAGGTCCGATACGGACTACTGTCTGGCGGACTTAGCATAAGAAAAGAGTCCATAAGGACATCATACAGTTTTATAAACCTCGTGAGGACCCTTTGACCAGAAAAAAGTTAAAGAGTTCCGATATGGACTAAGGTCTGGCGGACTCAATAAAAGAAAAGTGTCCATAAGGACATCGTATAGTTTTATAAACCTCTTGAGTACCCTTTGACCAGAAAAAACGTTCAAAAGGTCCGATATGGTCTAAGGTCTGGCGGACTTAATGTAAGAAAAGTGTCCATAAGGACATCAAATAGTTCTATAAACCTCTTGAGGATCCTTTGACTAGAAAAAAAGTTCAAATGGTCTGATATGGTCTAAGGTCTGGCGGACCTAATGTAAGAAAAGAGTCCATATAAGGACATCATATAGTTTTATAAACCCCATGAGGACCCCTTGACCAGAAAAAAGTTCAAAATGTCCGATATGGACTACTGTCTGGCGGACATCACATAAGAAAAGAGTCCAGAAAGGACATCATATAGTTTTATCAACCTCTTGAGGACCTTTTGAGATCAAAAGGTCCGATATGGACTATCTGGCAGACTTAACATAAGAAAAGAGAGTCCAGAAAGGATATCATACAGTTTAATAAACCTCTTGAGGACTCTTTGGCCAGTAAAAAAAGTTCAAAAGGTCGGATACGGACTGTTGTCTGGCGGACTTAACATAAGAAAAGAGTCCATAAGGACATCATATAGTTTTATAAACCTCTTGAGGAACCTTTTGACCAGAAAAAAAATTCAAAACGTTCGATATGGACTACTGTCTGGCTGACTTAACATAAGAAAAGAGTCCATAAGGACATCCTATAGTTTTATAAATCTCTTGAGGACCCTTTGGCCAGAAAAAAAGTTCAATAGGTCCGATACAGATTAATGTCTGGCGGTCTTTGAGCAGAATTTTTTTTCAAAAGGTTCGATATGGACTACTGTCTGGTGGACTTAACATAAGAAAAGAGTCTATAAGGACATCATATAGTTTTATAAACCTCTTGAGGAGCCTTTTGACCAGAAAAAAAATTCAAAAGGTCCGATATGGACTAGTGACTGGCGGACTTAACATAAGAAAAGAGTCCGAGGACATCATAAAGTTTTATAAACCTCTTGAGGACCCTATGACCAGAAAAAAAGTTCAAAATGTCTGATAAGGACTACTCTCTGGCGTACTTAACGTAAGAAAAGAGTCCATAAGGACATCATATAGTTTTATAAACCTCTTGAGGACCCTTTGAGCAGAATTTTTTTTCAAAAGGTTCGATATGGACTACTGTCTGGTGGACTTAACATAAGAAAAGAGTCCATAAGGACATCGTATAGTTTTATAAACCTCTTGAGGAGCCTTTTTACCAAAAAATAAATTCAAAAGGTTCGATATGGACTATTGTCTGGCGGACTTAACATAAGAAAATAGTCCATAAGGACATCCTATAGTTTTATAAGCCTCTTGAGGGCCCTTTGACCAGAAAAGAAGTTCAAAAGGTCAGATACAGATTACTGTCTGGGGGACTTAACATAAGAAAAGAGTCCGAGGACATCATAAAGTTTTATAAACCCCTTGAGGACCCTATGACCAGAAAAAAAGTTCAAACGGTCCGATACAGACAACTGTCTGGCGGACTTATCATAAGAAAAGAGTCCAGAAGGACATCATATAGTTGTATAAACCTCTTGAGGACCCTTTGACGAGAAAAAAAAGTTCAAAAGGTCCGATATGGACTAGTGACTGGCGGACTTAACATAAGAAAAGAGTCCATAAGGACATCATATAGATTTATAAACCTTTTGAGGACCCTATGACCAGAAAAAAAGTTCAAAAGGTCCGATACGGACTACTGTCTGGCGGACTTAACGTAAGAAAAGAGTCTATAAGGACATCATATCGTTTTATAAACCTCTTGAGAACCCTTTGAGCAGAATTTTTTTCAAAAGGTCCGTATCGGACTACTGTCTGGCGGACTTAACATAAGAAAAAAGTCCGAGGACATCATAAAGTTTTATAAACCCCTTGAGGACCCTATGACCAGAAAAAAAGTTCAAACGGTCCGATACAGACAACTGTCTGGCGGACTTATCATAAGAAAAGAGTCCAGAAGGACATCATATAGTTGTATAAACCTCTTGAGGACCCTTTGACCAGAAAAAAAAGTTCAAAAGGTCCGATATGGACTAGTGACTGGCGGACTTAACATAAGAAAAGAGTCCATAAGGACATCATATAGATTTATAAACCTTTTGAGGACCCTATGACCAGAAAAAAAGTTCAAAAGGTCCGATACGGACTACTGTCTGGCGGACTTAACGTAAGAAAAGAGTCTATAAGGACATCATATCGTTTTATAAACCTCTTGAGAACCCTTTGAGCAGAATTTTTTTCAAAAGGTCCGTATCGGACTACTGTCTGGCGGACTTAACATAAGAAAATAGTCCATAAGGACATCCTATAGTTTTATAAGCCTCTTGAGGGCCCTTTGACCAGAAAAGAAGTTCAAAAGGTCAGATACATATTACTGTCTGGCGGACTTAACATAAGAAAAGAGTCCGAGGACATCATAAAGTTTTATAAACCCCTTGAGGACCCTATGACCAGAAAAAAAGTTCAAACGGTCCGATACAGACAACTGTCTGGCGGACTTATCATAAGAAAAGAGTCCAGAAGGACATCATATAGTTGTATAAACCTCTTGAGGACCCTTTGACCAGAAAAAAAAGTTCAAAAGGTCCGATATGGACTAGTGACTGGCGGACTTAACATAAGAAAAGAGTCCATAAGGACATCATATAGATTTATAAACCTTTTGAGGACCCTATGACCAGAAAAAAAGTTCAAAAGGTCCGATACGGACTACTGTCTGGCGGACTTAACGTAAGAAAAGAGTCTATAAGGACATCATATCGTTTTATAAACCTCTTGAGAACCCTTTGAGCAGAATTTTTTTCAAAAGGTCCGTATCGGACTACTGTCTGGCGGACTTAACATAAGAAAAGAGTCCATAAGGACATCATATACATTTAGAAACCTTTTGAGGACCCTATGACCAGAAAAAAAGTTCAAAAGGACCGATATGGACTACTGTCTGGCGGACTCAACATAAGAAAAGAGTCCATAAGAACATCATATAGTTTTATAAACCTCTTGAGGACCCCTTGACCAGAAAAAAGTTCAAAATGTCCGATATGGACTACTGTCTAGCGGACTTCACATAAGAAAAGAGTCCATCACATAGATTTATATAAAAAAAAAAGTTCAAAATGTCCGATATGGACTACTGTCTGGCGGACTTAACATAAGAAAAGAGTCCGAGGACATCATAAAGTTTTATAAACCTCTTGAGGACCCTCTGACCAGAAAAAAAGTTCAAAATGTCTGATACGGACTACTCTCTGGCGGACTTAACATAAGAAAAGAGTCCATAAAGACATCATATAGTTTTATAAACCTCTTGAGGATCCTTTGTCTAGAAAAAAAGTTCAAAAGGTCTGATATGGTCTAAGGTCTGGCGGACTTAATGTAAGAAAAGAGTCCATATAAGGACATCATATAGTTTTATAAACCCCTTGAGGACCCCTTGACCAGAAAAAAGTTCATAATGTCCGATATGGACTACTGTCTGGCGGACTTCACATAAGAAAAGAGTCCATCATATAGATTTATAAAAAAAAAGTTCAAAATGTCCGATATGGACTACTGTTTGGCGGACTTAACATAAGAAAAGAGTCCGAGGACATCATAAAGATTTATAAACCTCTTGAGGACCCTCTGACCAGAAAAAAAGTTCAAAATGTCTGATACGGACTACTCTCTGGCGGACTTAACATAAGAAAAGAGTCCATAAAGACATCATATAGTTTATAAACCTCTTGAGGACCCTTTGAGCAGAATTTTTTTTCAAAAGGTTCGATATGGACTACTGTCTGGCGGACTTAACATAAGAAAAGAGTCTATAAGGACATCATATAGTTTTATAAACCTCTTGAGGTCCCTTTGAACAGAAAAAAAGTTCAAACGGTCCGATATGGACTAGTGACTGGCGGACTTAACATAAGAAAATAGTCCAGAAGGATATCATATAGTTTTATAAACCTCTTGAGGACCCTTTGACCAGAAAAAAGTTCAAAAGGTCCAATACAGATTACTGTCTGGCGGACTTAACATAAGAAAAGAGTCTATAAGGACATCATACAGTTTTATAAACCTCTTGAGGACCCTTTCAGCAGAAAAAAAATTCAAAAGGTTCGTTATGGACTACTGTTTGGCAGACTTAACTTAAGAAAAGAGTCCATAAGGACATCATATAGATTTATAAACCTTTTGAGGACCCTATGACCAGAAAAAAAGTTCAAAAGGTCCGATACGGACTACTGTCTGGCGGACTTAACATAAGAAAAGTGTCCATAAGGACATCATATAGATTTATAAACCTTTTGAGGACCCTTACACCAGAAAAAAAGTTCAAAAGGTCTGATACGGACTACTAAAAATCAAAAGGTCCGATACGGACTACTGTCTAGCGGAATTAGCATAAGAAAAGAGTCCATAAGGACATCATACAGTTTTATAAACCTCGTGAGGACCCTTTGACCAGAAAAAAGTTAAAGAGGTCCGATATGGACTAAGCTCTGGCGGACTCAATATAAGAAAAGAGTCCATAAGGACATCGTATAGTTTTATAAATCTCTTGAGTACCCTTTGACCAGAAAAAACGTTGAAAAGGTCCGATATGGTCTAAGGTCTGGCAGACTTAATGTAAGAAAAGTGTCCATAAGGACATCAAATAGTTCTATAAACCTCTTGAGGACCCTTTGACTAGAAAAAAAGTTAAAAAGGTCCGATATGGACTAAGGTCTGGCGGACTTCACATAAGAAAAGAGTGCATCATATAGATTTATAAACCTCTTGAGGACCCTTTGACCAGAAAAAAAGTTCAAAAGGTCCGATATGGACTAAGTTCCGGCGGGCATAACGTAAGAAAAGAGTCCATAAGGCCATCATATAGATTTATAAACCTCTTGAGGAGACTTTTAACCAGAAAAAAAATTCAAAAGGTTCGATTTGGACTACTGTCTGGCGGACTTAACATAAGAAAAGAGTCTATAAGGACATCATATAGTTTTATAAACCTCTTGAGGACCCTTTGGGCAGAATTTTTTTCAAAAGGTTCGATTTGGACTACTGTCTGGCGGACTTAACATAAGAAAAGAGTCCATAAGGACATCATATAGTTTTATAAACCTCTTGAGGACCCTTTGACCAGAAAAAAGTTCAAAAGGTCCGATACAGATTACTGTCTGGTGGACTTAACATAAGAAAAGAGTCTATAAGGACATCATACAGTTTTATAAACCTCTTGAGGACCCTTTCAGCAGAAAAAAAATTCAAAAGGTTCGATTTGGACTACTGTCTGGCGGACTTAACATAAGAAAAGAGTCCATAAGGACATCATATAGATTTATAAACCTTTTGAGGACCCTATGACCAGAAAAAAAGTTCAAAAGGTCCGATACGGACTACTGTCTGGCGGACTTAACATAAGAAAAGTGTCCATAAGGACATCATATAGATTTATAAACCTTTTGAGGACCCTTACACCAGAAAAAAAGTTCAAAAGGTCTGATACGGACTACTAAAAATCAAAAGGTCCGATACGGACTACTGTCTAGCGGAATTAGCATAAGAAAAGAGTCCATAAGGACATCATACAGTTTTATAAACCTCGTGAGGACCCTTTGACCAGAAAAAAGTTAAAGAGGTCCGATATGGACTAAGGTCTGGCAGACTCAATATAAGAAAAGAGTCCATAAGGACATCGTATAGTTTTATAAATCTCTTGAGTACCCTTTGACCAGAAAAAACGTTGAAAAGGTCCGATATGGTCTAAGGTCTGGCAGACTTAATGTAAGAAAAGTGTCCATAAGGACATCAAATAGTTCTATAAACCTCTTGAGGACCCTTTGACTAGAAAAAAAGTTAAAAAGGTCCGATATGGACTAAGGTCTGGCGGACTTCACATAAGAAAAGAGTGCATCATATAGATTTATAAACCTCTTGAGGACCCTTTGACCAGAAAAAAAGTTCAAAATGTCTGATACGGACTACTCTCTGGCGGTTTTTTAAACCTCGTGAGTTTTAAAAAAGAAAAGAGTCCATAAGGACATCCTATAGTTTTATAAACCTCTTGAGGACCCTTTGACCAGAAAAAAAGTTCAAAAGGTCCGATACAGATTAATGTCTGGCGGACTTTGAGCAGAATTTTTTTTCAAAAGGTTCAATATGGACTACTGTCTGGTGGACTTAACATAAGAAAAGAGTCTATGAGGACATCATATAGTTTTATAAACCTCTTGAGGAGCCTTTTGACCAGAAAAAAAATTCAAAAGGTCCGATGTGGACTAGTGACTGGCGGACTTAACATAAGAAAAGAGTCCGAGGACATCATAAAGTTTTATAAACCTCTTGAGGACCCTATGACCAGAAAAAAAGTTCAAAATGTCTGATAAGGACTACTCTCTGGCGTACTTAACATAAGAAAAGAGTCCATAAGGACATCATATAGTTTTATAAACCTCTTGAGGACCCTTTGAGCAGAATTTTTTTTCAAAAGGTTCGATATGGACTACTGTCTGGTGGACTTAACATAAGAAAAGAGTCTATAAGGACATCATATAGTTTTATAAACCTCTTGAGGAGCCCTTTTACCAGAAAATAAATTCAAAAGGTTCGATGTGGACTACTGTCTGGCGGACTTAACATAAGAAAATAGTCCATAAGGACATCCTATAGTTTTATAAGCCTCTTGAGGACCCTTTGACCAGAAAAGAAGTTCAAAAGGTCGGATACAGATTACTTTCTGGCGGACTTAACATAAGAAAAGAGTCCGAGGACATCATAAAGTTTTATAAACCTCTTGAGGATCCTATGACCAGAAAAAAAGTTCAAACGGTCCGATACAGACAACTGTCTGGCGGACTTATCATAAGAAAAGAGTCTATAAGGACATCATATAGTGTTATAAACCTCTTGAGGAGCCTTTTGACCAGAAAAAAAATTCAAAAGGTCCGATATGGACTAGTGACTGGCGGACTTAACATAAGAAAAGAGTCCGAGGACATCATAAAGTTTTATAAACCTCTTGAGGACCCTATGACCAGAAAAAAAGTTCAAAATGTCTGATACGGACTACTCTCTGGCGTACTTAACATAAGAAAAGAGTCCATAAGGACATCATATAGTTTTATAAACCTCTTGAGGACCCTTTGAGCAGAATTTTTTTTCAAAAGGTTCGATATGGACTACTGTCTGGTGGACTTAACATAAGAAAAGAGTCTATAAGGACATCATATAGTTTTATAAACCTCTTGAGGAGCCTTTTTACCAGAAAATAAATTCAAAAGGTTCGATATGGACTACTGTCTGGCGAACTTAACATAAGAAAATAGTCCATAAGGACATCCTATAGTTTTATAAGCCTCTTGAGGACCCTTTGACCAGAAAAGAAGTTCAAAAGGTCAGATACAGATTACTGTCTGGCGGACTTAACATAAGAAAAGAGTCCGAGGACATCATAAAGTTTTATAAACCTCTTGAGGACCCTATGACCAGAAAACAAGTTCAAACGGTCCGATACAGACAACTTTCTGGCGGACTTATCATAAGAAAAGAGTCCAGAAGGACATCGTATAGTTGTATAAACCTCTTGAGGACCCTTTGACCAGAAAAAAAAGTTCAAAAGGTCCGATACGGACTAGTGACTGGCGGACTTAACATAAGAAAAGAGTCCAGAAGGACATCATATAGTTTTATAAACCTCTTGAGGACCCTTTGACCAGAAAAAAAGTTCAAAAGGTCCGATATGGTCTAAGGTCTGGCGGACTTAATGTAAGAAAAGTGTCCATAAGGACATCAAATAGTTCTATAAACCTCTTGAGGACCCTTTGACTAGAAAAAAAAGTTAAAAAGGTCCGATATTGTCACGGCTTCCAGTCCCGCTGTCTCTAATAGTAACCGGCAACGAACGCCCTCTTCTGAATACTAATATCTCCAGTACTACAAATCCCATTATGCATCACTCGCACTGATTGCCTGTCACCTGTGTCTAATGATTGCCTGTCTGTTACCTATATCAACCATGCCCACGGCTCACTCTGTGCGAAGTATTGTTTCACAGTTGTGTTGCATGTCCGAGCCCTTCCCTGAAAGCTTACCTGACTCTACCCCTTGCAATCCTAGATCTTCGTGTCTGTCAGCAGCCTGCCTATTGACCCTCTGCCTGTCCCTGGACGTCGTTGGTTTGCTGCCCGCCTCTCGATCCCCTGCCTGGCTTACTTCACGTTTCTGCACGCCCCACTACACTGGTTAAAGCTGTCCTGTCTTCTGTTGAGCGACTTTAATAAACGTTGTTGCAAATGGATCTGACTCCGACTTCTGATTCACAACAGATATGGACTAAGGTCTGGCGGACTTAACATAAGAAAATAGTCCATAAGGACATCCTATAGTTTTATAAGCCTCCTGAGGACCCTTTGACCAGAAAAAAAGTTCAAAAGGTCAGATACAGATTACTGTCTGGCGGACTTAACATAAGAAAAGAGTCCATAAGGACATCATATTGATTTATAAACCTTTTGAGGACCCTATGACCAGAAAAAAGGTTAAAAAGGTCCTATACAGACTACTGTCTTGCGGACTTAAAATAAGAAAAGAGTCCGAGGACATCATAAAGTTTTATAAACCTCTTGAGGAGCCTTTTGACCAGAAAAAAACAATTCAAAAGGTTCGATATGGACTACTGTCTGGCGGACTTAACATAAGAAAAGAGTCCATAAGGACATCCTATAGTTTAGTAAACCTCTTGAGGACCCTTTGACCGGAAAAAAGTTCAAAAGATCCGATACAGACTACTGTCTTGCGGACATAACATAAGAAAAGAGTCCATAAGGACATCTTATATTTTTATAAACCTCTTGCAGACCCACTGACCAGAGAAAAAGTTCAAAAGGTCCGATACGGACTTCTGTCTGGCGGACTGAACATAAGAAAACAGTCCATAAGGACATCATATTGATTTATAAACCTTTTGAGGACCCTATGTCCAGAAAAAAGGTTAAAAAGGTCCTATACAGACTACTGTCTGGCGGACTTAAAATAAGAAAAGAGTCCGAGGACATCGTAAAGTTTTATAAACCTCTTGAGGAGCCTTTTGACCAGAAAAAACAATTCAAAAGGTTCGATATGGACTACTGTCTGGCGGACTTAACATAAGAAAAGAGTCCATAAGGACATCCTATAGTTTTATAAACCTCTTGAGGACCCTTTGACCAGAAAAAAGTTCAAAAGGTTCGATATGGACTAGTGTCTGGCGGACTAAACTTAAGTAAAGAGTCCATATAAGGACATCATATAGTTTTATAAACCCCTTGAGGACCCTTTGACCATAACATTTTTTTTCAAAAGGTCCGAGATGGACTAAGGTCTGGCGGACTTAACGTAAGAAAAGATATAGTTTTGTAAACCTCTGGCGGACTAAACTTAAGAAAAGAGTCCATATAAGGACATCATATAGTTTTATAAACCCCGTGAAGACCCTTTGACCATAAAAATTTTTTTCAAAAGGTCCGACATGGACTAAGGTCTGGCGGACTTAACGTAAGAAAAGAGTACATAAGGACATCCTATAGTTTTGTAAACCTCTTGAGGACCCTTTGACCAGAAAAAAGTTCAAAAGATCCGATACGGACTACTGTCTTGCTGACTTAGCATAAGAAAAGAGTCCATAAGGACATCATATATTTTTATAAACCTATTGAGGACCCTCTTACCAGAGAAAATGTTCAAAAGGTCCGATACGGACTTCTGTCTGGCGGACTGAACATAAGAAAAGAGTCCATAAGGATGTCATATTGATTTATAAACCTTTTGAGGACCCTATGACCAGAAAAAAGGTTAAAAAGGTCCGATGCAGACTACTGTCTGGCGGACTTAACATTAGAAAAGAGTCCGAGGACATCATAAAGTTTTATCAACCTCTTGAGGAGCCTTTTGACCAGAAAAAACAATTCAAAAGGTTCGATATTGACTACTGTCTGGCGGACTTAACATAAGAAAAGAGTCAATAAGGACATCCTATAGTTTTATAAACCTCTTGAGGAGCCTTTTGACCAGAAAAAACAATTCAAAAGGTCCGATACAGATTACTGTCTGGCGGACTTAACATAAGAAAAGAGTCTATAAGGACATCATATCGTTTTATAAACCTCTTGAGGACCCTTTGAGCAGAATTTTTTTTCAAAAGGTCCGTATCGGACTACTGTCTGGCGGACTTAACATAAGAAAAGAGTCCATAAGGACATCATATAGATTTATAAACCTTTTGAGGACCCTATGACCAGAAAAAAAGTTCAAAAGGTCCGATATGGACTACTGTCTGGCGGACTTAACATAAGAAAAGAGACCATAAGGACATCATGTAGTTTTATAAACCTTTTGAGTACCCTTTGACCAGAAAAAAAGTTCAAAAGGTCCGATAGTCAATGACAATGTGTAGAAAGTTAAATATAGTCTACTCTCTAACCAGAAATATGTTCATTTTGGAATACTTTACGACTGACGTCACATCAGCTGGAGTCCATGAGTTTATAAAGTAAAAAAAAAACATGAATAACAAGAATAGCCAAGAGTTAATGAAAATATATAGTAATTTGCCTTTAGGGGACCCTTTGGCCAGTAATATTTTCAATGGGCCAAATATAGGCTGGCTGATGTAAAATCAGAAGGAGTCCATGAGTTTATATAGTAAACAAATTTTTTGAGGACCCTTTGTATTTCCTTGTACATAACTGAGGACCCCCGTCAGTTTATATAGCAGAAAATACATTTTGCGCACCCTTTGGCCAGAGATATGTTCAATAGATTAGGTATGGGCTACTGTATGGCTGTATGACAATATATTTCGCTGTGCATTAAAGAGATGTGCAATGCAATCTGCTGTTGCATCACATTGCACATACGATTAAGCGTTGTGCATTGAAGAATAACATATAAGCAATGTGCACGCATTGTAATGCATTCAAGAACTAACTCATTTTGTAGTGATTTCAAGAGATGTGCAATGCAATATGTTGTTTTAATAAAATTTTTGTTGTTTCATTCCATTGCATAAAACGTCTGACTTATTCCTTTGTGCAATGAAAAAACTAACCATTATAATTTTTGTATGAAGATAAATCATTGCATTAGCTGTTGAAAAGACAACATCACAGAGCTGTCGCTTTCCAATGCATGCAATAACTTATTCTTTCCTTTGTACAACGAAGTAATGTCCAATGCAGCGTGCAGTGCACAAACGTTGTGCATGGAAGAATAACATAAAGTAAGATGCACCTTGTTGCATTGCAATGCATTCAAAAACTAACTAATTTCGTAGTGCATTGAAGATATGTGCAATGCAATCTGCTGTTGCATTGCATATTACACACGATCAAGCGTTGTGCATTGAAGAATAACCTATAAGCAATATGTATTTTTTTGCGTTGCAATGCATTCAAGAACTAATTCATTCCGTAGTGCATTGAAGATATATGCAATGCGATCTGCTAATGCAATGCATTGCACATACGAACAAGCGTTGTGCATTGAAGAATAACATATAAGCAATATGCACTTTGTTGCACTGCAATACATTCAAGAACTAACTCGTTTTGTAGTGCAAAAAAGAGATGTGCAATAAAATCTGCTGTTGCATAGCATTGTACAAACGATCAAGCGTTGTGTAGTGAAGAATAACATAAACAATATGGACTTTTTTGCATTGCAATGCATTCAAGAACTACTAACTCATTCCGTAATGCATTGAGGATATGTGCAATGCAATCTGCTGTTGCATTGCATTATACACACGATCAAGCGTTGTGCATTGAAGAATAACCTATAAGCAATATGTATTTTTTTTGCGTTGGAATGCATTCAAGAACTAACTTATTCCGTAGTGCATTGAAGATATATGCAATGCGATCTGCTAATGCAATGCATTGCACATACGAACAAGCGTTGTGCATTGAAGAATAACATATAAGCAATATGCACTTTGTTGCATTGCAATACATTCAAGAACTAACTCATTTTGTAGTGCAAAAAAGAGATGTGCAATGCAATCTGCTAATGTTGCACTTTGTTGCATTGCAATGCTAACTCATTTTGTAGTGATTTAAAGAGATGTGCAATGCAATATGTTGTTTTAATAACATGTTTGTTGTTTCATTCCATTGCATAAAAGGTCTAAGTTATTCCTTTGTGTAATGAAAAAAACTAACCATTATAATTTTTGTATGGATAAATCATTGCATTAGCAATGTTGTTTAAAAGACAACTCATGGCATATTGTTTTTCGCATGCATACAGCTCATTAATTTGTGCACTAACGAGAAAACATCACAGAGCTGTCGCTTTCCAATGCATGTAATAACTTACTCTTTCCTTTGTACAACGAAGAAATGTCAAATGCAGCGTGCTGTTGTATTGCAATGCACAAGCGTTGTGCATGGAAGAATAACATAAAGTAATATGCACTTTATTGCATTGCAATGCATTCAAAAACTAACTAATTTCGTAGTGCATTGAAAATATGTGCAATGCAATCTGCTGTTGCATCACATTGCACATACGATTAAGCGTTGTGCATTGAAGAATAACATGTAAGCAATGTGCACGCATTGTAATGCATTCAAGAACTAACTCATTTTGTAGTGATTTCAAGAGATGTGCAATGCAATATGTTGTTTTAATAAAATTTTTGTTGTTTCATTCCATTGCATAAAACGTCTGACTTATTCCTTTGTGCAATGAAAAAACTAACCATTATAATTTTTGTATGAAGATAAATCATTGCATTAGCTGTTGAAAATACAACATCACAGAGCTGTCGCTTTCCAATGCATGCAATAACTTACTCTTTCCTTTGTACAACGAAGAAATGTCCAATGCAGCGTGCAGTGCACAAACGTTGTGCATGGAAGAATAACATAAAGTAAGATGCACCTTGTTGCATTGCAATGCATTCAAAAACTAACTAATTTCGTAGTGCATTGAAGATATGTGCAATGCAATCTGCTGTTGCATTTCATTGTACACACGATCAAGCGTTGTGCATTGAAGAATAACCTATAAGCAATATGTATTTTTTTTGCGTTGCAATGCATTCAAGAACTAACTCATTCCGTAGTGCATTGAAGATATATGCAATGCGATCTGCTGTTGCATTGCATTATACACACGATCAAGCGTTGTGCATTGAAGAATAACCTATAAGCAATATGTATTTTTTTTGCGTTGCAATGCATTCAAGAACTAACTCATTCCGTAGTGCATTGAAGATATATGCAATGCGATCTGCTAATGCAATGCATTGCACATACGAACAAGCGTTGTGCATTGAAGAATAACATATAAGCACTTTGTTGCATTGCAATATATTCAAGAACTAACTCATTTTGTAGTGCAAAAAAGAGATGTGCAATAAAATCTGCTGTTGCATAGCATTGTACAAACGATCAAGCGTTGTGAAGTGAAGAATAACATAAACAATATGGACTTTTTTGCATTGCAATGCATTCAAGAACTCCTAACTCATTCCGTAGTGCATTTGGGATATGTGCAATGCAATCTGCTGTTGCATTGCATTGTACACACGATCAAGCGTTGTGCATTGAAGAATAACCTATAAGCAATATGTATTTTTTTTGCGTTGGAATGCATTCAAGAACTAACTTATTCCGTAGTGCATTGAAGATATATGCAATGCGATCTGCTAATGCAATGCATTGCACATACGAACAAGCGTTGTGCATTGAAGAATAACATATAAGCAATATGCACTTTGTTGCATTGCAATACATTCAAGAACTAACTCATTTTGTAGTGCAAAAAAGAGATGTGCAATGCAATCTGCTAATGTTGCACTTTGTTGCATTGCAATGCTAACTCATTTTGTAGTGATTTAAAGAGATGTGCAATGCAATATGTTGTTTTAATAACAAGTTTGTTGTTTCATTCCATTGCATAAAAGGTCTAAGTTATTCCTTTGTGTAATGAAAAAAACTAACCATTATAATTTTTGTATGGATAAATCATTGCATTAGCAATGTTGTTTAAAAGACAACTCATGGCATATTGTTTTTCGCATGCATACAGCTCATTAATTTGTGCACTAACGAGAAAACATCACAGAGCTGTCGCTTTCCAATGCATGTAATAACTTACTCTTTCCTTTGTACAACGAAGAAATGTCAAATGCAGCGTGCTGTTGCAATGCACAAGCGTTGTGCATGGAAGAATAACATAAAGTAATTGCACTTTATTGCATTGCAATGCATTCAAAAACTAACTAATTTCGTAGTGCATTGAAAATATGTGCAATGCAATCTGATGTTGCATCGCATTGCACATACGACCAAGCGTTGTAAATTGAAGAATAACATATAAGCAATATGGACTTTTTTAGATCGCAAGCACTAACTCATTCCGTGGTGCATTGAAGAGACGTGCAATGCAATCTGCTATTGCTATGCATTGCACATACGTTCAAGCGTTCTGCATTGAAGAATAATGTATAAGTAATATGCCTTTTTGCATTGAAATGCATTCATGAACTAGCTCATTCCGTAGTGCGTTGAAGAGATAACATTTTTGCTGTTACAGTATATTGCATATACTAAGGATAGTCAATTAATATTTTTATCAAACTTGCATCAAACCAACCATTTTCAGTTTTATGAAGGAAAATCATTACATTAAATGTTGAAACGACAACACACAACATATTGGTTTTCGCTTTGCATGCAACTGATATATTTGTCTACTAACGAGAAAACATCACAATAGCTGTAGCTTTCCATTGCATAAAATAACTAACTTATTCCATAGTGCGTTGAAGAGATGGATGATGCAATCTGCTCTTACTTAAAAGGTATCTTACTATATTTGATCTCATAGACTCATTTTGAGAAGTCAGTTTGTTATCTATTAAACATATATCTGGCCTAAGAATCCTCAAAAGACTCCTGATGTGAACTCTATCCATAATCTAAAGGTCCTCTATCCATACTCTATATTTAATTTTTAGTCCATATTTAATCTACTGGACATATTACTGACGGAAGAGTTCTCGATTATGAACTTTCTGCACATTCTCATTCTCAGTAACTTCTGTTACTTGTAACTGAATGTTGTAACTTATGTTACTTTCAGCCATCCTGTATTTGTCCAAATATGGACTACTGACTTAACTTTAGAAAAAGTCTATGATAATATATAGTATGGTTCCATTTGACAACCCTTTGGCCAGAAATATGTTTAATAGATCAATCAGATATGGATTTTTTTATGACTGATGAAACAGGAGTCAATGAGTATGCAGAGAATAAGATGTACTCTTTGGCCAGAATATGTTCAGTAGGTTAAATATGGACTACCATTCAACTGAGGTAACATCAGAAAAGAGTTATGTAAAAAAAATTCAAGATCAAGTACTTATTGCGACAGAAATATATATGGTAGGTCAAATATGGACTACTCTCTGGCTGATTTAACATCAGAAAAAGTCTATGAAAATGTAAGGTATGTTGCCTTTTGACAAACCTTTGGCCAGAAATATGTTCAGTAGGTCAATTTTGTACTTGTGTAGGGCTGATATAACATTAGAAGAAGTGAATGAGAATGTATAGAAAGTTTATAGGTCAATTATGAACTACTTTATGGCTGAGATAACATCACAAGGAGTTATTATGTAAAGAATGTTCAAGATCCAGTACTTTTGGTCCAGAAATATCTGAAATAGGTACAGTAATGTACAGTAGGTCAAATATGGACTATTATCTGGCTGATTTAACATCAGAATGAGTTTATGAGAATGTATAGTAAGTTGCCTTTTGGTAACCCTTTGGCCAGAAATATTTTTAATGGGTCAAATAAAGGATTGGCTGATGAAACATCAATAGTAGTCGATGGAAGTCTGTAGAGGGTTCAATACTCTTTGGCCAGAAATATGTTAATTAGGACAAATATGGACTGCCATATGGCTGACGTAACATCAGAAGTATGCATTCATTATATATAGGTTGTTCAAGAGTGATTACTCTTGGCCCAGAAGTATGTAGGGCCTACAGTATCTCAAATATTCACTGTCAATGAGAATGTGTAGAAAGTTAAATGTAGAGTACTCTCTAGCCAGAAATATGTTCATTAGGTCAAATATGGCTGATTTAATATAAGAAGGAGTCTATAATTTTATATAATTTCTAAATTTCTCTCATTTCTTTTGAGGACCCTTTGATCAGAAAAAAGTTCAAAAGGTCCGATATGCACTTCTGTCTGGTCAACTTAACATACTTCGAACTCCTAAAAGTCTATAATAACAAGGATATAAAGCTATACTTTGAGGACCCTTTTATGGATTCTATGGATCTAAAAGATCGATAGAAAAGTGTTTAGGCCCAATTGTATCCCTTTGTAAGCGTTTTCATCTGGGCTTCAGTGTTGCCCTTCAGCTCACAATCTGAACTGGGAACTTGATGCAAAATAAATCTTAGTTATGTCGTCTCTTAATTCCCATTCCACAACCAGTTTTATTAATTTATACTGGTTCTTGAAGGGCAGCTGGGTGGCATAGCTGTACATTTTTTGTGGAGCAAATAGGACACTGAATTCCAGACTTGCAACCATCATCAATAGGGAAAAGGGGCGATCACTCCATGAACCACAGCTTTACTGGTCTGACTCGCAACAGTGCTGCTGAAGGTTACATTGACTGTATAGGACTGTCCCTTATGATGCATGAGAAGGAATGTATGAGTATGTATAGAAAGTTCAAGATCAAGTACTCTTGGGCCAGAAATATATTCAGCAGGTCAAATATCTGTCATGTCATTAGGAGTCAGTCTCTATCTATCGATTGTAAGGCTAGAAAGCTATACTTTGAGGACCCTTTTAACAGAAAAAAATTCAATATGTCCGATATGGACTTCTTTGCGGCCTCTGAAGCATGAGAAGGATCATAAGAAATCAATCTGTATAGTATTGTATAGTATAGTATAGTACAGATAGTATTGTTCAAGAACAATTTGTTCAGAAATATGTTCAGTAGGTCAAAAAGGGACCTCTGTATGGCTGATTTGCATCAGAAGGAGTCTACAGAAGTCATCAGAAGTTTGTATTGTTTAAAACGTTTTGAGGTCCCTTTGACCAAAAGTAAATTCAATAGGTCAGATTTGGACTTCTATATGGCTTATGAAGCATCAGAAGGAGTCTATATAGAAAGTTCAAGATCAAGTACTCTTGGACCAGAAATACGTTCAGTAGGTCAAAAAGGGACCTATCTGTGGCTGATATATAATATTTAAACCCTTTTAAAAACCCTTTGACCAGAAAAAAGTTTTGATATGGTCTCCTCTATGGCGGACTAAACACCACAAAGAATCTATAAGGATATAAAGCTATACTTTGAGGACCCCTTTTAACAGAAAAAAATCAATAGGTCAGATATGGACTCTGAATCATCAGAAGGATCATAAGAACAATCTCTATGAAAAGTTAGTATTGTGCAAGAAATCTATGTCCAGAAATATATATAGTTCATATAGATCATATAGTTCATATAGTTGTATAAACCTCTTGAGGACCTTTTGACCAGAAAAAAAGTTTAAGAGGTCCGATATGGACTTACTGTCTGGCGGACTTAACATAAAAAAAGAGTCCGAGGACATCATAAAGTTTTATAAACCTCTTGAGGAACCTATGACCAGAAAAAAAGTTCAAACGGTCCGATACAAACAACTGTCTGGCGGACTTATCATATGAAAAGAGTCAAGAAGGACATCATATAGTTGTATAAACCTCTTGAGGACCCTTTGACCAGAAAAAAAAGTTCAAAAGGTCCGAAATGGACTAGTGACTGGCAGACTTAACCTAAGAAAATAGTCCAGAAGGACAACATACAGTTTTATAAACCTCTTGAGGACCCTTTGAGCAGAAAAAAAATTCAAAAGGTCCGATACGGACTACTGTCTGGCGGACTTAACTTATAAAAAGAGTCTATAAGGACATCAAACAGTTTTATAAACCTCTTGAGGACCATTTGAGCAGAAAAAAAACTTCAAAAGGTCCGATACGGACTACTGTCTGACGGACTTAACTTAAGAAAAGAGTCCATAATGACATCATATAGTTTTATAAACCTCTTGAGGAGACTTTTGACCAGAAAAAACAATTCAAAAGGTTCGATACGGAATACTGTCTGGTGGACTTGACTTAAGAAAAGAGTCCACAAGGACATCATATAGATTTATAAACCTCTTGAGGACCCTTTGACCAGAAAAAACGTTCAAAAGTTCCGATATGGTCTAAGGTCTGGCGGACTTAATGTAAGAAAAGTGTCCATAAGGACATCAAATAGTTCTATAAACCTCTTGAGGACCCTTTGACTAGAAAAAAGTTCAAAAGGTCCGATATGGACTAAGGTCTGGCGGACGTAACATAAGAAAAGAGTCCATATAAGGACATCATATAGTTTTATAAACCCCTTGAGGACCCCTAGACCAGAAAAAAATTCTAAATGTCCGATATGAACTACTGTCTGGCGGACTTCATATAAGAAAAGAGTCCATCATATAGATTTATAAACCTCTTGAGGACCCTTTGACCAGAAAAAAAGTTCAAAAGGTCCGATATGGACTAGTATCTGGTGGACTTAACATAAGAAAAGAGTCCAAGAAGGACGTCATATAGTTTTATGAACCTCTTGAGGACCCTTTGACCAGAAAAAAAGTACAAAAGGTCTGATACGGACTACTCTCTGGCGGACTTAACATAAGAAAAGAGTCCATAAGGACATCGTATAGTTTTATAAACCTCTTGAGGAGCCTTTTGACCAGAAAAAACAATTCAAAAGGTCCGATGCAGATTACTTTCTGGCGGACTTAACGTAAGAAAAGAGTCTATAAGGACATCATACAGTTTTATAAACCTCTTGAGGACCCAATGAGCAGAAAAAAAATTCAAAAGGTCCGTTATGGACTACTGTCTGGCGGACTTAAGAAAAGAGTCAATGAGGACATCATATAGATTTATAAACCTTTTGAGGACCCTATGACCAGAAAAAAAGTTCAAAAGGTCCGATACGGACTACTGTCTGGCGGACTTCACATAAGAAAAGAGTGCATCATATAGATTTATAATCCTCTTGAGGACCCTTTGACCAGAAAAAAAGTTCAAAAGGTCCGATATGGACTAAGTTCCGGCGGGCTCAACGTAAGAAAAGAGTCCATAAGGACATCATATAGATTTATAAACCTCTTGAGGAGACTTTTAACCAGAAAAAAAATTCAAAAGGTTCGATTTGGACTACTGTCTGGCGGACTTAACATAAGAAAAGAGTCTATAAGGACATCATATAGTTTTATAAACCTCTTGAGGACCCTTTGGGCAGAATTTTTTTTCAAAAGGTTCGATTTGGACTACTGTCTGGCGGACTTAACATAAGAAAAGAGTCTAGAAGGACATCATACAGTTTTATAAACCGCTTGAGGAGCCTTTTGACCAGAAAAAAAATTCAAAAGGTTCGATATGGACTACTGTCTGGCGGACTTTACATAAGAAAAGGGTCTATAAGGACATCATATAGTTTTATAAACCTCTTGAGGAGCCTTTTGACCAGAAAAAATTTTCAAAAGGTTCGATATGGACTACTGTCTGGCGGACTTAACATAAGAAAAGAGTCCATAAGGACATCCTATAGTTTTATAAACCTTTTGAGGACCCTTTGAAGGGGAAAAAAAGTTCAAAAGATCCGATACGGACTACTGTCTTGCGGCCTTAACATAAGAAAAGAGTCCAGAAGGACATCATATAGTTGTATAAAACTCTTGAGGACCCTTTGACAGGAAAAAAAGTTCAAAAGGTCCGATACAGACTACTGTCTGGCGGACTCAACATAAGAAATGAGTCCATAAGGACATCATATAGTTTTATAAAGCTCTTGAGGACCCTTTAACCGGAAAAGAAGTTCAAAAGGTCCGATTTGGACTAGTGTCTGGTGGACTTAACATAAGAAAAGAGTCCAAGAAGGACATCATATAGTTTTATGAACCTCTTGAGGACCCTTTGACCGGAAAAAAGTTCAAAATGTCCGATATGGACTACTGTCTGGCGGACTTAACATAAGAAAAGAGTCCGAGGACATCATAAAGTTTTATAAACCTCTTGAGGACCCTTTGACCAGAAAAAAAGTTCAAAATGTCTGATACGGACTACTCTCTGGCGGACTTAACATACAAAAAAAGTCCATAAGGACATCATATAGATTTATAAATCTTTTGAGGAACCTATGACCAGAAAAAAGTTAAAAAGGTCCGATACAGACAACTGTCTGGCGGACTTAACATGAGAAGAGACACCGAAGACATCATAAAGTTTTATAAACCTCTTGAGGACCCTTTGACCAGAAAAAAAGTTCAAAAGGTCCGATACAGATTACTGTCTGGTGGACTTAACATAAGAAAAGAGTCTATAAGGACATCATACAGTTTTATACACCTCTTGAGGACCCTTTGAGCTAATAAAAAAATCAAAAGGTCCGTTATGGACTACTGTCTGGCGGACTTAACTTAAGAAAAGAGTCCATAAGGACATCATATAGATTTATAAAACTTTTTAGGACCCTATCACCAGAAAAAAAGTTCAAAAGGTCCGATACGGACTACTGTCAGGCGGACTTAACATAAGAAAAGAGTCCATAAGGACATCATATAGATTTATAAAACTTTTGAGGACCCTAAAACCAGAAAAAAAGTTCAAAAGGTCCGATACGGACTACTAAAAATCAAAAGGTCCGATACGGACTACTGTCTGGCGGACTTAGCATAAGAAAAGAGTCCATAAGGACATCATACAGTTTTATAAACCTCGTGAGGACCCTTTGACCAGAAAAAAGTTAAAGAGGTCCGATATGGACTAAGGTCTGGCGGACTCAATACAAGAAAAGTGTCCATAAGGACATCGTATAGTTTTATAAACCTCTTGAGTACCCTTTGACCAGAAAAAACGTTCAAAAGGTCCGATATGGTCTAAGGTCTGGCGGACTTAATGTAAGAAAAGTGTCCATAAGGACATCAAATAGTTTTATAAACCCCTTGAGGACCCCTTGACCAGAAAAAAGTTCAAAATGTCCGATATGGACTACTGTCTGGCGGACTTCACATAAGAAAAGAGTCCAGAAAGGACATCATATAGTTTTATAAACCTCTTGAGGACCTTTTGAGATCAAAAGGTCCGATATGGACTACTGTCTGGCGGACTTAACATAAGAAAAGAGTCCGAGGACATCATAAAGTTTTGTGTACCTCTTG
The DNA here is from genome assembly GCF_051911475.1 of Siphateles boraxobius. Taxonomy (NCBI): domain Eukaryota; kingdom Metazoa; phylum Chordata; class Actinopteri; order Cypriniformes; family Leuciscidae; genus Siphateles; species Siphateles boraxobius. The sequence continues at coordinate 11,792,176 of NW_027508876.1, read as the reverse complement.
AGGACCCTTTGACCAGAAAAAAAGTTCAAAAAGTCTGATACGGACTACTCTCTGCCGGACTTAACATAAGAAAAGAGTCCATAAGGTCATCATATAGTTTTATAAACCTCGTGAGGACCCTTTGACCAGAAAAAAAGTTCAAAAGGTCTGATACGGACTACTAAAAATCAAAAGGTCCGATACGGACTACTGTCTAGCGGAATTAGCATAAGAAAAGAGTCCATAAGGACATCATACAGTTTTATAAACCTCGTGAGGACCCTTTGACCAGAAAAAAGTTAAAGAGGTCCGATATGGACTAAGGTCTGGCGGACTCACTATAAGAAAAGAGTCCATAATGACATCGTATAGTTTTATAAACCTCTTGAGTACCCTTTGACCAGAAAAAACGTTGAAAAGGTCCGATATGGTCTAAGGTCTGGCGGACTTAATGTAAGAAAATTGTCCATAAGCGCATCAAATAGTTCTATAAACCTCTTGAGGACCCTTTGACTAGAAAAAAAGTTAAAAAGGTCCGATATGAACTAAGGTCTGGCGGACTTAACATAAGAAAAGAGTCCATATAAGGACATCATATAGTTTTATAAACCCCTTGAGGACCCCTTGACCAGAAAAAAGTTCAAAATGTCCGATATGGACTACTGTCTGGCGGACTTCACATAAGAAAAGAGTGCATCATATAGATTTATAAACCTCTTGAGGACCCTTTGACCAGAAAAAAAGTTCAAAAGGTCCGATATGGACTAAGTTCCGGCGGGCTCAACGTAAAAAAAGAGTCCATAAGGACATCATATAGATTTATAAACCTCTTGAGGAGACTTTTAACCAGAAAATAAATTCAAAAGGTTCGATTTGGACTACTGTCTGGCGGACTTAACATAAGAAAAGAGTCTATAAGGACATCATACAGTTTTATAAACCTCTTGAGGAGCCTTTTGACCAGAAAAAAAATTCAAAAGGTTCGATATGGACTACTGTCTGGCGGACTTTACAAAAGAAAAGGGTCTATAAGGACATCACACAGTTTTATAAACCTCTTGAGGAGCCTTTTGACCAGAAAAAAAATTCAAAAGGTTCGATATGGACTACTGTCTGGCGGACTTTACAAAAGAAAAGGGTCTATAAGGACATCATATAGTTTTATAAACCTCTTGAAGAGCCTTATGACCAGAAAATTTTTTCAAAAGGTTCGATATGGACTACTGTCTGGCGGACTTAACATAAGAAAAGAGTCCATAAGGACATCCTATAGTTTTATAAACCTTTTGAGGACCCTTTGAACAGAAAAAAAGTTCAAAAGATCCGATACGGACTACTGTCTTGCGGACTTAACATAAGAAAAGAGTCCAGAAGGACATCATATAGTTGTATAAAACTCTTGAGGACCCTTTGACCAGAAAAAAAGTTCGAAAGGTCCGATACAGACTACTGTCTGGCGGACTCAACATAAGAAAAGAGTCCAGAAGGACATCATATAGTTGTATAAAACTCTTGAGGACCCTTTGACCAGAAAAAAAGTTCAAAAGGTCCGATACAGACTACTGTCTGGCGGACTCAACATAAGAAAAGAGTCCATAAGGACATCATATAGTTTTATAAAGCTCTTGAGGACCCTTTAACCAGAAAAGAAGTTCAAAAGGTCCGATTTGGACTAGTGTCTGGTGGACTTAACATGAAGAAAAGAGTCCAAGAAGGACATCATATAGTTTTATGAACCTCTTGAGGACCCTTTGACCGGAAAAAAGTTCAAAATGTCCGATATGGACTACTGCCTGGCGGACTTAACATAAGAAAAGAGTCCGAGGACATCATAAAGTTTTATAAACCTCTTGAGGACCCTTTGACCAGAAAAAAAGTTCAAAATGTCTGATACGGACTACTCTCTGGCGGACTTAACATACGAAAAGAGTCCATAAGGACATCATATAGATTTATAAACCTTTTGAGGAACCTATGACCAGAAAAAAGTTAAAAAGGTCCGATACAGACAACTGTCTGGCGGACTTAACATGAGAAGAGACACCGAGGACATCATAAAGTTTTATAAACCTCTTGAGGACCCTTTGACCAGAAAAAAAGTTCAAAAGGTCCGATACAGATTACTGTCTGGCGGACTTAACATAAGAAAAGAGTCTATAAGGACATCATACAGTTTTATACACCTCTTGAGGACCGTTTGAGCTAATAAAAAAATCAAAAGGTCCGTTATGGACTACTGTCTGGCGGACTTAACTTAAGAAAAGAGTCCATAAGGACATCATATAGATTTATAAAACTTTTTAGGACCCTATCACCAGAAAAAAAGTTCAAAAGGTCCGATACGGACTACTGTCTGGCGGACTTAACATAAGAAAAGAGTCCATAAGGACATCATATAGATTTATAAAACTTTTTTGAGGACCCTAAAACCAGAAAAAAAGTTCAAAAGGTCCGATACGGACTACTAAAAATCAAAAGGTCCGATACGGACTACTGTCTGGCGGACTTAGCATAAGAAAAGAGTCCATAAGGACATCATACAGTTTTATAAACCTCGTGAGGACCCTTTGACCAGAAAAAAGTTAAAGAGGTCCGATATGGACTAAGGTCTGGCGGACTCAATATAAGAAAAGTGTCCATAAGGACATCGTATAGTTTTATAAACCTCTTGAGTACCCTTTGACCAGAAAAAACGTTCAAAAGGTCCGATATGGTCTAAGGTCTGGCGGACTTAATGTAAGAAAAGCGTCCATAAGGACATCAAATAGTTTTATAAACCCCTTGAGGACCCCTTGACCAGAAAAAAGTTCAAAATGTCCGATATGGACTACTGTCTGGCGGACTTCACATAAGAAAAGAGTCCAGAAAGGACATCATATAGTTTTATAAACCTCTTGAGGACCTTTTGAGATCAAAAGGTCCGATATGGACTACTGTCTGGCGGACTTAACATAAGAAAAGAGTCCGAGGACATCATAAAGTTTTGTAAACCTCTTGAGGACCCTTTCACCAGAAAAAAAGTTCAAAAAGTCTGATACGGACTACTCTCGGACGGAATTAGCATAAGAAAAGAGTCCATAAGGACACCATACAGTTTTATAAACCTCGTGAGGACCCTTTGACCAGAAAAAAGTTAAAGAGGTCCGATATGGACTAAGGTATGGCGGACTCACTATAAGAAAAGAGTCCATAAGGACATCGTATAGTTTTATAAACCTCTTGAGTACCCTTTGACCAGAAAAAACGTTGAAAAGGTCCGATATGGTCTAAGGTCTGGCGGACTTAATGTAAGAAAAGTGTCCATAAGGACATCAAATAGTTCTATAAACCTCTTGAGGACCCTTTGACTAGAAAAAAAGTTAAAAAGGTCCGATATGAACTAAGGTCTGGCGGACTTAACATAAGAAAAGAGTCCATATAAGGACATCATATAGTTTTATAAACCCCTTGAGGACCCCTTGACCAGAAAAAAGTTCAAAATGTCCGATATGGACTACTGTCTGGCGGACTTCACATAAGAAAAGAGTGCATCATATAGATTTATAAACCTCTTGAGGACCCTTTGACCAGAAAAAAAGTTCAAAAGGTCCGATATGGACTAAATTCCGGCGGGCTCAACGTAAAAAAAGAGTCCATAAGGACATCATATATATTTATAAACCTCTTGAGGAGACTTTTAACCAGAAAATAAATTCAAAAGGTTCGATTTGGACTACTGTCTGGCGGACTTAACATAAGAAAAGAGTCTATAAGGACATCATATAGTTTTATAAACCTCTTGAGGACCCTTTGGGCAGAATTTTTTTTCAAAAGGTTCGATTTGGACTACTGTCTGGCGGACTTAACATAAGAAAAGAGTCTATAAGGACATCATACAGTTTTATAAACCTCTTGAGGAGCCTTTTGACCAGAAAAAAAATTCAAAAGGTTCGATATGGACTACTGTCTGGCGGACTTTACAAAAGAAAAGGGTCTATAAGGACATCATACAGTTTTATAAACCTCTTGAGGAGCCTTTTGACCAGAAAAAAAATTCAAAAGGTTCGATATGGACTACTGTCTGGCGGACTTTACAAAAGAAAAGGGTCTATAAGGACATCATATAGTTTTATAAACCTCTTGAAGAGCCTTATGACCAGAAAAAAATTTCAAAAGGTTCGATATGGACTACTGTCTGGCGGACTTAACATAAGAAAAGAGTCCATAAGGACATCCTATAGTTTTATAAACCTTTTGAGGACCCTTTGAACAGAAAAAAAGTTCAAAAGATCCGATACGGACTACTGTCTTGCGGACTTAACATAAGAAAAGAGTCCAGAAGGACATCATATAGTTGTATAAAACTCTTGAGGACCCTTTGACCAGAAAAAAAGTTCAAAAGGTCCGATACAGACTACTGTCTGGCGGACTCAACATAAGAAAAGAGTCCAGAAGGACATCATATAGTTGTATAAAACTCTTGAGGACCCTTTGACCAGAAAAAAAGTTCAAAAGGTCTGATACGGACTACTAAAAATCAAAAGGTCCGATACGGACTACTGTCTAGCGGAATTAGCATAAGAAAAGAGTCCATAAGGACATCATACAGTTTTATAAACCTCGTGAGGACCCTTTGACCAGAAAAAAGTTAAAGAGGTCCGATATGGACTAAGGTCTGGCGGACTCACTATAAGAAAAGAGTCCATAATGACATCGTATAGTTTTATAAACCTCTTGAGTACCCTTTGACCAGAAAAAACGTTGAAAAGGTCCGATATGGTCTAAGGTCTGGCGGACTTAATGTAAGAAAATTGTCCATAAGCGCATCAAATAGTTCTATAAACCTCTTGAGGACCCTTTGACTAGAAAAAAAGTTAAAAAGGTCCGATATGAACTAAGGTCTGGCGGACTTAACATAAGAAAAGAGTCCATATAAGGACATCATATAGTTTTATAAACCCCTTGAGGACCCCTTGACCAGAAAAAAGTTCAAAATGTCCGATATGGACTACTGTCTGGCGGACTTCACATAAGAAAAGAGTGCATCATATAGATTTATAAACCTCTTGAGGACCCTTTGACCAGAAAAAAAGTTCAAAAGGTCCGATATGGACTAAGTTCCGGCGGGCTCAACGTAAAAAAAGAGTCCATAAGGACATCATATAGATTTATAAACCTCTTGAGGAGACTTTTAACCAGAAAATAAATTCAAAAGGTTCGATTTGGACTACTGTCTGGCGGACTTAACATAAGAAAAGAGTCTATAAGGACATCATACAGTTTTATAAACCTCTTGAGGAGCCTTTTGACCAGAAAAAAAATTCAAAAGGTTCGATATGGACTACTGTCTGGCGGACTTTACAAAAGAAAAGGGTCTATAAGGACATCACACAGTTTTATAAACCTCTTGAGGAGCCTTTTGACCAGAAAAAAAATTCAAAAGGTTCGATATGGACTACTGTCTGGCGGACTTTACAAAAGAAAAGGGTCTATAAGGACATCATATAGTTTTATAAACCTCTTGAAGAGCCTTATGACCAGAAAATTTTTTCAAAAGGTTCGATATGGACTACTGTCTGGCGGACTTAACATAAGAAAAGAGTCCATAAGGACATCCTATAGTTTTATAAACCTTTTGAGGACCCTTTGAACAGAAAAAAAGTTCAAAAGATCCGATACGGACTACTGTCTTGCGGACTTAACATAAGAAAAGAGTCCAGAAGGACATCATATAGTTGTATAAAACTCTTGAGGACCCTTTGACCAGAAAAAAAGTTCGAAAGGTCCGATACAGACTACTGTCTGGCGGACTCAACATAAGAAAAGAGTCCAGAAGGACATCATATAGTTGTATAAAACTCTTGAGGACCCTTTGACCAGAAAAAAAGTTCAAAAGGTCCGATACAGACTACTGTCTGGCGGACTCAACATAAGAAAAGAGTCCATAAGGACATCATATAGTTTTATAAAGCTCTTGAGGACCCTTTAACCAGAAAAGAAGTTCAAAAGGTCCGATTTGGACTAGTGTCTGGTGGACTTAACATGAAGAAAAGAGTCCAAGAAGGACATCATATAGTTTTATGAACCTCTTGAGGACCCTTTGACCGGAAAAAAGTTCAAAATGTCCGATATGGACTACTGCCTGGCGGACTTAACATAAGAAAAGAGTCCGAGGACATCATAAAGTTTTATAAACCTCTTGAGGACCCTTTGACCAGAAAAAAAGTTCAAAATGTCTGATACGGACTACTCTCTGGCGGACTTAACATACGAAAAGAGTCCATAAGGACATCATATAGATTTATAAACCTTTTGAGGAACCTATGACCAGAAAAAAGTTAAAAAGGTCCGATACAGACAACTGTCTGGCGGACTTAACATGAGAAGAGACACCGAGGACATCATAAAGTTTTATAAACCTCTTGAGGACCCTTTGACCAGAAAAAAAGTTCAAAAGGTCCGATACAGATTACTGTCTGGCGGACTTAACATAAGAAAAGAGTCTATAAGGACATCATACAGTTTTATACACCTCTTGAGGACCCTTTGAGCTAATAAAAAAATCAAAAGGTCCGTTATGGACTACTGTCTGGCGGACTTAACTTAAGAAAAGAGTCCATAAGGACATCATATAGATTTATAAAACTTTTTAGGACCCTATCACCAGAAAAAAAGTTCAAAAGGTCCGATACGGACTACTGTCTGGCGGACTTAACATAAGAAAAGAGTCCATAAGGACATCATATAGATTTATAAAACTTTTTTGAGGACCCTAAAACCAGAAAAAAAGTTCAAAAGGTCCGATACGGACTACTAAAAATCAAAAGGTCCGATACGGACTACTGTCTGGCGGACTTAGCATAAGAAAAGAGTCCATAAGGACATCATACAGTTTTATAAACCTCGTGAGGACCCTTTGACCAGAAAAAAGTTAAAGAGGTCCGATATGGACTAAGGTCTGGCGGACTCAATATAAGAAAAGTGTCCATAAGGACATCGTATAGTTTTATAAACCTCTTGAGTACCCTTTGACCAGAAAAAACGTTCAAAAGGTCCGATATGGTCTAAGGTCTGGCGGACTTAATGTAAGAAAAGCGTCCATAAGGACATCAAATAGTTTTATAAACCCCTTGAGGACCCCTTGACCAGAAAAAAGTTCAAAATGTCCGATATGGACTACTGTCTGGCGGACTTCACATAAGAAAAGAGTCCAGAAAGGACATCATATAGTTTTATAAACCTCTTGAGGACCTTTTGAGATCAAAAGGTCCGATATGGACTACTGTCTGGCGGACTTAACATAAGAAAAGAGTCCGAGGACATCATAAAGTTTTGTAAACCTCTTGAGGACCCTTTCACCAGAAAAAAAGTTCAAAAAGTCTGATACGGACTACTCTCGGACGGAATTAGCATAAGAAAAGAGTCCATAAGGACACCATACAGTTTTATAAACCTCGTGAGGACCCTTTGACCAGAAAAAAGTTAAAGAGGTCCGATATGGACTAAGGTATGGCGGACTCACTATAAGAAAAGAGTCCATAAGGACATCGTATAGTTTTATAAACCTCTTGAGTACCCTTTGACCAGAAAAAACGTTGAAAAGGTCCGATATGGTCTAAGGTCTGGCGGACTTAATGTAAGAAAAGTGTCCATAAGGACATCAAATAGTTCTATAAACCTCTTGAGGACCCTTTGACTAGAAAAAAAGTTAAAAAGGTCCGATATGAACTAAGGTCTGGCGGACTTAACATAAGAAAAGAGTCCATATAAGGACATCATATAGTTTTATAAACCCCTTGAGGACCCCTTGACCAGAAAAAAGTTCAAAATGTCCGATATGGACTACTGTCTGGCGGACTTCACATAAGAAAAGAGTGCATCATATAGATTTATAAACCTCTTGAGGACCCTTTGACCAGAAAAAAAGTTCAAAAGGTCCGATATGGACTAAATTCCGGCGGGCTCAACGTAAAAAAAGAGTCCATAAGGACATCATATATATTTATAAACCTCTTGAGGAGACTTTTAACCAGAAAATAAATTCAAAAGGTTCGATTTGGACTACTGTCTGGCGGACTTAACATAAGAAAAGAGTCTATAAGGACATCATATAGTTTTATAAACCTCTTGAGGACCCTTTGGGCAGAATTTTTTTTCAAAAGGTTCGATTTGGACTACTGTCTGGCGGACTTAACATAAGAAAAGAGTCTATAAGGACATCATACAGTTTTATAAACCTCTTGAGGAGCCTTTTGACCAGAAAAAAAATTCAAAAGGTTCGATATGGACTACTGTCTGGCGGACTTTACAAAAGAAAAGGGTCTATAAGGACATCATACAGTTTTATAAACCTCTTGAGGAGCCTTTTGACCAGAAAAAAAATTCAAAAGGTTCGATATGGACTACTGTCTGGCGGACTTTACAAAAGAAAAGGGTCTATAAGGACATCATATAGTTTTATAAACCTCTTGAAGAGCCTTATGACCAGAAAAAAATTTCAAAAGGTTCGATATGGACTACTGTCTGGCGGACTTAACATAAGAAAAGAGTCCATAAGGACATCCTATAGTTTTATAAACCTTTTGAGGACCCTTTGAACAGAAAAAAAGTTCAAAAGATCCGATACGGACTACTGTCTTGCGGACTTAACATAAGAAAAGAGTCCAGAAGGACATCATATAGTTGTATAAAACTCTTGAGGACCCTTTGACCAGAAAAAAAGTTCAAAAGGTCCGATACAGACTACTGTCTGGCGGACTCAACATAAGAAAAGAGTCCAGAAGGACATCATATAGTTGTATAAAACTCTTGAGGACCCTTTGACCAGAAAAAAAGTTCAAAAGGTCCGATACAGACTACTGTCTGGCGGACTCAACATAAGAAAAGAGTCCATAAGGACATCATATAGTTTTATAAAGCTCTTGAGGACCCTTTAACCAGAAAAGAAGTTCAAAACGTCCGATTTGGACTAGTGTCTGGTGGACTTAACATGAAGAAAAGAGTCCAAGAAGGACATCATATAGTTTTATGAACCTCTTGAGGACCCTTTGACCAGAAAAAAAGTTCAAAAGGTCCGATACAGACTACTGTCTGGCGGACTCAACATAAGAAAAGAGTCCATAAGGACATCATATAGTTTTATAAAGCTCTTGAGGACCCTTTAACCAGAAAAGAAGTTCAAAAGGTTCGATATGGACTACTGTCTGGCGGACTTAACATAAGAAAAGAGTCCATAAGGACATCCTATAGTTTTATAAACCTTTTGAGGACCCTTTGAACAGAAAAAAAGTTCAAAAGGTCCGATACAGATTACTGTCTGGCGGACTTAACATAAGAAAAGAGTCTATAAGGACATCATACAGTTTTATACACCTCTTGAGGACCCTTTGAGCTAATAAAAAATTCAAAAGGTCCGTTATGGACTACTGTCTGGCGGACTTAACTTAAGAAAAGAGTCCATAAGGACATCATATAGATTTATAAAACTTTTTAGGACCCTATCACCAGAAAAAAAGTTCAAAAGGTCTGATACGGACTACTGTCTGGCGGACTTAACATAAGAAAAGAGTCCATAAGAACATCATATAGATTTATAAAACTTTTGAGGACCCTAAAACCAGAAAAAAAGTTCAAAAGGTCCGATACGGACTACTGTCTGGCGGACTTAGCATAAGAAAAGAGTCCATAAGGACATCATACAGTTTTATAAACCTCGTGAGGACCCTTTGACCAGAAAAAAGTTAAAGAGGTCCGATATGGACTAAGGTCTGGCGGACTCAATAAAAGAAAAGTGTCCATAAGGACATCGTATAGTTTTATAAACCTCTTGAGTACCCTTTGACCAGAAAAAACGTTCAAAAGGTCCGATATGGTCTAAGGTCTGGCGGACTTAATGTAAGAAAAGTGTCCATAAGGACATCAAATAGTTCTATAAACCTCTTGAGGATCCTTTGACTAGAAAAAAAGTTCAAATGGTCTGATATGGTCTAAGGTCTGGCGGACCTAATGTAAGAAAAGAGTCCATATAAGGACATCATATAGTTTTATAAACCCCTTGAGGACCCCTTGACCAGAAAAAAGTTCAAAATGTCCGATATGGACTACTGTCTGGCGGACATCACATAAGAAAAGAGTCCAGAAAGGACATCATATAGTTTTATCAACCTCTTGAGGACCTTTTGAGATCAAAAGGTCCGATATGGACTATCTGGCAGACTTAACATAAGAAAAGAGAGTCCAGAAAGGATATCATACAGTTTAATAAACCTCTTGAGGACTCTTTGGCCAGTAAAAAAAGTTCAAAAGGTCGGATACGGACTGTTGTCTGGCGGACTTAACATAAGAAAAGAGTCCATAAGGACATCATATAGTTTTATAAACCTCTTGAGGAACCTTTTGACCAGAAAAAAAATTCAAAACGTTCGATATGGACTACTGTCTGGCTGACTTAACATAAGAAACGAGTCCATAAGGACATCCTATAGTTTTATAAATCTCTTGAGGACCCTTTGGCCAGAAAAAAAGTTCAATAGGACCGATACAGATTAATGTCTGGCGGTCTTTGAGCAGAATTTTTTTTCAAAAGGTTCGATATGGACTACTGTCTGGTGGACTTAACATAAGAAAAGAGTCTATAAGGACATCATATAGTTTTATAAACCTCTTGAGGAGCCTTTTGACCAGAAAAAAAATTCAAAAGGTCCGATATGGACTAGTGACTGGCGGACTTAACATAAGAAAAGAGTCCGAGGACATCATAAAGTTTTATAAACCTCTTGAGGACCCTATGACCAGAAAAAAAGTTCAAAATGTCTGATAAGGACTACTCTCTGGCGTACTTAACGTAAGAAAAGAGTCCATAAGGACATCATATAGTTTTATAAACCTCTTGAGGACCCTTTGAGCAGAATTTTTTTTCAAAAGGTTCGATATGGACTACTGTCTGGTGGACTTAACATAAGAAAAGAGTCCATAAGGACATCGTATAGTTTTATAAACCTATTGAGGAGCCTTTTTACCAAAAAATAAATTCAAAAGGTTCGATACGGACTACTGTCTTGCGGACTTAACATAAGAAAAGAGTCCAGAAGGACATCATATAGTTGTATAAAACTCTTGAGGACCCTTTGAACAGAAAAAAAGTTCAAAAGGTCCGATACAGACTACTGTCTGGCGGACTCAACATAAGAAAAGAGTCCAGAAGGACATCATATAGTTGTATAAAACTCTTGAGGACCCTTTGACCAGAAAAAAAGATCAAAAGGTCCGATACAGACTACTGTCTGGCGGACTCAACATAAGAAAAGAGTCCATAAGGACATCATATAGTTTTATAAAGCTCTTGAGGACCCTTTAACCAGAAAAGAAGTTCAAAAGGTCCGATTTGGACTAGTGTCTGGTGGACTTAACATGAAGAAAAGAGTCCAAGAAGGACATCATATAGTTTTATGAACCTCTTGAGGACCCTTTGACCAGAAAAAAAGTTCAAAAGGTCCGATACAGACTACTGTCTGGCGGACTCAACATAAGAAAAGAGTCCATAAGGACATCATATAGTTTTATAAAGCTCTTGAGGACCCTTTAACCAGAAAAGAAGTTCAAAAGGTTCGATATGGACTACTGTCTGGCGGACTTAACATAAGAAAAGAGTCCATAAGGACATCCTATAGTTTTATAAACCTTTTGAGGACCCTTTGAACAGAAAAAAAGTTCAAAAGGTCCGATACAGATTACTGTCTGGCGGACTTAACATAAGAAAAGAGTCCATAAGGACATCATATAGATTTATAAACCTTTTGAGGACCCTATGACCAGAAAAAAAGTTCAAAAGGTCCGATACGGACTACTGTCTGGCGGACTTAACGTAAGAGAAGAGTCTATAAGGACATCATACAGTTTTATACACCTCTTGAGGACCCTTTGAGCTAATAAAAAATTCAAAAGGTCCGTTATGGACTACTGTCTGGCGGACTTAACTTAAGAAAAGAGTCCATAAGGACATCATATAGATTTATAAAACTTTTTAGGACCCTATCACCAGAAAAAAAGTTCAAAAGGTCCGATACGGACTACTGTCTGGCGGACTTAACATAAGAAAAGAGTCCATAAGGACATCATATAGATTTATAAAACTTTTGAGGACCCTAAAACCAGAAAAAAAGTTCAAAAGGTCCGATACGGACTACTGTCTGGCGGACTTAGCATAAGAAAAGAGTCCATAAGGACATCATACAGTTTTATAAACCTCGTGAGGACCCTTTGACCAGAAAAAAGTTAAAGAGGTCCGATATGGACTAAGGTCTGGCGGACTCAATAAAAGAAAAGTGTCCATAAGGACATCGTATAGTTTTATAAACCTCTTGAGTACCCTTTGACCAGAAAAAACGTTCAAAAGGTCCGATATGGTCTAAGGTCTGGCGGACTTAATGTAAGAAAAGTGTCCATAAGGACATCAAATAGTTCTATAAACCTCTTGAGGATCCTTTGACTAGAAAAAAAGTTCAAATGGTCTGATATGGTCTAAGGTCTGGCGGACCTAATGTAAGAAAAGAGTCCATATAAGGACATCATATAGTTTTATAAACCCCTTGAGGACCCCTTGACCAGAAAAAAGTTCAAAATGTCCGATATGGACTACTGTCTGGCGGACATCACATAAGAAAAGAGTCCAGAAAGGACATCATATAGTTTTATCAACCTCTTGAGGACCTTTTGAGATCAAAAGGTCCGATATGGACTATCTGGCAGACTTAACATAAGAAAAGAGAGTCCAGAAAGGATATCATACAGTTTAATAAACCTCTTGAGGACTCTTTGGCCAGTAAAAAAAGTTCAAAAGGTCGGATACGGACTGTTGTCTGGCGGACTTAACATAAGAAAAGAGTCCATAAGGACATCATATAGTTTTATAAACCTCTTGAGGAACCTTTTGACCAGAAAAAAAATTCAAAACGTTCGATATGGACTACTGTCTGGCTGACTTAACATAAGAAAAGAGTCCATAAGGACATCCTATAGTTTTATAAATCTCTTGAGGACCCTTTGGCCAGAAAAAAAGTTCAATAGGTCCGATACAGATTAATGTCTGGCGGTCTTTGAGCAGAATTTTTTTTCAAAAGGTTCGATATGGACTACTGTCTGGTGGACTTAACATAAGAAAAGAGTCTATAAGGACATCATATAGTTTTATAAACCTCTTGAGGAGCCTTTTGACCAGAAAAAAAATTCAAAAGGTCCGATATGGACTAGTGACTGGCGGACTTAACATAAGAAAAGAGTCCGAGGACATCATAAAGTTTTATAAACCTCTTGAGGACCCTATGACCAGAAAAAAAGTTCAAAATGTCTGATAAGGACTACTCTCTGGCGTACTTAACGTAAGAAAAGAGTCCATAAGGACATCATATAGTTTTATAAACCTCTTGAGGACCCTTTGAGCAGAATTTTTTTTCAAAAGGTTCGATATGGACTACTGTCTGGTGGACTTAACATAAGAAAAGAGTCCATAAGGACATCGTATAGTTTTATAAACCTCTTGAGGAGCCTTTTTACCAAAAAATAAATTCAAAAGGTTCGATATGGACTATTGTCTGGCGGACTTAACATAAGAAAATAGTCCATAAGGACATCCTATAGTTTTATAAGCCTCTTGAGGGCCCTTTGACCAGAAAAGAAGTTCAAAAGGTCAGATACAGATTACTGTCTGGGGGACTTAACATAAGAAAAGAGTCCGAGGACATCATAAAGTTTTATAAACCCCTTGAGGACCCTATGACCAGAAAAAAAGTTCAAACGGTCCGATACAGACAACTGTCTGGCGGACTTATCATAAGAAAAGAGTCCAGAAGGACATCATATAGTTGTATAAACCTCTTGAGGACCCTTTGACGAGAAAAAAAAGTTCAAAAGGTCCGATATGGACTAGTGACTGGCGGACTTAACATAAGAAAAGAGTCCATAAGGACATCATATAGATTTATAAACCTTTTGAGGACCCTATGACCAGAAAAAAAGTTCAAAAGGTCCGATACGGACTACTGTCTGGCGGACTTAACGTAAGAAAAGAGTCTATAAGGACATCATATCGTTTTATAAACCTCTTGAGAACCCTTTGAGCAGAATTTTTTTCAAAAGGTCCGTATCGGACTACTGTCTGGCGGACTTAACATAAGAAAAAAGTCCGAGGACATCATAAAGTTTTATAAACCCCTTGAGGACCCTATGACCAGAAAAAAAGTTCAAACGGTCCGATACAGACAACTGTCTGGCGGACTTATCATAAGAAAAGAGTCCAGAAGGACATCATATAGTTGTATAAACCTCTTGAGGACCCTTTGACCAGAAAAAAAAGTTCAAAAGGTCCGATATGGACTAGTGACTGGCGGACTTAACATAAGAAAAGAGTCCATAAGGACATCATATAGATTTATAAACCTTTTGAGGACCCTATGACCAGAAAAAAAGTTCAAAAGGTCCGATACGGACTACTGTCTGGCGGACTTAACGTAAGAAAAGAGTCTATAAGGACATCATATCGTTTTATAAACCTCTTGAGAACCCTTTGAGCAGAATTTTTTTCAAAAGGTCCGTATCGGACTACTGTCTGGCGGACTTAACATAAGAAAATAGTCCATAAGGACATCCTATAGTTTTATAAGCCTCTTGAGGGCCCTTTGACCAGAAAAGAAGTTCAAAAGGTCAGATACATATTACTGTCTGGCGGACTTAACATAAGAAAAGAGTCCGAGGACATCATAAAGTTTTATAAACCCCTTGAGGACCCTATGACCAGAAAAAAAGTTCAAACGGTCCGATACAGACAACTGTCTGGCGGACTTATCATAAGAAAAGAGTCCAGAAGGACATCATATAGTTGTATAAACCTCTTGAGGACCCTTTGACCAGAAAAAAAAGTTCAAAAGGTCCGATATGGACTAGTGACTGGCGGACTTAACATAAGAAAAGAGTCCATAAGGACATCATATAGATTTATAAACCTTTTGAGGACCCTATGACCAGAAAAAAAGTTCAAAAGGTCCGATACGGACTACTGTCTGGCGGACTTAACGTAAGAAAAGAGTCTATAAGGACATCATATCGTTTTATAAACCTCTTGAGAACCCTTTGAGCAGAATTTTTTTCAAAAGGTCCGTATCGGACTACTGTCTGGCGGACTTAACATAAGAAAAGAGTCCATAAGGACATCATATAGATTTATAAACCTTTTGAGGACCCTATGACCAGAAAAAAAGTTCAAAAGGACCGATATGGACTACTGTCTGGCGGACTCAACATAAGAAAAGAGTCCATAAGAACATCATATAGTTTTATAAACCTCTTGAGGACCCCTTGACCAGAAAAAAGTTCAAAATGTCCGATATGGACTACTGTCTAGCGGACTTCACATAAGAAAAGAGTCCATCACATAGATTTATATAAAAAAAAAAGTTCAAAATGTCCGATATGGACTACTGTCTGGCGGACTTAACATAAGAAAAGAGTCCGAGGACATCATAAAGTTTTATAAACCTCTTGAGGACCCTCTGACCAGAAAAAAAGTTCAAAATGTCTGATACGGACTACTCTCTGGCGGACTTAACATAAGAAAAGAGTCCATAAAGACATCATATAGTTTTATAAACCTCTTGAGGATCCTTTGTCTAGAAAAAAAGTTCAAAAGGTCTGATATGGTCTAAGGTCTGGCGGACTTAATGTAAGAAAAGAGTCCATATAAGGACATCATATAGTTTTATAAACCCCTTGAGGACCCCTTGACCAGAAAAAAGTTCATAATGTCCGATATGGACTACTGTCTGGCGGACTTCACATAAGAAAAGAGTCCATCATATAGATTTATAAAAAAAAAGTTCAAAATGTCCGATATGGACTACTGTTTGGCGGACTTAACATAAGAAAAGAGTCCGAGGACATCAAAAAGATTTATAAACCTCTTGAGGACCCTCTGACCAGAAAAAAAGTTCAAAATGTCTGATACGGACTACTCTCTGGCGGACTTAACATAAGAAAAGAGTCCATAAAGACATCATATAGTTTATAAACCTCTTGAGGACCCTTTGAGCAGAATTTTTTTTCAAAAGGTTCGATATGGACTACTGTCTGGCGGACTTAACATAAGAAAAGAGTCTATAAGGACATCATATAGTTTTATAAACCTCTTGAGGTCCCTTTGAACAGAAAAAAAGTTCAAACGGTCCGATATGGACTAGTGACTGGCGGACTTAACATAAGAAAATAGTCCAGAAGGATATCATATAGTTTTATAAACCTCTTGAGGACCCTTTGACCAGAAAAAAGTTCAAAAGGTCCGATACAGATTACTGTCTGGCGGACTTAACATAAGAAAAGAGTCTATAAGGACATCATACAGTTTTATAAACCTCTTGAGGACCCTTTCAGCAGAAAAAAAATTCAAAAGGTTCGTTATGGACTACTGTTTGGCAGACTTAACTTAAGAAAAGAGTCCATAAGGACATCATATAGATTTATAAACCTTTTGAGGACCCTATGACCAGAAAAAAAGTTCAAAAGGTCCGATACGGACTACTGTCTGGCGGACTTAACATAAGAAAAGTGTCCATAAGGACATCATATAGATTTATAAACCTTTTGAGGACCCTTACACCAGAAAAAAAGTTCAAAAGGTCTGATACGGACTACTAAAAATCAAAAGGTCCGATACGGACTACTGTCTAGCGGAATTAGCATAAGAAAAGAGTCCATAAGGACATCATACAGTTTTATAAACCTCGTGAGGACCCTTTGACCAGAAAAAAGTTAAAGAGGTCCGATATGGACTAAGCTCTGGCGGACTCAATATAAGAAAAGAGTCCATAAGGACATCGTATAGTTTTATAAATCTCTTGAGTACCCTTTGACCAGAAAAAACGTTGAAAAGGTCCGATATGGTCTAAGGTCTGGCAGACTTAATGTAAGAAAAGTGTCCATAAGGACATCAAATAGTTCTATAAACCTCTTGAGGACCCTTTGACTAGAAAAAAAGTTAAAAAGGTCCGATATGGACTAAGGTCTGGCGGACTTCACATAAGAAAAGAGTGCATCATATAGATTTATAAACCTCTTGAGGACCCTTTGACCAGAAAAAAAGTTCAAAAGGTCCGATATGGACTAAGTTCCGGCGGGCATAACGTAAGAAAAGAGTCCATAAGGCCATCATATAGATTTATAAACCTCTTGAGGAGACTTTTAACCAGAAAAAAAATTCAAAAGGTTCGATTTGGACTACTGTCTGGCGGACTTAACATAAGAAAAGAGTCTATAAGGACATCATATAGTTTTATAAACCTCTTGAGGACCCTTTGGGCAGAATTTTTTTCAAAAGGTTCGATTTGGACTACTGTCTGGCGGACTTAACATAAGAAAAGAGTCCATAAGGACATCATATAGTTTTATAAACCTCTTGAGGACCCTTTGACCAGAAAAAAGTTCAAAAGGTCCGATACAGATTACTGTCTGGTGGACTTAACATAAGAAAAGAGTCTATAAGGACATCATACAGTTTTATAAACCTCTTGAGGACCCTTTCAGCAGAAAAAAAATTCAAAAGGTTCGATTTGGACTACTGTCTGGCGGACTTAACATAAGAAAAGAGTCCATAAGGACATCATATAGATTTATAAACCTTTTGAGGACCCTATGACCAGAAAAAAAGTTCAAAAGGTCCGATACGGACTACTGTCTGGCGGACTTAACATAAGAAAAGTGTCCATAAGGACATCATATAGATTTATAAACCTTTTGAGGACCCTTACACCAGAAAAAAAGTTCAAAAGGTCTGATACGGACTACTAAAAATCAAAAGGTCCGATACGGACTACTGTCTAGCGGAATTAGCATAAGAAAAGAGTCCATAAGGACATCATACAGTTTTATAAACCTCGTGAGGACCCTTTGACCAGAAAAAAGTTAAAGAGGTCCGATATGGACTAAGGTCTGGCGGACTCAATATAAGAAAAGAGTCCATAAGGACATCGTATAGTTTTATAAATCTCTTGAGTACCCTTTGACCAGAAAAAACGTTGAAAAGGTCCGATATGGTCTAAGGTCTGGCAGACTTAATGTAAGAAAAGTGTCCATAAGGACATCAAATAGTTCTATAAACCTCTTGAGGACCCTTTGACTAGAAAAAAAGTTAAAAAGGTCCGATATGGACTAAGGTCTGGCGGACTTCACATAAGAAAAGAGTGCATCATATAGATTTATAAACCTCTTGAGGACCCTTTGACCAGAAAAAAAGTTCAAAAGGTCCGATATGGACTAAGTTCCGGCGGGCATAACGTAAGAAAAGAGTCCATAAGGCCATCATATAGATTTATAAACCTCTTGAGGAGACTTTTAACCAGAAAAAAAATTCAAAAGGTTCGATTTGGACTACTGTCTGGCGGACTTAACATAAGAAAAGAGTCTATAAGGACATCATATAGTTTTATAAACCTCTTGAGGACCCTTTGGGCAGAATTTTTTTCAAAAGGTTCGATTTGGACTACTGTCTGGCGGACTTAACATAAGAAAAGAGTCCATAAGGACATCATATAGTTTTATAAACCTCTTGAGGACCCTTTGACCAGAAAAAAGTTCAAAAGGTCCGATACAGATTACTGTCTGGTGGACTTAACATAAGAAAAGAGTCTATAAGGACATCATACAGTTTTATAAACCTCTTGAGGACCCTTTCAGCAGAAAAAAAATTCAAAAGGTTCGTTATGGACTACTGTCTGGCGGACTTAACTTAAGAAAAGAGTCCATAAGGACATCATATAGATTTATAAACCTTTTGAGGACCCTATGACCAGAAAAAAAGTTCGAAAGGTCCGATACGGACTACTGTCTGGCGGACTTAACATAAGAAAAGTGTCCATAAGGACATCATATAGATTTATAAACCTTTTGAGGACCCTTACACCAGAAAAAAAGTTCAAAAGGTCTGATACGGACTACTAAAAATCAAAAGGTCCGATACGGACTACTGTCTAGCGGAATTAGCATAAGAAAAGTGTCCATAAGGACATCATACAGTTTTATAAACCTCGTGAGGACCCTTTGACCAGAAAAAAGTTAAAGAGGTCCGATATGGACTAAGGTCTGGCGGACTCAATATAAGAAAAGAGTCCATAAGGACATCGTATAGTTTTATAAATCTCTTGAGTACCCTTTGACCAGAAAAAACATTGAAAAGGTCCGATATGGTCTAAGGTCTGGCAGACTTAATGTAAGAAAAGTGTCCATAAGGACATCAAATAGTTCTATAAACCTCTTGAGGACCCTTTGACTAGAAAAAAAGTTAAAAAGGTCCGATATGGACTAAGGTCTGGCGGACTTCACATAAGAAAAGAGTGCATCATATAGATTTATAAACCTCTTGAGGAGACTTTTAACCAGAAAAAAAAATTCAAAAGGTTCGATTTGGACTACTGTCTGGCGGACTTAACATAACAAAAGAGTCTATAAGGACATCATATAGTTTTATAAACCTCTTGAGGACCCTTTGGGCAGAATTTTTTTCAAAAGGTTCGATTTGGACTACTGTCTGGCGGACTTAACATAAGAAAAGAGTCCATAAGGACATCATATAGTTTTATAAACCTCTTGAGGACCCTATGACCAGAAAAAAAGTTCAAAATGTCTGATAAGGACTACTCTCTGGCGTACTTAACGTAAGAAAAGAGTCCATAAGGACATCAAATAGTTCTATAAACCTCTTGAGGACCCTTTGACTAGAAAAAAAGTTAAAAAGGTCCGATATGGACTAAGGTCTGGCGGACTTCACATAAGAAAAGAGTGCATCATATAGATTTATAAACCTCTTGAGGACCCTTTGACCAGAAAAAAAGTTCAAAAGGTCCGATATGGACTAAGTTCCGGCGGGCATAACGTAAGAAAAGAGTCCATAAGGACATCATATAGATTTATAAACCTCTTGAGGAGACTTTTAAACCAAAAAAAATTCAAAAGGTTCGATTTGGACTACTGTCTGGCGGACTTAACATAAGAAAAGAGTCTATAAGGACATCATATAGTTTTATAAACCTCTTGAGGACCCTTTGGGCAGAATTTTTTTTCAAAAGGTTCGATTTGGACTACTGTCTGGCGGACTTAACATAAGAAAAGAGTCTATAAGGACATCATACAGTTTTATAAACCTCTTGAGGAGCCTTTTGACCAGAAAAAAAATTCAAAAGGTTCGATATGGACTACTGTCTGGCGGACTTTACATAAGAAAAGGGTCTATAAGGACATCATATACTTTTATAAACCTCTTGAGGAGCCTTTTGACCAGAAAATAATTTCAAAAGGTTCGATATGGACTACTGTCTGGCGGATTTAACATAAGAAAAGAGTCCATAAGGACATCCTATAGTTTTATAAACCTTTTGAGGACCCTTTGAACAGAAAAAAAGTTCAAAAGATCCGATACGGACTACTGTCTTGCGGACTTAACATAAGAAAAGAGTCCAGAAGGACATCATATAGTTGTATAAAACTCTTGAGGACACTTTGACCAGAAAAAAAGTTCAAAAGGTCCGATACAGACTACAGTCTGGCGGACTCAACATAAGAAAAGAGTCCATAAGGACATCATATAGTTTATAAAGCTCTTGAGGACCCTTTAACCAGAAAAGAAGTTCAAAAGGTCAGATTTGGACTAGTGTCTGGTGGACTTAACATAAGAAAAGAGTCCAAGAAGGACATCATATAGTTTTATGAACCTCTTGAGGACCCTTTGACCGGAAAAAAGTTCAAAATGTCCGATATGGACTACTGTCTGGCGGACTTAACATAAGAAAAGAGTCCGAGGACATCATAAAGTTTTATAAACCTCTTGAGGACCCTTTGACCTGAAAAAAAGTTCAAAATGTCTGATACGGACTACTCTCTGGCGGTTTTTTAAACCTCGTGAGTTTTAAAAAAGAAAAGAGTCCATAAGGACATCCTATAGTTTTATAAACCTCTTGAGGACCCTTTGACCAGAAAAAAAGTTCAAAAGGTCCGATACAGATTAATGTCTGGCGGACTTTGAGCAGAATTTTTTTTCAAAAGGTTCAATATGGACTACTGTCTGGTGGACTTAACATAAGAAAAGAGTCTATGAGGACATCATATAGTTTTATAAACCTCTTGAGGAGCCTTTTGACCAGAAAAAAAATTCAAAAGGTCCGATGTGGACTAGTGACTGGCGGACTTAACATAAGAAAAGAGTCCGAGGACATCATAAAGTTTTATAAACCTCTTGAGGACCCTATGACCAGAAAAAAAGTTCAAAATGTCTGATAAGGACTACTCTCTGGCGTACTTAACATAAGAAAAGAGTCCATAAGGACATCATATAGTTTTATAAACCTCTTGAGGACCCTTTGAGCAGAATTTTTTTTCAAAAGGTTCGATATGGACTACTGTCTGGTGGACTTAACATAAGAAAAGAGTCTATAAGGACATCATATAGTTTTATAAACCTCTTGAGGAGCCCTTTTACCAGAAAATAAATTCAAAAGGTTCGATGTGGACTACTGTCTGGCGGACTTAACATAAGAAAATAGTCCATAAGGACATCCTATAGTTTTATAAGCCTCTTGAGGACCCTTTGACCAGAAAAGAAGTTCAAAAGGTCGGATACAGATTACTTTCTGGCGGACTTAACATAAGAAAAGAGTCCGAGGACATCATAAAGTTTTATAAACCTCTTGAGGATCCTATGACCAGAAAAAAAGTTCAAACGGTCCGATACAGACAACTGTCTGGCGGACTTATCATAAGAAAAGAGTCTATAAGGACATCATATAGTGTTATAAACCTCTTGAGGAGCCTTTTGACCAGAAAAAAAATTCAAAAGGTCCGATATGGACTAGTGACTGGCGGACTTAACATAAGAAAAGAGTCCGAGGACATCATAAAGTTTTATAAACCTCTTGAGGACCCTATGACCAGAAAAAAAGTTCAAAATGTCTGATACGGACTACTCTCTGGCGTACTTAACATAAGAAAAGAGTCCATAAGGACATCATATAGTTTTATAAACCTCTTGAGGACCCTTTGAGCAGAATTTTTTTTCAAAAGGTTCGATATGGACTACTGTCTGGTGGACTTAACATAAGAAAAGAGTCTATAAGGACATCATATAGTTTTATAAACCTCTTGAGGAGCCTTTTTACCAGAAAATAAATTCAAAAGGTTCGATATGGACTACTGTCTGGCGAACTTAACATAAGAAAATAGTCCATAAGGACATCCTATAGTTTTATAAGCCTCTTGAGGACCCTTTGACCAGAAAAGAAGTTCAAAAGGTCAGATACAGATTACTGTCTGGCGGACTTAACATAAGAAAAGAGTCCGAGGACATCATAAAGTTTTATAAACCTCTTGAGGACCCTATGACCAGAAAACAAGTTCAAACGGTCCGATACAGACAACTTTCTGGCGGACTTATCATAAGAAAAGAGTCCAGAAGGACATCGTATAGTTGTATAAACCTCTTGAGGACCCTTTGACCAGAAAAAAAAGTTCAAAAGGTCCGATACGGACTAGTGACTGGCGGACTTAACATAAGAAAAGAGTCCAGAAGGACATCATATAGTTTTATAAACCTCTTGAGGACCCTTTGACCAGAAAAAAAGTTCAAAAGGTCCGATATGGTCTAAGGTCTGGCGGACTTAATGTAAGAAAAGTGTCCATAAGGACATCAAATAGTTCTATAAACCTCTTGAGGACCCTTTGACTAGAAAAAAAAGTTAAAAAGGTCCGATATTGTCACGGCTTCCAGTCCCGCTGTCTCTAATAGTAACCGGCAACGAACGCCCTCTTCTGAATACTAATATCTCCAGTACTACAAATCCCATTATGCATCACTCGCACTGATTGCCTGTCACCTGTGTCTAATGATTGCCTGTCTGTTACCTATATCAACCATGCCCACGGCTCACTCTGTGCGAAGTATTGTTTCACAGTTGTGTTGCATGTCCGAGCCCTTCCCTGAAAGCTTACCTGACTCTACCCCTTGCAATCCTAGATCTTCGTGTCTGTCAGCAGCCTGCCTATTGACCCTCTGCCTGTCCCTGGACGTCGTTGGTTTGCTGCCCGCCTCTCGATCCCCTGCCTGGCTTACTTCACGTTTCTGCACGCCCCACTACACTGGTTAAAGCTGTCCTGTCTTCTGTTGAGCGACTTTAATAAACGTTGTTGCAAATGGATCTGACTCCGACTTCTGATTCACAACAGATATGGACTAAGGTCTGGCGGACTTAACATAAGAAAATAGTCCATAAGGACATCCTATAGTTTTATAAGCCTCCTGAGGACCCTTTGACCAGAAAAAAAGTTCAAAAGGTCAGATACAGATTACTGTCTGGCGGACTTAACATAAGAAAAGAGTCCATAAGGACATCATATTGATTTATAAACCTTTTGAGGACCCTATGACCAGAAAAAAGGTTAAAAAGGTCCTATACAGACTACTGTCTTGCGGACTTAAAATAAGAAAAGAGTCCGAGGACATCATAAAGTTTTATAAACCTCTTGAGGAGCCTTTTGACCAGAAAAAAACAATTCAAAAGGTTCGATATGGACTACTGTCTGGCGGACTTAACATAAGAAAAGAGTCCATAAGGACATCCTATAGTTTAGTAAACCTCTTGAGGACCCTTTGACCGGAAAAAAGTTCAAAAGATCCGATACAGACTACTGTCTTGCGGACATAACATAAGAAAAGAGTCCATAAGGACATCTTATATTTTTATAAACCTCTTGCAGACCCACTGACCAGAGAAAAAGTTCAAAAGGTCCGATACGGACTTCTGTCTGGCGGACTGAACATAAGAAAACAGTCCATAAGGACATCATATTGATTTATAAACCTTTTGAGGACCCTATGTCCAGAAAAAAGGTTAAAAAGGTCCTATACAGACTACTGTCTGGCGGACTTAAAATAAGAAAAGAGTCCGAGGACATCGTAAAGTTTTATAAACCTCTTGAGGAGCCTTTTGACCAGAAAAAACAATTCAAAAGGTTCGATATGGACTACTGTCTGGCGGACTTAACATAAGAAAAGAGTCCATAAGGACATCCTATAGTTTTATAAACCTCTTGAGGACCCTTTGACCAGAAAAAAGTTCAAAAGGTTCGATATGGACTAGTGTCTGGCGGACTAAACTTAAGTAAAGAGTCCATATAAGGACATCATATAGTTTTATAAACCCCTTGAGGACCCTTTGACCATAACATTTTTTTTCAAAAGGTCCGAGATGGACTAAGGTCTGGCGGACTTAACGTAAGAAAAGATATAGTTTTGTAAACCTCTGGCGGACTAAACTTAAGAAAAGAGTCCATATAAGGACATCATATAGTTTTATAAACCCCGTGAAGACCCTTTGACCATAAAAATTTTTTTCAAAAGGTCCGACATGGACTAAGGTCTGGCGGACTTAACGTAAGAAAAGAGTACATAAGGACATCCTATAGTTTTGTAAACCTCTTGAGGACCCTTTGACCAGAAAAAAGTTCAAAAGATCCGATACGGACTTATGCTAAGTCTTGCTGACTTAGCATAAGAAAAGAGTCCATAAGGACATCATATATTTTTATAAACCTATTGAGGACCCTCTTACCAGAGAAAATGTTCAAAAGGTCCGATACGGACTTCTGTCTGGCGGACTGAACATAAGAAAAGAGTCCATAAGGATGTCATATTGATTTATAAACCTTTTGAGGACCCTATGACCAGAAAAAAGGTTAAAAAGGTCCGATGCAGACTACTGTCTGGCGGACTTAACATTAGAAAAGAGTCCGAGGACATCATAAAGTTTTATCAACCTCTTGAGGAGCCTTTTGACCAGAAAAAACAATTCAAAAGGTTCGATATTGACTACTGTCTGGCGGACTTAACATAAGAAAAGAGTCAATAAGGACATCCTATAGTTTTATAAACCTCTTGAGGAGCCTTTTGACCAGAAAAAACAATTCAAAAGGTCCGATACAGATTACTGTCTGGCGGACTTAACATAAGAAAAGAGTCTATAAGGACATCATATCGTTTTATAAACCTCTTGAGGACCCTTTGAGCAGAATTTTTTTTCAAAAGGTCCGTATCGGACTACTGTCTGGCGGACTTAACATAAGAAAAGAGTCCATAAGGACATCATATAGATTTATAAACCTTTTGAGGACCCTATGACCAGAAAAAAAGTTCAAAAGGTCCGATATGGACTACTGTCTGGCGGACTTAACATAAGAAAAGAGACCATAAGGACATCATGTAGTTTTATAAACCTTTTGAGTACCCTTTGACCAGAAAAAAAGTTCAAAAGGTCCGATAGTCAATGACAATGTGTAGAAAGTTAAATATAGTCTACTCTCTAACCAGAAATATGTTCATTTTGGAATACTTTACGACTGACGTCACATCAGCTGGAGTCCATGAGTTTATAAAGTAAAAAAAAAACATGAATAACAAGAATAGCCAAGAGTTAATGAAAATATATAGTAATTTGCCTTTAGGGGACCCTTTGGCCAGTAATATTTTCAATGGGCCAAATATAGGCTGGCTGATGTAAAATCAGAAGGAGTCCATGAGTTTATATAGTAAACAAATTTTTTGAGGACCCTTTGTATTTCCTTGTACATAACTGAGGACCCCCGTCAGTTTATATAGCAGAAAATACATTTTGCGCACCCTTTGGCCAGAGATATGTTCAATAGATTAGGTATGGGCTACTGTATGGCTGTATGACAATATATTTCGCTGTGCATTAAAGAGATGTGCAATGCAATCTGCTGTTGCATCACATTGCACATACGATTAAGCGTTGTGCATTGAAGAATAACATATAAGCAATGTGCACGCATTGTAATGCATTCAAGAACTAACTCATTTTGTAGTGATTTCAAGAGATGTGCAATGCAATATGTTGTTTTAATAAAATTTTTGTTGTTTCATTCCATTGCATAAAACGTCTGACTTATTCCTTTGTGCAATGAAAAAACTAACCATTATAATTTTTGTATGAAGATAAATCATTGCATTAGCTGTTGAAAAGACAACATCACAGAGCTGTCGCTTTCCAATGCATGCAATAACTTATTCTTTCCTTTGTACAACGAAGTAATGTCCAATGCAGCGTGCAGTGCACAAACGTTGTGCATGGAAGAATAACATAAAGTAAGATGCACCTTGTTGCATTGCAATGCATTCAAAAACTAACTAATTTCGTAGTGCATTGAAGATATGTGCAATGCAATCTGCTGTTGCATTGCATATTACACACGATCAAGCGTTGTGCATTGAAGAATAACCTATAAGCAATATGTATTTTTTTGCGTTGCAATGCATTCAAGAACTAATTCATTCCGTAGTGCATTGAAGATATATGCAATGCGATCTGCTAATGCAATGCATTGCACATACGAACAAGCGTTGTGCATTGAAGAATAACATATAAGCAATATGCACTTTGTTGCACTGCAATACATTCAAGAACTAACTCGTTTTGTAGTGCAAAAAAGAGATGTGCAATAAAATCTGCTGTTGCATAGCATTGTACAAACGATCAAACGTTGTGCATGGAAGAATAACATAAAGTAAGATGCACCTTGTTGCATTGCAATGCATTCAAAAACTAACTAATTTCGTAGTGCATTGAAGATATGTGCAATGCAATCTGCTGTTGCATTGCATATTACACACGATCAAGCGTTGTGCATTGAAGAATAACCTATAAGCAATATGTATTTTTTTGCGTTGCAATGCATTCAAGAACTAATTCATTCCGTAGTGCATTGAAGATATATGCAATGCGATCTGCTAATGCAATGCATTGCACATACGAACAAGCGTTGTGCATTGAAGAATAACATATAAGCAATATGCACTTTGTTGCACTGCAATACATTCAAGAACTAACTCGTTTTGTAGTGCAAAAAAGAGATGTGCAATAAAATCTGCTGTTGCATAGCATTGTACAAACGATCAAGCGTTGTGTAGTGAAGAATAACATAAACAATATGGACTTTTTTGCATTGCAATGCATTCAAGAACTACTAACTCATTCCGTAATGCATTGAGGATATGTGCAATGCAATCTGCTGTTGCATTGCATTATACACACGATCAAGCGTTGTGCATTGAAGAATAACCTATAAGCAATATGTATTTTTTTTGCGTTGGAATGCATTCAAGAACTAACTTATTCCGTAGTGCATTGAAGATATATGCAATGCGATCTGCTAATGCAATGCATTGCACATACGAACAAGCGTTGTGCATTGAAGAATAACATATAAGCAATATGCACTTTGTTGCATTGCAATACATTCAAGAACTAACTCATTTTGTAGTGCAAAAAAGAGATGTGCAATGCAATCTGCTAATGTTGCACTTTGTTGCATTGCAATGCTAACTCATTTTGTAGTGATTTAAAGAGATGTGCAATGCAATATGTTGTTTTAATAACATGTTTGTTGTTTCATTCCATTGCATAAAAGGTCTAAGTTATTCCTTTGTGTAATGAAAAAAACTAACCATTATAATTTTTGTATGGATAAATCATTGCATTAGCAATGTTGTTTAAAAGACAACTCATGGCATATTGTTTTTCGCATGCATACAGCTCATTAATTTGTGCACTAACGAGAAAACATCACAGAGCTGTCGCTTTCCAATGCATGTAATAACTTACTCTTTCCTTTGTACAACGAAGAAATGTCAAATGCAGCGTGCTGTTGTATTGCAATGCACAAGCGTTGTGCATGGAAGAATAACATAAAGTAATATGCACTTTATTGCATTGCAATGCATTCAAAAACTAACTAATTTCGTAGTGCATTGAAAATATGTGCAATGCAATCTGCTGTTGCATCACATTGCACATACGATTAAGCGTTGTGCATTGAAGAATAACATGTAAGCAATGTGCACGCATTGTAATGCATTCAAGAACTAACTCATTTTGTAGTGATTTCAAGAGATGTGCAATGCAATATGTTGTTTTAATAAAATTTTTGTTGTTTCATTCCATTGCATAAAACGTCTGACTTATTCCTTTGTGCAATGAAAAAACTAACCATTATAATTTTTGTATGAAGATAAATCATTGCATTAGCTGTTGAAAATACAACATCACAGAGCTGTCGCTTTCCAATGCATGCAATAACTTACTCTTTCCTTTGTACAACGAAGAAATGTCCAATGCAGCGTGCAGTGCACAAACGTTGTGCATGGAAGAATAACATAAAGTAAGATGCACCTTGTTGCATTGCAATGCATTCAAAAACTAACTAATTTCGTAGTGCATTGAAGATATGTGCAATGCAATCTGCTGTTGCATTTCATTGTACACACGATCAAGCGTTGTGCATTGAAGAATAACCTATAAGCAATATGTATTTTTTTTGCGTTGCAATGCATTCAAGAACTAACTCATTCCGTAGTGCATTGAAGATATATGCAATGCGATCTGCTGTTGCATTGCATTATACACACGATCAAGCGTTGTGCATTGAAGAATAACCTATAAGCAATATGTATTTTTTTTGCGTTGCAATGCATTCAAGAACTAACTCATTCCGTAGTGCATTGAAGATATATGCAATGCGATCTGCTAATGCAACGCATTGCACATACGAACAAGCGTTGTGCATTGAAGAATAACATATAAGCACTTTGTTGCATTGCAATATATTCAAGAACTAACTCATTTTGTAGTGCAAAAAAGAGATGTGCAATAAAATCTGCTGTTGCATAGCATTGTACAAACGATCAAGCGTTGTGAAGTGAAGAATAACATAAACAATATGGACTTTTTTGCATTGCAATGCATTCAAGAACTCCTAACTCATTCCGTAGTGCATTTGGGATATGTGCAATGCAATCTGCTGTTGCATTGCATTGTACACACGATCAAGCGTTGTGCATTGAAGAATAACCTATAAGCAATATGTATTTTTTTTGCGTTGGAATGCATTCAAGAACTAACTTATTCCGTAGTGCATTGAAGATATATGCAATGCGATCTGCTAATGCAATGCATTGCACATACGAACAAGCGTTGTGCATTGAAGAATAACATATAAGCAATATGCACTTTGTTGCATTGCAATACATTCAAGAACTAACTCATTTTGTAGTGCAAAAAAGAGATGTGCAATGCAATCTGCTAATGTTGCACTTTGTTGCATTGCAATGCTAACTCATTTTGTAGTGATTTAAAGAGATGTGCAATGCAATATGTTGTTTTAATAACAAGTTTGTTGTTTCATTCCATTGCATAAAAGGTCTAAGTTATTCCTTTGTGTAATGAAAAAAACTAACCATTATAATTTTTGTATGGATAAATCATTGCATTAGCAATGTTGTTTAAAAGACAACTCATGGCATATTGTTTTTCGCATGCATACAGCTCATTAATTTGTGCACTAACGAGAAAACATCACAGAGCTGTCGCTTTCCAATGCATGTAATAACTTACTCTTTCCTTTGTACAACGAAGAAATGTCAAATGCAGCGTGCTGTTGCAATGCACAAGCGTTGTGCATGGAAGAATAACATAAAGTAATTGCACTTTATTGCATTGCAATGCATTCAAAAACTAACTAATTTCGTAGTGCATTGAAAATATGTGCAATGCAATCTGATGTTGCATCGCATTGCACATACGACCAAGCGTTGTAAATTGAAGAATAACATATAAGCAATATGGACTTTTTTAGATCGCAAGCACTAACTCATTCCGTGGTGCATTGAAGAGACGTGCAATGCAATCTGCTATTGCTATGCATTGCACATACGTTCAAGCGTTCTGCATTGAAGAATAATGTATAAGTAATATGCCTTTTTGCATTGAAATGCATTCATGAACTAGCTCATTCCGTAGTGCGTTGAAGAGATAACATTTTTGCTGTTACAGTATATTGCATATACTAAGGATAGTCAATTAATATTTTTATCAAACTTGCATCAAACCAACCATTTTCAGTTTTATGAAGGAAAATCATTACATTAAATGTTGAAACGACAACACACAACATATTGGTTTTCGCTTTGCATGCAACTGATATATTTGTCTACTAACGAGAAAACATCACAATAGCTGTAGCTTTCCATTGCATAAAATAACTAACTTATTCCATAGTGCGTTGAAGAGATGGATGATGCAATCTGCTCTTACTTAAAAGGTATCTTACTATATTTGATCTCATAGACTCATTTTGAGAAGTCAGTTTGTTATCTATTAAACATATATCTGGCCTAAGAATCCTCAAAAGACTCCTGATGTGAACTCTATCCATAATCTAAAGGTCCTCTATCCATACTCTATATTTAATTTTTAGTCCATATTTAATCTACTGGACATATTACTGACGGAAGAGTTCTCGATTATGAACTTTCTGCACATTCTCATTCTCAGTAACTTCTGTTACTTGTAACTGAATGTTGTAACTTATGTTACTTTCAGCCATCCTGTATTTGTCCAAATATGGACTACTGACTTAACTTTAGAAAAAGTCTATGATAATATATAGTATGGTTCCATTTGACAACCCTTTGGCCAGAAATATGTTTAATAGATCAATCAGATATGGATTTTTTTATGACTGATGAAACAGGAGTCAATGAGTATGCAGAGAATAAGATGTACTCTTTGGCCAGAATATGTTCAGTAGGTTAAATATGGACTACCATTCAACTGAGGTAACATCAGAAAAGAGTTATGTAAAAAAAATTCAAGATCAAGTACTTATTGCGACAGAAATATATATGGTAGGTCAAATATGGACTACTCTCTGGCTGATTTAACATCAGAAAAAGTCTATGAAAATGTAAGGTATGTTGCCTTTTGACAAACCTTTGGCCAGAAATATGTTCAGTAGGTCAATTTTGTACTTGTGTAGGGCTGATATAACATTAGAAGAAGTGAATGAGAATGTATAGAAAGTTTATAGGTCAATTATGAACTACTTTATGGCTGAGATAACATCACAAGGAGTTATTATGTAAAGAATGTTCAAGATCCAGTACTTTTGGTCCAGAAATATCTGAAATAGGTACAGTAATGTACAGTAGGTCAAATATGGACTATTATCTGGCTGATTTAACATCAGAATGAGTTTATGAGAATGTATAGTAAGTTGCCTTTTGGTAACCCTTTGGCCAGAAATATTTTTAATGGGTCAAATAAAGGATTGGCTGATGAAACATCAATAGTAGTCGATGGAAGTCTGTAGAGGGTTCAATACTCTTTGGCCAGAAATATGTTAATTAGGACAAATATGGACTGCCATATGGCTGACGTAACATCAGAAGTATGCATTCATTATATATAGGTTGTTCAAGAGTGATTACTCTTGGCCCAGAAGTATGTAGGGCCTACAGTATCTCAAATATTCACTGTCAATGAGAATGTGTAGAAAGTTAAATGTAGAGTACTCTCTAGCCAGAAATATGTTCATTAGGTCAAATATGGCTGATTTAATATAAGAAGGAGTCTATAATTTTATATAATTTCTAAATTTCTCTCATTTCTTTTGAGGACCCTTTGATCAGAAAAAAGTTCAAAAGGTCCGATATGCACTTCTGTCTGGTCAACTTAACATACTTCGAACTCCTAAAAGTCTATAATAACAAGGATATAAAGCTATACTTTGAGGACCCTTTTATGGATTCTATGGATCTAAAAGATCGATAGAAAAGTGTTTAGGCCCAATTGTATCCCTTTGTAAGCGTTTTCATCTGGGCTTCAGTGTTGCCCTTCAGCTCACAATCTGAACTGGGAACTTGATGCAAAATAAATCTTAGTTATGTCGTCTCTTAATTCCCATTCCACAACCAGTTTTATTAATTTATACTGGTTCTTGAAGGGCAGCTGGGTGGCATAGCTGTACATTTTTTGTGGAGCAAATAGGACACTGAATTCCAGACTTGCAACCATCATCAATAGGGAAAAGGGGCGATCACTCCATGAACCACAGCTTTACTGGTCTGACTCGCAACAGTGCTGCTGAAGGTTACATTGACTGTATAGGACTGTCCCTTATGATGCATGAGAAGGAATGTATGAGTATGTATAGAAAGTTCAAGATCAAGTACTCTTGGGCCAGAAATATATTCAGCAGGTCAAATATCTGTCATGTCATTAGGAGTCAGTCTCTATCTATCGATTGTAAGGCTAGAAAGCTATACTTTGAGGACCCTTTTAACAGAAAAAAATTCAATATGTCCGATATGGACTTCTTTGCGGCCTCTGAAGCATGAGAAGGATCATAAGAAATCAATCTGTATAGTATTGTATAGTATAGTATAGTACAGATAGTATTGTTCAAGAACAATTTGTTCAGAAATATGTTCAGTAGGTCAAAAAGGGACCTCTGTATGGCTGATTTGCATCAGAAGGAGTCTACAGAAGTCATCAGAAGTTTGTATTGTTTAAAACGTTTTGAGGTCCCTTTGACCAAAAGTAAATTCAATAGGTCAGATTTGGACTTCTATATGGCTTATGAAGCATCAGAAGGAGTCTATATAGAAAGTTCAAGATCAAGTACTCTTGGACCAGAAATACGTTCAGTAGGTCAAAAAGGGACCTATCTGTGGCTGATATATAATATTTAAACCCTTTTAAAAACCCTTTGACCAGAAAAAAGTTTTGATATGGTCTCCTCTATGGCGGACTAAACACCACAAAGAATCTATAAGGATATAAAGCTATACTTTGAGGACCCCTTTTAACAGAAAAAAATCAATAGGTCAGATATGGACTCTGAATCATCAGAAGGATCATAAGAACAATCTCTATGAAAAGTTAGTATTGTGCAAGAAATCTATGTCCAGAAATATATATAGTTCATATAGATCATATAGTTCATATAGTTGTATAAACCTCTTGAGGACCTTTTGACCAGAAAAAAAGTTTAAGAGGTCCGATATGGACTTACTGTCTGGCGGACTTAACATAAAAAAAGAGTCCGAGGACATCATAAAGTTTTATAAACCTCTTGAGGAACCTATGACCAGAAAAAAAGTTCAAACGGTCCGATACAAACAACTGTCTGGCGGACTTATCATATGAAAAGAGTCAAGAAGGACATCATATAGTTGTATAAACCTCTTGAGGACCCTTTGACCAGAAAAAAAAGTTCAAAAGGTCCGAAATGGACTAGTGACTGGCAGACTTAACCTAAGAAAATAGTCCAGAAGGACAACATACAGTTTTATAAACCTCTTGAGGACCCTTTGAGCAGAAAAAAAATTCAAAAGGTCCGATACGGACTACTGTCTGGCGGACTTAACTTATAAAAAGAGTCTATAAGGACATCAAACAGTTTTATAAACCTCTTGAGGACCATTTGAGCAGAAAAAAAACTTCAAAAGGTCCGATACGGACTACTGTCTGACGGACTTAACTTAAGAAAAGAGTCCATAATGACATCATATAGTTTTATAAACCTCTTGAGGAGACTTTTGACCAGAAAAAACAATTCAAAAGGTTCGATACGGAATACTGTCTGGTGGACTTGACTTAAGAAAAGAGTCCACAAGGACATCATATAGATTTATAAACCTCTTGAGGACCCTTTGACCAGAAAAAACGTTCAAAAGTTCCGATATGGTCTAAGGTCTGGCGGACTTAATGTAAGAAAAGTGTCCATAAGGACATCAAATAGTTCTATAAACCTCTTGAGGACCCTTTGACTAGAAAAAAGTTCAAAAGGTCCGATATGGACTAAGGTCTGGCGGACGTAACATAAGAAAAGAGTCCATATAAGGACATCATATAGTTTTATAAACCCCTTGAGGACCCCTAGACCAGAAAAAAATTCTAAATGTCCGATATGAACTACTGTCTGGCGGACTTCATATAAGAAAAGAGTCCATCATATAGATTTATAAACCTCTTGAGGACCCTTTGACCAGAAAAAAAGTTCAAAAGGTCCGATATGGACTAGTATCTGGTGGACTTAACATAAGAAAAGAGTCCAAGAAGGACGTCATATAGTTTTATGAACCTCTTGAGGACCCTTTGACCAGAAAAAAAGTACAAAAGGTCTGATACGGACTACTCTCTGGCGGACTTAACATAAGAAAAGAGTCCATAAGGACATCGTATAGTTTTATAAACCTCTTGAGGAGCCTTTTGACCAGAAAAAACAATTCAAAAGGTCCGATGCAGATTACTTTCTGGCGGACTTAACGTAAGAAAAGAGTCTATAAGGACATCATACAGTTTTATAAACCTCTTGAGGACCCAATGAGCAGAAAAAAAATTCAAAAGGTCCGTTATGGACTACTGTCTGGCGGACTTAAGAAAAGAGTCAATGAGGACATCATATAGATTTATAAACCTTTTGAGGACCCTATGACCAGAAAAAAAGTTCAAAAGGTCCGATACGGACTACTGTGTTGCGGACTTAACATAAGAAAAGAGTCTATAAGGACATCATATCGTTTTATAAACCCCTTGAGGACCCCTAGACCAGAAAAAAATTCTAAATGTCCGATATGAACTACTGTCTGGCGGACTTCACATAAGAAAAGAGTCCATCATATAGATTTATAAACCTCTTGAGGACCCTTTGACCAGAAAAAAAGTTCAAAAGGTCCGATATGGACTAGTATCTGGTGGACTTAACATAAGAAAAGAGTCCAAGAAGGACGTCATATAGTTTTATGAACCTCTTGAGGACCCTTTGACCAGAAAAAAAGTTCAAAAGGTCTGATACGGACTACTCTCTGGCGGACTTAACATAAGAAAAGAGTCTATAAGGACATCATACAGTTTTATAAACCTCTTGAGGACCCTATGAGCAGAAAAAAAATTCAAAAGGTCCGTTATGGACTACTGTGTGGCGGACTTAAGAAAAGAGTCAATGAGGACATCATATAGATTTATAAACCTTTTGAGGACCCTATGACCAGAAAAAAAGTTCAAAAGGTCCGATACGGACTACTGTGTTGCGGACTTAACATAAGAAAAGAGTCTATAAGGACATCATATCGTTTTATAAACCTCTTGAGGACCCTTTGAGCAGAATTTTTTTTCAAAAGGTCCGTATCGGACTACTGTCTGGCGGACTTAACATAAGAAAAGAGTCCATAAGGACATCATATAGTTTTATAAACTTCTTGAGGACCCTTTGACCAGAAAAAAAGTTTAAAAGGTCCGATATGGACTAGTGTCTGGCGGACTTAACTTAAGAAAACAGTCTATATAAGGACATCATATAGTATTATAAACCCCTTGAGGACCCTTTGACCAGAAAAAAAGTTCAAAAGGTCCGATATGGACTAAGGTCTGGCGGACTTAACGTAAGAAAAGAGTCCATAAGGACATCCTACAGTTTTGTAAACCTCTTGAGGACCCTTTGACCAGAAAAAAGTTCAAAAGATCCAATACGGACTACTGTCTTGCTGACTTAACATAAGAAAAGAGTCCATAAGGACATCATATTGATTTATAAATCTTTTGAGGACCCTATGACCAGAAAAAAGGTTAAAAAGGTCCGATACAGACTACTGTCTGGCGGACATAAAATAAGAAAAGAGTCCATAAGGACATCCTATAGTTTTATAAACCTCTTGAGGACCCTTTGACCAGAAAAAAAGTTAAAAAGGTCCGATATGGACTACTGTCTGGCGGACTGAACATAAGAAAAGAGTCCATAAGAAAATCATATAGTTTTATAAACCTCTTGAGGACCCTATGACCAGAAAAAATGTTCAAAAGTTCCGATATGGTCTAAGGTCTGGCGGACTTAATGTAAGAAAAGTGTCCATAAGGACATCAAATAGTTCTATAACCTCTTGAGGACCCTTTGACTAGAAAAAAAGTTCAAAAGGTCCGATATGGACTAAGGTCTGGCGGACTTA
Organism: Siphateles boraxobius; assembly: GCF_051911475.1. Taxonomy (NCBI): domain Eukaryota; kingdom Metazoa; phylum Chordata; class Actinopteri; order Cypriniformes; family Leuciscidae; genus Siphateles; species Siphateles boraxobius. The sequence goes on along the minus strand of NW_027508876.1, from coordinate 11,756,340 downwards.
ACATAAGAAAAAAGTAAGGACATATAAGGACATCATATAGTTTTATAAACCCCTTGAGGACCCCTTGACCAGAAAAAAGTTCAAAATGTCCGATATGAACTACTGTCTGGCGGACTGAACATAAGAAAAGAGTCCATAGGGACATCATACAGTTTTACAAACATCGTGAAGACCCTTTGACCAGAAAAAAAGTTCAAAATGTCCGATACGGACTACTGTCTGGCGGACTCAACATAAGAAAAGAGTCCATAAGAAAATCATATAGTTTTATAAACCTCTTGAGGACCCTATGACCAGAAAAAATGTTCAAAAGTTCCGATATGGTCTAAGGTCTGGCGGACTTAATGTAAGAAAAGTGTCCATAAGGACATCAAATAGTTCTATAACCTCTTGAGGACCCTTTGACTAGAAAAAAAGTTCAAAAGGTCCGATATGGACTAAGGTCTGGCGGACTTAACATAAGAAAAAAGTAAGGACATATAAGGACATCATATAGTTTTATAAACCCCTTTAGGACCCCTTGACCAGAAAAAAGTTCAAAATGTCCGATATGAACTACTGTCTGGCGGACTTCACAAAAGAAAAGAGTCCATCATATAGATTTATAAACCTCTTGAGGACCCTTTGACCAGAAAAAAAGTTCAAAAGGTCCGATATGGACTAGTATCTGGTGGACTTAACATAAGAAAAGAGTACAAGAAGGACGTCATATAGTTTTATGAACCTCTTGAGGACCCTTTGACCAGAAAAAAAGTTCAAAAGGTCTGATACGGACTACTCTCTGGCGGACTTAACATAAGAAAAGAGTCCATAAGGACATCGTATAGTTTTATAAACCTCTTGAGGAGCCTTTTGACCAGAAAAAACAATTCAAAAGGTCCGATATGGACTACTGTCTGGCGGACATAACATAAGAAAAGAGTCCATAAGGACATCCTATAGTTTTATAAACCTCTTGAGGACCCTTTGACCAGAAAAAAAGTTAAAAAGGTCCGATATGGACTACTGTCTGGCGGACTGAACATAAGAAAAGAGTCCATAAGGACATCATATAGTTTTATAAACCTTTTGAGGAACATTTGACCAGAAAAAAGTTAAAAAGGTCCGATACAGACAACTGTCTGGCGGACTTAACATAAGAAGAGAGACCGAGGACATCATAAAGTTTTAAAAACCTCTTGAGGACCATTTGACCGGAAAAAAAGTTCAAAATGTCAGATATGGACTATTCTCTGGCGGACTTAACATACGAAAAGAGTCCTTAAGGATATTATATAGTTTTATAAACCTCTTGAGGACCCTTTGACCAGAAAAAAAGTTCAAAATGTCCGATATGGACTACTGTCTGGCGGACTTAACATAAGAAATGAGTCCGAGGACATCATAAAGTTTTGTAAACCTCTTGAGGACCCTTTGACCAGAAAAAAAGTTCAAAAAGTCTGATACGGACTACTCTCTGGCGGACTTAACATAAGAAAAGAGTCCATAAGGTCATCATATAGTTTTATAAACCTCGTGAGGACCCTTTGACCAGAAAAAAAGTTCAAAAGGTCTGATACGGACTACTAAAAATCAAAAGGTCCGATACGGACTACTGTCTAGCGGAATTAGCATAAGAAAAGAGTCCATAAGGACATCATACAGTTTTATAAACCTCGTGAGGACCCTTTGACCAGAAAAAAGTTAAAGAGGTCCGATATGGACTAAGGTCTGGCGGACTCAATATAAGAAAAGAGTCCATAAGGACATCGTATAGTTTTATAAACCTCTTGAGTACCCTTTGACCAGAAAAAACGTTGAAAAGGTCCGATATGGTCTAAGGTCTGGCGGACTTAATGTAAGAAAAGTGTCCATAAGGACATAAAATAGTTCTATAAACCTCTTGAGGACCCTTTGACTAGAAAAAAAGTTAAAAAGGTCCGATATGGACTAAGGTCTGGCGGACTTAACATAAGAAAAGAGTCCATATAAGGACATCATATAGTTTTAAAAACCCCTTGAGGACCCCTTGACCAGAAAAAAGTTCAAAATGTCCGATATGGACTACTGTCTGGCGGACTTCACATAAGAAAAGAGTGCATCATATAGATTTATAATCCTCTTGAGGACCCTTTGACCAGAAAAAAAGTTCAAAAGGTCCGATATGGACTAAGTTCCGGCGGGCTCAACGTAAGAAAAGAGTCCATAAGGACATCATATAGATTTATAAACCTCTTGAGGAGACTTTTAACCAGAAAAAAAATTCAAAAGGTTCGATTTGGACTACTGTCTGGCGGACTTAACATAAGAAAAGAGTCTATAAGGACATCATATAGTTTTATAAACCTCTTGAGGACCCTTTGGGCAGAATTTTTTTTCAAAAGGTTCGATTTGGACTACTGTCTGGCGGACTTAACATAAGAAAAGAGTCTAGAAGGACATCATACAGTTTTATAAACCTCTTGAGGAGCCTTTTGACCAGAAAAAAAATTCAAAAGGTTCGATATGGACTACTGTCTGGCGGACTTTACATAAGAAAAGGGTCTATAAGGACATCATATAGTTTTATAAACCTCTTGAGGAGCCTTTTGACCAGAAAAAATTTTCAAAAGGTTCGATATGGACTACTGTCTGGCGGACTTAACATAAGAAAAGAGTCCATAAGTACATCCTATAGTTTTATAAACCTTTTGAGGACCCTTTGAAGGGGAAAAAAAGTTCAAAAGATCCGATACGGACTACTGTCTTGCGGCCTTAACATAAGAAAAGAGTCCAGAAGGACATCATATAGTTGTATAAAACTCTTGAGGACCCTTTGACAGGAAAAAAAGTTCAAAAGGTCCGATACAGACTACTGTCTGGCGGACTCAACATAAGAAATGAGTCCATAAGGACATCATATAGTTTTATAAAGCTCTTGAGGACCCTTTAACCGGAAAAGAAGTTCAAAAGGTCCGATTTGGACTAGTGTCTGGTGGACTTAACATAAGAAAAGAGTCCAAGAAGGACATCATATAGTTTTATGAACCTCTTGAGGACCCTTTGACCGGAAAAAAGTTCAAAATGTCCGATATGGACTACTGTCTGGCGGACTTAACATAAGAAAAGAGTCCGAGGACATCATAAAGTTTTATAAACCTCTTGAGGACCCTTTGACCAGAAAAAAAGTTCAAAATGTCTGATACGGACTACTCTCTGGCGGACTTAACATACGAAAAGAGTCCATAAGGACATCATATAGATTTATAAACCTTTTGAGGAACCTATGACCAGAAAAAAGTTAAAGAGGTCCGATATGGACTAAGGTCTGGCGGACTCAATATAAGAAAAGAGTCCATAAGGACATCGTATAGTTTTATAAACCTCTTGAGTACCCTTTGACCAGAAAAAACGTTGAAAAGGTCCGATATGGTCTAAGGTCTGGCGGACTTAATGTAAGAAAAGTGTCCATAAGGACATAAAATAGTTCTATAAACCTCTTGAGGACCCTTTGACTAGAAAAAAAGTTAAAAAGGTCCGATATGGACTAAGGTCTGGCGGACTTAACATAAGAAAAGAGTCCATATAAGGACATCATATAGTTTTAAAAACCCCTTGAGGACCCCTTGACCAGAAAAAAGTTCAAAATGTCCGATATGGACTACAGTCTGGCGGACTTCACATAAGAAAAGAGTGCATCATATAGATTTATAATCCTCTTGAGGACCCTTTGACCAGAAAAAAAGTTCAAAAGGTCCGATATGGACTAAGTTCCGGCGGGCTCAACGTAAGAAAAGAGTCCATAAGGACATCATATAGATTTATAAACCTCTTGAGGAGACTTTTAACCAGAAAAAAAATTCAAAAGGTTCGATTTGGACTACTGTCTGGCGGACTTAACATAAGAAAAGAGTCTATAAGGACATCATATAGTTTTATAAACCTCTTGAGGACCCTTTGGGCAGAATTTTTTTTCAAAAGGTTCGATTTGGACTACTGTCTGGCGGACTTAACATAAGAAAAGAGTCTAGAAGGACATCATACAGTTTTATAAACCTCTTGAGGAGCCTTTTGACCAGAAAAAAAATTCAAAAGGTTCGATATGGACTACTGTCTGGCGGACTTTACATAAGAAAAGGGTCTATAAGGACATCATATAGTTTTATAAACCTCTTGAGGAGCCTTTTGACCAGAAAAAAATTTCAAAAGGTTCGATATGGACTACTGTCTGGCGGACTTAACATAAGAAAAGAGTCCATAAGGACATCCTATAGTTTTATAAACCTTTTGAGGACCCTTTGAAGGGGAAAAAAAGTTCAAAAGATCCGATACGGACTACTGTCTTGCGGCCTTAACATAAGAAAAGAGTCCAGAAGGACATCATATAGTTGTATAAAACTCTTGAGGACCCTTTGACAGGAAAAAAAGTTCAAAAGGTCCGATACAGACTACTGTCTGGCGGACTCAACATAAGAAATGAGTCCATAAGGACATCATATAGTTTTATAAAGCTCTTGAGGACCCTTTAACCGGAAAAGAAGTTCAAAAGGTCCGATTTGGACTAGTGTCTGGTGGACTTAACATAAGAAAAGAGTCCAAGAAGGACATCATATAGTTTTATGAACCTCTTGAGGACCCTTTGACCGGAAAAAAGTTCAAAATGTCCGATATGGACTACTGTCTGGCGGACTTAACATAAGAAAAGAGTCCGAGGACATCATAAAGTTTTATAAACCTCTTGAGGACCCTTTGACCAGAAAAAAAGTTCAAAATGTCTGATACGGACTACTCTCTGGCGGACTTAACATACGAAAAAAGTCCATAAGGACATCATATAGATTTATAAACCTTTTGAGGAACCTATGACCAGAAAAAAGTTAAAAAGGTCCGATACAGACAACTGTCTGGCGGACTTAACATGAGAAGAGACACCGAAGACATCATAAAGTTTTATAAACCTCTTGAGGACCCTTTGACCAGAAAAAAAGTTCAAAAGGTCCGATACAGATTACTGTCTGGCGGACTTAACATAAGAAAAGAGTCTATAAGGACATCATACAGTTTTATACACCTCTTGAGGACCCTTTGAGCTAATAAAAAAATCAAAAGGTCCGTTATGGACTACTGTCTGGCGGACTTAACTTAAGAAAAGAGTCCATAAGGACATCATATAGATTTATAAAACTTTTTAGGACCCTATCACCAGAAAAAAAGTTCAAAAGGTCCGATACGGACTACTGTCAGGCGGACTTAACATAAGAAAAGAGTCCATAAGGACATCATATAGATTTATAAAACTTTTGAGGACCCTAAAACCAGAAAAAAAGTTCAAAAGGTCCGATACGGACTACTAAAAATCAAAAGGTCCGATACGGACTACTGTCTGGCGGACTTAGCATAAGAAAAGAGTCCATAAGGACATCATACAGTTTTATAAACCTCGTGAGGACCCTTTGACCAGAAAAAAGTTAAAGAGGTCCGATATGGACTAAGGTCTGGCGGACTCAATACAAGAAAAGTGTCCATAAGGACATCGTATAGTTTTATAAACCTCTTGAGTACCCTTTGACCAGAAAAAACGTTCAAAAGGTCCGATATGGTCTAAGGTCTGGCGGACTTAATGTAAGAAAAGTGTCCATAAGGACATCAAATAGTTTTATAAACCCCTTGAGGACCCCTTGACCAGAAAAAAGTTCAAAATGTCCGATATGGACTACTGTCTGGCGGACTTCACATAAGAAAAGAGTCCAGAAAGGACATCATATAGTTTTATAAACCTCTTGAGGACCTTTTGAGATCAAAAGGTCCGATATGGACTACTGTCTGGCGGACTTAACATAAGAAAAGAGTCCGAGGACATCATAAAGTTTTGTGTACCTCTTGAGGACCCTTTGACCAGAAAAAAAGTTCAAAAAGTCTGATACGGACTACTCTCTGGCGGACTTAACATAAGAAAAGAGTCCATAAGGTCATCATATAGTTTTATAAACCTCGTGAGGACCCTTTGACCAGAAAAAAAGTTCAAAAGGTCTGATACGGACTACTAAAAATCAAAAGGTCCGATACGGACTACTGTCTAGCGGAATTAGCATAAGAAAAGAGTCCATAAGGACATCATACAGTTTTATAAACCTCGTGAGGACCCTTTGACCAGAAAAAAGTTAAAGAGGTCCGATATGGACTAAGGTCTGGCGGACTCACTATAAGAAAAGAGTCCATAATGACATCGTATAGTTTTATAAACCTCTTGAGTACCCTTTGACCAGAAAAAACGTTGAAAAGGTCCGATATGGTCTAAGGTCTGGCGGACTTAATGTAAGAAAATTGTCCATAAGCGCATCAAATAGTTCTATAAACCTCTTGAGGACCCTTTGACTAGAAAAAAAGTTAAAAAGGTCCGATATGAACTAAGGTCTGGCGGACTTAACATAAGAAAAGAGTCCATATAAGGACATCATATAGTTTTATAAACCCCTTGAGGACCCCTTGACCAGAAAAAAGTTCAAAATGTCCGATATGGACTACTGTCTGGCGGACTTCACATAAGAAAAGAGTGCATCATATAGATTTATAAACCTCTTGAGGACCCTTTGACCAGAAAAAAAGTTCAAAAGGTCCGATATGGACTAAGTTCCGGCGGGCTCAACGTAAAAAAAGAGTCCATAAGGACATCATATAGATTTATAAACCTCTTGAGGAGACTTTTAACCAGAAAATAAATTCAAAAGGTTCGATTTGGACTACTGTCTGGCGGCCTTAACATAAGAAAAGAGTCTATAAGGACATCATACAGTTTTATAAACCTCTTGAGGAGCCTTTTGACCAGAAAAAAAATTCAAAAGGTTCGATATGGACTACTGTCTGGCGGACTTTACAAAAGAAAAGGGTCTATAAGGACATCACACAGTTTTATAAACCTCTTGAGGAGCCTTTTGACCAGAAAAAAAATTCAAAAGGTTCGATATGGACTACTGTCTGGCGGACTTTACAAAAGAAAAGGGTCTATAAGGACATCATATAGTTTTATAAACCTCTTGAAGAGCCTTATGACCAGAAAATTTTTTCAAAAGGTTCGATATGGACTACTGTCTGGCGGACTTAACATAAGAAAAGAGTCCATAAGGACATCCTATAGTTTTATAAACCTTTTGAGGACCCTTTGAACAGAAAAAAAGTTCAAAAGATCCGATACGGACTACTGTCTTGCGGACTTAACATAAGAAAAGAGTCCAGAAGGACATCATATAGTTGTATAAAACTCTTGAGGACCCTTTGACCAGAAAAAAAGTTCGAAAGGTCCGATACAGACTACTGTCTGGCGGACTCAACATAAGAAAAGAGTCCAGAAGGACATCATATAGTTGTATAAAACTCTTGAGGACCCTTTGACCAGAAAAAAAGTTCAAAAGGTCCGATACAGACTACTGTCTGGCGGACTCAACATAAGAAAAGAGTCCATAAGGACATCATATAGTTTTATAAAGCTCTTGAGGACCCTTTAACCAGAAAAGAAGTTCAAAAGGTCCGATTTGGACTAGTGTCTGGTGGACTTAACATGAAGAAAAGAGTCCAAGAAGGACATCATATAGTTTTATGAACCTCTTGAGGACCCTTTGACCGGAAAAAAGTTCAAAATGTCCGATATGGACTACTGTCTGGCGGACTTAACATAAGAAAAGAGTCCGAGGACATCATAAAGTTTTATAAACCTCTTGAGGACCCTTTGACCAGAAAAAAAGTTCAAAATGTCTGATACGGACTACTCTCTGGCGGACTTAACATACGAAAAGAGTCCATAAGGACATCATATAGATTTATAAACCTTTTGAGGAACCTATGACCAGAAAAAAGTTAAAAAGGTCCGATACAGACAACTGTCTGGCGGACTTAACATGAGAAGAGACACCGAGGACATCATAAAGTTTTATAAACCTCTTGAGGACCCTTTGACCAGAAAAAAAGTTCAAAAGGTCCGATACAGATTACTGTCTGGCGGACTTAACATAAGAAAAGAGTCTATAAGGACATCATACAGTTTTATACACCTCTTGAGGACCATTTGAGCTAATAAAAAAATCAAAAGGTCCGTTATGGACTACTGTCTGGCGGACTTAACTTAAGAAAAGAGTCCATAAGGACATCATATAGATTTATAAAACTTTTTAGGACCCTATCACCAGAAAAAAAGTTCAAAAGGTCCGATACGGACTACTGTCTGGCGGACTTAACATAAGAAAAGAGTCCATAAGGACATCATATAGATTTATAAAACTTTTTTGAGGACCCTAAAACCAGAAAAAAAGTTCAAAAGGTCCGATACGGACTACTAAAAATCAAAAGGTCCGATACGGACTACTGTCTGGCGGACTTAGCATAAGAAAAGAGTCCATAAGGACATCATACAGTTTTATAAACCTCGTGAGGACCCTTTGACCAGAAAAAAGTTAAAGAGGTCCGATATGGACTAAGGTCTGGCGGACTCAATATAAGAAAAGTGTCCATAAGGACATCGTATAGTTTTATAAACCTCTTGAGTACCCTTTGACCAGAAAAAACGTTCAAAAGGTCCGATATGGTCTAAGGTCTGGCGGACTTAATGTAAGAAAAGCGTCCATAAGGACATCAAATAGTTTTATAAACCCCTTGAGGACCCCTTGACCAGAAAAAAGTTCAAAATGTCCGATATGGACTACTGTCTGGCGGACTTCACATAAGAAAAGAGTCCAGAAAGGACATCATATAGTTTTATAAACCTCTTGAGGACCTTTTGAGATCAAAAGGTCCGATATGGACTACTGTCTGGCGGACTTAACATAAGAAAAGAGTCCGAGGACATCATAAAGTTTTGTAAACCTCTTGAGGACCCTTTCACCAGAAAAAAAGTTCAAAAAGTCTGATACGGACTACTCTCGGACGGAATTAGCATAAGAAAAGAGTCCATAAGGACACCATACAGTTTTATAAACCTCGTGAGGACCCTTTGACCAGAAAAAAGTTAAAGAGGTCCGATATGGACTAAGGTATGGCGGACTCACTATAAGAAAAGAGTCCATAAGGACATCGTATAGTTTTATAAACCTCTTGAGTACCCTTTGACCAGAAAAAACGTTGAAAAGGTCCGATATGGTCTAAGGTCTGGCGGACTTAATGTAAGAAAAGTGTCCATAAGGACATCAAATAGTTCTATAAACCTCTTGAGGACCCTTTGACTAGAAAAAAAGTTAAAAAGGTCCGATATGAACTAAGGTCTGGCGGACTTAACATAAGAAAAGAGTCCATATAAGGACATCATATAGTTTTATAAACCCCTTGAGGACCCCTTGACCAGAAAAAAGTTCAAAATGTCCGATATGGACTACTGTCTGGCGGACTTCACATAAGAAAAGAGTGCATCATATAGATTTATAAACCTCTTGAGGACCCTTTGACCAGAAAAAAAGTTCAAAAGGTCCGATATGGACTAAGTTCCGGCGGGCTCAACGTAAAAAAAGAGTCCATAAGGACATCATATATATTTATAAACCTCTTGAGGAGACTTTTAACCAGAAAATAAATTCAAAAGGTTCGATTTGGACTACTGTCTGGCGGACTTAACATAAGAAAAGAGTCTATAAGGACATCATATAGTTTTATAAACCTCTTGAGGACCCTTTGGGCAGAATTTTTTTTCAAAAGGTTCGATTTGGACTACTGTCTGGCGGACTTAACATAAGAAAAGAGTCTATAAGGACATCATACAGTTTTATAAACCTCTTGAGGAGCCTTTTGACCAGAAAAAAAATTCAAAAGGTTCGATATGGACTACTGTCTGGCGGACTTTACAAAAGAAAAGGGTCTATAAGGACATCATACAGTTTTATAAACCTCTTGAGGAGCCTTTTGACCAGAAAAAAATTTCAAAAGGTTCGATATGGACTACTGTCTGGCGGACTTTACAAAAGAAAAGGGTCTATAAGGACATCATATAGTTTTATAAACCTCTTGAAGAGCCTTATGACCAGAAAAAAAATTCAAAAGGTTCGATATGGACTACTGTCTGGCGGACTTAACATAAGAAAAGAGTCCATAAGGACATCCTATAGTTTTATAAACCTTTTGAGGACCCTTTGAACAGAAAAAAAGTTCAAAAGATCCGATACGGACTACTGTCTTGCGGACTTAACATAAGAAAAGAGTCCAAAAGGACATCATATAGTTGTATAAAACTCTTGAGGACCCTTTGACCAGAAAAAAAGTTCAAAAGGTCCGATACAGACTACTGTCTGGCGGACTCAACATAAGAAAAGAGTCCAGAAGGACATCATATAGTTGTATAAAACTCTTGAGGACCCTTTGACCAGAAAAAAAGTTCAAAAGGTCCGATACAGACTACTGTCTGGCGGACTCAACATAAGAAAAGAGTCCATAAGGACATCATATAGTTTTATAAAGCTCTTGAGGACCCTTTAACCAGAAAAGAAGTTCAAAAGGTTCGATATGGACTACTGTCTGGCGGACTTAACATAAGAAAAGAGTCCATAAGGACATCCTATAGTTTTATAAACCTTTTGAGGACCCTTTGAACAGAAAAAAAGTTCAAAAGGTCCGATACAGATTACTGTCTGGCGGACTTAACATAAGAAAAGAGTCTATAAGGACATCATACAGTTTTATACACCTCTTGAGGACCCTTTGAGCTAATAAAAAATTCAAAAGGTCCGTTATGGACTACTGTCTGGCGGACTTAACTTAAGAAAAGAGTCCATAAGGACATCATATAGATTTATAAAACTTTTTAGGACCCTATCACCAGAAAAAAAGTTCAAAAGGTCTGATACGGACTACTGTCTGGCGGACTTAACATAAGAAAAGAGTCCATAAGAACATCATATAGATTTATAAAACTTTTGAGGACCCTAAAACCAGAAAAAAAGTTCAAAAGGTCCGATACGGACTACTGTCTGGCGGACTTAGCATAAGAAAAGAGTCCATAAGGACATCATACAGTTTTATAAACCTCGTGAGGACCCTTTGACCAGAAAAAAGTTAAAGAGGTCCGATATGGACTAAGGTCTGGCGGACTCAATAAAAGAAAAGTGTCCATAAGGACATCGTATAGTTTTATAAACCTCTTGAGTACCCTTTGACCAGAAAAAACGTTCAAAAGGTCCGATATGGTCTAAGGTCTGGCGGACTTAATGTAAGAAAAGTGTCCATAAGGACATCAAATAGTTCTATAAACCTCTTGAGGATCCTTTGACTAGAAAAAAAGTTCAAATGGTCTGATATGGTCTAAGGTCTGGCGGACCTAATGTAAGAAAAGAGTCCATATAAGGACATCATATAGTTTTATAAACCCCTTGAGGACCCCTTGACCAGAAAAAAGTTCAAAATGTCCGATATGGACTACTGTCTGGCGGACATCACATAAGAAAAGAGTCCAGAAAGGACATCATATAGTTTTATCAACCTCTTGAGGACCTTTTGAGATCAAAAGGTCCGATATGGACTATCTGGCAGACTTAACATAAGAAAAGAGAGTCCAGAAAGGATATCATACAGTTTAATAAACCTCTTGAGGACTCTTTGGCCAGTAAAAAAAGTTCAAAAGGTCGGATACGGACTGTTGTCTGGCGGACTTAACATAAGAAAAGAGTCCATAAGGACATCATATAGTTTTATAAACCTCTTGAGGAACCTTTTGACCAGAAAAAAAATTCAAAACGTTCGATATGGACTACTGTCTGGCTGACTTAACATAAGAAACGAGTCCATAAGGACATCCTATAGTTTTATAAATCTCTTGAGGACCCTTTGGCCAGAAAAAAAGTTCAATAGGACCGATACAGATTAATGTCTGGCGGTCTTTGAGCAGAATTTTTTTTCAAAAGGTTCGATATGGACTACTGTCTGGTGGACTTAACATAAGAAAAGAGTCTATAAGGACATCATATAGTTTTATAAACCTCTTGAGGAGCCTTTTGACCAGAAAAAAAATTCAAAAGGTCCGATATGGACTAGTGACTGGCGGACTTAACATAAGAAAAGAGTCCGAGGACATCATAAAGTTTTATAAACCTCTTGAGGACCCTATGACCAGAAAAAAAGTTCAAAATGTCTGATAAGGACTACTCTCTGGCGTACTTAACGTAAGAAAAGAGTCCATAAGGACATCATATAGTTTTATAAACCTCTTGAGGACCCTTTGAGCAGAATTTTTTTTCAAAAGGTTCGATATGGACTACTGTCTGGTGGACTTAACATAAGAAAAGAGTCCATAAGGACATCGTATAGTTTTATAAACCTATTGAGGAGCCTTTTTACCAAAAAATAAATTCAAAAGGTTCGATACGGACTACTGTCTTGCGGACTTAACATAAGAAAAGAGTCCAGAAGGACATCATATAGTTGTATAAAACTCTTGAGGACCCTTTGAACAGAAAAAAAGTTCAAAAGGTCCGATACAGACTACTGTCTGGCGGACTCAACATAAGAAAAGAGTCCAGAAGGACATCATATAGTTGTATAAAACTCTTGAGGACCCTTTGACCAGAAAAAAAGTTCAAAAGGTCCGATACAGACTACTGTCTGGCGGACTCAACATAAGAAAAGAGTCCATAAGGACATCATATAGTTTTATAAAGCTCTTGAGGACCCTTTAACCAGAAAAGAAGTTCAAAAGGTCCGATTTGGACTAGTGTCTGGTGGACTTAACATGAAGAAAAGAGTCCAAGAAGGACATCATATAGTTTTATGAACCTCTTGAGGACCCTTTGACCAGAAAAAAAGTTCAAAAGGTCCGATACAGACTACTGTCTGGCGGACTCAACATAAGAAAAGAGTCCATAAGGACATCATATAGTTTTATAAAGCTCTTGAGGACCCTTTAACCAGAAAAGAAGTTCAAAAGGTTCGATATGGACTACTGTCTGGCGGACTTAACATAAGAAAAGAGTCCATAAGGACATCCTATAGTTTTATAAACCTTTTGAGGACCCTTTGAACAGAAAAAAAGTTCAAAAGGTCCGATACAGATTACTGTCTGGCGGACTTAACATAAGAAAAGAGTCCATAAGGACATCATATAGATTTATAAACCTTTTGAGGACCCTATGACCAGAAAAAAAGTTCAAAAGGTCCGATACGGACTACTGTCTGGCGGACTTAACGTAAGAGAAGAGTCTATAAGGACATCATACAGTTTTATACACCTCTTGAGGACCCTTTGAGCTAATAAAAAATTCAAAAGGTCCGTTATGGACTACTGTCTGGCGGACTTAACTTAAGAAAAGAGTCCATAAGGACATCATATAGATTTATAAAACTTTTTAGGACCCTATCACCAGAAAAAAAGTTCAAAAGGTCCGATACGGACTACTGTCTGGCGGACTTAACATAAGAAAAGAGTCCATAAGGACATCATATAGATTTATAAAACTTTTGAGGACCCTAAAACCAGAAAAAAAGTTCAAAAGGTCCGATACGGACTACTGTCTGGCGGACTTAGCATAAGAAAAGAGTCCATAAGGACATCATACAGTTTTATAAACCTCGTGAGGACCCTTTGACCAGAAAAAAGTTAAAGAGGTCCGATATGGACTAAGGTCTGGCGGACTCAATAAAAGAAAAGTGTCCATAAGGACATCGTATAGTTTTATAAACCTCTTGAGTACCCTTTGACCAGAAAAAACGTTCAAAAGGTCCGATATGGTCTAAGGTCTGGCGGACTTAATGTAAGAAAAGTGTCCATAAGGACATCAAATAGTCTATAAACCTCTTGAGGATCCTTTGACTAGAAAAAAAGTTCAAATGGTCTGATATGGTCTAAGGTCTGGCGGACCTAATGTAAGAAAAGAGTCCATATAAGGACATCATATAGTTTTATAAACCCCTTGAGGACCCCTTGACCAGAAAAAAGTTCAAAATGTCCGATATGGACTACTGTCTGGCGGACATCACATAAGAAAAGAGTCCAGAAAGGACATCATATAGTTTTATCAACCTCTTGAGGACCTTTTGAGATCAAAAGGTCCGATATGGACTATCTGGCAGACTTAACATAAGAAAAGAGAGTCCAGAAAGGATATCATACAGTTTAATAAACCTCTTGAGGACTCTTTGGCCAGTAAAAAAAGTTCAAAAGGTCGGATACGGACTGTTGTCTGGCGGACTTAACATAAGAAAAGAGTCCATAAGGACATCATATAGTTTAATAAACCTCTTGAGGAACCTTTTGACCAGAAAAAAAATTCAAAACGTTCGATATGGACTACTGTCTGGCTGACTTAACATAAGAAAAGAGTCCATAAGGACATCCTATAGTTTTATAAATCTCTTGAGGACCCTTTGGCCAGAAAAAAAGTTCAATAGGTCCGATACAGATTAATGTCTGGCGGTCTTTGAGCAGAATTTTTTTTCAAAAGGTTCGATATGGACTACTGTCTGGTGGACTTAACATAAGAAAAGAGTCTATAAGGACATCATATAGTTTTATAAACCTCTTGAGGAGCCTTTTGACCAGAAAAAAAATTCAAAAGGTCCGATATGGACTAGTGACTGGCAGACTTAACATAAGAAAAGAGTCCGAGGACATCATAAAGTTTTATAAACCTCTTGAGGACCCTATGACCAGAAAAAAAGTTCAAAATGTCTGATAAAGACTACTCTCTGGCGTACTTAACGTAAGAAAAGAGTCCATAAGGACATCATATAGTTTTATAAACCTCTTGAGGACCCTTTGAGCAGAATTTTTTTTCAAAAGGTTCGATATGGACTACTGTCTGGTGGACTTAACATAAGAAAAGAGTCCATAAGGACATCGTATAGTTTTATAAACCTATTGAGGAGCCTTTTTACCAAAAAATAAATTCAAAAGGTTCGATACGGACTACTGTCTTGCGGACTTAACATAAGAAAAGAGTCCAGAAGGACATCATATAGTTGTATAAAACTCTTGAGGACCCTTTGAACAGAAAAAAAGTTCAAAAGGTCCGATACAGACTACTGTCTGGCGGACTCAACATAAGAAAAGAGTCCAGAAGGACATCATATAGTTGTATAAAACTCTTGAGGACCCTTTGACCAGAAAAAAAGTTCAAAAGGTCCGATACAGACTACTGTCTGGCGGACTCAACATAAGAAAAGAGTCCATAAGGACATCATATAGTTTTATAAAGCTCTTGAGGACCCTTTAACCAGAAAAGAAGTTCAAAAGGTCCGATTTGGACTAGTGTCTGGTGGACTTAACATGAAGAAAAGAGTCCAAGAAGGACATCATATAGTTTTATGAACCTCTTGAGGACCCTTTGACCAGAAAAAAAGTTCAAAAGGTCCGATACAGACTACTGTCTGGGGGACTTAACATAAGAAAAGAGTCCGAGGACATCATAAAGTTTTATAAACCCCTTGAGGACCCTATGACCAGAAAAAAAGTTCAAACGGTCCGATACAGACAACTGTCTGGCGGACTTATCATAAGAAAAGAGTCCAGAAGGACATCATATAGTTGTATAAACCTCTTGAGGACCCTTTGACGAGAAAAAAAAGTTCAAAAGGTCCGATATGGACTAGTGACTGGCGGACTTAACATAAGAAAAGAGTCCATAAGGACATCATATAGATTTATAAACCTTTTGAGGACCCTATGACCAGAAAAAAAGTTCAAAAGGTCCGATACGGACTACTGTCTGGCGGACTTAACGTAAGAAAAGAGTCTATAAGGACATCATATCGTTTTATAAACCTCTTGAGAACCCTTTGAGCAGAATTTTTTTCAAAAGGTCCGTATCGGACTACTGTCTGGCGGACTTAACATAAGAAAAAAGTCCGAGGACATCATAAAGTTTTATAAACCCCTTGAGGACCCTATGACCAGAAAAAAAGTTCAAACGGTCCGATACAGACAACTGTCTGGCGGACTTATCATAAGAAAAGAGTCCAGAAGGACATCATATAGTTGTATAAACCTCTTGAGGACCCTTTGACCAGAAAAAAAAGTTCAAAAGGTCCGATATGGACTAGTGACTGGCGGACTTAACATAAGAAAAGAGTCCATAAGGACATCATATAGATTTATAAACCTTTTGAGGACCCTATGACCAGAAAAAAAGTTCAAAAGGTCCGATACGGACTACTGTCTGGCGGACTTAACGTAAGAAAAGAGTCTATAAGGACATCATATCGTTTTATAAACCTCTTGAGAACCCTTTGAGCAGAATTTTTTTCAAAAGGTCCGTATCGGACTACTGTCTGGCGGACTTAACATAAGAAAATAGTCCATAAGGACATCCTATAGTTTTATAAGCCTCTTGAGGGCCCTTTGACCAGAAAAGAAGTTCAAAAGGTCAGATACATATTACTGTCTGGCGGACTTAACATAAGAAAAGAGTCCGAGGACATCATAAAGTTTTATAAACCCCTTGAGGACCCTATGACCAGAAAAAAAGTTCAAACGGTCCGATACAGACAACTGTCTGGCGGACTTAACATAAGAAAAGAGTCCAGAAGGACATCATATAGTTGTATAAACCTCTTGAGGACCCTTTGACCAGAAAAAAAAGTTCAAAAGGTCCGATATGGACTAGTGACTGGCGGACTTAACATAAGAAAAGAGTCCATAAGGACATCATATAGATTTATAAACCTTTTGAGGACCCTATGACCAGAAAAAAAGTTCAAAAGGTCCGATACGGACTACTGTCTGGCGGACTTAACGTAAGAAAAGAGTCTATAAGGACATCATATCGTTTTATAAACCTCTTGAGAACCCTTTGAGCAGAATTTTTTTCAAAAGGTCCGTATCGGACTACTGTCTGGCGGACTTAACATAAGAAAAGAGTCCATAAGGACATCATATAGATTTATAAACCTTTTGAGGACCCTATGACCAGAAAAAAAGTTCAAAAGGACCGATATGGACTACTGTCTGGCGGACTCAACATAAGAAAAGAGTCCATAAGAACATCATATAGTTTTATAAACCTCTTGAGGACCCCTTGACCAGAAAAAAGTTCAAAATGTCCGATATGGACTACTGTCTAGCGGACTTCACATAAGAAAAGAGTCCATCACATAGATTTATATAAAAAAAAAAGTTCAAAATGTCCGATATGGACTACTGTCTGGCGGACTTAACATAAGAAAAGAGTCCGAGGACATCATAAAGTTTTATAAACCTCTTGAGGACCCTCTGACCAGAAAAAAAGTTCAAAATGTCTGATACGGACTACTCTCTGGCGGACTTAACATAAGAAAAGAGTCCATAAAGACATCATATAGTTTTATAAACCTCTTGAGGATCCTTTGTCTAGAAAAAAAGTTCAAAAGGTCTGATATGGTCTAAGGTCTGGCGGACTTAATGTAAGAAAAGAGTCCATATAAGGACATCATATAGTTTTATAAACCCCTTGAGGACCCCTTGACCAGAAAAAAGTTCATAATGTCCGATATGGACTACTGTCTGGCGGACTTCACATAAGAAAAGAGTCCATCATATAGATTTATAAAAAAAAAGTTCAAAATGTCCGATATGGACTACTGTTTGGCGGACTTAACATAAGAAAAGAGTCCGAGGACATCATAAAGATTTATAAACCTCTTGAGGACCCTCTGACCAGAAAAAAAGTTCAAAATGTCTGATACGGACTACTCTCTGGCGGACTTAACATAAGAAAAGAGTCCATAAAGACATCATATAGTTTATAAACCTCTTGAGGACCCTTTGAGCAGAATTTTTTTTCAAAAGGTTCGATATGGACTACTGTCTGGCGGACTTAACATAAGAAAAGAGTCTATAAGGACATCATATAGTTTTATAAACCTCTTGAGGTCCCTTTGAACAGAAAAAAAGTTCAAACGGTCCGATATGGACTAGTGACTGGCGGACTTAACATAAGAAAATAGTCCAGAAGGATATCATATAGTTTTATAAACCTCTTGAGGACCCTTTGACCAGAAAAAAGTTCAAAAGGTCCGATACAGATTACTGTCTGGCGGACTTAACATAAGAAAAGAGTCTATAAGGACATCATACAGTTTTATAAACCTCTTGAGGACCCTTTCAGCAGAAAAAAAATTCAAAAGGTTCGTTATGGACTACTGTTTGGCAGACTTAACTTAAGAAAAGAGTCCATAAGGACATCATATAGATTTATAAACCTTTTGAGGACCCTATGACCAGAAAAAAAGTTCAAAAGGTCCGATACGGACTACTGTCTGGCGGACTTAACATAAGAAAAGTGTCCATAAGGACATCATATAGATTTATAAACCTTTTGAGGACCCTTACACCAGAAAAAAAGTTCAAAAGGTCTGATACGGACTACTAAAAATCAAAAGGTCCGATACGGACTACTGTCTAGCGGAATTAGCATAAGAAAAGAGTCCATAAGGACATCATACAGTTTTATAAACCTCGTGAGGACCCTTTGACCAGAAAAAAGTTAAAGAGGTCCGATATGGACTAAGCTCTGGCGGACTCAATATAAGAAAAGAGTCCATAAGGACATCGTATAGTTTTATAAATCTCTTGAGTACCCTTTGACCAGAAAAAACGTTGAAAAGGTCCGATATGGTCTAAGGTCTGGCAGACTTAATGTAAGAAAAGTGTCCATAAGGACATCAAATAGTTCTATAAACCTCTTGAGGACCCTTTGACTAGAAAAAAAGTTAAAAAGGTCCGATATGGACTAAGGTCTGGCGGACTTCACATAAGAAAAGAGTGCATCATATAGATTTATAAACCTCTTGAGGACCCTTTGACCAGAAAAA
Organism: Siphateles boraxobius; assembly: GCF_051911475.1. Classification (NCBI taxonomy): domain Eukaryota; kingdom Metazoa; phylum Chordata; class Actinopteri; order Cypriniformes; family Leuciscidae; genus Siphateles; species Siphateles boraxobius. Next base: position 11,737,635 of record NW_027508876.1, on the reverse strand, counting down.
AAGTTCAAAAGGTCCGATATGGACTAAGTTCCGGCGGGCATAACGTAAGAAAAGAGTCCATAAGGCCATCATATAGATTTATAAACCTCTTGAGGAGACTTTTAACCAGAAAAAAAATTCAAAAGGTTCGATTTGGACTACTGTCTGGCGGACTTAACATAAGAAAAGAGTCTATAAGGACATCATATAGTTTTATAAACCTCTTGAGGACCCTTTGGGCAGAATTTTTTTCAAAAGGTTCGATTTGGACTACTGTCTGGCGGACTTAACATAAGAAAAGAGTCCATAAGACATCATATAGTTTTATAAACCTCTTGAGGACCCTTTGACCAGAAAAAAGTTCAAAAGGTCCGATACAGATTACTGTCTGGTGGACTTAACATAAGAAAAGAGTCTATAAGGACATCATACAGTTTTATAAACCTCTTGAGGACCCTTTCAGCAGAAAAAAAATTCAAAAGGTTCGATTTGGACTACTGTCTGGCGGACTTAACATAAGAAAAGAGTCCATAAGGACATCATATAGATTTATAAACCTTTTGAGGACCCTATGACCAGAAAAAAAGTTCAAAAGGTCCGATACGGACTACTGTCTGGCGGACTTAACATAAGAAAAGTGTCCATAAGGACATCATATAGATTTATAAACCTTTTGAGGACCCTTACACCAGAAAAAAAGTTCAAAAGGTCTGATACGGACTACTAAAAATCAAAAGGTCCGATACGGACTACTGTCTAGCGGAATTAGCAAAAGAAAAGAGTCCATAAGGACATCATACAGTTTTATAAACCTCGTGAGGACCCTTTGACCAGAAAAAAGTTAAAGAGGTCCGATATGGACTAAGGTCTGGCGGACTCAATATAAGAAAAGAGTCCATAAGGACATCGTATAGTTTTATAAATCTCTTGAGTACCCTTTGACCAGAAAAAACGTTGAAAAGGTCCGATATGGTCTAAGGTCTGGCAGACTTAATGTAAGAAAAGTGTCCATAAGGACATCAAATAGTTCTATAAACCTCTTGAGGACCCTTTGACTAGAAAAAAAGTTAAAAAGGTCCGATATGGACTAAGGTCTGGCGGACTTCACATAAGAAAAGAGTGCATCATATAGATTTATAAACCTCTTGAGGACCCTTTGACCAGAAAAAAAGTTCAAAAGGTCCGATATGGACTAAGTTCCGGCGGGCATAACGTAAGAAAAGAGTCCATAAGGCCATCATATAGATTTATAAACCTCTTGAGGAGACTTTTAACCAGAAAAAAAATTCAAAAGGTTCGATTTGGACTCCTGTCTGGCGGACTTAACATAAGAAAAGAGTCTATAAGGACATCATATAGTTTTATAAACCTCTTGAGGACCCTTTGGGCAGAATTTTTTTCAAAAGGTTCGATTTGGACTACTGTCTGGCGGACTTAACATAAGAAAAGAGTCCATAAGGACATCATATAGTTTTATAAACCTCTTGAGGACCCTTTGACCAGAAAAAAGTTCAAAAGGTCCGATACAGATTACTGTCTGGTGGACTTAACATAAGAAAAGAGTCTATAAGGACATCATACAGTTTTATAAACCTCTTGAGGACCCTTTCAGCAGAAAAAAAATTCAAAAGGTTCGTTATGGACTACTGTCTGGCGGACTTAACTTAAGAAAAGAGTCCATAAGGACATCATATAGATTTATAAACCTTTTGAGGACCCTATGACCAGAAAAAAAGTTCAAAAGGTCCGATACGGACTACTGTCTGGCGGACTTAACATAAGAAAAGTGTCCATAAGGACATCATATAGATTTATAAACCTTTTGAGGACCCTTACACCAGAAAAAAAGTTCAAAAGGTCTGATACGGACTACTAAAAATCAAAAGGTCCGATACGGACTACTGTCTAGCGGAATTAGCATAAGAAAAGTGTCCATAAGGACATCATACAGTTTTATAAACCTCGTGAGGACCCTTTGACCAGAAAAAAGTTAAAGAGGTCCGATATGGACTAAGGTCTGGCGGACTCAATATAAGAAAAGAGTCCATAAGGACATCGTATAGTTTTATAAATCTCTTGAGTACCCTTTGACCAGAAAAAACATTGAAAAGGTCCGATATGGTCTAAGGTCTGGCAAACTTAATGTAAGAAAAGTGTCCATAAGGACATCAAATAGTTCTATAAACCTCTTGAGGACCCTTTGACTAGAAAAAAAGTTAAAAAGGTCCGATATGGACTAAGGTCTGGCGGACTTCACATAAGAAAAGAGTGCATCATATAGATTTATAAACCTCTTGAGGACCCTTTGACCAGAAAAAAAGTTCAAAAGGTCCGATATGGACTAAGTTCCGGCGGGCATAACGTAAGAAAAGAGTCCATAAGGACATCATATAGATTTATAAACCTCTTGAGGAGACTTTTAACCAAAAAAAAAAATTCAAAAGGTTCGATTTGGACTACTGTCTGGCGGACTTAACATAAGAAAAGAGTCTATAAGGACATCATATAGTTTTATAAACCTCTTGAGGACCCTTTGGGCAGAATTTTTTTCAAAAGGTTCGATTTGGACTACTGTCTGGCGGACTTAACATAAGAAAAGAGTCCATAAGGACATCATATAGTTTTATAAACCTCTTGAGGACCCTTTGACCAGAAAAAAGTTCAAAAGGTCCGATACAGATTACTGTCTGGCGGACTTAACATAAGAAAAGAGTCTATAAGGGCATCATACAGTTTTATAAACCTCTTGAGGACCCTTTCAGCAGAAAAAAAATTCAAAAGGTTCGTTATGGACTACTGTTTGGCAGACTTAACTTAAGAAAAGAGTCCATAAGGACATCATATAGATTTATAAACCTTTTGAGGACCCTATGACCAGAAAAAAAGTTCAAAAGGTCCGATACGGACTACTGTCTGGCGGACTTAACATAAGAAAAGTGTCCATAAGGACATCATATAGATTTATAAACCTTTTGAGGACCCTTACACCAGAAAAAAAGTTCAAAAGGTCTGATACGGACTACTAAAAATCAAAAGGTCCGATACGGACTACTGTCTAGCGGAATTAGCATAAGAAAAGAGTCCATAAGGACATCATACAGTTTTATAAACCTCGTGAGGACCCTTTGACCAGAAAAAAGTTAAAGAGGTCCGATATGGACTAAGCTCTGGCGGACTCAATATAAGAAAAGAGTCCATAAGGACATCGTATAGTTTTATAAATCTCTTGAGTACCCTTTGACCAGAAAAAACGTTGAAAAGGTCCGATATGGTCTAAGGTCTGGCAGACTTAATGTAAGAAAAGTGTCCATAAGGACATCAAATAGTTCTATAAACCTCTTGAGGACCCTTTGACTAGAAAAAAAGTTAAAAAGGTCCGATATGGACTAAGGTCTGGCGGACTTCACATAAGAAAAGAGTGCATCATATAGATTTATAAACCTCTTGAGGACCCTTTGACCAGAAAAAAAGTTCAAAAGGTCCGATATGGACTAAGTTCCGGCGGGCATAACGTAAGAAAAGAGTCCATAAGGCCATCATATAGATTTATAAACCTCTTGAGGAGACTTTTAACCAGAAAAAAAATTCAAAAGGTTCGATTTGGACTACTGTCTGGCGGACTTAACATAAGAAAAGAGTCTATAAGGACATCATATAGTTTTATAAACCTCTTGAGGACCCTTTGGGCAGAATTTTTTTCAAAAGGTTCGATTTGGACTACTGTCTGGCGGACTTAACATAAGAAAAGAGTCCATAAGACATCATATAGTTTTATAAACCTCTTGAGGACCCTTTGACCAGAAAAAAGTTCAAAAGGTCCGATACAGATTACTGTCTGGTGGACTTAACATAAGAAAAGAGTCTATAAGGACATCATACAGTTTTATAAACCTCTTGAGGACCCTTTCAGCAGAAAAAAAATTCAAAAGGTTCGATTTGGACTACTGTCTGGCGGACTTAACATAAGAAAAGAGTCCATAAGGACATCATATAGATTTATAAACCTTTTGAGGACCCTATGACCAGAAAAAAAGTTCAAAAGGTCCGATACGGACTACTGTCTGGCGGACTTAACATAAGAAAAGTGTCCATAAGGACATCATATAGATTTATAAACCTTTTGAGGACCCTTACACCAGAAAAAAAGTTCAAAAGGTCTGATACGGACTACTAAAAATCAAAAGGTCCGATACGGACTACTGTCTAGCGGAATTAGCAAAAGAAAAGAGTCCATAAGGACATCATACAGTTTTATAAACCTCGTGAGGACCCTTTGACCAGAAAAAAGTTAAAGAGGTCCGATATGGACTAAGGTCTGGCGGACTCAATATAAGAAAAGAGTCCATAAGGACATCGTATAGTTTTATAAATCTCTTGAGTACCCTTTGACCAGAAAAAACGTTGAAAAGGTCCGATATGGTCTAAGGTCTGGCAGACTTAATGTAAGAAAAGTGTCCATAAGGACATCAAATAGTTCTATAAACCTCTTGAGGACCCTTTGACTAGAAAAAAAGTTAAAAAGGTCCGATATGGACTAAGGTCTGGCGGACTTCACATAAGAAAAGAGTGCATCATATAGATTTATAAACCTCTTGAGGACCCTTTGACCAGAAAAAAAGTTCAAAAGGTCCGATATGGACTAAGTTCCGGCGGGCATAACGTAAGAAAAGAGTCCATAAGGCCATCATATAGATTTATAAACCTCTTGAGGAGACTTTTAACCAGAAAAAAAATTCAAAAGGTTCGATTTGGACTCCTGTCTGGCGGACTTAACATAAGAAAAGAGTCTATAAGGACATCATATAGTTTTATAAACCTCTTGAGGACCCTTTGGGCAGAATTTTTTTCAAAAGGTTCGATTTGGACTACTGTCTGGCGGACTTAACATAAGAAAAGAGTCCATAAGGACATCATATAGTTTTATAAACCTCTTGAGGACCCTTTGACCAGAAAAAAGTTCAAAAGGTCCGATACAGATTACTGTCTGGTGGACTTAACATAAGAAAAGAGTCTATAAGGACATCATACAGTTTTATAAACCTCTTGAGGACCCTTTCAGCAGAAAAAAAATTCAAAAGGTTCGTTATGGACTACTGTCTGGCGGACTTAACTTAAGAAAAGAGTCCATAAGGACATCATATAGATTTATAAACCTTTTGAGGACCCTATGACCAGAAAAAAAGTTCAAAAGGTCCGATACGGACTACTGTCTGGCGGACTTAACATAAGAAAAGTGTCCATAAGGACATCATATAGATTTATAAACCTTTTGAGGACCCTTACACCAGAAAAAAAGTTCAAAAGGTCTGATACGGACTACTAAAAATCAAAAGGTCCGATACGGACTACTGTCTAGCGGAATTAGCATAAGAAAAGTGTCCATAAGGACATCATACAGTTTTATAAACCTCGTGAGGACCCTTTGACCAGAAAAAAGTTAAAGAGGTCCGATATGGACTAAGGTCTGGCGGACTCAATATAAGAAAAGAGTCCATAAGGACATCGTATAGTTTTATAAATCTCTTGAGTACCCTTTGACCAGAAAAAACATTGAAAAGGTCCGATATGGTCTAAGGTCTGGCAAACTTAATGTAAGAAAAGTGTCCATAAGGACATCAAATAGTTCTATAAACCTCTTGAGGACCCTTTGACTAGAAAAAAAGTTAAAAAGGTCCGATATGGACTAAGGTCTGGCGGACTTCACATAAGAAAAGAGTGCATCATATAGATTTATAAACCTCTTGAGGACCCTTTGACCAGAAAAAAAGTTCAAAAGGTCCGATATGGACTAAGTTCCGGCGGGCATAACGTAAGAAAAGAGTCCATAAGGACATCATATAGATTTATAAACCTCTTGAGGAGACTTTTAACCAAAAAAAAAAATTCAAAAGGTTCGATTTGGACTACTGTCTGGCGGACTTAACATAAGAAAAGAGTCTATAAGGACATCATATAGTTTTATAAACCTCTTGAGGACCCTTTGGGCAGAATTTTTTTCAAAAGGTTCGATTTGGACTACTGTCTGGCGGACTTAACATAAGAAAAGAGTCCATAAGGACATCATATAGTTTTATAAACCTCTTGAGGACCCTTTGACCAGAAAAAAGTTCAAAAGGTCCGATACAGATTACTGTCTGGCGGACTTAACATAAGAAAAGAGTCTATAAGGGCATCATACAGTTTTATAAACCTCTTGAGGACCCTTTCAGCAGAAAAAAAATTCAAAAGGTTCGTTATGGACTACTGTCTGGCGGACTTAACTTAAGAAAAGAGTCCATAAGGACATCATATAGATTTATAAACCTTTTGAGGACCCTATGACCAGAAAAAAAGTTCAAAAGCTCCGATACGGACTACTGTCTGGCGGACTTAACATAAGAAAAGTGTCCATAAGGACATCATATAGATTTATAAACCTTTTGAGGACCCTTACACCAGAAAAAAAGTTCAAAAGGTCTGATACGGACTACTAAAAATCAAAAGGTCCGATACGGACTACTGTCTAGCGGAATTAGCATAAGAAAAGAGTCCATAAGGACATCATACAGTTTTATAAACCTCGTGAGGACCCTTTGACCAGAAAAAAGTTAAAGAGGTCCGATATGGACTAAGGTCTGGCGGACTCAATATAAGAAAAGAGTCCATAAGGACATCGTATAGTTTTATAAATCTTTTGAGTACCCTTTGACCAGAAAAAACATTGAAAAGGTCCGATATGGTCTAAGGTCTGGCAGACTTAATGTAAGAAAAGTGTCCATAAGGACATCAAATAGTTCTATAAACCTCTTGAGGACCCTTTGACTAGAAAAAAAGTTCAAAAGGTCCGATACGGACTACTGTCTGGCGGACTTAACGTAAGAAAAGATTCTATAAGGACATCATATCGTTTTATAAACCTCTTGAGAACCCTTTGAGCAGAATTTTTTTCAAAAGGTCCGTATCGGACTACTCTCTGGCGGACTTAACATAAGAAAAAAGTCCGAGGACATCATAAAGTTTTATAAACCCCTTGAGGACCCTATGACCAGAAAAAAAGTTCAAACGGTCCGATAAAGACAACTGTCTGGCGGACTTATCATAAGAAAAGAGTCCAGAAGGACATCATATAGTTGTATAAACCTCTTGAGGACCCTTTGACCAGAAAAAAAAGTTCAAAAGGTCCGATATGGACTAGTGACTGGCGGACTTAACATAAGAAAAGAGTCCATAAGGACATCATATAGATTTATAAACCTTTTGAGGACCCTATGACCAGAAAAAAAGTTCAAAAGGTCCGATACGGACTACTGTCTGGCGGACTTAACGTAAGAAAAGAGTCTATAAGGACATCATATCGTTTTATAAACCTCTTGAGAACCCTTTGAGCAGAATTTTTTTCAAAAGGTCCGTATCGGACTACTGTCTGGCGGACTTAACATAAGAAAATAGTCCATAAGGACATCCTATAGTTTTATAAGCCTCTTGAGGACCCTATGACCAGAAAAAAAGTTCAAAAGGTCCGATACGGACTACTGTCTGGCGGACTTAACGTAAGAAAAGAGTCTATAAGGACATCATATCGTTTTATAAACCTCTTGAGAACCCTTTGAGCAGAATTTTTTTCAAAAGGTCCGTATCGGACTACTGTCTGGCGGACTTAACATAAGAAAATAGTCCATAAGGACATCCTATAGTTTTATAAGCCTCTTGAGGGCCCTTTGACCAGAAAAGAAGTTCAAAAGGTCAGATACAGATTACTGTCTGGCGGACTTAACATAAGAAAAGAGTCCGAGGACATCATAAAGTTTTATAAACCCCTTGAGGACCCTATGACCAGAAAAAAAGTTCAAACGGTCCGATACAGACAACTGTCTGGCGGACTTATCATAAGAAAAGAGTCCAGAAGGACATCATATAGTTGTATAAACCTCTTGAGGACCATTTGACCAGAAAAAAAAGTTCAAAAGGTCCGATATGGACTAGTGACTGGCGGACTTAACATAAGAAAAGAGTCCATAAGGACATCATATAGATTTATAAACCTTTTGAGGACCCTATGACCAGAAAAAAAGTTCAAAAGGTCCGATACGGACTACTGTCTGGCGGACTTAACGTAAGAAAAGAGTCTATAAGGACATCATATCATTTCATAAACCTCTTGAGAACCCTTTGAGCAGAATTTTTTTCAAAAGGTCCGTATCGGACTACTGTCTGGCGGACTTAACATAAGAAAAGAGTCCATAAGGACATCATATAGATTTATAAACCTTTTGAGGACCCTATGACCAGAAAAAAAGTTCAAAAGGACCGATATGGACTACTGTCTGGCGGACTCAACATAAGAAAAGAGTCCATAAGAACATCATATAGTTTTATAAACCTCTTGAGGACCCCTTGACCAGAAAAAAGTTCAAAATGTCCGATATGGACTACTGTCTAGCGGACTTCACATAAGAAAAGAGTCCATCACATAGATTTATATAAAAAAAAAAGTTCAAAATGTCCGATATGGACTACTGTCTGGCGGACTTAACATAAGAAAAGAGTCCGAGGACATCATAAAGTTTTATAAACCTCTTGAGGACCCTCTGACCAGAAAAAAAGTTCAAAATGTCTGATACGGACTACTCTCTGGCGGACTTAACATAAGAAAAGAGTCCATAAAGACATCATATAGTTTTATAAACCTCTTGAGGATCCTTTGTCTAGAAAAAAAGTTCAAAAGGTCTGATATGGTCTAAGGTCTGGCGGACTTAATGTAAGAAAAGAGTCCATATAAGGACATCATATAGTTTTATAAACCCCTTGAGGACCCCTTGACCAGAAAAAAGTTCATAATGTCCGATATGGACTACTGTCTGGCGGACTTCACATAAGAAAAGAGTCCATCATATAGATTTATAAAAAAAAAAAGTTCAAAATGTCCGATATGGACTACTGTTTGGCGGACTTAACATAAGAAAAGAGTCCGAGGACATCATAAAGTTTTATAAACCGCTTGAGGACCCTCTGACCAGAAAAAAAGTTCAAAATGTCTGATACGGACTACTCTCTGGCGGACTTAACATAAGAAAAGAGTCCATAAAGACATCATATAGTTTATAAACCTCTTGAGGACCCTTTGAGCAGAATTTTTTTTCAAAAGGTTCGATATGGACTACTGTCTGGCGGACTTAACATAAGAAAAGAGTCTATAAGGACATCATATAGTTTTATAAAACTCTTGAGGTCCCTTTGAACAGAAAAAAAGTTCAAACGGTCCGATATGGACTAGTGACTGGCGGACTTAACATAAGAAAATAGTCCAGAAGGATATCATATAGTTTTATAAACCTCTTGAGGACCCTTTGACCAGAAAAAAGTTCAAAAGGTCCGATACAGATTACTGTCTGGCGGACTTAACATAAGAAAAGAGTCCGAGGACATCATAAAGTTTTATAAACCCCTTGAGGACCCTATGACCAGAAAAAAAGTTCAAACGGTCCGATACAGACAACTGTCTGGCAGACTTATCATAAGAAAATAGTCCAGAAGGACATCATATAGTTGTATAAACCTCTTGAGGACCATTTGACCAGAAAAAAAAGTTCAAAAGGTCCGATATGGACTAGTGACTGGCGGACTTAACATAAGAAAAGAGTCCATAAGGACATCATATAGATTTATAAACCTTTTGAGGACCCTATGACCAGAAAAAAAGTTCAAAAGGTCCGATACGGACTACTGTCTGGCGGACTTAACGTAAGAAAAGAGTCTATAAGGACATCATATCGTTTCATAAACCTCTTGAGAACCCTTTGAGCAGAATTTTTTTCAAAAGGTCCGTATCGGACTACTGTCTGGCGGACTTAACATAAGAAAAGAGTCCATAAGGACATCATATAGATTTATAAACCTTTTGAGGACCCTATGACCAGAAAAAAAGTTCAAAAGGACCGATATGGACTACTGTCTGGCGGACTCAACATAAGAAAAGAGTCCATAAGAACATCATATAGTTTTATAAACCTCTTGAGGACCCCTTGACCAGAAAAAAGTTCAAAATGTCCGATATGGACTACTGTCTAGCGGACTTCACATAAGAAAAGAGTCCATCACATAGATTTTTATTAAAAAAAAAGTTCAAAATGTCCGATATGGACTACTGTCTGGCGGACTTAACATAAGAAAAGAGTCCGAGGACATCATAAAGTTTTATAAACCTCTTGAGGACCCTCTGACCAGAAAAAAAGTTCAAAATGTCTGATACGGACTACTCTCTGGCGGACTTAACATAAGAAAAGAGTCCATAAAGACATCATATAGTTTTATAAACCTCTTGAGGATCCTTTGTCTAGAAAAAAAGTTCAAAAGGTCTGATATGGTCTAAGGTCTGGCGGACTCAATGTAAGAAAAGAGTCCATATAAGGACATCATATAGTTTTATAAACCCCTTGAGGACCCCTTGACCAGAAAAAAGTTCATAATGTCCGATATGGACTACTGTCTGGCGGACTTCACATAAGAAAAGAGTCCATCATATAGATTTATAAAAAAAAAAAGTTCAAAATGTCCGATATGGACTACTGTTTGGCGGACTTAACATAAGAAAAGAGTCCGAGGACATCATAAAGTTTTATAAACCTCTTGAGGACCCTCTGACCAGAAAAAAAGTTCAAAATGTCTGTTCCGGACTACTCTCTGGCGGACTTAACATAAGAAAAGAGTCCATAAAGACATCATATAGTTTATAAACCTCTTGAGGACCCTTTGAGCAGAATTTTTTTTCAAAAGGTTCGATATGGACTACTGTCTGGCGGACTTAACATAAGAAAAGAGTCTATAAGGACATCATATAGTTTTATAAACCTCTTGAGGTCCCTTTGAACAGAAAAAAAGTTCAAACGGTCCGATATGGACTACTGTCTGGCGGACTTTACATAAGAAAAGGGTCTATAAGGACATCATATACTTTTATAAACCTCTTGAGGAGCCTTTTGACAAGAAAAAAATTTCAAAAGGTTCGATATGGACTACTGTCTGGCGGATTTAACATAAGAAAAGAGTCCATAAGGACATCCTATAGTTTTATAAACCTTTTGAGGACCCTTTGAACAGAAAAAAAGTTCAAAAGATCCGATACGGACTACTGTCTTGCGGACTTAACATAAGAAAAGAGTCCAGAAGGACATCATATAGTTGTATAAAACTCTTGAGGACACTTTGACCAGAAAAAAAGTTCAAAAGGTCCGATACAGACTACAGTCTGGCGGACTCAACATAAGAAAAGAGTCCAAAAGGACATCATATAGTTTATAAAGCTCTTGAGGACCCTTTAACCAGAAAAGAAGTTCAAAAGGTCCGATTTGGACTAGTGTCTGGTGGACTTAACATAAGAAAAGAGTCCAAGAAGGACATCATATAGTTTTATGAACCTCTTGAGGACCCTTTGACCGGAAAAAAGTTCAAAATGTCCGATATGGACTACTGTCTGGCGGACTTAACATAAGAAAAGAGTCCGAGGACATCATAAAGTTTTATAAACCTCTTGAGGACCCTTTGACCTGAAAAAAAGTTCAAAATGTCTGATACGGACTACTCTCTGGCGGTTTTTTAAACCTCGTGAGTTTTAAAAAAGAAAAGAGTCCATAAGGACATCCTATAGTTTTATAAACCTCTTGAGGACCCTTTGACCAGAAAAAAAGTTCAAAAGGTCCGATACAGATTAATGTCTGGCGGACTTTGAGCAGAATTTTTTTTCAAAAGGTTCAATATGGACTACTGTCTGGTGGACTTAACATAAGAAAAGAGTCTATGAGGACATCATATAGTTTTATAAACCTCTTGAGGAGCCTTTTGACCAGAAAAAAAATTCAAAAGGTCCGATGTGGACTAGTGACTGGCGGACTTAACATAAGAAAAGAGTCCGAGGACATCATAAAGTTTTATAAACCTCTTGAGGACCCTATGACCAGAAAAAAAGTTCAAAATGTCTGATAAGGACTACTCTCTGGCGTACTTAACATAAGAAAAGAGTCCATAAGGACATCATATAGTTTTATAAACCTCTTGAGGACCCTTTGAGCAGAATTTTTTTTCAAAAGGTTCGATATGGACTACTGTCTGGTGGACTTAACATAAGAAAAGAGTCTATAAGGACATCATATAGTTTTATAAACCTCTTGAGGAGCCCTTTTACCAGAAAATAAATTCAAAAGGTTCGATGTGGACTACTGTCTGGCGGACTTAACATAAGAAAATAGTCCATAAGGACATCCTATAGTTTTATAAGCCTCTTGAGGACCCTTTGACCAGAAAAGAAGTTCAAAAGGTCGGATACAGATTACTTTCTGGCGGACTTAACATAAGAAAAGAGTCCGAGGACATCATAAAGTTTTATAAACCTCTTGAGGATCCTATGACCAGAAAAAAAGTTCAAACGGTCCGATACAGACAACTGTCTGGCGGACTTATCATAAGAAAAGAGTCTATAAGGACATCATATAGTGTTATAAACCTCTTGAGGAGCCTTTTGACCAGAAAAAAAATTCAAAAGGTCCGATATGGACTAGTGACTGGCGGACTTAACATAAGAAAAGAGTCCGAGGACATCATAAAGTTTTATAAACCTCTTGAGGACCCTATGACCAGAAAAAAAGTTCAAAATGTCTGATACGGACTACTCTCTGGCGTACTTAACATAAGAAAAGAGTCCATAAGGACATCATATAGTTTTATAAACCTCTTGAGGACCCTTTGAGCAGAATTTTTTTTCAAAAGGTTCGATATGGACTACTGTCTGGTGGACTTAACATAAGAAAAGAGTCTATAAGGACATCATATAGTTTTATAAACCTCTTGAGGAGCCTTTTTACCAGAAAATAAATTCAAAAGGTTCGATATGGACTACTGTCTGGCGAACTTAACATAAGAAAATAGTCCATAAGGACATCCTATAGTTTTATAAGCCTCTTGAGGACCCTTTGACCAGAAAAGAAGTTCAAAAGGTCAGATACAGATTACTGTCTGGCGGACTTAACATAAGAAAAGAGTCCGAGGACATCATAAAGTTTTATAAACCTCTTGAGGACCCTATGACCAGAAAACAAGTTCAAACGGTCCGATACAGACAACTTTCTGGCGGACTTATCATAAGAAAAGAGTCCAGAAGGACATCGTATAGTTGTATAAACCTCTTGAGGACCCTTTGACCAGAAAAAAAAGTTAAAAAGGTCCGATACGGACTAGTGACTGGCGGACTTAACATAAGAAAAGAGTCCAGAAGGACATCATATAGTTTTATAAACCTCTTGAGGACCCTTTGACCAGAAAAAAAGTTCAAAAGGTCCGATATGGTCTAAGGTCTGGCGGACTTAATGTAAGAAAAGTGTCCATAAGGACATCAAATAGTTCTATAAACCTCTTGAGGACCCTTTGACTAGAAAAAAAAGTTAAAAAGGTCCGATATTGTCACGGCTTCCAGTCCCGCTGTCTCTAATAGTAACCGGCAACGAACGCCCTCTTCTGAATACTAATATCTCCAGTACTACAAATCCCATTATGCATCACTCGCACTGATTGCCTGTCACCTGTGTCTAATGATTGCCTGTCTGTTACCTATATCAACCATGCCCACGGCTCACTCTGTGCGAAGTATTGTTTCACAGTTGTGTTGCATGTCCGAGCCCTTCCCTGAAAGCTTACCTGACTCTACCCCTTGCAATCCTAGATCTTCGTGTCTGTCAGCAGCCTGCCTATTGACCCTCTGCCTGTCCCTGGACGTCGTTGGTTTGCTGCCCGCCTCTCGATCCCCTGCCTGGCCTACTTCACGTTTCTGCACGCCCCACTACACTGGTTAAAGCTGTCCTGTCTTCTGTTGAGCGACTTTAATAAACGTTGTTGCAAATGGATCTGACTCCGACTTCTGATTCACAACAGATATGGACTAAGGTCTGGCGGACTTAACATAAGAAAATAGTCCATAAGGACATCCTATAGTTTTATAAGCCTCCTGAGGACCCTTTGACCAGAAAAAAAGTTCAAAAGGTCAGATACAGATTACTGTCTGGCGGACTTAACATAAGAAAAGAGTCCATAAGGACATCATATTGATTTATAAACCTTTTGAGGACCCTATGACCAGAAAAAAGGTTAAAAAGGTCCTATACAGACTACTGTCTTGCGGACTTAAAATAAGAAAAGAGTCCGAGGACATCATAAAGTTTTATAAACCTCTTGAGGAGCCTTTTGACCAGAAAAAAACAATTCAAAAGGTTCGATATGGACTACTGTCTGGCGGACTTAACATAAGAAAAGAGTCCATAAGGACATCCTATAGTTTAGTAAACCTCTTGAGGACCCTTTGACCGGAAAAAAGTTCAAAAGATCCGATACAGACTACTGTCTTGCGGACATAACATAAGAAAAGAGTCCATAAGGACATCTTATATTTTTATAAACCTCTTGCAGACCCACTGACCAGAGAAAAAGTTCAAAAGGTCCGATACGGACTTCTGTCTGGCGGACTGAACATAAGAAAACAGTCCATAAGGACATCATATTGATTTATAAACCTTTTGAGGACCCTATGTCCAGAAAAAAGGTTAAAAAGGTCCTATACAGACTACTGTCTGGCGGACTTAAAATAAGAAAAGAGTCCGAGGACATCGTAAAGTTTTATAAACCTCTTGAGGAGCCTTTTGACCAGAAAAAACAATTCAAAAGGTTCGATATGGACTACTGTCTGGCGGACTTAACATAAGAAAAGAGTCCATAAGGACATCCTATAGTTTTATAAACCTCTTGAGGACCCTTTGACCAGAAAAAAGTTCAAAAGGTTCGATATGGACTAGTGTCTGGCGGACTAAACTTAAGTAAAGAGTCCATATAAGGACATCATATAGTTTTATAAACCCCTTGAGGACCCTTTGACCATAACATTTTTTTTCAAAAGGTCCGAGATGGACTAAGGTCTGGCGGACTTAACGTAAGAAAAGATATAGTTTTGTAAACCTCTGGCGGACTAAACTTAAGAAAAGAGTCCATATAAGGACATCATATAGTTTTATAAACCCCGTGAAGACCCTTTGACCATAAAATTTTTTTTCAAAAGGTCCGACATGGACTAAGATCTGGCGGACTTAACGTAAGAAAAGAGTACATAAGGACATCCTATAGTTTTGTAAACCTCTTGAGGACCCTTTGACCAGAAAAAAGTTCAAAAGATCCAATACGGACTACTGTCTTGCTGACTTAGCATAAGAAAAGAGTCCATAAGGACATCATATATTTTTATAAACCTATTGAGGACCCTCTTACCAGAGAAAATGTTCAAAAGGTCCGATACGGACTTCTGTCTGGCGGACTGAACATAAGAAAAGAGTCCATAAGGATGTCATATTGATTTATAAACCTTTTGAGGACCCTATGACCAGAAAAAAGGTTAAAAAGGTCCGATGCAGACTACTGTCTGGCGGACTTAACATTAGAAAAGAGTCCGAGGACATCATAAAGTTTTATCAACCTCTTGAGGAGCCTTTTGACCAGAAAAAACAATTCAAAAGGTTCGATATTGACTACTGTCTGGCGGACTTAACATAAGAAAAGAGTCAATAAGGACATCCTATAGTTTTATAAACCTCTTGAGGAGCCTTTTGACCAGAAAAAACAATTCAAAAGGTCCGATACAGATTACTGTCTGGCGGACTTAACATAAGAAAAGAGTCTATAAGGACATCATATCGTTTTATAAACCTCTTGAGGACCCTTTGAGCAGAATTTTTTTTCAAAAGGTCCGTATCGGACTACTGTCTGGCGGACTTAACATAAGAAAAGAGTCCATAAGGACATCATATAGATTTATAAACCTTTTGAGGACCCTATGACCAGAAAAAAAGTTCAAAAGGTCCGATATGGACTACTGTCTGGCGGACTTAACATAAGAAAAGAGACCATAAGGACATCATGTAGTTTTATAAACCTTTTGAGTACCCTTTGACCAGAAAAAAAGTTCAAAAGGTCCGATAGTCAATGACAATGTGTAGAAAGTTAAATATAGTCTACTCTCTAACCAGAAATATGTTCATTTTGGAATACTTTACGACTGACGTCACATCAGCTGGAGTCCATGAGTTTATAAAGTAAAAAAAAAACATGAATAACAAGAATAGCCAAGAGTTAATGAAAATATATAGTAATTTGCCTTTAGGGGACCCTTTGGCCAGTAATATTTTCAATGGGCCAAATATAGGCTGGCTGATGTAAAATCAGAAGGAGTCCATGAGTTTATATAGTAAACAAATTTTTTGAGGACCCTTTGTATTTCCTTGTACATAACTGAGGATCCCCGTCAGTTTATATAGCAGAAAATACATTTTGCGCACCCTTTGGCCAGAGATATGTTCAATAGATTAGGTATGGGCTACTGTATGGCTGTATGACAATATATTTCGCTGTGCATTAAAGAGATGTGCAATGCAATCTGCTGTTGCATCACATTGCACATACGATTAAGCGTTGTGCATTGAAGAATAACATATAAGCAATGTGCACGCATTGTAATGCATTCAAGAACTAACTCATTTTGTAGTGATTTCAAGAGATGTGCAATGCAATATGTTGTTTTAATAAAATTTTTGTTGTTTCATTCCATTGCATAAAACGTCTGACTTATTCCTTTGTGCAATGAAAAAACTAACCATTATAATTTTTGTATGAAGATAAATCATTGCATTAGCTGTTGAAAAGACAACATCACAGAGCTGTCGCTTTCCAATGCATGCAATAACTTATTCTTTCCTTTGTACAACGAAGTAATGTCCAATGCAGCGTGCAGTGCACAAACGTTGTGCATGGAAGAATAACATAAAGTAAGATGCACCTTGTTGCATTGCAATGCATTCAAAAACTAACTAATTTCGTAGTGCATTGAAGATATGTGCAATGCAATCTGCTGTTGCATTGCATATTACACACGATCAAGCGTTGTGCATTGAAGAATAACCTATAAGCAATATGTATTTTTTTGCGTTGCAATGCATTCAAGAACTAATTCATTCCGTAGTGCATTGAAGATATATGCAATGCGATCTGCTAATGCAATGCATTGCACATACGAACAAGCGTTGTGCATTGAAGAATAACATATAAGCAATATGCACTTTGTTGCACTGCAATACATTCAAGAACTAACTCGTTTTGTAGTGCAAAAAAGAGATGTGCAATAAAATCTGCTGTTGCATAGCATTGTACAAACGATCAAGCGTTGTGTAGTGAAGAATAACATAAACAATATGGACTTTTTTGCATTGCAATGCATTCAAGAACTACTAACTCATTCCGTAATGCATTGAGGATATGTGCAATGCAATCTGCTGTTGCATTGCATTATACACACGATCAAGCGTTGTGCATTGAAGAATAACCTATAAGCAATATGTATTTTTTTTGCGTTGCAATGCATTCAAGAACTAACTCATTCCGTAGTGCATTGAAGATATATGCAATGCGATCTGCTAATGCAATGCATTGCACATACGAACAAGCGTTGTGCATTGAAGAATAACATATAAGCAATATGCACTTTGTTGCATTGCAATACATTCAAGAACTAACTCATTTTGTAGTGCAAAAAAGAGATGTGCAATAAAATCTGCTGTTGCATAGCATTGTACAAACGATCAAGCGTTGTGAAGTGAAGAATAACATAAACAATATGGACTTTTTTGCATTGCAATGCATTCAAGAACTACTAACTCATTCCGTAGTGCATTGAGGATATGTGCAATGCAATCTGCTGTTGCATTGCATTGTACACACGATCAAGCGTTGTGCATTGAAGAATAACCTATAAGCAATATGTATTTTTTTTGCGTTGGAATGCATTCAAGAACTAACTTATTCCGTAGTGCATTGAAGATATATGCAATGCGATCTGCTAATGCAATGCATTGCACATACGAACAAGCGTTGTGCATTGAAGAATAACATATAAGCAATATGCACTTTGTTGCATTGCAATACATTCAAGAACTAACTCATTTTGTAGTGCAAAAAAGAGATGTGCAATGCAATCTGCTAATGTTGCACTTTGTTGCATTGCAATGCTAACTCATTTTGTAGTGATTTAAAGAGATGTGCAATGCAATATGTTGTTTTAATAACATGTTTGTTGTTTCATTCCATTGCATAAAAGGTCTAAGTTATTCCTTTGTGTAATGAAAAAAACTAACCATTATAATTTTTGTATGGATAAATCATTGCATTAGCAATGTTGTTTGAAAGACAACTCATGGCATATTGTTTTTCGCATGCATACAGCTCATTAATTTGTGCACTAACGAGAAAACATCACAGAGCTGTCGCTTTCCAATGCATGTAATAACTTACTCTTTCCTTTGTACAACGAAGAAATGTCAAATGCAGCGTGCTGTTGTATTGCAATGCACAAGCGTTGTGCATGGAAGAATAACATAAAGTAATATGCACTTTATTGCATTGCAATGCATTCAAAAACTAACTAATTTCGTAGTGCATTGAAAATATGTGCAATGCAATCTGCTGTTGCATCACATTGCACATACGATTAAGCGTTGTGCATTGAAGAATAACATGTAAGCAATGTGCACGCATTGTAATGCATTCAAGAACTAACTCATTTTGTAGTGATTTCAAGAGATGTGCAATGCAATATGTTGTTTTAATAAAATTTTTGTTGTTTCATTCCATTGCATAAAACGTCTGACTTATTCCTTTGTGCAATGAAAAAACTAACCATTATAATTTTTGTATGAAGATAAATCATTGCATTAGCTGTTGAAAATACAACATCACAGAGCTGTCGCTTTCCAATGCATGCAATAACTTACTCTTTCCTTTGTACAACGAAGAAATGTCCAATGCAGCGTGCAGTGCACAAACGTTGTGCATGGAAGAATAACATAAAGTAAGATGCACCTTGTTGCATTGCAATGCATTCAAAAACTAACTAATTTCGTAGTGCATTGAAGATATGTGCAATGCAATCTGCTGTTGCATTTCATTGTACACACGATCAAGCGTTGTGCATTGAAGAATAACCTATAAGCAATATGTATTTTTTTTGCGTTGCAATGCATTCAAGAACTAACTCATTCCGTAGTGCATTGAAGATATATGCAATGCGATCTGCTGTTGCATTGCATTATACACACGATCAAGCGTTGTGCATTGAAGAATAACCTATAAGCAATATGTATTTTTTTTGCGTTGCAATGCATTCAAGAACTAACTCATTCCGTAGTGCATTGAAGATATATGCAATGCGATCTGCTAATGCAATGCATTGCACATACGAACAAGCGTTGTGCATTGAAGAATAACATATAAGCACTTTGTTGCATTGCAATATATTCAAGAACTAACTCATTTTGTAGTGCAAAAAAGAGATGTGCAATAAAATCTGCTGTTGCATAGCATTGTACAAACGATCAAGCGTTGTGAAGTGAAGAATAACATAAACAATATGGACTTTTTTGCATTGCAATGCATTCAAGAACTCCTAACTCATTCCGTAGTGCATTTGGGATATGTGCAATGCAATCTGCTGTTGCATTGCATTGTACACACGATCAAGCGTTGTGCATTGAAGAATAACCTATAAGCAATATGTATTTTTTTTGCGTTGGAATGCATTCAAGAACTAACTTATTCCGTAGTGCATTGAAGATATATGCAATGCGATCTGCTAATGCAATGCATTGCACATACGAACAAGCGTTGTGCATTGAAGAATAACATATAAGCAATATGCACTTTGTTGCATTGCAATACATTCAAGAACTAACTCATTTTGTAGTGCAAAAAAGAGATGTGCAATGCAATCTGCTAATGTTGCACTTTGTTGCATTGCAATGCTAACTCATTTTGTAGTGATTTAAAGAGATGTGCAATGCAATATGTTGTTTTAATAACATGTTTGTTGTTTCATTCCATTGCATAAAAGGTCTAAGTTATTCCTTTGTGTAATGAAAAAAACTAACCATTATAATTTTTGTATGGATAAATCATTGCATTAGCAATGTTGTTTAAAAGACAACTCATGGCATATTGTTTTTCGCATGCATACAGCTCATTAATTTGTGCACTAACGAGAAAACATCACAGAGCTGTCGCTTTCCAATGCATGTAATAACTTACTCTTTCCTTTGTACAACGAAGAAATGTCAAATGCAGCGTGCTGTTGTATTGCAATGCACAAGCGTTGTGCATGGAAGAATAACATAAAGTAATATGCACTTTATTGCATTGCAATGCATTCAAAAACTAACTAATTTCGTAGTGCATTGAAAATATGTGCAATGCAATCTGATGTTGCATCGCATTGCACATACGACCAAGCGTTGTAAATTAAAGAATAACATATAAGCAATATGGACTTTTTTGGATCGCAAGAACTAACTCATTCCGTGGTGCATTGAAGAGACGTGCAATGCAATCTGCTATTGCAATGCATTGCACATACGTTCAAGCGTTCTGCATTGAAGAATAATGTATAAGTAATATGCCTTTTTGCATTGAAATGCATTCATGAACTAGCTCATTCCGTAGTGCGTTGAAGAGATAACATTTTTGCTGTTACAGTATATTGCATATACTAAGGATAGTCAATTGATATTTTTATCAAACTTGCATCAAACCAACCATTTTCAGTTTTATGAAGGAAAATCATTGCATTAAATGTTGAAACGACAACACACAACATATTGGTTTTCGCTTTGCATGCAACTGATATATTTGTTTTCTAACGAGAAAACATCACAATAGCTGTAGCTTTCCATTGCATAAAATAACTAACTTATTCCATAGTGCGTTGAAGGATGGATGATGCAGTTGGATGATGCAATCTGCTCTTACTTAAAAGGTATCTTACTATATTTGATCTCATAGACTCATTTTGAGAAGTCAGTTTGTTATCTATTAAACATATATCTGGCCTAAGAATCCTCATAAGACTCCTGATGTGAACTCTATCCATAATCTAAAGGTCCTCTATCCATACTCTATATTTAATTTTTAGTCCATATTTAATCTACTGGACATATTACTGACGGAAGAGTTCTCGATTATGAACTTTCTGCACATTCTCATTCTCAGTAACTTCTGTTACTTGTAACTGAATGTTGTAACTTCTGTTACTTTCAGCCATCCTGTATTTGTCCAAATATGGACTACTGACTTAACTTTAGAAAAAGTCTATGATAATATATAGTATGGTTCCATTTGACAACCCTTTGGCCAGAAATATGTTTAATAGATCAGATATGGATTTTTTTTATGACTGATGAAACAGGAGTCAATGAGTATGCAGAGAATAAGATGTACTCTTTGGCCAGAATATGTTCAGTAGGTTAAATATGGACTACCATTCAACTGAGGTAACATCAGAAAAGAGTTATTATGTAAAAAAAATTAAAGATCAAGTACTTATTGCGACAGAAATATATATGGTAGGTCAAATATGGACTACTCTCTGGCTGATTTAACATCAGAAAAAGTCTATGAAAATGTAAGGTATGTTGCCTTTTGACAAACCTTTGGCCAGAAATATGTTCAGTAGGTCAATTTTGTACTTGTGTAGGGCTGATGTAACATTAGAAGAAGTGAATCAGAATGTATAGAAAGTTTATAGGTCAATTATGGACTACTTTATGGCTGAGATAACATCACAAGGAGTTATTATGTAAAGAATGTTCAAGATCCAGTACTTTTGGTCCAGAAATATCTGAAATAGGTACAGTAATGTACAGTAGGTCAAATATGGACTACTATCTGGCTGATTTAACATCAGAATGAGTTTATGAGAATGTATAGTAAGTTGCCTTTTGGTAACCCTTTGGCCAGAAATATTTTCAATGGGTCAAATAAAGGCTTGGCTGATGAAACATCAATAGTAGTCGATGGAAGTGTGTAGAGGGTTCAATACTCTTTGGCCAGAAATATGTTAATTAGGACAAATATGGACTGCTATATGGCTGACAACATCAGAAGTATGCATTCATTATATATAGGTTGTTCAAGAGTGATTACTCTTGGCCCAGAAGTATGTACAGTATCTCAAATATTCACTGTCAATGAGAATGTGTAGAAAGTTAAATATAGAGTACTCTCTAGCCAGAAATATGTTCATTAGGTCAAATATGGCTGATTTAATATAAGAAGGAGTCTATAATTTTATATAATTTCTAAATTTCTCTCATTTCTTTTGAGGACCCTTTGATCAGAAAAAAGTTCAAAAGGTCCGATATGCACTTCTGTCTGGTCAACTTAACATACTTCGAACTCCTAAAAGTCTATAATAACAAGGATATAAAGCTATACTTTGAGGACCCTTTTATGGATTCTATGGATCTAAAAGATCGATAGAAAAGTGTTTAGGCCCAATTGTATCCCTTTGTAAGCGTTTTCATCTGGGATTTCAGTGTTGCCCTTCAGCTCACAATCTGAACTGGGAACTTGATGCAAAATAAATCTTAGTTAAGTCGTCTCTTAATTCCCATTCCACAACCAGTTTTATTAATTTATACTGGTTCTTGACGGGCAGCTGGGTGGCATAGCTGTAAATTTTTTGTGGAGCAAATAGGACACTGAATTCCAGACTTGCAACCATCATCAATAGGGAAAAGGGGCGATCACTCCATGAACCACAGCTTTACTGGTCTGACTCGCAACAATGCTGCTGAAGGTTACATTGACTGTATAGGACTGTCCCTTATGATGCATGAGAAGGAATATATGAGTATGTATAGAAAGTTCAAGATCAAGTACTCTTGGGCCAGAAATATATTCAGCAGGTCAAATATCTGTCATGTCATTAGAAGTCAGTCTCTATCTATCGATTGTAAGGATAGAAAGCTATACTTTGAGGACCCTTTTAACAGAAAAAAATTCAATATGTCCGATATGGACTTCTTTGCGGCCTCTGAAGCATGAGAAAGATCATAAGAAGTCAATCTGTATGAAAAGATAGTATTGTTCAAGAACAATTTGTCCAGAAATATGTTCAGTAGGTCAAAAAGGGACCTCTGTATGGCTGATTTACATCAGAAGGAGTCTACAGAAGTCATCAGAAGTTTATATTGTTTAAAACGTCTTGAGGTGCCTTTGACCAAAAGTAAGTTCAATAGGTCAGATATGGACTTCTATATGGCTTATGAAGCATCAGAAGGAGTCTATATAGAAAGTTCAAGATCAAGTACTCTTGGACCAGAAATATGTTCAGTAGGTCAAAAAGGGACCTATCTGTGGCTGATATATAATATTTAAACCCTTTTAAAAACCCTTTGACCAGAAAAAAGTTTTGATATGGTCTCCTCTATGGCGGACTAAACACCACAAAGAATCAATAAGGATATAAAGCTATACTTTGAGGACCCCTTTAACAGAAAAAAATCAATAGGTCAGATATGGACTCTGAATCATCAGAAGGATGATAAGAACAATCTCTATGAAAAGTTAGTATTGTGCAAGAAATCTATGTCCAGAAATATATATAGTTCATATAGATCATATAGTTCATATAGTTGTATAAACCTCTTGAGGACCTTTTGACCAGAAAAAAAGTTTAAGATGTCCGATATGGACTACTGTCTGGCGGACTTAACATAAAAAAAGAGTCCGAGGACATCATAAAGTTTTATAAACCTCTTGAGGACCCTATGACCAGAAAAAAAGTTCAAACGGTCCGATACAAACAACTGTCTGGCGGACTTATCATATGAAAAGAGTCAAGAAGGACATCATATAGTTGTATAAACCTCTTGAGGACCCTTTGACCAGAAAAAAAAGTTCAAAAGGTCCGAAATGGACTAGTGACTGGCAGACTTAACCTAAGAAAATAGTCCAGAAGGACAACATACAGTTTTATAAACCTCTTGAGGACCCTTTGAGCAGAAAAAAAATTCAAAAGGTCCGATACGGACTACTGTCTGGCGGACTTAACTTAAAAAAAGAGTCTATAAGGACATCAAACAGTTTTATAAACCTCTTGAGGACCATTTGAGCAGAAAAAAAACTTCAAAAGGTCCGATACGGACTACTGTCTGACGGACTTAACATAAGAAAAGAGTCCATAATGACATCATATAGTTTTATAAACCTCTTGAGGAGACTTTTGACCAGAAAAAACAATTCAAAAGGTTCGATATGGACTACTGTCTGGCGGACTTATAAGAAAAGAGTCCATAAGGACATCATATAGATTTATAAACCTCTTGAGGACCCTTTGACCAGAAAAAAAGTTCAAAAGGTCCGATATGGACTACTGTCTGGCGGACTTAACATAAGAAAAGAGTCCAAGAAGAAAGTAATATAGTTTTATGAACCTCTTGAGCACCCTTTGACCAGAAAAAAAGTTCAAAAGGTCTGATACGGACTACTCTCTGGCGGACTTAACATAAGAAAAGAGTCCATAAGGACATCATATAGTTTTATAAACCTCTTGAGGAGCCTTTTGAACAGAAAAAACAATTCAAAAGGTTCGATATTGACTACTGTCTGGCGGACTTAACATAAGAAAAGAGTCCATTAGGACATCCTATAGTTTTATAAACCTCTTGAGGACCCTTTGACCAGAAAAAAAGTTAAAAAGGTCCGATATGGACTACTGTCTGGCGGACTGAACATAAGAAAAGAGTCCATAAGGACATCATAAAGTTTTGTAAACCTCTTGAGGACCCTTTGACCAGAAAAAAAGTTCAAAATTTCTAATACGGACTACTCTCTGGCGGACTTAACATAAGAAAAGAGTCCATAAGGTCATCATATAGTTTTATAAACCTCTTGAGGACCCTTTGACCAGAAAAAAAGTTCAAAAAGTCTGATACGGACTACTCTCTGGCGGACTTAACATAAGAAAAGAGTCCATAAGGACATCATATAGTTTTATAAACCTCTTGAGGACCCTTTGACCAGAAAAAAAGTTCAAAAGGTCCGATATGGACTAGTGTCTGGCGGACTTAACTTAAGAAAAGAGTCTATATAAGGACATCATATAGTTTTATAAACCCCTTGCGGACCCTTTGACCAGAAAAAAAGTTCAAAAGGTCCGATATGGACTAAGGTCTGGCGGACTTAACGTGAGAAAACAGTCCATAAGGACATCCTACAGTTTTGTAAACCTCTTGAGGACCCTTTGACCAGAAAAAAGTTCAAAAGATCCGATACGGACTACTGTCTTGCGGACTTAATATAAGAAAAGAGGCGGACAAAACATAAGAATAGAGTCCATAGGGACATCATATAGTTGTATAAACCTCTTGAGGACCCTTTGACCAGAAAAAAAGTTCAAAAGGTCCGATACAGACTACTGTCTGGCGGACGTAACATCAGAAAAGTCCAAGAAGGACGTCATATAGTTTTATGAACCTCTTGAGGACCCTTTGACCAGAAAAAAAGTTCAAAAGGTCCGATACAGATTACTGTCTGGCGGACTTAACATAAGAGAAGAGTCTATAAGGACATCATGCAGTTTTATAAAACTTTTTTGGACCATTTGAGCAGAAAAAAAATTCAAAAGGTCCGATATGGACTAGTATCTGGTGGACTTAACATAAGAAAAGAGTCCAAGAAGAAAGTAATATAGTTTTATGAACCTCTTGAGCACCCTTTGACCAGAAAAAAAGTTCAAAAGGTCTGATACGGACTACTCTCTGGCGGACTTAACATAAGAAAAGAGTCCATAAGGACATCATATAGTTTTATAAACCTCTTGAGGAGCCTTTTGAACAGAAAAAACAATTCAAAAGGTTCGATATTGACTACTGTCTGGCGGACTTAACATAAGAAAAGAGTCCATTAGGACATCCTATAGTTTTATAAACCTCTTGAGGACCCTTTGACCAGAAAAAAAGTTAAAAAGGTCCGATATGGACTACTGTCTGGCGGACTGAACATAAGAAAAGAGTCCATAAGGACATCATAAAGTTTTGTAAACCTCTTGAGGACCCTTTGACCAGAAAAAAAGTTCAAAATTTCTAATACGGACTACTCTCTGGCGGACTTAACATAAGAAAAGAGTCCATAAGGTCATCATATAGTTTTATAAACCTCTTGAGGACCCTTTGACCAGAAAAAAAGTTCAAAAAGTCTGATACGGACTACTCTCTGGCGGACTTAACATAAGAAAAGAGTCCATAAGGACATCATATAGTTTTATAAACCTCTTGAGGACCCTTTGACCAGAAAAAAAGTTCAAAAGGTCCGATATGGACTAGTGTCTGGCGGACTTAACTTAAGAAAAGAGTCTATATAAGGACATCATATAGTTTTATAAACCCCTTGCGGACCCTTTGACCAGAAAAAAAGTTCAAAAGGTCCGATATGGACTAAGGTCTGGCGGACTTAACGTGAGAAAACAGTCCATAAGGACATCCTACAGTTTTGTAAACCTCTTGAGGACCCTTTGACCAGAAAAAAGTTCAAAAGATCCGATACGGACTACTGTCTTGCGGACTTAACATAAGAAAAGAGGCGGACAAAACATAAGAATAGAGTCCATAGGGACATCATATAGTTGTATAAACCTCTTGAGGACCCTTTGACCAGAAAAAAAGTTCAAAAGGTCCGATACAGACTACTGTCTGGCGGACGTAACATCAGAAAAAAGTCCAAGAAGGACGTTATATAGTTTTATGAACCTCTTGAGGACCCTTTGACCAGAAAAAAAGTTCAAAAGGTCCGATACAGATTACTGTCTGGCGGACTTAACATAAGAGAAGAGTCTATAAGGACATCATGCAGTTTTATAAAACTTTTTTGGACCATTTGAGCAGAAAAAAAATTCAAAAGGTCCGTTATGGACTACTGTCTGGTGGCCTTAACTTAAGAAAAGAGTACATAAGGACATCATATAGATTTATAAACCTTTTGAGGACCCTATGACCAGAAAAAAAGTTCAAAAGGTCCGTTATGGACTACTGTCTGGTGGCCTTAACTTAAGAAAAGAGTCTATAAGGACATCATATCGGTTTATAAACCTCTTGAGGACCCTTTGAGCAGAATTTTTTTTCAAAAGGTCCGTATCGGACTACTGTCTGGCGGACTTCACATAAGAAAAGAGTCCATAAGGACATCATACAGTTTTACAAACATCGTGAGGACACTTTGACCAGAAAAAAAGTTCAAAAGGTCCGATACAGATTACTGTCTGGCGGACTTAACATAAGAAAAGAGTCTATAAGGACATCATATCGATTTATAAACCTCTTGAGGACCCTTAGAGCAGAATTTTTTTTCAAAAGGTCCGTATCAAACTACTGTCTGGCGGACTTAACATAAGAAAAGAGTCCATAAGGACATAATATAGATTGATAAACCTTTTGAGGACCCTATGACCAGAACAAAAGTTCAAAAGGTCCGATATGGACTACTCTCTGGCGGACTTAACATAAGAAAAGAGTCCATAGGGACATCATACAGTTTTACAAACCTCGTGAGGACCCTTTGACCAGAAAAAAAGTTCAAAATGTCCGATACGGACTACTGTCTGGCGGACTCAACATAAGAAAAGAGTCCATAAGAAAATCATATAGTTTTATAAACCTCTTGAGGACCCTATGACCAGAAAAAATGTTCAAAAGTTCCGATATGGTCTAAGGTCTGGCGGACTTGATGTAAGAAAAGTGTCCATAAGGACATCAAATAGTTCTATAACCTCTTGAGGACCCTTTGACTAGAAAAAAAGTTCAAAAGGTCCGATATGGACTAAGGTCTGGCGGACTTAACATAAGAAAAGAGTAAGGACATATAAGGACATCATATAGTTTTATAAACCCCTTGAGGACCCCTTCACCAGAAAAAAGTTCAAAAGGTCCGATATGGACTAAGGTCTGGCGGACTAAACATAAGAAAAGAGTAAGGACATATAAGGACATCATATAGTTTTATAAACCCCTTGAGGACCCCTTGACCAGAAAAAAGTTCAAAATGTCCGATATGAACTACTGTCTGGCGGACTTCACATAAGAAAAGAGTCCATCATATAGATTTATAAACCTCTTGAGGACCCTTTGACCAGAAAAAAAGTTCAAAAGATCCGATATGGACTAGTATCTGGTGGACTTAACATAAGAAAAGAGTCCATAAGGACATCATATAGATTTATAAACCTTTTGAGGAACCTTTGACCAGAAAAAAGTTAAAAAGGTCCGATACAGACAACTGTCTGGCGGACTTAACATAAGAGAGACCGAGGACATCATAAAGTTCTATAAACCTCTTGAGGACCCTTTGACGGGAAAAAAAGTTCAAAATGTCTGATATGGACTACTCTCTGGCAGACTTAACATAAGAAAAGAGTCCATAAGGACATCATATAGTTTTATGAACCTCTTGAGGACCCTTTGACCAGAAAAAAAGTTAAAAGGTCCGATATGGACTACTGTCTGGCGGACTGAACATAAGAAAAGAGTCCATAAGGACACCATATAGATTTATAAACCTTTTCAGGAACCTATGACCAGAAAAAAGTTAAAAAGGTCCGATACAGACAACTGTCTGGCCGACTTAACATAAGAAGAGAGACCGAGGACGTCATAAAGTTTTATAAACCTCTTGAGGACCCTTTGACCAGAAAAAAAGTTCAAAATGTCTGATACGGACTACTCTCTGTCGGTCTTAACATAAGAAAAGAGTCGATAAGGACATCATATAGTTTTATAAACCTCTTGAGGACCCTTTGACCAGAAAAAAAGTTCAAAAGGTCCAATTTGGACTAGTATCTAGTGGGCTTAACATAAGAAAAGAGTCCAAGAAGGACGTCATATATTTTTATGAACCTCTTGAGGACCTTTTGACCAGATAAAAGTTCAAAATGTCCGATATGGACTACTGTCTGGCGGACTTAACATAAGAAAAGAGTCCGAGGACATCATAAAGTTTTGTAAACCTCTTGAGGACCCTTTGACCAGAAAAAAAGTTCAAAAAGTCTGATACGGACTACTCTCTGGCGGACTTAACATAAAAAAAGAGTCCATAAGGTCATCATATAGTTTTATAAACCTCTTGAGGACCCTTTGACCAGAAAAAAAGTTCAAAAAATCTGATACGGACTACTCTCTGACGGACTTAACATAAGAAAAGAGTCCATAAGGACATCATATAGTTTTATAAACCTCTTGAGGAACCTTTGACCAGAAAAAAAGTTCAAAAGGTCCGATTTGGACTAGTGTCTGGCGGACTTAACTTAAGAAAAGAGTCTATATTAGGACATCATATATTTTTATAAACCCCTTGAGGACCCTTTGACCAGAAAAAAAGTTCAAAAGGTCCTATGTGGACTAAGGTCTGGCGGACTTAACATAAGAAAAGAGTCCATAAGGACATCATATAGATTTATAAACCTTTTGAGGAACCTTTGACCAGAAAAAAGTTAAAAAGGTCCGATACAGACAACTGTCTGGCGGACTTAACATAAGAGAGACCGAGGACATCATAAAGTTCTATAAACCTCTTGAGGACCCTTTGACGGGAAAAAAAGTTCAAAATGTCTGATATGGACTACTCTCTGGCAGACTTAACATAAGAAAAGAGTCCATAAGGACATCATATAGTTTTATAAACCTCTTGAGGACCCTTTGACCAGAAAAAAAGTTCAAAAGGTCCGATATGGACTACTGTCTGGCGGACTGAACATAAGAAAAGAGTCCATAAGGACACCATATAGATTTATAAACCTTTTCAGGAACCTATGACCAGAAAAAAGTTAAAAAGGTCCGATACAGACAACTGTCTGGCCGACTTAACATAAGAAGAGAGACCGAGGACGTCATAAAGTTTTATAAACCTCTTGAGGACCCTTTGACCAGAAAAAAAGTTCAAAATGTCTGATACGGACTACTCTCTGTCGGTCTTAACATAAGAAAAGAGTCGATAAGGACATCATATAGTTTTATAAACCTCTTGAGGACCCTTTGACCAGAAAAAAAGTTCAAAAGGTCCAATTTGGACTAGTATCTAGTTGGCTTAACATAAGAAAAGAGTCCAAGAAGGACGTCATATATTTTTATGAACCTCTTGAGGACCTTTTGACCAGATAAAAGTTCAAAATGTCCGATATGGACTACTGTCTGGCGGACTTAACATAAGAAAAGAGTCCGAGGACATCATAAAGTTTTGTAAACCTCTTGAGGACCCTTTGACCAGAAAAAAAGTTCAAAAAGTCTGATACGGACTACTCTCTGGCGGACTTAACATAAAAAAAGAGTCCATAAGGTCATCATATAGTTTTATAAACCTCTTGAGGACCCTTTGACCAGAAAAAAAGTTCAAAAAATCTGATACGGACTACTCTCTGACGGACTTAACATAAGAAAAGAGTCCATAAGGACATCATATAGTTTTATAAACCTCTTGAGGAACCTTTGACCAGAAAAAAAGTTCAAAAGGTCCGATTTGGACTAGTGTCTGGCGGACTTAACTTAAGAAAAGAGTCTATATTAGGACATCATATATTTTTATAAACCCCTTGAGGACCCTTTGACCAGAAAAAAAGTTCAAAAGGTCCTATGTGGACTAAGGTCTGGCGGACTTAGCGTAAGAAAAGAGTCCATAAGGACATCATATAGTTTTGTAAACCTCTTGAGGACCCTTTGACCAGAAAAAAGTTCAAAAGATCCGATATGGACTAAGGTCTGGCGGACTTAACATAAGAAAAGAGTAAGGACATATAAGGACATCATATAGTTTTATAAACCCCTTGAGGACCCCTTGACCAGAAAAAAGTTCAAAATGTCCGATATGAACTACTGTCTGGCGGACTTCAAAAAAGAAAAGAGTCCATCATATAGATTTATAAACCTCTTGAGGACCCTTTGACCAGAAAAAAAGTTCAAAAGGTCCAATATGGACTACTATCTGGTGGACTTAACATAAGAAAAGAGTCAAGGAAGGATGTCATATAGTTTTATGAACCTCTTGAGGACCCTTTGACCAGAAAAAAAGTTCAAAAGGTCTGATACGGACTACTCTCTGGCGGACTTAACATAGGAAAAGAGTCCATAAGGACATCGTATAGTTTTATAAACCTCTTGAGGAGTCTTTTGACCGGAAAAAACAATTCAAAAGGTCCGATATGGACTACTGTCTGGCGGACATAACATAAGAAAAGAGTCCATAAGGACATTCTATAGTTTTATAAACCTCTTGAGGACCCTTTGACCAGAAAAAAAGTTAAAAAGGTCCGATATGGACTACTGTCTGGCGGACTGAACATAAGAAAAGAGTACATAAGGACATCATATAGATTTATAAACCTTTTGAGGAACATTTGACCAGAAAAAAGTTAAAAAGGTCCGATACAGACAACTGTCTGGCGGACTTAACATAAGAAGAGAGACCAAGGACATCATAAAGTTTTAAAAACCTCTTGAGGACCCTTTGACCGGAAAAAAAGTTCAAAATGTCTGATATGGACTACTCTCTGGCGGACTTAACATAAGAAAAGAGACCTTAAGGATATCATATAGTTTTATAAACCTCTTGAGGACCCTTTGACCAGAAAAAAGTTCAAAAGGTCCGATATGGACTACTGTCTGGCGGACTGAACATAAGAAAAGAGTCCATAAGGATATCATATAGATTTATAAAACTCTTGAGGAACCTATGACCAGAAAAAAGTTAAAAAGGTCCGATACAGACAACTGTCTGGCCGACTTAACATAAGAAGAGAGACCGAGGACATCATAAAGTTTTATAAACCTCTTGAGGACCCTTTGACCAGAAAAAAAGTTCAAAATGTCTGATACGGACTACTCTCTGTCGGTCTTAACATAAGAAAAGAGTCCATAAGGACATCATATAGTTTTATAAACCTCTTGAGCACCCTTTGACCAGAAAAAAAGTTCAAAAGGTCCGATTTGGACTAGTATCTAGTGGACTTAACATAAGAAAAGAGTCCAAGAAGGACGTCATATAGTTTTATGAACCTTTTGAGGACCTTTTGACCAGAAAAAAGTTCAAAATGTCTGATATGGACTACTGTCTGGCGGACTTAACATAAGAAAAGAGTCCGAGGACATCATAAAGTTTTATAAACCTCTTGAGGACCCTTTGACCAGAAAAAAAGTTCAAAAAGTCTAATACGGACTACTCTCTGGCGGACTTAACATAAGAAAAGAGTCCATAAGGTCATCATATAGTTTTATAAACCTCTTGAGGAGCCTTTTGAACAGAAAAAACAATTCAAAAGGTTCGATATTGACTACTGTCTGGCGGACTTAACATAAGAAAAGAGTCCATAAGGACATCCTATAGTTTTATAAACCTCTTGAGGACCCTTTGACCAGAAAAAAAGTTAAAAAGGTCCGATATGGACTACTGTCTGGCGGACTGAACATAAGAAAAGAGTCCATAAGGACATCATAAAGTTTTGTAAACCTCTTGAGGACCCTTTGACCAGAAAAAAAGTTCAAAATTTCTAATACGGACTACTCTCTGGCGGACTTAACATAAGAAAAGAGTCCATAAGGTCATCATATAGTTTTATAAACCTCTTGAGGACCCTTTGACCAGAAAAAAAGTTCAAAAAGTCTGATACGGACTACTCTCTGGCGGACTTAACATAAGAAAAGAGTCCATAAGGACATCATATAGTTTTATAAACCTCTTGAGGACCCTTTGACCAGAAAAAAAGTTCAAAAGGTCCGATATGGACTAGTGTCTGGCGGACTTAACTTAAGAAAAGAGTCTATATAAGGACATCATATAGTTTTATAAACCCCTTGCGGACCCTTTGACCAGAAAAAAAGTTCAAAAGGTCCGATATGGACTAAGGTCTGGCGGACTTAATGTGAGAAAACAGTCCATAAGGACATCCTACAGTTTTGTAAACCTCTTGAGGACCCTTTGACCAGAAAAAAGTTCAAAAGATCCGATACGGACTACTGTCTTGCGGACTTAACATAAGAAAAGAGGCGGACAAAACATAAGAATAGAGTCCATAGGGACATCATATAGTTGTATAAACCTCTTGAGGACCCTTTGACCAGAAAAAAAGTTCAAAAGGTCCGATACAGACTACTGTCTGGCGGACGTAACATCAGAAAAGTCCAAGAAGGACGTCATATAGTTTTATGAACCTCTTGAGGACCCTTTGACCAGAAAAAAAGTTCAAAAGGTCCGATACAGATTTTGTCTGGCGGACTTAACATAAGAGAAGAGTCTATAAGGACATCATGCAGTTTTATAAAACTTTTTTGGACCCTTTGAGCAGAAAAAAAATTCAAAAGGTCCGTTATGGACTACTGTCTGGTGGCCTTAACTTAAGAAAAGAGTACATAAGAACATCATATAGATTTATAAACCTTTTGAGGACCCTATGACCAGAAAAAAAGTTCAAAAGGTCCGATACAGACTACTGTGTTACGGACTTAACATAAGAAAAGAGTCTATAAGGACATCATATCGGTTTATAAACCTCTTGAGGACCCTTTGAGCAGAATTTTTTTTCAAAAGGTCCGTATCGGACTACTGTCTGGCGGACTTCACATAAGAAAAGAGTCTATAAGGACATCATACAGTTTTACAAACATCGTGAGGACCCTTTGACCAGAAGAAAAGTTCAAAAGGTCCTATACAGATTACTGTCTGGCGGACTTAACATAAGAAAAGAGTCTATAAGGACATCATATCGATTTATAAACCTCTTGAGGACCCTTAGAGCAGAATTTTTTTTCAAAAGGTCCGTATCAGACTACT
This sequence comes from Siphateles boraxobius, assembly GCF_051911475.1. Classification (NCBI taxonomy): domain Eukaryota; kingdom Metazoa; phylum Chordata; class Actinopteri; order Cypriniformes; family Leuciscidae; genus Siphateles; species Siphateles boraxobius. Next base: position 11,703,969 of record NW_027508876.1, on the reverse strand, counting down.
GTCTGGCGGACTTAACATAAGAAAAGAGTCCATAAGGACATAATATAGATTGATAAACCTTTTGAGGACCCTATGACCAGAACAAAAGTTCAAAAGGTCCGATATGGACTACTCTCTGGCGGACTTAACATAAGAAAAGAGTCCATAGGGACATCATACAGTTTTACAAACCTCGTGAGGACCCTTTGACCAGAAAAAAAGTTCAAAATGTCCGATACGGACTACTGTCTGGCGGACTCAACATAAGAAAAGAGTCCATAAGAAAATCATATAGTTTTATAAACCTCTTGAGGACCCTATGACCAGAAAAAATGTTCAAAAGTTCCGATATGGTCTAAGGTCTGGCGGACTTAATGTAAGAAAAGTGTCCATAAGGACATCAAATAGTTCTATAACCTCTTGAGGACCCTTTGACTAGAAAAAAAGTTCAAAAGGTCCGATATGGACTAAGGTCTGGCGGACTTAACATAAGAAAAGAGTAAGGACATATAAGGACATCATATAGTTTTATAAACCCCTTGAGGACCCCTTGACCAGAAAAAAGTTCAAAAGGTCCGATATGGACTAAGGTCTGGCGGACTTAACATAAGAAAAGAGTAAGGACATATAAGGACATCATATAGTTTTATAAACCCCTTGAGGACCCCTTGACCAGAAAAAAGTTCAAAATGTCCGATATGAACTACTGTCTGGCGGACTTCACATAAGAAAAGAGTCCATCATATAGATTTATAAACCTCTTGAGGACCCTTTGACCAGAAAAAAAGTTCAAAAGATCCGATATGGACTAGTATCTGGTGGACTTAACATAAGAAAAGAGTCCATAAGGACATCATATAGATTTATAAACCTTTTGAGGAACCTTTGACCAGAAAAAAGTTAAAAAGGTCCGATACAGACAACTGTCTGGCGGACTTAACATAAGAAGAGAGACCGAGGACATCATAAAGTTCTATAAACCTCTTGAGGACCCTTTGACCGGAAAAAAAGTTCAAAATGTCTGATATGGACTACTCTCTGGCGGACTTAACATAAGAAAAGAGTCCATAAGGACATCATATAGTTTTATAAACCTCTTGAGGACCCTTTGACCAGAAAAAAAGTTCAAAAGGTCCGATATGGACTACTGTCTGGCGGACTGAACATAAGAAAAGAGTCCATAAGGACACCATATAGATTTATAAACCTTTTCAGGAACCTATGACCAGAAAAAAGTTAAAAAGGTCCGATACAGACAACTGTCTGGCCGACTTAACATAAGAAGAGAGACCGAGGACATCAAAAAGTTTTATAAACCTCTTGAGGACCCTTTGACCAGAAAAAAAGTTCAAAATGTCTGATACGGACTACTCTCTGTCGGTCTTAACATAAGAAAAGAGTCGATAAGGACATCATATAGTTTTATAAACCTCTTGAGGACCCTTTGACCAGAAAAAAAGTTCAAAAGGTCCAATTTGGACTAGTATCTAGTGGTCTTAACATAAGAAAAGACTCCAAGAAGGACGTCATATAGTTTTATGAACCTCTTGAGGACCTTTTGACCAGATAAAAGTTCAAAATGTCCGATATGGACTACTGTCTGGCGGACTTAACATAAGAAAAGAGTCTGAGGATATCATAAAGTTTTGTAAACCTCTTTAGGACCCTTTGACCAGAAAAAAAGTTCAAAAAGTCTGATACGGACTACTCTCTGGCGGACTTAACATAAAAAAAAGAGTCCATAAGGTCATCATATAGTTTTATAAACCTCTTGAGGACCCTTTGACCAGAAAAAAAGTTCAAAAAATCTGATACGGACTACTCTCTGACGGACTTAACATAAGAAAAGAGTCCATAAGGACATCATATAGTTTTATAAACCTCTTGAGGAACCTTTGACCAGAAAAAAAGTTCAAAAGGTCCGATTTGGACTAGTGTCTGGCGGACTTACCTGAAGAAAAGAGTCTATATTAGGACATCATATATTTTTATAAACCCCTTGAGGACCCTTTGACCAGAAAAAAAGTTCAAAAGGTCCTATGTGGACTAAGGTCTGGCGGACTTAGCGTAAGAAAAGAGTCCATAAGGACATCATATAGTTTTGTAAACCTCTTGAGGACCCTTTGACCAGAAAAAAGTTCAAAAGATCCGATATGGACTATGGTCTGGCGGACTTAACATAAGAAAAGAGTAAGGACATATAAGGACATCATATAGTTTTATAAACCCCTTGAGGACCCCTTGACCAGAAAAAAGTTCAAAATGTCCGATATGAACTACTGTCTGGCGGACTTCAAAAAAGAAAAGAGTCCATCATATAGATTTATAAACCTCTTGAGGACCCTTTGACCAGAAAAAAAGTTCAAAAGGTCCGATATGGACTACTCTCTGGCGGACTTAACATAAGAAAAGAGTCCATAAGGACATCGTATAGTTTTATAAACCTCTTGAGGAGTCTTTTGACCGGAAAAAACAATTCAAAAGGTCCGATATGGACTACTGTCTGGCGGACATAACATAAGAAAAGAGTCCATAAGGACATTCTATAGTTTTATAAATCTCTTGAGGACCCTTTGACCAGAAAAAAAGTTAAAAAGGTCCGATAATGACTACTGTCTGGCGGACTGAACATAAGAAAAGAGTCCATAAGGACATCATATAGATTTATAAACCTTTTGAGGAACATTTGACCAGAAAAAAGTTAAAAAGGTCCGATACAGACAACTGTCTGGCGGACTTAACATAAGAAGAGAGACCAAGGACATCATACAGTTTTATAAACCTCGTGAGGACCCTTTGACCAGAAAAAAGTTAAAGAGGTCCGATATGGACTAAGGTCTGGCGGACTCAATATAAGAAAAGAGTCCATAAGGACATCGTATAGTTTTATAAACCTCTTGAGTATCCTTTGACCAGAAAAAACGTTGAAAAGGTCTGATATGGTCTAAGGTCTGGCGGACTTAATGTAAGAAAAGTGTCCATAAGGACATCAAATAGTTCTATAAACCTCTTGAGGACACTTTGACTAGAAAAAAAGTTAAAAAGGTCCGATATGGACTAAGGTCTGGCGGACTTAACATAAGAAAAGAGTCCATATAAGGACATCATATAGTTTTATAAACCCCTTGAGGACCCCTTGACCAGAAAAAAGTTCAAAATGTCCGATATGGACTACTGTCTGGCGGACTTCACGTAAGAAAAGAGTGCATAATATAGATTTATAAACCTCTTGAGGACCCTTTGACCAGAAAAAAAGTTCAAAAGGTATGGATATGGACTAAGTTCCGGTGGGCTCAACGTAAGAAAAGAGTCCATAAGGACATCATATAGATTTATAAACCTCTTGAGGACCCTTTGGGCAGAATTTTTTTTCAAAAGGTTCGATTTTGACTACTGTCTGGCGGACTTAACATAAGAAAAGAGTCTATAAGGATATCATACAGTTTTATAAACCTCTTGAGGAGCCTTTTGACCAGAAAAAAAATTCAAAAGGTTCGATATGGCTTACTGTCTGGCGGACTTTACATAAGAAAAGGGTCTATAAGGACATCATATAGTTTTATAAACCTCTTGAGGTGCCTTTTGACCAGAAAAAAATTTCAAAAGGTTCGATACGGACTACTGTCTTGCGGACTTAACATAAGAAAAGAGTCCAGAAGGACATCATATAGTTGTATAAAACTCTTGAGGACCCTTTGACCAGAAAAAAAGTTCAAAAGGTCCGATACAGACTACTGTCTGGCGGACTCAACATAAGAAATGAGTCCATAAGGACATCATATAGTTTTAGAAAGCTCTTGAGGACCCTTTAACCAGAAAAGAAGTTCAAGAGGTCCGATTTGGACTAGTGTGTGGTGGACTTAACATAAGAAAAGAGTCCAAGAAGGACATCATATAGTTTTATGAACCTCTTGAGGACCCTTTGACCGGAAAAAAGTTCAAAATGTCCGATATGGACTACTGTCTGGCGGACCTAACATAAGAAAAGAGTCCGAGGACATCATAAAGTTTTATAAACCTCTTGAGGACCCTTTGACCAGAAAAATAGTTCAAAATGTCTGATACGGACTACTCTCTGGCGGACTTAACATACGAAAAGAGTCCATAAGGACATCATATAGATTTATAAACCTTTTGAGGAACCTATGACCAGAAAAAAGTTAAAAAGGTCCGATACAGACAACTGTCTTGCGGACTTAACATGAGAAGAGACACCGAGGACATCATAAAGTTTTATAAACCTCTTGAGGACCCTTTGACCAGAAAAAAAGTTCAAAATGTCTGATACGGACTACTCTCTGGCAGACTTAGCATAAGAAAAGAGTCCATAAGGACATCATACAGTTTTATAAACCTCGTGAGGACCCTTTGACCAGAAAAAAGTTAAAGAGGTCCGATATGGACTAAGGTCTGGCGGACTTAATGTAAGAAAAGTGTCCATAAGGACATCAAATAGTTTTATAAACCCCTTGAGGACCCCTTGACCAGAAAAAAGTTCAAAATGTCCGATATGGACTACTGTCTGGCGGACTTCACATAAGAAAAGAGTCCAGAAAGGACATCCTATAGTTTTATAAACCTCTTGAGGATCTTTTGAGATCAAAAGGTCCGATATGGACTACTGTCTGGCGGACTTAACATAAGAAAAGAGTCCGAGGACATCATAAAGTTTTGTAAACCTCTTGAGGACCCTTTGACCAGAAAAAAAGTTCAAAAAGTCTGATACGGACTACTCTCTGGCGGACTTAACATAAGAAAAGAGTCCATAAGGTCATCATATAGTTTTATAAACCTCGTGAGGACCCTTTGACCAGAAAAAAAGTTCAAAAGGTCTGATACGGACTACTAAAAATCAAAAAAATCCGATACGGACTACTGTCTAGCGGAATTAGCATAAGAAAAGAGTCCATAAGGACATCATACAGTTTTATAAACCTCGTGAGGACCCTTTGACCAGAAAAAAGTTAAAGAGGTCCGATATGGACTAAGGTGTGGCGGACTCAATATAAGAAAAGAGTCCATAAGGACATCGTATAGTTTTATAAACCTCTTGAGTACCCTTTGACCAGAAAAAACGTTGAAAAGGTCCGATATGGTCTAAGGTCTGGCGGACTTAATGTAAGAAAAGTGTCCATAAGGACATCAAATAGTTCTATAAACCTCTTGAGGACCCTTTGAATAGAAAAAAAGTTAAAAAGGTCCGATATGGACTAAGGTCTGGCGGACTTAACATAAGAAAAGAGTCCATATAAGAACATCATATAGTTTTATAAACCCCTTGAGGACCCCTTGACCAGAAAAAAGTTCAAAATTTCCGATATGGACTACTGTCTGGCGGACTCAACATAAGAAAAGAGTCCATAAGGACATCATATAGATTTATAAACCTCTTGAGGACCCTTTGACCAGAAAAAAAGTTCAAAAGGTCCGATATGGACTAAGTTCCAGCGGGCTCAACGTAAGAAAAGAGTCCATAAGGACATCATATAGATTTATAAACCTCTTGAGGAGACTTTTAACCAGAAAAAAAATTCAAAAGGTTCGATTTGGACTACTGTCTGGCGGACTTAACATAAGAAAAGAGTCTATAAGGACATCATATAGTTTTATAAACCTCTTGAGGACCCTTTGGGCAGAATTTTTTTTTCAAAAGGTTCGATTTGGACTACTGTCTGGCGGACTTAACATAAGAAAAGAGTCTATAAGGACATCATATAGTTTTATAAACCTCTTGAGGAGCCTTTTGACCAGAAAAAAAATTCAAAAGGTTCGATATGGACTACTGTCTGGCGGACTTTACATAAGAAAAGGGTCTATAAGGACATCATATAGTTTTATAAACCTCTTGAGGAGCCTTTTGACCAGAAAATTTTTTCAAAAGGTTCGATATGGACTACTGTCTGGCGGACTTAACATAAGAAAAGAGTCCATAAGGACATCATATAGTTTTATGAAGTTCTTGAGGACCCTTTAACCAGAAAAGAAGTTCAAAAGGTCCGATTTGGACTAGTGTCTGGTGGACTTAACATAAGAAAAGAGTCCAAGAAGGACATCATATAGTTTTATGAACCTCTTGAGGACCCTTTGACCGGAAAAAAGTTCAAAATGTCCGATATGGACTACTGTCTGGCGGACTTAACATAAGAAAAGAGTCCGAGGACATCATAAAGTTTTATAAACCTCTTGAGGACCCTTTGACCAGAAAAAAAGTTCAAAATGTCTGATACGGACTACTCTCTGGCGGACTTAACATACGAAAAGAGTCCATAAGGACATCATATAGATTTATAAACCTTTTGAGGAACCTATGACCAGAAAAAAGTTAAAAAGGTCCGATACAGACGACTGTCTGGCGGACTTAACATGAGAAGAGACACCGAGGACATCATAAAGTTTTATAAACCTCTTGAGGACCCTTTGACCAGAAAAAAAGTTCAAAAGGTCCGATACAGATTACTGTCTGGCGGACTTAACATAAGAAAAGAGTCTATAAGGACATCATATAGATTTATAAAACTTTTTAGCACCCTATCACCAGAAAAAAAGTTCAAAAGGTCCGATACGGACTACTGTCTGGCGGACTTAACATAAGAAAAGAGTCCATAAGGACATTTAACATCAAGAGGTGTTAACTAAGGTTATACACCTCTTGAGGACCCTTTGAGCTAATAAAAAATTCAAAAGGTCCGTTATGGACTACTGTCTGGCGGACTTAACTTAAGAAAAGAGTCCATAAGGACATCATATAGATTTATAAAACTTTTTAGCACCCTATCACCAGAAAAAAAGTTCAAAAGGTCCGATACGGACTACTGTCTGGCGGACTTAACATAAGAAAAGAGTCCATAAGGACATCGTATAGATTTATAAAACTTTTGAGGACCCTAAAACCAGAAAAAGAGTTCAAAAGGTCCGATACGGACTACTAAAAATCAAAAGGTCCGATACGGACTACTGTCTGGCGGACTTAGCATAAGAAAAGAGTCCATAAGGACATCATACAGTTTTATAAACCTCGTGAGGACCCTTTGACCAGAAAATAGTTAAAGAGGTCCGATATGGACTAAGGTCTGGCGGACTCAATATAAGAAAAGTGTCCATAAGGACATCGTATAGTTTTATAAACCTCTTGAGTACCCTTTGACCAGAAAAAACGTTCAAAAGGTCCGATATGGTCTAAGGTCTGGCGGACTCAATATAAGAAAAGTGTCCATAAGGACATCGTATAGTTTTATAAACCTCTTGAGTACCCTTTGACCAGAAAAAACGTTCAAAAGGTCCGATATGGTCTAAGGTCTGGCGGACTTAATGTAAGAAAAGTGTCCATAAGGACATCAAATAGTTCTATAAACCTCTTGAGGATCCTTTGACTAGAAAAAAAGTTCAAAAGGTCTGATATGGTCTAAGGTCTGGCGGACTTAATGTAAGAAAAGAGTCCATATAAGGACATCATATAGTTTTATAAACCCCTTGAGGACCCCTTGACCAGAAAAAAGTTCAAAATGTCCGATATGGACTACTGTCTGGCGGACTTCACATAAGAAAAGAGTCCAGAAAGGACATCATATAGTTTTATAAACCTCTTGAGGACCTTTTGAGATCAAAAGGTCCGATATGGACTATCTGGCAGACTTAACATAAGAAAAGAGAGTCCAGAAAGGATATCATACAGTTTAATAAACCTCTTGAGGACTCTTTGGCCAGTAAAAAAAGTTCAAAAGGTCGGATACGGACTGTTGTCTGGCGGACTTAACATAAGAAAAGAGTCCATAAGGACATCCTATAGTTTTATAAACCTCTTGAGGACCCTTTGACCAGAAAAAAAGTTCAAAAGGTCCGATACAGATTAATGTCTGGCGGACTTTGAGCAGAATTTTTTTTCAAAAGGTTCGATATGGACTACTGTCTGGTGGACTTAACATAAGAAAAGAGTCTATAATGACATCATATAGTTTTATAAACCTCTTGAGGAGCCTTTTGACCAGAAAAAAAAATCAAAAGGTCCGATATGGACTAGTGACTGGCGGACTTAACATAAGAAAAGAGTCCGAGGACATCATAAAGTTTTATAAACCCCTTGAGGACCCCTTGACCAGAAAAAAGTTCAAAATGTCCGATATGGACTACTGTCTGGCGGACTTCACATAAGAAAAGAGTCCAGAAAGGACATCCTATAGTTTTATAAACCTCTTGAGGATCTTTTGAGATCAAAAGGTCCGATATGGACTACTGTCTGGCGGACTTAACATAAGAAAAGAGTCCGAGGACATCATAAAGTTTTGTAAACCTCTTGAGGACCCTTTGACCAGAAAAAAAGTTCAAAAAGTCTGATACGGACTACTCTCTGGCGGACTTAACATAAGAAAAGAGTCCATAAGGTCATCATATAGTTTTATAAACCTCGTGAGGACCCTTTGACCAGAAAAAAAGTTCAAAAGGTCTGATACGGACTACTAAAAATCAAAAAAATCCGATACGGACTACTGTCTAGCGGAATTAGCATAAGAAAAGAGTCCATAAGGACATCATACAGTTTTATAAACCTCGTGAGGACCCTTTGACCAGAAAAAAGTTAAAGAGGTCCGATATGGACTAAGGTCTGGCGGACTCAATATAAGAAAAGAGTCCATAAGGACATCGTATAGTTTTATAAACCTCTTGAGTACCCTTTGACCAGAAAAAACGTTGAAAAGGTCCGATATGGTCTAAGGTCTGGCGGACTTAATGTAAGAAAAGTGTCCATAAGGACATCAAATAGTTCTATAAACCTCTTGAGGACCCTTTGAATAGAAAAAAAGTTAAAAAGGTCCGATATGGACTAAGGTCTGGCGGACTTAACATAAGAAAAGAGTCCATATAAGAACATCATATAGTTTTATAAACCCCTTGAGGACCCCTTGACCAGAAAAAAGTTCAAAATTTCCGATATGGACTACTGTCTGGCGGACTCAACATAAGAAAAGAGTCCATAAGGACATCATATAGATTTATAAACCTCTTGAGGACCCTTTGACCAGAAAAAAAGTTCAAAAGGTCCGATATGGACTAAGTTCCAGCGGGCTCAACGTAAGAAAAGAGTCCATAAGGACATCATATAGATTTATAAACCTCTTGAGGAGACTTTTAACCAGAAAAAAAATTCAAAAGGTTCGATTTGGACTACTGTCTGGCGGACTTAACATAAGAAAAGAGTCTATAAGGACATCATATAGTTTTATAAACCTCTTGAGGACCCTTTGGGCAGAATTTTTTTTTCAAAAGGTTCGATTTGGACTACTGTCTGGCGGACTTAACATAAGAAAAGAGTCTATAAGGACATCATATAGTTTTATAAACCTCTTGAGGAGCCTTTTGACCAGAAAAAAAATTCAAAAGGTTCGATATGGACTACTGTCTGGCGGACTTTACATAAGAAAAGGGTCTATAAGGACATCATATAGTTTTATAAACCTCTTGAGGAGCCTTTTGACCAGAAAATTTTTTCAAAAGGTTCGATATGGACTACTGTCTGGCGGACTTAACATAAGAAAAGAGTCCATAAGGACATCATATAGTTTTATGAAGTTCTTGAGGACCCTTTAACCAGAAAAGAAGTTCAAAAGGTCCGATTTGGACTAGTGTCTGGTGGACTTAACATAAGAAAAGAGTCCAAGAAGGACATCATATAGTTTTATGAACCTCTTGAGGACCCTTTGACCGGAAAAAAGTTCAAAATGTCCGATATGGACTACTGTCTGGCGGACTTAACATAAGAAAAGAGTCTATAAGGACATCATAAAGTTTTATAAACCTCTTGAGGACCCTTTGACCAGAAAAAAAGTTCAAAATGTCTGATACGGACTACTCTCTGGCGGACTTAACATACGAAAAGAGTCCATAAGGACATCATATAGATTTATAAACCTTTTGAGGAACCTATGACCAGAAAAAAGTTAAAAAGGTCCGATACAGACGACTGTCTGGCGGACTTAACATGAGAAGAGACACCGAGGACATCATAAAGTTTTATAAACCTCTTGAGGACCCTTTGACCAGAAAAAAAGTTCAAAAGGTCCGATACAGATTACTGTCTGGCGGACTTAACATAAGAAAAGAGTCTATAAGGACATCATATAGATTTATAAAACTTTTTAGCACCCTATCACCAGAAAAAAAGTTCAAAAGGTCCGATACGGACTACTGTCTGGCGGACTTAACATAAGAAAAGAGTCCATAAGGACATTTAACATCAAGAGGTGTTAACTAAGGTTATACACCTCTTGAGGACCCTTTGAGCTAATAAAAAATTCAAAAGGTCCGTTATGGACTACTGTCTGGCGGACTTAACTTAAGAAAAGAGTCCATAAGGACATCATATAGATTTATAAAACTTTTTAGCACCCTATCACCAGAAAAAAAGTTCAAAAGGTCCGATACGGACTACTGTCTGGCGGACTTAACATAAGAAAAGAGTCCATAAGGACATCGTATAGATTTATAAAACTTTTGAGGACCCTAAAACCAGAAAAAGAGTTCAAAAGGTCCGATACGGACTACTAAAAATCAAAAGGTCCGATACGGACTACTGTCTGGCGGACTTAGCATAAGAAAAGAGTCCATAAGGACATCATACAGTTTTATAAACCTCGTGAGGACCCTTTGACCAGAAAATAGTTAAAGAGGTCCGATATGGACTAAGGTCTGGCGGACTCAATATAAGAAAAGTGTCCATAAGGACATCGTATAGTTTTATAAACCTCTTGAGTACCCTTTGACCAGAAAAAACGTTCAAAAGGTCCGATATGGTCTAAGGTCTGGCGGACTCAATATAAGAAAAGTGTCCATAAGGACATCGTATAGTTTTATAAACCTCTTGAGTACCCTTTGACCAGAAAAAACGTTCAAAAGGTCCGATATGGTCTAAGGTCTGGCGGACTTAATGTAAGAAAAGTGTCCATAAGGACATCAAATAGTTCTATAAACCTCTTGAGGATCCTTTGACTAGAAAAAAAGTTCAAAAGGTCTGATATGGTCTAAGGTCTGGCGGACTTAATGTAAGAAAAGAGTCCATATAAGGACATCATATAGTTTTATAAACCCCTTGAGGACCCCTTGACCAGAAAAAAGTTCAAAATGTCCGATATGGACTACTGTCTGGCGGACTTCACATAAGAAAAGAGTCCAGAAAGGACATCATATAGTTTTATAAACCTCTTGAGGACCTTTTGAGATCAAAAGGTCCGATATGGACTATCTGGCACACTTAACATAAGAAAAGAGAGTCCAGAAAGGATATCATACAGTTTAATAAACCTCTTGAGGACTCTTTGGCCAGTAAAAAAAGTTCAAAAGGTCGGATACGGACTGTTGTCTGGCGGACTTAACATAAGAAAAGAGTCCATAAGGACATCATATAGTTTTATAAACCTCTTGAGGAACCTTTTGACCAGAAAAAAAATTCAAAACGTTCGATATGGACTACTGTCTGGCTGACTTAACATAAGAAAAGAGTCCATAAGGACATCCTATAGTTTTATAAACCTCTTGAGGACCCTTTGACCAGAAAAAAAGTTCAAAAGGTCCGATACAGATTAATGTCTGGCGGACTTTGAGCAGAATTTTTTTTCAAAAGGTTCGATATGGACTACTGTCTGGTGGACTTAACATAAGAAAAGAGTCTATAATGACATCATATACTTTTATAAACCTCTTGAGGAGCCTTTTGACCAGAAAAAAAAATCAAAAGGTCCGATATGGACTAGTGACTGGCGGACTTAACATAAGAAAAGAGTCCGAGGACATCATAAAGTTTTATAAACCTCTTGAGGACCCTATGACCAGAAAAAAAGTTCAAAATGTCTGATACGGACTACTCTCTGGCGTACTTAACATAAGAAAAGAGTCCATAAGGACATCATATAGTTTTATAAACCTCTTGAGGACCCTTTGAGCAGAATTTTTTTTCAAAAGGTTCGATATGGACTACTGTCTGGTGGACTTAACATAAGAAAAGAGTCTTTAAGGACATCATATAGTTTTATAAACCTCTTGAGGAGCCTTTTTACCGAAAAATAAATTCAAATGGTTCGATATGGACTATTGTCTGGCGGACTTAACATAAGAAAATAGTCCATAAGGACATCCTATAGTTTTATAAGCCTCTTGAGGGCCCTTTGACCAGAAAAGAAGTTCAAAAGGTCACATACAGATTACTGTCTGGCGGACTTAACATAAGAAAAGAGTCCGAGGACATCATAAAGTTTTATAAACCTCTTGAGGACCCTATGACCAGAAAAAAAGTTCAAACGGTCCGATACAGACAACTGTCTGGCGGACTTATCATAAGAAAAGAGTCCAGAAGGACATCATATAGTTGTATAAACCTTTTGAGGACCCTTTGACCAGAAAAAAAAGTTCAAAAGGTCCGATATGGACTAGTGACTGGCGGACTTAACATAAGAAAAGAGTCCATAAGGACATCATATAGATTTATAAACCTTTTGAGGACCCTATGACCAGAAAAAAAGTTCAAAAGGTCCGATACGGACTACTGTCTGCCGGACTTAACGTAAGAAAAGAGTCTATGAGGACATCATATCGTTTTATAAACCTCTTGAGAACCCTTTGAGCAGAATTTTTTTCAAAAGGTCCGTATCGGCCTACTGTCTGGCGGACTTAACATAAGAAAAGAGTCCATAAGGACATCATATAGATTTATAAACCTTTTGAGGACCCTATGACCAGAAAAAAAGTTCAAAAGGTCCGATATGGACTACTGTCTGGCGGACTCAACATAAGAAAAGAGTCCATAAGAACATCATATAGTTTTATAAACCTCTTGAGGACCCCTTGACCAGAAAAAAGTTCAAAATGTCCGATATGGACTACTGTCTTGCGGACTTCACATAAGAAAAGAGTCCATCACATAGATTTATATTTAAAAAAAAGTTCAAAATGTTCGATATGGACTACTGTCTGGCGGACTTAACATAAGAAAAGAGTCCATCAAGACATCATATAGTTTTATAAACCTCTTGAGGATCCTTTGTCTAGAAAAAAAGTTCAAAAGGTCTGATATGGTCTAAGGTGTGGCGGACTTAACGTAAGAAAAGAGTCCATATAAGGACATCATATAGTTTTATAAACCCCTTGAGGACCCCTTGACCAGAAAAAAGTTCATAATGTCCGATATGGACTACTGTCTGGCGGACTCAATATAAGAAAAGTGTCCATAAGGACATCGTATAGTTTTATAAACCTCTTGAGTACCCTTTGACCAGAAAAAACGTTCAAAAGGTCCGATATGGTCTAAGGTCTGGCGGACTCAATATAAGAAAAGTGTCCATAAGGACATCGTATAGTTTTATAAACCTCTTGAGTACCCTTTGACCAGAAAAAACGTTCAAAAGGTCCGATATGGTCTAAGGTCTGGCGGACTTAATGTAAGAAAAGTGTCCATAAGGACATCAAATAGTTCTATAAACCTCTTGAGGATCCTTTGACTAGAAAAAAAGTTCAAAAGGTCTGATATGGTCTAAGGTCTGGCGGACTTAATGTAAGAAAAGAGTCCATATAAGGACATCATATAGTTTTATAAACCCCTTGAGGACCCCTTGACCAGAAAAAAGTTCAAAATGTCCGATATGGACTACTGTCTGGCGGACTTCACATAAGAAAAGAGTCCAGAAAGGACATCATATAGTTTTATAAACCTCTTGAGGACCTTTTGAGATCAAAAGGTCCGATATGGACTATCTGGCACACTTAACATAAGAAAAGAGAGTCCAGAAAGGATATCATACAGTTTAATAAACCTCTTGAGGACTCTTTGGCCAGTAAAAAAAGTTCAAAAGGTCGGATACGGACTGTTGTCTGGCGGACTTAACATAAGAAAAGAGTCCATAAGGACATCATATAGTTTTATAAACCTCTTGAGGAACCTTTTGACCAGAATAAAAATTCAAAACGTTCGATATGGACTACTGTCTGGCTGACTTAACATAAGAAAAGAGTCCATAAGGACATCCTATAGTTTTATAAACCTCTTGAGGACCCTTTGACCAGAAAAAAAGTTCAAAAGGTCCGATACAGATTAATGTCTGGCGGACTTTGAGCAGAATTTTTTTTCAAAAGGTTCGATATGGACTACTGTCTGGTGGACTTAACATAAGAAAAGAGTCTATAATGACATCATATACTTTTATAAACCTCTTGAGGAGCCTTTTGACCAGAAAAAAAAATCAAAAGGTCCGATATGGACTAGTGACTGGCGGACTTAACATAAGAAAAGAGTCCGAGGACATCATAAAGTTTTATAAACCTCTTGAGGACCCTATGACCAGAAAAAAAGTTCAAAATGTCTGATACGGACTACTCTCTGGCGTACTTAACATAAGAAAAGAGTCCATAAGGACATCATATAGTTTTATAAACCTCTTGAGGACCCTTTGAGCAGAATTTTTTTTCAAAAGGTTCGATATGGACTACTGTCTGGTGGACTTAACATAAGAAAAGAGTCTATAAGGACATCATATAGTTTTATAAACCTCTTGAGGAGCCTTTTTACCGAAAAATAAATTCAAATGGTTCGATATGGACTATTGTCTGGCGGACTTAACATAAGAAAATAGTCCATAAGGACATCCTATAGTTTTATAAGCCTCTTGAGGGCCCTTTGACCAGAAAAGAAGTTCAAAAGGTCACATACAGATTACTGTCTGGCGGACTTAACATAAGAAAAGAGTCCGAGGACATCATAAAGTTTTATAAACCTCTTGAGGACCCTATGACCAGAAAAAAAGTTCAAACGGTCCGATACAGACAACTGTCTGGCGGACTTATCATAAGAAAAGAGTCCAGAAGGACATCATATAGTTGTATAAACCTTTTGAGGACCCTTTGACCAGAAAAAAAAGTTCAAAAGGTCCGATATGGACTAGTGACTGGCGGACTTAACATAAGAAAAGAGTCCATAAGGACATCATATAGATTTATAAACCTTTTGAGGACCCTATGACCAGAAAAAAAGTTCAAAAGGTCCGATACGGACTACTGTCTGCCGGACTTAACGTAAGAAAAGAGTCTATGAGGACATTATATCGTTTTATAAACCTCTTGAGAACCCTTTGAGCAGAATTTTTTTCAAAAGGTCCGTATCGGCCTACTGTCTGGCGGACTTAACATAAGAAAAGAGTCCATAAGGACATCATATAGATTTATAAACCTTTTGAGGACCCTATGACCAGAAAAAAAGTTCAAAAGGTCCGATATGGACTACTCTCTGGCGGACTCAACATAAGAAAAGAGTCCATAAGAACATCATATAGTTTTATAAACCTCTTGAGGACCCCTTGACCAGAAAAAAGTTCAAAATGTCCGATATGGACTACTGTCTTGCGGACTTCACATAAGAAAAGAGTCCATCACATAGATTTATATTTAAAAAAAAGTTCAAAATGTTCGATATGGACTACTGTCTGGCGGACTTAACATAAGAAAAGAGTCCGAGGACATCATAAAGTTTTATAAACCTCTTGAGGACCCTCTGACCAGAAAAAAAGTTCAAAATGTCTGATACGGACTACTCTCTGGCGGACTTAACATAAGAAAAGAGTCCATCAAGACATCATAAAGTTTTATAAACCTCTTGAGGACCCTTTGAGCAGAATTTTTTTTCAAAAGGGTTCGATATGGACTACTGTTTGGCGGACTTAACATAAGAAAAGAGTCCGAGGACATCATAAAGTTTTATAAACCTCTTGAGGACCCTTTGAGCAGAATTTTTTTTCAAAAGGGTTCGATATGGACTACTGTCTGGCGGACTTAACATAAGAAAAGAGTCTATAAGGACATCATATAGTTTTATAAACCTCTTGAGGACCCTTTGACCAGAAAAAAGTTCAAAAGGTCCGATACAGATTACTGTCTGGCGGACTTAACATAAGAAAAGAGTCTATAAGGACATCATACAGTTTTATAAACCTCTTGAGGACCCTTTCAGCAGAAAAAAAATTCAAAAGGTTCGTTATGGACTACTGTCTGGCGGATTTAACTTAAGAAAAGAGTCCATAAGGACATCATATAGATTTATAAACCTTTTGAGGACCCTATGACCAGAAAAAAAGTTCAAAAGGTCCGATACGGACTACTGTCTGGCGGATTTAACATAAGAAAAGTGTCCATAAGGACATCATATAGATTTATAAACCTTTTGAGGACCCTTACACCAGAAAAAAAGTTCAAAAGGTCTGATACGGACTACTAAAAATCAAAAGGTCCGATACGGACTACTGTCTAGCGGAAGTAGCATAAGAAAAGAGTCCATAAGGACATCATACAGTTTTATAAACCTCTTGAGGACCCTTTGACCAGAAAAAAGTTAAAGAGGTCCGATATGGACTACGGTCTGGCGGACTCAATATAAGAAAAGAGTCCATAAGGACATCATATAAATTTATAAACCTCTTGAGGAGACTTTTAACCAGAAAAAAAATTCAAAAGGTTCGATTTGGACTACTGTCTGGCGGACTTAACATAAGAAAAGAGTCTATAAGGACATCATATAGTTTTATTAACCTCTTGAGGACCCTTTGGGCAGAATTTTTTTTCAAAAGGTTCGATTTGGACTACTGTCTGGCGGACTTAACATAAGAAAAGAGTCTATAAGGACATCATATAGTTTTATAAACCTCGTGAGGACCCTTTGACCAGAAAAAAGTTAAAGAGGTCCGATATGGACTAAGGTCTGGCGGACTCAATATAAGAAAAGAGTCCATAAGGACATCATATAGATTTATAAACCTCTTGAGGAGACTTTTAACCAGAAAAAAAATTCAAAAGGTTCGATTTGGACTACTGTCTGGCGGACTTAACATAAGAAAAGAGTCTATAAGGACATCATATAGTTTTATAAACCTCTTGAGGACCCTTTGGGCAGAATTTTTTTTCAAAAGGTTCGATTTGGACTACTGTCTGGCGGACTTAACATAAGAAAAGGGTCTATTAGGACATCATATAGTTTTATAAACCTCTTGAGGAGCCTTTTGACCAGAAAAAAATTTCAAAAGGTTCGATATGGACTACTGTCTGGCGGACTTAACATAAGAAAAGAGTGCATAAGGACAACCTATAGTTTTATAAACCTTTTGAGGACCCTTTGAACAGAAAAAAAGTTCAAAAGGACCGATACGGACTACTGTCTTGCGGACTTAACATAAGAAAAGAGTCCAGAAGGACATCATATAGTTGTATAAAACTATTGAGGACCCTTTGACCAGAAAAAAAGTTCAAAAGGTCCGATACAGACTACTGTCTGGCGGACTTAACATAAGAAAATAGTCCATAAGGACATCCTATAGTTGTATAAGCCTCTTGAGGGCCCTTTGACCAGAAAAGAAGTTCAAAAGGTCACATACAGATTACTGTCTGGCGGACTTAACATAAGAAAAGAGTCCGAGGACATCATAAAGTTTTATAAACCTCTTGAGGACCCTATGACCAGAAAAAAAGTTCAAACGGTCCGATACAGACAACTGTCTGGCGGACTTATCATAAGAAAAGAGTCCAGAAGGACATCATATAGTTGTATAAACCTTTTGAGGACCCTTTGACCAGAAAAAAAAGTTCAAAAGGTCCGATATGGACTAGTGACTGGCGGACTTAACATAAGAAAAGAGTCCATAAGGACATCATATAGATTTATAAACCTTTTGAGGACCCTATGACCAGAAAAAAAGTTCAAAAGGTCCGATACGGACTACTGTCTGCCGGACTTAACGTAAGAAAAGAGTCTATGAGGACATCATATCGTTTTATAAACCTCTTGAGAACCCTTTGAGCAGAATTTTTTTCAAAAGGTCCGTATCGGCCTACTGTCTGGCGGACTTAACATAAGAAAAGAGTCCATAAGGACATCATATAGATTTATAAACCTTTTGAGGACCCTATGACCAGAAAAAAAGTTCAAAAGGTCCGATATGGACTACTGTCTGGCGGACTCAACATAAGAAAAGAGTCCATAAGAACATCATATAGTTTTATAAACCTCTTGAGGACCCCTTGACCAGAAAAAAGTTCAAAATGTCCGATATGGACTACTGTCTTGCGGACTTCACATAAGAAAAGAGTCCATCACATAGATTTATATTTAAAAAAAAGTTCAAAATGTTCGATATGGACTACTGTCTGGCGGACTTAACATAAGAAAAGAGTCCATCAAGACATCATATAGTTTTATAAACCTCTTGAGGATCCTTTGTCTAGAAAAAAAGTTCAAAAGGTCTGATATGGTCTAAGGTGTGGCGGACTTAACGTAAGAAAAGAGTCCATATAAGGACATCATATAGTTTTATAAACCCCTTGAGGACCCCTTGACCAGAAAAAAGTTCATAATGTCCGATATGGACTACTGTCTGGCGGACTCAATATAAGAAAAGTGTCCATAAGGACATCGTATAGTTTTATAAACCTCTTGAGTACCCTTTGACCAGAAAAAACGTTCAAAAGGTCCGATATGGTCTAAGGTCTGGCGGACTCAATATAAGAAAAGTGTCCATAAGGACATCGTATAGTTTTATAAACCTCTTGAGTACCCTTTGACCAGAAAAAACGTTCAAAAGGTCCGATATGGTCTAAGGTCTGGCGGACTTAATGTAAGAAAAGTGTCCATAAGGACATCAAATAGTTCTATAAACCTCTTGAGGATCCTTTGACTAGAAAAAAAGTTCAAAAGGTCTGATATGGTCTAAGGTCTGGCGGACTTAATGTAAGAAAAGAGTCCATATAAGGACATCATATAGTTTTATAAACCCCTTGAGGACCCCTTGACCAGAAAAAAGTTCAAAATGTCCGATATGGACTACTGTCTGGCGGACTTCACATAAGAAAAGAGTCCAGAAAGGACATCATATAGTTTTATAAACCTCTTGAGGACCTTTTGAGATCAAAAGGTCCGATATGGACTATCTGGCACACTTAACATAAGAAAAGAGAGTCCAGAAAGGATATCATACAGTTTAATAAACCTCTTGAGGACTCTTTGGCCAGTAAAAAAAGTTCAAAAGGTCGGATACGGACTGTTGTCTGGCGGACTTAACATAAGAAAAGAGTCCATAAGGACATCATATAGTTTTATAAACCTCTTGAGGAACCTTTTGACCAGAATAAAAATTCAAAACGTTCGATATGGACTACTGTCTGGCTGACTTAACATAAGAAAAGAGTCCATAAGGACATCCTATAGTTTTATAAACCTCTTGAGGACCCTTTGACCAGAAAAAAAGTTCAAAAGGTCCGATACAGATTAATGTCTGGCGGACTTTGAGCAGAATTTTTTTTCAAAAGGTTCGATATGGACTACTGTCTGGTGGACTTAACATAAGAAAAGAGTCTATAATGACATCATATACTTTTATAAACCTCTTGAGGAGCCTTTTGACCAGAAAAAAAAATCAAAAGGTCCGATATGGACTAGTGACTGGCGGACTTAACATAAGAAAAGAGTCCGAGGACATCATAAAGTTTTATAAACCTCTTGAGGACCCTATGACCAGAAAAAAAGTTCAAAATGTCTGATACGGACTACTCTCTGGCGTACTTAACATAAGAAAAGAGTCCATAAGGACATCATATAGTTTTATAAACCTCTTGAGGACCCTTTGAGCAGAATTTTTTTTCAAAAGGTTCGATATGGACTACTGTCTGGTGGACTTAACATAAGAAAAGAGTCTATAAGGACATCATATAGTTTTATAAACCTCTTGAGGAGCCTTTTTACCGAAAAATAAATTCAAATGGTTCGATATGGACTATTGTCTGGCGGACTTAACATAAGAAAATAGTCCATAAGGACATCCTATAGTTTTATAAGCCTCTTGAGGGCCCTTTGACCAGAAAAGAAGTTCAAAAGGTCACATACAGATTACTGTCTGGCGGACTTAACATAAGAAAAGAGTCCGAGGACATCATAAAGTTTTATAAACCTCTTGAGGACCCTATGACCAGAAAAAAAGTTCAAACGGTCCGATACAGACAACTGTCTGGCGGACTTATCATAAGAAAAGAGTCCAGAAGGACATCATATAGTTGTATAAACCTTTTGAGGACCCTTTGACCAGAAAAAAAAGTTCAAAAGGTCCGATATGGACTAGTGACTGGCGGACTTAACATAAGAAAAGAGTCCATAAGGACATCATATAGATTTATAAACCTTTTGAGGACCCTATGACCAGAAAAAAAGTTCAAAAGGTCCGATACGGACTACTGTCTGCCGGACTTAACGTAAGAAAAGAGTCTATGAGGACATTATATCGTTTTATAAACCTCTTGAGAACCCTTTGAGCAGAATTTTTTTCAAAAGGTCCGTATCGGCCTACTGTCTGGCGGACTTAACATAAGAAAAGAGTCCATAAGGACATCATATAGATTTATAAACCTTTTGAGGACCCTATGACCAGAAAAAAAGTTCAAAAGGTCCGATATGGACTACTCTCTGGCGGACTCAACATAAGAAAAGAGTCCATAAGAACATCATATAGTTTTATAAACCTCTTGAGGACCCCTTGACCAGAAAAAAGTTCAAAATGTCCGATATGGACTACTGTCTTGCGGACTTCACATAAGAAAAGAGTCCATCACATAGATTTATATTTAAAAAAAAGTTCAAAATGTTCGATATGGACTACTGTCTGGCGGACTTAACATAAGAAAAGAGTCCGAGGACATCATAAAGTTTTATAAACCTCTTGAGGACCCTCTGACCAGAAAAAAAGTTCAAAATGTCTGATACGGACTACTCTCTGGCGGACTTAACATAAGAAAAGAGTCCATCAAGACATCATAAAGTTTTATAAACCTCTTGAGGACCCTTTGAGCAGAATTTTTTTTCAAAAGGGTTCGATATGGACTACTGTTTGGCGGACTTAACATAAGAAAAGAGTCCGAGGACATCATAAAGTTTTATAAACCTCTTGAGGACCCTTTGAGCAGAATTTTTTTTCAAAAGGGTTCGATATGGACTACTGTCTGGCGGACTTAACATAAGAAAAGAGTCTATAAGGACATCATATAGTTTTATAAACCTCTTGAGGACCCTTTGACCAGAAAAAAGTTCAAAAGGTCCGATACAGATTACTGTCTGGCGGACTTAACATAAGAAAAGAGTCTATAAGGACATCATACAGTTTTATAAACCTCTTGAGGACCCTTTCAGCAGAAAAAAAATTCAAAAGGTTCGTTATGGACTACTGTCTGGCGGATTTAACTTAAGAAAAGAGTCCATAAGGACATCATATAGATTTATAAACCTTTTGAGGACCCTATGACCAGAAAAAAAGTTCAAAAGGTCCGATACGGACTACTGTCTGGCGGATTTAACATAAGAAAAGTGTCCATAAGGACATCATATAGATTTATAAACCTTTTGAGGACCCTTACACCAGAAAAAAAGTTCAAAAGGTCTGATACGGACTACTAAAAATCAAAAGGTCCGATACGGACTACTGTCTAGCGGAAGTAGCATAAGAAAAGAGTCCATAAGGACATCATACAGTTTTATAAACCTCTTGAGGACCCTTTGACCAGAAAAAAGTTAAAGAGGTCCGATATGGACTACGGTCTGGCGGACTCAATATAAGAAAAGAGTCCATAAGGACATCATATAAATTTATAAACCTCTTGAGGAGACTTTTAACCAGAAAAAAAATTCAAAAGGTTCGATTTGGACTACTGTCTGGCGGACTTAACATAAGAAAAGAGTCTATAAGGACATCATATAGTTTTATTAACCTCTTGAGGACCCTTTGGGCAGAATTTTTTTTCAAAAGGTTCGATTTGGACTACTGTCTGGCGGACTTAACATAAGAAAAGAGTCTATAAGGACATCATATAGTTTTATAAACCTCGTGAGGACCCTTTGACCAGAAAAAAGTTAAAGAGGTCCGATATGGACTAAGGTCTGGCGGACTCAATATAAGAAAAGAGTCCATAAGGACATCATATAGATTTATAAACCTCTTGAGGAGACTTTTAACCAGAAAAAAAATTCAAAAGGTTCGATTTGGACTACTGTCTGGCGGACTTAACATAAGAAAAGAGTCTATAAGGACATCATATAGTTTTATAAACCTCTTGAGGACCCTTTGGGCAGAATTTTTTTTCAAAAGGTTCGATTTGGACTACTGTCTGGCGGACTTAACATAAGAAAAGGGTCTATTAGGACATCATATAGTTTTATAAACCTCTTGAGGAGCCTTTTGACCAGAAAAAAATTTCAAAAGGTTCGATATGGACTACTGTCTGGCGGACTTAACATAAGAAAAGAGTGCATAAGGACAACCTATAGTTTTATAAACCTTTTGAGGACCCTTTGAACAGAAAAAAAGTTCAAAAGGACCGATACGGACTACTGTCTTGCGGACTTAACATAAGAAAAGAGTCCAGAAGGACATCATATAGTTGTATAAAACTATTGAGGACCCTTTGACCAGAAAAAAAGTTCAAAAGGTCCGATACAGACTACTGTCTGGCGGACTTAACATAAGAAAATAGTCCATAAGGACATCCTATAGTTGTATAAACCTCTTGAGGACCCTTTGACCAGAAAAAAAAGTTCAAAAGGTCCGATATGGACTAGTGACTGGCGGACTTAACATAAGAAAAGAGTCCAGAAGGACATCATATAGTTTTATAAACCTCTTGAGGACCCTTTGACTAGAAAAAAAGTTAAAAAGGTCCGATATGGACTAAGGTCTGGCGGACTCAATATAAGAAAAGAGTCCATAAGGACATCGTATAATTTTATAAACCTCTTGAGTACCCTTTGACAAGAAAAAACGTTCAAAGGGTCCGATATGGTCTAAGGACTGGCGGACTTTATGTAAGAAAAGTGTCCATAAGGACATCAAATAGTTCTATAAACCTCTTGAGGACCCTTTGACCATAAAAAAAGTTTGAAAGGTCCGATATGGACTACTGTTTGGCGGACTTAACATAAGAAAATAGTCCATAAGGACATCCTATAGTTTTATAAGCCTCCTGAGGACCCTTTGACCAGAAAAAAAGTTCAAAAGGTCAGATACAGATTACTGTCTGGCGGACTTAACATAAGAAAAGAGTCCATAAGGACATCATATTGATTTATAAACCTTTTGAGGACCCTATGACCAGAAAAAAGGTTAAAAAGGTCCTATACAGACTACTGTCTGGCGGACTTAAAATAAGAAAAGAGTCCGAGGACGTCATAAAGTTTTATAAACCTGTTGAGGACCCTTTGACCAGAAAAAAAGTTCAAAATGTCTGATACGGACTACTCTCTTGTTGACTTAACATACGAAAAGAGTCCATAAGGACATCCTATAGTTTAGTAAACCTCTTGAGGACCCTTTGACTGGAAAAAAGTTCAAAAGATCCGATACGGACTACTGTCTTGCGGACATAACATAAGAAAACAGTACATAAGGACATCATATTGATTTATAAACCTTTTGAGGACCCTATGTCCAGAAAAAAGGTTAAAAAGGTCCTATACAGACTACTGTCTGGCGGACTTAAAATAAGAAAAGAGTCCGAGGACATCATAAAGTTTTATAAACCTCTTGAGGAGCCTTTTGACCAGAACAAACAATTCAAAAGGTTCGATATGGACTACTGTCTGGCGGACTTAACATAAGAAAAGAGTCCATAAGGACATCCTATAGTTTTATAAACCTCTTGAGGACCCTTTGACCAGAAAAAAAGTTCAAAAGGTTCGATATGGACTAGTGTCTGGCGGACTAAACTTAAGTAAAGAGTCCATATAAGGACATCATATAGTTTTATAAACCTTTTGAGGAACCTATGACCAGAAAAAAGTTAAAAAGGTCCGATACAGACGACTGTCTGGCGGACTTAACATGAGAAGAGACACCGAGGACATCATAAAGTTTTATAAACCTCTTGAGGACCCTTTGACCAGAAAAAAAGTTCAAAAGGTCCGATACAGATTACTGTCTGGCGGACTTAACATAAGAAAAGAGTCTATAAGGACATCATATAGATTTATAAAACTTTTTAGCACCCTATCACCAGAAAAAAAGTTCAAAAGGTCCGATACGGACTACTGTCTGGCGGACTTAACATAAGAAAAGAGTCCATAAGGACATTTAACATCAAGAGGTGTTAACTAAGGTTATACACCTCTTGAGGACCCTTTGAGCTAATAAAAAATTCAAAAGGTCCGTTATGGACTACTGTCTGGCGGACTTAACTTAAGAAAAGAGTCCATAAGGACATCATATAGATTTATAAAACTTTTTAGCACCCTATCACCAGAAAAAAAGTTCAAAAGGTCCGATACGGACTACTGTCTGGCGGACTTAACATAAGAAAAGAGTCCATAAGGACATCGTATAGATTTATAAAACTTTTGAGGACCCTAAAACCAGAAAAAGAGTTCAAAAGGTCCGATACGGACTACTAAAAATCAAAAGGTCCGATACGGACTACTGTCTGGCGGACTTAGCATAAGAAAAGAGTCCATAAGGACATCATACAGTTTTATAAACCTCGTGAGGACCCTTTGACCAGAAAATAGTTAAAGAGGTCCGATATGGACTAAGGTCTGGCGGACTCAATATAAGAAAAGTGTCCATAAGGACATCGTATAGTTTTATAAACCTCTTGAGTACCCTTTGACCAGAAAAAACGTTCAAAAGGTCCGATATGGTCTAAGGTCTGGCGGACTCAATATAAGAAAAGTGTCCATAAGGACATCGTATAGTTTTATAAACCTCTTGAGTACCCTTTGACCAGAAAAAACGTTCAAAAGGTCCGATATGGTCTAAGGTCTGGCGGACTTAATGTAAGAAAAGTGTCCATAAGGACATCAAATAGTTCTATAAACCTCTTGAGGATCCTTTGACTAGAAAAAAAGTTCAAAAGGTCTGATATGGTCTAAGGTCTGGCGGACTTAATGTAAGAAAAGAGTCCATATAAGGACATCATATAGTTTTATAAACCCCTTGAGGACCCCTTGACCAGAAAAAAGTTCAAAATGTCCGATATGGACTACTGTCTGGCGGACTTCACATAAGAAAAGAGTCCAGAAAGGACATCATATAGTTTTATAAACCTCTTGAGGACCTTTTGAGATCAAAAGGTCCGATATGGACTATCTGGCACACTTAACATAAGAAAAGAGAGTCCAGAAAGGATATCATACAGTTTAATAAACCTCTTGAGGACTCTTTGGCCAGTAAAAAAAGTTCAAAAGGTCGGATACGGACTGTTGTCTGGCGGACTTAACATAAGAAAAGAGTCCATAAGGACATCATATAGTTTTATAAACCTCTTGAGGAACCTTTTGACCAGAAAAAAAATTCAAAACGTTCGATATGGACTACTGTCTGGCTGACTTAACATAAGAAAAGAGTCCATAAGGACATCCTATAGTTTTATAAACCTCTTGAGGACCCTTTGACCAGAAAAAAAGTTCAAAAGGTCCGATACAGATTAATGTCTGGCGGACTTTGAGCAGAATTTTTTTTCAAAAGGTTCGATATGGACTACTGTCTGGTGGACTTAACATAAGAAAAGAGTCTATAATGACATCATATACTTTTATAAACCTCTTGAGGAGCCTTTTGACCAGAAAAAAAAATCAAAAGGTCCGATATGGACTAGTGACTGGCGGACTTAACATAAGAAAAGAGTCCGAGGACATCATAAAGTTTTATAAACCTCTTGAGGACCCTATGACCAGAAAAAAAGTTCAAAATGTCTGATACGGACTACTCTCTGGCGTACTTAACATAAGAAAAGAGTCCATAAGGACATCATATAGTTTTATAAACCTCTTGAGGACCCTTTGAGCAGAATTTTTTTTCAAAAGGTTCGATATGGACTACTGTCTGGTGGACTTAACATAAGAAAAGAGTCTTTAAGGACATCATATAGTTTTATAAACCTCTTGAGGAGCCTTTTTACCGAAAAATAAATTCAAATGGTTCGATATGGACTATTGTCTGGCGGACTTAACATAAGAAAATAGTCCATAAGGACATCCTATAGTTTTATAAGCCTCTTGAGGGCCCTTTGACCAGAAAAGAAGTTCAAAAGGTCACATACAGATTACTGTCTGGCGGACTTAACATAAGAAAAGAGTCCGAGGACATCATAAAGTTTTATAAACCTCTTGAGGACCCTATGACCAGAAAAAAAGTTCAAACGGTCCGATACAGACAACTGTCTGGCGGACTTATCATAAGAAAAGAGTCCAGAAGGACATCATATAGTTGTATAAACCTTTTGAGGACCCTTTGACCAGAAAAAAAAGTTCAAAAGGTCCGATATGGACTAGTGACTGGCGGACTTAACATAAGAAAAGAGTCCATAAGGACATCATATAGATTTATAAACCTTTTGAGGACCCTATGACCAGAAAAAAAGTTCAAAAGGTCCGATACGGACTACTGTCTGCCGGACTTAACGTAAGAAAAGAGTCTATGAGGACATCATATCGTTTTATAAACCTCTTGAGAACCCTTTGAGCAGAATTTTTTTCAAAAGGTCCGTATCGGCCTACTGTCTGGCGGACTTAACATAAGAAAAGAGTCCATAAGGACATCATATAGATTTATAAACCTTTTGAGGACCCTATGACCAGAAAAAAAGTTCAAAAGGTCCGATATGGACTACTGTCTGGCGGACTCAACATAAGAAAAGAGTCCATAAGAACATCATATAGTTTTATAAACCTCTTGAGGACCCCTTGACCAGAAAAAAGTTCAAAATGTCCGATATGGACTACTGTCTTGCGGACTTCACATAAGAAAAGAGTCCATCACATAGATTTATATTTAAAAAAAAGTTCAAAATGTTCGATATGGACTACTGTCTGGCGGACTTAACATAAGAAAAGAGTCCATCAAGACATCATATAGTTTTATAAACCTCTTGAGGATCCTTTGTCTAGAAAAAAAGTTCAAAAGGTCTGATATGGTCTAAGGTGTGGCGGACTTAACGTAAGAAAAGAGTCCATATAAGGACATCATATAGTTTTATAAACCCCTTGAGGACCCCTTGACCAGAAAAAAGTTCATAATGTCCGATATGGACTACTGTCTGGCGGACTCAATATAAGAAAAGTGTCCATAAGGACATCGTATAGTTTTATAAACCTCTTGAGTACCCTTTGACCAGAAAAAACGTTCAAAAGGTCCGATATGGTCTAAGGTCTGGCGGACTCAATATAAGAAAAGTGTCCATAAGGACATCGTATAGTTTTATAAACCTCTTGAGTACCCTTTGACCAGAAAAAACGTTCAAAAGGTCCGATATGGTCTAAGGTCTGGCGGACTTAATGTAAGAAAAGTGTCCATAAGGACATCAAATAGTTCTATAAACCTCTTGAGGATCCTTTGACTAGAAAAAAAGTTCAAAAGGTCTGATATGGTCTAAGGTCTGGCGGACTTAATGTAAGAAAAGAGTCCATATAAGGACATCATATAGTTTTATAAACCCCTTGAGGACCCCTTGACCAGAAAAAAGTTCAAAATGTCCGATATGGACTACTGTCTGGCGGACTTCACATAAGAAAAGAGTCCAGAAAGGACATCATATAGTTTTATAAACCTCTTGAGGACCTTTTGAGATCAAAAGGTCCGATATGGACTATCTGGCACACTTAACATAAGAAAAGAGAGTCCAGAAAGGATATCATACAGTTTAATAAACCTCTTGAGGACTCTTTGGCCAGTAAAAAAAGTTCAAAAGGTCGGATACGGACTGTTGTCTGGCGGACTTAACATAAGAAAAGAGTCCATAAGGACATCATATAGTTTTATAAACCTCTTGAGGAACCTTTTGACCAGAATAAAAATTCAAAACGTTCGATATGGACTACTGTCTGGCTGACTTAACATAAGAAAAGAGTCCATAAGGACATCCTATAGTTTTATAAACCTCTTGAGGACCCTTTGACCAGAAAAAAAGTTCAAAAGGTCCGATACAGATTAATGTCTGGCGGACTTTGAGCAGAATTTTTTTTCAAAAGGTTCGATATGGACTACTGTCTGGTGGACTTAACATAAGAAAAGAGTCTATAATGACATCATATACTTTTATAAACCTCTTGAGGAGCCTTTTGACCAGAAAAAAAAATCAAAAGGTCCGATATGGACTAGTGACTGGCGGACTTAACATAAGAAAAGAGTCCGAGGACATCATAAAGTTTTATAAACCTCTTGAGGACCCTATGACCAGAAAAAAAGTTCAAAATGTCTGATACGGACTACTCTCTGGCGTACTTAACATAAGAAAAGAGTCCATAAGGACATCATATAGTTTTATAAACCTCTTGAGGACCCTTTGAGCAGAATTTTTTTTCAAAAGGTTCGATATGGACTACTGTCTGGTGGACTTAACATAAGAAAAGAGTCTTTAAGGACATCATATAGTTTTATAAACCTCTTGAGGAGCCTTTTTACCGAAAAATAAATTCAAATGGTTCGATATGGACTATTGTCTGGCGGACTTAACATAAGAAAATAGTCCATAAGGACATCCTATAGTTTTATAAGCCTCTTGAGGGCCCTTTGACCAGAAAAGAAGTTCAAAAGGTCACATACAGATTACTGTCTGGCGGACTTAACATAAGAAAAGAGTCCGAGGACATCATAAAGTTTTATAAACCTCTTGAGGACCCTATGACCAGAAAAAAAGTTCAAACGGTCCGATACAGACAACTGTCTGGCGGACTTATCATAAGAAAAGAGTCCAGAAGGACATCATATAGTTGTATAAACCTTTTGAGGACCCTTTGACCAGAAAAAAAAGTTCAAAAGGTCCGATATGGACTAGTGACTGGCGGACTTAACATAAGAAAAGAGTCCATAAGGACATCATATAGATTTATAAACCTTTTGAGGACCCTATGACCAGAAAAAAAGTTCAAAAGGTCCGATACGGACTACTGTCTGCCGGACTTAACGTAAGAAAAGAGTCTATGAGGACATCATATCGTTTTATAAACCTCTTGAGAACCCTTTGAGCAGAATTTTTTTCAAAAGGTCCGTATCGGCCTACTGTCTGGCGGACTTAACATAAGAAAAGAGTCCATAAGGACATCATATAGATTTATAAACCTTTTGAGGACCCTATGACCAGAAAAAAAGTTCAAAAGGTCCGATATGGACTACTGTCTGGCGGACTCAACATAAGAAAAGAGTCCATAAGAACATCATATAGTTTTATAAACCTCTTGAGGACCCCTTGACCAGAAAAAAGTTCAAAATGTCCGATATGGACTACTGTCTTGCGGACTTCACATAAGAAAAGAGTCCATCACATAGATTTATATTTAAAAAAAAGTTCAAAATGTTCGATATGGACTACTGTCTGGCGGACTTAACATAAGAAAAGAGTCCATCAAGACATCATATAGTTTTATAAACCTCTTGAGGATCCTTTGTCTAGAAAAAAAGTTCAAAAGGTCTGATATGGTCTAAGGTGTGGCGGACTTAACGTAAGAAAAGAGTCCATATAAGGACATCATATAGTTTTATAAACCCCTTGAGGACCCCTTGACCAGAAAAAAGTTCATAATGTCCGATATGGACTACTGTCTGGCGGACTCAATATAAGAAAAGTGTCCATAAGGACATCGTATAGTTTTATAAACCTCTTGAGTACCCTTTGACCAGAAAAAACGTTCAAAAGGTCCGATATGGTCTAAGGTCTGGCGGACTCAATATAAGAAAAGTGTCCATAAGGACATCGTATAGTTTTATAAACCTCTTGAGTACCCTTTGACCAGAAAAAACGTTCAAAAGGTCCGATATGGTCTAAGGTCTGGCGGACTTAATGTAAGAAAAGTGTCCATAAGGACATCAAATAGTTCTATAAACCTCTTGAGGATCCTTTGACTAGAAAAAAAGTTCAAAAGGTCTGATATGGTCTAAGGTCTGGCGGACTTAATGTAAGAAAAGAGTCCATATAAGGACATCATATAGTTTTATAAACCCCTTGAGGACCCCTTGACCAGAAAAAAGTTCAAAATGTCCGATATGGACTACTGTCTGGCGGACTTCACATAAGAAAAGAGTCCAGAAAGGACATCATATAGTTTTATAAACCTCTTGAGGACCTTTTGAGATCAAAAGGTCCGATATGGACTATCTGGCACACTTAACATAAGAAAAGAGAGTCCAGAAAGGATATCATACAGTTTAATAAACCTCTTGAGGACTCTTTGGCCAGTAAAAAAAGTTCAAAAGGTCGGATACGGACTGTTGTCTGGCGGACTTAACATAAGAAAAGAGTCCATAAGGACATCATATAGTTTTATAAACCTCTTGAGGAACCTTTTGACCAGAATAAAAATTCAAAACGTTCGATATGGACTACTGTCTGGCTGACTTAACATAAGAAAAGAGTCCATAAGGACATCCTATAGTTTTATAAACCTCTTGAGGACCCTTTGACCAGAAAAAAAGTTCAAAAGGTCCGATACAGATTAATGTCTGGCGGACTTTGAGCAGAATTTTTTTTCAAAAGGTTCGATATGGACTACTGTCTGGTGGACTTAACATAAGAAAAGAGTCTATAATGACATCATATACTTTTATAAACCTCTTGAGGAGCCTTTTGACCAGAAAAAAAAATCAAAAGGTCCGATATGGACTAGTGACTGGCGGACTTAACATAAGAAAAGAGTCCGAGGACATCATAAAGTTTTATAAACCTCTTGAGGACCCTATGACCAGAAAAAAAGTTCAAAATGTCTGATACGGACTACTCTCTGGCGTACTTAACATAAGAAAAGAGTCCATAAGGACATCATATAGTTTTATAAACCTCTTGAGGACCCTTTGAGCAGAATTTTTTTTCAAAAGGTTCGATATGGACTACTGTCTGGTGGACTTAACATAAGAAAAGAGTCTATAAGGACATCATATAGTTTTATAAACCTCTTGAGGAGCCTTTTTACCGAAAAATAAATTCAAATGGTTCGATATGGACTATTGTCTGGCGGACTTAACATAAGAAAATAGTCCATAAGGACATCCTATAGTTTTATAAGCCTCTTGAGGGCCCTTTGACCAGAAAAGAAGTTCAAAAGGTCACATACAGATTACTGTCTGGCGGACTTAACATAAGAAAAGAGTCCGAGGACATCATAAAGTTTTATAAACCTCTTGAGGACCCTATGACCAGAAAAAAAGTTCAAACGGTCCGATACAGACAACTGTCTGGCGGACTTATCATAAGAAAAGAGTCCAGAAGGACATCATATAGTTGTATAAACCTTTTGAGGACCCTTTGACCAGAAAAAAAAGTTCAAAAGGTCCGATATGGACTAGTGACTGGCGGACTTAACATAAGAAAAGAGTCCATAAGGACATCATATAGATTTATAAACCTTTTGAGGACCCTATGACCAGAAAAAAAGTTCAAAAGGTCCGATACGGACTACTGTCTGCCGGACTTAACGTAAGAAAAGAGTCTATGAGGACATTATATCGTTTTATAAACCTCTTGAGAACCCTTTGAGCAGAATTTTTTTCAAAAGGTCCGTATCGGCCTACTGTCTGGCGGACTTAACATAAGAAAAGAGTCCATAAGGACATCATATAGATTTATAAACCTTTTGAGGACCCTATGACCAGAAAAAAAGTTCAAAAGGTCCGATATGGACTACTCTCTGGCGGACTCAACATAAGAAAAGAGTCCATAAGAACATCATATAGTTTTATAAACCTCTTGAGGACCCCTTGACCAGAAAAAAGTTCAAAATGTCCGATATGGACTACTGTCTTGCGGACTTCACATAAGAAAAGAGTCCATCACATAGATTTATATTTAAAAAAAAGTTCAAAATGTTCGATATGGACTACTGTCTGGCGGACTTAACATAAGAAAAGAGTCCGAGGACATCATAAAGTTTTATAAACCTCTTGAGGACCCTCTGACCAGAAAAAAAGTTCAAAATGTCTGATACGGACTACTCTCTGGCGGACTTAACATAAGAAAAGAGTCCATCAAGACATCATAAAGTTTTATAAACCTCTTGAGGACCCTTTGAGCAGAATTTTTTTTCAAAAGGGTTCGATATGGACTACTGTTTGGCGGACTTAACATAAGAAAAGAGTCCGAGGACATCATAAAGTTTTATAAACCTCTTGAGGACCCTTTGAGCAGAATTTTTTTTCAAAAGGGTTCGATATGGACTACTGTCTGGCGGACTTAACATAAGAAAAGAGTCTATAAGGACATCATATAGTTTTATAAACCTCTTGAGGACCCTTTGACCAGAAAAAAGTTCAAAAGGTCCGATACAGATTACTGTCTGGCGGACTTAACATAAGAAAAGAGTCTATAAGGACATCATACAGTTTTATAAACCTCTTGAGGACCCTTTCAGCAGAAAAAAAATTCAAAAGGTTCGTTATGGACTACTGTCTGGCGGATTTAACTTAAGAAAAGAGTCCATAAGGACATCATATAGATTTATAAACCTTTTGAGGACCCTATGACCAGAAAAAAAGTTCAAAAGGTCCGATACGGACTACTGTCTGGCGGACTTAACATAAGAAAAGTGTCCATAAGGACATCATATAGATTTATAAACCTTTTGAGGACCCTTACACCAGAAAAAAAGTTCAAAAGGTCTGATACGGACTACTAAAAATCAAAAGGTCCGATACGGACTACTGTCTAGCGGAAGTAGCATAAGAAAAGAGTCCATAAGGACATCATACAGTTTTATAAACCTCTTGAGGACCCTTTGACCAGAAAAAAGTTAAAGAGGTCCGATATGGACTACGGTCTGGCGGACTCAATATAAGAAAAGAGTCCATAAGGACATCATATAAATTTATAAACCTCTTGAGGAGACTTTTAACCAGAAAAAAAATTCAAAAGGTTCGATTTGGACTACTGTCTGGCGGACTTAACATAAGAAAAGAGTCTATAAGGACATCATATAGTTTTATAAACCTCTTGAGGACCCTTTGGGCAGAATTTTTTTTCAAAAGGTTCGATTTGGACTACTGTCTGGCGGACTTAACATAAGAAAAGGGTCTATTAGGACATCATATAGTTTTATAAACCTCTTGAGGAGCCTTTTGACCAGAAAAAAATTTCAAAAGGTTCGATATGGACTACTGTCTGGCGGACTTAACATAAGAAAAGAGTGCATAAGGACAACCTATAGTTTTATAAACCTTTTGAGGACCCTTTGAACAGAAAAAAAGTTCAAAAGGACCGATACGGACTACTGTCTTGCGGACTTAACATAAGAAAAGAGTCCAGAAGGACATCATATAGTTGTATAAAACTATTGAGGACCCTTTGACCAGAAAAAAAGTTCAAAAGGTCCGATACAGACTACTGTCTGGCGGACTTAACATAAGAAAATAGTCCATAAGGACATCCTATAGTTGTATAAGCCTCTTGAGGGCCCTTTGACCAGAAAAGAAGTTCAAAAGGTCACATACAGATTACTGTCTGGCGGACTTAACATAAGAAAAGAGTCCGAGGACATCATAAAGTTTTATAAACCTCTTGAGGACCCTATGACCAGAAAAAAAGTTCAAACGGTCCGATACAGACAACTGTCTGGCGGACTTATCATAAGAAAAGAGTCCAGAAGGACATCATATAGTTGTATAAACCTTTTGAGGACCCTTTGACCAGAAAAAAAAGTTCAAAAGGTCCGATATGGACTAGTGACTGGCGGACTTAACATAAGAAAAGAGTCCATAAGGACATCATATAGATTTATAAACCTTTTGAGGACCCTATGACCAGAAAAAAAGTTCAAAAGGTCCGATACGGACTACTGTCTGCCGGACTTAACGTAAGAAAAGAGTCTATGAGGACATCATATCGTTTTATAAACCTCTTGAGAACCCTTTGAGCAGAATTTTTTTCAAAAGGTCCGTATCGGCCTACTGTCTGGCGGACTTAACATAAGAAAAGAGTCCATAAGGACATCATATAGATTTATAAACCTTTTGAGGACCCTATGACCAGAAAAAAAGTTCAAAAGGTCCGATATGGACTACTGTCTGGCGGACTCAACATAAGAAAAGAGTCCATAAGAACATCATATAGTTTTATAAACCTCTTGAGGACCCCTTGACCAGAAAAAAGTTCAAAATGTCCGATATGGACTACTGTCTTGCGGACTTCACATAAGAAAAGAGTCCATCACATAGATTTATATTTAAAAAAAAGTTCAAAATGTTCGATATGGACTACTGTCTGGCGGACTTAACATAAGAAAAGAGTCCATCAAGACATCATATAGTTTTATAAACCTCTTGAGGATCCTTTGTCTAGAAAAAAAGTTCAAAAGGTCTGATATGGTCTAAGGTGTGGCGGACTTAACGTAAGAAAAGAGTCCATATAAGGACATCATATAGTTTTATAAACCCCTTGAGGACCCCTTGACCAGAAAAAAGTTCATAATGTCCGATATGGACTACTGTCTGGCGGACTCAATATAAGAAAAGTGTCCATAAGGACATCGTATAGTTTTATAAACCTCTTGAGTACCCTTTGACCAGAAAAAACGTTCAAAAGGTCCGATATGGTCTAAGGTCTGGCGGACTCAATATAAGAAAAGTGTCCATAAGGACATCGTATAGTTTTATAAACCTCTTGAGTACCCTTTGACCAGAAAAAACGTTCAAAAGGTCCGATATGGTCTAAGGTCTGGCGGACTTAATGTAAGAAAAGTGTCCATAAGGACATCAAATAGTTCTATAAACCTCTTGAGGATCCTTTGACTAGAAAAAAAGTTCAAAAGGTCTGATATGGTCTAAGGTCTGGCGGACTTAATGTAAGAAAAGAGTCCATATAAGGACATCATATAGTTTTATAAACCCCTTGAGGACCCCTTGACCAGAAAAAAGTTCAAAATGTCCGATATGGACTACTGTCTGGCGGACTTCACATAAGAAAAGAGTCCAGAAAGGACATCATATAGTTTTATAAACCTCTTGAGGACCTTTTGAGATCAAAAGGTCCGATATGGACTATCTGGCACACTTAACATAAGAAAAGAGAGTCCAGAAAGGATATCATACAGTTTAATAAACCTCTTGAGGACTCTTTGGCCAGTAAAAAAAGTTCAAAAGGTCGGATACGGACTGTTGTCTGGCGGACTTAACATAAGAAAAGAGTCCATAAGGACATCATATAGTTTTATAAACCTCTTGAGGAACCTTTTGACCAGAATAAAAATTCAAAACGTTCGATATGGACTACTGTCTGGCTGACTTAACATAAGAAAAGAGTCCATAAGGACATCCTATAGTTTTATAAACCTCTTGAGGACCCTTTGACCAGAAAAAAAGTTCAAAAGGTCCGATACAGATTAATGTCTGGCGGACTTTGAGCAGAATTTTTTTTCAAAAGGTTCGATATGGACTACTGTCTGGTGGACTTAACATAAGAAAAGAGTCTATAATGACATCATATACTTTTATAAACCTCTTGAGGAGCCTTTTGACCAGAAAAAAAAATCAAAAGGTCCGATATGGACTAGTGACTGGCGGACTTAACATAAGAAAAGAGTCCGAGGACATCATAAAGTTTTATAAACCTCTTGAGGACCCTATGACCAGAAAAAAAGTTCAAAATGTCTGATACGGACTACTCTCTGGCGTACTTAACATAAGAAAAGAGTCCATAAGGACATCATATAGTTTTATAAACCTCTTGAGGACCCTTTGAGCAGAATTTTTTTTCAAAAGGTTCGATATGGACTACTGTCTGGTGGACTTAACATAAGAAAAGAGTCTATAAGGACATCATATAGTTTTATAAACCTCTTGAGGAGCCTTTTTACCGAAAAATAAATTCAAATGGTTCGATATGGACTATTGTCTGGCGGACTTAACATAAGAAAATAGTCCATAAGGACATCCTATAGTTTTATAAGCCTCTTGAGGGCCCTTTGACCAGAAAAGAAGTTCAAAAGGTCACATACAGATTACTGTCTGGCGGACTTAACATAAGAAAAGAGTCCGAGGACATCATAAAGTTTTATAAACCTCTTGAGGACCCTATGACCAGAAAAAAAGTTCAAACGGTCCGATACAGACAACTGTCTGGCGGACTTATCATAAGAAAAGAGTCCAGAAGGACATCATATAGTTGTATAAACCTTTTGAGGACCCTTTGACCAGAAAAAAAAGTTCAAAAGGTCCGATATGGACTAGTGACTGGCGGACTTAACATAAGAAAAGAGTCCATAAGGACATCATATAGATTTATAAACCTTTTGAGGACCCTATGACCAGAAAAAAAGTTCAAAAGGTCCGATACGGACTACTGTCTGCCGGACTTAACGTAAGAAAAGAGTCTATGAGGACATTATATCGTTTTATAAACCTCTTGAGAACCCTTTGAGCAGAATTTTTTTCAAAAGGTCCGTATCGGCCTACTGTCTGGCGGACTTAACATAAGAAAAGAGTCCATAAGGACATCATATAGATTTATAAACCTTTTGAGGACCCTATGACCAGAAAAAAAGTTCAAAAGGTCCGATATGGACTACTCTCTGGCGGACTCAACATAAGAAAAGAGTCCATAAGAACATCATATAGTTTTATAAACCTCTTGAGGACCCCTTGACCAGAAAAAAGTTCAAAATGTCCGATATGGACTACTGTCTTGCGGACTTCACATAAGAAAAGAGTCCATCACATAGATTTATATTTAAAAAAAAGTTCAAAATGTTCGATATGGACTACTGTCTGGCGGACTTAACATAAGAAAAGAGTCCGAGGACATCATAAAGTTTTATAAACCTCTTGAGGACCCTCTGACCAGAAAAAAAGTTCAAAATGTCTGATACGGACTACTCTCTGGCGGACTTAACATAAGAAAAGAGTCCATCAAGACATCATAAAGTTTTATAAACCTCTTGAGGACCCTTTGAGCAGAATTTTTTTTCAAAAGGGTTCGATATGGACTACTGTTTGGCGGACTTAACATAAGAAAAGAGTCCGAGGACATCATAAAGTTTTATAAACCTCTTGAGGACCCTTTGAGCAGAATTTTTTTTCAAAAGGGTTCGATATGGACTACTGTCTGGCGGACTTAACATAAGAAAAGAGTCTATAAGGACATCATATAGTTTTATAAACCTCTTGAGGACCCTTTGACCAGAAAAAAGTTCAAAAGGTCCGATACAGATTACTGTCTGGCGGACTTAACATAAGAAAAGAGTCTATAAGGACATCATACAGTTTTATAAACCTCTTGAGGACCCTTTCAGCAGAAAAAAAATTCAAAAGGTTCGTTATGGACTACTGTCTGGCGGATTTAACTTAAGAAAAGAGTCCATAAGGACATCATATAGATTTATAAACCTTTTGAGGACCCTATGACCAGAAAAAAAGTTCAAAAGGTCCGATACGGACTACTGTCTGGCGGATTTAACATAAGAAAAGTGTCCATAAGGACATCATATAGATTTATAAACCTTTTGAGGACCCTTACACCAGAAAAAAAGTTCAAAAGGTCTGATACGGACTACTAAAAATCAAAAGGTCCGATACGGACTACTGTCTAGCGGAAGTAGCATAAGAAAAGAGTCCATAAGGACATCATACAGTTTTATAAACCTCTTGAGGACCCTTTGACCAGAAAAAAGTTAAAGAGGTCCGATATGGACTACGGTCTGGCGGACTCAATATAAGAAAAGAGTCCATAAGGACATCATATAAATTTATAAACCTCTTGAGGAGACTTTTAACCAGAAAAAAAATTCAAAAGGTTCGATTTGGACTACTGTCTGGCGGACTTAACATAAGAAAAGAGTCTATAAGGACATCATATAGTTTTATTAACCTCTTGAGGACCCTTTGGGCAGAATTTTTTTTCAAAAGGTTCGATTTGGACTACTGTCTGGCGGACTTAACATAAGAAAAGAGTCTATAAGGACATCATATAGTTTTATAAACCTCGTGAGGACCCTTTGACCAGAAAAAAGTTAAAGAGGTCCGATATGGACTAAGGTCTGGCGGACTCAATATAAGAAAAGAGTCCATAAGGACATCATATAGATTTATAAACCTCTTGAGGAGACTTTTAACCAGAAAAAAAATTCAAAAGGTTCGATTTGGACTACTGTCTGGCGGACTTAACATAAGAAAAGAGTCTATAAGGACATCATATAGTTTTATAAACCTCTTGAGGACCCTTTGGGCAGAATTTTTTTTCAAAAGGTTCGATTTGGACTACTGTCTGGCGGACTTAACATAAGAAAAGGGTCTATTAGGACATCATATAGTTTTATAAACCTCTTGAGGAGCCTTTTGACCAGAAAAAAATTTCAAAAGGTTCGATATGGACTACTGTCTGGCGGACTTAACATAAGAAAAGAGTGCATAAGGACAACCTATAGTTTTATAAACCTTTTGAGGACCCTTTGAACAGAAAAAAAGTTCAAAAGGACCGATACGGACTACTGTCTTGCGGACTTAACATAAGAAAAGAGTCCAGAAGGACATCATATAGTTGTATAAAACTATTGAGGACCCTTTGACCAGAAAAAAAGTTCAAAAGGTCCGATACAGACTACTGTCTGGCGGACTTAACATAAGAAAATAGTCCATAAGGACATCCTATAGTTGTATAAACCTCTTGAGGACCCTTTGACCAGAAAAAAAAGTTCAAAAGGTCCGATATGGACTAGTGACTGGCGGACTTAACATAAGAAAAGAGTCCAGAAGGACATCATATAGTTTTATAAACCTCTTGAGGACCCTTTGACTAGAAAAAAAGTTAAAAAGGTCCGATATGGACTAAGGTCTGGCGGACTCAATATAAGAAAAGAGTCCATAAGGACATCGTATAATTTTATAAACCTCTTGAGTACCCTTTGACAAGAAAAAACGTTCAAAGGGTCCGATATGGTCTAAGGACTGGCGGACTTTATGTAAGAAAAGTGTCCATAAGGACATCAAATAGTTCTATAAACCTCTTGAGGACCCTTTGACCATAAAAAAAGTTTGAAAGGTCCGATATGGACTACTGTTTGGCGGACTTAACATAAGAAAATAGTCCATAAGGACATCCTATAGTTTTATAAGCCTCCTGAGGACCCTTTGACCAGAAAAAAAGTTCAAAAGGTCAGATACAGATTACTGTCTGGCGGACTTAACATAAGAAAAGAGTCCATAAGGACATCATATTGATTTATAAACCTTTTGAGGACCCTATGACCAGAAAAAAGGTTAAAAAGGTCCTATACAGACTACTGTCTGGCGGACTTAAAATAAGAAAAGAGTCCGAGGACGTCATAAAGTTTTATAAACCTGTTGAGGACCCTTTGACCAGAAAAAAAGTTCAAAATGTCTGATACGGACTACTCTCTTGTTGACTTAACATACGAAAAGAGTCCATAAGGACATCCTATAGTTTAGTAAACCTCTTGAGGACCCTTTGACTGGAAAAAAGTTCAAAAGATCCGATACGGACTACTGTCTTGCGGACATAACATAAGAAAACAGTACATAAGGACATCATATTGATTTATAAACCTTTTGAGGACCCTATGTCCAGAAAAAAGGTTAAAAAGGTCCTATACAGACTACTGTCTGGCGGACTTAAAATAAGAAAAGAGTCCGAGGACATCATAAAGTTTTATAAACCTCTTGAGGAGCCTTTTGACCAGAACAAACAATTCAAAAGGTTCGATATGGACTACTGTCTGGCGGACTTAACATAAGAAAAGAGTCCATAAGGACATCCTATAGTTTTATAAACCTCTTGAGGACCCTTTGACCAGAAAAAAAGTTCAAAAGGTTCGATATGGACTAGTGTCTGGCGGACTAAACTTAAGTAAAGAGTCCATATAAGGACATCATATAGTTTTATAAACCTTTTGAGGAACCTATGACCAGAAAAAAGTTAAAAAGGTCCGATACAGACGACTGTCTGGCGGACTTAACATGAGAAGAGACACCGAGGACATCATAAAGTTTTATAAACCTCTTGAGGACCCTTTGACCAGAAAAAAAGTTCAAAAGGTCCGATACAGATTACTGTCTGGCGGACTTAACATAAGAAAAGAGTCTATAAGGACATCATATAGATTTATAAAACTTTTTAGCACCCTATCACCAGAAAAAAAGTTCAAAAGGTCCGATACGGACTACTGTCTGGCGGACTTAACATAAGAAAAGAGTCCATAAGGACATTTAACATCAAGAGGTGTTAACTAAGGTTATACACCTCTTGAGGACCCTTTGAGCTAATAAAAAATTCAAAAGGTCCGTTATGGACTACTGTCTGGCGGACTTAACTTAAGAAAAGAGTCCATAAGGACATCATATAGATTTATAAAACTTTTTAGCACCCTATCACCAGAAAAAAAGTTCAAAAGGTCCGATACGGACTACTGTCTGGCGGACTTAACATAAGAAAAGAGTCCATAAGGACATCGTATAGATTTATAAAACTTTTGAGGACCCTAAAACCAGAAAAAGAGTTCAAAAGGTCCGATACGGACTACTAAAAATCAAAAGGTCCGATACGGACTACTGTCTGGCGGACTTAGCATAAGAAAAGAGTCCATAAGGACATCATACAGTTTTATAAACCTCGTGAGGACCCTTTGACCAGAAAATAGTTAAAGAGGTCCGATATGGACTAAGGTCTGGCGGACTCAATATAAGAAAAGTGTCCATAAGGACATCGTATAGTTTTATAAACCTCTTGAGTACCCTTTGACCAGAAAAAACGTTCAAAAGGTCCGATATGGTCTAAGGTCTGGCGGACTCAATATAAGAAAAGTGTCCATAAGGACATCGTATAGTTTTATAAACCTCTTGAGTACCCTTTGACCAGAAAAAACGTTCAAAAGGTCCGATATGGTCTAAGGTCTGGCGGACTTAATGTAAGAAAAGTGTCCATAAGGACATCAAATAGTTCTATAAACCTCTTGAGGATCCTTTGACTAGAAAAAAAGTTCAAAAGGTCTGATATGGTCTAAGGTCTGGCGGACTTAATGTAAGAAAAGAGTCCATATAAGGACATCATATAGTTTTATAAACCCCTTGAGGACCCCTTGACCAGAAAAAAGTTCAAAATGTCCGATATGGACTACTGTCTGGCGGACTTCACATAAGAAAAGAGTCCAGAAAGGACATCATATAGTTTTATAAACCTCTTGAGGACCTTTTGAGATCAAAAGGTCCGATATGGACTATCTGGCACACTTAACATAAGAAAAGAGAGTCCAGAAAGGATATCATACAGTTTAATAAACCTCTTGAGGACTCTTTGGCCAG
Source organism: Siphateles boraxobius (assembly GCF_051911475.1). Classification (NCBI taxonomy): domain Eukaryota; kingdom Metazoa; phylum Chordata; class Actinopteri; order Cypriniformes; family Leuciscidae; genus Siphateles; species Siphateles boraxobius. The sequence goes on along the minus strand of NW_027508876.1, from coordinate 11,662,726 downwards.
TAAAAAAAGTTCAAAAGGTCGGATACGGACTGTTGTCTGGCGGACTTAACATAAGAAAAGAGTCCATAAGGACATCATATAGTTTTATAAACCTCTTGAGGAACCTTTTGACCAGAAAAAAAATTCAAAACGTTCGATATGGACTACTGTCTGGCTGACTTAACATAAGAAAAGAGTCCATAAGGACATCCTATAGTTTTATAAACCTCTTGAGGACCCTTTGACCAGAAAAAAAGTTCAAAAGGTCCGATACAGATTAATGTCTGGCGGACTTTGAGCAGAATTTTTTTTCAAAAGGTTCGATATGGACTACTGTCTGGTGGACTTAACATAAGAAAAGAGTCTATAATGACATCATATACTTTTATAAACCTCTTGAGGAGCCTTTTGACCAGAAAAAAAAATCAAAAGGTCCGATATGGACTAGTGACTGGCGGACTTAACATAAGAAAAGAGTCCGAGGACATCATAAAGTTTTATAAACCTCTTGAGGACCCTATGACCAGAAAAAAAGTTCAAAATGTCTGATACGGACTACTCTCTGGCGTACTTAACATAAGAAAAGAGTCCATAAGGACATCATATAGTTTTATAAACCTCTTGAGGACCCTTTGAGCAGAATTTTTTTTCAAAAGGTTCGATATGGACTACTGTCTGGTGGACTTAACATAAGAAAAGAGTCTTTAAGGACATCATATAGTTTTATAAACCTCTTGAGGAGCCTTTTTACCGAAAAATAAATTCAAATGGTTCGATATGGACTATTGTCTGGCGGACTTAACATAAGAAAATAGTCCATAAGGACATCCTATAGTTTTATAAGCCTCTTGAGGGCCCTTTGACCAGAAAAGAAGTTCAAAAGGTCACATACAGATTACTGTCTGGCGGACTTAACATAAGAAAAGAGTCCGAGGACATCATAAAGTTTTATAAACCTCTTGAGGACCCTATGACCAGAAAAAAAGTTCAAACGGTCCGATACAGACAACTGTCTGGCGGACTTATCATAAGAAAAGAGTCCAGAAGGACATCATATAGTTGTATAAACCTTTTGAGGACCCTTTGACCAGAAAAAAAAGTTCAAAAGGTCCGATATGGACTAGTGACTGGCGGACTTAACATAAGAAAAGAGTCCATAAGGACATCATATAGATTTATAAACCTTTTGAGGACCCTATGACCAGAAAAAAAGTTCAAAAGGTCCGATACGGACTACTGTCTGCCGGACTTAACGTAAGAAAAGAGTCTATGAGGACATCATATCGTTTTATAAACCTCTTGAGAACCCTTTGAGCAGAATTTTTTTCAAAAGGTCCGTATCGGCCTACTGTCTGGCGGACTTAACATAAGAAAAGAGTCCATAAGGACATCATATAGATTTATAAACCTTTTGAGGACCCTATGACCAGAAAAAAAGTTCAAAAGGTCCGATATGGACTACTGTCTGGCGGACTCAACATAAGAAAAGAGTCCATAAGAACATCATATAGTTTTATAAACCTCTTGAGGACCCCTTGACCAGAAAAAAGTTCAAAATGTCCGATATGGACTACTGTCTTGCGGACTTCACATAAGAAAAGAGTCCATCACATAGATTTATATTTAAAAAAAAGTTCAAAATGTTCGATATGGACTACTGTCTGGCGGACTTAACATAAGAAAAGAGTCCATCAAGACATCATATAGTTTTATAAACCTCTTGAGGATCCTTTGTCTAGAAAAAAAGTTCAAAAGGTCTGATATGGTCTAAGGTGTGGCGGACTTAACGTAAGAAAAGAGTCCATATAAGGACATCATATAGTTTTATAAACCCCTTGAGGACCCCTTGACCAGAAAAAAGTTCATAATGTCCGATATGGACTACTGTCTGGCGGACTCAATATAAGAAAAGTGTCCATAAGGACATCGTATAGTTTTATAAACCTCTTGAGTACCCTTTGACCAGAAAAAACGTTCAAAAGGTCCGATATGGTCTAAGGTCTGGCGGACTCAATATAAGAAAAGTGTCCATAAGGACATCGTATAGTTTTATAAACCTCTTGAGTACCCTTTGACCAGAAAAAACGTTCAAAAGGTCCGATATGGTCTAAGGTCTGGCGGACTTAATGTAAGAAAAGTGTCCATAAGGACATCAAATAGTTCTATAAACCTCTTGAGGATCCTTTGACTAGAAAAAAAGTTCAAAAGGTCTGATATGGTCTAAGGTCTGGCGGACTTAATGTAAGAAAAGAGTCCATATAAGGACATCATATAGTTTTATAAACCCCTTGAGGACCCCTTGACCAGAAAAAAGTTCAAAATGTCCGATATGGACTACTGTCTGGCGGACTTCACATAAGAAAAGAGTCCAGAAAGGACATCATATAGTTTTATAAACCTCTTGAGGACCTTTTGAGATCAAAAGGTCCGATATGGACTATCTGGCACACTTAACATAAGAAAAGAGAGTCCAGAAAGGATATCATACAGTTTAATAAACCTCTTGAGGACTCTTTGGCCAGTAAAAAAAGTTCAAAAGGTCGGATACGGACTGTTGTCTGGCGGACTTAACATAAGAAAAGAGTCCATAAGGACATCATATAGTTTTATAAACCTCTTGAGGAACCTTTTGACCAGAATAAAAATTCAAAACGTTCGATATGGACTACTGTCTGGCTGACTTAACATAAGAAAAGAGTCCATAAGGACATCCTATAGTTTTATAAACCTCTTGAGGACCCTTTGACCAGAAAAAAAGTTCAAAAGGTCCGATACAGATTAATGTCTGGCGGACTTTGAGCAGAATTTTTTTTCAAAAGGTTCGATATGGACTACTGTCTGGTGGACTTAACATAAGAAAAGAGTCTATAATGACATCATATACTTTTATAAACCTCTTGAGGAGCCTTTTGACCAGAAAAAAAAATCAAAAGGTCCGATATGGACTAGTGACTGGCGGACTTAACATAAGAAAAGAGTCCGAGGACATCATAAAGTTTTATAAACCTCTTGAGGACCCTATGACCAGAAAAAAAGTTCAAAATGTCTGATACGGACTACTCTCTGGCGTACTTAACATAAGAAAAGAGTCCATAAGGACATCATATAGTTTTATAAACCTCTTGAGGACCCTTTGAGCAGAATTTTTTTTCAAAAGGTTCGATATGGACTACTGTCTGGTGGACTTAACATAAGAAAAGAGTCTTTAAGGACATCATATAGTTTTATAAACCTCTTGAGGAGCCTTTTTACCGAAAAATAAATTCAAATGGTTCGATATGGACTATTGTCTGGCGGACTTAACATAAGAAAATAGTCCATAAGGACATCCTATAGTTTTATAAGCCTCTTGAGGGCCCTTTGACCAGAAAAGAAGTTCAAAAGGTCACATACAGATTACTGTCTGGCGGACTTAACATAAGAAAAGAGTCCGAGGACATCATAAAGTTTTATAAACCTCTTGAGGACCCTATGACCAGAAAAAAAGTTCAAACGGTCCGATACAGACAACTGTCTGGCGGACTTATCATAAGAAAAGAGTCCAGAAGGACATCATATAGTTGTATAAACCTTTTGAGGACCCTTTGACCAGAAAAAAAAGTTCAAAAGGTCCGATATGGACTAGTGACTGGCGGACTTAACATAAGAAAAGAGTCCATAAGGACATCATATAGATTTATAAACCTTTTGAGGACCCTATGACCAGAAAAAAAGTTCAAAAGGTCCGATACGGACTACTGTCTGCCGGACTTAACGTAAGAAAAGAGTCTATGAGGACATCATATCGTTTTATAAACCTCTTGAGAACCCTTTGAGCAGAATTTTTTTCAAAAGGTCCGTATCGGCCTACTGTCTGGCGGACTTAACATAAGAAAAGAGTCCATAAGGACATCATATAGATTTATAAACCTTTTGAGGACCCTATGACCAGAAAAAAAGTTCAAAAGGTCCGATATGGACTACTGTCTGGCGGACTCAACATAAGAAAAGAGTCCATAAGAACATCATATAGTTTTATAAACCTCTTGAGGACCCCTTGACCAGAAAAAAGTTCAAAATGTCCGATATGGACTACTGTCTTGCGGACTTCACATAAGAAAAGAGTCCATCACATAGATTTATATTTAAAAAAAAGTTCAAAATGTTCGATATGGACTACTGTCTGGCGGACTTAACATAAGAAAAGAGTCCATCAAGACATCATATAGTTTTATAAACCTCTTGAGGATCCTTTGTCTAGAAAAAAAGTTCAAAAGGTCTGATATGGTCTAAGGTGTGGCGGACTTAACGTAAGAAAAGAGTCCATATAAGGACATCATATAGTTTTATAAACCCCTTGAGGACCCCTTGACCAGAAAAAAGTTCATAATGTCCGATATGGACTACTGTCTGGCGGACTCAATATAAGAAAAGTGTCCATAAGGACATCGTATAGTTTTATAAACCTCTTGAGTACCCTTTGACCAGAAAAAACGTTCAAAAGGTCCGATATGGTCTAAGGTCTGGCGGACTCAATATAAGAAAAGTGTCCATAAGGACATCGTATAGTTTTATAAACCTCTTGAGTACCCTTTGACCAGAAAAAACGTTCAAAAGGTCCGATATGGTCTAAGGTCTGGCGGACTTAATGTAAGAAAAGTGTCCATAAGGACATCAAATAGTTCTATAAACCTCTTGAGGATCCTTTGACTAGAAAAAAAGTTCAAAAGGTCTGATATGGTCTAAGGTCTGGCGGACTTAATGTAAGAAAAGAGTCCATATAAGGACATCATATAGTTTTATAAACCCCTTGAGGACCCCTTGACCAGAAAAAAGTTCAAAATGTCCGATATGGACTACTGTCTGGCGGACTTCACATAAGAAAAGAGTCCAGAAAGGACATCATATAGTTTTATAAACCTCTTGAGGACCTTTTGAGATCAAAAGGTCCGATATGGACTATCTGGCACACTTAACATAAGAAAAGAGAGTCCAGAAAGGATATCATACAGTTTAATAAACCTCTTGAGGACTCTTTGGCCAGTAAAAAAAGTTCAAAAGGTCGGATACGGACTGTTGTCTGGCGGACTTAACATAAGAAAAGAGTCCATAAGGACATCATATAGTTTTATAAACCTCTTGAGGAACCTTTTGACCAGAATAAAAATTCAAAACGTTCGATATGGACTACTGTCTGGCTGACTTAACATAAGAAAAGAGTCCATAAGGACATCCTATAGTTTTATAAACCTCTTGAGGACCCTTTGACCAGAAAAAAAGTTCAAAAGGTCCGATACAGATTAATGTCTGGCGGACTTTGAGCAGAATTTTTTTTCAAAAGGTTCGATATGGACTACTGTCTGGTGGACTTAACATAAGAAAAGAGTCTATAATGACATCATATACTTTTATAAACCTCTTGAGGAGCCTTTTGACCAGAAAAAAAAATCAAAAGGTCCGATATGGACTAGTGACTGGCGGACTTAACATAAGAAAAGAGTCCGAGGACATCATAAAGTTTTATAAACCTCTTGAGGACCCTATGACCAGAAAAAAAGTTCAAAATGTCTGATACGGACTACTCTCTGGCGTACTTAACATAAGAAAAGAGTCCATAAGGACATCATATAGTTTTATAAACCTCTTGAGGACCCTTTGAGCAGAATTTTTTTTCAAAAGGTTCGATATGGACTACTGTCTGGTGGACTTAACATAAGAAAAGAGTCTATAAGGACATCATATAGTTTTATAAACCTCTTGAGGAGCCTTTTTACCGAAAAATAAATTCAAATGGTTCGATATGGACTATTGTCTGGCGGACTTAACATAAGAAAATAGTCCATAAGGACATCCTATAGTTTTATAAGCCTCTTGAGGGCCCTTTGACCAGAAAAGAAGTTCAAAAGGTCACATACAGATTACTGTCTGGCGGACTTAACATAAGAAAAGAGTCCGAGGACATCATAAAGTTTTATAAACCTCTTGAGGACCCTATGACCAGAAAAAAAGTTCAAACGGTCCGATACAGACAACTGTCTGGCGGACTTATCATAAGAAAAGAGTCCAGAAGGACATCATATAGTTGTATAAACCTTTTGAGGACCCTTTGACCAGAAAAAAAAGTTCAAAAGGTCCGATATGGACTAGTGACTGGCGGACTTAACATAAGAAAAGAGTCCATAAGGACATCATATAGATTTATAAACCTTTTGAGGACCCTATGACCAGAAAAAAAGTTCAAAAGGTCCGATACGGACTACTGTCTGCCGGACTTAACGTAAGAAAAGAGTCTATGAGGACATTATATCGTTTTATAAACCTCTTGAGAACCCTTTGAGCAGAATTTTTTTCAAAAGGTCCGTATCGGCCTACTGTCTGGCGGACTTAACATAAGAAAAGAGTCCATAAGGACATCATATAGATTTATAAACCTTTTGAGGACCCTATGACCAGAAAAAAAGTTCAAAAGGTCCGATATGGACTACTCTCTGGCGGACTCAACATAAGAAAAGAGTCCATAAGAACATCATATAGTTTTATAAACCTCTTGAGGACCCCTTGACCAGAAAAAAGTTCAAAATGTCCGATATGGACTACTGTCTTGCGGACTTCACATAAGAAAAGAGTCCATCACATAGATTTATATTTAAAAAAAAGTTCAAAATGTTCGATATGGACTACTGTCTGGCGGACTTAACATAAGAAAAGAGTCCGAGGACATCATAAAGTTTTATAAACCTCTTGAGGACCCTCTGACCAGAAAAAAAGTTCAAAATGTCTGATACGGACTACTCTCTGGCGGACTTAACATAAGAAAAGAGTCCATCAAGACATCATAAAGTTTTATAAACCTCTTGAGGACCCTTTGAGCAGAATTTTTTTTCAAAAGGGTTCGATATGGACTACTGTTTGGCGGACTTAACATAAGAAAAGAGTCCGAGGACATCATAAAGTTTTATAAACCTCTTGAGGACCCTTTGAGCAGAATTTTTTTTCAAAAGGGTTCGATATGGACTACTGTCTGGCGGACTTAACATAAGAAAAGAGTCTATAAGGACATCATATAGTTTTATAAACCTCTTGAGGACCCTTTGACCAGAAAAAAGTTCAAAAGGTCCGATACAGATTACTGTCTGGCGGACTTAACATAAGAAAAGAGTCTATAAGGACATCATACAGTTTTATAAACCTCTTGAGGACCCTTTCAGCAGAAAAAAAATTCAAAAGGTTCGTTATGGACTACTGTCTGGCGGATTTAACTTAAGAAAAGAGTCCATAAGGACATCATATAGATTTATAAACCTTTTGAGGACCCTATGACCAGAAAAAAAGTTCAAAAGGTCCGATACGGACTACTGTCTGGCGGACTTAACATAAGAAAAGTGTCCATAAGGACATCATATAGATTTATAAACCTTTTGAGGACCCTTACACCAGAAAAAAAGTTCAAAAGGTCTGATACGGACTACTAAAAATCAAAAGGTCCGATACGGACTACTGTCTAGCGGAAGTAGCATAAGAAAAGAGTCCATAAGGACATCATACAGTTTTATAAACCTCTTGAGGACCCTTTGACCAGAAAAAAGTTAAAGAGGTCCGATATGGACTACGGTCTGGCGGACTCAATATAAGAAAAGAGTCCATAAGGACATCATATAAATTTATAAACCTCTTGAGGAGACTTTTAACCAGAAAAAAAATTCAAAAGGTTCGATTTGGACTACTGTCTGGCGGACTTAACATAAGAAAAGAGTCTATAAGGACATCATATAGTTTTATTAACCTCTTGAGGACCCTTTGGGCAGAATTTTTTTTCAAAAGGTTCGATTTGGACTACTGTCTGGCGGACTTAACATAAGAAAAGAGTCTATAAGGACATCATATAGTTTTATAAACCTCGTGAGGACCCTTTGACCAGAAAAAAGTTAAAGAGGTCCGATATGGACTAAGGTCTGGCGGACTCAATATAAGAAAAGAGTCCATAAGGACATCATATAGATTTATAAACCTCTTGAGGAGACTTTTAACCAGAAAAAAAATTCAAAAGGTTCGATTTGGACTACTGTCTGGCGGACTTAACATAAGAAAAGAGTCTATAAGGACATCATATAGTTTTATAAACCTCTTGAGGACCCTTTGGGCAGAATTTTTTTTCAAAAGGTTCGATTTGGACTACTGTCTGGCGGACTTAACATAAGAAAAGGGTCTATTAGGACATCATATAGTTTTATAAACCTCTTGAGGAGCCTTTTGACCAGAAAAAAATTTCAAAAGGTTCGATATGGACTACTGTCTGGCGGACTTAACATAAGAAAAGAGTGCATAAGGACAACCTATAGTTTTATAAACCTTTTGAGGACCCTTTGAACAGAAAAAAAGTTCAAAAGGACCGATACGGACTACTGTCTTGCGGACTTAACATAAGAAAAGAGTCCAGAAGGACATCATATAGTTGTATAAAACTATTGAGGACCCTTTGACCAGAAAAAAAGTTCAAAAGGTCCGATACAGACTACTGTCTGGCGGACTTAACATAAGAAAATAGTCCATAAGGACATCCTATAGTTGTATAAACCTCTTGAGGACCCTTTGACCAGAAAAAAAAGTTCAAAAGGTCCGATATGGACTAGTGACTGGCGGACTTAACATAAGAAAAGAGTCCAGAAGGACATCATATAGTTTTATAAACCTCTTGAGGACCCTTTGACTAGAAAAAAAGTTAAAAAGGTCCGATATGGACTAAGGTCTGGCGGACTCAATATAAGAAAAGAGTCCATAAGGACATCGTATAATTTTATAAACCTCTTGAGTACCCTTTGACAAGAAAAAACGTTCAAAGGGTCCGATATGGTCTAAGGACTGGCGGACTTTATGTAAGAAAAGTGTCCATAAGGACATCAAATAGTTCTATAAACCTCTTGAGGACCCTTTGACCATAAAAAAAGTTTGAAAGGTCCGATATGGACTACTGTTTGGCGGACTTAACATAAGAAAATAGTCCATAAGGACATCCTATAGTTTTATAAGCCTCCTGAGGACCCTTTGACCAGAAAAAAAGTTCAAAAGGTCAGATACAGATTACTGTCTGGCGGACTTAACATAAGAAAAGAGTCCATAAGGACATCATATTGATTTATAAACCTTTTGAGGACCCTATGACCAGAAAAAAGGTTAAAAAGGTCCTATACAGACTACTGTCTGGCGGACTTAAAATAAGAAAAGAGTCCGAGGACGTCATAAAGTTTTATAAACCTGTTGAGGACCCTTTGACCAGAAAAAAAGTTCAAAATGTCTGATACGGACTACTCTCTTGTTGACTTAACATACGAAAAGAGTCCATAAGGACATCCTATAGTTTAGTAAACCTCTTGAGGACCCTTTGACTGGAAAAAAGTTCAAAAGATCCGATACGGACTACTGTCTTGCGGACATAACATAAGAAAACAGTACATAAGGACATCATATTGATTTATAAACCTTTTGAGGACCCTATGTCCAGAAAAAAGGTTAAAAAGGTCCTATACAGACTACTGTCTGGCGGACTTAAAATAAGAAAAGAGTCCGAGGACATCATAAAGTTTTATAAACCTCTTGAGGAGCCTTTTGACCAGAACAAACAATTCAAAAGGTTCGATATGGACTACTGTCTGGCGGACTTAACATAAGAAAAGAGTCCATAAGGACATCCTATAGTTTTATAAACCTCTTGAGGACCCTTTGACCAGAAAAAAAGTTCAAAAGGTTCGATATGGACTAGTGTCTGGCGGACTAAACTTAAGTAAAGAGTCCATATAAGGACATCATATAGTTTTATAAACCCCTTGAGGACCTTTTGACCATAAAATTTTTTTTTCAAAAGATCCGATATGGACTAAGGTCTGCCGGACTTAAAGTAAGAAAAGATATAGTTTTGTAAACCTCTGGCGGACTAAACTTAAGAAAAGAGTCCATATAAGGACATCATATAGTTTTATAAACCCCTTGAAGACCCTTTGACCATAAATTTTTTTTTCAAAAGGTCCGATATGGACTAAGGTCTGGCGGACTTAACGTAAGAAAAGAGTACATAAGGACATCCTATAGTTTTGTAAACCTCTTGAGGACCCTTTGACCAGAAAAAAAGTTCAAAAGTTCCGATACGGACTACTGTCTTGCGGACTTAGCATAAGAAAAGAGTCCATAAGGACATCATATATTTTTATAAACCTATTAGGACCCTCTTACCAGAACAAAAGTTCAAAAGGTCCGATACGGACTTCTGTCTGGCGGACTGAACATAAGAAAAGAGTCCATAAGGATGTCATATTGATTTATAAACCTTTTGAGGACCCTATGACCAGAAAAAAGGTTAAAAAGGTCCGATACAGACTACTGTCTGGCGGACTCAACATAAGAAAAGAGTCCGAGGACATCATAAAGTTTTATCAACCTCTTGAGGAGCCTTTTGACCAGAAAAAACAATTCAAAAGGTTCGATATGGACTACTCTCTGGCGGACTTAACATAAGAAAAGAGTCTATAAGGACATCATATCGTTTTATAAACCTCTTGAGGACCCTTTGAGCAGAATTTTTTTTCAAAAGGGCCGTATCGGACTACTGTCTGGCGGACTTAACAAAGAAAAGAGACCATAAGGACATCATGTAGTTTTATAAACCTTTTGAGTACCCTTTGACCAGAAAAAAAGTTCAAAAGGTCCGATAGTCAATGACAATGTGTAGAAAGTTAAATATAGTCTACTCTCTAACCAGAAATATGTTCATTAGGTCAAATATGGAATACTTTACGACTGACGTCACATCAGCTGGAGTCCATGAGTTTATAAAGTAAAAAAAAAAAACATGAATAACAAGAATAGCCAAGAGTTAATGAAAATATATAGTAATTTGCCTTTAGGGGACCCTTTGGACAGAAATATTTTCAATGGGCCAAATATAGGCTGGCTGATGTAAAATCAGAAGGAGTCCATGAGTTTATATAGTAAACAAATTTTTTGAGGACCCTTTGTATTTCCTTGTATATAACTGAGGACCCCGTCAGTTTATATAGCAGAAAATACATTTTGCGCACCCTTTGGCCAGAGATATGTTCAATAGATTAGGTATGGACTACTGTATGGCTGTATGACAATATATAGTAAATTGCTATATATTTAGCAACAAGTTCTTAATCTTAATCTTTGCTGGACCCCTTGGGCAGAAATATTTTCAGTGTGCCAAACATAGAATGGCTGATGTAAAATGAGTTTTATATTGCGAAAAAAACATTTTTAGGAAACTTATTAACTAATTGATTTAACATTAGAAAGTGTCTTTGAGAATAAATAGTAAGTTGACTTTTGGTGACCCTTTTGCCAGAATTATTTTCAATGGGCTAAATATAGCCAATAATTCCGTAGAGCATTGCACATTTGTGTTGTTTCATTCCATTGTATACAAAGTCTAACTTATTCCTCTGTACAATGAAAAGAAAATACATAAAATAACACATGTGCATTGAATTCCCATACTATAACTAACTTATTCCGATTTGCATTGAGGAGATAACATTTTTGTTGTTTCCATTCCATTGCATAAAAGGTCTAACTTAATCCTTGGTGCGATGAAAAAGCTAACCATTATCAGTTGTGTATGATGGGAAATAATTGCATTAGCTGTTGAAAAGACAACCCACACTTTCCTTTGCACAACGAATAGATGAGAACTAACTCATTTTGTAGTGAATTAAATAGATGTGCATTGCATTGCACATATGATAAAGCGTTGTGCAGTGAAGAATAGCATACAAGCAATGCACTATGTTGCATTGCAATGAATTCAAGAACTAACTCATTTCGGTGTGCATTGAAGAGATGTGCAATGCAATCTGCTGTTGCATCGCATTGCACATAATTTTAAGCGTTGTGCATTGAAGTATAACATATAAGCAATGTGCACGCATTGTAATGCATTCAAGAACTAACTCATTTTGTAGTGATTTCAAGAGATGTGCAATATAATATGTTGTTTTAATAACATTTTGTTGTTTCATTCCATTGCATAAAACGTCTAACTTATTCCTTTGTGCAATGAAAAAACTAACCATTATAATTTTTGTATGAAGATAAATCATTGCATTAGCTGTTGAAAAGACAACATCACAGAGCTGTCGCTTTCCAATGCATGCAATAACTTACTCTTTCCTTTGTACAACGAAGAAATGTCCAATGCAGCGTGCAGTGCACAAACGTTGTGCATGGAAGAATAACATAAAGTAAGATGCACCTTGTTGCATTGCAATGCATTCAAAAACTAACTAATTTCGTAGTGCATTGAAGAGATGTGTAATAAAATCTGCTGTTGCATAGCATTGTACAAACGATCAAGCGTTGTGAAGTGAAGAATAACATAAACAATATGGACTTTTTTGCATTGCAATGCATTCAAGAACTACTAACTCATTCCGTAATGCATTGAGGATATGTGCAATGCAATCTGCTGTTGCATTGCATTGTACACACGATCAAGCGTTGTGCATTGAAGAATAACCTATAAGCAATATGTATTTTTTTGCGTTGCAATGCATTCAAGAACTAACTCATTCCGTAGTGCATTGAAGATATATGCAATGCGATCTGCTAATGCAATGCATTGAACATACGAACATGCGTTGTGCATTGAAGAATAACATATAAGCAATATGCACTTTATTGTATTGGAATGCATTCAAAAACTAACTAATTTCGTAGTGCATTGAAAATATCTGCAATGCAATCTGATGTTGCATCGCATTGCACATACGACCAAGCGTTGTAAATTGAAGAATAACATATAAGCAATATGGACTTTTTTGGATCGCAAGAACTAACTCATTCCATGGTGCATTGAAGAGACGTGCAATGCAATCTGCTATTGCAATGCATTGCACTTACGTTCAAGCGTTCTGCATTGAAGAATAATGTATAAGTAATATGCCTTTTTGCATTGAAATGCATTCATGAACTAGCTCATTCCGTAGTGCGTTGAAGAGATAACATTTTTGCTGTTACAGTATATTGCATATACTAAGCTATATATATAGCTATATACTATATAAAATGTCAATTGATATTTTTATCAAACTTGCATCAAACCAACCATTTTCAGTTTTATGAAGGAAAATCATTGCATGAAATGTTGAAACGACAACACACAACATATTGGTTTTCGCTTTGCATGCAACTGATATATTTGTCTACTAACGAGAAAACATCACAATAGCTGTAGCTTTCCATTGCATAAAATAACTAACTTATTCCATAGTGCGTTGAAGAGATGGATGATGCAATCTGCTCTTACTTAAAAGGTATCTTACTATATTTGATCTCATAGACTCATTTTGAGAAGTCAGTTTGTTATCTATTAAACATATATCTGGCCTAAGAATCCTCAAAAGACTCCTAATGTGAACTCTATCCATAATCTAAAGGTCCTCTATCCATACTCTATATTTAATTTTTAGTCCATATTTAATCTACTGGACATATTACTGACGGAAGAGTTCTCGATTATGAACTTTCTGCACATTCTCATTCTCAGTAACTTCTGTTACTTGTAACTGAATGTTGTAACTTCTGTTACTTTCAGCCATCCTGTATTTGTCCAAATATGGACTACTGACTTAACTTTAGAAAAAGTCTATGATAATATATAGTATGGTTCCATTTGACAACCCTTTGGCCAGAAATATGTTTAATAGATCAGATATGGATTTTTTTATGACTGATGAAACAGGAGTCAATGAGTATGCAGAGAATAAGATGTACTCTTTGGCCAGAATATGTTCAGTAGGTTAAATATGGACTACCATTCAACTGAGGTAACATCAGAAAAGAGTTATTATGTAAAAAAAAATTCAAGATCAAGCTAGGTCAAATATGGACTACTCTCTGGCTGATTTAACATCAGAAAAAGTCTATGAGAATGTAAGGTATGTTGCCTTTTGACAAGCCTTTGGCCAGAAATATGTTCAGCAGGTCAATTTTGTACTTGTGTAGGGCTGATATAACATTAGAAGAAGTGAATGAGAATGTATAGAAAGTTTATAGGTCAATTATGGACTACTTTATGGCTGAGATAACATCACAAGGAGTTATTATGTAAAGAATGTTCAAGATCCAGTACTTTTGGTCCAGAAATATCTAAAATAGGTACAGTAATGTACAGTAGGTCAAATATGGACTACTATCTGTCTGATTTAACATCAGAATGAGTTTATGATAATGTATATTTCTAAGGGTTCTAAGGCAACTTACCCTTTTGGTAACCCTTTGGCCAGAAATATTTTCAATGGGTCAAATAAAGGCTTGGCTGATGAAACATCAATAGTAGTCGATGGAAGTCTGTAGAGGGTTCAATACTCTTTGGCCAGAAATATGTTAATTAGGACAAATATGGACTGCTATATGGCTGACGTAACATCAGAAGTATGCATTCATTATATATAGGTTGTTCAAGAGTGATTACTCTTGGCCCAGAAGTATGTACAGTATCTCAAATATTCACTGTCAATGAGAATGTGTAGAAAGTTAAATATATAGAGTACTCTCTAGCCAGAAATATGTTCATTAGGTCAAATATGGCTGATTTAATATAAGAAGGAGTCTATAATTTTATATAATTTCTAAATTTCTCTCATTTCTTTTGAGGACCCTTTGATCAGAAAAAAGTTCAAAAGGTCCGATATGCACTTCTGTCTGGTCAACTTAACATACATCGAACTCCTAAAAGTCTATAATAACAAGGATATAAAGCTATACTTTGAGGACCCTTTTATGGATTCTATGGATCTAAAAGATCGATAGAAAAGTGTTTAGGCCCAATTGTATCCCTTTGTAAGCGTTTTCATCTGGGCTTCAGTGTTGCCCTTCAGCTCACAATCTGAACTGGGAACTTGATGCAAAATAAATCTTAGTTAAGTCGTCTCTTAATTCCCATTCCACAACCAGTTTTATTAATTTATACTGGTTCTTGACGGGCAGCTGGGTGGCATAGCTGTACATTTTTTGTGGAGCAAATAGGACACTGAATTCCAGACTTGCAACCATCATCAATAGGGAAAAGGGGCGATCACTCCATGAACCACAGCTTTACTGGTCTGACTCGCAACAATGCTGCTGAAGGTTACATTGACTGTATAGGACTGTCCCTTATGATGCATGAGAAGGAATGTATGAGTATGTATAGAAAGTTCAAGATCAAGTACTCTTGGGCCAGAAATATATTCAGCAGGTCAAATATCTGTCATGTCATTAGAAGTCAGTCTCTATCTATCGATTGTAAGGATAGAAAGCTATACTTTGAGGACCCTTTTAACAGAAAAAAATTCAATATGTCCGATATGGACTTCTTTGCGGCCTCTGAAGCATGAGAAGGATCATAAGAAGTCAATCTGTATGAGAAAATAGTATTGTTCAAGAACAATTTGTCCAGAAATATGTTCAGTAGGTCAAAAAGGGACCTCTGTATGGCTGATTTACATCAGAAGGAGTCTACAGAAGTCATCAGAAGTTTATATTGTTTAAAACGTTTTGAGGTCCCTTTGACCAAAAGTAAGTTCAATAGGTCAGATATGGACTTCTATATGGCTTATGAAGCATCAGAAGGAGTCTATATAGAAAGTTCAAGATCAAGTACTCTTGGACCAGAAATATGTTCAGTAGGTCAAAAAGGGACCTATCTGTGGCTGATATATAATATTTAAACCCTTTTAAAAACCCTTTGACCAGAAAAAAGTTTTGATATGGTCTCCTCTATGGCGGACTAAACACCACAAAGAATCTATAAGGATATAAAGCTATACTTTGAGGACCCCTTTAACAGAAAAAAATCAATAGGTCAGATATGGACTCTGAATCATCAGAAGGATCATAAAAACAATCTCTATGAAAAGTTAGTATTGTGCAAGAAATCTATGTCCAGAAATATATATAGGACCTTTTGACCAGAAAAAAAGTTTAAGAGGTCCGATATGGACTACTGTCTGGCGGACTTAACATAAAAAAAGAGTCCGAGGACATCATAAAGTTTTATAAACCTCTTGAGGACCCTATGACAAGAAAAAAAGTTCAAACGGTCCGATACAAACAACTGTCTGGCGGACTTATCATATGAAAAGAGTCAAGAAGGACATCATATAGTTGTATAAACCTCTTGAGGACCCTTTGACCAGAAAAAAAAGTTCAAAAGGTCCAAAATGGACCAGTGACTGGCAGACTTAAACCTAAGAAAATAGTCCAGAAGGACAACATACCGTTTTATAAACCTCTTGAGGACCCTTTGAGCAGAAAAAAAATTCAAAAGGTCCGATACGGACTACTGTCTGGCGGACTTAACTTAAAAAAAGAGTCTATAAGGACATCAAACAGTTTTATAAACCTCTTGAGGACCATTTGAGCAGAAAAAAAACTTCAAAAGGTCCGATACGGACTACTGTCTGACGGACTTAACATAAGAAAAGAGTCCATAATGACATCATATAGTTTTATAAACCTCTTGAGGAGACTTTTGACCAGAAAAAAAGTTCAAAAGGTCTGATACGGACTACTCTCTGGCGGACTTAACATAAGAAAAGAGTCCATAAGGACATCATATAGTTTTATAAACCTCTTGAGGAGCCTTTTGACCAGAAAAAACAATTCAAAAGGTCTGATACGGACTACTCTCTGGCGGACTTAACATAAGAAAAGAGTCCATAAGGACATCATATAGTTTTATAAACCTCTTGAGGAGCCTTTTGATCAGAAAAAACAATTCAAAAGGTCCGATACAGATTACTGTCTGGCGGACTTAACATAAGAAAAGAGTCTATAAGGACATCATATAGATAAACCTTTTGAGGACCCTATGACCAGAAAAAAAAGTTCAAAAGGTCCGATACGGACTACTGTGTTGCGGACTTAACATAAGAAAAGAGTCTATAAGGACATCATATCGTTTTATAAACCCCTTGAGGACCCCTAGACCAGAAAAAAATTCTAAATGTCCGATATGAACTACTGTCTGGCGGACTTAACATAAGAAAAGAGTCCATCATATAGATTTATAAACCTCTAGAGGACCCTTTGACCAGAAAAAAAGTTCAAAAGGTCCGATATGGACTAATATCTGGTGGACTTAACATAAGAAAAGAGTCCAAGAAGGACGTCATATAGTTTTATGAACCTCTTGAGGACCCTTTGACCAGAAAAAACAATTCAAAAGGTCCGATACAGATAACTGTCTGGCGGATTTAACATAAGAAAAGAGTCTATAAGGACATCATACAGTTTTATAAACCTCTTGAGGACCCTATGAGCAGAAAAAAAATTCAAAAGGTCCGTTATGGACTACTGTCTGGTGGCCTTAAATTAAGAAAAGAGTCCATAAGGACATAATATAGATTTATAAACCTTTTGAGGACCCTATGACCAGAAAAAGAGTTCAAAAGGTCCGATACGGACTACTGTGTTGCGGACTTAACATAAGAAAAGAGTCTATAAGGACATCATATCGATTTATAAACCTCTTGAGGACCCTTTGAGCAGAATTTTTTTTCAAAAGGTCCTTTATCGGACTACTGTCTGGCGGACTTAACATAAGAAAAGAGTCCATAAGGACATAATATAGATTTATAAACCTTTTGAGGACCCTATGACCAGAACAAAAGTTCATAAGGTCCTTTATCGGACTACTGTCTGGCGGACTTAACATAAGAAAAGAGTCCATAAGGACATAATATAGATTTATAAACCTTTTGAAGACCCTATGACCAGAACAAAAGTTCAAAAGGTCCGATACGGACTACTGTCTGACGGACTTAACATAAGAAAAGAGTCCATAATGACATCATATAGTTTTATAAACCTCTTGAGGAGACTTTTGACCAGAAAAAAAGTTCAAAAGGTCTGATACGGACTACTCTCTGGCGGACTTAACATAAGAAAAGAGTCCATAAGGACATCATATAGTTTTATAAACCTCTTGAGGAGCCTTTTGACCAGAAAAAACAATTCAAAAGGTCTGATACGGACTACTCTCTGGCGGACTTAACATAAGAAAAGAGTCCATAAGGACATCATATAGTTTTATAAACCTCTTGAGGAGCCTTTTGACCAGAAAAAACAATTCAAAAGGTCCGATACAGATTACTGTCTGGCGGACTTAACATAAGAAAAGAGTCTATAAGGACATCATACAGTTTTATAAACCTCTTGAGGACCCTATGAGCAGAAAAAAAATTCAAAAGGTCCGTTATGGACTACTGTCTGGCGGACTTAAGAAAAGAGTCAATGAGGACATCATATAGATAAACCTTTTGAGGACCCTATGACCAGAAAAAAAAGTTCAAAAGGTCCGATACGGACTACTGTGTTGCGGACTTAACATAAGAAAAGAGTCTATAAGGACATCATATCGTTTTATAAACCCCTTGAGGACCCCTAGACCAGAAAAAAATTCTAAATGTCCGATATGAACTACTGTCTGGCGGACTTAACATAAGAAAAGAGTCCATCATATAGATTTATAAACCTCTAGAGGACCCTTTGACCAGAAAAAAAGTTCAAAAGGTCCGATATGGACTAATATCTGGTGGACTTAACATAAGAAAAGAGTCCAAGAAGGACGTCATATAGTTTTATGAACCTCTTGAGGACCCTTTGACCAGAAAAAACAATTCAAAAGGTCCGATACAGATAACTGTCTGGCGGATTTAACATAAGAAAAGAGTCTATAAGGACATCATACAGTTTTATAAACCTCTTGAGGACCCTATGAGCAGAAAAAAAATTCAAAAGGTCCGTTATGGACTACTGTCTGGTGGCCTTAAATTAAGAAAAGAGTCCATAAGGACATAATATAGATTTATAAACCTTTTGAGGACCCTATGACCAGAAAAAGAGTTCAAAAGGTCCGATACGGACTACTGTGTTGCGGACTTAACATAAGAAAAGAGTCTATAAGGACATCATATCGATTTATAAACCTCTTGAGGACCCTTTGAGCAGAATTTTTTTTCAAAAGGTCCTTTATCGGACTACTGTCTGGCGGACTTAACATAAGAAAAGAGTCCATAAGGACATAATATAGATTTATAAACCTTTTGAGGACCCTATGACCAGAACAAAAGTTCAAAAGGTCCTTTATCGGACTACTGTCTGGCGGACTTAACATAAGAAAAGAGTCCATAAGGACATAATATAGATTTATAAACCTTTTGAGGACCCTATGACCAGAACAAAAGTTCAAAAGGTCCGATACGGACTACTGTCTGACGGACTTAACATAAGAAAAGAGTCCATAATGACATCATATAGTTTTATAAACCTCTTGAGGAGACTTTTGACCAGAAAAAAAGTTCAAAAGGTCTGATACGGACTACTCTCTGGCGGACTTAACATAAGAAAAGAGTCCATAAGGACATCATATAGTTTTATAAACCTCTTGAGGAGCCTTTTGACCAGAAAAAACAATTCAAAAGGTCTGATACGGACTACTCTCTGGCGGACTTAACATAAGAAAAGAGTCCATAAGGACATCATATAGTTTTATAAACCTCTTGAGGAGCCTTTTGACCAGAAAAAACAATTCAAAAGGTCCGATACAGATTACTGTCTGGCGGACTTAACATAAGAAAAGAGTCTATAAGGACATCATACAGTTTTATAAACCTCTTGAGGACCCTATGAGCA
This sequence comes from Siphateles boraxobius, assembly GCF_051911475.1. Lineage (NCBI taxonomy): Eukaryota > Metazoa > Chordata > Actinopteri > Cypriniformes > Leuciscidae > Siphateles > Siphateles boraxobius. The sequence continues at coordinate 11,643,082 of NW_027508876.1, read as the reverse complement.
GAAAAAAAATTCAAAAGGTCCGTTATGGACTACTGTCTGGCGGACTTAAGAAAAGAGTCAATGAGGACATCATATAGATAAACCTTTTGAGGACCCTATGACCAGAAAAAAAAGTTCAAAAGGTCCGATACGGACTACTGTGTTGCGGACTTAACATAAGAAAAGAGTCTATAAGGACATCATATCGTTTTATAAACCCCTTGAGGACCCCTAGACCAGAAAAAAATTCTAAATGTCCGATATGAACTACTGTCTGGCGGACTTAACATAAGAAAAGAGTCCATCATATAGATTTATAAACCTCTAGAGGACCCTTTGACCAGAAAAAAAGTTCAAAAGGTCCGATATGGACTAATATCTGGTGGACTTAACATAAGAAAAGAGTCCAAGAAGGACGTCATATAGTTTTATGAACCTCTTGAGGACCCTTTGACCAGAAAAAACAATTCAAAAGGTCCGATACAGATAACTGTCTGGCGGATTTAACATAAGAAAAGAGTCTATAAGGACATCATACAGTTTTATAAACCTCTTGAGGACCCTATGAGCAGAAAAAAAATTCAAAAGGTCCGTTATGGACTACTGTCTGGTGGCCTTAAATTAAGAAAAGAGTCCATAAGGACATAATATAGATTTATAAACCTTTTGAGGACCCTATGACCAGAAAAAGAGTTCAAAAGGTCCGATACGGACTACTGTGTTGCGGACTTAACATAAGAAAAGAGTCTATAAGGACATCATATCGATTTATAAACCTCTTGAGGACCCTTTGAGCAGAATTTTTTTTCAAAAGGACCTTTATCGGACTACTGTCTGGCGGACTTAACATAAGAAAAGAGTCCATAAGGACATAATATAGATTTATAAACCTTTTGAGGACCCTATGACCAGAACAAAAGTTCAAAAGGTCCGATATGGACTACTGTCTGGCGGACTTAACATAAGAAAAGAGTCCATAGGGACATCATACAGTTTTACAAACCTCGTGAGGACCCTTTGACCAGAAAAAAAGTTCAAAATGTCCGATACGGACTACTGTCTGGCGGACTTAATGTAAGAAAAGTGTCCATAAGGACATCAAATAGTTCTATAACCTCTTGAGGACCCTTTGACTAGAAAAAAAGTTCAAAAGGTCCGATATGGACTAAGGTCTGGTGGACTTAACATAAGAAAAGAGTAAGGACATATAAGGACATCCTATAGTTTTATAAACCCCTTGAGGACCCCTTGACCAGAAAAAAGTTCAAAATGTCCGATATGAACTACTGTCTGGCGGACTTCACAAAAGAAAAGAGTCCATCATATAGATTTATAAACCTCTTGAGGACCCTTTGACCAGAAAAAAAGTTCAAAAGGTCCGATATGGACTAGTAATCTGGTGGACTTAACATAAGAAAAGAGTCCAAGAAGGACGTCATATAGTTTTATGAACCTCTTGAGGACCCTTTGACCAGAAAAAAAGCTTAAAATGTCTGATACGGACTACTCTCTGGCGGACTTAACATAAGAAAAGAGTCCATAAGGACATCATATAGTTTTATAAACCTCTTGAGGAGCCTTTTGACCAGAAAAAACAATTCAAAAGGTCCGATATGGACTACTGTCCGGCGAACACAACATAAGAAAAGAGTCCATAAGGACATCCTATAGTTTTATAAACCTCTTGAGGACCCTTTGACCAGAAAAAAAGTTCAAAAGGTCCGATATGGACTACTGTCTGGCGGACTGAACATAAGAAAAGAGTCCATAAGGACATCATATAGATTTATAAACCTTTTGAGGAACCTTTGACCAGAAAAAAGTTAAAAAGGTCCGATACAGACAACTGTCTGGTGGACTTAACATAAGAAGAGAGGCCGAGGACATCATAAAGTTTTATAAACCTCTTGAGGACCCTTTGACCGGAAAAAAAGTTCAAAATGTCTGATATGGACTACTGTCTGGCGGACTTAACATAAGAAAAGAGTCCATAGGGACATCATACAGTTTTACAAACCTCGTGAGGACCCTTTGACCAGAAAAAAAGTTAAAAATGTCTGATATGGACTACTGTCTGGCGGACTCAACATAAGAAAAGAGTCCATAAGAAAATCATATAGTTTTATAAACCTCTTGAGGACCCTATGACCAGAAAAAATGTTCAAAAGTTCCGATATGGTCTAAGGTCTGGCGGACTTAATGTAAGAAAAGTGTCCATAAGGACATCAAATAGTTCTATAACCTCTTGAGGACCCTTTGACTAGAAAAAAAGTTCAAAAGGTCCGATATGGACTAAGGTCTGGCGGACTTAACATAAGAAAAGAGTAAGGACATATAAGGACATCCTATAGTTTTATAAACCCCTTGAGGACCCCTTGACCAGAAAAAAGTTCAAAATGTCCGATATGAACTACTGTCTGGCGGACTTCACAAAAGAAAAGAGTCCATCATATAGATTTATAAACCTCTTGAGGACCCTTTGACCAGAAAAAAAGTTCAAAAGGTCCGATATGGACTAGTATCTGGTGGACTTAACATAAGAAAAGAGTCCAAGAAGGACGTCATATAGTTTTATGAACCTCTTGAGGACCCTTTGACCAGAAAAAAAGCTTAAAATGTCTGATACGGACTACTCTCTGGCGGACTTAACATAAGAAAAGAGTCCATAAGGACATCATATAGTTTTATAAACCTCTTGAGGAGCCTTTTGACCAGAAAAAACAATTCAAAAGGTCCGATATGGACTACTGTCCGGCGAACACAACATAAGAAAAGAGTCCATAAGGACATCCTATCGTTTTATAAACCTCTTGAGGACCCTTTGACCAGAAAAAAAGTTCAAAAGGTCCGATATGGACTACTGTCTGGCGGACTGAACATAAGAAAAGAGTCCATAAGGACATCATATAGATTTATAAACCTTTTGAGGAACCTTTGACCAGAAAAAAGTTAAAAAGGTCCGATACAGACAACTGTCTGGCGGACTTAACATAAGAAGAGAGACCGAGGACATCATAAAGTTTTATAAACCTCTTGAGGACCCTTTGACCGGAAAAAAAGTTCAAAATGTCTGATATGGACTACTCTCTGGCGGACTTAACATAAGAAAAGAGTCCATAAGGACATCATATAGTTTTATAAACCTGTTGAGGACCCTTTGACCAGAAAAAAAGTTCAAAAGGTCCGATATGGACTACTGTCTGGCGGACTGAACATAAGAAAAGAGTCCATAAGGACACCATATAGATTTATAAACCTTTTGAGGAACCTATGACCAGAAAAAAAATAAAAAGGTCCGATACAGACAACTGTCTGGCCGACTTAACATAAGAAGAGAGACCGAGGACATCATAAAGTTTTATAAACCTCTTGAGGACCCTTTGACCAGAAAAATAGTTCAAAATGTCTGATACGGACTACTCTCTGTCGGTCTTAACATAAGAAAAGAGTCCATAAGGACATCATATAGTTTTATAAACCTCTTCAGGACCCTTTGACCAGACAAAAAGTTCAAAAGGTCCGATTTGAACTAGTATCTAGTGGTCTTAACACAAGAAAAGAGTCCAAGAAGGACGTCATATAGTTTTATGAACCTCTTGAGGACCTTTTGACCAGAAAAAAGTTCAAAATGTCCGATATGGACTACTGTCTGGCGGACTTAACATAAGAAAAGAGTCCGAGGACATCATAAAGTTTTGTAAACCTCTTGAGGACCCTTTGACCAGAAAAAAAGTTCAAAAAGTCTGATACGGACTACTCTCTGGCGGACTTAACATAAAAAAAGAGTCCATAAGGTCATCATATATTTTTTAAACCTCTTGAGGACCCTTTGACCAGAAAAAAAGTTCAAAAAGTCTGATACGGACTACTCTCTGGCGGACTTAACATAAGAAAAGAGTCCATAAGGACATCATATAGTTTTATAAACCTCTTGAGGAACCTTTGACCAGAAAAAAAGTTCAAAAGGTCCGATATGGACTAGTGTCTTGCGGACTTAACATAAGAAAAGAGTCCATTAGGACATCCTATAATTTTATAAACCTATTGACGACCCTCTGACCAGAGAAAAAGTTCAAAAGGTCCGATACGGACTTCTGTCTGGCAGACTGAACATAAGAAAAGAGTCCATAAGGACATCATATTGATTTATAAACCTTTTGAGTACCCTATGACCAGAAAAAAGGTTAAAAAGGTCCGATACAGACTACTGTCTGGCGGACTTAACATAAGAAAAGAGTCCGAGGACATCATAAAGTTTATAAACCTCTTGAGGACCCTTTGACCAGAAAGAAAGTTCAAAAGGTCCGAAATGGACTAAGGTCTGGCGGACAAAACATAAGAAAAGAGTCCATAAGGACATCATACAGTTTTTTAAACCTTTTGAGGACCCTATGACCAGAAAAAAAGTTAAAACGGTCCTATACAGACAACTGTCTGGCGGACTTAACATAAGAAAAGAGTCCAGAAGGACATCATATAGTTGTATAAACCTCTTGAGGACCCTTTGACCAGAAAAAAAGTTCAAAAGGTCAGATACAGACTACTGTCTGGCGGACGTAACATCAGAAAAGAGTCCAAGAAGGACGTCATATAGCTTTATGAACCTCTTGAGGACCATTTGACCAGAAAAAAAGTTCAAAAGGTCTGATACGGACTGCTCTCTGGCGGACTTAACGTAAGAAAAGAGTCCATAAGGACATCGTACAGTTTTATAAACCTCGTGAGGACCCTTTGACCAGAAAAAAAGTTCAAAAGGTCCGATACAGATTACTGTCTGGCGGACTTAACATAAGACAAGAGTCTATAAGGACATCATGCAGTTTTATAAACCTCTTGAGGACCCTTTGAGCAGAAAAAAATTCAAAAGGTCCGTTATGGACTACTGTCTGGTGGCCTTAACTTAAGAAAAGAGTCCATAAGGACATAATATAGATTTATAAACCTTTTGAGGACCCTATGACCAGAAAAAGAGTTCAAAAGGTCCGATACGGACTACTGTGTTGCGGACTTAACATAAGAAAAGAGTCTATAAGGACATCATATCGATTTATAAACCTCTTGAGGACCCTTTGAGCAGAATTTTTTTTCAAAAGGTCCGTATCGGACTACTGTCTGGCGGACTTAACATAAGAAAAGAGTCCATAAGGACATAATATAGATTTATAAACCTTTTGAGGACCCTATGACCAGAACAAAAGTTCAAAATGTCCGATACGGACTACTGTCTGGCGGACTCAACATAAGAAAAGAGTCCATAAGAAAATCATATAGTTTTATAAACCTCTTGAGGACCCTATGACCAGAAAAATTTTTCAAAAGTTCCGATATGGTCTAAGGTCTGGCGGACTTAATGTAAGAAAAGTGTCCATAAGGACATCAAATAGTTCTATAACCTCTTGAGGACCCTTTGACTAGAAAAAAAGTTCAAAAGGTCCGATATGGACTAAGGTCTGGCGGACTTAACATAAGAAAAGAGTAAGGACATATAAGGACATCCTATAGTTTTATAAACCCCTTGAGGACCCCTTGACCAGAAAAAAGTTCAAAATGTCCGATATGAACTACTGTCTGGCGGAAAAGAGTCCATCATATAGAAAAGAGTCCATCATATAGATTTATAAACCTCTTGAGGACCCTTTGACCAGAAAAAAAGTTCAAAAGGTCCGATATGGACCAGTATCTGGTGGACTTAACATAAGAAAAGAGTCCAAGAAGGACGTCATATAGTTTTATGAACCTCTTGAGGACCCTTTGACCAGAAAAAAAGCTTAAAATGTCTGATACGGACTACTCTCTGGCGGACTTAACATAAGAAAAGAGTCCATAAGGACATCCTATAGTTTTATAAACCTCTTGAGGACCCTTTGAGCAGAATTTTTTTTCAAAAGGTCCGGATCGGACTACTGTCTGGCAGACTTAACATAAGACAAGAGTCCATAAGGACATCATATTGATTTATAAACCTTTTGAGGACCCTATGACCAGAAAAATAGTTCAAAAGGTCCGATATGGACTACTGTCTGGCGGACTTAGCATAAGAAAAGAGTCCGAGGACATCATAAAGTTTTATAAACCTCTTGAGGACCCTATGACCAGAAAAAAAGTTCAAATGGTCCGATACAAACAACTGTCTGGCAGACTTATCATATGAAAAGAGTCCCTTACTGTCTCTTGAGGACACTTTGACCAGAAAAAAAGTTAAAAAGGTCCGATACAGACTACTTTCTGGCGGACGTAACATAAGAAAAGAGGCTGAGGACATCTTAAAGTTTTATAAACCTCTTGAGGACCCTTTGACCAGAAAAAAAGTTCAAAAGGTCCGATATGGACTAGTATCTGGTGGACTTAACATAAGAAAAGAGTCAAAGAAGGACGTCATATAGTTTTATGAACCTCTTGAGGACCCTTTGACCAGAAAAAAAGTTCAAAAGGTCTGATACCGACTGCTCTCTGGCAGACTTAACATAAGAAAAGAGTCCATAAGGACATTATACAGTTTTATAAACCTCGTGAGGACCCTTTAAACAGAAAAAAAGTTCAAAAGGTCCGATACAGATTACTGTCTGGCGGACTTAACATAAGAAAAGAGTCCGAGGACATCGTAAAGTTTATAAACCTCTTGAGGACACTTTGACCAGAAACAAAGTTCAAACGGTCCGAAATGGACTAAGGTCTGGCGGACTAAACATAAGAAAAGAGTCCATAAGGACATCATACAGTTTTTTAAACCTTTTGAGGAACCTATGACCAGAAAAAAAGTTACAACGGTCCGATACAGACAACTGTCTGGCGGACTAAACATAAGAAAAGAGTCCATAAGGACATCATACAGTTTTTTAAACCTTTTGAGGAACCTATGACCAGAAAAAAAGTTAAAACGGTCTGATACAGACAACTGTCTGGCGGACTTAACATCAGAAAAGTGTCCAGAAGGTACGGACTACTGTCTGGCGGACTCAACATAAGAAAAGAGTCCATAAGAACATCATATAGTTTTATAAATCTTTTGAGTACCCTTTGACCAGAAAAAAAGTTCAAAAGGTCCGTATCGGACTACTGTCTGGCGGACTTAACATAAGAAAAGAGTCCGAGGACATCGTACAGTTCTATAAACCTCTTGAGGACCCTTTGACTAGAAAAAAAGTTCAAAAGGTCCGATATGGACTAAGGTCTGGCGGACTTAACATAAGATAAGAGTCCATATAAGGACATCATATAGTTTTATAAACCCCTTGAGGACCCCTTGACCAGAAAAAAGTTCAAAATGTCCGATATGAACTACTGTCTGGCGGACTTCACATAAGAAAAGAGTCCATCATATAGATTTACAAACCTTTTGAGGACCCTATGACCAGAAAAAAAGTTCAAAAGGTCCGATATGGTCTACTGTCTGGCGGACTTAACATAAGAAAAGAGTCCATAAGGACATCATACAGTTTTACAAACCTCGTGAGGACCCTTTGACCAGAAAAAAAAGTTCAAAATGTCCGATACGGACTACTGTCTGGCGGACTCAACATAAGAAAAGAGTTCATAAGAACATCATACAGATTTATAAACCTCTTGAGGACCCTTTTAACCAGAAAAAAAATCCAAAGGGTTCGATATGGGCTACTGTCTGGCGAACTTAACATAAGAAAAGAGTTCGTAAGGACATCCTATAGTTTTATAAACCTCTTGAGGACCCTTGGAGCAGAATTTTTTTTCAAAAGGTTCGATATTGACTACTGTCTGGCGGACTTAACATAAGAAAAGAGTCTATAAGGACATCCTATAGTTTTATAAACCTCTTGAGGACTATATGACCAGAGAAAAAGTTTAAAAGGTCCGATACGGACTACTGTCTGGCGGACTGAACATAAGAAAAGAGTCCATAAGGACATCATATAGATTTGTAAACCTTTTGAGGACCCTATAACCAGAAAAAAGGTTAAAAAGGTCCGATACAGACTACTGTCTGGCGGAGTTAACATAAGAAAAGAGGTAAAACTATAGGATGTCCTTATAGACTCTTTTCTTATGTTAAGTCCGCCAGACAGTAGTCCATATCAAACCTTTTGAATTTTTTTCATCATAAAGTTTATAAACCTCTTGAGGACCCTTTGACCAGAAAGAAAGTTCAGAAGGTCCGAAATGGACTAAGGTCTGGCGGACTAAACATAAGAAAAGAGTCCATAAGGACATCATACAGTTCCCTTACGAAGGGAACTCAACGATGCGTCCATCGACGCCATGGGAACGCCCCCAGCGTGACTGCGTCTGAAGCATCTATGTCAACTAGTCCAATGGAAAGAATGAGCGTCACGGGCGGGTGACGTCATGACCAGGAATTGATAAAAGCACATCCGGTGCAAACCGGCATCAGCTTCTGTTGCCTCAGCAAGCGATCTGTGTTATACTGTCTCTGTCTATTTATTGTTGTCTGTTGCAATTTATTCGGAAACGTTATGGCGAAACAAGTGTACAAGCAGTGTGTTCCTCCCTGCCCGCGTTATTTAACGGGTGGGGACACACACGAGCTTTGTGTCATTTGTTTGGGAGTGGAGCATGCGGTCTCAGCCTTCGAGGGGGCTGAGTGTCAACACTGTGAAATGCTACCGCTCCGCATGCTCCGCTCTCGCCTGTCACTCTTTGATGAAAAGAGTGGGCAGGCTCGCGATCCTCAGGGATCAGGACCCGCGTCTGCCGAGGCGGCGCGGAGAATGCATTCCTGGGGATCGCAAAAGGATCTTTCGGAGGGGTTGGAGACGGGTCCGCGGGCCTTTTCTCCTTCCTTACCCGGAAGATCCAGCGCTCTCCCCCCGGTGTCGGAAGCACGCACTGCGGTTTCTTCCGCCCGGGGAGAGAGCCCTCCATTACTTCAATGCTCTTCCTCCGAGGAGGTCGATGTTATGAGTATGGAGAGTGAAAGCACACACATGGGGGAAAGAGATTCACAATTTATTTCCCCAGCATATGATGAGCTGGTGGATGTTATGTCACGGGTTGTAGAGAAATTAAATATTGAATGGCCATCTGAGAATAAAGGCGCTCGTCCTAAAAGTAAATTAGATGAGCGCTTTTTATCTTCCACGACATTATCTCCACCACGAGGGCTTCCCTTTTTTCCCGATCTTCATAATGAAATATCGAAATCGTGGAATAAACCTTACTCTTCACGACTTTTTAGCCCTCAAGTTAACACTTATTCGAGAATAAGATGGCTAAAAGAGTATGGTTATGAGGCGATGCCCCAGGCGGAACAGAATTTAGCCAGCTATCTTTCGCCTGGTCCCGCATCGTCCCTGAAAGCCTCGGCTTTGCCCACTAGACCGCTTAAAGCCACCTCGGTTTTAGTGGGCAAAGCTTATACGGCAGCAGGTCAAGCTGGAGCATGTCTGCACACAATGGCAGTGCTTCAGGCTTATCAAGCTGACCTGCTGGGGGATCTGGATAGTAGTGAGGGAATTTCTCATGACGATATTCGAGAACTTCGTCGGGCTACCGATCTTTCTCTCAGGGCTACTAAGGAGACCGCCAGAGCAATTGGGCGGTCTATGGCAGCCTTGGTAGCTACTGAGAGACATTTATGGTTAAATCTGTCAGAGATTAAAGAAAAAGATCGAGCTTTTTTATTAGATGCTCCGCTTGAACCTTCTGGTCTCTTCGGCGACGCAGTCCACGCGGTCGTCGAGAGATTTCAGGAGTCTAAAAAACAAGCTGACGCTTTTAAAAAGTTTATCCCTCGCCGTGTCCAGCCCCCTGGGGCTGCTGGGCGTGAGCAGCCCAGCCGTCGAGCTCATCATATCGTGTGCATCAGAAAGAGAGTGTTGCATCTCGTGCACCTCCACGTAGAGACTGGAGACAGACGCAACCCTCTCAACCGAAGTCTTCTAAGTCGAAGCCGGATCTGAGGACCGTTCTTCAGGCGAAGAAGACTTCGGTTCAAAAAAAAAAAATGTGATGTTCACGCATCAGGCCTGTGAGGACAGCCCCGACCGAAGTGGAGCGGTGTACACCTCATTTTACGGTGCCCGTTCCATTTCGGGGTCCTCACGTGACCGTTCTGCCAACCCTGCCACCCTCGGTGCTTCAGGGCGCAGCGGTCTCCAGCGAGTCGCTGATGCTATGCTGCGGCACAGCATCGGTTTCGCGCCCTCTGAGGGGGGCCTTAGAGCGGCCAGTTCAGGTAGTTCCTGCCATTATGTTTCAGGCTCCGGAATTGGCTGTCTCGATAACACCAGAGACCAGCCTCGAGAGGCTGGTTCCCTTAGTAAATTTTCTGGCAGCGTGGAAGCTTCTGCCGAATATTCTCATTGGGTCCTGCAGATTGTAGAGAAAGGATACAGAATCCAGTTTGGTTTTCGTCCTCCTCGTTACAACGGGGTGCTGCCCACAGTGGTGCATCCCGAGCAGGCTCTGGTAATGGAGCAAGAGGTAAAGGCCCTGTTAGCAAAGGAAGCTATAGAACAGGTGTACTCACCCGACAGAGAGTCGGGTTTTTACAGCCGTTATTTCATTGTTCCAAAAAAGGATGGGGGGTTGCGTCCCATTTTAGATCTTCGTCTGTTGAATCGTTCAGTACAGAAACTCAAGTTCAAGATGCTGACACTCAAACAGATCGCGACTCAAATCAGATCCGAGGACTGGTTTGTCACGATAGATCTGAAGGACGCCTACTTCCATATCTCCATCCTCCCTCAGCACAGGAAGTTCCTAAGGTTTTCTTTCGGGGGCAAAGAATACCAATATCGGGTTCTTCCTTTCGGTCTAGCTTTATCACCCCGCACGTTCACGAAATGCGTGGATGCAGCTCTAGCCCCTCTCAGGCTTCAGGGCATACGTATTCTGAACTACATCGACGACTGGCTGGTTCTGGCGGAATCAGAGCAGTCGGCGGTTCGGCACCGAGGTGTCGTTCTCGCTCATATGCAGATGTTGGGGTTGAGGCTCAACGCCAAGAAGAGTGTTCTTTCTCCAGTACAGAGAACCACTTTCCTTGGTGTGGTATGGGATTCAGTGACGATGCGGGCCACTCTATCGCCCGTTCGTGTAGCTGCTATCCTGACAGCCACCAAAGAGCTAAAGCTAGGCCAGTCACGCACTGTGAAACAGTTCGAGAGACTGTTGGGTCTCTTGGCGGCAGCGTCCAACGTGATTCCTTTTGGCCTGCTGTACATGAGACCTTTACAGTGGTGGCTAAGGACCAGAGGGTTCTCCCCGAGGGGAAACCCACTTCGTATGATCAAGGTCACGCGGCGGTGCCTTCGTGCCTTAATTATATGGAGGAAACATTGGTTCTTAACCCAGGGTCCGGTATTGGGAGCTCTTTGCCATCGTGTTACGATCTCGACAGATGCTTCCCTCACCGGCTGGGGAGCGGTAATGGAAGGCCCCTCGGTTCAGGGTCTGTGGAAAAGTCATCATCTTTCGTGGCACATCAATTGCCTGGAGATGATGGCTGTCTTCAATGCGTTGAGACAGTTTCTCCCAGACCTGAGGGGCCATCATGTGCTTGTACGAACAGACAACACATCAGTGGTCTCTTATCTGAACCGTCAGGGGGGTCTGCGGTCGCGTCCGCTCTGCAAACTGGCGCACCAGATCCTCCTGTGGTCTCTGGGGAAGGTACTCTCCCTGAGGGCAGTGTATATTCCTGGGGACCAGAATGTGGGGGCAGACATCCTGTCGAGGCAGGAGCTGAGGCCAGGGGATTGGAGACTCCACCCCGAGGCGGTGGAGAAAATTTGGGAGTTTTACGGCCAAGCAGAGTTGGATCTGTTTGCGTCTCAGCACACGACGCACTGTCCACTTTGGTTCTCCCTTACTCACCCAGCCCCCCTGGGGCTGGATGCTATGGTGCAGACGTGGCCGAGGCTACGTCTGTACGCATTTCCCCCTGTTGCTCTGCTCCCAGGAGTTCTGGAACGAGTCCGCCAGTACGGAATAAGCCTACTGCTTGTAGCACCACGCTGGCCGAGTCGGATCTGGTTTGCGGACCTGATCCATCTCTTAGACGGTCCTCCCTTGGAGATCCCGATCAGGAGAGACCTTCTGTCTCAGGCCGGGGGCACAATATTTCACCCTCGGCCAGAGATTTGGAACCTGTGGGTTTGGCCTCTGAGGGGGCCCAACTCATAGAGAGTGGTCTCTCAGCTGAGGCTGCTGAGACCATCCTAAGCTCCAGAGCTCCAGCTACTAGGAAACTATATGCGCTGAAATGGAAAGTTTTTTCTGTATGGTGTCACCGACATCAGTGGGATCCGGTTAACTGTTCTGTGAACACAGTACTCGAGTTCTTGCAGGAGCGCTTTACGTCAGGTTTATGTCCTTCCACACTTAAGGTTTACGTGGCGGCCATTGCGGCTTACCACGCCCTGGGTGGGGGTACATCGTTGGGTCGAGACCCCCTGATTACACGTTTCCTTCGTGGCACACTGAGGCTGAGGCCTGCAACTCGCACTAGGGTGCCAGCTTGGGATTTGGCATTAGTACTAGAAGGCCTGTCTAGGGCTCCATTCGAGCCCTTAGATTCGGTTTCAGAGAAATTTCTTACCCTTAAGACTATCTTTCTGCTAGCTATTTCGTCCCTTAAGAGAGTTGGAGACCTTCAGGCCCTTTCGGTTTCCCCCACTTGCCTTGAGTTTGCACCGGGGATGGTCAAGGCATTCTTATATCCAAAACAGGGATACGTCCCTAAGGTGCCGACCTTGATTCCGAGGCCTATCGTGCTGCAGGCTTTCTGTCCTCCTCCTTTTACATCTGCGGACCAGGAAAGGCTGAACCTCTTGTGTCCAGTGCGAGCACTGGATACTTATGTTCATCGGACATCTTCTATGAGGAAGTCCGACCAGTTATTTATTTGCTTTGGATCACCTAAGAAGGGTCTTCCTGCTTCTAAACAGACGGTTAGCAAGTGGATAGTCGAGGCTATTTCACTTGCATACGAGTACTCTGACCATCCGTGTCCCTTGGTGGTCAGAGCTCACTCAACGAGGGGTATGGCGGCCTCTAAAGCCTTGTTATTTGGGGTTTCCCTCCAAGACGTTTGTGATGCGGCAGGCTGGTCCTCACCGCTCACATTCGTCAGGTTTTACAGTTTGGACCTGGATGCTGCCCCAGGTTCTCAGGTGCTTAGTGCTTAGTTACAAAAGACTGACACTCAGGTACTTGGAATTCTGGCGCTTTGGGTATTCTCGTTCCCATGGCGTCGATGGACGCATCGTTGAGTTCCCTTCGTAAGGGAACGTCTCAGGTTACTATTGTAACCATAGTTCCCTGAGAACAGGGAACGAGACGATGCGTCACCCTGCCATACTTCCTGCATCCCTGTGATCGGCTTGCTTCGGCAATTTTCGAAGCTAATGCCGGTTTGCACCGGATGTGCTTTTATCAATTCCTGGTCATGACGTCACCCGCCCGTGACGCTCATTCTTTCCATTGGACTAGTTAACATAGATGCTTCAGACGCAGTCACGCTGGGGGCGTTCCCATGGCGTCGATGGACGCATCGTCTCGTTCCCTGTTCTCAGGGAACTATGGTTACAATAGTAACCTGAGACGTTTTTTAAACCTTTTGAGGACCCTATGACCAGAATTTTTTTTAAAACGGTCTGATACAGACAACTGTCTGGCGGACTTAACATAAGAAAAGAGTCCAGAAGGACATCATAAAGTTTTATAAACCCTCTTGATGACCCTTTGACCAGAAAAAAAGTTCAAAAGGTCCGATATGGACTAGTATCTGGTGGACTTAACATAAGAAAAGAGTCTATATGGACATCATATAGTTTTATAAACCTCCTGAGGAGCCTTTGACCAGAAAAAATGTTCAAAAGGTCCGATATGGACTAAGGTCTGGCGGACTTAACGTAAGAAAAGAGTCCATAAGGACATCCAATAGTTTTTAAACCTCTTGAGGACCCTTTGACCAGAAAAAAAGTTCAAAAGATCCGATACGGACTACTGTCTTGCGGACTTAACATAAGAAAAGAGTCCATAAGGACATCGTATAGTTTTATAAACCTCTTGAGGGCCCTTTGACAAAAAAAAAATTCAAAATGACCGATACGGATTACTGTCTGGCGGACTCAACATAAGAAAAGAGTCCATAAGAACATCATATAGTTTTATAAATCTTTTGAGTACCCTTTGACCAGAAAAACGTTCAAAAGGTCCGATATGGTCTAAGGTCTGGCGGACTTAATGTAAGAAAAGTGTCCATAAGGACATCAAATAGTTCTATAAACCTCTTGAGGACCCTTTGACTAGAAAAAAAGTTCAAAAGGTCCGATATGGACTAAGTTCTGGCGGACTTAACACAAGAAAAGAGTCTATAAGGACATCATATAGTTTTATAAACCTCTTGAGGACTATATGACCAGAGAAAAAGTTTAAAAGGTCCGATACGGACTACTGTCTGGCGGACTGAACATAAGAAAAGAGTCCATAAGGACATCATATAGATTTGTAAACCTTTTGAGGACCCTATAACCAGAAAAAAGGTTAAAAAGGTCCGATACAGACTACTGTCTGGCGGAGTTAACATAAGAAAAGAGGTAAAACTATAGGATGTCCTTATAGACTCTTTTCTTATGTTAAGTCCGCCAGACAGTAGTCCATATCAAACCTTTTGAATTTTTTTCATCATAAAGTTTATAAACCTCTTGAGGACCCTTTGACCAGAAAGAAAGTTCAGAAGGTCCGAAATGGACTAAGGTCTGGCGGACTAAACATAAGAAAAGAGTCCATAAGGACATCATACAGTTTTTTAAACCTTTTGAGGACCCTATGACCAGAATTTTTTTTAAAACGGTCTGATACAGACAACTGTCTGGCGGACTTAACATAAGAAAAGAGTCCAGAAGGACATCATAAAGTTTTATAAACCCTCTTGTTGACCCTTTGACCAGAAAAAAAGTTCAAAAGGTCCGATATGGACTAGTATCTGGTGGACTTAACATAAGAAAAGAGTCTATATGGACATCATATAGTTTTATAAACCTCCTGAGGAGCCTTTGACCAGAAAAAAAGTTCAAAAGGTCCGATATGGACTAAGGTCTGGCTGACTTAACGTAAGAAAAGAGTCCATAAGGACATCCAATAGTTTTTAAACCTCTTGAGGACCCTTTGACCAGAAAAAAAGTTCAAAAGATCCGATACGGACTACTGTCTTGCGGACTTAACATAAGAAAAGAGTCCATAAGGACATCGTATAGTTTTATAAACCTCTTGAGGGCCCTTTGACAAAAAAAAAATTCAAAATGACCGATACGGATTACTGTCTGGCGGACTCAACATAAGAAAAGAGTCCATAAGAACATCATATAGTTTTATAAATCTTTTGAGTACCCTTTGACCAGAAAAACGTTCAAAAGGTCCGATATGGTCTAAGGTCTGGCGGACTTAATGTAAGAAAAGTGTCCATAAGGACATCAAATAGTTCTATAAACCTCTTGAGGACCCTTTGACTAGAAAAAAAGTTCAAAAGGTCCGATATGGACTAAGGTCTGGCGGACTTAACACAAGAAAAGAGTCTATAAGGACATCATATAGTTTTATAAACCTCTTGAGGACACTTTGAGCAGAATTTTTTTTCCAAAGGTCCGATACGGACTACTCTCTGGCGGACTTAACATATGAAAAGAGTTCATATAAGTACATTATATAGTATTATAATCCCCTTGAGGACCCTTTGACCAGAAAAAAAGTTCAAAAGGTCCGTATCGGACTACTGTCTGGCGGACTTAACATAAGAAAAGAGTCCGAGGACATCATACAGTTTTATAAACCTCGTGAGGACCCTTTGACCAGAAAAAAAGTTAAAGAGGTCCGATATGGAATAAGGTCTGGCGGACTCAATATAAGAAAAGAGTCCATAAGGACATCGTATAGTTTTATAAACCTCTTGAGGACCCTTTGACCAAAAAAAAGTTCAAAAGGTCCGATATGGACTAAGGTCTGGCGGACTTAACACAAGAAAAGAGTCTATAAGGACATCATATAGTTTTATAAACCTCTTGAGGACACTTTGAGCAGAATTTTTTTTCCAAAGGTCCGATACGGACTACTCTCTGGCGGACTTAACATATGAAAAGAGTCCATATAAGTACATTATATAGTATTATAATCCCCTTGAGGACCCTTTGACCAGAAAAAAAGTTCAAAAGGTCCGTATCGGACTACTGTCTGGCGGACTTAACATAAGAAAAGAGTCCGAGGACAACATAAAGTTTTTTAAGCCTTTTGAGGAACCTATGACCAGAAAAAAAGTCAAAACGGTCCGATACAGACAACTGTCTGGCGGACTTCACATGAGAAAAGAGTCCAGAAGGACATCGTATAGTTGTATAAACCTCTTGAGGACCCTTTGACCAGAAAAAAAGTTAAAAAGGTCCGATATGGACTAGTATCCGGTGGACTTAACATTAGAAAAGAGTCCATGAAGGACGTCATATAGTTTTATGAACCTCTTGAGGACCCTTTGACCAGAAAAAAGTTCAAAAGGTCTGATACGGACTGCTCTCTGGCGGACTTAACATAAGAAAAGAGTCCATAAGGACATCCTATAGTTTTATAAACCTCTTGAGGACCCTTTGAGCAGAATTTTTTTTCAAAAGGTCCGGATCGGACTACTGTCTGGCAGACTTAACATAAGACAAGAGTCCATAAGGACATCATATTGATTTATAAACCTTTTGAGGACCCTATGACCAGAAAAATAGTTCAAAAGGTCCGATATGGACTACTGTCTGGCGGACTTAGCATAAGAAAAGAGTCCGAGGACATCATAAAGTTTTATAAACCTCTTGAGGACCCTATGACCAGAAAAAAAGTTCAAATGGTCCGATACAAACAACTGTCTGGCAGACTTATCATATGAAAAGAGTCCCTTACTGTCTCTTGAGGACACTTTGACCAGAAAAAAAGTTAAAAAGGTCCGATACAGACTACTTTCTGGCGGACGTAACATAAGAAAAGAGGCTGAGGACATCTTAAAGTTTTATAAACCTCTTGAGGACCCTTTGACCAGAAAAAAAGTTCAAAAGGTCCGATATGGACTAGTATCTGGTGGACTTAACATAAGAAAAGAGTCAAAGAAGGACGTCATATAGTTTTATGAACCTCTTGAGGACCCTTTGACCAGAAAAAAAGTTCAAAAGGTCTGATACCGACTGCTCTCTGGCAGACTTAACATAAGAAAAGAGTCCATAAGGACATTATACAGTTTTATAAACCTCGTGAGGACCCTTTGACCAGAAAAAAAGTTCAAAAGGTCCGATACAGATTACTGTCTGGCGGACTTAACATAAGAAAAGAGTCCGAGGACATCGTAAAGTTTATAAACCTCTTGAGGACACTTTGACCAGAAACAAAGTTCAAACGGTCCGAAATGGACTAAGGTCTGGCGGACTAAACATAAGAAAAGAGTCCATAAGGACATCATACAGTTTTTTAAACCTTTTGAGGAACCTATGACCAGAAAAAAAGTTACAACGGTCCGATACAGACAACTGTCTGGCGGACTAAACATAAGAAAAGAGTCCATAAGGACATCATACAGTTTTTTAAACCTTTTGAGGAACCTATGACCAGAAAAAAAGTTAAAACGGTCTGATACAGACAACTGTTTGGCGGACTTAACATCAGAAAAGTGTCCAGAAGGTACGGACTACTGTCTGGCGGACTCAACATAAGAAAAGAGTCCATAAGAACATCATATAGTTTTATAAATCTTTTGAGTACCCTTTGACCAGAAAAAAAGTTCAAAAGGTCCGTATCGGACTACTGTCTGGCGGACTTAACATAAGAAAAGAGTCCGAGGACATCGTACAGTTCTATAAACCTCTTGAGGACCCTTTGACTAGAAAAAAAGTTCAAAAGGTCCGATATGGACTAAGGTCTGGCGGACTTAACATAATATAAGAGTCCATATAAGGACATCATATAGTTTTATAAACCCGTTGAGGACCCCTTGACCAGAAAAAAGTTCAAAATGTCCGATATGAACTACTGTCTGGCGGACTTCACATAAGAAAAGAGTCCATCATATAGATTTATAAACCTTTTGAGGACCCTATGACCAGAAAAAAAGTTCAAAAGGTCCGATATGGTCTACTGTCTGGCGGACTTAACATAAGAAAAGAGTCCATAAGGACATCATACAGTTTTACAAACCTCGTGAGGACCCTTTGACCAGAAAAAAAAGTTCAAAATGTCCGATACGGACTACTGTCTGGCGGACTCAACATAAGAAAAGAGTTCATAAGAACATCATACAGATTTATAAACCTCTTGAGGAGCCTTTTAACCAGAAAAAAAATCCAAAGGGTTCGATATGGGCTACTGTCTGGCGAACTGAACATGAGAAAAGAGTTCGTAAGGACATCCTATAGTTTTATAAACCTCTTGAGGACCCTTGGAGCAGAATTTTTTTTCAAAAGGTTCGATATTGACTACTGTCTGGCGGACTTAACATAAGAAAAGAGTCTATAAGGACATCATATAGTTTTATAAACATCTTGAGGACCCTTTGACCAGAAAAAAAGTTCAAAAGGTCCGATACAGATTACTGTCTGGCGGACTTAACATAAGAAAAGAGTCTATAAGGACATCATATAGTTTTATAAACCTCTTGAGGAGCCTTTTTACCAAAAAAAAAATTCAAAAGGTTTGATATGGACTACTGTCTGGCGGACTTAACATAAGAAAAGAGTCTATAAGGACATCCTATAGTTTTATAAACCTCTTGAGGACTATATGACCAGAGAAAAAGTTTAAAAGGTCCGATACGGACTACTGTCTGGCGGACTGAACATAAGAAAAGAGTCCATAAGGACATCATATAGATTTGTAAACCTTTTGAGGACCCTATAACCAGAAAAAAGGTTAAAAAGGTCCGATACAGACTACTGTCTGGCGGAGTTAACATAAGAAAAGAGGTAAAACTATAGGATGTCCTTATAGACTCTTTTCTTATGTTAAGTCCACCAGACAGTAGTCCATATCAAACCTTTTGAATTTTTTTCATCATAAAGTTTATAAACCTCTTGAGGACCCTTTGACCAGAAAGAAAGTTCAGAAGGTCCGAAATGGACTAAGGTCTGGCGGACTAAACATAAGAAAAGAGTCCATAAGGACATCATACAGTTTTTTAAACCTTTTGAGGACCCTATGACCAGAATTTTTTTTAAAACGGTCTGATACAGACAACTGTCTGGCGGACTTAACATAAGAAAAGAGTCCAGAAGGACATCATAAAGTTTTATAAACCCTCTTGATGACCCTTTGACCAGAAAAAAAGTTCAAAAGGTCCGATATGGACTAGTATCTGGTGGACTTAACATAAGAAAAGAGTCTATATGGACATCATATAGTTTTATAAACCTCCTGAGGAGCCTTTGACCAGAAAAAAAGTTCAAAAGGTCCGATATGGACTAAGGTCTGGCGGACTTAACGTAAGAAAAGAGTCCATAAGGACATCCAATAGTTTTTAAACCTCTTGAGGACCCTTTGACCAGAAAAAAAGTTCAAAAGATCCGATACGGACTACTGTCTTGCGGACTTAACATAAGAAAAGAGTCCATAAGGACATCGTATAGTTTTATAAACCTCTTGAGGGCCCTTTGACAAAAAAAAAATTCAAAATGACCGATACGGATTACTGTCTGGCGGACTCAACATAAGAAAAGAGTCCATAAGAACATCATATAGTTTTATAAATCTTTTGAGTACCCTTTGACCAGAAAAACGTTCAAAAGGTCCGATATGGTCTAAGGTCTGGCGGACTTAATGTAAGAAAAGTGTCCATAAGGACATCAAATAGTTCTATAAACCTCTTGAGGACCCTTTGACTAGAAAAAAAGTTCAAAAGGTCCGATATGGACTAAGGTCTGGCGGACTTAACACAAGAAAAGAGTCTATAAGGACATCATATAGTTTTATAAACCTCTTGAGGACACTTTGAGCAGAATTTTTTTTCCAAAGGTCCGATACGGACTACTCTCTGGCGGACTTAACATATGAAAAGAGTCCATATAAGTACATTATATAGTATTATAATCCCCTTGAGGACCCTTTGACCAGAAAAAAAGTTCAAAAGGTCCGTATCGGACTACTGTCTGGCGGACTTAACATAAGAAAAGAGTCCGAGGACATCATACAGTTTTATAAACCTCGTGAGGACCCTTTGACCAGAAAAAAAGTTAAAGAGGTCCGATATGGAATAAGGTCTGGCGGACTCAATATAAGAAAAGAGTCCATAAGGACATCGTATAGTTTTAAAAACCTCTTGAGGACCCTTTGACCAAAAAAAAGTTCAAAAGGTCCGATATGGACTAAGGTCTGGCGGACTTAACACAAGAAAAGAGTCTATAAGGACATCATATAGTTTTATAAACCTCTTGAGGACACTTTGAGCGAAATTTTTTTTCCAAAGGTCCGATACGGACTACTCTCTGGCGGACTTAACATATGAAAAGAGTCCATATAAGTACATTATATAGTATTATTATCCCCTTGAGGACCCTTTGACCAGAAAAAAAGTTCAAAAGGTCCGTATCGGACTACTGTCTGGCGGACTTAACATAAGTAAAGAGTCCGAGGACATCGTACAGTTTTATAAACCTCGTGAGGACCCTTTGACCAGAAAAAAAGTTAAAGAGGTCCGATATGGAATAAGGTCTGGCGGACTCAATATAAGAAAAGAGTCCATAAGGACATCGTATAGTTTTATAAACCTCTTGAGGACCCTTTGACCAAAAAAAAGTTCAAAATGTCCGATACGGACTACTGTCTGGCTGACTCAACATAAGAAAAGAGTCCATAAGAACATCATATAGTTTTATAAATCTTTTGAGTACCCTTTGACCAGAAAAAAACGTTCAAAAGGTCCGATATGGTCTAAGGTCTGGCGGACTTAATGTAAGAAAAGTGTCAATAAGGACATCAAATAGTTCTATAAACCTCTTGAGGACCCTTTGACTAGAAAAAAAGTTCAAAAAGTCCGATATGGACTAAGGTCTGGCGGACTTAACATAAGAAAAGAGTCCATATAAGGACATCATATAGTTTTATAAACCCCTTGAGGACCCCTTGACCAGAAAAAAAGTTCAAAATGTCCGATATGGAATACTGTCTGGCGGACTTCACATAAGAAAAGAGACAATCATATAGATTTATAAACCTCTTGAGGACCCTTTGACCAGAAAAAAAGTTCAAAAGGTCCGATATGGACTAAGTTCTGACGGACTCAACGTAAGAAAAGAGTCCATAAGGACATCATATAGATTTATAAACCTCTTGAGGAGCCTTTTAACCAGAAAAAAAATTCAAAGGGTTCGATATGGACTACTGTCTGGCGGACTTAACACAAGAAAAGAGTTCCTAAGGACATCCTATAGTTTTATAAACCTCTTGAGGACACTTTGACCAGAAAAAAGTTCAAAAGGTCCGATACAGATTACTGTCTGGCGGACTTAACATAAGAAAAGAGTCTATAAGGACATCATATAGTTTTATAAACCTCTTGAGGACTCTTTGTGCAGAATTCTTTATCAAAAGGGTCGATATGGACTACTGTCTGGCGGACAACATAAGAAAAGAGTCTATAAGGACATGATATAGTTTTATAAACCTCTTGAGGAGCCTTTTGACCAGAAAAAAATTCAAAAGGTTCGATATGGACTGCTGTCCATAAAAAAAGGTGGACTAAGGTCTGACCAGAAAAAAAGTTTAAAAAAAAAGTTTCTAAGGTCTGGCGGACTCAATGTAAGAAAAGAGTCCATGAGGACATCATATAGTTTTATAAACCTCTTGAGGACCCTTTGACTAGAAAAAAAGTTCAAAAGGTCCGATATGGACTAAGGTCTGGGGGACTTAACATAAGATAAGAGTCCATATAAGGACATCATATAGTTTTATAAACCCCTTGAGGACCCCTTGACCAGAAAAAAGTTCAAATTGTCCGATATGAACTACTGTCTGGCGGACTTCATATAAGAAAAGAGTCCATAAGGACATCATACAGTTTTAGAAACCTCGTGAGGACCCTTTGACCAGAAAAAAAAGTTCAAAATGTCCGATACGGACTACTGCCTGGCGGACTCAACATAAGAAAAGAGTCCATAAGAACATCATGCAGATTTATAAACCTCTTGAGGAGCCTTTGACCAGAAAAAAAAGTTCAAAATGTCCGATACGGACTACTGCCTGGCGGACTCAACATAAGAAAAGAGTCCATAAGAACATCATGCAGATTTATAAACCTCTTGAGGAGCCTTTTAACCAGAAAAAAATTTCAAAGGGTTCGATATGGGCTACTGTCTGGCGAACTTAACATAAGAAAAGAGTTCGTAAGGACACCCTATAGTTTTATAAACCTTTTGAGGAGCCTTTTGACCAGAAAAAAAGTTCAAAAGGTCCGAGATGGACCACTGTCTGGCGGACTTAACATAAGAAAAGAGTCCATAAGGACATCATATAGTTTTATAAACATCTTGAGGACCCTTTGACCAGAAAAACAGTTCAAAAGGTCCGATACAGATTACTGTCTGGCGGACTTAACATAAGAAAAGAGTCTATAAGGACATCATATAGTTTTATAAACCTCTTGAGGAGCCTTTTTACCAGAAAAAAAATTCAAAAGGTTTGATATGGACTACTGTCTGGCGGACTTAACATAAGAAAAGAGTCTATAAGGACATCCTATAGTTTTATAAACCTCTTGAGGACCATCTGACCAGAAAAAAAGATCAAATGGTCCGATACAGACAACTGTCTGGCGGACTTAACATAAGAAAAGAGTCCAGAAGGACATCATATAGTTGTATAAACCTCTTGACCAGAAAAAAATGTTCAAAAGGTCCGATATGGACTAAGGTCTGGCGGACTTAATAAAAGAAAAGTGTCCATAAGGACATCAAATAGTTCTTTAAACCTCTTGAGGACCCTTCGACTGGATAAAAGTTCAAAAGGTCCGATATGGACTACTCTCTGGTGGACTTAACATAAGAAAAGAGTCCATATAAGGATATCATATAGTTTTCTAAACCTCTTGAGGACTCTTCGACCAGAGAAAAAGTTCAAAAGGTCCGATACAGATTACAGTCTGGAGGACTTAACATAAGAAAAGAGTCTATAACGACATCATGTAGTTTTATAAACCTCTTGAGGACCCTTTGACCAGAAAAAAAGTTCAAAATCTCCGATACGGACTACTGTCTGGTGGACTAAACATAAGAAAAGAGTCCAGAAGGACATTCTACAGTTTTATAAACCTCTTGAGGACCCTTTGACCTGAGAAAAAGTTCAAAATCTCCGATACGGACTACTGTCTGGTGGACTAAACATAAGAAAAGAGTCCAGAAGGACATCATACAGTTTTATAAACCTCTTGAGGACCCTTGGACCAGAGAAAAAGTTCAAAAGGTCCGATACAGATTACAGTCTGGAGGACTTAACATAAGAAAAGAGTCTATAAGGACATCATATAGTTTTATAAACCTCTTGAGGACCCTTTGAGCAGAATTTTTTTCAAAAGGTCCGATACGGACTACTGTCTGGCAGACTTAACCTAAAAAAAGAGTCCATAAGGACATCATATAGATTTATAAACCTTTTGAGGAGCCTTTTGACCAGAAAAAAAGTTCAAAAGGTCCGAGATGAACCACTGTCTGGCGGACTTAACATAAGAAAAGAGTCCATAAGGACATCATATAGATTTATAAACCTCTTGAGGACCCTTTGACCAGAAAAAAAGATCAAAATGTCCTATACGGACTACTGTCTGGCGGACAAAACATAAGAAAAGAGTCCATGAGGACATCATGTAGTTTTATAAACCATTTGAGGAGCCTTTTGACCAGAAAAAAAATTGAAAAGTTCCAATATGCTCTACTGTCTGGCGGACTTAACATAAGAAAGGTCTCCATAAGGACATCAAATAGTTCTATAAACCTCTTGAGGACCCTTTGACCAGAGAAAAAGTTCAAAAGGTACGAAATGGACTACTGTCTGGCGGACTCAATATAAGAAAAGAGTCCATAAGGACATCAAATTGTTTTATAAACCTCTTGAGGACCCTTTGACCACAGAAAAAGTTCAAAATGTCCGATACGGACTACTGTCTGGCGGACTAAACATAAGAAAAGAGTCCAGAAGGACATCATACAGTTTTATAAACCTCTTGAGGACCCTTTGACCTGAGAAAAAGTTCAAAATCTCCGATACGGACTACTGTCTGGCGGACTAAGCATAAGAAAAGAGTCCAGAAGGACATCATACAGTTTTATAAACCTCTTGAGGACCCTTGGACCAGAGAAAAAGTTCAAAAGGTCCGATACAGATTACAGTCTGGAGGACTTAACATAAGAAAAGAGTCTATAAGGACATCATATAGTTTTATAAACCTCTTGAGGACCCTTTGAGCAGAATTTTTTTCAAAAGGTCCGATACGGACTACTGTCTGGCGGACTTAACCTAAAAAAAGAGTCCATAAGGACATCATATAGATTTATAAACCTTTTGAGGAGCCTTTTGACCAGAAAAAAAAGTTCAAAAGGTCCGAGATGGACCACTGTCTGGCGGACTTAACACAAGAAAAGAGTCCATAAGAACATCATATAGATTTATAAACCTCTTGAGGACCCTTTGACCAGAAAAAAAGATCAAAATGTCCTATACGGACTACTGTCTGGCGGACAAAACATAAGAAAAGAGTCCATGAGGACATCATATAGTTTTATAAACCGTTTGAGGAGCCTTTTGACCAGAAAAAAAATTGAAAAGTTCCAATATGCTCTACTGTCTGGCGGACCTAACATAAGAAAGGTGTCCATAAGGACATCAAATAGTTCTATAAACCTCTTGAGGACCCTTTGACCAGAGAAAAAGTTCAAAATGTCCGATATGAACTACTGTCTGTCAGACTTAACATTAGAAAAGAGTCCATAAGGACATCATATAGATTTATCAACCTTTTGAGGACTCTGAGACCAGAAAAAAAGTTCAAAAGGTCGGATATGGACCACTCTCTGGCGGACTTAACATAAGAAAAGAGTCTAAAAGGACACCATATAGTTTTATAAACCTCTTGAGGACCCTTTGACCAGAAAAAAAAACGTTCAAAAGGTCCGATATGGACTAAGGTCTGGCGGACTTAATGCAAGAAAAGTGTCCATAAGGACATCAAATAGTTCTATAAACCTCTTGAGGACCCTTTAACTAAAAAAAAGTTCAAACGGTCCGATTTGGACTACTGTCTGGCGAACTTAACATAAGTAAAGAGTCCATATAAGGACATCATATAGTTTTATAAACCCCTTGAGGACCCTTCGATCAGGAAAAAAAGTCCAAAAGATCCGATTACGGACTACAGTCTGGGGGACTTAACATAAGAAAAGAGTCTATAAGGACATCATATAGTTTTATAAACCTCTTGAGGACTCTTTGAGCAGAATTTTTTTTCAAAAGGTCCGACACGGACTACTGTTTTGCGGACTTAACATAAAAAAGAGTCCATAAGGACATCATATAGATTTATAAACCTTTTGAGGACACTATGACCAGAAAAAAAGTTAAAAATGTCCGATACGGACTACTATCTGGCGGACTTAACATAAGAAAAGAGTCCATAAGGACATCATACAGTTTTATAAATCTCGTGAGGACCCTTTGACCAGAAAAACAGTTAAAGAGGTCCGATTTGGACTACTGTCTGGCGGACTTATAAGAAAAGAGTCCATGAGGACATCATAAAGTTTTATAAACTTCTTGAGGACCCTTTGACTAGAATGAAAGTTCAAAAGGTCAGATATGGACTAAGGTCTGAAGGACACAAAATAAGAAAGGATTCCATAAGGACATCATATAGATTTATAAACCTCTTGAGGACCCTTTGACCAGAAAAAAAGTTAAAAAGGTCCTATATGGACTACTGTCTGGCGGAGTTAACATAAGAAAAGAGTCCATAAGAACATCATATAGTTTTTATAAACCTTTTGAGGACACTATGACCAGAAAAAAAGTTAAAAATGTCCGATACGGACTACTGTCTGGCGGACTTAACATCAGTAAGAGTCCATAAGGACATCATATAGATTTATAAACCTTTTGAGGACCCTATGACCAGTAAAAAGTTCAAAAGGTCCGATACGGACTACTCTCTTGCGGACCTAACATAAGAAAAGGGATCATAAGGACATCATATAGTTTTATAAACCTTTTGAGTACCCTTTAACCAGAAAAAAAGTTCAAAAGTTCCGAGAGTCAATGAGAATGTGTAGAAAGTTAATTATAGATTTTTGCCAGCAACACAGGGTATGTTCATCAGGTCAAATATGGACTACTGTATGGCTGACAGAAGATCAGAAGGAGTCCCTGATTTTATATTGTAAAAAAAAAAACATTTCAAGGACCCTTTTGCCAGAAATATAGGTCAAAATATAGGAAAAAAATAGGTCAAATATGGACTACTGGTATGGCTGACGTCAAATCAGCAGGAGTGTATGAGTTTATATAGCAGAAAATACATTTTGCGCACCCTTGGGCCAGAGATATGATCAATAGATCAGATATGGACTACTGTACGGCTGAGGTAACACCAGGAGTATTTACAGAATATTTAACATCGAGTTCTCCTTGTCAAGAAATATGTTCAGTAGGTTAAATATGGACTTCCATCTAAGGTAATATCAGAAAGAGTCGAAAATATAGTAAATCTATATATTTAGCAACAAGTTCTTAATCTTAATCTTAACTCGACCCTTTGGCCAGAAATATTTTCAGTGGGCCAAACATAGACTGGCTGATGTAAAATGAGTTTTATATTGTGAAAAAAACATTTTTAAGAAACTTAACTAATTGATTTAATTTAACTAATTGATGTAAGTTGACTTTTGGTGACCCTTTTGCCAGACTTATTTTCAATGGGCTAAATATAGCCAATAATTCCGTAGAGCATTGCACATTTATGTTTTTTCATTCCATTGTATACAAAGTCTAACTTATTCCTCTGTACAATGAAAAGAAAATACATAAAATAACACATTTGCATTGAATTCCCATACTATAACTAACTTATTCCGATTTGCATTGAGGAGATATTATTTTTGTTATTTCCATTCCATTGCATAAAAGGTCTTCCTTATTTATATTTTTATATTTATTTACTTATTTATATTTGTTTACGTATTATATCATTTGTGTATGAAGGGAAATAATTGCATTAGCTGTTGAAAAGACAACCCACAGCATATTGATTTTCGCATTGCATACAGTTCATCAATTTGTGTACTCACGAGAAAACATCACAGAGCTGTCGCTTTCCAATGCATGCAATAACTAACTCTTCCCTTTGCACAACGAAGAGATGAGAACTGACTCATTTTGTAGTGAATTAAATAGATGTGCATTGCATTGCACATATGATAAAGCGTTGTGCATTGAAGAATAACATATAAGCAATATGCATCTGTCGCATTGTAATGTATTCAAGAACTAACTCATTTTGTAGTGATTTAAAGAGATGTGCAATGCAATATGTTGTTTTAATAACATTTTTGTTGTTTCATTCCATTGCATCTAACTTGTTCTTTTGTGCAATGAAAAAACTAACCATTATCAATTTTGTATGAAGATAAATCATTGCATTAGCTGTTGAAAAGACAACATCACAGAGCTGTCGCTTTCCAATGCATGCAATAACTTACTCTATCCTTTGTACAACGAATAAATGTCCAATGCAGCGTGCAGTGCACAAGCGTTGTGCATGGAAGAATAACATAAAGTAATATGCACTTTGTTGCATTGCAATACATTCAAGAACTAACTAATTTCGTAGTGCAAAAAAGAGATGTGCAATGCAATCTGCTGTTGCACAGCATTGTACAAACGATCAAGCGTTGTGAAGTGAAGAATAACATCAACAATATGCACTTTTTTGCATTGCAATGCATTCAAGAACTAACTAACTCATTCCGTAGTGCATTGAGGATATGTGCAATGCAATCTGCTAATGCAATGCATTGCACATACGATCAAACGTTGCGAATTGAAGAATAACATATAAGCAATGTGCACTTTGTTGCATTGCAATGCTAACTCATTTTGTAGTGATTTAAAGAGATGTGCAATGCAATATGTTGTTTTAATAACTTTTTTGTTGTTTCATCCCATTGCATAAAAGGTCTAACTTATTCCTTTGTGTAATGAAAAAAACTAACCATTATAATTTTTGTATGAAGATAAATCATTGCATTAGCTGTTTAAAAGACATTTAAGACATAAAAGAAGATATTGTTTTTCGCATTGCATACAGCTCATTAATTTGTGCACTCACGAAAAAACATCACAGAGCTGTCGCTTTCCAATGTATGTAATAACTATTTCCTTTGTACAACGAAGAAATGTCAAATGCAGCGTGCTGTTGTATTGCAATGCACAAGCGTTGTGCATGGAAGAATAACATAAAGTAATATGCACTTTGTTGCATTGCAATGCATTCAAAAACTAACTAATTTCGTAGTGCATTGAAGATATGTGCAATGCAATCTGATGTTGCATCGCATTGCACATACGATCAAGCGTTGTACATTGAAGCAATATGGACTTTTTTGCATCGCAAGAACTAACTCATTCAGTAAGTGAATTGAAGAGATGTGCAATGCAATCTGCTATTGCAATGCATTGCACATACGTTCAAGTGTTCTGCATTGAAGAATAATATATGTAATATGCTTTTTTGCATTGCAATGCATTCATGAACTAGCTCATTCCGTAGTGCGTTGAAGAGATAACATTTTTGCTGTTGCAGTATATTGCATTTACTAAGGATAGTCTGATATTTTTAGCAAACTTGCATCAAACCAACCATTTTCAGTTTTTATGAAGGAAAATCATTGCATGAAATGTTGAAACGACAACACACAACATATTGGTTTTGGCTTTGCATGCAACTGATATATTGGTCTACTAACGAGAAAATATAACATTAGCTGTAGCTTTCCATTCCATAAAACTTATTCCATAGTGCATTGAAGAGATGGACGATGCAATCTGCTCTTACTATTCTTAAAAGGTATCTTACTATTTGATCTCATAGACTCATTTTGAGAAGTCAATTTGTTATCCATTAAACATATATCTGGCCTAAGAATCCTCAAAAGACTCCTGATGTGAACTCTATCCATACTCTAAAGGTCCTCTATCCATACTCTATATTTAATTTTAGTCCATATTTAATCTACTGGACATATTACTGACGGAAGAGTTCTCGATTATAGGCTTTCTGCACATTCTTATTCTCAGTAACTTCTGTTACTTGTAACTGAATGATGTAACTGATGTTACTTTCAGCCAGCCTGTATTTGTCCAAATATGGATTACTGACTTAACTTTAGAAAAAGTCTATGATAATATATAGTATGTTTCCATTTGACAACTCTTTGGCCAGAAATATTTTTAATAGATCAGATATGGATTTTTTTATGACTTATGAAACAGAAGTCCATGAGTATGCAGAGAATAAGATGTACTCTTCGGCCAGAATATGTTCAGTAGGTTAAATATGGACTACCATTCAACTGAGTTAACATCAGAAAAGAGTAATTATATAAAAAAAAATTCAAGATCAAGTACTTATTGCAACAGAAATATATATGGTAGGTCAAATATGGACTACTCTCTGGCTGATTTAACATCAGAAAAGTCTATGAGAATGGTATGTTGCCTTTTGACAACCCTTTGGCCAGAAATATGTTCATTAGGTCAATTTTGTACTTGTGTAGGGCTGATATAACATTAGAAGAAGTGAATGAGAAAATATAGAAAGTTTATAGGTCAATTATGGACTACTTTATGGCTGAGATAACATCACAAGGAGTTATTATGTAAAGAATGTTCAAGATCCAGTACTTTTGGTCCAGAAATATCTACAATAGGTACAGTAATGTACAGTAGGTCAAATATGGACTACTATCTGGCTGATTTAACATTAGAAAGAGTCTTTGAGAATATATAGTAAGTTGACTTTTGGTGACCCTTTTGCCAGAAATATTTTCAATGGGCTAAATACAGCCAATAATTCCGTAGAGCATTGCACATTTATGTTGTTTCATTCCATTGTATACAAAATCTAACTTATTCCTCTGTACAATGAAAAGAAAATACATAAAATAACACATGTGCATTGAATTCCCATACTATAACTAACTTATTCCGATTTGCATTGAGAAGATCCCCATGTTTGTTATTTCCATTCCATTGCATAAAACGTCTAACTTATTCCTTTGTGCGATGAAAAAACTAACCATTATCATTTGTGTATGAAGGGAAATAATTGCATTAGCTGTTGAAAAGACAATCCACAGCATATTGGTTTTCGCATTGCATACAGTTCATCAATTTGTGTACTCACGAGAAAACATCACAGAGCTGTCGCTTTCCAATGCATGCAATAACTAACTCTTTCCTTTGCACAACGAAGAGATGAGAACTAACTAATTTTGTAGTGAATTAAATAGATGTGCATTGCATTGCACATATGGTAAAGCGTTGTGCAGGGAAGATTAGCATACAAGCATAATGCACTATGTTGCATTGTAATGAATTCAAGAAGTAACTCATTTCGGTGTGCATTGAAGAGATGTGCAATGCAATCTGCTGTGGCATCGCATTTGCATATACGATTAAGCGTTGTGCATTGAAGAATAACATATAAGCAATATGCACTTTGTCGCATTGTAATGCATTCAAGAACTAACTCATTTTTTAGTGATTTAAAGAGATGTGCAATGCAATACGTTGTTTTAATAACATTTTTGTTGTTTCATTCCATTGCATAAAAGGTCTAACTTGTTCCTTTGTGCAATGAAAAAACTAACCATTATAATTTTTTGTATGAAGATAAATCATTGCATAGACAACATCACAGAGCTGTCGCTTTCCAATGCATGCAATAACTTACTTTTTCCTTTGTACAACGAATAAATGTCCAATGCAGCGTGCAGTGCTCAAGCGTTGTGCATGGAAGAATAACAGAAAGTAATATGCACTTTGTTGCATTGCAATACATTCAAGAACCAACTAATTTCGTAGTGCAAAAAAGAGATGTGCAATGCAATCTGCTGTTGCACAGCATTGTACAAACGATCAAGCGTTGTGAAGTGAAGAATAACATCAACAATATGCACTTTTTTGCATTGCAATGCATTCAAGAACTAACTAACTCATTTCGTAGTGCATTGAGGATATGTGCAATGCAATCTGCTAATGCAATGCATTGCACATACGATCAAGCGTTGCGAATTGAAGAATAACATATAAGCAATGTGCACTTTGTTGCATTGCAGTGCTAACTCATTTTGTAGTGATTTAAAGAGATGTGCAATGCAATATGTTGTTTTAATAACATTTTTGTTGTTTCATCCCATTGCTTAAAAGGTCTAACTTATTCCTTTGTGTAATGAAAAAAACTAACCATTATAATTTTTGTATGAAGATAAATCATTGCATTAGCGGTTTAAAAGACAACTCATAGCATATTGTTTTTCGCATTGCATACAGCTCATTAATTTGTGCACTCAAGAGAAAACATCTAAGAGCTGTCGCTTTCCAATGCATGTAATAAATATTTCCTGTGTACAACGAAGAAATGTCAAATGCAGCGTGCTGTTGTATTGCAATGCACAAGCGTTGTGCATGGAAGAATAACATAAAGTAATATGCACTTTGTTGCATTGCAATACATTCAAAAACTAACTAATTTCATAGTGCATTGAAGATATGTACAATGCAACCTGATGTTGCATCGCATTGCACATACGATCAAGCGTTTGTACATTGAAGCAATATGGACTTTTTTGGATCGCAAGAACTAACTCACTCCGTAGTGCATTGAAGAGATGTACAATGCAATCTGCTATTGCAGATAGCTACTGCTATCTGCTAACAAGAAAACATAACATTAGCTGTAGCTTTCCATTCATAAAATAACTAACTTATTCCATAGTGCGTTCAAGAGATGGACGATGCAATCTGCTCTTACTACTGCTCTTAAAAGGTATCTTACTATTTGATCTGATAGACTCATTTTGAGAAGTCAATATGTTATCTATTAAACATATATCTGGCCTAAGAAACCTCAAAATACTCCTGATGTGAACTCTATCCATACTCTAAAGGTCCTGTGTCCATACTCTATATTTCATTTTTAGGTCATATTTAATCTACTGGACATATTACTGATGGAAGAGTTCTCGATTATGAGCTTTCTGCACATTCTCATTCTCAGTAACTTCTGTTACTTGTAACTGAATGATGTAACTGATGTTACTTTCAGCCAGCCTGTATTTGTCAAAATATGGACTACTGACTTAACTTTAGAAAAAGTCTATGATAATATATAGTATGGTTCCATTTGACAACTCTTTGGCCAGAAATATTTTTAATAGATCAGATATGGATTTTTTTTATGACTGATGAAACAGGAGTCAATGAGTATGCAGAGAATAAGATGTACTCTTTGGCCAGAATATGTTCAGTAGGTTAAATATAGACTACCATTCAACTGAGGTAACATCAGAAAAGAGTAATTATGTAAAAAAATTCAAGATCAAGTACTTATTGCAACAGAAATATATATAGTAGGTCAAATATGGACTACTCTCTGGCTGATTTAACATCAGAAAAAGTCTATGAGAATGTAAGGTATGTTGCCTTTTGACAACCCTTTGG
The DNA here is from genome assembly GCF_051911475.1 of Siphateles boraxobius. Lineage (NCBI taxonomy): Eukaryota > Metazoa > Chordata > Actinopteri > Cypriniformes > Leuciscidae > Siphateles > Siphateles boraxobius. Next base: position 11,610,394 of record NW_027508876.1, on the reverse strand, counting down.
CCAGAAATATGTTCAGTAGGTTAAATATAGACTACCATTCAACTGAGGTAACATCAGAAAAGAGTAATGTAAAAAAAATTCAATATCAAGTACTTATTGGAACAGAAACATATATGGTAGGTCAAATATGGACTACTCTCTGGCTGATTTAACATCAGAAAAAGTCTATGAGAATGTAAGGTATGTTGCCTTTTGACAACCCTTTGGCCAGAAATATGTTCAGTAGGTCAATTTTGTACTTGTGTAGGGCTGATATAACATTAGAAGAAGTGAATGAGAATGTATAGAAAGTTCATGATCGAGGACTGTTTGAACATATGTATAGGTCAATAGGTCAATTATGGACTACTTTATGGCTGAGATAACATCACAAGGACACAAGGACCTTTTGAGTAGTCTCTAGCCAGAAATAATATTTATGTTCGTTAGGTCAAATATCGCTGATTTAATATCAGAAGGAGTCTATAATTTTATATATTTCTAAATTTCTCTAATTTCTTTTGAGGACCCTTTGACCAGAAAAAAGTTCAAAAGGTCCGATATGCACTTCTGTCTGGTAAACTTAACATACTTCGAACTCCTAAAAGTCTATAATAACAAGGATATAAAGCTATACTTTGAGGACCCTTTTATGGATTCTATGGATCTAAAAGGTCCATAGAAAAGTGTTTAGGCACAATTGTATCCCTTTGTAAGCGTTTTCATCTGGGCTTCAGTGTTGCCCTTCAGCTCACAATCTGAACTGGGAACTTAATGCAAAATAAATCTTAGTTAAGTCGTCTCTTAATTCCCATTCCACAACCAGTTTTATTAATGGATACTGGTTCTTGACGGGCAGCTGGGTGGCATTGCTGTACATGTTTTGAGGAACCTATGACCAGAAAAAAAGTTCAAAAGGTCCGATATGGACCACTTAACATGAGAAAAGAGTCCATAAGACATCATATAGTTTTATAAACCTCTTGAGAACACTTTGACCAGAAAAAAAGTTCAAAATGGCCTATACGGACTACTCTCTGGCGGACTAAACATAAGAAAGAGTCCATAAGGACATCATACAGTTTTATAAAACTCTTGAGGACCCTTTGACCAGAAAAAAGTTCAAAAGGTCCGATACGGACTACTGTCTTGCGGACTTAACATAAGAAAAGATTCCATGAGGAGATCATTAGGTTTTATAAACCTCTTGAGGACCCTCTGCCCAGAAAAAAAGTTCAAAAGGTCGGTCAAAAGATATGGACTACTGTCTGGCGGACCAACATAAGGAAAGTGTCCAGAATAGACAACATATAGTTTTATAAACCTCTTGAGGAAACTTTGACCAGAAAAAAATATCAAAAGGTCCAATATGGACCACTGTCTGGCAGACTTAACACAAGAAAAGTGTCCATAAGGACATCAAATAGTTCTATAAACCTATTGAGGACTCTTTGAACAGAAAAAAAGATAAAAAGGTCCTATATGGACTACTGTCTAGCGGATTTAACATAAGAAAAGAGTCCATAAGGACATCATATAGTTTTATAAACATTTTGAGGACCCTATGGCCAGAAAAAAGTTCAAAAGGTCCGATACGGACTACTGTCTGTCGGACTTAACATAAGAAAAGATTCCATAAGGACATCAAATAGTTCTACAAACCTTTTGAGGACCCTTTGACTAGAGAAAAAAAGTTCAAAAGACTTGCCTCAACCTAAAAGTAAGTCTATGAGTATATATAGTTTATAAACCTCTTGAGGACCCTTTGACCAGAAAAAAAGTTCACAAGGTCCGATATAGACTAAGGTCTGGCGGACTCCACATAAGTCCAGAAAGGACATCATATAGTTTTATAAACCTCTTGAGGACCCTTTGACCAGAAAAAAAGTTCAAAAGGTCCGATATAGACTAAGGTCTGGCGGACTCAACATAAGGAAAGAGTCCATAAGGACATCATATAATTGTATAAACATTTTGAGGACCCCTTGACCAGAAAAAAGTTCAAAAGGTCCGATATGGACTACTGTCTGGCGGACTTAATGTAAGAGGTGTCCATAAGGACATCAAATAGTTCTATAAACCTCTTGAGGACCCTTTGACTAGAAATAAAGTTCAAAAGGTCCGATACGGACTACTGTCTGGCGGATTTAACATAAGAAAAGAGTCCAGAAAGGACATCAAAGAGTTTTTATAAACCTCTTGAGGACCATTTGACCAGAAAAAAAGATCAAAACGTCCGATATGGACTACTGTCTGGCGGACTTAACATAAGAAAAGTGTCCATAAGGACATCAAATAGTTCTATATTTATAGTTCTATTGAGGACCCTTTGACCAGAAAAAAAGGTCCAATATGGACTACTGTCTGCCGGATTTACATTAGAAAAGAGTCCAGAAAGTACATCATATAGTTTTATAAACCTTTGAGGACCCTTTGACCAGAGAAAAAAAGATCAAAAGACTTTCCTTAACATAAAAGTAAGAGTCTATGAGTATATATAGTTTTTAAAACTCTTGAGGACCCTTTGACCAGAAAAAAATAATAAAATGGTCCCATATGGACTACTGTCTGGCAGACTTAACATAAGAAAAGAGTCCATAAGGACATCACATAGTTTTATAAACCTTTTGAGGACCCTTTGACCAGAAAAAGGTTCAAAAGGTCCAATATGGACTACTGTCTGGCGGTCTTAACATAAGAATAGAGTCCAGAAGGACATCATATAGTTTTATAAACCATTTGAGGACTCTCTGGCCAGAAAAAAATGTTCAAAAGGTCGGATACGGATTGCTGTCTGGCGGACTTAACATAAGAAAAGAGTCCAGAAGGACATCATATAGTTTTATAAACCTCTTGAGGACCCTTTGACTAGAAAAGTCCAGAAGGACATCTTATAGTTGCATAAACTTCTCAGGGACCCTTTGACCAGAAAAAAAGTTCAAAAGGTCCGATATGGACTAGTCTCTGGCGGACTTAACATAAGAAAAGAGTCCAGAAGGACATCATATAGTTTTATAAACCTCTTGAGGACCCTTTGACCAGAAAATAAGTTCAAAAGGTCCGATACGGACTACTGTCTGGCGGACTCAACATAAGAAAAGAGTCCATAAGGACATCATATAGTTTTATAAACGTCTTGAGGACCCTTTGACCAGAAAAAAAGTTCAAAAGGTCCTATATGGACTAAGTTCTGGCCGACTAAACATAAGAAAAGAGTCCATAAGGACATCATATAGTTTTATAAATCCTCTTGAGGACCCTTTGACCAGAAAAAAAGTTCAAAAGGTCCGATATGGACTACTGTGTGGCGGACTCAACATAAGAAAAGAGTCCAGAAGGACATCGTATAGTTTTATAAACCTCTTGAGGACCATTTTACCCGAAAAATAGTTCAAAAGGTCCGATACGGACTGCTGTCTGGCGGACTTAACATAAGAATACAGTCCAGAAGGACATCATATAGTTTTATAAACCTCTTGAGGACCCTATGACCAGAAAAAAAGTTCATAAGGTCCGATATGGACTTCTGTCTGGTGGACTTAACATAAGAATAGAGTCCATAAGGACATCATATAGTTTTATAATCCTCTTGAGGACCCTTTGACCAGAAAAAAAGTTCAAAAGGTCCGATATGGACTACTGTCTGGCGGACTTAACATAAGAAAAGACCAAAAATAAGTTCAGTACGTCAGGTTATGGACTTCTTATGAAGCATCAGAAGGAGTCTATATAGAAAGTTCAAGATCAAGTAATCTTGGACCAGAAATATCTTTAGTAGGTCAAAAAGGGACCTATTTAACATCAGAAATAGTCTTTGAGTATATATAGTAAGTTGCCTTTAGTTAACCCTTTTGCCAGAATTATTTCCAATGGGCCAATAATTCCGTAGTGCATTGAATATATTGAATTTTTGTTGTTTCATTCCATTGTATACAAAGTCTAAAAGAAAATACATGAAATAACACGTGCTTTCTTATTGAATTCCCATACTAACTTATACCGATTTGCATTGAAGGAGATAACATTTTTGTTGTTTCATTCCATTGCATAAAAGGTCTAACATTCCTTTGTGCGATGAAAAAACAAACCATTATAATTTGTGTGTGTGATGCATTGCACATACGATATAGTGTTGTGCATTGAAGAATAAGATATAAGCAATATGCACTTTTTTGCATTGCAATGCATTATTTAAGAACTAACTCATTTTGTAATGATTTATAGAAATTTGCTGTTTAATAACATTTTTGTTGTTTTAATCCATTGCATAAAAGGTCTAAATTATTCAAAATTATTTCTTTGTGCAATGAAAAATCTAACCATTATCAATTACATATGAAGGAAAATCATTGCATAAACTCATAAACGCATAAACAAAAAGACAACTCACAGCATATTGTTTTTCGCATTGCATACAGCTTATTAATTTGTGTACTCGCGAGAAAACATCACAGAGCTGTCGCTTTACTATTCAATGACTAACTATTTCCTTTGTACAACGAAGATATGTGTAATGCAGCGTGCTGTTGCATTGCATTGCACTGCACAAGCGTTTTGCATGGAAGAATAACATTTATTAATATGAACTGTATTTGCATTGCAATGCATTCAAGAACTACCTCATTCCGAAGTGCATTGAAGAGATTGTAATGCATTCTTTTGTTGCATCCCATTGCACATCGATCAAGCGTTGTGCATTGAAGAATAACATATAAGCAATATTCACTTTGTTGCATTGCAATGAATTCAAGAAGTAAACTCATTTCGTAGTGCATTGAAGAGATGCCATTGCACATCGATCAAGCGTTGTGCATTGAAGAATAACATATAAGCAATATGCACTTTTTTGCATTGCAATGAATTCAAGAACTAACAAATTTCGTAGTGGATTGGAAGAGATGTGCAATGCAATCTGTTGTTGCATCGCATTGATCAAGCGTTGTTTTTCGCATTGCTTACAGCTCATTAATTTGTGTACTCACGAGAAAACATCTAAGAGCTGTCGCTTTCCAATGCATGCAATAACTAACTCTTTCCTTTGTACAACGAAGAGATGTGCAAAGCAGCGTGCGTTTGCATGGCACAAGCGTTTTGCATGGAAAAATAACATTAAGTAATATGCACTTTGTTGCATTGCAATGCATTCAAGAACTAACTCATTCCGAAGTGCATTGAAGAGATTGCAATGCTATCCGTTGTTCATTGCATTGCACATATGATAAAAGCGTTGTGCAGTGAACAATAACATATGCACATTTTTGCATTGCAATGCATTCAAGAACCAACTTATTCCGTAGTGCATTGAAAATTTGCTATGCAATGCATTGCACATCGATCAAGCGTTGTGCATTGAAGAATAACATATAAGCAATATGCACTTTTTTGTATTGCAATGAATTCAAGAACTAACTAATTCCGTAGTGTATTAAAGAGATAACATTTGAGTTGTTTCATTCCATTGTATACAAAGTCTGACTTATTCCTCTCGGCTCTGAAAATAAAATACATAAAACTCATTAATTTGTGTACAGACGGGAAACTATCACATGAGCTGTCCCTTTCCAATGCATGCAATAACTAATTGTTTCTTTGTACAACGAAGCAATGTGCAATGAATCGGATGTTGCATTGCATTGCACGTATGATAAAACCTTGTGCATTGAAGAATAACATATAAGCAATATGCACTTTGTTGCATTGCAATGCATTTAAGAACTAACTCATTCCGTATAGTGGATTGAAGAGATGTGCTGTTGCGTTGCATTGCACATACGATCAAGCGTTGTGCATTGAAGAATAACATATAATCAATATGCACTTTGTTGCATTGCAATGGATTCAAGAACTAACTCATTCCGTAGTGTAATGAAGATATGTGCAATGCAATCCACTAATGCAATGTACTATTCTTCAAAGCATTATGCAATATGCACTTTATTGCATTGCAATGAATTCAAGAACTAACTCATTTTGTAGTGCATTAAAGAGATGGGCAATGCAATCTGCTAATGCAATGCGTTGCACATACGATCAAGCACTGTGCATTGAAGAATAACATATAAGCAAAAATGCACTTTGTTGCATTGCAATGAATTCAAGAACTAAGTCATTTTGAAGTGCATCAAGAGATGGGCAATGAAATCTGCCGTTTTAATAACATTTTTTGTTGTTTCATTCCATTGCATGAAAGTCTAACTTATTCCTTTGTGCAACGAAAAAACTAACCATTATCATTTGTGTAGGAAGGAAAATCATTGCATTAGCTGTTGAAAAGACAACTCACAGCATATTGTAATTCGCATTGCATACAGCTCATTAATTTGTGCACTCAGAGAAAACCTCACAGAGCTGTCGCTTTCGAATGCATGCAATTACTAACTCTTTCCTTTGTACAACGAAGAGATGTGCAATGCAGCGTGCTGGCATTGCATAAGCGTTGTGCATGGAAAAATAACATTAAGTAATATGCACTTTGTTGCATTGCAATGCATTCAAGAACTAACTTTTGCATTGAAAAAACCTTGTTTCTAAAGCTTGTTCTCATACACAGATATGGCCTAGTTATGATTGAAATTCATGCCTTTATTTATCATTTAAACTGATGCAAACAGGGAAAGACAGTAGAAAAGAATTATTATCCTGTAGCCCCCTCTAGTGGACAGCTTTAAGTATTACGGCCTTCATTGCTCAGATAACGCAAATCCATGGGATTTTTTGGGACAGTAAATCTGACTGATAATCTGAAAAGTTATAAGCGAGTTATTCCTCATTAACTTATAACTTATTCCTTTGTGCAACGAAAAAACTAACCATTACCATTTGTGTATGAAGGAAAATCATTGCATTAGCTGTTGAAAAGACAACTCACAGCATATTGTTTTTCGCATTGCATACAGCTCATTAATTAGTTCTAGGTCTTTTGTTGTTTGACTAGAATTAATGGCTCAATCGTCAGCAGGTTTATTAGACTGAGTGCAGTCTACTTTAAGACCGAGTGCAGATCTAATAGGTGACTGATGCACCATAATTTTCTCCCAACTATTTACGTCCATTGAAGACATACACTGTGAATAAACTGTTTCAGTGAATCTCAGAGCTGGTAATTTTTATATTTTTATGTATATTTGATAGTTTAGATGCGCACATGAAGACCAAAGTTAAGTATAGGCCTACGTTTCTTGTCTCCTTGCAGTCCATTTCGGAGCGCGCGTTACCTTGTGAACTACACGCGTCCGCAATTTAGCAACAGAAGAGACTACATTTTACAACAATCATGTTGATTCTGACGGTACGGTGTCTGCATCACAGACAAATGGTTTAATATTATTATTATTATAAATGGCTGGCGAGATAAACATGTTCAAGATTACGTCTTTATAGCAATAATAAATACGTGTATTTTCTTAATTTCCCCAGTACCGACAGCAGAACCCATAACGCCCGAGCTTATCGATACAGCGGTCTTTCAAAATTCCGTTAATACCGAGTTTCGGTACCCATCCACTGATTCTAGCTTCTCTCTTTTCTGTCTCTTTCTTTTCATGTGAAATGAGTAGGCTACACATGCTTATAAATATAAACTTCATTTCTATTCAATTTTCAAAATTATTTACATGTGTCGGTCGGCTACACGCCAGTAGCCTACCTGCCTTTTGATGTAAATACTTTTAAAAACGAGAGTGGTCAATGTAATGGACATATTAGGCTATCATGGTCCAGTTCAGCCTATTATTGATTTTTATTTCCACTTCTCTTTTATCCTAAGAGACGGAACTATTTGCACTGTATTTATCAATGGGAAATACATCATGCTAAAATAATCTGTCATATACTGTGGTTCACATTAATGGGGTCGCTTGCAAGTCGCAGCAGCACAGATTACGTGACCAGCAACATATTTCTGCTTCAAATACTTCAAATACGTTGTTAACAGTGAGTGGGGGTTTCAGACATTATTTTATTAAAGTGCATTTGTCAGTGCCGCCCTCGTAGTGACTCTTATTCTGCCTAACAGGGCAGAATAAGATTAACCATAGAATGGATTAACCATTAGGGCAACTGGGCATTTGCCCAGGGGCCCACGACATCTAAGGGACATCTAAGGGGCCCTGGGCACCAGGGGCGGAGTGGCAATCGGGAGAGTCGGGAGTTTCCCCGGTGGGCCGGTAGTGTTTCGAGGCCGCGAGGGCCGTACTGATAAAATGTATTATCATTTTTGTATGAAGATAAATCATTGCATTAGCTGTTGAAAAGACAACATCACAGAGCTGTCGCTTTCCAATGCATGCAATAACTTACTCTTTCCTTTGTACAACGAAGAAATGTCCAATGCGGCGTGCAGTGCACAAGCGTTTTGCATGGATGAATAACATAAAGTAATATGCACTTTGTTGCATTGCAATGCATTCAAAAACTAACTAATTTCGTAGTGCATTGAATATATATGCAATGCGATCTACTAATGCAATGCATTTCACATACGAACAAGGGTTGTGCATTGAAGAATAACATATAAGCACTTTGTTGCATTGCAATACTTTCAAGAACTAACTAATTTCGTAGTGCAAAAAAGAGATGTGCAATGCAATCTGCTGTTGCATAGCATTGTACAAACGATCAAGCGTTGTGAAGTGAAGAATAACATCAACAATATGCACTTTTTTGCATCGCAATGCATTCAAGAACTACCTAACGCATTCCGTAGTGCATTGAGGATATGTGCAATGCAATCTGCTAATGCAATGCATTGCACATACGATCAAGCGTTGCGAATTGAAGAATAGCATATAAGCAATGTGCACTTTGTTGCATTGCAATGCTATCTCATTTTGTAGTGATTTAAAGAGATGTGCAATGCAATATGTTGTTTTAACATTTTTGTTGTTTCATCCCATTGCATAAAAGGTCTAACTTATTCCTTTGTGTAATGAAAAAAACTAACCATTATAATTTTTCTATGAAGATAAATCATTGCATTAGCTGTTTAAAAGACAACTCATAGCATATTGTTTTTCGCTTTGCATACAGCTCATTAATTTGTGCACTCACGAGAAAACATCACAGAGCTGTCACTTTCCAATGCATGTAATAACTATTTCCTTTGTACAACGAAGAAATGTCAAATGCAGCGTGCTGTTGTATTGCAATGCACAAGCGTTGTGCATGGAAGAATAAACATAAAGTAATATGCACTTTGTTGCATTGCAATGCAATTAAAAAACAAACTAATTTCGTAGTGCATTGAAGATATGTGCAATGCAATCTGATTTTGCATCGCATTGCACCTACGATCAAGCGTTGTACATTGAAGAATAACATATAAGCAATATGGACTTTTTGAATTGCAATGCATTCATGAACTAGCTCATTCCGTAGTGCGTTGAAGAGATAACATTTTTGCTGTTGCAGTATATTGCATATACTAAGGATAGTCAATTGATATTTTTATCAAACTTGCATCAAACCAACCATTTTCAGTTTTTATGAAGGAAAATCATTGCATTAAATGTTGAAACGACAACACACAACATATTGGTTTTCGCTTTGCATGCAACTGATATATTTGTCTACTAACGAGAAAACATCACATTAGCTGTAGCTTTCCATTCAATAAAATAACTAACTTATTCCATAGTGCGTTGAAGATATGGACGATGCAATCTGCTCTTACTATTCTTAAAAGGTATCTTACTATTTGATCTCATAGACTCACTTTGAGAAGTCAATTTGTTATCTATTAAACATATATCTTGCCTAAGAATCCTCAAAAGATTCCTGATGTGAATATCCATACTCTAAAGGTCCTCTATCCATACTCTATATTTAATTTTTAGTCCATATTTAATCTACTGGACATATTACTGACGGAAGAGTTCTCGATTATGAACTTTCTGCACATTCTCATTCTCAGTAACTTCTGTTACTTGTAACTGAATGTTGTAACTGATGTTACTTTCAGCCAGCCTGTATTTGTCCAAATATGGACTACTGACTTAACTTTAGAAAAAGTCTATGATAATATATAGTATGGTTCCATTTGACAACCCTTTGGCCAGAAATATGTTTAATAGTTCAGATATGGATTTTTTTTTATGACTGATGAAACAGGAGTCAATTGAGTATGCAGAGAATGTTTAAGATATTGTACTCTTTGGCCAGAATATGTTTAGTAGGTAAATATGGACTACCATTCAACTGAGGTAACATCAGAAAAGAGTAATGTAAAAAAAATGCAATATCAAGTACTTATTGGAACAGAAATATATATGGTAGGTCAAATATGGACTACTCTCTGGCTGATTTAACATCAGAAAAAGTCTATGAGAATGTAAGGTATGTTGCCTTTTGACAACCCTTTGGCCAGAAATATGTTCAATAGGTCAATTTTGTACTTGTGTAGGGCTGATATAACATTAGAAGAAGTGAATGAGAATGTATAGAAAGTTTATAGGTCAATTATGGACTACTTTATGGCTGAGATAACACCACAAGGACTTATTATGTAAAGAATGTTCAATATCCAGTACTTTTGGTCCAGAAATATCTACCATAGGTACAGCAATGTACAGTAGGTCAAATATGGACTACTATTTGGCTGTTTTAACATCAGAATGAGTTTATGAGAATGTATTGTAAGTTGCCTTTTGGTAACCCTTTGGCCAGAAATATTTTCAATGGGTCAAATAAAGGCTGGCTGATGAAACATCAATAGTAGTCGATGGAAGTCTGCAGAGAGTTCAATACTCTTTGGCCAGAAATATGTTAATTAGGACAAATATGGCTGACGTAACATCAGAAGTATGCATTCATTATATATAGGTTATTCAAGAGTGGCCCAGAAATATGTACAGTAGCTCAAATATTCACTGTTTTCTGGCTGATTTAACATCAGAAAAAGTCTATAATAGTGTACATTATGTTGTCTTTTGACAACCCTTTGGCCAGAAACATGTTTAGTAGGTAAATTATAGAATTGTCTATGGCTGACGTAACATCAGAAGAAGTTAATGAGAATGTATAGAAGTTCATGATCGAGGATATATGTTAAGTAGGTCAAATTTGGACTACTATATGGCAAAAAGATAAGAATGAGTCAATGAGAAAGTATAATATGTTCATGCTCGAGGACTTTTGGGTAAAAAATGTGTTAAGTAGGTTAAATATTGACTTCTGTCTGGCTGAGGTAATATCAGTAAGAGTCTCTGCCCAAACATCAGAATTAGTCAATGAGAATGTCTAGAAAGTTAAATATAGAGTAGTCTCTAGCCAGAAATAATATTTATGTTCGTTAGGTCAAATATCGCTGATTTAATATCAGAAGGAGTCTATAATTTTATATATTTCTAAATTTCTCTAATTTCTTTTGAGGACCCTTTGACCAGAAAAAAGTTCAAAAGGTCCGATATGCACTTCTGTCTGGTAAACTTAACATACTTCGAACTCCTAAAAGTCTATAATAACAAGGATATAAAGCTATACTTTGAGGACCCTTTTATGGATTCTATGGATCTAAAAGGTCCATAGAAAAGTGTTTAGGCACAATTGTATCCCTTTGTAAGCGTTTTCATCTGGGCTTCAGTGTTGCCCTTCAGCTCACAATCTGAACTGGGAACTTAATGCAAAATAAATCTTAGTTAAGTCGTCTCTTAATTCCCATTCCACAACCAGTTTTATTAATGGATACTGGTTCTTGACTGGCAGCTGGGTGGCATTGGACACCCTATAGTAAGGACACCCTATAGTTTTATAAACCTTTTGAGGAGCCTTTTGACCAGAAAAAAAGTTCAAAAGGTCCGAGATGGACCTAACCAGTCTGGCGGACTTAACATAAGAAAAGAGTCCATAAGGACATCATATAGTTTTATAAACCTCTTGAGGACCCTTTGACCAGAAAAAAAGTTAAAAAGGTCCAATACAGATTGCTGTATGGCGGACGTAACATAAGAAAAGAGACTGAGGACATCATAAAGTTTTATAAACCTCTTGAGGACCCTTTGACCAGAAAAAAAGTTAAAAAAGTCATATATGGACTAGTATCTGGTGGACTTAACATAAGAAAAGAGTCCAAGAAGGACGTCATATAGTTTTATGAACCTCTTGAGGACCCTTTGACCAGAAAAAAAGTTCAAAAGGTCTGATACGGACTGCTCTCTGGCGGACTTAACATAAGAATAGAGTCCAGAAGGACATCATATAGTTTTATAAACCATTTGAGGACTCTCTGGCCAGTAAAAAATGTTCAAAAGGTTGGATACGGATTGGTGTCTGGCGGACTTAACATAAGAAAAGAGTCCAGAAGGACATCATATAGTTTTATAAACCTCTTGAGGACCCTTTGACTAGAAAAGTCCAGAAGGACATCTTATAGTTGTATAAACTTCTCAGGGACCCTTTGACCAGAAAAAAAGTTCAAAAGGTCCGATATGGACTAGTGTCTGGCGGACTTAACATAAGTAAAGAGCCCAGAAGGACATCATATAGTTTTATAAACCTCTTGAGGACCCTTTGACCAGAAAAAAAGTTCAAAAGGTCCGATATGGACTACTGTCCGGCGGACTCAACATAAGAAAAGAGTCCAGAAGGAGATTATATAGTTTTATAAACGTCTTGAGGACCCTTTGACCAGAAAAAAAGTTCAAAAGGTCCTATATGGACTAAGTTCTGGCCGACTTAACATAAGAAAAGAGTCCATAAGGACATCATATAGTTTTATAAAACCTCTTGAGGACCCTTTGACCAGAAAAAAAGTTCAAAATGTCCGATATGGACTACTGTGTGGCGGACTCAACATAAGAAAAGAGTCCAGAAGGACATCGTATAGTTTTATAAACCTCTTGAGGACAATTTTACCCGAAAAATAGTTGAAAAAGTCCAATACGGACTACTGTCTGGCGGACTTAACATAAGAAAAGAGTCCATAAGGACATCACATAGTTTTATAAACCTTTTGAGGACACTATGACCAGAAAAAAAGTTCAAACTCTCCGATACGGACAACTGTCTGGCGGACTTAACATAAGAAAAGAGTCCATAAGGACATCATATAGTTGTATAAACCTCTTGAGGATCCTTTGACCCGAAAAATAGTTGAAAAGGTCCAATACGGACTACTGTCTGGCGGACTTAACATAAGAAAAGAGTCCAGAAGGACATCATACAGTTTTATAAACCTCTTGAGGACCCTTTGACCCGAAAAAAAATTCAAAAGGTCCGATATGGGCTACTGTCTGGCAGACTCAACATAAGAAAAGAGTCCAGAAGGACATCATATAGTTTTATAAACCTCTCGAGGACCCTTTGACCAAAAAAAAAGATCAAAAGGTCTGAAATGGACTACTGTCTGACAGACTTAACATAAGAAAACTGTCCAAGGACATCAAATAGTTCTATAAACCTTTTGAGGACCCTTTGAATAGAAAAAAAAGTTCAAAAGGTCCGATATGGACTGCTGTCTAGCGGACTTAACATAAGAAACGTGTCCATAAGGACGTCAAATAGTTCTATAAACCTATTGAGGACCCTTTGACTAGAAAAAAAGTTCAAAAGGTCCGATATGGACTAAGGTCTGGCGGACTTAACACAAGAAAATAGTCCATATAAGGACATCATATAGTTTTATAAACCCCTTGAGGACCCCTTGACCAGAAAAAAGTTCAAAATGTCCGATATGAACTACTGTCTGGCGGACTTCACATAAGAAAAGAGTCCATAAGGACATCATACAGTTTTACAAACCTCGTGAGGACCCTTTGACCAGAAAAAAAGTTCAAAATGTCCGATACGGACTACTGTCTGGCGGACTCAACATAAGAAAAGAGTCCATAAGAACATCATATAGTTTTATAAACCTCTTGAGGACCCTTTGACCAGAAAAAACGTTCAAAAGGTCCGATAAGGTCTAAGGTCTGGCGGACTTAATGTAAGAAAAGTGTCCATAAGGACATCAAATAGTTCTATAAACCTCTTGAGGACCCTTTGACTAGAAAAAAAGTTCAAAAGGTCCGATATGGACTAAGGTCTGGCGGACTTAACATAAGAAAAGAGTCCATATAAGGACATCATATAGTTTTATAAACCCCTTGAGGACCCCTTGACCAGAAAAAAGTTCAAAATGTCCGATATGAACTACTGTCTGGCGGACTTCACATAAGAAAAGTCCAGCATATAGATTTATAAACCTCTTGAGGACCCTTTGACCAGAAAAAAAGTTCAAAAGGTCCGAAATGGACTAGTATCTGGTGGACTTAACATAAGAAAAGAGTCCAAGAAGGACGTCATATAGTTTTAAGAACCTCGTGAGGACCCTTTGACCAGAAAAAAAGTTCAAAATGTCCGATACAGATTGCTGTATGGCGGACTTAACATAAGAAAAGAGTCTATAAGGACATACAGTTTTATAAACCTCGTGAGGCCCCTTTGACCAGAAGAAAAATTCAAAAGGTCCGTTATGGACTACTGTCTGGCGGACTTAACTTAAGAAAAGAGTCCATAAGGACACCATATAGATTTATAAACCTTTTGAGGACCCTATGACCAGAAAAAAAGTTCAAAAGGTCCAATATGGACTAAGGTATGGCGGACTTAACATAAGAAAAGAGTCCATATAAGGACATCATATAGTTTTATAAACCCCTTGAGGACCCCTTGACCAGAAAAAAGTTCAAAATGTCCGATATGAACTACTGTCTGGCGGACTTCACATAAGAAAAGTCCATCATATAGATTTATAAACCTTTTGAGGACCCTATGACCAGAAAAAAAGTTAAAAAGGTCCGATATGGTCTACTGTCTGGTGGACTTAACATAAGAAAAGAGTCCATAAGGACATCATACAGATTTACAAACCTCGTGAGGACCCTTTGACCAGAAAAAAAGTTCAAAATGTCCGATACGGACTACTGTCTGGCGGACTCAACATAAGAAAAGAGTCCATAAGAACATCATATAGTTTTATAAACCTCTTGAGGACCCTTTGACCAGAAAAAACTTTCAAAAGGTCCGATATGGTCTAAGGTCTGGCGGACTTAATGTAAGAAAAGTGTCCTTAAGGACATCAAATAGTTCTATAAACCTCTTGAGGACCCTTTGACTAGAAAAAAAGTTCAAAAGGTCCGATATGGACTAAGGTCTGGCGGACTTAACATAAGAAAAGAGTCAATATAAGGACATCATATAGTTTTATAAACCCCTTGAGGACCCCTTGACCAGAAAAAAGTTCAAAATGTCCAATATGAACTACTGTCTGGCGGACTTCACTTAAGAAAAGTCCATCATATAGATTTATAAACCTCTTGAGGACCCTTTGACCAGAAAAAAAGTTCAAAAGGTCCGAAATGGACTAGTATCTGGTGGACTTAACATAAGAAAAGAGTCCAAGAAGGACGTCATATAGTTTTAAGAACCTCTTGAGGACCCTTTGACCAGAAAAAAAGTTCAAAAGGTCTGATACGGACTGCTCTCTGGCGGACTTAACATAAGAAAAGAGTCCATAAGGACATCATATGGTTTTATAAACCTCTTGAGGACCCTTTGACCAGAAAAAACGTTCAAAAGGTCCGATATGGTCTAAGGTCTGGCGGACTTAATGTAAGAAAAGTGTCCATAAGGACATCATATGGTTTTATAAACCTCTTGAGGAGCCTTTTGACCAGAAAAAAAAGTTCAAAAGGTCCGATACAGATAACTGTCTGGCGGACTTAACATAAGAAAAGAGTCTATAAGGACATCATATCATTTTATAAACCTCTTGAGGACCCTTTGAGCAGAATTTTTTTTCAAAAGGTCCGTATCGGACTACTGTCTGGCGGACTCAATATAAAAAAAGAGTCCATAAGGACATTATATAGTTTTATAAACCTTTTGAGAACCCTATGACCAGAAAAAAAGTTCAAAAGGTCCGATATGGACCACAGTCCACGGACTTAACATTAGAAAAGAGTCCATAAGGACATCATACAGTTTTATAAACCTCGTCAGGACCCTTTGACCAGAAAAAAAGTTCAAAATGTCCGATACAGATTGCTGTATGGCGGACTTAACCTAAGAAAAGAGTCTATAAGGACAACATACAGTTATATAAACCTCTTGAGGACCCTTTGAGCTGAAAAAAAATTCAAGAGGTCCGTTATGGACCACTGTCTGAAGGACTTAACATAAGAAAAGAGTCCATAAGGACATCACATAGTTTTAAGAACCTCTTGAGGACCCTTTGACCAGAAAAAAAGTTCAAAAGGTCTGATACGGACTGCTCTCTGGCGGACTTAAAATAAGAAAAGAGTCCATAAGGACATCATATGGTTTTATAAACCTCTTGAGGAGCCTTTTGACCAGAAAAAAAAGTTCAAAAGGTCCGATATGGACCACAGTCTGGCGGACTTAACATTAGAAAAGAGTCCATAAGGACATCATACAGTTTTATAAACCTCGTGAGGACCCTTTGACCAGAAAAAAAGTTCAAAATGTCCGATACAGATTGCTGTATGGCGGACTTAACATAAGAAAAGAGTCTATAAGGACATCATACAGTTTTATAAACCTCTTGAGGACCCTTTGAGCAGAAAAAAAATTCAAAAGGTCCGTTATGGACCACTGTCTGGCGGACTTAACATAAGAAAAGAGTCCATAAGGACATCACATAGTTTTATTAACCTCTTGAGGACCCTTTGACCAGAAAAAAGTTCAAAAGGTCCGATGTGGAGTACGGTCTGGCGGACTCAATATAAAAAAAGAGTCCATAAGGACATTAAATAGTTTTATAAACCGTTTGAGGACCCTATGACCAGAAAAAAAGTTCAAAAGGTCCGATATGGACCACAGTCTGGCGGACTTAACATAAGAAAAGAGTCCATAAGGACATCATATGGTTTTATAAACCTCTTGAGGAGCCTTTTGACCAGAAAAAAAAGTTCAAAAGGTTCGATACGGACTACTGTCTGGCGTACTCAACATAAGAAAAGAGTCCATAAGAACATCATATAGTTTTATAAACATCTTGAGGACCCTTTGACCAGAAAAAACGTTCAAAAGGTCCGATATGGTCTAAGGTCTGGCGGACTTAATGTAAGAAAAGTGTCCATAAGGACATCATATGGTTTTATAAACCTCTTGAGGAGCCTTTTGACCAGAAAAAAAAGTTCAAAAGGTCCGATACAGATAACTGTCTGGCGGACTTAACATAAGAAAAGAGTCTATAAGGACATCATATCATTTTATAAACCTCTTGAGGACCCTTTGAAGAGAATTTTTTTTCAAAAGGTCCGTATCGGACTAGTGTCTGGCGGGCTTAACATAAGAAAAGAGTTCAAAAGGACATCATATTTATTTATAAACTATTTGAGGACCCTATGACCAGAAAAAAAGTTCAAAAGGTCCGATATGGACTACTGTCTGGCGGACTTAACATAAGAAAAGAGTCCATAAGGACATCATACAGTTTTATAAACCTCGTGAGGACCCTTTGACCAGAAAAAAAGTTCAAAATGTCCGATACCGATTGGTGTATGGCGGACTTAACATAAGAAAAGAGTCTATAAGGACATCATACAGTTTTATAAACCTCTTGAGGACCCTTTGAGCAGAAAAAAAATTCAAAAGGTCCGTTATGGACTACTGTCTGGCGGACTTAACTTAAGAAAAGAGTCCATAAGGACACCGTACAGATTTATAAACCTTTTGAGGACCCTATGACCAGAAAAAAAGTTCAAAAGTTCCGATTTGGACTACTGTCTGGCGACTTAACATAAGAAAAGAGTCTATAAGGACATCATATCGTTTTATAAACCTCTTGAGGACCCTTTAAGCAGAATTTTTTTTCAAAAGGTCCGTATCGGACTACTGTCTGGCGGACTCAACATAAGAAAAGAGTCCATAAGAACATCATATAGTTTTATAAACCTCTTGAGGAACCTTTGACCAGAAAAAACGTTCAAAAGGTCCGTTTTGGTCTAAGGTCTGGCGGACTTAATGTAAGAAAAGTGTCCATAAGGACATCAAATAGTTCTATAAACCTCTTGAGGACCCTTTGACTAGAAACAAGTTCAAAAGGTCCGATATGAACTACTGTCTGGCGGACTTCACATAAGAAAAGAGTCCATAAGGACATCATACAGTTTTACAAACCTCGTGAGGACCCTTTGACAAGAAAAAAAGTTCAAAATGTCCGATACGGACTACTGTCTGGCGGACTCAATATAAGAAAAGAGTCCATAAGGACATCGTATAGTTTTATAAACCTCTTGAGGACCCTTTGACAAAAAAAAATTCAAAATGTCCGATAGGGACTACTGTCTGGCGGACTCAACATAAGAAAAGAGTCCATAAGGACATCATATAGTTTTATAAAGCTCTTGAGGACCCTTTAACCAGAAAAGAAGTTCAAAAGGTCCGATTTGGACTAAGGTCTGGCGGACTTAACATAAGAAAAGAGTCCATATAAGGACATCATATAGTTTTATAAACCCCTTGAGGACCCCTTGACCAGAAAAAAAGTTCAAAATGTCCGATATGGACTACTGTCTGGCGGACTTCACATAAGAAAAGAGACAATCATATAGATTCATAAACCTCTTGAGGACCCTTTGACCAGAAAAAAAGTTCAAAAGGTCCGATATGGACTAAGTTCTGACGGACTCAACGTAAGAAAAGAGTCCATAAGGACATCATATAGATTTATAAACCTCTTGAGGAGCCTTTTAACCAGAAAAAAAAATCAAAGGGTTCGATATGGACTACTGTCTGGCGGACTTAACATAGGAAAAGAGTTCCTAAGGACATCCTATAGTTTTATAAACCTCTTGAGGACACTTTGACCAGAAAAAATTCAAAAGGTCCGATACAGATTACTGTCTGGCGGACTTAACATAAGAAAAGAGTCTATAAGGACATCATATAGTTTTATAAACCTCTTGAGGACTCTTTGAGCAGAATTCTTTATCAAAAGGGTCGATATGGACTACTGTCTGGCGGACTTAACATAAGAAAAGAGTCTATAAGGACATCATATAGTTTTATAAACCTCTTGAGGAGCCTTTTGACCAGATAAAAAATTCAAAAGGTTCGATATGGACTGCTGTCCATAAAAAAAGGTGGACTAATGTCTGACCAGAAAAAAAGTTAAAAAAAAAAAGTTTCTAAGGTCTGGCGGACTCAATGTAAGAAAAGAGTCCATGAGGACATCATATAGTTTTATAAACCTCTTGAGGACCCTTTGACCAGAAAAAAAGTTCAAGAGGTCCGATATGGACTAAGGTCTGGCGGTCTCAACGTAAGAAAAGAGCCCATAAGGACATCATACAGTTTTATAAACCTTTTGAGGACCCTTTGACCAGAAAAAAAGTTCAAGAGGTCCGATATGGACTAAGGTCTGGCGGACTCAACATAAGAAAAGAGTCCATAAGGACATCATATAGTTTTATAAACCTTTTGAGGACCCTATGACCAGAAAAAAAGTTCAAAAAGGTCCGATACGGACTACTGTCTGGCGGACTTTATAAAAAAAAAGAGTCCATAAGGACATCAAATAGTTTTATAAACCTTTTGAGGACCCCTTAACCAGAAAAAAGTTCAAAAGGTCCGATATGGACTACTGTCTGGTGGACTTAACTTAAGAAAAGAGTCCATATAAGGAAATCATATAGTTTTATAAACCCCTTGAGGACCCTTTGACCAGAAATAAGTTCAAAAGGTCCAATATGGACTAAGGTCTGGCGGACTTCACGTAAGAAAAGACTCCATAAGGACATCATATAGTTTTATAAACCCCTTGAGGACCCTTTGACCAGAAAAAAAGTTCAAAAGATCCGATACGGACTACTGTCTTGCGGACTTAACATAAGAAAAGAGTCCATAAGGACATCATAAAGTTTATAAACCTCTTGAGGACCCTTTGACCAGAAAGAAAGTTCGAAAGGTCCGAAATGGACTAAGGTCTCGCGGACTAAACAAAAGAAATGAGTCCATAAGGACATCATACAGTTTTTTAAACCTTTTAAGGACCCTATGACCAGAAATTTTTTTAAAACGGTCAGATACAGACAACTGTCTGGCGGACTTAACATAAGAAAAGAGTCCAGAAGGACATCATAAAGTTTTATAAACCTCTTGAGGACCCTTTGACCAGAAAAAAAGTTCAAAAGGTCCGATATGGACTAGTATCTGGCGGACTTAACATAAGAAAAGAGTCCGAGGACATAATAAAGTTTTATAAACCTCTTGAGGACCCTTTGACCAGAAAGAAAGTTCAAAAGTTCCAATATGGACTAAGGTCTGGCAGCCTATCCATAAGAAAAGAGTCCATAAGGACATCATATAGATTTATAAACCTTTTGAGGACCCTATGACCAGAAAAAAAGTTCAAAAGGTCCGATACGGACTACTGTCTGGCGGACTTAACTTAAGAAAAGAGTCTATAAGGACATCATATAGTTTTATAAACCTCTTGAGGACACTTTGAGCAGATTTTTTTTTCCAAAGGTCCGATACGGACTACTGTATGGCGGACTTAACATATGAAAAGAGTCCATATAATTACATTATATAGTATTATAATCCCTTTGAGGACCCTTTGACCAGAAAAAAAGTTCAAAAGGTCCGATATGGACTAAGGTCTGGCGGACTTAACGTAAGAAAAGAGTCCATAAGGACATCCAATAGTTTTTAAACCTCTTGAGGACCCTTTGACCAGAAAAAAAGTTCAAAAGATCCGATACGGACTACTGTCTTGCGGACTTAACATTAGAAAAGAGTCCATAAGGACATCGTATTGTTTTATAAACCTCTTGAGGGCCCTTTGACAAAAAAAAAATTCAAAATGACCGATACGGACTACTGTCTGGCGGACTCAACATAAGAAAAGAGTCCATAAGAACATCATATAGTTTTATAAATCTTTTGAGTACCCTTTGACCAGAAAAAACGTTCAAAAGGTCCGATATGGTCTAAGGTCTGGTGGACTTAATGTAAGAAAAGTGTCCATAAGGACATCAAATAATTCTATAAACCTCTTGAGGACCCTTTGACTAGAAAAAAAGTTCAAAAGGTCCGATATGAACTACTGTGTGGCGGACTTCACATAAGAAAAGAGTCCATAAGGACATCATACAGTTTTACAAACCTCGTGAGGACCCTTTGACAAGAAAAAAAGTTCAAAATGTCCGATACGGACTACTGTCTGGCGAACTCAATATAAGAAAAGAGTCCATAAGGACATCGTATAGTTTTATAAACCTCTTGAGGACCCTTTGACCAAAAAAAAGTTCAAAATGTCCGATACGGACTACTGTCTGGCGGACTCAACATAAGAAAAGAGTCCATAAGAACATCATATAGTTTTATAAATCTTTTGAGTACCCTTTGACCAGAAAAAAACGTTCAAAAGGTCCGATATGGTCTAAGGTCTGGCGGACTTAATGTAAGAAAACTGTCAATAAGGACATCAAATAGTTCTATAAACCTCTTGAGGACCCTTTGACTAGAAAAAAAGTTCAAAAGGTCCGATATGGACTAAGGTCTGGCGGACTTAACATAAGAAAAGAGTCCATATAAGGACATCATATAGTTTTATAAACCCCTTGAGGACCCCTTGACCAGAAAAAAAGTTCAAAATGTCCGATATGGACTACTGTCTGGCGGACTTCACATAAGAAAAGAGACAATCATATAGATTTATAAACCTCTTGAGGACCCTTTGACCAGAAAAAAAGTTCAAAAGGTCCGATATGAACTAAGTTCTGACGGACTCAACGTAAGAAAAGAGTCCATAAGGACATCATATAGATTTATAAACCTCTTGAGGAGCCTTTTAACCAGAAAAAAAAATCAAAGGGTTCGATATGGACTACTGTCTGGCGGACTTAACATAGGAAAAGAGTTCCTAAGGACATCCTATAGTTTTATAAACCTCTTGAGGACACTTTGACCAGAAAAAATTCAAAAGGTCCGATACAGATTACTGTCTGGCGGACTTAACATAAGAAAAGAGTCTATAAGGACATCATATAGTTTTATAAACCTCTTGAGGACTCTTTGAGCAGAATTCTTTATCAAAAGGGTCGATATGGACTACTGTCTGGCGGACTTAACATAAGAAAAGAGTCCGAGGACATAATAAAGTTTTATAAACCTCTTGAGGACCCTTTGACCAGAAAGAAAGTTCAAAAGTTCCGATATGGACTAAGGTCTGGCAGCCTATCCATAAGAAAAGAGTCCATAAGGACATCATATAGATTTATAAACCTTTTGAGGACCCTATGACCAGAAAAAAAGTTCAAAAGGTCCGATACGGACTACTGTCTGGCGGACTTAACTTAAGAAAAGAGTCTATAAGGACATCATATAGTTTTATAAACCTCTTGAGGACACTTTGAGCAGATTTTTTTTTCCAAAGGTCCGATACGGACTACTGTATGGCGGACTTAACATATGAAAAGAGTCCATATAATTACATTATATAGTATTATAATCCCTTTGAGGACCCTTTGACCAGAAAAAAAGTTCAAAAGGTCCGATATGGACTAAGGTCTGGCGGACTTAACGTAAGAAAAGAGTCCATAAGGACATCCAATAGTTTTTAAACCTCTTGAGGACCCTTTGACCAGAAAAAAAGTTCAAAAGATCCGATACGGACTACTGTCTTGCGGACTTAACATAAGAAAAGAGTCCATAAGGACATCGTATTGTTTTATAAACCTCTTGAGGGCCCTTTGACAAAAAAAAAATTCAAAATGACCGATACGGATTACTGTCTGGCGGACTCAACATAAGAAAAGAGTCCATAAGAACATCATATAGTTTTATAAATCTTTTGAGTACCCTTTGACCAGAAAAAACGTTCAAAAGGTCCGATATGGTCTAAGGTCTGGCGGACTTAATGTAAGAAAAGTGTCCATAAAGACATCAAATAATTCTATAAACCTCTTGAGGACCCTTTGACTAGAAAAAAAGTTCAAAAGGTCCGATATGAACTACTGTCTGGCGGACTTCACATAAGAAAAGAGTCCATAAGGACATCATACAGTTTTACAAACCTCGTGAGGACCCTTTGACAAGAAAAAAAGTTCAAAATGTCCGATACGGACTACTGTCTGGCGGACTCAATATAAGAAAAGAGTCCATAAGGACATCGTATAGTTTTATAAACCTCTTGAGGACCCTTTGACCAAAAAAAAGTTCAAAATGTCCGATACGGACTACTGTCTGGCGGACTCAACATAAGAAAAGAGTCCATAAGAACATCATATAGTTTTATAAATCTTTTGAGTACCCTTTGACCAGAAAAAACCGTTCAAAAGGTCCGATATGGTCTAAGGTCTGGCGGACTTAATGTAAGAAAACTGTCAATAAGGACATCAAATAGTTCTATAAACCTCTTGAGGACCCTTTGACTAGAAAAAAAGTTCAAAAGGTCCGATATGGACTAAGGTCTGGCGGACTTAAAATAAGAAAAGAGTCCATATAAGGACATCATATTTTTTTATAAACCCCTTGAGGACCCCTTGACCAGAAAAAAAGTTCAAAATGTCCGATATGGACTACTGTCTGGCGGACTTCACATAAGAAAAGAGACAATCATATAGATTTATAAACCTCTTGAGGACCCTTTGACCAGAAAAAAAGTTCAAAAGGTCCGATATGAACTAAGTTCTGACGGACTCAACGTAAGAAAAGAGTCCATAAGGACATCATATAGATTTATAAACCTCTTGAGGAGCCTTTTAACCAGAAAAAAAAATCAAAGGGTTCGATATGGACTACTGTCTGGCGGACTTAACATAGGAAAAGAGTTCCTAAGGACATCCTATAGTTTTATAAACCTCTTGAGGACACTTTGACCAGAAAAAATTCAAAAGGTCCGATACAGATTACTGTCTGGCGGACTTAACATAAGAAAAGAGTCTATAAGGACATCATATAGTTTTATAAACCTCTTGAGGACTCTTTGAGCAGAATTCTTTATCAAAAGGGTCGATATGGACTACTGTCTGGCGGACTTAACATAAGAAAAGAGTCTATAAGGACATCATATAGTTTTATAAACCTCTTGAGGAGCCTTTTGACCAGAAAAAAAATTCAAAAGGTTCGATATGGACTGCTGTCCATAAAAAAAAGGTGGACTAAGGTCTGACCAGAAAAAAAGTTCAAAAAAAAAAAAGTTTCTAAGGTCTGGCGGACTCAATGTAAGAAAAGAGTCCATGAGGACATCATATAGTTTTATAAACCTCTTGAGGACCCTTTGACCAGAAAAAAAGTTCAAGAGGTCCGATATGGACTAAGGTCTGGCGGTCTCAACGTAAGAATAGAGCCCATAAGGACATCATACAGTTTTATAAACCTTTTGAGGACCCTTTGACCAGAAAAAAAGTTCAAGAGGTCCGAAATGGACTAAGTTCTGGCGGACTCAACATAAGAAAAGAGTCCATAAGGACATCATATAGTTTTATAAACCTTTTGAGGACCCTATGACCAGAAAAAAAGTTCAAAAAGGTCCGATATGGACTACTGTCTGGCGGACTTTATATAAAAAAATAGTCCAAAAGGACATCAAATAGTTTTATAAACCTTTTGAGGACCCCTTAACCAGAAAAAAGTTCAAAAGGTCCGATATGGACTACTGTCTGGCGGACTTAACTTAAGAAAAGAGTCCATATAAGGAAATCATATAGTTTTATAAACCCCTTGAGGACCCTTTGACCAGAAACAAGTTCAAAAGGTCCAATATGGACTAAGGTCTGGCGGACTTCACGTAAGAAAAGAGTCCATAAGGATATCATATAGTTTTATAAACCTCTTGAGGACCCTTTGACCAGAAAAAAAGTTCAAAAGATCCGATACGGACTACTGTCTTGCGGACTTAACATAAGAAAAGAGTCCATAAGGACATCATATAGTTTTATAAACCTCTTGAGGACCCTTTGAACAGAGAAAAAGTTCAAAAGGTCTGATACGGACTACTGTCTGGCGGACGTAACATAAGAAAAGAGTCCATAAGGACATCATATAGATTTATAAACCTTTTGAGGACCCTATGACCAGAAAAAAGGTTGAAAAGGTCCGATACAGACTAGTGTCTGGCGGACTTAACATAAGAAAAGAGTCCGAGGACATAATAAAGTTTTATAAACTTCTTGAGGACCCTTTGACCAGAAAGAAAGTTCAAAAGTTCCGATATGGACTAAGGTCTGGCAGCCTATCCATAAGAAAAGAGTCCATAAGGACATCATATAGATTTATAAACCTTTTGAGGACCCTATTACCAGAAAAAAAGTTCAAAAGGTCCGATACGGACTACTGTCTGGCGGACTTAACTTAAGAAAAGAGTCCACAAGGACATCATATAGATTTATAAACTTTTTGAGGACCCTATTACCAGAAAAAAAGTTCAAAAGGTCCGATACGGACTACTGTCTGGCGGACTTAACATAAGAAAAGAGTCTATAAGGACATCATATCATTTTATAAACCTCTTGACGACTCTTTAAGCAGAATTTTTTATCAAAAGGTCCGTATCGGACTACTGTCTGGCGGACTTAACATAAGAAAAGAGTCCATAAGGACATCATATAGATTTATAAACCTTTTGAGGACCCTATGACCAGAAAAAAAGTTCAAAAGGTCCGATATGGACTACTGTCTGGCGGACTTAACATAAGAAAAGAGTCCATAAGGACATCATACAGTTTTACCAACCTCGTGAGGACCCTTTGACCAGAAAAAAAGTTCAAAATGTCCGATACGGACTATTGTCTGGCGGACTTAACATAAGATAAGAGTCCATATAAGGACATCATATAGTTTTATAAACCCCTTGAGGACCCCTTGACCAGAAAAAAGTTCAAATTGTCCGATATGAACTACTGTCTGGCGGACTTCACATAAGAAAAGAGTGCATCATATAGATTTATAAACCTTTTGAGGACCCTATGACCAGAAAAAAAGTTCAAAAGGTCAGACATGGTCTACCGTCTGGCGGACTTAACATAAGAAAAGAGTCCATAAGGACATCATACAGTTTTAGAATCCTCGTGAGGACCCTTTGACAAGAAAAAAAAGTTCAAAATGTCCGATACGGACTACTGTCTGGCGGACTCAACATAAGATAAGGGTCCATAAGAACATCATACAGATTTATAAACCTCTTGAGGAGCCTTTTAACCAGAAAAAAAATTCAAAGGGTTCGATATGGGCTACTGTCTGGCGAACTTAACATAAGAAAAGAGTTCGTAAGGACATCCTATAGTTTTATAAACCTCTTGAGGACCCTTTGAGCAGAATTTTTTTTCAAAAGGTTCGATATTGACTACTGTCTGGCGGACTTAACATAAGAAAAGAGTCTATAAGGATATCATATAGTTTTATAAACATCTTGAGGACCCTTTGACCAGAAAAAAAGTTCAAAAGGTCCGATACAGATTACTGTCTGGCGGACTTAACATAAGAAAAGAGTCTATAAGGACATCATATAGTTTTATAAACCTCTTGAGGAGCCTTTTTACCAGAAAAAAAATTCAAAAGGTTTGATATGGACTACTGTCTGGCGGACTTAACATAAGAAAAGAGTCTATAAGGACTTCCTATAGTTTTATAAACCTTTTGAGGACCATATGACCAGAGAAAAAGTTTAAAAGGTCCGATACGGACTACTGTCTGGCGGACTGAACATAAGAAAAGAGTCCATAAGGACATCATATAGATTTGTAAACCTTTTGAGGACCCTATAACCAGAAAAAAGGTTAAAAAGGTCCGATACAGACTACTGTCTGGCGGACTTAACATAAGAAAAGAGTCCGAGGACATCATAAAGTTTATAAACCTCTTGAGGACCCTTTGACCAGAAAGAAAGTTCAAAAGGTCCGAAATGGACTAAGGTCTGGCGGACTAAACAAAAGAAAAGAGTCCATAAGGACATCATACAGTTTTTTAAACCTTTTGAGGACCCTATGACCAGAATTTTTTTTAAAACGGTCCGATACAGACAACTGTCTGGCGGACTTAACATAAGAAAAGAGTCCAGAAGGACATCATAAAGTTTTATAAACCTCTTGAGGACCCTTTGACTAGAAAAAAAGTTCAAAAGGTCCGATATGGAGTAGTATCTGGTGGACTTAACATAAGAAAAGAGTCTATATGGACATCATATAGTTTTATAAACCTCTTGAGGAGCCTTTTTACCAGAAAAAAAACTCAAAAGGTTCGATATGGACTACTGTCTGGCGGACTTAACATAAGAAAAGAGTCTATAAGGACATCATATAGTTTTATAAACCTCTTGAGGACACTTTGAGCAGATTTTTTTTTCCAAAGGTCCGATACGGACTACTGTATGGCGGACTTAACATATATAAAAGAGTCCATATAATTACATTATATAGTTTTATAATCCCCTTGAGGACCCTTTGACCAGAAAAAAAGTTCAAAAGGTCCGATATGGACTGAGGTCTGGCGGACTTAACGTAAGAAAAGAGTCCATAAGGACATCCAATAGTTTTTAAACCTCCTGAGGACCCTTTGACCAGAAAAAAAGTTCAAAAGATCCGATATTCTCCACCGTCCTTCTACTCGCCTCGGGAATTTTCCTCTTTCATTCTCGTGAATGTTTACATCCCTCCAGACGCGTGCGCGAGCGCGGCGCTACAACAGCTGGCTGAACAAATATCTGAAACGGAACAAAGGTACCCAGACTCTCTTTTAATCATTCTTGGGGATTTTAACAAAGCAAATCTTTCCCGTGAACTACCAAAATACAGACAGCACGTTACATGTCCCACCAGAGACAGTAATATACTGGACCACTGTTACACCACAATAAGAAATGCATATCACTCCGTCCCACGGGCAGCTTTGGGGCTCTCTGATCACTGTTTGGTTCATCTCATACCGACCTACAGGCAGAAACTGAAATCAGCTAAACCTAAGGACTGTGAAAAGATGGACTAATGAAGCAGAGCAGAATCTACAGGCCTGCTTTGATTGCACTGATTGGACTGTTTTTGAAGCTGCTACCAATGATCTGGATGAGCTCACAGATACTGTAACATCATATATAAGTTTCTGTGAGGATACATGCATTCCTACCAGGACATTCTTATCATTCACTAATGATAAACCATGGTTTACTGGGAAACTCAAACACCTTCGTCATGCCAAAGAGGATGCTTACAGAAGTGGGGATAAAATCTTGTATAACCAGGCCAGAAACAGATTGACAAAGGAGATCAGAGTTGCTAAAAGGAACTACTCTGATAAACTGAAAAACCAGTTTTCATCCAACGACCCATCATCAGTCTGGAATGGCCTGAGGAACATTACCAACTACAAGTCACCATCCCCTCGATCTGTGGACAATCAACACCTGGCTGACGATTTAAATTCATTTTACTGCCGGTTTGAAAAGCCCTCATTCACACCACACACCCGGTCTGATCTGCACTTCACACATTCAGCATCACCTCCTGTTCTCCAATTATCACTCCCCCCTCCTGCCATCCAACCTGAGCTTAAGGTCTGTGTGTAGGACGTGAGCCGAGTCTTCAAAAAACAGAAGACTAGGAAAGCCTCAGGCCCAGACGGCATCTCATCTGCTTGTTTAAAAGCCTGCGCTGACCAACTGGCCCCGGTCTTCACGCAGATCTTCAACAGATCATTGGAGCAGTGTGAAGTTCCCTGCTGCTTCAAACGCTCCACTATCATTCCTGTCCCCAAAAAACCCAAAATCACTGGACTTAATGACTACAGACCTGTCGCTCTCACGTCTGTGGTCATGAAGTCGTTTGAAAGACTGGTGCTGGCCCACCTGAAGGACATCACTGGACCCCTGCTGGATCCCTTTCAGTTTGCTTACAGAGCAAACAGGTCTGTGGATGATGCAGTCAACATGGGACTGCATTATATCCTGCAACATCTCGACAGACCAGGGACTTATGCAAGGATCCTCTTTGTGGACTTCAGTTCGGCCTTCAATACCATCATGCCTGGTCTTCTCACAGCCAAACTGACCCAGCTCTCCATACCATCCTCGATCTGTCAGTGGATCACCAGCTTCCTGACGGACCGGCAGCAGCGAGTGAGACTGGGGAAACACACATCCAAGACACTCACAATCAGCACTGGTGCTCCCCAAGGGTGCGTTCTCTCCCCACTGCTCTTCTCCCTGTACACTAATGACTGCACTTCTAAAGACCCCACTGTCAAGCTCCTGAAATTTGCAGACGACACCACTGTCATCGGTCTCATCCGAAACGGTGACGAGTCTGCTTACAGACTGGAGGTTGAACAGCTGGCTGCCTGGTGCAGTTATAACAACCTTGAGCTGAACACGCTCAAAACAGTGGAGATGATCGTGGACTTCAGGAGGAACAGCTCAGCACTCCTCCCACTCACCATCATGAACAGCACTGTGGAAGCAGTGGAGTCATTCAGGTTCCTGGGCACTATCATCTCTCAGGACCTGAAGTGGGACAATCACATTGACTCCACTGTGAAAAAGGCCCAGCAGAGACTGTACTTCCTTCGCCAGCTGAGGAAGTTCAACCTGCCACAGGAGCTGCTGATTCAGTTCTACTCAGCCGTCATTGAGTCTGTCCTGTGCGCTTCCATCACTGTCTGGTTTGGTTCAGCTACCAAATCAGACATCAGGAGACTACAACGGACAGTCCGGACTGCGGAGAGGATTATTGGTGCCCCCCTGCCAAACCTCCAGGACCTGTACTCTTCCAGAGTGAGGAAGAGAGCAGGTAAAATCATCACAGACTCCACTCACCCTGGACACCACCTGTTTGAACTGTTACCGTCAAGACGGAGACTCAGATCACTGGCCACAAGAACATCTCGGCACAGGAACAGTTTCTTCCCACAGGCCATTTCCCTCCTGAACAGTTAACACTCCTCCCAAGGCATATGCCTGTAAGTGCAATACTGCCACTGTTTAGTGCAATATCCCACAACTCAGGTGATACTTATATGTAGATTTATTTATTTATAATATTCAAAACACTGTAAATAGGTTCATAATCTGTAAATCTGAAAATGTCTATTCTGACTAAACCCAACTGTGATAGTTTTATTCTCATATATTTATATTTTTATTTTTTATTCTTATAATTTGTAGTATTATGTTTCATGTTGTATTTGTATATGTCCACTGGAAGCCTCAGTACCAAAACAAATTCCTTGTGTGTGCAAGCACACTTGGCAATAAAGCTCTTTCTGATTCTGATTCTGATTCTGATTCTGATACGGACTACTGTCTTGCGGACTTAACATAAGAAAAGAGTCCATAAGGACATCGTATTGTTTTATAAACCTCTTGAGGGCCCTTTGACAAAAAAAAATTCAAAATGACCGATACGGATTACTGTCTGGCGGACTCAACATAAGAAAAGAGTCCATAAGAACATCATATAGTTTTATAAATCTTTTGAGTACCCTTTGACCAGAAAAAACGTTCAAAAGGTCCGATATGGTCTAAGGTCTGGCGGACTTAATGTAAGAAAAGTGTCCATAAGGACATCCAAATAGTTCTATAAACCTCTTGAGGACCCTTTGACTAGAAAAAAAGTTCAAAAGGTCCGATATGGACTAAGGTCTGGCGGACTTAACACAAGAAAAGAGTCTATAAGGACATCATATAGTTTTATAAACCTCTTGAGGACACTTTGAGCAGAATTTTTTTTCCAAAGGTCCGATACGGACTATTGTCTGGCGGACTTAACATATGAAAAGAGTCCATATAAGTACATTATATAGTATTATAATCCCCTTGAGGACCCTTTGACCAGAAAAAAAGTTCAAAAGGTCCGTATCGGACTACTGTCTGGCGGACTTAACATAAGAAAAGAGTCCGAGGACATCATACAGTTTTATAAACCTTGTGAGGACCCCTTGACCAGAAAAAAAGTTCAAAATGTCCGATATGGACTACTGTCTGGCGGACTTCACATAAGAAAAGAGACAATCATATAGATTTATAAACCTCTTGAGGACCCTTTGACCAGAAAAAAAGTTCAAAAGGTCCGATATGTACTAAGTTCTGACGGACTCAACGTAAGAAAAGAGTCCATAAGGACATCATATAGATTTATAAACCTCTTGAGGAGCCTTTTAACCAGAAAAAAAAATCAAAGGGTTCGATATGGACTACTGTCTGGCGGACTTAACATAGGAAAAGAGTTCCTAAGGACATTCTATAGTTTTATAAACCTCTTGAGGACACTTTGACCAGAAAAAATTCAAAAGGTCCGATACAGATTACTGTCTGGCGGACTTAACATAAGAAAAGAGTCTATAAGGACATCATATAGTTTTATAAACCTCTTGAGGACCCTTTGAACAGAGAAAAAGTTCAAAAGGTCCGATACGGACTACTGTCTGGCGGACGTAACATAAGAAAAGAGTCCATAAGGACATCATATAGATTTATAAACCTTTTGAGGACCCTATGACCAGAAAAAAGGTTGAAAAGGTCCGATCCAGACTAGTGTCTGGCGGACTTAACATAAGAAAAGAGTCCGAGGACATCATAAAGTTTTATAAACTTCTTGAGGACCCTTTGACCAGAAAGAAAGTTCAAAAGTTCCGATATGGTCTAAGGTCTGGCGGACTTAACATAGGAAAAGAGTTCCTAAGGACATCCTATAGTTTTATAAACCTCTTGAGGACTCTTTGAGCAGAATTCTTTATCAAAAGGGTGGATTGTCTATAAAGTATAGATTTATAAACCTCTTGAGGAGCCTTTTAACCAGAAAAAAAAATCAAAGGGTTTGAGTCTGGCGGACTTAACATAAGAAAAGAGTCTATAAGGACATCATATAGTTTTATAAACCTCTTGAGGAGCCTTTTGACCAGAAAAAAAATTCAAAAGGTTCGATATGGACTGCTGTCCATAAAAAAAAGGTGGACTAAGGTCTGACCAGAAAAAAAGTTCAAAAAAAAAAGTTTCTAAGGTCTGGCGGACTCAATGTAAGAAAAAAGTCCATGAGGACATCATATAGTTTTATAAACCTCTTGAGGACCCTTTGACCAGAAAAAAAGTTCAAGAGGTCCGATATGGACTAAGGTCTGGCGGTCTCAACGTAAGAAAAGAGCCCATAAGGACATCATACAGTTTTATAAACCTTTTGAGGACCCTTTGACCAGAAAAAAAGTTCAAGAGGTCCGATATGGACTAAGGTCTGGCGGACTCAACATAAGAAAAGAGTCCATAAGGACATCATATAGTTTTATAAACCTTTTGAGGACCCTATGACCAGAAAAAAAGTTCAAAAGGTCCGATACGGACTACTGTCTGGCGGACTTTATATAAAAAAAGAGTCCATAAGGACATCAAATAGTTTTATAAACCTTTTGATGACCCCTTAACCAGAAAAAAGTTCAAAAGGTCTGATATGGACTACTGTCTGGCGGACTTAACATAAGAAAAGAGTCCATATAAGGAAATCATATAGTTTTATAAACCCCTTGAGGACCCTTTGACCAGAAATAAGTTCAAAAGGTCCAATATGGACTAAGGTCTGGCGGACTTCACGTAAGAAAAGAGTCCATAAGGACATCATATAGTTTTATAAACCTCTTGAGGACCCTTTGACCAGAAAAAAAGTTCAAAAGATCCGATACGGACTACTGTCTTGCGGACTTAACATAAGAAAAGAGTCCATAAGGACATCATATAGTTTTATAAACCTCTTGAGGACCCTTTGAACAGAGAAAAAGTTCAAAAGGTCCGATACGGACTACTGTCTGGCGGACATAACATAAGAAAAGAGTCCATAAGGACATCATATAGATTTATAAACCTTTTGAGGACCCTATGACCAGAAAAAAGGTTGAAAAGGTCCGATACAGACTAGTGTCTGGCGGACTTAACATAAGAAAAGAGTCCGAGGACATCAAAAAGTTTTATAAACTTCTTGAGGACCCTTTGACCAGAAAGAAAGTTAAAAAGTTCCGATATTGACTAAGGTCTGGCAGCCTATCCATAAGAAAAGAGTCCATAAGGACATCATATAGATTTATAAACCTTTTGAGGACCCTATGACCAGAAAAAAAGTTCAAAAGGTCCGATACGGACTACTGTCTGGCGGACTTAACTTAAGAAAAGAGTCCACAAGGACATCATATATATTTATAAACTTTTTGAGGACCCTATGACCAGAAAAAAAGTTCAAAAGGTCCGATACGGACTACTGTCTGGCGGACTTAACATAAGAAAAGAGTCTATAAGGACATCATATCATTTTATAAACCTCTTGAGGACCCTATGACCAGAAAAAAAGTTCAAAAGGTCCGATATGGACTACTGTCTGGCGGACTTAACATAAGAAAAGAGTCCATAAGGACATCATACAGTTGTACAAACCTCGTGAGCACCCTTTGACCAGAAAAAAAGTTCAAAATGTCCGATACGGACTATTGTCTGGCGGACTCAACATAAGAAAAGTGTCCATAAGAACATCATATAGTTCTATAAACCTCTTGAGGACCCTTTGACCAGAAAGAAAGTTAAAAAGTTCCGATATTGACTAAGGTCTGGCAGCCTATCCATAAGAAAAGAGTCCATAAGGACATCATATAGATTTATAAACCTTTTGAGGACCCTATGACCAGAAAAAAAGTTCAAAAGGTCCGATACGGACTACTGTCTGGCGGACTTAACTTAAGAAAAGAGTCCACAAGGACATCATATATATTTATAAACTTTTTGAGGACCCTATGACCAGAAAAAAAATTCAAAAGGTCCGATACAGATTACTGTCTGGCGGACTTAACATAAGAAAAGAGTCTATAAGGACATCATATAGTTTTATAAACCTCTTGAGGACCCTTTGAACAGAGAAAAAGTTCAAAAGGTCCGATACGGACTACTGTCTGGCGGACGTAACATAAGAAAAGAGTCCATAAGGACATCATATAGATTTATAAACCTTTTGAGGACCCTATGACCAGAAAAAAGGTTGAAAAGGTCCGATCCAGACTAGTGTCTGGCGGACTTAACATAAGAAAAGAGTCCGAGGACATCATAAAGTTTTATAAACTTCTTGAGGACCCTTTGACCAGAAAGAAAGTTCAAAAGTTCCGATATGGACTACTGTCTGGCGGACTTAACATAAGAAAAGAGTCCATAAGGACATCATACAGTTTTACAAACCTCGTGAGCACCCTTTGACCAGAAAAAAAGTTCAAAATGTCCGATACGGACTATTGTCTGGCGGACTCAACATAAGAAAAGTGTCCATAAGAACATCATATAGTTCTATAAACCTCTTGAGGACCCTTTGACTAGAAAAAAAGTTTAAAAGGTCAGATATGGACTAAGGTCTGGCGGACTTAACATAAGATAAGAGTCCATATAAGGACATCATATAGTTTTATAAACCCCTTGAGGACCCCTTGACCAGAAAAAAGTTCAAATTGTCCGATATGAACTACTGTCTGGCGGACTTCACATAAGAAAAGAGTCCATCATATAGATTTATAAACCTTTTGAGGACCCTATGACCAGAAAAAAAGTTCAAAACGTCCGATATGGTCTACTGTCTGGCGGACTTAACATAAGAAAAGAGTCCATAAGGACATCATACAGTTTTAGAATCCTCGTGAGGACCCTTTGACAAGAAAAAAAGTTCAAAATGTCCGATACGGACTACTGTCTGGCGGACTCAACATAAGAAAAGAGTCCATAAGAACATCATACAGATTTATAAACCTCTTGAGGAGCCTTTTAACCAGAAAAAAAATTCAAAGGGTTCGATATGGGCTACTGTCTGGCGAACTTAACATAAGAAAAGAGTTCGTAAGGACATCCTATAGTTTTATAAACCTCTTGAGGACCCTTTGAGCAGAATTTTTTTTCAAAAGGTTCGATATTGACTACTGTCTGGCGGACTTAACATAAGAAAAGAGTCTATAAGGACATCATATAGTTTTATAAACATCTTGAGGACCCTTTGACCAGAAAAAAAGTTCAAAAGGTCCGATACAGATTACTGTCTGGCGGACTTAACATAAGAAAAGAGTCTATAAGGACATCATATAGTTTTATAAACCTCTTGAGGAGCCTTTTTACCAGAAAAAAAATTCAAAAGGTTTGATATGGACTACTGTCTGGCGGACTTAACATAAGAAAAGAGTCTATAAGGACATCCTATAGTTTTATAAACCTCTTGAGGACCATCTGACCAGAAAAAAAGATCAAATGGTCCGATACAGACAACTGTCTGGCGGACTTAAAATAAGAAAAGAGTCCAGACGGACATCATATAGTTGTATAAACCTCTTGACCAGAAAAAAATGTTCAAAAGGTCCGATATGGACTAAGGTCTGGCGGACTTAATGCAAGAAAAGTGTCCATAAGGACATCAAATAGTTCTTTAAACCTCTTGAGGACCCTTTGACTAGATAAAAGTTCAAAAGGACCGATATGGACTACTGTCTGGTGGACTTAACATAAGAAAAGAGTCCATATAAGGATATCATATAGTTTTATAAACCTCTTGAGGACTCTTCGACCAGAGAAAAAGTTCAAAAGGTCCGATACAGATTACAGTCTGGAGGACTTAACATAAGAAAAGAGTCTATAAGGACATCATATAGTTTTATAAACCTCTTGAGGACCCTTTGACCAGAAAAAAAGTTCAAAATGTCCGATACGGACTACTGTCTGGCGGACTAAACATAAGAAAAGAGTCCAGAAGGACATCATACAGTTTAATAAACCTCTTGAGGACCCTTGGACCAGACAAAAAGTTCAAAAGGTCCGATACAGATTACAGTCTGGAGGACTTAACATAAGAAAAGAGTCTATAAGGACATCATATAGTTTTTTAAACCTCTTGAGGACCCTTTGAGCAGA
The DNA here is from genome assembly GCF_051911475.1 of Siphateles boraxobius. Classification (NCBI taxonomy): domain Eukaryota; kingdom Metazoa; phylum Chordata; class Actinopteri; order Cypriniformes; family Leuciscidae; genus Siphateles; species Siphateles boraxobius. The sequence goes on along the minus strand of NW_027508876.1, from coordinate 11,574,579 downwards.
ATTTTTTTCAAAAGGTCCGATACGGACTACTGTATGGCGGACTTAACCTAAAAAAAGAGTCCATAAGGACATCATATAGATTTATAAACCTTTTGAGGAGCCTTTTGACCAGAAAAAAAAGTTCAAAAGGTCCGAGATGGACCACTGTCTGGCGGACTTAACATAAGAAAAGAGTCCATAAGGACATCATATAGATTTATAAACCTCTTGGTGACCCTTTGACCAGAAAAAAAGATCAAAATGTCCTATACGGACTACTGTCTGGCGGACAAAACATAAGAAAAGAGTCCATGAGGACATCATATAGTTTTATAAACCGTTTGAGGAGCCTTTTGACCAGAAAAAAAATTGAAAAGTTCCGATATGCTCTACTGTCTGGCGGACTTAACATAAGAAAGGTGTCCATAAGGACATCAAATAGTTCTATAAACCTCTTGAGGACCCTTTGACCAGAGAAAAAGTTCAAAAGGTCCGATATGGACTACTGTCTGGCAGACTTAACATTAGAAAAGAGTCCATAAGGACATCAAATTGTTTTATAAACCTCTTGAGGACCCTTTAACTAAAAAAAGTTCAAACGGTCCGATATGGACTAAGGTCTGGCGAACTTAACATAAGTAAAGAGTCCATATAAGGACATCATATAGTTTTATAAACCCCTTGAGGACCCTTCGATCAGAAAAAAAGTCCAAAAGATCCGATTACGGACTACAGTCTGGGGGACTTAACATAAGAAAAGAGTCCATAAGGACATCATACAGTCTAATAAACCTCGTGAGGACCCTTTGACCAGAAAAACAGTTAAAGAGGTCCGATATGGACTACTGTCTGGCGGACTTATAAGAAAAGAGTCCATGAGGACATCATAAAGTTTTATAAACTTCTTGAGGACCCTTTGACTAGAATGAAAGTTCAAAAGGTCAGATATGGACTAAGGTCTGAAGGACTCAAAATAAGAAAGGATTCCATAAGGACATCATATAGATTTATAAACCTCTTGAGGACCCTTTGACCAGAAAAAAAGTTAAAAAGGTCCTATATGGACTACTGTCTGGCGGAGTTAACATAAGAAAAGAGTCCATAAGGACATCATATAGTTTTTATAAACCTTTTGAGGACACTATGACCAGAAAAAAAGTTAAAAATGTCCGATACGGATTACTGTCTGGCGGACTTAACATCAGTAAGAGTCCATAAGGACATCATATAGATTTATAAACCTATTTATAAACCTATTTGAGGACCCTATGACCAGTAAAAAGTTCAAAAGGTCCGATACGGACTACTTCTCTGGCGGACCTAACATAAGAAAAGAGATCTTAAGGACATCAGATAGTTTTATAAACCTTTTGAGTACCCTTTAACCAGAAAAAAAGTTCAAAAGGTCCGAGAGTCAATGAGAATGTGTAGAAAGTTAATTATAGATTTTTGCCAGCAATACAGGGTATGTTCATTAGGTCAAATATGGACTACTGTATGGCTGACAGAAGATCAGAAGGAGTCCCTGATTTTATATTGTAAAAAAAAAAAACATTTCAAGGACCCTTTTGCCAGAAATGTAGGTCAAAATATAGGTCAAAATAGGTCAAATATGGACTACTGGTATGGCTGACGTCACATCAGCAGGAGTCTATGAGTTTATATAGCAGAAAATACATTTTGCGCACCTTTGGGCCAGAGATATGTTCAATAGATCAGATATGGACTACTGTACGGCTGAGGTAACACCAGGAGTATTTACAGAATATTTAACATCGAGTTCTCCTTGTCAAGAAATATGTTCAGTAGGTTAAATATGGACTTCCATCTAAGGTAATATCAGAAAGAGTCTATGAAAATATAGTAAATCTATATATTTAGCAACAAGTTCTTAATCTTAATCTTTACTGGACCCTTTGGCCAGAAATATTTTCAGTGGGCCAAACATAGACTGGCTGATGTAAAATGAGTTTTATATTGTGAAAAAAACATTTTTAAGAAACTTAACTAATTGATTTAATTTAACTAATTGATGTAAGTTGACTTTTGGTGACCCTTTTGCCAGACTTATTTTCAATGGGCTACATATAGCCAATAATTCCGTAGAGCATTGCACATTTATGTTTTTTCATTCCATTATATACAAAGTCTAACTTATTCCTCTGTACAATGAAAAGAAAATACATAAAATAACACGTGCATTGAATTCCCATACTATAACTAACTTATTCCGATTTGCATTGAGGAGATAACATTTTTGTTATTTCCATTCCATTGCATAAATTGTCTAACTTATTCCTTTGTGCGATGAAAAAACTAACCATTATCATTTGTGTATGAAGGGAAATAATTGCATTAGCTGTTGAAAAGACAACCCACAGCATATTGGTTTTCGCATTGCATACAGTTCATCAATTTGTGTACTCACGAGAAAACATCACAGAGCTGTCGCTTTCCAATGCATGCAATAACTAACTCTTTCCTTTGCACAACGAAGAGATGAGAACTAACTCATTTTGTAGTGAATTAAATAGATGTGCATTGCATTGCACATATGATAAAGCAGTGAAGAATAGCATACAAGCAATATGCAATATGTTGGATTGCAATGAATTCAAGAACTAACTCATTTCGGTGTGCATTGAAGAGATGTGCAATGCAACTGCTGTTGCATCGCATTTGCACATACGATTAAGCGTTGTGCATTGAAGAATAACATATAAGTAATATGATTTAAAGAGAAATGCAATGCAATATGTTGTTTTAATAACATTTTTGTTGTTTCATTCCATTGCATAAAAGGTCTAACTTGTTCCTTTGTGTAATGAAAAAACTAACCATTATCATTTTTGTATGAAGATAAATCATTGCATTAGCTGTTGAAAAGACAACATCACAGAGCTGTCGCTTTCCAATGCATGCAATAACTTACTCTTTCCTTTGTACAACGAAGAAATGTCCAATGCGGCGTGCAGTGCACAAGCGTTTTGCATGGATGAATAACATAAAGTAATATGCACTTTGTTGCATTGCAATGCATTCAAAAACTAACTAATTTCGTAGTGCATTGAAGATATATGCAATGCGATCTACTAATGCAATGCATTTCACATACGAACAAGGGTTGTGCATTGAAGAATAACATATAAGCACTTTGTTGCATTGCAATACTTTCAAGAACTAACTAATTTCTTAGTGCAAAAAAGAGATGTGCAATGCAATCTGCTGTTGCATGGCATTGTACAAACGATCAAGCGTTGTGAAGTGAAGAATAACATCAACAATATGCACTTTTTTTGCATCGCAATGCATTCAAGAACTAACTAACGCATTCCGTAGTGCATTGAGGATATGTGCAATGCAATCTGCTAATGCAATGCATTGCACATACGATCAAGCGTTGCGAATTGAAGAATAGCATATACGCAACTAAAAAAAAATTAGTTTGTAGTGCAACTTTGTTGCATTGCAATGCTATCCTCATTTTGTAGTGATTTAAAGAGATGTGCAATGCAATATATTGTTTTAACATTTTTGTTGTTTCATCCCATTGCATAAAAGGTCTAACTTATTCCTTTGTGTAATGAAAAAAACTAACCATTATAATTTTTCTATGAAGATAAATCATTGCATTAGCTGTTTAAAAGACAACTCATAGCATATTGTTTTTCTCATTGCATACAGCTCATTAATTTGTGCACTCACGAGAAAACATCACAGAGCTGTCACTTTCCAATGCATGTAATAACTATTTCCTTTGTACAACGAAGAAATGTCAAATGCAGCGTGCTGTTGTATTGCAATGCACAAGCGTTGTGCATGGAAGAATAAACATAAAGTAATATGCACTTTGTTGCATTGCAATGCAATTAAAAAACAAACTAATTTCGTAGTGCATTGAAGATATGTGCAATGCAATCTGATTTTGCATCGCATTGCACCTACGATCAAGCGTTGTACATTGAAGAATAACATATAAGCAAATGGACTTTTTGAATTGCAATGCATTCATGAACTAGCTCATTCCGTAGTGCGTTGAAGAGATATCATTTTTGCTGTTGCATTATATTGCATATACTAAGGATAGTCAATTGATATTTTTATCAAACTTGCATCAAACCAACCATTTTCAGTTTTTATGAAGGAAAATCATTGCATTAAATGTTGAAACGACAACACACAACATATTGGTTTTCGCTTTGCATGCAACTGATATATTTGTCTACTAACGAGAAAACATCACATTAGCTGTAGCTTTCCATTCAATAAAATAACTAACTTATTCCATAGTGCGTTGAAGAGATGGACGATGCAATCTGCTCTTACTATTCTTAAAAGGTATCTTACTATTTGATCTCATAGACTCATTTTGAGAAGTCAATTTGTTATCTATTAAACATATATCTTGCCTGAATCCTCAAAAGATTCCTGATGTGAATATCCATACTCTAAAGGTCCTCTATCCATACTCTATATTTAATTTTTAGTCCATATTGGACATATTACTGACGGAAGAGTTCTCGATTATGAACTTTCTGCACATTCTCATTCTCAGTAACTTCTGTTACTTGTAACTGAATGTTGTAACTGATGTTACTTTCAGCCAGCCTGTATTTGTCCAAATATGGACTACTGACGTAACTTTAGAAAAAGTCTATGATAATATATAGTATGGTTCCATTTGACAACCCTTTGGCCAGAAATATGTTTAATAGTTCAGATATGGATTTTTTTTATGACTGATGAAACAGGAGTCAATTGAGTATGCAGAGAATGTTTAAGATATTGTACTCTTTGGCCAGAATATGTTCAGTAGGTTAAATATAGACTACCATTCAACTGAGGTAACATCAGAAAAGAGTAATGTAAAAAAATTTCAATATCAAGTACTTATTGGAACAGAAACATATATGGTAGGTCAAATATGGACTACTCTATGGCTGATTTAACATCAGAAAAAGTCTATGAGAATGTAAGGTATGTTGCCTTTTGACAACCCTTTGGCCAGAAATATGTTCAGTAGGTCAATTTTGTACTTGTGTAGGGCTGATATAACATTAGAAGAAGTGAATGAGAATGTATAGAAAGTTCATGATCGAGGACTGTTTGAACATATGTATAGGTCAATAGGTCAATTATGGACTACTTTATGGCTGAGATAACATCACAAGGACACAAGGACCTTTTGAGTAGTCTCTAGCCAGAAATAACATCAAATAGTTTTATAAACCCCCTGAGGACCCTTTGATCAGAAAAAAAGTTCAAAAGGTCCGATATGGACTAAGTTCTGGTGGATTCAACGTAAGAAAAGAGTCCATAAGGACATCATATAGATTTATAAACCTTTTGAGGACCCTATGACCAGAAAAAAAGTTCAAAAGGTCCGATATGGACAACTGTCTGGCGGACTTAACATAAGAAAAGAGTCCAGAAGGACATCATATAGTTGTATAAACTTCTTGAGGACCCTTTGACCAGAAAAAAAGTTCAAAAGGTCCGATATGGACTACTGTCTGGCGGACTTAACATAAGAAAAGAGTCCAAAAGGACATCCTATAGGTTTATAAACCTCTTGAGGACCCTTTGACCAGAATAAAAGTCCAAAAGGTCTGATATGGCGTACAGTCTGGCGGATTTAACATAAGAAAAGAGTCCATAACGACATCATATAGTTTTATAAACCTTTTGAGGACCCTATGGCCAGAAAAAAGTTCAAAAGGTCCGATATGGACTACTGTCTGGAGGACTTCACATAAGAAAAGAGTCCAGAAGGACATCATATAGTTTTATAAACCTCTTGAGGACCCTTTGACCAGAAAAAAGTCCAAAAGGTCCGATGTGGACTAAGGTCTGGCAGACTCAACATAAGAAAACAGTCCATAAGGACATCATATGTAGTTTTATAAACCTTTTGAGGACCCTATGGCCAGAAAAAAGTTCAAAAGGTCCAATACGGACTACTGTCTTGCGGACTTAACATAAGAAAAGATTCCATGAGGAGATCATTAGGTTTTATAAACCTCTTGAGGACCCTCTGCCCAGAAAAAAAGTTCAAAAGGTCGGTCAAAAGATATGGACTACTGTCTGGCGGACCAACATAAGGAAAGTGTCCAGAATAGACAACATATAGTTTTATAAACCTCTTGAGGAAACTTTGACCAGAAAAAAATATCAAAAGGTCCAATATGGACCACTGTCTGGCAGACTTAACACAAGAAAAGTGTCCATAAGGACATCAAATAGTTCTATAAACCTATTGAGGACTCTTTGACCAGAAAAAAAGATAAAAAGGTCCTATATGGACTACTGTCTAGCGGACTTAACATAAGAAAAGAGTCCATAAGGACATCATATAGTTTTATAAACATTTTGAGGACCCTATGGCCAGAAAAAAGTTCAAAAGGTCCGATACGGACTACTGTCTGTCGGACTTAACATAAGAAAAGATTCCATAAGGACATCAAATAGTTCTACAAACCTTTTGAGGACCCTTTGACTAGAGAAAAAAAGTTCAAAAGACTTGCCTCAACCTAAAAGTAAGAGTCTATGAGTATATATAGTTTATAAACCTCTTGAGGACCCTTTGACCAGAAAAAAAGTTCACAAGGTCCGATATAGACTAAGGTCTGGCGGACTCAACATAAGTCCAGAAAGGACATCATGTTTTATAAACCTTTTGAGGACCCTTTGACCAGAAAAAAAGTTCAAAAGGTCCGATATAGACTAAGGTCTGGCGGACTCAACATAAGGAAAGAGTCCATAAGGACATCATATAATTTTATAAACATTTTGAGGACCCCTTGACCAGAAAAAAGTTCAAAAGGTCCGATATGGACTACTGTCTGGCGGCCTTAATGTAAGAGGTGTCCATAAGGACATCAAATAGTTCTATAAACCTCTTGAGGACCGTTTGACTAGAAAAAAAGTTCAAAAGGTCCGATACGGACTACTGTCTGGCGGATTTAACATAAGAAAAGAGTCCAGAAAGGACATCAAAGAGTTTTTATAAACCTCTTGAGGACCATTTGACCAGAAAAAAAGATCAAAACGTCCGATATGGACCACTGTCTGGCGGACTTAACATAAGAAAAGTGTCCATAAGGACATCAAATAGTTCTATAAACCTATAGAGGACCCTTTGACCAGAAAAAAAGGTCCAATATGGACTACTGTCTGCCGGATTTACATAAGAAAAGAGTCCAGAAAGTACATCATATAGTTTTATAAACCTTTGAGGGCCCTTTGACCAGAGAAAAAAAGATCAAAAGACTTTCCTTAACATAAAAGTAAGAGTCTATGAGTATATATAGTTTTTAAAACTCTTGAGGACCCTTTGACCAGAAAAAAATAATAAAATGGTCCCATATGGACTACTGTCTGGCAGACTTAACATAAGAAAAGAGTCCATAAGGACATCACATAGTTTTATAAACCTTTTGAGGACCCTTTGACCAGAAAAAGGTTCAAAAGGTCCAATATGGACTACTGTCTGGCGGTCTTAACATAAGAATAGAGTCCAGAAGGACATCATATAGTTTTATAAACCATTTGAGGCCAGAAAAAAATGTTCAAAAGGTCGGATACGGATTGCTGTCTGGCGGACTTAAGAAAAGAGTCCAGAAGGACATCATATAGTTTTATAAACCTCTTGAGGACCCTTTGACTAGAAAAGTCCAGAAGGACATCTTATAGTTGTATAAACTTCTCAGGGACCCTTTGACCAGAAAGGTTCAAAAGGTCCGATATGGACTAGTGTCTGGCGGACTTAACATAAGAAAAGAGTCCAGAAGGACATCATATAGTTTTATAAACCTCTTGAGGACCCTTTGACCAGAAAATAAGTTCAAAAGGTCCGATACGGACTACTGTCTGGCGGACTCAACATAAGAAAAGAGTCCATAAGGACATCATATAGTTTTATAAACGTCTTGAGGACCCTTTGACCAGAAAAAAAGTTCAAAAGGTCCTATATGGACTAAGTTCTGGCTGACTAAACATAAGAAAAGAGTCCATAAGGACATCATATAGTTTTATAAATCCTTTTGAGGACCCTTTGACCAGAAAAAAAGTTCAAAAGGTCCGATATGGACTACTGTGTGGCGGACTCAACATAAGAAAAGAGTCCAGAAGGACATCGTATAGTTTTATAAACCTCTTGAGGACCATTTTACCCGAAAAATAGTTCAAAAGGTCCGATACGGACTGCTGTCTGGCGGACTTAACATAAGAATACAGTCCAGAATGACATCATATAGTTTTATAAACCTCTTGAGGACCAGAAAAAAAGTTCAAAAGTTCGGATACGGACTGCTGTCTGGCGAACTTAACATAAGAAAAGATTCCAGAGGGACATCATATAGTTTTATAAACCTCTTGAGGACCCTTTGACCAGAAAAAAAGTTCAAAAGGTCCGATATGGACTTCTGTCTGGTGGACTTAACATAAGAATAGAGTCCATAAGGACATCATATAGTTTTATAATCCTCTTGAGGACCCTTTGACCAGAAAAAAAGTTCAAAAGGTCCGATATGGACTACTGTCTGGCGGACTTAACATAAGAAAAGACCAAAAATAAGTTCAGTACGTCAGGTTATGGACTTCTTATGAAGCATCAGAAGGAGTCTATATAGAAAGTTCAAGATCAAGTAATCTTGGACCAGAAATATCTTCAGTAGGTCAAAAAGGGACCTATTTAACATCAGAAATAGTCTTTGAGTATATATAGTAAGTTGCCTTTAGTTAACCCTTTTGCCAGAATTATTTCCAATGGGCCAATAATTCCGTAGTGCATTGAATAGATTGAATTTTTGTTGTTTCATTCCATTGTATCAAAGTCTAAAAGAAAATACATGAAATAACACGTGCTTTCTTATTGAATTCCCATACTAACTTATACCGATTTGCATTGAAGGAGATAACATTTTTGTTGTTTCATTCCATTGCATAAAAGGTCTAACATTCCTTTGTGCGATGAAAAAACAAACCATTATAATTTGTGTGTGTGATGCATTGCACATACGATATAGTGTTGTGCATTGAAGAATAAGATATAAGCAATATGCACTTTTTTGCATTGCAATGCATTATTTAAGAACTAACTCATTTTGTAATGATTTATAGAAATTTGCTGTTTAATAACATTTTTGTTGTTTTAATCCATTGCATAAAAGGTCTAAATTATTCAAAATTATTTCTTTGTGCAATGAAAAATCTAACCATTATCAATTACATATGAAGGAAAATCATTGCATAAACTCATAAACGCATAAACAAAAAGACAACTCACAGCATATTGTTTTTCGCATTGCATACAGCTTATTAATTTGTGTACTCGCGAGAAAACATCACAGAGCTGTCGCTTTACTATGCAATGACTAACTATTTCCTTTGTACAACGAAGATATGTGTAATGCAGCGTGCTGTTGCATTGCATTGCACTGCACAAGCGTTTTGCATGGAAGAATAACATTTATTAATATGAACTGTATTTGCATTGCAATGCATTCAAGAACTACCTCATTCCGAAGTGCATTGAAGAGATTGTAATGCATTCTTTTGTTGCATCCCATTGCACATCGATCAAGCGTTGTGCATTGAAGAATAACATATAAGCAATATTCACTTTGTTGCATTGCAATGAATTCAAGAAGTAAACTCATTTCGTAGTGCATTGAAGAGATGCCATTGCACATCGATCAAGCGTTGTGCATTGAAGAATAACATATACGCAATATGCACTTTTTTGCATTGCAATGAATTCAAGAACTAACAAATTTCGTAGTGGATTGGAAGAGATGTGCAATGCAATCTGTTGTTGCATCGCATTGATCAAGCGTTGTTTTTCGCATTGCTTACAGCTCATTAATTTGTGTACTCACGAGAAAACATCTAAGAGCTGTCTCTTTCCAATGCATGCAATAACTAACTCTTTCCTTTGTACAACGAAGAGATGTGCAAAGCAGCGTGCGTTTGCATGGCACAAGCGTTTTGCATGGAAAAATAGCATTAAGTAATATGCACTTTGTTGCATTGCAATGCATTCAAGAACTAACTCATTCCGAAGTGCATTGAAGAGATTGCAATGCTATCCGTTGTTCATTGCATTGCACATATGATAAAAGCGTTGTGCAGTGAACAATAACATATGCACATTTTTGCATTGCAATGCATTCAAGAACCAACTTATTCCGTAGTGCATTGAAAATTTGCTATGCAATGCATTGCACATCGATCAAGCGTTGTGCATTGAAGAATAACATATAAGCAATATGCACTTTTTGTATTGCAATGAATTCAAGAACTAACTAATTCCGTAGTGTATTAAAGAGATAACATTTGAGTTGTTTCATTCCATTGTATACAAAGTCTGACTTATTCCTCTCGGCTCTGAAAATAAAATACATAAAACTCATTAATTTGTGTACAGACGGGAAACTATCACATGAGCTGTCCCTTTCCAATGCATGCAATAACTAATTGTTTCTTTGTACAACGAAGCAATGTGCAATGAATCGGATGTTGCATTGCATTGCACGTATGATAAAACCTTGTGCATTGAAGAATAACATATAAGCAATATGCACTTTGTTGCATTGCAATGCATTTAAGAACTAACTCATTCCGTATAGTGGATTGAAGAGATGTGCTGTTGCGTTGCATTGCACATACGATCAAGCGTTGTGCATTGAAGAATAACATATAATCAATATGCACTTTGTTGCATTGCAATGGATTCAAGAACTAACTCATTCGGTAGTTTAATGAAGATATGTGCAATGCAATCCACTAATGCAATGTACTATTCTTCAAAGCATTATGCAATATGCACTTTATTGCATTGCAATGAATTCAAGAACTAACTCATTTTGTAGTGCATTAAAGAGATGGGCAATGCAATCTGCTAATGCAATGCGTTGCACATCTAATACATCATACTTCAAGCACTGTGCATTGAAGAATAACATATAAGCAAAAATGCACTTTGTTGCATTGCAATGAATTCAAGAACTAAGTCATTTTGAAGTGCATCAAGAGATGGGCAATGAAATCTGCCGTTTTAATAACATTTTTTGTTGTTTCATTCCATTGCATGAAAGTCTAACTTATTCCTTTGTGCAACGAAAAAACTAACCATTATCATTTGTGTAGGAAGGAAAATCATTGCATTAGCTGTTGAAAAGACAACTCACAGCATATTGTAATTCGCATTGCATACAGCTCATTAATTTGTGCACTCAGAGAAAACCTCACAGAGCTGTCGCTTTCGAATGCATGCAATTACTAACTCTTTCCTTTGTACAACGAAGAGATGTGCAATGCAGCGTGCTGGCATTGCATAAGCGTTGTGCATGGAAAAATAACATTAAGTAATATGCACTTTGTTGCATTGCAATGCATTCAAGAACTAACTTTTGCATTGAAAAAACCTTGTTTCTAAAGCTTGTTCTCATACACAGATATGGCCTAGTTATGATTGAAATTCATGCCTTTATTTATCATTTAAACTGATGCAAACAGGGAAAGACAGTAGAAAAGAATTATTATCCTGTAGCCCCCTCTAGTGGACAGCTTTAAGTATTACGGCCTTCATTGCTCAGATAACGCAAATCCATGGGATTTTTTGGGACAGTAAATCTGACTGATAATCTGAAAAGTTATAAGCGAGTTATTCCTCATTAACTTATAACTTATTCCTTTGTGCAACGAAAAAACTAACCATCACCATTTGTGTATGAAGGAAAATCATTGCATTAGCTGTTGAAAAGACAACTCACAGCATATTGTTTTTCGCATTGCATACAGCTCATTAATTAGTTCTAGGCCTTTTGTTGTTTGACTAGAATTAATGGCTCAATCGTCAGCAGGTTTATTAGACTGAGTGCAGTCTACTTTAAGACCGAGTGCAGATCTAATAGGTGACTGATGCACCATAATTTTCTCCCAACTATTTACGTCCATTGAAGACATACACTGTGAATAAACTGTTTCAGTGAATCTCAGAGCTGGTAATTTTTATATTTTTATGTATATTTGATAGTTTAGATGCGCACATGAAGACCAAAGTTAAGTATAGGCCTACGTTTCTTGTCTCCTTGCAGTCCATTTCGGAGCGCGCGTTACCTTGTGAACTACACGCGTCCGCAATTTAGCAACAGAAGAGACTACATTTTACAACAATCATGTTGATTCTGACGGTACGGTGTCTGCATCACAGACAAATGGTTTAATATTATTATTATTATAAATGGCTGGCGAGATAAACATGTTCAAGATTACGTCTTTATAGCAATAATAAATACGTGTATTTTCTTAATTTCCCCAGTACCGACAGCAGAACCCATAACGCCCGAGCTTATCGATACAGCGGTCTTTCAAAATTCCGTTAATACCGAGTTTCGGTACCCATCCACTGATTCTAGCTTCTCTCTTTTCTGTCTCTTTCTTTTCATGTGAAATGAGTAGGCTACACATGCTTATAAATATAAACTTCATTTCTATTCAATTTTCAAAATTATTTACATGTGTCGGTCGGCTACACGCCAGTAGCCTACCTGCCTTTTGATGTAAATACTTTTAAAAACGAGAGTGGTCAATGTAATGGACATATTAGGCTATCATGGTCCAGTTTATTATTGTCCTATTATTGATTTTTATTTCCACTTCTCTTTTATCCTAAGAGACGGAACTATTTGCACTGTATTTATCAATGGGAAATACATCATGCTAAAATAATCTGTCATATACTGTGGTTCACATTAATGGGGTCGCTTGCAAGTCGCAGCAGCACAGATTACGTGACCAGCAACATATTTCTGCTTCAAATACTTCAAATACGTTGTTAACAGTGAGTGGGGGTTTCAGACATTATTTTATTAAAGTGCATTTGTCAGTGCCGCCCTCGTAGTGACTCTTATTCTGCCTAACAGGGCAGAATAAGATTAACCATAGAATGGATTAACCATTAGGGCAACTGGGCACTTGCCCAGGGGCCCACGACATCTAAGGGACATCTAAGGGGCCCTGGGCACCAGGGGCGGAGTGGCAATCGGGAGAGTCGGGAGTTTCCCCGGTGGGCCGGTAGTGTTTCGAGGCCGCGAGGGCCGTACTGATAAAATGTATTAATTGCAAGTTCGCCATGCGCACTTGTGGCCCAAGCGAGGGGAATAAAACAAATATTTTAGATAACGGAGCGTATATTTATATAGCTACAGTGGCGCAGGTCGTAGCGCGTGAGGTACTGGAAAGCATCTTTTGATGCGCTCGACCCGAGTTCGAATCCGCCTTTTGCCGAACTCTCTCTTCTCCCTTTTCCCAACACATATGAGATGTAAAATGTATAACTTTACCTAACATAAAGGTCTCTAGCGTTATATTTTGCCAACGAACTAAAATCGAAACCATGATATGGCTTTGTGCCTTTATAAAACAGCACACGACTTTAAGAATATAGGCATCCTGTTTGTGCTGCGTGATTTAAAGAAAAGTGCGCTCTTTGCTCACGCGATCAGCATGGTTATCTAGTGTGTTCTCCTAAATAAAAGCTCAAGGGTTTATTTCTTGCAAGTAAAGAAATTAGGACAAAAGTATTTTAATGTTCCTGTATTATAGTGTAATGTAGACTAAAATATACTTTTGAAATATTCATTTTCATTTATATAGAACATTTATAGGCTATATGGATTTTACGTCATAGGAATAATTATATAAATAATTATTACATTATTATAATAATTGTTTTGGCATCCTAAAACACCATTGATAATGTAATGTAGACTGAGACTCTCATAACTAAAAAGATGTTCGAGCCCTCTTTATTTTCCTGGTACAAATCACAAGGCACAGAGGTCCACCCAACATAGTTTTACAAATTCCAATGGGAAAGAACGACCATTTAGGAACTTTACTCCAGCATAGTACAACAAGGTTTCTTTTAAGTCTGTAAAACTGTAAATGCCATATTAAAATGTCCTTGGACAAAATATACATTTGGCCTGCCTAAGGGGGGGCCTACAAGACATTGTGCCCAGGGGCCTCTGAACCCTTAATCCGGCCCTGCTGCCTAATAATGTAAAATCCAATATTCGATTATTTTGTCATAATCAGATCAGTTACACTGCTGATAACTGTCCTGTTTGCATTTAAATCATGTTATTTTTAAACAAGTTCATATGATTATTGCTTGCTATTAAAGACATACTTTTAATCATGCCCACATATCAGTGAACTTACATAAATGCATTTAACATTTAATTATGCAACACTTTTTACTGAAAAATATCCCACAGTTATGGATAACAGCATCATCATCAAGTCCTGTGCTGGGCATATTGGGCAACAAGTTCTCCACATCTTCCCATGGAACACTGTGACATTCTTCAGATCTTCGGGAAACATCTGTCTCCATGTCTTCCTTGGTCTTCCCTGTCTCCTGGTGGTGTCCACTTCATAACTGTCTTTGGGTGTTGTTGTTTGGGCATACGCAGGATGTGTCCAGCGAAATGTGCACCCTTTGCTCTGTCACAGTTTCTGAAAGTCTTCATGTGGAGTCACACTCCTCCTCATGATCTCTTTGATAAATGCAGAACCAATATTTAAAATAATCGTTTACCTTTTTCCACATTGTTAAAGCATTTTGTTTTCTATTTTCAGCTTCATAAACTGTCAATGACTGTCAGCTACGGCTGCCAAACAAAAACCGTAAAAATAAAGTAAAATATACTAATTTAAATAAAGTGCAAAAAGCTTTTACAGAATTTTTCCTTAAATGTTTTACAGAAAACAGTGTTATTTTACAGCTATTTCCTCCAGCTATTATTACGATCAAACACCTTTACTGTAAAAAAACCCCAATAAAAACAGTCAAATGACTGTTGGTTGCCATACAAAAACCATAAAATGAATGCAAAATATCCTAATTTAAATAAGTGCAAAAATCTTTTACACATATCTTCAATAAACTTTTGAACAAGAAACACAGTTATTTCATATATATTTCCTGAATTTTTACTAAAAACACATTCACTAAAGTGAATCTCTTGCACTGAACTACATGCATGATTTACTGTGACTATGCCCACTGCATCAGCAACTACACAGTTACTGTCAGTTATTTAAAGCAACATGCGGCATTATCATCAGTGTTTCTCTGCTCATCCTGGACTGAAGCACAGGCTCTACTCTTCAGCTTAATGCTGACACACAAAACAGACCATTCAGAAACACTTTAATAGAACATTAAACACTAACAGATCTCTCAAGATCTCAGCATCTTCACTTATTACAAACCAGACTTTATTTCTTCCATACTAACATCCTTGTTGAGAATTAACAGAGTTGATTCTCAACAAGAAGTTGATGTTTTATTGAAAATAATAAAGTTTGATGTCACCATTTTGATGATCAGTGTTTGCTTTAGTTGGCCTCTTGACCCTTCCGATTTTAACTTTAGTTTTTCTCTGGTTGCTTTAACTGTGTGTCTCTGATACATATTTGTTAATGTAGGAACCAAGCAAAAGAAACTCAGATCAAGTAGTGCCTCGATTTATAGATACTACCTGAAGTCTAATATCTGATTAAGTCGTTAAATATTAGTTGTTAGTTTTGTATGCCAAAACTGGTGCAGAAATTCCTGCAGTGTACTCTGAAAGATTTTATTGAGTCATTATACAGAAAATGTTTTGACAGATTCACTCAGACATCAAGAATCAGCTTATGAAGCGCAACAATGGTGACAATGTTAAAAAATTCAGATGAACTCTGAACTCGTCACAATATAAACTACTAAAGTAACAAAAAAACTTTGTTGATTGTCACCATTGTTGAGATTGATATGTTGATTCTTCATGTCTCTATACTCCTAAATAAATAAAGCAGGGGCCCGTTCTTCGTACGTTGCTTAAAACATCCGAGATCAAATGAGACATCCAAGATAATATCATTGTGCTAATCATGATCCGGCTAATTGGGTTCTTCTAACACACCTGTTGTTTATGATTAGTATCACTGGATTGAGTTATCTGAGATAATTGCGCGTTCATGCGCTGGGTTAAAAGGACTTGTATCCATAGTAGAAACATTGATCAACATTGCTATTGGCTGTTCACCGTGGCCAAAGAGCGCACTCAGTTTTTCACCGCAGCAGAGCAAGAGTTATTGCTTGAAGGATATGCAGAGTTTGAAAACTTAATTAAAAGTTTTAACCTCAAATGTGCAAGAGAGGGCTGGCAAAAAGTTGGCTACCAAATTAAGTGTGTAGTGACTATGCTAGATGTTTTTATCACTTAGCCTATTACAGTAGGCATATATATTTTAGTATTTTAACATCTAAATAATTAATAACTTTGTTCATTGTAATGTCAGTCATGTTGGTTGCACCTGGGTGCAGCCGCTACTAGAACATGGGAACAAGTAAAAGTAAATTACTAGACTATTCTACTTAATGGTAATTTGTACTTATAAGGCACTGCTAATAAATGTTTGCCTTTTTATAAAAGCATCCAAAAAAAAAAAAAAGCTGAGAAAAAATGAAAAGAAAAACAAACAAGTGGTCCTGCACCCCCACATTATACCCAGGCAGAAGAGCTGGCCCTTGAGTTAAATGTGAACCGACCCATTGTGGAGGGCATCCCTGGGGGCCGCTCTTCCTCAGACCCAGAGGCCAGTCGAAGCAACACCTTCATTACTGGTAAATGAGCATTAAATGATCCTAGTACACTGTAAAATAATTAGTTTCTGCATTAAATTAAGTAGGCCTATAAGCCCAATGGCAGTCCAGTCATATCAACTGTTAAACGTTGATTAGTAATGAATTGCTTTGACTTGTGAAACAATTGTGAAACTACATGTAGTTAATGTAAAAAAAATATGTTGCCATGAGTTATTGATCACATTTCCCCCCAGTGTATTTCATTGCAATGAAATTGTGTTTTCCTCTTTTGTGCAGTTTTAAACAATACACCAACACTTTTATCTGTTCCCAAGAAAGTGTTGGCTGAAGCCTGCAGGAAGACTTTTTCTAACTTTACATCAAAAGGGAAGAAAGTACAACACTTTGTAATGCCCATTTTCCCCAATGCACAGGACAGTGAAGAAACCCACTCAGGTGACTGTCTTTTGGAGAAAGTATCTGTAAGTGCTTAAATAACTTTACTTCATTTACACTTGAGTTACCTATTATTTCTGAATGCAATATGAGTTGCAGGAGTCCACATCTACAGAAGAGTCTGCACAAAGCAGTGATACAGAGGTGGCCAGTGTTGTACTTTTCCTTTTAATGTTTGTTGCATAAGGCTTGTGTTGACAGGTATACCCCAAGTTCCCCTGCCCCACCACCCCACCCCTAGAAAATAGAGTATTTTGAAAAAAACTTGACAACTTAAAGAAAAAAAAAACTGGCTCTAGAGATAGAGTTGCTTCAAAGGAACTTCAGAGTAAGTGCTAATATTATTTCACACGGAGTACTATTGCTGACCTTGCAAAATATCTCTTGCAGGCAAACTTTTCTTTACAAAGAACAATTGAAATAAAACTCAAGGAACTAACCATTTTGTCTTGTCTTTTATTAATGAAAAGTTTTTTTTTCTTTTTCTGATGGTGGCAAATGTTGTGTAATATGGCACATGTAATGTCACAGGCCCTGTCAGGTGCAATAGTTGGCCAAAGTTAATTTCATTGTGTGCCCTTGTCCTGGCTAGAGCTGCATTGTAACTGGTCTGGGGTTTGGGTCAGGGAATGGGGTCATAAAACACCTCTTTGTCTTTGTGTATATAACACAGTGAGCTTTATTTATATTTTTCCTTACCACATTCAAATAATGTGCGTAATGTGAATCTCTGAAAATTATTGAGTCATGCATTTTGCTTCCACATTTGTGATATGGAACATAGTCACACACCATCTAAGAGATTTTAGTCTGTCAACCATAGGTGTCATTTACACTGGGGACGCTCGGAACATGTCCCCACCGCTTTTTGAAATGGCTGATTTTGTCCCCACCACTTTTTGAAAGCATTTGGTTAAAATGTTCAGAAAAATCAAGCAAACCAAGAAATGTTAAAGGTTTATTTGCACAAAATAAAACATGCAATACAGTTTATATACAGAAAGAAACAATGTACATTGTCCAAAAAAAGTAACTTAAAATAAACTATTACTGATTCTAAAATGACCCAAGAACATGCATGCGCCGATCAGTAACTTGAACAAATTCTTGACACAGTTTCTTCTTGTCCAAGTTATCCATTCTCTCTCATGACAAACAGGCACTGCATTCTATGTGGGTTGCAAATCCAACATTGTTTTAATTTTATCTGGTGTTATTTGATGCAGATATGTTGCGTTGTATGCTTATGGTGTGTGTTTTCTTTTACATATTGTAGGATTACAAATTTTATTTAAATGTTTAATTGAGCTTCCAATACAATAGTATAGAAACTGAGAAAGTTATGTCACAAACCTGCCTGTTCCTGTCTGTCCAGCTCTCTATTGTAAGTTAAATTGGTCAGAGCACTGAGACTATCACCTTTTGTCTTTATGCACTGCCTGGCCATTAAGATAATGTGAAGGTATCGGTGAAGAGTCTGGCTGATTGGATTACGATATTTACATTACACTGTTATGCTGATTGGATTAGGATTGGTAACACTCTCAGTCTAGGGCACATTCCTTAACCGGTATGCCTCATTTACATGCTTTTGTTTCCACCTTTATGTAACTCCTCCCCCTGAAAGGGTATATGAACTAAATGTATACTGCCTTAGTTAGACTTGATTGAGATGACTACAGCGACGAAATAAAGAACTTATACCTCAACAATCTCCTGGTCTGCAACTCTATCTTTTCTACACTTGAGAAGAAAAAGTTCACAACAGATGCTGCCGTGACCCGGATGGAGAAACTGAAACTCAACAAAGAATGAACTTTTCCCGACTGATTTGAAACTTCAAAGCTCAAAGATCTCAACAAAGCTAACTGAGTTCCAGAACTGAAGCTCAACAAAGATCTCAACAAAGATCTCAACATCTGACTTTCCAGTTCCAGACTGAATCTTTTGAAATCAGATTGAGCTCAACAAAGATCTGACTTTCCAGTTCCAGACTGAATCTTGAAACTTCAAGCTCAACAAAGAAAGAACTTTCTTACTGAGTGTCCAGACGGAACTTTTCCGTACAGCGAACGATTTGGTGAGTTTCACTCTATTCAAAGAACCAATAAAGACCAGTACAAATTTGTCATTCCTCTGCGCCGCCAGAGAAGAAGTTAACAGACAGCTGTAGGGTTTGTTAACTAAAGTTATCCTCTAAAGTTGCTTTTAGAGATGAAATGTATCCTCTGTTTTTCAGGCAGGGAAGATTAACGTACATGTTAATATTGCTTATCCTCTAAAGTTTCTGTTAGAGATGAAAGTGATCCTCTGTTGTCAGGCAGGGAAGATTTTAGCATTACGTGTTATTATTTGGTGATCCTCTGTTTCAGGCAGGGAAGTTTAGCATTACGTGCTAGTTATTTTGTTTTTGTTTTTTGGTGATCCTCTGTCCACGGAGTAGAATTAGCATTATGTGCTAGTTATTTGTTTTTTTGTTGTTCATCCTCTGTTCACAGAGAAGGTTAGCATTACTTGCTAATATTTGCTATCCTCTGTTTTCAGCAGAGAAGAATTGTTTTTATCCTCTGTAAAGTTAGGGAAGACTTATCCTCTGCTTTACCAGGGAAGGTGATACATCCTCTGTGTAGTCATAGAAGATTAATCCTCTGTTCAACAAGGGACGTTTAACAGCAGTTACAACAGTTAATAGTTTAAACTGTTAACAGTAGTTTGTCCTCTACTTTGCTTAAGAAGGTACATCCTCTGTTTAATCAGGAAAATTTAACAACTGTTAAAAGTGTGTTTGCAAAGTGGTATACCCTCTGCTTTGCCAGGGAAGTGTTTTATCCTCTATAAAGTTAGGGAAGATTAGCATCAAGTGCTAATATATTGTATCCTCTGTTTTCAGGCAGGGAAGATTTTAGTATAAATTGCTAATATTTTGTGTGTTACCCTTTGCTCTGGGCAAGGAAGGTTAACTGTGTTATCGAGTGTAGCCTCTTTTGATCAGAGAAGATTTAGTGTTTTTGTTTGTTTTATCCTCTAAAAGTTAAGAAGGTGAAAGATCCTTTGCATTTTTCTTTTAGGGAAGATTAGCGTAACATGCTAATAGTTTGTGATGTGTTGGTAACAAGGAAGTTTAACAAGATTTGATCTGTGTTAACAAGTATACCCTCTGTTGATCAGAGAAGTTTATTTTTTGATTGTGTGGTAACAAAAGAAATCCACAAAATGGTTAGAAGAAATGCTAGGCTAGTTCCATCAACTGAGAAAAATGGACTACCTAACCCTTTATGGACAGACAGTGAGTTCAAGTCATTGTTAGGAGAGAAAATGGATTCCATAGTGACTGAGTCAGTTAGATTGGATTTGACAAAGAAATTTGGTATTGATCCAGACAAAGTTTGGTCTATTGAAGGATTCAAGAAAGTGTTAGGTGCATGTATCAGAAAGAAAAACATGAAAGGCATAATCTGTTGCCATAGAGAATATAGCTTATCCATTGCACAAGAACAAAGTAGGTGTATTGATAAGTTAAATGAACAAAACAAACAATTGCAGACTCAAGTGTCCTGTTTCAAGACAAAGGTGAGCCATAACAAGGCCTCAACCAAATGTGACTCAGAAGACCAACAGTCAGATGAAACTTATCCTGACTTACAAGCATTCTTTGAAACAGATGTAGACATCCCATCAGTAACTGATAAGCCTGTAGATTCGGTAAAGGTATGTGTCGCAAGAAGATCTCAGGGAATTGAGAGAACTGAAAGTGTTCCTCCCAACTCTTCTGTTGTCCAAAACCAAAATGTTGCCAAAGCACTCGGACCTAGAGACATAGAAACACTATCCCAAAGCTTACCTTCAGTACGCACAGATTTTTCTGAATTTAGAAGGGCATTGATCAGTAAAATGCGTCTTTACGACATGCCGTTGGCAGAAGTCACACAGCTGATGTCACAAATTCTAACTGAATCTGAATTCAACAATTTTGAGTCTGCTGTTACTTCTGAACTACAACATGCCAGAAAAGATGAATCGAGAGAGGGAGTTCTGAAAGCGTTGAAGAACATTGTTGGACCCAAAATTGACTGGTCGAAGATCACTTGTTGTTTACAGAAGAAGGGTGAAACTGTTAGTGAGTACACTCAAAGATTTTGCCAGTCAGCAGCAGCATACAGTTGAAGCTGACACTTCAGAGAAGGTGCTAGAAGATAATGGTCCCCTAGTTCGCACATGGTTTGATGGTCTGTTGTCAGAACATAGAAAAGCATTGCCTTTCTTAGACTTAACATGGTCCACTAGAACCATACAAAACAACTTGGAGAGGTTAGCTACTTGGGAAAGAGATTCTGATGTCAAGGCAAGAGTAAAAATTGCAGCAGCATCCTTTAAGGTCAACACAGAGAATCAACAGAAACGCAAATGTCCTAAGAGAGAGGGCAGCAGTTGTTATTACTGTGGTAAACATGGACATTGGGGAAAGGAGTGTAGGAAAAACAAAAAGAACTTTAAACAAGTTAACAATGTTACTCAGCTCCTACTCAGTCTGCTTGCTACTCTGAAGCAGCCCGTCCCCTCGTCATTAAACTCGTTGGGCAGCTTGTTGATGTGTTAACAATTTGGGCTGTGAGTGCTTAATTTCCCCAGTAACTTCCAACAAAGATGAAAGACTTATTTTTGTTTAATAGAACAAAAGGAAAGTGACTGTCTCACCCTTCCTTTGGGGAACACCACGTTAAGTAGACTCACAGCCTTAAATGTTATGCTACAGCACAGGCCCTTCATCAGTAATGATGTTAGGTCAGACTGTAAATGTAAAATGCCTTCATGCAGTGTCCACACTGATGAATGAAACAAAAGAAACTTCTGTCACCTCCTCCCATTGGGGAAATTGGTTAGCAACTCTCACAACTCCGAACATTGTCTTACAGCGTGCACCTGTCACAAATCCGTCCTCATGTATGATGTCTGCTATGACTGAAGTTTTGTTAGAGGATGAATGAGAAATTACTCACGGTTGTGTTACGCTTACATATACACCTATGAGTGAAGTAAAATAAAAAGGTAACAGACGAGCAGGTTATGCAGTAACGTCCACCACGGAAGTGTTAGCTTCAGGACGTCTTCCAGATCATTTTTCAGCTCAAGCTGCAGAACTAGTAGCCCTAACAAGAGCATGCACGCTAGCTTCAGGATCAGTTGCTAATATCTACACAGATTCCAGATATGCTTTTGGGGTAATTCATGATTTTGGTGTCTTTGGCAAACCAGGCAGTTTCTAACTTCTGCGGGATCCCCCATTAAGCATGCTGAATTAGTGAAAGATCTAATGTTTTCCATGAAACTTCCAAAGAAATTAGCTGTGATCAAAGTGAAAGCTGATCTCACAACTAATACTACAGAAGCTAAAGGTAATGCTCTTGCTGATATGGCAGCTAAACAGGCTTGTTTCTATACAACTGTACAAGTGTGTTCAGGTAGTGCAGCACAGAAGAAAATGATGCCTCCTGAATCAATAATTGATCTGTATAAAGACGTTTCCTCCATTAGAACCAAAGTGACATGGGACACATTAAGTGATGTTGATTACAGCAGCTGCAGTATTGTGTCAGGGAAGGAAAACCTGGACTCATATGTCACACTGTAAGGTTGTTCCTGCTCCAACAGGGATAGGATAGGACACGAACCAGTGGGGAACCGAGGGAAGAACCGATTGCAACAGGCGTCGGGGGGACCAACCCTTCGGTGAAGAATCCCTCATAGGCCTTCCCATCCATTAATCCATCCTCACCTCACTGCGTTCTTTAGGTGTCAAAGGAATTAAGAAATAGGGAAAGATGGAACAACAATAGCAGACCCAGAAAAAGTTTACAACCCTAGTGTTTGAACAAATACTGCTCTACTGTCTAGCAGACTCAGAAAAAGTTTACAACCCCAGTGTGTGAACAAATACTGCTCTCCTGTCTTTTGTTTTCTTTCTTACTCTGTGCAGATACCACTGATGACTTCCCGAGACCCATACGCACTGACCTCGTCATCTGCGTATGAAGCCACAAGAAAACCTCAAGAAACAACTTGACCCACTTCCGAGCCAACTATCACAAAAGGATAAAGAAAAGAAAAAGAAAAAAATACACAACGCAGAGACTACGAAACCTTCAGTCATCCATCGACATGATCAAGATTGTCCTACTACTACACATCATAAAGATCGCACAAAGTCCGGACTCCAGAAACAACATATTCTTAGAGCTGATGAATATGTCACAAATGCCTTGTTTGCTGGAAAGAAAGTGTGCATGTCACATCCGAAGATGACTGCATTCCAGGACTCACTTGTGCACAAACATGTTGGTCCAACAAGACATTCTTGATCTTTCAGCAAAATTACACCAAGATGACTGAAGATAATTCTTCATGGTTCAGAAACTTGATTGATCACAAGAAAATCACAGTTCCAACCAGAAAAGCGCACGGACCCTAATTGCATGTTTTGTTTCTGTGTCAACATGCAATTACAGAAAAACAAACACAGAACATGCCTTATGTGCCTGTAACTATCACAAGTTGAAGAATGAATTTTTAATTGTTTAAATTTGTATATAATGTGAGAGTAATTTAGAACTCTCAAAGGGGGAAATGTAGGATTACAAATTTTATTTAAATGTTTAATTGAGCTTCCAATAAGTATAGAAACTGAGAAAGTTATGTCACAAACCTGCCTGTTCCTGTCTGTCCAGCTCTCTATTGTAAGTTAAATTGGTCAGAGCACTGAGACTATCACCTTTTGTCTTTATGCACTGCCTGGCCATTAAGATAATGTGAAGCTATCGGTGAAGAGTCTGGTTGATTGGATTAGGATATTTACATTACACTGTTGTGCTGATTGGATTAGGATTGGTAACACTCTCAGTCTAGGGCACATTCCTTAACCGGTATGCCTCATTTACATGCTTTTGTTTCCACCTTTATGTAACTCCTCCCCCTGAAAGGGTATATGAACTAAATGTATACTGCCTTAGTTAGACTTGATTGAGATGACTACAGCGACGAAATAAAGAACTTATACCTCAACAATCTCCTGGTCTGCAACTCTATCTTTTCTGCACTTGAGAAGGAAAAAGTTCACAACAATATGTAATGAATTTCATTGTAATCATTAACTTAACGCACTGCTGTTTTCTACATTAGACATTAAGCCTTTTCATGTGCTTGTCCTTCGGACAAGTAATTCTGTCATTCACTTGTCCGAGTAAAAAAGTTGCTTGTCCGGATTTTTTTTGTGAGTGTGTGTGTTAATTTATTCTGAAGCAATATTCTCATCAGTGTTCAATCAGCTTTGATATTTAAATCGGCATATTGTAATATCTGCACCTTTAAAGCTG
Organism: Siphateles boraxobius; assembly: GCF_051911475.1. Classification (NCBI taxonomy): domain Eukaryota; kingdom Metazoa; phylum Chordata; class Actinopteri; order Cypriniformes; family Leuciscidae; genus Siphateles; species Siphateles boraxobius. The sequence goes on along the minus strand of NW_027508876.1, from coordinate 11,550,132 downwards.
AATGCATTCATGAATGCATGAATGCATCTCCTCCCCCAATCTTATTAAATGTATGCTTTATCTTTCATTTTAAAATCCTTAATTTGATCAATAAATTCAATTATTAAGAATAATAAAACACTATAAGGCTTTTACCCTAGGTAGGGCTGATCAAATTAAATCATTTAAACTGAAAAATTACTCTTGCATAAAATAATGTTATTAATAATGTTAATTGATAAAAGTGGCATGGGAAAAGCAGGTTGTACCTTGAGCATGGCGCGGAACAGGTGGAGTCTTTATACCTAAAGAAAAAGATGCTACAAGCATCAGTCAGTTTCGTACTATTTCACTATTAAACTTCAAAGGTAAGATTTTCTTCAGCATTATTGCGCAGAGATTGTCAACCTACCTATTAAAGAATGGCTTCATTGACACTTCAGTTCAAAAAGCGGGAATTACAGGGTTCTCAGGATGCTTAGAACACATCAATGTTATCTGGCAACGAATTCAATCAGCTAAAAAGGAGAGGAAGGAGCTCCATGTGACATTCCTGGATTTGGCTAATGCATATGGTTCAGTGCCACATGAGCTTCTTTGGGCCAATGTCAATGTCAATGTCCAATGTAGGCTACCAATGTCAATAACAAATTTAGTGAAAGCCTATTTTGGAGATTTGCAATTTAGTTTCTCAACTCCAAAATTCAGCACCGCATGGCAATGCGCTGGAATAATGGCAGGATGCACCATTTCTCCACTGGCTTTTACCATTGCAATGGAAGTAATCATTAGGGCATCAAGATGGGTAGTAGGAGGAGAGCGCTTGGCTTCTGGGATGCGACTACCACCAATCAGAGCATACATGGATGACATGACAACCATGACTACAACAGTAGCCTGCACTAATCGGTTATTGGGGAAGTTAACAGATAATATCGAATGGGCATGAATGCAATTCAAGCCCTCTAAATCAAGGAGCATCTCGATAGTTAAAGGAAAGTTAGTTGATAAAACATTCTTCATTAATGGTGAGGCAATACCAACAGTTTCTGAGAAGCCAGTGAAGAGTCTTGGGAGATGGTATGATGGGGATCTAAAGGACACAGTTCGAGTGGGAGAAGTTAGACGACAAGCGGTGGAAGGGTTGAAGAGCATAAACAGCTGTGCTCTACCAGGCAAACTAAAACTCTGGTGCTTTCAGTTTGGTCTACTGCCAAGGTTGCTGTGGCCACTGACTCTGTACGAGGTTTCTTTGACAACAGTGGATAAGCTGGACGCGTTAATAAGTTCATACATCAGGAAATGGTTGGGAGTTCCACGCTGCCTCAGTAGAGTGGGACTTTATAGTAAAGGAGTATTGCAGCTGCCAGTCTCTGCTTTAACCGAGGAGTTTAAGTGTGCCAAGGTCAGACTGGAAATGACTTTAGATGCAGCCTCCATGCACTTTAACTACCCAGGCCAGGAATCCTTGCGAAATGCCAATCAGAAAACGGATGGGAGGAGATTTCACTCATGGACTGTTAACATGGCTTTATGATATAAGCGTACATTTTACCAGTTGTTACTTACAGTTTATACAAAATTTATCGACCAGTGGTTGATATCTCAAACATAATAATAGCGTGTTAAATAATACGATCGCATTATGATTCTTTACATAAATAGAACCGAATGTCATGGCTTTACTGAGTCATATAAACGTAGTATGAATTGAAACCTATAAATTTTTCTTAAACTCATTTACATTTTAATTTTGTGTTAAAATTGAACATTATGTATTATTATGTACAACTGTATTGATCATTTACATAACCATGACATCTATTCTAATGCCCAGGTGGCATATACAATTATAGAACTGTAAAAGCAGGCTGTGTAGTTCACATGGACAAAAGATTTGGGAAAATAAAATAAATCCTGTTCTCGATGCTAAAGACTGTAATTTTTTTTAATGATATTTGTGATATTTTTCTAATAAAGGGACTGATGAGATGACCTTTAAGTTTATTCAGCTTTGACGTCTGAGCTGAGACCTTCTTCCTGTTTCCGGCGTGACGATCGACTCTGTCCCAAAAATACCTCTCAATGCGCCCTCGCGGACTCGCGCTAAGGGCCCTATAGGTCTGCACTACATGACGTCACCGAAGTCGGGACTCTGAGGAAGTCCAGAAGTCCGGAGTGTGCCATTTGGGAAGGGCCACAGATGTTTATGAATGGGTCATTGAATCTTTGACTTAACCGATTGTTCAAAATTCTGAATCATTCAGTAATGAAAACAGGTTAAGTGTTCCTGTAAGATGGGCCGTGGTTCTGCTGTGATTTTTGTTTGGAACTATTTTTGCTGCTGTAACAGAACAAAAACAGGCAATATTGCATCTAAAATGTAATTAACTTAATTTTAACTGTTTATTGAACTGTTGTAGGAAATCAATGTCACATTTTCAATCGTGATAGTATTCAGGAAAAATAATTGAGGTTGCTTAACATATGTTAAAAATATAAAAACTAGATTTTTTATAGGCAGTACGTTGTTAACTGAGTGTGTGTGTGTGTGCTCAGTGCTGCGCTCATTTGTGTAGATTTCTCCTCGAGAGGCTGCGCGAGCGTCAACAGCTCAACCTTACCGTCAGTAATACATTATCCACAATCGATCCCAACTTACAATAAATGTAATAAAATCAGAATCATTCTCTCGGATTAGTGATTCCCTAGTTATTTGTTTATTTTTGTTATTGATATATATATATATTTGTTCTAATCAGGCTACTTGTCCGGTCGGGCAAGTAAAATTCTCTTTTACTTGTCCCTTCAAAAAATCCACTTGTCCCGAACAAGCGTTAATGTTGAGCCCTATATGGGCCACAGTATGGTGCTTTGGCACTGTTTGGTTGAGCTGGTGTTGCAGGGACTGTTACATGTGCAGTTGACATTGTTGAGGGTTTTATGCTGAGTATTTTTGTGTTGCTGACTGGCCTACGCTATGCCTATTTATGATGCGTCGTACTCAATATTTTTCCCGCCCTGCTGTAATGTTTTTTTCATCTGATCTTTTGTCCCCACCACTTTTCAACACAAACTGACGCCCCTGCTGTCAACTGCCTTTTTTTTTAAATTTGATATAATATTAATAATACGGAATATTAAGAATCGCTATTATAGTAACTTATAGCCTACACATTTACATTGTGATCCCCCTTTCCATTCACAGAATCCCCTTAACTGCACTGTGTGCGCAGTCTATGGCACCAACCAAAACCCATTCTCACTCCCAAGGCGTCAACAACTGAAGCATGGTCAAGCGCCCGAGGCGTCACATAGCAGGCGCCCCTTGGCGTCACTCTGTGACACATTAGGAACTCCATTGCTTTCAATGGGAAACCTGTGGCGTCAATAACAGATGCGAATTTTATCAGTAGGAAATCGCGCTGAAGAAGTCTCATTCCGAACCCATCGCGATGTTTGGCATCATGTCACGTGTGCCAGATGTTTTAATTCTCATTATTGTTTGTAAGTAGTCGTAAATACGCTGTCCAAATAATGTTTGTTATAATGTCTTTTGTGTTTGTCGATATTAATCAGATTAGCTCTCTCATGTTCAGTCACTGCATTATATCTATCATCTCCACGGAGGCTTTGCGTTTCATTGGTTTCTAATTCAAAACACATTACTATACTAACGTGATTAAACACTGTCTGTCACGTGACGTGCTATAGGCCTAGACCTTCAATCAGTTAATCATATTATATATCTGTTAGAATGGAAATGAAATGGTCCAAACGAAAAGTGCCCCAAATCTTGGTCTTTATTATGAACAGAGAATACAATATACCCGGCGCCGGCTGGAGTAAAAAGCTCAGCTCAATATCCTTTGTCTAGAGTTTATATAGTGAAAGTCTTAAAGAAAAGAATACAGGTCTAACCAATAAAATCAAACATTACATCATAGATATCATATAGACGTTATATAACAGCTTCTTAATATGGGCAATATCCTGTTAGATTTCCAACATATCCCTGGGACCCTAGAAGCTTTTCAAACACACAATGTATAGAAAGGAACGAACATTGAGAAAGGAGGGGCTGAGTAGTCCTCTATTAATGGATACCAGATGTTTAGCTTAAACAAAAGAAAAGAAGAATGTGCAGACGTGGCAGTTATGCTGGCTAGAATAAAGAAATGCACATAGACTGCAATATTGTATGCTGAAGGAGAAAGATATTCTAACAATATCCTATATTCATTTCAGGGTTCAAAGTAGTAATTTGTTCCAAAGTGGTATTTGTGGTAAATGCACATTAACCACATGATTTCCATTACACAAGAGTAGATGTTAAAACTTCATGCTGATTTGTACTCGGCTTTCGCCAAGATAAGCACCAACTAAGACGTAGCTTTACAGTAACCTATGCTTCTCCTCCATTTACGCTTCTTTCCAAATGGTGATGTGTATCTCCTTCTGTCTGGTGTTTATAACTGCAGTGTATTTGCGCACACAACGGCTGCAACCACAGTGCGGTCCCCTCATGAAAACCGTCTGGATTGAGCAGAGTAGGGGACATCTATAGGGTTTTCAAGTGGGCACCTTCCGTCCTCAGTGTTTCGTCGACTAGCCCACGACACCTCAAGAGGGCTCGACAGTGACGCTGGCGTCCCAGAGTCACCCCCTCCGCCCCCCACTGTACTCAGCCCAGCTTTCTGACCTTTACATCCCTCCTGCTGCTGAGGCTGCTCCTTTGACCTAACCACAATCTCTCGCAAACTCTCCACAACCCGACCATACGAGCCAACCCGTTTGACTAAGGCTGTCGAGCCCTACTGCGGACGTTAAAGCAGTCAGTGGCAACGGTTCCGTATGACATACTACCGCAAAACACAATATCTGTCCAAACACCAATCCTCATTCACGCAAAATACACAGGAACGTAATAACTGTAATTACTATGCAAACTATACAAATAAACCAACAGACTCATCAAATTTTCAAGAATTTTTCGAAACCGTAGCATGGCGGCCTGTACACAGCCAGTTGCTGCTCATCTCTGCTGCTTCAGATAAGTTCTTTACTCTGTGACGCAACTCTTGGCCACTGAATCCGACGTCTCTGAGAAACCGGGTTGTGGAGTGTGCCACAAATCCTCGACAACCCACTTCCACTGGATAAACCCGACTCTCCATCCTCGCTGTTCTGCTTCAGTGGCCAGCTGAGCATAGAAACTGTGGAGTTTCTTCCTCTCATATGCCTCATCTACAGCATCCTCCCATGGCACTGTTAACTCTATCAGTTGAACAATGCGTGCTGATCCAGACCACAAAACAATATCTGGTCGGAGGTTAGTGGTGGCAATCTCAGGTGGAAAAATAAGCCGTTAATCAAGATCAGCCAGCATTTTCCAGTCCCTAGCAGCTTCCAGTTGTCCTGAGCGAGAATTGGTTTTAACACCTTTTCTTGGTGGTTGCTCGCCTGGGCGGAGGAATATTGTCTTCTGTGTGTAATGTTTTGCTAGAACAGGTGGCAACTTATTTGTCATGTTACGCTTGTCTTCCAATGCTAAAGCCAAACATCGGAGTACTTGGTCATGGCGCCAAGGTAACCGACCTTGGCTAAGAGCCACCTTAAATCCTGTCAAAATGTGCCTTAATGTGGCAGGTGATGAACACAAAGGACAAGAGGGATCCTCTCCTACCCAGAGGTTTAGGTTCTATGGTGATGGGAGAACATCATATGTTGACCTGATAAGGAAACTGATCCTACTGTCTTCCATTGACCAAGGGTCTTGCCAGCCCATCTTGCGTTGTTCCACACTATCCCATCTCATCCACTCTCCCTGCTTGGCCTGGGAAATGGCCTTTATACACCTCCTCCTCTCCTCCTGCTTTCGCACCTCGTTGACTACCAGCTTCCTCCTTTGAGCACAGGCTGCCTTGTGCCATTTAGGAAGCTAAACTGAGCCCAAAACCCCCTCTTCCATGCTGTACCTGCCCCACGATATCACCAATTTGGAGGGCAGCCTTTGCCTCTTCCACAGATTTCTTTGCTGACCACTTTCTACCAGTTTTAACACAGGTGCTGCCCACATTTGTGGCGTGACTCTACTAAGGTCATTTCCAGTCTGACCTTGGCGCACTTAAACTCCTCAGTTAAAGCAGAGACTGGCAGCTGCAATATTCCTTTACTATAAAGTCCCACTCTGCTGAGGCAGCGTGGAACTCCCAACCCTTTCCTGATATATGAACTTATTAACGCTTCCAGCTTATCCACTGTTGTCAAAGAAACCTCGTACACAGTCAGTGGCCAAAGCGACCTCGGCAGTAGACCAAACTGAAAGCACCAGAGTTTTATTTTCCCTGGTAAAGCGCAGCTGTTTATGCTCTCTTTAACCATTCCACTGCTTGTCGTCTAACTTCTCCCACTCGAACTGTGTCCTTTAGATCCCCATCGTACCATCTCCCAAGACTCTTCACTGGCTTCTCAGAAACTGTTGGTATTGCCTCACCATTAATGAAGAATGTTTTATCTACCACCTTGCCTTTAATTATCGAGATGCTCCTTGATTTAGAGGGCTTAAATTGCATTTGTGCCCATTCAATGTTATAGGTTAACTTGCCCAATAACCGATTAGTGCAGGCTACTGTTGTAGTCATGGTTATCATGTCATCCATGTATGCTTTGATTGGTGGTAGTCGCATCCCAGAAGCCAATCGCTCTCCTCCTACTACCCATTTTGATGCCCTAATTGGTACTTCCATTGCCATGGTAAAAGCCAGTGGAGAAATTGTGCATCCTGCCATTGTTCCAACCTCTAAGCATTGCCATGTAGTGCTGAATTCTGGAGTTGAGAAACTAAATGGCAAATCTCCAAAATAGGCTTTCACTAAATTTGTTATCAACATCAGTACCCTGAAAAAATCAAATGCTGCCCAAAGAAGCTCATGTGGCACTGAACCATATGCATTAGCCAAATCCAGGAATGTCACATGGAGCTCCTTCCTCTCATTTTTAGCTGATTGAATTTGCCAGATAACATTGATGTGTTTTAAGCATCCTGAGAACCCTGGAATGCCTGCTTTTTGAACTGAAGTGTCAATAAAGCCATTCTTTAATAGGTTAATAGGTAGGTTGACAATCTCTGAGCAATAATGCTGAAGAAAATCTTACCTTCGACGTTTAATAGTGAAATAGGACGAAACTGACTGATGCTTGTAGCATCTTTTTCTTTAGGTATAAAGACTCCACCTGCTCGGCGCCATGCTCTAGGTACAACCTGCTTTTCCCATGCCACTTTTATCAATTTCCACAGTATTCGTAGAATTCCTGAAGCACTCTTGTACACTCTGTACGGAACTCCATTGGAGATGATGAATCCACTCCGTGGAGATGATGAAGCCCTTGCCTTTCTCACAACCTGCTCTATCTCATTCCACTTAGGTGCACAGACCTGCATTTTGTACTCTGGTGGATTGAAAGGTGGGATGTCTGACGGAATTGACATAGGCTCATGCCTTTTTGCATCTGTATGCGTTTCCTCCAAATATTTCTCTAGCTCAAACCTAGATGCTTTTAAAGTGCCATTCTTCTCACTGTTGAATAACTTCTTGACGAATTTGAATGGGGCTTTATAGAAATTAGCCCTTGCACGCTCCTTCTTTTTGTAGCGTTTCCGTAGGCGCTCAGCTCTGCGTAATGTTGCAAGCTTATCTTTTATGGCCCTTTGTAAGAGATTGAGTCCCTCCTTCTCACCTTGCTCTGCTCTTTTCCATTGCTTCCTCAGCTGCCTCCTTTCTCTAACTAACCCTTCAATTTTCTGCTGCCGTCTAGACATTCCAGGAGTAGTTTGTACTTTTTCCTTCCTTTTTTCCACACCAAACCTCTCACTTCCATATGCGTAAATGATGTCCCCAAATTTATCCAGCTTCTTTTCAACTGTACCAGTTAATCTTTCCAATGCAAAGCAAAGATCTGTGTTTACCGTGTCCCATGCAGTTTTCTCACAAGCTCTTGGCCATCTAACTCCAGGCATATGCCCGTTGAGGTTCTTTTCTCTCTTTTGCTGGTTAATCAAGTATCAATGTGTTCATCACTAACTGTGCAAACCCTCCTCTACTCTATGAGAGGGGTGCTGATATCCTGCGAACTGTGGTTTGCTTCCTGTCGCTGGATTTCATTCGACTGACTTGACTGACTTCGTAAGAAGTACTGATCAATGCGAGGCCCTTGTCCCTTGTCTCTCAAGCATTTCATTTTCCCTTGATGAATCTTCAAACCCCTGACCGTTGTCGCCTTGCTCCAGCCACAGACACAAGCTTGGAATTCAATGACTTTGCTAACTGCAGAACCTGAACTAGTCTTTTGTGAAGTACTCTCCATACTCATATCCGTTTCCATTCCAAAGTCGTTAACCATGTTGTCCAAAATTGAGTCATCTTCCGCCCCCGCTCTCGCAGACTCTAGGGGTATTTTCCTCTTTCCGAAGGAACCTTGGGCTGGTGTCTCCAGCATCCTGTAAACACAGAGCTGGATACTGCCGACAAGGGTAGCTAACCCTTATCAGCCCCATTGGGGTCTCTTTCCTCCTTTCAGCTGTCTCTCCAGGCTGTCGCAAGGTCTTTCCCTTGTTGCCAGCAGCACTATTCACCGCAGTCAATGGACGTATCCAGATAGAGGATACGTATGAAGACTTTGGTTAAAATGTTCAGGTGTGCTCAATTAGGGTTTGATGTAAACTTTCCACCTCAAAAAGGAGAACGCAAAAGGGCCAGAGTTGCGTGTTCCTTATTTAGATTTACAAAGCAGCAGTCAGTACATTATATAATATACACATTGAAGTAGTATATATATATATATATATATATATAAAATTGTAGCACATACAGGTGAAACTCGAAAAATTAGAATATCGTGCAAAAGTTCATTTATTTCAGTTATTCAACTTAAAAGGTGAAACTATATATAGACTAATTATATATAGAAACATTATATAGACTAATTACATGTAAAGTGAGATATTTTAAGCCTTTATTTGTTATCATTTGGATGATTATGGCTTACAGCTATGAAAACCCCAAAATTAGATTATTGTGAAAAGGTTTTCATAGCTGTAAGCCATAATCATCAAAATTATAACAAATAAAGGCTTGAAATCCCACTGTCAGGAGCCAATCAGATCCCTCACATGTCACCACGCAAAGATCACTGTCCCCAGATTACTGATCACCTGCACCTGTTTCCACTCAGCACTCACTTCCCAGCCAGCACAAAAGCACCCGATTCACTCCCAGTCATTGTCAAGCCTCCAACAGGAACGACCCTTACCAGTCACCACTTGTCTCACTCTGAGCCATCCTTCTGCAACGGACGTAAAGTATACTTACCTGAAAGAAACTAACCTTGTTGTCCTTGTTCTGATGTTCCCAGGATCCGCTCCATGACTCATGTTCTCCGTTTCCTGGAATCCGCCACGAGTCCCGTTTCCCACTGGATGAGCTGCAAGAGAAAGGGAAAGTATCACTGAACTGGTGAGCTCATTGTCAAGTGCACTTCAAAGGATCTACTCACCTGGAATCCTTCCTGAATCACGCCTATCCACGAACGATCTGAAAAGAGAGAAAAACTCAAGTTATTGATCTGTGTTACCCGCCACGTTATTCCTTAAGAAGAGGATTCACTCACCTGGATGCATTCCTGCCACATATATCCTCTTCGAGATCACCGTTGAACTCCCGAAACCCTGCATACTTACCTTTGAGTTAAATAAAGATACATTTATGTTTATCACTTACCTCTGTCTCCGAGCCTGAATCCTGACAGAAGGCTTGACCTAACAACAGAAAGAGGTGAGAGATGGATTCCGGACAGCCCGCTGTTGCTACCAGCTCCACACCTACCACCGATCCTCCGACAGAACCCATGTTTACTCCAGTGAGAACTTCCGCGAGCGCCGCTTCTTCGATTACCTGCTTTGCAACTCCCCCGTCGCGCCCAGCGCCCTTCTCTGGCCGGGCGGAGGACTGCAACGGATTTTTACTCCAGTGTTCGCTAGCTATGGAACAGCAAGTTCAGCTCTATCCCAATGAGAGATCGAAAGTGGCATTTATCATTCAGCAACTCTCTGGAGCAGCTCTGAGGTGGGCAGAGGCGTTATGGGTGCAGGAATCCACAGTGGTTGCGTCAGTTCAAGAGTTTGTCAAACATTTTAAGGAAGTTTTCGGACGACCCGTGGATGATTCCTCATTTGGAGAACAGCTCCTACAATTACGTCAAGGAAAGAAGTCATTGACTGAGTATTCTGTGGAATTTCGCACACTTGCATCAAATAGTGGATGGAATGAGAGAGCTCTGATTTCTGTTTTCCGTCGAGGTTTAAACCCAGCTTTGCGCCTCCAACTGGCGATCTATGATGACAGCTTAGGAATTGAGAAATTCATTCAGCAAGCCAAGCGAGTCCATCAACGATCTTTGAGTTGTTACGCTGATCAGTCTCATCACCATCCTGTGTCTTTTCAGAATCCCAAGAATCTCAATCCAGAAAATCAAGTTGAAGAGATGCAAGTCGACACTTCAAAAATTTCTCAGGCTGAACGTGTTCGTCGAAGAGAGATGAAGTTATGTATGTACTGTGGTACCAAGGGTCACTTCAGACTTAACTGCCCAATTCGACCGGGGAAAATGATGGTAAGCTCAGTCTTTAATCAACCCATTGTCTCAGCACCACTCACGATTCCTGTGATATTAAAGATTCAAGAAAAACACATCTCTGTAACAGCTATCATCGACTCAGGGTCCGCGGGAAACTTCATTTCTGGAGAACTCTGTAAGAGGCTCAGTCTGCGAGAGATCAACACTCCCAAGTCTTACGCCATCTACGCTGTAACGGGTGAGTTAATTAACAAGACGAACGTTACTACCCAGATTGGTCCTATTCAATTGTGTGTGGGAGAGACGCACCAAGAGTGGTTTGAACCATTTGTGTTGCTAAACAGCCAAACAGATCTCATCCTTGGTCGGCCATGGCTCGTCCATCACCAACCCACCATTGATTGGACGTCTGGGAAAATCCTGCAATGGGGATGTCAATGTCCAGAGATCAACTATCCAGTATCCCGTTCATCCAGTAACCCAAGGACCCAAGTGCTCAAAGTTAACTCCACGTCCATAGAGAGTCCCATGGAAAACTTGTCAACTAATATCCCAGCCTGTTATTCTAAGTTCTCTGACGTCTTCAATCCTGTCACTGCTTCCAAGTTACCCCCTCATCGACCATGGGATTGTGCTATAGACCTGATCCCTGATGCACGTCTCCCCAAGGGTCGGATTTACTCCTTGTCCATTCCAGAGCAAGAATCCATGAAGAAATATATCCACGAAGCTTTAGATCTGGGTTACCTCCGACCCTCCACATCTCCTGCCGCCGCAAGTTTCTTCTTCGTGGCCAAGAAAGACGGTGGTTTAAGACCATGCATTGATTACAGAGCCTTGAATCAAGTCACTGTGAAGTTCAGCTACCCTTTGCCTCTCATACCTGCTGCTCTCGAACAACTCAGAGAGGCAAAGATGTTCACCAAGCTTGACTTACGGAGTGCGTACAATCTAATCCGTATCAAAGGAGGAGATGAGTGGAAGACTGCTTTCATAACCCCTGCTGGCCACTACGAATATCTTGTCATGCCATATGGTTTGGTCAACGCTCCTTCCGTTTTCCAAAGTTTCATGGATGAGATCCTCAGAGACTTTCTAGGGAAGTTTGTTCTGGTCTATATCGATGACATCTTGATCTATTCCAAGAATCCAATCGAACACCAGAGACATGTGTCTCTAGTCCTACAACGTCTCAGAGAATTCACTCTGTTCCTGAAAGCTGAGAAGTGTACCTTTCATCAAAGCACCATCGACTTCCTGGGATACATACTCAGCGATCGAGGAGTGGAGATGGACCAACAAAAGACAGAGACCGTCCTGTCCTGGCCAACTCCCAAGTCCGTGAAGGAGCTTCAGAGATTTCTCGGGTTCGCCAACTTCTATAGGAGATTTATCAACCAGTACAGTCTTCTCACTTCTCCATTGACCTCCTTGCTAAAAGGAAAACCTAAGATCCTGCAGTGGAACCCCGAGGCTGAGAAAGCTTTTCATGCTCTGAAATCTGCCTTCACCAGTGCCCCTTTGCTTCACCATCCAGACCCTGAAAAACCATTCATGGTGGAAGTCGATGCCTCCACCACCGGGGTTGGAGGAATCCTGTCCCAATGTTCCGAGTTCTCCTCAAAGCCACTCCCTTGTGCATTCTTCTCCAAAAAGTTTTCTCCAGCAGAGGCAAACTACGATATTGGAAATCGAGAACTTCTCGCAGTAAAACTTGCCTTGGAAGAATGGCGACATTGGCTAGAGGGAGCCAAGAACCCATTTCTAGTCCTAACCGATCATAAGAATCTCCAATACCTGAGAGATGCCAAGCGGTTAAATCCACGTCAGGCCCGATGGGCGTTATTCTTTACACGCTTTCATTTCAAGATTGCCTATCGTCCAGGATCCAAGAATACCCGTGCAGACGCTCTTTCCCGTATCCATGCCCCTGAGAGCCCTGTTGATCAACCTGAGACCATTCTACCCGAGAGGTTATTCGTAAATCCTATCCAGTGGGAAATAAACGAACAGCTTCAAGAATTGGCTCATCAGCAACCCAGAGTTCCCGGATGTCCTCCCGGGAAGATTCATGTCCCTGAAGAATTTCGCAACGCCTTGATTTCCTCAGCTCATTCTTCAGTGGCCACTGGACACCCAGGTATAACCAAGACCTTAGCCACACTTCAGGAGAAGTATTGGTGGGCTCACATGCGCCAAGATGTCACTCAGTTCATTCAAGGTTGCATCCCATGTGCCATCTCCAAGGTCCCAAGAAATCTGCCAGTGGGGAAACTGGTCCCCTTGCCTATTCCAAATAGACCTTGGTCCCACATCGGAGTGGACTTTGTTACTGACCTTCCGATTTCTGACGGAAATACTTGCATCCTAGTAGCCATCGATCGGTTCGCGAAGGCATGCAAGTTCATTCCATTAAAGGGACTTCCAACCGCCTTTGATACTGCTGAGCTTCTCATGGAACATGTCTTTCGAAATTTCGGTCTGCCAGAGGACATTGTCTCCGATCGAGGGCCACAGTTCATTTCCCGAGTCTGGCGATCATTTTTCACTCTCATGAATGTGACAGTGAGTCTGTCTTCCGGGTATCATCCACAAACCAATGGACAAACCGAGAGAAAGATCCAGGATCTAGGTCGGTTCTTGCGCACATTCTGCCACTCCAACCAGAACATCTGGAGTAGGTACCTCATCTGGGCAGAATATGCACAGAATTCCCTCCGACAAGCATCCACTCAATTGACTCCATTCCAATGTATCCTTGGTTACCAACCTCCGTTATTCCCATGGTCCGGTGAACCTTCAGAAGTGCCCACGGTTAACAAATGGTTTGAGGAGAGCGAACAGGTCTGGAACCAAACTCATCAGCACATCCGACAAGCTGTGAATAGACAACAGCAGTTCGCTGACACCCGCCGAAGATCCACGCCAGAATACCAACCTGAGCAACTAGTCTGGCTTTCCACTCGAGATATCAAACTGCGCCAGTCATGTAAGAAATTAAATCCCAAGTACATCGGACCCTTTCCAATTGTCAAGCAAGTCAACCCAGTCACTTACCAGCTCCGGTTGCCCCCAGAATACCGTATCCATCCCACGTTTCACGTCTCACTTCTGAAACCCCATCATCCACAGATTCCCCAGTCAGTCAACGAGGTCGAACCCGAAGAAAACTCCCCGATACCACCCGTTGAACCCGAGCCCATCTACCTCATCAAGGAGATCTTGGACTCTCGACGTCGGGGAGGTCAGTTAGAATACCTCATTGATTGGGAGGGATATGGGCCAGAAGAGAGAAGTTGGGTACCTCGTAATGATGTTCTTGATCCCAGTCTGCTCCTAGAATTCCATGCTCAGCATCCCGAGAAACCTGCACCACGACCCAGAGGCAGACCCCCACGACGTCGAGGTCTAAGGTCCGCTGGCGCGGACTCTGGAGGGGGGGGGGGGTACTGTCAGGAGCCAATCAGATCCTTCACATGTCACCACGCAAAGATCACTGTCCCCAGATTACTGATCACCTGCACCTGTTTCCACTCAGCACTCACTTCCCAGCCAGCACAAAAGCACCCGATTCACTCCCAGTCATTGTCAAGCCTCCAACAGGAACGACCCTTACCAGTCCCCACTTTTCTCACTCTGAGCCATCCTTCTGCAACGGACGTAAAGTATACTTACCTGAAAGAAACTAACCTTGTTGTCCTTGTTCTGATGTTCCCAGGATCCGCTCCATGACTCATGTTCTCCGTTTCCTGGAATCCGCCACGAGTCCCGTTTCCCACTGGATGAGCTGCAAGAGAAAGGGAGAGTATCACTGAACTGGTGAGCTCATTGTCAAGTGCACTTCAAAGGATCTACTCACCTGGAATCCTTCCTGAATCACGCCTATCCACGAACGATCTGAAAAGAGAGAAAAACTCAAGTTATTGATCTGTGTTACCCGCCACGTTATTCCTTAAGAAGAGGATTCACTCACCTGGATGCATTCCTGCCACATATATCCTCTTCGAGATCACCGTTGAACTCCCGAAACCCTGCATACTTACCTTTGAGTTAAATAAAGATACATTTATGTTTATCACTTACCTCTGTCTCCGAGCCTGAATCCTGACACCCACTTTGCATGTAATGAAGCCCACTTTGCTATATAATATATTAGTTTCACCTTATAAGTTGAATTTTCTGAAATAAATGAACTTTTGCACTATATTCTAATTTTTTGCCTAATCTTTTCACCTGTAATATAAGCCAAGTACTGAAAAAAAACTGTTTTACCCATATCAACAGTAACCTGTTTTAAAAGATATTTTAGAAAGGCATGGTCTCTTTTGAGCCTTTGCCAGTGATGCTTGATTTCTTTCAAGACAACATACTCTTCTGTCACTTGTTTCAAGAGCTTTACTTGGTCAAAAACCAATTGATAACCTGTACAATGTAAAATTGTCAACATCAAATGATGTACTAGTCTACATATTACAGCATTGTTTCAATACAAGACATACCAATGGACTCGCACACCTTTCTGTCTTTGGGCACCGGATGTTCCTTCCTCACCGAAACAAAAGATTCATTAGGACTGATCTTCCTTCTCTGCTGTAAAACAAAAAAAGTCTCTACTCTACTATGTGCAATTACTATTGTTCTTAAAACATATAAATGAAGACAGTTATAAATAAGTTATTTTACCATACGATTCAGGAGAGAGCATTTGATGAGTAAATACTGATTGAAATATTGTAGAAACTTTACCTGGGATGGGCTGATCACGGCAAGATTTGCTGCGACTCACTAGTAGCTCTTGTGAGGGTTGGCTCTTAAAAGAGCTGTTGAGTTTGATGTTAAGAGATCTTAAAAAAGGACTAAGTGATCCTGCAAGACAGAAAGGAAGGTAATTTTATTACATTACATTCAAGTAAAAAGTTTATAAATAACAGTAGGATTTATTTCTGTATAGAGTGTTGCATAATTAAATGTTAAATGCATTTATGTAATAAGTTTACTGATATGTGGGCATGATTAAAAGTATGTCATTAATAGCAAGCAATAATCATATGTATTTGTTTAAAAATAACACGATTTAAATGGGACAGTTATCAGCAGTGTAACTGATCTGATCATGACAAAATAATCGAGTATCTGATGTCGTGTGACAAGTCAATTTAGCTTTTCCACTCTTGCAAACAGAGGAAGATTATGAGGTGTGGAGAGACATCATGTATCATTGGAACATGAACAGACAGGGTCCAATTTGTCATAATTTTAAATAATACAATGCAATTAATATAAACTTTCTGACAGTCAGTGGGGCATCCGCCACGGATTTGCAAATATTGCGATAAATATGTACAGGAATTGAGGCAGTAGCCAATGACAGCACTAGGAGTAAAAGCTGCAGGATTATGTACGAGTATACAAATATGTATGAGCTTCTTATGAATTTGAGAACTTGTTAAATCTTGTGAATTATTAAGACTAAGAGACTATGTTTGTACTGATTGGGCTATGGGTTGTGTAAGAAAAGGTTTAAGAAACAACAAATGCTTGATAAAATGTTTGATTACAGGTTAAAACCAACACATACATACCATTGTGAGTAATGTCTTTGTAGCTTTTCGTCTCCTCCGTTTACTTCTCCTCAAACAATAATGAGCTGACTGGATCCGAAAGGCCCTTTTGGTCTTTTCAGCTGAAAAAAAAAGAGTAAATAATAAAATAAATAAATAAATAAAATAAATAAATTTCATAAATAAATAAATAATTTAATAAAAATAAATAAATAAAATATCATTATGTATAATATATAGGATTATTTAAAGGAAAAATTACAGATTTACCTTCCAATTTTCGGATTTTAAATTATTAGGCATTAAAAGCATGGTAAGTGTTGTGGTTACTATGTATTTACAACAAATGACACATTAAAACTGCAAATACTGTGGTAAAAGCATAGTAAGTGTTGTGGTTACTGTGCATTTACAACAAATGACACATTAAAACTGCAAATACTGTGGTAAAAGCATGGTAAGTGTTGTGGTCACTGTGCATTTATAACAAATGACACATTAAAACTGCAAATATTGTGGTAAAAGCATGGTAAGTTTTGTGGTTACTGTGCATTTACAATAAATGACACATTACAACTGCAAATACTGTGGTAAAAGCATGGTAAGTGTTGTGTTTACTGTGCATTTACAACAAATGACACATTAAAACTGCAAATACTGTGGTAAAAGCATGGTAAATGTTGTGGTTACTGTGCATTTACAACAAATACCACTTTGGAACTAATTACTACTTTGAACCTGATAAGAATATATGATATATCATGATTAACTGATTGAAGGTCTAGGCCTATAGCACGTCACGTGACAGACAGTGTTTAATCACGTTAGTTTAGTAATGTGTTTTGAATTAGAAACCAATGAAATGCAAAACCTCCGTGGAGATGACAGATATATGCAGTGACTGAACATGAGAGAGCTAATCTGATTAATATCGACAAACAGAAAAGACATTATAACAAACATTATTTGGACAGCGTATTTACGACTACTTACCAACATCTGGCACACGTGACCTGAGGGTTGTTCCATAAACCAAGATTAGAGTATAAGCCAGGCTTATTTCGGTTAGTCAGGCTTATTTTTGGTAGATTCGGTTTCATAAATCAAACTTAAAAAAGTTCAAACTTAGTTACCCCGGCAACTTATGCTGGCAAATTAACCTGGTCCGGGGCAGGCTAACTGTCAGGCTAAGTCTGAGTTCAGGCTTAACGAGCATACCATTTATAATCACCTGCTGGTATTTCGATGTCATTTTATTTTACTTAACCACTATTAATAAATAAAAAAAATTAAATAAATAAATAAAGACGGAAATGTACTTTACTAATAAATGTAAGAAATTATAAGGTATAAATACACTAAGAAATGTTCAAAACTTGTGTGTTTAATTGGTGAGTTTGGTTAATGAGTTTGGTAATTAATTAATTAAAAGTATATAAATAGGGAGCTGAACTCGTTTCCAAACTTAACCATGGTGAGTCATTTCATAGATTAGGTGGTGGATGAGGGGGCTATAGTCTTGCGGAGGGCATTTCAAAGAGAGAGAACTTTCAGAGACAGGTCAGACCCATTGGCTTTTAATTACAGCTACCTGTATGAGCGATATGGGTTCTCAAGAGATGGGATTGCATATATTTGTAGATTACTAAGCCCATACATTGCAAATAATACACGCCGCAACAGAGCGCTCACAGTCCCACAGACTGTGCATTGCGTTTCGCTTTTTTGCCAGTGGAACATTTTTGTACACAGTTGGAGATGCAGAGAATATCAGCAAAGCATCAGTTTGCCGCTCTGTACTAACTGTGTACCTTTCTTTAAAAAGACTACTCAATGTGTTCATCACATTCCCTGGCAACAAAGCTATTCGTACCATTAAACATGCCTTTCATGGAATAGCTATGAAGTTCAAATATCTATAAAACATGGAAATATTTCTTGACTGTTGATTTTACATGGGACATATTTAAAACAAACAAATAATTTTCCTAGGTTTCCCAAATGTTATCGGTGCATTGGACTGCACCCATGTGTGTATTAAGTGTCCGTCTGGTCCACATGAAGCGGACTTTGTGAATAGGAAATCAGTACACAGCATTAATGTACAGGTATGATCCCACTGAGTTGATATTGAAGGCTATGCTCTAGCACTGAGTGTTCTGTACTAAGCTGAGCACCAGTGTTTAGTTCATTGCAATTAAAATGTAGTGACCTACAGCTTTAATTTATTTTAAATGATAAGTGATGCAGATTGCATCATCACAAATGTAGAGGCCAAATGGCCAGGCTCTGTGCATGACTCCAGAATCTTTGGAGCCTCATCTCTCTACCAGCAACTAGCAAGAGGTATGCTAGTAATCACTTAATCGCAAAAAGTCCTAAAAAAAAAAGAAGAAAAAAAACTACATTATATATCTATATATATTCATTCATTCTGTCTATGCAGGAGAATTCTCAGGAGTTTTGCTGGGAGACAAGGGATACCCATGCCTGCCTTACCTCTTGACTCCCTATCAGGAGCCCCAGACAGAGGCACAGCACCGCTACAACATTGCCCATGCACGCACAAGAGGTCGTATTGAGATGGCATTTGGGCTGATAAAGTCAAGGTTTCAGTGCCTGAAGCACCTCAGAGGGACTCCACCCAGGGCATGTGACATTGTAGTTGCTTGTGTAGTGCTCCATAACATTGCTTGTCTGAGGAGAGAGAGGCAACCAATGATGGTTCAAGAGGAAGACTGGGGCAATGAAGCAGTATTGGAAGAAAACGATACAGGCAGACTTATGAGACACATATGCAAATAATTATTTTGCTTAATATGGTCTAAACCATGTGTAGCCTTTAAAATTTTCCACTGGCCCCTCAACTTTCTCCTTAGTTGAACAAACACACAGAAGTCAAAGTATTTAATGTAATTTGTCTTTATTCATAGTGAATCTGCCTGTTAGGGGTGAAAACACACAAATAAATGTTGTGGGAAGTGATCAAAAAGGTAATGTTTTTTTTTTTTTTTTTAAATGGTAGTTCTACTGTTGAATTTCCAGCTCCAACTTCCTCATCTTCAGTTTTTTATACTGGATGTCGATATCAATCGCTTCCATTTGTATAAGGACGTAGCGTTTATACACTCCTTTTATGTTTTCTGGGTTCTGTAGCAACATAGATTTAAAGCTACACTGTGTAACTTTTTTAGTTTATTCTTAGCTAAAAACACTAAGTTCTTTCAAAAATATATGTGCTCATTAATGTATATTTACTTCGTTCAAGTAATAAAGTATTCTCGTGAGTGTATAATATGCCATTGAAAATACATACGGGTGGGGGGTTCTAATGTCGGTCGCCATGTTGCCCCTCCATCTTGAAAGTACATTAGCCAAAGAGGGACATACGGTTAATTCAAGCTTCACCTTTCACTCATGGACGAGGTCGAACTGGAAGCCATGCTAATCTTGGACTACATTGGCCACCGTAGGAGTTAAAACGAAATCGGAATTGAGAGGAACAGAAACTAATATTCACTGGATGGTCATATACCTTTTCACCGCTAGATGGGGGTAAAAATCACAAAGTGTAGCTTTAAGTTATTTCATTGAATACTCTTGTCACATTGTTTTCATTTCTTAATACTCACTTTGTCACATGTGGTCCCAGACTGAGAGGGCTCTAGAACAGTGTCAGCATCCTGAAATCAGATTATGATCATTTTATCACACAAGTACACTTTTTAATATTCAATACAGTATAGCATGGAACCTGTAAGTACCTCAGGCCTCCTTGAACATACAGACACAGTCTCCTTATCCTCCTCAACTGATGGGCCTTCTCTCTGTGACCACTGATTAAACTCAGTTAAACTCATTAGCTTACATGACTGATTTAAAAGGTCTCATACTCACAGGCAACATGATGTCTGGTGGATCCATAAAGCATACAGAATCTTGATAGAAAAAAATATATATTTTTGTACCAAAATGCACCATTACAGTAGCACAAGTACCTCTACATGACATTACTGCTATGATGTACTTAGGCTTACAATGCCTAAGGAAGGAGGAAATCAGTTAGTCAGGAAGGAATAATGACAATAAAACACACACACACACACACACCTTTTATATACTCACTCCTTATACTATGTGATATGATTTTAGGTGATGCCCCCCCCCCCCCAATTAAAAATAATAATAAAAAAACCCTGAATAGTTGTAACTTCAAGCTGGCATTGATTACATATGTACATACCATTAGATTTACTTACCATTCTGAACTATATTTTTATATTTTATTTTCATCTGCTGCCAGGTTCTTTTTCCTTCACTTAAGTTGCTGCTGCGTGAAAGCAATTAACGTTACTGTTATTCACACAAACTTTGCAATGTATTGTGACACACATTCAATGTTGATAAAGTATTTTAAATAGTTTACACCGCTACTTACGTATTGAGACGATCAGCAATTTCCTGCCAACCTTTCTCTCTTGCTTTATTTATTGCCGCTGTATTGCCTTTTTTGGTGATGACATCTTTAAATTCTTCATATGTTTCCAATAGCAAACGCTGTTCCGTTGCTGTGAACATCGCTGTTCTATCTTTTCCTATTGTTGCCATGGTAGCCCACAGTAAATCGATTGACCCATGCTCGACTTCTCAGGACTTTTAAACAATGGCGTGCACGCGCATTTATCTAGACTATTTAAACCTGACTCAAATTAGTAAGATCACATGATCCTCAACTTACTGTTATGGAACCAATTTAAGCGCGGATGTTTAGCTCGGCTCATTCAAGTCAGGTTTTGGACTTTAATCCCCGCTTTTCTAAGCGGCTTTTATGAAACAACCCTCTGATGCCAAACACCGCGATGTGTTCGGAATGAGACTTCTTCAGCGCGATTTCCTACTGATAAAATTTGCATCTGTTATTGACGCCACAGGTTTCCCATTGAAAGCAATGGAGTTCCTAATGCGTCACAGAGTGACGCCAAGAAGCGCTTTCGGTGTCTGCTATGTGACGCCTCGGGTGCTTGACCATGCTTCAGTTGTTGATGCCTTGGGAGTGAGAATGGGTTGACATTAGGGAAGCCTGAGGGACATACTGTGTCATATTAATCGGCATGGTCATGATTGCATGATCTTCATTAAAAATTATAATATACCTGCGTTGGCACAAAAACAAAACAAAAAAACTGCTATAGCCTACAAGTACAACCTTGGGTCTTAAGTGGCTTGGAAATGTCACAAAACCCCCCTAAAAACTGCTTGAGCGCCGGGTAAACTTTGCGAATGGCACAACAGACAGCACTTTTCAAGTTCTCCGCATCTATGGATGAAAGAGCCACTCGCAAAGAATCTCAGGACAATGCACACAGTTTGTGCTGTTATTAAAGGCCAACTCCGAGTCGAACATTGAATGTGCGTTTAGAAAAAATTAATGATGTAAACAACATCCTCACGAGTCTTGAGAAATATTATATATCTAAAAAAAAGTACACTATAGCGATGCGTTTAAAGACCTCCCATATCACCTCTGCATATTAAGCCGCGATCTAATCCTGTTTACATGAAATAAGCCTGCTCGCGAGCAGGTTCAAGCTAGCGCACCTGTTGCTATGACAGCAAGTCTAGCATGAGCTTCGAAGAACCAAACAATCCAAGATCATGCCAAATCGTCAACAATCAAATCCAGCTAACTGAGTTAGCGACGCACGAAGAACGGGCCCCAGCTCAGAACTTTATCTGTATAATATTTTTTTGTTTTAAATTGCAGAATTGTTATAATACTAATGCCACAATATAACAAGAGTCATGTAAAAATTATGACATTAATCATAAAATTTGTATAAAACTAAAGTCTGTATCTGTATATCATGTAATCTTAGCTAATATATTCAGAGTTTTGACTCAAAGTCATATCATTGAATTAGGTGTCCATGACTATTACATCATCTGATGACATTTTCTACTGCATTTATTGCCATAACAAATGTGTATCAAAAATACAGTTACAACATCCAGAAAATAACTTAAGTTAATAACTCAAGAGCCAAGAGTCCAACTAAAGCAAACACTGTTCCCTTTCGAAGGGAACTCAACAATATGTCATCGACGCTATGGGGAACGCCTCAGGCGTGACAGGTGTCTGAAATCAAGTATCAACTCACAGCAATCATGTTGACCGGCGACAGCCCGTGCTTCATCAGCTCGAATGATGAGCATGCAACCTGGATGTATAAAAAGGGCGCCTTATGACAGTGACAACATCATTTTCGTCTTCAGGGACTGTTTTGTCTGTTTGAAAGATAATCAACTAAGAAAATGAAGCGTACAGAGAAGAGGAAGAATTCCTTTCGCAAGTGTGCCGACCCGTGTCCCAGATATCTGACACCGGAGGACTCACACGATCTGTGCGTTTTCTGCCTGGGTGAAGAGCTCTCGAGGGAGCTTCCTGCGCAAACTGTGGGAGTTTTTCTATCAGAACTCTCCGCTCTCGTCTGTCCCATTTCTCGAGGGGAGTGGGTGCGGCATCTGAACCCCGCGGTTTCGGTCCCGCTCGGGCTGAGGCTCGGCTGCGCTTGAGTTCGTGGGGCTCTCAGATGGAGCTGGCAGATCGTCTAGAGAGGGGCCTTAACCTCGCGGGTGATCTGCCAGCTGACGAGGGTGAGTAACAGGTCGATGTTGAAGAGGTTCTTTCTCTTTCTGATGGATCTGTAACTGGTTCTCTTCGGGCCGGGAAGGAGTTGGCTGCTGATGATGTCAGTCTGGTTGAGACTGAACCATCTCAGCCCTCCTTCCCAGTGTACGCTGAGTTGCTGGACGTTATGGGGCGCGCCACCAACAGATTGCAGCTACAGTCTCCACTCTGAGATCGAGAAGGCATGGAAGAACCCGTTCTCTGCGCGTCTTCATCTGCATCAGCGGAATAATTTCGCTGCTGTGGATGGGGCCGCGGAGCACGGGTATGTGTCGATGCCGCCAGTGGACGAGACGTTGGCCGACTATCTCGTCTCTGGTTGGTCTTCTTCACTAGGAGCTCCGTCTCTGCCATCCAAGCCGCTTAAGACTACATCACGCTTGAATGGCAGAGCGTACAAAGCAGCAGGTCAGGCAGGAGCGGTTCTGCACACCCTTGCGGTCCTTCAGGCCTACCAGTCCGACCTGCTGCGGGACCTCGATCAGGGGGTCGGTCTGTCCCCTGACGCGGTCGCAGAGCTGCGCCGCACCACGGATTTGTCTCTCCGGGCCACCAAACAGTCTGCTGCCTCCATCAGTCGTTCGATGGCGGCTATGGTGGCCACGGAAGGTATCTGTGGCTCAACCAGGCTGACATCGGGTAGAAAGAAAAAACCTTTCTCCTCGATTCGCCGGTTTCGCCTTCCGAGCTTTTCGGACCTTCCGTCGAGACGGTGGTCGATAAGTTCAGGGAAGCTAAGGCACGCTCTGCGGTGTTTAAGAGCTGCATACCCACGGAGGTCCTCGGCCCAGCCCAGGCAGGCGGGAGGGCCTGGTCCATCGTGGTCTGAGGATCACAGACAGACCCAGAAGGCCAGTGTCGCTTCCCGCGCGCCCCCTCCTCCTAGCAGAGGGAGCAGGGCGCGCAGGAAGCGTAACTCCTGCGCACGGGAGGCACGATCTCAGGGAGGTGATCCAGAGCAAACGTTCTCAGACCAAACGTTAACATCACCTCCCTGGATCTTGTCTCCTAACCACCATCGCTCCCAGGCTCCTCCTACATCAGGCCTGGGGCGGGGCCCATGATGAGTTCATGAATTCTCTGATGGCCCGCTTCAGCTTGGTTGATAAGAGCGCCTTACTTTTACTTGTGAAACAGTAAAAAAAAAAGAAAAAAAAGAGGGGGTTACTGAGTTTCTCAGTCCCGGTGTGCCTCATTCCGCACGCTGCAGGTTTTTATGCTGAGTGAAAATGTTCTTTTGCGCAAATAACATTTTTCTCCTCTTTTTTCAGAACTTGCCTCCTGTATAGAGCCGGGGACATGTTCGGTAAGCAAGGTTGTGAGTCGAGCTCCCACATACTGTGGTTGCCAGGTTACAGGCCTAGCCAGGCCTTCCGGGTTATGAGCTTCCATATGTCAGGCTACAAGCCTTACCCGGTACTTTCTAAAATGCATATTTATGGCCTTTCTGGAAGTAGCCCCACATGGTGTGGTTGTCAGGTTACAGGCCTCACCAACCTTCCTGAGTTTGAGCTCCCACCTACTATGGTCGCCAGGTTACAGGCCTCACCTGGCCTTCCTGAATATGGGCTCCCACATATTGTGGTCACCAGGTTACAGGCCTCACCCGGCCTTCCTGAATATGAGCTCCCACATACTGTGGTCGCCAGGTTACAGGCCTCACCCGGCCTTCCTGAATATGAGCTCCCACATACTGTGGTCGTCAGGTTTCAGGCCTCACCGGCCTTCCTGATATGAGCCCTCATGTAATGGAGCTCCCCACATAGGGGGTCATCAGGTCTTAGGCTTCAGAAGACCTTCCTGGTTTTGATCCCTCTTACTTTCTCAGTGTTCAGAACGAGCACTGGGTAGACCCATGGATTGAGTGGACGTCTTCCGTCATTTCTTGAGGTTGAGTCACCCTCTCCGGGGAATCCCATCTCTGTGATCCGGAACTGAATGGTTTCTGCCAGCTTCGCAGGCTATCAGTTTTTCGGATGCCTTATTCACTGCAATTTCCGGAGGCTCTGTCTCGGACAGACAGGCAATGGCCAGTTGGTGCGTCTTAGTATAGGGAAGCATTTCAGGAAGCATGCTCTCCTGAATAGTGACTGGCTGGGGTCCCTTGGGTCCCCTAGCCACACTCCCTAGAAGGGACCCCTTCTATTAGGAAGTTTTGGTCCTAAGCCTCTGAGCTGGCCCAGATATTTCCCCCATTAACTATGTTCTGGCACTTTCTCGGCTCATTAGCTTGGGCTATGACCGGTAGGGAGTGCTGTCACTGACAGCCCAATGTGACCTTAGGTTGAGTGGTTTCAGTGTTCTTTGAATTACTGGTTCTGACGGTTGTCACTGCCCTTGGGCATGCACTCCCCTCAGCATGGTCGAGTGGGTATTTCATTCACCATAGCGTCGATGACGTATTGTTGAGTTCCCTTCGAAAGGAAACATCTGAGGTTACGACTGTAACCTATGTTCCCTGAGAACAGGGAACGAGACAATACGTCTCCCTGCCTGCCTGCAACAGTCCCTTCAGACGATAGGATGTTTTCACGGTCTCAAGGCGCTCTTTTTATACATCCAGGTTGCATGCTCATCATTCGAGCTGATGAAGCACGGGCTGTCGCCGGTCGACATGATTGCTGTGAGTTGATACTTGATTTGAGACACCCGATCTGAGGCGTTCCCCATAGCGTCGATGATGTATTGTCTCGTTCCCTGTTCTCAGGAAACATCGGTTACAGTCGTAACCTGAGACGATCTCCATCATGGTGACATCCAATTTCTGATTAAATTATTGATTATTAAAATAAAAAGTTGTATTTGTTAACATTACTTAATGCACTGAGAACTAACAGGGTACTAAAAGGGCACACTTCTCAGATTATTAAAGAAGTAAAACAAAGTTGTAAAAGTAAAGTTTAGAAGTGAATGAAAATTAAAAAAATATATAAAATACATATTGTTGTATTTTGTATATATTTACAAAGCATTTTCAACTCTAAAACGTCAAGAAAACCAATGCGGCCATGAATACTATTAATTAAAAATACTATTAATCACAACCGCAAAAGAACTGAAATGACAGTCTTCATCTTCGTCATCTTCTTCTTCTTCTTCTTCTTCTTCTTCAGCAAGTCAGCTTTTGTTCATTTCCGCCACATTCCGCCATATCTGAACAAGTTCTGGGCCAGATTTTAGGATGATGTCTCAATAAATGAGCTTTAAGAAAGATTGTTTTGTGCGCAGTACCAAATTTTCCACTAGATGACATCCAGACTCCACCGATGACTCTTCGATTTCCATACATGTTTTTAGTGATCTGAAACTTGTATTTCCATACTTTTCCAAATATTTATGAAGTGCACATCCTATTCAGAAATAGTTAGGGCAGTAATGTTAATATTTGATTTCAATTCAATCTCTAAAACATATAATAAAAATGTATGGAAAGAATCGAAGCGCATGTTATAAGTTGCCTCCACACCACAAATGAAGAATATATTGGTATTTGTCTATTGCTGTTATTTCTTTTGATAATTAGTCTTCGAATATGAATAATAGTGTCTGAAAGCTTTTAAATTATATCTAGTCAAGATTACTTAAGGTTTAGACTAAGATAATTATTGTTATAAATGTAGAATGGCAAGTGTCCCGTACATTATTATACTAACCACATTTTATGACATGCATTGTAGATCCGTACACAGAAGCTAACTGCATTTTTAATGTATCTTCCAAAAACAATGTTGACAGCAACAAACTTTTCCATAAAGAGATAAAGATAATTCCGCTATAAATTGATTTCCTGGGGCATATTTTAAAACCTTATTATAGGCTATATGCATCATCATGTAGCCTATAAGTTTTTAAGTTTAACTGATCAATTCAGTTAATAAGGCACTACTATAGGGCTGTTACCAGTCAAATTAAATCAGTTTCAACAAAATCTATCTTCGCACTGCAGATGTGACGTGCAGACGCTGACTCTGAATGGCATTAGATATTATTTACACAGACTGTTAATGCAGAGGAGCCATGGATGCATTTACACTGCAATTACAATTGCGTAAATAATGTTATGAGATTCATTTTTTAATATAATATTTTGAATATTGAAATATGAAATGATAGAATCGATGAAATTATACGTTTAAGTATGAAACTAAAACAGCCAGTAGGTGGTGCCAAGCCACCGTCTTAACGGGTGAGTTCAATCATTACAGTTTTTTACAGTCGCTAGGACACATTTCTCAATTTCTTAGGTCACTTTTTTAAAACTCTTCACACAGTGAGCACAACAGAAGTATGTGGGCTAAACTATGGATCATTTATCATTGCTTTGGCACAAAATGCATTCAATGTATTCAAATCTTTCAAATTACATTAATTCTTTTCTCACTTCGACACAACAACCACCAAAACTCTGTGTACTTACAGGCGAATTTGCACATGCTTACATACTGTTTTCAAAACTGGTAAACTTAAGTTCAAAACTATAACATAATACAAAACATAATATAACAGCGATTTGCTACATTTCTTGTAATGAAATATATTTAATAATGAAATGCTATAAAAACAATTGGACAATTGGACCAACCACAGCTGATTCCTATTGTATCTGTATCGTTGATGGTGTGTAAATTATTGTATTTTAGAATTACTCCGTGCAAAAAAAAAAAAAGACAAAATATATTGAAGCATTCTGCATCATGTCTGATTCATTCCAGTAACATATATTGCAGTGAATTCTAAACAGTAGAGATGTGTGCTTGTTTTACAGAAGAAAACATTGTATAATGCTACCTGTTGTTAGTGTTTATTAGGTCATTGTTTTGTGGGTGACAAAGTGTGTTTGTTGTCTGTCAACCTTTAGTGTGATGGAAGAATATGTTGATTTGAGACATGTATGAAGTGATTTGGTAGTTTTAGTGCATTTTGAAAGTGAAATTAACTGCTGTGCCGAGCTGAAAGTTGGTTTGGAGAACTGTGTGAAGAGTTTTGAAAAAGTGACCTAAGTATTGAGAAATGTGTCCTAGCGACTGTAAAAAACTGTAATATAATTAACTTAATGTAGTAAAATTAATTTTTACTTCAACCCACCTGTTTGTCTCGTGGACACTCAGCTTTAATTGTTTATTAATTCTAAGAAATACTAATTTCCGGGGAAGGGATATGTCTTTCTTACTGTACAGTACTGCTGACTATTAAGAGCATGTAGTCACAATCTAGATCGTAAGGTAAACTTCGTATGCAAGCAGATAATCAGAACCAAATGCATATTGTGCACAAGTTTTATTAACGAAAATATAACTAACATACAAACACTTTCATTCATGCATTCAAATGGAGATGGTTAAAGTGACAGAATTAAACCGGAGGTAGGAAATGGAACTAAGGAAAAGATCCATTTAACTATGAAAAGAACCATCAATATTATCATTGTCAAAGCACCTTCTTAAAATGGCCTTGCAGAGAACATAATTCTTGAAGTTGTTGAAAATTGACGTTTGTTGGTTCTGTGAGTGTCATATGTGGAAGTTGCAATCGTTTTCTTCTCCGTTGGATGAAGAAGGTATGATGAACTTGCGTGGTTAGTTCGACTCTGTTGGGAGAGCCTGCTGGGGCCCATGGGCCCTGGTGGGGGGTCCATGCAGACATCAACCCAAAGTAGTGAAGGCCAGAGAAAGAGAGGACTAAGAGAACCAACGGTAGGAGTTGCAATGGACTTCTGCGTTGAATGAAGACGTTGTGCGAAACTGCTGAGGTTGTCCTGCATGCTGTAGTGGTTGAGAGAGTCTTCTCTCTCCTGAATGAGCACATGGCTGGTTGTGAGTCAAGGCCCGGGGCCCTGGGCCTGCTGAGGCCATGCAGGACAGCACAACACCGCAAACGTACTGAGAAGTAAAGAAGAGGAGGGCTTGTTGAGGATGCAATTTGAAGCTTGAGAAAGGTTCCACCTCTCAGGGTTGGCTCAACAAATTATAAAGGTGGAGTTTCCAGGTGGGAGAATTTGATTTATGGGTCTTTGTTCCAAGAGCTTTAATTTGCATGTGCACGGTGGATGGGTGGTAGCTTGATGAAGAATGAAATATTCTTGTAATACTAATATGTTGTTGTTATCAATATATCATGTACACAGCCATTTCTATCTTCAAAGTACCAAGTAAGATCAAACACCGCGTAGGTGAGGTTACATTGACCGTTGGTTCCACCAAAATAATCCACAGCATCAAAACAATAAAAGTTAATACAATTAAAAGACACTACACAAAACAGTAAATCATTCACACAATTTCCTGGCGGTGCGTGTTCATTTATAGATCCGTTCGTTTATTTATTAATGCAGCAAAGTTTGTTTCAAAGTCTGTTTCTGTCTTCACATTCTTTCACAGCAATAAAACCAACTTATCTAATCGTAGTCATAGTAACCAAAGATCCTTCTTGTCCTTGTTGGGGGATGGGACCACAGGTCCCAGAGTGAGTTTTAAATATTATTTGTTACCTAAAACAAATAATTGTGTCTGATTTTTCTCAGTCGTAACAAGTGATTTGTCTCAGTCGTAACAAGTGATAGTTTTGGTGCATTTTTAAAGTGAAATTAACTGCTGTGCAGAGCTGAAAGTTGCTTTGGAGAACTGTGTGAAGAGTTTTGAAAAAGTGACCTAAGTATTGTCCTAGCGACTGTAAAAAACTGTAACAATTTACAATTCTCAAAAGGTAGATGTAGTTGCAAATTACAATAAATAACATCAATGAAGTCTCAAATCATATACAACCATGAAAGGCAAGGAAGAGAAAATAAATAAATACATTTAAAATATTATATTTTAAATAATTGAAAGAACAACATTTGCAGTTTTTTTCAATCGCTAACAAGCGCTTACACATACTTCAGTTCAGATACTTTTTCTAAACTCTTAACACAGACTTAAGACTACAAAACTACAAAACACAATTGGCCAAATGGATAATTTTCTTCTCAAAAACAGATTTTGTTAAATATATACTAACTCTTCATTTAAAAATAGAACACATCTTTCACACTAACTTTACCAAAACACTGGAAATCTGACTCAAAATGAAATTATTCTGTCAAAGAATAACACATATGTGACTGGATGAGGGAAAAGCAAAGCAAGAAGGAAGCATTTTAGTTTAGGTTTAGTTTTTCAGTCACATACTGTAACTCCAGTGTTTGCCCTGCCTTGTACTTATTGTACTTGTTCCTATCAGAGGATGCAGAAAGGGTGCATTTCTCAAAGCACTGGCTATCACATTGTGGACAAAATTGGCTTATGAATCACATTGTTCGCAGAGACCATTGTTATTAAATTGTTATTAAATTATTAATGTGTTATTAAAGTTATTTATGTTTATACATTGACGCAATGTCTGCATCTCAGAGATCTATATTGAAAAAGCTAAGCTTGTTTCTGCCACAGAATAAAAAATAAAAAATCTAATTTCGACTTTTTATCTTTACTATTCCGACTTTTTCCCCTCACAATTTTGAGTTTACATCTCGCAATTCTAACTTTATAACAAACAATTGTGAGATAGTCAGTCAGAATTGCATGATATAAAGTCGCAATTGCGTGTTGTAAATTCTAATCAGAATTAGATGAACTATCAATTAAATAGTATTTACAAAATAGCAACCACATGTACATGTGCATGTGGTTGCTATTTGCTAAATGTTAAAAAGTTCATTACAGGTAAAATTCTTTCATCATTTACTCACCATAAGGCGAGGCATGGAAATAAATCAAATAATTTGAGACGTTTTCAAAGAGACTTTTATGTTGAAATTATTGTGTGACGTCATTTAAACATGGCTGAACTAGACGTTGGAAAACATTGTGAAATTAAATCTTGCAAACAAAAAGGTATGCTCTATATAATGTCATCCAACCAGCTTAAAAATGTCAGTACATCAATAATTAGGTTTCCACGGTCTTTATTTGTACAAATAGCCATTGTAAACAGTGTTAACTTCACTGTGACGTGAGTCAGCAGCACAGCAGCAGCCATCTGCTCTCATGCTAATTATGTTTGTATAACACAATCATAAGAATTATTTTAAACTTTGTTTTATGTTTTAATGCAGATTTTCTACCATTCGTTTGTAGCAGCTGTTCTGGAGTGTTTTGGTAAGATTTTGTGTCGTTGGTTTTGAAAACTCTCACAATTACAATACAAGTAAACATCAAGATTAATAATTACGACAAGGAAATGACTGAACAGAAAAAAGTAGGCTACTATGGTCCTACCATGCTTTTTTTGTGTGCCATCATTGGCTTTTTTGTGTGTGGAATACATACCAAAATTGTAAATAATACCATGATACACGGTAATCACTTGCTGGTTGCTACCATTGCATTTGAGACATTTCACTCTATTCATTGCAATAATTTTATTTTTAATGTAACATTTTATCTCCTCTACTGGTTATAGTTTGGAACACAGAAGCCGGGACTCCCATTCTTGTCCAGAGGTGAGTGAGAAATGTCAGGTGGTAATTACTGACAGTTTTACTAAAGACGATGAAATAAAACCATTACAAGTAAATATAACCATTACAAGTAAATATATTTATATATATATATATATATATATATAAATAAATGTGTGTGTATATATATATATATATATATATATATATATATATATATATATGTGTGTATATATCACTGAGTGACTGTTTTGATGATTATGGATGATTCTTTCAGGTCACAGTGAAGAGAGAGATCTCTGTGTCTGAGGGAATCTCATCATATCCGTGTAGCTTTGAGGACTGCAAAGGGAAAGAGTTGCTGCCTGTCGTCTGTCCACACTGTGAAAAACACTTCTGCCTCATGTACAAAACCTCTTACAAATGTCATTTTAATAACCCTACATTTTTTACTTTAAACTGACTTGCTCAAAGTCTCACCCTGACTATATACGCTGACTATACATTCACTATACGAATGACTATAGTGGGAAAACAATAAATATTATTATTTTGTGTATATAATCACAGCAGCTGGAGTACTAGGTGGTGTGTCCTAATCTAATATGCAGTGCTCTTCTAAGAATGACTAAGAATGACTGTTTTTGTCTGGTCTCAGACATCGGCATCAGGATGACCATAAGTGTGAGAAGCTGCAGACCCCGAAGCCTCGCATGGCTGCAACACAGGAGCTGGTGCAGAAGATAGTAGGTCCGTTTTTTTAGCAGTAAACTGCAAACTTACATTCAGATCTGCTAAAGCACTGTTTTATATTGGCTTTAAATCGTTTAGATTGCAAATGGTGTACTTGCTCTTCTTGACCACATGAGGGCAATGGAGTCTCATTTTGAAGAGCTTGTGATGCCAAAGAATTCTTAGAAATCCAAAAAATTATTTCATCTTTACTTCCAACAGAGTCAAAGAAGAATGTACCACCAAGTAAAGGTAGAAAAGGAGCGAAAAATGCTGCAACTGCTGCAAAAGTTGCCTTGATGAAGCTGAAAATGCATGCGTCAGGAGATAAAGGCCTGCCACAGGTATCAGAGCAAAACTGATATTATAATGTACCTGTCATTGCATTCATTTATGAGCAAATATCTCATCAGAAATTCCTCTACTGATGTCCTCTGAAGACAGAACGGACATATTTCCAGGTGTTTCTGCCCAAAGAGGCTAAAGACTCTAGTTTGCCCATGTACTTCTGCTCTAAATGGAGTGTTGGCAAAGTAGTGGACTTTGCAGCATCTCAGGCCAGTCTGAAGAACAACAACAATGTGCTCACAGCTAAGGTCAGCCACACAGAACTACATTAAACTTTGTTCACATTATACTGTTACTTAGATTTATTAATTTATTGTTTGTTGAATACAATTTGCATTACCATAACCAACCATATACTCTGCACAGAAACTGTGTTTGTGTCACCCCGAGACGGGTGAAGCCTTTAAGATGGACACTAGCCTCCAGTCGCTGCTTTTCCACACAGACTGTCCCCTGCACAACGGAGGCAACGTCATTCTGGAATATCTGGATAATGAGAGCTCTGGACTAGATGATGTCACAGCCTATATTCCATCCTCCTGATAGAAAATCCCACAACCACTCAGAAGAGTTTTATAGTAGTTTGAGGAAAGCAGGAAACAAAGGGTGTTAGATTGGTAACCAGAGGATTGTTATATCATAGAGTCTGTCTATTGTAAATGTATTCCACATGATTTTCTATTAAATGAGTCAATGACATGATGCTTTTTCTTTTGTCTCATGTTTCATGTATGAAATTACTTGAATACTCCCAATTTATGCTCCCAATTTAATTGACCATGCAAGGTTTCAGAGTAAATGCATTGATGGAAAGGTGCTTGGTTCTAGAAAAGAATTTCCACACTTAAGCCATGAGAGAATGGTACATTGCTGTCAGGCAGAAATTATGTACTTATGTATCCTCTCACCAATCTAAAGCCATTAAGCAGAATGTGACGCATTGATGTGTCCCCTAATTGCCTCAAATATCTCAAGGCTGCCAGAGACAGATATTTTTCTTCTCTACTTTTTTTTGTGTAAAACAGAGCTTTAGTTCACATGATGAAATGGTATAGACTGCATTATATGACTAACTTTCAGAATGCATTATATATAAATATATTATATAATGCATTCTGAAAGTTAATGTGTGAATTAAATATGATTAAATATTGCAACGATAAAGATCTGTATTTAAACTAATCCCTTGCCTGAGTAACGGAACATAATGTAAACTTATATCAGATAATTTGACATTTTCGATTTTCTCTGGAACTTACAGATTAATTGATAACTACAAATTTAACTTTCCAAGTTCTTGATTTTTACATTATAGAATGAAATTGTAAAGTTTCCAACAAAATGATTTAGTAAAGAACTGCTTGTTATTATTCTCCTTTGTTAGTCGCTTTATTTAAAAGTACAGTGTTTGCTAAATGAATATTTATATAAATGCCAAAAAGCAAGTTATGTTCTTCTATAGAGGCCTGACAAATGACATGATAAAACTAGACGTCAATAGACGCACTCCTACTGACTTTTATATTTTCGATTGAGGAAGGTTTTACCTTCCTTCCAGACCTTTTCTTGCTCTTGATTGGTTGTTGCAGGTCATTTCACTGTTGGTTTATTAAAGATCTGTATATTAAGGGGCATAGTGAGTAAAATAATTACACTTTATTTCAATGGTCCATTTTAGACATTCTACTAACTTTGCAACTACATGTCAACTTATGTTGACTAACTAACTAACTAACAGAGTTAGTAAAAGATTAACTGTAGAGTACTAACCCGAACTCTAACACCGAACAGTCTAATACTCTACTGAGAGTTAGTTGATGCAGTTGCAAAGGTACTTATAGTAGTTGTCTTAAGTGGACCATCAAAAATAAAATGTAACCACAAATTAAAATACATTTAAAAAGCTAACCTGCAGTAAATTTGGCAATTGATAAAAAAAAAAAAAGACTGTGAGGTCAGAGACCTCTAATATTGTTTTTTGGATATTTGTGTTTCTGAATTTGCTAAAACACTAAACCCCATTCTCTGAACCAAATAGCCTTTAGCCTAAATCAATTTGTCAAATACATAACTGTTAAACCTTAAACAAGTTTAGGCAGTTAAAAACCATTTGCAAATCTCATGCACTCTAAACACAATCTCACTCACTAAAACACATTTCACACTGTGATGCACTTGTCTTGCAAAATGCTAAACCTCAGGCAGGCAGAAGTTAAACACAACTAAAACATAGTTGTTATCGTTAAACACAACAACTCAAAATTGTTCACACATTTCTAATGATTCGATCAAACCAACTGTACAAAATAAGCCAGTTCAGAGTGCACATGTGGCACAGGTGCACTGAATGTTGATATGAACAATAGATGGAAACAATCTGAGAGGAGGAAGAGGATGAGAAAGAACAAGGTGTGGACAGTGTTGTCAAGGCTGGATCTGGCACACTACAGGGGTTTTCCCCTTTGCATTGCAAGAGACATGATGCTGAGGCAAAATGAATCTCTCTCACTGACTTTGCTTTAGCAGTTACACAACTCTTTAAATTATACTGTAACATGCTTTTCATTGAGAGTTTTTTTCTTTCTTCCTTTTTGGCTTTTGCAGTTGGTCTACTGTATGTTTACAGTATACAAGAGCTCATTATACAGACATTCACTAATATTCAGTACAAAATACTTGCCGTGCATACAGTATACAATACATTCACCATTCAAGTTGCGATTACTATAATTTTTTTAACGTAATTACTGTTACAATATGCTTTTTTCTGTAACTGCATGCTTTGAATGCTGTGTTCTCCATTTAAGTGGACAGTTAAGAGGTCGTTATACTATACAAATATCCTGATACTCAATTTTTTTTAATGTAGTGTCTAATGAATTGTCTGTAGTTTTTATATTTTGACTGTGTGTAAGCATTATTTGATTTTGATCACAGATAAAATGATTTTGAGGGAATTGTTTGATTTTTGCCAGAAGAGTCAGATGTTCTCTGACTGTAGTTTGACGATTTGGTTTTGTTTAAGGTTTTGAGAAAGTGGGTGATGGTTTCGAGAAATGTGTTTTAGCAAATCTGAAAAACTGTAATATAACATTCAATGGAAAATGTCTGACTCGTTACAAAACAGAAATCGTCTGTATCAACAGCAGCAAAGAATATAAACATGGCTGTTGCTGAGGAAAAGAACACATGCACTTAATCTTTACTGTTGGTTTAAGAGAGGCTTCTACATTGTGACTATTATTATGCAAAATATGTCTCTTGTGGAAGGCTTGTCAAAAGCATTAAATCGAAAGCATTATTTAAATATGGTGACAAACGAGTCCCTTGACTTTTCAGTCACGAAGTAGTCAAGAAACTGAACTCCATATAAAAAGTATAATTTATATAACAAGTTATAAAGTCCACATATACATTACATTTATAAACTGAGAATTAAAATATTCCTTGATCTTTTGACAGTTAAGAGGTAAACGATACTAGAATAATATAGTATTTAGTATAGTATAACGATACTATACAAATATCCTGATATCCTGAAAAAACTGGATGACTAGTAATTTCCTACTACTTAAGTCTAAAAAAACAGAGATTCTAATCTCTGATTAAAGACAAAAAACTTCTAATTGGAAAAAGCATTGACAAATGCGGAACAGTTAGTTCATGCGTTCATGACATCAAGGCTAGATTATTGTAATGCTCTTATGGATGCATGATATTATGGATGCATGCATATTATACCCTGTATGCATAATAAACAAACTACAGCTGGTCCAAAATGCAGCAGCTAGAGTTCTTACCAGAACCAGGAAGTATGACCATGACCCGGTTCTGTCAACACTGCATTGGCTCCCTGTCACAATTATGTTCTGTCTAGTCTGCAACTGTTCTCGTTCTTGTTAAATTAGTCCCTGATTAGTTTACCTTTCTCCACCTGTGTCTAGTTAGTTTCCTCATTTCCTAATGTGTATTTATACTCCCTGTTCTGTTTAGTCCCTTGTCGGTTCTTGTTAATGATGGATGTGGTTGTGTTTGTCCTGCGAGTGAGTGAGTGAGTGAGTGAGTGAGTGAGTGAGTGAGTGAGTGAGTGAGTGAGTGAGTGAGTCAGTGAGTGAGTGAGTCAGTGAGTGAAAGTAAGTAGATCTTCGTCTTGTGCCTTCAACTACCACCACATAAGAAGATTTGATAAAAAAGAAATGGACAAGATCAGTGTGTCTTTGCCCACTGGCGCATAAGTGAAATGAGAACGAGAAAAAAATCGACACAGGATCATTACCTTCCAATGGGTCATAATGCTAGTTTTTTTTTTCAACAATGTGAATGTTTTAGCAGTGCATTTTTTTTTTGTATTCGGTGCATTTCACTGTGGATTATTTGGTAAATCAGTCGCAATTACGACGCAGGCTTTGAAACAGACTTTTACAATATGGATCTGCCAGCAACACCACAACTCACCATGGTAAATAACCATGTTTATTGAGCCCGTTCTCATCCTTTGGCGGCATATGTGACGCCATATGACAAAACGGCGAAATACTACGCACATGGCACCCTTTAGCGTGAATATAACACGCGAACCCAAGGCGCCATAAAGTTGACTGGCATCCTTTAGCGTGAATATGAGACGCAGACCCTACCCCACACCTAAACCTACCCATCACAGTGCCTGTTATATTGACGATAAAGGGTGCCATGTGCGTAGTATTTCGCCGTTTTGTCATATGGCGTCACATATGACGCCAAAGGATGAGAATGCGTTGGTTTATTCTAATGTCTCATCTGTGATCAGTGATTTCTGATGTGTAATTATTCAAGTTCAAACAGATTATCTTTCTCTCAAAATCGTTTAATATTGTTTATGCAGCAGTAAATCAAGCAGTGACTAAACGATCAACTTCACATTGTTTCTCTTAGTAGGATGAAAATAATCTCATTTAAACTGTGATTAAATTATATACAGAAAGTAATCAAAGAATGCTCCCTTTCCAATCGGTCAATTGTCAATCACACAGTTTATCTGGACACTTGCCAAAACTCGTTATGAAATCAATGATGCTGTTACACTGCACAACTTAGCTCTTACTATATTTACATCGTGTTTACATTATTATTAGGTGAAAGCATTTGTGAGTTCAGAAGTTGCATTGCAATGATGAGATCACTTCATTCACACGATCAACAGACTGTCTGTCATCTGCTCAATGCTCATCACTGCAACCTCTCATGGGATGGGAATAGATCTAAATATAATGCTATAATAAATAGTTTTCACGATTCGTTAATCTCGATAGCTGTAATAGAAAAAAAGTAAAAGTTTTCGAGAGAGTTCAACATGCAATACTAGCTATTTCATATGTCATATGCAACATGTCTGACCAGTACCGCTGCTAGACATTTTGGTGCCCTAAGCATAATTCCTTTATGGTGCCCCCCGCCCCCGGGGGAAAAAAAAACGTTTATTTTTACCGGTTTAACTTTAACTTTTTAACGCGCAATCCAACGGAACACTGAGGCGGCGGCGGCACCATCGTTACTTTCTAGAGCAATTAAATACTCTTGTTCCGCCTGTCTTGTTATATACATCCCTAAAAAGTGCCTAATAATATTTCTATAATGAAATAATATCGGCACTATAATTATTATGACTATGATATGATGATTGATTTTTCATTTAATAGGCTATTTTTGGTGCCCCCCTCAGCACTTGGTGCCCTACGCACAGCGCGTGATGCGCGTGGTGGGAGCGGCGGCGCTGAAATCACAGCAGTGGGCGTTTACATTGAAGTCTCACAGCAGATATGCCCCTTCAAACAGAGCGTTCAAATCAGACGGCTAAAATCAGGGTAGGAAAAATGCCTTTTATTTCTAAATTATGACAATTTTTGATGTAAATCAAGCAATCAGGCAAAATTATAAAATAAAATAATCCAGTTCATAACCCCTCTAAATAATTTGAAATAATTGGACTCTTTATTGTTTTGCAAATAAAAAAAAACTTCTGTTTACACCTCCTCTTCCCCAACACCACCTGTAGAGATCTGCAATGGCGGTTTTAATATATTCTTGAAGCAGTATGTCCTTTGTTATTTTAACTAAGCTGTGTTTGCTCAGCAGCAACAGCGTAGCAGATCTCATCCACCGAAATCAAGCATATGTACATTCCATGCCACATGCCAATAAATGCTGGTTACTTAATTCACTCCGAGAGTTGTCATGATTGAATTTTGAGTTTTTTATTTTTTTTTTTTGTCATTTTGATTTCCAGGGTTAAGTATTACTATAAGGTCTAACAATTTCTGCAAAATGCAAGTAAATTATTAATATCAATTCATTTGACAAGAATATTTGTCCTGATGTTACAAGCCTAGAAACTATGCATTTAAGCAATCAGCATTCAAGTTACTTAATATGCTGGACATTTACCTGTGCAGTGACTATTAATATTGAACCAATCATGCTGCTGTGTCCACATTAATCAAGCATGAGTCAGAATAAAAATAGCTGCATTCTCAAAGATTGTGTGCAAGTTATAAAGATAATCAAAAATCAAATCAGGTTTGTGTGTTTAAAATGCACCACTGAACTGCATACTGATTCTGGCCTTCACAATAATTGTCTCTGCAAGTCATGCCTGCTCACACACACATACACACCCACACTGGTTAGACACACATGATTGCTCATTGAACAGTTTGTAAGGATTGCTGCTAGTCTGGACTTTATCGCAGAGAAAACTACAGTTGATCAATGCTTGTACCAACCCACTCTCTGTGTAGGCTAAGATTTACACCCCAAATGTCCCCAAAACAGCACGGGGTGAATGTGAATGATGGAAGTTGCTGTGTCTTTGGGGTGAAACCTCTTAATAAATCCGTCAAACACCGTCTCAATGAAAGCCACACAGCTAGAAAAAGTCCATTCACTCCCATCATAGCTCAGTTTAGTAATAAGATTAGGTTTAGATTAACTAACAGAGAGGGTTTGTTTAGAGATTGGCATTGATACTTTATTGATCCTTTGCAGGAAATTATATTCTCACGGCAGCTTTAACACTCAATAACAATACATAATACATAACAATAATACCTATATAGAATATTCAGTAACAGATGCATATTCAAAACAGGATATTCAATAACATAATTAATGTAATATATTCAGTAACATGTGAATTCATAACTCATTGGCATGTTTCAATGACTAAAAATTTGAATTGTATGAAAACAAATCCTTCCTTGTTCTGGATATTTAACTATAGAACTTTCACTTGCGATTGTTACATTTAAAACTAGATATATTCATATACAAGCTTGAAATGATAAAACTGATAGATGATTCCAGTTACACTTTACTGATAAGCTGTATCGTACTTACTCAATGTAAGTACGATACACTTTACAAAAAGATGTGATGGACAATTGCCGAAAAACCCTCAAGGGGCTTAATTAGTGGCAATCATAGAAACAATTATATTTAACAAATTAAAAACATTTATAAAACAATTTCAAATTGGATTTAGAACACAAACCCATATGGAAAATTCAGACAACTTAGTAGCAACAATTTTACTCTGTTTAAACTGTTCTTTAGAAACCTCAATAAGTGACGTGGAAGACTGTTCCATACCTGTGTTTGAGTCGTACGAGAGTAGCAAGGCCTAATAAGACTACTATAGTATATGAGGTATACACTAGTATACAGAAATGAGAAACATAGATGTGTACTTAGTTTACCACTGTTACACTTCTAGTACACTTAAAAGTTTACTTTACTAAAGGTGGGCCAATTTAGTCCCAAACAATATTGAAATAGTGAAACAAATAAGTTTACTTCAAGTACTCATTGTTATTAGTCTACTATACTAATATGTATACTACATCTACTATATATACTTAAAAATATACTTGAACTTTACTTAAGTATATATGAATATAGTAGTACTACTAGTGTATATATATATATATATATATATATATATATATATATAATAGTAGTACTACTATTTTAATACAAGTAGTAACTTTTTTAGTTTATGAAAGTACACACTGAAGTGTACTCAGTAAACTACTAGTTTAGTAGTTTATACTGCAAGTATACTTGTAATTGAACATAAAATTATATTTATAATTCACTATTTATATACTATTTGCACTTGCAGTATACTACTATGTTCAAATGTAGCTATTTTTTATACTTGAAAAATACCTTTAACTGTACTTTTAAATAATTTTAAAAACATTTTATTAGCTTTATTAGCAAAGGGCGGGATTGCCGCTGAAGTGGTTTGGT
Source organism: Siphateles boraxobius (assembly GCF_051911475.1). NCBI lineage: Eukaryota > Metazoa > Chordata > Actinopteri > Cypriniformes > Leuciscidae > Siphateles > Siphateles boraxobius. The sequence continues at coordinate 11,509,463 of NW_027508876.1, read as the reverse complement.
ACTGAAGTGGTTTGGTACAAAAAAATGAGTACTACATACTCAATGAGTAGGTACTTAATTTCAATGAGTACTTACTTAAAGAGCGCTAAAAGAGTAGGTAGGCTACTTTATAGCCAAATCTCGTTGAGTATGAATGCGATCCGGACATCATACGTCATGTTGACGTTATCATGTGACCTACGACACGTTATCACACTTAAAAGATATGAACAATACACTTAATTCATCTATCTGTAAATATCTTGATATTGATGAAACTTGCTCAATTTGTGGTAGCCTATTGTTGAAGAAACAGCTGTCCATTATTTTGTGAATATATTTAGGGTTGATTTAAGTTGTTATATTTTAAACCCTACTAATGTGACCCACAGTTTTATCCTTATAGGGCCTAACGATATAACTTTTTACTAAGAAACACCAACATCGTCATCTCTTGAATATGTTGTTAATTTCTTTATTTTATATCCAAAAAGTTTCTCCTTTAAGTTTTCCTCTTTTTCTTGATGAATTTACCTCTTGTTTGATCCCTCAGAATTTTTTATGTATTATGAAAAACTATTTAAAGATATTTAGCCTTGTTATTGTTCTTTTTTCCTGTAAAGCCTATAAATATCATATTATGATGTACACAAACCAATTATGATTGTTCATTGTTAGATACAACTATGGTACAGTATCTTTCCATGATCTTGTATGTAATAAGTTTAAATGATATGAGCGACAGGTGCACTAACAATTCATAACATCAGTAACTCGACAGCACAACCTAGAACCGTTTTCCTCTGCGTTTGTAATGTCTGCACAAAGGAGACGGGCAGCTGCTCGAAGATCTCTCCTTTGGAGAAAACTGTTGATTTTATACTCGAAAATTTTAAGTATCGCTCCTTAAAAATTAATATTAGCTCAGAATGAATTACATTGTTGGCCCACCCCAAAACTTAAACAAAATAATAATATTAAATGCTGACCAATACTTAATTATATTACTTTTTTACATACAATAAATTATATAATTTAATAAAACATACAAAATGTAATTTGTTTTGTCATATGACATAGTTATGCATGAATACACACTAGATAAATGCAGTGAAACATCTCAATTGTCAGTCAAGCAATTGATTCATTAATTAAATGATTATATTTTATATACGGACAACAATAAGAAACATGAATAAATGAGTAAAAGAACAAATAAAAGTAACCATCACAATAAACAAATGCATATACAAGTCAACAACACATGAAACAAAGCTTTATTCAAACTACAAGCATGTATTTACAGGCGCTGAACCCCACATTCTGCCATCTCAACACAGCGGTTCCCATTCTGCGGCTTTATTCTGATGAATTCACCAGAGGTGACCGTGCCTTCGTGCCGGAGCTTGTTGCTGTGCTGCGCTTCACAATCTGAGGCAATAAGGGCCGGTGGAGTGATGGAGCGTCTCATCCATGGCACCGTTTCCAGGATTCAGCTACGGGCTCCTCATCCTCAGTGCTCACACCAGTCTGCAGACATTTCAGATCCTACAAAAATGCACAAACATTATACAAAAGCAGTCATCGACAGTTATATGGAACAGATAAAATATATAATATGTTTAGTTACTTTATAGATTTGTTTATTTACCTTATTTATAGCACATTTGTCTAATGTAAACAGTGTTGACAACAGTGAATTATCCTACATAATAGTACACATAAATCACTCAGATGTCTTTATCATGTTGTGATGTGCTCATCTGCAAAACTTATACAATATTTTCCTTTCAGATGTAAATAGACATTTTAAATAAGCGTGTTTAAGATGTATATGGTTATGTAAATCCACTTTAGAGACGCAACTTTAACGTTACATGTGCTTACTGGAGCTCCCCTGTTAGCTAGCTATACATAATAAAACATGTTTTTACAGCATAATCACAACTATAATATACTGTGTAACTCCTTTACACCTTCAACAGTTAAAACATTTACTCTATAGTAGTTTAACATATAAGTTACTATTTAAACATTTAAACAAACTATTTTACGCAGTGGGGAAACTCCTTTTCCTCGATTTACTGAAGCCTTTATGTAAAGCGCATTTGCAGCTGCACAGCTAGAACATGAGCGTCTGGCTCGCTCATAGGCTGCGCTGTGGCAACTGCACATCCAATGGCGCGGGCGCCTCTGACGTGCGACCAATGAGATCACTCTGCGTCATACACATCAGAGCCCGCCAAGGGCGCGTGACCTCAGTCTATAATAGTCCCCGAATTCGCCATTATAGTAGGTTTAACGACTGAAGTGACAACTTGCCATATAACCGGGCAAAGCGGGTTTTATATATGTATGGAATATAACCGGCAAAAGCGGGTTTTATATATGTCATATAACCGGCCAAAAGCGGGTTTTATATATATGTAAATATAACCGGCAACAGCGGGTTTATGCATGAAATACAACCGGCCAGCAGCGGGTTTTATATATATATGTGAATGTGATAGTGCACAGTAATATATGACAAGACCGGCCACCGACCGGTCTTATTCACACCGAAAGCACCTTCGCCTGCAGGGAAGGCAATTCCCTACTATAGAAACACATAAATGTGGAAGGCCGGCCGCATCACAAATATCACTAATGGGAATACCAGATGACCAAGCCCATGACGAGGCCATATCTCTGGTCATATGGGCCTTGATACCTATAGGGCAAACTTGACCCGCTGCGGTATAAGCCATAGAAATAGCATCCACTATCCATCTAGACAGTCTATGCTTAGTGACTGGATCCCCCTTGGATCTACACCAAAGCAGACAAAAAGCTGTTCTGATTGTCTAAAAGACGCAGAACACTCCCGATAGATTCTCAGCGCTCAGACAGGGCAGAAAAGATTAACCCTCCATCCTCTGCAGAAGGAGGTAGGGCTGATAATGTTCAGGTGGTGACCTGTGCTCTGAACAGTGTTGAGGCACTTTAGGAACGTAACCATGTCTGGGCTTGAGGATGACTCAGGAGTCATCTGGACCCAACTGCAAACATGCAGGGCTCACAGAGCATGCCTGCAGATCTCCCACTTGCTTGATAGATGCCAACGCAAAAAGGAGACCGGTCTTCAGCGAGAGGGTTTTTAGATCAAACGACTGGAGCGATGTAGTGCTTAAAACTTACTCAGGAAGGTCCTTGGGTACCCGTTGAGGGGCCAAACATGGAGGGCCCATAAATCGGGTCTCGGATGCCACAATGTCCCGTTCGCCTGTGTGAGGAGGTCTTTCCTCAGTGGGACAGGCCATGGGATTGTGTCCGATAACTGAACCAGTTCCGGGAACCACGGTCTGGTTTTCCAGAGAGGGGCCACCAGAAGGACTGGGCACCCGCTCTCTCTGACCCGTTTGATGACTTGTGGAATCATCGAGAGGGGGGGGGGGGGGGGGGGGGCATAAAGGGGACGGTTGGGCCAGCGCGCCCCTGTTCTTCGAGAAGAACAATTTGCAGTGGATGTTGATTCTCGAGCCGAAAAGGTCGATTTCGGCCTCGTCAAACACCTTCCATATCAGACTGACCGTCTGTGGGTTCATGAGCTGCTCTCAGAGAGCTCAGGTTGGTTTGTGCCCATATAGAGGAGGTCTCTCGCCATCGCATGCAGGTTCCCTGACCTGATGCCCCCCTGGCGATTCATGTAGGCCACCACTGACATATTATCTGCGCGGACTAAGACGTGGTGACCTCTGAGGTTCGACAGAAATGCCTTCAGGGCCAACCCAATGCTTTCATGATGCTTTCATCTCCAGACAGTTGATATGTAAGCTCTGCTCCCTGCTCGACCAGAGGCCGGATGCAGGCATGCCCTCGTGCAGCGCTCCCCAACCCAAGTTGGACGTATCTGTAAGAACCACTTTCCTCCTGGAAATTGTTCCCATTGTCACCCCCCCGTGGTGCCATTTCTGAGCCCGCCAGGGAATCAGGGTTCTTAAACAACCGTGATTCACCATAACAAGCTGCCTGACTGCCATGCATGAGTTGACACACGTCGTTTCAGTCAATGCTGCATCGGGCGCATGCGCAGTAATCCCAATGCATACTGGCAATGCTGCTGCCATGAGACCAAGCAATTTCTGAAATTGAAACTGCAACTGTGATCGCTCGCGCAATCTGAAAGTGCCTGCAAGCGCTCGCACCGAGAGTGTGCGCTCTGGTGTGAGTCGCGCTGTCATAGCTCTCGAGTCTAAAACTGTGCCCAGAAAGATCATGCTCTGGCTGGGGGTTAGTTTGCTTTTTGAAACATTGATTGTGAAACCCAGGCATTTTAGATGGCCGAGAATCAAATCCCTGTGAGCTAATAAGTCGATTCTCGACTGTGCCAGCTGTCGAATTTAACATGCGCACTCCCTAATGTCTCAGAGGAGAAACCGCTGCATCCACACACTTCGTGAATGTACGGGGTGCCAACGATAGACCGAACGGCAGAACGGTGTATTGATAAGCCCGGCCCTCGAAGGCGAATCTCAAGAATGGCCTGTGACGAGGATTTATTTGAATGTGAAAGTAAGCATCCTTAAGATCGTTAAGACCATAGGTGAAGGCTGTCCGGCCGCTTCATAAGCCAATGAAATAGCCTCGACTATCCATTTACTCATCACCTGTTTAGATACAGGGCATCCTCTCTTGAGTGAACAAACAAATCAACAAATAATTGCTCAGATTTACGCCACAGAGCAGCTCTGTGAACGTAGGCATCTAAAGCCCGGACTGGACATAACAGGTTAAGCTGTTCCTGATCTGGGGTATTAAAGGGTGGAGGATAAAAGGCCTGCCGCACTATTGGGCCCCCAACATTTAGTGGGACATTAGGAATATAACCCGGTCTAGGGTAGAGGAATGCTTTCACCATACCAGGTGCAAATTCCAGACATGAAGGAGCAACCGACAGAGCATGTAAATCACCAATTCTCTTGATAGATGAAATAGCAAGGAGAAATATAGTCTTTAGAGTGAGGAATTTTTCTGAAACCTCCTAGATGGGCTCGAAGGGAGCCAAGGCCAGACCCTCAAGTACAATGGCCAAATCCCAAGCCGGTGCTCTAGATTGCAGTGCAGGCCTGAGCCTCAATGTACCACGGAGAAAACAAATAATAAGAGGATCTCTCCCAAGAGAAGAAGCCCCGAGAGGGGTGATAAGCAGATATAGCCGCTACGTACACCTTTAAGGTGAAGGGAGATAATCCAGCAGAGAAACGGTCTTGTAGGAAATCGAGAACTGTACCAACCGGGCAGTTAACAAGATTAAAAAACGTTCTCCACGCCATGTAGAGAACAGTTTCCATTTCAATGTACATAGTTTTCTCGTGGAAGGAGCTCTGGATTGATGGACGGTCTCAACGACCTCAGTCGAGAGACCGGATTCTATGAGCTGGGCCCCCTCAGAGGCCAAGCCCACCGTTTCCACAACTCCGTTTAACCCTTTTCTATTATGTGCAGGACCCATAGAGAAATATTTGGCAGAAGTTTCCACGCTGCTAGAAATTCCAATAAGGGAACCAGTCTCTCGAGATTGGCCTCTGGATTTGATTGAACAATCATTTCGGTGCCCTGAAGCGGCGAACCGGCAGGGAACAACCGAACTGACCGTTCTACAACCCTCCTCAGAGGATTGCACGGGGACGCTGACACCTCGGCGCCCTGAAGCGGCGAACCGGCAGGGAACAACCGAACTGGCAGCGCTGCGACCCTCCTCAGAGAGTCGCACCCCAGAGGGCGCCGTTAGGAGAAACGATTTCTCAAAACCGTCCCTCTTTTTTTTTTTTTTTTCATTCGACAGGACTTCTTGTCTAAGCTTTATTAGAGATGACGACAGTCCTCAGATCTTGCCTACCTCTAACTAGCTTAGTTCCTACGACCCTCCTCGGAGGATCCTAGGAAAAAGCAGGCACCTCGGCACCCTGAAACGGCGAACCGCCAGGGAGACCGAACTGACTGCTCTACGACCCTCCTCGGAGGATCGTATGGGGACGCTGACACCTCGGTGCCCTGAACGGCGAACCGGCAGGGAACAACCGAACTGGCAGCGCTGCGACCCTCCTCAGTGAGTCGCACCCCAGAGGGCACCGAGGAGAAACGATTTCTCAAAACCGTCCCTACCCCGGAGGGGACCACCCTTAGAAGCCTGTTAGCCTCGGCATCAGGTCTTCTTCTTTGTACTCTATGCCAGTTTCAGGAACATAGATTGGTGAGGAAGAAACCTCTGGAACGCCGCTGAAAGGTTTAGTTTTCTTGAAAGCGGAGCGTCCAGAAGAACAGACATTTTTATCTTTCTTTTTCTTTATTTTTATATCAGAAAAACGTATACATATAAACATACATATATATATATATATATTCTCGAATAGAGTCAATGCTGACATCCTCACATTCATCTATGTCCTTAAATACTTTACCCAACAGTACTGCCTAATAATATTTATTTATTATTAAAGATGGCTGGTGGGTAACGTCGGGGTTAAAAATGATGACGCCGACTCGGGAGAGAGAAGGCTCGCAAGCGTCTCTATAATCCAAGGCACTGTCATACCATGATACTTAATACCCATAACATTACTCTAGTTAGACGTTTGGGTATTAAACACATAAAATAGAAACCGGTTTATTCCACGATCTTGACACCTCAGTGTGGAGATAGGGAAAAACCAGTAGTCCCCGACGAGGAGGCTGAGATACAGAGTTTTCCTGTTTTTTTTAGATATATTTCATCTAATAAACTCTTTTTATTTTCACTCTCATAATGTTCAGCTGTCCAGTAAATATTTAACTAGCAACAGCATTAGAAAAACCTCCTTTTTAAAAGCTCCTCTTTATTCAACAGAGTTATGAGCTGCCTATTTATTGAAAAATCAAACATCTGCCTAAAAAACAATATTTTTATTTGTTTTGTTCACTTTTTCTTAACAAAACACTAACGATACCAATTCCTCAGAACTGGAAATCGCAGCACACTGGATCTGCAGGTGAAAGCTGAGATAGGGCGGGGCCCGTCCCAACCCACGCTGTCAGATCCGTTTTCGAACCCCAAAATGCGAGTCGCCGCCGTGTCTAGACAACCGCGGGACCCGCGCGGGGAGCGCGAACCGTACCGTCCTCCTCAAAGAACGATCGGCGAGAGCAGAGCGTCTTCATAGATAGACTCATACACTGCTCACAATCAGCCCCCTCGAGGACTGACTGAGCATGCTCCACTCCCAAACAAGCAACACAAAGCTGATGTGTGTGTCCCCACCCGTATATAACGAGGGCAGGGAACAACACACCGTCTATACTCTTGCTTGCTCACCATAATAATGATAGATATATTGGGCTTGACAGACAACAATAAATAGACAAGGACAGATATACAGAGAGCGCTTGCTGAAGGTGCATAAGCTGTCGCGGTCTGATTTCAAGGGTGCTTTATAGTTTCCTGGTCAATGACGTCACCTATGTCGTAGCGGGCTTCCATTGGACTGATTTTACACGTGCTTCACGACGTATCACGCAGAGCGTTCCCACCGCGTCTCAAACGCAGCTCGAGTTCCCTTGAAAGGGAACCCTAATTCTATCGCCCCTTTTGCTAATGAATTCTGTACATCGGTGCGAAGCATGTGACCCACGTTGCTTCTGACCGAAGTGTCGAGAACCGCCTGAAACTTTGGGGGTCAGCGAGCGAATTGGAGCGAGTAGCCTCGCTTTATAGTGTTTATAACCCAACTCGACACATCGGGGATAGCTTGTCAGGCTATAACCCGTGTGGCTAGGGCTTGACACACTGATTGGGACGGGCCGCCTAACATAGGGTGACCTGATACCCTTATATTGTGATTTTTGCACACATTGAGTGTTGGACTTACTGTACAAGCATTTGCGTGTGGGGAAGTCAGTGTTACAACAGGGGAGGGGCCGCCTAGTGAAGGGGGACCGTGAACCCATATATTGTGATTTGTGCACACATTGAATGTTGGACTGACTGCACAAGCATTTGTGTGTGGGGAAGTCAGTGTTACAACAGGTGAGGGGCCGCCTAGTGAAGGGGGACCGTGAACCCATGTGTTGTGCTCGTGTGCTTTATTTGGGTTGCCGTGAAAACGGCGTTTGTTTGCAAAGACGCGCTCACTGCTGCGGGCCGGTTTACAATAATAAAATCCCCAGCCGCCTGAACTGAACAGGGGGCTGATCTCCCTCGAACAGGACCGGAGATGACTGAGCTGGAGGTTGAGATGTGTGGTCTCACAACTGTAGCTCGCTCAGGCTGAAGGCTTGTTCGACGGCGAAGGCTCAATAAATGGTCAGAGACGTGAAGTTTGTCGCTGAAGGAGTAAAATCTGCTATAATGGCGAATTCGGGGACTATTATAGACTGAGGTCACGCCCCCTTGGTGGGCAATGAGTGATCATTGGTCGCACATCAGAGGCACCCGCGCCATTGGATGTGCAGTTGCCGCAGCGTAGCCTATGAACGAGCCAGACGTTCATGTTCTAGCTGTGCAGCTGCAAATACGCTTTACACAAAGGCTTCAGTAAATCGAGGAAAAGGTTTCCCCACTGCGTATAGCTACGCAATACGAAGTGACCGTTCGAAAGGGAACCGTGTTTACTCACATTTGAAAACCCCCACGTCGCTGATCTCCATGATGTTTGATAACGTATCCTCTCGCGTGGTCTTCTGGGATAGAAGAGTATCCATTGGTTGAGCACTCAAAAATCTGGGCGAAAGCAGTAAGCCATCCGGGAACTTCTCGCCTACTCTTTTATGAATACTGATGTTTCGAACGTACTGCTTCTTTCACATACTTTTTTCGCCTACTATATAGTAGGAAAGTAGGCATATTCGAACGCACTATCGTCCGAATCTCGCGATAATTAGCACGTCACCCAGGTAATTCTCGCCTACTCTTTTATGATTCGTACATACTTTTCGCTCGCCTACTGTTTTTCCCCTACTATATAGTAGGGAAGTATACGATTCTGAACGCAGCCACGCACTTGTTTCAGCTTCTTCTTCTCCTGTGTTTTGATCCTGAGATTCTGTACTAGAAGATGTGTCATAGTTCCCCCTACAGTATAGCAGTGAAAACATGGATAGCTGGAAAATTCTGTCAATGGTGGGGAAAGAGTAAAGCAGAATGAAAGTAAATTCCTATGTACACTTTCAGTGGACTAGCCTACACAAAAATTCAGATACGCAGAATTAGAAACATATCTGTTTTATATCAATATTCTAATCAATATTTTCAAACAATGTAAGTTTCGTAAGACGGTATGAAAAACTATGTAAAAAAAAACTGTATTTAATAGGCTTCTCGATCAAAAGAGTTAAAACAACTACAAGCCAAGTGTACTTTGAATACTTAATTGTACTTTTAAGTACATCTCGATCAAAAAATTTAGTACAAATACTGAGAGAAAAGCCCAAGTATATTTGGCCTGTACAAGTCAAGTACACTTAAGTGTAATTTTAAGTATATTTCTGAGAAGTACATAAAGTATATTTTTGAGAAGTATAAAATGTAGAATGAAAGTAAACTTATTTTTAGTTTAAAAGAAGTATACTAATAGAACATCTAAGTTCAACTAATGGTGCAATGCAAAAAATATTTAGTAGTGCGAAAGTTATATCTTTGTGCCCATTTACGTCAGAACTAGGCTAAGTTGTAACTTACGCACAGACATGGGCAGTATTTCAATTAAATGTATTTTAAATACGTATTTAATTACTTTAGTATATTTTGTAATTTGTATTTTGCAGGTGTGGAAAAATTTAAATGTATTTTGTAACAAAATATTTTGAGGGAGTGTATTTGGAGTATTTCAAATACTTAAATACTTTAAAAAAATCACCATAGTAAATGACTTTGCCATATTTTCGGTCTGATGTTGGCAATGCAATGTCCAGGTTAGATGCACGAAAATCACGTGACCCGTGACCCTGAACCCTGTAGGCTCCCTCCAAGAAGTGAATGAGTTTCGAACTCTTAAAAACGGCATTAAAGGGTTAGTTCAATCAAAAATAGTTCTGCTAACACTAAAAATTCTCGGGACAGCAGCATTTGTCCAAATTTTAATCTTAACCATTCTATTTCATCAGAAACGATCTTAAAACAGGGCTTTAATTGTAAAATACCAAACTTTTCCTTTAAGGCACGAGTAGAGTAATGGTGATAATATGGCTACGTAGCTTACATCAAACACGTTTTGCTATTAAGGGCAGCCTACCAGACCATTGATGTGAACTTAGCTATACATGCCATTTACGTCAGAGGGAGCTATTTCAGGCCCTGTAGAGGTTTAGTGAAATGCCCATACTTTTTTATTTTGCTTCTTCGCCATTTTTAATTTACACATGTCTCATATTTGTGTTATTGCTACTATTTGTGTTATTGAACTTTCAGTAATAAAAAAAAAGACTTAAGATTATTGTGGGAGTATTTTTTTATTTTCAAAATACTAATTACTTGTATTTTATTTAAATACAATTTTCACATCAGTATTTTGTATTTTATTTTGTTACATTTTATGAGCCAGTATTTGTATTTTGTAACAAAATAGTTTTTGATGTATTTGTGCCCACCTCTGCTTACGCACATACTTACGTTGGTGCAACCGGCCCCTGACCTCAACCCGATAGAACACCTTTGGGATGAATTAAAGCGGAGGCTGCGAGCCAGGCCTTCTCGTCCAACATCACTGCCTGACCTCACAAATGCGCTTCTAGAAGAATGGTCAAAAATCCCTATAAACACACTCCTAAACCTTGTGGAAAGCCTTCCCAGATGAGTTGAAGCTGTTATAGCTGCAAAGGGTGGGCCAACTCCCTATTAAACCCAACAAATTAAGAATGGGATGTAATTAAAGTTCTTGTGCATGTAAAGGCAGAGGTGTTAAAACTTTTGGCAATATACATTACTGTGTACTCAATTGGACCAGTTGACTCTATCAAAATTGGATGTAATAAATGTGGTAGTCAATCATTACATATTTACTACATACAAATGTACTAAATTTACAGTAATTAAATAGGTTAACAGGGGGCCATAACTATACATTTCATAAGCAAATACTTGTCAGACATGTTTTTTAGATGATGGTGTGACATGGCAAATAATTAGAAGATTACAGGTGTTAACAGAATTATATTAATATTAGCCTGTGGTTCTTGAAATCAACAATCAGTCATTAAAGCTACTCAAACTTGACACAAAAAAGCTACTCAAAAAATACACTCCGTGATCAAATAGGAGCAGAGGATATCTGAAAAATATATATAATATAATATATATAATATATGAAAAAAAATTCATCACACCATGTAGCTCGGATTTGACAAAATGAGTTGTCCTCAAAGCAATTGTTTACAACATTACATACACATTATTCATAATATTGAACATGCTAAATAATATCAGTAGGGCTCCAGCACATTCAATGCTTGAGCCCATAATGACAGGAACATCAGCTCATCTCTAGCATCTCATTGGATGCATACTCCAGAAAAGAGGATTTTATTTGTGGTCCATCTGTTTGGTTTGGGGACATCTCATATTTGTAATATCATTATGGTAATTAATGCGGACGGATTTAGGCCTTATTTGCTGCATGTATGATAGTGGGGCTATTCTCTCCTTCTCATCATTATACATCTTCATCATGTTCCTCAAACCATTTTTGAACAATGTGTGAACACTGTGCGGTGCGGCAGGATGCATTATTCTGCTGAAAGATGCCACTTCCACCAGGAAACACCATTGTCATGAAAGGGTATATCTAGGCTGAAACAATGTTTGTGGCACTTGTCAAGTTTATGTCCCTCATGAATGGCCAGACTCAGGGTTTCCCAGCAGAACATTGCCTAGAACATCAAACTCCCTCTACGTGGCTTGACGTTGTCCCACATTCCATCCTGGTGCCATCATTTACCCAGGTAAATGGCGCACACATACCGTTGGCCGTTCACGTGATGTAAAAGAAAACGGGACTCATCCGACCAGGCGACGTTCTTCCACTGCTCTAATGTTCAGTTCTGATGCTCGCATTGTAGGTGCTTTCGACGGTGAACAGTGGCACTCCGATTGGTCTACGCACCCCATACACAGCAGTGTTGTGACACATTTCTCCTATAGCCATCATTCAAATTTTGTGTGACTTGTGCCACAGTAGACTTTCTGTTGGCTTGGACCAAAAGGGATAGCCTTTGTTGCCCTCATATATCGATGAGCCTTGGGTGCCCAACACCCTGTCGCCAGATTGTGGTTCTAGGACCACTATTGGTAAATTCTCACTAATGCTGAGCAGTTTTAATCAAAACTTAAACCATCTAAAGGAATAATTCGCTCATAAATTTAAATATTTGGCTTCTGCTGCAGCTTTCAAATTCAAAATCTCAGTCAACATGTTGTATTTGTGTTTTTTTGTTTTAAAAAAAGTTTATGTGTCGTGTCAGATCTGCTGATGTAGTGTGTCAGAACGTGTCTGATTCACAAATGGACGAGTTCTCTCATTGCTCTTTCACTGCAGTGGGTCCAAGTCAAGGGATCAAAGCAGTGGAGATGCTGATGGGAGATGAGAAGAGGAGGAGGAGGAGAGGAGAAAGGGGGGGAAGTGGGAGGTGTGCGTGTGTAAGGAGGCACACCTCCCACTCCCAATCCTGCAAGATTGACGTGATCTAATCCATTTTGTGACAGACTCCTCGCAATATATAAACACGACATCTTCACATTCCTGAATTACTTGGACTCTGACCCCAGAACAGGTGTTACTGAAGAGCAAACGTCCAAAGACACGTGTAAGTTCAACAACTCTTTCTGATTTAATCAATAGAGGTATATATTAAGTAAAAATGTGTATGGTGATTTCTAAAGTTAATTTCTCAACAGAAATTTATCTGAGAAAGTTCATTCATTAAAGTAATTTATATATAGGTGAAAATAATTAATTTTATTAATTCTGTGAGGAATTTGATTACAATTACTAGTGCACAAAAAATGTGCGACCTGATCTGACTCTTAAAATTACTTTCAATGTTGTGATAGTTGATCAGTCACAAAAAAATTCTTACTTGTATTTTATTCAATTATCGGCATAGTATGCAGCTATACTACGATTAATTCAAGTGTTGTGCTTACTGTCATAGCTCTTTGTGTCGTACAGTGCCCTGTCTCACACTCAGCATGCTGCCCGCCGCCTTCACTCGGCCCGTGACGAAGTGCCTGATTGGCTCGCGCTTGGGGACCGTCGCGTTCCTGCTTCTGCTCGTTCTGTCTGCCACTGAATCCTCTGCACACGGCACCACAGTCGAGCACGACCTCCACATCATCCACAACGTTGATAACAGAAGTAAGTTTTTTTGTTGTTGTTTTTTTCTCGATCAGTTTTTTCATTGTAACGAATTTATTATTCATAGTATTCATATAACAGCTTCAAGAGACCTGACTTAACATTGGATAGAGCAGCACGCAATGTCATTAAGTGGAGCAGCTTTCAGACGTTCTTGGATTTTAAAAATATTCATAATGGGCTTAAAATGCACTGTGTAATCAGTTATATCTTTTCATAAATAAGATGTAAATTTTATACAGTGATTACAAAGTAAAATAACATGTTAATATCTTAAGTTTACCAGTAAATAAAATGAATAAAAAAAGATCAGTGATACAGCATTTTTTTTTGTGCCTGTATGTTTATACCAGTTAATTAAATATAATGTCATGCTGTTAAAATGCCAACCCTGACTGAATTGCTTAAATCTGCTGTGGCTTGATTTAATGATTAATGCAGATGGTGAAATAAATGGCCAACGCTTCCTCAAAAATGCCCTTTCCATTAAGCATTGCAAACAAACATAATCAGGAGACTTATTTTTGCTTACAAAAATATTTTACTTTAAAATATAGAATTTGACTGTAAACGATGTGGAAAAAAATAAAGTTTATAATCAGTTTATATATGTACAGTGTAAATTTAGATTTAAAATAACTATTCTAGTTATTTTACTGTTAAAACACTGCTATTTCGCAAGTTATCTGCCATATACAATTGTTTGAGCATTTTACCCTCTTTTAGTCAAATCACTGTGCTGTTGCTATCTTAAAGAACAATTTGAATTTGATTTAACTCCTAAAATAATGTTCATTGGTTTAACCTCGTTCATTCAAGTTGATTCAGTCAATATTAAATTATGTTTTTGACTTGAATAAAACCAGTTAATTTATAGATTTGACCATGGCACATTGATTTTTTCTTTTTTTTCCCCTTTGGCAACCTAAACAATGTACTTTGAAGATTCTATGCATTCTAAAATGTGAAATTTGGTGTTGCTTATTTGTTTTAATGCATTTTATAACTGTGCATTACAAGAACATAAAACAATCATAAGACTAATGTGTTTAATGTTAGATATAATCTAAAATAATCTAAGATAATCTTTAATCTAAGATATAACAACCAGAAATATCGATATAACAGTGAAACTGGAATTAGATACATTTTTGACAAGAAATAGACAAACATGATTTGTTATATGCATGCATGTGCCAAATATACACTTTAATAGTGACATTTGTCTTAACCTGCCCCAATCAGGCCCAGAGATCGACCCGTTCTGGTATGTGGGTCGCGGTGTGAGACCCATCGGGCGGTTTGGAAAGAGACAGAGCGGAGGTGATCTGCAGCCGGTGGTCAAATCTCTGGAGCTCCTGTTGAACACTATCAGGAATAAAGAGAGCTTGCGGAATGCGCTGGCACAAGAGGAGTCAGACTGGTTACCATGAGATCTACTACCTACAGCAACCTGTTGCCTGTGATATTCCAATGTGTTTTAGTGTGTATAACTAATCGCAGTTTTATCATTATCTCCATGGCTGTGTGCCTCTCAATATTCATTTAAAATAAACTGACTGGCAGGTGAAAATATCTGTACATATTACATATGCAATCTATATTAATAAATAAATGTAAAAATGTATGTATACGTTTTCCTCTTATTAGTTGTTTACTGAAATGGATTATGCAAACTACTGCGCCACAATTTAATTAAAATATAATCTACCAAAGAAAAACAAACATCTCTGAATCTCTTCAGGAATGCACACTTTATTCATATTTATTTGAACACTGCTTGTCAGAACAAATTTGGCACATTGGCTTTTTTCTTTTCGCTACAGAATATTTTATCCCCCCTTCCCATTAAATCTTTATTACAACCCTAAATTACACAGAACATTCTGATAAGAGGCAGTTAAGAGGCTAATGCCCTTTCATTCAAGACAAACGCAAAGAAACACTTGAAAAGCCTACGATATTTCATATCCTGTCTTTTTATACCTCATTCAAATGTAAATATGCATTCGATTTTTAAATAGAAAAATACATGACACTGTAGGACATTTTCAATTTCTTGACTGTGCTTTTCATGGGATATTTTAGACCTATTAGAAACGTGATACATGCTTTTATACACTAACATTGCCATAGACAACAAGGAGCAGGACCCGTTTAAGAGCATGAATGCTGAATAGCTCTGTAGAGAGAGTGGAATGGAGAAGACAAGTTTGGGATTATGGTGCAAATTGTAATTTGCATGCTAGTTTAGTCTTCATTAGCTAAAAAAAAGAGAAGACAGTTCTGTGAAATATCTCAAGGTAACTAAAGATCAATCTTTCACACTTCTGTGATTTCTCTGAGCTAAAAGGGCCAATTTGTGTGACTGAACACACATCACACAGAACAGACGTCATCTTAGTCACTCACTAAGACAATAATGCACAGCTGTAATTCTGCATAAAGAGGTGGATATTCCTGCTTTATAAAATGCTCAAAAAGAATAACTCAGCTATTATTGTAAGATTTCTAATGTTAATTACAATAGCTTAAATTTAGGCTATTGTGATTTGTATTGTGGTACAAATGTCCAGGCTAAATAGCATTATAACAAACTTAAAGATTATCTCTGTGAGAACATAATGCTGTGATAAAACACACAGGTGGTTTGGCTTAGTTTATACAGTTTATACAGCTCAAAGAAACAACTCCAAAGTGACCATCGGAAAAAGTAACCTGAGATATTTGCACCAGATATGAGCAGAACAGAAACACAACAATGAAAATCAAACAGGTCCTGTAGATATTTTGTGTTTACTTTCACACAGACATTTCACACATTTAAAACTTTTACCAAATGTGCTCCAGCTTCTTTGCAAAACAAAAGAATAATAAAATAAAGGTCACATTGGTCATCCCGAGAGGGCTTTTTCTAATCACATTGCTGATATACAGATTTTAAACATGTACAACACTCAGCAAAAAAGAGGTGAGTTCCCAGATTTTTAACATTTACAATAGTTTATTGTTACACATACAGTAATTACATGAGTAATTACATGAGTTTAAATCAACAATTACAACCCTCTGTGATGGTTAATTGTAGGAGTTTGGTCTCCATTAAGGCAGAGAGAGAGAGAGAGAGAGAGAGAGAGAGAGAGAGAGAGAGAGAGAGAGAGAGAGAGAGGTCCCCTGGTAACCAGAGGTGTTGAGCTCCAGGGTTTGGTAGAGTTCTTGGGGTTAGACGTTATATCAACCCTACATAGGTTGAAGGACCAGAAGTTGGATCAAGGCACTGGTGTGGAACAGCCTGATGGTCCTAGCAGTCACAAGCGGTGCGATATTGAGCCATATAGCTTATCTGAGGATCACAGAGGTCACGTCCTCTTCTCATGGCCTCATAGATCTCACCTGCAGCTCAGATTTGACTTCCGTTTCTGCTTAGAAGAAATTCAAAACGCCCTCTTAGAAAACACATTTTCTTTTATGGAAATCCATTTTCATAATGATATATTGGCTTAATGTGCAGATGTGTTTAACACTTAGCCCTCTTAGCCCAGAATGAAAATGTACTTTTGGATAATCTAATTACATGAATCTTGAATAAGCTGTTGATTACCTGTGATTGTAATAGCCAATTAGGGGTGTCACGATTCTCCAAATCCTCAATTCGATTACATTTTCGATTCTAAGGTCACGGTTAGATTCGATTCTCGATTTTTTTTTTAAGCACAGGTTGCTGTTGCTCCTAAAAAACTGACATCAGTTCATCGCAATCTCACACATCTCTGTTATTATCAGTGAAGCTGACTGCACAATGCATCTTTCATAATATATAGCCTACACTTTGTTTGTTATAATTAGAGGATTTGCCAGCTTACAGAATTCAGCACTGAACAAAAAGTCAGTTTTTAACGGTGAGGAGAGTCTATCTTAAATGCTTCTGATTGGTCATTGCGTTCAAGAAATCAACACATTATGTCTGTGATTGGCTAAATCGTTCAACGCTGCAAACATGTTATAAATAGAAACTCTGGCCTGTAAATCGTTACTGTTTTGTTTTAGTTGTTCTTGTTGCTTTTCTGCAACAGATGTAAACAATGTATTCGTTTTTTATGTTTTATTCATAGATATTTCTAGTTTGCGGGAGTCAACTAAATCGTTTTATTCTCCCGCACACACAGAGTGAGTGCATTACCGCCCGCGCTCACACTCGGCCATCAAATCTAGTCCCGCGCCGCACTCTATTGCGTTGGGAGTGCACGTCTATAGATCAAGAGCCCGGCCCGAGAATAGTGACGGGAAATATCGGCCAAGTTCGGGCTCGGGCATAGAATCCAAGTTAGAGGACTCACAGCCTTTCAACACGTGTGTTTTTTTCCCGCGCCGTGATGAGTCGTTCATGAACGATCCGTTCATTGCCTCTGTCACGCGACAAATGAACAAAAGACTCGGAAGGTCAAGTAATTATTAATGTTCCCTGTAAATTACTTTTGACTGCATTTTAATGATTTCTTAATTCAGAATATGATCAAGTTGGTGGATGTGTTCGGGGAATTTGCCTGTTAAAAGTATAACATTTAAAGACCCTGAAATGACTAGAAAAAAGATTAGTTCATTTTGATGAACGAGATTGAACAATAGAGTCAGTAAAAGGATCCGAACTTTCCATCACGGGCGCGACATGGGGTGTGGCAGTATCAACGATTCCATTTTTTATTTCGATTTTTGAGTTTGTGAATTAATTTCGATCGATTTCGATTTAAAATCGAAATCGTGACACCCTTATAGCCAATAGAAGGGAATTTAAAGGGATATAGTTCACGCAAAACTTGAAATCCTTACATCATCGGTAACACAGCTGGGTTCTTCAACCTTGCTCCTGGAGATCTACCTTCCTGCAGACTTCAGTTCGGCCCAGTCACAAAAGGCACCCTAAACACTCACTGTCTTTCTATGAGTCCCCCTCTACGAGTCGGGTAGAAGTCTGCCGCGGAGCTCGTTTCAGTGCGCATTTTCCTCGATCTTCTCAGTCTGGCAACCATGTGCCAGAAACCAGAAACAAGCCATAATCTCTCTCTGCGCTGCAAAAAAGTGGCCTTTTATAATAATACGTCTGACAACACGACAAACATTGATGTTAGAGTTTAGCGATGTTCGTTGTGAAGTTTTGCTTGAATTAAAGTTTCATTCAGTCAGTCTGTTCTTTCATGAGCAATTTGATTCTACTAAGAAGCTTCGTTGTAACGAACTATAATAAATCCGAACATGATTCTTGACCTTAGTGACGAGAAATGGCAATTATTGGAATTATTTTGATAATTATGCAATTGAGGGTAAATATATATTTAAGCCATAATGGTGATTACCATTTTAACCATTATCGGTCTGCCCTACTTGCAAGCACCCTTCTGAAACCTACAGTAAATTGACAAATGGGACACCCTGTCTCGTTCAGTGGCCTAGTAGTGCAGCCCAGTAGTTCACAACACAATGAAATTTAAACAACACAACAGAAACAAGCCACAACAACGGAAACAAACCACAACACAACGAAATCGCCACAACACAACAGAAACAAGCCACAACACAACAGAAACAAGCCATAATACAACGGACACAAGCCACAACACAACAGAAACAAGCCACAACACAACAGAACCAAGCCACAACACAACAGAAACAATCCTCAACACAACAGAAACAAGCCACAACACAACAGAAACAAGCCATAATACAACGGACACAAGCCACAACACAACAGAAACAAGCCTCAACACAACAGAAACAAGCCATAATACAACGGACACAAGCCACAACAGAAACAAGCCTCAACACAACAGAAACAAGCCATAATACAACGGACACAAGCCACAACACAACAGAAACAAGCCTCAACACAACAGAAACAAGATATAAAACAACAGACACAAGCCACAACACAACAGAAACAAGCCATAATACTACAGAAACAAGCCACAACACAACAGAAACAAGCCATAATACAACGGAAACAAGCAACAACGCAACAGAAATCAGCCCTAATACAAAGAAAATGCTCCCACTCCCTTTCTAGGTCACTATAGAGGGTACGTTAAGGCTAAGGACTTAAAAATGACTAAGGACTTACGAAAAGGACTAAGGACTTAGGTCAAAGCTAAAAATAAAAATAAAATAAAATAAAACACCTCGGCAAATATATTTGAATGAACTGTTATTGCCGCTTCCATAGACACTATTGTGTATTTTACAAACTATAAATGTATTGTTCTTCTATAAATTATATGTATTTAAATGTCTGAAACCTAAAATAAACATGATGTGGTTAAAAACACTGAATAGTTATCATATACGGTATGACAAGCGCTGAAAGTCCGTCTTTAGCTCAGCGTGAAAGCACAATTTGAATCTGGCAGTTATGTCGCGTCAGAGCGGGCCGACATCGATGATGAGATGTAGAGGAAAATATCTAGTGGAAAATGAGTATGTTACGTTATGTCATTATATGAAAGGCACAGGAGATTACCTATCAACACTAAATTTTCCCCGGCCTTAATTTGAGACCGGCCTTTATTTGTCTGTGTTGACTCCGCCCCCGGCCACTATCAGAGGCCCGGCGTTTAATTGACTAACGTTACCGGTTTTTATTTAAGGAATTACGGTTTTCAGATAATTTTTTTATGGGCCATAATGAAGAAGAAAAAAACTAATTACAAAATGTAATTATTGTAAAGAACTTAGTTTAACAATCTAATTTTTAACAAAACTGCTCCACTGCTTACTAATATTTGAAAGAAGAATATTTGACCTTTTTATGACAAGGCAAGGTGAGTACAGGTTGCAAAATATAACTTGGTGTGGTGACTCCTTTATTAATTCAGAATTTCAAAAAATAAGGGCAGCATGAACGTTCTGCAAAACATAATTTTTTGTGTTCCACATAAGAAAGTCATACTGGTTTTAAATTACGTGGAGGAGTTACAACAACATAATGTTCTTTTTTTTTACTTTAATGTCAACATACAGAACACTGTCCAGCTTTCTGATGTGTTGACTTGGATTCTGCAGTATTAGAACATGCAACATTGACTAAAGAACCACTTCAGGCTTTGTACAAGCTGTTACCGTCTCCTATTGGTAAATTTGTGTGACTAACAGCTGAACTGGAAAAGTAAGCTTGTCCTTTGAAGCTGCAGCTAATGTGAAATAAAGAAATCAAGATGAATCATGGTCATATCAATGGGCAGCGCTAAACAGAAACCCTGATAATTAGTAGGAAGATTAAGCAGAAAAAGACAAGAGATGAAAAAAGATAATAATGCTGGCCGACTCTCTGTTTTTTCTCTAATGGACCCTCTTTTCTTCTCCCAGTGTCTCCACATGGTGCATTAAGTTTTGCACCTTTTCACTGGTTGCTCATTCCACCTTTCTTTTCAAATCAAAATGTGTAATGTCACTAGGTGTGAATATAGATCCCCCCCCCTTCCTCAACGTCAGTGGAAGAAGAAGCAGCTTCTTTTTTTTCTGAACAACATGAAATTGTTGCCTGTGGGATTTTAGCAGGTTCATGATGTGATCACACTTACAGTACACAGAGTTCTGCATCTATAAGACATGCAGGATTTAAGCGTCGTTGTGTTTCTAAAAATTCTACTGATTCCATGGAGGGTATTACAACCTCTTTAGAGATACAAGATATTTCTCATAAAAAAAAAAAGACCGAAGATTAATTTAGATTTCTTAAGACAATGATTCCTTAATCAGAGTTTGAGACTAACGCTTTAACCTTAGACAAAATAACATATACAGTAAAAATGTACCAATAAATCACATTTGGCATACACTAGATACTTTCTTAACTGCGGCAAGATGGCGCCGCAGATGGCTGCCTCGGTGTGGAGCTCTCCAGCTATTGTGTTGTTTTTGTTGGTTTGTCCTGTGTTTAGTCAATATAGGAGCAACAACCGTAGATAAATTCCTACAAAAACAGCGGTAGAATCCCACCAGACCTAGAAAGCTCATTAACTCCTTTTTAGTGTTCGGAACAGGATATTCATCTATTGCTCTCATCTTCTCCCTCACTGGACGCACCTGTCCTTGCCCCACTATCTTACCGAGATACGTAACGGTCGCTCCTGCAAATTCGCACTTAGCAAGATTCAGTGTAAGAATTGATTGAGAAAGACAGACTAAAAGTAACCGTAACCGTTTAAGATGTTCTGACCATGTATCACTTACCACGATCGTATCATCCAAATAAACAGTCACGCCTTTCAGTCCTGCTATTACTCTATTCATCATCCTTTGAAACGTCGCCGCAGCGTTTCGAAGACCGAAGCTCATAACCCGGTAAGAAAATAATCAGTAAGGTGTTATAAATGAGGATACCTCGCGCGCGCGTTCTGTCAGTGGAATCTGCCAATAGCCTTTAAGTAAATCTAATTTTGTCACAAATTTCGCGGCACTGACCTGATCGACACAGTCCTCCATTCTCGGCAGAGGAAAGGAGTCTGGTCTTGAAACAGAATTCGGTTTCCTGTAATCTGTGCAAAAACGGAACGTACCATCAGATTTTTTTACCAACAAACACGGCGAAGACCAGCTGAAAAATTAAGGCTCGGCTAATCCATTATCCAGCAAATACTGCACTTCCTTTTCCAAAACCTCTGGTTTATTCAGCGGAACCCTGTAAAAACGCTGACGGACAGGAGCAGCCTCGCCCACCTCTATATCATGCTCTAACTGTGTCGTTTGGGTTGGAACATCCGAAAACAGCTCCGGAAACTCAGAAAGCAAACTAATCAATTCATGACTTTGCGTCTCGTCTAAATGTTTAAGATTAGAAGACAGATTTTTCAACGTTTCAGCATTCTTTAGACGACCCAGTAACAGGCCGTCATCAGGAGACTCTAATTCGTCCACAGACATAAGGCCCGTTCACACCAAGCACGATAACTATAAAGATAACGATAAAGATATAATTCTAAAAATCGTTCTCCATATTAAAGATAACGATAAAGATATAATTCTAAAAATCGTTCTCCATATTACAGAATAGCAGAGTTCACACCACAACTATAACGATAAAGATATGAGGAACGATATCGTTGGGATCACTTTCAGAACGATTTTTTTCCAGCTGTCGAACGATAAAACACTGACAGCCAATCAGAATCCATTCTAATTTAAAGGTCTCGCGCATTTAAAATGGCAAATGACATTGCAGAGAATTTAATCGTCGAGTTACAAAAAAATCCTCCACTGTTTGACAAGTCAACCCCCCCTTTTCAAGGATACGTTAAAAAAGATGGATATATGGAAAGCAATCGGTCGTATCCTGGGAATAAATGGTGAGAAGTATTAACGATGAGATATTATGCAGTCTAGCATAGTGTAACAAAATTACCTCAAGTAACTTAGGCTATAACTTACAGCGCTAGTTTTGACAACATTGCTGAAGTTGCAGTGAAAAAGGCGTTGTATACATAAAGGTGTTGTTGACTAGGCGATATTTTTATCCATCATTGACTTCGTCAGCTGAATTCACAGTTAGATTAGATCGATTACACTAGACTTGCTAGATTCACTGTTTAGATTTGCTCGGGACATAGCATGCTGGCTGAGGACATCTGCTGGCAAAGACGTGTAAAGGCAATAAGAACAGCAAAAACATATTCAATGACATTGTTGTAAACAACAATTATAATAAAATGTAATCTATAAAATCAGTCAATATCATTAAAGCTATTGTAGTACGTTTTTATGAATGAAACTGTTGTTGATTCATTCGAAAATATGAATACAATTTGTCTTCAAAAGACGTCAACTCTCTAATCAGTGATGGATTCTCCCAACTCCCAACTTTTCGCTATTTTGAAACCGTAGCGCGGGCGCGCGCGTGCTTAGAATAAAAAGACCGTTATCGGTTGTTGGTGTGGACGCATATATAGTTATCTTTATCGTTATCTTTATAGTTATCGTGCTTGGTGTGAACGGGCCTATACTCATCATGTCCTGTGGAATGCCTGACTGAGGGGAGCTGTCTACTAGCACCACAGGCGCAACTGGCACTGAGACTGGTCGGTTTCGCTGATAATAAGGCCTAAGGAGATTTACATGACAGACTTGGGATTTCTTTCATTGGTCTGGTGTAAGAATCGTGTAATTATCCATGGCCCCGCAATGTATTCTCATACGGCCCAGTATATTTGGCCTGAAACGGGGAATGTATTACAGGCAGAAGCGCGATGACCTGATCTCCTACACTAAACTTTCGATGTTCAGTGTAACGGTCAAACAACTTTTTCATTTTCCCCTGAGTTCTACTCAAACTTTTCCCAGCTAACTCCCCAGCCAATGAAAGCCGACGACGAAAACCCAGCACGTACTCCGAAAAACGTATCGGTGGTTCTGACTCAATCCATTGAACACGTAAAACAGCTAATAGTCCACGTACTTTATGTGCAAAAACCAGCTCGTTAGGGCTAAACCCAATGCTCTGCTGGGTGACTTCCCTGGCTGCTAACATCAACCACGGAAGACCCTCTTCCCTGTCCCGCTGCATTTTCAGACAGTAGGCTCTCAATAGTGATTTTAACGTGGAATGAAAACGTTCGAGTGCCCCTTGGCTCTGGGCGTGATACGCTGTTGACAAATTGTGTTTAATACCCAGCTCGAACAACACCTCCGCAAACAATTTCGAAGTAAAATTACTTCCTTGGTCCGATTGAATAATTTTCGGCAACCCAAAAATAGACACGAACTGAGTGAGCGCCTTCACAATAGATTTTGTATTTATCGAGCGCATTGGGTACGCAGCTGGATAACGCGTAACTTGACACATCACGGTCAACAGGTACTCACTTCCAGCTTTCGAACGAGGAAGAGGGCCGACGCAATCAACAATAAGGTGTTCAAACGGTTGACATACAACCGGAATTGGACGCAGAGGAGCCGGTTTTAACGACTGGTTCGGTTTGCCGGTAAGTTGGCACGTATGACAGGTCTTAATAAAACTGGCAACGTCCTTTTTAACACGAGGCCAGTTAAAGTAACGCAGATTTCTGTCATACGTTTTCTGTACACCCGCATGACCGGCGAGCTGATCGTGAGCCATTTTCAACACTAACGAACGAAACTTTACTGGTATCACGACTTGAATGACAGAATCTCCCATACCATCAATAGCATGCGGGGACCACTTCCTCAGTAGAACATTCTATTTTCCTATCAGTTTCACCAAAGACGAACTACTGGACATTAGGAAACACACACCAGAAAATTAAAAATACTATTAATCACAGCCGCTAAAGAACTGAAATGACAGTCTTCGTCTTCGTCGTCTTCTTTGATTATTCAGACGTTTTGCTGGACATTCTCGTCGGAGGTGCAGCGGTGTTGTTCAAACGCGCGGTCAGACGCAAACGCGGGAAGCGTGCAGGCGCGCTGGTTAAACTCCGCGAGCGCGGCCTGCGCACTGCATTCACCAGCATTCATCTTGCGAACCTCCGATCCCTTCCTAACAAAATGGACGAACTACTTCTCCTCACAAGGATTAACAAGGATTTTTCTAACTCTGCTGCTCTGTGCTTCACTGAAACCTGGCTGAGTTAAGCCATACCGGACAACGCAATACATCTGCCGTGTTTCCAACTGTTCCGAGCGGATCGCATCGCGGAGCTAACGGGGAAAACGAGAGGTGGTGGATTGTGTTTCTACATTAACGAAAATTGGTGTTCAGATATAACAACACTGAACAAGATATGCTCTCCTAACTTAGAGACCCATTTCATTAATTGCAAACCTTTCTACTCGCCACGGGAGTTTTCCTCTTTCATGCTCGTGAATGTTTACATCCCTCCAGACGCGTGCGTGAGCGCGGCGCTACAACAGCTGGCTGAACAAATATCTGAAACGGAACAAAGGCACCCGGACTCTCTTCTAATAATTATTGGGGATTTTAAGAAAGCAAATCTTTCCCGTGAACTACCAAAATACAGACAGCACGTTACATGTCCCACCAGAGACAGTAATATACTGGACCACTGTTACACCACAACAAGGAATGCGTATCACTCCGTTTCACGAGCAGCTTTAGGGCTCTCTGATCACTGTTTGGTTCATCTTATTCCGACCTACAGGCAGAAACTGAAATCAGCTAAACCTGTGTTAAGGACTGTTAAAAGATGGACTAATGAAGCAGAGCAGGATCTACAGGCCTGCTTTGATTGCACTGTTTTTGAAGCTGCTCCCACCGATCTGGATGAGCTCACAGATACTGTAACATCATATATAAGTTTCTGTTAGGATACATGCATTCCTAACAGGACATTCTTATCATTCACTAATGATAAACCATGGTTTACTGAGAAACTCAAACACCTTCGTCATGCCAAAGAGGATGCTTACAGAAGTGGGGATAAAAGCTTGTATAACCAGGCCAGAAACAGACTGACAAAGGAGATCAGAGTTGCTAAAAGAAGCTACTCTGAAAAACCAGTTTCCATCCAACGACCCATTATCAGTCTGGAATGGCCTGAGGAACATCACCAACTACAAGTCACCACTCCCCCGATCTGTGGACAATCAACACCTGGCTGACGATTTAAATTCATTTTATTGCAGGTTTGAAAAGCCCTCATTCACACCACACACCGGCTCTAACCTGCACTTCACACATTCACCATCACCTCCTGCACTCCCACTCCCCCCTCCTGCCATCCATCCTGAGCTTAAGGTCTGTGTGGAGGACGTGAGCCGAGTCTTCAAAAAACAGAAGACTAGGAAAGCCTCAGGCCCAGACGGCATCTCATCTGCTCATCTGTCTTGGTCTTCACACAGATCTTCAATAGATCATTGGAGCAGTGTGAAGTTCCCTGCTGCTTCAAACGCTCCACTATCATTCCGGTCCCCAAAAAACCCCAAATCACTGGACTTAATGACTACAGACCTGTCGCTCTCACGTCTGTGGTCATGAAGTCGTTCGAAAGACTGGTGCTGGCCCAACTGAAGGACATCACTGGACCCCTGCTGGATCCCTTTCAGTTTGCTTACAGAGCAAACGGGTCTGTGGATGATGCAGTCAACATGGGACTGCATTATATCCTGCAACATCTCGACAGACCTGGGACTTATGCAAGGATCCTCTTTGTGGACTTCAGTTCAGCCTTCAATACCATCATGTCTGATCTTCTCACAGCCAAACTGACCCAGCTCTCCATACCATCCTCGATCCGTCAGTGGATCTCCAGCTTCCTGATGGACCGGCAGCAGCGAGTGAGACTGGGGAAACACACATCCAGGACTCTCACCACCAGCACTGGCACCCCTCAAGGGTGCGTTCTCTCCCCACTGCTCTTCTCCCTGTACACTAATGACTGCACTTCTAAAGACCCCACTGTCAAGCTCCTGAAATTTGCCGACGACACCGTCATCGGTCTCATCCGGAACGGTGACGAGTCTGCTTACAGACTGGAGGTTGAACAGCTGGCTGTCTGGTGCAGTTACAACAACCTTGAGCTGAACACGCTCAAAACAGTGGAGATGATCGTAGACTTCAGGAGGAACAGCTCAGCACTCCCCCCACTCACCATCATGAACAGCACTGTGGAAGCAGTGGAGTCATTCAGGTTCCTGGGCACTACCATCTCTCAGGATCTGAAGTGGGACAATCACATTGACTCCATTGTAAAAAAATCCCAGCAGAGACTGTACTTCCTTCGCCAGCTGAGGAAGTTCAACTTGCCACAGGAGCTGCTTATTCAGTTCTACTCAGCCGCCATCGAGTCTGTCTTATGCACATCCATCACTGTCTGGTTTGGTTCAGCTACCAAATCAGACATCAGGAGACTACAACGGACAGTCCGGACTGCGGAGAGGATCATTGGTGCCCCCCTGCCATCCCTCCAGGACCTGTACTCTTCCAGAGTGAGGAAGAGAGCAGGTTAAATCATCACAGACTCCACTCACCCTGGACACCACCTGTTTGAACTGTTACCGTCAAGACAGAGACTTAGATCACTGGCCACAAGAACATCTCGGCACAGGAACTGTTTCTTCCCACAGGTCATTTCCCTTCTGAACAGTTAACACACCTCCCAAGGCATATGCCTTTAAGTGCAATACTCCCACTGTTTAGTGCAATATCCTACAACTCAGGTGATATTTATACTTATATTTAGATTTGTAATAATATTCAAAACACTGTAAATATGTTCATAATCTGTAAATCTGTAAATGTCTATTCTGTCTAAACCTAACTGTGATACTTTTATTCTCATATATTTATATTTTTATTCTTTATTCTTATAATTTGTAGTATTATGTTTCATGTTTCTTGTTGTATTTGTATAGTCCACTGGAAGCCTCAGAACCAAAACAAATTCCTTGTGTGTGCAAGCACACTTGGCAATAAAGCTCTTTCTGATTCTGATTCTTCTTATATGTATTGAAAAACATACATGTACAATTGAACATTCTAAATAATGACAGTTACAATTCAAAAATAAAAGATTAGCAAATGTTTCCATAGATGGTCTAATATTTGTTATATTTGATGAAGTTTGCATCATTAATTCTGTTACTTTCCTGTTTAATGTTGTGAAGCTGCTTTGAAAATATTTCAATTGTATAAAGCAAATATATAAAAATAGAGGTGAATTGACTATAGTGCTTGAAAATGGATGGTAAGACATGACTCCAAACAAAATATAATGTCTGTCATTCATAAAATTCACAAGTCCCTTATCAACTTTTGTACGTTTGTTTATTAATTGCTGATTAAGACTTTTTATGAACTGGTTTGAATTCATTAATTGACAAGAACTTACTTGCACAGAACAATTCGCTGAAAAATCGAAAGTCATTATGGCTTGAAAGCAGATTTTGCTCTAAACAAACTTGACTAGATGTGCAATATCGACCTGTTTAAATATTAGAGCAGATTTAAAGCTGAACACAGCTAGAATAACGTATATTACCTAAAGAAATCTTTTTTTAAGTTCAGCAAATTTATTTGTTAATATGTTAATTTAGTTAATTTAAAATGCACATTTTAAAATTCCCTGGTTTTCCATGAGTGTGGAACCTTGTTTATATGAATTAAAAATGTAGGCAAAGTTGATTGTTTCCAGTCAAAACATTTGTCAAGAACGTTCCATAGAATTTCCTACAAAATCGTAAGGAAATGCGAAAAAAAGTAATAGATCATAAATAGAAAGAGATGAAGGTGGAAAATGGCAGAAGGGAAAGGATGTCCTTTCTGCCATTAAAGGACAAGTGCGGTATTTTACACTTAAAGCCCTGTTTTAAGCTTGTTTCTGATGAAATAGAACGGTTAAGATTTGGACAAATGCTGCTGCCCCGAGAATTTTAGGTTTCTGTGTTAGCACCCCCACAATGGTTTCGTAGGGGAACTGGAAGAATCATTCATGAAATCCATTAAACTTTAGTTTACAAAGACGTGAAACTCACGAGTGGTCTGGGGTGTTCACTGATATGCTCACACAAAAATCGCTGCAAAAGATGCTTTCCAACAGGTGTTTTACCATTCGTTGTAAAACTGTGGACCTATTTTTCCAAACGCCTCACAACCGGATATTCTTCCGTTGAGAGCTTGAATAGACACTCCAGCCCAGTTGGTGGCGATAATGCTCCTTTGCCAATGCTTGGATAGCGTTAGCCTACGATACCGCAACTGGAAGACTACAGAAAGAATACAAACAACCCCATTTCCGTTTCCGTCGACACTGAAGCGCAAAAGAAAAGCGAAATCTGAGCGCTTTATTAAACAGAAATTTGATGTTGGTGTGTTAGCCTAAAACAACATGCTCGCCAGATTGTTTATCGCCAGATTGTTTATCTAAATAGCCCTATGTTGTTAGAATTTACTGTTTACCAGGTTTTAGGTTTTTGGTAATTTCCTTGATTTAAATTTTTTTATTCTTTTTTTAAATGAAAACTAACATCATAAAGTATGATTGATATTTGTTTTTCTTTGAGCAATTCTGGAGCTATAATTGACTATTCTTAGGAGCATATAAAACAAAACAGCTCCTTGGAAAAATTTAAATGCAATATTGTAGTAGTTATTAGTGGTCGACCGATATATCGCCACGGCCGATAATCGGCCGATATTTGGCTTTTTTTAAATATCGGCATCGGCCGATAAGTTTTTCTGATTGGCCGATGTGTTGGAAGCGGGACTATTATTTTGACGGCGCTACGGACTTTTATTTTGACGGGTGGCGCTGAGAACACCAGCACCTGAGAAGAGAACACAGCACTCATTCACATTCTCGTCTTCATTAGTTTACGATCTCTGTCAGTCAGATCTAATATTTTGTTAGACAGAACCGGTGGCTACAGAACTGGTCAAAGAAAGTAAATGGTATGCGAAAAAGTAATACGTTTGCTTTTATATTATTTGTAACCGAAAAGGCAAACAATCAGTCTAAAATACTTTCTCATTTACTGTCAACATTCAG
The DNA here is from genome assembly GCF_051911475.1 of Siphateles boraxobius. Lineage (NCBI taxonomy): Eukaryota > Metazoa > Chordata > Actinopteri > Cypriniformes > Leuciscidae > Siphateles > Siphateles boraxobius. The sequence goes on along the minus strand of NW_027508876.1, from coordinate 11,479,657 downwards.
CAAATGCGCATCTACATAATTTAAACAAATCTCTTTATATCTAATAAACATTTAATTTCACCAACCTTGCAGATTTAATCGAATCCAGCTGTGATATCTTGTGAAGTGTGCGTTTGTAGCCTGCATAAACGTGTTACTGCGAGTGACGGTCGGTCCGTGTGAAGTGAGTGATTGCGAACAGAAGATCAGCTTCACAGGAGACGCGATCGAAACACTTTAAATCCTTCATTTTAAAATATGCTGTGCTATATCCAGTGGCCCACTGTGTCATATTCATGTTGTTTTCACTGTGTGCTGTATGTAAAATTAGCGTTACCTTGTCAAAAGTCAAAGTAAAAAAAAAAGTATTTATTTGAAAGAATATGATTATCAGTGATTACTGATTAATTACCAGATTACTGAGTGCCCTGTTACAGTGTTTACTTCCTTTTTATTCACATATTCATATATTCAGGGGTGATAGTAGAAAAAAATCCTGAGATAACCCATGGGATTGCGATCACTCCGTGTGATAATAGAATCCAGATTAAGTTAACTCAATACAATACTTCAACTTTCCACATACGCCCCAGCCCGTTTACCTTCAGGAGTCAGAAGTACCGTGACTATACTGTAGCCTACTGTCCTCGCTCATGAACTCAGTCAGACTGCGTGCGGGCCGCGGGAGTGGAAGCGGGATCGAGCGGGATTCTTTATTGCTGTCGATTTTCAGTCTCTTTTTAATGATAGGCCTTACGCATCTGTCAATCATACCCGCTTGCTATTTGGGGAATGAACCCAGCGCTATGATTGGTCGAACTCCGCTTCTTTTGCTGTTGCTTTTTTTTTTTTTTTTTTTCGCAGACACACGTCTGTACGCCGGAAATCCGGCGTGGCGCCGGATCGCTATCAGGCCTGTATATTTTTAAGCAATTACTTTATTTGTGAAAAATTCTGTAATAGGATTGCAGATTCAAGAAGTTGCCATCTAGTATAGGGCCTAAACATTTTTATTTTAAAGATTTTTAAATATGTATTAAATTTATCAAATTTATTAAATATTGATTTATATAAATCTAAAGTGTGTGTGAGTGTATGCATGTATATATATATATATATATATATATATATATAATATGTATATGTGTGTGTGTATATATATGTGTGTATATATATGTGTGTATATATATATATATATATATATATATATAAATATCGGCTTTATATCGGCCATCGGCCACCCTGCTCTCTTAGATATCGGCATCGGCAATCAAAAAACCCATATCGGTCGACCACTAGTAGTTATAAATAAAGGTTTATTTTAGTTCAGATTAGTTTGAGGGCAGCAATTGTATTCATAATGTCAATATAAAACCAACGTAATATTACTTGAAGGCATTATAGCCTACTATTCCTGCCAAACTTCCATGGTTGCAGTTAGTGTTACTACAGTATATCCTTGGTGAATGTTGCTGATCTGTGGAAACTGGATAGTTAATTCATGGCACAATGTTTCTTCCTGGTTTCCACGTCAGTGCTGTTTGATCCGTTAATAACGGAGAAATGTGAATGTTTCTCACTAGATCTCGTAGCAATGTTATTACTTCTGTGGCAAATTCAAATTCTTCCTTTACTTGGGGCCTATACCATGAAGCCGGTTTAGGTGGCTAGCCAGCTATGTTTCAGTTTAGTTTGCGTCAACCCTGGGTTTTAGGGACCATGAAAGTGGTTTGGCTTTTAGCAGTGTATATCGCCATAGTAACTTATGCTCCACGGCTAACCTGGTCCGGGGCAGGTTATGTTCTAGGGAAGAGGTTGCAAACTGAACTTGGACCAATCAGCTGTGAGCAAAGTGACACATGTCGTCTGCGATAAAGTCATTCCACCTGTTTCTACTCCAAATTAAAGGTCACTACATAGCAAATGATTTTTAAAGACAAAATCTTCTGGTTTTTAGTGATGCTTATTTAGAATAATAAATTTGTATGATTTAGATATTATTTATGTAATTATTATACCCTTTATCAATCACACATGTACAATTTTAGTTAATCAATTATTATTACGCAGTTTAAATGAATAAATATATAAAGGTAATATATATACACTTTAGCATCAGTACATGTGAGCTTAAATGTTCAACTCTCTCTATACCTTTATCAGCTGAATAAAATAACTTCACAACTTTACTTGCACTGATATACAGTAGCGAGACTTTTTCTTTTAGTTGTCCTCTTTCATAGACAGCTGTTTTCTTCTTGCTGTGTAAATTTGTTTACATTCTTACTATTTTAATACTTTTATTTAATAAGTGAATTGCGCTGCTTCTCTCGCGAGAAATGAATCTCAGTTTCACTCTTTCTCAAAATGTGATTGGCTGTTCGCTACTGATGTCACACTTAAACTCCTAAACTCAGGATCAAAGCCTGGGTTGACAGAGAAAGCTGATGATCAGCATCATGGTACCAACAAAGCCTGGTTGGATTGGTTTGGTTTTGTCAACTCTAAACTAATCCTGTAACCCAGAGTTTGTTCAACTACCATCATGGTACAGGCCTCTGATCTCTTATTAGCGCTGTGTAGTAACAGTGTCGCTTGATCAAGATCGGCTCGCGCTGGTTTGGTCCAAACTGATAAACGGTCCGTCAACCACATAATAACGAGCAGTTTCGTTCCGCCAGAGCCTAAAAGGTCTTTGGTTCCGCTTGCATTACGTTTGCCATTTGATGTTGGGCAATGTTGTGGTGGCTCCGGCGGATTATGAGCGCGCTTACCACGCGCAACGAGGCTACATTTGAAATAACGAAATTTTGGTCGGAAGGAAAAATTGCTATGATTTTAGCTGTGCTCCAAGGAAAGATAGGAAATCTTACAGGTTAAAAATGACTTAAAACATGATGGTGAGATCCCTTTTGAGTCAATAAACCCTTTCAAAGTGTAGTATTTGTGTGTTCATACCTGATGACAGACTTCTGAGGGGAGGAGCAGGAAGCTTTCTCCTCTGATGACGAGAAGAGTCCAGAGTCTGGGACTGATGTAGGACAAAATTTACATCATTAATAAGTCTTAAATCATGAAGCAAAACCATTTCAATTGTACATGTATACTTGTTTTTAAAGTTTAGTCTTAAGTGTAATATTAAAGTGCATAGGAAACTCACCATGGGTTTAGATTTGTTCTTGGAAAACCGTGTGCATGCAGATACATTTAGACCTGCAGTTTTGAGGGCTGATATTCTTGCCTCAATATCTGAGATCTGCAGATGACAGATAAACTTCTAAATTTACACTCAAAGAGTCTGAGTACTATAGATAGCACATAGCAAGTGCTCACCTGGAGCTCGGACTGCTGCACCTGGGCGGCAGCGGTGGCCACCTGGTCTTCCAGGAAGGCCAGTTCAGTCTCTGTGGTGGAGCTGCTGATGTTGCGTGCACAGTCTTCTAAGTCACTCAGTGCCCCCTCTAGGTTGTAGACAGCACCTGCAGCCAAATACACCTGTACACAGATCACAGAAACCATTAGAATTTCACAGATGAATGTGAGAGCTGAATGATGAGGCAACACAAAAACCACGGATTTTCATAGTGGGATTTTGGGTGTTAAGCTTTCAGTAAGAAAGGTATATATTTAAAAATATATATATTTTAATCATGACAAATTTCTGAGAAGTTTTGGCATGTCAATGAATATGGCAATATTAATGAATTTGGTCTTGGCAGACTAGATCTACTACGTATTCTGCTGCTGCTATGGACTTGCTACTGCCAATAGATTTACATAAACGCTGCTGTGAGCATATAAGATATGCTGCTGCTGCATAAAAAATCATGCATAAATCCCATAGCAAATCTAGGCAGGTGGAGCTGGGAGGAGGTGGAGGATTTTAGAGGAACTCTGATGCGCTGTAGGACGGTGACTACAGCGAACACTGAACCACCAGACTATTTAAATGTTGAGCAAGAAATGTAACTGGCTGCAGAATCAGCAGCTTGTGCCATGTGGTAATGGTGTGATTGCTTGCAGATTGCATGTAAAGGACCTATCAACCTGTGCCATTATTTAATGACTGATCTAGATATTTTAATCATGAAAACTCAAACTCATAAAGTCCTCCTGTGGTGAAAAATCAAGCTAATGTTGTTTATGTTCATGTGGTGTTTTAAATATTCTTGTTTAAGACAAACCATGTGCAAATTCATGTCAACACCATTTTCTCCTTAAAACTACAGTGAACCAAAGACAAATCGCAGGTGTTTCTGTGTTTCATCCCCAACTCAAACATCACAAACACAACTCTTGAGGGTGTATTATTGTAAAATATTAAGAATACTTTTAGCTGTGTTGCTACACATCGTGAGTAAGCAATTAAGTTGGATAACACTGACAAGAGCGAAGAAGAGTATCTTGTTCAACCCAACCCAATGTTCAAAAGATAGGCACATTTTTTGACATGGAACACCACAAATGTTTAGGCATTATAAACTGGCACATTTGTCTTTCTGAACAATTGCATGATGATGCTGTATGATAATGTCTTTCACCGTCTTGAACCCAAAGTGGTCATATCAAATATTGCTTTGATTTAGTTTATAGAAGGTAGTTGATAAATGAAATCTATTTATGATATTCTTATTTTTCTTATTTCATTAACTCTATCGGGACAATTAAAGCAGATGTAAAAGACTAGTACGACGTCATAAATTTCAATCGATTGCTCACAGAAAGTGGTTCCAAGACTTCAGAAAGCCTGAATATACATCACTGGGCTGGTTTTATTGTCGCTTGGTAATTTTTGAAGCTCAGTGTTCCATTAGCATTGCTCCATTCCATGGTAAAACATACATACTTCGAAATACTGTTAAAAGTCCAGTAAACATAAACAATAAACATCGGGGCGAGTCATTGATCTTATTTATACAGCTTTAGAATCATAGCACAAAACTGGGACCGTGAATCACCTTCTTTTTCTTTTTCTTTAAAAAAACAACAAACGGTGACTAGCTGTCTTCCCCGTCTTGATCTCTCCTCTTTTTCGTGCTTTTGTTTCCTCTTTTGGGATCCTGATTTTGCCTACACCATTTTTGCCATCTACCTGATGCACGAAGAGTCAGAACTGTGAAGTGCACTGCCGCGTTTCTGAATCACCCACAAACCTCTTAAGGGGACACACACACATATGACGAATGTCCGTTCATTATAGTGTGCTTCGTAAAAGATTAGAAGATTTTACGAAGAGTTAATTTAAATACCAAAATCATACAAGAAATGATGAGGTTCTGCTGGGCCCCATGTGTGACCAGGGTCCTTAGAATCATCCTCTAATTAGTTTGTCTAAATAAACTGATCTTGGATTTCTTCTCTTTATTAAAACAACAACAACAACAACATTAGAACATTTTCTTGTAATAAATCTTACATTTTCCTCCATCTTAGTGAGGTGCTGATCCAGTTTCCTAGTTCCCGGGCCTGAGGACATGGGTGTGCCAGTCGGAGAAGGGTCAATAACTTTGCCTTCTGCCTCTCCGAGCAATTCCTCTGTAGCATTTAGGACCTTTAGAACCTCTGTGGTGATGCTGCACAAAGACGCGGCGGAGTACTTCTGCTCCATAAACATGAGAGTGAGCATAAAACAGAGGGAGAAAACCACTGATAAACAGATAGGCCTATGCAAAACAGAAGAAATTCAAATGCATCAGGTTTTCTTGAAATGTTCCATAAAATCCATTAAACCTTTTATTAATAAAAGAATAAAAAACATTGAAACATTCAACTGTTGTGTGGATAACAACTTCCAAATAGCTACCCAAGATCTCACTCCCAATTAAGCATGGATGCTTTGCTTGTCATGTACAAGCTGTTCAATCAATGAACAGGATAAGAGGATTGAAATAATTGGTACTATGCTCATGTTTCATGTGAGAAGAGGAGTGTGACATGAATGTATGTGGACGAGAGATGCTCTTACAGAGGTGAAAGGTCATCATTGAGGGTGTATCAAAAGGGAGTAACACACACTCATCAACATACATACAAATAAAGCAAATTATTAATTCAAAAATGAATTTTCTGTCATCATTAAATAACCCTCATGTTGTTCAAATCCACCACAAAAAATAATAGGATCCAGGTTAAGGACATGAGAGTGAGAAAATAAAGACCGAATATTCATTTTAGAGTGAGCTATTTCTGTAAGAGATACAAGGTCAAAACACAATGTGCCAGAGAACGTGACATATAAACTCTCATACGAACATCAGAACGCACGTCATAGCAAGACAGGGAAAGAACAGGGATGAGAAGTATCTAATTACTATTAGTATCTAGTTCTTGTCAATACGTTTTTCAAAGTACAGTATCTCAAGTACTAAGCCATCAATATGAGATGTATATGTTGACGCATGCGTGCATGTGTTTGTAAGTAAGACAGTAAGCACACATGAGAGAGGGTAATATGAAGAGATAAAATGACTTTTCAAGATGAGAAAGTGAGAATGAAAGAGATCGGAAGAAAGAGAGGAGCAGTGGGATTCAGGAATGAATACTTGAGGAATCAATTAATGGTTGGGTTGGTGTATGCTTTGATCACAGAAATAATTGATCCAAACTCAGTCCTCAGGGCATGTGTGGCCCTGAAAGTGGCTGTGTGTGTGTATTTGTGTAAAAACGGACATCTAATGTGAGGGAATATGTAGAAAACAGGTAGGCATGCAGCACTGCATACATCTAACACCCAATGAAAATTACTCAAGAAACACATTCACACTCTGATAAAATATGAACAAATATTAAAATTAAAACAATATGTTAATGCTTGCCCAAAAGACAACAAAATGGTTGTAGGCACTGCCTATTAATAGGGGAAAGTGCTCTTAGTAGACTAATTTCTATATCAATAAAACTCATGTTCTTTAGACATGTCAGACCACTATGTCCGATAAACTATTTTTAACACAAAATTTACAGCATGAAAATGAGCTTGTTTAAAAATATAATTTCAGTTAAGGTTTTTGGCCTCTACACCCTAGCAGGATGTGTCCGTGTCTATTATATCCAATGATTTAATTTTAATTTGTTTTAATATTTTTTTTTACATTACATTTTTACATTCAGATGTGTCCCAGAATTTTAAGCAATCTTGTTATAGCATTATTTTTATGCATAATTTTAATAAAAGAAATACAAATTAAATATTTTTTATATTTTCACACAATTAAATGTTTTTCTCAGCATTTTAACATATTCACCGTACCGTATTTTAACCCTACTATTTTTAAGAAAAATTAACAAAATATAATATAATTAAAATATAAAATGTTTATCTGTACAAACCAACATGTCATCCCACCTTTGCTGAGTACCAGCTTATTTTAAATTAAATTGCAATCCTGTTAACCAATTCTGCCATGTTTCATTTTATTAGAAACTTTTACCCATTATTTAATTAATATGTTTATTTAAATATCACATTTATTTCTTATTGCTGGAAAATCATATGAATCACAATTCTAAACAGTATTCAGAAATAATTAAGTAACATGGTTGCAAATAAATATTATACATACCATTCAAAAGTTTAGGGTAAAAAGTATATTCAAGAAATTAATACTTTTAATCAGCAATGATTTAAACTGATCAACAGTGACAGTTGAACACATTCGAAAGTGTTGCAAAATATTTTTATTTAAAATAAATATTGTTCATTTGAACTTTCTATTCCTCAAAGAATCTTGGAAAAAAAATCAATAATCCTGTGCCATCACAGGAATGATTTACATACTAAAATATTTAAAAAACAATATTTTTTTATAATAATACAAATGCCACAATATTGCTGTATTACTGTCTTTTTGATCAAATAAATGCAGCCTTGGCGAGCCTAAGAGACTTAATTCAAAAATATTTAAAATAACCTTACCGGTCCCTCATTTTTTAACAGTGTAGGCTAATAAAAAGATGTTAGATTTTTTTTGTCCTAGTTTTGAACCAACATATTCAACAGACTGAAGCGAGCAGCTCAGAACCAGAGTGAAAGGCTATTGTACTATTGTACACACCATCATGTGCTGCTCTCAGTATCACCACCAGTACTGAGATAAAAGAGAAGTCTAAAGACCCCACTGTGTATCTGGCTCTAACATACTCTGTAGTGTCATAAGCAGGTTCTGAGACAGGGAATAATGGACTACACATTTGATTCAGGAGGAATCTCTACAGCTCTACTGCATCTTCTCATTATGATGTATCTCACCTGCTCTAAGAGAGAGGAGAGTAACTGAAGCCTCTGCTGTAGGGAACGATCACTCAGACCCCCCTGAACCAACAAGAAAGGGTGGAGAAAGAGAGACACACACACAAAGAGAGAGAGAGAGAGAGAGAGAGAGAGAGAGAGAGAGAGAGAGAGAGAGAGAGAGAGAGAGAGAGAGAGAGAGAGAGAGAGAGAGAGAGAGAGAGAGAGAGAGAGAGAGAGAGAGAGAGAGAGAGAGAGAGAGAGACAAATGAGAAAAAAAGACAGATACAGAGATAAATGGGAATGGAAAGAAAGATAAAAGAGGTGAAAGACACAAGACAGTAAAAAAGGAATAGTTCACTCCAAAATGAAAATTCTTTCATAATTTATTCAATCTCATGCCATTCCAAACTGGTATGACTTACTTTCTTTTTTGCCAAATACATTAAGAAGCCCCGAGGATTGTACTGGTTCTGTGCTTTCAAAGGGATGCAAATGCACCATAAAAAAGTTATTAATGTTGTAAATGTGACTCATGTGCTATTCAAAGTCATATACTGTAGGCTAATCGTCCCCTTTGGTAAGCTGGATCATACAATCAGTGAGTTAAACTCAAGAACCACATTAGTCAGATTTGGGAACTAATCATTCAGACTGGTTTTGTAAACTAAAAATCGGACATTGTTACTACTCTCATGAACTCGCCGAGGAGAGGAAGAGCAGTTCCCTCTCAAGTGGAACTCAGCGGTGCATCATGGCTAGACGCTATGGGAACACTTCACGTGAGCCAGTGTCTGAAGCACGTGTTTACACACGTCAGTCCGTAATTGGTTGAGCATGGTATAGCGACGTAACGTAGTACGTCACCAAAACCATAAATAGATGCCATACCAGTATGTCGCCAGCTTCTTTGTCTTCAGAAGCCGCATGTATAAATGCATGTTTTCTCCTCTGTGTGTGTGTTTGACAAAGATAGGAGTTATGACAAAGATAGGAGTTGTGTGTGTGTTTGTGTAAAAACGGACATCTAAAGTGAGGGAATATGTAGAAAACAGGTAGGCATGCAGCACTGCATAAATCTAACACCCAATGAAAAGTACTCAAGAACCACATTCACATTCTAATAAAATATGAACAAATATTACAATTAAAATAAAAAAACTAAATTTCTAATAGATTCCACGATGTCAGAGAATAAGTATGATACAATACGGGTGATGACCTACACAACATTGTGTGAACTGCATGGGTGAGGAGCATTCAAGGTCAGTCCTCGAAGGGGTTGACTGTGGTCATTACATCAAGTTTAATCTCCGCATGCTCCAATCCTGCTTGGATCTATTCGATGAGAGCGACACATCCTGTGGCTTTGGTCCCGCGGCTGGTCATGGGGCTCTCAGGTAGATAAGGCAGACGAGGAGTGCAAGACGGGCAATCAACCCTTTCTCTCATCCTCTACAACGACTCTGAGGATCCCATTCTGTATCTTGAAGCTCGCTCCATAATTTCTTCAGACCAAAATGTCTGATTCTGAGAAGTTGGATGCAGACAGACAGGTGGGTGCATCAAAAGAGCAGTCCTCTCAGTCAGTCGTGCTCAAGGAGCTGTTCAAGGTTGTGACTCGTGCTGTGGCCAAGTTAAAATTTGAGTGGCCTAATGAAAAGAAACAGTTCACACGGTCTAAACTCGATGACCGCTACCTAACATCTGGCCGAGAGCCACCTCCATACCACCATCTCCCGTTCTTCACTGACCTTCACACAGAATTGTTTAGGTCTTAGAGGAATCCGTAATTGGCAGCAGTGCATATGCAGGCCACCTCAACATTCTCTGCAGTGGTCGTTATGCGTGAGCACAGTTACAGGGTGGTGCCGAGGGTGGAAGAGACACTTGAGGACTACCGCTCCCCCTCAAGTGTATCATTGTGGAGGAAACCCGCCTTACCCATCAAGCTTTGTAGGGCTACTTCAGCCCTTGTGGGTGAGGCTTACACAGCAGCAGCTTAGGCTGGTGTGTCCCTGCATACCATGGGGTGGTATTGCAGGCCTATCAGGCTGAGCTGCTTAAAGAATTGGATTATGGTGAGGAGTTAAAGAGGCCACAGATCTAGGCCCGTGTTCCGTGACTGGAAAGCATACTCAGGCTCAGTCATCCCGGGGGAGACAGGATCTCGGATCTGTTATCACCTCCAGGATGGCAAAAAAAGTCCTGATGGTCATGGGCCCTGGCCCCTGAAGGTGTCCCCTCCTGAGAGAGGTCCGTTCACACAAAGACATCATGTGCCTGACCTTGCTCTGTGTCCTCGGCAGGTCTTTCCACCTAGCCCGCCACTACAGAGGAGGACTTTCAAGGACTTTGCGCGCAGATCAATGCCTTCCACCGTTTATATTTATTCTACGAATCTTTGAGTTAACATGTACTAAACATGATTGGAATTTGCACCGCAGCGCCACCACACCTTGATGCTCATTACAAGAATCGCATATCTGAAGTTATGAGTACATATCAAGTTATCTTTATTGAAGTGAATTAGGTTTAAATCGCCGTCATGCATGCATGAATGAATGAATGAATTATATTTTTGCTGTTTTAGACATAATACTCCACGATGATCACATTACACAAAACTGAAATTGCACGTCAAAATAAAACGTCAATATTTTTGGACTCCCCCTAGCTTACCCATAGTTCTCACCCTGACTATCTGTGCAGAAACACAGCCTTGTGGGCAGTCTCGTGACGTGGCGACATTGGCATTGAAGTTCCCGTAGCATCAAGCCATGATGCGACTGAGTACCACTCGAAAGGGAACGTCTCAGGCAGGCTGCCAAGACCCCCGCCACGCCTGCAATTGTCTTCAGACAATTCGAATCTGGTCTTTCACACAGCATCTATTTATGGTTTTGGTGACGTAATGCGCTACGTCATCACGCTCAGCCAATCGTGGTTCCCATAGCGTCAAGCCATGATGCAGCATCTCGTTCCCCTCTCAAGGAACCAGGTTACATACATTAACCAGAGATGATTTTAAGGTTTTTCAGTGAATCTGGGGTGCTTTAGTTTCCTATATCAAGCAAGAAATCTTCAGTCTCCATTCACTGTAGTTGTATGAACTGGTAAAAAATAGAAGAATAAATTTGGCTTCCCCAAAGAACCTTTCAGCAAACAGTTCTTAAAATATTTTTTTTTTCCTAGTGTGAAGAACATTTAAATAATTTGTAATCTTTTTCCACTATAAAGAGCCTTTTGTGAAATCGAAAGGTTCTTTAGATATTAAAAGTTCAACATGTAACCACAGATGCCAATAAAGAACCTTTATTTTTAAGAGTGTGGAAAAGAGCATGGAAATTTGATTTGTGTGTGTTTGGTGTGTGTGTATTCTGCATAACACAAAAAGTCAAACTGGTTTGGAACATCACGAGGGTGAGTAAATTATGAAATAATTGCCAATTTTGTTTTAACTATTCCTTTAATGGACAAGAAGCAGGCTGAAAATGAAAGGACAGGACAAGATGCAAGGCGAAGAGGATCCATTGAGGAAGACAATACCTTCCTTATGGTGTACATTCCCCTCACATCATCTAGAGAGGTTCTATATTAATTTTGCAGGCTGGTTCATGCATCACACAATGCCTCATGCACGATACAGGTCTGAAGTAGCAACACAGAATTGGGCTTTCATCAGACATGCTTTTCATTATGCGCTTGGCTTCTCATCACCAATAAGAGCGAAGACCTTCATTCTGAGTTCGATCAATAACATAGATGTACATTTTAGGGTTTAAGAGAGAGCAGCTTAGTTCTAGAGGTGCAGGCATCTTCTAAAGGAGCTCAGTCGCAAGGCACCTTGTAATTTACACAAGAATGACATCAGCATCCTTTCATGTTCCTGGAATCCAACCAATCACTACATTCAACCTCAGGTTTTAGGTGTTGGGTTATGATTGGTTGACAGGAATTCTGATTTAGTATCAAAAAGAATGTTGATCCACAAACTCATCCCTTGTTTTGAAATCACTTAACATCTTCATGCTTTTTCTTTATCAGACTGGATAAAGGAAAGTTGGGTGCATACAATCACTTTATATTGACCCATCCACAGTAAAAAAAAAGTAAAAAGTAAATTGGCACTAAATTTCAAACCAAAGTGCCCTACATGCTCTTACAAAAGTACTGTGCCTGTACCACAATACACCTATTAATAGTATATATATATATATATATATATATATATATATATATATATATATATATATATATATATATATACACACAGCATAAATTAGCACACTCCCTCTTAACATAAAATATTTTTTTCTGTTCCATAATGATCATTGTTTCACCTGTGGCACCTGAGACCAGCAGTGACGGATTAATTGACTGCTGCTGCCTGCTGTCAGACTCTGAGGGGGCTTTCACACTGGCAGTTTAGTTCTCGGCACGGTTCACATGAAAAATCGTTAATGTGAACGCTGTCATGTGGACCTGGGTGCGCACTGGGCTACCGAACCCGAGACTACATGGAGGAGGTGGTCTGAGTTCGGTTGCTCCCGAACCGTGCTGCGGTTCGCGTGTATGTGAAAGCAACATGGACCCGACTGCACACTTGTTCAGTAATAAAAGTATCCTGCGCATGTGTTTTAGCCGATTATGATGTATTTAGTTAAATAAAACACATGTAAGGGATGATAGTGTTGATGATTTACCTTGGATACGAGCAAGAGTGATCCTGCAGTGTATTTGCGCGTAGTGCGTGCAATCAGGGCAACAAATTAATGGAAATCCACGGTCTCCTTTTGCAAGGAGCGGAAAGACACGACACACACACACTCACACACACACACAAAACCTTGTGAAAATTTTTTTCACAAAAACACGAAATCCTAACCCCACCCACCTTCTGGCCAATCCATATATGGAGTATAAACTTTAGAGTAAGTTAGACAGGTACTCCAACTCACTACAGATACATTGATCTTTGGCTTTATTTTTTGTGATTAACGTTGCCCATCTCTATACTCATTTTATTATTCGTAATGTAGTTATCCAATGAAACGTTAACTTGACCGTATGACCCTGTGACATAGAATATGCGGCGGCCTTTTCATTGTTAACATTCATTTACGTTAACATCAACTAGCTCGCTTTATTCCGTCAACATTTTGCAAAATCTTAGAATTGTATTAGGTGTACATCATTTATTTATTTTATTATTTTTAACATAATATAACATCTATATTGCGCTAGAGTGGTCAGTGGCATATACAAATATATTAACAATGTGAGACATATCAGTCTATTCTTATGTCACATTTATTCATTTGGCAGACGCATTTACAGTGTTTCAAACATCAGTTATAACAATAGGTAAAGTACCTCGGACACTAACTTATCTGAGGCGATTTAATGGTAACTCCCAGATAGCAAAAAAATATCGGCACGGCTTCTTTTTGCCGCCGGCCCCAAACTGTCGGCTATAGGTGCGCCCCGCTGGCGGAGATGAAACGTTTGCCGCCGAATACGTCACTCCCATTTCTTGCGAGATGCCGCCGGCGAACAGCCGCCGGGCCGCCGACTTCATTCTCTCTGGCGGTTGCCGCCGTCTAAATGAACCGCGGCCGGCTGGCGGCAAGCCGCTTTGAAATCGACCAGCCATGTCATTGGCATGAGTGGAACTGACAGCATTTTAACTTTCACATTTAAAGCGATTATAATTATTATGTGAATTATATCAAATTTTGTTGTTGTTGTTGCTCCAAAGTCATTAGGGTTTATAACAGATTTGACTCAGTCTGATTCCATGATAAGGTTTAGGAAAATACATTTAAATTACGTTGAAACTCTGAAGCGATTCAGTGATATGCCTATGTAAAATATATAGAATTATTTTAGTCACTTAAGGTGACAATTCTTTACATTTCTTTGATTTATGCACAATTGAGATGCACAAATAGTCCAAAAAGAATTCCTTTTGTAAAACTTACTTGGCAATAAATATCTTTCTGATTAGGTTTTAAAATAAATATTTCATTCATGGTATGAACAATTTAGCAGAATAAATGGATGAAGTTAGACTTTTCACCAATGCCTGAAATCAGTGAACAGTGAAAGACATCTGCAACTTGGCCAAAAGCTTGGGTATGCTTTAGATTTTTTTTATTAATTTGCAACCATGGTAATATTTATAATAAACATGAAAATCCCTGTTTTGACCTGAAAGATAAAGTGAAATATTTAGAAATATTTTGTCTCTCTGTCACCCCAGGAAATTTCGTTTATGTCTTTCATTTTTTTACAAGCTCGATTTTTTTATTTATTTGACCTTTTACAGGTATAAGGGATTAATTTGCAATTGCGAGTTTTGCAATCTGTACAAATGTTTAAGAAAGTATTAAAGCACAAACAGAGAAGTACCTCCACCGGCCGAGAGGGGCAGTACCTAAAAAACGGAAGCAGATTTACCAACACAACAGTGGCCACTCGTCACACGATTTCAGTATTTGGAGAGGATATCCTATCTAGTCATTGACTACGATCTTTAAAGTAAGTACATTTTTCCTTTTTGTGTAACGCAATATTATGTTCATTTTTTACATTTTTAGTTCATCTTTTTCAAATATGTTCTTGCCTTACTAGTCAACCTAGTAAGTTAGCCTTGTTTACAAAGTTTCCGTCATGTTTCTGGCATAGCTAACGTTAGTTAGGCTAACGTTACTTAGTTTCTTCCTGGCGTTAGTTTTTTCTTTTCTTCTTTTAACTATATTTACGTATATTTATGCCAGTGTGAGTACTACAGTATGTGGTTTAAGATAGTATTGGTCAGTCGAATAATTAACTAACTTAACCAAATCCTGAAGGACAATTCTCCCGCCCACGTGGGAATGGTAACGTTAGCAAAATCTTTACGACAAGAAAGACTGATCAGTATAACTTGTGTTGTTTTCTAACTAAACATAATGATGTTTTGTTTGATTCGACAACCATGCTGCTAGTCTAGTTTAACTTACAGTGTTAGCTAACACATGCTGCTTCGCCTTTTTTACTCACTGAATTCAAGCATGTTCGACATGAAATGTATCTAGCTACAGTAAATCGCCAATGCTTTACATCTAGAAAGAAAGCTTTACATCTAGAAAGTTTAACTTTTGGTGTTTATATATATATATATATATATATATATGTGTATATATATATATATATGTGTGTGTATATATATATATATATATATATATGTGTGTGTATATGTATGTATATATATATATATATATATATATATATATAATGTGTATATATGTGTTTATATGTATATATGTGTGTGTATATGTATATGATTGTGTTTGTCTGAACATGGTTTTCTGTTGATCCACTTGTGAAAATGACTCGTTTTTTTTAAGGGGTGAGCATTTTAATGTTATTGATTTTGCCTGGAAATTAATCAAAAAGTATACTTTATGCAAAATGTTCTTCTATTTTAGATGGTTCACATTGTTCAGTTTATCAACGAGGAGGATCTGCCATTTGCAGTGGTTCCGCAAGAGTGGCTCAGCGAGAGCATGTGCCATTGGCCCCCATTTAACCTCAGCAAAAAGACGAAGGCAACAATTTAGCCATCCTCTGCACACCTCCACACAGCACCTGGGAGAAACATCATTTTAAGTTCATGAAGGGAGCAGGTAAATGGGTCTGACTTGTGTATTTGATTTTCCTGTATTTCATCTGTGTAATTTATTTTCTGTTTATTGTGATAACTGACTCTTTCATTCATTATTCCCTACTCTAGAATCTTGGAAGTCTCAAGAAAAAAAAAAACTCTAGAAAGATGCATCGATTCCAGAAAACCAGAAAAATGCTGAACTGGTATGTAAAATCTATTGCTGTGATGCTGGATTTGTGATCCTGCCACTAAACTATACCATTTGTTAGATTTTCAAATTTCTGTTTCCTCTTTCTCGCAACCAGGTTTCTCCCCAGTAATCCAGACTCCACTTCACAGAGCCAAGAGTTTGAGTACAAGTAAGTGATGTTATTTGTGAAGTTTTTTTGTCTTGGAAACTATTGCTTCTATTTGATGTCGGCATGAACCGGAAGTTACAAACGACTTTTCTCCAGTGTTGTGACGTATTTAAAAGTGAACCGGTATATTGAACGGAGGGCAGGGTTTTACTCTAGCGCTCCTCTTCTCCATCTCTGCTCATAGCACGGTTTGAGGGGAGTTGCCACGCCCTCGCACCATAGCACATGACCGGAAGAGAAGAGAAGTCGTTTCGAGGGGGGAGGGAAGGGTAACGTATTTGATTAAAGATTATAAGGCTACATGAATTTTAAAAGAATAATGAAGTGCACAGATAAATCATTTATAATAAACACTACAATATTACATATAAAAATACGAATTGTAAAATCTTACTTCAAGAGCAGGTGAAAGAAGTTCAACAAACAATGTTGAAGACGTTTGCTTGCACTGAGCAATTAGGCACAACTTGCAAACAGCACCTGTGGTTGTCGGTTTAATTCCCACTGGGGCTACCTGTACATGTAGTAGACCTAGATATAAAGTAAAATTTAAGATTGTATACTGCATATATTACAGTCTGAATCCTTAGCCTTTCACATTTTTTATTTATTTATGAGAAGCTTCAGAGAAATGTAATTTGTAACACTTTTTTGGATTTTCAGCTTGGTGTAGGGGATAAAGCATGTTTTAGAGACATGTTCCTGAAGACCATTGTTCAAAGTAAGTTGGATATTTTTTTTAGATTTAAGTAGATGTGTATGTCCTATTGTCCTCATGCAATTCAAATTAAATGACAGATCTGTATTTTCTATATTAGCCATCCGGAAGGACCCGGCAACCCAGGATGCACTGATGAGGTGGTCCAGGTTAACGTTACGCGTTACCTGAAAGGAGCATCTGACCGTGAAGGCAGAAAAAGGCGCCGCACAGCTGAGAGGGACCCACAGCCGACCACTTAAAACTAGACTGACTACTGACACCCCAGAATCACTGACAACTGGAATCCTTTCTTTATCTTGCAGTCAGTAGAATCAAGACCCCTAAAGAAGTCAGAAGTGTCAGACTACACTCACTCACTGTGGAAATTACTTTCTTTTTTTCTTTTTCAAATAAAGCTTGTAAATCCTTGTGCCACAGGTCAGCATTGCCGTTATAATGGCCTATTCTACTCCAGAGCTTTACTATAAATTACTACCACTTATCATATTGTTAAAAATGGCTTGTAAATGTAGTTATACTTTTATTTATTTGGTATCTTGCACATTATTTGGTATCAAATATCCTCTTTACTTGTCATAATGTTTACTGGTAATTTTTTACCCTAGAGCTGTCCTTTTTATATGAACACTTATTGTAAGTGTTGTAATTTGCTTGTAAGGCTGTTTAACCAAAATTGAATTGGAAACCTGCATGTTAGTATATTGATTTATTTATTTTTCTGTTATGTTTCAGTGATCTGAAATATCTTGTTTAAATGACAGTTACTGTACTTTGAAATGTGGAATAAAAATGCCAATTGTAAATTTGTCTGGTTTGAGCAATCATTATTCTTGCTAAACTGCATGCTATAAATAAAAAAAATATATATATAGCCAGAATAAGCGGCGGCAGAGCGCTCGAAAATAGCGTTTGCCTCCGGCGGGCCGCGGAAGGACGGCCTTCAATATAAAGGCGGCGGAACGGCGGTTGGCCCGCGGGCCGGCCGCTTAACGAAGGCGGTATGAAGGCGGCTGCCGCTTTTAAAAAGCGGCTGCCGCCGGCGGTGCGCCGTCCAACGTGTTTGCGATGTCGCCATTCTGACGCTTCTACTGCCGCCGGAGAACCGACGGTGGTCCGCCGACTCATTGCTATCTGGGCTGTTGCAGTGCCACTGCCCACAAACATTGATGCTAAATAGTGCTAACTACGTGAAATAGTAGTGGAATGTCACTTACCGGAAAAAATGGGGACAAGTACTCCTACAGTGTCGGTTAGTGCAGCTTATAGCAGAGCAACCGATTTTATGTACGATATTTCAATAAAAATGTTCAGAAAGGATACAGAGGTGGTATGATGTGTTGTGTCAGATCATGGCCGAGACTAGCCTGGGAAAACCCAGACCACTTCCGGCAAATTTAGATTTGCTCTGCAAGTAGGTCTGGCAAAGAGCTCATTGAAGTCCATTTCCAATCCGTCGAAATCGCGGCACCAATCAGAAACGTTGGGGCGGGCTTTACACGATGAGGACAGCACAGACGGTGAAGCAGATTTTTTACATTTACTAAGATGGATGCCGCTGTGGAACTATGTTGAACACCGTCATTAGAACACTATAACCGCCAAAACCATGTTATTAAAATATTTTTTTTCACAAACATTTATCATAGAGAATGTTTAAATACTAATATCAGCTTACAAGGGAAACGGAGGTGGAGTTAGTGGTGCTTCGGAGGCTGCTACTGCTGGAGATGATTCGGGAGAGGTCTGTGCCCCTTTACCGATCAGAGCGCGTGCTGACACGGAGTAAAGCCTTGTTTGTACTCGACGCGTCCGCACGAGCGCGAAGGTGCGCGGGGCAAAAATCACGCGTTCGGTGCGGAAGACCGGCAAGACCCCATTTCGCTTGCCTGTGTGCACGGGTATTTTGTAACAGCGAGCGCGGCGCCGCATCCGAGGATGAACGACTTCAAGCCGAATCTGCCCGAGCCGTTCGTCTCACACCACCGGCACTCAGTTTGCGCGTCTAAATTGCAAAGTTTTTTATGTTAAGGTTTTGTTTACTGTGTGTGATTTATTTAATGGAAAGCACATTCACTTCCAGTTGTCTTGCTGTTAATTTTAAATAAATGTAGAGCAAGTAGCTGATCAGTGTCTGCTCGTTTGTTCAAGCTAAGTTGTTCTATAACAGACGAACGTCACTCTGCATTCGTCATCTTCTTCGCTCTGATTGGTTTTAGGTCTATCCAATTGCTCCAAGAGGCATTTGAGCTACGTCCGTTTGTGACGCCCCTTTGGAAATGATTTGTCTACGAAGCTTTGCCAGACCCTAAAGGCGGGCATACACTGTGCGATGTCTGTGCGATTTCAGCAAGGTACTTTCTCACACTGAACGAGTAAATCGCATCCGATGTAAAGCCAAAGCTCAGGATTTATGTGCTCACACTATACGGTCCGAACGTCGAGCTGCGACTTGACTGCTCACACTATACGTGTGAAATATGTGCGATAACCCCCCGTGTTGGGTTGGTAGACGATATCATATAGCCTATCCAGAGATATTGTCAAAACAAGTATCAGCTATCAAGATGATTTAGCACTTCCAATTTATGTATTAAATTGTTATTAGTATTATTGTATTAGGGAAGGCTAATTTTATTATTAAATTGATCTGCTATTATAATTAATTTGCCACGCAATAATTTCACAGCACATCACCGCAATGCGCGCTGAGGATAATAAAATATTAAATAGAAGCCTACTCCTCGAGGAATAATAAAATAATAATAATATAATTATATGCCTATAATTCATTGTAATCTACCTAAATGTTTTAGACAATTTTCAATGAGGATCCTAATTGAAAATTGTCTTGACATTTAGGCCGATTACAATGAATTATAGGCATATCATTATGTTAACAGTCTATAATATGTCCGAACACTGGAATAATTAGTCATCAATGAAAATTAAAAACAGGTTTATTTCAAAAACATTTTTTGACAAATTAATAAAAGAGGCACGGTGCTACATCGCAGCTTGGAAGACGTGGGTAATAACTGGACAAACTGTAGATAAGCAACAGTAATTTGTAGCTAGTTTGAACTACAGAACTTAAAGACTTCCCTCTGTTCGTTTTTTTTTTTTTTTTCAGATTGAAATGCTTAAACTTCTGTTTTCGCGCAGGCGCAGTGAGGGAAAAAAACACTGAGTTTAGGGCGATCGGTTCGTAGCTCTGCTTCAACTGTGCGATATAGTCACGAGGAGCGACCAAAATTTCTGACATGCCAGAAATTCATCCGACCATCCGATTGCCGATCGGGAGAGGTTAATCGCCTCTCGTTTCCCCTTGTACACTGCACGAACACTGCACGACAAACGACGCACGACAAAGCTGAAAATCGTCCCGACCCGAAAAAGAGTCGCACGAGTTAGAATTCGGCTCAAAATCGGACGAAATTCGCACAGTGTATGCCCACCTTAACTCAATTACAACTGAAAATGGTCTGGTTTTAACCAGGCTAGGCCGAGACATCAAATTTCAAGAATTCCCCTCGGCGCAGCCCATTATCAGCTGTCAATCAAGCTGTCAATCAAAGTTAACCACGCCCTTATTTGTCATACATTTTATATCTACATGCGATCTAAACTAACGAGTTAGAAAAAAATTCACATCCCTCACAGTTGTCAGGCACTCGGAACCTATCGAAAAATACAATAAAAGTCCATGGGACCAACCTGTAAAAACATGAATTTATGCTGTGAAAACGGCCATTTTAACATGGGGTCTATGGACATTTGCTCCCTTTTGGGACCTGCCCCTAGCAGATTTTCGATGTATTGCAGTTTTTCGCATTTCCGTGTAGGCTTCATTTTTCAGATTACAATGTTGCCGCTTGGGAGATACCCAAGGTATAGCTATGAAATATGACAAGACCAGAGTGGTAAGTCCAGTTAATTCATTAATTCATCCTGATCGTTTTCAATACTCGCAATTCAAACTCCTGACTCGCTCGCTACGGTGGTTTTGACGAAACAAGATGGTTTTATACTGCCAAGGGCGTGGTGAGCTGGAACCTGCTTACGCCACCTCCCACCCCTTACGTCACGAACCACCGCAAACATCCAATAGGAAAATTCAACTGCAGTAGCCACCGTTCAACCTGAATAAGACAGCACTCAGACGTTTTTACACCATATATTGTAGAATTAAAACACTTTATACACAAATGTCAAAAAAGTTACTCAAATCAATGAGTAGTACTAATAAAGCCCCATTCTTACAGATCATTAACTAAAAAAAGTTAGTTTAGGGTTTAGTTATTACCCTTTAATAACACCGAGAATTAGGAGAAGGTAGCATCTTGTATTTCATGATTTTTCATGACAAACCATCACACAAAGGTGTGTAAATTCATGACACCATTGATTAAGCACAACTATCCCACTCCTTCAGCTCTCAAACATCATAAGAACCTCTTTAGGACAGAACTTCAATGTGGGGACCAGGCACTTCTCATTGTAATCTTCCCACTTGCAAAGACATAGATTTTAGGTGATGTTAGATCCAAAATGATCGATTTGGTCTAATGAGACCAGAGTATATCCATATACCAGAAGTTCTCCTGATTTTTTCTTAGCAAAAATAAAATAAAATGTAATTAATCACAAAATTAAAGCCTGATTGTTTCAGTCCATTCTTTTGGGGTTTCTGTGTTACTTTTACTATATTTTCACACTTAAAACATTGCATTGGAGATGCGCACACACACACACACACACACACACACACACACACACACACACACACACACACACACACACACACACACACACACACACACACACACACACACACACACACACACACACACACACTTTTTTCTATTATTATTTAATATTATTATATTCCTACAATAATAAAATATACTCATACTAAACCTTCTTTATAGGCTATTAATAGGTATATGCTGAACTTTGTACTACAACTACATCTCCCTTTATATAACACAATCCATACTCTTAATCCTGTTTTACTACTTTTCTTTTACTGCTTTAACATTTCAATTTCACGAGCCATGGCATATTTTACAATTGTCTTTGTAATTATCTGTCTCTTAGTATATCTGTATTCTATTGTTGTAATACAAATTTTAAAGGAAGCCTTCATTATTTGAATTGTAATTGACCATCAATGATGGCCTTAAATATGCATATATTTAAGATTTACAGTGATTTAATGTGAATATGCAAAAAAAAAAAAAGGCTAAAATTATGGGGTTGAAGACAGAACAATCTATTTCCACAATGAAAAATCTTGTAATGTACATTACATTATATTAAAGGCACACTATGCAGGAATTCTGTTTTTGTCAAACAGCGACCCGTAGAGTCGCTGTGGAATACTTGCACTGTCGTAAATTTGTGATGTCATTAGACATGATAATTGCAATTTATCATAATAGTTTGCAAATTGTGCTCGTTTACACATTTTTTACAACCTTCTAGGCTTAACTTAATTTGTGTCCTGATAACTTTGTGAGATATTGACAACTGTTCTCATGATAATCTCATGATAAATTATTGGACTGGTCTAATTATCAACAATGGATGAATGAACATCATCGTAAAAAATGATATACTACAAGCAAGCGCAACAACATACAATATAGAACGCAAACAAGTTCACAAATAAGATATTTACTTACTAGTCCATCAACAAGATCGCCAGGTCAGCATAGCTGTTGCATCCAGTGCTGCTTTTTAGATCGCGCCAACGAGTAAATGCCCGACCAAGTGGGACTCTTGTCCGGTTCCTCACGCGGTCAGATTCTCTTTTCCTTTTCAAACTTTCTTCCGACCGCTTTTTCTTTGCTAGTCGTGATTCTCGCGAGATTTGTCGGGGGGGCTCCTCTCAAACTTACATAGCCGGTTTTTCCAGCGACGACCCCCCCAAGCTTTACTATCAGGATGATTCGTCCTACTATGAGTTTATTTACCACCGAAATTACTTTGAAGCTGTTATATTAAGGTGCAATTGTTACATAGTGTGCCTTTAAATAAAAAAAATCTCCACAATTACTGACTAAGAAAAATAAGCCACATCTTTGAGATTTGAGTGAAAGTCTATCTATCAAGATTCTACGTTAATGGAGAAAAAACTTTTTGGTACTCTACCTATATCATAAACCACTGAAATTTTTTGAGCAATGTAAATATATTGTGCTTTTTATCCAGAAAAACCACAGTTCTTCCATTTATTTATATAATTTAGGGTAGTCTTGGCCAGTCAAATATGGTGGATTTGTTAACATATCGCAGCAATGGGCCAAAGTGGCCAATAAAGCATATTTTAAAGCAAATATAGCAATATTTTCCTCAACTGGATAAAACGTTAAGCTTGTTGCAATTCAGTATGAGCTTTATTTAGGCCTGAGACATAATGCATTATGTGTTGTTGCAAAATGTGTTGCATTACATTCTTATCAGTGCTACAACACTAGACGAGCATTAGCATGCTCTAGTGAGCATTGAACCCTGGTTTACTTTTTTTTTCTCTTTTAGGTCATCTACTGTCCTGGTGGAGCAACAGTTTAAAGAGAATCATGCTGATCAAGGTAGTTAAAGTTGGTAAAACTGTCAAAAAAGTCTTCCTGAATAACTGTACAAGATTTTGCTGTCCAGTTAGGCAGCTCACTTCAATTTAGAACAAAACCTGGGTGAAGTATGTAGGAGAGGAACTTTTAGTGGAACATCCTGGAACCGGTGCTTACCTCTGATGGAGACAGTGGCTCCTCCAGACCACAGGGGATGCTGTCTGGAGATGTAGTTGAAGACCTGGTTGTCTTTGTCTCAATTTGTTCTTGTGTTTCTGACCCTGTTTCTGATTTGCTTCTCTGTAGTGACATTCTCTTCACTTTTTCCTTCTCTGTTTCATTGTCTTCATCTAAATCGTTATTTTGTTTTATTACTCTAGCTGATGCTCCCTTAGTTTCACAGGGCCCTTCCTGTTTATCTTCTTCTTTGGATTTCACACTCAATTTAGGCTCTAATTTCTCTTTTTCCATGCGTATGCTTTTCCTCTTGCTTTTTATCTCTCGCTCAACCTCTGATTGCCTCTCTTGCCCTTGTTTCAGTTGTTTCTCCAGTTCCCTCTGTCTTTCCTGTTTCCTCACAACCTGCACCTCGATCTCTCGTTGTCTTTCTCTGTCCCTCTCGATTTGTTTCTCCAGCTCTCTTTGTCTTTCTCGCTCTCTTTCTACTTGTCTTTCGATTTCTTTCTGTCGCTCCCTTTCTCTTATCAATTCTATCTCTATATTTATCGGTTTCACTGCATCACTTGTGTCCATCTCTCTAACAGTTTGTCTTTCATTCAGCTTCTCGGTTTCCCTCGGTTTCCCCTCCTTCTTGTCTCGTTGGCTCTTGCGTCTCTCTTTCGGTCTCAGTTTCTCACTTTCGTTCTCCCATAACCTGTCTTTTTGCCTGTCGCCCACTTCCCTGATTGGCTCAAAATTAGATGACATTACATCCCACTCGCTGACTTGGCCAACCAGCTCACCGAGCTTGAATCTCAGTTCCATTTCCTGGGTTTCATTTACAGAGGAGCCCCTGAGCAAAGGGCCCTGCAGGTTGAACCCTGGTTTGCTGGCCCCTGATTGGCTCCACGTCAGCGGGCTGGCGGCACTGGGGTTGTGAGCCACAGTGTTCTGATAGTCAGGTTCAGGGGTCATGGCGTCAGAGGTCAAAAGGTCAGGAGGGGTCACAGTCTGGCAATTCAGAGGAACTGGGTTCTCCTGGCTCTGTTGGCGGCGTATCAGCATGGCGTTGAGGAGGACTGCACTGTTCTCCTGAGATGTTTTAAATAGAAGGAGAGTTGAGGAGCAGAGAGAGAGAGATATAAATTATAAAAGGGAAAAATGAGATTATAAAATAAAGACTTCATGGCTGAGATAAATGATTTAATGGATGGTCACACCATTTATCCCAATATAAGCCCAACCCCTGCCCTGCAGTGCCACCTACTGGAGTCAAATCAAACCACATTCAAGTTCACAACATTTCCAAAAAAAGATTGCTGCTTTTCTTAATTTTTGCTTTTAATAATTGTATACTTTCTGTCTCTGTTTCTGCAACTCTTGCTAAAATTGTCCCTCTCATTAGTATCTAAAAGGATGACAAATAATAAGTAACAAACCTTCACCTTTCAGTCATATACTACAATTTTTTTATGTAAATACTCTAAAAACTGTCTTGTTTTAGGAACGATCAAATATGTTCTCTGAAAAAGAGAAAACAGTTATTAATCAATTCATCAAATAAAAATTGCAATAGAGCCCCCCCCCCCCCCCCCAAAAAATGTATGTATGTATGTATATATATATATATATATATATATATATATATATATATATATATATATATATTTAATATTCGATATATATATATAATATGTGAATGCTCCAAATAACTGCAGACTTCCTCAGTAGGAGATATTTGATGTCGTAAAAGCAAAATCTGCCACTTAATTTTTTTAATTAATTATTTTTTTATGAACAGAGGGGGGGATTTCTCCAGAAGATAAAGAGTTGAGTATTAAAAGTTTTTCACTACAAGGAAAGGACAAGAACTCAACAGTAATGCCTTAAAAACACACACACACAAAGCTGAAGAAATTACAACTGAAATATGTTACCACTATATTATAATATTTGAGGTGATAATATATGAATATGATAACATTAATATATTATTGTACATTATTTATATAATATTAATAAGTTGATAAGAATCAAGGCTACAATGATATTCTATAAATTACAATGATATCCTAATCAATTGAGTGGGGTTAAAAAACAGACTGTAAGATACAAGTCCACTTTCATGGCTAGGGTGTCACTCGATTCACTTATTGGTGAAAAGTTGATTAAATTGAGGTATCAATTGCTTGTCAGTTTCTGCACAGCTAGCTGAAAACATCAGTGTATTTTTATGCTAAATTGTGCTTCCAGGCTTGATATCTAAACAGCAGCAAAGACGTTAAATCATTATCATACTATAGTTGAAAACATACCACTATATGTGGCAAAATAGTCTCATTATGATTTTTATCAATCTTATAATTAACCAGAAGGCTGCTCTTTCTCTTACCACTGTGGCAGAGCTGTACAGTTCATCATGTGCTCGGCTGTGCTCTGATGTCTCACGTTTGGTCTTTCTGCGCCTCCTTGACCTTTTGATCTGCGCGCTCCACTCCTCCCCATCACTACTGTCCCCTTCCACATGGGGGTTAAAGTTCACATCAAGAACTTCTGGCCTCAGCAGAGGTGAAGCTACACTGCTCATGGGGTGTCTGTAGGGAGGATACAGGTGTGCTTCAGGCAGCCCTTTTTTCCCATGGGACGTACTGTGGGCTGCTCTGCTCGCTCGAGTGGATGGGGCATGAGAAGTCTCCGAGTCTGAGTTTAGGGTCTCAGTGTTGGTGTACTGACCCGAGGAGGGTGAGGTGATGGGTGGGTGTTGGGTGTACGTCCATTCCGGGTCATGTTGAGAGTCAGTGTAATAGGTTTCGTCAGAGAGACGTCTGCGAAACTGTAACAGGGCAGCCCCCCAGCCTCCCTGGTCCTCGGGGTCTGAATCAGAGCCCATTCCGTCATACGCGGACACAACGCCTGATTCTTTCTCCAGCACACTGAAAACAAGGCTCTTGCGCTTGGTCAGCAGACTGGGCCGGGAATGCTGGAAGCTCTGCAGGGCAATCCAGTTACCATCAGGGGACTGCAGGACTGAAGATGCACCTGTGGAGAGAGACACAAACACCTGGACAGACAAATATAGAGGATATGTGTAATTGTATGTGTGTGTGTGTGTGTGTGTGTGTGTGTGTGTGTGTGTGTGTGTGTGGCACCACATACACAAACAGAAAATGAGAAAATGTCAAATAAAAAAAAAAGGTGGTCATTTTCTTGTGTAATTTTTTTCAATACCAGCCAGATGTGAAATTATTTTTGCAATTATGTTTGACACTCGACACAAAAATAAACACTTTGCCTTGTATGCCTATTTTGCGCCCAGTAAAATGCATCAAACTTTTAAAGAGTTTAAAAGGGACCCTAACCCTAAAGGATAGTTCACCCCAAAATTTAAATTCTCTACTTTACTCAACCTCAAATTCTAAATGACGTTCTTTCTTCTGTGGGATAGCCTACAGAAGACAATTTGCAAAATGTATTTTTGTCCATACAATAAAAGTCATTGGGGTCCAATATTGGTATTTTGGGACCACAATGACTTTTATTGTATGGACAAAAACATTTGAAAACTTCTTCAAAACATCTTTGTGTTCAAAAGAATAAAGAAAGCCAGATTTGGAACAGCATGAGTTATGTTAACAGAATTTTCTTTTTTGTATGAACTATACACTCTCAGAAAAAAAGCTACAAAAGCTGTCACTGGGACGGTATCCTTTCAAAAGGTACTAACATGTACACTTTTGGTACCAATATGTACATTGTAGGTACTAATATGCACTCTTTAGGTACAAATATGTACCTTTTGAAATGGTACTGCCCCCGTGACAACTTTTGGAGTTTTCTAGTGTACCTTTAAATCTTGCAATGAATCAACAATTAAATTATGTAGAAAATTAAATTGTCTGGTGTTTGTTCTGGTGCACTAGACCAATGATGAACAGTGTGTGATGGTATATTCTTACTAGTGTTGTCCAGGCGGTCAACACTCTTCCAACCAGGAAGTGATGATGCTCTGGACTCCCTCCTAAGTGAAGAGTAGTTCTGGATGTCTGTCTCTACCTCCGCACTCTTCGGGACCCCTGGGGCCATTCCCACCTCAGGGCCCTTCTCAGGAGAATCGTCACTTGTCAAAGAGAATGCTGATCTTGACTTCTAAACACACCCATCAACCCACATGGAAATGATGGAAAATGCAAGTGTGAACAAATATATCATTATATATATATCATACCTTTTTTTTTTTTAGGAAATCAATAATTTATTCAGCAAGGATGCATTAAATAGATCAAAATGTAACAATATATAAATTTAGAATGTTACAAAATATTTGTATATATCTAACTTTATTGCAAGATATACAATTTAAAAAATATATGATATACATCTGCCAATTAAATTGTTCCTTTCATCTTGCAATTAGAAACCCTTCAGTCAAATATCTATAATATGAATTAGTTAATTAGTTTACTGTGGTATACATACTGAGTTACACAAAAATAGTAATAACCTCTAGAAGAATAGTAATAATTGTTATGTTATGTACAAATGTCTGACAGTTTTCTGCACAAAGTTTAACTGTTTTGCCTTTATGTACAATTTGCAGTTGGTTATATTTGGTTTGGAAAAATGTATGGGCTTTACCAGTTGGGGGTGCTAGAGACTTGCATTATAGCTTATTGACTTACTGTTATTGCCCATTAGAAATGTCTGTACTACAGCAATATTGAATAACACTAAAACACTGTGTTATTACTGAGAAATAAGCATTTTTCCGTTTTTTTAATTGCTTTTCCAACATTTCAACATTCCATCATTATTCTTACACCATCTTGTTTTTTCAAGCTGCAGTAGAAGAGATTATGTATGTGTTACAGATGAGGTAAGGAATATTTAATAAGCACCGTAAAACACATAAATACTGTATGATAGGTGCTTGTAAAGTTAACTTTAACATGCTCTTACCAACAGTGGATAGAAGCTGGTGATGTCGGCCTGGGCTACAGCGCCATGATGACAGATGGTGTGTGAATGCTGTGTGGCGTGTGTGTGTTGTGTTGAGTTAGGGGACAGTAGCTCACTACTCTGATTCTGAGGCCAAACAAACTCATACTCAGCCTGAATCTCAGACCGTTTTCCCCTTTGAATGATCTACAGAGAGAGAGAGAGAGAGAGACATGGAAAAAGGGAAAAAACAGACCATATTGCATCCGTATGAAACACAATTCATATCTGTACTATATTGTATAGTGTGCAAGATTATGATTATTGCATCTCAAACTGTACCATTTTGTAGTGAAAATAGTATGCTAAAGAAGGTCTATGGATGGATTTTCGAAGTTATTGGGCTAATTTTGATTTTAATACCTTATGACGGGACAAAGTTGACATGTCAAAGAACATGAGGTCAAAACTGCTCTATGAACTCAAATGTGAATGAAGTTATGAATTATACGTAATAAATGTCGTTTTTTTATACTAAGTTTAGTTAGATTATAAACTCTATGGTCTCAAGCATGGAATCAAGCTTTTCTGATGTCGCCAAATATTGTCTCACTACATCCTGTCAAGAGCATTTTCATCACAAAATTAAAAGAAATGAAGTGTAACACTTTAGAAAACTGTTTCGTCATTAATGAATAACCAGGGTGCGAACCATGGGGGAGCTAGGGGAGCTCGGCTCCCCTTAATAAGACATGGGCTCCCCTGAAAACGTGATTCGTGAAATTTTGGGGGGTCTCAAAAAATATTTACTATGTTTTATTTTGACGTGTAATTTCAGTTTTGTGTAATGTAATCCATCGTGGATAATTATGTGTAAAATAGAAAACATATCATTCATTCATGCATGACGGCGATTTAAACCTAATTCACTTCAATAAAGATAACTATACGTGCTATTCTTGTCATGAGCATCAAGTTGTGGTGGCGCTGCGGTGCAAATTCCAATCATGTTTAGTACGTTAACTCAAAGTTTTGTCGAAAAAATATAAACGTTGGAGGCCATTGATCTGTGCACAAAGTCCTTGAAATCCATTCTGTGTTAAAGGCATGTTATTCCCAATTATGTGTTGTGGCTGGGTTGTTAGGTCTGCGTGACTCTCGATATCTTAGGCCGAATTGAACGGAAGAATTATGGTATTCTTCTGTAGCCTGACGAGTAATTTAACCCTTGTTCAAGTGAACTCAAAGACATTTATAGACTTTTTTTAGGTGGCTGTTTGCTGTTTGACTTATCAATTTATGTTGATAAAGTATAATAGGGTGAATCCTGTATATAGTGCATACACTTGTAGCTGTTATGTATCTTTGGAAGTCTTTGAAATGAATGGGTTTCATAGCGCAGCACCGCACATTCTGCGTCCTGTCAGAAATGCGCTTCAGTCCTCGGCACGCGCAAGTGCACAAACCCCCCCAAACAAGTGGGCTCCCCCAAAGGACAAGGTATAGTTCGAACACTGTGAATAACTACACAGGAACAAATGAGTAATGTACTATTAACATTTTAGTAACTGCTATTAACTAACAGGAAACTCTGATTAACAAATTAGTAAGTATTGCGCTCAGTTGAATATGGTAGTTCACTATTAGCTAATCAGTATTTTTTTCATACTAAGAACTATACAGGTTCATAATTAATGTTAATAATGCATAATGTATAATATCAGGTAATGGTAACCCATTAGTAATGGTGACTCTAGTGTTACTACATCCTTCTAAAGGAACTACTAATAATTTGGATCAGTATTCTACATTTACATTTATTCATTTAGCTGACGCTTTTACCCAAAGCGACTTACAATTGCTATTTATGTCAGAGGTCACACGCCTCTGGAGCAACTTGGGGTTAAGTGTCTTGCTCAGGGACACATTGGTGTCTCACAGTGGATTCGAACCCGGGTCTCTCACACCAAAGGAATGCGTCTTATCATTCTAAAGTGAATAGCTTGATAACTACCTAATATTGACTGAAGTCATTGTAAGCTTTTGAGGTTTTTGTAAGATTTTGAATAGTATTGACTCAAGTGTCACTACATCCTTTTAAAGGAACTACTAATTATTTGGATCAGTCTTCTAAAGTAAAGATCATGGGAACACACTAGTAATGACTCAAGCATTACCAAATCCATCAGAAGGAATTATTATTCAAAATCTTACAAAAATCTCAAAAGCTTACAATGACGTCATTACTAGAGAGTTATCACTAGAGAGCAGCTAATTGAGCAACAGAAAATTTATCCATCTCTGTCTTCTTTTTTTTCAGAAGCTATGTCTGAAGAGAACATTGAGCATTCGCCAGACACGGCTATTTTTTACGAGATGGTGTCTTATTGCGCAAGTGGAGACCTCTTATGGCCTCAGCGCAAGATGAGTGGAGAGTTCTTTTGCAAATTGTTGTCCCAGTCTCTTTTCGTGATAAGGTTTTGAGTTTAGCTCATGACCATCACTTTGCAGGTCATCTTGGCGTAAATAAGACCAGTGACAGAATTTTACGGCATTTTTTTTGGCCAGGTATTAAAAGAGATGTCGTGAGATATTGCCGAACATGTCATTTATGTCAGGTCACTGGTAAACCTAACCAGGTGATTCCGCCTGCGCCTTTACAGACGATTCCTGTTACGTCTGAACCTTTTGAAAATGTTATATTAGACTGTGTTGGCCAGTTGCCTCGAACAAAGTCTGGTAATCAGTGGTTACTCACCATAATGTGTAGCGTGACTCGTTTTCCAGAGGCCATTCCGCTCCGTAAAATTACAGCTCCTGTCATCATTAAAGCCCTGATGGGTTTCTTTTCTCTTTTTGGCCTTCCGAAAACCGTTCAGACAGACCGTGGTACCAATTTTATGTCCCGAGTTTTTGCACAAGCTATTTTTCAGCTCGCGGTCCACCATGTTACATCCACCCCGTATCATCCGCAAACTCAAGGTGAACTCGAGAGGTTCCATCAAACTTTGAAAAATATGCTCAAGTGTTTCTGCCTCAAGTTCCAGCGTGATTGGGATGAAGGTGTACCGCTTGCTCTTTTTGCTGTGCGTGAGGTAGTACAAGAGAGTTTGGGTTTTAGCCCGTCGGAACTTGTTTTCGGGCACACGGTTCGTGGGCCTTTAAAGCTGTTGAAGGTGTCGTGGCTCGTTGAGCCTAAAGAGTGTCTCAGTTTGTCTGATTATGTGTCCTACATGCGTAATAGGCTCGGTCGTGCATGTTAGTTGGCTAAAGATAATTTAGGCCTTTGTCAGAGGAGAATGAAGCAGAGGTTTGATCAGAGGGCTGTCTCTCGGAGTTTCAGTCCTGGTGATAAAGTTCTTGTGTTGATTCCTGTGATGGGCTCTGCTTTGCAGGCTCGTTACAGCGGGCCTTATCGTGTTGAACAGCGATTGAATGATTATGTCATCTCCACCCCAGATCGACGGCGAAAGACAACTCTATGTCATATTAAACGTTTGAAGTTGTATTGTGTTCGAGGAGAAGGTTCAATTTCTGAACTTGAATCTCCTTGCACTTCAACTGTCACAAACGATGATGCTCACGCAACGGAAGTAGCGCCGTCCAAGAAGTTTGGTGCTGAGGTTGTTTCTTCGCTGGTGGTTACGGCACAAGCTGAAAATGCGTCTCTGTCGGTACAACACGGTGCTATGGCGAGTGCTTTGTTGGAAGATGAGGGTCATACTCCGTCGGTTGAGGTAATTGAAGTGAGATTGAAGAATTCTGAGGTTCTTAATGACCTGATTCATTTTTGTCTAGTTTATCCACAGTAGAACGTAATGATTTAATCTCCTTGATTAAACAACATGAGAATTTGTTTCCTGATGTGCCTCGTTGCACTACGGTAATCGAACATGACATTGATGTGGGGTCCACATGCCCAATCAAACAGCATCCTTATCGTACAAACCCACATAAAAGGTTGTTGTTTCAGAGTGAGGTAAAATTCATGTTGAAAAATGGCATTGCAGAATCTAGTAATAGCCCATGGAGTTCGCCATGTTTACTTGTTCCAAAGAGCGATGGTTCCATGCGTTTTTGCACAGATTTTAGAAGGATGAATGCCGTTACAAGATCTGACAGCTATCCATTACCGCGTATTGACGATTGTGTTGATTATCTTGGTTCAGCGGTATTTGTCAGTAAAATCGACCTGTTGAAGAGTTACTGGCAAGTTCCGCTGACACTTCGTGCTAAGGAGATCTCAGCCTTTGTGACGCCAGATCACTTTTTACAGTATACCGTCATGGCCTTTGGCCTTCGTACCGCTCCCGCCACTTTTCAACGGCGTTCTTGATGGTGTGTCCAATTGCGAGGCCTATTTGGATGATTTGGTGATCTATAGTGCCACCTGGCCTTCGCATATGGCCCATATGGAAACTGTGTTTCGTAGGCTATCGGAAGCTAATTTGACCATTAACCTGGCTAAATGTGAGTTCGGCCAGGCTACCGTGGTATATCTGGGTAAAGTGGTTGGCCGTGGGCGGAGCGCCAGTCTAAACTTGAGGCGATTTTGAATTATCCTCCTCCCACCACCCGCCGCGAACTCCGTTGCTTTCTTGGCATGGTAGGTTACTATCGGTCATTTTGCAAAACTTTCTCTGCCTTTGCCTCGCCCCTCACTGATTTGCTCAGTTCGAAAGTGACCTACAACTGGACTTCATGAATTCAAGCTGTTTTTCGAGTCTGTTAAAGCACTACTGACTACTGCGCCTGTGCTAGCCACTCCTGATTTCTCCCGGCCTTTTTCCGTCGCTGTGCACGCGAGTGACTTAGTAGTGCTGTTCTTTTACAACAGGACAGGGATGGTCTTGAACCATCAGATGGTCAACAGAGGGATGGTCTGTTTCTTTTCGCGCAAATTTAACTGTCATCAGCGTGCTTACTCGACTATAGAAAAGGAAGCTCTTGCTCTTGTGCTTGCCTTCCAGCACTTTGAAGTTTATGTTGGAGGTGCTGCATGTCCGGTTGTGGTATACACAGATCACAACACATTGGTTTTTCTCGATCGCATTCACAATTCTAATCAGCGCTTAATGCGGTGGAGTTTGATTCTGCAAGGTTATAACTTGGAGATTAGACACATCCGAGGACGTGACAATGTTGTTGCAGATGCATTGTCTCGTGCTTGATGGGAATATCATTGTAAATAAATTGTGGGATATATAAAATGTATTTTTTTGTTTTGTTTCTTCTGCTTTCAGGTTTTCAGGTGTTTGGAGCCATTGCTGAATACTAATACGTTTGTAAATTTGTTCCTTTGTAAATATTTATTAATTATATTGTTAATTTAACCCCCCAATTTTTTTAAAGGGGGGGGGTTATGCTGTTAAGAGCGGAGTGAACAGTGTTTACGATTTGTTGCGTCCGTGGTGTCCCGCTGGCTGCTGATTGTGGGTTGGGCCACCTCTATAAAGACGCCTTGTTTGACGTCCGGGCTCTCTCTCGCTCTTACTTCCCATCCGCTCTTGCCAGCAGACGGAGCGCAGCTCCGCGGTGTCTCGCTGGCAGGGCTCGTTATGTTCTTTGTTGTGGTTTTGGGTGTTGATTTAATGATTTTTATTTGACAAGCACGTTCCCGGTATGGGACTGAATTCTGTTTTCAGTGTTTAATTTATATTTAGAGCTAGTGGTATTTGGTGACGGGTTTTCATGATGTTTAGTTTAGGGTTAGTTTAGTGTAGCAGTTAGAGGAGCCGGAAGACTCACAGCAACTTGTCTTTTGATTTTGGTCGGGAGGTAGGCAAGTTTTTACTTTTCTTGTAGATGTGTGGTCAGGGTTTTCTTTCTGTTTGTTTTGATGTTGTTCATTTTCTTACCACCATGCTCTGTTTATGTCAAATCATTCTTTTTCATTAAATTAAGTTGATATGCACTGTCACTGGGTCTCTATGGCTTTTGTATGTTATGTTGTACCATTTCAGTTTTTTTTTTTGATGGTGACGTAACAGTATGAAAAAAAAGTAGTCACTGATTAGCTAATAGTGAACTACCACATTCAACTGAGCGCTATTACTTTTCTAATTTGTTAATCAGAGTTTCTTGTTAATTAGTTACTAGAATGTTAATAGTGCATTACTCATTTGTTCCTGTGAAGTTATTAATTAATGATGGAACAGTATTCTAAAGTGTTACCGAAGTTGTATTTTACTAACAGGAAATTACATCTAGTTTTACAATTGTTACATTATCTTTACAAATAATTATTTGTTAATAATATAAACTTTTTACTTATCAAAGTGATTTAAAAAATGATCTCTCTCTATTTTCTTAATTTCTTATTTCGTAATAAGTATTTTTATTTGATCAAAAACACAATTAAAACAGTACTATTGTGAATTTTTATAATGTTCTCTATTGTGTTCTATGTTTCTATTCTAAAAGTATTAATTTCTTTAAAAAAAGAAATGAAAGAAAAAAATAGTACTAATCCCAAACTTTTAAACAATAGCGTAAGTTTCATGTTCCTCGATTATTATGATTTTGGGCAAATTTTGACCTTAACATGTTAAGTAATTTTAATAGAATTATGTGATTTGGTATACAGTTACAGTTAATTAAAACTACTATAAACTACAGTATTCTCTCAATCATAGAACAGCTCTTACTTTTTGAACAATTGTCGTTGCAAGTTCCTCTATGAGCTCTTCCTTGTGGTCACGCAAATAGCGAGCCTCATTCTGTTTCTCCTGTCATATAAGACAAAAAGAAAGGCAGCAATAAGAGAGAAAATATCTGCAGTTAGATATCATCATTCTTTATTCAGGACATACATATAAAATGGTCCCTAGCACTATACAAGATAAAATACACACACACACACACACAAAAAAAAAAAAAAAAAAAAAAAAAAATTCAGGAAACATGAGGAAATAGTCTAAATGGAGTGATGGATAAGTCAACAACATCTGAACACTACAAGTTATATTTGGTGTGTAAATGGGTGTGCAGAAGAACAGATGGATGTACGCAAAAATGTCTGATTGATGAGTGAATATTTGGATGTCTGAATGAAAGATGATATATAAACAGGACTTTCTAACCAGGCTGTCTTTGTAGCTCTCTGCTTTAGCGATGGCTTCTTCTATCGCCTCCTCTGCCACACGTAGAGCAACAGTAAGCGTGTCTGCCATGCTGTGACCTGTATCCACACATACACACATCTTATTATATGTTTAATGTCTATAAAACTAGATGCACAATGAAAGCAGATTGTTTTCTCTGTGTTCTTGTGTGTGTTTGTGTATGTCGTGAGTTAATCTTCATAGAAATTCATAGACCATTCGAGTGCCGTAATGATTACAGCAATTGACCAGCACTCATAGGGCCCTATTTTAACGATCTGAAACGCAAGTGTCAAAGCGGAAGTAATTTTGTGGGCGTATCCCGGCGCTGCTGCTATTTTCAAGGCGGGATAAATGCCTTTTGCGCCTGGCTCAAATCTAAAAGGGGTTGGTCTGAAGTAGCTTCATTATTCATAGGTGTGGTTTGGGCGTAACGGGAAACAAACCAATAAGAGCTTTATATCACATTCCCTTTAAGAGCATGATGAACTAGGTGCGCTTGTTCCATGGCGCAATACTATTATAACGGCGCATTTACCAGGCGCGCTTCAGAATCGGTTCACAGCCGAGGAGATCGATGTTCTCGTCAGGGCCGTAAAATAAAGAGAAGTGACATTGGGGATGGAACAAACCCACCCAAATTAGCTTCGGTTAAACATGCATATAATAATTTGGGTAAATGTGTAAGCTTTATGCCTATTTTCCCCATCGTCATGGACACAACAATGATTTCCCTCGTGTTTTAATATTTTCCTTATAATAATGTATCATTTGCAAAAAGTTAAATGCATCTGTGTAGATGAGAGAATCATCTAGAGTGTATGCGCGTTGTTCACACTCTGTATTATGGCCAAGCATGCGTGTCACGGTTGGTAAATCCTATGTCTTCTTCTTGTCTCGTGTATCTGTTGTTGTATGTGTGTGCGCTGATCAGAGGGGCGTGTCCGCTCATCAGCGCTCGTTCAGCAATCACTCATTACCTCATCACCAGCTGCAGTCTATCCATTCCTGTGTATATATTCTCAATCCACTTCTCATCTCCATTGTCAGATCGTTGTTTGTTGGTGTTCGGTGTTGATCCCTCTTCGTTTCCAGTCTCAGTCCTTCATTGTTCCTGTCGTGTTTCCCGTGGATGTCCTGGATTCGTTGTGTTGATCGTCACTCTCCCCTCTCTTGCACCTGGTTTTCATCTGACCATCGGAGTCCCTGCGCCGCTAACCTGCTGCCCTGGGAACCTCTCATATTGACTTCCATTTAATAAACAGAGTGTTTACTTGCAATTGCTTCCGAACTTTATTCGTTACAGAACGATCTGACCTAAGATGGAAGCAGCGAGTAATTCTGCAGAGAGTCTGGACGAGTTCGTCAACAACAGCAGATGCCGAATGGAGAACCAAGAGAAAAATCTCAACGAAACAGCTCGCGCTGTTCAGGCGTTAGTGGCGCAGGTGTCCGGGCTCACCCAGCAAGTCCAACAGCTGCGCATTCCCTCTGCGCCAAACCCACCGCCGATTCCCCAATCACCACCAGCGGACCTCTTCCAGTCAGAGCCCCGCCTACCAGCCCCGGAGACATACTCAGGTGAACCCAACTTCTGTCGAGCTTTTCTAACAAAATGCTCAATGCATTTTTCTCTTCAACCCAGAACCTTCCACGAGGAGAGAACCAAGGTCGCCTTCGTGCTAACACTACTGACTGGGAGAGCGGCTCTATGGGGAACGGCGGTGTGGGAAAACCAGGAAGATTGCTGCACCTCGTTCCAAGCGCTCTCCGACGAAATGAAGCGAGTCTTTGACCGTGCAGTGGCCGGCAGAGAAGCAGCCAGAGTGCTGGCCGATTTGCGTCAAGGACAGCGATCCGTGTCGGACTTCTCGATCGAGTTCCGGACTCTAGCGGCGGAGAGCCAATGGAACGAGGAGGCGCAGTGGGACATGTTCCTGCATGGGCTGGCTGACCGCGTCCAGAAGGAGATTTATGCCATGGACTTACCCCCTAAACACAACGACTTAATCGCCTTAGCATTGAGAGTGGACGCCAGGCTGTCACGAGCGGAACGGCGAGTGCCCACTGTCCGCTCTTCGGCGGAATCCGAAGGCCAACGCTCTGGAGACGGGGACGCGGTCAGCCATGTCTACGATCCCGAGCCCATGCAGGTGGGTAGAGCCCGGCTTTCCCGGGAGGAGAAGGAAAGGCGGAGATCCCAGGGCCTCTGCATGTACTGTGGAGGAACTGGACACTTCGCCTACAACTGTCCTTTAAAAGGCCCAGCCCGGCAGTAAGTATGAGGCTACTGTCGGGTGGGATCTCCGCCGAGAAGACCTCATCAACATCGACTCTCCTTCCGGTTAGACTCCGATGGTCCAACCATCATCACGACTGTCACGCACTTCTGGACTCGGGCGCCGAAGGTAACTTCATGGACCACACCTTTGCACTTAACCACCAAGTTCCCCTCAAACCCCTCACCCATCAGATTGCAGTACACGCCCTCAATGGCCAAGAACTCCCCACCATATCTCTGGTCACTGAAGATATCACCCTCCCACGTCAGGCAACCACTCAGAAACCATCTCCTTTTATATCCTGGACACTCCGCTTGCACCCATCGTTCTTGGTCACCCATGGCTCACTCGTCACAACCCCAAAATAGACTGGCAGCTCAAATCAATAGCGGCGTGGAGCAATTTTTGTCCTGTCTTGTGTCTGCCTGTCCGTCTGTTTCTGTTCATGTGTTGCAGAAGGAGACAGTGGATTTATCTAACGTGCCCACGGAGTATCGGGACCTGAAGGAGGTGTTCAGTAAGTCTCGGGCTGATTCTCTTCCTCCACACCGTCCCTATGACTGTGCTATAGAGTTATTGCCAGGTACATCTCCGCCTAAGGGCAAATTATATTCACTCTCTGTCCCAGAGAGAGAGGTCATGGAGAAATACATTTCTGATTCTCTAGCAACGGGATTCATCCGCCCTTCCTCTTCTCCAGCGGGGGCGGGGTTCTTTTTTGTGGGGAAGAAAGATGGATCGTTGCGACCTTGTATTGATTACCGGGGGTTGAACAACATCACGGTAAAGAATACTTATCCTTTGCCGTTGATGTCTTCAGCCTTCGAGAGGTTGCAAGGAGCATCTATTTTCACGAAATTGGATTTAAGAAACGCATATCATTTGGTCCGCATGAGGGAGGGGGATGAGTGGAAGACCGCTTTCAACACCCCTAGGGGGCACTTTGAATACTTGGTTATGCCGTTCGGCCTTTCCAACTCCCCAGCGGTCTTCCAAGCACTTGTCAATGACGTTTTGCGAGACATGGTCGATCAATTCATATATGTCTACCTGGATGATATATTGATTTTTTCATCGTCTCTCCAGGAACACGTGCAACACGTCCGACAAGTGCTTCAGAGGTTGCTAGAGAATGGGCTTTTTGTCAAGGCGGAGAAATGCGTGTTTCATGCACAGTCTGTTCCTTTTCTAGGTCACATCATCTCGGTTGAGGGAATGCCCATGGATCCTGACAAGGTTAAGGCTGTGGTAAATTGGCCAAGTCCAGATTCCCATAAGGCCCTACAGAGGTTTCTGGGGTTCGCCAATTTTTACCGGCGTTTTATTCGCAATTTCAGCCGACTAGCCGCGCCTCTGACCGCCTTGACCTCCCCCAGAACGACGTTCAGGTGGTCAGACGCAGCAGAAGCTGCGTTTGCCAAACTGAAGAGTTGCTTTGTTTCAGCCACCATCCTGATAACCCCTGATCCATCACGTCAGTTCGTGGTGGAGGTCGATGCGTCAGAGGTGGGGGTAGGTGCAGTGTTATCCCAGCGCTCTCCTTCAGACGACAAGATGCACCCTTGCGCGTTTTTGTCTCATTGTTTATCCCCTGCCGAAAGCAATTATGACATTGGCAACAGAGATTTGTTGGCGGTCAAGCTAGAATTGGAGGAGGGGCGCCACTGGTTAGAAGGGTCGGGGGTACCTTTTATCGTCTGGACCGATCACAAAAATTTGGAATACATTCGTACGGCTAAAAGACTTAATTCCAGGCAGGCTCGGTGGGCTCTTTTTTTCGGACTCTTTGACTTTACTCTCTCGTACCGCCCGGGTTCTAAAAACATCAAACCCGATTCTTTATCGCGCATTTTTGACCGCTCCGATCGCTCGTCTACTCTCGAGTGCATTTTACCAGAGACCCTATTTATCTCTACACTCACATGGGAGGTCGAATCGAAGGTCAAGAAGGCCTTAGAAGGGCTAACGCCTCCGGCTCGTTGCCCATCGAACCGTTTGTTTGTGCCGGAGAGTTTACGGTCCAGCGTTATTCAGTGGGGACACTGTTCCAATGTGGCTTGTCATCCGGGAGTTAATCGTACTATGTTTTTAGTCAAGCAACGATTCTTGTGGCCTCTCATGGCTCGTGATGTTCACAATTTTGTATTGGCCTGCTCAGTTTGTGCCACGGGTAAGACTTCCAATCGACCTTCGGATGGGTTACTCCAACCGCTGCCGGTACCTTCGAGACCCTGGTCCCATATCGCACTAGATTTTATCACCGCCCTCCCACCCTCCCAGGGTCACACGGTAGTTTTGACTGTGGTGGACCGGTTCTCGAAGGCTGCCCATTTTATTCCCTTGCCCAAATTACCTTCAGCCAAGGAGACAGCGTTGATTGTCGTTGATCACGTCTTTCGGATTCATGGCCTCCCGACAGACGTGGTTTCTGACAGGGGACCCCAATTTGTGTCCAAATTTTGGCGAGAGTTTTGTAAACTTCTGGGGGCGACTGTCAGTCTGTCCTCTGGGTTCCATCCCCAGAGCAATGGTCAAACTGAGCGAGCCAACCAGGATTTGGAGCGAACGTTGCGATGTTCAGTGTCCAAGAATCCTTCCTCTTGGAGTCAGCAACTGTCTATGGTGGAGTACGCCAACAACACATTGCCAGTGTCATCCACGGGCCTATCACCATTTGAGTGTAGCGTAGGTTACCAGCCACCTATTTTTCCTAGTCTGGAATCCGAAGTCGCGGTCCCCTCCGCCCACGCCTTCGTCCAGAGGTGTCACCGCACTTGGACTAGAGCTCGTGAGACTCTACTCCAAGTGGGGGCACGCAAGGCCAAAGCCGATCGCCACCGGCGGAGGCCTCCCGTATACGTCGTCGGTTCTAAAGTGTGGCTTTCTACCAAGGACATTCCTCTCCGCTCCGTTTCGAATAAACTCGCACCTAAATTCATTGGCCCGTTTTCTGTCACCAAAATCATTAGTCCGGTGACAGTCCGCCTGAATCTTCCTCCAGTGTACAGGAGGATTCATCCCGTCTTTCATGTATCTAAATTAAGCCCGTTTTTTTTGCTCGCATTAATCCGCCAGCCCCGGTTCCCCCCCCCGCCGCGTCTCGTAGACGGGGAACCCACTTATTCGGTCAATCGTGTTCTGGACTCGAGACGGAGGGGGCGCGGATTCCAGTACTTGGTGGACTGGGAAGGTTACGGTCCTG
Organism: Siphateles boraxobius; assembly: GCF_051911475.1. NCBI lineage: Eukaryota > Metazoa > Chordata > Actinopteri > Cypriniformes > Leuciscidae > Siphateles > Siphateles boraxobius. Next base: position 11,438,464 of record NW_027508876.1, on the reverse strand, counting down.
AGGAGAGAAGTTGGGTACCGGCTAGAGACATCCTGGATCACTCCCTTATCGATGATTACAATCGGCAGGTAAGGGAGTCTGGGAACGCCAGGAGGCGTTCCTAGGGAAGGGGGTACTGTCACGGTTGGTAAATCCTATGTCTTCTTGTCTCGTGTATCTGTTGTTGTATGTGTGTGCGCTGATCAGAGGGGCGTGTCCGCTCATCAGCGCTCGTTCAGCAATCACTCATTACCTCATCACCAGCTGCAGTCTATCCATTCCTGTGTATATATTCTCATCCACTTCTCATCTCCATTGTCAGATCGTTGTTTGTTGGTGTTCGGTGTTGATCCCTCTTCGTTTCCAGTCTCAGTCCTTCATTGTTCCTATCCTGTTTCCCGTGGATGTCCTGGATTCGTTGTGTTGATCGTCACTCTCACCTCTCTTGCACCTGGTTTTCATCTGACCATCGGAGTCCCTGCGCCGCTAACCTGCTGCCCTGGGAACCTCTCATATTGACTTCCATTTAATAAACAGAGTGTTTACTTGCAATTGCTTCCGAACTTTATTCGTTACAATGCGCGCTTAAAATAGCATCTGAATGTACGCGCAACGCGCCATTGACTTTAGACTAGTTTTTTTCTGGTCAGTGGCGCAATTGTTTTATAGAACAGCAAAATAGCATGAGGGAAAGTTTGCGCCAGAACACGCCTCCTCTTTGCGCTGAACCACCCCGGGGAGCGTAAGTGTATTTCTTAGTTAACCGACGTGTGTCTGTGGAGGGAAAAGTCCGCTTTGCGCGGGTGCAAAATAGGAATGATACATGCGTCAGTGTACAAAGTCATTTGCGCCGGGTGCAAGCTAGGGCCCATAGTCAAGAGCCCTTGTTCCTCATGCGAATGGGTAATACAATATACCACAGGATTTATTCCCAAATTTCTGTGTGTGTGTGTGTGTTTGTGTACCTGGTAAACCCTCTATTGTGAGGACCAAATTTAGTTTTCTTGGTCCCCATGAGGAAAACAGCATCATACTAAATTAAGTGTTTTGAAAATCAAAAATTGCAGAGTATTCTCAAATAGGAAGGTACAGTATTAGGGGATAGAATATACAGTTTGTACAGTATAAAAATCATAACATCTATTGGAAGTCCCCATAAAACATGGAAACCAGTATATAATAAGTAAGTGACATGTGAAGGCCATGGTAACCCATGCTCGGAATTTGTCCTCTGCATTTAACCCATCCAAGTTAGTGCACAAACATTAGGAGGAGTGATTAGTGAACACGCACGCACGCACAACAAACTATGCACACAATGTGTGTGTGTGTAGTTACAGATTAGGCAATGTGTTCCATATACAATAGATTAATTACAAAGAAATTAATACTTTAATTCGGCAGGAATGCATTAAATCAAACGTGACAATAAAGACATTTGTAAATTGTAATATACAAAAGATTGCTATTTCAAGTAAATGCTGATCTTTTGGACTTTCTATTCATCAAAAAAAAACTGAATTTTGTTTTATCACGATTTCCACACAACTGTTTGCAACATTGATAAGAAAAGCACTAAATTAAGACTGAGCTGTTTTAAATTCAGCTTTGCCATCACAGGAATAAATTACATATATTAAAATAGAATATATTAAAAACAGTTATTAAAAAATTGTGATAATGACATTACAGGACTGAGATTAAGGATTAAAAGGTACTTGGCAGATTCAAAGTATCGTTATGGGTCTGAAATTTGAAAACATACAGTATGTGCAGTGAGCAGAAGTATATTGATTTTTCATGTTACCTTCACTCTGCCTGTAAAGCGTGGAGTCACTGCCATCACAAACACTGCCATTATCATTACTGCCTTCATGAGCGCTGACCTCTAACAAAACAAGAGAGAAAGAGAGACATAAATCAAAGGAAAACAAAACATTACAAAGCATTACATTACTTAGACATCTAGACAATGTACACAGACGACTCTTTTCAGTAAAGTTCCCTTCTTTACTTGTGTTTGCCAAATAGGTTTTTGAAGAATAATAGGCAACTATTTAAATGCAGACAGCACCTGGTTGAAATTCTAAACTACTATCACTGTTTGGCGAATTCACCGCTCAGGGTTTTAAATGGCCCTCCTTCCACCTCCTCTTTAAATGTCATAAACTCCTCTTTTTGTCTGTGAAAAGTCAGTGTTTGATTTAGAGCAAAATACTTATGGGATGTAATGACGTTTTATATCTGCTAGCTTGTAATTTTTGACAAAACTGATGAGAAATTTACAGAGAAACTAGGAATGTCAGGAATAAAATTTTGCTGGAGTGTGTTTGTGTGTGTTTAACAGTCAGATTCAAAGTACTCAAGTTATATTGTATTATATCTAATAATTATATATTATATAATTCATAAGTTAAATAAAATAAAATAAATAAAATAATTTTAAATAATAAAAAATAAAATAAAATAAAATATTGTTACAAAGTAAAATTTCCAAACTGGTGTCACGGGATAATCTTTCTTATTTACATGCACACTTCCGAAAACACTCGGATACCAGGTTTGTAAATGCAAAAATATATACACACTTCTTATCCATGTTGTGCAGGGACTCTCAGGTCTGTGTGACTAAACACAATGATACACATACTAGTTGGAGGCCAAAACTAAAGGGTTAGCCTGAGAAAAAAAAGTGAGAGACGTTACTGTGAAATGGATATACACGTCATTGCGCCCACCTGACCAGACGGTTACCTTTTCACTTTCTTTTTTCAGCTGACCCCGAGAGCGCTAGCTCAATATCACCATGACAACAGCACAGAGAAAAAGACCACCACACATCCTGCCTGGTCTGTAACCGCAACACGCAGAGCCAGTATCACTACTACAGACAGAACGCAGCCAGGCAGAGATTGTCATGTTTACTGTGTGATTGGAGAGCCATTATCATAAGAAACATCAGGAATGTTTTGAGTAAATATCGTATAAAATAAAATAATCACAATAAAAGAATATTCAGCTAATAATAAAACTTATATAGTAATAATAAAAAAAAAAATATTGAGTTAATACTGTCCAAAATACTACTTAAAAAAAAAAAAAAAAAAAAAAAAAAACACCTCCAAAACAGCAACTTCTGATTTTGATAATATTTTGAGTAAATATTTTGTAAAATTATCATACAAAATACAATAAAACAAATAATAAATCATGTAATTATAATTTATAATAATTTAAATAATACATAATAGAAATGATAATAGAAATGTTTTTGTTAAGCTTTACCAGAGCGCGGACGCACTGAATCGTTCTTTGTTTAAATAGTTCAAAATTACTATTAGAATAATGTTATTACCTTGACAAACTATACATCATTAAAAAGATATAAGACTCAAGTTTCAGTATTTGACAACTATTTTATTCTCAGAAACTTATGGTGACAGTTATGTCATAATTTGTGTCAGGAGATATGAAATTAAAAATAAGTCGATACCACTGATCTATATAGACCTTATGCACCAGAGAAACGAGGGCGCCACCATCTTTAGAATATTGTCTTTGAACTTCCGTTTTTGCGGTTGCTCTGTATATTTCTATGGCATCGCTGTCCAGGAGTAATTAGCTGGTGAAGTTGATTTACTTATTGTAGAGTTAACGAAAGTTATCATGAGCATTGTAATGTTTATGATAAGCATTTTAAAGCATATGTCTTAACAAATGGACCTTGGATTTTTTTTAAACGAGCCGTTCATTCATAACTACGCAAGATCGCTGTGAAAATACAGACCGGAAGTCAAAAGACAACGAGCTCAGTGCTGAAAAGGGGCGTGGCTACATAAGGTATAGAGTGCCGAAGTTATGACATCACTTTGTAGGCCAAAGCGCGGAAGTGAGTTAGCATTTTAGCACTTCCGGTTCACTCGCCCTAAAGTCCATAGCTGCGTCCGAAATCTAGTACTTTGTGAGTAGGTACTACATTTAAATTAGAACGTACTTCTCGACCGTTAAAAAAAGTACGTTCTATATAGTATGAATACGGGTTGTATGAATGGAGTTCGGACGTATTACATGCGCCATGTTGGTATTGTCACGTGACGTGCACTATCACATAAAGAGCCCATTCCACTGACTGCACCAACTTCGAGCAGTGGGTTTAGTTCTGCTTTTTTACACCGTTCGAGCTTACAATTCAGAGTTGTCGTCGGTCAGCTGCTCGCAGATGACGCCTTCGTCGAGAGCTTTTGTGTAATTTCTCAAATAATGTAAGTATCATCATTTATTTAGCTAATCATTTTTACCTTAGAAAAAAAAACACACATGTACATATCTGTGAACACATGTTGATTTTTGGTAATTTGCTTGTGATATTACTATCATTCATGATGGCAATATCACAAGCAGTGTGTGTGTGGGTCACCATGGTGGACAGTAGGATAACGCACTGCGATCAGATACAATACACATACATGTGTATATATGAAGACCTTAGATGTAAAAGCCTCTATGCCATCAGAAATCTTCTAAAATAAGCATTTTTATCAAGCTTGTGTATTTAGGTTCAGTAATTTCACTTTAATAGCAATTAATAGGTCTTTTCCATTGACATTAAATTGAAATAACTGAACACAGACATACAAGCTTGATAAAGTTATCATTCTAGAAGAAAATTTCAGGTGGCACTTAGAGGCTTTTGAATCTGAAGTCTTCATTTATATATATATAGATGCACATGCACAGATAAATACACAAATACATCATACATAAGAAATTGATCATATACATATTTATAAATAAGCCAACACAGGAAACAAGTGTCTTGTCGATTCAAATTGTATTCTAAAATTAACTTTAACTATATACGTGTTTACAGATTGTGAGCCCTACAACCTCAATGCTGCTGTGCCAATTCTTCATCTATATTTTGAAGATGGAGCTGACCTCCACCACCCCTACCTCCGACTCTTACGCCAGTCCATCTGATTGCTGCAGTGAAACCTGATTGTTAATCCAGTGAAACTGGTGCTGGTGTTCTAGCTACATATAACATATTTGAGCTTAATGTTTTTTTTTTTTTTTTTTTTTACAAATTATTTACTTTACATTTGGGTAGGAAAAATTCAAGTGGAAATCCAAAAATGACCCAAGGTGTAAAGTCCTCATTTTGTACACATACTTTGAAAGAAACAGATTTTGAATTATTGTAAAGTGATAACTCAGACCTACAAATGATCACTAGTATCAAAGTCCCTTTAGTTCTTTTAGATACCTGTGAAAGTTACCTTACTGAAGCTGCTGAAGTTCATTTTCTTCTCTCAAGATGACACTATAATACAAATGTTTTAAAACGTTTCCTTTTGGTGGTGCTTTATACTACTTTGTGCCAAAGTTTTGTGATTTTGTTTTAAGCTTTGCATTCTGTATCCATTTAAAAGTTAAATAATACACACACAAAAAAGCAAATACATTTTAAAGGTGTCCGGAGTGTCTGAGTATTTCTCTACAGTGCAGCACTCATTTATACAACATTTTTCAGATAGACCTGCAATTTGCTTCTTCAAAAAACCATCTGGAATCTGCCACAAAATAAGTGCACACACAACACACTTTAAAAATATGAATTACTCAATGTCACATATTAAACACTTTACAACTGACAATCTAGCTACTGTAAATCATTTGGAAGTAAGTGTTTTGTAATAAAACGTGCTTACTTACTAACAAATAAATGGAAAAGTGCTTTCTTTATTAATAATTTTTTAGCAATTATTTCTAAAAGCTGAAGGGATCTTTCCTCTCTCTCTTTTGTCTCCCTTTCTCTCTCTCTCTTTTTCTCTGGCCTCAGGATCTTGTCGCTCTATCTTTTCTTTCTTTCCAGTCTTTAAGAACACAGGCGTGTTCATCAGCCCCCTGCAAAATCAACACAGGATTTAACATTAGTGATAAACCATGATCATTCTATATTATTAATATTAATGTTACAATATTAATGGACAAGTTGAGGTAACACTTGTTAACAGTAGCTTGCTATGTAGCCAACAAATATTACATAATATCAACACTGGTAAAGAAGAAGAAAAATCTTTGTAAAATAAAAAAATAAAAGTTCCCTTTCAAAGGAACTTGAGTTGCGTTGAGACGCGGTGGGAACACTCTGCGTGATTGCGTCGTGAAGCACGTGTATAATCAGTCCAATGGAAGAGCGAGACGTCATAGGCGGTAGAGTTGGGCGGTTGGCGGTTATAGCCGCGGACTCAGTGGATAAACCGCGGATCGGGCGGATGACATGACGAATACAAATATTTTAATTAAATTCGGGCGGGTAGCGGGCGATTTCTAGTCTCGCGGCTGTCATCAGCAGCGCCTTGTATCAGTGGATGGCGGGCGGGAAAATTGGTCAAAAACGTTGGTGCGGATGGATGGCGGACGAATGATGAGTCTTATGATGCGGTTGCGGATGAAATAATTGCCCATCCGCGCATCTCTAATAGGCTCAGAGGATCCAGTTCAGAGGATCTGGATGTCGTCCGTATTGATATGGGGGATTATGAGTCTTCGCCAGCTCATACCCCCGGTAATGATGAGGAGCTTATGGAGGTTTTATCTCTTGCTGTAGCTAGATTAAATATTAAATGGCCAGCCGATGATTCTCAGAGTGTTACTAAAAAGAGTGTACTAGATGAAAGATTTCTACCATCTAGAACACAGCCTCCGCGTCGGGGACTCCCGTTTTTTCCCGATCTCCACACTGAGGTGTCGTCATTCAGAGTGTTTAACCCACAAACTTCCAACTATAGTAATGTTTTGGGTGCATCTGATTATGGTAATTTGACGGTGCCTCGGGCTGAAGAACCGCTCGCGAGCTATCACTCTCCCGAGTCAGCGTCATCATTAAAAGCCCTGACGTTACCCACCAAGCCATTAAAATCTACATCTTCGCTGGTGGGTAAAGCTTATTCGGCAGCAGGTCAAGCTGCGTCATGTCTGCACACTATGTCTATACTGCAGGCATACCAGGCTGATCTGCTGAAGGATATCGATGAACGTGTGGAAGTCAGCGCTGACGCAATTCGAGAATTGCGTCGCGCAACAGACCGGTCTCTCCGGGCCACCAAGGAGACGGCCAAATCAGTGGGCCGTTCTATGGCAGCCCTGGTGGCCACGGAGTGGAATCTTTGGTTAAATCTGTCAGATATAAAAGATAAAGATAGGTCTGTTCTTCTGGACGCAGCACTTTCACCATCAAGTTTGTTCGACAACGCTATCAACTGTGTCGTCGATAGGTTTCAAGAATTGAAAAAACAATCTGCTGCCTTCCAGAGGTTTCTTCCTCGACGTTTCTATGTCCCCAAGACTGCTGGGCGGAAAGTGATAATTAAATCGAGCAGTCTCGTCCGAGTACAAGCTCCTCACAGCACAGAGTGCATCAAAAACAGAGCGTCGCCACTCGGGCTCCTCCATAATCTGGGGAACCTGGCTGGCGGTCGCAGTCCAGGCCAGCTAGGGGTAGACAAGATCTGAGGACTGTCATCTCTAAGAAGGCTTGGGCTAAGAAGAAGTCCTGACGCCCAGGGTGTCAGGCTTCTGAGGGTGGTCCCCTCCGGGAAGGGACGATTTCGAGAGATCGTTCATCCTCGGCGCCCTCTGGGGGGCGATTCTCTGAGGAGAGTCGCAGCGCTGCCACATCGGTTGTTCCCTGCCGGTTCGCTGCTTCAGGGCACCGAGGTGTCAGCATCCCCATACGATTCTCCGAGGAGGGTCGTAGAACGGTCAGTTCGGTTGTTCCCTGCCGGTTCTCCGCTTCAGGGCACCGAAGTGTCCGTTCAACCGAATCCCGAGGCCAGTCTCGAGAGACTGGTCCCCTTAGTAGAATTTCTGGCAGCGTGGAAACTACTGCCAAATATTTCTCATTGGGTCCTGCATATAATAGAAAACGGTTACAGAATACAGGTTCTCGTCCGCCCAGATTTCAAGGGGTCCTTCGCACAGTGGTGGACCCAGAGCAGGCCCGGGTCATGGAGCAAGAAGGAACGACGCTTCTGCAAAAAGGGGCTATAGAAAGGGTTTCTCCTCCCAGCAGAGAGTCAGGGTTTTACAGCCGTTACTTCATCGTTCTCAAGAAAGATGGGGGGTTGCGTCCTATTCTAGATCTGCATCAGTTACACAGCAGAGTTCAGAAACTCAAGTTCAAGATGCTTACACTCAAAAAGATTGTATCACAGATTCAGTCCGAGGACTGGTTGTCACAATAGACTTGAAGGACGCCTACTTTCATGTATCCATTCATCCTCATCACAGGAAGTTCCAGAGGTTTGCTTTCGGGGGCGAAGCATACCAATATCGGGTACTTCCATTCGGCCCAGGTTTATCACCCCGCACCTTTACGAAATGCGTGGATGCAACGCTGGCTCCTCTGAGACTCCAGGGCATTCGCATATTAAACTATATCGACGACTGGTTGATCCTGGCTCGTTCCGAGCAGTTGGCAGTTCGGCATCGAGATGTCGTTCTGTCTCACATAAAGAGGTTGGGGTTGCGGCTAAACACCAAGAAGAGTGTGCTCCTCCCAGCCCAGAGGACCACTTTTCTAGGGGTGATGTGGGATTCGACAACAATGCAAGCACGATTGTCTCCAGCACGTATTTCTGCTATTCTCACAGCCGTAAAGAGGGTAAAACTAGGCCAGTCACTCACTGTGAAACCGTTCCAGAGACTGGTGGGTCTCATGGCAGCTGCGTTCAACGTAATTACTTTTGGCCTTCTGTACATGAGACCCCTGCAGTGGTGGCTCAGGACCAAGGGGTTTTCTCTGAGGGGAAATCAGTTTCGCACGATCAAGGTCACGCGGCAATTCCTACGTGCCTTGGTCATGTGGAAGAAACCTTGGTTCCTCGCCCAGGGCCCAGTATTGGGGGCTTCTTGTCGACGCGTACCGCTATCGACGGATGCTTCGCTCACAGGCTGGGCGGCGGTCATGAGTGGCCGCTCGGCGATAGGTGTCTGGCAGGACCATCAGCTTTCGTGGCATATAAACCGACTAGAGATGATGGCGGTATTTCAGGCTCTCAAATACAGGTCCTTCTCAAAATATTTGCATATTGTGATAAAGTTCATTATTTTCCATAATGTAATGATAAAAATTAAACTTTCATATATTTTAGATTCGTTGCACACCAACTGAAATATTTCAGGTCTTTTATTGTATTAATACTGATGATTTTGGCATACAGCTCATGAAAACCCAAAATTCCTCTCTCAAAAAATTAGCATATCATGAAAAGGGTCTCTAAACGAGCTATTAACCTAATCATCTGAATCAACTAATTAACTCTAAACACCTGCAAAAGATACCTGAGGCTTTTAAAAACTCCCAGCCTGTTTCATTACTCAAAACCGCAATCATGGGTAAGACTGCCGACCTGACTGCTGTCCAGAGGGCCATAATTGACACCCTCAAGCAAGAGGGTAAGACACAGAAAGAAATTTCTACACAAATAGGCTGTTCCTAGAGTGCTGTATCAAGGCACCTCAGTGGGAAGTCTGTGGGAAGGAAAAGTGTGGCAAAAAATGCTGCACAACGAGAAGAGGTGACCGGACCCTGAGGAAGATTGTGGAGAAGGACCGATTCCAGACCTTGGTGGACCTGCGGAAGCAGTGGACTGAGTCTGGAGTAGAAACATCCAGAGCCACCGTGCACAGGTGTGTGCAGGAAATGGGCTACAGGTGCCGCATTCCCCAGGTCAAGCCACTTTTGAACCAGAAACAGCGGCAGAAGTGCCTGACCTGGGCTACAGAGAAGCAGCACTGGACTGTTGCTCAGTGGTCCAAAGTACTTTTTTCGGATGAAAGCAAATTTTGCATGTCATTCGGAAATCAAGGTGCCAGAGTCTGGAGGAAGACTGGGGAGAAGGAAATGCCAAAATGCCTGAAGTCCAGTGTCAAGTACCCACAGTCAGTGATGGTCTGGGGTGCCATGTCAGCTGCTGGTTTTGGTCCACTGTGTTTTATCAAGGGCAGGGTCAATGCAGCTAGCTATCAGGAGATTTTGGAGCACTTTTTATTTTTATTTTTTATTTTTTTTATTTTATTTATCAGGGACAATGGACAGTAAAGAACTGCCCCAGAATTAGCTACAAAGCTAAATTTCATCTGCAGTCCCTGGGCAGGAAAGTACCAAATCACATTACATACAATAAAATCAACTCACAAATGGGAAATATACAAAATAGTATCCACGACTTAGCATTAAAACCACAATCTTAATTAATACCAATTATACCTCAAAATATACATCCTACAAAACGACAGAAAAACATCCTACAAAAAGACGACTTCATGCTTCCATCTGCTGAAAAGCTTTATGGAGATGAAGATTTCATTTTTCAGCACGACCTGGCACCTGCTCCCAGTGCCAAAACCACTGGTAAATGGTTTACTGACCATGGTATTACTGTGCTCAATTGGCCTGCCAACTCTCCTGACCTGAACCCCATTGAGAATCTGTGGGATATTGTGAAGAGAAAGTTGAGAGACGCAAGACCCAACACTCTGGATGAGCTTATGGCCGCTATCGAAGCATCCTGGGCCTCCATAACACCTCAGCAGTGCCACAGGCTGATTGCCTCCATGCCACGCTGCATTGAAGCAGTCATTTCTGCAAAAGGATTCCCTACCAAGTATTGACTGCATAACTGAACATAATTATTTGAAGGTTGACTTTTTTTGTATTAAAAACACTTATTTTATGGGGCAGTCATGGCCTACTGGTAACAGAGTTGGACTGGTGACCCAAAGGTTACTGGTTCGATTCCAGTACTGGCAGGAATATGACTGAGGTGTCCTTGAGCAAGGCATAACCCCCAATCGCTCCCCGGGCGCCACTCAAGGCTGCCCGCTGCTCCTGGTGTGTGTATCCACGTTTGCAGTGTGTGTGTGTTCACTACTCACTACTCTGCTCCTAATGTGTGTGCACTTACATGGATGGGTTAAATGCAGAGGTCAAATTCCAAGTATGGGTTACCATACTTGGCCATCACGTGTCACTTTCACTTCACTTTCACTTTATTGGGCAGATGAAATATACTAATTTTTTGAGATAGGAATTTTGGGTTTTCATGAGCTGTATGCCAAAATCATCAGTATTAAAACAATAAAAGACCTGACATATTTCAGTTGGTGTGCAATGAATCTAAAATATATGAAAGTTTAATTTTTATCATTACATTATGGATAATAATGAACTTTATCACAATATGCTAATTTTTTGAGAAGGACCTGTACTTCCTGCCAGACCTGAGAGTCCATCGTGTGCTTGTCCGCACAGACAACACATCGGTGGTCTCTTACATCAACCATCTGGGAGGTCTGAGGTCCCGATTATTATGCAAACTGGCTCATCAGATCCTCCTATGGGCCCAGGGGAAATTACGGTCAGTCAGGGCAGTTTATATTCCAGGGTGTCTGAATGTGGAAGCAGATGTCAAGGCAGGGGCTGAGGCCCGGGGAGTGGAGACTTCACCCCGAGGTGGTGGAGCTCCTATGGGAGAACTATGGTCAAGCTCAGGTCGATCTTTTCGCATCTTACGATACAACCCACTGTCCGCTTTGGTTCTCCCTCACATATCCAGCTCCTCTCGGACTGGACACTATGGTGCAGCTGTGGCCGAGGCTGCACCTGTACGCATTCCCCCCGATATCATTGCTTCCAGGAGTTCTGGAGAGGGTTCGCCAGGAAGGGGCTCATCTATTATTAGTAGCCCCGCACTGGCCAGCCCGAGTGTGGTTCTCGGACCTAGTGTCCCTTCTGTATGGCTCTCCCATGGAGATTCCTGTTCAGAGGGACTTGTTATCTCAAGCGGGGGGCACGATATTTTACCCTCGCCCGGAGTTGTGGAAACTGTGGGCTTGGCCTCTGAGGGGGCCCAGCTCTTAGAATCCGGTCTCTCGACTGAGGTCGTTGAGACTATCCTTCAATCCAGAGCTCCTTCCACGAGGAAACTATATTCTTTTAAATGGAAACTACATGGTGTGGAGAACGTTTTTTAAATCCTGTTAACTGCCCGGTTGGTACAGTTCCCGATTTCCTACAAGACTGTGTCTCTGCTGGATTATCTCCCTCCACCTTAAAGGTGTACGTAGTGGCTATATCTGCTTATCGCTCCCCTCTGGGGGCTTCTTCTCTTGGGAGAGATCCTCTTATTATTCGTTTTCTCCGTGGTACATTGATGCTGAGGCCTGCACTGCACTCTAGAGCACTGGCTTGGGATTTGGCCATTGTACTTGAGGGTCTGGCCCTGGCTCCCTTCGAGCCTATTGAAGAGGTTTCAGAGAAGTTCCTTACACTAAAAACTCTATTTCTACTCGCTATTTCTTCTATCACGAGAATTGGAGATCTGCAAGCCCTGTCGGTGGCTCCTTCATGCTTGGAATTTGCACCTGGTATGGTGAAAGCATTTTTACACCCTAGGCGGGTTACATTCCTAAGGTCCCCAGTAATGTGACGGGCCCTATTGTGCTGCAGGCTTTTTGCCCTCCACCTTTCAATACCCCATATCAGGAAAGTCTCAATCTGTTATGTCCCATTAGGGCTTTGGATGCCTACGTTCACAGAGCTAACCTGTGGCGTAGATCAGAGCAGTTGTTTGTCTGCTTCGGTTCAACCAAGAAAGGTTGCCCTGCATCGAGACAGGTAATGAGCAAGTTGGTAGTTGAGGCTATCTCACTTGCTTATTAAGCGGCCGGACAGCCTTCACCTATGGCTGTCCACGCCCATCCCACAAGGAGTATGGCTGCCTCTAAGGCTTTAATTTCAGGTGTTTCCCTTCAGGACATTTGTAATGCGGCAGGCTGGTCTTCACCGCATACATTTGTCATATTTTACGACCTAGACCTCTCCACTCCCGGGGCTAGGCTGCTTGCTTCTTACTGTGTGCAAGGACTCCACACAGAACGGGCATTTCTCATTATGGCGTAGTGGGTATGGGGTTCCCACCGCGTCTCAACGCAGCTCGAGTTCCCTTGAAAGGGAACGTCTCAGGTTACGTATGTAACCATGGTTCCCTGATAGGGAACGAGACGCTGCGTTCTCCTGCTATACTTCCTGCATGCCCTGATCGACTTGCTTCAGGCTTTTCAGAAGCTGTCGCGGTCTGTTTTCAGGGGTGCTTTATAGTTTCCTGGTCTATGACGTCACCCGCCTATGACGTCTCGCTATTCCATTGGACTGATTATACACGTGCTTCACGACTTAATCACGCAGAGCATTCCCACCGCGTCTCAACGCAGCGTCTCGTTCCCTATCAGGGAACCAGGGTTACATACGTAACCTGAGATGTTTTGTAACCATCTCATTAAACTGCGAAACAACGAACGTGGTTGTTTAAAGAAAACGTACTCTGTTAATAACATAACCTCGGTTCTCTCTAGAGAGGGAACGAGTACTGCATAATATCTTACGCTATGGGGGAAAACCTCTTTTCCACGAGATATTGAAGCCAAAAATTATCCTTAATTTTGAATTAATGTAAAACGCTGTGCGGCAGCATGCAGACAGGCCAGACGGCTCGCGCGCCTATTGGCTGCCCTGCGGCAACAGCAGCAGCCTATCGAGAGAGGCCCTGCGTGACGTGATACCCAATGGGGGCGCTTCGCGGCCATTTCGTAACGTCCCGCCAGAATAGGCGTGGCCTTGGCCTATAAATACGCTCGACAGGCTGATACAAACTGGTTTTCATCACTGAAGCGAACCAGCGCTGTTGTATGCACGGCATGATACACAGTACTCGTTCCCTCTCTAGAGAGAACCGAGGTTACGTTAGTAACCGAGTACGTTCTCTTACGAGAGTATCTCTCGTACTGCGTAATATCTTACGCTATGGGGAACACAATGCAACACGCCGTGATTACTGGGATCCGACACCAAAGTCCCAAGGGCAGTAGCCCGGGGCTCATATTGTGCATAATCACCGTAGACTCACAGAGAGTCGGAGAAGAGAGGCTACAAGCATCATTCCCCATGAAATAGCATCCCACAGGAGCTAGTTATGTTAACAGTGTTTCACGCAGACAGGGTAAACGTGTTCAGCCTGAACTGGGTATAAGTACGGGTTATTCAACATCCATGGAGCTGTTCTATCGATCAGTGAGCGATGCACAAGCAAAACTCAGCATTCTGCGCCGGCGCAGCGGGGCAGATAGTACTGAATTCTAGACCGACAGCAGCTTGGCCTGTAAGGTGGGAACCTCTAGGTTATAAAACCTGATAAATGTAGACGGCGAGGCTCAGCCTGCCGCCAAACAGATATCCTGCAAGGAAATGCCGCTAGACCACGCCCACGACGAGGCCACGCCTCTCGTGGAGTGCGCCCTGACACCCAAAGGACACTGCAGGCCATTAGAAGTGTAAGCCAGCGCTATGGCATCGACTATCCATCTGGATAGGCTCTGTTTTGATGCAGCCAGTCCCTTGGAGCGTCCGCCGAACAAAACAAAGAGCTGCTCGGTCTGTCTGAAGACAGACGAGCGGGATACATAAGCTCTCAGTGCCCTGACAGGGCAAAGGAGACTCGCATCCTCCTCCTCATCATGAACTGGGAGGGCGCACAGGGAAATAACCTGGGCCCTGAATGGTGTGTTGAGGGATTTGGGCACGTACCCGTGCCTTGGTTTGAGTATGACTTTTGAGTCATTAGGCCCAAACTCCATACATGACGCACTTACTGAGAGCGCTTGTAAGTCTCCTATGCGCTTCACTGAAGCGAGAGCCATAAGAAACACCGTTTTGAAAGACAGATGTTTCATGTCTGACAAATGGATTGGCTTGAATGGGGCACCTTTCATGGCTTCCAAAACCGTAGAAAGGTCCCACACAGGGATTGAGGGGGGTCTGGAAGGATTCAGCCTCCGAGCTCCCCTGAGGAATCGCACGACCAGGTCGTTTTTCCCCAGTGCCTGGCCAGACGTTGGTTTTGCAAACGCCGCTATGGCCGCCACGCATACTTTGAGCGTGGATGGGGTTCTGCCCTTATCCAACAGCTCCTGAAGGAAGGAGAGCACTTCCGTGACCTCGCAGTCTACGGGTGAAAAGCCCTGAGCTTGACACCAGGCAGAGAACACTGACCATTTCGAGGAATACAGCCGTCTAGTAGACGGGGCTCTAGCCTGCGTGATCATGTTTAACACTCCCTCCGGGAGGTTAGCGGGTACCCGTTGATGGCCCATGCATGTAAGGACCATAATTCTTTGCCTGAAGGAGGAGGTCTCTCCTCACCGGTATAGGCCACGGGGCAGTGCTGGTCAGCCGCATTAGGACTGGGAACCAAATCTGGTTCGTCCAGAGCGGAGCCACGAGCAGCACTGGGCATCCGTTCTCCCTGATTCATTCCAGCACTTGAGGGCAGGAGCGAGACGGGGGGAAAAGCATAGAGGGGGTAGCGGGGCCATACGTGGGCCAGTGCATCCCTGCTCTTGGAGAAAAAGTTCAGACAGTGAGCGTTCTCTTGGGACGCGTACAGGTCCACTTGCGCTCTGCCGAATGTATCCCACAGCAGTTGGATCGTCTGCGGGTGCAGCGACCATTCCCCTGCTGGGACATTGTTTCTGTACAGACTGTCTGGTCCCAGATTCAGGCGACCAGGCACATGTGCTGCTTTCAGTGAAAGCAGGTTGTGCTGAGCCCAGACCAGGAGGGGTTCCGTCAGCCTGTAAAGGTTTCGGGACCTGACGCCGACCTGGCGATTTATGTATGCCATCACTGACATGTTGTCCGACTGGACCAAGACGTGGTGGCATTCTAACTGGGGAAAAAAGCGCCGTAGCGCGTTGTCGACTGCCAACAGTTCTAGACAGTTTACGTGTAGAAGCTTCTCCCGTTCTGACCACTGGCCAAAGAACAGTTTGCCCTCGAGCAGCGCTCCTCATCCCGAGATGGAGGCGTCCGTGGACACCACCTTCACACTCAAGGGAGTCCCCTAACTCACGCCTAACTGATACCAGTCGGCTATTTACCAAGGTTCCAGAGCCGAAACGCATTCCATGTCGACCTTGAGGCGAAACAGACCAAAGGTCCATGCCCGGGGTGGAACTCGCGCTTTCAGCCATAACTGCAGTGGGCGCATGCGAAGCAGGCCCAGCTGAAGTACCGAAGATGCTGAGGCCATGAGGCCCAGCATTTTCTGAAACCTTTTGAGCGGGACTATAGAGCCAGAGTGGAAGGATTTTGCGGCGCGCTGAATGTCCAGTCCGCGCTCCGGCGATGGACATGCTGTCATAGACAGCGAGTCCAGCACTGTTCCCAGAAAATAAATTTTCTGGCTGGGAAACAGCGAACTCTTCGCCCAATTGACTGTGAGACCCAGATTCTCGAGATGCTCGAGTAATGTGGTTCTGTGTTCTATGAGCTCTGAGTGTGATCGAGCTAGATTCAGCCAATCGTCCAAGTAGTTCAAGACTTGCATGCCCTGAAGTCTCAGGGGTGCGAGAGCCGCGTCCATGCACTTCGTAAATGTACGGGGTGCTAGGGACAGGCCGAAAGGCATTAACTAGGTATGTGACAAAAAGAATCAATACTAGAAAATTCATAAATAATCATAACCATGTGATAGATAATAAAAATACCTTTAAAATGTTTTTTAAATGATGAAATCGGATAATATTCAAGAAAGTTATGGAATTTTTTAATTCGAAAATTAGGGGTCATTTTTGTACCTAATTAAAACAATAAAACAATGAAAAACTGTGACCTCTTCCGCTTGACCAAACACTTCAAAATATCATAACTTCCTCATTTCTTGGTCTATTTGCATAATTCAAACACCACAGTGTAGGTAATTAAAAGCACAACAAGATTAAGATGGCATCTTTTTAATATGAATTTTTTATTATTTCTAATTAATCACTAATTAATGAAACCGAGAGCATCAATCCACGCATATCTTTCCATATGAAATCAAAATCCTCTGAAATAAAAGCTATATTCACATATTTATTGTATTAAACAGACAATTGGCATTGAATTTAACATGAATTTCATTGTTTATTTAGTATTTCTTAATTGACTAAATGCTGGCGAGCAATTTAAATAGTCAAATATTATTAATACATCTTAATCTACAACTACAAAGCAATTTTACTTCTGCTTACATATTAGGTTAGATAGAGATTAGTTTACATGACAAGATCTAAAGAGACAGGGTTTTCGTCAAAAAATACTAACTTTTATTTTAATTCTGGCTCAAATCAGAAAATTCTGTCAACAAAACGATTACTAAAATAGTTGAAATTATTTTAGTAATTGATTAGTCGTCAATAAATCGTTTCAGCTCTAGGATAATGTTAGATCTTGGCATATAAAGTCTGCTGCTAATTTATACTGCGACACTTCAAAGTCTACAGCAGCATCATACGATTCATTCTCACCCCAATAGGCGATTACATAAGTTTCTTTTTTTCAGTTTCTTGACATGTCCTGAGTAAACAGTCTTCTCCCCAGAATCACTATCAAACCGTAAATGACAAATATTACGGCCCACTAAAGCACCAGAGAGAATATCAGTCACAGCAGAAATGGAGTTTTCTTCCAACTCAGGAAACTCACTCTCGATCAGGGACACAACTAACATTTTAAGTTTGTTTTCAATAGCTTTCCGCTTCTTTTGATCCTTCTTTTGACGCTTCAGGGCAGCCCTTTGTGATAATTCACGCCTCATCTCCACATGACTTTGCAGATTAATTTGTCTTTTCTTTCGAGCCATACCTACTGCCCAATAGATGATCTTTTCCTTTTTAGGATATTTCAGTTCATCGAGGTACTCAACTAGATGTTTTTTTTTAGCCCTATTCCTAGATGACATGAAGCATAGGGTGGTATTAGGAGCTCGGTGCTTGGCAGCACTAAACATACCCATAATTTCTTCAGAGTCAATGTTGTTTGGCCTAGCTGTTTCTGTTTCTTTCCATAATTCATCAGTCACAACCAGTTCTAAATATCATTTGTACTGTCTTTCTTTTTTGTCCGATGGAAAATCTAGGAGTATATATATATATATTTTTAAATAAAAATATTAAAACACGAGGGAAATCATTGTTGTGTCCATGACGATGGGGAAAATAGGCATAAAGCTTACACATTTACCCAAATTATTATATGCATGTTTAACCGAAGCTAATTAGGGTGGGTTTGTCCCAACCCAATGTCACTTCTCTTTCTTTTACGGCCCTGGCGAGAACATCTCCTCGGCTGAGAACCGATTCTGAAGCGTGCCCGGTAAATGCGCCGTTATAATAGTATCTGGCCATGGAACAAGCGCACCTCGTTCATCATGCTCTTAAAGGGAATGTGATATAAAGCTCTTATTGGTTTGTTTCCCGTTACGCCCAAACCACACCTATAAATAATGAAGCTACTTCAGACCAACCCCTTTTAGATTTGCGCCAGGCGCAAGAGGCATTTATCCCGCCAGGAAAATAGCAACAGCGCCGGGATCCGCCCACAAAGTTACTTGCGCTTTGACACTTGCGTTTCAGATCGTTAAAATAGGGCCCAGAGTGTTTCATTCTCTAAGTACCTTATCTCGTCATCTTTTTCAGTTAACAAGTTTGAGAGTCTAGTATGGTCATTCTCATGAAGTTTTATACAAACGGTAGTAAGATGCCTGTTCTTGTTGGACTGCTTCAATCTGCGGTGCTTCTTTATCAGTCTGGCCAACTTAAATTTAGTTTCCTCTAGTTCAGTAGCCCATTTTGTTGTTTTCAGTTTATGTCGAAAAATCCTAATTGTAGATTTTTTCCATCTATGATTTCATCTTTCCTTTTAAGACACTGGTTCAGGTACTTTACACTCTTATGCGGTCTCAGCTGCTTTCTCAACAACTTCATCTCCATAGCATGCTTTTGCTCCATTTCACTTCTAGATTTTGCCATGAATTCCAGTCTTCTCCTGATTTTGAGTTTTCGTGGAGTCGAGACATCTCCCCTTAGCTGTGGAAGGGTGATCGATTCAGTGGTCAAGGCTGAGGGTGAAGGTGTATTCTCAACTGATGATGTAGGTCCTAACGGTGGAAAGGTGGGTTCGTTACTCATAGATGTAGGAGGATCAGTCCTGGAACTAGGGGAATGATGAACAGGGAAAACTTCATTGCAGATCTCCCTAAATTTTGCCATCTCTGCATCACGAGAGAGGTTCTTAAATCTGTGTAATAATCTGGACACAGGGGACACCACTTGATGCAGTAGAATTGAGATTTCAGGAATTTTGTTACTTATATCCCGGACAACATTCATCCAAGAATGGTCATTAGAGATGAATGAGAGTAGCACGTGACCATTCTTTAGCTCCTCATGATTAGCTGGTACAGCAGTGAAATGTTCCATCAAATACTGACAAAACAGGCCTGGCTGAGGAGAAAACGATCCCCGCTTTGACTTTTTCTTTGGTGGCATGATGGTATAACCTAGGGGGAAAAAAATAAGTTTTTATTTAATTTATATCCAATTTAATTAATGAATATTGAATGCAGTTCCAAGATTGCTCATCTAGAAGAAAATTCTATTTTGTTGTTTTGGAAATATAAATATGTAAACACCACAGGATCTACTCCAGTTTTTCAGTATAATTTAAAATAAATATATACATATTAAGACTACTACTCCATAATTTTATTTATTTCAGTTAGGATGAAAAACGACACACCTTGGATGATATGGAAGTCAAGTTATTTTCCCACCACTGGCATCGTTTCATCAAGAAGGGCCGCCCATTAGTAAAAATACCTAGAAAATAGACAATTATTTATTTCTCAGAAGTAATATTAATTCATGATTATGTTATTTATCATTTAGAAATCAATAAATGCATGTATGTTGAATTTTGTTTAAGAATAAACATCTATAGGCCAAAGAAATTCATTCTCACAACACACAGCAATGAGGCCTACAAGTACTACAGACATTTGGTTGTTTTTGCTGCTTTAATTTACTTTTGAAAAAAAAAAAGACATTTCAGTAATTGTGAAAATAATTCAATTTGACCAACTCTGTGCAGAATAATACAGCACACATGGGCTGAAATGTTTGTAAGATTCGGCCAATCAGCTTGCTAGAAACGGGTCACATGACCTAGCAGGCAGCTAGAAGCACAGTTGTTCCTAAACAAATCCATAACCATCCATGGTATTCATTTATATGTTTGACAAAATCATGCCAATAATGTAATCTAGAGATTATAAACCTTCTATAAAAGATTATAAAAGTAAGTATGATTACTTTAAAAAATACTGCACGGATTGATGAAAACTGGGAGAAGTTTGGGAAGCCAATATGGTTGAATGGCCGATTCTGCTTTTGACAACAACGTCACTTGCGGATCGTAAAAAAACACATGTGAATGTTACAATCAATCCCAAACTTCACCTAATTCAAGATAAATGTATATTCTATCAAAAGTATTGGGTTTGAAGCAAAAAAAATACTCACCTTCATAGCGGATTTTGATGCCAAACACGAGAGAAATTTTGCTTCGCTTTTATAACGTTCTTCTTACAGCAGCCATCCAGTAAACTCGAACATGAGAATCAACGTGATGACGTAATTTACGTCACTAGTATATGGGCATTAGAGGTATTCACAAAGCAAAGATATGATAGATTCCTAAGTCACCAGGAAAACCCATCTGGCGATGATTACATGCTGGGAACACAGCCGCTGGAACAAAGCGCTCGTGCGTATATAGGTCAGTTTGTCACATACCTACATTAACGTTAGCTCGTTCTGTTCGGTAATAATAATAATAATGATAAAATTGTAATTTTGCAGCCAATTCACAAAATTGTACCCTCAATTTACATTATTTAGGCTAAACTTTTAACAAGTCAATCGTTTACTTATATGATGTTAAACAAATAAAATTTTACCACAAAGAAACAAAAAGTGTTTTATAAAGTACTTACACTTCATAATAGTTTCCCGTTTTCCGCCATTTTCAAATATAACGACGACAACTTTTCCGTGGCATCATGGGATACTGAAGTGTCCATCGTATGCGCACTTCAGAATCTCGGCGGGAGTAGTAGGTCATCCGGGTACTTTTCGCCTACTGTTTTTCGAATTCTATGATTTCGGACATACTACTCTGCTCGCGTACTGTTTTTTGCCAACTAGGAAAGTATTCGATTTTGGACGCAGCTAAACAAAGCTTCCAGAGATCGCTGATGTAGATAAAGATGTTTTGGAGACAAAAAACATAATTTCAACAATATATTATTTATCTGTGTTCTTCGAGCTATGTCAGGTATTTTCATAATAATAAATTATATTTATAATGTAATGCTAATCGATTCTAGACTTTATCATTGTGCGGAATACTATACAATAATATATTTTCTGTCTGATTTTTTTATCCGAAGCCAAATCAGATCACAGAAGGTTATTTAAAACACTCGACTTGCGTTTTGAAGTTTGGAGCAAAAACATGGTTTTAATTTCACAAATTCTCTTGTATTGATGGTGTGCTAAGCTAACATGCTACATAGTCCTCAGATGCACCTGCCACATAGCTGTTATTTTTATGAAAATTTTTCAATACGAATGCTTAATGAAATGTTTTTTTTTCAAGATGGGCATTTGATACAGTTTCAAATGTGAAGAGAGAAATTTGAAAAAAGAAATGAGGGATTGAAACAGCGTGAATAGCCAGTCGTTAGTAATTATAATGAAGACAAAAGAAAAACATAGAGCCATAACCAGGCTGGAGAGATGTGAATGTGTGCAGGGGAGACTGAGACTGAATGGGGCTCGTTTGCACCACAAAACAATAGAGAAAATAGACTGAATGGATCCTTAGAAGATGACAATAAACATCAGTTTGCATTTTAGAGTCTAATCAAAATAAAGTCATATTACATGATTTTTAAAAACATTTAATTAAATTCAGAGTTTAAAACTTATCATCTTCAAATTTTAAATATAACATGGTCAGACATGTGGAGCAGCAGTGTGTATTTATTGATTGATACAATGCCTACTTCAATATTATTTTTATGGAGATATTTCATAAAAATACATTTCTAATAACTTTACAAAACTTTGAAGCTATTTATAAAATTTTTTTTTTCATTATGACAATAATTAATTCTAAATTTACAATAAACTGTCAAGTGTCAGCTTTCAAATGAGATCATACTTGCTTTTAGTGCAAAGGGTTCATGAACTGTATCTGTTTTAGTTTGGGTATGCCATTTCTGGGGATTTTCCAAAAGTGGGGTTGCAGTTTAACAGGTTAAACAAATACAAATATAATTATTATAATATTATATAAAATATTACAATAATTAACACCAGAAACAGATGTACCTACTAATACCTACTACTACTACAACTACATAAAAAAATAAAACAAACTGTCATGCTGTGGCTGTATAAATGAGTTCATGATGAAAAAGAAAACAGAATCAACAGTCTTTAATAAATACACGTAAGGGAAACACAAGGAGAATGACTGTTTTTAAGTTTTGAGTAAATATTGTGTAAAATAAAATAAAATCTGTATTGGCATTGGTCATCCAAAATCTTATACTGTATGGTTCAAGAACAATCTCACTAAAGATTCACAGAGCTGAAGGTCCTGGTATTCACAGCAAAGCAGAAACAGGAAATGCGATCTGGACACTGGAAAAGTCTACATTCACTGCAGGAAATCATATCACCTCTTGAGTTCAGTACAGTCCCACCTTCACAGAGTCATTTAAACTGAGTCTGGCTCATAGCTTAGGGATCACACACTATGAAATAACTTTCAATATAGAATCACTGAGAATTCAAATGAGTTAATTTAGGAAATGTCAGTTCATGTGTGTGTAAACAAACTGATATAGACTAGCAGACTCACTCACTGACAGACAATCAGTTCTAAGAATAGCCCTTCATTTGCCTGAAAACAAGCTGAAAATCTAGAAACAGTATGTGTGCGTCTGACAAACTGATAATGGCACAGTTTTACACTATGACAACAGTATAATATGTGATCTTTGTCACACCCAAACACATAAACCATAAAAATAAACATGTGCTAACCTTGCAAGGCATTTTCAGTGTATACAGCACACAAAACACATGTCTGTATTACTCTCTCTTATTTATATTAACTCATACACAGAGTATGGGTGTATTTTAGAGTATGGGTGAGTCATATTCCCTACAGTTCAAAGACATAAATCAAGGTCAACTTAGATACAAATACACATCCCAAGCTGAAAGGTTTATCTCCATATTTGCCAGACCAGAGCTTAACAGTAATGATTGTTCTATGACATCAAGGTGACATTATCTGGCACAGATGAAGTTGAAATTGCGAATATGATTTGTGATAAGAAGCATTAGAAAAAAACATGTTTATAAATATTAAAAGTATAAATAAATCCCCATATGCATCTGTTTTCCATTACATTATTTGCCATTTGAAAACCTTATAATAAATGATTTTTTGTAAAATAAAGTTGATTGCTAATTGTTTGATACAATTGCTAATATAGTTGATTAAAATTTGTTCTAAAAACAATTTAATAAAATTAATTATTATAAAATGTTATCCATTAACATTATTTTATTATATTTAATAAGTATACAGTAATAAAGTTCTTACAACTCATTTGCAAACTATTAGTTTATAGATAATTCATAGCTATTTTTTTTAAATTGCTTACAATTTCTCTACACATAAAACCACTTCATTAAAAAATACTTCATTCAAAACTATTTTAACTCTTTAAAAATTGTTTTGGCATATTAACTCTACACACGAACATCAAATGATTAGCCATATAAACATCAAACTACACACAGATGTGAAAAATGTAAAACCACTCTTGTGTCTGTTGCTTGTGTTCAGTGTGCAGCAGTATGTGCACAAATACACTCTATACAGTATGTATGCACAATTGCTAAACTTTATAGTTATTGAACTGAACTGAATCAACACTGAATTGACTTGAGCTCTATGACGACACTATTGGATTGTTAGAGTTGTTTTAAAGCAGAATTTGAATTTGACTATTGTGAAGCTGCTTTGAAATTGTGTAAAGTGCTAAAGAAATAAAGGTGACAACTTGTATGCATATTCAATAGGGGTGCATCGAAATTTCGCCCGCCGAAAATGGCATTATCGGTTTCGGGCCGAAATAAAAAAAAACAGCCGAAAACATAAACCTAAAATGAATGTCACCCGCCCCTCCCATCCGTGCGCGAGCGCTTAGGTTTCACTCACGGTCAAGCTGTTATCACACGTCTGCCTATCAAAGATAGGGATGTCTCCCGCATATTGATAGCGGCTCCCTGATTGCCGCAAATTAGTTCAAATCTCCCGGAAGAGCGAGCGAGCAAGAGCTCATGCTCCAAACCGTGTAGCGCGCGCACGCCAGACAGGGAGAGAGAGAGCGAGAGACCTTGTGTGTGTATGCTAGTGTTCCACATGAAGCGCATGTAAGACCCCAGTTCAATTTTCTATGTATAGCAGTCACATTAAAATTGGCGTAGCACTGCACAACTGTGTTTCCTAAGGCTACATAGGCTTACATGGTGTTTACAGTTTGAGTTTGGATTAAGTTATAGTGCTGTTTTTGCACTGTTGTTTTGCATTGTTTTGCACAGATATTTAAAATGCAAGTAAAAAATTGTTTACATGCAGCAGCAGAATAGAGGCCCACTGCCATTCTGTGATTTTGTGTGCAGTTATTCAGATAATTGTGGATCGTTTTGCACAACTGTTAAAAAAACAATTTTATTTGATGGAACATAAAACTTGAAGAATAATATTATTTTGTATTATTATTTATATTTATTGTTAAAAATATTTTAGGTTTTGTACTGTATATATATATTAGTATACTTTTTTAAAAGAAGCCATTTTCGGCTTCAGTTTCGGTTTTCGGCCAAGTGCATCCTAAATTTTCGGTTTCGGTTATGGCCCAGAATTTTCATTTCGGTGCATCACTAATATTCAATATATATTTACAAAATAAAAAGAGATGCAAGAGGCTGAAAACATTGAGTTTTGATTTATAAGAGATATCTTATTTCACACATGTAGGCAGGGTTTAAAATGAACACCCGCCAACCCGCAAAATGCAGGTAAAAATGAACCGTGGCAGGTAACGCTGTCAAATCACTAGCCAATTTAGCGTGTTACTTGTTATGTTTACTCACTTTGTTGGGGAAGTTCATGGAAGCCAAATCTGCACAGATTTAGTGCAAATACTCAACTCGTAAGTCATCATGATATATTAAATACAGCGTATTGAGCAGAATCTGTGCATATCTGGCTTACTTGAACATGCACTACGCAACAAAAAAAGGTGCGCTTGTTCATTTGCATTGAAGCAATAGTGAAAATTAAAAAGTATTTGTTTAACATAAAAGACATTGTTATTTTCCAACATTCTATTTTTTTTTCATGTTCTTCGTACTGTATTGATCTGTCCACCTAAAAAACATTTTGGTGAAAAGGATGAGGATGAAAGAGGGAGGGAGGAGATGCTGGATGACCTGATTTTGTTTGAATAAGAAATGAATGTATGAAATCCAAAATTTATAGCTGTGATGTTGTTAATCTAGTACATTTTGTAGCCAAATTGGCCGGTGAGTGAAAAAGTAAATCTCAAACCCTGCATGTAGGTAATAGGGAAATTATTGTGGCATTTACAGTTTTTTAAGCTTACACACAATTTCTGAAACTAAGGCTCCATTTCTCAAAACCACAAAAACAAACACACACACACACACACACACACACACACACACACACACACACACACACACACACACACACACACACACACACACACACACACACACACACACACACACACACACACACACACACACACGAAGCAAAACGTCAGACATCTCTTGGAAAAAGCAAACACCTCATTCAAAACTATTTAAACCTTTCTGAAGGATCTGGAGAGATTTTGTATGGAGGAATGGTCTCTGATCTTGTCAGGTGTTCTCCAAACTCATGGCATTATAAAAGAAAACTCAGAGCTGTTATCTTGGAAAAAGGAGGTTGCAAAAAGTATTTAATAAAAGGGGGCAAACAATTGTTCCCTACTCGTTTTGGAGAAAAACATTTATTTCATAATGTGATTTCCCCCCCACTTTCAATTCTTTTACTTCAATGAAAGGTTAGATTTTTGCTAATTTTTTTAAATAATATATCAAAAGGATTAACAATGCAGATTAATTTTTTTATACAGCCATTTTTGATCATATTTACCAAGGGGGCAAATAATTCTGACCAGCACTATATATATATATATATATATATATATATATATATATATATGTGTGTGTGTGTGTATATATTTATATATATATATATATATATATATATATATATATATATATATATATATATATTATACACACACACTGAATATGCATACAAGTCAAATCAGAAAGTCAACTTTATTTCTAAAGCACTGTGTGTGTGTAAATATATATGTCACTGTTCATGGGTTCACTAACTCGCCCTTGTTCTGTGTGTGTGTGTCTGTGTTTGTGTGAGTGGGCGTGATGAACTGATGAACTGATCAGCACCAGCTGTTTCTAATTTAGTCTGATTTCGTCCTGTCTTTGTCAGATCATTGTGAGGCTTCCCTGGGATCACTGCCTAGCTCTGTGCCTTCTGGTTCTCCGTTGCCTGGCTCATGTTGTTTCTCGTTTCCTGGATTTCCTGAAGTTCCTACTGGATCTGCCCGGACTTCCATTTTGCCAAATGCATCCCTGTGTGACTCTCCAGCCTTGGCCCTTCGTCTCTGGCCAGCACTTTCTACTCTGTTCTCCTAACTGTTGTAAATAAACTGTTTTTCACTTGCAACTGGATTCTATTTGCCTTCTTATGTTACAGTTTCTGACCAGTAATGGATCCAGCGAGTTCAGCCGACCTTCAAGATTTCCTGTCTAACAACCGTGTCCAGATGGATCGTCAGGAGGAACAGATAGTGGCTACTGGTCGGGCAGTACAAGCGCTGGTTACGCAGGTGTCCGAGCTCACTACTCAACTACAACAACTGAGATCGCCCACTGCGCCACCCATGCCGCCTGTTCCCCATGATCCACCTAACATCAACCAGCATGAGCCGCGCATTCCAGCCGCGAGAGATATTCCGGTGAGTCAAATCGTTGAAAACCTCATGGGAATTTCTTTGGCTCAGCATCTCCAGATTCCTAATACGTCACCTCTGCACAGGATTTCAGTCAACGCCCTCACCGGACAGGAACTCCTGGATATCACTCACTCTACTGGTCTTCTAACTCTCACCTCGGGGAATCACACTGAAAAGACTTCCTTTTTCATCACCAAGTCACCATTTGCACCTGTTGTATTAGGAGATCCGTGGCTGGTTCAACACCAACCCAAGGTGGAATGGGGTCAGAGCTCAGTTTCGGCTTGGAGTAATCATTGTTATGCCTCTTGTCTTGGGTTTACTTGTCCATCTGTCTCTTGTTCTGTGTTGCAGGAGGAGCCAGGGAATCTGTCAAACGTGCCACAGGAGTATCTCGACCTGAAGGAAGTGTTCAGGAAATCCCGTATTTAATACCCCCAGGACACATTTTCAATATTTGGTTATGCCTTTCGGCCTGTCCAACTTCCCCACAGTTTTCCAAGCACTCATCAATGACGTGTTGAGAGACATGGTCGATCATATACAGTATGTCTACCTGGATGACATATTGATATTTTCTTCTTCTCTCCAGGAACGCGTTCAACATGTCAGGCGAGTGCTCCAGAGGCTGTTCGAGAATGGGCTTCTCAAGGCAGGTTTCATGCACAGTCAGTCCCGTTTTTGGGGTGCATCGTCCGAAGGAGTGCGCATGGATCCTGACAAGGCTACTTTTTCGGTCGTTTTGACTTTTTGTTTTCTTACCGCCCGGGTTCCAAAAACATCAAACCCGACGCATTGTCTCGTATTTTTGATCGTTACGAATGCCCGTCCACTCCCAAGTGCATTCTACCTTGTGCCGTGTCATCCAGGAATTAGTCGTACCAGATTTTTGGTCGAACAAAAGATTCTAGTGGCCCTCTATGGCTCCTGGTATTTGGGATTTTGTTTTGGCCTGCTCAGTTTGTGCCGTGCCAAGACTTCCAATCGACCCCCAAAGGGGTTGCTTCAACCGCTGTCTGTCCCTTCCAGAGCCTGGTCCCATATTTCGCTAGATTTCGTCACAGGTCTCCCACCCTACCACAGCAATACGGTCATTTTGGCTGTAGTGGAGCGGTTCTGTGGGGATTTTATTCCCTTGCCCAAATTACCCTCAGCCAAGGAGACAGCGGTTACTGTCGTAGATCACGTCTTTCGCATTCATGGCCTCCCGACAGACGTGGTTTCCGACAGGGGGCCCCAATTTATCTCCAGGTTTTGAAAAGAGTTTTGTCGGTTACTGGGGTTGAGTGTTAGTCTGTCATCTGGATTCAATCCCCAGACTAACGGTCAGGCCGAGCGGGCCAACCAAAATTTAGAAAGAGTTTTACGATGTCTGGTGTCTCAGAATCCTTCCTCCTGGAGCCAGCGACTCTCTTGGGTTGAGTACGCTCATAACTGGTTACCAGTTTCGTCTACGGGCCTCTCTCCGTTTGAGTGTAGTCTAAGTTACCAGCCACCTATCTTTCCTAGTCTGGAATCCGAAGTTGCGGTCCCCTCTGCTCAAGCCTTCGTCCAGAGGTGTCGCCACACATGGAGAAGAGTCCACGAGACTCTTCTCCAGGTGGGAGCACGCACCAAGGCTCAGGCCAATCGCCACCGGCTGAAATCTCCCGTATACGTCATTGGTCAAAAAGTGTGGCTTTCTTCTAAGAAGATTCTTCTCCGCTCCGTTAGTAATAAACTGGCTCCCAAATTTATCGGCCCGTTCACTGTCTCTAAAATCCTTAGCCCAGTGGCAATCCGCCTAAAACTCCCTCCTGCGTACAGGAGAGTTCATTCTGTCTTTCATGTTTCCAAATTAAAACCCATGTTTCATTCTCGTATAAATCCGCCTGCCCCGGTTCCTCCTCCCGCTGCGTTTTGGATGCGAGACGGAGGGGACGCGGATTTCAGTATTTGGTGGACTGGGAGGGTTACGGTCCGGAGGAGAGAAGTTGAGTCCCTGCTAGGGACATCCTGGATCACTCCCTTATTGATATTACAATCAACGGGTAAGTTCTCCTGGGAGCGCCAGGAGGCGCTCGTAGGAGGGCGGACAATATATGCATACATACATTTATGAATATATATATATATATATATATATATATATATATATATCGTCGCTGTCCGATGAAAACCGCGTATGTCCATTTTGCCGATTTTTAGATTTTTCGACGGATAGAATGTCCAGCTTCATTTCCGTATACAGTATGTTTCACGTTATCTAAATGACCAATGAAAAGTTGTGAAATCATGTCATCTGATTTTCACGTATATCCATTTGGTGTCAAAGCTGTCAATCACGCTGCGTATCTCCCACCCTGTGGAGGCATCTCGCCGGTCTCGTGAAGTTTCATCTTAAGCGTCTCTGGAAGCTCAGCATTGGATAGCCGAATAACACTGTGAGGTAAAGTATCAGCAAACGTTTGTTTTTGACAACTGTTCACAAGTTTAGTATATATTCACAAAATTACGGTAGGACTGTGCAAACAAAGTATCAGTCTAGCATTGCCATGTCAGTGCATTGATTCATTGTCCCTTCATAGTTTGCAAGAGACATTTAATAAACCGAGCGCATTTAATAAACTGAGACGTAGGCTATTTAATAAACTGAGCGTATTTAATAAACTGAGACTTAGGCTATTTAATAAACTGAGCGTAGCCTATTCATCTGTCAATATGAAACGCGACTTGGTCATTCTAATTAATGATCGGAAGAACGCGTATCGACCACCGTTACTGTAAAATATGTACGTTTGTCCATTTAAACTCAATTTTGGTCAAATGTGGTTTTTATCATTACGCTGGCAAGAATATGGTTACATTTAAAGATGCCGTACCAAGTATGCAACGCTACGTTCAACTGCTTTTGAAATTACGGTGTTTTTTTCACTTCCTGAAAAAAGTTTCATCGGGCAGCGACAATATATATATATATATATACATACATACATACATATATGTAAATATATAAACATATATATATATTTACACTATAAACAGAAATTCAAGGGGGTAAAAATAATTTCTTTCTTTCTCAAAACACTGAATTTTGATTCCTAACTAATCAAGTAATGTATGTTTTTTCACATACTGTAGGTCATCAGTAAATTATTGTGTCATTTAAATGGCAGTGTTTCCCAAATGAAACACACGAGCTGTTAGTTTTTTTGAGTAAGTAATTTTGCCCAAAAAGTTTTGCAAAAAGTTATTTTTTCAATTGCAAACTGAGTGTAGAGTGTATAATGTGCTTGCAGTTTTGCAGACTTGGTCTGAAGATTAGGTGCATGAGTAAATGGTTTCGATAAGTGGGCCTCAAGTGCCACTTTTAGTGTCTAAGCAGTTTGAGAAAAAACTGTAAACAGGGATACAAAAAAGTTAACTTTAAAATGTGTTTTTAATACATCACAAAGCACCACATGCATGCTCTAACAAATGTAGTGTGATTGCAGTGTTAAAAAGTAATTATATTATTCCATTATTATATAAATTAATTAATAATTTAATGATATAACATATGATCAAACCTATGAAATAAATATTGCTACTCTATCTGCTCTGTTCTGTCTTTTTGCCTCTCTCTCTCTCTCTCTCTCTCTCTCTCTCTCTCTCTCTCTCTCTCTCTCTCTCTCTCTCTCTCTCTCTCTCTCTCTCTCTCTCTCTCTCTCTCTCTCTCTCTCTCTCTCTCTCTCTCTCTCTCTCTCTCTCCCTCCCTCCCTCCCTCCCTCCCTCCCTCCCTCCCTCCCCCTGGGTGCAGTAAAAATGTGGTGTTATAGAGACAGACCATTTAACAACTGCAGCCATGACCTACTGTGAGATCACTTTGATGTTTCACATCAATGTTACTTGTTTAATTTGATCTGTGTGTTGAGAGAAACAGTCAAGCAAGCTTGAACACACACAAACATGCAATTAATTTGCTTACAAGCTATAGCTGAACTACACAAGCTGCGACTACACATAAATACTCACTCTCCTGCACAGATTAACCTGTACAAGGACGTGAACCCTAATGACACACAAGCACACAGACAAACACGAGGACTAGAGTGGAAATGAAAATATAACACAGTGACAGATCATTTATGAGGAGGAGGAAGTTACTCAATCATCACGTCACTGTCCACACACACATTCAATGTGCTCACTGACTCATGTTGGATAATACGCATTTCTCATTTCAAATGAAAGCCTAGCAGCAGTAATGCTATTTCTTCTGATAGCCAGAGATAGAGAGAGATGAAAGGTATATGTGGGTGTTAGTCTGATGGTAAGGGGATTCTTTCATTTTACACTAAACTACACAAAAAATAGTTTTAGTAGTGACTAGTGAGCTACTGTATATCACCATTACACTGTTACCCTTTTTATCACATGGACTGATAGCAAAGTTATAGTATAGGTCAGTTATGCTAGCATAGTGATACTAACATGATGCTGGGAGATGCTAAAGCATTAGCATATATCACTTGTTAATATGTAGCCTACTGTGGTATCATTAATTTTGGATGTAACTAAACCCTGAATGCTTGTTGAAAGAATATGCCTCTACCTACCTTTTTGCAAAACTCATACATTTCACTGCAATTTCCAGCTGAAATGAACTCTAGATGCAGTAAAACACCAACCTGTTTTTGTTCACAAAAATAATGATCACAAGGGCAGATTATCAATTAATAAAAACTTTTCCTTGAGCGACTCCTTGTACAATAGGCTACTAGCCTATGTTATGACCTCAAAACACTTTTCCATAGTACATTTGTAAACTAATGTATTTTGAGGTTTGCATCACATTATCAACTGCATATGTACTTCTGTACTTCTTTCTAACAGAGTAAACTTGCTCTGCTCACATTACAACATTGCACTTGGGTGCGAGTCCCATAAATGTGACAAATTGAGTTGTATGTAACTTAAAGTATTAAAATTATACACACACTAAATTCTGGATGTATGTGTGTCTTTGGTACCTGGTAACTCAGATAATGCTCCTCTTTCGATGGTGTGTTTCCTGTAGAGGGTCTTCAGCACTTTGGCACTGCCAAATCTCTTAAATCGACTCTTCACATTATTGTAGTACCATTCTAGAGACTGTGTCCTCAAGATCCTACACACAAAAGACAGTGGTTGGATGTTAAATTGAACATAATAGTCTAATTAATTCCACTATACAAATAAACACAAAGAAATAGTAGATGAAATGCTATTCTTATTCTCGCTGCAGGATTATTCTAGTTATAGTAGTGTGTAACCAGTGTCACTGTTTTATTACAAATACTATAAAGCAAATGCTGTATTTCATTTATAATAGACCATTACTTTAAAAATCAATTGTGTATGCATTGCCAAAATAGAAGTAATGTCTTTTCTCTGCACTATTTCATCGAGTAAAAATACTTTGTAATTAGTGTGTAGTCATTGCTCAGTGACAATTATTAGGCTGACATTGCTTTATTATAGACATTGTGCAGCCATTGCTCTATTTTAATGATTGTACTGCCTCTGCTCTATTATAACTATTTAAGATCATTGACCTATTGCAATTCAATGTAAAAATACCTTCATTATTATAAATCTGCATTGCCCTTTGACTTGCTTTATCACATTAATTTTGGAGTCATTGTTCGAGAGTCAACTATTTGGAGTCAACTATTGTGCTTTCACTACTCCGGTTAGGCTATAACACTTCTTTAATAAAACTTTCAATTAATCTCTATGACAACTATGTGCTTTATGGCAATATAAGTAAATTAGTTCTTTACTGTGTTGTACAGTTTATTAAAATGACAAAAATAGAACTGCTCAATTTTATTTTCACATTTTCTCCATAAGAATTCCTATAAATCTTCAGAGTTTTCCCAAAATTCATAGTTATTCAAGAGGAAATTTTCATCTAGATGAGATCTGAATTAAATCTGTGAAGGGAATTAAAATACTCATCTGTGAGTCGGCCAAGCTCCCTGACACTTCCCATGGCAAAAGAGATCATTACCATAATTGGTTTTCTGAAGCTTTTAATGAATATAACTTGTGTCCATTGGGCAACATGAGCAGAGTAGGACAGAGATGGATGACAAGAGAGAATCAGGGACAGGGTTTGTAGTAAACGAAATCCCAAATTAATGTTTTTCTCTTTCTGTGAATACTGAGAAATTATGCTTATTTAGTAGTATTACTAGTATTGCGTCAACATTTTCTCTGTTAAAAGTCAAAAACGTACTTCAGCGAAAGAAACGCTGAAATCAATAGCGAACACGGCTGCGAGCGTAATGTCTCGTTCCTTGCCTTTCAGGGAACCGGGGTTACGAAAGTAACTGGAGACGGCTCCGGAACTTTGATCATTACGGATGTCGTATATGGGAACTGTATAGAATCCTGCCGTGGCAGCATAGCAAACCACTGACAACAGAACCCAACACCAAGACCGCTCCCCAGTATGCAAGCATCTGATAGGCCGAGATTGGCCAATAGCGAACCTCTAACCTCTGATAGGCCCAAAGGGACCAATCATAAGCTCACAAAACACTGCCAGAATTTGCATATCCCGAGCATTATAACCGGGGAAAGTTTGCACTGCCGACCAACAGGGCAACAACAACATTAGCAGAAGGCCAACGCATAGCAGTGACAACAGTAAAAACACACATAATAGCACACAAAACAACTCATGAGCAAAGCGCAGAGCAGCTCTCTCAATGCTGTGCATGCAATCAACTCACCGAAAGCACTCGAGACACTACAGAAGGCAAATCCAACTTGTAAAACCTGGCAAACGTGTTCTGAGAAGACCAGCCAGCCGCAAGACATAAATCCTGAATAGACATACCCTTAGTCCAGGCCCACGAGGAGGAGGTCGACCTCCGCTCTGCCGAAACGTTTCCATATCAGCTGAACCGTCCCGGGGTGAAGCCTCCATTCCCCTTGAGGAATCCCGCTCCTCGAGAGCATATCCGCCCCGCGATTTAGAACACCGGGGATGTGAGCCGCTCTCACAGAGAGGAAAAACCGGTCCGCCCACAGCAGAAGGGATTCCGCCTGCTTGAATAGGGCTGTGGAATGTACACCGCCTTGACGATTTATGTACGAGACCACGGAAGTGTTGTCGGTCCGAATCAACACATGCCGCTGCTCCAGCCGAGACCAGAAAGCTTTTAGAGCTAGAGAGACCGCTTTTAGTTCCAAGCGATTTATGTACCACTCCATCTGAAGGCACCGGGTCACTCCTCTGACCACCGCCCCGTAAGCATCCTTAAGTCCACTGAAGCAAACCAGTCCCCAAATTTGCGCCAGGATCTGCTTCAGAGTAATCAACCTGAAAGCGCGCTTGTGAAGCGCTCTGTTGACGGGTCTCAGATCCAGTATGGGGCGGAGACCCCCTCCCTTCTTCGGCACTACAAAGTAGCGACTGTAGAACCCGCCCTCCCGCTCGCTCGGGGGAACCGGTTCTATCGCCTTCTTCTCGAGCAAGCTGAACACTTCCTGCCGCAGTACATGAGCGTTTTGGGGCAAAGTTAATGACTGGGTTACACCGCGGAAGCGGGGTGGCCTGCGTTTGAACTGAAGTGTGTACCCGTGCTGAATTACATTCAACACCCACGGCGAAATGCCCGGAATAGCTTCCCACGCTGCCTGAAAACGACTGAGCATGGGCTGATCTAAACCTGCGGTCATCGCCGCTCGCGTCTCCCGCGAGATGCCTTTATAGTTATTGACCGTGACTTTGCGCTGCTCGAGGGCAGGGCGGGTAACACAGTCTGTGGTGCAAGAGGGGAAAAAAGCTCTGTTTGTGAGGTAGTATTTTGCTTTATTGAACAAGAAACAACATTTACAACATTCACAACACAACCGCACGTGTCGCTCGTAGAATGTTGAGGGACTAAGTGCTCTAGAGCGCGTCGCTTGGACGCGGGGCCAACTTGGTGCTCTTTCCTCCTCTTGCCTGAGCGGTCAGGACGATTGCTTGGGCCTCGCAGGGGACGCGGCGGGTTTTCTGCGGGGGCTCCTCTGCATCCCCCCTACTTCTATTTAAAGGTGATTCTGTTCCCAGTACTTTTCCAACTCACCACCACTATTCAAGGCCATGCTCTTTGGTTCTTAAATAGGTTTGTGTGAACTAAACTTCAGCCAATCACTGGTGAGTGTCAGTGTTTCTCTGTTCTTTCTCTTATTCATTGTCCTTTTTATTTGGCAGGCTGAGAACCTTATGTTAAATTCATTGCACATCACTGCATTAAAAACAGAGGACAATATCATAATTTTTTCAAACACAGTGTATTTTAATTTCTATTATGACTACACTTGGAAGTGAGGTAATGGTAATGGATATGACAAGGTTAATGTATTTGGTCTTGGTGGAATAGATCTGCTACGCTGCTGCTGCAGAGCAAGGACAGAGACTTGCTACTGCCAATACATACACAAACACACTGCTGTTAGCATGTAAGACATACATATACATATACATAAGCATATATGAAATTACCCATTGCAGATCTATACAGGTGGGGCTGGGGAAGGTGGAGGATTTCAGAGGAACTTTGAAAAAACTGCTTCAGCTCACACTGACCAACTGTTTACACATTGAGCAGCACGCTCATTGGCTACAGATGTTATGTTAAAGTAGTTAATAATGTAATTATCAGCCATGTAGATTAATGAAAGAACTTTGTATTTATTTCGCAATTGAATTTCTGTTATGATTTGAGGTAACGCTAGAAATGATCTTTCCCCATTAAAGAAAATAATCTGTTTTGCACTGAATATGTTATTTCTATATTAGCTTTTAGTTCATTACTTCTATGTTCTTAACTTTAACTGGTGTGTAGGAAAGACAAGCTGCCTTATCTCAGAGCAGTAATTAAAGTTATTGACACATTAGATTGATTTACAAAAATGCATACATGAGAAAATAAAGCACGGGATGTTAAATGAAAAGAGGTATAAAGCATGATAAGTCACAAAAAAATTAGATACTTGCCCTGTCTGACACAGGGGTTTACAAACTGGTCACTGCACATTTTGTATGGGTGCGTCTCAATCAGCACACTAGTTCAGTAGTCAGGGCACAGGGAGTCAGGCTCAGTACATATTGGGAACTGATGACTCTATTTCCACACACATGACAATGTCTTCATTGTACAGCATTACTACTGGTATTTATCAACAACAGCAGAACTGAAATCTTTCTGACGTTATTTTTAAATGTTATTTGTGTATTATGATAAATAATTTGCTTGTTTATAAATTATAAATGCAATCTAGATTATGTCTATTACCTGTCCAACAATTTGTGTTTATAATTAAATAATATAATTAAATGATTAAGCATCTATCACGTGTCATTATGTGTTGTGAGATGAATCACGTGATTTACGTTTTTTTATGCTACAGAACTTCCGTTAAGGGAACATAGTGAGCTTTGATTCACCCTGGTTTTCACGGTGCATTGTGGGCATTTTTAAGGAGCAAACTTTCAGTGCATTGTTATGGTTTTGTCCTTAAAATGGCCGACACCCTATTCAGTGCCCAGACAACTGAACTAGGGATCTGATTGTGACACACCCTTTGTCTCCCCTTTCTGACACACCCACTTCAGTTCTTGCAGTCTCTACTCACAAGCTGATGAGTTGAATCAAGTGTGTTAGATGATGAGACATACAGAATGTGCAGCGCAAGGGGTCCTCCAGGTTTGAATACCCCTGGTCATTATGCATGGCCATACAAATGTGGCCATTGAAAATGCGTGCCAAAGTGAAAGGGACCTGCCAAATCAAGTGGTAGCATTGATTTGGCATTGAGAACACAAGGGATGCTTTAGCACAGCAAAGACATGATCATTAGGGGGCAGTCATGTTTCATTCTGAGTCATGTCACGTAGTGAAGCCAATTATCTG
Organism: Siphateles boraxobius; assembly: GCF_051911475.1. Classification (NCBI taxonomy): domain Eukaryota; kingdom Metazoa; phylum Chordata; class Actinopteri; order Cypriniformes; family Leuciscidae; genus Siphateles; species Siphateles boraxobius. The sequence goes on along the minus strand of NW_027508876.1, from coordinate 11,401,422 downwards.
TCTGGCCAGCAGATGTGAACCTGACGTGCTGAATTGAGTTCTTTTTTGTGGATAATTGCACTTGAATGGTCAAATACAAATACAACACTTTTTATTTAATGGGTGAATATCCACCAAAGGACTTGCTGTTTATATCGTGTTCCCCTCTGTTTAGCTGAAAAACTCAAGAGCTGGTAATATGTCAGCGTGATCACGGACAGCTCATTGGGACCGTGACCTTTTGTCGTTCTTTTCTATTGAACATTTACCTTTATAGTTGCAATCTATACGTGAAGTGACTAGAGCATGTATAAGAATGGCTGTGGAATTGGTTGTGAGAAATGGACGAAGACAGCTGATGTTCTGTAAGTGGAAATATGCTGACCGAGTAACATTGTTCACATATGTTTCAAAACACAAAGTACTATCAAGGATGACACCCAGACTCTTAACCTGAGAATCAAGAGAATTAAAAGCTGCAAGATTTTGCCAAATTGGATTTAGTTCCAACAAGAAGAACCTCCGTTGTTTCAGTATTCAGCTTGAGGAAATTGCATGAAAAACAGGATTTAACCTCCTTTAGACAGTCCAAAAGAGAAGAAGGAAGAGTAGAAGGCTTGGAAGACAAGTAGAGCTGGGTGTTGTCGTCCGCATAGCAATGAAAGCTAATACCATATTTCCTAAAAACTTGATGGGAAATAGTATCAAAGACCGTACTCAAATCAAGTAGGATAAGTATAGTTAAGAGTCCAGAATCAGCTGCCATCAGCAGGCCATTAACAACTTTTACCATGGCAGTGTCTGTACTATGCAATGGACGAAAACCGGACAAAATTTTTCAAATAAGATATTTTTTAAAAGGTGACCATGAACCTGAGATGCAAGAACCTTTTCGAGGATTTTTGACAGAAAAGGTAGATTGTAAATTGGGGAAAAGTTATTAGGATCAGCGCCCGGTTTCTTGAGTTTTGGCGTTATTACAGCAACCTTAAAATATGAAGGAACAACACCTGAGATGAGAGAAGAATGTATAATACCAGTTACTATACCAGATGGAGAAGATAAACAGGCTCTGACCAAGTGAGTAGGAAGTAGATCTAACTGACAGGTGGAAGACTTAGATCGTCAAATAAGACATGATGGTCGGACGTTCAAAACAATAAAATAAGGAAAGAAGAGAATCATGGGAAGGCGGATACAAAGGATCATATGGCATATTATTTTGAGGAGTTAAATATACAATATGTAAGATTTTTGTAATAAAATATCCAAAAACCACTTGCACAGTGTGATATACTTCATGCAGTTGTGTACTTACATTATCACAAAAGTTCCCAAGGATTCGAAAACCCAAAGAAATTCCAGTTTTAAATAATGGCTCGTCCCTTCTCATTGTCGCATATCAATTACGTAATATCTGCGCTATCCTCGGTTTTCGCTTGTAGAAACCATATATATATATATTAACTTATTAGCTGCCGTTTCAATGGGCCGCTGTACGTAAAACGCAAGCCGCTAATGAGGATCTATGTAAATATATATCTATGATACAATATCTCGCACGCCGCTATTGTGTCGTTCAGTCATCATGGTACATGATTATTGTTTACGAGTACAGAAAATCCCCCCCAAAAAAAGGTAAACGTAGATCAACTGAGTCAAGCAGGCTTTGGGAAAAACAGAAATAAAACAAGGATCAATATCGGTGTGGCATTTTCGAGATATAGAGAGCTTCACGACAAACTTAGACTTGATCTGTCCACATAGAGTCTGCTCTCGCATGTGTTTTAATAGACAGGTAGGCAAATATATATTATTCATTGTACACATTGCACTTTGTTTGCACTTCAGTGACGGTTTAAATCAAGTCTGGTGACCAAGTCTATGGCAGATAAATTAAATACAGTATGTGTGACACAAAAATATTTAAACATTACTTGCAAATACTCTGGGTTTGTTCAAAAGTACTTCTAGTACGATTGTTTTAAACATGTAATACTGGGCAGCATTAAGCCAAAAAATCATTTGAAAAATAATCACATATCAGTAACAGGCTAATATTGTTCCTTGCAGCTAATTCATTACAATGACATAAAATAGTGTGATCAAACAATTAGGTAATAAAAAACTAATGTATTAGTTAATATATAATTTATATGATTTGTGAATTCCACACATCTTTGCATGGTGAAAACGACATCTCCTATCGTTCCACTCTCCTTCATAGCGCTGTCAAGCTTCGTCTTTGTTATTGGTTTGAAAATGCAACCTCTGGTGGCGAAAAAATTACAGATTGTTTCTTTAATTGTTGATAAATATTGTCAGTTTTGGTATTAAAAAAGGTCATACATCTGTTACATAGATATAATATACTGTAAGTGAAAAGGAAGGGTACCAGGTGCCCTTAAAAGGGTGGTAAAACACGATTTCCCTTTTCTAACTTTAGCTAGTGTGTAATGTTGCTGTTTGAGCATAAAGAATATCTGCAAAGTTACAACGCTCAAAGTTCAAAGCAAACGGAGATATTTGCTTTTAAAGAAATCAATTTCTAAGGACTACAGCAAAAGGCCGGTAGGAACTACACGACATTCCTCCAGGGTTGCTGACATCACTAACCCCACTAAACCCCTCCTCCGAAAATACTAAATAAGGGGGGCGAAGCCATTTTATATTGCTTTGGAGAAGAGTTGTTGTGGTATAACGTTAGTAGGCTGGAGTGTTGCCGCAATGCCGTCAAAACGCTGTTATTTTCATCCGGATTGCAGGTCCACTTTCTTCAGCCTTCCAAGGGTCGGGGGAGTTAGGGATCAATGGTTAAAATTTATTTTTAACTCGGTCCCTCATAATTATTACCCAAATCTCACTCTCTGTGCTGCACATTTTATGGAGGAAAGCTTCCTCAATCTTCGCGAGTTCAATGCAGGATTCGCACAACGGCTTGTCCGTTGGAGCAGTTCCAACTTTAAGAACAGAAGCTGTTGTTTACGGGCCAAAACCTGTAAGTATGATTCATTTTTCGTCGATGTGTTTTCCTGTAATAGTTCGTATTGTTAATTGTATGTTGTAGCAAGGAAGTAAACAATTGACAACGAAAAAGATTTTATGTATTGTTTATCTACATGCTTGTTTATCTACAGGCATGCTAAACATGGTTCTGTGTTTGATTTGGCTACTGTAGTAAAGCCAATGTTTAGTGTTCGTTTTGCGTTAATAGTTCTGGCGAGAGATATTTGGCTACAATCGTTCTAAAAATACAAAAGTAACAGTGCCGTATACAGTCAGAAACGATCACTATACTAGATCCGCAGTCTTTACTCAAAAAAATCCCTTTGAGGACTGTAGTATAATTCGTTAGAACAATTATATGAAATTCTTGTTTATGAAGATTATTTTTTGTAATACTTTAATAATTATTACAATTAAATAACAGCGTATCTAAAAAGTAATGAGAGAACAACAAAAAACAAACCTTTCTGAAATGTCGTTTAACAGCCTTTCTTGAACAGGTTCTGCTCGACCATCTTCACTAACATTCTCTGGGTCCGATTGGTTTTATTGACACCATTGTTTATAATACACCAAAGCATAAACTACCGGTAAAGTTAAGGGGTGTGACGTTTCCAAAAAACATAAACTAGGCGGTTAGCGAATCACAACACACTGGGCCAGCTAACCAATCTGAGCCCATTGCGTATTTTTGAGGGACTGGCTTCATAGAACCCGGAAACCATCAGACCGTTTTTACAAGGAGGGAGCGAGCAGTGTAGAATAAAGGTAAAATATATGAAAAATAATGCAATTTTTTAAAAACAAAGCATGAACACGTTACAGTGCACCCCACAAACACAACCAATCCTTCGAAAAAAATTGTTTTACCACCCCTTTAATATATTATTTACTGTATTAAACAAAGATCTTGTGTTCCCTAATTATAGTAGAATAGTAATCAGATTTAGCTGTTTAGATAGCCTTCTTGCAAGAGAGCATGTGATCTGTATCTTAATGAACAGTAAGTCCAGTTTTAATGCATAAACGTTCCAATCGACGTCCCTTAGTTTTAAGTTGTCTCTGTTCAGATGTTTTTAAAGGTGCAAGTGTATCAACAACACTATGCAGTCCCTCATTATAATAGGAAACCAAGTCATCCGGAGTAGAGAAGGTCCATCAGAAAGAGCGGATAGATCAATGTTCTTAATATTCCGAAATGAGTTGGAACATGATGGTGCCATGGTAATTTGTTTTTACAATTAAGTAAAATTGTGTACAGTTAAGTACAACATAACACTGAATGATTTTCAGCGTTATAAAAGTAATGCATTACAATAACAGATTACTTTTTGCTGTAATGCAGTAGTGTAAGGCATTACTAATCAATTTTCAGTAATATTTTACTCTATTACATGCTCAGTTAGGCTTGCGTTACAACACACTTTTAGTTAATTGTAAAAAAACAACAACAAAAAAACACCAAGACCGCGAGACATTAACGAATGAAAAATGCAAGTAGGCTAAGTTACCTGTTCGTGGTCAGTCAATAGCCGCGTGTGGTGTCCAAGTTTATAAATAAAGACTAAATGGCAGCGTCTGATATATTTTTTAATAGCGATTTATTTTTTACAGGAGTGCTGTGAGGCATGATTTCGGCCTCTGTGCTCGCGCTGCCCAGTGGAAAAGCGGCTAATGGGTGAAGATGCAATGAAGAAGACTGTACATTCGCGAGATGGACCTATGAGCATTAGGCTACTCTATTTGTTCTGTGTTTTCTTTATAAACAGTTAGGCTATGTTTAGGTGGTATTTTTCATGTTTTCATCACGCAATCATTTTTGTGCGTTCACGTAACATGATGTAAGGAAAGCAACTAAAAGCTGTCACAAAGTACCGGCAAAAGCAATGATTATGAATAGGCTATGTGAAATATAGCAAGGAGACATTTTAATTGTTTATTAATAAAGATAAAGTTGACTTTACTGACTCGCGATCTTCGCAGTGAATGCGCCAGAGAGAAATGCACATTTCATACAGATAAGCAGAGAGCAGTCCATTTTGTTTCGTTTTGAATTGTTCTGTTTACAAGTAGACATTTCAATATATATATATTTTTCAGGTCTGTGAAGTAGGCTAGGCTACCTTATAGCCTATGCTGAGTTTCGGTTAATTTATGAGACGCGCTCCAGTTCATGCACAAGCGCCTCCGTGTCCTGATTATCTATTGTCTGCTATATTTACTTCTTATTTATTAAATCCAGGCAATTGGTTGATGAAACATTGATTAAAATTAAGATACAATAAGTACAAATCGAAATTCACTTTAAAGAAATTTGTGTCTTCTGTTTGAGGTCTCTATGAAAGTTTTAAAACAGTCCTTTAGTGCCGCTTCAGAGCGGTCACGTCCGTAACAAGAACTGTCACGTACATTGTTTTTTCCTCATAAATGCCAACACGAAAAATAAAATAAAATGAATATTTAATGTTCTGTGGAGAGCCAACCCTTCTTCACCTCGTGGGTAGTATTACTTTTGATTTGCGCAGTGTAATTCACAGAATTACAAAAAAATATTTTGCCTCCTCAAAGATAATTATTTTTTTTGTCATGCATGAATGAGTGTATTTCCCTCATATTAAATATAAAACGCATGTGTAGACTGATATTTTTCTAATGTCTGGACTCTTTTAAGGGGGTATCCTATGGATAAACAGACGTTTCAATATATTGGTATTAAATGCATTTTCTGAGAATTTATATTTCAAGTTTTGACACGTCCAAAACGCTGGAATTCCCCAATTTAAAATAATTTTTCCTCAACTAGTTTTGTGGTGTAGGTCTACGTATTTCATAATGTTAACTTTAAAATTCAAATAATACTAATAGTAATTTAAAGATGTGGTAGCATTGGATCTGGACGGGAAGGATAACTCTTGGAGTTGGAAGGGGTGTGTCGCCATTCTGCAGGTTTGTGGATCTGAGTGTTTCATATTGCATATCGTTACAGCCTTAGAATATTAAGTTCTAGCCTACTACTGTATAGCTATTTTGGTGAAAGTAACTCAAAAGTAATACAGCAGTAATGTAACGCATTACAATTCTGAGACAGTAATATTGTAAGGTAATTAATTACTTTTAAATTACAGTAACAAGTAATGTATAATGTATTACAGTTTGGAAGTAACTTGCACAACACTGATGATATTAACTTGTGATCTGATATGGGCAAGATATATGGCTACATTAATAAATAAACACAAAAACGAAAGTAAAAGTGACAGCCCCTCACGGACGACCAGGGGCGTGGTAGCGGGGGGAAAAAGGGTACCGAGTACCCAGGGCCCGAGGCAGGGGGGGGGGGCCCTTAGAAGACGCCGAGCTGAAGTCAAAAGTCCGTCCACGGGGGGCGGGGGGCCCAGCTAGATGGTTTGTACCCAGGGTCCAAAATTTGGTACTACACCCCTGCCCACACATATTGGGTCTCATTCATGAAACACGAGCAGAACGAATTTTTGTGTAAATCGTGTGTAAAGTGGTTCTGGCGTAAATTTTCGGATTCATTAAAACGTTCGTATTTTCCAAATGTTAGTTGGTAGGCTACGCAAGAAATCTACACCTGCTCCCAGCCACACGTAAATGCGCTTAACACCCGAACATTTTGCTCATTAATAAGGCTGCATTTTAATTCACCTTAATCGGGTTCATATTTACACAGCATTTTGAAAAATATTATATATAGTAATTAAATACGTTTTTTCTTATTATGAGAGCCAGTAATAGCATCTGCGATGGTGGTCCTTCTCCAGTTTTAATACGATTTTTCCGAAGTGAACTAATTCGTTTTTTGCTCTCAAGCTTAATGTCGAACCATTTTCTTCTCACTTCTGGGAATGTTCGATTAACAGATGAAAGTCCATTGACTGCATCTGTAATATGCTGCCAAGCTTCCTTTTTTTTAGGACCCAATACGCCACTATGTATGCTTGAAAATAAAATCTGGCGTTTTGAATGAACTTCTGATTATAAAACTTCAATTTCTGCATCTGAGAAATTTTTCTTTTTCATTCGCATTCATGTCATAAAATGATGCCCAAATATAGTTGTCAGTCGGATTTAATGGGCGGGATTTATGGTAATTGAGAATGAACGTGCACTGCATCCCATTTACGACTGATTGGAATTCATTAACACACACACACATTTCACTATCACATCTGACATTTACGAAGTATTTGTGAATCAGGAGAAGAGTTTTCAGGAAGGTCTCTTTCCGCGCAAATCACTCAAATATTTACTCGAATATTTACGAATGTTTCATGAATGAGACACATTATGATTAATCATATATTAAAATGGAATTTTGATTTTGTGACGAAAATTCTCGGTCTGTTATTTTTACACAAAAATCGCTGCAAAAGATGCTTTCCAACAGGTTTTATCGTAGTTTTTGTCCAACTCCATTGACTTGTATTGGATGTTCTGTGAGGTACGGTATTACTCCGCCGCCAGAGATGGAAATGGGGTTGTTTTTTTTATTTCTGTAGTCTTCCAGTCGCGGTATCGTAGGCTGCGGTACCGTAGGCTCATAGCGTAGACTACGCTATCCAAACATTGGCAAAGGTGCATTATCGCCACCAACTGGGCTGGAGTGTCTTTATTCAAGCTTTCAACAGAAGAATGTCCGGTTGTGAGGCGTTAGGAAAAATAGGTCCACAGTTTTACAACGAATGGTAAAACACCTGTTGGAAAGCATCTTTTGCAGCGATTTTTGTGTGAACATATCAGTGACCACTCTTTGTAAACTAAAGTTTAATGCGTTTTATGAAAGATTGTTCCAGTGCCCCTATGAAACCATTGTGGAGGTGGGGGGTGCTAATACAGAAACCGAAAATTCTCGGGACAGCAGCATTAGTCCAAATTTCAATCTTAACCGTTCTATTTCATCAGAAAAGATCTTAAAACAGGGCTTTAAGTGTAAAATACCGAACTCGTCCTTTAAGGCACGAGTAGAGTAACGATGATAATATGGCTACGTAGCCTACATAAAATACATTTTGCTATTAAGGGCAGCCTACCACACCATTGATGTGAACTTAGCTATACATGCCATTTACGTCAGAGGGAGCTATTTCAGGCCCTGTAGAGTTTTAGTGAATTGCCCATACTTTTTTATTTTGCTACTTCACCATTATTGTGGGAGTATTTTTGTATTTTCAAAATACTAATTACTTGTATTTTATTTTAAATACATTTTTCACATCCGTATTTTGTATTTTATTTTGATACATTTCATGAGCCAGTATTTGTATTTTGTAACAAAATAGTTTTTGATGTATTTCTGCCCACCTCTGATTGCAGCTATAGCTTACGTGACACTTACGTTAGCTAACTTACGGTAACCTGATGTATATAATATTATTAATAATAATATTAATAGTATATACTGTATATATATGTATATATATATATATATATATATATATATATATATATATATATATATATATATATATATATAAAATATTATATATACATACATACACACACAATTCATTTATTTAAATGGGTTAGGGGTTATGTGTGTATATATGCATATTTGTCAAAATGTGTGTTTGTGTAATACATATAGGCCTACATAAATACAAATGCATGCATATATATATACACACACAATTAATATATTATATGTATGGGTTAGGGTTAGTTATGTGTGATTGAAATATATATACATGTGTACTGTACACAGTACATCGTATACATGTATTTGTGTTTGTTTTCTGATGAATGGTTTAGTCTACGATTAGGGTAGGATGAAGGGGTACATTAGCCATACTGAAATGAATCCCGTTAACAGTTATTTAGCTACGTATTTAGGAACATAGTTAATTCACTCATTAGCCTACTATCTCTCCGGTTTCATTTTATTAAGTTAATATTTACTGAACATTGCTGCAAATATAGTCGTTGCTTTCTACGTTATGGGAGCAGTCCATTTCCCTCCTAAATCATTCATTTGTACATGCACAGCATAATTATTTATATTTTATGTTGGTTGGAATTCTGAACGGAGCGCCACTGCAGACCTCTTTGCGTGATCATGAAGGTAGGCTAATGGCTGAATCGGAATTTAAAAGCAAGATCACGGATCAATAGTCTAATACAGCCCAGTTGTGCTAAAATAAATATCATGAGACGTCCATCATCAGATGAAAGCTGCTAAAGCCAGTGCTAGTACTCATGCGAACATGAACACTAAGCTTTCCCTAAAAAAAAAACCCTAAAACTTATCTAAGTAATATAGGCTGCAGTATTTCGTTGTCCCCCTGCCTCTCCAAATGCAAAACTGACATTAACTAAATGCAATAATGCAGTAACAGCTGAAAAAGTACTTGGGTGTGTGTTTTATTTTATATTTATCGTTCAATAATGTAATCGCTGCTGTCTGTCCCATAGAAGAACATGACAGCCAGCGTATGTTTTGGAACTATTGGGGCTTACATGAACCACGTGACAGCCATAGCGGCGACATCAAAGCATGTCGCAACTCGTTCTCTCTATGGCTCTGGCTCCACACAATAGTCTCTGAAGACACGCCCATTGAAATAGAATTAGCCGACAGAATGAAGTCACACAATGGGCACGTCAAGGAAGCCCGAATATTATGGAGGACCAAACCTGCAGAAATTAAAAATGTATAAATGAATAAATAAACAAATATGCCAATAAATGCAAAAATAAATAAATAAATTACTATTTATACCTTTATTTCCTTATTTATGTATAATTATATTGTTCCCACACTTATTTATTTTTTCATTTATTTATGCATTTATTTATTTTCAATTATATTTATTTATGTATATATGTATTTATGTCTACATTTATTGCTCTGTATGCTAATGTGGGGGGCGTGTTTTACCTAAGACATAGCAATCGAGTGGCAGTGCTGAAACATTGAGGCCACAGTGACACCTTGTGGTGTGACCAAACAATGCGCAAGAGGTTTGTGGGCGTGACTTTACAGGTCACGCGGAAATAAATGACTTAGATGGGAAATATGGGCAAAATCTTATATCATGGTTTATATTTTAAACTGTTGACTTTCAATCAGTTTGGATTTGCCAGTAGGGGACTAGTTCACCACAGATGTCCGGATAGAGACATGAAGAAGCAGCAGAAGTTTTCTTTGCAGCTTTTATTTTCTCCACAACAATTCCATAAAGCTTCAGTAAAGGTTTAGCACATAAGTGCTGATGAGTACAACCCTAATGCCATGAGTATGGGTGTGGTCTAAAACAGTACATAATATATATATATATATATATATATATATATATATATATATATATATATATATATATATATATATATATATATATATATATATATATATATATATATAACATAACAGAAACAAATTGATAAAATAAATACAATGAAAGGTAGCAGAAATGCTTCCATAAACATAAGCAACATCATGTAAATGAGTGAACAAATCAAATCACTACTTCTGTGTGAAGTATCCTTAAACATGGAGTAGACAATAATATCAAACAATTAACATAAGTTGAAATACATAAACCTACTTACTTGTATAATATACGCACACATCAATGGCAAGACAACACAGAGTCTGTTTGCTACACTCACCCCATGCAGAGCGATTACATACAAATGCTAATCAATGCCACCTGCTGGAGTGCCTTTTCACATTGCTGCTTTAACAGCGTGCTCTGCCATTGGCTGATTGCCACAGCAATTCTCACAGACTCAAACACAAATACAATTACACTGAGCCTTTTTAACAGGCGCCCCCAGATTTTTAAAGAATGAGGACATCTGCCCACTATAAAAAAGGTCAAAGTCAAATTTTAGTCTGGAATCTCAGGCAGCTGTATAACCTTAGCCACAGGTCGCACATAAAACTTGTCCTTAATTCTCACTTCAACAGTCCGGACTTTATTATCCATCCCAGGGAATACTTGTGAGATCTGACCAGTAGACCACAGGGCCCTGGGGAACGACGTAAACTCAGTATTTCACCTTGAGGGTATATCACTAGAGGAAGTGATGAATCAGGCCGTCCAATAAGGAGCGAATTAGGAGTAATAGGATCTGGATCAGAGGCATTCAAGGAGATATAACCAAGAGGTTTAGAATTTAAGATCCCTTCAATCTCAATGAGTGTAGTGAGAAGAGTTTCCTCGGGTATAGGCTGAGTTCCCAGAGTGACCTGTAGAGCCTGTTTTAGGGAACGAATCTCCCTTTCCCAACACCCACCGAAGTGTGGAGCATGAGGTGGGTTGAATCGGAAGTTAATCTGCTGATGGGCAAGCTGTTCCTGAAGCTCTGGAACTAGTTCGCCAAATGCCTGTCGTAGCTCCCTTTCCCCTCCTTTAAAATTCATACCTTGATCACATAAAACTTCCAAAGGCTTCCCATGTCGGGCTATAAAACACCTGAGAGTCATAAGGAAGGAGTCTGTATCAAGTCTGGGAAGGAGGCCGATGTACACCGCACGAGTAGTCATGCAATTGAACAAGATACCCCAGCATTTCTCATTCCTGCGTCCAATTTTTACTATACAGGTATATGGCCCGAAACAGTCGATACCAGTAGAATAAAATGCGGGTTTGAAGAGACGTAGTCTGGCTGGAGGCAGATCTGCCATTCGGGGTATATGTGTGTTTTTACGAAGCTTCTGACAATCTGAACAATCCTTATGCTGATAACGTTGGATTGCTTTTCTACCCCGAGGGATCCAATATTTACTATGCATTTCTGCCAATACTCTCTCCTGGGTGAAGCAGCTTGGTATCATAGTCCTTAATGAGAAGGGGTGATAGTGACGGGATGATGGGAATCCAGCACAATAGGATGCATCAACTCAGGCTCAATCTCTTCACAGCAGCGAAGATGACCTCCTACCCCAAGAAGGTGACTTACACAGTCAAGTTCGGGAGCAAGGCTAAGGAGCCGACTGTTACTATTCAGTTGTTTCCCCGCTGTAAGTTGTGCCATATCAGAGGGAAAGCTTTTCCATTGGGCTTGCTAAAGGATAGCTATCTCAGCCTGTTGAAAGGCTTCAGCTGATGGATTGACCCCATCCTCCCGGACAGATTCTGCAATGGCTGTCAGGGACGACTGCCGCACACACATAAACAAAACAATAATAATCCAGGCCTGGTCCTCTCTCGTCCTCCACTGTCATCACTCCTCCTTTTATGATTCCGACGCTCATTATTGTAGCAACTGAGACCAATCAGACACAATTATTTGTTATGGTTAACAAATAATCTTTAAAGCTCACGCTGGCACCTGTGGCCCCATCCCCCTAGCGGGTGCAAGGGGGGCTTTTGGGTTAGCATGGATACGATCAGATAAGTTGCTTTTATTGCTGTCAAAGAAATGTGGCCACATGCGCAAGAGAGAAAACAATCTTTAATACAGACTTTGCTGCATTAATCATAGACTAACTGATCTATAAATGAACCTGCATCCCAGAAACTGTGTGAATGATTTACTGTCTTGTGTACTATTAAGTATATACTATGGTATGTATTTTATTATACAACCAACCAACGGTCAATGTAACCTCACCTGTATTATGTCTCCTACCTAATTAATCTTCATTTAATGACTCGCACTTTGATGTACATCACCTTCTCTTAGAATACAGTGTGGATTTGTTATATCTATCTGAGCATTAATGAACAGAAAAAGGGTTAAGGCAGAGGTCTAACCACACTTAGGACAAAGACTCATAAATCTTGCCCACAGAGGAAACTCCCGCCAGAAAGTCCACCCTTCTCATTGGTAAAGCAAACTCGGAGGTGAGACTTTCTCCTCAGGCTTTATTAGAGACAGTCCACAGTGACCTCGCCCTCTTAGTTTTTCTCATCTGGCCACAACACTGCTTCTGCTGATACTGGGGAACATTATGTATACATGTATGTATGTTTGTTTAGTTGTTATGTTCGTGATTTAGTTAATATAACTTGTGCAAAATATGTATTTGGTTCGACTTCACTGCTTGCAAAACAAAGCCTCTTATACGATTTATGATCTTGTTACATGCTCAAAGCGCTGTACATGCTAATAAATAATTATTCTTCCATGGCCATGGAAGATACCCTTTTCTTAGAATAAATGAATAATAAAAAAAGAGTTCGTTGGAAGAACTGATTAATTGATTGTAATATTAAGTTAGCTACATCAAGTTAATACAATTAACTGACCCAAATATTCATAATTAATCATAACCAGTTATTATTGATTATTAATATTTCCCCTCTGAGCTGACTCCTTACATTATCAATCACACCACCAGCCTCGCGCCAATCTCTCACGGCTCTCGGCCCTGCCCTGCTTGCCCTATAAAAAAACCCTCAGAAATCCAAGATGGCAACAGTGTGAGTGGCCAGCCGACTGTTGCTCCCGGTTGTATGGATGTTTGTCTTGCTTTTATTGACTGATATGAATACTGCAGACTCTCTACTGGTGTACGATTGTCAAACACTTCTGGCCATTAGGTTGGCTAAGGGTAATACGTCGATCTATAATGTTAACCAGGGTGGAAAAAACAACTCGCCCCCTCCTCCGCTCCGGCGTAGATTACCTGCCTATCTCTGCCAGACCCCATGCTCTCTCGGGAGTAAGAACAGCCGGGGCAAACTAGGTGCCAATCTTCGCTGGATTTTGGAAGATCTTGATATGGACTGTCGTCGGTACGTGCTTCAATGCTTTTGGGATCCTGCATATAAGAGGCTGGTACCTGTGATTGACGTGGATAAGGAGCCTCCGGTCATTATTCATCGGCCAGCCCGTCTTAGAAGAGGTGGTGTGGACGCTATTCTCCATCGGTCTTTTGATTATGAATCTCCGTCGTTAGAAGACTCAGCTCCAGTGAGGATAGCCTTGTAAATGCTAGATCACTACATGTAGCTAACAAGTCCTTTATTTGGAATGACTATTTTACTTCCAAGGACCTGGGCATGTTGTGTGTGACTGATTTTAGAAGTTTTACCACTGAACTGTACCTATTTTAACTCTCCACGGCTTACGGGACGAGGAGGTGGAGTAGCAACTATTTTTAAAGAACATTTAAACTGCCGGCATTCGTCATCTTACTCCTATTCCAGCTTTGAACTCAGTGTTTTTTAACTAATGTCACGGTAGACACATTCTCTGTTCCTTCTCGTCTCGTGTTTATGTTGTGGTATGAATACACGTGTGTAGTGGGCGTGAGTGTATGACATCACCTGATCCTCATCCACTTCACCAGCTGCAATCAATCTCACCACTCTACTTATACTTACCGCTGTTCTATCATCCTTGTCAGATCGTTGTTTGATGTCGTTCGTGTTGGTGTTCCAGTGTCCGGTTCCTGCCTTGTCTTCCTGTTCCTGTTCTTCGTCTTCGTCGCTGGGTTTTCGTCTGCCGTCTCACCGTCACCGCACCTCTTCACTTCATCACGGATCCTGACCACCGAAGTCCCTGCGTCACCTTGTTTACATCCGCCTGTACTGTTTCACCTTCATCATTAAATTACCTGTTTACTCGCTATTGTTTCCCGTCATTCATCACACAGATCATGACAACTAAGTCCGAGTTATCCGTTGTTGTGCGCTGTTGTTTATCGCCCACCCAAATATAACAAGGACTTTATTGATGATTTTTTTCAGATTTTTTTTTGCCAGAATCATGACGAAATATGATCGGGTCTTATTTGCGGGGGATATTAATATCCATGTGTGCTGTCCCGCCAAGCTTCTGGCTAAAGCTTTTTTAAATGATCATATCGTCAGTTTGTGTCTAGTCCCACACATATATGTGGACACACTAGATTTGGTTTTATCATTTGGGGTGCCTATTGGTAATATTGAAGTCTGTCATGCCACTTTCTCTCATTTACCTGTTTTATTTGAGATATGTATTTCTTGTGATTCTAAAGTGACGGTTCCAAACCGTCGCTGTCAGACGATTAATCCTTCAACTGCTCAATTATTTTTTGAGGCTTTTAATGGCATTAATGATGATTATTCAATGTCCTCATATGGCCTTAACACCGATGACTTAACCTCAATATTCTTTTTAACCTGTCAAAGTATTTAGGATACAGTGGCCCCTTTTAGGATGGTTCGAGAAAAAACTAGTTCAACCGTGGCTGAATGCTACTATTCGAGCTATACGGCTTGAGTGCAGAAGGGTGGAATGCCGCTGGAAGAAGGATAAATTACAGATCTCTTTTGATATTTTAAAGGAGAATTTGTCTAAATATAAAAAAACTGTTAGATCTGAGAAATCAAAGTATCTCTCTAACATCATCTGTAATAACTCTCATAAGCCAGCTGTGCTGTTCAGTACTATTAACCCTCAGGGGTCTGAGGGGTTTTCTGGGTCCTGGAGGTGTTTTGACATGCTCTGACATTTGTGCTTTTTTCAGTTATTTATAAACATCTTAATGGCAAAGGTGTAAATTCACTCTATATAGCACAAACGGGGCTACCGTAATATGTGAGCAACATGTATGAACATGTTTGTATTTTTGAGAGAATATTGTTTATGCATGGTTATTGAAAAAACTAAAACTTAAAGTGTCTGAAATAAGGCCACAAAACACATACTAAATAAGTGTCTACAAGACTTTTGACTAATGAGTGCTGTTGCCTAGAGTTTTTGCTTCAAAATGATCTGAAAATCATCCTGCCTAATCATTTACACAAAACAATACATTGATTTAAATTTTATAAGACACCTTTTGTTTGGAAAGGCAATATGCGTGGAGGCATGTTCACACCTGAGAAGACAAAGGCCGGATAATGTGCCACATACATAATGAGCTGCATATTAATTAGCCTTTCACACAGGAGTGTCACAGGGTCCCAAAGAACGCAACGACAAAATAAATTATCTATATATACATATTTTACAATTAGAAATTGTAACCATTTACAAATAGGTTACAATTACAACAACAATTACAATTTTAACAATATTTCAAGTGTATTCTTTCTTTGTAAAAAGTATACATTTTATCATACGTATTAAAAAAGGTAAGGATTCATTAGTTTGAATATTGGAACAAACACTATAATAACATCTTAGTTGATAATTCAATATACCAACTTTATTTTTGACAAAACATCATACTATAGTATATTTAACAAGCAGAAATTGGTGAACAAAAGCTTAACTATTTAATGTGACAGTAGTCTTTTTTTACAGTCAAAACGTTATAATCTATCCAAAACTCATCACAAAATCTTGTCTAAACATTCATATTTAGTCTGTAACATATTGTGTATGAAATATTTGCATATATATTATATATTAGCGCGCGTGCCTGTGCCGTTCATTCATCATTTAGCCTACACACAGACACGCAATTCATATTTAAACAGTCTTTTTGCGGTTTATAGAAATTATTCAATATCGCGATTAGAACAAAGCACTTAAGAATAAATGACTTACTACATCAGCTGGATCCGTTGCTCCTCGAAATGAAACTGCCAGCACTTCTGATACATTTTCCAGGGTTATTAGATAGTATCATTCCTCACAGGGTAGGGATACACAGCGGTAGTAAGAAACTTACTAAACATGATGTGTTTTATTATCCAGCTGGTGTGCGTTGGCATGTTTGCATGGCTTGCCTTAGATCATTTGCGTTTGAATACCGCACGCTCTCCGTGGGCGTGGCACATTAACGCGTAATGAGGTATAATGAGCTGGAAAGAAAAATACTGACATCTCTCTCTTTTCATACAGATTACATAAACTGAGAATATTTGTTTTTTATATAAATTACTTCATTTAAAAGAAGAGAATTTCAGCTTCATAAAGAGAAATCTCTCGTATCTCTGTGACACATGAGTCTCTGTACATGACAATGGTTAAATGAAAAATCAAACTCCTTGGAAATGACATGTATGTAGGCTACTATGTTTCAGGAATAGCACGAAGTTATGTGACTGTTCAAGTCTCTGTCTTTAGTTCAATGTGTTCAATAATGTGCTTTTTTGTCCTTTGTTGTGTATCTTTGGATTATGTTGTGTTGTAAATAAATCCAAACAATCAAAAAGCCATTCTTTTTTAAATCTCCTCATTCTTTGTGCAAGGCTCCTCATGATGATAGGGCCTCTATAGCACCTGATGGGGCCATTTGGGGAGGGTCTTTGTCTTTCTCAGGTGTAAAATGCATTCATATTAATGAGAGATCACGCCCCTCCGCATAAAGCTTTCTTACACAAAACACGTCATACAAATTTTAAATGACTTTATTGTCTTATCTGAATGAGTAGTCGGGATGATTTTCACATAGTTTTGGAGCAAATACACTAGGCTGCATAATACCATTTTCAAAAGTCTTGTTAAGAAATAATCAGTTTGGGTTTCATGACCTTATTTCAGTGACAATTAATTTTTTTCACAAACCACGCATAAACGTCATAATCTCAAAACCACAAACTTTTACATACATGCTGCTGACATATTATTGTAGCAGAGTTTGTGTTGAATACAGTGCAATTTAGCCATGAAAATGTCAGAGCATGTCAGAACACCCCCAGGACCCAGAAAACACCTCAGACCCCAGAGGGTTAAATCCTGATGTACTCGTTACATCATAAGAAGAATGGCATCTACACTAATTTTAGTGTCTTTGTTTATCCCAATGTTTTCCCGCAGCCTGCCGGATCCAGGCCGTTTCCAGATCTGTCGAAGGACCTTCGCCTGGACCCGATGACAATGCAGTGCTGAAGTGCCAACTAGCCTCTCCCTATTGAGGATCCCTATACCACTCTACAGATAAAGAGTTGTGGAATTTTCGGTTTTGCGTACCTACCCGAAGTGATAAAATAAAATTGTGCATCAAAATTTACAGGCAAGACAAGTAGTTTGTTAAGGCATGGTTTGTGGGGAATTACAAACCTGCGCACATATATTCAAACGCACATAACTATAGAATCAATTCTTAATGCGCATGTGAACGCCATCAGGGTCTATCACAGGTTCGCGTTTAAAGTCTGTTTTGAGAGAACAGTGTCGTCTTAGCGGCCCCTAATTTAATAACAAATGACCATTTCGACGGAAGTGAATCAATCAAAATTAACTTTAGCTGGAAATAACATTTATTCAAGTACCACTATAAAACCAAACCAATCTCTGTTACCTTAAATTATATGTTTATCTCTGTAAAAAGCTGCTTTGAAACAATCTACATTGTTAAAAGATTTATATAAATGAGGATGACTTGACAGAGTACCTCTGCTCTGATTGAGGGCCCGCGACACAAATGCGATGGGCTTCTCCATGCCCCGCTGAGTCTGTGACAGCACTGCTCCTATGGCTGTAGCTGACGCATCGCAGGTCACCAAGGTGGGGCTAGAGATAACGAAGTGAGCCAACACTGGAGCTGTAGTGAGCTGCACCTTGAGCACACGCACCGCCTCAGAGCATGCCTGTGACCACACCCACGGCTCATCCTTACGCAGCAAACGCCGTAGTGGAGCAGTGGTAGCAGAATAATGTGGCGAATAATCATTCTAAGCTAAAAGCGACTGAAAATAGATAGGTTTTAAGACAGGACTTGAACTCAGACAGAGAGGAAGTTTCTCTAATATAAAGTGGGAGCTTGTTCCAGAGTGTGGGACCAGCCACTTCAAAAGCTCGGTCTCCCCTTGATTTTAGCCGGGTTTTAGGTATCTGAAGAAGAAGTTTCGTTTCAGATCTAAGACTTCTAGTGGGAGAGTAGAAATGAAGTAAATTGGATAGATAAGAAGGTGCTAAATCATTTTAAGATTTATACACCGGTATTAAAATTTTATATTCAATTTTAAAATGTATCGGTAGCCAGTGAATGTATCTCAGCAGGGGGGTGGCATGTTCAAATTTCCCTTTTCCCATAAGGAATCTCGCCGCAGCGCTTTGAACAATCTGTACGGGCCGTTTGGGACTTTGATGCACCGAAATAAAGAAGGTTACAAAAGTCCAGGCGCGAGGTGATAAGAGCATGGATCGCAATCTTCAACGAGCGTTTAGGTAGATAAGATTTCATTTTCGCTATCGAGCGAAGATAGAAAAAGCTAGATCTGATGACAGCACTAATTTGTTTATCGAATTTAAGGGAGCTATCTAAAATCACACCAAAGTTCCGTACGTGGGGAGCAATAGATAGATAGATCTATAGATACCAGGTTAAAATCATAGATTTGCCTAGTTTCTGAGGGGTTAAAAACAATTACTTCTGTTTTGTCTGAGTTCAGAAACAGGAAGTTTCCAGCAAGCC
This sequence comes from Siphateles boraxobius, assembly GCF_051911475.1. Lineage (NCBI taxonomy): Eukaryota > Metazoa > Chordata > Actinopteri > Cypriniformes > Leuciscidae > Siphateles > Siphateles boraxobius. The sequence continues at coordinate 11,382,170 of NW_027508876.1, read as the reverse complement.
ATGCTTTTACCTCCTCAAGACATGTTGTCAGACTGTCTATAGCACTCTTATTTTTCTCAGACAAAGGCATATAAATCTGCATGTCATCAGCATAACAGTGAAATGAGATATTGTGTTTTCTAAAAATAGAGCCCAGAGGAAGAAGATATAGTGAGAATAAGACAGGAGCTAAAATAGAACCCTGAGGCACACTGCAAGATAGATTTTGAAGTGAAGAAGAGAAATGTCCAATTTTTACAGAGAAACGTCTATTAGTTAAAAAAGATTTGAACCAGCTCAGGACCACGCCCCCTAGTCCAACATAAGACTCAAGTCGAGAAATGAGAATCGTGTGGTCAACAGTATCAAAAGCAGAGGACAAATCTAACATAACTAAAATGACGGAATCTCCCAAATCTGTAGTCATATAAATATCATTGAGAACTTTTGTAAGGGCAGTTTCTGTACTATGCAGTGATTTGAACCCTGATTGAAACTTTTCAAAGATATGATTGTCGGTTAAGAAAGTCTGAAGCTGTAAGAATAAAATTTTCTCTAATACCTTTGAAATAAACGGCACAATGGATATAGGACGATAGTAAGATAAAATAGAGGCCATCAATTGAGGGTTTCTTTAGTACCGGTGTAATTGAGGACATTTTCAAGCTTGAGGGTATAACTTCTTCCTGCAAAGATTTATTTAATAACAATCTCAACCCTGGGCTGACAGTATCAAATAATTTTCGCAGATAGCGCGGATGTAAAGTGTCATACATACAAAAGGAAGGTTTAAGTTTAAACATTATTTCCTTTACGTAATGTAAGGAGACAGGATTGAATGAGGTCCAGAGGGTAGATTAACTCATCTCTGTTGGTATTTCCTGTTCAGAGACTTGAAATTGAGCTCTCAGGTTAGAAACTTTATTGCCAAAGAATCTAGCAAGATCCTCACAGAGTGCCAAAGATGGGCAGCGAAGAGAGTTTATAGAAAGATTTAAAATAGAGTTAATGACCGAAAAGAGTGCCTTAGGGGTGTGGTGACATTTCTCAATCAATGTAGTAAAATAAGAAGCTTTAGCTTTCTTAACCGCATTCTGATATAGCGATAGACTGTCTCTTAAGATCTCATACGAGACCTGTAATTTGTCTTTTTTCCACTTCCTTTCTGCTATTCCTATTCACTGCTCACAGGTCGACTCACACCCGTAGGACCCCTGATTTCTTCTGAGCTACCACCAGGTTTGAGACCCAGGGCGATGCATCCACTAGTTCGATAATGCCAGCGTCCAGCAGCTGCTTAAGTTCAGCTGAGACACCATCACGGAAAGCCAGGGGAATGCGGCGAAGTGGTTGAACAGCGGGGTTAAGGAGAGGTTGGTGGGCAAAAAAAAGCATTGAGGCAACCCAAGTCTTCAAACAGGGACGGCCATTTTTGATGCCAAGGGGTGGAGACTGTCAGGATCGCAGCTCCCATTGTGTCCACTAGGGAGAATCCCAGAGCCGAGAACAGATCCAGATCCATCAGATTGGCCCCGCGACGGGCAAAATGGAAGGTAAAGCTGGGTATCAACTATGGACAAGTGGCTGTTGGGTATGGCAACAAGTTAATACCCAGCTTTACCTTCCATGTTGCCCGTCGCGGGGCCAATCTGATGAATCTGGATCTGTTCCCAATCCTGACAGTCTCCACCCCTTGGCATCAAAAATGGCCGTCCCTGTTTGAAGACTTGGGTTGCCTCACTGCTTTTTTTTTGCCCACCAACCTCTCCTTAACCCCGCTGTTAAACCAACCATTCAACCACTTTGCCGCATTCCCCTGGCTTTCCGTGATGGTGTCTCAGCTGAATTTAAGCAGCTGCTGGACGCTGGCATTATCGAACCAGTGGATGCATCGCCCTGGGTCTCAAACCTGGTGGTAGCTCAGTGGAAATCAGGGGTCCTACCCAGTAGATCAATCTTTGAGTCGCCATAGCCACAGAGTGAAGCAGAGGGTGGTGAAAGTGGCAGCGTTCTGAAAAAACAAATGTATGTGTGCCTGTTCAAGACAGACACGCTGGCACCAGTGTCCAAAAGTAGTGGGATACACACATCATTTAGGTGCACTGAAAATGTTTTAAATGGGACTGGTCGAGAGTAAACATTGTGAATGATAGAAGGTGACTCAGCTGGAGCTAAGTGGCAGACTGAAGGAAAATGGTTGCGTTTGCCACAGTTGCAACACGTTTGGCCACGGGCTGGGCAGTTCTGTGCTCTAGACAGATGAGATGAAGATCCACAGTTATCACAGGGCCGTCACGGAGCCCACAAGCTAGTGCTTGTGGGCGTGGCTGAGACCACTGTGGGCATCTCAGTAGCATAACTGAGGAGTCTGCTGCTGCCAAAGTGTTGTTCTGGCTGGGCTATAATGTTGATGGGGGCATGGGGGAGGGGGCTGGGTAGTCTGTGACTGTTTGCTGTTTAGTCAAAGCTGACGCACATGCAGCTGCACTCTCTATTTGTAATGGAATCGCTCTGACCCTCGGCTCCCAAGCAATGCAGTAACAACGCCTTTTTGCGGGCTGTGCTCACATCAGTCAGCCCCACTGCCAAGATGAAAGCCTCGAAGGACTGTAACCAGTGAGTCCAGGGAATCGGAGGCTCACCAAGTAGAGCAAGGAAAGGAGCAGGAGGTGGTAGTGCGATATCAGCCATCCTCGTCGCCAAATGTTATTTTTGAGAAGGATCACACTGACACAGCGAGTAACATTAATTTATCGTAACTTTTACTTCAAAACTCACTGTCCTTTCAGACCCAAGTAAACGAACCATACATTCATCAGGCATAACAGAATGCTCCCAGCACAATCAAACTCTATCCATCCTGAACACTAACTCAATGCATTATTAAACCCCCACTTGAGAACACAACACAGGGGACTGTGCGATTTTAAGTTTACTAGACCTTTCAGCTGCATTTGATACTATAGATCATAAGATCTTAATTACACATGTAGAACAATGTGTTGGTATTAAGGGTACTGTGTTTGCATGGTTTAGATCTTATTTGTCTGAAAGAACTTTCTCAGTTTGTTTTGGAGACTTTGTCTCCTCAATGGCTTCTTTCACATGTGGGGTCCCCCAGAGGTCCATTTTGGGGCCTATTTTGTTCTCCCTGTATATGCTCCCCTTAGGACATATTGTCATGAAATTTGAATTTTTTTTCATTGTTATGCAGACGATACGCAAATTTATCTGCCTTTGAAACGAAAAGATACTCACACTTTAGCGCCTCTATTGCAATGTCTTGAGGAAATTAAGATCTGGATGGCACTAAATTTCCTTAGTTTTAATGAAAAGAACAGAAGTTATGCTGTTTGCACCGGGAGGCACTTATGAGTCATTAGATTTGGACCTTGGTTAATTGAATCCACTTGTGAAGCCCTATGTAAAAAATGTAGGTGTATTATGGATTGCGATTTTAAATTGGACAAACAGATTAACTCGGTAGTTAAATCTATTTTTTTCCAATTGAGACAACTCACCAAGGGGAAATCTTTCCTGTCTAAGAACTCTCTGCGCATCCATGCATCCTAGCATGGATAAGAGCAGGGAGAGTAGCAATAACCCCCCTTAGGGTAAACAGAACAGAACCAACATGAATGCATTGCAGATATCATTAATTCAAGATTTTAAAGTACAACATATTTTGAGAATTATTCTGATTCAAAGGGCAATCAGAATGCCAAATACTGACTGCACGAGAGGAGGAGCTGGGGATGGAGGAGGGTAATTAGCTCCTGAGAAACGCGATAGCTGCTGATAATACTGAGGGAGCTTATATATATATACAGTGATAGGCGTCGTATTCCTATAGGTAGCCGTGGATCAGCTGAGGATCAGCTGAGAGTCAGCTGATGCGAGCATGACTAAGGCCCTGTCCACACGGAGATGCGTTTAGCTGTATAGGTAAAAAAATTTTATCGGATCGGCGTTTCGTCCAGACGGATCCGGCGTTTTGGGAGACTGAAACCGCAATTTTTTGAAACCGGGTCCCAGGGTGGATAAATCTGAAAACGACACCCTTGTGTTTTCGTGTGTACGGCCAATCCGTATATTTTGTGAAACGATGATGTAATCATCCCACGTGTTGACTAGTCAGACACACTAAATCAGTAACAACAACTGCGACTGCTTGCTTGAGTTCATGCTTCAGAAGCTACTGAGCCTCTTTTATTTCTTTATTTATTATTTAGGCCTACTTTAATGGATTTTTATTTTATTTCTTTATTTTACTTCTTTATTTATTTATATTTCTTTCTTATGCTATGATGATTGTATTTAGTCTGATTAAGACATTTTGTACGGATGGGCATTTCAAGCAAAAATAATATTCGACGATCGCTGGGAATTATTTTATTATTATTCAAAAAACGCACCTCTGCCCCCTCATGCTCACCGGTAACACGGCGTTCGCTCCGACATTAACTTTCTCTGTACTGTAGGCCTACATGTTGTAGCCATTAAAGAAAAGTTAGTTTCATATTTATGTTTAAATATTCTGTTATTTTTTCCATTTCATATATGTTGATTATATGAAAAGTGAACAGCGTGAGTAGCCTAATCATAAGATGCGCAATATCGAGACAAATCATTTTGACCACTTCTTTAAGTTTTGTTTTGTATAAAGCCTTCCTTTAAAGTGAATTTCGTTTTGTATAAATTGTCTCTTAATTTTAATCAATGTTTCATCAATCAAATTCCTGGATTTAATAAATAAGAAGCAAATATAGCAGACAATAGCCTATAATCAGGACATGGAGGCGCCGACGCGATATAACTTGCATCGCACGTGAACTTGAGCTTATCTCATAAATGAACAGAAACTCAGAAATATATCTAAGCTTGAAATGTCTACTTTTAAACAAAACATTTCAAAACGAAAAGAAACAGACAACTCTAATAATCCGTATGAAGTGCGCATTTCTCTCTATAGGCACCTTCACAATACTGCAAAGGTGGCGAGTCAGCATCGTCACAGAAAACACTAGTTTATTAATAAACAATTAAAATGTTTCCTTGCTTTATTTGACACATTCATTGTGAGTAGGCTATTTGCCGGTTCTTTGTGGCAAGCTTTATGTTTTAGCTAACCAATCGAATATCGTGACTCATCCCATTTTGGACCAGGCCATTTATGGTTTTTCATATTGTTCAATAAAGTTCTTGGTAAAAAAGAAAAGAAGCTACTGTGCCTAATATTACATACTGTATATTATTGTATACAGCGCGAAAGGTTTATGCGCAAGTCTTCTTCTCTGTTTTTAGTGTATCTGTGTCAGAAATACAGCGCCTCATACTGGTCTGGCATGTATACTACATCGGTTTGAGTCGGTTTCAGTGGTTTCGTGTGTACGCAGATATTTCTTGAGACGGGGAATGTTGCCATGTTTACGGAATCTTTTTTTGGAACGAGGAAAAAAAAGATCGGATAGGGAAAGCTCTGGCTTCATGTGGACGTGGCCTAAAGTGACCTGCCAGGACTGACGCTACGCTTAATTTTTATCAACAGAAACTAATCATTGTAATATGGCTCAACAAGCTTAGTCTTATTGCTTGAATGTCTTGTTTTCTTGATTTACGGCAAGTAACATGTTTGTACCATACCTTAGAGACAATGCTATTTTTTCAAGTGGCTAACATAACATAATCAGAAAGAGCTTTATTTGTAGTAATAGTAATACAGCATTTTCTCCACCATACAATCGATCTAGATTACTACAGGGTGCAACAAGTGTCTTATACAAGCCACCGAGCGAACACATAATAATGTTATAAAATAACTTTTTCAACACATTCAAATGTATTTTAGTATGATTGTTTTGACCAAGTAAAACTGTCCTGCGTTACCCCACAATTTTAATACATCAAATAAAGTGACCTGTGTGAGTAGTAATTCAGCACTTGCACTGTTTTGTTCAAAGAAACTGTGTGATGACGTGTTGTCAATTATAGATTATCAAGGGGCTTAAGTGGTTACATATGTAACTTTGTTGATTGGTCATGTGTGTATTTAAAATAGGAAGAGTTTGTAAATTTGTATATGCCTGATGAAGGTCGAAAGACCGAAACGTTGCTGCTAAATTAAAGTTTTATTTGCAAGCAATGATAGTCTGCAGGGAGTTCCTATTTGTAGATTGTCGATCAAGCTTGGTCTTCCTTTCCTACGCACCTATCACCAACAGGTGTGCGATGGCTTTTGTTTGTTAAAAGGAAATAAAATGTACAACATAAACAATGTACAACAATAAAAGGAGGCAGACGTTAAACGTAACTTTAATCATAAAATAAAATATAAGCAATAAAACGAAAGGAGCGGCAGTGGCCTACTGCTGCATATAAGCATAATAAAAACATCAATGTTAAATGTCCCAGGCTCTCTGCCCCGCCTGTAACGTAAATACAACTTTAATACATTAGCTTATCCATGAGCATTATTTCTGCCTGAATCCCGTCGGATTACTTTCCAAAGGCTGTGAAGGTGAAGAAGACAACTCCCATGATTCCACGCTCATTCACTGTATCATCAAGCTACGCCTTTATTATTGTTTGGAATAAGCGACTTCTAGTGGTGCTACATACCTTTAAGGCAAAAAAAAAAAATACTATATATATAGCGGTGACTTTTTTAATTGGGTATGCTGGGTGACACATTATGTCTTTCAGAAAGTTATCATGACAGAAATACAAAGTTCTTGCATACAACTCTAGATGGGGCAGACTAACTCATTTGGTAGCAATCGCATAGTCATCTTCATAGCGCAGCAGATTAGCTGCTATTGCATCAGTGGCCAATGAGCTGCAGCTCAACATTTAAATACCGGTAGTGTTCCTGTTAGCAGTCTGCAGCGCGCTTCAGAATCCCTCCACCTTCCCCAGCTCCACCTGTATAGATCTGCTACTGGGAGTTATTTTATGTAAGTTGCATTTGCTGCAGCAGAATGTCTTACACTCTCGCAGGAATTTCTGTGATTGTATTGGCAGTAGCAATTCTCTGGACTTGCTCTGCAGCAGCAAATATATTAACATTGTCATATCCATTACCATGCCAATCTCTCAGAGAGTTGTCATAACAGAAATATATACACTCACCTAAAGGATTATTAGGAACACCTGTTCAATTTCTCATTAATGCAATTATCTAATCAACCAATCTCATGGCAGTTACTTCAATGCATTTAGGGGTGTGGTCCTGGTCAAGACAATCTCCTGAACTCCAAACTGAATGTCAGAATGGGAATGAAAGGTGATTTAAGCAATTTTGAGCGTGGCATGGTTTTTGGTGCCAGATGGGCCGGTCTGAGAATTTCACAATCTGCTCAGTTACTGGGATTTTCATGCACAACCATTTCTAGGGTTTACAAAGAATGGTGTGAAAAGGGAAAAACATCCAGTATGCGGTAGTCCTATTTTGCCAATAAGGCAAAAATGCCTTATTGATGCTAGAGGTCAGAGGAGAATGGGCCGACTGATTCAAGCTGATAGAAGAGCAACTTTGACTGAAATAACCACTCGTTACAACCGAGGTATGCAGTAAAGCATTTGTGAAGCCACAACATGCACAACCTTGAGGCGGATGGGCTACAACAGCAGAAGACCCCACTGGGTACCACTCATCTCCACTACAAATAGGAAAAAGAGGCTACAATTTGCAAGAGCTCCCAAAATTCGACAGTTGAAGACTAAAAAAATGTTGCCTGGTCTGATGAGTATCGATTTCTATTGAGACATTCAGATGGTAGAGTCAGAATTTGGCGTAAACAGAATGAGAACATGGATCCATCATGCCTTGTTACCACTGTGCAGGCTGGTGGTGGTGGTGTAATGGTGTGGGGGATGTTTTCTTGGCACACTTTAGGTCCCTTAGTGCCAATTGGGCATCATTTAAATGCCACGGCCTATCTGAGGATTGTTTCTGACCATGTCCATCCCTTTATGGCCACCATGTACCATCCTCTGATGGCTACTTCCAGCAGGATGATGCACCATGTCACAAAGCGTGAATCATTTCAAATTGGTTTCTTGAACATGACAATGAGTTCACTGTACTAAAATGGCCCCCACAGTCACCAGATCTCAGCCCAATAGAGCATCTTTGGGATGTGGTGGAACGGGAGCTTCGTGCCCTGGATGTGCATCCCACAAATCTCCATCAACTGCAAGATGCTATCCAATCAATATGGGCCAACATTTCTAAAGAATGCTTTCATCACCTTGTTGAATCAATGCCACGTAGAATTAAGGCAGTTCTGAAGGCGAAAGGGGGTTGTGATCGATCTGCCATGTACCTTGGCAAATCACATCTAAACTATTAGTCCATCGCCACAAACAGGGAGCAAAGTAGTCTTCAATTGTGATGTTTTATTAAATCTTGGTTACACAAGATAAAAAGTGATCAAGCCTCATTAGAGAGGAAAAAGGCGAAAATTTGTAGCAGTTAAAACAAGAAGGTCCAAAAATTGTATTCCATTCAGGTTACATCACAGGAAAACCCAGTATTCAAAAAGGGCATAATTGGGCTTGAGCCTCTCAAACTGACAGAAGACAAAATTCAAAACCACCTTTCCCAGGGTACAATAAGTAACAACTCTCTCTAGACAAAACATACACTGAATTTATAAGCGGTGGCCAGCACCATAAAAACAAAGGGGAAACATTACCATACAAATTTTCACAACAATAACACAAACCCTGGAATAAAGACAATACATTCAACTAAATTTAGAGCCATGGATACATTTTAGTTAATGCATAAGAATCATATTAAACAAACATCACATTGATCAAGACATCACATTTTCCTATGTCCCCTCTAATACATCAAAGTAGGTACAGTTTCATTTCCTTTAGAACTCCCATAAAACATAACTTCCTGTTTGAATCTCTTTGTCACCAGGCTGGTCCATACCACAACAGAACAGGTACTAAACATTTCAAGTCATCTTAATTACAGAATGAACTAAGAATTTGAGCTATGTTTTTCTAAATCACATTTTAGCTAAAGAGGAATTTTAGCTGGTTTTAATGTTTTAATCTTAAGCCAAATAACTAAGCCCGTGCACTGACTCAGTACAATGACAAATAAAGATCTTAAACCAAACCATAGTAATGTCCTTTTATTTATAAATCAAATGCAAATACGAATAGATAAAACTTGTGTGGCTTAAATACTGGCCATCACAGGGGTCAAACACAGCATTAGTATAGTGTTCCTAATAATCCTTTAGGTGAGTGTATACTGTATATATAAAAACAGTGCTTCATACTAGATATTTGTTCAAGCTAAAACATTACAGATAAAATAGTGTTGAGTGTTAGCACTGATCTATATAAATGACTGGATTGCTCCTGATGTCATAAAACGTGAAGCCACCATGCCGCCATATTGGTATTCCCTAGTATTCCCTCACATTCTGTATTCTGTTGAACAAAACATTTAAATGGTTATTTGTTTAAAGTTGGGTATTTCTCCTCATTAAAAGTTACGTTCATCTTCACTACAGAAGCGAATATCAGATCAGCTGATGGACGAGACACCATTCTTCTCAAATGGGAATTCAGATTTATGCTTTGCAATGCATTCGCATTCAACTTAATTCGTCATGTAAAGTTATTATCTGTGGTTATGTATTCATATCATGGATGGGCAACTTCGGTCCTGGAGGGCCACTGTCCTGCAGAGTTTAGCTTCAACCCTAATTAAACACAACTGAACAAGCTTATCAATGTTTTCAGGATTACTAGAAAAGAGTTTTTGTCAGGGTTGAAGCTAAACTCTGCAGGACAGTGGCCCTCCAGGACCGAAGTTGCCCATCCCTGATTCATATTATGTTATATACTAATACTGTTTTATTTGTACAGTAACTATAAATGATTCAACAGTGCTTTCATTAACAACATGCCATATTCGGAGAAATGACGCTGACTGCGTATGGATTTAAAGCATAGACTGTAAAAAAAGATGGACGACGCCCGCTCTCTTTCATTGGTGAGAAGTGAAGCCGCCAGTGTCCCTATATGGCGCTGACATTTTGGGACTTGAGTCTGCGCAGTTGTGATCTCGGGACCAGACCTGCGCAGTAGTGAGCAGGAAGTAAAGCCTCGAAATCAACGCCCCGCCCTCACTCTCGCCGTATGCACTTTGCACTTTTTTATTTTTAAGTGGCCTATGTCTGCTCCGTTCCTCCATTCTGCTCCAATTTTGATGTTCGTTGATTGCAGTACGCCAAGGGGTTTGTTAAAATAAAGTAAACACAATCTCCTCAGTCCTCCGAAGATCCCGAGTTGGTGCTTCAGTTGGTGCTTCAGTGACTACTTCGCTCAGAGAACCTGTCAATCATGACGTCCCACCACCGTTTTTATAGCATCACATAACTAACTAAAAATCTCGCTTGATCTTCATCGATATGCTTGAATCGAGCCGCTTTGGCTTCACTTTTCAGGGCTTGTGCGGCACGCTTGATTTAAAGACATGAAGCTTTATTTCCAAGCATTTATACAGTCGCTCAGAGCAAGATAATGCACTGAAACATTTTTAATATAATATAGTGCAATTTATGGTAACACTTTACGGTAAGGGTACATGAATTATCATGAATTCATGTATAAACTCATGCATGAATTCTGCATTCATTCATGCATTAATATCTCATGAATCATCAGGAACTAACACGAGTTCAATGTTTTTCATTCATGATTTCATGGATGAACAACACCTTAATTAAAACATTAACTAAGATGAGCACATCATCATGAATTATGATTTATTACGCATGATCATTATGTTTTCTTTGTTCTTTGTCTAGGTCAGTGACCTAGTCACCACTTTAGTTGAGGGGCCACACACATGTTGAAGTCATTTGTTAGATAATGCTTAGTTAATGATGACTACTGTATTGGACAGACCCCAAAATAGACCAATCACAACTCATAGCACACAAATTCTGTTGACATTCAAATACAGTAGTCATCATTAACTAAGCATTATCTATCAATGACTTCATCATGTGTGTGGCCCCTCAACTAAAGTGGTGACTAGTCCTTTGAAACACTGATGAACAATGTGCTATTAATGGTGGCATAACTGTGAACAAAGAAAACATCATGATCATGCGAAATAAATCATAACTCATGATGATGTGCTCATCTTAGTTAATGTTTTAATTAAGGTGTTGTTCATCCATGAAGTCATGAATGAAAAATGTTGAACTTGTGTTAGTTCCTGATGATTCATGAGATATTAATGCATGAATGAATGCAGAATTCATGCATGAATTTATGATAATTCATGTACCCTTACCGTAAAGTGTTACCCAATTTATTAATAGGGAATTGTATGTATTGTAATATTTAATGTATATATGAATCAATTTCTGCTAATAATTCCCAAATATGTTCATGCTTAATATTTCCAGTAAAGTTCATACATAAAGAAATTTATTTTGTGTTTGTTCAGCTACCCGTGTCGGCAGTGTGCAGTAGACACACCCATCTTAACTATTTTTATACATCAATTATCCTGCCCCAAAAGACCATAAACATTACAGATAATGTTCGAAGTATCAATTAATGTTCATACATATTTCTTAAAAAGTTTAAATTATTAATGTGCGACTGATATGCTGCAAATTGGATGATTTTAGGTAATTGTTTTCCCTGCAATTCAATGATGCCCTATGTCGGTAGGAAATCGTAAGATGCTTGAACACTTCCTGTGTCTGCCTGCTGGCAGGTTAGAACCTATTGAACAATCTACTAATTCATATAGCTCATTGAGTGTTATGCAACTTCATGACCCACTTTGAGAAAGAGGATGCAGACTTGAAATTCATTAACCACAATGGCAATGATTTTTGCAGTAATTTACATTATAATATCTTATGCAATGTAATGAAGCCGTGGCCTACAGCAGAGAGCAATCTTTTTCTGTTCAGATGTTCATTTATGTTATAAAGGAGCTGTCTCACACTGAAAAACTCTATGTTCTTCCATTTGATGTCGATCCAGCATGAAAGTTAAGGTCAAAAATAGTGTGGGTGAAACAGACCATGTTAATATTAAAATGAAAATTATGATGACTTAAAAAATTGCAAAAACTTCCCATGTTCTTTCGATAGTACAGTATGTATAGAATGGTATGGCATCATAAGACCCAGGGCAGTAGTTTGCACACATGCAGAATGCACAATAATGAGTCACAGAGTGGTTCAACTGGCCAAATAAAGAGTCCAGGACATAATGTTCACAGACGCAAAACAGCATAATGATAAACACACAAACATACATAGAAGTAAAAATGAGGTATTCAAATATACATAAATACAAAATATTTTATACAGTGCCTAAGAACGTTTTGTCCAACATGCACATGGGTACCTGTACAAATCAAAAATACATAAAAGTGTAAAAGTGGTTCTGTGAGTGTGTGAACTTGAGCTAATATACACATGATCAGGAACGTCCTGGTTGCGTATGCAACCCACCGTTCCCTGAAGGAGGGAACGGAGGACGTAGTCGACGTCGGCTGAATTGGGATCTCGCTAGAGAGCCTGTCTTCTTCGAGTACTATTGAACGAGCCAATGTAATTGGCGTGCGTGATTCGCATCACACACTCCGCCCCCGCGGCGCGGGTATAAATACGGAAGTGGATGCACGCACTAGTTGCTTTTTCGCTGAGGAGCCGAGAGTAACCCGGGGTCAGCGGTGGTCCAGCGGTAGTGGCAAGGGGACTACATCCTCCGTTCCCTCCTTCAGGGAACGGTGGGTTGCATACGCAACCAGGACGTTCCCTTTCAGTCGATAACGTCGGACGTAGTCGACGTCGACTGAATTGGGATCACCCTTTGAACACGCCACTAACGCTGCCACCTTCCAGTGCCTAAACCAAAGCCTCCTGATGCCCCCGCAAATTTAAGGCGGGGAAGGACAGGGCTTAGGCCAGGGAAGTCACTGCTGTTCCTACAGGACCACTGGGAAAGCGTTCCCCGTACATTGGAAGGAAGGGACGCTGCGGAAGCCACGTCCAACCCAGAGGGAGGTAACGTGGAAAATACACATATGAACTGGGTCGGAAACCGGGCAGTCTAACATATGGAATGACACTGGGGTGGCTCCAGCCTAAGACGGGGGGAGACACACCGGACAGTGACGGCAGAGAGACTCTGCCGAGGGAAGACACGGGCTCACCGCAGGGAGCCGTATCGTGGAAGAATACACATATGGGGTCGCCGAAGGGGCCGCAACATATGGACCCAGCCTAACACAGGTTCCACACTGCTTACGAGTGGTAGGCCTAACACCAGACGTTCCACACGTCCGACGTCGGAGGGGTGTGGAGGAACTCAACAGGGTTCAATTTTAAGGGAACTCAACTGGAGTAGAAAAGCGCACGTATCCAGTCCATAGGAGGGGAATGGCGCAGCAAGCCGACACTTGAACCAGGCTCACGGTGAAACTGGCTTCATGAGAAGGGAGCCCACGGGAAGCAGCGGTTCAACTAGGTGTCGTCCAGCCCCCAACTCTAGAATCTGTTTTAGCAAAGCATATCGTCAACGCCCAGGCGGAGCACTTTACACTCTTCATAGAGGAGCTCAACACCTAAGTGGACATGTTGCATCTCGGATCTTTACCGAAATGAAGGCAAGCACTAAGTGCAACTTTGCATGGAAACAGCCTTCCCTCTCTGCTGAATTCCAACAGATATTTGTAGAGCTGGTCTGAGGTCTATGACTTGCATTCTGTACACGTCCAAGCGAACGGACAGAGAAGCCAGGGCTGGATCTGCCTCCTCCAGGGCAGCGCTTGCAGGCTCACCACCTGCTCCTATTACGGGAGAGGTAGGAACCTTGGGCACAATCCGAGCCGGGGTCTCAGCTTGTGAGAGTTAGCCGGCCCAGACTCCAGGCACAATACGTTGACCGAAAGCGAGCAAGTCCCTACCCTCTAGTAGAGACCACGCGAGCAGGAGAACTGATATAACAGATTTTCTAACTCACTGCCTGCAGTGGCTCAGGGGCGGTCTCTGCAGTGCAGTCGCACCAGGGACAAGGCCCAAGAGGATAAAGAGGGACACAAGGATTTACAAGACCTTGCTCCTCAGGAACCTGACGATCAGAACGTGCTTCTGCATACTTCTGCAACACGATGAGCGTCGTTTAAACACCGAGGCAACATCATTTTGAGGGTGAAGGAAAACAGCCTACTGCAACCCATTTAGCAGGAAAGAGAGCACTGAAGTGATCGAAAGCTTTCAGGATCTCCTCTGGAGAGAAGACGCACTCAACGACTAGGTTCCACTTCTAAAGGCGTAAGCACGCTACCCAATTCTAGGGGGTGCTCGCAGAAGTGATGGTAACTATCACATGTTCTTGTGATAGCCACCTGAACCTCCGCGTTCAGATGTAAGATCGCCCGGAATCTCCGGGGGCAGAACGCGTGTGCCATCGTGCCCCGTCCCCGAAAGAGTTTTCAGGGGAAGTCAGGAAGGCTGTTGATGGGAACCAGGTCTAGTTGGCCAATAAGGGGCAACTATGAAGACCTGTTCCTCTCCTGACTTGGCACGTAGGTGCAAGCGACGGGCGCAAAAGACAGGAGCATTGCTCAACACAACATGTGAAGATCACTGGGCTTCAGGAGCATTTTCTGCTCAGCACTTGGGTGTGACAAGTTCACTGAGCTTCAGGAGCATTCCTGCTCAACACCTGAGTGTGATAAACTCACCGAGCTTCAGGAGCATTTCTGCTCAACACTTGAGTGCGAAGAACTTCACTGAGCGACAGGAGCATTTCTGCTCAGCACTTGAGTGTGACAAGTTCACTGAGCTTCAGGAGCATTCCTGCTCAACACCTGAGTGTGATAAACTCACTGAGCTTCAGGAGCATTTCTGCTCAACACTTGAGTGCGAAGAACTTCACTGAGCACCAGGAGCATTTCTGCTCAGCACTGCGTGTGACGAATTCACTGAGCTACATGTGATGAACTCACTGAGCTAGGAGCATTGCTGCTCAACACCTGAGTGCGAAGAACTTCACTGAGTTTCAGGAGCAATTCTGCTCAACATGAAGAGTGATGATTTCACTGACTTGAGCAGGCGCAAGGCGACCATGATTCGCAGTCACTTTTAGAAGGCTCACTGGGGTTAAACGCATTTCTGCGGGCCCCTGGGGCAGCTGAGACCCAGTGTTTGTCCAAGGGTAGTCCGCTCAGTTTACACAAACACTGGCGGAAAAATGAAACCGGGGGGGGGGGGGGGCAACTGAGCGGCCCTGGAATGGTCATGACCCAGCCGGACCCAGGGGATGGAGTCTCCACTTGCCCTGGCTAAAACTGTCGTGAGGCTCGATGGCGGCACGATTGAGTAAGCGGGAGGAGTGGAACAAGGCGCCCTCAGAAGCGTCTGACTCCAAGGAGGAGGTGACGGGTGAGTTGTGACATGCAGGGGAAGCTTGCGCAACGGTCGCAATGTCTAACAACTCGAGGCACGAATGCCCGTGTAGTCGGGGGTCGCCCGGGCCCCTGTTAAAACACGCCCTTTGTACATGGCCCCTCTGTTGAAGAGGGTTTGGCAGCAGACCGGGATGAACTATAGTCACACAGGGTGAGCTGCTCTGCCACTGTCACCTCGGGACTCGATCATGAAGCTAGCGCTGAAGCTTTCACATATGGAGGAAGCCAATGGCTGCAACTACCATATACCCCAGGAGACTCTGAAAGTTCTTCCAGTGGGACCCTTTCTCACTTCAAACACCAGCTGAACACATTCTCATTGGAGAAACGTGTTAGACCGAGTCCATCTCCAAAACTGAAAAAGAGATACTAAGCCCGTGGGCGAGATTACTCTCTTCCAGTTGACCTGAAGACCCAACGGGCTCTGGAGCACTCGAAGGGAAGGACACTGTACTGATACTCCACCCTTACACGCAACCCACAGGATGGCCTGCGGTGCGGAAGGTAGAGATCTGTTTTTAAGCACATGTCTTTCAGGTCGGAGCTGCAGACCAATCTTGGGCCAAGATGGTCACGACCCACCACCTAGTAGCACGAAGAACGAGTTTACAACTGGCCTTCGTACCGGCTGGAGGAGCGGCTATATCAAATCCTTCGCCAGCAGGATAAGATAAGCACGCACAAGTCAGGAGCACTGCTCAACGCTCGGTGTGATGAATATCACTGAATTTTCAGGAGCACGTCTGCTCAACACCTAATGTGATGACTATCACTGACTTGAGCGGGGTAGCCGAGCCTGAGGTGGGGCAGCAAAGTAGAGAGAGTGGTGTTAGTGTGCTGTGCAACACTTACCTGTCCCCACAAGCGGCAGGGGGCACAAAGCGACATTCATCCATTGTTGATAATTAGACCAGTCCAATAATTTATCATGAGATTAACATGAGAACAGTTGTAAATATCTCACAAAGTTATCAGGACACAAATAAAGTTAACCCTAGAAGGTTGTAAAAAGTGTAAACGAGCACAATTTGCAAACTATTATGATAAATTGCAATAATCATGTCTAATGACACCACAACGGCGAATGTTAAGAAATAATGTGACGTACATTTAACTTTATTGATGTCATCTGGCATTTTGTAATGTTTACATTACAATCAAAAAACACAAATGAAATTATACAGTAGTCCTAGACTATAGGCTATTTACTTGTGATTTAGCAGCAATCATGTAAAAACGTTATAAGCCAGCAAACGCGGTAGGCTACTTCATTATTGTAGGTGGGGGGTGGGGGTGGGTGTGGGGTGCATTTACGACAGTGCAAGTATTCCACAGCGACTCCAGGGGTCGCTATTTGACAAAAACAGAATTTCTGCATAGTGTGCCTTTGATTACTTAAAAACAGCGATGTTATCACCTTTTGCTGAGTAATAGCCTCTCTCTCTCTTTCTATTTTCAAAGCATTGAAGCATTACCCTGCCATCTCTCTTGACAGATGTGCCATCTTTAAACATGACATCTGCCAAATGAAAAAAAAATCAGCACATGTGCAATAAAGCTCCCACATTATTGCCATCAGAGACTGATACATAACAGCTTTTCCATAGGAACTTTTGCAGTAAGGCATCATAGGATGCCAAAAATGGAATAGGATGTCTAAAAACTCCAATTTAGTTTAAAGATCAAAATCAAAATGAGTGCATGTTACAAACATGTTGTGGCTTTAAGTCCAACTGAAAATGCCCAATTGACTGACTAGTAAGAAGCAAATCATGGTTAATGGTTGTGATAATTAATTAATTAATTAGTTACATTTATACAGCACTTTTCTAGACACTCAAAGTGCTTGACATATTGAAGGGGGAATCTCCTCAACCACCACCAATCTGCAGCATCCACCTGGATGATGCGACGGCAGCCATATTGCGCCAGAACGCCCACCACACACCAGCTTATTGGTGGAGTGATGAAGCCAATCATTATATATGGGGATGATTAGGAGGCCATGATGGATAGAGGCCAATGGGCAAATTTGGCCAGATAAAACTAAAATATATTTGCTATAAATGGGCCCTTCAATATATACTATACTGTGGTAATACAATATATACTGTGGGCAGTTGTGGCCTAATTGTTAGAGAGTCTAACTCGTAACCTGAAAATTGCAAGTTTGAGTCTCAGTACAGACAGGAAATGTAGGTGAGGGGAGAGAATGAACAGTGCTCTCTTCCAAGCTTTTTACCCACAACTGAGGTGCCCTTGAGTATGCACCTAACCCCCAATTGCTCCCAATTATTATTCTTAAATAATAATAATAAAACTACAACAAAACAAATGCCAGAACTGTTCAGATTAAATAAATCTCACAAATCTGTCTTCAGAGTCAGACTACACAATATTTTTGTATGTTACGGAAACAAGAGCATAAACCGAGTTGCTGAAGCACCTCCGCCATTGCTCCCTAGCATTTATCTTTTTTCACTCGGTCGTGGTAGTCCCTTGAGGAAGATCATAAAGGCAGGAGTATTGTTGCATAGCTCTACGAACCTTTACTCCATTGCATAATTCCACCTAATAGCACCAATACCATCAGCTCTCTCTCATTTCACCATGTTTGAAAGCAGTGTATGGAAGAGCTTCTATGCTCCTATTAGTCAATTTCACAGATATGACAAAAACCCGTTGTAGAGGACCGACAAAAAATTAAACCTGCTAGTCTTTCTGTCGTGACATCGTGAAGCATTGCAGGCATGGCGTCGGTTGTCATCCACTATGACACAATATAAGAGATGAACAGATTAATTCTTGTGTCCAGACGCCCATTGTCATTTACGAACCACCACAACACCCTAGTCAAAATCAGGCTGATATTGTGTAGTCTGAACAAAATCTGTCAGCATTCGGGCTGCTGAACCCTGTGATAAACCCACATATGGGCGGTTCACTTCAGTGCTGCTACATACCCTGTAGCCCTAGAATGAAATCAGTAAAATGGTCAATTAAGGGGATAACACGAGCACAACCTGGGAAAACACACATGAATTATGTTTACCATTTATAAAATAACATTGTTCAAAGATGATCTTTTATTGTCTTTTTATTGCTCTCTCTTTGCCTCTCCTCTTTTTTCCTGTCTTTAAGATGTCCAATGACAGCATAATGTTCTCTATACTGTGCTCTGCTTGACTACAAGTCATTATAAATCATGAAAACCTCCCCAAATATCCTTTCATTTCAAACATCTGTCAGTACATCTAATGAGCTTGATAAATGTATTCATTCTGTCACACCGATCCCAGTGAAGACTATTGCCCAGAATAAGCAGCATCACATCTGTTATCCCGCTGACATTAGCTGACCTAACACACTTGACGTGGACTCTGCACCCACGAAGAAGAGAGTATTAACAGCCTGGGTGAGACTTGTCCTCTGAAGGTGTTGTTACACTTAAGCTGAAGAACATTTTAAAAGCATCTGTGCTCTAAATCAAAATCCCACTTTACAGACAACGCATTAACTGGCTCTCAAGCAGGGCGAGATCTCACAAACATTTCATGAACAATCTCTTCTGTCTCTCACTCAGCGACCACAGTTTCCATCACAGCACTCCTTTTCTCTCCCTCTGTCCAACAAACAGCTTATGCCTATCCTTAAGCTTTCAGGATATGAAACGCCTACACCTGCTCATGAGAATCCATCAAAGATAAAAAAAACAACAACAAAAAACACTCTTATTATTCTGTTTTTCCTGTGTCCACAACAGTTTCATAAGAGATCTTAAGAATGTCTCAACCTGCTCTATTATTAACTTACTATTATTATGCTATGTGAATAAATATTTATTTTATATTAGATGTCTTTTTGCAGTGATGTTAACATGCTTTAAATTGCTAATAGGCTTTATAAAAATGTTAATGACGGCACTGACCGGCGCTGTGAACGTCAATAATAATATAAAACTCATTTTAACAGCACGGATCTATTCAATCTAAATAATTAAGTGAAAATAATAATCCAATCGCTAAAAAGCACATTTCCAAATAAGCACATAAATTCCATTAGGAAAGACTAAATGCGTTCTTACCGGATTCAGTCCATCTTGAATTTTTATTTTTTGTCTGATCCGACAGCTTCAAGTAGGGCCTTCTCATTCATTATGTGTCTGTAGAACTCCTGGCAGGTGTAGCTGTAGTTCACTTTCACCAAGAGTTAACTTTTTCTGAGGTCCACAGTTGCGCGTTTCCTTGTCTCTGTCCACGCAGCGAGAAAACACCCTCTCACTAACGCGTTGGTGACCGGATACCAGAGCTGTTATGTTTGTGGCACGGACATGCTTCAACAGAGCTGTCCACTTAGATGCAACAGGATTTGTTGTTGTTGGCGATAATTCTTGCACACGTTTAGCTGAAGACGAAAAGTGGTTGTAAACTTTTGAGACTATGTTCTCAATGTCAATTCTCAGCTTATCGCCTGCATGCCTTCTTGTCCGTCAGTTTTTTTATACACAGAGTTACGCACACCATAATTGATGCTGGCGTTATCAGCCGCGTATGCAGAGATCTTTTTCTCCCATTCCATATTATACAAACATAGACGCTTTTTCTTCTCGGGAGCTCCGGATAGCTCCATTTTTCTGTTGCAGTTCTTTTTTGTCTGTGTGTATGGTATTTTTTTCTCAGTGTTTATAACTGCTTATAACTTGCGGGACGCGGGACAAAGCTTCAAATTTCGGGACTACCCAGCAGTGGTACGACGCTATGTCGAACAGCCGGTTGGCAACGCTACCTGGTGTCAGTGTGGGAGTTGTCCTGCGATGCCCACCGTGTCAGAGTCCATCTGCTGTCAAGAGGCTGATCTTGACCATGTATTGCAACCATGGTGTTGACAAGAGACAGGAATATGATGGCAGACATTGCAAACAATGTTTCCATGTGCAGTTTGTTAACATATAACATTAGACATCGTCTTTTTGTCTGGTACTAATACACTTCACTAGCTAAACACTAAGTTAGTGTTAGCTAGTTCATGCTTACAGCTGTTAGCTAACAATGACTGTACCTAACGTTAGTTGTTCACTAATTTCGACCAGCTTACATGCATCTTTCACTGTGTTTTACTGAACTTAGCCCAGAGCCAACCAACCCCGTGACATCACAGGTTATGATACAGCACAATGGCGGCGCCCTTGCCGCGAAAGATATAACGGTGTTTCTTTTTTCTTTTATATGTTAACATTTGTCATGTTTCTTATATCATTTTTGATTATAGTGGAAATCCATCTTGTAAATCATGTAAACTTGACTGACTGCTTCATTTCACCTTTAAATTTCAACCAACCGCTTGGCCGTCTCATTCATCATCAAGCAAGGATACGTGAAAATTGCGTTTAATTTACCTCAGCTAAATAAGATACGGAAATTATAAAAACACAACCTACAACTTCCTTGTCTATTGTGACATTTATTTGAACATCTTCTGGTCAGGTACAGTATGACAAATATTTAACTTTATGCCTAAAGTTATAAGCCACAATGAAGCCAAAATGACTTTAATGATGAGTAATTGATTTCAGCACTCCTTGAACAAGTAGCGACTTAAGCGCGTACTTGTTGCATAATGTCTTTTCCTTTTTTTGGAAACGCACAGGGAGAAAACATTTTTTGTAACCGCTCACACACCTGTTTATTTTTCCTTTGACTTGTCGTCTAATTAGTTTCTTTGCTAGATTTTCATATGTCTGCTCATGCTAGTTAACGTTAGTCACTCCCTGTATATAATATGTTTTCTTTTCTCACAAATGTATGACTTTTGGAAGTGCAATTTGATTACCATATGCTTAATAAAGTTGAATTAGCTAACCTTCTATGCAATTTTTACTCTTCAAAGTGTACACTTGCAGGTGTTGATTATAATTAATTTACTGTTAGGCCCATAAATAATAATAAGGATAAACAATATTTTAAAAATATATAATTATTTTACATATGACTAATTAAAAATTAACCACAAAACATAACATGCTATATGGGGGATATCTATATCTAGCATATTAAAAATGTAATTGCCAGAACGTTGTCTCTCAGTTGCTGAATGTCGCACAACAACGTTGACACAGCTCTGTCGCGTCTTACACTTCTACGTTGTTACGTTGCGAGCACGTAGACAGCGACGTTGCCATAGCAGAAATGCAACGTGCCACAGACGTTGCCACAACGTAAATGTGTTTGCAGGGATTCTCCATAATTTTTATTTTGGTTTTTGTTCTAATATTTGTGTGAAATGGCGGATCCACTACTTATTTTCTTCTATCCTTCCGAGCGAATGTCCTGTAAATGACACGACATGGCTTGCAGCAATAACATTAATAAAACACACAAAAAATAGTTAATATGACCTAAATTATCATTATTATTATTATTTAGATGGATTACACTACATGGACGTCATATGGACTACATTTGTGATGCTTTTTGTCTATTTTGGAGCCTTTTCACTTTCACTGTATAGAGAGCAGCCGTGACATTTTGCTAAATTTCTCTTTTGTGTTTCAAAGACAAAAGACAGTAAATGATGATAAAATGATGATTGGGGGCAGTCGTGAGCTAATGGTTAGCGAGTGCAACTGGTAGCCCAAAGGTTGGTTCAATTCCAGTACCAGCAAGAAATGACTGAGGTGCCCTTGAGCAAGGCACCTAACCCCCAATCGCTCCCCTAGCACCACAGCATAAAACAAACATTGTAACTATTGTTACACAAGAAATAAATCATCCATAGAAACACACACTCTACTCATAGATCACTCAGACCGCTGAACCATTCTTAAGATGTCAAAGAAGACAAAAAGCTACAATATTCCAGCTGAAATTGCAGATGGTATTTACTTCTTTATATGCCCAAGATGACTGATTCTACATGGGTCTTAAAGCACAGTGACTAATAGAAATGACACAGAGCTGTGTGCCTAATGGAGTACAGCACATATACGTTCTATTTTCAGAAGAGTATATAACCTTGGTAGCACTCAGATCCATAACAATGACTTGCATTACCCAAGGACTCAATGTTCTATTTTATCTGTTTTATAATTAAAAATAAAGAGCCCTACAATAGTTACAATGTCTATACAGTATAGTTGTGTTTTTATAGTCGATAGTCTGGCCTTTATACAACTGAAACTTTTTCCAAGCAATTTGAAAAGAAAAAGAACCCCTATAATTATGATGTGCACTGAGGAACTAAACAGAGATGCTGCTGTAAAATGTTAGCAGTTTAGTAGTGTGGAACTAATGCTATTAATTAATGTGTTTGAATTGGACTCTTGATTCAGCCTAGTTAATTAACTAGAATTGTATTTCCTAAAGGAAATATCAGTGTTTACAGAGGAACGGAATAGGGTTGTAATTTCAGGTTTTAGGCTTTGGTTCTATGGAAATTAAACACCACATGAGAGCTGCATCTTGTTTGCAGTCAGGTACGTACAAGAATCAATAGATAATCCCTATTGAGAGTGAGGAGTTGTCGTCATTGTACAGAGCCCCTCCCCTCTCCGCCATGTTGGCAGGATTACCGCGGCAAAACAATGAAAACATGATTGTTTACGTGTGTTGTTAACTCGGTAGTAGAGGAGATTCTCGCAATTCCGCACTGTTTTACCATGCCTGGACGTCACTGCTGCGTTAAAAAATGCTCCAGTACCTCACACGATACATACGGAAAACATAGGAACAATGGAATACAGTTTTTTAGGTTACCGAAATGGACACAGCATCAGGGAAAGCAAGTCTCTGACCTGACGAGACGCTGGATTGCTTGGTTGGCTGATGCCTTTGATTGTCTGCTGTGCCTTAACGAACATGTGCAAAAGTGTTGTTTGAGTGCCTTGTTCATTACTTTTTTATTTCTTTGAAATAAATGCTTGAAACAACTTGATATGGCTTAACAATATTTATTGAGAACTGATTATATATTTTTTGGACAACATAAGTAATACTAATAATAGGCCTACTGTTATTAGTGCAAAAGAACAAATATCTTGATGCTACTTCTCCAAATACCGCTGTTTTGCGCTTGGTGTGAGCTTGTACCTGTAAGGTCCCTTTTCTTTCGCCTTATCTTTTTGCATTGCTTTACTTTCTTCCTTTTTTCCCCTCATATTCGTAGATCCGTCTCTGTCCCGCCAAAATAATAAATGCGTGAAAATAATAAATGAGCTCTGGAATGTTTAGTAGCGCCTCTGTGAAGTTCTGAAGGCGTTGCCCCTGGCAACCGATAGCATCTCCTACCATCATGGCCGACAGGCTCAGACCCCGCCCAAATCGGCACGTGACTCCTCACTCTCAATAGTTAAAAGGCAGTTTTAAACAGTTTTAAACATTGTACCTTTTTAGCCTTTTTTCGCCTTTGTTGCCATTGGCTTTTGGCTTGCTTAGTTGGGGACATTTAATTTTATATTTAACAATATTATTACAACATTATTTTCCTGTTATCTCTGTAAAGCTGCTTTGAAACAATCTGTATTGTAAAAAGCGCTATTTATAAATAAAGGTGACTTGACTACTGTAAATACTTGCAGGTGTCAGGGGTTCATTGTTCAGGCAGAATGAAGACAAGGGAGAATCACGATAACAGTCTTTCAATGACAAAACTCAGGAGAATAGGGAGTTCCCAATCAGGGACCTCGAGTTGCGTGACAACGCTTTGGGAATGCCCCTGCGTGAGTGCATCATGAAGCACGTATGAAATCAGTCCAATGGCGAGACGGAACATCATAGGCGGGTGACGTCATCGACCAGGAAACTATATAAGCACCCCAAAACACAAGCGCGTCAGCTTCTGAATCTTCAGCAAGCGCTCTGTGTGTGAAATATATCAGTATGTGTCTCAAGTGTTTTTGTCTGTCCTTAGAATTTGCAAGGCAGGAGTGTTTCACATATAAAGAAACTATAAAGAGACGATATACACACATTTATATATATATATATATATATATATATATATATATATATATAATATGACGAGCGAACAGCAGTTCAGAAAGTGTGTTCATCACTGCCCACGTTATATCACGGGTGGGGACACGGGTGTGTCCCACGTGTGTGTAACAACACGGGTGTGTTGTTTGTATGTGAGTGCAGCATGCCCAGTCAGCTCTCGAGGGAGCTGATTGTGTGCATTGCGAGCGTATGTCTATGGAAACGCTCCGCTCCCGCCGAGCCTTCAGCGAGAAGAGTGCTTCGGTGCGCGCTCCCCGCGGTTTGGGTCCCGCTGCTGCTGAAGCACAGCGGAGGCTTCAATCGTGGGGTTCGCAGATGGATCTATCAGCGGGGATTGAGACGGGCTCTGCCCTATCTCAGCCCTTACCTGGTAGATCCAGCGCCTCAGATCCGGGTTTGGAAGCACGCGCTGCGGTTTCTTCCGCCCGGGCTGAGGCACCATCACTTCAGCTGTCCAGTTCTGAGGAACTGGATGTTGAAAGTGTGGATACTGCAGAGACTGGGGACTCGTCACTTCAGTCTCCTGCTAGTGAGGAGCTAATAGAGGTGTTGACTCGTGCAGTTGAAAAATTAAGCATTGAGTTGCCAGCTGATAGGCAGGAGTCTAGATCTAAGAGCAAGTTGGATGAGAGATTTTTGCCATCTCGCACTGCACCTCTACGCCGGTGTCTGCCATTCTTTCCTGATCTCCACACCGAGGTGTCGAGATCATGGAAAAAAACGGTTTCGTCCAGAATATTTTCACAACAGACATCTATATATTCAAATATTTCTGAGGCTAAAACTTATGGCTACGGGGCGATGCCTAAGGCTGAGGAAGTGTTGGCGAGCCACCTTTCTCCGGACACGGCATCGTCCTTTAAGACACCGGCGTTGCCCACCAGACCACTAAGAAACACCTCGGCTCTGGTGGGCAAAGCTTACTCGGCGGCTGGACAGGCAGCATCTTGTTTACACACGATGTCTATTTTACAAGCTTATCAAGCTGATTTATTGAAAGACATTAGTGAAGGGGAGGAAATGAGTGCTGATGTATTAAGAGAGTTACGTCAGGCAGCCGATCTCTCTCTCCGTGCCACCAAGGAGACGGCCAGATCAGTAGTTCTATGGCAGCCCTGGTGGCAACGGAGAGGCACTTATGGTTAAATCTATCTAACATGAAGGAGAAAGAGAAATCCTTACTTCTGGACGACCCGCTGTCGACCACTGGCCTCTTCGGTGACTCTGTAAATACGGTCATCGAGAGGTTTCAGGAAGAAAAAAAGCAGGCGGCGGCGCTCCAGAAGTTCCTCCCCCTCAGGGTGCATGTCCCTACTCTTTGCCAGCAGCCCCGGCCGTCGAGTAGCTCCTCGCACAGGGCGCAACAGAAAAGTTCTCTCTCGGTTCCCTCGGGGGTCCGTTCTGCCAATCCCGCCTGCGTGCCGGTGCGTAGACGGTCCCAGCGAGAGCTTTCCCGAGGGACGCTCGCTCGCTCCGAGGAGCGGTGTGGAGCAGTTAGACCAGTTGTTCCCTGCCGGTGTGGCGTTACAGGGCACTGTTTCTGCCACTCAAAATATTCCAGAGGCCAGTCTCGAGAGACTGGTACCCTTAGTAGAATTTTTGGCGGATTGGAAGAGCCTTCCAAATATATCTCAGTGGGTCCTGCAGACTATCGAGCACGGGTACGCGATTCCGTTCAGATCACGCCCGCCACGCAGAGGGGTTCTTCCCACAGTGGTGGACCCCGAGCAGGCTCTGGTTATGGAACAGGAGGTGAAAACTCTTCTGCTGAAGGGGGCTATAGAACAAGTTCTTCCTCCCAGCAGAGAGTTGGGTTATTACAGCCGATATTTCATCGTTCCAAAGAAGGATGGGGAGTTGCGTCCAATTTTAGATCTGCGCCTATTAAATCGCTCAGTAGGGAAGCTCAAGTTCTAGATGCTGACTCTCAACCAGATCGTGTCACAGATCAGGTCCGAGGACTGGTTTGTCACGATAGATCTAAAGGACGCATTAGATTCCACATTTCCATCCTTCCACAACACAGGAAGTTCCTGAGGTTCGCTTTCGGGGGCAAGGCGTACCAATATCGGGTTCTTCCGTTCGGCCTAGCACTGTCTCCCCGAACTTACACAAAATGTATGGATGCAGGTCTGGCTCCGCTGCGACTCCAGGGCATCCGCATTATAAACTATATCGACGATTGGTTGATTCTGGCTCAATCGGAGCATCAGGCGATTCGGCATCGAGATGTCGTTCTCGCCCATATAAAAAAGTTAGAGTTGAGGCTCAACACCAAGAAGAGTGTGCTTTCTCCAGTACAGAGGACCACTTTTCTGGGCGTGGTTTTGGATTCGACGACGATGCAGGCACGTCTGTCTCCTGCTCGTATA
The DNA here is from genome assembly GCF_051911475.1 of Siphateles boraxobius. Taxonomy (NCBI): domain Eukaryota; kingdom Metazoa; phylum Chordata; class Actinopteri; order Cypriniformes; family Leuciscidae; genus Siphateles; species Siphateles boraxobius. The sequence continues at coordinate 11,355,345 of NW_027508876.1, read as the reverse complement.
GCTTCGATTCTCTTAGCCGTCAAACAGGCAAAGCTAGGCCAGTCACTCACTGTTAAAGAATATCAGAGAATTCTGGGTCTGATGGCAGCAGCGTCCAACGTTATACCTTGCGGCCTGCTGTACATGAGACCACTGCAGTGGTGGCTCAGGACCAAGGGGTTCTCCCCTAGGGGAAACCCGCTCCGCAAGATCAAGGTCACGCGACGGTGTCTCCGTGCCCTGACTATGTGGAAAGAACCTTGGTTCCTGTCTAGCGGTCGACCGATATGGGTTTTTTGATGGCCGATGCCGATATCTTAGAGAGCAGGGTGGCCGATGGCCGATATAAAGCCGACATATATATATATATATATATATATATATATATATATATATATATATATATATATATATATATACATACACACACACACTTTATATTTATATAAAGTAATATTTAATAAATTTGATAAATTTAATACATATTTAAAAATCTTTAAAATAATCATGCTTAGGCCCTATACTTTAGATGGCTACTTCTTGAATCTGCAATCCTATTACAGAATTTTTCACAAATAAAGTAATTGTTTAAAAATATATGAATATGTGAATAAAAAGGAAGTAAACACTGTAACAGGGCACTCAGTAATCTGGTAATTAATCAGTTATCACTGATAATCATATTTTTTCAAATAAAGACTTTTTTTTTACTTTGACTTTTGACAAGGTAACACTAATTTTACATACAGCACACAGTGAAAACGAAATGAATATGACACAGTGGGCAACTGGATATAGCACAGCATATTTTAAAATGAAGGATTTAAAGTTTTTCGATCGCTTCTCCTGTGAAGCTGATCTTCTGTTCGCATTCACTCACTGCGCACGGACCGACCGTCACTCGCAGGAACACGTTTATGCAGGCTACAAATGCACACTTCACAAGATATCACAGCTGGATTCGATTAAATCTGCAAGGTTTGTGAAATTAAATGTTTATTAGATATTCAGAGATTTGTTTAAATGATGTAGATGCGCATTTGCTGAATGTTGACTGTAAGTATTTTAGGCTGATTGTTTGCCTTTTCGGTTACAAATAATATAAAAGCAAACGTATTACTTTTTCGCATACCATTTACTTTCTTTGACCAGTTCTGTAGCCACCGGTTCTGTCTAACAAAGATTAGATCTGACTGACAGAGATCATAATGAAGACGGAGAATGTGAGTGAGCGCTGTGTGATCAGGCGCTGCCGTTCTCTTCTCAGGTGCTGGTGTTCTCAGCGCCGCCCGTCAAAATAAAAGTCTGCAGCGCAGTCAAAATAAAAGTCCCGCTTCCAACACATCGGCCAATCAGAAAAACTGATCGGCCGATGCCGATAAAAAGCCAAATATGGGCCGATATATCGGCCGTGGCGATATATCGGTCGACCACTATTCCTGTCCCAAGGGCCTGTGTTGGGGGCTCCGTGTCGTCGTGTAACACTAACGACGGATGCCTCTCTCACAGGCTGGGGGGCGATCATGAGTGGTCGCTCAGCTCAGGGTCTGTGGCAGGACCATCATCTTCAATGGCATATAAATTGTCTAGAAATGCTGGCGGTGTTTCAGGCTCTGAAACACTTCCTCGCAGACCTGCGAGGTCATCATGTTCTTTGGCTGTCCGGGCTCATTCAACCAGGAGTATGGCTGCCTCTAAGGCTATTTTGTCAGGAGTATCAATTCAGGACGTTTGCGATGCGGCAGGATGGTCCTCACCGCATACATTCGTAAAGTGTTATCATCTTGACCTCAGCTCCACTCCAGGGGCGCAGGTGCTTTCGTCCAAATGTGCGCTCTGACTTCACACGACGGACACTTGCTCTTATGGCGGCGTTGGTATTAGCGTTCCCAAAGCGTTGTCACGCAGCTCGAGTTCCCTGATAGGGAACGAGACGCTGCGTGTCTGTGCCATACTCCAAGCATGCCCGTGAGCACTTGCTTCAGTTTAATCAGAAGCTGACGCGTGTTTTGGGGTGCTTATATAGTTTCCTGGTCGATGACATCACCCGCCTATGACGTTCCGTCTCGCCTTTGGACTGATTTCATACGTGCTTTATGACGCACTCACGCAGGGCCGTTCCCAAAGCGTTGTCACGCAGCGTCTCGTTCCCTTCAGAACTTCTTCAAAACAATAACAAAGGTGTAGATTGATGACGAAGTGAATAAGCATGGAATCATGGAACTTGTCGTCATGCTGATTGATCTAATAATGTTTATGGGGAAATAATGTTTATGGATGAGTGAATACATTCATGTTTTTAACTTGATGCTAATGAGAGATAGATATCAGCGACACACGTGAGTCTCGGGGGATATATAGGAAGGAGGACATTTCATTCTACCGAACTACCCGCAAGTGCTGAATTAGGTACTCTTACAAGTCAGTTTATTTAACAAAATAAAATTGTGAGGTAACACAGCGCTGTTTCACTTGTTCTACACTCATAATAAACTGCATTTGAGTGTGTTGAAAGTTATGTTATTCTATGTGTTAGTTTGTTGGCTGAATGAGATTAGCAGTAAGCTAGATCAACATTAGAATATCATACTGATCATATTCTAACATTTCATCATGTTGAGCTTAGCTATACAACATTGACTAGTTGTATGTACATTTGCTCACCTGTCTATTAAAGTACATGCAAGAGTGGCGTCTCTGTCAAGTCGAGGTTTGTCACGGATGTGGAGCTCTCGGCATCTTGAAAACGCCATGCCGATATTTGATCCTCGTTTTAATCCTCCTTTTGTCCCAAAGTCTGCTTGCCATGGTCCATAATGTTTGAACGAAACAACAACAGCCTCTAGACGTTGCGCAGTTGTCCACGTCTGTTGCCATGGTTATTGTGGCAGTACAAGCGGAAGCAAGGGATAACGCAGATGTTATGTCATTGACAAGCGACAAGTGACAAAGGGTGGGCACTATTTAAAATTGTGCATGAACATATGAAATAATAATTGCATTGCTTTTTCTGATCACTTATATTTGCTTATTCTACTGTTAGTTAATTTTTCCGAGGGTTAAAGTCATCTGCTAATTCATTGATACAAATGCTATTTTAACAGTTTCTACCTGGAGATTTTAGTTATATTTTCTAAATCTCAATGCATTTGCCCTGTTTTGTTCCAAGTCTTTCTTGGAAATTTATTTATTTTTATTTTGTCATCATTATTATGTTTTAAGAAGAAAAAATGGTCCTTTTCAACCTTGATTGACATGGGAATACAATTGTATCACATTGTTTTGGAAGTTAAGGTTTTGTGTGGGTTTTTCTTGGAGTGGGCGGGTTTTGGTAAGCTTTTACGTTGGAAATCGTCAAGCTAAATTGGGCAACATTGTCATCGATTGTCGCACGCCATGTTTCAGGTGATGTACAGGTTTGAATGAGTTTATTGGAATACAATTTTCAGCTATTAACAATGTAAATTGTTCCCTTTCGAGGGAACTCGCGATGCGTTGATGACGCTTTGGGAACGCTGAATGCGTCTGAAGCATCTATTTCAACTAGTCCAATGGAAGGAATGAACGTCACGGGCGGGTGACGTCATGACCAGGAAAGGATAAGAGCACATCCGGTGCAACCAGCATTAGCTTCTGTTGCCTCAGGAAGCGATCTGTGTCAAACTGTCTGTTATATTTACTGTTGTCTATATGATATATATATATATATATATATAAATATATATATATATATATATAAATATATATATATATATATATATATATATATATATATATATAAACATTGTGGCGAAACAATTGCACAAACTCTGTGTTCTCCCTGCTCGTGTTATGGGGACACACACAAGCTTTGTGTGATGTGTTTGGGAGTGGAGCATGCAGGGCTGATTGCCAACATTGTGAGAAGCTTTCGCTTCGCATGCTCTGCTTCCGCCTGTCACTTTTCGAGGAGAGTGGCCAGGCTCGTGATTCTCAGGGTGCAGGACCCGCGTCTGCCGAGGCAGCGTGGAGAATGCACTCCTGTGCATCGCAAATGGATCTCTTTATTTACGGGTCCACGGATCTTATCTCCTCCCTTTCCCGAGGGATCCCTTGCTCTTTCACCGGTATCGGAAGCCCGCGCTGCCGTCTCTTCTGCCCGGGGAGAGAGATCAATGCTTCAGTGCTCTACCTCCGAGGAGGTGGATGTGCTGGGCATTGAAAGTGGCACAATCATGGGGTAAGTGGATTCGCCATCTCTTTCCCCAGCGTATGAAAAATATATATATATATACAACTTTGACTGAAATAACCACTCGTTACAACCGAGGTATGCAGCAAAGCATTTGTGAAGCCACAACACGCACAACCTTGAGGCGGATGGGCTACAACAGCAGAAGACCCCACCGGGTACCACTCATCTCCACTACAAATAGGAAAAAGAGGCTAAAATTTGCAAGAGCTCACCAAAATCAGACAGTTGAAGACTGGAAAAATGTTGCCTGGTCTGATGAGTCTCGATTTCTGTTGAGACATTCAGATGGTAGAGTCAGAATTTGGCGTAAACAGAATGAGAACATGGATCCATAATTCCTTGTTACCACTGTGCAGGCTGGTGGTGGTGGTGTAATGGTGTGGGGGATGTTTTCTTGGCACACTTTAGGCCCCTTAGTGCCAATTGGGCATCGTTTAAATGCCACGGCCTACCTGAGCATTGTTTCTGACCATGTCCATCCCTTTATGGCCACCATGTACCCATCCTGTGATGGCTACTTCCAGCAGGATAATGTACCATGTCACAAAGCTTGAATCATTTCAAATTGGTTTCTTGAACATGACAATGAGTTCACTGTACTAAAATGGCTTCCAAAGTCAACAGATCTCAACCCAATAGAGCATCTTTGGGATGTGGTGGAACGGGAGCTTCGTGCCCTGGATGTGCATCCCACAAATCTCCATCAACTGCAAGATGCTATCCTATTAATATGGGCCAACATTTCTAAAGAATGCTTTCAGCACCTTGTTGAATCAATGCCACGTAGAATTAAGGCAGTTTTGAAGGCAAAAGGGGGTCAAACACAGTATGAGTATAATGTTCCTAATAATCCTTTAGGTGAGTGTATATACATATATATATATATATATATATATATATATATTTATTACACATATATATATAAAAGCTGGTGGAGGTGATTACTAGGCTGTAGATAAATTAAATATTTAATGGCCAAAAGAAATAAGGGGGCTCGTCCTAAAAATAAAAATAAATTAAACGAGCTTCCCTCTATTTTTTCACCTCCATCACGGGGCCTTCCTTTTTTTCCGATCTGCACAGCGAGCTGTCTAGATCATGGAAAAAGCCTTACTCATCTTGTCTTTCAGCCCCCAAGTAAGTGTACATTCAGATATTAGGGGGTTAAGAGAGTATCGCTATGGGGCAATACCCCGGGTAGAACAGACGCTTGCGAGCTATCTGTGTCCTGGTTAAGTATCGTCCCTGAAGGCCTCGGTTTCTCTCACTAAACTATTAAAGAAAACTATTTTTAATGTAGTGGGAAAAGCATATATGACAGTGGATCTAGCAGGAGTCTGCTTGTACACTATAGCAATGCTACAAGCATATCAGGCTGACCTGCTGGGGTATTTGGACAGAAGTGAGGGAGTTTGGCCAGATGGGGTTCGAGAACTTCATCGGGCCACAGATTTTACAGTCAGAGGCGTTAAAAAATCTCTCCCTCGCTATGTCCAACCCCCTGGGGCTGCTGGGCGTGAGCAGCTCCAGCTGTCTAGTTTCTCATCCGCAACACAGCAGTCAAAGCCTTCAAATTAGAAGCCGGATCCGAGGACCATTCTTCACGCTGAGAAGACTTCAGCTCAAAAGAAAAGGTCTTGGCGCCACCGGCGTCAGACCGGTGAGGGCAGCCCCAACCGGCGTGAAACGATGTACACCTCATTATACGGTGCCCGTTCCATCTCGGTGCCCTCAGGGGACCATTCTGCCAGCTCCGCCACCCTAGGTGCTTCGGGGCGCAGCGGTCTCCAGCGAGCTTCTGGCGCAGTGTCAACTCGACATTGCGTCAGACTCGCAATGACCTGAGGGGGGTTCAAAAACAGTCAGTTCGGGTAGTTCCTGCCAGTATGCTTCAGGTCCTCGAACTGGCTGTCTCAACTACACCAGAGACCAGCCTCGAGGGGCTGGTTCCCTTGGTAGATTTTTTGGCAGCGCGGAAGCTACTGCCAAATATATCTCTATGGGTCCTGCAGTTAGTAGTAAGAGGCAGATTCCAATTTGGTGCTCACGTTAGTGCATCCCAAGCAGGCTCTGGTAATGGAGCAAGAGGTAAAGGCCCTGTTAGCAAAGAAAGCTATAGAGCAGGTGTACTCACCCGACATTGTGTCGGGTCTTTACAGTCGTTATCCAATTGTTCCAAAAAAGGATGGAGAACTGCGTCACATACTAGATCTTCGTCTATTTGAGTGTTCAGTGCTGGAACTCAAGTCCAAGATGCTGACACTCAAACAGATCGTGGCTCAAATCAGATCAGAGGACTGGTCTGAAAGATGCATACTTCCATATCTTCATCCTCCCTCAGCACAGGAGGTTCCTGAGGTTTTCTTTCAGGGGCAAAGAACACCAGTATCAGGCACTTCCTTTCGGTCTAGCTCTATCACCCTGCACATTCACGAAGCGCGTAGGTGCAGCTCTGCCCCGCTAGGCTGCAGTGCATATGCATATGCATTCTGAATTGCATAGACGACTGGCTGATTCTGGCGGAATCAGAACAGTTAGCGGTTCGGCATCGAGATGTCGTCCTCGTTTATATGCAAAGGTTGGGGTTGAGGCTCAATGCCAAGAAGAGTGTGCACTACAGAGGACCACTTTTCTTGGAGTGGTCTGGGACTCAGTCACGATGCGAGCCGTTCTATCGCCCGCTCGTCTAGCTGTTATCTTTACTGCCACAAAAGAGCTAAAGCTAGGCCAGTCACACTGTGAAACAGTTCAAGAGACTGTTAGGCCTCAGGGCAGCAGCGTCCATTGTGATCCCCTTGGCCTGCTGTACATGATACCTTTTCAGTGGTGGCTCAGGACCAGAGGGTTCTCCCTGAGGGGAAACCCACTCTGTATGATCAAGATCACACAGCAGTATCCCCGCGCCTTGGTTATATGGAGGAAACACTGGTTCTTGTCCCAGGTTCCGGTGTTGGGAGCTCTTTGCCATCGAGTTGCTATCTCGACAGATGCTTCCCTCACCAGCTGGGGAGCGGTATTGGAAGGCTGCTCAGCTCAGGTCTTGTGGAGGAGTCATCATCTCTCTTGGCACATGAATTGCCTAGAGAGGAAACTATGGTTCTTGTCCCACAGACAACACGTTGGTGGCCTCTTATTTTGGTCCCTCAGGAAAATACGCTCTCTGAGGGCACTGTATATTCCAGGGGGACAGAATATAGGAGCAGACACCCTATTGAGGCAGGGGCTGAGGCCAGGGGACTGGAGACTCCACCCCGAGGCGATGGAGCAAATATGGGAGTTTTACGGCCTTGGGTATTTTGTATATATTGGGTATTCTCATTCCCAAAGCGTCATCGACGCATTGCGAGTTCCCTCGAAAGGGAACGTCTCAGGTTACGACTGTAACCATAGTTCCCTGAGAAAGGGAACTAGACAATGCGTCACCCTGCCATACTTCCTGCATCCCTGTGATCGATTTTCGAAGCTAATGCCGGTTGCACCGGATGTGCTCTTATCCTTTCCTGGTCATGACGTCACCCGCCCGTGACGTTCATTCCTTCCATTGGACTAGTTAACGCATTCTCATCCTTTGGCGTCATATGTGACGCTATATGACAAAACGGCGAAATACTACGCACATGGCACCCTTTATCGTCAATATAACACGTACTGTGATGGGTAGGTTTAGGTGTGGGGTAGGGTCTGCGTCTCATATTCACGCTAAAGGATGCCAGTCAACTTTATGACGCCTTGGGTTCGCGTGTTATATTCACGCTAAAGGGTGCCATGTGCGTAGTATTTCGCCGTTTTGTCATATGGCGTCACATATGCCGCCAAAGGATGAGAACGGGCTCGACTAGTTGACATAGATGCTTCAGACGCATTCACACTGGAAGCGTTCCCAAAGCGTCAGATGCATCGTCTCATTCCCTTTCTCAGGGAACTATGGTTACAGTCGTAACCTGAGATGTTCTCTGTATCTCATACAAAACTACCACCAGAGAGAACTGAGAATGCAAAACATCGTCATTTGGTCTACTGTGGTACTGCTTTTTACGGAAGCCCCGAAATGCAATGTAAAAAAATAAAATAAATAATTAATATATATATATATATATATATATATATATATATATATATATCCTAAAAAAGATTAAAGTTGAAATATTTTGAGAATAAAGTGTTCTCAACCCAGATGGCATTGCCTATAGACGAGCACCACAATCCTGGTCCAAACTTTATGTGGCACGTTGAGTCGTAAGTGTCTTCGTGCTCGTCTATATTACAAATGGTAATGCCATGTTGGTATATTAGTATCTGTAGAATTTCCTTTTGTTGAAAGGCAAGCCCAGATAAAAGTAAAAAGCTACTATTATATTTAGATCCTTGTACGAGGCAGTTTGACTTCACGAGCACATTTAATAAAAGAAAAAGAAAAAAGAACTTCTACGGAAGACTGTAGGTTATTCTCATAATTTTGACTTTAACCTCTAAATGTTTTCGACTTTATTCTCGAAATATTTCGACTTAAATCTCAAAATTAGATTTTAAAATTTAGATTTTTATTTTTTACACCGATTTTTTTTTTCTACATTGCGGTTCAGGGCTTCTGTAGCTTTTTGATATTTTGGCAATAAATTTATTATTGTGATTAACTATGCCTATTTGATAAGTTTGTCTTTATATTGTAAATATTTTTAAGAAATGTTTAAGGCTAGGTTTAGAGGTAAGAGTAGGATTAGCGGCTCAAAAATATTTTTAAGGCAATTTCTTTTTGCCCGTTACGTTTTATATATTCTTTTGGTTATGTTTAGGCGGGCTTAGGATTAAGGGATCAAAAATGTATAAAAGGGTTAAAAAATTGCATCAACATATTTATTGTCAGAGTTACGTTCGAGTTTGTTTAGTTTTATTGTGTTTTGGTCTCATTTTCCCTGTTACCATTTTCCTTGTGTTCATGGTCATTATTAGTTTCCATAGTTACTCATTTGTTCCTCGCCTGTTCTCAGTTCTGTTGATTACTCTGTCTTTGTATTTAAACCTGTAGTTTCCTCTGTTTATTGTTTTGTGTTGTTTATGTTGAAGTGGTTGTGTCCTGAGTCTTATTCCTGTATTCTCCTGTGTGTTTTCCAAGAAAAGACTTTATTGAATTTTCTGCGGCGTGCAATTATTACAGCCACCCAAATCGTTACATTTATGTTATGAATGATTTGTATCTTACATTTCTATAGCTGTAAATACATAATGTTTTATGTTTTAAAATGTTTATGTTTTAGATACTGTCAATATGTCCATATTGTACATTTCAGAATCTATCCAAACATATAACAACAAAAAAAGTATTTTTTGTAAATGTTATGTACTAATACCTACATATAAACAATGAGACCATGTTGTTAATACTTACGTTAGGGGATTAAGAAAACAGAATGTACGAGGAATATCAAGCACTGCTAGTATTACCAATGTAATTATCTGTGCATGTCCAGAGCACAAAATTGAGTTTATCCTCAGGCTGTACAAATAAGCACAAAACTCAAATTTAGTCCCACTGGGACTACACTATTTGTACACTACTGGGACTACACTATTCTCAAGAGAAATTAGTTATGCTACAAGAAAACCACTAATAATTATAGACCATATGGTTTTGAAAGCTGGGCATGCAGTACAATGAATAAACTAACATCTCTAAGATGAGGAAAAATACACATGAATTCCAAGTCATTTGTTAGCTTTCTGTGATGAACAGATTAAAATGTAAATTATTTACTAATAATCTTACAATCCAGTGAGTTGTCACCAGACTGCAATTCAGTAAGACAAACTCGAGAACTGAATCACTCTGATTTGTGAACAAACCATTCATACAGGTATTGTAAATTGGAACAACAGAATCATTGTAAATATCTGACTCAAAAGAATAACAGCAAAGCCAGATGTCAAGTTTATCAGTAAACAATAACTTAAATGTGCTTTGTTCCTCATTCAGAGCTATCGTCTGGCTTCAGATAATTGTGGAATACAGGGCACAGGTTGTTTGAACCACATGGTGTTTAAATTGGTATGTAACAACATGAGGGAATTTTCATTTTCAGGTGAACAATTGCTTTAAGACCCTGAAAATGTTTGGTGAGATAAATATGATCAATGTAAACATTGCATCCAGCATCTTTCATACTGGTTCAGACAGACATACAGACAAATTACACGCACTCATGTCAACTTTTGACAATTTACTGTTTGTAATGAGTCGTCTCAGGTCACCTCTCTGCCGAGTCATTTTTCCAGTTTGCAGTAACAGATAACCAGAGCAGTGATTAGTCAGAGTGTTTTGTCACATAGATCCAGAGGCTTCTGTCAGATCTGTCACTTCAGTGACTCAGCTTTAATTTCTATATCATTATACACAAGTTTTTGTTTCTGCTGTGGGGTTATTCATCAGGCAGTGCTTGAACACAAGCAGCCAATCAAGCCTAGATGGTATAAGCAGATAATGTCCGAATAATTACATGTTATTATCCTATAGCTTATGAATATGAATTAACAAATGTCTTCTACATTAAAGTTCAAATGTTTATTTGACATCATTGAAAACTAGGGCTGTATATTTATCACGTTGATTTAAAGGTGGAATTACAAAAGGAATTACAAACCTGCGCACATATATTCAAACGCACATAACTATAGAATCAATTCTTAATGCGCATGTGAACGCCATCAGCGTCTATAACAGGTTCACGTTTAAAGTCTGTTTAGAGAGAACGGTGTCGTCTTAGCGGCCCCTAATTTAATAACAAATGATCATTTAGACGGAAGTGAATCAATCAAAACTAACTTTAGCTGGAAAAAACATTTTTCAAGAGCCACTATAAAACCAAACCAATCTCTGTTACCTTAAATTATATGTTTATCTCTGTAAAGCTGCTTTGAAACAATCTACATTGTTAAAAGCGCTATATAAATGAGGATGACTTGACTTAGCTGCAGTGTGTAACTTTTGGCGACATCTAGCGGTTCGGTTGCGAGTTTGCACTAAGGGCTCAGCCCACTGCTCACCCCTCCCTTTCGAAGAAGCTACGGTGGCTAAAACGGGACAAACAACGTCGTCTGAGACAGCAGAGAATAGCCAGAGTAAACCAAGTTTCTGTACCACAGTCCATTATAAACCACATCATGGATAAAGATTACAAAGCCATTGTCAGGTGAGGATCAAGCGTCTTAATACATAATATAATAATAGTAATCAGCTGATTGTCTCACGAACGTAACCAGCACATTCTCCCCACATAGCAAACCCATAATATAGCGAGGGAGAAGAACCACATGAAACTATGCAACTATATATTTTTTCTAACAGGGTAGTAAAAGTTTAGCTGGCTAATATGAGCTGTTACTGTGGCTGAGCTGGTTAAAGCGTTAAACCTTGTTTATACTCGACGCGTCCGCATGAGCCCAAAGGTGAGTGCGGCAAAAATTACATGATTGTAACAGCGTGCGCGCCTCCGCATCCCCTAGACACCACTTACTACACACAATAGGCTTTTTTCTCTGATTTTGGAAACTCGATCGACCTAAAATGCTTCCAAGTTCGACGGGTTGGTGATTCCTGTAACTGTTTTACGCTCAATGACAAGAGTAGCCTACTAATCAGCTGTCTCACGAACGTAACCAGCACATTTATCCCCACATAGCAAAGCCATAACACAGCGAGGGAGAAGAATTAAGTTACATGAAACAATCCAACTACATATTTACACCACTGACAAGGGAAAAGTCACTACTCACGGTGTTTTTGGCTAGCTTCTTCTAGCTTTCTGCGGCTTCTCTTTCAAGGTAGTGACGAAACGCGCTATGTAACGCTGTTTGTTCGCTGTCGGCTACGGTAGAAACATGACGTCACAATATGGCGACCTTCATAGAAGGGGATTCCCGCGCCTATGTAGATATAAATGTCTCACTCTAAGGTAATAAAAACATTACGGTTTATTAAGTAAGTTCTTTATACACCACTGAACACATAGTTATGGATGTCATATTGCATTTCTGTTAATAGATACTCAGAATGTTTACACACTGCACCTTTAATCAATTACTTTTAAAAATTAAAAAATTAAGCATTAAAATTATTAACGTATTTAACAAACCCGTCCATTTCATAAAGTTGATTTGGTGACGAACATGAAGCAGGCAGACAACTCATTGCATGATGTAGCCTATAGAATGCACCTAAAATTCAAGATATCAGGGCAAAAATAAAGTTAAAGCACATTGATGGCGCGTTGCTATTTTGAGGCAACTAAAATAGACTGCGCCATTGACCAACTGAAACCTGGTCAAAAGCCAATGGCGCACTATTCTTTTTGTTATTTAAGGAGCACGTTAGTAATGTGGCCTATAGGCAGGTCCACAACGCGCATGCACTTTGTCCAGTAGATGGTCTGTTTGCGCACTTTAACCTTGCGCACAAGCAGATCCATTTCCTCGCTAGAGAAGCATTTTTTTGCTTGTAAATTCCATAATGCAAATATCTAATCTGCCACGGCAAGAGCGCAAATGGCTTTTAACGGGAATGTGAGATGAGACTCTGATTTGTTTATTGCACGTTACGCCCAAAACAGACCCATTACTCATTAAGAAAATAGGGACAACCCTTTTAGAACATGTGCCGTCGCGTGCACTTGCGCCGTGCGCTTTAGACCATGTGCTTAGATCGTTAAAATTGGGCCCATTGACTTACTCATTTAGACATTTACCGCCACCTACTGGCAGTTTTAGTTTCTTATTTAGAGTATAATTTCATTAAAAAAAAAAATCACATTTCCATATTAATAAAAAAAACAATAAAAAGTATAGTTCACCCAAAAATGAAAATTCTGTCATCCTTTACTCACCAGCATAGCCGTTAAAGCGTTTAATAAATTCTATGTAGAATCAATTTTTTGAAAAAAAAAATTCTAATGCTAATTTCTTCGCAAATTATTCATTTATCCTTTTGGCTATTGATTAGACTAATACCATTATTTTTTAGATTAGATTAGATTTATATAGACTTAATTGCTAATAATTAATTGCCACATCTTGTAATTAATTAGATTCAAATTTGAATTGCTTGACAGCCCCAGTTTAAATACATGGCATACAAGTTTCAGTAGAAATTCAGTCATTCAGCAGTACACTTTAACTGTAAATGTATATATCGGATTTGGGTCACTTTTAAAAGAAGATGTAAGCTGGATGTCAAACATTCGGATATAGTCAACAATTCAGAATTGGGCATCAAGACCTGCGGTGTAAATGCGGCCATATTTCAGGACACCTAAGTTGGTAATACGAATCAGATAATAGTGATATTTTGTTCAAAACTGCTTACACTTTTAATGGAGACATGGATCGCTTTTTAAGATGCCACTTAACTGTTACAGGCTCATACGGAATACATCTGCAGCTGTGCTTGAGATAGATGTGCATGTCACCAGTGCCATACTGAGATTTGAGAATAATGAGAGAGCTACTGCAGAGACATAAATTCAATGCCTGTTTCCCCTGGAGCCACACACACAAAGACTCAGTCCCACACTGCAGGCATACACACAGCAGCGGCTTTGATGAGGCTCCAAGCGCACGCAAAATGCACCAGCATATACACACTACCCTAGGTCACATTTGCATCTGGGCATTGTCTGTGGAATACAAACAAAATTGTTATTGTATATGTCATTAAAATGAATGCAAGTTCTTATTTCTACATTCACTTCTCTATTTCATCCATCCATTTCTGTCTGCCCATCCATCCACTTGTTTATCCGTCCGACCAGCCAAACATCCAGCCAACCGCTTTTCCATCCATCCCTCGATCTGTGGGTCTACCATTACAGTAAGTGCCAATAAACAAAAGAAACCTGTTAAAGTATTACAGCAAATAACAGAAAACTCTCTAACTGTTGTAAAACACTGTTAAACGCCTGTTATTAGAGCAGGGATTTCCAAACTGGCCTCCAAGAGAGTGCAGTGGAAAAGTTGAGAGAAAAACAGTGTAAATAAAATAATGATAAAAAATTAAATTAAACAAAAAAATATTTAATTTAAATAAAATATTTGAATAAAATAAAACTGAAATTCATTTGGATTTAAATAAATAGATAATCCAACAGAACAGTATAGTGAGTAGTTTTCTAATTTTCGAAATTCTTTAAATAATATTTTACACATTTATCATTTTTTCACAGTATAAACTAGGTTTTTATATATGAAAATATATAGATAGCTACCTTTTAAATTTTAGGATGGAGTACCTCACTCAAGGATATATATTTATATTATCACAATATCATTATTATTATAATCAATTATATTTGGGGGTCTGTACTCTGTAGCATCTAAAATTAAAAAAATAAAAATAAAAACTTGGATAAGAGAACAAAACCTTTGTGTTTACCCAGGGCTGCTGCTCAGCCCTTTAAATCAGTTTAAATCAGACAACATGAATATAGGGAGGGATCCCTCATCCTTGAAAACAGATCCAGTCCAAGCTGGCTGGGAACACTGAAAAAAATTATTTGAAACAGTTTTACCTGAGTCTGTGAGAGAGTGTGTGACTCACCAAACTGAATCAAAGGGTAACCACAGCACAGGAAAACTCGCTTTAAACATCAATGAAGTAAAGTGAATTATATCAATGAAAACATATCTGAAGATTTTCTTCTCTTTAGAAATTTTACCTGAAGATGAAAAGAGAGCCATGTATTTTTCCCCCACAGGAAAAAAAATTGCACACCTCTGTTAAAGCACCAGGGGGCTTTTCCACTGCGCAATCATTGATATGAGAGTGTGTGATTAGTTGGAGTGAGAATGAAAGAAAAGAAACATCAATTAGAAGTGTCTTTGAACAAATGCACATTAGGGACAAAGGAGAATGCACATTAGCATATCCTTTAATTGTTATGCATGCACTCGGTCTCCCTTCAAGGAACCGAACAATGTACTGCGCTAAATATGTGCCCATACACCATACTCATTTGTTTTGTTTTTTACTAGAGAACTGCAAAAGAAAGAGAGAGATAAAGGCAAAAAGGCAGTGTTTGCGGTACTACCAGAATTATTCACATGTATCCTAAGTGAAGCAAACAGATAATACATTGTGATGAGGCTAGTTTATGTGCTGTGTGTTTTATGCTTGTTAGAGTATCACATTGTTAGCATAGCAAAATGCTAACAGCAAAAGCTATTGAAATTAATTGTTAGTCGAGTATACTGTGCACTCAGCATGATTATCCAACCCAGGCACATTGGAAAACCATGGTGACATTTCTGCAAAATTATATTACATTGCTTCTTGCACGTTTTGTATGGAAGTAAAATAACGCCAAATGTTTTTGAAATAAAAAAGCCTGTTGAATTGTTGAAAAATATGCATTGCATTAACCATGCTTTTATTTTTAGGGCTTGCATTTTTATGGGCTGAAATTTAGCATGGTTGAATATTTAAGCTGTGAATATTTACATTCAAAACATTTCAAACACATTTTCATTAGTAAAATTTCAATAATCGATATTCACCTTTCATATTTAACTTCCAAAATATTCAAATTGATTAAAAATACAACCTATAATATTCAACAGGCCGTTTTCAGTCCATTTTATTTCGCTTTGCAAATTCGCTTCCACAAAATCAGTGGTTCAAATTCGACAGTAAATTCAACGTTGACGTCCAGGAACTGCAGTAATTCAGGAAAAAAAAATCTCTGAATGCTCCACATGAAACTTTGGTCTTCCGACCTTTTAACATTGTGTCGATTTATTTTGGTTAATATGTGTATGGGAGAGAGAGCAAGACAGCGCTTAGTGTGGAGATGGTGAAGTCGCCTGGCTCCGAAGTGAGAGAGTGCGCGCGACCGGGTCTCTCTCTCTCTCTCTCTGCTCGTTCTTTCAGTTAAACATGTGCCCTGTCACAAGTGCAGCAGTTCATCTACATTACTCACCGATCAAATAAGACTTTGACGGGACAAAAATTTGCTTTGGCGGGCGCTAAAAAAAATTCAATGCAGGAAAAACCCTGTTATTGCAAACAGGAAACCGCATAATTTGTCTCGTTTAGTAAAATAAAGCCAAGCTTTAGATCGTCTTTTCCACTCCTCCATGTTTACCTCCTCTGCTCAAATCGCTTTGACAACATCATGAATGATGCACAGATGTGTAGCCTATAGGACGTCGCGCTATGGTGCCCGATAAAGGACAAAAGGGAAAGTTGTGAGTTCACGGTCTGTATATTATGGCTGGGACTCGGAGCAGGAGCATCGATAAGAGGGATCGTTAACGTCGAGGGCATACAATATCGATGGTTCGTAAAACTTAGAACCGGTTCTCGAGTGGAACCGGTTTTCGATTCCCATCCCTGTCCCCTACAGTGCAATTCGGCTAGGTATACATCCGCGCTAAAATATCAAGGTGAAAGTCATCATAGCTTGCGTAGTACAGACCCAGCTCCCAACCCAACTTTGAGAATAGATTAACGGCGATATTTTTTTTATCGCCCGATAAGAGTCTCACGTTAACGCAGCATGTTAACGCTGATAACGGCCCAACCACTAATATTTACGTTATGCATCCAGTGCAGATATTATTTATCTATATTGTGGATTATGTAGTTCGATACTTTGAATCCTTTAAGTAGTTATATTCCATATAATCCGTTACTCGTGTATTATTGCCACTCACGTTTCTGTACATGTGACACCACCTAACGGCAGTTCGTATTCATTTGACTGTTAATAGTTATTGCATCGTTACTGTTTAGTATTGGAATGTATATATATATATATATATATATATATATATATATATATATATATATATATATATATATATATATATATATATATATATATATATTCTTAATACTGTTATTCTTATTTATTTGTTTTCATTTAGAACCACACATCTGAATATATACATATTGGAAGATTGTATGCCCATGCCTACTGCAAAAGTTTATTAAACACTGTCTAATCAGTTATTGGTCTGGTTCTTGTGTTCTGACCGACACCTGAGAGTGATTATCACACAAAAGTAGTTATTATACAGCAATAGAAGTATAATACAGTCCTTTTAAGTCTCCCCAACAAAATGGTCCTTCGAGACGGATATGTGGTAATTTCTCTTTAGAAGATGGATGATAGAGTTTCAACCAGACCTAAGTGTCAGACTTACCCGCCACGCCATTATGATGAGTATGAGATGGGGTATGTGCTGCCGCCCAGATCTGAATCAAGAATCAGTGGGCATGGGCTAGAAGAGGCGTTATATTAGAGGGAGCAGCCAAGATGACACCCTTTCCTCTTAGCGACCATCAGACACTGCGGGATGCTGGCTATACAGAAGAAGACCCATATGCTGGATCGAGACAGCGCAGTTACAGACCTGGTCTTGAGAGTCAGCTAGCTGAACCGTACCCAAAAGGAACACATCCTGGCAGATGTAGAGAATCAGCTACACACGTCTGGTCTACAACACTGCAAAATCTGCCCCCAGCCTCTCAGGCAGACCCTCGTCATGTCAGCGAAGAGCAGTTTAGTGCAATCTTAGCAGAGATCCGACAGACTAGATCGGAGTTTAAGTTACTCGCCGAGACGGTGCACAGTCTTCAGCAGACCCCTCAACTAGCTATAACACGCTCTCGTTCCAGTACATCTGAGCCACTAATGCCTGCTAAATTTCCCATATTCCCCCTAGACCACAGATTTGTGCCTCCTCCTTATGCAGAGCCAGTCAGCGATGAAGTCAGCGAATGCGAAGAAGTAGACTGGCCTGACCCTCCCCCCTGGCCAGAGCCAGAGGAGCCACGGCCTATTGGTGATGCTCCCATCGTGGGCCTTTTGGAGAAGATGATGAGTGAATTGCAAGTATTAAAGCAAGCTGCCATCCATCCAAGTAGAAGTCTTGCAGAACCATCAGCGAGTCTTCCTGTCAGAGACTCCAGACCTTCAGACCATCAGACAAACAGGATGCTTCTGGGCCATTCGAGTCAACGACAAAGCCGTCATCCTCAGCCACCTCCCAGAACCGGTCCAGCTTATAAGTCAGAGCAGTACGAGTCTTACCTTCAAGATGAGCATGCAGCGATCTCCCAGCCATACCTGCAGAGGAGGGCCCAGCCGAGAACCCCACTTGATCTTCGGCATCAGACTGTCCCACCCTCTGAGCCGACATACCAAGGTCCAATGCCAACGATCCCCCATTTCAGTCACAGAGACCCCAGTGAGTTTGCTAGATTGAAGATAGCTTTGGAGAATCTACTGCCCCCAGATTGGACGGAGCTGTTCAAATACCAAATCCTAGTGGATCACTTGAAGCTAGAAGAGGCAAAGCTGATAGCAGATTCATATCTGAACTCCCCCACACCTTACAGCAATACCATGGCTGCTCTTAATCAGAAGTTCGGCCAACCCCATCAAATGGCGTTGAACAAAATAGCCAGTGTTATGGACTCGCCTGATATTCGACGCGGTGATCAAGCTGCCTTTGAGAAGTTTGCCCTTCAGATCCAGGCACTCGTGGGCATGCTTCAATCCCTTGGCCCCCCAGGAGAGATAGAGCTACAGTGTGGATCCCACGTAGCAAGCCTGTTGAGTAAGTCACCGCCAGAGATGAGAGCTGAATTCAGGCGCAGCAAGGTCCATCATTCAGGAATAACCTATACCCTGACTGACCTCTCTGAGTGGCTGCAATATGAGTCCTGGTCCCTAGACAGGAACGTCGCCAAAAGAGGTGGACCACCGCTGTGTTGAATGGAAACAGAGAAGCGACGGAGAGAGAAAATTCAACAGTGCCTGTGAATCTCCCTGCCAAAAGCAGAATTAAGCCTTATTGTCCATTCTGTAACAACTCAGATCACTTCTTGAGCCAATACACAGAGGTTGTAAAACTGACAAAGAACCAATTATCAGAATGGATCCGTACCAATAAAAGGTGCTGGCGATGTGCTAGAACCCACCAAGCTGCGCAGTGCAACCTGCGGAAACCCTGTAACATTTGTCAAGGTAAACACCAGTGCTGCATGAAATTAATTCCATGACACCTAAGACTGTGATCAAGACAACCAAAGAGGAGAGCTGTCTGGTAGACAGACCAGTAGATGGTAGTCGTGTGCTATTAACCCTCTGAACGATAGTCT
This sequence comes from Siphateles boraxobius, assembly GCF_051911475.1. Taxonomy (NCBI): domain Eukaryota; kingdom Metazoa; phylum Chordata; class Actinopteri; order Cypriniformes; family Leuciscidae; genus Siphateles; species Siphateles boraxobius. The sequence goes on along the minus strand of NW_027508876.1, from coordinate 11,335,981 downwards.
CGTTATTTTTTTGCACTTTATCAGTGCAAAAGAAACTCAAAATACTCTGTTGATTTTGATCTTACATATTAAGTGTTATACATCATTAGATCCTGATAAGTGTCTATTTTTTTGTGGATACACGAGTGTTTTTCCATGATGAAGCTTGAACTGTCCTCTTTTAAATGACTTAATTTATATTAAAAAAAAAATATTCTCAGTTTATGTAATCTGTATGAAAAGAGAAAGATGTCAGTCTTTTTCTTTCCAGCTCATTATACCTGATTACGCGTTAATGTGCCACGCCCACGGAGAGCGCGCGGTATTCAAACGCAAATGATCTAAGGCAAGGCATTCAAACATGCCAACACCCACCAGCTGGATTATAAAACACATTGTGTTTAGTAAGTATCTTACTACAGCTGTGTACACAGCGTATCCATATGCTGTGAGGAATAATAACCCTGTAAAATGTACCAGAAATGCTGGTAGTTTCATTTCGAGGAGCAACGGATCCAGCTGATGTAGTAATTCATTTATTCTTAAGTGCTTTGTTCTAATTGCGATATTGAATAGTGTCTGACTGTAAACTGCAAAAAGACTGTTTAAATATAAATTGCGTGTCTGTGTGTAGGCTAAATGATGAATGAACAGCACAGACGCACGCGCTTTGTTTACTACAGTTATACAGCGCGTGTCTGTGCCGTTCATTCACTCTTGCACCTACATTAGTAAACATTATGTTTACATGAACACATCCAAACTATATTGCTATAGCCTACTAAGATGAATAAAAATAGACTGATTTTGGATAGATTATAAAGTTTTGACTGTAAAAAAAAGACTACTGTCACATTAAATAGGTACGCTTTTGTTCACCAATTTCTGCTCATAGTTAAATATACTATAGTATGATGTTTTGTCAAAAATAAAATAGGTATATTGAATTATCAACTAAGTGTCACAGTGTCTGGTTGTGTTTCCCTTGTTTGTCACTAGAGGTCCTCGTTCTCACGGTGTCCGTCACATTTGACTTCATTTCCCAGCTTCTGTCTGTCACTGTCACTTATCAGTCCATTGCACTCAGCTGTTCCCCGTAATCATTGTTCCCAGCTGTTCATTGTTAGTCTTGTTAGATCTGTGTATATATTCCCAGTCTGTGTCATTATGTGTACGGAGTCGTTGTATTATGTCCCCACACTTCCGTTCTCGTTTGTGTTTCTTGGTCTGTGTTGTTCTTGTCTTTTGGATTGCTACATGGTATTTGACCCCTGCCTGGACTGGATTATGATGTAACGGATTGGCCCTCAATAAATATACTGCGCTTGGATCTTCTCTGTCTCCTTGAGTGTGTATCGTGACAGAACGACTCCGTCTCACCCAGATCCAGTGGTATATTTTCTAATATCTCTTCCCCAGTCACCGAGCGGGAGAGAAGGGAATTTTTTAAGGGGACCCGGTTGGTCAAGTTTCGCGGGTCCCGTGGAGGTCACAGTGGAGGAGGTAGTCGGGAGATGATCCCTGTTCCGGTGGTCCCGGTTCCGGTGGTCCTGAGTCCGGTGGTCCGGAGAAGGAGAAGGAGGAGACACAGCCCGTTTGCCCAGTCAGAGACTGTTCACGTTCCGTCTGCCCAGTCAGAGACTGTTCACGTTCCATCTGCGCAGTCAGAGACTGTTCACGTCCCGTCTGCCCAGTCAGAGACTGTTCACGTCACGTCTGCCCAGTCAGAGACAGATCATAAGATGCCCATTCGTCTGGCCGCCAAGGCAATGCAGGACTATATGGAGCGTCTGGCTCGGATCCTGGACATGCCAGTGTCTGCTGTTCCTGAGCCGGAGCCAGTGTCTGTTCCTGAGCTGGAGCCAGTGTCTGTTCCTGAGCCGGGTTCCGTTCCTGTGCCGTGGCCGCCCGAGTGGTCGTCTTCGCCCTGGTCGTCACCGCCATGGCCGCCCGAAGGGTCTTCACCGCCCTGGCTGGCCGCCCGAAGGGTCTTCACCGCTCCGGCCGCCCGAGGGGTCTGCACCGCCCTGGCCGCCGAGGGGTCTGCACCCCCCTGGCCGCCCGAGGGGTCTTCACCGCCCTGGCCGCCCGAGGGGTCTTCACCACCCTGGCCGCCCGAAGGGTCGTCTGCTTCGCCCTGGCCGCCCAATGGGTCGTTTGCTTCGCCCTGGCCGCCCGATGGGTCGTCTGCTTCGCCCTGGTCGCCCGATGGGTCGTCTGTTTCGCCCTGTCCACCCGATGGGTCGTCTGCTTCGCCCTGGCTGCCCGATGGGTCGCATGCTTCGCCCTGGCCGCCCGATGGGTCGTCTGCTTCGCCCTGGCCGCACGATGGGTCGTCTGCTTCGCCCTGGCCGCCGGCTAAACCATCACCCCCTGTTTCTGTTCCCTTCCAAGTACCTGGCCGCCATCCCTCCCCCTGATCCTCCACCACTACACCTCCCGCCTGGACTCCTGTGTGTTTGTTTGTTATGTTGTGGAGCGTCTGGTAGCCGCTCCAGTAGAGGGGGTGTTATGCCACAGTGTCTGGTTGTGTTACCCTTGTATGTCACTAGAGGTCCTCGTTCTCACGGTGTCCGTCACATTTGACTTCATTTCCCAGCTTCTGTCTGTCACTGTCACTCATCAGTCCATTGCACTCAGCTGTTCCCCGTAATCATTGTTCCCAGCTGTTCATTGTTAGTCTTGTTAGATCTGTGTATATATTCCCTGTCTGTGTCAGTATGTCTACGGAGTTGTTGTATTATGTCCAAACACTTCCGTTCTCGTTTGTGTTTCTTGGTCTGTGTTGTTCTTGTCTTTTGGATTGCTACATGGTATTTGACCCCTGCCTGGACTGGATTATGATGTAACGGATTGGCCCTTAATAAATATACTGCGCTTGGATCTTCTCTGTCTCCTTGAGTGTGTATCGTGACACTAAGATGTTATTATAGTGTTTGTTCCAATATTCAAAATAATGAACCCTTACCTTTTTTTAATATGTATGATAAAATAACCTTACTACCCAAATAGTAACCTATTTGTAATTGGTTACAATTTCTAACTATAACATATGTATATATAGATAATTTATTTTGTCCTTGCATTCTTTGGGATCCTGTGACACACCTGTGTGAAAGGCTACTTAATATGCAGCTCATTATGTATGTGGCACATTATCCGGCCTTTGTCTGCTCAGGTGTGAACACGCCTCCACGCATATTGCCTTTCCAAACAAAAGGTGTCTTATAAAATTTAAATCAATGTATTGTTTTGTGTAAATGATTAGGCAGGATGATTTTCAGATCATTTTGAAGCAAAAATTCTAGGCAACAACACTCATTAGTCAAAAGTCTTGTGGACACATATCTAGTATGTGTTTTGTGGCCTTATATCAGACACTTTAAATTTTAGTTTTTTCAATAACCACGCATAAACATTATTCTCTAAAAAATACAAACATGTACATACATGTTGCTCACATATTACGGTAGCCCCGTTTGTGCTATATAGAGTGAATTCACACCATTGCCATTAACATGTTTATAAATAACTGAAAAAAGCACAAATGTCAGAGCATGTCAGACCACCTCAAGACCTCAGAGGGTTAAAGGTTATTAAAGTACTACTCCACCATGGCAAACACACCCTGAGCACATATGCCATCCTGGACGATGGCTCAGAACGGACTATGCTCTTATCAGCTGCAGCGCGCCATCTGGGCCTCCGAGGGGAGCCAGAAGACCTTCCCCTGCGGACTATAAGACATGACATTCAGTCCTTCATGGGTCCATGTTGTCATTCCGTATTTCACCTGCTGATAAGCCTCAGCACAGCTTCCTCATCCCTGGTGCCTTCACCGCAGAACATCTGGGTCTTGCACTTCACTCTTACCCCATGGACAAATTGCAGAAGAGGTACAAGCACCTTGTGGGCCTCCCAATACAGGCATTCAAGCAGGCGCAGCCCTTGCTGCTTATTGGAGCTGACCACCCTCACTTAATTACTTATTGGAGCTGACCACCCTCACTTAAGCCAGTAAGGTTAGGACCCCCAGGAGGACCTGCAGCTCTTAAGACACATTTAGGATGGACATTGCAGGGTCCCACTAGACTTAGACTCTGGTGTAATGCATCAAATGTTTACATTTATGTTATCAATTGCACATGGTCCTTTTTAAATAAACAAACAAACAAACAAACTTGTCGAGCAGTACATTCACTCGCAGCAGTGTTTGTTGAGGTCCACCATTCCCCACATGGCAGAGCTCTTCAGGAACATCAAGAAACTGTGGCAAGTTGACGTAATTCCCCTCAGAAACGAGAAGGAGGTCACCAGATCTCGACCAATATGCTGTTCATATGCTTCAATCAAAGACTACCCAAGTTGAAGAGGACGGAGTCTTACGTTATGCCACCCTTCTGCTTAGGCGTAAAGAAATGACATTTCCAAGCCCCAAAGGAAATGGTAATTCCCAGCCTCCGGAACACTGAACGGTGCCTCGCTAAACACCCAGATCGAGCCAAGGCGTATATTGCTGAAATTCAGAAACTGACCCTGACAGGAACTGTCAAGAAGTTGAGTTCCCACGAGTCAGGGGAATCATGGTATATTCCACATCAAATGGTGACCCATAACAATAAGAACCGTATTGTGCTCAACTGTTCTTATCAATACCCAGGTCTGAACCTAAATGAGTGGTTGTTACCTGGCCCTACCTTAGGACCTTCACTCCTAGGAGTTCTGTTACGGTTCCGGGAACACATCGTAGTGGTGATGTGAAAGCCATGGTCCGCCTGCTCCCTGAAGATTGCCCCTTCTGATATTTGTCTGTTGTGACATGGAAGGAGACCGAAGTCCATCAGTTTTTGAGTGGCAGGTCCTGCCCTTTGGTACCACATGTAGCCCGTGCTGTGCCACTTTTGCCATGCAGCACCATGTTATCAGTCATAGCCAGCCAGAGGATGATGTGAGGTTTTCCATTGAGAGATGCTTCTATGTTGATAATTGTCTGCAAAGCCTCTCCTCCCCTGACCAAGCACGAACACTGGTAGATAATCTAAGGGAGATTTTAGCCTCTGGTGGATTTGAACTCCGCCAATGGGCCAGCAATAAGCCAGAGGTCATCAGACATCTACCGAAAGAAGCCCGATCAGACAGTCTAGAACTCTGGTTCGCTCACGACCGAATAGATAATCCTGAATCCCCCCTGGGCCTCAGCTGGCACTGTTCCACAGACACACTGAGGTACAAACATCGACCAGTAAATGATGATGCTCCTACCATGCGGAACATCTACAAGGTCTTAGCTAGTCAGTACGACCCCCTCGGGTTTATCCTACCATAAACCACCCGTGCTAAAATACTAGTGAGACAGCTTTGGGACAAACAGAGGGACTGGGATGATCCCATACTGCCCCATGATTTGCTACAAGCTTGGAGAGACTGGGAGGGAGTGTTACAAGTCCTGCCGAGAATCACCTTTCCCCGAGCGTACGGAACTCCTGCCATGAATGAGAGAACTACTCATGAGATACATGTGTTCTGCGATGCTTCGGAGCAAGCATTTGGAGCTGTCGCTTACTTGAGGACAGTAGACAGTCAAAATCAGCCTTATCTCTCCTTTGTTGTGGCCCGTTCAAGAATTGCACCTAAACGACTGCATTCGATGCCCAGATTGGAGCTTTGTGCTGCCCTCACAGGAGCCCAACTCAGTAGGTTGATGGAGCAAGAACTTACCCTGCAAATTAGCCAGATTACCCTCTGGACCGACTCAACCACGGTCTTGTCCTGGCTACAATCTGCGTCGTGCCGATTTAAGGTATTTGTTGGCACCCGAGTGGCGGAAACTCAGGAGCTCACCGATCGACATTCTTGGCGATATGTTGACTCGGCGAATAATCCTGCGGATGATCTCACTAGAGGTAAAAGGTTAGAGGAACTGGCTAAGCCTAACCGTTGGAGCCATGGACCACCATTTCTCCTCCAAAGCTCAGATAAATGGCCAACCCTGCCAGCAACAGTAGTGTAAGAGTGCCACTCAGAAATTTGCAAGTCTATATTCTGTGGAGTTGCGACCATACCTGATGAAGAGCCTCAAATACCCGATGCGCATCAGTACACCACTTGGAAGGAGCTTCTAGAGGCCACAGTGCAGATGCTTCACATGGCGGCAGGTCAGAGCGAGAACCCTAATGCTGACAACTACCGTACAGCCGATATTCTTATCCTGAGAGGGGCACAACAGGATAGCTTTGCAGAGGAGTTCAGACTACTGCGAAATGGGAAACCAGTCCAACGAAGTAGCCGTTTACTTACCCTGTCTCCAGAGCTTGACAAGACCGAGGATCTCATTAGGGTCGGGGGCAGATTGCGCAGATTACCTGGTTGCTGTGCATCCCATCATCTTGAATAATGGCCATCCTACCACTAAGCTTCTGATCCAAGACTATGATACCCGACTCTGCCACCCAACCGCCCTGAGAGAGTGCTCGCAGAGATCCGCCGCAAGTTTTGGATCTTACGAGGCCGAGAAGCAGTTCGACAGTATCAACATGCTTGCACAAAGTGTCGTAGATGGATAGCAAGCCCTCAAGTTCCTAAAACGTCAGACCTACCTGTAGCACGCTTACACCTGTATAAGCCCGCATTCTCCTCGACAGGCATGGACTGCGTCGGACACATTATAGTGAAGGTGGGCAGGCGCACCGAGAAGAGGTGGGGAATTATCTTCAAGTGTCTTACAACAAGATGTGTACATCTAGAGATCCTCACCAATCTGGATACCGACTCCTTCTTGATGGCCTTGAGGAGGTTCATCGCCAGGCGAGGGACACCAGCCGAGTTGTTCTCTGACCAGGGGACAAACTTCCGTGGAGGAGAAAGAGAGTTGCGGGAAGCCCTTGCAGAATTATCTCCAGAACTCCGACTCCAGCTTGCCAAACACAAGATAAAGTTTCACTTCAACCCCCCTGGTGCACCCCACTTCGGCGGAGCTTGGGAGAGGGAAATCCGCTCAGTGAAAACTGCAATGCACCGGGTAGTAGGCAGTCAATCAGTTACGGTGGAAGTGCTACATACTGTTCTTCTGGAAGTAGAAGGTATGTTTAATGCTAAACCATTGGGATATGTGTCTTTCAACCCTAAGGACCTTTGATCCAGTGATGCCAAATGTTCTCCTGATGGGGCGGCGGGACGGGTCCCTGCCCCAAGTGGTCTATCCTAAATCTGAACTCCTGAGCAGACGACGCTGGAGACATTCCCAAATTCTGGCTGACCAGTTTTGGTCTAGTTTCATTAAGAACTATCTCCCGAACCTGCAAACCCGCAAGAAATGGAATGCCAACCCTACAGATATGACCTTAGGATCAGTGGTACTGATGATGGACCCCCAACTGCCCAGAGCATGCTGGTGGGTTGGTCTTGTCACCAAAGTTTACCCCAGTGCAGACGGACACATAATACAGTGGATGTAAGGATAAACAATAGAACTTACACTAGACCTGTAGCCAGGCTGATTGTTCTACCAGAGGTTTCAGATGAGGATGAGAACTAAGACTTTATACCTGTCCCCAGATACTGAACTGATCACCTATTCAGGAACAAATGTGCTGCGCACATTTGGGGGCGGCTGTAAGAAAGGCCGCGCAGATGACTGTATAATCGTGTATGCGCACCTCTGGCGCATATTGACGCGCTCTAACACACCCTGAGCGCACGCAACGTGCAGCGCTCTGCTCTGTGCAGATTCACAGACGATGGTGAAGCAAGTGTGTGACTGGCAGTGTTGGGAGTAACGCGTTACAAAAGTAATGCGTTACAGTAATGTATTACTTTTTGCTGTAACACAGTAGTGTAAGGCATTACTAATTAATTTTTAGTAATATTTTACTCGGTACATGTTCAGGAAAGCTTGCGTTACAACACTTAACATTATTTATTTTATTTTTTTTAAAGACTGCGAGACCGCGAGACATAACATAGTCCAAGGAAGGAGGGTTTAGGGCGCGTTTTACAGGAGTGGCGCGAGGCATGATTTCTGGCTCTGTGCTCGCGCTTGCCAGTGAAAAAGCGGCTAATGAAGATGACAGAAGACGACTGTACATTCACGAGGTGGACGTATGCTCATTACTTCGAATTTGTCAGAGATAAGGACAAGAACGTAATAGTCAAATGCAACCTTTGTGTAAAACCGAAAGAACTGTCGACGTTACAAAATAGTACTTGCAATTTAAAAAAAAACATCTCGAACGGTGCCATGCGACCACTACACTTGCTGAGAAGAGAAAAATAACAGAGGACGAGAGTGATAAGCCAAAGCAGAAGAAATTAAATTTCTCTCGGCCTGCCATCATGCCTCTTGAACCTCGAGAAGTCAGAAGACTTGTGGCAGAGTATGTCGTCGAAGAGATGCTACCATTGACTACGGTGGAATCTCCTGCTTTCAAGAAGTTAGTTAGCAAGATCCCTGTGACCAACAATGACAAGGTAAGATAACGTTTCCATGATGACTAGCTAGAATTTTATATAATCCAGTTCATATAGATTCTAGGTCACTGGGTCAAAATGTATTGTCAAAATATTATAGCCATCAACAGACCTAAACTGAAAAAAAAATGATTTATTGAATTTACAAAATGTTTTAAAGTGGTTGCAATCAATTTGTTTTAGCTACATTTAAAATCAAAAATAATGTTGAAAGTTAGTCACCTAAATGTGTTTATTTAAATTTAGCTAAAATAAATTGACTGCAACCACTTACTTAAAAAAAGCACATTTATTTTTTCAATGTATATACAGCAGCATAATGTGAATGTATACTCTTGCATATGATTGGAACATTGATTTTACAAACGTGTGATTAAGCATAGCATGATCATGAACTGCTGTTTTAATATATATTTTAATAATATATGTGTATTTTACTTATTTTTCAGCATGTACTGCCATGCAGAACAACATTCGCCAAAGAACTGGATAGGACCTATACTGCCATGGAAAAAGAGCTAAAGAAAACAATTGATGAGCAGCAGTACATGTTAACAATTGCAGACATATGGACTGCCTACAACAGGAGTTTTTTGGGGGTGACGGTCCATTGGATCGATTCAGAGACGTTGCAACGGAAGAAGGCTGCGATCGCTTGTATAAGGTTCAGAGGTAGACACACTTATAACGCTATTGCATCTGAACTTTTATATTTCTTCCCAGTATGGATTAACCACTGAAAAAGTGACTGCATGTGTGACAGACAATGGCAGCAACTTTGTTAAAGCTTTTAAGGAATACCAACAAGTCGAAACTGAGGACGAAGAAGAGGAGGTGGAGGAAGATGATGATGGGAAAGTGGCCTTCACTGACCTCCACAGCGTTCCCACTGGAGGAGACGACGAGGATGCACAGCAAGGACTGTGTTTGCTGCCTGCACATCATAGATGTGAGATTCAGAGAGAATGAGATTCATAAATGGTTGGCATCAAACCCAGAATCCAGGGCTGTTTACCGCAGTTCCACAGCTAAGTGTTCAGCACTATGGACCAAAGCTAGCCGGTCCACAGTTGCATCTGAGTGCCTAGAAGAATTCAGTGAAAGGAAGTTGATTGTGCCCTCAGTAACCCGGTGGAACTCTTTTTATGACGCCTATGTTCGGATCATGCCACTAACTGACATTAAAAATTGTAACGAAACCTGGGTCAGGCTGTGGGGATACTTATTCAAAGATTAGTAATTTACAATTAATAATCGTTCATACGGGTTTGACCCAGATAAACATACATGTTAAATCTCCCAAAAAGGGATAATATTTCCCTGCATCTGCATTCATATATGTACTTAGGCAATTAACACAAAGCATTATAATTAATTGCATATGTAGACCATATTTTACAGACAGGTTAAAATTAGCTCAGTTGTACATCAATACTTAATCAAAACGGATTATAATTAAATATTTAATATATCAATTATGCCTATCATAGATCGATCGTCGGGATAATCTTTAAGGGGATTCATTTGTGACCGAATCATCTTTTTGTCCAGCAAAAACCTGATCATTCGACCTCAATCAAACCTCACAAAATTATCCTACTTTATAGACTTTCAGGAGAAGCTATTTCTCTGGCCAGAAGGAACAGCCTTCCTGTTCTATAACGAAGTAGGCTATCAATACATTTGTAAAGCACGTAGCTTTGGATCGAATAACATTAAAGGGACTTGTATCAGCAATAGAGACAGAATCAATAAATGAACATAATGCATTTAATAAAGGAAAACTACGTATACAGTTACTAACGTTACAATAAATGTATTTACAAACACAATAATGGCAACGACAATGGAAAAGAATGCATCAATAAAGAGAGAGAAAGAATGAGAAAGAGAGAGAGAGAGAATCTGGAAGGATCAGTGGCAAATTACAGACCTTAAAACCTTTGAGAGACAACACGGGGTAACACATCTTAATGCTCTAAAAGCCCGATACGAATATATATACTTGCACTGGCTCGTTGTGTGGCTGCTTCGAAGGCATGTGGATGTGTTCCGTGGAAGAGTCACGTGGCCTGCGGATGGGTCCGGAGCGCGCACTTTCGAACGAAGGTTTAAAGGTCTTGGACGTGAAATTACCAAAGAAACGATTCAGGCTAAGTTCAGTTACTCGTCTGAGAAAATTAACAAAGTAGAAAGGAAAAATAAAACTTAAACAAAGAAAAGATCCCCAGAGGGGGATCACGCGGAGCAGTTACATGATGATGCGAAGAGAGGAGAAGGTAAGAGAGGGAGACTGATCTCTATCAGTCATTTAAAAGGGGTGAATGTGAGCCAATCCGAAGTGGTCCCTTTGGAGAGAGATTTTATGACTCTTTGTGTTCAGACAGCACATTTGAATCTGCAATTTCATTGGGTGTTTTAAGAGAAAGAGTCTTTGATTCTTATAATACCCTTGTGTCACAAAGTTAACAAAATGTAATGTAAATTAACAAATGGGGAACTGGAATTCATAGAGACCAAATATGGTTCGGATATTTGTATGCAAATATTAACCCATTAGAGTTTGCAAAAAAACAACGGCTAAAACAACATCCGAAGGAAAATCATGAGATGTGAAAATTAGATACATGTTTATACATTTCTCAAGTGTTTTATATATATATATATATATATATATATATATATATATAAAAGAATAACAGGGTTTATTTCTCCTCCTCAGGAGAATTAAGCGAGTGTCACATCTCTCAGGAATTCCCTTTTAGAGGTCGTAAAAATCCTTATCTATTGTAACAGGATATTCACTAGGCAAAACCAACACTCTGTGTGTGTGTGATTGGTCCAGACACTACAACTACAATACACTTCCCAGATACCTTCATAGGACCAGGGCAATCGGACAGACATAACAACATATCAAATATATTTTGGTAAAGTCTTTATATGATGAAGTTAATGAAAGTTTTGTGTGTGTGTGTGTGTGTGTGGGTGTTACAATGTGCTCTGGTCTCCATTCTGGCCTGGCTCTGAGGAGATAACATTATCTTTGAGGCCTGACCCCCTGCTGTGTTTGTGTGTGTGTGTGTGTGTGTGTGTGTGTGTGTGTGTGTGTGTGTGTGTGTGTGTGTGTGTGTGTGTGTGTGTGTGTGTACACAAGTTGCTTCTCGTTGGAAAGGGGGAAGCTTGGTTTTAACTCACTTCGCTATGAAAGTGTCAATGAACGACATTAGGGGCAGACTCTGTGGTGCCCAACATGAGTTATGAACCAGAGTCAGACAGGTTAGAAGCATTCTTACATGTATAAGTGCATGAGTCATCCTCACAAATTCCAGATACTCTACACAATCTATGCACACAGATTCAGATTAAATGTATGAATGACAGGGAATACCAGTTTCTGTAGGAATACTGCTCCATTATGAAGCCTTTCTGTGTTGCACTGGACATCCTAAAGGCTGAGGAAACTTGTTTTTATGGGACACTTCAACGAACACTTGAAGTTCTAATGACCAAAATTTTAGCAATGCAAAATGGCCTTTCACAGATGATCACTGGGTTGCCTGAAATAATTGTGGGTGCAATTAAAACTCGCTTTGCCACAACAATTGACTCCAAGAATGCCCTACTGGCTGCCGTCTCGCTGCCCAAATTTAAACTTCGCTGTGTAAAAGAGGAAACAAGAAGAGATCACATGAAGTACCTTCTCACCACTGAGTGCCGCACCCTAACAGTTGAAGAGCCTGCCACCCCAATGAGTGATGCTCCTCAACCTGCTGCAGTCACCTCCTGTGAGGATGACTTCTTTTCATTTGATGAAAAGCCCAATGCCATGGCTGATGCACTTATGTCAGTGGAAACAGAGGTAACATCTTATTTCAATTCTGATCCGGTGATAGAAAGCCTGCATCAGTTTCCAAGAATTAAGCAAATTGCATTACGCTATAATGCACCAACACCATCCAGTGCACCAGTAGAAAGACTTTTCAGTCTTGGGAGTCTGGTACTCACCCCAAAACGCAACCGTATTGGTGATGAACGCTTTCAGCGCCTTATTCTGATGCGCACAGATATTTCAGTCAAGTGGGTGTAATGGAATAGGCTAGCCCCCACCATACCTGGAAGCACAGCTTCAATTTCCCTTTACTTTCATTGTTTCAATGTGTTTAGCTTCACGCTACCTCTGTTTTATGTTAGGCAGGAAACGTCTCGGTTACGCATGTAACCCTCGTTCCCGTTCTCGTTACGTCGGATGACCACGAATGGGGTTTCACTTAGAAAGCCTATCGACTTCGAGTATTACAAAACGAGCCAATGGCAAAGAAATGCCATGGGTCTGCGGATATGCATAGCGTATCTCCGCCTTACCTCGTGGGTATAAAAGTAGGCAACGTGAGTAGGGAACGGAGACGTTACGTCGGATGACGACGAATGGGGTTTCACTTAGAAAGCCTATCGACTACGAGTATTACAAAACGAGCCAATGGCAAAGAAATGCCATGGGTCTGCGGATATGCATAGCGTATCTCTGCCTTACCTCGTGGGTATAAAAGTAGGGAACGTGAGTAGGGAACGGAGACGTTACGTCGGATGACGACGAATGGGGTTTCACTTAGAAAGCCTATCGACTACGAGTATTACAAAACGAGCCAATGGCAAAGAAATGCCATGGGTCTGCGGATATGCATAGCGTATCTTCGCCTTACCTCGTGGGTATAAAAGGAGGACGCTGGCAAGATGCAGATATGTGTCTTCACTGAGGAGCCGAGACTGATCTCAGGCGATCCCCTCTGTACAGCGGAAAGTGGCACGCCACCTTCTCAGCTGCTTCCAGTGCCCTGCGTAAATCTGAGATCCCTGTCGTGAGACTGGCACGGACGAAGGACTCCTATTTAGCACAGGAATACCAAGGTACACTGGGGAGCATATCCCAAGGTTTGGGGGAAAATGCAATTATTGCCAACCCAGAGGGGGGTACTTAGAGAATACACATATGACCCGAAGGATGCATACGGAGAACACTGGGGTGTCCAGCCGCAGGTGGAATATTTCAACCCCAGGGGTGGCAAGGTGGCTTGCCAAGGGAAAGACACATGCTCAGAGAGGCTTACAGTAGAAATACACACGTGGGGGTCACTCAGAGGAGGGACCATGCACACGGGAGGCACCTAGCTGACGCGCAGGCAATAGACACTGGCGCCAACGTCAGCAGTGCTGGAGGAACTCAGAGCTTCCGGGGAAGCTCACCTGAGGAGAATATCGCACGTATCCAGTCCGTGGAGTGGAATGGCGAGCAAGCGAAGACACCTGAGCGGGTCCAGTAGTAGCTGGTTGAAGCGAGTACATGAGAGGACACTGGCTCCACTCGGAGATTGTAGAATCTGGCGAATGTGTTCTGTGTCGCCCAGCCTGCAGCTCTGCAGATGTCTGTCAGCGAGGCGCCATGCGCTAGAGCCCAAGAGGACGGAACACTCCGGGTGGGCACATCAAGGGGGCACGGTCGACCTTGCTGCTGGTAAGCCAAAGCAAAGGCGTCCACTATCCAGTGAGACAACCTCTGCTTTTAGAGAGCCTTTCCCTTCAGATTCCCACCATAACAGACAAAGAGCTGGTCTGAGGTCCTGAAACACTGCGTACTGTCAACATAGGTGAGGAGGTTGCGTACTGGACAGAGCAGTGCCAAGGCTGGGTCTGCCTCCTCCAGGGGCAGCGCTTGCAGGTTCACCACCTGGTCCCGGAAGGGAGTGGTTGGAACCTTGGGCACATATCCAGGCCGGGGTCTCAGGATCACGTGAGAGTAAGCCGGCCCGAATTCCAGGCACGCTTCGTCAACGGAGAATGCGTGTAGGACCGCTACCCTCTTGATGGAGGCCAGTGCAACCAGGAGTGCTGTCTTCATTGACAGGAACTTAAGCTCCATTGATTGCAGAGGCTCAAAGGGAGCACTCTGCAGGGCAGTTAGCACCACTGAGAGATCCCAAGAGGGAACGAGAGGAGGGCGAGGAGGATTCAGTCTCCTCGCTCCTCTCAGGAACCTGACGATCAGGTTGTGCCTTCCCAAGGACTTACCTTCAACAAAGTCATGCTGTGCGGCACTGGCGGCGACACAGACTTTTAGGGTGGAGGGAGACAGCCTTCGCTCCAACCCATCTTGTAGGAAGGAAAGCACGACACTGATCGAACATCTCTGGGGGTCTTCTCGTGAGAAGAGCACCAGTTGACGAAGAGGTTCCACTTGAACGCATAGAGATGTCTCGTGGACGATGCTCTAGCGGAAGTGATGGCAGCCACCACCGATGGTGGTAGGGTACTAAAACCTGCCTCGTCCCATCCAGGAGCCACACGTGGAGGTTCCAAAGATCGGGACGAGGGTGCCATAGGGTGCCCCATCCCTGAGAAAGGAGGTCCTTTGGCCGTAACCCACCGGATTTCTCCGGGACAATGAGGTAGGGGCTGTAAAACCCGGACCTCATTTCGGCAGGAGGGACAGTCTCGATCGTACCTTTCGCCAGTAGGGTAGCAACCTCCGCTTCCATGATAAGGGCATAGCCACCGACCATATTGGAGCGGACTCCCCAAAAAGCGGGGAGGAGACCGTGCAAACTGAATCGCATAGCCGAGCTGATGGTCCGCGCGACCCAGCGGAACAGATTGGGAAGCTCTAGCCAGGCTCCCAACAACTGTGCCAGCGGAGTCACGCGAACCACAGACGTCCCCACGGTGGTGTAGCGAAGCGCAATGACCGGCCCGGATGTGGACGGCATAGCGGCCCGGTGTGGGGGCACGGTCATAACCGTGACAGAGGAGGCCAGGGAAGGACCAGCGTTCCGCGGGGGCCTGCTCTGCCAGGAGTCTGGCGACAGAGTGGGATGAGAGCGCTACGGTCCAGGGACGGCACGCACTGTCGTCCGAGAACTCTGTGTGCTCAGAGACGGGAGATTCAGTTCTTTCTGAGAATAAGGGCCGGGGAAAGGAGTGGCCCTGCTACCAGCTTCTGGAAAGAACTGAGTCCCATCTCTGAGCAGCCTGTCTCAAGAGCGCCGCTTAACCTGGCGTATAGCGGGGGTAGGGGCTGGAGAGGGCAATGGCGTCCCCCTGCAGCCTCCAGAACCAGCCCGGGTGAACGGACGGGGTGGGAGCCGCAGGAGGGCGCCTTCGGCGGTGGGCAGACTGAGGGATCTGAGCGGACGGCAGGGCCTTCGGGACAGAATATGCCTCAGTCTGCTCATGGGCGGTTGAGTTCTCAACCACCCATGAGCAGACTGAGGCATATTCTGTCCCGAAGGGCCTGCCGGGAAATGGACATGGCATGCAGTGAGGCGACTGCCTGTCCTGGGCGCTATAGGATTTCGCCACAAGTGTAGACGAAAAACTACAGGCTTCGGATGGGTGCTTAGGATCGCACCGATGTTCAACCGGGGGACCCCATTTTACCCATGGGCAGCGGCCCCATGGAGGGGAGGAAGGGCGGAGAAGATCAACGAGGGATCGCTGGAAGACAGGGTCTTCGAGGATTTCGAGATCTCCTGATGCACATCCGGGAAGAAAGTTATTGGAGTGGACGCCGACAGGTGTCGTGCTGCAGCGAGCGCACAGGACAGGGTGGAAGGTTCCACTCTAGTCCGACGCTCGCGGCGGCCCGGGAAAGCATGGCCGTCATCTCAGGATCTGACTCGACAAATGCCATATGCACACCCGAAAGTGGCAGCACTGTCAAATCTTCACTTCCTGAAGATTCTAGCCCGCCCTGTGATGCTGCGATGGACAACAGATCCGATTCTGGAACGTCAAAGAAAACCCGCGGGGGGTCCGAAGACGGGCCCGCGGGATCCCCTTGATCGTTCACGGGTTGCGTCAATAAAGAGGGGGGCGTGGGGCACGGACAGATAGTCGGCGCCTTTGTTCCACACCATCCCCCTCAGGTCACCCTGGCCACCAGCCGAAGTAGCACCTCACGTGGAGAGTGTTAGATCGGGGTGTGGATGAGGGGACTCTCTCTCTAACGCGATCATTGAGTCTCGACCGTAATGACGCGATGGTCACGTTCCCGCGGGGAGAACGTGAGTCATCCACAAATGCTGCTCTAGCGTGATCAAGCCCAAGCACCCAGAACAGAGAATGTGCCCATCAAAATCGGAAATGAACCAACCGCAACCAGAAATGCACGGGCGAGCCGTCTTTAAAAAGACGTGCTGCGTGCAAGCTCTTTTGTGAGAGGAATAAACTCCACGATGTTGAAGCGAGCAGGGAGAAAAGGTAAGGCGGAGATACACTATGCAAATTCCGCAGACCCATGGCATTTCTTTGCCACTGGCTCGTTTTGTAATACTCAAAGCACTTTATACTTCCTGAGAAAGCATAAGCTATGTTCATCATGTGCACTTTGTTCATGACAGTTTTGTGTTGTGAACCTCTTGAATTCAAAGAGAATAAAGAACAAATGTGCATCTTGTCATGGCATTAGAGTTTACATACAGTTCTGTGTGTCTAATATGAATAGACCCAAGCTATTCACGGATATTGCCAGATAATCACTTTACCTCTACCATACTTTTAACAGACTTGGATCATTTGTGATTTTGTCTGTCATCCTTTCTTGTCTTGAGCCTTCACTTTAACAATTATATGCTACATTGTTAGTGGCCTGGATAGCCCACAGTCATTTTGGAACATCATATTGCCTTCTACTGGATGTAAAATGCTCTGTATTACATTTTGTAATTTTAGAATTTGAAGGTCTACCTTGTAGTTATTTTGGTGAAAGTAACTCAAAAGTAATACAGGAGTAATGTAACATTACAATCTGCTATTGAGACATCTGCTATTTAGTGATTAAGATTATCGTTTTTGTGTGTTATAATTTTATATTTATCACTAATGTCTGACTGACGCGATGCTAGAGTTATTGGAGCCCGTTCTCATCCTTTGGCGGCATATGTGACGCCATATGACAAAACGGCGAAATACTACGCACATGGCACCCTTTAGCGTGAACATAACACGCGAACCCAAGGCGTCATAAAGTTGACTGGCATCCTTTAGCGTGAATATGAGACGCAGACCCTACCCCACACCTAAACCTACCCATCACAGTGCGTGTTATATTGACGATAAAGGGTGCCATGTGCGTAGTATTTCGCCGTTTTGTCATATGGCGTCACATATGACGCCAAAGGATGAGAATGCGTTAGTTATTGTGCTAATCACCTCGTTTATTTTCATTACTCTCCATGTATATTTACATTATGCATCCAGTGCAGATATTATTTATCTATATTGTGGATTATGTAGTTCGATACTTTGAATCCTTTAAGTAGTTATATTCAATATAATCTGTTACTCGTGTATTATTGCCACTCACATTTCTGTACATGTGACACCACCTAACGGCATATATATATACATGTGACCCTGGATCACAAATCCAGTCTTAAGTAGCACGGGTATATTTGTGGGAATAGCCAATAATACATTGTATGGGTCAAAATTATCAATGTGTCTTTTATGCCAAAATTCATTAGGATATTAAGTAAAGATCATGTTCCATGAAGATATTTTGTAAATTTCCAACCGTAAATGTATAAAACATTTATTTTTGTGAGTGAATGCAGCACAATTGCAAACATAAATGGACAACTTTAAAGGCGATTTTCTCAATGTTTGGATTTTTTTGCACCCTCAGATTGCAGATTTTCAAATAGTTGTATATCGGGCAAATATTGTCCTATCCTAACAAACTATACATCAATGGAAAGCTTATTTACTCAGCTTCCATGTGATGTATAGATCTAAATTAAAAAAAAAAAGATCCATATGACTGGTTTTGTCATCCAGGGTCACATTTGTATATTATATATATATATATATATATATATATATATATATATATATATATATATATATATATATATATATATATATATATATATATATATATATATATATATATATATATATATATATATATATATATATATAATATACATGTATATATATGTATATTATTTCATAATACTGTTATTCTTATTTATTTGTTTTCATTTAGAACCACACATCTGAATATATACATATTGGAAGATTGTATGCCCATGCCTACTGCAACAGTTTATTAAACACTGTCTAATCAGTTATTCGTCTGGTTCTTGTGTTCTGACCGACACCCGAGAGTGATTACCACACAAAAGTAGTTCCAGCAATAGAAGTATAATACAGTCCTTTTAAGTCTCCCCAACAACAGTGATATAAAAGACCAAATTCGCAGGTAAGCAGGTGGACTCAGAATATGAACTTAACGCGCAAAGTTTAATGCTGAGCGTTTCCCAGTGATATACTGGCATTAAGCTGGCTTGACATTGGACATTCACACATTTAGGGACCGTCTCTAAAGTTAGATACGACAGTATACACGTTTCCAACTTCAATAGCATTTGAAGAGAACAATTTACAGTCATAAAACCAACTGTGAAGTGTTCATGTGGGTGTCAGGCATAATGCACAATTTATTCAAATAAATTGAAGTTTGCTATTGAAGTTAGAAACGTGTAGGCCTAAACCAATGTTGTGTAGGGTCTGGACCAATCAGACACACCCTATTTATTCATATTCACTATATTTAATGAATATAAAGGTCTATGAAACTCTCCCCCAAAACTAACCTCACAAATGAAGTTACTTTGTCAGCCGGGTGTCCGGTTACAGAACACTTTAAGACTGATAACAGACTTTACGACCTCAAAGGAATGTGGCCACATGCGCCACATGCTTAAGAGAGAGAGACCATCTTTAATTAAATAAACTTTGCGGTGTTACTCTGATCTATGAAGGAACATGCCTCACAGAAACTGTGATGATTTACTGTCTCGTGTACTATTAGGTATAACAACATGGTATGTTTGATTGGGGTGTATGTGGTTGAACGACCACCCAACGGTCAATATAACCTCACCTGTATCATGCTTCCTAGCAAATTAATCCTCATTTAATGACACACACTTTGATGTACATCACCTTCTCTTAGAATGCAATGTGAATTTGTTATGTCTATTTGAGCTTGAATGAACAGTCTAAGCATGCTGGGGACAAAGACCATAAATCAACTAAGAGCCGCTTCCCCTCTCGGACATGTCACCTTACTCATAGGTCCATTCAAACCTTAGGGGTTGGTTCTTTCTCAGGGTATATCAGAGGCAGGCAACAGTGACCGCCCTCTCTTAGTTTTTTCATCCAGCCGCAACACTGTTCTGGTGAGACTGGGGAGCCCCCTCCCCCTCCACGGGGGCCCCAGGGCCCAGCAGGCCTCGATTCCAACCAGATCCGGCCTCATGGAAAAGAGAGACGACTCTCTCACAAAGAACCAAGGACAATCTCAGGAGTTTTGGAACAAAGACTCCAACCAACAAAGACTCCAACCAACAACGACTCCAATCACCCATCATTCCGACTTCCTCACTTCTCCTGGGTGCTCGGCGTGGCCTCAACAGAGTCCCAGGCCTTCACCAAACCAGTCATGCGTTCCTGGAGAAAGAGAACGCTCAACCAACTTCCACTTGACACTGCCGGAACCATCAACGACTCCAATTTTCAACAACTTCAAGAATTGTTCCCATTACAAATGCAAGTATTCAATTCAATGAAATGTGAAAATGAAATTCTGATGGTTCTTCTCATAGACCCTCTTCCGGTTTCCAATTTCATCCTATCACTAACCTATTTATGTATTCATGTGTGTATGTTGTTTAGTTTATTTATATTCATATAAATATCTATATTTAGTTAATAAAACTTGTACATAATATGTATTTGGTTCTGTTTTGTTTGCAATACAAGTCACTTTACGATCACGGTTTTTGCTACTGGCTCAAAGTACTGTACAGGCGAAGAAATAATTATTCTTCGGTGGCCATGGAAGATACCCTTTATTAGAATAAATTAATAATCAACATAGTTCGTT
Source organism: Siphateles boraxobius (assembly GCF_051911475.1). NCBI lineage: Eukaryota > Metazoa > Chordata > Actinopteri > Cypriniformes > Leuciscidae > Siphateles > Siphateles boraxobius. The sequence continues at coordinate 11,315,589 of NW_027508876.1, read as the reverse complement.
GGAAGAACTGATTAATTGATTGTAATATTAATTCAGCCACATCAAGTTAATCCAATTAACTGACCCAAATATTTATAATTAATAATAACAAGATATTATTGATAATTAATATTTCCAAAAAGCTGAGTTCCTTACAGTTGTATGCCACTTTAGAGACAGTCCCTAAATGTGCGAATGTCCAATGTCAAGCCAATTTTACATTTAGTCATTTAGCAGACGCTTTTATCCAAAGCGACTTACAGTTAAACTAACAATATAGGACAACAATATGCAAGTGCTATGACCCTTCCCAGTTTAATCTAATGCAGTAGGTAGGCATACTTCCCCAATAAGGTGCGATTTGGTCTTTTATATTACTGTATTAGTCCATTAAGCAACGTTAAGCGTTTTGTCCCGACGGAAGGGGAATCCTTGAGTATGAGGAGGTATTGAGGGAAACCGATTATAATCCCGTTCATGGTAGAGAAAGCTGCAACATGCAAGGCTACACAGGGTAAGTAACAATGTAACACAGTTAATGAATGAAACAAACACAGCTTTTGTGCCTTCATCATCTTTCCCGCATATATACTGACCCAGATAATCATCACAAAAACGTAATACATGCTCAATTGCTGTAAATGAGGTTCGTCAACAACATGCGCTTGCACCCCCTGCTAGTGAGGATGACTAACAGGAGATGGAGAGTACTACTGCTTTTCCTGCAATTACTGGATGTCAATGTTGAATTTACTGTCGAATTTGAACCACTGAATTTGTGGAAGCGAATTTGCAAAGCGAAATAAAATGGACCGAAAATTGCCTGTTGAATATTATAGGTTGTATTTTTAAACAGTTTGAATATTTTGGAAGTGAAATATGAAAGGTGAATATGGATTATTTAATTTGTAATAATGAAAATGTGTTTGAAATGTTTGAATTTAAATATTCACAGCTTAAATATGCAACCATGTTGAATTTCAGAACATCAAAATGCAAGCCCTAAAAATACAAAAAAATGCAAGCAGGGTTAATGCAATGCATATTTTTGCAAGTAGTGCAATTCAACAGGCATTTTTGTTTCAAAAACATTTGACATTATTTTACTTCCATAGTTTTGTGACAAATTTTTAATTTCCAGTGGGTGATGCAAAAAGTCTGTTGTGGAACTGTACCAGGTGAGCTACCGAAACAAGTTTACTATTGTCAAAAAAGCCATATATGGAGCTGGTTATGTTATGCAAATGTAAAAATGTATTTGTTTATACAAGTCATGCACTACAGTAAAAGTGTTTTGAGGTTATAACATAGTATTGTGCAAGGAACCACAGCGAAATTAGTCTTTATTAATCGATAATCTGCACCTGTAATCATAATTTGTGATAAGGAATAAAAGTTGTTGGTGTTTAACTGCCTGTAGTGTTCATTTCAACTTTAAACTGCAGTCAAGTATATATGAATAGGTACTTTATTGGACCTCTACGTAAATTTGACAAAAATCTACAAAGAGGCACATATTTCCAATCAGCCTATGTTGTGATTATTGCTATTTATGTAATGCACGGAACTGCTGCCTATGTACAATGTTTCAAATGAATGAAAAAAGAGGTCCATTTCAGTGTGACGTTTGAAAATGAGTCAAGAGGGGAAAAAAGGACAAGAGACTTGTGGCACTGTGACAATGAAAAATTTCAGCAATTATGAAAATGTTTGCACAGAAGCTTGGTTCCCCTCCTTCTCTACCATAGGCCCTTCTCATCTCTTGCTTGCCCTCAGTAACCAGTAATTGGTCAAGCACTGGAGTATGTGTTTGAGTACTTGCCCATAATATTTCTGGCCTAAAATGCACATGTGCATGTGCTGGACAAACACTATTAATAAAAAGCAAAATTTACAATATAATTTTTGTCAGATCTGATTTGCGATTTGACATACAGTACTGTGCAGAAGTCTTAGGCAGTTAGTATTTTCACAAAAAAATTTTTTAAAGTCCCTGTAAAGTCAAAATTAAGTATGTGTTCTGAGTTTGTGTCACCACAGAAAAATGTGTTATTAGCCACCCAGCCAAATTTGAATGATAAAAAAAGTATATAAAATAAGCTATCAAAATCTTGAAAAAATGAGCAGTAGTCTCCGCTCTCAAACACTGGGGGCGTGTCCGCTGGCTGCGCGGAAACCAAGCCCACTCGCGGGAAAGCTGCCGTCGCCACACTCAACTGTCACCGCTACAGCCGGAATGGATGCTCGGTTTGATGACTTTGCCCCAAAATAAGGTTTAAAACGCCTTTTCCCCCCCAGGTTATACTTTTACTACTGAAGGGGGTGGATTGGAATCCACTGCTGCTTCAATGTATATGTAATGATTGATTATAATTAAGGTATTAATCAATATTTTTCCTTCTAAATATCAAATGAGTTGAATGACTTCACTGGAGATTTTACTTTATTTATATAAGTTACCATTGTGATTACTGAAATGTTCTTTTCATGTATTCTTTAATGTCTGTATTTGATATCTGAATGCAGTGCTTGCTTATTTAACCCAGCTTCCAGAAATGAAATAGGGACTTGTTTTGTGTTTGAGAAAGGTCTTCAATGTGTTTAAACATATAGGGGTCATTGAAGCCAATAGTTTAAGGGGCCATTTCTTTGTTAAAGCCTTTCTTTCCAGTTAGACTAAAGTTTAGCTATCCTTGAGAGAAAGAACGCATTATCTTGATGTTTTGAGAGGACTCTCCTGTTTATAGTGAGAGCCTGGCCAAATCCAACCTTGGAAAAGCTGTGTGTCGGTGTGTGTGTTAGTCTTCTTGGTTACAGGTTAAGGAACCACTGGCGTTATTGGAGATTGACTGAGTTGTTGTTCTGGACATGCTGGCGCCCAGCAACCCAAATCTGCGACCTGGAAGGTCATGACGTGCCTAACTTCAGCTGCATAATCGATGGAGATATGCTTCAGTCTATCTGTATATGTGTGGAAAATTACTGTGTTTATCTATTTCATAGCCAATGAGAATCATTCATCCTGTAAGCAATGACGTAGCTTAGACCTTGGAAATCTTATAACTGCTGTGATCTTTGTAACTGTAAGCGGGGCGGCCTACGAACTCCTGTGCGAGTATTGAAGCTGACTTCTGCTGATGAAACTGCAAACTATCTTCAGTAAATATTTTCATTAATTTTTTATAATTCTGACTCTGGGTCTTCATTCTTCATATCTGGTTCTGGGTCTTTAACTGTACACCCCTTACAGTTTGGTGGAGGATGCGGCGGGCAATCATTCCGTGGTGACATCTCTGGCAAATCAACAAACAAGGTAGTAAGCTTTTATTAATTGTTAGGGCTGTCTGACTGGAAGAGATTTTGAAGGAGAGCGGGAGAGCCTTCACTCCGATGAGGCGAGTGAAGGAGTAAGTAGCCTTCACTCCGATGAGGCGAGTGAAGGAGTAAGTTGTAGGCCTACTGCTGAGAGGATAAGAAGTCACTGAGAGCGTCGTTAAGGGTAACGGCAGCAGACAGCGCAAGCGAAGCGTGCTCTGTGGGGGCCCTGCTGGGCATTAATGGTGTAGCACCACCCCAGCAGAGTACGTCCCTGGACGGGAGGTCCAGTGGCACCGTAAACCTGCTCAATCTCTTCCATCTCAGATAGGGGATCCCCGAATTTAGTGAATCAGGCAGTTAGGGATACTAACAAAAATAGGGTTGTTTGCCAGGGATGCATCAGGAACGATCCCGAGGGGGAAAAAAATAAATAAAAAAAAGTTGTGACCCAAATTGGCATGGACCAGTATATGTAACTGTGATTTTGGAGTATACTCTGCAGTTTCATCACGGAGAAGCCAAGCTGTGTTGTTCAAAGATCGCCGCCTCCATTTCTGCAATGACTTCAGGTGAGTTTGAACTGTTATTAAGATATGGCAGACAAACTGAGTAACTTGATCAGTAACCTGAACAGTCCTGAAACTAATAGTGAGACAGAAAAGAGCGAACGCTGTAAGCAGCTGTGCTCTGAAGCCCTCACTTCAGAGAAATTTGCAGAAATTATTAAGTAAATGGTTGTCTTGATAAGTTTTGCCTCTGTTTGGAAATTTAAACAACAACTTGACTGGCTACAAACAAACAAAGAAACTGAAAAATTAAAATGTTTAGCCTTGTATTGCTTACGATGATTACAAAAAGCAAGTATATTAAATTATGGGTCGAAGATCATTTCCTTTGACAAGTGTGACTAAAGTTAAACAGACACTTTGTGAAAACAACTTAGAATATTTTGCAGCTTATGAAAATGAATGTTCTGCCAATAATAATGATGAAGATTATGATTGGGCTATTATTGTCACGAAACTGCTCCGAGACACGAAGGTGGAGAATCCAAATGCAGTTTTTATTAAGGGCTAATCCAAAACAGGCAAGGTCAAACACAGGCAGGCAGTCCGTACAAACAAACACACAAAGCAGGCAGGGGTCAGAGGCAAAAGAGTAATCCAAAACAGGCAAGAAATCCAAAAAGACCAAGAGACAAGAAAACGGGGAGAATGCTCAGAATTGCAGTGTGACACTAAAACAAGACTTCGCGGTGAGTGAAAGAATGAACCTGGTATAAATAGACAGACTAACAGGATGAGACACAGGTGAATGCAATCAGTGAATGAGGTACAGGTGAATGTGATCAGTGATGGTAAGTCCGGGCAGTGAGTTATGGGAAATGTAGTTTGTGAGTGATAATAGTCTTTTCTGAAGTGCCCTCTGGTGGCTCTCAAGGGCACTCCAGCTGGTGACCGTTACATAGCCCCCCCTTTAAGGAGCGGATTCCAGACGCTCCTCAAATTGTCCAGGAGGGAGGTGGAGCGGAGGCGGACCCGGGGGTGGGATGGAGGGCCAGGCCCGTGGAGTGGAAGAGGACCTGGAGACTGCGTCAGGACGGAAGGCCAGGGTGGAGCAGGATGTGCAGGTGACCAGGGCGGAGCAGGCTGTGCAGGCAACCAGGGAGGAGCAGGCAGTTCAGGCGGCCAGGGCGAAGCAGACGACCCATCGGGCGGCCAGGGCGAAGCAGACGACCCATCGGGCGGCCAGGTCGGTGAAGAGCCCTCGGGCGGCCACGGCACAGGAACAGAACCCGGCTCAGGAACAAACACAAGGACAGACACAAACACAGAAACAAAAATGGGTTCAGGAACAGACGCCAGCTCAGGAACAGACACTGGCTCTGGCTCAGGAACAGACACCAGAACAGTAACGGCCACAAGGACAGACACAAACACAGAAACAAACATTGGTTCAGGAGCAGATACCGGCTCCGCTGAGCGTTCAGGTTCAGGCGTGACTTGAACAGTCTCTGGATCGGCAGGCGTGACTTGAACAGTCTCTGGATCGGCAGACGTGACTTGAACAGTCTCTGGATCGGCAGACGTGACGTGAACATTGTCTGGATCGGCAGACGTGACGTGAACAGACTCTGGATCGGCCATCTTGTCCTTAGACACTGGCTCAGAGGCGGCCATCTTGTCCGTAGACACTGGCTCAGAGGCGGCCATCTTGTCCGTAGACACTGGCTCGGAGGCGGCCATCTTGTCCGTAGACACTGGCTCGGAGGCGGCCATCTTGTCCGTAGACACTGGCTCGGAGGCAGCCATCTTGTCCGTAGACACTGGCTGGACGGTCTCTGGCTGGACGGCCTCTGGCTGGACGGTCTCTGGCTGGACGTGAAGCTCTGGCTGGACGTGAAGCTCTGGCTGGACGTGAAGCTCTGGCTGGACGTGAAGCTCTGGCTGGACGTGAAGCTCTGGCTGGACGTGGCTGACGTGAAGCTCTGCCTGGACGTGGCTGACGTGAAGCTCTGGCTGGACGTGGCTGACGTGAAGCTCTGGCTGGACGTGGCTGACGTGAAGCTCTGGCTGGACGTGGCTGACGTGAAGCTCTGGCTGGACGTGGCTGACGTGAAGCTCTGGCTGGACGTGGCTGACGTGAAGCTCTGGTTGGACGTGAAGCTCTGGGTCTGGCTCGGCAGGACTGAACCCTTGAACGATGGCCCTCTTGGCAGCGCGTGCAGACATAAGCGGGGGATCGGCCACGCTGGAAACCGGTCCTGTACGTCCATAGACCGATCCAGTGGCTGGCTTGATAGTTAGCAAGACGTGATGATTCCCAGGCCAGGCAGGCGAGACGTAAACTGACTCTGGCTGGGCAGACTGGACATGGAGCTGTGAAGACCCTGAACTGGACGCGGCCAGCGGTGAGGGTTCTGGGGGTACTGTGAGCTTGCAGGGATTTTCATCAGCCAAGCCCACAGTAAATGCCGTACCGCTCAAGGAGAGGGCTAGGTCGACATACCCTTCTAGGGTCCAGCCGGTATAGTCCTCCGGCATCAATTGAGCAACGTCATCATCCAGCCCACTCAAAAACAGGTCCATGAGCTGGGTGTCATTTAACATTCCCAGATGACAGCAAGACAAAAAGTTCCTTGCATACCTCTCAATAGGCTGGCCATCTTGGAACACAGAAGAAAGGAACTTCCTCAGGGCCTGGTTGCTGACAACTGCTGGATCCATATGTGGCGAAGTCTTCTGTCACGAAACTGCTCCGAGACACGAAGGTGGAGAATCCAAATGCAGTTTTTATTAAGGGCTAATCCAAAACAGGCAAGGTCAAACACAGGCAGGCAGTCCGTACAAACAAACACACAAAGCAGGCAGGGGTCAGAGGCAAAAGAGTAATCCAAAACAGGCAAGAAATCCAAAAAGACCAAGAGACAAGAAAACGGGGAGAATGCTCAGAATTGCAGTGTGACACTAAAACAAGACTTCGCGGTGAGTGAAAGAATGAACCTGGTATAAATAGACAGACTAACAGGATGAGACACAGGTGAATGCAATCAGTGAATGAGGTACAGGTGAATGTGATCAGTGATGGTAAGTCCGGGCAGTGAGTTATGGGAAATGTAGTTTGTGAGTGATAATAGTCTTTTCTGAAGTGCCCTCTGGTGGCTCTCAAGGGCACTCCAGCTGGTGACCGTTACAATTATGATTAAATCAGCCACTGGTGGACTGTAAAAGAATACAGAGAACTGCTTATCAGCTCGGTTTGCATTCCTGTTTGGGACACACTGCTTCAAGGGTGTGCAGTAAGTTGGAGCCGAGAGTGTTTTAATGGTGGTCATTAGGACCATTTAATACCGTTACCCATACCCACCGAGAAGGTGTTTAAAATGTGATAAAATGACAACACATTTTTGGTAATAATATTGGTTTGAAAGTAGATCAGTGTTTAAATGACGACAGTGACATTTTTCGTCCGAGAAATAAGAGATAAAAAGGTCAAAAGATTGAAGTCTTAAAGTGAATCCTTTTGAAGAAAATATCTATAATAGTAATTTCTATAATAGTAATTTTTATAAGTGAATTGATGAATACAGGTTGATGTAAAATTAATGACTCCAACAGATGTGAGTTGCAAAATATATCAAAGTAACTAAAAGGATGATTGTGTTGTAATTAAACATTTTAAAAAGGTTTTAGATGATATAGAGAGACTAATCTCACAGATGATTTACAATAACTGCAAAAGTATCACAAGCAGAGAGTGCTTGCCTCGTCAAACTTATAGTGTGAATCCTAATTGGAGATTGATAAACTCCAAGAGAAAACTAAAGTCAAATATTAAACTATGGTTGAGAACTTGACAATTAAAATTGAGATTGAGAAATGTGAAACGTTATTGAGAACTAGAATAATTATTTTTATGTAAGAACAAATAAGCAGAAGCAGTACTGGATTAACAGTTGCTAAATGCTGATTAAACAAACTGCTTGAAAAGTTGACCATGAAAGAACTAGAAGCTGATGTTTTGCTTTCAAAGGATAAGGTTGTTATTGGCTGTAATGAAACAGTGTGCTTATCTGAATCTGATGTGTGCTGTGGCTGAAATTGCCAGTGCAACAGACTCAATCTGAGTGGAAATTTGTAATGCCTAAATGTCCTGATGTGTGGGCAAAAGACAAATATAAATAATATGTTTATTTGAAACCGTATGTAATATCTGGCAAAGATGCCTTAAGCTGGGATAGAGTTAAAAGATGGTAGATAAAGTTAGACGTTCATGAGAGTGCAGTGTACCCGTCCCTCTCTCATTCAATGTCTCTCTCTCATTCAATGTCAGCTAAAAGCTGTTACCTGAGTCGGTGTCATAAGTGATAAGCTATTTGTAGTGACATCTTTGATTAGGTTATTTTAGGACCAGTAACTTCTTTGTCTGATCTTAGTCCCCACCATGAAACGGGGGCGGGGCCGACGGAAATGTACACTGAATGTACGGTTGTGATGTAAATCCACTGAGTAGCTAGGTTGCTGCTTTTAAGATGGTTAATGGATTTAAGTGATTAAATACTGTTGTTATTAACCTGTCTCCCTGTGTTACAACTATTAGGCAGTCCAAATGGCCCTGGTGACTCTTGATTGTGTCTTTCCTGAGCTCCAGAGAATAACAGATTTTGTTGAAGAAAACGGTCAAAGATTCTGTGATGGGAAAAAGCGGTTACCAGTGGGCACGAGTGACCATCTCTATGACGGGTAAGACCTTCTTTGGCCAGACAGGGGGCAACCTAAGGCAGGGGGGGTTACGTAAAGTCACTGGGCATCTCCTGAATGGAGGTGTGTTATGTGAGACAGGTATGAGAGTTGAGCAGGAGCTGTGAGGCCAGCAGCGACCTTATACCGTTAAGGGGAGATGAAGCGGTGACGAGTTACTGCAGTATGCCCCAGAAACAAAGCTCCTCTATACCACTCCCCAGAAACCGCATTAGTTGTATGGCTTGTTTTTCATTGTGACAAGCGTCTGAAAATATGCCAGGGGGGACAACACCCTGATGGAGGTTATAGATAAAGAGCTAACTGGAATGGGCTTTCGGGGTTCAGTCGGGGCCATGAAGTGATTCCCATTAGTTGTTGTGGAGACAGTAATAAAACTTTTTGATGTCGGTTGCCTTATGGGCAAGGAAAATCATAGTGTTGATTTTGAACTAATATGTCTATAACATAGTTTTAACTCTTGAAGGTCGTTAGACATGGTGGTGGCTAAAGATGAAGACAGCTTTTGATTTAAGAAAAGTCTGGATAACAAAGGTGAATGGTCAAAGATTATTGTAACGAATTTAATATTACATTTTATATAAGTCACAGTCTTAGACATTTATTTATAGTGAGAGAGACTGCTTGAGCGGAGGAAGGGATGGTAACTGTGTCTGTCTTTCTGTCATCGGCCTGCTAGAGCAAGCTGAAGCAAAATAATGATAATGAAACAAAACAACCCAGCTGACCTCGTTAAATTCTAATGAATAATGAACAGGCATGCTTTGAAACTGGTTAAGAGACCATGTAAAATTAGGTAGAAGCTACAGGAAAATGGGAAGTTTAAAATCTTATTTAAAATTTAAATCTTTTAGCAATAATATAAAGAAAAATGAACATTGAAAATGAACAGTTAACATATGTGTGTCTAGTATGAGTGCGTGTGATGGTGACAGCACTTTATGTCTTGTATGTATTAGTTTGGGGTACTATTATTTCCTGATTTTGAGGATATTGTGTCATTAACCTCTGGAATTAGTGTTTTATCATTACAGATGGGTTAAGTGAAATGACCAACTTTAAAAAAGTTGATAATTCTAAGTCAATCTGATGAAAAGACAATGCAGAACATGGGACGAGCTTTAATTGGAGTGGTTCTCCAGCTCTGTCTGCTATTGGTAATTATGAATGCTTTTGTCATTTATGATATTGAACTGAATTACTCTCTGGATTAGTATTTTATATAAATTGGAATTGTAAAGAAGATTGCCGTCCATTCTGGGGTAAAACTCTTGTCTAAATTCAACTGAGGGTCTAAATTTAAATAGACAACTAGGTGGGATCATAAGGATAAACATAGGAAAAAAAAAATATATATATATATATATATATATATGTATATATATATATATATATATATATATATATATATATAGACTTGACGGCAGAGAGACAAAGTGACACATTGGCTAAGTCACTATCCAAATTATCCAGAGTGAGCTCCCTCATTTTTATTGAAAGGCCGGAGGGCGAACAAAGGAGGAGTGAATATAACTTCTAAAAAGAAAAGGTTTTATTTCTCAATCCATTAAATGTATGTATGACATTAGATGTCTAAGAAAACTAAAATTTAATAAAGGTAAAAAGAGAAAGCAGCTATATGGCTGTGGGCTGGGATCTGAGTAACATAATATTTTGGTTTCTGTAAAACTGTAAAGATAAGTGGAACTGAGACAAATACTGTGAGAAGTAGTTATAATGAAAAATAAAGTTGAAGTTAATGATAAGAAAACAAGAGTATTGAAGAATTAATAAAATACCATGATTTCCCTAACGAGGGAACTTTAAGTGTCACTAGGCTGACAGTGGTGAGAGACTCGGATGCAGAAGGAACTGGCATGTAGGGCAAGATGGAAGAAATATAGTAGAAAAAAAAATGTATGTTATGAAAATACAATTTCTGATAGAATTTATGGAAGTCAAATTAAGTTTAAATGGTATGGAAAAGTGAGTTTCAAAATAAAAATAATAAGACATTGTATGATTGACAGGGATTCAAGTGATATAAGGATAAGGAATGAACAAAAGCTTTATTAAGCAGAATGGGGAACGATCCTATATTTTAGTGGTAAAATAATGACTGAAATGATGATGTGAATTTGTTTTATTTTATTTCTATTTTTGAAACAAACAAAAAAGGGTATAAGATGTTATACAATTAAAATGGTACATGCTATGTGACTGTAAACTGAAGGATGATTTCAGTAAAGACTTAAAGTGCTTACATCGATTATTATGGGCCTTAATTATTAATATTTTATTTGTTTGTTGTTTATTTTTAGTTAGACAACCATTGTGTTTTGAACCTTTTGGGTCTATAAATGGGAGTAGTGAAAAGAACGGATTAACTATTCTTCTCAGTTTATTATAAAATGAATTGGAAATTATAAAAACTAGTGCATATATCCTGGTATTTATGATTATAGACAATGTCTGTATTTGGGATCTGAGTAGTGACTGCGGGTCTAGCCCATGCTAGGAATACAGCAACAGTGCTTGCTTATTTAGCCGGCTTCCAGAGAATAAATATGTACTTGTATTGTATCAGTTAATTTGATGATGAAACCAAATTAGCCAAGATGAATAATAGCTGTGAAAGACATGTAAAGACAGCTATGTCCAAAGGTTCTGGAGATCAATATTGTAGTATGTGGGATATTTTGTTGATATTAAGTCATTGAAGGAAAAAGATATTGTTTGTTTTATAAAAATTAACCTGACAGAGCAGCATGGGTCAGAAACCTAACATTTTGAAGCAGCCTCTTTATGGATAGACCTGATGTGGTGTTTAGGACTCCACATTGGTCTAAAACGGGGGACTGAAGGGGGTGGATTGGAATCCACTGCTGCTTCAATGTATATGTAATGATTGATTATAATTAAGGTATTAATCAATATTTTACCTTCTAAATATCAAATGAGTTGAATGACTTCTCTGGAGATTTTACTTTATTTATATAAGTTACCATTGTGATTACTGAAATGTTCTTTTCATGTATTCTTTAATGTCTGTATTTGATATCTGAATGCAGTGCTTGCTTATTTAACCCAGCTACCAGAAATGAAATAGGGACTTGTTTTGTGTTTGAGAAAGGTCTTCAATGTGTTTAAACATATAGGGGTCATTGAAGCCAATAGTTTAAGGGGCCATTTCTTTGTTAAAGCCTTTCTTTCCAGTTAGACTAAAGTTTAGCTATCCTTGAGAGAAAGAACGCATTATCTTGATGTTTTGAGAGGACTCTCCTGTTTATAGTGAGAGCCTGGCCAAATCCAACCTTGGAAAAGCTGTGTGTCGGTGTGTGTGTTAGTCTTCTTGGTAACAGGTTAAGGAACCACTGGCGTTATTGGAGATTGACTGAGTTGTTGTTCTGGACATGCTGGCGCCCAGCAACCCAAATCTGCGACCTGGAAGGTCATGACGTGCCTAACTTCAGCTGCATAATCGGTGGAGATATGCTTCAGTCTATCTGTATATGTGTGGAAAATTACTGTGTTTATCTATTTCATAGCCAATGAGAATCATTCATCCTGTAAGCAATGACGTAGCTTAGACCTTGGAAATCGTATAACTGCTGTGATCTTTGTAACTGTAAGCGGGGCGGCCTACGAACTCCTGTGCGAGTATTGAAGCTGACTTCTGCTGATGAAACTGCAAACTATCTTCAGTAAATATTTTCTTAAATTTTTTATAATTCTGACTCTGGGTCTTCATTCTTCATATCTGGTTCTGGGTCTTTAACTGTACATCCCTTACACTACGCATGCGCAAGGGTTCTCTCCCTCTCTGCCATGCGCGAGCTGCACGATTTGATGCACAGTATGCAAACTACCCGGAACTTCCGGGAGACTTGGGATGTCTGATATTTACACAACGCACACATACACTGCATATCAAATCTGCCGCCTTTTCAAACAGTAACGTATTTTCCGCTGTCGCAAACCTCAACTGTGCGCATGCGTCAGTGGAACCAGACGATAGGCTTAAATGTTTCTCGGCTTGACTGTTAAAAGCAGACGATTGGCTTTCCAGTGGGAGGAGCGGGACATGTGCATATAACCGCCATCTTTGGCGTTAGGGGTTTTCCCTATATAGTTGTATTGAGGATTGAGGAAGTGGCATTTATCTATATAAATTGTCTCTGGTGAATCCCAGTTGTCTCCGACGAAAGTTTATAAAACTATCCCGTGTAAAATGATCACTACAGAGGCGGATTTTGGCGGTGATCCTCAGCTCTCCATCAAGGTGGCTCTTCACAAAATTAATCCACCTCTTCTTGATGTGATTGTTTTTCGGAAATTTAAATAAGGAAACCGATCTGTTACGTGATCGCATCCAGGTAGTTTGCATTTCCGTGACGAAGGCATAGCTAGCTAGCAAACTGTAGGCTGTAGTAACTAATACTAGTACTGACAATAACTCGCGATTGAGCGGCAAACTGATGTGAATGTGCTCTATTTATATTGTTAGGGGAGGGGTAAGCCTCAGTGGCTCCAGTGCTTCATCAAGTAGGGGTGTGTCCAGGAGCTCAGGGGCTCCAGTGCGTCATCGAGCCCCCGGTTTGGCCCCGCCCAAAAAATCCTGGTGGTATTCTACTTCTGGATGAGCGGCGTGGACTCTGAGCCACCCCTGTAATCCCTCCACAGTCCTCTTGAGAAGGCTCAGGAACTGCTTGTTTTCCCTCCTCTGGTGCACAAGGTTGAATCAGTGTGTCAGTCCCAGAACAGTCAGTCTCTTTAACAAGCTCATCCTCTACCACCCGGGGTCTCAGCTGGTCGCCATGTCTCCTGAAAGCGACATCTGTGTCTCGTCCCTGAACCTTGTAAGACACTGGCCCGGTTTGCTTTACTATCATACCTGGAATCCATTTGTTCCCTCCTCCTGTGGTGTTACGGAGGTACACTGCATCTTTTGCAGAAAAAGACCTCTCCACAGCACGTTGGTCATGATAGAACTTTTGCAGGTATTGCTTCCTGCGCACCGCGGCAGTGACATCTGGATGAACAAAGTCCAAGCCAGTGCGCACATGTCTATTAAGGAAAAGATCTGCTGGCGATTGGCCTGTAGTGCAGTTTGGAGTAGTGCAATACTGCATTAGGAAAAGAGAGATCTTATCTTCCAAGCCCATTGTTAAGTGTGCAAGTTTCTTTATTCCGTTTTTAAATGTCTGCTCATACCTTTCAGCAAGGCCGTTGGTAGCTGGATGACCTGGCGCACTCGTTGAATGAAGAATGCCATTGAGCTGCATGAAGTTTTTGAACTCCTCAGACGTAAATTGTGTTCCATTGTCTGTGACAATTTGCTCCGGAAGTCCGTATGCCGCAAACAACCTCAGTCTTGCGATGGTAGCTTGTGAGGTAAGGTTAGGCATTCTAAACACCTCCAGCCACTTTGAGTATGCATCCACAAGTATCATAAATGTCTGTCCAAGAAAAGGACCAGCAAAGTCTATGTGTAGTCTTCTCCAGCTTTGACCTGGAAATTCCCAAGGGTATAACGGAACCTGACGTGGAGCCTTTTGTTCCATCTGGCACGGCTCACAGGCTCTGCTAACCTGCTCCAGATCGGCATCCACTTTAGGCCACCACACATACTTGCGGGCAAGAGTCTTCATCTTTACTATTCCTTGATGACCGACATGCAGTTCTTTCAGCACACTTTTTCTCAGTTTATCAGGTATTATCACCCTGGTGCCCCAGAGCACGCATCCTCTCTCTGCAGACAATTCATATCGGCGGGAGTGGTAAACTTTCAAACTTTCATCCACATCCATCGGCCAACCCTCCATTATATACTTCAGGACTTTGGATAACACCTTGTCTCTGCGTGTTACTCGAGCCACCTGATCTGCATTCAAGGGAGCTTGTTCGAAGTGTTCAGCTATTAGTGCATGAATATTTTCTGACAAGGCAGCTGTGCCCACATCAGTCGTTTCCGGCAGGGGAATACGAGAAAGGCCGTCTGCATTACTGTGTTTCTCTGAGGGACAGTATTCAATATGGTAGTCATACGCTGAAAGAATGATTGCCCATCTTTGAATCCTGGCCGCTGCCATGGTGGGTAGACTTTTATGCTCTCGGAACAGAGTCAACAAAGGTTTATGATCAGTCACCATCTTGAATTTCCTTCCCCACAAGTATTGGTGAAATTTTTTTACCCCGAAGACGAGCGCCAACCCTTCTTTTTCAATTTGTGAATACTTTTTCTCTGCAGGTGCCAGAGTTCGTGAGGCATAAGCCACAGGACATTCCTCTCCAGTGGGCATGGTGTGTTGCAAAACAGCTCCAATCCCATATGCTGAAGAATCGCAAGCTAAGTTGAGTGGTAGACTTGGATCATAATGTACCAGAACCCTTTCGTTCGTCAGCAAGTCTTTACATTTCTCGAAAGCTCTTTGCTCTGACTGCTTCCATTCCCATAGTACATTATCTCTCAACAATCTGTAGAGGGGAGCTGCCACTGTACTTTGGTTGGGCAGAAAACGTCCATAATAGTTGACCAAACCCAGAAATGCTCTCAGCTCCTTCACACAGGTGGGTGCTGGTGCATCCCGGATTGCAGCAACTTTGTCTGGAGATGGATGAAGGCCCTGACTGTCAAGCACAAATCCTACATATTCAATTTGCTTTTTCCCAAACTCACATTTGGACTTTTTCACTCTCAAGCCATTCTCCTGGAGTCTTTGCAGCACTGTCTGTAGCCTCTGCAGATGTTCATGCTCTGTCCTTCCAGTGACCAGTAGGTCATCAAGGTAAACGACGACATCCAGATCTTTCATGATGTTCTCCATAATTCTTTGAAAGATTGAGGGTGCTGAACTGACACCAAATGGTAGTCTATTGTAGACAAATAATCCTCTGTGTGTGTTGATGGTTAGCAGCTGTTTGGACTCATCATCAAGAAGAACCTGCTGGTATGCTGAAGCCAGGTCAACCTTAGAAAACACAGTTCCTCCAGTCAGTGTAGCCATCAACTCCTCAATCCGAGGTATTGGGTAAGTCTCTGTAGTAGCTGCTTGATTCACAGTTAACTTATAATCTCCACACAGTCTTATCGTTTTGTCCTTTTTTACCACTGGCACAATGGGTGCTGCCCATTCACTGTGTTTTACTGGCGTGATTATTCCAGCCTTCTCCAGTCGGTCCAGTTCTGCGTCAACTTGAGCTTTCATGGAAAAAGGCAGTGGGCGTGATTTACAAAAACGTGGGGAAAATTCAGGATTCACCAATATCTTTGCCTTAAGCCCACAGAGTGTGCCTAGTTCATCTTTGAACACATCTGAGCACGAATCTAGCACCTCTTCCTGGGACTTTACTTGATCCACTTGGCTGACATGTTTAATTTTTTTCCAGTTCAAGGTGAGCTTTTGAAGCCAATTTCTGCCACACAGAGCTGGCCCCTCCCCTCTTACTACTATGATGGGTAACAATTCACATTGTTTTTCATAGCTCACATTAGCTTGAAACTGTCCCAACACAGGCATAATCTCCCCTGTGTACGTTTTAAGCTTGACTCCGGCGACCTCTAGTGGCTCTTTTGAGAACGCAGCTTGGAATAATTCCTCAGATATGATACTCACGGCCGCGCCGGTATCAATTTCCATCATAATTTCTTTGCCATTTACTTTAAATGTCTCTATAAATGACTTTTTTGTGTTCTCATCACTTAGTAGGGGAAACATGGGCAACTCAGCTTCCTCTACCCCCACAACTTAGTGTTTTTCTCCACATAACGTTTACTTTTCCCAGCCTCCATTTTTCCTCTGCAAGCTCGTTTGATGTGGCCCGTTTTCCCGCAATTATGGCATTTTGCATCCTTGAAATAACATACCTGAGGGCTGTGATCTTTGCCATGACATCTATAGCACTTTTTCCCTCTCTGATCGGAGTGTTGCTCTGTTCGTGCCCGCGCATCCACTTTATGTACTACTGCCGAGCGCGATTCAAGCCCTCTCAGCTGCTGCGTGTCCTTCTCCGCCGTCTCCATACTCAGTGCGATCTCAAAAGCACGTGCAAACGTCAGATTAGATTCTGACAACAGTCGCCGTTGGCAGGCTTCGTTGCGGATTCCACTTACGAAACGGTCACGGAATGCCTCGTCCAGCGTTGCTCCGAACTCACAAACCACAGAGCACTGTTTCAGCTAAGCTGCATATTCCGTCACCATCTCGTCAGCTCTTTGATTGCAATGATTAAATCGGAATCTTTCCGCTATCAGCAACGGCTTTGGCTCAAAATGATTCTTTAAAGTGTCCACGATGTCTTTGTAAGACTTATCCTTTGGCTTCTCTGGTTGTACCAAGTTCCTTTGTAACCCGTATGTAGTTGCTCCCATCACACTCAACAGGGTCGCAACCTGTTTCTCCTGGTGTATGCCGTTCGCCTCGAAGAACTGCTCAAGCCGTTCAATATAAGCCGACCAAGACTCTGCTTTCGGAACAAACTCGCTTATATTTCCAATAAGCGCCATAATGTGAACAAAACTTTATCCTCATCGCCAATTTTTCTGTGATGTATCTGTTCAAGAATACACGCGAGACGGAATGTCTGTCTTTCTTTTAATCACCACTCTCTTTTCACATGTGCGCGGACGCGCGCCCCCGAACATTACCCGACATTCCCAGCACCAGACTACGGAATCTCTACTGTGTCAAGAATGCAAAACTTACAAGCACACAATCCATCACATAAACATTCTTGTGTAAAATAATTTAAATCTGGTGATGTACCAAAAGCCTTTTTTTTGGTGGAGATGTAATTGAGCCATATACATAGGCTCGATTTCATCATGAGTCATTTTGTACCCACCACTTTTTGAAACATTGAGGCACGGATGTACCTAATACAAATAAATAAAACATCTCCAGTTAACTAGCAGAGCATTCATTTAATTTGCTATTAAATAAGAGATCTAGCGCTAAAATGTGTGCGATCAGTTGCATGGATACAGTGTTCTCTTGCGGCTTGCGCAGTCTTCACTCGGACGCGCGCTTCAATCTATCGCCGTTATGGAGACTCTCTATTCATTCCGGTGAAATCACAAAATAATGAGAGAAACAAAACCTATACGAGTGCGGATTAGAACCCGTGACCTCTGAATCGCTTGGCAAAAGATCTACCACTAGACCATTCAAGAACTCAAACAAAACTTCCTAAATGGATTTATTACTGAGCAGAGAGGCTGCACAGTTTGACAAGTTTGTACCCAGCACTTCCGAATGCGTCTCTGTCCCCAGCACATTTCAAACCAAACTGATGCCCGTGGTCATATAGCAAAAAATATATTTTTTTCTCCATGATCTTAAGAGTTTGATGTATTGTGTAAAAAATAAATGCTGGTCTTTTGAATCAAAGAAAATAGTACCATAGTTTCCATAAAATATTAGGCAGCACAACGGTTTTCAACATTGTTAAAAATAAGAAATGTTACGGTAATACTTTATAATAATGTTCAGTTATAAGTTATTTATAAGTTATTAGTTAATGATGACCTAATCATTTAAACATGACTGTACGTTCATAATTGATTAATAAGTGGTATGCTAACAATTTACAAATGTAGGTAAGCTGGTGTATCCGGGGCCCGGGTGCAGGTTGTTGCTGTGGGCCCCCTTGAAATCACCTGAGGAGGTGGGGTTATTGTTTTGCGCCCCTGTTGAAATTGCGTTCTCGTGGTGAGCGGTTTGGGTTTCCCCTCCCCTCACGTTCTGGGGAGGCCCCCTTAGTTGAAATAGTGGGGCCTTCCTAAGGCTGGGGGCCCCTAATATTGTCACCAACTTTCACCCCGCTAGAGATAGCGATTAGTAAAAAAAACATCGACATAAATATTTAATTTACTTATAATTTATGAATAATATATCAACAAGTTACTTATTTACCATCTACTAATGATCTGTTTGATTTTTTTCATGATTTACATTTTTTTTAAGATAACTTAAAAAAAAAGATAAAAAGAAAAAAAAAGACCTTTAACAAAAGTTCCTGCAAGTTAAAGGGCACTTTCATATGCCAACAAGCTTTTAGAGGCATTAGGTTAGAATTCACTCAACCTTCTTTCTTTCAGCTGCAGTGGCTGACCCACAACTAAAAATACTCCTCCACTGAAAATGAACAAAAGGAAAAGAGAGGGACCCATTCGTTTTATCCCTCCTGGGCTATTCTATCCAATCCTTTTAACTGAGACCAGAGAAAAGAGAGACTAAACAGGCAAGCTGTTGGTGACACTTCAATTTACGGCTGCTTCAAGCTATAACTCAGCGTTTACAACAGTGACATAATCACAGAAATACACACATGCGCAACTAAAAAGCCAAAACCAATCAGGCAGATGGAATACCAGTGCCTTAGATTTTCAAATAAAACAATTGCTGGAAGTGTGTCTAATCTAGATCAGAGAAGACCATTAGAACATATAGCAGCACCTCTTCTAAAACTGTGCCCTTGGGACTCAGCCATGCATTATCGCCAGATATACTCGGCAGAGAAGATCATATCTAATGTGTGTTCTGTTGATTATATAACCGTGTCTGCTGGATGACTGTAATATGATTATGGGCAGCAGAATACACATCAAATGTATGCATTTGGCAGATGCTTCTATCCAAAGCAACTTAACATTTTATCAGTTTGTGGGAAAAATCTTTTGTGCTGCAAGAACCAAAACCATGCTATAGGAAGCGTGTTCATTCCTAATACACATGCTCATACTGCTGGAAGAAAAAAAGTAATTTATAGAGATGAATGATTAATAATCAGGTATTTCTTATGTCTTTTAATAGCACAGATGAGAATCCTCATCCATTAAGATGTCAGATATACACTAATGTATCCATTACCTCAAACCATTAATGTACAGATTAAAGCATTACCACAAATGTACCATTAATGCTAATGATAATGAAGGAAAAGCCATTGTTAGTCTTTCATGACAGAATTTACTCTAGAGGTTGTCATATGGTATCTGAGAGAGAGAGAGAGAGAGAGAGAGAGACAGCTCTCATGCTCAAGATAGTTCACATTAGTTCATGCTTGGCACCGAAATGCACAGTGACAAATAAAAATTAGCAATAAAGCATACAGATACAGCCTATCAACACAATATGACAATCACACATTATTTTTATTATTATTTATTTAGTTTCATGCAGTATTATATTTTTGGAGTATTAGTCAAGTCAAGTCATCCTCATTTATATAGCGCTTTTAACAATGTAGATTGTTTCAAAGCAGCTTTACAGAGATAAACATATAATTTAAGATAACAGAGATTGGTTTAGTTTTATAGTGGTTCTTGAAAAATGTTTTTTCCAGCTAAAGTTAGTTTTGATTGATTCACTTCCGTCTAAATGATAGTTTGTTATTAAATTAGGGGCCGCTAAGACGACACCGTTCTCTCTAAACAGACTTTAAACGCGAACCTGTGATAGACGCTGATGGCGTTCATATGCGCATTAAGAATTGATTCTATAGTTAAATGCGTTTGAATATATGTGTGCAGGTTTGTAATTCCTTACAAACCATGCTTAAACAAACTACTTGTCTTGTTTATAAATTTTTATGCAGAATTTTATTTTATCTTATCACTTCGGGTAGGTACGCGAACCAAAAAAATCCACAACGTTTTATCTGTAGAGTGGTATAGGGATCCTCCATAGGGAGAGGCTAGTTGGCACTTCAGCACTGCATTGTCATCGGGGCCAGGCGAAAGTCCTTCGTCAGATCTGGAAACGGCCTGGATCCGGCAGGCTGCGGGAAAACCTTGGGATAACAAAGACACTAAAATTAGCATAGATCCCATTCTTCTTATGATGTAACGAGTACATCAGGATTTAAGGGAAGTTCTAGCTTTGAACTGACAGACGTGTCTGCTTCCCGGACAATGTTAGGAAGATTGTTCCAAAGTTTTGGTGCTAAATAGGAAAAAGATCTACCGCGAGCAGTCGATTTAGATATTCTAGGTATTATCAACTGGCCAGAACTTTGAGATCGCAATAGACGTGAAGGACTATAATGCGTTAAGAGCTCGCTCAAGTACTGGGGAGCTAAACCATTTAGTGCTTTGTAAGTAATCAGCAATATTTTAAAATTTATACGATGTTTAATAGGGAGCCAATGCAGTGTTGACAGAACCGGGCTAATATGGTCGTACGTACTTGTTCTGGTAAGAACTCTAACGGCTGCGTTTTGAACCAGCTGCAGTTTGCTTATTAAGCGTGCAGGGCAACCACCCATTAAAGCATTACAATAATCTAGCCTTGATGTCATGAACGCATGAACTAGTTGTTCCGCATTTGTCAATGAGAGCATATGACGTGATTTAGATATATTTTTAAGATGGAAAAATGCGGTTTTACACTACAGACACTAGACATGAGACTTTCAAATGAAAGATTGGTATCAAAGAGCACACCCAGGTTCCTAACTGACGGCGAAGACTTAACAGAGCAGCCATCAAGTGTTAAACAGTATTCTAGGTTATTACGTGTGGAAGTTTTTTGTCCAATAATTAGAATCTCTGTTTTTTCTGAATTTAGTAGTAGGAAATTACTAGTCATCCAATTTTTTATATCAACTATGCATTCCGATAATTTTGTGAATTGGTGATTTTCGTTAGGTTTGGAAGAAATATAGAGCTGAGTATCATCAGCATAACAGTGAAAGCTAATTCCATGTTTCCTAATGATATCTTCTAAAGGTAGCATGTACAGAGTGAAAAGCAGCGGTCCGTGAACTGAGCCTTGTGGTACGCCATACCGAACTTTTGATCGATAAGAAATCTCTTCATTACTGCTACAAACTGATAGCGGTCAGATAAATATGATTTAAACCATGCTAATGCAATTCCACTAATGCCAACTTAGATTTTTAGTCTATTTAAGAGAATGTTGTGGTCAATGGTGTCAAATGCAGCAGTAAGATCAAGTAACACTAATAGAGAGATACAACCACGATCGGATGATAAGAGCAAATCATTTGTGACTCTAATGAGAGCTGTCTCAGTGCTATGGTGCGGTCTAAATCCTGACTGGACATCCTCGCAGATATCATTTCCTTTAAGAAAGGAACACAGTTGTGAGGATACTGCTTTTTCTAATATCTTTGATAGAAAAGGTAGATTTGAGATCAGCCTGTAATTGACTAATTCTGTAGGATCAAGTTGCGTTTTTTTAACAAGTGGTTTAATCATAGCCAGCTTAAAGGTTTTTGGTATGTATCCTAGAGACAAAGACGAATTAATGATGTTAAGAAGAGGATCTATGACTTCTGGAAGCATCTCTTTCAATAGTTTAGTCGGTATAGGGTCTAAAATACATGTTGTCGATTTGAATTATGATGAATTAACCAGTTTGCAAAATTCTTCCTCTCCTATGGCAATGAATTAATCAAATTTTACCTCAGGGAGACTGTAATGCACTCCCTGATGCGATGCTGTAGTAGACGGTTGCATAGTTATAATTTTGTCCCTAATATTATCAATCTTATAAGTGAAGAAGTTCATAAAGTCATTACTGCTGTGTTTCTTGGAAACTTCTGGCTTGAAGAAATCTTTTTTTCGTTAGTGTAGCCTCTTTTTCAAATAAATACCTAGGATTATGTTTATTTTCTTCTAATAGGGTTGAAAAATAAGCAGATCTAGCAGCTTTTAAAGCCTCTCTGTAAGCAATCGAGCTCTCCTTCCATGAAATCCGAAATACCTCTAGTTTTGTTTTCTTCCAGTTGCGCTCCATTTTTCTGGCTGCTCTCTTAAGGGCCCTGGTGTGCTCTTTGTACCACGGCGTTGGACTATTTTCTTTAATCTTCTTTAAGCGCAACGGAGCAACTGTGTCTAAAGTGCTGGAAAGGAGAGAGTTAAAAGGTTCTGTTCCAATATCAAGTTCTTCTAAGCTATCTGGAATGCTGAGATGATGAAACTGATTAGGAAGATTATTGATAAAGCAATCTTTAGTGGCAGAAGTGATAGGTCTAACATACTTGTAACATGGAGTTGGCTTTGCAGCCTTGGCTAAATGTAAATTACATGAGACTAGATAATGATCTGAGATGTCGTCGCTCTGCTGCAGAATTTCAACAGCATCAACATTTATTCCATGTGATAATATTAGATCTAGAGTATGATTACGACAATGAGTAGGTCCTGACACGTGTTGTCTAACTCCAATAGAGTTAAGAATGTCTTTAAATGCCAATCCCATTGCATCTTTTTCATTATCTACATGTATATTAAAATCACCAACAATTAGGACTTTATCTGCAGTCAATACTAATTCTGATAGAAAGTCAGCAAATTCATTGATAAAATCTGTATAGTGCCCTGGTGGCCTGTATACAGTTGCCAGCAGAATTCTCAAACTTGATTTATCGTTCACATTATATATTTTTACATTAAGCACCAACACTTCAAAATAAGTATATTTAAAACTAGATTTTTTAGTGGTTTTGAAAATATTACTATAAATTACAGCAACACCTCCCCCTTTGCCTTTCAGGCGAGGTTCATGTTTATAACAGTAATCATGGGGGGTGGACTCATTTAAAGTAATGTAATCGTTGTCATACACGGCACATCTAGGTTATAATCTGAAATCATATCATTAACTATGAGCGCTTTTGAAGTAAGGGATCGGATATTCAGCAACCCAAGCTTTATCGTTTGTTCATTATTATACTAATTTTTTATTTGTTGAATATAAATTACATTTTTAACCTTAGATCGGTTTGGAAGTTTTTTTGATTTCCAAATTCGGGGAACAGACACAGTCTCTATATGATGATATCTAGGTGAAAGAGGCTCTATGTGATGGGATTTATCTGTCCTTGGTGACGCGAGGCCGCTAGCAGACGGTCGGTTTAGCCAGTCTGTCTGCTTCCTGACCTCAGCCCCAGATTGTCATGTTTTGTCTCTAAAACTATGAGCCAAATTACTAGAGAGAAGAGCAGCACCATCCCAGGAGGGATGAATACCATCTCTTTTCAACAGGTCAGGTTTGCCCCAAAAACTTTTCCAATTTTCTATGAATTCTAAATTATTTTGCGGACACCACTTAGACAGCCAGCCATTGAGTGATGACAATCTGCTAACTATCTCATCACTCCTTCGAACAGGAAGGGGGCCAGAGCAAATTACAGTGCCTGACATCGTACTTGCGAGTTCAAACACCTCTTTAATATTAATTTTGGTGATCTCCGACTGGCGGAGTCGAACATCTAAGTGCCGACGTGAACAACAATCTTAGAGAATTTACGATTAGCATTAGCCAGCACTTTTAAATTTGCTTTGATGTCAGGCGCTCTGGCTCCCGGCAAACATGTGACTATGTTGGCTGGTGTCCCTATTTTCACGTTCCGTGTGATCGAATCACCAATTACCAGGGCACAATCAACAGAATTCTCAGTGGGTGTTTCACTGAGCGGGGCAAATCGATTTGTTATGGTAATCGGAACGGAAGAGTGTTTTTTTGATCCGATATTACTATTTCAGGCCATGGGAGATGTTCAAATTCATGTTTCTTGTTTCATAAAACCATTCTGTCATAAGTCTTGCTGTGTTTTGGTGCATTAACATGCTGATACACGGAACCCCCTTCTGGGTACAATGTTTTAACCATTAGGTGCACATGGTCCACCAGAATGGTTCGGTAGTCCTTGGCAGTGACGTGCATATCAAGTACAGTAGGGAACGTCATGGTATTGCAGCCCAAACCATCAATGATCCTCCACCATGCTTCACTTTGGACACGCAACAGTAGGGGGTTACACCTCTTTGGGACTTCTCCACACCGCAACTCCGATGGATGTGGGAAAGACAGTGAAGGTGGACTCAGAACACATTACATGTTTCACATTGTCCACAGCCCAAGATTTGCACTGTTGGCACCAATTGAACCGACATTTCGATTGGCACGAGTGACCAAAGGTTTGGCTATAGCAACCCAACCATGAATATTGACTCTGTGGAGCTCCTGACAAACACTTTTGGTGGAAACAGAAGAGTCGATGTGCACATTTAATTCTGCAGTGAGTTGGGCAGCTGTGATTTTATGTTTTGGGTACAATAAGAGTTAGTAGTTTCTAATTATTGGGCAAAAAACCTGCACGTATTAACCTAGAATACTGTCTAACAATTGATGGCTGCTCTGTCAAGTCTTCGTCGTCGGTTAGGAGCCTGGGTGTGCTCTTTGATACTGATCTTTCATTTGAAAGCCATGTTTCTAGCATCTGTAAAACCGCATTCTTCAATCTTAAAAATTAATCTAAATTACGACGTAAACTTTCAATAAAAAATGCGGAACAGTTATTTAATGCGTTCATGTCCTCAAGGTTAGATTATTGTAATGCTCTTATGGGCGGTTGCCCTAATTATAAACATAATAATAAATAATAATAATAATAATAAACAAACTCTCCCTATTAAACATTGGCTCCCTATTAAACATCGTATACATTTTTTTATATTTGGTGATTACTTAAAGCACTAAAAGTTTTATCTCCCCAGTACTTGAGCGAGCTCTTAACCCATTATAGTCCTTCACGTCTATTGCAATCTCTAAATTCAGGCCAGTTGATAATACCTAGAACATCAAAATCAATTGCAGGTGGTAAATCCTTTTCCTATTTAGCCCCTAAACTTTGGAATAATCTTCCTAGCATTGTTTGAGTAGCAGACACACTCTGTCAGTTTAAATCTAGATTTAAAACACATCTCTTTATCCCTCATACACATAACACATTATACATATATAGGAACACTTCCTATAACACCCGATGTACTCGTTACATCATAAGAAGAATGTCATCTACGCTAACGTTAGTCTTTCTGTTTATTCCGAGGTTTTGTTGTAGTCAGACAGATCCGGGCCGTATCCAGATCATCTGGTGGACCTGCGCCTGGCCCCATCCACAACGCATGATGTAGACAGCCGAATCTGGGCCGTATCCAGATCAGATGGTGGACCTGCGTGTAGACACAACCACAACACATCCCTGAAGTGTCAGCAGAGCTTGTGTCAACTAGACTCTCCCCTGTGAAGGCCTCATCAACACTACAGCCATTGACAGTGATCCTCAACAAACCCGTCTCCATACCGGCATGACTCCGATCTTTAACCGGATGGAATTGGATAAATATTCGGAATGTTCTGAGCCAATCTGACTTCTGAATTAACTAAATTAATAACATTTTTACAACAAAAATGAACCATCACTGAACATACTTAAGCTGGACTTTTTTTTCTAGAAACAAACTTTGTTACATTATTTTCCTGTCATCACTGTAAAGCTGCTTTGAAACAATTTGTATTGTTAAAATGCTATATAAATAAAGGTGACTTGACTTAGTACCTGGACATCCCTTTCAGACATCTTCCTCTTGCGTCAAAAATTACTCCTGTTGGATGTGGTTCGTGCTACGTGGTGGTATGCAGACATTACCCAGAAAAACCATAGCTCTCGATACACCACAAATACTTGTTGTCCTGGTCACAGATGAGCCAGCGAGACACGCAGCAAAAATTTGTCCCCTTTCAAAATTTGAACTCTAATATGTCAACCATTATGTTGTGTGGATTGCAATATTGTATGTATAGCTGTGCTATTGCTCTACTTATTCAACACTCACACTCTGCTCTTACTGATGGAACGTAAAGTCAGTGAAGATCGGCCACCAGGCCGCACACTATGTGTAGGTGTGAAACCACCAACATTATATTGGCCAGTGTTTCAGTTTCATTGTCCAACCCCTGTATTTACAAAAGCATCAAATCTTACCAACCTCAATATATATATATATATATATATATATATATATATATATATATATACACTTTACTTTACTTTATATATTACTCCAGTCTTCGGTGTCACATGATTTGAAGCGCAAGAAACTTTTCTTATTATCATCAATGATTAAAATAGATGTACTGCTTAATATGGAAACCATGATGCATTCTTTACAGGATTCTTTAATAAACACCATTTATTTGTAATAGAAATATTTTGTAATAATATTAATATATATCTTAAAATTAAATAAAATTAATATATGTCTTGACTGTCACTTTTGAATAATTAAATGCATCCTTACTGAATAAAAGCATATTTACACATATTTCTATTTATTTCCACATAACAAGGTTGGGAGTTTATGTGAGGTAAAAGCCTTCAGGACAGGGTCAAGTAAGGAGGCAGAGCCGTCTTTCCAGACGGCTTCCTCTCTGTCAACTCAGATTACAGAACATTTAAAAGCTGCTCTTCTCTCTTCAATTACTGGCATTCTCATCCTGGGATGCTTTATGACTGCCCCATGTCCCTGAGTGTATGCACACTAAAAGCATTTGAAAATCTGTTTTCCAGTAATAGTGTTCAGGTAATGTTCTAAAAATGAATTATTATGATAATTACACTTTAAACTAGAAGACATACTCTAAATATAATTTGTGAGTGTGTGGTGCCGCCACAACGTCAGTGTGTTCTGGATTCTTGCTGGCCCACGTCATTGCTCACTATCAAGTCTATGTGGTATTAAGGTCTGTCTCTGATGCCTCCTAAACAAACATGTTTCAGCCCATTTTATCATCCAGCAAGCAAAACTATTAGTGCATAGGCATAATCCAGGCTTAATCTAAGACCTGTCTGTGAAACTTGGCCTATATTTCAGATAAATGCTGTTCTTTGACTTTCTAATGACTTTCTATTTATCAAAGATTCCTGAAAAAAAATTATCAAGGTTTCCTACAACAACAACAACAACAAAAAAAAAACAAAAAAAAAGAAGGGGAAAAAAAGCCATTGAAAGCTACTGTGACTTCTGAAGGATCACGTGAAACTGAAGAGTGGAGAAATAGCTGCTGAAAATTCAGATATTCCACACAATAATATTATATTTTAAAAAGTAATAAAATAGAAACAAATTATTTGAAATTGCAATAATAATAATAATAATGGTTTAAAAAAAAAAGCTGCTAGAAATGAGTCACACAAACATTTCAAAGGCTCAATATGACATTGATTTCAAATGGGAAATTTGGTGGTTTAATTTCACAGATGGATAAAGGTTATGCTGAGAGAGACCTTTCCCTACATGAAGTTTTCTAGAGGTTTCTTCTTTGCCTCTAGCTTTACACAGATTTCTTGTATCTTTCTTATACACCCACCCACAGAGTGGATGATTGTAGCAGACCTCAACGTATTACGCCTGTCAGGCCCCATCTGCACATGCACACAACATTATTTCACCATCTGTATGTTGCACCATACAAACGCTCGCGTCTGTGTTGCTGTCTGTAGCTTGTGCAGTGATACTTAATGACAGAGCAAAGAGACCAATCTCACTTCAACTTCAAAATGGCAAAAACATAAACATACACAAACACGAAAACACATTTGTTCACAGTTAAAAGAGAACATGCACTCTTATATGTGTTATTGAACTTGTTAATGCACTAAGTGTAAGTGTGAGTGAGAGGAGATGTGTGACTGTAACATCTGAGTCAGCATCTTTCTCTCTCACATTCGATACATCTAGTTAAAGGAATGTTCTGGGTTAAAATAAATATGACTAACAACAGCATCTGTAACAATACCACAGACAATAATGACTTTTACAAAAACAAAACAAAATTGTGCATCTATGGGGCAAGCAATTGTGTATAAATGCAATAAATGTTAAAATACTATTCAAAAATCAATTCAAAGCTTAATTTCCATCCACTATAATTACATCTATAACATAAAATGAGACATTTGTCCATCTAAAAAAGTAATCCTACCGAAATGGCCCAAATTTGGCTTTATAGATCTTAAAACATTTTTTTTTTTTTTTTTTTACAATAAAACCCTCTGTAATATCTTGCCCCATAGACATCAATTTAATTGTCTAAGTGTAAATGTATTTCTTCACTTGTCACAGATTGGATGCTGCCGACAGAAATTAACCTGTTTTGAACCCGGGACATCTCTTTAATTACAAACCCAATAAAAATGCTAATAAAGGCTCTTTACAAAAGCAATTTAAATGCTTTCCTTATCACCCGTAGATGATCATTAAAGCAAAAAAACAACAACAACAAAAAAACAACAACTTAATTTAGATGGAGATATTCATCTCTCTCAAAAGGCCATCTGACTACATAACCACATTAATTTTGAGTAAGGCGTAATTTCATTCCATGTTGGCGTAATCAGTTTTGTGAGTGGAAAGCCGGTGCTACATCTCTTGAAATATTGCTAAGCAAGAGAAAAGGGAAACCATTATTTGCTTATACCATAAAATGCATGTTGATATCTGGTAATGTGAAATCTGTGAGTCTGATTTTTCATACAGTGAACATTTCATGGAGGGAACATGAAAGGAAACTCGCAGAGAATTAATCCTTGTGGAGAATCCACGCCTCGGGCATGGAGTGAGTGTACATGAGAGAAAGAAAGATATGAAGAGAGAGGAGGAAAAGCAAATAAGACAGTAAGAGACAGCGTGAGCAAGAAACAGCTAAGGATGATGGAAGTATTTTCCTGATTGATTCATATTGTGTCGCACACCACTGATTTACACCCCTGATCACTTTTAAAGGAACAGTTGTTCTAAACCTTTTTGCTGTTATATTTACTACATTAAAAATAATAATTCAGGTGGTCTTTTCCATACAAGTCATAGTCATCACAACCATCAAGCTTACATATATGTGTGTGTGTGTGTGTAGAATGCACAATTTTAAGATTCTCCTTTGTGTTCCCCTCAAAGGGTTTGGAGTAAAATATAGAGAATTTTCATTTTTGGGAATGAATTATGCCTTTTACACAAACTCTATCAGGTCATTTGACCCACACAAACTATAAATCAAAATATGCTGCAGATATTCTTACCATCTCTCTCGCTACTGCAGCCTCTCCTTATTTATCCTGCTCTCTCCTATCTTTCCAATCTTGCTTTCTGAAACATGCTTACACACCGTCTCACACAGTCAAAATATCAGTGGACTGTGCACGTATTCAGCAGTCATAAAGCCAGTATTTAGGAAATCAAACAGGGCTAAACATGAGTTATCACACTCTAAAAAAATGCTGGGTTGTTTCAACCCATGTTTGGGTCAAATATGGAGAAACCCAACCGTTGGTCAAAATTTTTAAATTCAATTCTAAACCCAACGGCTGTGTTTGTCCACACTTGACCCAAACATGGGTTGAAACAACCAAGCATTTTTTAGTGGAGACATTAAGTATAGGGCTCTAAGCAAAAATGCTACTGGGAGTGACAAAAAAGAAAACAGCAGACATTTAATATGTTGA
Organism: Siphateles boraxobius; assembly: GCF_051911475.1. NCBI lineage: Eukaryota > Metazoa > Chordata > Actinopteri > Cypriniformes > Leuciscidae > Siphateles > Siphateles boraxobius. Next base: position 11,285,716 of record NW_027508876.1, on the reverse strand, counting down.
GGCCAAAAATTACTAGCTTTACAAGGAATAGTAAGGCTAGGAAGAGGGAACTCCTCGAGATGTTTAAGTCGATGAAGAAGGCGGCAGTGGTCCCCAGTGCTTCCCAACCTATTTTTTCTTAAGTGTCCCCACAGCGCCATCAGTGATGCTCAAGTATCCATTTATAAACACCAAAGCAGACAAATGTGCTTTAAGATCTTATAAAACCGTTTAGTGTAACATTTCAAAATGATTAATCACTTAAAAATAATCAAGGAATACTGAATGTGTAAAACAGAATCACATTACATAGGTTTTGTTTTATTTCCTTATTACCATGTGCCCCTTACATCCTGCTTGAACAGTGTGTGTGTGTTGCCACGTACCAGCAGGTTGTGGTGTCTCCCAGTCCAGATGTTATTCCATATCACTGTGCATTTTGACATAGCATGTCCATTTCTAAGGAAGTACAGATGTGGTCCCTCTGTCCTTCAGTGTACACGTTTATGCACATGTATGTGTTCGTGTGTAACTAAGGACACCTACCTGCTCTTTTGGCAGGCGGTGCAGATATAGCCCCTCTCGCTCTGGCTGTAGGTGCGGCAGGATTTGCAGATGTTGTAGTGGCAGTCCAAACACGGGCGTTTGGGGTTGAGCAGGAAGGCGAAGGGAGAGCAGCAGCGGATGCAGCAATGCTCGTTGAACTTGTGCTGCTTGGACAGAAGCAAACAACGACTGCCCTCCTCCTCCAGCTCCTGCTTCATTTCACTACAGAGAGAGACAGGGGGGATTGGAGGGGAGGGGTTGGTGGAAAGCGAATGAGAGAGGGAGTGGGAGGGGATAAAGAGAGAGAAGGGGGGTGTGAACGAGGGGATGGAGAGAAAGGGAGAGAGAGAGAAAGAGAGAGAGAGAAGGAGAAAGGTGAGCAAGTGCATCTGAAGGAGAGGTTGAAGGCGCACAGTCATGCAGAATAATTGGAGACGCTGCAAGGAATGAAAAATTAAAGGGAGAATAATTCTGGAGAACAATTATTCTATTCCTTTTCTCTTACTAAGTTTCTATTTACACACATACACACACGCAAAAAATTACAGTGTGAGGATAAGGGCTGGACTAGCATTGAAAAACAGACCACACAGCAGATTCCCACTGTATAGTTGTGAAACCTAGCAAGGTGCCTTCTAAGTTGCAGTTCACACAGACAACGTTTTATTTTTTGCATTCCACTATACTGCACTTCCATTGTTTTTCTATGTAAACATGCGCTAGACTGATGCGTTTTACCAGTGTGATCACATTCCGCAACTTTTGCACTACCTCAGTTGGACCTTATGCGGTGTGAGGACGCAGCTTTCCAGAGGGGGGCATACTGTCAGGAGTATGTTTTGTTTCATTGTGTTTGTTATTGTGTTGACCTAGTTTATAGTCTTTGTTTCATTCAGTTCGTTAATTAACTCATTATTTCCCTCGTTTAATTCTGGTATACTCCCTGTTTTGTTCAGTTTTTTTTCCTGTCTTGTCAGTGTTAAGAGGTTGTTTCCTGATTTTTGCTATTATTGTTTAATTAAAGACTATTTCCTGGTATTCTCCTTCATCATGTGCTTCCATGCAACAGATACCCTTGACATAGGGTAACAAAGAACAAATGTGACCAGTCACGGAAACTAGGGACACAAGTCGGTTCTGGGGCATTTTGAGTTATTCATAGATTCTGAGAGTGTAATATCCAAGCTTTCCAACGATGTGTAACATGTGGAAATCTGATAATATTTGGAGAAGTTGTGGCCATTTTAAAGTAGGCACTTAAAAAAGCTCAAAGAGGAGAAAACGAGCTCTAAAGATTGTGCAGTTCTCACCTGTCTCTGCTGCTGGGGGTGACAATAGGGCTCATTTACATCTCATTTAGATAAGCCATACCCCCTGTAAAGCTCCTCCATGTGCTTTACAGCTTTTTTTACACTTCGAATGAGTGCACTTCTGCCGCACTAGGCGAAAAACAATTGTGCTGCCCCTCTATTTGCAACGTACCAGCAACAACACACAAAGACCAATAATGCCATATAGCCTGCATATAACACGAAACCAGCAACAACACATAAAGACCAATATGCCATATACATATAACGCAAAACCAGCAACAACACACAAAGACCAATATGCCATATAGCCTGCATATAACGCAAAACCAGCAACAACACACAAAGGCCAATATGCCATATACATACGTATAACGCAAAACCAGCAACAACACACAAAGACCAATATGCCATATACATATAACGCAAAACCAGCAACAACAAACAAAGACCAATAAGCCATAGGCCTACATATAGCGCAAATAGTGCGCAACGCTCGTGTGCCCAAAATGTCAACAATATTAAAGTTTATGTAGGAGGCAAATGCCTGCTGGCATTTTTCTTTAAGCAGTCATTTCTGCAATTTTCCAAATAATCACATTTCACCTCCTCAAATTACTGTTGCAAATCTCTTTACACCACTTTCTTATGTGCGTATACACACACAAATGAAATGTCCGCAAGCACATTATATCATCAGCAGGTTCAGCATCTTAAATAACGACTAAAGAGCAAATGAAGCTTAACTTACATTTCAGAAACACGCACGGCAGGCCTTCATCGCAGCAAAGGTCTTAACTGCATCCTCTATTTCGATTCTCCGTCACATATGAAATAGCTAGCCACCGCTGTCAGCGAGCCGCGCCGCCGTATTGAAGCACTGAGGCTTCTTCGTGATTTCAATTAACAGATTCTCCAAAAAATTGAAAATCACCAATTTTGAAAAAAAACTCTTCTTTCTCATTTTGCTCGAAAGTTGTGCTGCCGACTTGTGTCCCTGGTTTCTGTGACGGATCACAAATATTGGGTAAAATAACCTATTTTTCTTTTACAGTGTCTCGTGCATGACACCACAGGCCCTATTTTAATGATGGTCTAAAGCGCAAGCGCACTTTTGCCAGTTTAACGACGGGAAAAAGGGTTGGCGTGCCCAGCGCATGGTCTAAAAGGATTGTCCCTATTCTCTTAATAAGTAATGGGTGTGTTTTGGGTGTAACATGCAAAAAAACCAAAAAACAATGAGAGTCTCATCTCCCATTCCCTTTAAAAGCCAGTTGCCCTCGTGCCATGGCGGATTCGCTATTTACATGGAGGAATTTGCAAGAAGAAAAACAGAACATTTCTCTAGCAAGGAAACGGATCTGCTCGTGCGTGATGTTAAAGCGTGCGAGTAGACCATCTACGGGACAAAGTGTATTTATTATCTTTAAATAACAAAATAAATATTGCGCCATTGACTTTAGACCAGGTTTTAGTTGGTCAATGGCACAGTCTATTTTCAGACTAGCCATGGGTGCACATGGGTGCACAAATGCATTTGCTTTTTAAACATCGTGGTGCAGGAGGTGAAAATGATAACTGCGTCGGGCTAAAACTAGCAAAAAACACTTGCGTTGTGCCTGGCGTCTAGGTTTATGATAGGGCCCCATGTTCTAAATCAGGGGTGTCTAAACTCGGTCCTGGAGGGCCACTGACCTGCAGAGTTCAGTTCCAACTTGCCCAATTTGCTTTGTAACATGCCTAGTTAACCCATGATTAGCTGGTTCAGGCGATTAATTGGGGTTGGAGCTAAACTCTGCAGGTCAGTGGCCTTCTAGGAACAGGATTGGACACCCATGTTCTAAATAGTTAAACTTTTAAAAATGAGACTCTAGAAGGTGCTCTTTTTTTCCATTTCACTGCCTCACATCTCGTGTTTTCAAACACAAAAGCCTGTTCTGTGCTTTTTAAAGCTGATCTTGTTTAAACTTGACACTGCATCTTAAAAACATGCCACACAACACTGAAAAAGCAGTGAGATATAGCGTGACTGCAAAAGATGCCCATCTAGCACTTTTACAAAGACAAACAATTAAAAAGCAATGAAATAAAATGTATTTTGAGTAAATCTACCCTAAGAATCTGACTAAAACTAGGTAGGAGACTACATAATTAAATTGCCTACCTTTTGGCCTACCTTAACAGTCTTTGCGTAGGGAGCAAGTCTATGATCCCATTGAAATATTGCCTTCATAGGCAGCTCACAGGTCAACCAGCTCATCAGGAAAAGTTCTGATGCCCTGACTCACATGCTATACTTTTCACTAGGCAAATGAACAGTAGATTTAGTCAACCCACCGTTACTGTGTTTATCAGCACAAACAAATGATCATTCCATAAAATTCTTCTACTTTACGTGTAGAGGATTGCTCCAACTCTTTGCTTTCCTTTTCATATATTCAATATTTTAAACTAGATGTGTTGCTTTGATACTCAGACAACAGGACACCTACACACAAAGCGAGCGGTTACGTTCCAGCAGGGGCGGATGGCCAATAGAGGGCGCTAGTCGACCTCACCTTAAAATAAGATTTAAACTGAGCATATTTTTCAATCAGGTAAAATTCTGTAAATACACAACATCCTTGTGCAGATTTCTGCCTTGGCAAATCGCACTATACTACCGTTCTAGACAATGTACCTTTGTAAAATAAGAGATTTAGCACTTACTAGCATGCAGAACAAATATAGACGCAGGCTGTGCATGGAGATCGATATAAGATTCAAACTCTCTTCGATACAGGCACATTCCCTGTGTGAGTTCCTTTGTTTAATGTTGATCACATTATATGAAGGTCCACACGATTGAAAATGTGACACTGATTTTATACAGTTCAACAAAAGAAATAATATTAAGTGATGTTCATTTAGGCTACACCACAGTTGTCAGTATTTTTTACAACAAAATAATAGCTCCTGTAGTGTTAAAACTGTAGTAAAATGTTTTAATTTAAGTTCAACAGTATTTTAACTGAGAAAGTTACCATTTTGAGGCATAGGACATTAACCGTTTTGTTACTTCTCATCTGATGTCACAGACCTGCCTGTTCCTGTCTGTCCTGCTCTCTCTATTGTAAGTTAAATTGATCAGAGCACTGAGACTATCACCTTTTGTCTTTATGCACTGCCTGGCCATTAAGCTCTATGATAATGTGAAGGTATCGGTGAAGAGTCTGGCTGATTGGATTAGGATATTTAAATCACCCTGTTATGCTGACGAGATCAGGGCTGTGGAACTTCCGGTAAAGTGCTGATTCCTGTACTTCAAATTTACATGCTTTGTTCAGATTGCCTCCCCCCTTTTATGTAATTCCCTCCCCCTTTGGGAGGATAAAACACTGTGTTTTTAGATATTGAGTTAGACTTGAGTAAGAGTTTAGACTTGGTGACTACAGCATCGCAACTGCAAAGTCTTCAATAAAGAGTAACTTCTGCATTGAAAGATATCCCAACGTCTCCTGGTTTTTCGCTTCTAAGTCTCCTACACTTAAGAAGAACAAGGTTTACAACAGATGGTGGCCTGTGACCCGGCTGGAGAAACTGAAACTCAACAAGGAATTAACATTTGAAACTTCAAAGCTCAAAGATCTCAACAAAGCTGACTAAGTCTCCAGACTGAATTTTGAAACATCCAGCTAAACAAAGATTGCCAGACTGAATCTTTCCAGCTTCCTCCAGATTGAAAACTTCAAGGTGAAATAAAATTTCCAGGCGGAATCTTTCAATACAACAAAAATTTGGTGAGTTTCACTCCATTCAAAGAACCGTTGAAAAACCAGAAATTTTTTTTTGTTATTCCTCTGAGCCATCAGAGAAGAAGTTAACAGACAGCTGTGGGGTTTGTTAACTAAAGTTATCCTCTAAAGTTGCTTCTAGAGATGAAATGTATCCTCTGTTCTTCCCCCAGGGAAGATTAGCATCAAGTGCTAATATATTGTACCCTCTGTTTTTCAGGCAGGTACGATTAACGTACATGTTAATTTTGTTTTACCCTCTGCTTTGCCAGGGAAGTGTTTAATCCTCTATAAAGTTAGGGAAGATTAGCATCAAGTGCTAATATATGTGACCGGTCACGGAAACCAGGGACACAAGTCGGTTCTGGGGCATTTTGAGTTATTCATAGATTCTGAAAGTGTAATCTCCAAGCTTTCCAACGATGTGTAACATGTGGAAATCTGATAATATTTGGAGAAGTTGTGGCCATTTTAAAGTAGGCACTTAAAAAAGCTCAAAGAGGAGAAAACGACCTCTAAAGATTGTGCAGTTCTCACCTCTCTCTGCTGCTGGGGGTGACAATAGGGCTCATTTACATCTCATTCAGATAAGCCATACCCTCTGTAAAGCTCCTCCATGTGCTTTACACCTTTTTTTGCACTTCGAATGAGTGCACTTCTGCCGCACTAGGCGAAAAACAATTGCTCTATTTGCAACGTACCAGCAACAACACACAAAGACCAATATGCCATATAGCCTGCATATAACGCAAAACCAGCAACAACACACAAAGACCAATATGCCATATACATATAACGCAAAACCAGCAACAACACACAAAGACCAATATGCCATATACATATAACGCAAAACCAGCAACAACACACAAAGACCAATAAGCCATAGGCCTACGTATAACGCAAATAGTGCGCAACGCTCGTGTGCCCAAAATGTCAACAATATTAAAGTTTATGCAGGAGGCAAATGCCTGCTGGCATTTTTCTTGAAGCAGTCATTTCTGGAATTTTCCAAATAATCACATTTCACCTCCTCAAATTACTGTTGCAAATCTCTTTATACCACTTTCTTATGTGCGTATACACACACAAATGAAATGTCCGCAAGCACATTATATCATCAGCAGGTTCAGCATCTTAAATAACGACTAAAGAGCAAATGAAGCTTAACTTACATTTCAGAAACACGCACAGCAGGCCTTCATCGCAGCAAAGGTCTTAACTGCATCCTCTATTTCGATTCTCTGTGCCAGTTCATGTTCTATGGAGATTGTTGCCAGTCCATTAACTCTGTTCCCTGTTCACAAAACGTTCCCCATTCAAAGCAATCGGGACATCACATATGAAACAGCCAGCCACCGCTGTCAGCGAGCCGAGCCGCCGTATTCAAGCACTGAGGGCACGCGCGCCGCGCCCATACCTCCGGTTCAGTTTCCCGAGCCCACGAAGTGCGGCGAAAACATTTTCGGTGTAACTGCCAGACGGTTCAGCTCGTCTGCGACAATCTTTGCGGCATCCATCTTCATTGAATTTTGATATCAGATAGAGCCGGCCAGAGCACAGCATAATAAGTAGCCATGCGGTTCACTTGGAGGGCGGGGGCAAAAGCGCCGGGTTATTCAGTATGGAAATACACACAGACAATGACACGCCACGCCCCTACTGCATGCTAGAATCTCCGAAAACAAGCCGATTTCAACCTCAAAATGTAAGCTTTTAAATATACCAATACTGCTATCTCAAACATGGAGAGGCTTCTTCGTGATTTCAATTAACAGATTCTCCAAAAAATTGAAAATCACCAATTTTGAAAAAAAACTCTTCTTTCTCATTTTGCTCGAAAGTTGTGCTGCCGACTTGTGTCCCTGGTTTCTGTGACGGGTCACATATTCTACCCTCTGTTTTCAGGCAGGGAAGATTAACGTACATCGCAATATTGTTTTATCCTCTGCTTTGCCAGGGAAGTGGCAAAAGTTATTTTTTTACAGGCAGGGAAGGTTTTTTTGCGTAAATTGCTAGTAATTTGTGTATCCTTTGCTTTAGGCAGAGAAGGTTAGCATTAACAACAGTAATCTGTGTTAACGAGTGTACCCTCTGTGAATCAGAGAAGTTTTAGTGTCTGTTTGTGTTGGCAACAAAGAAAACTCACAACAATGTTTAGAAGGAATGCTAGACTAATCCCCACAACACAAAAAGGTGGTCTTGCTACTCCTTTATGGACAGACAGTGAGTTCAGGTCATTGTTAGGGGAGCAGATGGACTCCATAGTGACTGAGTCAGTCAGATTGGATTTGAGAAAGAAATTTGGTATTCACCCAGAAAAAGTATGGTCTATTGAAGAAAGCAAGAAGGTGTTGGGTGCATGTATCAGGAAGAGACACATAAAAGGCATTATTTTCTGTCACATGGAATTTAGCTTATCCACTGCACAAGAACAAGGAACAAGGAAGGATTATCCTTTGGAAAGATAAAACGCTGTGTTTTTAGATATTGAGTTAGACTTGGGTAAGAGTTTAGACTTGGTGACTACAGCTTTGCAACAGCAAAGTCTTCAATAAAGAGTAACTTCTGCATTTAAAGATATCCCAACGTCTCCTGGTTTTTCGTTTCTAGTCTCCTACACTTAAGAAGAACAAGGTTTACAACACTCCAACGAAAGCCGCAGCAGAACTGCAGCATACAGCAGTGTTTGTGAACAAATCTGAATTTTGAACGAATCATTAGAGTCAATGATTCAATTATTAATTCATAAATACATCCACTTTCTTCGCTACTGAATGAATGACTCGATGACTCACCACCTATTGGCAGTTTTAATTTAACATTTAAAAGCATCACTTTGTTTTTACCATCATTGCGCATTTCTCTATTGATTTTTTTATTTATTTAAATCGATTTAAGGGGGCAAATATCATCCCTTACTGAAAAAAGTGTGAATGAAGAGTGGGGGTACGAAGCAAGATGTTAAAAGCCTCATGGGGTACAACTCTAAAAAGATTGAGAACCACTGGGACTGGGTTAAGGAATAGAACAATCAGCATCAAAGCACAATACACATACCAAGGGCAGAAAGTAGGCCTAATATACAGAGGTCACTTACAATGTTAGGTTAAAGATACAAACAAAGAGGGATTCAAACAAATAGCATATCAATAACAATGTTTAATTTACAGACTGTGAGCTGAAGATTAATATACAGAATCGGATCAAATATGTGTTTTTGAAGGAGAGAAGGGTGGATGTTGGACGGATGTCTTGAGGAAGAGCATTCCACAACCTCAAAGCCACTACACTAAAAGACTCCCATGTTACCGACAGAAAATGACACAGCCCCACCTCAGATATTTTTCACCAGCCGCCACTGCGTTCCAGAGAAACATTCAAGACCAGTATCAAGCCTCTTGTTTCAGAGGAGGGGCTAGAAATTTTATTTACCACAGTGGGGTTTAAATTATCCTAATTAATTGTGGAAAGCTTATGAAGCAAACACTGTAAAGCCATGTGGATGAGAAAAAGATTGAGGGTTTAGGAAACACATGGATGCCTGTGAATGCACACAATGTGCACAATATTCCAGTACTTCAAAAGCATAAATTCAGACTTTAATGGTTAGAGATGTTTAATGGACTTGCACGCTCATATCACCAATTGTTACATTTAGATTACCTTTGCTGGTGTCATCTAATGCCCACTTAAAGTTAATCTTTAAAAGCACAAATAAGTTAATAACACTGTTAAATGTAATCTGCAATCAAACATACGAATAGGCACAGCTGACAGACAGCAGTATGCATTATGCTTTTCTATGAAATGTTACATTACACCACTGTTACAATTGTGTCCACTGGAGGCGAGTTACAGCTAGTGATGTTATGTGGTGGTGAAGCCCATTACCTTCCCTAATAAGTATAGTTGGGTCATTGGCCAATTAGCTGTCACCATGGCAATATAAAGGGCGATAGATCTGTGCTTGAGGTAAGCGTCATTGTAACGTCACTAACGCGTCGCGAACACTCTATTGTTGCTGCTTCCGGTGTTGTGCCGAATTTCGACTCCCTGCCAAATTACTACCCCCCTCTTTGAAATCAGTATCTGATTGCCTAATCCTAACCCCACCCCTAATCCTAACCCCTCGCCCACAACTAATCCTAAACCTACCATACTAGGGGGGTAATAATTTGGCGGGTGTCAGAATTCGGCACCACACCGGCATCAGGTGTGGACATTGGAGAGAGAGGTATGAGCGTTTGGCGACTTTGTGAGGTTGTCTTTTAATTTTAGTAATTAAATGTCGCTGGTTACATGTTTTCTGTACCAGGTGTTTTCAGGTGCTCTCCCTAAAACTTTGGGAGTGTTGACTGCTAGTCCGGGCGCGTTTCACGTCCTGCCCACGGATAGCACGGCTGCTTTGTTTTGTGCTGATTTTGCTTTATATTTTCGATTTCTTTTGTTTTTGTTTAAGTTGTCTTTATTTACATTTAGGTAGAAGTGATGCATTTAGGCAGAAGTGATGCTCTCTATTCTTCTGTGCCTTTGTATTTCCTAATATGATTTTTTGCTCTTGATTCTGTTTGTTAATTTTCATTTGGCAAAGAGCGTTTCAGTGCAATATTTTTGTGTGGCTTGTTTGCTTTTCTTTGTTATTTTCGACTACGAGTTGTGACACTCTGCTTTTGTTTTGCACAATCTTTGTTTGGTATGTTTTTGTTGGCTGTTTTGATTTATTATATCTATAGTTTGTTGAACGCATCTTTGTTTTTTTTCTTTTGTATGTTTGTAGTTATTTGTTTTGTTGCTTAGTTTATTTTCTTGCAGACTGATAAAACCAACTTTTTCGTTTGTATTTTGCTTGTATTTGTTTTTTGTTGAATTTATTCATTGTAATTTGAAGGCAAATACGCCTTGATTGTTTCTTTTGTATTTTTGTTTATCCTTATTTGGTATTTCGGTCTTTTCATTTGCGTGGTTGTCCATCCAGCTTTGGGGGGCAGTTCAGTGCTTTGTCCTTTTATTAATGCTGTACATTTTAGTGTCTCTGTTTCTTGTGTCACAGGACCTGGGTGCCAAAGGCAGGGAGGTCGGCTCAATTCCGTTCTAGCGGTGGTGGTGTTACTGTCTGTACGTTCACACCGCCGCCGACTTGAGCTTCCAAAGCGGCCGGAAGTCATTAATTTTCAATGGAAGCTGGCTTCTCTCAGCTGCAAGGAGCGTCAAATCCCTCGGCGTCGCGTTTTGGGCGTTTTGAGCGTTTTGAGCGTCAATCAGAAAGTTGAAAGAAGCTCAACTTTATGGTAATGAGCTATGACGCGGTTCAGCGGCAAGCAGCGGCAAAACGCCAGAAACCAATCAGAATAAAGACGTCCTTCACTCTGGCTGATTCCGGAGAAACATACGATGTGAACTTTCGTTCCTACTAAAACATTAGTTCCGAGAAAATGGAGGAGAAGCTGATAATCGCTGTTGCTGGGTTTCCTATCATATATAATATGACATTGTTTACTTACAGGGACCAGTTACAAAAGAATGAGGCATGGGATAAAATAGCAGCACCAAACACAACAAATTCGCGATTTTCCATAATGATCCAGTGATACACATTTGAGAATGAGCACAACTTTTATTTGAAATATTTACGAACGCTCGTTTTAAGCGGGAATGCAATTCATTTTCTCACGGTGACAACGATTTGACCAATTGCACTAATGCAAATAATAATAATAATAATAACAATAATAGCTAATTATTATTTTTTCCCCCGACCAAATGTGACCAAAACGGTTATAAAAATGCTGTCATTATAAAAGGTTTCTTCAATGTATTGCTTGTTTTTTCTGTTTATTACATTTCATGTTGTGACACTTCTCTTCTCCCTGCTACGTCAGAGCATCCAAAGCGTCCAAAGCGTCAACGAGCTTCCCCGTGCTTTTTGACAAGCGTCCTTGACAAAGCGGCCAGAGCTTCTTTGACGCTCAAGTCGGCGGCGGTGTGAACGTACAGTTAGTCACAGTGTGCGGTGTCAATCCGTGGAAAGTGATGTGCGTGTGTGTGTTGCGTGCACTGGTGAAAGGAATGATTTGTCTGCTATAGGTAGATGAACCCTCTGATAGTCTGACCCTGCCGGTAAGCCCCAGTTATCTGGTGTCCCCGTGACCTCCTTAGAGCCAAACTCTTGTGAGCTATTCTTTGGCTGAGGGCCGATGTGTTTGAATGATTGTTTAAAAAAGGAACTGTGATTTAATAAAGTGAATTATTTTTGTACTATTCCCCATGCCTCTGAGCGCTTATTTGATGAACTAACTTGCGTGTCCTTTGGTGACACTATTTTCTCTAGGTGGAATTCCCAGAGTGGCGTAGTTGTGCACAATTGTCAATTAAACCCACCTGCGGGTTGCCACATTACATATGACACTGAAGCTTAAAAGCATGTATCGAGTTTGCAGCGCAATTTCTCATGAAGCTCCGTGCCGGAGCGCGTATTGTTTTCAGAGAAACACGTGATCAACGAAAAACAAAGCCTCACTTTCTTTCTAGTCACGTGAATGCTTCACTTTGCGTGCCGGAATGTTTGAACCCAGACCAATACTCCAATAGGTCAGGTTTTTGGATTTACTAACATTTACATTACATGATGCATAGAGCATAGAAACAGCATAGAAACTATAAAAGAATTAGACCACAATTTACTTGCATCAAACAACTCTGTTGGTATTTTTATAATTAGTATTAATATAATTGTTTCCATTTAATTTATTTCCACACTTTAATATGTGAACTATACTATTAGAAAACTGAACATTAAGCGTTGTCAGGCTTTTATTTGTGTTTAATAGATAAAACAATGGCGCTGCGCTCTCAGGTTTATGGCTGCTATAAATTTGACCTGCCACAGAATGCGCTGTTTTCAACACTTTTGATGCTTCAAATCTTTTCCCGGAACAATCAGGGGAAAGCCTCAGTGCTTCATGAGGCTTCATTTGCCCATCCCTAGTTACAGCTGAACCCAAGTGCAGTTTATTTAATATAATCCAAAGTGAGCAAAACAAAGACTTGACTTGCCCAATAACATAAACATGAAAACAACTCACCAACAGAGGTAACACAGACAATACTAAACAAGAGACAATGGGAAAATTAAGGCTCTTTATACACACAAGACTAATGACCAAACAAGAAACACCTGAACACAATGAAACAATGAACCAAATTAAAGCGTGACACATAAGACAAGGGAAGCACAAGACATGATCACATGAGGGCAAGGAAATCACACAGCACAGGTACCATGATTGTGAGAAATTACCAAATTAAAGAAATGAAACTACAAAAGTGAACCAAAACAAACAAACATATATATATATATATATATATATATATATATATATATATGTTTGTTTTGTGTATATATATATATATATATATATATATATATATATATATATATATATATACAGGTCCTTCTAAAAAAAATAGCATATTGTGATAAAGTTCATTATTTTCCATAATGTAATGATACAAATTAAAGTTTCATAGATTTTAGATTCATTGCACACCAACTGAAATATTTCAGGTCTTTTATTGTTTTAATACTGATGATTTTGGCATACAGCTCATGAAAACCCAAAATTCCTATTTCAAAAAATTAGCATATTTCATCCGACCAATAAAAGAAGTGTTTTTAATACCAGAAAAGTAAACCTTCAAATAATTATGTTCAGTTATGCACTCAATACTTGGTCGGGAATCCTTTTGCAGAAATGACTGCTTCAATGCGGCGTGGCATGGACGCCATCAGCCTGTGACACTGCTGAGGTGTTATGGAGGCCCAGGATGCTTCGATAGCGGCCTTAAGCTCATCCAGAGTGTTGGGTTTTGCGTCTCTCAACTTTCTCTTCAGAATATCCCACAGATTCTCTATGGGGTTCAGGTCAGGAGAGTTGGCAGGCCAATTGAGCACAGTAATACCATGGTCAGTAAACTATTTACCAGTGGTTTTGGCATTGTGAGCAGGTGCCAGGTCGTGCTGAAAAATTAAATCTTCATCTCCATAAAGCTTTTCAGCAGATGGAAGCATGAAGTGCTCCAAAATCTCCTGATAGCTAGCTGCATTGACCCTGCCCTTGATAAAACACAGTGGACCAACACCAGCAGCTGACATGGCATCCCAGACCATCGCTGACTGTGGGTACTTGACACTGGACTTCAAGCATTTTGGCTTTTCCTTCTCCCCAGTCTTCCTCCGGACTCTGGCACCTTGATTTCCGAATGACATGCAAAATTTGCTTTCAACCGAAAAAAGTACTTTGGACCACTGAGCAACAGTCCAGTGCTGCTTCTCTGTAGCCCAGTTCAGGCGCTTCTGCCGCTGTTTCTGGTTCAAAAGTGGCTTGACCTGGGGAATGCGGCACCTGTAGCCCATTTCCTGCACACGCCTGTGCACGGTGGATCTGGATGTTTCTACTCCAGACTTAGTCCACTGCTTCTGCAGGTCCCCCAAGGTCTGGAATCAGTCCTTCTCCACAATCTTCCTCAGGGTCCGGTCACCTCTTCTCGTTGTGCAGAGTTTTTTTGCCACACTTTTTCCTTCCCACAGACTTCCCACTGAGGTGCCTTTATACAGCACTCTGGGAACAGCCTATTTGTTCAGAAATTTCTTTCTGTGTCTTACCCTCTTGCTTGAGGGTGTCAATGATGGCCTTCTGGACAGCAGTCAGGTCGGCAGTCTTACCCATGATTGCGGTTTTGAGTAATGAAACAGGCTGGGAGTTTTTAATAGCCTCAGGAATCTTTTGCAGGTGTTTAGAGTTAATTAGTGATTTAGATGATTAGGTTAATAGCTTGTTTAGAGACCCTTTTCATGATATGCAATTTTTTTTAAATCTAAACCTGAACTGGTACAACAGTGGTCAAATTTATATGCGGCCTGCCGTGAATTACCCTGATTCGCCACTCTGGGCCTGGTTGAGACATTGGTACATCAGGCATTGTCAATGACTTATTTTAGCTGCATGGCTACATAGTGCTCAACATTCCTAATATTCAACTGTGTGCAGAATTTATGGGACGCTGTTGGGCAGTTGGTCATTTTGAACTATGGATCTAGCAGTGGTACAAGTGCAGATCTATGAAATGCCATTGCAAATGCACTTGTGCTGTCCATAGCCCTGAAAAAAACAAATCAAACTAGCTACAACAAAAACTACAGCAATATTCCACCATTTCTTGCCTCTGCATGTAGTCTGGTGGTTATCAAGGCTAAAGGCGAATGTACAAAGCCATACTACAATCTGTAGTTTTGATTATTTGTATAACCACATCCGATCGTGGTTGTATCTCTCTATTAGTGTTACTCGATCTTAGTGCTGGATTTGACACTATTGACCACAACATTCTTTTAAATAGACTCGAAAATTATGTTGGCATTAGTGGAATTGCACTAGCATGGTTTAAATCATACTTACCTGGGGCCGTATTCACAAAGAATTTTAAGGCTAAAAGTAGCTCCTAAACTGGTGAATTTAGGAGCAACTCCTAAAAATAATGGGCGTGTCACTCCTAACTTTAGGACTCCTAATTTTTTTCACTAAGAGTAATTCACGAAGCATTTTAGCCCTAAAAGTAGCACCTAAGTCTGGGACAGCTTAAAAGAAGTCGAGAGGACTCCTAACTCACTAAGACCTATTCACAAAGGATTGTAGCGCATACCACCGCCTCTCGCAGTCGTCCGGGCTCCGCGACACAAGCGGGAATGCTGGATTGATCTGCAAACAAAACCTCTCCCATGTCTCACGCTTAGTTTTACTTGATATCCCAGTGTCAAATTTCCCTTTTATTTTTTTATTTTATTTTTTTCAGCACCAACTGGGCCGGCAGGAGTAACTGATCCTGCATCTAGTTGGGCTTTCTTTTCAGTTTTGGCGAGTTCTTAATCCACCGTCATTCAACTATTACATTACTTCAATAGGAGCAACATTTCCTTGCTTTAAGTAGTCTATTTAGGCTATGGAAGCTTGTTTCCGCCACAGAATGAAAAATAAAAAAGGTAATTGCGACTTTTTATCTCACAATTGCGACTTTATTTCTCACAATTACAACTTTATTTCTCACAATTGCGAGTTTATTTCTCACAATTCTGGCATCATATCTCGCAATTGTGAGATAAAAAGTCACAATTATTATTATTTTTTTTATTCAGTGGCGGAAACAAGCTTCTATACTAATAGGATGTCAATTAACCAAGCAAGTGTTGATGCAAGTGTCGTTTTTCATTATTAGGCAAGTGGCGGTTTCATTAGGGTATTAGGCTACCTTAATTTAATTTAATTGAATTCACCACTTTTCTCTCTCTCTCTGCCTATTTAGAATTACACTTCACTGGGGCCTGCACAAAAATGTCATTATATATGCATTTCAATTACATTACTATTATTATTTTGTGTAGGACACAGACATATTTAGATGTCGTAATTCCATGATTTGTTATGTTCCGCATGATGGCCCTGTCATCTAACAACCAATCACCGTGATCATTGCGAGGAAACTCGTGCATGAGAATTGATGTCATCCATAGCAACGAAGACTCACTCTTAGTTTAGGAGTTGTCATTTTTCCTTACTAAGAGTAGGTCTGAAAGGCGTTGTGAATAACTTTTAAGAGAAAACTCCTAGCTAAAATATTTTAGTGTGATTTAGGAGTACTCCTAGTGGTAAAATAAAATTCTTTGTGAATACGGCCCCTGACCATTATCAGTTTGTAGCAGTAAATGAAGAGATGTCTTATCGGTCAAAAGTTCAGTATGGTGCACCACAAGGCTCAGTACTAGGACCGTTGCTGTTCACTCTATACATGCTACCCTTAGGAGACATCATTAGGAAGCATGGCATTAGTTTTCACTGTTATGCTTATGATACTCAGCTCTATATTTCTTCACACCCTGACAAAACTTACCAATCCACAAAATTAATGGAATGCATCGCTGATATAAAAAAACTGGATAACTAGTAATTTCCTACTACTTAATTCTGAAAAAACAGAGATTCTAATTATTGGAAAGAAAAAACTTCCTCACGTTATAATCTAGAATACTGTCTAACACTTGATGGCTGTTCTGTCAAGTCCTCGTCATCGGTTAGGAACCTGTGTGTGCTGTTTGATACCAATCTTTCATTTGAAAGTCACTTGTCTAGTATCTGTAAAACTGCATTTTTTAATCTTAAAAATATATTTAAATGACGTAATATGCTCTCAATTGCTCTCAATGCAGAACAATTAGTTAATCCGTTCATAACATCAAGGCTAGATTATTATAATGCTTTTTGCTTTTTGACATTTAATTTTATATTTAACAATATTATTAGAACATTATTTTCTAATTATCTCTGTAAAGCTGCTTTGAAACAATCTGTATTGTAAAAAGCGCTATATAAATAAAGGTGACTTGCCTTGACTTATTTTGCCACATGGGTATAAATGAATGTACAAGTCTGCTTCATATATGTGTCGTTATACGAATAATATTCCATTCTGTAATACTGTCATATCATTAGTGTTGGGCAGTAAAGCGTTACTAGTAACGCATTACTGTAACGCAGTTACTTTTGACAGTAACTCATACTGTAACGCATTACTTTTTAAATAAATTAACTCTGTTACCGTTACCATATGGTGCGTTGTCCGTTACTTTTTTAAATTAATTAATTTTGGCTGAAGTATAGCCTACAGCCTAACCTGTTTGCAGCAGCGACGCATTGTAGGATTGGTGGTAGGGTTGCTTGCCACCCGTCCCTTAAAATATGGAATTGTCCCGTATTTACAAGTAAAATGATGCGTCCCGTTTCAAATCAATAAGGGAAGCGATTTGTCCCGTATTTTACATAAGGCCCACACATAGCCTAGTTGGATAAAAACATAAGGATTTACTATACTAATAGCAAATAGCCTATAAAGAAATCAATTTCACAATAATGTTACATTATGATTAGAATCAAATGAAATATGTCCATTTTCTAATCTTAGAAAATGCACATTTATACGGGCTGAATTTTATAGGCCTAAAATATTGTTTAGTAATTCTGTGAATTACACTGCGCAAACCAAAGTTGGCTCTCAGTCTCCACAGAACAAAATATTTATTTTATTTTATTTTATTTTTAGTGTTCGCATTTATGAGGAAGAAACAATGTTACGGACGTGATAGTTCTCCGTACGTGACAAGCTCTGAAAGCGGCACTAAAATATGCTTTAAAACTTTCACAGAGACATCAAACAGAAAGCACAAAACCTTTCTTTAAAGTGAATTTCGTTTTGTATTAATTGTATCTTGATTTTAATCAATGTTTTATCAACCAATTGCCTGGATTTAATAAATAAGAAGTAAATATAGCAGAATATAGATAATCACGAAACGGAGGCGCCAGTGCGTGAACTGGAGCTCGTCTCATAAATGAACCGAAACTCGGCGTATAAGGTAACCTACTTGCCTCAGAGACATGTCTACTTTTAAACAGAACAATTCAAAACGAAAGAAAACAGACTACAGACTGCTCTCTGCTTATGTAATCCGTATGAAATGTGCATTTCTCTCTGCCGCGTCTACTGCGAAGATCGCGAGTCAGCATAGCGAGTCACCTCAGAAATCCTTGTGATATATTCAGTTTGTGCTGGTCTGGCATAAATAAAATAGTGTTTAAAAATTACTTTCTGTTTAAGTCAGTTTTGTGTTTGTGTAGACCATAACGCATAAAAGAACATTAATGGGAACAGTAAAGAAACTTTTTTTAAAGTAACTAAAAAGTTACTTTTAACAGTAATGCATTACTTTTTGGTATAAGTAATCAACAAAGTAATTGAGTTACTTTTTGAATGAAGTAACTAGTAACTGTAACTAGTTACTATATCTTAGTAACTAGCACAACACTGCATATCACCAAGGTGAACATGTAAAGATGTTGAAGATGGACTTTTGAATTATTAGAAAATAATGCACACCCGAATTGCACACACATGATGCGAAGCGGGTGTGGATTAGTGTTGTCAAAAATATCGATATTTCGATAAATATCGATACTGAAATATCTGAACGGTACCAATACTAATTTCCCGAAGTATCGATACACCAATACTAGCCGAGCAGTCACTTTCACTTCTCTCCAAAGGCGCGTTGACAAACACCACACGTGACGCACTCGTCTCATTCGCTCTGGTTAAATAGCAAAAGTGAATGGAAAGATGGCGAGTGCGGCGTCCCCGCGACCGGCTTTGGTTGATTGATAAAGAACACCGCGAGCGGGCATGTCGGAGTCGGAGAATGGCGTGGACAGGACACGCGCTACACACCGCGAGCGGGCATGTCGGAGAATAGCGCGGACACGCGCTTCACACTGCGAGCGGGTTGCGGGCACCCAAAAGATTGTTTGACTATCAATATCCCTCTCATCACTCATTTTGTAAAATTATTTAATAGATGAAAACATTTAAGGAATTGGCTCCAGGGGTACCATTTAGCAAGCATATGCTCAGCATCAGGGGTGTTTGTTTTTTGGACAGACCTGCACCACTGCTAAAAACATCCTAACACTGTAACTCTTCTCATTTTAACTTTTCTGAAACATTAACCAAGATGGCCTAGTATTGTTGTTGATATGAGTCTGTGTTTCGTTTTTTCACTGTAATTCTTAAAGTTAACATAATCTGACTGAGGAATCGTAGACAAGTAAATATTGTAACTGTGGTCAGATGTAAATTAACTTGTGTCTGTTTAACTTTATTCAAAAATTATTATTTAATTCTGCAATTTGCCTTCATTAGCGATTATCATCAATTTGATTACACATATACTAATTAAACTAAACTGAGCTAGACAATGGCATCTCTGAATTCAATAATGAAATGCCTTTAACTGAAAATTGAATGTTTAACCTTATTATTATACATTACTGACACTCTATCCTCCAATTTGATACAGTTAAGTGCTTCGTCACAATCTGTATTATTAAAAGCAATATATAAATAAAGGTAACTTGACTAGATGCTGATCCAGTGAGCATTGTTTCCGCGTGTGATGCACACACGTTTGCGTTTAAATCTGTTCATCAAATTAAGTTAATGTATTAACCAGCATTTATGACCGATGACCAATGCATTTGTTACAGTATATTTTAATCTTTGATAACAGTAGGTAATAAAAACACAACGGATCATGTTAGCTCTGGTCCAATGAAAAAATATTAACAGATAGAACTCAGGACATTTTTGTTCATGTAAAATATACCTCATTGTCATGTTCTAGACTTGTAATATTTAGCTTTAAATAAAAAAAAGACCCCCTTAATATTGTGGCAGTTTTTTTCTCTGTGGTATCGAAAATGGTATCGAATATCGATATTTTTCAAGGTATCGTATCGAAGTTAGAAATTCTAGTATCGTGACAACACTAGTGTGGATTATTTTCTAATAATTCAATGGACCGGAGTCAATTATTCCATTTATACTATGTGTGGCAAAGTGGGGAGGAGCATACTCCAAAGGAGTATGGCAACAACGGTAGACTACGCCACACCAGAATACTGGGGAATAAAAGCCCTAAGGGCACACAGGTTCTTAACAAAAATGGGTGAGGAGATGTGGGTCATATATAGAAAAATGTACAAGTTTATTTTCATCAACATTGAATAATAAATAGCTAAAACGTCACAGCAAAATTCTTGAAATCAGCTATACAATAATATGCAGCAATCTGCATCAGACACACACGTATACAAAACAAACAAACCTATATTTAAATTGAGCGAGTTGACCAGTAGCGGAGGTACCTGGAGGTACGGGCTAGCAGACAAATTAGAGAAGCCCCAGTAACCCGATACACGTGCCCACATACACACACATGTAAGGATTGAATGCAAGAAGACACACGGCACTAGATGTAATCACCACACACCATACAGTAGCAGCTAGCCTCCCCTCTCCAGAAACCCCCAGCTCCTGCAAAAAAAAAAAAAAAAAAAAAAAAAAAAATACAATTGGCTTTGCTTTTTTTTTTAGAAAGAACAAATTAAACTTAAAGCACACAATTCGCGTATGATTTGCCAATAGGTAGATTTAATCCACCCTGCTACATATGGTTACCACACCTAAAAAATAAATGGTTCAGATGTTGTATTTCAAGACATTTGTCAGGTTTTTGACCTTAAAACGCTCTTGTGTGAAGGACTATTTTTTTTCGCATCTTATCCCATGCCTATTAATTCCAAAATGTCATTTTGGAGCTAGTAACGGAGGCTCGAGCCATTGCTAGCAGACTAAGCAGTTCTTAATTATTATTAGAGAGAGAGAGAGATTAAGCGTGTGTGAATTACCTGAACCTGTAAGTATCTTAAAAGATTTGTTCACCCATTAATTCCTCTCATTAATTCCTCACCCTCATGTCGTTCCAAACCTGTAAGACCTTCGTTCATCTTCGGAACATGAATTAAGATATTTTTGATGAAATCAGTTACTGAACCATCCATAGGTAGCAACGTCATTGGAACTTTCAAAGCCCAGAAAGATAGTAAGACGTTAAAATAGCCCATGTGACAGACTACATTGGTAACATCTTAATGTTATTATAGTCATGAGAATACTTTTTGTGTGCAAAAACAAAAATATCTTAATTCGTGTTCCGAAGATGAACGAAGGTCTTACGGGTTTGGAACGACATGAGGGTGAGTGAGTAATTAATGACAGATTTTTCATTTTTGGGTGAACTAACCCTTAAACAGTGTTCAGCAGCACCGTCTCTATTAATAGCAAAATTGTACGTTTATCTGCTTCAAGAATAGCACCGTAATTACAGCGCTGAGAAATCTCATATAGATTTTAAGTTGCTAAACTATTTTACTGATAAAATGGACAGAGCAGCGCTGACAACACGTTTCTGTGAGAGTGTGTTACTGCACTGTATGTGTGTGTTTGGAATAATTTGGCGAAGTGATATGGGCATGTAATGTGGTCAAGACCTGCCTGGAACTACTTTAGCCGTGAGTTTCTCTAAAAATAATTGCACACTTTAGAAAGTTTGTCAGCCAATCAGATCAATCAACAAACCCGTTGTATAAAATATATGTGTGTAATCCAATGTACATAATTTTTTAGGTTGTGATAATCATCTGTCAATAATGGACACGACTAGCCTGGCTAACGTCAGACCTAGTCTCATTGAGACGTGGGTCTGGGAACCACATGTTCATTTTCAAGTATTTGAGGCGTGGTTTATGAATGCCCAGAGCCGTTTATTGGGTGCTATGAATGTCTTTCAAATGCGCCTGTACGTAGCTCATAGCCAATCGTTTCAATTATACCAGATGACGTATGTAGAGCGACAGGAATTATACGAGGAAGAAGACGATGGGTCAGAGATTTATGTGTACACGATGGCATTCAGCGACTATTGCCGTTTGTGCTGCATCGAAAGGTAACTTCGCGTCTGCTGCCATGTTGGATCCATAGGTATAAACAAACTGCTTCGGTGTGTCACATAGACGATGTCATCGTCTTGCTGCTCCCTCCCCGTTCTGTGATTGGTCCCCTCGCTGAGGTGAAAATCTGGTCCATGGAATCCAGACTGCCTAGCAGAGTGAATAAAATCATCAAAGCAGCATGGGGAAACCCAGGCTAGGACAGGACTATTATAGAGTCCAAATAGGCATTTTACTTTACTTAAGATCAGCTTGCTGTACCAAAAACCCAACTTACTGTAACTGCAATAATCACAGTCAATAATCACCTATTCCAAATTCCAGAAATGACTGCTTAAAGAAAAATGCCAGCAGGCATTTGCCTCCTGCATAAACTTTAATATTGTTGACATTTTGGGCACACGAGCGTTGCGCACTATTTGCGTTATATGTAGGCCTATGGCTTATTGGTCTTTGTGTGTTGTTGCTGGTTTTGCGTTATATGTATATGGCATATTGGTCTTTGTGTGTTGTTGCTGGTTTTGCGTTATATGTATATGGCATATTGGTCTTTGTGTGTTGTTGCTGGTTTTGCGTTATATGCAGGCTATATGTCATATTGGTCTTTGTGTGTTGTTGCTGGTACGTTGCAAATAGAGGGGCAGCACAATTGTTTTTCGCCTAGTGCGGCAGAAGTGCACTCATTCGAAGTGCAAAAAAGCTGTAAAGCACATGGAAGAGCTTTACAGGGGGTATGGCTTATCTAAATGAGATGTAAATGAGCCCTATGGTCACCCCCAGCAGCAGAGAGAGGTGAGAACTGCACAATCTTTAGAGGTCGTTTTCTCCTCTTTGAGCTTTTTTAAGTGCCTACTTTAAAATGGCCACAACTTCTCCAAATATTATCAGATTTCCACATGTTACACATCGTTGGAAAGCTTGGAGATTACACTTTCAGAATCTATGAATAACTCAAAATGACTTGTGTCCCTAGTTTCTGTGACCGGTCACATATTGGTCTGCTTTTACTAGGGCACTGGGGTATAAAACACAACCTTATTCGCTGAATTAATTTCAGCTGGGTTAGAATAAACAAGTGAATATGTTATTTACTGTACACAGTGAGTACACTGTGAATTAATGAGTGGATGTGTTGTATTGATACAGAACATAACTGGTCAAATATTTGTTTTACAACATTAGAAACACAAATGTGTGAATAAGTCAAAATACTTTTTTTGTTTTATATTAGAATTTAAAATAAAATAAATACATACAAAATAAAATTTAAAATATTAAATGAAATATTAGATTTAATTAAACAGTCTAAATAAATAAGATTTATATGATCAATTATTTTAAAGGTCATACATAGTGTGCAAGAGAAAAGGAGTGTGTGCTTATTTTGTGGTCTGCTTTATGTCAGGTTATATTAAACATTGATTGTAATGGCCAGAGCACCACACCAGCCATGCATAACTTCCCCTCTTATAATTCACTTCCTCCTTAACTGGTGATAATAATGGACCTATTAACATTACATACCCCTGATTGTCCTGCGAGATTGATCACTTCACCAACCAAGCATTCTCACAAAAGAAACAGCTCTTCTCTCCCAGCCTCTCTCTATTCTTCTCTTACAGCAAGTCGACATTCAATCAATCAGAACATAAAAGAGCGCCATATGCAGTTAAAATGGCATGTACATGCCATGAACCAAGAGGAGTATTGATTAATTTCCTTGTTGTCTGACCATTGTGCAAAACACTAAAGAAAATCATCCTAAAAACATTTAATTTTAATTAAATTATGTACATAAATTGAATGTTTATTAATTTAAAATTTATTTAAATATATATCAATAATATTATATTACCTAATTAATAAATGAAATAATATAAACAATATATAATTAATTAAATACAGCATACTTTTTTCATAACCGTAATGAGAATTGGTCCTAAAAACAATTTATTTCAGGGTGAAATATGACCAGGAGAAGTTCTTGTCAGGTTTCGTTACATTCACCCTGCTCTAGTCGGTTACCATAAATTTAGCTCTGTACGCCTCTCTTCTGAAACGGTGAGTCACAGCATTCATAATTCTGGTCTTCAAAGCCCTTTTGGGATCAGGGTTGTGCAGAGAATGTGCAGGCAGCTCAACTCATTTATACTAATTAAAAGGCAGCTGTTTGGCCGTGCAATGTGGTCTACATGCATAAAATTAGGGCTGGGTAAAAATATCGATTCATCAATGCATTGCAATTATTTGTTTCTCAATTCAATATCGATTCATCAAATCCTATGAATCGATTCAGCCCCCCGGCCAGTGGCGGCGCTGTGGGCAACACTCTACTGAGAGCGTTCAGCGTTGTACAAGACGCGCTTTACCAAAACAGCAAGATGACGGACAGCAGCTGCACTCCGTTCAAGCCTGCACCACCAACCAGGGACGTCGTTAGGCCTATTTTAGGGGGGTTGAAGCATAGTTCGAATTACAGGGGGACTGAAATATCAGTTTTGGGGTGGTCAGATAATTTTTCTGATATTGTGAAAAATATATAATTACAGTTACAATACAAGTCAACTCCTATTTTCACTGTAGGAACATTTTAATGTAAAGCGATTTCAGACCCCCCTATTGTGGACCGTACTATTTTTAACCACCGTGGCTAGAAGCAACGGCTATAAAGAACGTTTTGCTGCTGACGTGCATGGATAAATGTAAGTTGCTAGCTGACAACGACGTCTAGCTTGTTGATTTTACAACCTTCATTTATTAGCGTCAGTAGCGGTTTTTGATATGGGGGTGCACCCAAACATGTGGGTGTATTTCTCTTCTCCGTAAATAAATCTTGTAGCAGAGCTACAGCAAGCGTTTTTCTGTGGTGGAAATCCATTAGCTACTAAAACTTCTTTGTCGTTGTCGAGAGCGCAGTGCTTGGTTGCATAGCAACGACAGACGCCATGGGAAAATCAGATCGAATTTAATAATAAAAGATAAGCTAATGTGCATTGTAAATTAGGGATAATCCAAGGCTAGCCATACATTAATGGATTTTAATGCACGACGTAGAGGCGAAGAACTGCAAGAACTACGTTGTGCATTAAAATCCTTTGGCGGCAGTGGCTCAGTGGTTCATGTAGGTTGTCTACAAACCGAAAGGTTGGTGGTTCTATCCCCGGTTCCACCTGACCAAATGTCGAAGTGTCCATGAGCAAGACACCTAACCCCAACTGCTCCCGACGAGCTGGATGGCGCCTTGCATGGCTGGCACCGCCGTCGGTGTATGAGTGAATGGGTGAATGTGAGGCAATATGTAAAGCGCTTTGGTGGCCATTGGGTCAGTGAAAGAGCTATATAAATGCAGTCCATTTACCATTTAATGCATGGCTAGCCGTGGATTATCCCCCTTATACCACGGTTATTTACCAAGTTAAAAATAAGTTAAAGCTGTAACTGATGTTTACAGTGTAATTTTTTAACAGACGTGTAAAAATGACGGTTACTTTCTTAAGTTACGGCTCGTTAGTTCTAGCACTCCGTCCGCTTTAAATAAAGTAGAGCCATCGGATTGCTTTTATTTGAATGAATTATCACATTTATTTAAATTCATTATTAAAAGAGAGAGACAAAGAACTGAAAGAGTCCCAATTGCCAAGATAGTTGAGCCCCATCGGCTCCCTGGTGAACCACATTTCGGTGCTCTCGAGTTTGCACAGAGGGATGCGTCTCGGATGCAAATAGAACGCTCCGGCATTATCTGGACACTTTGACAGATATTTTTTAAAGCTGTCCACGAGACAAAGTGGGTCGCCGGGGCTCGCAAACATAAATCCTCGTAAATTTGTTACGGTTTCCTTCTCTTCCCCGTGCAAAACACAGCTGTATGTCAAACCAAACTTTTCTTACAAGTCCTGTGGGTGTGAAAGGGGAGAGGTCAGGTGCATTTCTAATTTTCTCCAAGTCAGACAGTAATACGCGGATGATGAACCCCAGTGTCTTTTCCATTTTTCCTGTAAGTTAGTGCTTTAAAACTGATTTAAAGATGGCATTGCTTGACTTGAAGTCTTTATCACTTAATGTTGTATTTTGTAATGTGTATACCTGCTCTGAGACACATCAAACTTGCAACTCTGTATTCGCGTCCAGTGGTAGACTGAACAGAGGCATAAAACTCCCGCAATGTCTCATTTAAAAGAGAAGCAGAGTAGGTCTCGAAATCACAATTTTTCTGTCTTTGCCGCAAAAAGTCACTGAAAGTGTTAACTGCCCATTTAGTTGTCTTTTTCGTATTGACCTCATCTTTGTTGTCTTCAATCTTATCCAGCTCTGTCGGTGTGAATTCTTTGTGTCGCTTTTTATCATTCAACGTCTTCTCCAAGTCTTCTATTTCCTCTTGTGCCTGGGCCCATTTCTCAAAATTGCCATATTCACCATTCAAATTAAACGATATTCAAAAATCCTCCATTT
Source organism: Siphateles boraxobius (assembly GCF_051911475.1). Lineage (NCBI taxonomy): Eukaryota > Metazoa > Chordata > Actinopteri > Cypriniformes > Leuciscidae > Siphateles > Siphateles boraxobius. The sequence goes on along the minus strand of NW_027508876.1, from coordinate 11,259,208 downwards.
AGCCTACCTAAATAAACATTTTCATATGTGTCTCTCACTCTGTTTGCAAGTGTAACTGTGTTACTATGGTTACCAATGATTATAGTAGCGGATTAATTTCGAACTGTAGGCTAATCAAACTGACTGGAACTACCTGTGCATTAAACGGTTTTACTGCACACCTTCCAGCCAATCAGAATCGAGTATTTAAACAGCCCGTGGTATAAATGTCAGAAATGTATCTTTTTTGACTCATTCTTTTTATAAAACCTTTTTTGTCAACTTTATTTGAATGTGTACATGTTAGATAACATAAAATACACTTTAAAATCTGGCCATCATCTTTAATGTTATTATTTTAATGTGTATGTAAACAAAAAGTGCATATTGATGCTAATTTTATACGTTATTTGCAGCTGTAAACTTGGTGAATTGATTTCATTGTGTATTAGTAGGCCTACTTTTTGAACAAGATTCTGTGATAACTGTGATCATTTTGGTCAACCCAAATCAATATGTCATGAAATAGGCAATAGGCTTCTTGTAAAGGTATTACTTTTACTAGTAATTAGAATGGTATTTCAGTGCACTTAACTTCTAGGGAGTTAACTTTTGGGAGTTGATCAAAACGGTTCTCTTTTGGATATATAATAACAATGAGATATTCTGTAGCCTACTGATTTTCAGTTTGTCACATGTTTAGACCTTGTTTGTGTGTTGCACAACACATGTTGCACTTGGCGATCACGGTGGGGATTGATATGGTAGTGGACCATGATGGTCATAGAAGAAGTGAAGGAGCAGTACCCCCCAATTATGGGCTGAAGCTACCCCAAAATGTTCCTAAGCCCCCCTAAATGATAACAAGAACAACAATAAGTCTCCGGGAGTCTCCCGCATATTTATAGCGGCTCCCTGATGTACGCAAATTAGTTCAAATCTCCCGAAATCTAGAGCTCGCGAGCTCCAAACCGCGTAGCGTGCGCACGACAGAGAGGAAGAGTCCTTGCATGTGTGCAAATGTGTGCGCGTGTACCTCACGAAAAGCATTTTTTTTATAAGTATGCACATTTTGTGTTTCTGTTTACATTTCTTTTATAACTTTAATGTATAGGAAGAAAGAAATATACTTTATATTACAGTTATATGCACTTTAGAGGTGTTAATAAAGCACCGTTTGTTACAGTTGTGATTTGTATTCAACAAATGTACAATGTTGTACAGTATGTTCTGCTAAATAAACCATGACAGGAAACATGCTGGGGTCAATTTGTTCTTAAACATTGGTAGTACTGCACACATTATTTAAAAATATACTCAGGTACTTAATTACTTGTGTATTTACTAATTATTGAATCGATATCAAAGCCTCAAGAATCGAAATCGAATCGAATAGTGAAATTCCTAACAATACCCAGCCCTACATAAAATGAGAAAAATTAAGCTGTTAATTATTTCAGAGTTGCAAAATATTCATTGAGCAGGTAGCCCAATAATGAAATAATGAATTATGCCGTTATGCCCCCGCTGAAAAAGTCAGAAAATATACAACACAACTGAACACTTCTTGCTCATTTATCAAATATAATCAGGCTGGTCTCAGGTCTTTACGAATGGAAGAAAGACTGATGCACAGCATGTGAACTCACATCTGCAAACACACACCTACACAACATCAGTTCTGGTGACAGCAGGAAGATACCAGAAGCTGTATATCGAAGCTAAGAGGTGCAACATTTACAGCAGCTGTCCTTACTGTCTCACAAAATTCCTGCAAACCCAGAGTGCACACACACTGATATAGACCCCAGGAGCTTGATCTCCACCCAGCTCTGCTTTCATTAACAGAGGAAGCAAATAAAGCTGGACACACAGCAGTAGTTCACAGGGGCTGTATGACCTGTGTGCGGTCCTACATGAACAGAAGAGCACGGCATGGTCATAAAATGTTTCAAACACACACACACACACACACACACACACACACACACACACACACACACACACACACACACACACACACACACACACACACTCACTCTCACACTCACACTCACACTCACACTCACACACACACACACACACACACACACCTCATTCCTTTCATTTCCCTGTCTCCCTGTCTCTTTGAATGCCAAAAAGTGATACCAGATACTGCCATGTTTTTTGGAGAAATGGTATTGTATATGGTCCAATGGTCATACCATTTTTTAAAGTATATTGACATTACCATGGTATATTGTTTGTATTTGTTTATTTGTTTTCATACATGCACCATTGTGTTATATGGCACTATGTTTTTGGGCATATACCTTGGAAACTATGTTTTTTGCACATTTAGGGTACAATGTATTTTTTTGCACCATGGTAATACGTTGTTGGATGTCATCATGTTTTTTTTTGGACATATACCATGGCAATAGTATGTTTTTAGACAGGTACTATGGTAACGACATACACCATGGTAATACCATGTTGTTGTTTTTTTGGACATTTCCCATGTATATCATGTTTTTTGGAAAGGCAATATAGTTTAGCACCATGCTTATATATATATATATATATATATATATATATATAATGTCCTCAAAAAATTAGAATATTGTGATAAAGTTCATTATTTTCCATAATGTAATGATAAAAATTAAACTTTCATATATTTTAGATTCATTGCACACCAACTGAAATATTTCAGGTCTTTTATTGTTTTAATACTGATGATTTTGGCATACAGCTCTTGAAAACCCAAAATTCCTATCTCAAAAAATGAGCATATCATGAAAAGGGTCTCTAAACGAGCTATTAACCTAATCATCTGAATCAACTAATTAACTCTAAACACCTGCAAAAGATGCCTGAGGCTTTTAAAAACTCCCAGCCTGTTTCATTGCTCAAAACCGCAATCATGGGTAAGAATGCAGACCTGACTGCTGTCCAGAAGGCCATCATTGACACCCTCAAGCAAGAGGGTAAGACACAGAAAGAAATTTCTGAACAAATAGGCTGTTCCCAGAGTGCTGTATAAAGGCACCTCAGTGGGAAGTCTGTGGGAAGGAAAAAGTGTGGCAAAAAAACTCTGCACAACGAGAAGAGGTGACTGGACTCTGAGGAAGATTGTGGAGAAGGACCGATTCCAGACCTTGGGGGACCTGCAGAAGCAGTGGACTAAGTCTGGAGTAGAAACATCCAGATCCACCGTGCACAGGCGTGTGCAGGAAATGGGCTACAGGTGCCGCATTCCCCAGGTCAAGCCACTTTTGAACCAGAAACAGCGGCAGAAGCGCCTGAACTGGGCTACAGAGAAGCAGCACTGGACTGTTGCTCAGTGGTCCAAAGTACTTTTTTCGGTTGAAAGCAAATTTTGCATGTCATTCGGAAATCAAGGTGCCAGAGTCTGGAGGAAGACTGGGGAGAAGGAAATGCCAAAATGCTTGAAGTCCAGTGTCAAGTACCCACAGTCAGCGATGGTCTGGGGTGCCATGTCAGCTGCTGGTGTTGGTCCACTGTGTTTTATCAAGGGCAGGGTCAATGCAGCTAGCTATCAGGAGATTTTGGAGCACTTCATGCTTCCATCTGCTGAAAAGCTTTATGGAGATGAAGATTTCATTTTTCAGCACGACCTGGCACCTGCTCACAGTGCCAAAACCACTGGTAAATGGTTTACTGACCATGGTATTACTGTGCTCAATTGGCCTGCCAACTCTCCTGACCTGAACCCCATAGAGAATCTGTGGGATATTGTGAAGAGAAAGTTGAGAGACGCAAAACCCAACACTCTGGATGAGCTTAAGGCCGCTATCGAAGCATCCTGGGCCTCCATAACACCTCAGCAGTGCCACAGGCTGATGGCGTCCATGCCACGCCGCATTGAAACAGTCATTTCTGCAAAAGGATTCCCGACCAAGTATTGAGTGCATAACTGAACATAATTATTTGAAGGTTTACTTTTCTGGTATTAAAAACACTTATTTTATTGGTCGGATGAAATATGCTATTTTTTTGAAATAGGAATTTTGGGTTTTCATGAGCTGTATGCCAAAATCATCAGTATTAAAACAATAAAAGACCTGAAATATTTCAGTTGGTGTGCAATGAATCTAAAAACTATGAAAGTTAAATTTTTATCATTACATTATAATGAACAAAATAATGAACTATCACAATATGCAATTTTTTTAGAAGGACCTGTGATATATATATATATATATATATATATATATATAACCAATTTTTTGGATATATGCCATTGTGACACTATGCTTTTGGATATTTACTGTGGTGTATCATGCTGTTTTGCACAAGAATCATGGTAACAGGGTACCATGGTAATGCCATTGTTTTATGGACGTGTAGTATGTAGATACCAAGATGTACTTCGAAATACCTTAAAGCTGCATACTGTATAAATACCATAGTACTGTATATATATATATATATATATTGTACTCATTCAGTACCATATATCATAGCATTATTTTGTAGGGTCCCAGTTAGCTCTGTAAATTAATTCTGATTGGTTGTCCATGCTGCAAAGCATAATAGGAATGTGCTGTATTGGTCTCAGCCTCTTGTAGAAGAGAAGAGTATGTGCTAAGTCCAAACTCATTCTGGTCCAACTCTTTTGTCAACTCTGTAACATTATAATTTAAAGAATGATGTTTTTTTTAACCATTTGTGTGTGAATAATGGTTTCATCTTCAGCTCTCAGTCTATAGGAGACTTTGCATCTTTGAATGTGTAGCTTCGAGAACACAACTTGACGGAGCAGAAATGTGAATATGACATTATCAATAATGCATTTACGATCTGATAAGCCCTTGCCGGCAGCTCGCTCTCTCGCTCTCTCTCTCTCTCTCTCTCTCTCTCTCTCTCTGTGTTTATGAGAGTGGTCTTGCAGTGATCTCATTAGGCTGTCCTTTGGAATGCTATAAATAATTCATTCATCAACTCATTAATCTAATTATAGACTAAATCTCAGGATGTTTACCTTGTGTGTATACAATATATGTGCGAGTGAATGTGTTTGAAAGACTAGTGTTTTAGCCATTAACTGTTATACAATTAGAATATGTCAGCATAAAGGAACCTCAAATGTGTTTCTAGTCTTTCACAACAGCCACAACAGAACGAGAATAGAACATCGGGAAAAGTAGCTCAAACACTCCTGACAATGAGTTCAAAAGACTTAGTGACATGATGCTGACAGGAACAGCATTTTTCTGCTTTGTTATTTTTGAAAAATGGCAATACAACAAAAATGTGACCACAAGGCAGTGTTGATGTTTGATGTCTTCAGTAAGGACACAACTCCAAACCCACAAGACCTTAATAAAAGAGGACTGTGTTTTCAGAATATACTGGAGTGTATTAGAACCGATTTATGTGTTTGCCATTTTCAACCAGGAATATGCATACTCTTGTGGTACTTAAGTAGACTTTGCTTATACCAAGAAATCAGAAATGACAGCTATTAGGAACTAATTTTTGTATTAGTATTAATAAAAATATTAATATTTCCAGAAATGTATCAAACATAAGCAGCTTTGATGAGAATAAGAGATAATATATATATATTTTTTTATTTTTTTTCTCCATTCTGTCATCTGATGGAGTTTGGGTTCCTTGCCACTGTCGCCTCTAGCTTGCTTAGTTGGGAACACTTACTATTCTTAATATTTTGTTCTGCCTGCATTGTATAAGAACTGAACTGAGCTGGACGATGACATCCCTGTTTTCTCCAGATAACTAAGGATTTTTACACAACGGAAATGAAACAATGCTAAATTTACTTAAAGCAACAATATGTATTTTTTTTTCACCGCTAGGGGTCGCTAACCTCTTACAATAACAAAGGGACTTGCAGTCAAGCTGATGGATCTAATAATGTTTATGGATGAGTGAAAACATTCATGTATTTTAACATTACAGTGGTATGAAGCATGTCGCAATTGCTAATAAGAGACAGATATCACACGCGAGACCAGCGGATATAAAGGAATAAGGACATTTAATTCTACCAAACTACCCACAAGTGCTGGATTACTACTCACACAGGTCAGTTTATTAGATGAATTAAAACTTGTGAGGTAACTCAGCACTGTTTCATTTGGTCTAACGTTACACTATCACACTAAACAACATTTAAATGTTTTGAAAGTTATGATGTCATTCTATGTGTCATTCACTAGTGTTAGTTTGTTTGCTATATGAAACTAGCAGTAAGCTAGATTAACATTAGAATAACATACTGATCATATTCTAACATTTTATCATGTTGAGCTATATAACATTGATTTGTTTTATGTACATTTGCTCACCTGTCTAATAAAGTATGTGCAAGAGCAGTATCGCTGTCAAGTCGTGACTCGTGAAGCTCTGTCAAGTCCAAGTTAGTCATGGATGTGGAGCTCTCTGCAACTCAAAAACGCCATGCCGATATTGATCCTCATTTTAGTTCTCCTTTTTTGTCCTAGTCAGCTTGCCATGGTCTATAATGTTTGAACAAAACAAGAACAGTGTGCCGCTGTTACGCACGTTACGCACTACGCAGTTGTCCACGTATGTCGCCATGGTAACGTCATGGCTATGGCAGTACGAGCGGAAACCGAGGATAGCGCGGATATTGCGTCAATGACAGGTGACATTTTTTTCCAGGACGAACAATTATTTAAAATTAGAATTTCTCACAGTGTCCTGTTAAATTGATAAGAATTTTTTTACGATCCCTACAAGGGAATTCCTGAGAGATGTGACACTCACTTAATTCTCATGAGAAGGAGAAATAAACCCTGTTAATCCTATATATTCTATATATAACCACTTGAGAAATGTATAAACATGTATCTAATTTTCGCATCTCATGATTTTCCTTCTGATGTCGTTTTGGCCTATGTTTTCTTATAAACTCTAATGGGTTAATGTGTCACGGTTCATGGATCCGTGTGTTCATTTTGCCTATCTGTCGGTTGTGGGGTCTGTGTGTGTGCTGCTTGTTTGTTGCTTAGGAACCAGCTGATCACCCAAATCAGTCTCCACCTGCAGTAAACCTACTGCTTGTTAAGCTGCCTATATCTAGTGGGAGTGTATATTGCCTTGTGTCGGTTCGTCACTCTTGTATGTTCTCTCACCTAGTTCCTGTGTCAGAGTTTCCTAGTGGAGTTATTTCCTCCTTCACGTCTGTGCTTCCAAGCAGTACGGAGACCGCCTTGAGTTCTCTTCAACCAGCCATCGGTCTGAGTTCCATGCTGTGTTGTTTCCTGTCACTGCCTACACTACTTGGATTGTGTATTTCAGGTTGCCCGCCTGCAAACTGTGGCGTATTGAGTTTTGTTTCCTGTGTTGGCCGTCACAATAAACTGTTTACTTGCAATTGGATCTATGACTCTGTTGCTAACAGAATGAACCGACCATAGAATGGAATCCAGCAAGCGCGGCAGAATTGCATGATGTACTGGTCAAGAGCGACGTTCGTCTTCAGCAACAGGAGGAACAAACAATAGTCATGGGCCGTGCTGTTCAGGCGCTCGTAGTCCAAGTGTCGAAACTGATGAGACAGGTAGAACAATTATGAACTGAGGCTAATCAACAATAGACCGCGGTTAACCCACCTGCTTCGGTGATCCAGTCCGTTCTTTCAACGGAACCTCGCCTTCCGCCTCCAGCGTTCTACTCTGGTGAGCCCCAGTTGTGTTGCCCTTTTCTAGCCAAATGCTCTTTATATCTCTCACTTCAACCCTCTTCATTTCCCACGGAGGAATCCAAGGTGGCCTTTGTGATTACCTTGCTCGCGGGAAGAGCGGGCGGCTGGGGAACGACTGTTTGGGAGCAGAAACGTCTGTTAGTAGGTAAGAGGTTACTAACGGGTCGGGTTGCACGGACTGAATCCTCTTTTTCTGCCACTCATCTTCCAGTGAGTTTAATACTACAGACTTCGAACTTTGACTGTGAGGCTCTAATTGACTCAGGAGCTGAGGGTAACTTTTTGGATGCCGATCTGGTACAAAGACTCAAGATACCAGTGGTGGCCCTCTCCCAGCCCATTTCTGTGGTTGCACTTAATACCCTCGGTTACACACTCTACTGTAACTTTAAGATTGGTCATCTCAGGTAACCATTCTGAGAACATTGACTTCATTTTAATTAACACTCCTTCTGCTCCTGTGGTGTTAGATCACCCCTGGCTGGTACTCCATAACCCACATATTAACTGGCGGAGGAATTCTGTTTTTTCCTGGAGTAGATCTTGTCATGCTTCTTGTTTAGTGTCTGCGTGTCCTTCTGTGTCTTCTTCTGTGTTTCAGGATGAACACACCGATTTATCTAACGTGCCACATGAGTATCTTGACCTGAATGAAGTGTTTAGTAAGTCGCGGGCTGCTTCTCTCCCTCCGCATCGTCCCTAAGACTGTGCTATAGATTTACTGCCAGGTATGTCTCCGCCTAAAGGCAAGTTATAAAACACTCTCTGCCCCAGAAAGGGAGGCCATGGAGAAACACATTTCTGATTCTCTGACAGCCGGGTTCATCCGCCCTTCCTCTTCTCCAGTGGAGGCAGGGTTCTTTTTCGTGGGGAAGAAGGCTGGTTCTCTGCGACCGTGTATTGACTACCGAGGGCTGAACAACATCACGGTAAAGAATACCTATCCTTTGCCGTTGATGTCTTCAGCCTTTGTGCGGTTACAGGGAGCATTCATCTTCACGAAATTGGGTTTACGTAATGCTTATCATTTGGTTCGCATAAGGAAGGGGGATGAATGGAAAACTGCCTTTAACATACCCAGGGGGCACTTCGAATATTTGGTCATGCCTTTCGGTCTGTCCAACTCCCCCGCGGTTTTCCAGGCACTCGTGGATGACGTGCTGAGAGAAATGGTAGATCAGTTCATATGTTTACCTGGATGACATATTGATATTTTCTTCTTCTCTCCAGGAACACGTTCAGCACATCAGGCGAGTGCTCCAGAGGCTGTTAGAGAATGGGCTTTTTGTCAAGGCGGAGAAATGTTCATTCCATGCACAGTCGGTTCCATTTCTGGGTTATATCATCTCCTCCGAGGGGGTGAGCATGGATCCCGACAAGGTTAAGGCTGTGGTGGATTGGCCAACCCCAGATTCCCGTAAGGCACTACAGAGGTTTCTGGGGTTCGCCAATTTTTACCGGCGTTTCATTCGCAATATCAGTCAACTAGCCGCTCCTCTGACTGCCTTGACCTCCACCAAGACGACGTTCAGGTGGTCTGGTGCAGCTGAAGCTGCATTTGCCAACCTCAAGAGCCACTTCGTTTCAGCTCCCATTCTTGTAGCCCCTGATCCATCACGTCAGTTTGTGGTGGAGGTCGATGCATCGGAGATGGGGGTAGGAGCAGTTCTTTCCCAGCGCTCACCCACGGATGACAAGATGCATCCTTGCGTGTTTTTTTCTCAGCGTTTATCCCCTGCCGAGCGCAATTATGACATTGGTAACAGAGAGTTGCTGGCAGTCAAGTTAGCGTTGGAGGAGTGGCGTCATTGGTTAGAGGGTTCGGGGGTACCCTTAATCGTCTGGACCGAGCATAAGAACCTAGAATATATCAGATCAGCTAAACGACTCAACTCCAGGCAGGCTCGGTGGGCACTTTTTTCGGCCATTTTGAGTTTTCTCTGTCATATCGTCCGGGCTCCAAAAACATCAAGCCCGATGCTTTATCTCATATTTTTGACCGTTCCGTTCGCCCGTCCACTCCCGAGTGCATTTTTCCTGAGAGACTCATTGTCTCCACACTCGTATGGGAGATCGAGTCGAAGGTCCGTTCGGCCTTAGAAGGGGTAACGCCTCCGCCCGAGTGTCCACCGAGTCGTTTATTCGTGCCGGAGGGATGACGGTCCGACGTCATTCGGTGGGGTCACTGTTCCAACGTAGCATGTCATCCAGGAGTTAATCGCACTAGTTTTTTGGTCAAGCAACGATTCTGGTGGTCCTCTATGGCTCGCGACATTCAAAGTTTTGTTTTGGCATGTTTGGTCTGTGCTCGTGGTAAGACTTCCAATCGCCCACCTGATGGGTTACTCCAACCGTTGTCTGTCCCTTCGAGACCCTGGTCCCACATCGTGCTAGATTTTGTTACTGCCCTCCCAGGGCAATACGGTCGTTTGGACCGTAGTGGACCGGTTATCGAAGGCGGCTCATTGCATCCCCTTGCCCAAATTACCGTCTGCCAAGGAGACAGTGGTTGCTGCCGTAGATCACGTCTTTCGTTTACATGGCCTCCCGATGGACGTGGTTTCTGACAGGGGTCCCCAGTTTATTTCCAAATTTTGGAGAGAGTTTTGTCGTTTATTGGGGGCAAGTGTCAATCTTTCTTCTGGGTTTCATCCTCAGAGCAACGGCCAGACCGAGCGTGCCAACCAAGACATATAGAGAGTGTTTCGATGTTTGGTTTCTCAGAATCTTTCCTCCTGGAGCCAGAAACTCTCATGGGTTGAGTACGCACTTATCTCTTTACCAGTGTCATCCACTTGTCTATCTCCATTTGAGTGTAGCGTAGGCTACCAGCCACATATTTTTCCCAGTCTGGAATCTGAAGTTGCGGTCCCCTCCGCTCACGCGTTTGTCCAGAGGTGCTGCCGCACTTGGAGTAGAGCCTGTGAGACGCTCCTCCAAGTCGGAGCGCGCACGAAGGCCCAGGCCGATCGCCACCGGTCGAAGCCTCCCGTCTATGTCGTGGGGTCAAAAAGTGTGAGTTTCCTCCAAGAACAGTCCTCTCCGCTCTGTATGTAACAAGTTAGCTCCCAAATTCATCGGCCCGTTTCCTTTCACCAAGATTCTTAGTCAAGAATTCATCCCATTTTCATGTATCCAAATTAAAGCCCGTGTTCCATTCACACATTAATCCGGTTCCCCCTCCACCGCGACTCGTAGGTGGGGAACCCACTTATTCGGTCAATCGCATTCTGGACTCGAGAAGGAGGGGATGCGGATTTCAGTACCTGGTGGAGTGGGAGGGTTACGGTCCGGAGGAGAGAAGTTGGGTTCCTGCTAGGGACATACTGGATCACTCCCTTATCGATTATTATAATCGCTAGGTAGGTTCCCCTGGGAGTGCCAGGAGGCACTCTTAAAGGAGGGGGTACTATCACGGTTCATGGATCCGTGTGTTCATTTTGCCTATCTGTCGGGTGTGGGGTCTGTGTGTGTGGTGCTTGTTTGTTGCTTAGGGACCAGCTGATCACCCAAATCAGTCTCATTTGTTAATTTACATTAAATTTTGCTAACTTTGTGACACATGGGTATTATAAGAATGTTGAAGATTCTTTTTCTTGAACACCCAACGAAATTACAGATTCAAACGTCTTGCTCGAACACAAAGGGTCATAAAATCTCCCTCCAAAGGGACAACTTCTTATTGGCTCACACACCTCCAGAGGGTGTGACATCTTCACCCTTTAAATTCACTGAACACAAAATCTCTCTCTCTCTTGTCCCTCTTGACCCTCTTGACTCTGTTAGCTCTTCGCACTCTCTTAGCTCTCTCTTTCTCTTGGTCCTTCCTGAGAAGTCCTGATGTGAAGATGATGCTAGAAGTATTCTAAGGACCCCAAGCTTGTGCCAGGCTGCGGCCTTGTCTTTCCATTCACCAAAGATCCTCTGACTTCAACTGGTTCTCTCTCATCAAAACAACATCAGCAAAGATCAACTGGAGCCTCAACATATTGCATCAGGACAGTTTAATTCAAATGGGCAAGACATGCAAGTATCAAACTTAGTCTAATTATTTGATACATTAAAGGGTTAGTTCACCCAAAAATGAAAATGATGTCATGAATGACTCACCCTCATGTCGCTTCAAGCCCGTAAGACCTCCGTTCATCTTCAGAACACAGTTTAAGATATTTTAGATTGAGTCCGAGAGCTTTCTGTCCCTCCATTGAAAATGTATGAACGGTATACTGTCCTTGTCCATAAAGGAAAGAAAGACATTAACAAAGTAGTCCATGCGACATCAGTGGGTTAGTTAGAATGTTTTGAAGCATCGGAAATACATTTTGGTCCAAAAATAACAAAACTATGGATTTATTCAGCATTGTATTGTCTTCCGGTTCTGTTGGGGATCTAAAATCTAAAATCTGAAATAACTTAAACTGTGTTCTGAAGATGAACGGAGGTCTTATGGGCTTGGAGCGACATGAGGGTGAGTCATTAATGCCATCATTTTCATTTTTGGGTGAACTAACCCTTTTAGTATCCTTACACCTTTTAAAGGACGTGTTAAAACTAAACTGATGGTTTGCTCAAGACTCTCAAGATCTGCTGAATGTCAAACAATGCTATAACTTCTTGCTTTCCTGTATTCTTCTTCAGCTCTCTTTCCCTTAGTAAACTGTATGCATGTATGTATGTGCATGTTAGAGTAGTTTACATATTTAGTCTAGTTAATAAAGTCTTGTTCATATCACATGTAAAGTTGTCCGTGTCTCAAGCTCATATCCGGAGTCACTAATCATTTCGATCTTAACTACTTGCTCTTAGTAGTACTTAGTAAGAAAGACATTTGCCATGCCCCGGAAATGTACATTTCTATTAATTAATTAATAACCAATGTTGAGGGTTCACAGGATGAACTGAGTAATTGGTTGTAATGTTAATGTAGCTACATCAAGTTAACCTGATTAACTGACACAAATATTCATAATCAATTGTAACAAGTTATGATTGGTTATTAATATTTCATGAAGCTAATTCGCTACATAAACATTTCTAGTAACTATGCAGTTAATTATCATACTGTATTTTCAGAAAGTGTTGGAATATATCCTCTCCACAAATGTGTCACTAATAAAAAAAACAATAATAAATAATTTAATGAGAAGGCTTATATTGGCATATTAAGATATTGCTTACTTCTTAGATACCTTGTAAATATATATTTTTGTTATTTTATTAAAAAGTGTTCACATGTAAATCAACAACAATTAAAATTAACAATATTTCAAGTGTAATCTTTCTTTTTTTAAAGTATACATTTTATCATACATATTTCAAAGTTAAGGATTCAAACACTATAATAACATCTTAGTTGATGAGTTTTTTTTGACAAAACATACTATATATTTAACATATGAGCAGAAACTGGCTAACAAAAGTGTATTTGATGTTTATTTTACAATAAAAACTTGCTTTGAATCACTGGACAATGACTTTCTTCTAGAGCTGCTGTACAGCCAAAACAACATTTGTTGCATTCATTTCCTGTTATAACTGTAAAGCTGCTTTGAAACAATCTGTATTGTAAACACCTTTGGTTTAATATTTTCTTATTTTTTCTTTTTTTAAATTCAGCTATTGATTAAACATTTACTGGTAATTGTTGCATGTAATAATCTATCAATTGGAAATTGCTCCTCTAAGATATTTCACAGCTATGAATATGAAATAAAGTATATTACGTTTTTGTGGGTTCTTCCATAAACAGTAGCAATCCAATAGTTCTGCTAATGGAGTTGATAAAGATGCTGCAGTCAATGAGGACTTCCTGGAAAGAAATTTGCAACACACTACTCATGTTTTTAGTTTCATCTCCTTCAGAACCTGCTTTTACTCTTTTGGGTTGACTGGATTGGTTTTGACAGGCATGACAAGCCGAGCACTGAATCCCAGGCTGAATCTCCTCCACATAGCGCAATCATGAATCTTCCTTTCTGTTGTTGGCTAGCTGCCTTGCCCTCAGGACTTCACAGAGATTGTTAGTAGAGCTCCATGACATGTGAATGGTAGTGATTGTCACATATATGAACACAATATGTCCAGAAACAGACCTTAGTCGGAAGCTAAATAAGCTCAGGAGTCAAACAAAGATAAAAGATTGAACTTTTAGACACTCACAGAGCTCTTTAGTGGGATTTTCACTTTCTATTTTAAGACTCTCTTGTGATTATGTGTCTACTGCTACATCTGTCATCATCTAACTGGGAATGCACTGAAGTTCACTAAAATATTCAGGAACAAATTTTAATATTAATTTCCATGTTTGTTTTAAGAGTCGGAGCACTGTGCCCAGTGTGAGTTATAATTGAAGGCTTCATGACAAGAGTTGAGTGGGAGGGAATTTCCAGAATTAACATTTCACCAAGCGGGCTTATGGGATATGTGAACTTGATCTACTATAGCTTATGGATATTAAAGGATTAGTTCACCTCAAAATGAAAATTTCCTAATAATTTACTCACCCCAATGCCATCCAAGATATTCATGTCTTTCTTTCCTCAGTGGAAGAGAAATTAATTTGTTTGAGGAAAACATTTCTGGATTTTTCTTCGAATAATGGACTTCAATGACAACCAACGTTTTGCAGTCCAAATCAATGCAGTTTCAAATGTCTTTGAAGTGCTTCAACGGACTGTGCACGATCGCAGCTGAGGAAGAGGGTCTTATCTAGCGAAACGATAGGTCATTTAAAAAAATAATAATAATTGAATGACAAAATTATTCATGTTAGCAAAAACATGTAAACTTACAAATAAATCAAACATAAACATAAAAGCGTCTGCTAAATGAATAAATGTAAATGTAAATAAAAAAAATAATAAAAATGTCAATAAAATAAGTAAAATGACAAATCTATTTATTTTCAGACTGAAACAAACGTCTCTGCTAGACTTTAGTTGCTTTACGTAATTCAGCTCTGAATTTACTCCCAGCTTAAGTTATTTAACTTCTGCTGGGTGAATGGGGCTGATAAGGCTTTCCAATTAAAATGTTGATACCCTGCAAACTGCAGAGGTTTTTCAGGTGGGCCATATGGTGTGAAGAATCCTGTTAAAGAAACTTGGAGTAGAAGGACGTCTGAGGGGAATCTGTTATGCAATTTGCATTTTAAACTTTATGATTTTGAATTGGTCTGTCCAAAAACTGGGACAAATACTGGGGAAATATGAATATGCTCCAGCTCCATCTATCTTGTAGGACCAATGTGACCAAGAGAACACACAGCCTTCTCCTTGGCCTGATTTTCTTCCAATTGTTCCATTTGCCTTTTGTCCTCAATATTAATTTAGTTTTCAGCACATTTCTCTTTTCTATATGGTCATATTCTAATCTTTTTTTTTCAGAAAAATAATATTGTGAATAAATTTGAGAGGTAATTAATTATGAGAACTTAAGTAGTTATGAGTAATTAGCATATCCAGGTTATGACAAATGAGTGGCAACTACCATTTATAAATGTAATTGTTATTATTATTATTTATTTTAAACAAATTAATTCAGAAAGGAAATGTAAGGGTGGTTTGTCTACAGAGGTTCAGGCTGCGGGATTGCCGAATGACTAAAGAAACGTTATCTGCAAGATGGTAGAAAACTGTACATTTCTTTTCCTTTAGCACCCACTGCTACTTATACCAACAACGGAAATAAGCACAGTTACAATAGCAAAATATGTGGGAGAGCGTTGCTATAGTGTGATGATATTATATTGCAATAGTCAAGTCAAGTCACCTTTATTAAT